>NC_090941.1:1134353628-1136853628 GCF_040938575.1 Ambystoma mexicanum | reverse complement strand
TCATGATGTGATATCTTTAGCGGCCAACAAAGGCGTAAGTGGCAGACCATTTGGTGGGCTTCTCACTGCTATTCAAGCAGACAACAACACTAGCATCTTTCCGTGGGCCTCACCCAATGGCTTTATTCAAATGTCAAGACTTAAACTAGCCTCAACATTATATGCAATTATTAACCTATACTGGAACCCAGTGGGGATTACGGTCGAATGCTTCTAGAAGGCCTTAAATGATATGCTGAACGTAATCCTCCTGGATGGTTCGGTCCAAAAACTTTTGATTGCAGGAGATCTGAATTTGGATTGTATTAACTTGAAGAAACAAAACAATTCCAGTTGTATAAAACAATGGGAACAATTTAGTAAACATCATAATCTCATAAGGCTGAATGGAGCATTCCAATCCGATATTCCTCCATCCTCAACATGGTCCCGGGGCTCATCGTCGTCCACCATTGATTATATGTATACAAACGCGTCCCTGTTCTGTGATGTTTTGGATTTTAAAATTGTGCATTCGGATCTAAGTGATCATAAACAATTTACAGCTGTTTGGCAGTATTACAACACCTTTAGTGTGCATAGAGACAGAACTTCTCAAACCCAATTTAGTGTCAAAAATGCCGGTAATAGACTGCGATGGTCAGAGAAGTCAGTAGACACTTTTCATTCCTATTTGACTCATGCAGTCTCAGTTACAGCTCACACTGCTAGCCCCGCAAATGTTTGTTATTCTGATATGCTACAATTGTTTCGGCCTCAAGTCCCTAGTCTCTCATCAAAACGTTCCATCTGCACTCAGTCTTTGCACATTTTTGATTTAGAAATAAGAGATCGCAAGCGCCTGTTTCAACAACAGAAGAGAGATGCTTTGAACCTTCCAGTTATTCTTCGGCATAAACATATATCCAACCTTAAAGCAAAGTATAGAAATTGGGTGAAAGCAAGGCGTGCCAAGCTATACCATACCGACAGTCAGCTACTGCTGGCTGCAGTCCAATGTAAGAATATCGCTAAAACTTGGACCTATCTTAATCAAGTAACATCTGGCTCTCAAGTAATAATCCAAGCCAACAAAGTTTCAGAGTATGCCTGGATCGCCTACTTTTCCAATCTTTATAAACTGCCTGATAATGACTCAACGCTACTAAGCACACATTCTCTTTCTAAATTCCATCTAGAATTTGATCTAGAAGATATTCTGTTGTACATCAAAAAAGCAAGTCGTTCAGGTGCTTGTGGTCCAGATGGCCTGTCCAACAAGATGCTCAAAGCCTATCCACAAGTGTGGAGTCAAATTTTGTATATCATCTTTAGACTCATCTTGAAATCTGAAAAACTTCCTTCATCCTGGACCAATTCCATTATTGTCCCTATTTATAAAAAAGGAGATAAGAAAGAACCGTGCAGTTATCGACCAATTGCATTATTAGATGCGCCGGGAAAGATTTTTTCTCGTTTGATTCTAAGAACTTTAAGAAGTGGATTTCTCAGGTCCATCTTAATGATCCTTTTCAATCAGGTTTTGTGACTGGACTAGGTACCATCCCTAATATCATTACCCTTCAAATGCTTCTCTCTGATTACACAGCCCAAAAGCAGACTTTGTATCTAGCCTTCGTAGATTTCCAGGTCGCCTTCGATTCAATTGATCGATCACTGCTACATTATAAGTTGATCAAACATAAGTTTCCACCTTCTTTAATATCTTTAATTATTTTATTACATTCCAATACTACCATGCAAGTCCGACTCAATCTAAGTGGTGATATGACCTCGAAATTTCAAACATTCAGAGGGCTGAAACAAGGCTGTATTTTGGCCTCATCCATTTTCAACTTTTTCATCTACGATCTGGGCCTAACTCTTAGTAACATTCTGAGTGATCCTCCCCGCTTAGGCTGGCATAGCATTCCTTATTTGTTCTATGCCGATGACTTGATTCTGTTCTCAAAAACTCATATTGGTCTTCAAAAACTTTTGCATGGCCTTGAAACATATGTAGACATGACTCATTTGAAAATCAACATTAATAAAACCCAAATAATGGATTGTAAGAAGCATGAAAGTTGTAAAGTCAAAACCTTTTGTTGGAGATTACATAACATTCCTTTACAACAGGTAGCCAGCTATAAGTATTTGGGCACTCTCATAGTGGATAACTTACCTAGTCTTGACCCTGACATAGAGATCCATGGCAAACTACGGTCTTTAATTGAGCAAGCAAAGATCCTTATGGGCAAATTTGGCAAATTTACGTGTAAGCACATTCTCACCTTCTTTCTTCAGAAGGTGTTGCCAATTTTGACATATGGGTCTGAGGCTCGCAATCCTAAGCCCGTGGAGTGGTGGGATAGAATAGAATCTCTGTTTTGGAAACAAGTTTTGCATTTACCAGCTTGCACACCTCTACCGTTGATTCGATTTGAGTTGGGTTCACTTTCAATGTTTTCCTTTGTAATTTGGAAATATTGTGCCTTTTTCCATAAATGTCTCTTGTCTTTAGAAAGATCAGATATTTTGGGAAAGGTGGCCTTTCACCTTATGAAACAAAATCAGGCTTTTTCGAAACAATGGTGTGCCTTCACTATGAATGCACTGTCTGATGCTTCAGTTGACTTAGAGTTACTTTTAAACAATGAAGCTCGTGCAAAAATGAAAGTCCAGCAATATGATTGGATTATGACTCAAAACAAATGCCTCAACTTTAAGGACTTTAATCGAGCATTGTTTGGACACAAGCGATATAGAACAACGTCTGATTATTTGGCCAAATTTCCATGTTCAAGGACTCGCCAGAAGTTTCTCCGTTTTCGGTTGAACCTTTGGCCGACCCTAGATGTTCAGGCTCGTAGAAAACAAATTATGCAAATAGAAAATGTGTGTCGATTTTGTAAGAATGTTGACAAAAAAGAAACGTAGGAACATTGTTTAGTTCATTGTCCAAATCTAGCAACTATTCGGAAAAAATGCTTTGGAAGTTTTTTTGAAGACCAAAATGCACATATCCAAAGGAATTTGTGGCATTGCATTTTCTCATCCACTACCCTAAGAATCAAAATAGCAGCTGTACGCTTTTTGGATGAAATATCTTCTGATCATATTCATAATCATTCCAATTGAGCCAAATTATCTTCAGATTTTACTTGTGGCTAATGTATCTTCTTTTTTCTCATTTATGACACTGTGATACTTGTTGATATTTGAAAGGTTGATTTTATTAACCATATAAATTAATTTAAAAAAAAGTAGGGAGACATTGCAACAATTGCTCACCGAACATGGAAGCACTTACTAACTAAAGAAAAAAACTAAAGAAAAATAGAAAGAACTCCTGTTAGGTGAGCACCTGATGCTCAAATGCAATTATTCTCTAAATATTATAACATATCCAGCGTTGTTGTTTATTTCAAAGAATAACAACCTCAAAAGGTGAGCACTTACAACCTTGAAGCTGTATTCCTATGAGGTTTCAAGACATCTGAAATTCAAAACTGCAATGTTCAGCCAGTGGGTCTGCATCACTGTTCTAATCTGAGGCTGTTCCTGTTATGGACACTGTCGAAGAAGTGCTCGCCTTTTTATTCCTTGAATCGTCCTCATGGCACCACACCATTAAGTAGCTCCTCCCACATTTTTCCTGCTCTTTTCTGAGCTTGCTTAGTGAAGCTTTTGAAAGATGGTTTTCTGGTATGACAGTACAAAGGCTACTTTGGCTTGGTCGTTTGGAAAAGCTCCTGGTCTGCATAAAAAGTGCAAGCGGCATTGGTTCATGAACACGGCAAACCTTTTCGGGTCCCCAGCAAAGCGTTCGGGTGGAGCTAAAGGAATGCTCCCTGGTAGAACCACTTGCACAGGGCTGCTCGATGAAACGGGGGTTGAATTCCCCCAAGTCCAGGTAGTGGTATTTGCACGGCTTGGTTTTGCAGCAGTTGTCTGGCAAGATCATCAGTGCGCTCCTTTGACACAATCAGTTCCCTCCTGAGGGCATTAGTTTCTTGGCACGCGGAATGCACTTCTGCCTTAAGTTCTCCTAACAATTGGGCTAATTGGTCGGTTTCTGAGGTCTCCATTACACCCGGGTGGGGATTTGTAGATAGGCTTTGCATTCTGTTATGCTCACCTGGTTCCCACAGGGGCGTCGATCGGACCCGGACAGCTGCGGTCTCCACCAACGTGATGCGTAGTGAAGAGATGACAGTCTGGACTGCTCCACCTAATCTTGTCTGCTGGACTCGTAGAAGTATTCTCCTGCAAGTGTAGAAAGGGATTTAGCCACCCGTGGACTTTAGTGATGGCCCCCCAACAGTTCTCGTTCTCCCCACTAATCACCTCCGATATTCCCTTTTGGTAACCTCACCTTATGTTTTTAAATGATCAGCTCTCCATCCTGCATGGCATGCAGGGCCGCATAGATACCAGTTACTTCACTGGGTTGAAGGTACTGGAGGAGTTCCCGAGGAATATTGACTCCAGTGTCTATAAAGTTCAAAGAGTTCAATATGTCCGATGTTCACTCTTGTTCCATTCCCTTGTTAGATTGCAGCTGGGTCCAAAAGAATATTGCCTGGAGGCAGCTGATGGCATTCAGGTAAGAATCTGTATTCCCAAACACTATCCGGTAAAAGTTGCATGAGTTTAACTTGCTGTTTTCTCTCCCTTTATAGGTGTGACATAGGAAGATGCAGCGAATTAAAGAATAATACCTCTAGTGGTAAAGCAGGTAAGCCTATGGTGGCAAAGAGATTGTCCTTGTTGGTTTTCTCGGCTCACCTTGTTATTCCTTTTGTTTTCCCCCCAGGTGCTGGGTTTCGACGAAGAAAATGATGGAGGCAGTGCCGAGTCGAAAGATGTGGTGGACTGGTGAGTATACCGCGGCGCTGCTGCTGGCGAAGCGACCCATGCTGAAATAATGTCCTTTCCAGGCTCGGAGATGTGCTTGGTCCGGAATCTGATAAGGAATCAAATAATGTCTGTGATCTGACTTCTTCTCCTTTCTTTGCCTTTTGTCTAGGAGCTCTGGATTCGAGGCGGGCGTGGCAGAAGACTGGATGCTGACTTGCAGACACTGTGAGCGTCACGCTACTGGATGCAGAATAACGCAAAGCATGGGCTGCTGTTCGGGCTTGGTTTAAATAGCCTGCAAAGTAGTCCCAGGTAAGAAGTTCCCCAGAACCACACAGGAGTGAAAACTAGTCCCTGTAATAAAAAAGACCCATCCAGGCCACACGTTGGCTTGGACTCATTTGCAGCATGGTCTGCATAAGGTAAGTAAAGTCTATGAGCCTGGCGCCTATGGCGCGAGGACTGATTTCTATGATGAGCCTGGCGCCTAAGGCGCCAGGACTGAATTCAAACAGCCCCCAGCCGGGGCTGTTGGGGTTTTAATGAGTATCTGGATGCCTGCTCCCGGGACTGATGGACTCCATCCGGATGCCCGGGGGTAGGCATCATGACAGCACTCCCCCCTAGGCCCCTCCTAAAGTTGTTCTTCCCCTTGGCCCTGGCTTGTCTGGGAAGTCCCGATGGAATTTTTTCACCAATCGAGGAGCATGAACGTGGCCACTAGGTTCCCATGACCTTTCTTGTGGTCCGTAACCTTTCCAGTCGATTAAATAAAAAAGTCTTGATTTAACCATTTTAGAGTCCAGGATGTTTTTTACCTCGAATTCAGGTTCTCCATTTATTAAGATGGGGTCAGGTGGTTTGGTTAATCTTGTCCCGGGTTGAACTGGTTTTAGAAGTGAAACATGAAAGACAGGATGAATCCGCATCATAGAGGGTAATTCTAATTTGATGGCCACCGGGTTGATAATGGCCTTAATGGTCTAAGGTCCCAAATATCTAGGATTAAAAGTCTGAGTTACTTTCAGAGGAATATGTCTTGTAGCCAGCCAAATTTGGTCTCCGATTCGATGTGGTGGGGTCTCACTTCTATGTTGATCAGCATTTTTCTTGTATTTCTCTTTTGCTTGTTTCAAATGTTTTGTTGCCTCTTTAAAGGCTTGTGTAATAGTAGAATGCAGATGAGTTACTGCCGGCATTTCTAAATGCTGGGGCGAATCGAGTTCTGAGGTTCGAGGATGATGTCCATATATGGTATAAAAGGGGCTTTGTCCGGTTCCTGAATGTACAGAGTTATTGTATGCGTATTCAGAAATCCATAAAATGTCCTTCCAATTACCTTCGGTTTGGTGGAGCATACAACGTAGGTATTGTTCAAGAGTCTGGTTGGTTCTCTCCGTCTGACCATCGGTTTGGGGATGGTGATTGGTTGATAACCTTACGTTGATTTGTGCCAATTGACAACACTTCTGCCAAAATTGTGAAATGAACTGACTACCTCGGTCAGAGATCAATACGGAAGGAAATCCACGTATTCGAACAATATTTTCGAGAAATTCCTTGGCCAAGATTGAAGCAGAAGGTAATCCTTTTAAAGGAATAAAGTGGGCCATCTTGTAAAAAAGATCCACAATAACTAGAATGGTGTTGAATCCATTACATGGCGGTAGATCTGTAATAAAGTCTAAAGACAAAGTGTTCCATGGTGTGGGTGGAATATCTAAAGGTTGTAAAAGACCAGCTGGTTTCTTCTTTTGGATTTTGTTCTGGGCGCAGATGCCACAAGACAGTTCAAATGACTATACATCTTTTCGCCAGGTGGGCCACCAGAATTGTGTTTTAATTTTAGCTTCAGTTTTTGCAATACCTGGGTGCCCTTCCATCAGAGCTTCATGGTAATTGGAGATGACTTGTTCTTGTAGTTCCTTGTGTGGTAGAAATAGACCCCCTTGATAGTAAGGTAGGTCATTGACAACTGAATAATCTGGGCCCTTTTCAACCCAGTCCTGCAGGGCTGCTGAATCGAAAAGTTGTTGGATCTTTAAATGAATATCTTCTAAGGTCTGTAGAGTAGTTATCCCAAGAATTCCTTGTTCAGGAATTATAGGCACCGGATCCGGGTTCGAATATGCTTCTCTCGTCCCGATTCAGGATAAAGCGTCTGCCTTACCATTCTTACAACCTGGTCGGTAAGTGATCACGAAATTGAATGCAGCAAGGAATAAGGCCCATCGAAGTTGATGCGATGATTGGGCCTTGGCTGTTTTTAAATACTGCAAGTTCCTGTGATCGGTGATTACAGTAATGGTATGCCTGGCACCGAGAAGATAATGCTGCAAGCCTTGAAGGTGGATTTGATGGCTAACAACTCTTTATCGGTAACCGCATAGTTTAATTTGGGGGCCGAGAATTTTCTGGACCAAAATGCTACTGGATGAAGTGGACCGGTTTCTGGATCCTTCTGGGACAGGACAGTCCCCATGGCTAAACTGGATGCATCGGTTTCAACTATGTATGGGAGCTCGGGCGTGGATGCTTTAAGACAGGTGCCGACGTGAATTTCAATTTCAGTTCTTGGAAGGCTTTTTCAGCCTCTTCGGTCCACAAGAAGCGTTTGTTTTTTTGCAAAAGTGCTGTGATGGGGTGTACAACATATGAGAAGTCAGGAATAAATCTGCGGTAGAAATTAGCAAATCCAAGCATGCTTTGCACCCCTTTAACTGAACTGGGTGATGGCCACTTGAGAATTGTGTCCACCTTTCGAGAGTCCATTCAGACTCCTTTTGGAGTCAGGATAAATCCAAGGAATTCAACTTCTGTAGCATGAAAAACACATTTTCCCAATTTTGCATATAACTTGTACTGCCATACTTTCTCAAGGACTGCCCGAACGTGCTTAAAATGGTCTGATTCTGAGGAGGAGTACACTAGAATATCGTCTATGTATACGACAACACAGACGTCAATGAGTTCACGAAGGAAATTGTTCATAAAATACTGGAAGGCTGCTGGTGCATTGCACAACCTGAAAGGCATCACCTGATATTCAAATAATCCGTACTTGGTGCGAAAAGCAGTCTTCCATTCGTCGCCCTTCTTTACACGTACCAGATGATATGCCCCTCGGAGATCTAATTTAGTGTAGATGCAAGCATCCTTTACTTGGTCTAGTAGTTCGGGGATCAGAGGCAATGGATATCGGTACTTCACTGTGATCTGGTTTAATGCGCGGTAGTCTATGGACGTTCTAAGGTCACCTTCCTTTTTTGGCACGAAGAATAAAGCTGAAGATGCAGGGGACTTAGAAGGACGAATGAAGCCATTAGCAAGGTATTGGTCCAAGTATTGTCGTAGGTGACGGTTTTCGGGTTCCGTAAGGGCGTAGATTCTACTGCATGGAGGTTGTGCACCGGGTATGAGGTCGATTTGACAATCGTATGATCTATGAGGTGGTAAGGTGTTTGCCTGTTCTTTTTGGAAAACATACTGGAATTCTTGATATTCCTGAGGTAACTGCATGACTGGATTAGCGACTGTGGCCAGGCTTTTGTTCAAGGCGTTTTCCGGGTAACAGGTGTGTGCACACTCCGGGAAGGTTACTCTCTTCTCTCACCAATCAATACAAGGATTATGTGTTTCCAACCAAGGTATCCCCAGTATTATTTGGAACTGCGGGGCTTTGATTAAGTCAAACAAAATAGTCTCTCGATGCCCATCTTGACCCAACAGTGTCATCTCTGTCGTGGAATGAGTTACAGGCCCAGAGGCAATTTCAGTTCCATCGACTGTGGTGATAACATCCGAATTGGTCTTTTTGCAGAGAGGTAGATTCATCCTAGAGGCCAATTCGTGGTCCACATAGTTTCCTACGGCCCCGCTATCAATGTATGCCCTAACTGCGTGCATACGTGATGGCTGCCGGGAATCAATAAGGACCATTGGTATGATTAGGTGCGAGGTCTGAGTTTCCTTCTTTAAGCTTGGCAAGCGGACCTCTACGCTTGTCGGGCGTGGTCGTTTCCCGAATAAGGCTCTGTTTGATTTCTATCAGCAACTCCGACTACTTCCTTGGATGGTTTTATAGGGCAATCCCGTCGAAAATGTCCTGAGGCCCCACAGTACAGACACAACTGCATCTGTCGTCTCCTTTCTCTTTCTTTTTGAGTTAAGGGTCCCTTAACCCCCCCGATCTGCATTGGTTCTGATGCATCTGTTCCTTTGGGAGTACCATTGGGTTTAACCAATACCCGATTCTCGAACTTAGCTCAATCAGCTTTTCTATTCTGAAGTTGGTGGTCTAGCTGGACCACTAAGTCTATATATTCTGCGCAATCCTGAGGTGGTTTCACAACTTGGGCCAAAACATCTTTGAGTTCACCCAGAAGTCCACGATGAAATAATGTAATTCGCTTTACCTCCGGCCATCCGGTTTCCACCACCAACCTATTGAAGGTTGCGATATAAGTTAGCAGGTCCTGGTTTCCTTGTAGTAGGGATAGAAGTTCGTTATCCAGTGCCTGTCCCTGTGAATGTCTGGCGAATAATCTTTCCATGCTCAATTGAAAACCCTGAAAATCCAGAAGAAGAGGGTCAACCCGGTTGACTAATCGAATTGACCAATCCGCTGCGCTGCCACTAAGGTATGACAGTGCAAAGGCTACTTTGGCTTGGTCGTTTGGAAAAGCGCCTGGTCTGCATAAAAAGTGCAAGCGGCATTGGTTCATGAACACGGCGAACCTTTTCGGGTCCCCAGAAAAGCGTTCGGGTGGAGCTAAAGGAATACTCCCTGGTAGAACCACTTGCACAGGGCTGCTCGATGAAACGGGGGTTGAATTCCCCCCAAGTCCAGGTAGTGGTGTTTGCCCGGCTTGGTTTTGCAGCAGTTGTCTGGCAAGATCATCAGTGCGATCCTTTGACACAATCAGTTCTCTCCTGAGGGCATTAGTTTCTTGGCACGCGGAGTGCACTTCTGCCCTAAGTTCTCCTAACAATTGGGCTAGTTGGTCGGTTTCTGAGGTCTCCATTACGCCCCCGCGTGGGGATTTGAAGATAGGCTTTGCGTTCTGTTACGCTCACCTGGTTCCCACAGGCGCGTCGATCAGACCCGGACAGCTGAGGTCACCACCAACGTGATGCCTAGTGAAGAGATGACAGTCTGGACTGGCCCACCTAATCTTGTCCGCTGGACTCGTAGAAGTATTCTCCTGCAAGTGTAGAAAGGGATTTAGCCAACCGTGGACTTTAGTGATGGCCCCCCAACAGTTCTCGTTCTCCCCACTAATCACCTCCGATATTCCCTTTTGGTAACCTCACCTTATGTTTTTAAATGATCAGCTCTCCATCCTGCATGGCATGCAGGGCCGCATAGATACCAGTTACTTCACTGGGTTGAAGGTACTGGAGGAGTTCCGGAGGAATATTGACTCCAGTGTCTATAAAGTTCAAAGAGTTCAATATGTCCGATGTTCACTCTTGTTCCATTCCCTTGTTAGATTGCAGCTGGATCCAAAAGAATATTGCCTGGAGGCAGCTGATGGCGTTCATGTAAGAATCTGTATTACCAAACACTGTCCGGTAAAAGTTGCATGAGTTTAACTTGCTGTTTTCTCTCCCTTTATAGGTGTGACATAGGAAGATGCAGCGAATTAAAGAATAATACCTCCGGTGGTAAAGCAGGTAAGCCTATGGTGGCAAAGAGATTGTCCTTGTTGGTTTTCTCGGCTCACCTTGTTATTCCTTTTGTTTTCCCCCCAGGTGCTGGGTTTCGACGAAGAAAATGATGGAGGCAGTGCCGAGTCGAAAGATGTGGTGGACTGGTGAGTATACCGCGGCGCTGCTGCTGGCGAAGCGACCCGTGCTGAAATAATGTCCTTTCCAGGCTCGGAGATGTGCTTGGTCCGGAATCAGATAAGGAAGCAAATAATGTCTGTGATCTAACTTCTTCTCCTTTCTTTGCCTTTTGTCTAGGAGCGCTGGATTCGAGGCGGGCGTGGCAGAAGACTGGATACTGACTTGCAGACACTGTGAGCGTCACGCTACTGGATGCAGAATAACGCAAAGCATGGGCTGCTGTTCGGGCTTGGTTTAAATAGCCTGCAAAGTAGTCCCAGGTAAGAAGTTCCCCAGAACCACACAGGAGTGAAAACTAGTCCCTGTAATAAAAAAGACCCATCCAGGCCTCACGTTGGCTTGGACTCATTTGCAGCATGGTCTGCATAAGGTAAGTAAAGTCTATGAGCCTGGCGCCTATGGCGCGAGGACTGATTTTTATGATGAGCCTGGCGTCTAAGGCGCCAGGACTGAATTCAAACAGCCCCCAGCCGGGGCTGTTGGGGTTTTAATGAGTATCTGGATGCCTGCTCCCAGGACTGATGGACTCGATCCGGATGCCCGGGGGTAGGCATCATGACAGCACTCCCCCCAAGGCCCCTCCTAAAGTTGTTCTTCCCCTTGGCCCTGGCTTGTCTGGGAAGTCCCGATGGAATTTTTTCACCAATCGAGGAGCATGAACGTGGTCACTAGGTTCCCATGACCTTTCTTGTGGTCCGTAACCTTTCCAGTCGATTAAATAAAAAAGTCTTGATTTAACCATTTTAGAGTCCAGGATGTTTTTTACCTCGAATTCAGGTTCTCCATTTATTAGGATGGGGTCAGGTGGTTTGGTTAATCTTGTCCCGGGTTGAACTGGTTTTAGAAGTGAAACATGAAAGACAGGATGAATCCGCATCATAGAGGGTAATTCTAATTTGATGGCCACCGGGTTGATAATGGCCTTAATGGTGTAAGGTCCCAAATATCTAGGATTAAAAGTCTGAGTTCATTACAGAGGAATATGTCTTGTAGCCAGCCAAATTTGGTCTCCGATTCGATGTGGTGGGGTCTCACTTCTATGTTGATCAGCATTTTTCTTGTATTTCTCTTTTGCTTGTTTCAAATGTTGTGTTGCCTCTTTAAAGGCTTGTGTAATAGTAGAATGCAGATGAGTTACTGCCGGCATTTCTAAATGCTGGGGCGAATCGAGTTCTGAGGTTCGAGGATGATGTCCATATATGGCATAAAAGGGGCTTTGTCCGGTTCCTGAATGTACAGAGTTATTGTATGCGTATTCAGAAATCCATAAAATGTCCTTCCAATTACCTTCGGTTTGGTGGAGCATACAACATAGGTATTGTTCAAGAGTCTGGTTGATTCTCTCCGTCTGACCATCGGTTTGGGGATGGTGATTGGTTGATAACCTTACGTCGATTTGTGCCAATTGACTACACTTCTGCCGAAATTGTGAAATGAACTGACTACCTCGGTCAGAGATCAATACGGAAGGAAATCCATGTATTCGAACAATATTTTCGAGAAATTCCTTGGCCAAGATTGAAGCAGAAGGTAATCCTTTTAAAGGAATAAAGTGGGCCATCTTGTAAAAAAGATCCACAATAACTAGAATGGTGTTGAATCCATTACATGGCGGTAGATCTGTAATAAAGTCTAAAGACAAAGTGTTCCATGGTGTGGGTGGAATATCGAAAGGTTGTAAAAGACCAGCTGGTTTCTTCTTTTGGATTTTGTTCTGGGCGCAGATGCCACAAGACAGTACAACTGACTTTACATCTTTTCGCCAGGTGGGCCACCAGAATTGTGTTTTAATTTTAGCTTCAGTTTTTGCAATACCTGGGTTCCCTTCCATCAGAGCTTCATGGTAATTGGAGATGACTTGTTCTTGTAGTTCCTTGTGTGGTAGAAATAGACCCCCTTGATAGTAAGGTAGGTCATTGACAACTGAATAATCTGGGCCCTTTTCAACCCAGTCCTGCAGGGCTGCTGAATCGAAAAGTTGTTGGATCTTTAAATGAATATCTTCTAAGGTCTGTAGAGTAGTTATCCCAAGAATTCCTTGTTCAGGAATTATAGGCACCGGATCCGGGTTCGAATATGCTTCTCTCGTCCCGATTCAGGATAAAGCGTCTGCCTTACCATTCTTACAACCTGGTCGGTAAGTGATCACAAAATTGAATTCGGCAAGGAATAAGGCCCATCGAAGTTGATGCGATGATTGGGCCTTGGCTGTTTTTAAATACTGCAAGTTCCTGTGATCGGTGATTACAGTAATGGTATGCCTGGCACCGAGAAGATAATGCTGCAAGCCTTGAAGGCGGATTTGATGGCTAACAACTCTTTATCGGTAACCGCATAGTTTAATTCGGGGGCCGAGAATTTTCTGGACCAAAATGCTACTGGATGAAGTGGACCGGTTTCTGGATCCTTCTGGGACAGGACAGTCCCCATGGCTAAACTGGATGCATCGGTTTCAACTATGTATGGGAGCTCGGGCGTGGATGCTTTAAGACAGGTGCCGACGTGAATTTCAATTTCAGTTCTTGGAAGGCTTTTTCAGCCTCTTCGGTCCACAAGAAGCGTTTGTTTTTTCGCAAAAGTGCTGTGATGGGGTGTACAACATATGAGAAGTCAGGAATAAATCTGCGGTAGAAATTAGCAAATCCAAGCATGCTTTGCACCCCTTTAACTGAACTGGGTGATGGCCACTTGAGAATTGTGTCCACCTTTCGAGAGTCCATTCAGACTCCTTTTGGAGTCAAGATAAATCCAAGGAATTCAACTTCTGTAGCATGAAAAACACATTTTTCCAATTTTGCATATAACTTGTACTGCCATACTTTCTCAAGGGCTGCCCGAACGTGCTTAACATGGTCTGATTCTGAGGAGGAGTACACTAGAATATCGTCTATGTATACGACAACACAGACGTCAATGAGTTCACGAAGGAAATTGTTCATAAAATACTGGAAGGCTGCTGGTGCATTGCACAACCTGAAAGGCATCACCTGATATTCAAATAATCCGTACTTGGTGCGAAAAGCAGTCTTCCATTCGTCGCCCTTCTTTACACGTACCAGATGATATGCCCCTCGGAGATCTAATTTAGTGTAGATGCAAGCATCCTTTACTTGGTCTAGTAGTTCGGGGATCAGAGGCAATGGATATCGGTACTTCACTGTGATCTGGTTTAATGCGCGGTAGTCTATGGACGTTCTAAGGTCACCTTCCTTTTTTGGCACGAAGAATAAAGCTGAAGATGCAGGGGACTTAGAAGGACGAATGAAGCCATTAGCAAGGTATTGGTCCAAGTATTGTCGTAGGTGACGGTTTTCGGGTTCCGTAAGGGCGTAGATTCTACTGCATGGAGGTTGTGCACCGGGTATGAGGTCGATTTGACAATCGTATGATCTATGAGGTGGTAAGGTGTTTGCCTGTTCTTTTTGGAAAACATACTGGAATTCTTGATATTCCTGAGGTAACTGCATGACTGGATTAGCGACTGTGGCCAGGCTTTTGTTCAAGGTGTTTTCCGGGTAACAGGTGTGTGCACACTCCGGGAAGGTTACTCTCTTCTCTCATCAATCAATACAAGGATTATGTGTTTCCAACCAAGGTATCCCCAGTATTATTTGGAACTGCGGGGCTTTGATTAAGTCAAACAAAATAGTCTCTCGATGCCCATCTTGACCCAACAGTGTCATCTCTCTCGTGGAATGAGTTACAGGCCCAGAGGCAATTTCAGTTCCATCGACTGTGGTGATAACATCCGAATTGGTCTTTTTGCAGAGAGGTAGATTCATCCTAGAAGCCAATTCGTGGTCCACATAGTTTCCTACGGCCCCGCTATCAATGTATACCCTAACTGCGTGCATACGTGATGGCTGCCTTGGATCAATAAGGACCATTGGTATGATTAGGTGCGAGGTCTGAGTTTCCTTCTTTAAGCTTGGCAAGCGGACCTCTACGCTTGTCGGGCGTGGTCGTTTCCCGAATAAGGCTCTGTTTGATTTCTATCAGCAACTCCGACTACTTTCTTGGATGGTTTTATAGGGCAATCCCGTCGAAAATGTCCTGAGGCCCCACAGTACAGACACAACTGCATCTGTCGTCTCCTTTCTCTTTCTTTTTGAGTTAAGGGTCCCTTAACCCCCCCGATTTGCATTGGTTCTGATGCATCTGTTCCTTTGGGAGTACCATTGGGTTTAACCAATACCCGATTCTCGAACTTAGCTCAATCAGCTTTTCTATTCTGAAGTCGGTGGTCTGAGGTGGTTTCACAACTTGGGCCAAAACATCTTTGAGTTCACCCAGAAGTCCACGATGAAATAATGTAATTCGCTTTACCTCCGGCCATCCGGTTTCCACCACCAACCTATTGAAGGTTGCGATATAAGTTAGCAGGTCCTGGTTTCCTTGTAGTAGGGATAGAAGTTTGTTATCCAGTGCCTGTCCCTGTGAATGTCTGGCGAATAATCTTTCCATGCTCAATTGAAAACCCTGAAAATCCAGAAGAAGAGGGTCAACCCGGTTGACTAATCGAATTGACCAATCCGCTGCGCTGCCACTAAGGTATGACAGTGCAAAGGCTACTTTGGCTTGGTCGTTTGGAAAAGCGCCTGGTCTGCATAAAAAGTGCAAGCGGCATTGGTTCATGAACACGGCAAACCTTTTCGGGTCCCCAGCAAAGCGTTCGGGTGGAGCTAAAGGAATACTCCCTGGTAGAACCACTTGCACAGGGCTGCTCGATGAAACGGGGGTTGAATTCCCCCCAAGTCCAGGTAGTAGTGTTTGCCCGGCTTGGTTTTGCAGCAGTTGTCTGGCAAGATCATCAGTGCGCTCCTCTGACACAATCAGTTCTCTCCTGAGGGCATTAGTTTCTTGGCACGCGGAGTGCACTTCTGCCCTAAGTTCTCCTAACAATTGGGCTAGTTGGTCGGTTTCTGAGGTCTCCATTACGCCCCCGCGTGGGGATTTGTAGATAGGCTTTGCGTTCTGTTACGCTCACCTGGTTCCCACAGGCGCGTCGATCAGACCCGGACAGCTGAGGTCTCCACCAACGTGATGCGTAGTGAAGAGATGACAGTCTGGACCGGCCCACCTAATCTTGTCCGCTGGACTCGTAGAAGTATTCTCCTGCAAGTGAAGAAAGGGATTTAGCCACCCGTGGACTTTAGTGATGGCCCCCCAACAGTTCTCGTTCTCCCCACTAATCACCTCCGATATTCCCTTTTGGTAATCTCACCTTATGTTTTTAAATGATGAGCTCTCCATCCTGCATGGCATGCAGGGGCGCGTAAATACCAGTTACTTCACTGGGTTGAAGGTACTGGAGGAGTTCCGGAGGAATATTGACTCCAGTGTCTATAAAGTTCCAAGAGTTCAATATGTCCGATGTTCACTCTTGTTCCATTCCCTCGTTAGTTTGCAGCTGGATCCAAAAGAATATTGCCTGTAGGCAGCTGATGGCGTTCAGGTAAGAGTCTGTATTACCAAACACTGTCCGGTAAAAGTTGCATGAGTTTAACTTGCTGTTTTCTCTCCCTTTGTAGGTGCGGCATAGGAAGATGCAGCGAATTAAAGAATAATACCTCCGGTGGTAAAGCAGGTAAGCCTATGGTGGCAAAGAGATTGTCCTTGTTGGTTTTCTCGGCTCACCTTGTTATTCCTTTTTTATTTTCCCCCAGGTGCTGGGTTTCGACGAAGAAAATGATGGAGGCAGCGCCGAGCCGAAAGATGCGGTGGACTGGTGAGTATAACGCGGCGCTGCTGTTGGCGAAGGGACGCATGCTGAAATAATGTCCTTTCCAGGCTCGGAGATGTGCTGGGTCCGGAATCAGGTAAGGAATCAAATAATGTCTGTGATCTAACCTCTTCTCCTTTCTTTGCCTTCTGTCTAGGAGCTCCGGATTCGAGTCGGGCGTGGCAGAAGACTGGATGCTGACTTGCAGACACGGTGAGCGTCATGCTGCTGGATGCAGAATAACGCAAAGCATGGGCTGCTGTTCGGGCTTGGTTTAAATAGCCTGCAAAGTAGTCCCAGGTAAGAAGTTCCCCAGAACCACACAGGAGTGAAAAATAGACCCTGTAATAAAATAGTCCCATCCAGGCTTCACGTTGGCTTGGACTCATTTGCAGCATGGTCTGCATAAGGTAAGTAAAGTCTATGAGCCTGGCGCCTATGGCGCCAGGACTGATTTCTATGATGAGCCTGGCGCCTAAGGCGCCAGGACTGACTCCAAACAGCACCCAGCCGGGGCTGGTGGGGTTTTAATGAGTATCTGGATGCCTGCTCCCGGGGCTGATGGACTCGATCCGGATGCCCGGGGGTAGGCATCATGACAGGAACAAAATGGTCCAAATTAGGCTAAGATATCTCATGTAACAAAAACGTTACAAGAATTGAATGTCGACATACCGAAATCACCAAAAAAGGCTTTGGCACTTGGGGGAAAAACCCATGGCACTTAAAGGGTTAATAGGACAGCTCAGGTTAACAGTCTTGTTTCAGCCTCTGCATATTATATATGGCTCCTCTCGCATATTCGTCCATTTCTCTCCCAAAAGGGCTGCGAAACGATCGCTCAAGCTATTATCTCATTGGAAATTGACTACTGCAGCTCCCTTCTAGTAGGGGTGGGTAAAAGAGAACTTGCTAAACTTCAAGTAGTACAAAACAGCACTATTAGAGCATTCATAGGGATGCCAAAATATGCACATGTGTCTGAGGTGCGTAGAAGTCTGCATTGGTTGCCCATTGCCTCTAGGATAGGCTTCAGGTTACTCACGATTACCTACACATTTCTGGTGGGGCTTTTTCAAGCTTATATGGCCTGTAGACTTAAAAACAACCTTGAGAAATGCTCTCTTCGCTCAAGCAATGCAAAACTGTTGCAAATACCGAAAGTCTTGCTTGAACTGCAAAAGAAGGGGGCTTTTTGGGTGGCTGCACCTGCCAAGTGGAATGACCTGCCTCTCAAGCTAAGAAAGCGTCCCTCTCTGGAGTGTTTTAAGAAACAGCTTAAAACGTATCTTTTTAGATAATGTCCTGGGCTTGGCATTCCCTGTGTTACCCTCTAACTCCTGACACCTTCTGCTTTATCGGCACCTGTATGCCTCCGGGTCACTTTGGATGCGCCTTACAAATAAGCTAATGTAAAAGAACACCGAACTTCTGACCTGACAACACAATTGGATGCCAAGAAGAATTTCTTTCATGAATGATTAATGACTAACCATATACTACATATATATCTCTATGAAATCGTATATGCATACCTTATATAGAATTGTTTGGAATTTACAGGCCAAAGACAGTGTGCAGGGGACGGGAGTTACCACACCTTTGGGAACTTTACTTTCTTGTTTGTAATTGTACAGTCCATGTGCCAGGACTGTGTTTCCTCCCCTGCAGCCCTGAACACTATCTACCATCTCTAGATCCTCTTTCCATACTTTCCATGGCCCTCTAACAATTGCATCGTAGTGGTGTGCACTGTGCTGCTTCTTTTGTACTGTGATGTTTTGTGTCCTGCCCCATAAACATTCTGGTAAGGGAGGGGGGCGTCAGGGTCACTAGACTCTTTTAAGCTGTTTAAGGTTAGCATTATGCATTACTCTGTGTGCAGCCCTCCCCTTCTCTCTTTTCTGCCAGTGCCTCAGTTCTTTCCCCCATGGACACTACTCTCCTCCCCACCCCCGATGAGTTCATGTTTTCACTTACTTTAACCCCTCTCCTGTCTCCCTCTTGCCTAAAAATATGTTTTGTTATCACGCTAACGGGACAGTGCCTTGCCTTCATGTTGATGCAGTGCACTAGCCGAAAGGAAGCCAGTTCCAAGATTAGTGGGGCCATTTCTATAGGATTAGAAGACATGTGGCGCCCGGGCATCAGTGCAGACACTGAAGTCAGTGTCTGGAAAGGCTTCAGTCTTTCAATGCTCGGTGAATCACCATGTAGACTAAGTTACATTAAGTTGTGATCAGTGAACCAAGCAACACATTTCTATGTCATGTGCAATATACAAATGGTTGGAATTATGATACATTGTGCAGCAACTCTGTAGTTTCCTGATCTGTTGAGTCACTCAAGCTTTTTATGTACAGCCTTCACTTTGAATTATCCCTTCCAATGTTGGCAAATAAGACACAGTGAAAGGAAATTATTTGCTTAGAACACACATTTTATGCTGCGAAGCGTGGATTTGAACCCAGTCTGTAGTCTAGGCCCTTGACTGTGCTCGCAGCTCGAGCTGGTACAAATGTCTGTGTTCGTTTTGGCACAATAATGCACAGAACTGTGGCCATATCTGCTTAACCTCTGGGTTTAGCCTTGAGACTTTGTGTTTTTATGCTCTTTTCTGGGTCCCCGGGGAAGAGATTTGAGTCTCTGGGTTTTCCAGCCATCACAGCGTCTCCACCAATGCCTCCATGTGACTGGCTACAAGAAGACTTCTAGTGTCCAATTACACAGAGGTATGGGCGTAGACACTGTAAGATTACTGCTGTGCGGCCACGTGTGGGCATTAGCAGGCCCCATCATATATGTGATGAGACTGATGGGTATTGTGCGATCGCTTGTAACACCACAAGCTTGAATTCGTTTTGCGAATAGGTGCCCGTAACCTTAAATGCCGCAGAGCAGCGGGCGGGTCTAAGTGACTCTCCAGTGAATCACACAGGAATATCACCTCTCCAGTGAAACACACAGGAACATCACCTCTCCAGTGAAACACACAGTTGCAGTTCCTCTCCAGTGACAGACACATCAACAGCACCTCCCTAGTGACAGAGAAAGGAGCAGCACCTCTACAGTGATCCACACAGGAACAGCACATGTCCAGTGAAACACCCAGGAACAGCCCCTCACCGGTGGCACACACAGGAACAGCGCCTCTCCATTGGCACACACTGGAAAAGGCCCTCTTCAGGGAAAATCACAGGAACAGCACATGTCAAGTGAAACACACATGAACAGCACCTCTCCAGTGACACACACATCAATAGCACCTCCCTAGTGACAGAGAAAGGAGTAGCACCTCTCCAGTGATCCACACAGGAACATCACATGTTCAGTGAAACACACAGGAACAGCCCCTCACCAGTGGCACACACAGGAACAGCGCCTCTCCATTGGCACACACTGGAAAAGCCCTTCTTCAGGGAAAATCACAGGAACTTCACCTCTCCAGTGATCCACATAGGAACAGCACATGTCAAGTGAAACACACATGAACAGCACCTCTCCAGTGACAGAAAAATGAACCTCACCTCTCCAGTGACACACACGGTAACAGCACCACTCCAGTGACACACACACAGGAACAGCAACTCTCCAATGGCACGCACAGCAACAACACCTCTCTAGTGGCACACACAGAAACAGCACTTGCACAGTGGCACTTACATGAACAGAACCTCTCCAGTGGCACACACAGGAACAGCGCCTCTTCAGTGGAAAAGCACAGGAACTGCACCTCTCCAGTGACATACAGAGGAATAGCACCTCTCATTAGACACAGGAGCATCACCTCTCCAGTGCGCACACAGGAACTGCCCCTCTCCAGTGACACACACATGTGCAGACCTATCCAGTGACTAAGAAACATCACCTTTCCAGTGAAACACACAGGAACAGTACCTCTCCAGTGAGAGACACAGAAACATCACCTCTCCAGTGAATCATACAGGAACATCACCTCTCCAGTGAATCACACAGGAATATCACCTCTCCAGTGAAACACACAGGTGCAGTTCCTCTCCAGTGACAGACACATCAACAGCACCTCCCTAGTGACAGAGAAAGGAGCAGCACCTCTACAGTGATCCACACAGGAACAGCACATGTCCAGTGAAAAACCCAGGAACGGCCCCTCACCAGTGGCACACACAGGAACAGCGCCTCTCCATTGGCACACACTGGAAAAGCCCCTCTTCAGGGAAAATCAGAACTTCACGTCTCCAGTGCAGACAAAGGAACAGCACCACTCCAGTGACACACACACATGAACATAAACTCTCTAGTGGCACACACAGAAACAGCACCTGCACAGTGGCATTTACATGAACAGCACCTCTCCAGTGACAAAGGAACAACACCTCTCCAGTGAAAAACACAGGAACATCACCTCTCCAGTGGCACACACAGGAACAGCGCCTCTTCAGTGGAAAAGCACAGGAACTGCACCTCTCCAGTGACATACACAGGAATAGCACCTCTCATTAGACACAGGAGCATCACCTCTCCAGTGCGCACACAGGAACTGCACCTCTCCAGTGACACACACGTGCAGACCTATCCAGTGACTAAGAAACATCACCTTTCCAGTGAAACACACAGGGACAGTACCTCTCCAGTGAGAGACACAGAAACATCACCTCTCCAGTGAATCATACAGGAACATCACCTCTCCAGTGAATCACACAGGAATATCACCTCTCCAGTGAAACACACAGGTGCAGTTCCTCTCCAGTGACAGACACATCAACAGCACCTCCCTAGTGACAGAGAAAGGAGCAGCACCTCTACAGTGATCCACACAGGAACAGCACATGTCCAGTGAAAAACCCAGGAACGGCCCCTCACCAGTGGCACACACAGGAACAGCGCCTCTCCATTGGCACACACTGGAAAAGCCCCTCTTCAGGGAAAATCAGAACTTCACGTCTCCAGTGCAGACAAAGGAACAGCACCACTCCAGTGACACACACACATGAACATAAACTCTCCAATGGCACACACAAGAATGGCATCTCTCTAGTGGCACACACAGAAACAGCACCTGCACAGTGGCATTTACATGAACAGCACCTCTCCAGTGACAAAGGAACAACACCTCTCCAGTGAAAAACACAGGAACATCACCTCTCCAGTGGCACACACAGGAACAGCGCCTCTTCAGTGGAAAAGCACAGGAACTGCACCTCTCCAGTGACATACACAGGAATAGCACCTCTCATTAGACACAGGAGCATCACCTCTCCAGTGCGCACACAGGAACTGCACCTCTCCAGTGACACACACATGTGCAGACCTATCCAGTGACTAAGAAACATCACCTTTCCAGTGAAACACACAGGGACAGTACCTCTCCAGTGAGAGACACAGAAACATCACCTCTCCAGTGAATCATACAGGAACATCACCTCTCCAGTGAATCACACAGGAATATCACCTCTCCAGTGAAACACACAGGTGCAGTTCCTCTCCAGTGACAGACACATCAACAGCACCTCCCTAGTGACAGAGAAAGGAGCAGCACCTCTACAGTGATCCACACAGGAACAGCACATGTCCAGTGAAAAACCCAGGAACGGCCCCTCACCAGTGGCACACACAGGAACAGCGCCTCTCCATTGGCACACACTGGAAAAGCCCCTCTTCAGGGAAAATCAGAACTTCACGTCTCCAGTGCAGACAAAGGAACAGCACCACTCCAGTGACACACACACATGAACATAAACTCTCCAATGGCACACACAAGAATGGCACCTCTCTAGTGGCACACACAGAAACAGCACCTGCACAGTGGCATTTACATGAACAGCACCTCTCCAGTGACAAAGGAACAACACCTCTCCAGTGAAAAACACAGGAACATCACCTCTCCAGTGGCACACACTGGAAAAGCCCCTCTTCAGTGGAAAAGCACAGGAACTGCACCTCTCCAGTGACACACAAAGGAACATCACCTCTCAATAGACAGACAAAGGAGCATCACCTCTCCTTGTTCTTCTGCTTCTGCCACGGCCTTGCTCTCCTTGACCTGCCGGGTGAGAGAGACACAGGGATGGGGAGATCCCTGGTCAAAATGAAAGACTTTTCTTAAGACAAGGCTACGCAAGCCAACTGATGACAGAATTCCTAATGTAAGCATTTGCTAAGCCTTTCCCAGACAAGCCCCGGGCAGAAAATAAAGCAAATTAGATATTGCTTATATGCTGACATGAAAACCTTAAGTGAATACTTTAAGCTACTGATTGCTCTATGTGACCCTCCCATGTGAATTGCCCTTTTAAGATGTGTGACCCTCCCATGTGTCATGGCCAAAGCTAATAAAAGGAGGCCCTGCAGGCACGTGCATCAGAACGGCTGCAGACTCCACTGTGGAACTTCCGTTGTCTATTTCTCACACGTTGAGCCTGATGGTCTATACCGTGTGATCATGGTCCTGAAACCTTGGCCTGTAGGCCCACACTGTGTGATCACGGTCCTGCAGGTTCCTGCTGGTCTGGGCCCCTCAGACCAGCCTGGTGCCCTGGGTTCAGCCCAGGCACCTACCATCCAGGATGCTGCCGGCATCCAAGGTGCCACTGGCACCCAGACCGTGCCCCCATGGCCTCACAGGGTCCTACCCTGCAACACCAGTAAGTGCAGGTGACCCCAGTACACTAACATGGTGCTGGGCCCGCAGCACCTGCGAGGCCAGCGCGTGACTGCCGCCGGCCCAATACTGATCAACTGCTTATTGCCAAGTCCCAGGAAAGGAAGCAGTTAATGATTTTAGAATGCAATAAACATTTTGTAACTGTTGAATACATGCTAATGAATAAAAAGCCAGGGAACATTGTATAAGCAGCTTTCTCGTGCTTAAAGAATACATTAACTGCTTGTAGAAGGGAAATGCTTAGAACTGCTTGGGAACGGTTATTTAAACATTCCAACTGCCTGAGGAGTTCTTGGTAATAGTTAAGCAGCATTTCTCTTTGCCCAGAAGAGAGAGAGAGAGAGAGAGGTGAGATAGAGAGAGAAGGGAGGAAGAAAGAGGGGTAGGGAAAGGGGGAGAGAAGGGGGAGAGAGAGAGAAGGTGGTGAGAGGGCGGAAGGGAGCGAGAGATGGAGACAGAGAGATGGGAATGATAATTCAAGGTAGACGCATGTGCCCAGGAGGAGCTGCCCAATAGCCGGCCTGTAAAAGCGGCTTTTACCCGATATCTGGCAATGAGATTACTCTCACTCCTTCCCAAAGTGGTTCCTGAGGTGACAGAGGGGGGGGGGGGGGGGATCTAGGAGCCGAATAATACGGACATGGTGGAGCTGCAGTACTGACAGTCACTGCGCATGCTCAGGAGAGTAGTGTCTCCTGGGCTTGTGATTAGTGTCTCTTGTTCTTGGTGATCAGTGTTTCCTGTTCTGCGCAGCCTCAGTGCAGTCCTGGGACCCTCCCCATCACTTAGTCTCCCAGGACTCTCCTCTCTTCCTTAGTGGGTTTGCTCTGAATCCTGCAAGAGGTCACTGCAGAGTAATCCATTCAGGAATCGGATCTCTAGGGAGGAATCCACCCAAGATCACAGGAGAGGAATCCACCCAAGATCACTGGAGGGGAATCCACCCAAGATCACTGGAGGGGAATCCACCCAAGATCACTGGAGAGGAATCCATCCCAGATCACTGGAGAGGAATCCACCCAAGATCACTGGAGAGGAATCCATCCCAGATCACTGGAGAGAAATGGCTGGGAAAGAGCCAGATGAGGTAAGATGCCTCCTGGGTTGTTTCTTTGGGGACAGGAGCCATTGCTGCCAACTGGGTCCATGTCATTCGGTTCATCTTCAGCCATCCCTGGCATTTTAGCCAAAAATGCGTTGGTTTCTGGGAGTTGTAGTTTCACGTGTCCGTCAATTATGTCCCGTTAAGTGTTAGAATTCCCAGCATGCAGTGTGATGTTGTCGAAACAAACAGGACTAGCTAAAGGTGTCCTTTATGGCATGGGGGCTTTTTCCAGGTGTGCAGCACGTATAATTGTATTTATGGAAGAGGAAGATGAGTGCTTCTATCATAAACACTGCATAAATTATAAGGCTGGTGAGTGGACCAATGGCCTAACAGGGCACTTTACAATGGCAGTGAATAGTGAGCAGGACATGATGGAGGTGGCAGAGGAGGAAAGTACAAGTGGAAAACCTGGGAAAGGGGCATTATAGATTGCCAGTACACCATGTACATTATTTATACTTATAATTCCGTGTGTAGGAAGGTGAAGTTGTGGATTAATAGGGATGATGATACAAAACACTGTCTTCCAGATATTGTTTCCCTCCTGCCGGTGCTGCCAGCAGGGAGAGGGACTAGAAGGGGGCCGAATAACGGGCCTTCTGGTGCGCAGCTCGGGAGGCACAGAACATGTCACAGCAGTTTGGAATCATGCCCAAACTGCCCGCCTTCCGGCAGGGTGAGCCCTTTATTGTGCCTCACGTCACTGCGCATGCGAGACATGAGGCGTATTCGAGCATCCCTAGTTTTTCCCAACAAACTAAACACACATCTATAACAGTATTCATCTGAAACTCCCCTGTGCAAATCTTGTCTGGCACAGGTGCAGGCTCGCTGCCTCTTCTTTCACCATTCATAGGCCCTCATTAAGATACTAGCGCTAAACCATGGCGCTATTAGCACCATGGTTGGTGCCGCGATCGTAACGAGTCCGCCAATGTTCAATGGGGAATTACCACACCATTCCAAGGTTGGCGGGGCGGTAATTCCCCATTCCCATTTTTGCTCATAGGGCTCAATGGGACTGGGGAAGGCGCTAAGTACGGTACCGCAAATTGCGGTACCGTACTTAGCACCAAGATCCCTTTGCGGGTCCCTACTTTAACGGCTGGTCTAGACCAGCCGTTCAGGTCGGGTCCCGCAAAGGGTCCTCGTAGTAAGGCGCTAATGGGTTAACGGCGCTGCAGCCTTTTACGGCGCCGATAACCCATTAGCGCCAGGGTCGTAATGAGGCCCATAGTCTCTTAGTCTCTGTGGGACCTTCGAGGCTGCCCTTGGGTTCTACCTGCTGGGCCTCTGCTGGGGTGTTGTCTCTTGGTCATCTGCCACCTCTGGCTCACCTCCATCTTCTCGATACGCCTCCTCATTTTTTTCTTGCGGCTCTCCTGGCACACTGCTCTGTGTCGCATCTGTGGCTCAGGGTGTGCTGTGAATGCTCATCGTCTTCATGTGATTGTCTCTCCCTGTCTGTCCACATCTGCTGGGGCACCCTCTTGAACCAGGATGCGTTCCTGGTGATTGTCTGCTGTCACCATCATTCCTTCCGTTCGGATCACTGTCCAGGGTGCATAGTCGTAGCGTGTTTCCAGCTTGGACTTAGAGGGGTTTTGCAAGACCATTACATGATCTCCAACCTTGGGCTTGATTCTTCTTTCGTGTCTCCTGTCGCTCATATGACTGTTTGATGCGACTCTTTTCCTTTGAGTGCGGTCGCTATCGAGAATGTCCACCACCCTTCTAGGGTGATAGGCTGTGGTTGAGTTCACCATGGTTATGTGAATAGGTGGGGACCACACTCTGATTCAATCTCTTTATATAAATGTTAGTGGGTTTATTCCGCTTTAGGTTGGTGTACAAAAATATTCAAATTTATTTTGGAGCAGACTGAAGAAAAGTCCAGAGACACCCGGACTTCGAATACAGCAATGCAGAAAGCTAGATGACAACATCAAGCTAATCACATGTTATTGAGCAGATAAACTACGTTTTGAGCACCCATATGACTTTGGTTTGCTAATTTTGGAACTAATTATTCACTTTGTCAACCAATTTTATTTATTTTTCCTCACCCATTTCATAACAACAGTGTAAGATTTTTTGAAGGAGATACCGTATCACCCAGGGGTACAGTCTGCGAGCGACTGATTAGCTTGATGTTTTCATCTAGCTTTCTGCATTACAGCAGAGTTCACCATGGTCCCATACATGAGGTCTGCCGGGACTATGTTAGTGGAGCTGTGGGGCGGCACCATGTAGTTCCATAAGAATATGTACAGATCCAGTTTCCAGGGCCTGTTTTGGGATCTGGATATGCGCAACACTTTGTTGATGGTCCTCATGAATCTCTCCACATCCCTATTTGCCTGTGCCCACCTGGGCGTGATGTTGTGATGTCTGATGTTTAGGTCGTCCATGTATTTTTTTTAGCTCTGTCCCATGGAATGGCTGACCATTGTCTCTCATCATGCGTCTTGGCAGTCCGTCTGTTGCAAACATCTTCTCGACTCTGGGATTACAGTGTCAGCCGTTGTTGAGGATATGATCTCCACTTCGGCTACCGCAAGTGGTCGTCAATAGCCACCAACAGGTATGTCCCATCTTGCACCATACAGAAGTCGATCCTGATGGCGTCCCACCTTGACATCCTGCGCTCTGCCGACTAAATTGGCTCAGGGTTTGGAGGTGCTCCCATGATCTGGCATCAATGTCCGGATGTGACAGTTTCCTCCACCTTGGTGTAGATGTGTGGGGAACCATACTCAGTGGCGTATTCTGGCCTTTGTCCTGACCATTCCCTGGTGCCCTTCGTGTGTGAGTGCAACAATCCTGTCATGTAAGCTGCTGGGGATGACTATGCGGGTGCCTCTCAGGATTAGCACTTCACTGGTGACAGACAGCTCCTGTCGTACTGTGAACATACCATTGAGGAAGTCTCTGGCCGCTGGTGTGCGGTTGTGTACATGGCGGAGGAATGATTTCCAGTCACCCAATATGATCGTGTTTTTCACTATGTCACAACAAGGATCGTTTTGGATGGGCTCCACAATCTCATTGATGCCGGCCGCCCTCGGCTTCATGGTGTATAGGATTTGACAGATGTGGTCTTTCCTCTCTTCTGCCTCACTCACCTCATCCATGGTCGCAGCCCTCGGGTGCCTGGGCAGGATGTCTGCTGGATTGTTCGTACCGGCCTGGTAGGCCAATACGAACTCATACTGCTGTAGGTGGAGCAGCCACTACCCAATTGTAGCTGGAGGGTGTGCTGATGACCCTGTGAAGATCGGGAGGAGTGGTTTGTGGCCCGTATATGCCCTGAACATTCATCCATAGAGTTAGATGTGGACCTGTCTACAGCCCCAGAGTACCACTATGGCCTCCTTCTCGATGTGCGAATACTGCAGTTCGGTAGGCAAGAGGGGCCAGGAGGCATATGCAATGGGTTTGGATTCCCCTGCCCATGACTGTTGGACAAGGATGGTCCCGAGGCCAACGGGGCTCGCATCCACGTACAGTTTTGTCATTAGGGTTGGGTCGTAATAGGCCATCATTGTGTCTGAAGATAGTGATGTCTTGATTCACTCTAATGCTGCCTGGCATTCAGGGCTCCAGTCCTGTTTGATGTTTGAGCTGGTGAGCTCTCCGTGCGGTTTGGACATGGTCGCCAGGTTGGGAATGAACCTGCCGAAATATGTTGCCATTCCCAAGAAACTGCGTACTTCTGTGGATGTTGTTGGCGGGGAAGCCTCCTTTATGCCTGCTTCCTTTTGTGGGTCTGCAGATATTCCCTCGCTGTTAAAGACGTATCTGATGAACGTAATCTCTTCTTTCAGAAATTCCCATCTGTCCTGCTGGATGGTGAGGCATGCAGTCTCTAGACTGCTGACCACCATTTCTAGGTGATGCATGTGCGCCTGCCTGTCTCTGGCGTGGATGAGGATGTCGTCAATGACATTCCGCACTTCTGGGATCTCTTGGACCACCTCCTGAATAGCTTGTTGGAACACCTCTGTCGCTGAGAAAATTCCGAAGCTTAGCCTCTTGTATCGCTGCATACCCAGATGGGTGGAGAAGGTTGTAATGTACCTCGAGTCTCGATGTAGCTTTAATTGGTAGCCAGCTTGAGGTCAATCATTGAAAAAACCTTCGACCTTGTGAGTTCCGTGATTATCTCATCTAGAGTGGGGGTAATGTGCCGCTCCCTTTTAATTGCTGCGTTGACAAGCGCATGTCTATGCACATTTTTACCTTCCCTTTTTTTTTGGCTTTTTCGTGACTAACATAAGCGATACCCAGGGAGTTGGTCCAGTCACTTGTTCGATGATGACAGCCTTTTTAAGTTCATATAGCTCCTTAGACACCGGGTCTCTCATGTGAAATGGAGTTCTCCTATGGTGTAACCCCAGGGCAGTACTGTTGGGTCAATATGTAGTTTTATAAGCTTGCCTTTTAGGCATCCAATTCCTTTGAGGATGCCAGGGTGTTTGGCTAGTAGGTTGATGATGTCAGTCCCCCCGCTGAGTAGGCATTTGATTCCAGCATTGACAAGGTAGATCTTTGACTTGATGGTGGTCTCGCCTCTGCTTAGTTTAGTTCTGAACCGTCCCTCTACCGGAAGTCTTGTTGCCATAGGCAAAGAGGAGTGTTTTGCTTGTCTTGAGTTCCGGTTGGGGGCGCAGTGTCCGAAAAATGATGGTTGGCATCACATTTACAGATGCTCCTGTGTCGATTGTCATGAGTGTGTCTGGACCCTGTATGTTTACGAGGCATTTGGGTCTTCTCCTTTTTCTTTTTCGGCTCATAGTTTCCGTGGTCCAGTGCCGAGATCAGGTGGATTATGCTCCTCTTCCTCGTTCTCCAAGTCCCCATGGCCATCGCTGTTTCTCCATGGTCGTCAGACTACGCTGCATCCAATTACTGAATTAAACAATACATTGGAGCATGCCACAGAGTAAGCCGCATCTATTGACCATTTGAATGAATATCTAGAACCGGGCCACCCTCTGGCAGAGCTTCACAGGCACTCAGTCTTTTCGTCATCTCCTGACTGTAACCAGGAGTTATATTACTATGTCACAATCATTCACCACACTGGGACTCTGTAACGGTAGCACGTGGGCCTCCCACAGTACCCTTTATACCTAAATCCGCCTGAATACTCTGAAGGGTCCACCCTGATCCAATTTATTTCAGACTGCAGGGAGCCAGCACCTGGACCTCAGTGGCCTAGTTCTAGACTTTTCCCAATAGAGTAAGTGCTACCAAACCCACTCCAGATACATTAACCAAATTAAGTCTTAACACATGAAGTGTGTTTTCTGTGCTGATCCCTGATAGTATCACACAATATTGCCCCACAGGTACCACAGCATCCCGCTACTTCTAAGCGGTCGCTATGCTTTTTTTAAATTCCAGTCATCATTCGCAGGTAATTCAATTATCTCGCCCACGAGATTAGTAACATCAACTAATCTGTACTGATTACTAAAACTATTGCATGTGTATTGCAGATGTCACACTTCCGGATTTTTTCTGTGATGTGCAACAGTTCGCAATACACAGTACGTTCCCCTCACCAGGGTTTTTTAAGAAATCAACTAGCTTTAATGCCTAATTCTAATATGCCCTGTAGATAGAACCCACCACTTAGATTCATTTCTGTCCTTCCTTTCAGAATTAGACCATAGGATATCCCATTGAATGAAACACCATTTCGATGTCATGTCCCGATGAAGGCTGATGTAACCGCAGCACCTTCCAGCTGCTATACAGGCCGAAACACAGTGGTGTCGACAACCCAATAACAACACAGTATATTACCCCAACACTGTATAATTAGCTGACTAATGGAGCAATTACCACATGTATACAGACCTAAGATAATACAAAGGGACCGCTCTACACAGACATGAGTCACTTTTTATGGATCAATTTGATTAGCTTTATTGATTGTTTATATACATGTGATGTATATCTTTTTCTCCTGTGCCACATTGTTTGTACATTTTTTGATTGTATTGCATTTTATTGCTGTATTATCACCTCTACTGCTACTAATTGGGTAAATGGATTAAAAGAGTGGGTCACACCGTAGCCAGGCTCACCTTGATCATTTGAATATATATGTATTACACAGCCACATTAGTGGCTGTGTAGTTATGGTTAAGTTGCTAATCCCATAGGAAGAACACTTTTTGGGCGGCTTATAACTTCGCCCTCCCTGGACGAATCCTTACCAAACTTTGCAAAAAAAGTATATGGGCCACTCTGAATTTGGTGAGGTCTGGTCCAAGGGGGCAAAGATATAAGGGGGTCCCAAAATGTCTTTTTTCCCCAAAACTTTGCTCACGCCTACAGCCCAAACCGCTGGACGGATTTTCACCAAATTTGCGGCAGGAGCAGCAGCTTGGTCCCGAACGCGTGCTTTTGTAAATTTGGTGACAATCCGACCAGTTGTTTTTTTTTAAAAATGATCAAAAAGTAGGTCACAAAAAATGAGTGATATGTATGTCCGCTCCACGGACACACTTCCCTGTTCGCTCCGCGGACAGGACACTGATTGGCCAATCAGCTTGCGTCATGTCCGCGGACATGCAGCGTGTTCGCTGATTGGCTGGAATGAAGCATGAGGTGCGTTGTTTTGTTTTGATGCGCCTGCCATCATGGATACGCGGACAGCGCTGCGATGAACGGGGGGAAAATACAACTTTGGCAAGTGTGTTGTTGTGTAAGAGTGCTTGGGGAGGGTGCGGGAGCGAGAGATGGGTCAAATGCTGTATTTGTTTAGGTGCCAGGCTCCCCTGGTGTGTTTGTCATGTTCGCGGCTGTCCGTGGACATATAAAATGCAATGCAGTAGCCCATGTAGCCAGTTAAAATGTTTGATTCACTTTAACCCTCTTTAGGGCAGACTTAATAAAAGATAAAGCAACCTTCTTGACCAATTCCACCTCATTGGATCATTTCAAAGTGTTCCTGAAACGCATATTATTTATCCAAGTCTGTTCTGCCCTTGTTGAGCGATGTCTTGAAAGCAAAGGATGTGATGATTCATCTGATTATATTAGTGCCTATCTCTAATCCCATTTTACCCCTCAGATGATTCTTGCAGTGTCACTGATGAACCAACATTTCTAGTGTACTTGTATTCCTTTATATCTTTCATCATCTCCTTGGTGTTTTACTAAACTATTATGCACAGTAGTACATTTTAGAAGGCAAAGGGAATGTGCCTGGTCATTAATCTCCATAATATATATTTGATGGGCAATTCCCTAACCATGGACAGGCAGCTTTAGGTCTTAACATCTGTTCGTACACTGGGTCTTCTGCACACTTTATGGGTTATGCATCCAATCCACTCTATCTTTATTTGTGGACACTTGCAACATACTGAACATTGCAGATATATGAAAATGTTTGAGCAATGCAGCTTGAAATGCTCTGTACTATCCCTTAGGACTAGCATAGTTCCTTGCATTCTATATGGGTTGGAGAGTTTGTCCTCACCCATATAGCCAGTTAAAATGTTTGATTCTATGGGTGTGATGTATGGGTGTGATATGCTGTGGTGGTTGTGGCCAGGGCCTGCAGTCTTGGGTGCATGGCCTACGGCCTACGGCCTTCGGCCATGCACCCAAGACTCTAGGCCCTGGCCACAACCACCGCAGCATATCACACCCAAAGAATCGAATATCTATCAAATATTTGCAAATCTACAGTTTGTGTACTGTTTGGTTTGTATGTGAAGTTTTGGCTACGTCATAATGATAATGATGTGTTATTTATAAAGCGCCTTAATCCAAAGCGCTTTACAGAGCACATATTTACATACAATATCAACCAACCGAAATTGGTACTCATTTATCGACCTCGGAAGGATGAAAGGCTGAGTTGGCCTTGCCGGGATTCGAACCTGCGCAGCAGTGAGCGCTCAACCCACTGAGCTATCTTACTGGCCTTGTCATTAAGATTGTAGAGTTTGGTAAGAAGCGCTGCAGTATAACATATCCATGGAAGTAAACATTTTGTATTGTGGTGCATGGTTAGATGTTTGCTTCAATGGTTGTGTTATGGAGAGTATTTATGAGTTCTATTAGAATATACTCACTGTTTGATTTGTAGTGATTGGATATATTTTTTTCATGAGTTGGGTAACTGGAGCAGATATTCTTTTTCAATTTCTGTGATAAAAGAAAAGATCATGTTAGTTAGGTAGTTTATAAATACTTATTACATTGCATAATAGACATTTCAGCTTTTTTTCGGCCCTCATATTTAGTAGTTTACAAACCAGTGTACTGTGCAATTTGCTCAGTTTCTGTGTTTGTTTCTTAAATCATTGGGTCTGTGGGAAAAAAATCCATGTTGGATTAAAAAAACACCTTTTTTTGTTATGGTACAGTACATTTGATTGTTTGTTTTCAGTGTTTACTTGTTGTTTCTGGCTAATGTTCTATCTGTTGGCTTGTTGCAGATTGTTAGATACCTGTTGTTGAATTGTAACTGGTTATAGCTTTTTATTTATATTCTCAAGTTGCTGATCTATCTGTTGGGTTGTTGCAGATTTTTGGGGCAGTAAGATACATGTTGGCGTATTCTAACTGTTTATTTCTTCTTATAATTTAGTGGTATTGATTTATCTGTTTGGTTGTTGCAGAATCTTGGGGCAGTTAGATACCTGTTGGCGTATTCTAACTGTTTATAGTTTTTTAATTGAAGTTTTATTAATGTTTATGCACAGATTAGTTAGTGATATTGATTTATTTGTTTGTGTTATGACTTGTTGGTCGTGCAGATTATAGAACCTCCGTCCCCAAGTACCGCACGGGAAGATAGCAAAATTACTGCCCGTGCAGTCTGTCGGGGGGAAATTCTGCCGGGGTCGGCTGGGCCGTCCGCGGACCTCCGGGCAGGGAGGCCCCAACTCCTCCCGTATAAACCAAAAAATTGAGTATGAGACACACGCAAGAAGTTTATTAGACAAAACGGCAGGGATGGGTCAAGGAGCGTACGCGTCCGTCCTGACACACACTTCAAATTCGTGGGGCTCGCAGGCCCTTTTTATCTCAGCATGACTCGCTACTTGCGTCACCTGGGAAAGTTAGCAAAAAACCTATCGCCACTCTGGATTGGCTCCTCGAGTGGTAGGGTTAGTATAGCATACGTATAGAGAGCATTGTTAGTGGCTAAGGGTTAGTCAGGTGGTATAATTGGGTTGTCCCTTCAAATTGATACACGAAAATTGTTACATGAGGATCCCTGGGGATTGGTCAATGTTAATGGCGTCAGTGATAAGAACCTCATGTTCTGATTGGTCCACGCACGAGCCCCCAGTCTGGGACCATCGTTGTTCCCAGCTCGTGGTGCACCTGTCATTTGCAACAATGTTTCACTATGATTATGTGCAGACAACGTGAAGATTTATTGGTATGCCTGAAGGCCGACTACTCCCACCGCTGCAGATGTCCATTGGATCATTTCATTGTATCTGCCGGTGTCTTGAAACAGGGGTTTCGGTGCCTTCCTTCTCCTGGGCCTGGCACCCTGTCAGATTTGGCTTGATCACGTGAGGTGAGACCGTGGTTGAGGCAGAATTCTGCACAATTAATATTGTATTTTTCCACCATGTGCCTGGTTTTAATTGCAGGTGTGACCTTGGCGTCGGCTCACGGCGTACGAGATTGCAACATTGCGCCCTTGACTGTCAGTCATCGCCGGGCTCATTCTGCAGGGTCAGCAACTGTACTCTTTCTAATTCAATGTTCATGGAAACTGTTGCTTGCGGCCTGCTGGGGCCTGGTGCATAGGTGGAGATGTTTGATACACCGCGCTTTGGGTTAGAGTACCATATTGTTTTATCCCCAGTGTTGTATCTTCATTATATTTCTCATTGCAATGTATGGGTTTAGAAGAAGCGCGAGCAAGCGTTATAGATGAGTTCATTATGCGTCTTGCGTTTCAGCATTTTGAAAAGCCTATGTGAAAAATAATAAAGGTGCGCGTCAGTGAGTGTGTCCGTCATCTATGTCGTAGTACTGAATAGGTTCTTCGTGTGGATTGGTGTGGGAGTGTCCAGTGTGTATGTTCGCATAGGTATGCTAACCTGTGGCTAAGTCGTCATGGCATCTCTAACGATGTGTTCATTTACTGCTGCATAGTTCAGTCGAGTTCATCCATGCCGCAGGTGTTGGTATGGGAAGGACAGGCTGGTGGGCACATCCGTATGTTCTTGTACCAGGGTACTTGATCGTCTGGTAGATGGGCAAACTCCTCTATTGGCGGGTGCCTGGGCCATGAACCTCTAGGCCAGGGGCGTGAGGGGATTGGTGGGAGTCTTGTGTTCGATTTTCCCACTTCAAGTCTTTGAGGCCACAGGTGCAGAGTGCCGTCAGACTAGAACCAGGAATGCCGGAAGGAACCCCCGACCACTCTAAGGCAAACAAGGGTTATGTCAGACAGTGGCAATGAAGGACAAGCAAAACAACCGAGGGTGAATACAATGGCGCTTACCTAAAGGACGTGAACAGGTACTCTGAGGGGAATAGTGGGACAGGAGCCAGCAGATAACCGTTGACAGCAGTAGATGGGTAGGAGTCTGAATAGCACTCGTGATGGAGTGAAAACACCTGGGCTAGCAATGATGTGTGATGGTGGCCGATCCGTAAGCAGTCCAGTAAACAATCCGATGTCAGGAGCCAGGAGGAGAGTCAAAGTTCGGGTAAGCCAAATCAAGAACCAGTTAGCAGAGCCAATGTCGGAAATCCAGGTAAGCCAAATAGTGCGACGATTCCAAGGAGACACAAAGAATTCTGTATAACAGTCCATGGTTGAGATAGCTGTAGAAATCCAAAACAAGAAGGCGCCAAACAGTACTTGCAATAAGCAGCTGTGAAGCGTTGCCTTAGCATTTTCCCAAGTCTTTTAACTGCAAGGTTTAGTCACCTGAACCGGGTCACGTGATGCGTGCTCCGTGCCACGTGATCCGTGTTGATAATGGGAACTGCTCTTCCCGACCATGTGACACGGGGGTCTACGCGCAAAAGAGTGATGTCGCTGTCCACGGTACAACCTGGGAAACCGCCATGGTAGTTGCCAATGGAGGAAGGCCGTAAAGATCCTGGGTTGCCACCCTCTCCTCCTCCGAGTGTGTCGGAGCTGATCACCCAACTGCTGCCGTCGGGTATGTGAAGGGAGGCAGGATTTAGAGGGGAGTCGGTGGATGGCAGGGAATGACCCGGGTGTACAGGAATGGGGATTCATGATAGGGAACATGACAGAGCCTCCCTCAAAGGCCCACGACCCCGTGGGCTCGACGGGTGCTCTCGATGGAAATGAGCAACCAACTGAGGGGCATGGACATCACAAGCGGGAACCCAAGAGCGGTCCACAGGTCCGTAGCCCACCAAATCCACAAGATACTGCAAACGTCCCCTACAGAGACGGAAACCTAAAATGGCACAGACCTCAAACACATCTGGGGAAGACACATAAACAGGAGAAGGAGGGGAAACGATGCGGGTAGGGTCAGGGCACGGTTTGAGCAAGGAGGTGTGGAACACCGGATGAATACGCCAGGCAGGGGGAATTGCCAGGCGAAAGGCTACAGGGTTCAGCACCTTGGATACCCGATAAGGACCAACACATCGAGGGAGCATCTTACGGCATCCAGGGATATGTAAATGGCATGAGGACAACCAAACCCCGACAACCCACTTGATATGCAGGAGCCACCACCCGTTTCCTATCAGCAGCACCTTTCAAGGAAGCCTGGGATTCCCGCAGATGGACGAGGGTCTGGGCATGTACTGTGACAAGGTCGCGAGCACAGGCACTGGCGGCAGGGGTACTGGAAAGCGTGAAATCAGGTAACGGAAGTGTGCGGGGATGCTGACCGTAAAGGGAGTAGAAAGGGGAGAAACCAGTGGACGAGTGCAGGGCATTGTTGTATGCAAATTCCGCAAGATGCAAAAGACTACGCCAGGTGTCTTGATACTGGAGGGACAGGCAACGTAGGTATTGCTCTAAAGCCTGGTTCACTTTCTCTGCCCATCAATCTCCGGATGGTAGGCAGAGGAGAATCAAGCATCGATGCCAAGAAGCTTGGTAAGGGCCAGCCAAAAACGAGATGTGAATTGTGTACCACGATCTGACACTAGGACCTGAGGCAACTCAAAAAGGCAAAAGACAGATTTGAAGAACATTCGAGCCAATGTAGGAGCGGAGGGAATCCCAGTACAGGTCTTAAAACGGGCCATCTTAGTATAGGAATCTACCACTACCCAGATGGTGTCAAAACCCTGCGTATGAGGCAAATCTGTAATTGGATCCATCGAGACTGTATGCCAGGGCCTTGGGGGTACTGGTAGTGGTTGAAGCAATCCCAGTGGGCGACCTCTGCGTGATTTACACTGAGCGCACACTGAACAGGTGTTTACATAGTTCTCTACATCACGTCTCATCGACGGCCACCAGCATCAACGTTTCAGCAGATCTAAGGTATGACGCTGCCCTGGGTGACTGTTGATGGCAGCGTCATGAGACCAGTCCAGTGCCTGGTTACGGATGTCACTTGTGGGCAGAAACCACTTCCCCTGTACGAAAGGCAATCCGTCCTGAAAGACAGGGTCCCATTCTGTCAGTGTGTGAGGGTGTTGTGAGATCCACTGGCGTATATCGGACAACATGGGTAGTGACAGAGTGCAAGCACAGACTACATGACCCTGCTCTAACAGTGTGTCAGGAAAAGACGGGAGGGACACCCCCCCTGGAGAATTGCACAAATCATCCGCCTTTCCGTGGACCACCCCTGGCCTATGTTTGATCAAAAAGTCGTAAGCTGAAAAAAACAGGTACCAACGTACTTGCCGGCTGTTCGTGCATTTGAGGGAAGCTAGATCTTGCAAGTTCTTATGATCAGAATACACGATAGTTTGGTGCTTAGCCCCTAGAAGGTGATGCCTCCAGATCTGTAGTGCGTCCTTGATGGCCAGGAGCTCTTTCTCAGTGACTGTATAATGTGGTTCAGTTGACCTGAATTTACGCAAATGGTATGCCACTGGATGTAGGCGACCAGTAGTTGGGCAGGGTTGGGAAAGGACTGCACCCTATGCGAATGATGATGCGTCAGCCTCTAGGACGAAAGGGAGCTCGGAATCTGGGTGTTGCAGGACTGGGGCTGTGGTGAAGGTTGTTTTAAGGGAATCAAAGGCTACCTGATGTTCCGTAGACCAATGGAAGGGGACAAGAGGACTGGTCAAGGCAGTTAAAGGGCCCACAATGGACGAGAAACCAGCAAAAAAACGCTGATAAAAATTAGTGAATCCGAGGAAGGACTGTAGTTGCTTAAGGTTCCCCGGAGACGGCCAATATGTGATCATGCAGATCTTTGACTGGTTCATCGCCAATCCTCCTGGAGATATGTGGAACCCTAGAAAGTCAACTTCCTTAGCATGAAATTGGCACTTTTCGGGTTTTGCAAACAATGCATTCTTCTTGAGTCAGGACAGCACTTCTCTAACGTGGATGATGTGTTCCTCCAAGGAAGGAGAAAATACCAGAAAATCATCCATATATATCACCACATACCTGTCTAGGATGTCGCTGAACACGTCATTGATAAAGCGTTGAAAAGTGGCAGGGGCATTACATAGGCTGAAAGGCATCACTGTATATTCAAATAATCCCTGGCGGGAGCAGAACGCAATCTTCCACTCATCCCCGCTGTGCATACGAATCAGGTTGTATGCTCCCTGGAGGTCCAATTTGGTGTAAACGGATGCATGTGTTAGCCTGTCTAATAGCGTGGATAGGGATTGGGTAGCGGTTCTTGATCGTGATTGAGATCAGCCGCCTATAGTCCACACAGGGGCGGAGATCCCCCTCCTTCTTTGGGACAAAAAATATAGGGATTGATGCTGGAGAAGAAGAGGGTCGGATATGACCCAGACGTAAGGCTTGTTGGATGTATTCTTTCAAGGCCTGTTCTTCAGATGGTGACAGTGAATAGATCCGGCCTTTTGGTATCGCGGCATCAGGAATTAAATCGATGGGGCAATCATATGGCCTATGCGGTGGCAAGCCTTCTGCTGCGACCTTGTCAAACACATCTTGGAAGTCATGGTATGCTGCTGGTATACCGTCTAGGACCGCACCCACTGTGTGCGGAGCCATAGATGATATGTCTCTCCCATCGATTGCCAAATAGGCCACCGCCCCAAGGGCTCTTGCAGGATTGGGTGTACCTTCGGATTCTACCAGACAGAAGTGTTGACATACTTTAGATTCAAAGAGGACCTGACCTGTACCCCAGTTAATTAGCAGATTATGTTGTCTTAACCAGGCAATGCCTAACATGACCCCAAATTGTGGTGTGGCAATGAGGTCGAATGACAGTGTTTCCTTATGGGTGCCTTGAATGACCACCTCCAGGGGGGCAGTTTGTTGCCTGATTGGGCCGGAAGCAAGGGAGGTCCCATCGACATCCTGTACTGGTTCAGGGTGTATTTTCGATATCAGCGGTAGGTTCAGTTTATTGGTCAGTGCAATGTTTATAAAACAACCAGTAGCCCCTGAGTCGATTACTATGGGCCTCATTACAACTCAGGCGTTAAGGGTTAACGCCACCGTTAACCCTTAACGCCTGATTCTGATTTTAACGCCTGCTTTTAGCAGGCGTTAAAATCCATGGCGCTAACCTGCCATGGTGCTAATTACGCCGCCGTAATTTACGGCGGCGTAATTAGCGCCTTCCCCACTCCCATTATGCCCTATGGGGCAAAAATGGGAATGGGGAAGGGAAAATGGGAAATGGGGATTCACTGCCCCATTCACCTTGGAATGGGGCGGTAAATCCGCCATCCACCATGGTGTAAACGGAGTTTACACCATGGTGGTAAAGTTGGTGCACTTAGCACCAAGGTTGTAATGAGGCCCAATGTGTACTGAATACACACAATCCATGGTAGGTTTCAACAGAGCCTGGACTATGACTGGTCTTATAGGACCGAAAGCGGATATGGCATCGGAGGGGGTCTGAGGAGTGCTCACCCCCCCCCCAATCTCAAGGGGGCGAGGTTTCTGAAAACCCAGATTCTTATTCTTAGGGCGACGAGGACACTCCTTGACATAATGGCCGTTGAGACCGCAGTAAAAACAGGCGTTGTCTGTTCTTCTGCGTTCTCGTTCAACATGGGTTATAGGACTGCGTATCCCACCTACTTGCATGGGTTCACTGGTTGCGTCTGGCGGAGGGAGAGACTGATGGCTAGAAAGGCCGGCTTCCACCCTACGCTCGGTTCTACTGGCGTCCACCTGTAAAGCCAGATCAACCAAATCTGAATAGATGGCTGGGAGGGAAGGTACTACCGAGAGGGCATCTTTCATAGCACTGCACAGACCCCTATAAAACACCACAGCCTTCTTATTCTCGGGCCAAGAGGTTTCTGCAGACAGCTAGTTGAAATGTGTTATATACTCAATGAGGGTCTGTCGCCCTTGAGTGAGATCCAATAGTTCCAAGTCCCGGGATTGTGCTTTGTACCTAGTGTCAAATACCTTGGCCATCTCACTCACTAAGAGGTCGAAATCATACAGGGCAGGGTGGTCACTTTCTAGCAAAGGGTTGGCCCAGGTTGCTGCCACACCCCTCAAATGGGAAAGCAAGAAGGCAGCCTTGGTGGTAGAGTCAGGGAATGCCTGGGGTCGGCATAAAAAGTGGAGCTTACATTGGTTTAGGAACGTACGATCCCTTTTGGGATCACCTTGATACCTCTCTGGAGCTGCTAGAGGGAACAGGGTTGGGACTACCACGGGAATAGGCGGTGCAGGGGCCATGGAACGGTCTGGGTTCTGGAGTGTGGCATCCCCAAACTCAGAGTCCGCTGGTAATGGATGGCGAGCAATCTGTAAAGAGTCAAGGCGGTGGTGGATTGCGGTTGTGGCTGCAGCCATATCTGTTCTAAGGGCCGTGATGGCTTGCATTAAAGCGGCCACGGGATCCCCGGCTGAGGCTTCCATGATCTGGACGACCAGCGAGGCTTCACAGTCTGTTATGACTTGATGGTCGTGCAGATTATAGAACTTACGTCCCCAAGTACTGCACGGGAAGATAGCAAAATTACTGCTGTGCAGTCTTTGAGGCCACAGGTGTAGAGTGCCATCAGACTGGAACCAGGAACGCCGGAAGGACCCCCCGACCACTATATGGCAAACAAGGGTTATGTCAGACAGTGGCAATGAAGGACAAACAAAACAACAGAGGGTGAATACAATGGCGCTTACCTAAAGGAGGTGAACAGGTACTCTGAGGGGAATAGCGGGACAGGAGCCAGTAGATAACCGGCGACAGCAGTAGATGGATAGCAGTCTGAATAGCACTTGTGATGGAGTGAAAACACCTGGGCCAGCAATGATGTGTGATGGTGGCCGATCCGTAAGCAGTCCAGTAAACAATCCTAGGTCAGGAGCCAGGAGGAGAGTCAAAGTTCAGGTAACCCAAATCAAGAACATGGTAGCAGAGCCAATGTCGGAAATCCAGGTAAGCCAAATAGTGTGACGATTCCAAGGAGAGACAAAGAATTCTGTATAACAGTCCGTTGTCGAGATAGCTGTAGAAATCCAAACAAGAAGGCGCCAAACAGTACTTGCAATAAGCAGCTGTGAAGCGTTGCCTTAGCATTTTCCCAAGTCTTTTAACTGCGAGGTTTGGTCACCTGAACCAGGTCAAATGATGCGTGCTCTGTGTCACGTGACCTGTGTTGATAACGGGAACTGCTCTTCCCGACCACGTGACACGCGGGTCTACGCGCACCAGAGTGATGTTGATGTCCACGGTACAACCTGGGAAACCGCCACGGTAGTTGCCAATAGAGGAAGGGCCGTAAAGATCCTGGGTTGCCACTCAAGCCTCTCCTCCTCCGAGTGTATCAGAGCTGATCACTCAACTGCTGCCGTCGGGTATGTGAAGGGAGGCAGGATTTAGAGGGGAGTCGGTGGCTGGCAGGGAATGACCCGAGTGTACAGGAATGGGGATTCATGATAGGGGACATGACAGTTTGGTTGTTGAAAAATCTTGGGGCAGTTAGATACCAATGGCGTATTCTAACTGTTTATTTCTTATAATTTTGTTGTATTGATTTATTTGTTTGGTTGTTGCAGAATCTTGGAGCAGTCAGATACCTGTTGGCGTGTGGTAATACACCAATACGATGCCCATGTGGTAAATACTACGTGGGCAAAAAAGCCAGGAAAGCCAAAGAAAGATGGACGGAGCATAAATCAAACATCAGAACTAAAAATATGAAGTCACCCGTCTACAGGCATTTTCGAGATCACAAACACAATGTTGCACAAATGAGAGTGGTTATACTTGAGGTACTCCACCCGCTCCCAAGAGGAGGAGATTTACAAAAGAGATTATCTCAAGGAGAATTACACTGGATCCATCGCCTTGACTCTCTTAACCCACTAGGGATTAATGAAGATTACTATCTGGGTCTTTTTCTATAAAACAGCTACCATTCCTCTATTTAGCAGTTTCCATCAGTTTTTACCATATTTACCAGATACTGTTAAATGAGTTGAATATTGTATCAGAAGTCATTACTACATAGGAGTTACTATGAATATTCAAGTACTGTATATATACAGATGTGTATGTCATGTATCAGGTTGTGAATCCATAGATGGAACAGCAACAGAGTGAACATTTTATCATTTGAGGTTAACATTAATTTTTGACAATAACAATAGTTCATATTATATGTCCATGACCATCTTTCGTAGGATATAGATTCCACTCCTTCACTTTCTACTACTTTTGAGTTATTCTTCCCACTTGTGTAAGTAACACCTACTATGATTACACTCACAGATTTTGTTGAACCGTATCCCTACATTTCTGTTTGGCTAAATTTATTTGGGCACTCGATCTCGACTGGTTTCGGAATGCATTTGTATACGTCCCACTTCTCCTTACAATCGTATATGAGAACTTTAGCTGTCATCACGCTCATGTACTTCTGACACATCTAATTCTGACGCGGCCGCGTCTTTCATCTCAATCATGCTAATTACCGGACAATTGCACGACGCATGCGCACGATGACGTCAGCTCCCATTGATGGGATCATGCTATGACGCGTGTGACGTAGGACGCGCCATCGTCACCCTAATGACACTATATTAAGTGGACAACGATAAAAACCTTTACATCCAGCAGCGGTGGTGCCTGCTCCTGTGGATCTTTGCGTGTTCTGCAGAGCGACTTCTTTTTCGTGTAAATAAGTAAGTCTTGAATTGATTTATATTCTGGGTACTGTAGACCCAGTCCATTATACCATGAGACTAAGTACTTTTTGTATACTCTTTCTTCCCTCCCATGCAGTTAGCTGATTTGGAGTCTTTTTGTTCACTCATAGAAATAGAGTACGGGCTTGATATACATTCCTTTTGGAAACTACTACGGTGGCTGGAGTGTCATCATGTGGCATATTCACCGAATAAGGTTGTACCTTCTTTTTAACATATATTTCTTTTTGTTAATTGTGCGTATTCAGCCCTTAAAATCCCTGATTACTATTTTTTAAGATAGTATCCTGTATTCCCTGGGTGATAGCCCCTCCCACATATGATGCCGGATGTTTTTAATCCTTTTTAAGAAAACGTTCTATTCCAGTTTGAAAAATACATCTTCAACACAAGGTCAGCAGAATTCACTTCTCTTCACATCTTTTAATCATAGGGCCTCATTACAACTCTGGCGTTAAGGGTTAACGCCACCGTTAACCCTTAACGCCTGATTCTGATTTTAACGCCTGCTTTTAGCAGGCGTTAAAATCCATGGCGCTAACCTGCCATGGTGCTAATTACACCGCCGTAATTTACGGCGGCGTAATTAGCGCCTTCCCCACTCCCATTATGCCCTATGGGGCAAAAATGGGAATGGGGAAGGGAAAATGGGAAATGGGGATTTACCGCCCCACTCACCTTGGAATGGGGCGGTAAATCCGCCATCCACCATGGTGTAAACGGAGTTTACACCATGGTGGTAAAGTTGGTGCACTTAGCACCAAGGTTGTAATGAGGCCCATACACTTATCTACAGGTTTGGTTCAAATAAATAGTCCTTAGTTTTCTGGACCGATTTGAGTGTTGAATTCACTAATTTAATCTACAATGTACATCATTAAGTTGACAACAATGTTGATGTCAATATTGAAGCACTACATAGATGTTCCCATATCATGCATTTATCATGATTGGTTTGAAGATGTATATTGTTTTGATTGCCACAAACTGTTTTTGCACAGTAGATTTGTTTAAGTTTTATAATATTATTTATTAATACTTTCTTCCGTAATTTGTTTTTGCTTTTGTAGAAACTTTGAAAATTGTGAATTTTTCCCCTGATGAAGAGTGAATACTCGAAACGCGTTGGGCCATCAAATGATGAATTAAATTGAAGTTCTTGTGTTAATCATGAAAGTTTTGGTTTATTAATACTTATGAAAGAATTCCATTTCAATTATTTTTGATGAACAGTATATAAATACATTTGTAGAGCATTAACTACATATGGTGTTTTGTATATCAGACACCATATGGTTAAAAATTATTGGTCTGTTTTGACAGATCTTAGACAGTGTGCAGGGGACGGCAGTTCCCCACTTTGGGAACATTCACTTCTTGTTTTAATTCCTGTGCTGCCAACAGTTTTATGACAGAGTTAGGTTCACCTTTCACTGGAGTCCATTGAAGAAGATCTCCAAAAACAATAATGTGTTTTCCTCCAAAGAGTTCTTCGTAGTTTGTTTTGAATACTTCTTGTAATCTGAGGTGAATGAAAGCCAACATTAGGTTGGAGACCATGCTCACTTCATCTATTAGTAGCATTTTAATTTGTTTTAACACTCAATTTGATATGATTAATTAAGCTTTGTTTGGTAAGTTTCACTAAGCTGCCTACACGATTTGTCACTCTATATCTACTTTATTTTCATCGGGTTTTATATTATTTTTGTATGTGAAGTTTTGGACTATGTGGTATAGACACATGGTTTCCAAAGTGGTACTCCTGTTTGGGTAGTATAGGTCTAGTAAATTGTTTTTCAAAATCTCTTGGCTGTTGGGATCATTTTTGGCTATTATTTCTATGTTGTCATATGATTTGAGAACTCTTTTTCTAGATTTAGCAGGACCAAGACTTAGCCATACTATATTTTCAGATTTTCCATACAAAGCAGTACCGGTTAAACAATCTGCAGCTTCATAGCATCCACATTCTCTATGAGAGAGCATTTTTATGCCTAAACTGTACAATTTCTGAGACAGTGTTTTGTCCGATGATAGGTCATTCCAGAGGTCTTGAAGCTCTGTTTTTTCTTCTTTGGCTAAGTAGGATGTAACATATCGTGCAACTGCAGTGGAATTGTCTGCAATGTACTGCACATCTATGTTTGCATTCCATAAGAGGGCAATGATTGCATTGTAATCATTGATATATTTTGCTTCTTCTGTTCTTTTTATGTAATATGTTTTCTTAGGTGATTTACCTTTAACACTAACTGAAGACATGAAGTTGTTCACTTCACCTTTTTCTGTAACTAGTCTAGCGAAACCAAAGCGGAATTTGGTGTATTATTTCCCTTTGTTTTTGTATTTGCAACGACAATATTTCCCACATTTGTGTCTTTGAAATTGTACAATTTGTGCATGAAGATCACTATTTGTTGCTTCCGTTGGATTTTCACAAGTGACATATTTTTCCATAAACTGTAAAACAGTGGCATCACTGTCCTGACCGAATTTAGGAGCATCTTTAATCCATAAAAGCATGTGGATATGTGGTGCTCCTCTGGCTTGGTATTCTTTCCAAAAGAAATGTTGCACTTCTCCGAGGGGAGGAACAGTTTTATTACAAATAAAGTGTAGCATAGCAATGAAGCGATGATGGAAATATCTTGAAACATTAACAGGATCTAGAGAGCAAAGTTCTCCAGGTGTTAGTATATCTATGTTTGTTTTGTTTTTGTTTGATATGCGTAGGAAATCATGTGAATCTTCCCATGCATATTCCGCACAACTTAATGTAACAAACCAAGTGGGTGGGCCAAGGTTTCTTATCATACAACGTACATCTCTGTGACGTCGGCACCAGCACTCTTTAGTACCAGGCATGTTTGCTAACAGATTTGTAATGCTTGATTGTAAAACCTCATCTTTTTCTTGCACTTTTTGTAGTAATTGCATAGCTGACATATTTTGAAAGTGGGTACCTGATTTCAATGTGTGTGCAACTCCGTAGCATAGAGTTGCTAGTTCACTTTCAAAGAGTAGGTGGAATATGTATTCCACTTTTTGTCTAAATCTGGGATCTTCAGAGTACATTCGTAACGTGCGGTATTCTGATGATGTTATCTGAGTGGGTCTATCATTGTACCTTCCTCCTTTCCCAGTAGGAAAGAGTAGAGTAAAAGCACCTGCTTCTATACTTTTTTCCCCATATGCTGATAGGTGATCCTTTGGTTTGTTGCATTTGGTACATTTCTAGTGCATCATCTATGGTGTCTTTAGAGCGTAATGGATGAATTGTATAATGGTCTAAAATATTGGATACTGTAGCAGGATCTAGAAGTTCAAATTGACCAGTTTCTGATGACTCTTGAATTATTTCAGTGGTTTCCCTCAGGTTTTCTTCAATATTAATTTCTTTGTAGTATTCATTGTTGTCTTTTAGATATTGCAATGCTTGTCTAACTTTATGTAAGTCTATGAGTTGTTGCCAATTTTTTTTGTCTTTTGTAGGTACATCATTTACGAAGACAATTAAAGATTGCTCTATTGTACGCTGCACTCCCAGAGTGTGCACATTTTCTTTCAGATCTAATGGTAAATAAACTACTTTGCCACAAATGCCTTTCACCAATTCAGAGGGAGGTAATTTTGCTGTTTTTGGTTGAAGGCGTATTATTGCTTGAAATGGGTGCACTGTTTGAATTATAAATTGAGTTGTTGCAGGGGTTTTGGTAGTGGGAATAATTCCAAGTTATTTGTGATAGCACGTGAAGGAGTTTGGTTGTTGTCAAGCTTTGTAGTGCATTAACTGCAAAGTATTAAGGGGTCAGTTATTTCATATTTGTTTTCTGCTATAAGGTAGAGAGCTAATTCAAGCCATTTGGAATCTTCATTGTCTTCTATTTTGTATGTTACAACTACAGTTTTTGTGTTACTTTTATAAAAACACACATAGTTTGGTACTTCAGCGGATGTACTTTTAAATTTTAGTATTTCTTTTCTGTATGTGTGTAGTAAAAGGTTGCCATCTGTACAATTGTTGCTAGTCTGTTGTAAAGCTATTGCATTTTGTAAGTGGCTTTCACTTCCAAAATATTTTCTCTGGATATGCTCTATTTCTTCAAGTAGGTCTTTGGCTGTACCATGTAGAAGAGTTTTGTTTAAATTGGCTAGTGCTAAAGCAGGACTTTTAGCATAGTATATTTGATAGACTAGATTTCCTATAGTTGGATGATGTGTTGATATCATTTTGATATGATGGAAGGTGCTTTTGCAAATAGGTCCTGAAATGCAGGCTAATGAATGTCCTTGTAGTCCTGTGTATTTGCGCAATGGACAGGCATCCATATTTTGTAATAGTTTCATTTTGATTTTGTCTTTGCCTTTCACATACTGATTGAGGAACCGGCGTAAAGATTTGAAAGATTTTTTGGCAATGGTACACATTGACGTGCACGGGCATTTGTATACTGTATGTTCTGGTTCAGTCGAATGGAGAGGTGATACTGAGTTTTCTGGGGATATTTTTGTAAGCAGTATTTCTTGTTCCATTATTGTATTATTACGTTTTTCATACCCTCGTCCACTGCTATGTATGCCAATTGTGTTTGCTTTTGTTTGTATGCTTCTTCATTGAAATATGGTTCTGTGCTCGTGGTGTGACTCCATTCACCACAGATATTTAAGAAGTTATTTATGTTGACATTCCATTTATTTAGAAGTCTTTTTTGTAATTTAGTAGTTAGTTTTGTTAGTGGTTTTATTCTGTCTAAAACTAAAATAAATAACTTCCTTTTGAGAAGGATTGCACTGTCTATGAGAGCTTCTAAGATTAATTTTCTATGGTAGGTTTTAAGGGTTGTGCATGATTTGTCTCCTGTTTTTATAAGATTCTGAAGGACTCTGTGGCTGAACATTTTTTCTAAAATACTTTTATTGATATGGTTACTTGCCACTACATCAAGATTTATAGGAGCAGTGTTAGCACAAGTAGTAGCTGAATTCTTGTTAATCACTTTCTGTTTCGTTTTACTTTTTGAAAGAGGAGGGAAAGTTTTTGTACTGGTAGCTTGTTTTGTTTGGCTTAATGACTCTATTAGATCTTTTGTTTGAACTTTTTGTACAAATTCTGCTAGAGATGGATTCTTATTTTGGACACTTTTATTATCATTTGTTCTACTTCTGCGTTACTTTCTACGGACTTGCTTTTTGGTAGGCATTCTTTGGGGTCTGTTGAAAAAAAAATGAAGGTATGGGTTGGGCTGTTCTGTAATGTATGTGTGCTGTGTGCATGAGTGTCTGAGTATGATAGTAAGGATGTATGTGGTGGTGTGTGATTGTGTATTGGGCAGCTACAACTAGTTGGAAGTCTATACTTGTATTTGTGTGTTAATATACTGGGGTTCAGATGACAGTCGAAGTTAAGCTAATGGTGAGGAGAAGCACAAATACTAAATCAAATGGTATAGAATTAAAACTGTTCTTTGTTCTGCAATACTAACATTCTAGGGGCTGAGTTATGTCATTTGTGTGCCGAAAAACAGGGATCTGTGTGCCATTCTGCCTGCAAATCCCTGTTTAACAAATGGGGATTTGTGGGCAGAATGGTGCACAAATCTCTGTTTTTTGGCGCACAAATTCCATAACTCAACCCCACAGTGTGTTTGAGTGAGTAACAGTAAGAATATTATGGTAGTATTATACTTACTTTTTTGTGTGGAATGAGCAGGTTTCTTCGGAGTTGTTGTTTGTCCTTCAGATGCTGCTGTTTTTCAGGAGAGTGGTCTTCACTGCAATTGTAAAGGAAATAAGTTAGTAATTATGTGTGTTTATAGCACTGATGATAATTTAGACATTGATTTTTATGTTTTTGTAGTAGTATTCTTGTTTGATATATGAACATAGTGTGTGCATGCAATTTCCTTTGACTATGTGCAGTCTTTATATTTTACTTTAAATATGTTAGTTCAACATGATTTGCAAATGAGTAGAATAGCAAGTGTATGAAACTCACTTGGTTTCTTAAGGCTGTGTTATTGAATGTTAGGAGATAGAAGAAATAATGATATACTTATTTTGCAATTTTTATAAGGTAAATGGCAGAAACTGTATAGAAAAGCGTTGGAATGTATGCATTTGTGAAGGTGTGGGTAATAAAGCAGAAGGATGTGATTTGCAGGCAGTGGTGGTATTTCAGCTGGGAGCTTTTTAATGATAGTGTATATCTGTGTGAGTGTATAAAGACGCATGACTCTATCCTGGCTGTGTGTAATTTTATAATACACTACTAAGTGTTTTTCTACAATTATACTGTTATTTCTCCCATCTTTTAATATTATAATTTTTTAGGTAGCTGTGTGTGTAAATAAAAAAAAAATAGATAGCAGATAGGTTTGGAAGTGACAGTTGATTATAGCAGATAGGAAAAATGACAGTAAGTTCATTTTCTAGGTTATACAGGTTAAGTGGCAGTTACTCTGTATGCATTCATAAGAGTTGTACATGTACTGTGCAGAAAATATGCATACCTGTAGTTTGTATTCATGCATCTGGATATGTATACAGCTGCAAGTAGAAATCTTGGAGACGTGTACGGTAGTTTTTGTAGTAGGTGCTTTCCAATGATATGAGACTTGTACTCAGAGTGATCAACAGTAGATTTGAAGTGCTGAACTATGATGATGGAGGTAGATGTAGAGGTCTTGGATGTGATTGGTGGATGGTTGTGTGACTGCTTAGCTGTATCGAATGAGGGAATGGCACAGAGAGTGAAGTGGAAAGGGTAGAAGGGCTGTCTAAGAGATACGCGATCCGCAGACACTGCAGCTGTCCGCGGACAGGGTGTGCCACATCCAGGGTTTTCCAGCAAATCCAGCATGGAAAGGGGACTGTAGAGATCAGCCAATTAGATGTTGAGGTTGTGGATTTGTGTTGAAGGAGACTGTGTGTAGTTTAGATGGCAGAGGTGTAGAAAGTCAGGTTTTTGGTGCTTGGAGATATGTTTGTGCATGGTTTACAGCAGTACGCTCAATGCAGGCATGTGGCAAACAATGTTGATTTTAAAGGAGGGGAGGTGGTGTGGAGCACTGTGCCTGATTGCAATGTACAGGGAATTGTACAAGTTTGTGAAGATATGGGCAGGATGAACAGTCCCCATGTGGTAGTTTTGCACTATGGTACTTTCCATTTGGGCTATGTCAGTGCCCCTACTTTGTTGGCAGATTTGGAAAACTTGGTTCTGAACATCCTTCCAAATGCCAAAGTAATTTTTTCTGGATTAGTACCTAGGGAATATGGGACAATAGTTCTGTTTTTTGTCCTGAGCAAAATATTGCTAGGTTTGCAATCAACCAAGGCATGTGTGCTTTCAAGCTGAGAGCTGGTATGTTCTTCTGTAATAATGAGAATATTGATTCCAGTAATGCTGTTTATTTTAAAGAAGATGACATTTCCTTATCTTTTATGGGAAATGCCATTCTGTTTTGGAATGTAATGGTTGTTTTGGAGAAGGTTATGTGAAGATTTTAGGAGTAAAGTAAGAAAAAATAAAAAAATAACAGGTGTCTGTCAAGCATCTGCAAAAAACCCCCAAAAAAGTCTCTTTTCAGAGCCAACCTAAAAGGGGAAATGGAGTACACTATTTAAATTTACATTCACCACGCAAAGATTTTCGATATGTCTGCAGACATGGCGGTAGTCCGCGGACACCGCGTATTACATACAGGGATTTTGGGGTGGAGAGGCATGCAAATGAGAAAGAGCAGAGCAAGGGATTGGTCAGTAAAGTTTACTGGGTGTGTTGTGTGAGGAGAGAGTTTGTCAGAAAGTCTTTTTCCTGAGAGAAGGGCAGATAGCTATGGCTGTGTGTTTCAGAAAACAGATTATCTGGATTTTGGGAGACTCATGGATACATTGATTGGAGGTGAATGCAGAACGCTGTGGAGTAGCTGCAGATCTTGGATTCCCGCATGTGGAAGTGCACTGGCATGGAGTGCGTGGAATGAAGTGGCTGGACTTGGTACCTCTCTGTGCTACTTTGGAGACAGAGCATCATCCAGAGATAATTATAATTCATTGTGGAGGGAACAGTTTAGGACATGTGTCTGGAATTTCATTGCAATTTGCAATGAAAGAAGGACTTGGGAAGGTCATGGACATGTTTCCAAATTCCCAAGTAATTTTTTCTCGTATTGCGCAGAGACAAATGTGGCTGCGTTCTTCTTCATTTGGTCCACAAATGAAGAATGCGAGGCGCAATGTCAATGAGGCTGTTTGTGCCTTTCTAAGAGATGTTGGCATGTCCTCTTTTCACAATGTTTATTATGTTTCGTAGCACATACATTTTTTATAGAGATGGAGTCCATCTTACTTATGCTGGCAATCAGATTTTTCAGAGAAATGTACAAAATGCATTGCGACCTTTTTTGGAATTACAGCCATCTATTTGCAGTAGATGTTGACCATTTCAAGTTTTACAAATACACAAAAACACCACCAAAAGGCTCTTTTCAGAGCCACCACTTCCTCCCAGAGAAAAGTGCAATGTTTTTGCTAGGGAAGCAGCCCAAAACTTTAGATGTCCGCAAACTGTCCGCGAACTTCTAAAACATGCATAGGGCCCTGCACCATTTATTTGCCACTTCTATTTTTTAAACTGTGAAAGTGGCTCTGAAAAGAGCCTTTTTTGGGGGGATTTTTGTTGTTTTATATTTTTTTGGGTTTTTTACACATGCCACAGTAGGAGAGGAGGGGAAAGAAGGGTAAGGAAGGGACACCAACCACGGGGATAAGAAAGGGCAGGTGGAGAGAGGAAGATGTAGGGTGGGCCTTACTTAGGTAGGTAGCAGTTCTTCTGGTGCTCTGTGACCGCAGTCTAGAAAGCATTTCGAAGACTCTTCCCCCTGCAGAGTACTGCATCGCAGTACATACACAATATTGTGACCCTCGAAATATAAGGGTCAACAGCATCGTGAATGGCCTGTGAGGCAGCTGGAGGGATGCGCTTTCCCACAGGAGTGTCTCTTGTGGTGAGAGGAGCGGAAACAGAGCATGTGGTAGAGGAGCTCAACCTTCTACGTTCATCACAAGGTACAACCTTGAGAACGGCCCCACTGTGGAACGACCTTCGGTGTTGCTTCATGGATGTCGTACCAAAGCTGTACGAACCAGGCCACCCACGACTCAGCACCATTTTGCACTGGTTGCAGGTGACCTTGTTCGCACATGCTTTTGGTACGTTACCATGAATGGTAAACAACTGCCACACCCAAGACTCGCGGCTAGTGCTGGTAGTAGGGACTTCCTCTACCTCATCCTCTTCATCCTCTTCATCCTCCTCTACATCCTCATGCCTGTTCCCCTCTGCAGGCCCTTGGGGACGTGGTGGTGGTGGAGGGGATGGGGGTGGTGCTGAGGCAGATGTAGCAGCAGCAGCCATCGATGCCATCAGGGTTGATGCGATGATCTCAAATCAAAAGTCAGATCAGCAAAGGCAGCAAAACCCAATTTGTAATAGTCAGAAGCACAATGAGGATGAGCTCTAGGGTGTGGTCTTTTATAGGGGTGCTGGTAAGCGCTTCGCGGACACCCGCGCTGTCCGCAGACAGATCGAACACCCCAAAAAGACTGAAAAAGTTCCAAAAAGTATATAGAAAGCCAGGGTCATTGTCTGGGACATGTGCAATGGGGAATTATTACTGTCAAATACTTTGGATTGTCTAAAAAAGTACTTTAAAAATGTTCGGGGACCCGGACAGTGTCCGCAAATCAGGACACACGCTCAGCGTGGGTGCGGTCACATGATGACGTTGCAAACACGTCCGCGAAGGGAACGGGTGTCCGCAGGACACCAAATGCACATGAACGGCTGTGTGCATGCGTGCGGGTGTTCTTCGGACAGTGTTTGGGTCCTGAAAGTAATGAAAAGTGCGACACACGTGTGACGGACAGTTACGGACAGGTGCGATGTTCGTAGGATTTATGGGTGTGGTGCGCATGTGCGTAGATGTTCTACATACAGTACGGACAGGTATAGTGTCCTAAGGACACCTCCATTTTATTTAATTACGGACATCCCGGACACCGCGCGTGTTCTAAGAACAGTTCTATCTTGCTTGCGGACAGTACAGACAGGTATAGTGTCCTTAGGACACCACCATTTAGTTAATTACAGACATCCCGGAAACCGCGCGTGTTCTAAGAACACTTCCATCTTGTATGCGGACACTACGGACCGGTCTTGTGTCCTTAGGACACCTCCATTTTGGTTAATTGTGGACGGGACGGGTGTCCGCAGGACACTAAATGTGCAGGAACAGGCGTGCCCATGCGCGCGGGTGTTCTACGGACAGTGTTCGGGTCCTAAAACTAATTAAAAGTGTGATACACATGAGACGGACAGTTACGGACAGGCGCGATGTTCATTGGATTTATGGGTGTGGTGCGCATGTGCGTAGATGGTGTACGGACAGTACGGACAGGTATAGTGTCCTTAGGACACCTCTATTTTAGTTAATTACGGACATTCCAGACACCACAGGTGTTCTAAGAACAGTTCCATTTTGCTTGTGGACAGTACGGACTGGTATAGTGTCCTTAGGACACCCCCATTTTGGTTAATTACAGACATCCCGGACACCATGTGTGTTCTAAGGACAGTTCCATCTTGCTTGCGGATAGTACGGATGGGTATAGTGTCCTTAGGACACCCCCATTTTGCTAATTACGGACATCCCAGACAGGTGCGCTGTCCGTGTACCCCCTAACTGCCTTTTTAAAAAGATAAGACACAAAGGACTGAATTAAAACAAAAATAATATTTTTTTATTATATACAGATATTAAATTTATGACAGAGATGGGGAAGCAGAAACTGACAAAAATACAGGGGAATTAGGGGTTTGGAGAGGATGGATGGGAGGAGATGAAGGGATGGAAGTCTCATCAAAACGTTTTTCTTGGTGTTGAGGGTTTGGGGATAGTTGACTGGGACATGGAGAGGGGGAACAGGTGCATGTTGGACAATCATATTTATTTTTTCTTTTCTGTGGTCTTTCACAAAATGTTTAAAAAGATTGAAATTTTCCATAAGCATGTCCATTTTTTGTTCCATGCGCTGCATACTATTTTCTAATGTCTCCTTTGGTGTATTATTTTCAATGTTTGTATGGTCTGTTAAAAATATATACATATATGTTAAGTACACATAAAGTAATGATTATTAATGTGCTTATATAGAGAAGTGTCTACCATTAGTATCACTGTCTTCAGACATTTCCGCATGTGGGAAATTTTCCTCAAGGCATTCCAAAGTACTTGACATTTCTGTGTAAAAAAAAATATATTACTTTTAGTGTACCAAATACATAAAGTTTAGAAATATATAAGAAAAATGAAGTTTACTTACTAGTTTCTGGTAAGTTGTGTTCTTACTGTTGTGTAGGTCTGCTGTTATTCCTAGCTGTGCAGTTTCTGTGAGGTAATTATGTTGGAAGCATATCTTTTTTGTTCAGGTATATTCCATTTTAGTACATGTGGTATTTAAATGGATGGTTGTTTTGTTACATATATAGGTTCCACTTCTTATTTATTCTTACATATAATGGGCCTCATTACGAGTCAGGCGTTAAGGGGTTAACGGCGCCGTAAACGGCGCCGACCCTTAGCGCCTGATTCCGAGGACCCTTAGCGCCATGGTGAGTTTAACACCTGCTTTTTGCAGGCGTTAAAATCCATGGCGCTAAGGGACCATGGTGCTAATTACGCCACCGTAATTTACGGTGGCGTAATTAGCGCCTTCCCCACTCCCATTATGCCCTATGGGGCAAAAATGGGAATGGGGAAGGGTAAAATGGGAAATGGGGATTTACCGCCCCACTCACCTTGGAATGGGGCGGTAAATCCGCCATGGCGGTAAAGGTACGACCCAGGCGGTAACTTACTGCCTGAGTCGTAATGAGGCCCAATGTGTTTATGTGCTGCTTTTTTAACTTGTTCAGTGTTTATATGGCATGATAGAACAATCTATGATACCCCCTAAATTTTTGGGTAGAGTTGATGTTGTCCGCGTCCATCCGCGGACATTCGCACAGTCGGCGGACATCAAACTCATTAGCGGGAGGTTTGGCATGTTTTGTGTTACATGTATATAAAGTAAGGGAATCCTAGTACACATCTATCAAATTCACACTATGGGCCTCATTACGACCCTGGCGGTAAGGGGTTTACGCCAGCGTTAGCTGCGCCGACCCCTTACCGCCAATTACGAGGTCCCTTAGCGCCATGGCGCTTTTAACACCTGCTTTTAGCAGGTGTTAAAATCCATGGCGCTAAGGGACCATGGAGTTAATTACGCCACCGTAATTTACGGTGGCGTAATTAACGCCTTCCCCACTCCCATTATGCCCTATGGGGCAAAAATGGGAATGGGGAAGGGTAAATGGGGATTGGGGACTTACCGCCCCGCCAAGGTCGGAATGGGGCGGTAAGTCCGCCAACCACCATGGCGTAAACGTAGTTTACGCCATGGTGGTAAAGTCACGGCCCAGGCGGTAACTTACCGCCTGGGTCGTAATGAGGCCCTATGTATATGTATATTCAGTAAAAAAAAAATGTATAAAGGGAGGTTATGGTTAGGTTGCGCTATTAAAAACCTATGAAATTCAGTAAAAAATAACTTTGTTAAAGGGACGTTATGGTTCCAAGTAAAACCGAAAACCCCCTGAAATTCGCCATTTGTGGTAAGCTAAGCAACCATAACTCGCGCCACCACCGTGCATTGCTAAGACTAATACCCAGGACATCAAAGATGACATCAGGAATGTCATTGATGACATCACTGATGGCATCATGTGCATGTACTTTTCATAAAAAGTCTGTACAAGGGATTCTTATTATAATGTTGGTAAAAACACTGTTTAAAAAACTATCAAGGATCATTGGAATAGGTATCTGGAGCTATGTAGTGCATTAGGCAATGCATTGATATACATAGCATTCTATTATGAAGTTCTTTACAGTATACTAAACTACTCATGTATAAATATAAGCATTGTGTGCAGCATACTTGATGGAGTTGCAATATTCATAATCTCACTATGTTGAATAGTGAATTGATAAATATCTTATTAGAGTTTTGTGTACTGTGCAACATGTAATAAGTAGCTAATAAAACCACTTACTACATAATTTCATTATTACATACAAAACACAAAGACACAACAACACATACAAATATGAGTATATATAGAGAAAGTGAAGTACGCAAGAAAGCAGTAGTAGAAGCAGAAAGTGTTCACAACCTAACTGATTATCTTTATGCACAGAAAGGCTTGATCTGCTTCAAACTACTACTTCACTATGTACAAATATCACATGATGTGACTGCACCCTAAAGAAAGTAATTCAAATACAAATATGAGCACATCCAGAGAAAGTACAGTAATAAAAAAAAGCAGCAGAACAATAAGAAAGTGTTGATAACCTTACTGATTGTCTTCATACACAGAAGGCATTGCTATCTTTTAAGTGTGTATTTTTCCTATGTATATGTTTTATATGCTGTTAGTGGACCCTAAGTGAATTATTGTAAGAACATATTTGAAGTATAAGTCTACAAATGGAGTATTTTTTGATTTCTTTATTCCTAACTATTACTGTCTAAGATATATCACTAAAGGAAAAAACAGTGAGTGAGACATGTGATGTCATCAATGACATTTGTGATGTCATCTTTGATGTCATGGGTGTTAGTCTTAGCAATGCACAGTGGTGGCGCGGGTTATGGTTGCATAGCTTACCATAACTGGCGAATTACAGGGGTTTTTCGGTTTTACTTGGAACCATAACGTCCCTTTAACAAAGTTTGTTTACCGAATATATATATCTACCCACACATTAGGACCTGGGTAGATCAGGGACATGCCAGGTGCCCCTTAATATTGTTGTTTGTTGGATGCTGCACCTCATTCTGGCCTTTAATCTTATACTGTCCTGCTGCCTGAGCCAGTCTTGATTGTCAGTCATTTCTCGGTTCGGGTCCTTGCCCGCTGTATTTTGCTAGTCCGTTGCTGTGTTGTCTTATGGCGATTCTTGAATGCAAGATCAAATCCACCAAAGCTAAAATATATGTGTCTTATGGGGGTGGATGACTACTGGGTTGGTATCAACAAAGTCCCATGGGCTTAATGCTTGATCCGAAAATCCCAGTTAAGGTTGCCACGCTGTCATGAGCACAATAGTTCAGATGTTTTCAGACAAAAGCTTGGTTCTCTCAAAGGTAGGTATCATACAATTAGATTAAAGAAAGATGCCGTAACGGTGATTGCCGAATCGAAATGTATACCGCTTACCTTGAGGGAAGAGGTGTCAAAAGAAATTACAAGAATAGTAGATGAAAACAGAATAGAATGGTTGAGGTAGCGGAATGATGCTCTCCTGTGGTGGTAGTTAGAAAATCTAATGGCGGTGCACAATTATGGGTCGACTTAAGAGCACTCAATAAGAATTTGATATTTTCCACCCTGGAGTTGGCACCAGTATACCATCAAATCAAGCTCCATCAAGAATCTAGAGCTCTTACTCCATCATACTGCATACATGTACTTTTAGAAGATGCCGTTTGGTATTATTTCTGCAGCTGCCTTTTTACAAAGGGCTATGAATGGTGTGTTGGGTGATATCGATGGTGTATTTTTTCTATCAACATCATATTTTAGTAATGGGGTCATCGTGGAAGATAATGATATCAAGCTTAAATTGGTTTTCTATATAATGCAGGTTATATAGTTCCCCAGATTTACTATTTGGGACACAGACTATCTGATAAAGGGATGGCGCCCAGAGAAGGTTTAGTCAAGGCCATTTTGCAAACAGCACCGACAAAAGCAAACATGAAGTCATGTCTTTTTTGGGTGTTGTCGAATATTACTCGAGATTTGTAAGAGGTTTTTCTGACAGGTGTATACACATTAGGGCTCTGTGTATAAAAGGGAATACATTTGAATGGTCACAAGCTTGTGATAAAGAATTTACAAGCATCCAACAGGCAATTTCCAATGCCCCAATTCCAGTCCCATTTGGCACATCCAAGGAAAGTATTGTGATGACTGATGGCAGTGGAAACGGTTTGGGAGCTGTTCTTACACAAAGGGATAAGTATATCGACAATGTAATAGCCTTCGCTTCAAGGGGCCTCATTATAACCTTTGCGGAATGGGTTAACGGGCTCCGCTAATGGAGTCGGACCCGTTTAACCCATTCTGCAAGATTACGAGGTAAAACCAGGCATCCTTACCGGGTCCCGTGAGGGAACCAGGGAGAAAAGAACGGGCCAGTCGTAATTGGCCCGTTGTTAGCTCCCTGCACCCATTCCCATTGAGCCCTATCGGGGCTCGAATGGGAATGGGGAAGGTCCGGGCCTGGGTTCCCTGAGGGAGGAATTACCGGGCCCTCCAAACTCGGAATGGCCCGGTAATTCCCCATTCAGGGAACCCGGACCCAGTTTTGGAGGCAGCCATGCCGCCAGTAGCGGCATGGCTACCGCCAAAGCCGTAATGAGGCCCAAGGTCTCTTAAGGAAGCTGAGGTTAGGTATTCGGTGTTAGGGAGGATTCTCATTTCATGGCTAATTTCCCTTACCTATAGAGTCCCCCAGCAGCTTTGCTGGATTTGAAGGGTTTGTTTCTTTTTACCTGCTAAGAGTGAGACTCTTTTTCCCACTCTTAGGCATTTTTGCTACGTGTGTTCTAGACTATTTTTTGTGTTCAATATCTATGGGATTTCTCTCCCCCATAGGGACCATCTTTATTCACTTGTGTTACACAGCACCCACTGTGCAGTGACACAGGGGTGTCGTAGCGACCCCCAAACATAGACTCCATACCCTGGGACTGACTACTGTCTCCCAGGGCATGTAAAGTCCCCATTGACTTTACTAGTCAAATCCTATGAACTAAACCATTACAACCCATCTTACTATGGAGGTACTGGAAGGGGTTAATAGTTTTGCCATTATGTTCATTTTCGAGAGGGTACCGTACAGTACCTCTCTGAAAAGTTTCTGGCTAGTGGCAGTGGTTATTACCATAAATATTCGACCGCAAATAATTCTTTATGGGATTTTCTCATTGTTCGAGGCTACCACTTTTTCTGTCAGCCTCTAACATACCGCCGGTGAATTTTAATATTAACTTTGCTCCGGTGGGTTATTTTTGCCAGAACTTTAATATAACTTCTTTCTCGTGTCTTTCTCTACAATCCTAACCCAGGTCGGGGATCCATTGTTTGTCCCTTTGGCGGGCTTCTGCCCAGAAGCCCTCCTTCCGGTGCCACTGAGTCTGGGGTGGGTCCATTGTATGGGAGGGGGAGTAGGACCCCCTGGACAAGGTTGCCTCCGCAACCCATGTTGCACTCTATCCTGATAGACTGGAGGGTCTCCCGCCAAGATGACCACTCTACTCTGTGAGTGACAGCTAGGCTGTATGAATGGGGTTCTTTTTGCATAAAAGCAGGGTCCTGAGGACTGGAAGAGCAAGACGTCGCCACTGGAACTAAGAAACCGAAGAAGAGAGAAGCCAAAGACATCTGCAACGACTGAACCACCGGTGAAGCCCTGCTGCAGCGTCTCACCACTTTTCTCCACACGACGAGAGGAGATCTTCATCTGAAAGAGCCTTCTTCCCTTGAGCTGGTGGGACCAACCAGTTTTCCAATCGCCTCCCCGAACCTGCTGTGGTCGAATCGCCAGTGCCCCGCACTTGGAGGCCGGATACCCAGGCAGCTATCGACCCGGAGCGCGATTAAAAGGAGCGTACCTTTTAAACTTTGTTTGGCAGCACCGTGGCTGGTTTCATCCCTGGGTAGTGCAGTACCTCGAATTCCCCTCCACGACGTGAGCCTCTCTTCCTCTGCTGGACCCCTAGAACTGCAAGAACTACAAGGAACAACCGCCACCGCAGGAGCCACTTCTTCACTTTAAAGGTACATTAAAGGTACAGGTCGCCCTTTCTTCGCGGTAGCACTAAAGGTGGTTTAAATCCTTTACCTACCTGTTGGGTTGGCCGCCCCTACTCTTAACGTTGTCTTTTAAAACTTTTGCAACCACCATTTCAAATATCGTTAACCAAAGACTTGACTGCAGCTACGAGAACATTTTGCTCCTGGGCCCTTGCCCTGTACCACTAACTTTGGCACAGGCCTATTGATTCTGGTCACAATTGTTAGATCTACCTTCTCGAGATTGATTCTCCATTCGAACTGTGTGGTGTACCCCTTTCTTAAAACTACCCTTTCTTCCCACTGCTTAATCATTGTGAAATGCCATTTTGCTCAGTTTTCATTCTAAGTATTGCTTATATGAATGCACTGTCTTGGTGAACTGGTTCACAGCTGATGGGAATTGTTGCTAGGGTATATAAGAACCTATTTCGGAATAACTTGTGTTTTCTCTCCCTTGTGAGGAATTGTTAGAGGATCCCTTGTGTGTAGTTTTTACTGTGCCGTTTTGCTCAGTTTTCACTCTGGTTCACTTGGTCTACAATTCGTATAGGGAGTGTGTATATTTTCCCTTGACTTAATTTAACTTGCTTGATACTTGTGATACATGTGTTTGATTAGAAGTGTATAAAATAAATATATATTTACTTTTTAACTACAAAGCTTTGGTCAGTGTTTCCTTGTGCCATAGTATAGTGGGCCTAATGTGTAAACCCTGAATACTGCGCATCTCCCTCTTGAGATAAGTCTGACTGCTCAGCCACAGCTACCAACTAAATCTTTGTGGTACAGACCGATACCAAAGGGGATTTATTGCTCTCGCCTGTAGTCCTAATCTTGTGTAGTGCTCCCTAAGGGAACTGCACAGGATTCTGCCTAACATTTGGTTATTAAGAAGGAGGCATGTCAGTGATTTGGGCAATACAGAAATGTAGACTTTTTACGCAGCAAAGATGTATCATACTTAATAATCATACACCACTTGTATTAGTATTCACATTGCTAGGACTGATTTTCTATACTCTGGCCTAGTGGACAGATGTATAGAAGGCCAACCTATATTGACAGGAACAACTCTGGGAAACTGTAGCCAAACCAGTTTAGGTAGCAGTGGCAAGTGGTCTAGGCTAATTTCATCAGAGGAGGTGAGCTTGTAAAGGGTCCAAAATGAGGTCCCACAGTGGGAATCACAGAATACACCTAGGCTGGATGTATACAAATACAGTTATTTATTTATGGCCAAAACACACAATAGACAAATGACCACTAGCAGGTAGACGTATCACACAACACTACCAAACTAAATACGTATATACATTCACTTTGTTATAGGGCATAATACCAATCAGAAACTCCTGCAAAGGAAAGGTTAGACAAGTATTATGCAAGTTACACAGAGGTGATCCCTATCTACAATTGTATAGCGCTAGGTTGCCTGGGGCCTTGTGCCCAATAGTTCAGGATACAATTCCACAGAACTTAGGATGCAGGAAAAAATGCAGGTAGGGTTTTTGGGGTCCAGTGAAGGGTTCATATGGTTAGGGTTCAAGTAAGACTAATTCCCAAAAGTAGCCCCTACAGTCGGATGTCTTGCACAAGAAAGCAATGGCAAAGCCAAAAGTGTTAGAAATAATTATTATAAGCCCATATACTTATAATGGGAGTATAGTGGTAGGTTAGAAACTCTGTAACTTACCCCCCTTACTCCACTCCTTCCCCAGACGAAGGAAGAGTGTCTGGCGTTGCTTTTCCCACTGAAAGCCTCAGTCTTCGAGTCCCAGTGGTTGCAGGTTTGAGCTGATCTCCAGTTGCTGTCTTTTACTGTTGCAAGGACTCTTGGTCGAAGAATGCAGAAAAACTCGATGCAGCACCCCGCTCAGGACTGGACTCTGGCCAGGTAAGCAATTTTCAGACGGTGGTCACCGTGCACAGCGACAAAAAACGACTCAGCAGCCGCAGTCAGACTTTCCCTTCTATCTCGGGTCCCCTTAATGCTAAAACGCCAAAATTTCACAGGAGGTAGTCTTGCAGGTCCAGCTGAGGATCCTCCAAGTTCCAGGCCAGAACTCAATACGGTGACTAAGGCAACACGGTAGCCCAAAAACAAAGCTGGTCAACCACAGGACGATTCAGGGCACTTCCGAAGGCTTCCTTTGGCAGGGCACCGAGCAGACGTCGGGAATGGATGGTCTCTCCCATGAAAGGGTCGTAGTTCCTTGGCAGGACTACTACAGATCAAGAGCAGGACAGGGCTCCTCCAGGACAGCAGCAGAAGTTGGTTGCCAGGCCTCCTTCAGTCAGTTCTCACAGCTGGATATGACATTTGGCTCCTTCAGTTTTCTCCAGGATCTCTGAAGGGTGGGTGCAGGGGTCCTCTTCTTATCCTAAAAGCCAGGTAAGAGCTGAAACTCACACTAGCCAATAGCAGGACTAGCCACACACACACCCCAGCAGTGGTCCAATCTGGACCACGGGCGGGAACATTCATGCATACCACTCAGACACACTGAAACCAGTTTGTGGATTGGAGTGAGACAGAACCCGCCCACATCCTGCCAGCAAACACACACAGCCCTCCAGTAGCCCGCCAAAAGCTACTGCTTTCCCATGCACTGGAAGTCCTTATAAGGAATTTCCTGGCCTCTAAGGCCAGGAAGAAGGCTCAAAGACAAGATGGCCAAAGAACAGGCGAGAAATCTTGTGTCACGGCCATGTTTGAGCAGTAGCCAAACACGGTAAATGCAGTAAAGCTAAAATGAAAATCCCCAAAAAGTGGGAAAAAGTCACTGCTGCCACCAGCTTATCCTTTTAGCACACCTAGAGTAACCACACATCCTCTGAGTGGTAGTCTAGGGTAAAACAAAAATGCATCCCTTTGTACTGCAGTATAAGCTGCTGTGCACAATGATAAAAAGTTACCACTAGTGATACAAAAGTAACCAAAAGTAGTAACATAGTAACACAACTAAGGGAAACAATGTTCCCCAGTACTGGCAGCCTGAAGGACATATCAGTTTCCCCATAACATCTGAGCAAAGGCCAGTGCAGTGAAGCTTAAGGCTTCACTGTACTGCAACAAGTACAGGTAAGATTCAAAAATAAAAGCAAAACGTTTGGGGGTTACATAAAGATGGACAGAAATGTACAGTAAAGAGAAATATTTCCTAACACAGATCCAAATGTTTAGATGGAGTGTCTAGACCCCTTGCCTGTGTGAGCTACTTGCATCTTCCTCTTAAATTCACTCCACCCTGGTAGGCGGAATGGTCAAATGGAGCGTTGAAGTGGTCTGCTGGAGGATTTCTACTATTCTAAACTCACTCCACCGTGGTACGGGGCATAGTCAAGTGGAGCATTGAAGTTGTCTGCTGTGGTCCGCCAGAGGACATTGATGGACGCTGATCTGCGTACACACCTTGCAATTTTGATACCAGACTGGTTTACAGGCTTAGTTGGCTGAAGGTACAGTGCTCGGTGACTACCAAATAGGGTGCTGCTCTATTTCTGCTTGCTGTATGTTATGCATGGTCTGTGCAGCAGCAAACTAAAGGGGTGTAATTCAGTGCTGTTGGGGGCACCTGTGGGGGGTGGCGCTTTGAGCTCAGAAAAGCTAATGTCCCCCCACTTGGATGTTTGAATGATGTGGAGGGTGGGGCAATATGTCTACTGGGGGCCAGCCTTTGCCTGCTGCAAACTTCCCTCACATGGGCACGCCACGCAGGGTGTCTGTGACTGCTGGAAATACTACCAGGTTGAAGAGTGCTGATAGGTCATTCTCACCACTAACCCATGTGGATCTGGGGGATCCATTAGGCCGTATGGGTACAAACTTTGTCACTGATGTGTCAATTTTGCCGCTGATTGTTTCTATCGAGCTCGCAAAAAGAGTGTGCTTATCTTTGGGTGGTCGCTCAGCCCCCCCCTCTTCCGTCTGCACCCCAACTGTCTGAGGGTGATGCTTTTCCTACATTATGTCATGTCTCGCCAATCCTGACTGATGCCCATATATTTTTTAATCAGCCTGGCCCTGCCTCAGCACGCTGTTCATCACCCTCTTCTGATGTGATGCTGAACTATGACCTCAAAGAACGTACAACAACGAGACATGACCGGCAGGCTCAGGAGGAGCCAGTGTTCGATGCTTTTTCCTTTCCTGTTCTGTCAAGGATATTGGATACTATGGAACGAGGTTGTGATGTTCTCTGATTGTTTCTAACGTGGTCTCTTTTGCCGCCCAAACCTCTCTGTTGTTGAGTCACTAGTGTCTGTTGAAACTGGTCGCAAAAGGAAAAAGAAAGCCAAGAATGCTAAATGATCTAGCCTAATGCCCCCTTTAAATAATAAAGGTTCTCTTAAATTCTTACGATCAATTAAAGATCAGACAAAGTCTTCTCAATGGCTTTGATTCTCCTAAAGAGTCTTCAGCGCCTTTAAATTCCTTGGTACATGGATCCGTTCCTAAGGTGATGGGTAAGCGCAGGAAAGGTAAGGCTCACTATCAGAGTCAGAGTCGGGAGGTGGTCGCCGGTCAGTCTTGTACTACTGACCGTGATGTGAACAGAAAATCTTTGATTACGGCTTATCGTAAACTGAAAACGTCAGTAGCAGCCGTTGAAGGGTTGAATGTTTCTTCCCTCTCCACCTGCTCAATTGAGTCTGATGAGGAGGCCCTGCTTCCCTTTTCACCGGAGGAAGGTGAGCCTTTGACTCAGACTTTGGTATTAGGTAAGGAGAGTGTAAGGGACTCTGGTATTTAGATGTCTGTGAAACCCGTTTTTGTGAGATTGCAGCCAACTGCTCCCCACTTTCACCCGACCATGGTTACTTCCCAGCTATTGTCTGGGGTACCTGCTAAGTTTTCTACCATGGAATAAAGGAGAATGTCCCTGTTGCTGCCTTCCGTGTTCGGAGGCTTGCCAATGAAGCTAGATATGATGCCTAAGGGACCACCTGGGGGTTCTTCCTTTTGACTGCTGGTGATGGGGGAGGTGCTTGTCGACAAACAAGGGGCGCCGCCGTTAGGGCTGGCGCCAGTAGTTGAGGACCAGCTTCGTACTTGTGCCTGAGACACACATCCAAGGACAAGGAGCTTCATCCCTTGAATGGGCAGTACATTTCAGCTCTGTTTGGTAACAAGCCTACAATCGATGACCTCAAAGGACATTGATAGAGTTTTTCTGGATTTTAGGACTGTTGACATGGTAAAAATTGACTTTTACTCTAAGCTTATTAAAAATCTTGTTGTGGCTGTAGCAGAATGTTTGTCAAATATGGGCTACGCCGTTTCAAAAAAGGGGGGCAGTGTTTCTGTCTATTCTACATGGTAGGATGGAGAAAGGTGTTGAAAGAAGGGGGATACTGCGTCTCACCCATCAGTGTCTCACTTCCACTCCCCGAGGACCCACCATCCTGGTGATCCTCACTCACTGGTCCACCCCCAGGAACTGGATCCAATAGCAATGGCCGTGTCCTGGCCACCTGGATGATAGATCCCCGGGGACTAGTTAGGAAGACACCTTCAGGTTTCTCACATTATGTATAAAATAAAATTTGCTGCCAACAAATGATGTTTTAGGATCTAGATGCTTGGTCTTCTGTGTTGTCTAAAGATCGTTTGTGTCGTTGCTGTAGATTTACCCGTGAAACCTTGAAACATGTCATTGTGCATTGCTTGGCTCTTACTGCCGTACGTGAAGAAGCCTTTAGGTGATATTTTATCACTGCTCTCGTGGAACTTATTATCAAAACTAATGATCGTTTGGTAATTACTGTGATGAACTTTGTAAAGTTGCCTTTTCCTTTAACTGACCATATTTTAATATGGGTTTTGTAAACTGTATTTATGTCTTGTGACTTTGTACAGTGAATACTGTTTTTTTACTATGCTTACTGTTTTACATGGACATGTGAGTAAAGTTTCTTTTTCTGTAAACTAAATAACACAATAAATAACAATAATCAATTGGGTGACTGTGGTAAAGGGTCATAACTTTGAAATTAAATGTGTATCTGGCAAAGACAATGTAACTGCAGATTTTCTGTCAAGAAATTCTGTATAAAACATTAATGAAGAGGCTGAAGAGTGCGATACATCTAAGGGTATTCTCACGCCTACTCCCCCTGGATGCTTTCACCAGGTGGCCAGGGAAAGTCTATTGCTTTTGGATCTGTACCCTGGGGGTGGAAAAGTGTGGGAGGATCACCTGGGTGGAGGGTCCTTGGGGATTGGGAAGAGGGTTTCCACAGGCAAGACATGGTATCCCCTTATGGGAACCAACCTAACATTCCCCCAGCCTTTATGGGCTATTGCAAAACATCTACCAACATTTCCCCTCATTCTACCCACTATAGTGCTGGGAAAAGGAAGAGGCGACTAGGAGTAGTGAACACTAGTAAGTCATTTCACCACTCTGGTACTGAAACGAGGAAGGAGCAACTAGGAGTAGTGAACACTAGTACGTCATTTCACCGCTCTAGTACTGAGATGAGGACGAGGCGACTAGGAGTAGTGAACACTAGTACGTCATTTCACCACTCTAGTACTGAGACGAGGACGAGGCGACTAGGAGTAGTGAACACTAGTACATCATTTCACCACTCTAGTACTGAGATGAGGAATAGGTGACTAGGAGTAGTGAGCACTAGTACGTCATTTCACCACTCTAGTGCTGAGACGAGGAAGAGTTGACTAGTAGTGGTGAACACTAGTATGTCATTTCACTACTCTAGTACTGAGATGAGGAAGAGGCCGGCAGAGTGTTGTGAAGTTCAGGCATGTCCCAAGTTCTCCTCTAATTGCAACCAGGCTATTACAATTTGGAACTCACACCTGCAACCTGTCATGTGGTTGCAGTTGTATGAGAAGGGAGGAGGCCAGCAGCACAGAGACCAGCAGGGAACCCTGTGTGCAGTATTTTAAGTTGTCTTTCCCTCAATTCTTTTTCATAAATTCAACTTTTCAACAGCCCATTTGTCCATTTGTCAATTTTGCAAATATAACTTAATTTTTTAGTTTCTTAAAGAAAATGTGTGTATACAAGCAAATATATATGTTCAAATCCCTTGTACATTATTTCTGGGTTTATTTTGTTTCTCTTCCCTCAAATGTTTTCTTTTAATTCATTACTTGCAATTAGAAAATAATCCATACTTTTGATTTTCTTGCCTCTGCAGGTCCAATTGAATTGTTGATGCTTTCAACTTTCATAAATTGTGTGTCATTGTTTGATAGTAACACCGTTGTTGTACAATGTTATGAGCATTAAACAGGTTGCAAGTAATACATATATTAAAGATATCCCCCTTGTGTCCAGGTGAGAACATCTGCAGTCTGTGAAAGCAGATCCCCTTGAAAGTTCTGGATATGTCTTTCCTAACTTGTGAAGAGGCCACATGCAGTCTTCTTTGTCCTTGGTGCTCCAAATTCCCTGCAGATGCTGGGATTATGGAGAGGAGGGTGTGTGATAGCATCAGACAATGCTCCCTGGTGATGCCACACCTGTCACTGTGCCCTGCTGATGCTGCGGCTATGGATTGGAGGGTCTGTGATAGCATCCGGCAATGCTCCCCAGTGACGTCACACATGTCACCAGCCATGACAATTTATTTACATGGGAGCATCCTATATAAATGATCTTCTGTGCTTCCTGTTGACGTCACACTGGTGCCCAGTTCGGACAATTTAACTACATGGCATTGTCCCTCTATGAGCTGTTCCTCTTCATCATGGAGCAGCCCTTCTGTATAACATGGCATCATCCTTCTGTGATCTGGTCCTCTTCATCCTTCAGCAGCCCTTCTGCATATCATGGCATCGTCCTTCTGTGAGCTGGCCCTCTTCATCATGGAGCAGCCCTTCTGTATAACATGGCATCATCCTTCTGTGATCTGGTCCTCTTCATCCTTCACCAGCCCTTCTGCATATCATGGCATCGTCCTTCTGTGAGCTGGTCCTCTTCATCATGGAGCAGCCCTTCTGCATATCATGGCATTGTCCTTCTGTGCATTGTTCTTCATCCCAGAGCTGCCCTTCTGCCTATGGTGGCATCTTCCTTCTGTGAGCTGGTCATCTTCATCATGGAGCAGCCCTCCTGCATATCATGGCATCGTCCTTCTGTGAGCTGGTCCTCTTCATCATGGAGCGCCCCTTCTGCATATGGTGGCATTGTCGTTCTGTGAGCTGGTCCTCTTCATCATGGAGCAGCCCTTCTGCATATGGTGGCATCGTCGTTCTGTGAGCTGGTCCTCTTCATCATGGAGCAGCCATTCTGCATCATGGAATCGTCCTTCTGTGAGCTGGTCCTCTTCATCATGGAGCAGCCCTTCTGCATATGGAGGCATTGTCGTTCTGTGAGCTGGTCCTCTTCATCCCAGAGCTGCCCTTCTGCCTATGGTGGCATCATCCTTCTGTGACCTGGTCCTCTTCATCATGGAGCAGCCCTTCTGCATCATGGCATCGTCCTTCTGTGAGCTGGTCCTCTTCATCATGGAGCAGCCCTTCTGCATATGGTGGCATCATCCTTCTGCATATGGTGGCATCATCTTTCTATGAGCTGGTCCTCTTCATCATGGAGCAGCCCTTGTGCATATGGTGGCATCATCCTTCTGCATATGGTGGCATTGTCCTTCTGTGAGCTGGTCCTCTTCATCATGGAGCAGCTCTTCTGCATATGGTGGCATTGTCCTTCTTTGAGCTTGTCCTCTTCATCATGGAGCAGCCCTTCTGCATATGGTGGCATCATCCTTCTGCATATGGTGGCATCGTCCTTCTGTGAGATGGTCCTCTTCATCATAGAACAGCTCTTCTGCATATGGTGGCATTGTCCTTCTGTGAGCTGGTCCTCTTCATCATGGAGCAGCCCTTCTGCATATCATAGCATTGTCCTTCTGTGAGCTGGTCCTCTTCATCATGGAGCAGCTCTTCTGCATATGGTGGCATTGTCCTTCTGTGCGTTGGTCCTCTTCATCCTGGAGCAGCCCTTCTGCATATGGTGGCATCGTCCTTCTGTGAGATGGTCCTCTTCATCATGGAGCAGCCCTTCTGTATAACATGGCATCATCCTTCTGTGATCTGGTCCTCTTCATCCTTCAGCAGCCCTTCTGCATATCATGGCATCGTCCTTCTGTGAGATGGTCCTCTTCATCATGGAGGAGTCCTCCTGCATTTTGTACTGCTGAAGTTCCACGTATTGAAAATTCCCACCTTGCCTTCTACTGAGCTAAATATGGGAACACACATGTGTAAAGATGACGTGTCACGCTTAAAACAGCACATTAACCCTTTACTGTTTATAGTCCCCATCTACCATGAGCAGGTATGTATTATAGGTTTTAAAGAGCATTAACCCGCCCCAGTCCTAAACCACTGACCTCTATGTGCTATTGTTTTTTATTCTTTCTAAATACCCCAAATAATCTAGTGATTGACAGTCTACCACTTGACATCGTCCTCAGCTTGGCCTGAACAAACTCCCAGGAACCTGTCTATCACTCGCCCTCACCAAATCTGTTGACATCAAGTGCTTTGAAGCAGTGCCCTAATATATATTATGTATGGCTTGAAGCAAGATGGCCATCACAGAAGCTGCATGGGGAGCAGGTTCATCCTCAGCCCATCCCCTATACTGTCCTTCGTGTCCGAAGCGGTTTCTGATAGGTTACACCCACATTTGTATGAACTCTTTTTTTCCCTTGGTTCCTCTCATTATTGCATTTTAGTTAAGGTCTAGTATTGCATGAGGGTCAGATGACCTATGTTGCTATTAACGAGGGCCGACAAGGTTTGAAAAGCACGTCCAGCCTTGTGCAGCATCATCTTGGAATTACTGGTAGCATGGTAGGTGACTCTGCAATGTCCCCTTGTCTCTGCTGGTAGCATGGTAGGTGACTCTGCAGTGTACCCCTGTCTCTGCTGGTAGCATGGCAGGTGACTCTGCAGTGTACCCCTGTCTCTGCTGGTAGCATGGCAGGTGACTCTGCAATGTCCCCCTGTCTCTGCTGGTAGCATGGTAGGTGACTCTGCAATGTCCCCCTGTCTCTGCTGGTAGCATGGTAGGTGACTCTGCAATGTCCCCCTGCCTCTGCTGGTAGTATGGTAGGTGACTCTGCAGTGCCCCCCTGTCTCTGCTGGTAGCATGGTAGGTGACTCTGCAGTGCCCCCTGTCTCTGCTGGTAGCTTGGTAGGTGACTGCAGTGTCCCCCTGTCTCTGCTGGTAGCAAGATAGGTGACTCTGCAGTGTCCCCCTGTCTCTGCTGGTAGCATGGTAGGTGACTCTGCAGTGTCCCCCTGTCTCTGCTGGTAGCATGGTAGGTGACTCTACAGCGCCCCCTGTCTCTGCTGGTAGCATGGTAGGTGACTCTGCAGTGCCCCACTGTCTCTGCTGGTAGCTTGGTAGGTGACTGCAGCGTCCCCCTGTCTCAGCTGGTAGCATGGTAGGTGACTCTGCAGGGTCCCCCTGTCTCTGCTGGTAGCATGGTAGGTGACTCTGCAGTGCCCCCTGTCTCTGCTGGTAGCATGGTAGGTGACTCTGCAATGTCCCCCTGTCTCTGCTGGTAGCATGGTTGGTGACTCTGCAGTGTACCCCTGTCTCTGCTGGTAGCATGGTAGGTGACCCTGCAATGTCCCCCTGACTCTGCTGGTAGTATGGTAGGTGACTCTGCAATGTCCCCCTGTCTCTGCTGGTAGCATGGTAGGTGACTCTGCAATGTCCCCCTGTCTCTGCTGGTAGCATGGTTGGTGACTCTGCAGTGTACCCCTATCTCTGCTGGTAGCATGGTAGGTGACTCTGCAGTGTACCCCTGTCTCTGCTGGTAGCATGGTAGGTGACTCTGCAGTGTACCCCTGTCTCTGCTGGTAGCATGGTAGGTGACTCTGCAATGTCCCCCTGTCTCTGCTGGTAGCATGGTTGGTGACTCTGCAGTGTACCCCTGTCTCTGCTGGTAGCATGGTAGGTGACTCTGCAGTGTCCCCCTGTCTCAGCTGGTAGCATATAGGTGAGTTCTGAAGATCGTACTGCAGTATAAGCAGTGACACACAATGGGCACACCCCTTCCTTTCCTCGCTCTTGCTCATGTAGGCTCTGTGTACTCTTCTCTGGTAATTTGAGAATGGCACAGGTTTACACAAAGTACTTCTCTAACTGTTACATGTTTGTTGATCCAATCCCCGGATAGCAGCATTTGGTGGCAAAGCTTTCTGGGAGTTCAAGTCTTCCAGGCCATAATCCCAAACCTTTGCCACTTGGGCTGCACCTCTGGAGGAACAGCAAACCAGGGCGATTCCACCTCATCGACTCTCTGGGGTTAAATGAGGTAGGGGGCAGACCAGCTCAGTCCCTTTGGGCTCACCTCGTCCACATGCCAAGATGAGGAGGTTGATTAACAGACCACATCTGCCCTTAGGACCCATCCCTCTCCCATGCAGGTGAGGGGTTAGAAGCTGACTTGCATTCACAGAAGAGGTTCCTGGATGGATCTGCACCACACAGCATGTACCAGAGATGAGAGGAGTGCAATCAGATGTCTTTTAAATGCTTTAGCCAATCAGGGGCAGGCAGGACAGTCACTCTTGCAGTAAAATGTCTCCTGGCTATAACTTCAGATCTATTTATATCACAATATTCTCCTTTGGCAGAAGATCTATTCATATCACAATATTCTCCTTTGGCAGAATATTGTTTAGTATTTTTCTCTGCCCACCATCCAGTTTGAGGATGACTAGACTTTGGAGAAGCCAGTGAAAGCTACTGTGAGGCTATATGCAAGTGGAAAATAGCCACATGTCTGCTGAGTACTTTTAGGCTTTAGCAGACTGTATTAACTAATGTTCAACTTTTCCCCAATTCTCTTGTTTTGCAGTTATTTAGTTGGAGGGGCCATCTGCGTAGTATACGCCTGTCTCCCTAGTGCCTCTGGGCTTTTCAAACGGCTTCTGAAAAGCTGATGGTTTGTCTTTGGACTGAGCACAACAGACATATACATGCATTTATTATATGAAAAGCTGCAATTGGGTTATGCATGCACTGAGCTTAACCTCAGCTCTGAAGTAGCCATGGCATTAATGTATAGTATAGTGTATGCATACACGCACGCACACACACACGCATATACACACCCCCAAATACACACACACACCCACCCCTCTCTCTACCAGTTTCTCTTCATCCATAGTGATCAGGGCAGGGGGATCTCAAATGATATTTATACCGTGCCGCTGCACTTCAAAATGGTATCACCCACCCTTCCTCCCTTCAACGCCTTGCCACCCGCAAAGATCAGGGGTGCCAGCAGAGCAGCACCACAGGACGATGCAGTCATATGTTTCCTTTCTAATCCGAAGACAAACATTTACGTACAAATACATCTTTTAGCTTCCATGAGTTACCAGGTACAATGAACAAACAGTTATCATTTCTATGGTTCAAATATTTGTGTTCTTGTCTGCAGAAAAAGAATCCTTCAGGAACAGGAATTCCTATTTAACTGCTGACTTTACTAAAAATGACTAATCTGCCCCAACTTCAGAAGCTTTCCTGGGGCCCTGATCGTAGCTATTCTTTATTTTTGGGTAGGTTTGTCTACAGCCATGTTGGATACATCTCTGTGCATTGAATTGCTGATAAGACCCACCTCACAGGAGCATGTTTGTTGCACAGCTCAGAGAGTGCATCTAAACTTCTTTGTTGTAATATGTGGATATGTAGTGAGCTCCAAGCATCTTCTTGGACTTATTTCTGTATATTTTCTTTTCTATTTTTGTGTTGTTGTCTGTTCCATTTGCTTTTCTTTTGCATTGGCTGTCGCATGTTCCAGTTCCTTATAAAAGACCACTGTGGAAACACGTATTGGTCCTAGTTGTCTTTGTTGTAGTGTGTAGCTGATGGGGCAGTATTTGGTGAATAATACTAATGGTAACATGTTCTAGTTATGTATAATGCATGAGATTATATACTCTAATATTAATAAATCAGAGCAAGCCTTCAAGTATTAGGCTAAAGGGTAATTCTCAATTATGAAGTATTCTTGGACTCTTATTATACAAGACTAGATGGTGTGTCTTTTGTATTTCGATCCTTCATTGGACTAAATATAGTATTGTGAACCTGTTTGTGCCCTCTGAGGAGATAACACATGATCCAGCACTTGTGCAATATCTACTTGTGGTTTAATGAATTCAGCAGGATGTTCACAGTTTAACATGAACGGTAGAAGTGGGGCAAGAACACGCATTCAGCATCCCGTCTTCCCAAGACATCATTATTAATGGCGGCATTGTGTATAGCAATGGCATGTCATCCCGCTCTGACCTCACGGAACAGGATTATGGAATTCATAATCAATAGCTGTGACATCATGGGCAGGGGTTCCAGCGTTTTCTCTACCTCCCCCGTTTCATATAAGAACTGAGGGAAGCAGGTAAAGCCTAGCCCCCTGCCACATACAACAATAGCGTCCAAGACAGCGCAGGAGCCGTGTTTCGGGCTGTGTGAGAACGCTTTGGCTCTGTTGCTGCCACAGGCCACACTGCATTTCACTGCACAGGGGCCATGGTTCTGTTAGGGAACTGTCATGGCGATGGTCATGGGGTTTGGGGTGCACTTGTTTCTCATTGGGGTGTGGTGAACTTTATTTTTGCTGTTGTAGATATTTCCCTCATGCCTTCCCTCCCCACCCACCCCGTGCACTGCTGGTCCCTGGGAATGCTGATGGAGTGTGAAAAAGACACAGGATCCATAGAGATCATAACATTATGTATGAACAACTATCATTTGTAGGGTGTACAATGTTGATTAATAGCCCTGTGCTAGATCTATTATTTTTTAGGCTGTATGATGACATACAATAATAAAGGGTACCTCTGCTTCTTTCAACAGAGAATGAGCAGCCATCAGAGGATGCATGCTGGGGAGAAGTCCTACGAGTGCACGGAATGTGATGAGCACTTTAATCACACATCAAAGTTGAGAAAACATCAGAGATTCCACAAAGGGGAAATACCTTTCAAGTGTTTGGAGTGTGAGAAAAGCTTCACTCAGAGCTCACATCTAACCCAGCATCAGCAGAGCCATATTGGGGAGCGACCATACAAGTGCTCAGAGTGTGTGCAAAGTTTCACGTATAGCTTGCATCTGGTCAAGCATCAGAGGATCCATACTCAGGAGCGACCATACCATTGCTCAGAGTGTGTGAAGAAGTTCACTTGCAGATCGAATCTGATCGATCATCAGAGGATACATACAGGGGTGAAGCCCTATGGGTGTACAGAATGTGGTAAGCACTTTAATCAAGCATCAAGCCTGAGGACTCATAAGAGAACCCACACTGGACTGAAACCCTACCAATGTACAGAGTGTGAGAAAAGCTTCAGTGACCATTCAAGTCTGAGGTACCATCTGAGGATCCATACTGGGGAGAAGCCCTATCAATGCACAGAGTGCAGGAAATTGTTCAGTGGGCCATCAGCCCTGAGAAACCATCAAAGGACACATACTGGGGAGAAGCCTTATGTGTGCACAGAATGCAAGAAAAGCTTCAGTGACCAATCAACTTTGAGGCTCCATCAAAGGATCCATACAGGCCAGAAACCCTATGAATGTACAGAATGTTGTAAGTGCTTTAACCGTGCAGCAAACCTGATGGCTCATAAGAGATCCCACACAGGAGAGAAACCCTACCAGTGTACAGAGTGTGAGAAAAGATTCACTTGTAGCTCAAATCTTTCCAAGCATCAGAGGATCCATACTGGACAGAAGCCCTATGGGTGTACAGAATGTGGTAAGCTCTTTAATCAAGCATCAAACCTGATGACTCATATGAGATCCCACACAGGAGAGAAACCCTATTAGTGTACAGCGTGTGGGAAAAGCTTTACTCAGAGCTCGCGTCTGTTCAAGCATCAACGAATCCATACAGGGGAGAAGCCCTAACAATGCACAGGGCCTCATTACGACTCAGGCGGTAAGGGGTTTACGGCGCCGTAAACAGCGCCGACCCTTACCGCCTGAGTACGAGGTCCCTTAGCGCCATGGCGAATTTAACACCTGCTTTTAGCAGGTGTTAAAATCCATGGCGCTAAGGGACCATGGAGTTAATTACGCCACCGTAATTTACGGTGGCGTAATTAACGCCTTCCCCACTCCCATTATGCCCTATGGGGCAAAAATGGGAATGGGGAAGGGTAAATGGGGATTGGGGACTTACCGCCCCGCCAAGGTCGGAATGGGGCGGTAAGTCCGCCAACCACCATGGCGTAAACGTAGTTTACGCCATGGTGGTAAAGTCACGGCCCAGGCGGTAACTTACCGCCTGGGTCGTAATGAGGCCCACAGAGTGTAAGAAAACCTTCAGTGACCCTTCAGCCCTGAGAAACCATCAAAGGTCACACAGAGGAGAAAAACCCTATGTGTGCACACAGTGCAAGAAAAGCTTCAGTTACCATTCAAGTATGAGGCGCCATCTGAGATTCCAAACAGGGGGGAAGCCCTATTAATGGACAGAGTACAGGGAAAGCTTCAGTTTCCCGTCAGCCCTGAGCAGTCATCAAAGGATCCATACAGGGGGAAGCCCTACGGCTGTTAATGTTAAAGGATATTTGTACCGCACACTATCACCACCGGAGTGGTCCCCTGGCACCCTTGCGGCTCTGAAAAGGGGAAGGGAGTGAGTTAGTGGGAATAAGCGGGAGAAGTGCAAGAGAGCAGTGATGTGCTGTTGTTAGCCTCAACACAGTTAACACCGCTCACTGGGTTTGGGGTGTTTTTTTCGGTCGGTGTGTTGTTGTGCGAGTATATTTGTGGTTTGTTTTGTCGTTGTGGTGTAGTGAAGTCTGTGCGGTTTGTTGTGCTTTAGGGTTGAGGTTGTGTTTGGTACCAGTTTGAAAGGTGTTTGCAGAGGAGTGAGGTTGTTAGTGGGTTGGTTATTGGTATCGCTGTCTGGAAACAATGTGCTAAAATGTCCACGTTCATTCCAGGTGTGGCATGGGAACATCTCTGCATTTCTGTCTAGAACCGCCATCCGGCGATATTCATAATCCCTTCTTTATATGAGACCCATCAGTATTCACAACTGTGTCTAAATTTGGCCCCTGCCCACCTTTGAAGCCTGTATTTATGTGAGGCAAGCAAGTGGTCTCGGTTCCATCCAAATCTGGCATATTCTATCTAGATGTGGCAATGGTTGGCATTCACAATCCTATACAACCGGACATGCCGCTAATGCAGGCTACCGATCATACCCCATCCATGCGTGGCATCTGCCATCATTCTCATCTTTGTCCGTGCCCAGCTCATGCCAGCATTCACAACTCGGTCCAAATGTGCCTACCGCCAACACTCGGAATTCCACCTGAGTATTGCACTTGGTAGCATTCATGGAGTGGGAGGGTTTGATAGATGGAGTTGGGCCGGGATGCTAAGTTTTGTCCTTATGGGGTGCTGCTTGAGACTTATTTCACTTTGCGTCATCTCTTTGGTTATTTTTGGGGTTTCCCTTAGGTTCTAGGATGGGGTTGGGCAGGGGTGCTAATTCTGTCCTCATGGGGTTGTCATTTGTGTCCTATTACACCTAGCATTGTCTACCTCGTTATTGTGGGAGTTTCCCATAGTCGGTTCTAGGGTTGTCTATGTCATCCTAAATTCTGTCAACCTGTTCTTTGCGTTTCCTGTTTGATTGTTTAATTGTTTCAATTTGATTCTGTTGTGTTGAAGAGCCAGGTTTTTAGTAGTTTTCTGAATTGTAGGTGGTCTTTGGTGTTTCTTATTTGTTTAGGGATGATGTTCCAGGTTTTTGCGGCCAGGTGAGAGAAGGATGAGCCCTCTGGTTTTTTCTTGACGTACAGTTTGGTTCCAGGCGGATTTCATTGCTTGATCTGTGGAGTCTTGTTGGCTTGTAGATTGTTATTTTCTTTTGTAGGAATTCAGCGCCCTGTCCACTGATTGCCCTGTGTGTTATGCACATTGTCTTGAAGGTGATGCGATATTTGTCTGGGAGCCAATGTAGTAATTTTAGTGCTGGAGTGATGTGGTCTTTTCTGGATAGTTTGAGGAGGAGTCTAGCTGCTGCATTTTGGATGCTTTGTAGTTTCTTCAGAAGGTATTCTGCCATCCCGAGGTAGAGGCTGTTTGCGTAGTCGATTCTTGACATGATGAGGGCGACGATTGTGAGTGTTTTGTGGGTGAAGGAGAGGAAAGTTAGGTTCTTCTTGTGTGAAGGAGGAAGAAGCATTTCTTGATTAATGCATTTATTTGTGGTTCTAAGGTTAGGGTGTTGTCCATCAGGACTCCCAGATTTTTTACTACCTTAGAAGGTGTGGGCCTGGTCCCCTTTTCCGACGGCCAGGGAACGTAGAGGTGGTTCTCTTGGTTTTTGGATATAATCATGATTTCTGTCTTTCCTGGATTGATTTTCAAGTTGTTGGCGTTCATCCAATTAAAGACTTCTTTTAGACACTCAATTAGGGTTGAGGGATCAGCTTGAGTGTCTTCGATTTTGTAGATAATTTGAGTGTCGCCTGCATAGTTGTAACAGGTAATTTTGTATTTTTTTAAGATTCTGATTAATGGAGTCTGGTAGATTTGAAGTGTGATAGTGAGGATCCCTGTGGTAGTCCACAGTCGTTAACTTGTGGAGTAGATTTGAAGGGTTTTATCCATACGGTTTCTGTTTTGTCTGCTAGGAATGATTTAATCCAGAGTAGTGCCATGTTCGTTATACCTATATCTTCCAATCTTTTGGTTAGGGTTTTGTGGCATACTGTGTCGAAGGCTGCAGAGGTCGAGGAGAATCAGAGCTGAGGTTTGGAGTCTGCATTTGTTTTTAGGACGTCCCAGATGGATACTAGTGCCAATTCTGTTCCTCTTTTGGGTCTGAAACCGATTTGTGCTTGGTCCAGCAAGTGGTGTTTTTCTACATGTTCTTGGGTTAATTTGTTTACGTAAATTTCTAGGAGTTTTGCCGGGTAGGGAATGTTTGAAATCAGTCTGTAATTGGAGTGGTCCTCCTTGTCGCCACTTGTGTTTTTTTTTTTTTACTTTATTTTTATTGACATCATACATATAAGGTAGGGTGTGCGGGCAATCCCTGCCAGCAATACATTGAACAAGCATAGATGCAGTTTACATTTTTGATTTTTTTTTTTTAATCCAACTCACCCACCCCCCCCCCCCCAACTTTTTTGAACATACCAGGTCCAGAGGTTTTGCGGGTTATAGAAGCTGCAGAGAGAGCATTCAGAAATCAATATGTTATCAGACATTCAGTTTGACATAATGGGGTCAGATCAGTTCACAGCGAGTAAGGGGCCCAAGCTGGGTCCCTGGGGTTGGTGGAGAGACGTGTGAAATGGGGGCGTTGAAGGACGTACTTTACAGACGCATAGAGATGCAATCATCATTAAGAAGCACTGTGGTCCATTCCTGTATAAAATCCGACATGGTGTCATTTGTTATCGCAGAGAGTTTTTCATAGGTGAAGATCGACCTAAGTTTACAAAGCCATTCTTCCTTGGATGGAGCTAGGGCGTTTTTCCATTTTTGAGCTAGTGCTAGCCTCCCTGCCCTCAACATGGCCCCAATGACCCTCGGGAATGCGGACTGTTCTGACTCCGGCATGGGAGTACCCAGGAGGATATCCAGTGGCTGTAAGGTCGGGGAGTACCCTTCTATGCTCTTGATCCAGCTGAGCAGTTCCGACCAGTACACCTGGATGACCGGGCATCCCCACCACATGTGAAATCAAGTGCCCCATTGTTGACATGTCCTAGGGCAAAAGGGAGACACCTCTTTAAATATTTTGTTCCATGGCAGCGGTGTACAGTGAACCCATGAATATAGCTTTAAAGTTTGCCGACCATGTGTGGTCGTCCATCGTCATGCCCAGCCTTTCTTCCCATATTCGTTTGAAGGGCTGCCTACCCTCCAGATTAGCTGTTATCAATGTGCCATAAAACTTAGATAGGGAGCCTTTCCGGGAGGTGCTTTTAGCTACGACAGTTTCAAAAGTCGTGAGGGGGCGTTTGAGGTCGGCGGCCCACCGAGGGTGGGTCAGGATCCCTTTCAGGTGCAAATATTCAAAGGCTGAGGGCGGGTTGTCGCCCAATGCTTCAGTCTGCTGATCATATTCTATGAAACCCTCCTCCCGAGAGAGTTGAGAAACCCTCTCCAGGCCCGAGTCTGACCATGCCTGTGTGTCTCTAAAGTCCTTGGTGTCTAGATCGATGGGGGGACCCCACAGCGATGTTAAAGGAGACGGCCAGGATGACAGCAGCTTGTTGTCCTTGTTCGGCTTCCAGACTGCCCAGAGGGCCACTAAGGTTTGGTGCGCTCTGAGGTGGGGGGGGGGCCTTAGGAGGGGCCCATAGCAAGTCCCCGACTTTTTTCGGGTGGGTGTGGACATCCTCAATGAAAGTCCAGTATATCCCCAGGTCGTCCCTCATGTGCTCCAACATCACCCAGAGTTGAGCTGCTTTGTAGTATAGTCTAAAGTCCGGGAGGCCAAATCCACCATGAGACTTGGGGAGAGTTAAGGTAGAAAATTTGGCCCTTGTTCTTTTGCCGGCCCAGATGAACTGAAGGACTCGGGACTGTAGTGTCTCAAAGAAGGCCTCCGGGATCACCACGGGGAGGGCTGCAAAGAGGTAGAGTAAGCGGGGCAGGATATTCATTTTAACCGTGACCATACGCCCAAACCAGGAGAGTGTGAGAGGTGCCCATCGTTTGAGATCACTGCTAATCTTGGCCAAGATCCCCGGGAAGTTACATTGATAGAGTTGTGACAGATCCCTGGGAATGGTGGTGCCCAAATACCTTGTGGAAGTCCGCTCTATTCTTACTCCCAGGATTTCGGAGTTACCCCCGATGTCATGGTCCCCGGGACCCATGGACATAATGCTAGACTTGGAACCATGAGCCCCAAAAAGGTGCCATAGTGGTGTAGAAGTCCAAATAATCGGGGTAGAGAGTCCTGAAGGTTAGTCAGATATCCCAGGATGTTGTCTGCAAACAGGGAGAGTTTAAAGTCACAATTGTCACATCTAATCCCTGTGATTTCCTGGTCAGCTCTGATCGCTATAGCCAGGGGCTCCATTGCCAAGGCGTAGAGAAGGGGAGACAAGGGACAGCCCTGACGGGTGCCTCTAGACAGGGCCAACGGGTCTGAGGTGCCACCATTGACCAAGACTCTTGCCGATGGGCCGTTGTAAAGAGCTGAAACCCAACCACAGAAGTTGTCTCCCAGACCCATTTTCCAGAGGACTCTACCCATATAAGGCCACTCGACGCGGTCGAAGGCCTTTTCCGAATCTAGTGAGAGGAGATAGCCCTCCACCCCCTGCCTTGAAGCCTCATGCATGAGATCCAGGGTCTTCCGTATGTTATCAGATCCCTGACGAGCCGGGATAAAGCCCACTTGATCTCCGTGTACTAGGGAAGGGAGGAGTCTTGCCAGTCTGTTTGCTAAATGTTTGGCCAATATCTTTACGTCGGCGTTGAGGAGGGATATATGGCGGTATGATTGGCACTGAGAGGGGTCCTTCCCTTCTTTGGGGAGCACTACTATCAAGGCGGACATCATCGTGGGTGGAAGGGAGCCCAGTACCAGTGCCGAGTTGAACATTCTGGCCATGAACGGGGCCAACGTAGACCGGTAGGTCTTGTAAAACTTAACAGTGAACCCATCATCCCCCGGGGCTGTACCACTCTTTAAAGAGGATATGGTGTCTATTATTTCTTGTGGGCTTATGGGAAGTCCTAGAGTTTCTGCCTTGTCGGGAGAGAGGCCTGGGATTGGGAGGGAGTCCAGGAAGCCATCTATTTCGGTACCGTCCGCTGCATACTCCGAGCAATACAGCCGTTCGTAATATTGTCTGAATTGCTCAGCTGTCTTGCTGTCTCTCACTGTCGGGTCCCCTTCCGGGGTGCGAATGGAGTTCACCCTCCTACTATTTCTGAGCTCGCGGAGCCTCCAAAATAGTATCTTATCCACTTTTTCCCCCTTTTCCATGAATTCTGTTTCAAGAAGGACAGCTTCCTTTCCGTTTGTCACACCTGGAGGTCCGCCAGCCCAGAACGCAATCTTTGTAGCTCTTCCCATTGTCCGGGGAACATCTGCGTTTTCAGTTTCCCCCCTGGTTGGATAGCATCTATCTTTTCCCTCAATAGCTTCTCCTCGTGGCCCCTCTCCCTCTTTTTTCTCGAACCTATCTCTATAAGGACGCCCCTAATGGTTGCCTTGAATGCCTCCCAGACACCCATGACACCAACCTCCCCATTGTCATTGTTAGAGAAGTAATCTTTTATGGCTTCTAAAAGGGTTTGGCGTACTTCCTTATCGTGCAGGAGGAGGTTGTTGCACCTCCACAGGGATGCGGGGGCTGGGGGAATGCACAATTTTACTCTAACCAAATCGTGATCAGACCAAGGGACAATCTCCACCCCCGAGTCCGTAACCTCACCCCGGAGCGTGGCGTCAACCAGAATGTAATCGATACGGGAGAATGTGTCATGAGGCTTTGAGTAGAAGGTGAAGTCGGGGTCTCGGCCTTGCTTAAAGGGGTGCGTATTACTCAGGCCCAGTTCTCCATTGACTTCTTGGAAAACTTCTGCCAACTTTTTGTGGTAACGCGAGTTTGGACATGGGTTTGCTGACTTCCTATCCCTCTCGGGGTAAAGAACCATGTTAAAGTCCCCACCTACCAATAGGGTGCCCTCGGAGAAATCCATAATGTTCTCTTTCATCCCTTCCCAAAAGATATCCTGTGCCTCGTTTGGAGCATAAATACAAACCAAGGTGAACAGCCGGCCCCTCACCTCCCCCTTGACCATAATATATCGTCCTTCCAGGTCCGACTTCCGAGCTTTGGCCACGAAGTGGGCCCCGGGAGAAACCAGGAGGGCCACTCCACGTTTTTTAGCCCAGAAGGACGCCACATACACCTGATCGATGTTCTTGGCCCTTAGCTTAGGTTCCTTGCCCCGCACCCAATGAGTTTCTTGTACAAACAGGAAATGAAGGCGGAGCCTTGAAAATTCTCTCACTACCAGCGACCTCTTTGTAGGTGAGTTAAGCCCACGTACGTTTAACGACCCCACTGTCAAGAATTGAAGCGAATCATCCATCAAAACGATGATAAAAGCTCATGGCTCCCTCCGAGGAGCGCAAAATGACAATGCTCCCGCAGAACTTCCGCACCATGCTGGTGCCCAGAAACACTTCTATAAATGCAAAGTGGACCTGCAAACCTGCTGTGACCCAACAAAATCCCCAATAAACGAGCCCCAACTTTTCCCTCCCCCCTCCCCCCTGAACGCCTGGTTGATTAGCGGCTTCATCCTGTCGCCAGTCCAGGCCACCATTGTCTCCCTCCTCCGGGTTCCCAAACTCTTCAAAAACAACAAATCGAGCCCCCCCACCCCCTTGTCCTTTTCCGTCCATAAACAGATGTGTCGCCTCCCCACTCACCAAATCGGGTACACGCTTGATCGTCGGGCTCCCGGGGGCTCTTCAAGTGTTGGGCAGCTCCGGGGATGCCGGCGCCACTCTTCTGAATTTCCTGTTGCCTCGGACCTTACGCCTTTCCTGTGGAGCCCTCGTCCGACTGGGGCCAGCTGGAGCTCTCTCGCGTTCTCGCTCTCCCACTTCCATATTTGGATCATCCAGGAGTTCCCCCGACACCCTGCGAATATCGTCCTCCGTGACCAGGGCGTACTTGTAGCCGTCTAGCTCAAAGGAATGTGAGAAAGGGTATCCCCACCTATATCGGAACCCTTTGGTCTGAAGCATTTTCGTCAGCGGGGAGCAGAGCCGTCGTCTCGCCAGTGTGAAGGCAGAGAGATCCTGATACACCGAGATCTGGGCCCCCTCCCAGTCCACCGGGCCTTTCTTGCGGGCCAGTTCAAGAATTTTGCTTTTCTCCACAAAGTAGTAGAATTGTACTAGAATGGACCTGGGGCCTCTGTTGGCTGCACCTGCTCTATGGGCTCTGTCAATAGACGGTTCGTTCGTGTTAGCCCCTTCAAAGAGTGATCGCACCACTGCGTTAACAGCTTTTATAATGTCCGCTTGAGTTTCGCCCTCACGTTCCGGGAAGCCTAAAAAGCGCAGGTTACAACGACGTTCCCTGTTCTCCAGATTGTCAAGCTTTAGGGAACATTTCTCTTCCCTCCTCTTGAGCTCCGCCAGGCGCATGTCAAATTGCGTCTCAAAGATGTCGTTCGAGGCAGTATTATTTTCTAGCGCTTGAACCCTGTCATCTATATTGTCCATTTTTTTGTCCAAAGTGTCCAGTCGTAGCGTTATATCTGCCCTGAAGCCTCTGATCTCCTCAAGGAGGGCGGCCATACCCTTGGTGACCGTGCTAGTGTATGTTAGTTCCTGATGTGTCGAGGCCGCCATCACGGGGTGAGTCGGGGAGCCAGGGTTCAAACGTCGGAATTTCTGCAGTGAATCTTTCCAGTTCATAGGCCTCCCCCAGCTCCTCACCTCCCCACGGGGTCCACCCCTAGGAGCCCCAAGTCCATTGGGCACCGCCGCCGGGCCACAATACGCCTCTGAGGAGGTCCTGCCTGCTCGTCCTCCAGGCCCCGCGCCCACTGTTGGGGAGGGGGGTTATTTAGGCCTATTCTCCGGTTCTAGGTCAATGGCCGGCCCTCTTTGCCCCCAATATAATGCAGCGCTTTAGGGCAGCCTCTCACCTCGTGGGGGCTCAGATGCCCCCTCGGCACGTCACCCGATCCACCGCCAGGTCAAGGGAGGGCCCGAAGCGGGGGGGGGATGGGTGGGCTGCTCGCTCTTCCAAGTTGCCAGCGGGGGGTTCCACTCTCGCCGGACTCCCATGAGGGGGTCGGGGAGGTCGAGGGGGCAAATCAGCTCTCCAATGGGCCCTCCTCGGCCGAGTCCACTGAGCGCTGGGGCCCTAGGCCGCAGCGCAGGCCTCCGCGCCCGAAGCGCTGCTCCGGGGTGCGGCCCCAGTGGCGGAAAGTCGTCCAAAGTGTTGCGTTGCCCTGCCTGGGCTCTGTGGGGCACGGGAGACCGCTGCGGTCAGGTTTGGGGGGGGTGCTCTCCCTACGCTGTCCGATGAAGTTGCAGGCCTCACCTTATCCGCGGCTCTCCGTTGTTTTCCTGCGGAGCCGCGGCACCGGGGGAGGCGGGGCACTCCCTCCCTTCAATCTTCGCGGGCTCACTGCGCAGCGAAGGCACCACGCCAGGAGACCGGAGTTGGGGTATTCAGGTGCCCCACGATGTTAGAAGGCTGTGGTGGGGGTCGGCACTTCACTCCGTGGGGTTCTGGGGAGGCTCGAGTCCCAAAAACGGCACCCTTCGGAGGAGACGAGAGGAGATGCGTCAGTGCATCTCTGCGCCCCCTGGTGGTTCCCCACTTGTGTTTTTTAAAAGTGGTTTGATATATGCTGATTTGAAGGATTTGGTGCAGATCCTGTTGTAAATGATTTAAGAGGTTTCTGTAGTATTCCGAGGTTTATAGTGATAGCCTCGAAAACAAAGGGTCAAATTACAAAAGCTTTGAATACAAACCCTACAATAACAAACCCTTGACATCCTATATTTTACATATAAAAGTGCAATCCCATCGAAACCAGTCCATCGACAATATACATGCACTGGTTTCAATGGAAATGCACTTTTACATGTAAAAAGCAGCATTTACATGCTTTTTTGTGTTACTTTAAAACATTACATGGCGCTGTCCAGTGCTGAAATTTCAGCACTAGCCAGCCCCTTGTAAAGTTTTTTTAAAAACAATCTAGATTGGGGGGTCCCTTCTATCCCCCAAACCCCCACGCCTACCCCCCAACCTTAACCCTAACCCTATCCCTGACCCCAACTATAACCCTAACCCTAATGTAATCCTTAAACTAACGCAAGCCCCAACCCTAACCCTAATTTAACCCTCAAACTAACCCAAGCTCCAACCCCAACCCTAACGGTAGCCCCTAATACTTACCATTACATGTCGATGAAACCATCACATTTTTTTCAACTAAATGGCCATTCTATGGAATGGTATTTCGATGGAAAAAATTCTATGGTTTGTGTTTCGATGGTTTGTGATTCGATAGAATGGCCGGATACAGTATTCCGATAGTGTTCTTTGTGCGAGGATTGATTTGTAGATGTCGAGGGGGCAGAGGATCCATGGCTGATCCCGCTTTCTTGCTGTGTTTTACCAACTCGGCGAATGCCTTGGCTGATATTTCCAGGAAGTTTTGGAGTTTGTGCTGTGTGTCTTCGTTAGGTCCGCTTGGTTGAGTGTTATGGTTGGTTGGTCTGTTTTGAATGATTTGTCGGATGCTGTTGATTTTGTTTTTTAAATGGTCTGCCAAGTCGTTGCACAGTTTCTCTGAGGGAGTTGGAGTGTTGTCGTAACCCAGTGGGTTTCTCATTTCTTTTATTATGTTGAACATTTATTTTTGTGTGTTGTTGGCATTGGTGATTCTATCATCATAATGCCTTCTCTTCGCCTTTTGAATTTCCTTCTTGTGTGCACGGATTTGTTTTTGGAACAGTGTTTTCTTGTCTTGGTTGTATTCTTTCCTCCATTCCAATTCCAGCTTCTTCTTGTTCTTTTTCATGGTGCTTAGTAGTGGTGTGAACCATTTTGCCAATGCTCTTTTTTTGAGGGGGTAAATCGTTTTTAGGGGCAATGTTTTCAATAGTATCAGCGATCCATTTGTGGAGTAGCTCGCTTTCCCGACTAGGTCGAGATCTGTAGTTGAAGGTTTGGTCATCTACAGTTGTTCCATTAGGTTGCTTGCTTTGATAGTTTTCCAGTTTCTTTTTGTGATGGTTGTAAGCTCAGGGGGCTAGGGGGGATGTGGACTTGAGTTGGTAGTGTGATCACGAATGGGATGATGAGATGGTCGCTCCACAGTATTTGTATCAGTGGTGCCATGGTGATACGTTTTTTCTTGGTGAAGATTGCGTCAAGGGTGTGTACTGCCAAGTGTGTTGCACCCTTTGTCCAACTGTTGTAGTTTCATGTTTGTTAGCTGCCCAATTTGTGAGTTTTGGGAGTTGGCGTGTTTTTCTTCAAACCAGATGTTGAAGTCCCCCAGGATTATTAGATGATCATGCTTGATGGCTATGTTGGTTATGGCTTCTGTGAAGTTGTCGACAAAGGTTGCATTGTATGTCTGTGGTCTGTAAACCAGAATGAATGTGATGTTATATTTTAGACTCACTGATAGGTGTATGACCATGGTTTCACAGTTGATGATGCTGAGGGGTTTGTCGGTTTTTATTTTCAGGTCTTCTTTGAATGCTATTGCGAGGCCTCCTCCTTTTTTATTTTTCCTGTTTACCTGAAGGCATTTGAAGTTGGTCGGGAGGCAGCTTTGGAGTGTCATTTTGTAGTGATTGTCCAGCCATATTTCTGGGATAAATAGGATGTCAATCTCTGTTGCATGTTTTGACATGGATCTTGTGTTTTATTAGGTTACAGTGGATTTTGAAGATGTGGTTTGGTTTGTATTTTATTTCCAGCCTCTTTTCTTGAGTGGTGTTGCAAATTCCTTGCAGTCGGTCTCCTGCTGAGGTGTTGGTACAGTTGTCTGTGTCGTCGAAAAGTTCTTCTAGGTTCAGTCTTGGGTTTTTGTTTCCATCAAGTTCCTCTTCAAAGTTGTGTGACTGTCGAGTGGAGGTTCCTCTTGTTTTGGTGATGTAAGGTGTTAGTGCGTCGATTACATTCTGGTTATTTCTAGCATTGTCTGTTCTTCTGCGTGGTTGTGTTTGGTTGTTTGCTGTTGTTGATTTGTATGTTGGGTTGGCTCGTTCTGGTGACCGATTGTTTGCGAGGTATGGAGTTAGCTAGAGGGATTTCTCTCTTCTCTCAGCGTTGGTTCTGTAGTCATTCCTGTCTGTTGGAGTGTGTTCTGCAGTTATGAGTTTTCTGTGATGTTCAGTTGTGTTTGTTCTTTCTGCCCTTTGTCTTTGTCTATCCTTTGGTCCAATTTGTTTGCGCAGCATTTTAAGCTTGATCTGATTGTCCGGTATTAGTTTGTGTTCAGTTTGTTGGTGGTCTAGGCAGCTGATAATGCTTGTTTGTTCAGTCACTGTTCCGAGTAGGGTTGCAGAGGTTTTCTAGGGTTATTTTGTTGGGTTCTTCCAGTGGATATCCATAGTTGGGTCTTCCTGGGAGAGGTTGACTGCAGTAACAGACTATGGGCCTGATCACGACTTTGGTGGTAACCCTTAAATCTGGCGGTAGCGCTATTACCGCCGGATTTAAGGGTCCGCCATATCAGGACTTCGGCGGATTTCGCCCCAGCTCTGAGCTGGGGGGAAATCTGCCGAAAATTCGCGCTATTACCGCCGGCAGGAAATCCGCCGGCGGTAAGAGCTTGAAGTTTCCCCATTGAGCCCATTGGGGAATGGGGCATTCCCGAATGGGCTCAATGGGGAATGGGGAATTACATTACCGCCAAACTCGTGATCCGGCGCGATTAGCGCCGGGGAGTTCGGCGGTAGGGCTAATACCGCCGGCGGTAATACTGCCGGCGTTACCGCCAAAGTCGTGATCAGGCCTTATGTGGTGTGAAGAAGGGTATAGTTGGTAACTATAGAATTGTCCGATGTCGTCAGCTAAATTTGAGAGACAGTTGAACAAGTGACTACAGTCCTAAATACAGCTAGATGAGAGAGTCCTGCAAGGTGGGAGAGAGGCCCGCGCTCAACTGAGCAATCGAGCAGGGTACTGCACAGAGCTAGATTTGAGGCACAGCTGAATAAGTGACCGTTGTACTAAATTCAGCTAGATGCGAGAGTCCTATAAAGTTGGAGAGAGGCCCCCCCCAAAAGAGCAACTGAGTGGAGGACTAAACACAGATAACTTTGAGACACAGTTGAACAAGTGTGTGCAATAATAAACACAGCTAGATGTATCAGAGCAACTGAGTGGGGTACTAAAACACAGGTAACTTTGAGACACAGTTGAACAAGTGACTGCAATACTAAGTATAGCTAGATGCGAGAGTCCTTTATAGTGGGAGAAGGCCTATGCCTAAAGGATCAATTGAGTGGAGCACCAAAACCAGCTAACTTTGAGACAGAGTTGAACGAGTGAGAGCAATAATAAACACAGCTACATTTGGGACAATTGAATCGGAGATTGTAGTACTAAAAAGCGCAGCTAGATGCGGGAGTCCTGTATAGTGGGAGAAAGGCCTACGTCATCCTGCTCAACTGTCTCCGTGAAAACCTGGGTATTACTGATCAGGCCCTGGCCTGGCTAACCTCTTTCCTCTCTGATCGACCCTCCCAGGTCCAACTTGGGTCCTTCCTCTATCAACCAATACCTGGCAACTCTCGCCCATTGCATTGCCATTTACTGCTCAAATTTCCAGTGCTAAGCTGAAGACACTCAACTCATTTTCAGGCTGCACTCGGCCACCTCCTCTCCCTCTCTCATCTCTGATTGCCTAACTTCCATTCAAGATTGGTTTGCCGCCAATGATCTTTGTCTGAATGCCAGCAAGACTGATATCCTCCTCATCGGCACACCTTCATCATCCTTTCCCCTCACTCTCTGGCCGGCTTCCCTTGGCCCTCCTCCTAACCCCACCTGCGAGGCTAAGAACCTCGGGTCATCTTTGACTCCACCCTTTCCTTCTCCGCCCACATTGAGGTCTCTAAAAAGTCAAACTTCCTACTGCACCTCCTCAGAGGTACTCTGCATTTCCTCTCCTTCCCCTAGAAGCTCATGGTATCTCAAGCCCTGGTTCTCTCTAGGTTGGACTATTGTAACAGCCTCTTTCTAAATCTACCTGACTCTACTCTCCACCCTCTGCAACTAAACCAGAACAGGACTGCAAGTCTTGTCCTTGGCCTCAAGCCCTGGGATCGTATCTCTCCAGCTCTGAAATCCCACCATTGGCTCCCAGTGGATGCAGGGATTACATTCAAAACCCTCTGCATTGTCCACAAGGCTTTCTGGGGCCTGGGTCCAAAATACCTTCAGCATTCCCTCCGCAAATACCTCCCCTCTCAAGCTCTTCACTCCTCTACCTCTAACTCCCTCAGTCCCTCAGTGTCAGTTGTTTTTCAAAGAAACGAGCTGGGGGTAGATCTCTGTCTTGGGCTGGGGCCTCCCTCTGGAACAGCCTCCCTGCCACTCTAAAACGTGAGGAGAACTATCTCCGGTTCCGGAAGCACCTCAAGACCTTCCTCTTTTCTTCTGCCTTCGCTCCCCCTACCCCCCTCTCCCCTGCTGATCTGTTCTCTCTTGGCACTGTGCACCTGGCCACCCTCTGCCCTCTGAGACCAAGTACCTGCTCACCCTCCTACCCTCCCGGACTGCCTCCGGGCCCCCCCTTGCTCTGGGGTCTGTATCTGTTCCCATACAGCCCCCCTTTTTCTTCCTGCACTTATCAGACCTACCCTGTCTGTTGCCTTAAACCTAGCACTTGCAAATTGCTGGCTGCATTACCACTGTTTGTTGCCTTTATTATTTATTTATTATTATTTATCTGTTTCTCCTCTGCTTCGCACTTTCCACTTCTCTCCCTTCCATGCACTTTCCCCCTCCCCTTCTCCCATGCTCTTGCGCGTTCTCAATGTCACTGGGCCTAGAAAGATCGCTGTTTTGTTTTCCCCTGTTCCCCTCCCTTACCTTGTCGCGCTCTGAAACACTTGTGTACGAGCGCAATAGAAATAAAATATCAATATCAATACATCTAACAGAGCAACTGAGTGGATTACTAAACACAACTAATTTTGAGACACAGTTGAGCAGGTGACTGCAATATTAAAACACAGCTAGCTTTGAGACAATTTATCCAGTGAATTGTCGTACTAGAAAACGCAGCTAGATGCAAGAGTCCTGTATAGGGGAGAAAGGCCCACGCCTAACAGAGCAACTGAGTGGAGTGATAGACCCAGCTAGCTTTGACAGTGTGTGGGTGAGGGAGAGGCGGAGAATAAACAGTGTTTTAGATAAGTTTGTACAGAATGTAGTAAGCTCTTTAATCATGCATCATACCTGATGTCTCATAAGAGATCCCAGACTGGATTGAAACCCTACCAGTGTACAGAGTGTGAGAAGAGCTTCAATCAGAGAACATTGCTTCACGGACATCAGAGGTGCCGTACTGGAGAGCAACCACACTGGTGTACAGAGTGTGAGAAGAGCTTCAATCAGAGAGCATTGCTTTACGGGCATCAGAGTTGCCATACTGGAGAGCGACTACACCAGTGCACAGAGTGTAGGAAGAGCTTCAATCAAATAACATTGCTTCACAGGCATCAGAGGTGCCATACCAGAGAGCGACCACACCAGTGTACAGAGTGTGAGAAGAGCTTCAATCAGAGAACATTGCTTTTCAGGCATCAGAGGTGCCATAATGGAGCGCGACCACACCAGTGCACAGAGTGTGAGAAGAGCTTCAATCAGAGAACATTGCTTCACGGGCATCAGAGGTGCCATACCAGAGAGTGACCACACCAGTGCACAGAGTGCGAGAAGAGCTTCAATCAGAGAGCATTGCTTTATGGGCATCAGAGTTGCCATACCAGAGAGCGAGCACCCCGGTGTACAGAGTGTGAGAAGAGCTTCAATCAGAGAACATTGCTTTTTGGGCATAAGAGGTGCCATACTGGAGAACGACCACACCAGTGCACAGAGTGTGAGAGGAGCTTCAATCAGAGAACATTGCTTTGCAGGCATCAGAGGTGCCCTACTGGAGAGCAAACACACCAGTGTACAAAGTGTGAGAAGAGCTTCAATCAGAGAACATTGCTTTATGGGCATCAGAGGTGCCATACTGGAGAGCGACCACACCAGTGCACACACAAAGTGTGAGAAGAGCTTCAATCAGAGAGCATTGCTTTACAGGCATCAGAGGTGCCATACCAGAGAGCAACCACACCGGTTTACAGAGTGTGGGAAAAGCTTCACTCAGAGTACACATCTTTATAGCCATCGAAGGCGCCATACTAGAGACTGATCATACTAGTGTACAGAGCGGGAGAAGCTTCATTCATATAGTTAAAAGCCATGCATAAATTGGACAAGGACTTCCATGACAATGGTGCATTATTTATTGTAAAGAAAATCAAGAGATATTTTGCACAGAGAAACGTGGATATTCCTAACAGTTCCGCAAGTTCTCGACCTGAAGGCCAGAGGTGATATAGGGGCCACAAAGTGAAATACCCTTCCAAACACTGTTCCATTTCCTGATGATAATCTGCTCTTTTGAGAATCTTGGAAGTCCTGCAAAAGCAGCCCTGCTGCACTCTCCTGTGGCCCAAGTACTCAGCACCAGGATACCTTTTGGGTGAATGTTGCATGTTATAAATATGTTAAATATAAACAGTTAATGGGTGAAGCACCCCCAGCAAATACTTCTATTTCAGTTTGATAGCTCACCTAACCACTCCGCCCCCAAATCAGCTCCCCTTATACTCCTCCAGACCCTCGACCCGCTATCACTGTTGGCCAACAGGCGTCTCACTTCCCACCTCCGAAAACAATAGATCCCCTTGTTAACTAGGTGTAGTCTATCTATTTCAAGCATTTTCTATATATACACCACATGCCATAGCACTTCCTTTTGAGGACAGTCCTCACATATACTTCTGTGTATTACCCTCTGACGCATATCCACCCTGAAAGAGTGCTTCTTTGTTGGATCTGGATGGACTGGCATAGTATGTCATGAAGGAAGGGGCACCTGGCTATTCCCGGACCATTCCAGGTATTATACAATATATGGAAAGCAGTTGGCCATGGCTTATCTCGACAAGACAACGTACATGGGAAAAATAAATCTACTTCAGCCAATTTTTGAACACAGTTGTGTATTTCTTATAGAGCAATGTAATGTGTGAATCATACATAACATACCATACCATCACGGTCTAGTGAGCCTAACACCATCCCCTTAAGACATAACATTTTTAACAGATGATCCATTCCAAAAACATCTTGTGATTTATAACAGACAACCCTTGTATTGCCAAGGGTTTACAGTAACACAATATATAAAGAGCGTACAATGGGCCTCATTACGACCCAGGCGGTAAGTTACCGCCTGGGCCGTACCTTTACCGCCATGGCGTAAACTACATTTACGCCATGGTGGTTGGCGGACTTACCGCCCCATTCAGAGGTTGGCGGGGCGGTAAGTCCCCATTAACCCATTTACCCTTCCCCATTCCCATTTTTGCCCCATAGGGCATAATGGGAGTGGGGAAGGCGTTAATTACGCCACCGTAAATTACGGTGGCGTAATTAACAACATGGTCCCTTAGCGCCATGGATTTTAACACCTGCTAAAAGCAGGTGTTAAATCCGCCATGGCGCTAAGGGACCTCGGAATCAGGCGGTAAGGGTCGGCGCTGTTTACGCCGCCGTAAACCCCTTACCGCCTGGGTCCTAATGAGGCCCAATGTCTTTTTGCCTCTTTTGGCACACTAAAACAGAATAAAAGTCGACAAAGAAGTGTTTTGGCCTATTATATTTCATTGGCTTTAATTATAATGGCCTTCATCAGGACGGGAGTAGTAGAAGTGTTTCCTCACTTCTTGTGGTATGTATCGTGCTGCAGGAACGAAACACGTGGAATCTGAGATGCCACCAGAGTGTGTGCCATACATGCATGGTGCTGGGGCACAACAGATTAATAGTGTTCACCTTATTGCGCCTCTCCGTTTGACCTCTGCATTTAGCCATTTGACTACTGCATTTAGCCTATTGTGCCTTTCCATTTGATCACTGCATTTAGCCTATTGTGCCTCTCCATTTGACCTCTGCATTTAGCCATTTGACCACTGCATTTAGTCTATTGTGCCCTTCCATATGACCACTGCATTTGACCTCTGCATTTAGCCATTTGACTACTGCATTTAGCCTATTGTGCCTTTCCATTTGATCACTGCATTTAGCCTATTGTGCCTCTCCATTTGACCTCTGCATTTAGCCATTTGACTACTGCATTTAGCCTATTGTGCCTTTCCATTTTATCACTGCATTTAGTCTATTGTGCCTCTCCATTTGACCTCTGCAATTAGCCATTTGACCACTGCATTTAGCCTATTGTGCCTTTCCTTTAGAATGTGAGTATACCCACACTTATCTAATTTGGACATACATTAGGTTACCACCTCCTTCTACAGTTTAGTCCACTCAGTCAGCAGACTCTCCCGCTAAGCCCTAGCATGTTCACTACAGTCACTAATCATACTGTCAGTATCTCACTTTTCATATTGAGCTTTACACTCTGCTTTGTCAAACCTCATACACTAACCTCGGGGATACACCAAGTATGATATACCCTGCATTGACTAACAATACCATAATCAAACGGCCCTTAATTCTGAAAGACCTGTAATGCCTAATCCCGAGCAATCCCTGTACAACGGTGTCTAGGAATACCCGTCTCAGAGCTAGACTAGCCAAAATATACAAGCCTCCTATCAGGTCGCTACCCACCCTCATAGTAAAGAAGACCCTGAAAACCTTCTCTGACCCATCTACCACAAGTACCAAGCTAACACACAACTGCCCTCCCAAGACAAAAAATTGCACAGCTCAGCACCTCAAATGTAAAGACCATCTAACTCCCCTCTTAGCAACCACAACTCTCATGAGCCCGCCTATCAAATGAGCTCTAATAGATTCTAGGTCTCTAGTAGCACATGAAACAGAGATTGCTGACATGATTCTGGGTGATAATCTAGACTTCCTCGCCATCACTGAGACATGGTTGCATGCTGCAGCAGGAACTATGCTTATGTCAGCAGTTCCAGGTGGTTATACCATCTTAAGACAGGATAGACAAGGGGCTAGAGGCGGAGGCATCACCATTATCTGTAAATGTAGCCTCTCTGAGATTAGCCCCCCTACGACATTCAATCATGTGAAGTTATTTCAGTCAAATTACCCCTGATCAACTCGCAGACCCTTAACATCCATTTGATCTACCGCCCTCCGGGCCCAACTGAGTCGTTTGAGGAAGATATCCATACTATACTCTCTAGTAACCTCAAAAGCTCAACGCAATTACTACTACTGGGCAACCTTAACTTGGGATTCAATGACCCTTCGGATCAGTCTGTCTTGGCAACAGCAAAGATCTTATCAGAACTTGGCCTTACCCAAAGAAGCAAAACCCTTACTTACAACAAAGGGAGTATATTAGATTGGGTAGCAGATTACAACTGCCATGCCAATCTGCTCTCTGCTTCACCACAAACCTGGACCGACCACTACCTGCTCTCATTCACACTCTCCACCAATATACCCCCATCCATACCTGCCCCTAGGGCTCCACCCTCCTTAACCAGAAACAAAAAGAGCATCACAGTGGATAGGCTTATCCCTGCTATTCTCCCCACCCGTAACACACTTCCGGACAGTACTGACCCAAAAAGATTGGTCGATGAGTTCAAAAAATGATGGCTTCCTCCTTAGACCAGATTGCCCCTCTCAAACTGAGACCAAGTAAGCCAAAAAACCATTTGAACAAATGGTTCACACCATTCCTACAAAACCTAAGGCAACAAAAAAGAAATTGCGAGACTGCATGGAAACTACTACCATCGGAAGCCAACAAACTAAAGCTTACCAAACTTTCATCCCTGTATAAAAAAGAAATCTGCCTTGCTAAACAGAAATCTTACGACACCCGTATCTCCCAAGCTAACTACAATATAAAAGAATTATTTACTATATAAAGAATTAGAGACTCCCATTGCAATACCAGACACTTGCAGCAAAGATAAAAAATGGTGCTCAGATATCCAAAATCTACTCGCCAACAAAGTATTTACCTTACAAAATAAAATATCCCCAAAAAAAGCTTCCTTAAATGTTCAACCCACACCTAAAACATCTGCAAACACCGCAGAAATCCATCCCACCCGTTTTAACTTCACTAAAGTATCTGTCATCAAGGTGGAAAGAATTATTCTGTCTTTCAAACCATCCAATTGCCAGAGTGATCTCTGCCCGGCACAACTCATCAAGGTAGTGGCTCGAGACCTTTCACCTTTCATATTCAAGCTAATTAACGCCTCCTTTACCACCGGCACCATACCCACCAACCTCAAAGAATCATGGGTACTCCCACTTCTAAAACAAACTACTCGAGATCCCCTAACACCTACCAACTGTAGGCCAATTACTACAGTCCCCTTCCTTCTAAAAATACTAGACAAGTTGGCTTACATGGAAATCCAAAAATATTTGGAATTACACCACCTGTTAGGAGCTAGACAGTCAGGCTTCCGTCCACAACATGGAACGGAGACTGCCCTCATCGACCTCAAGACCCAAGTCGACGAGCTTAGAGACAGTAGTAAATCAGCTTTGCTTCTCCTCCTGGACCTTTCAGCTGCTTTCGATTTGCTGGATCATACGGTCCTATGTAATCATATCGACTCAACAGCACACTTCTCCAAAGAAGCCATATCTTGGAGTAGATCTTTCCTAAGCGGCAGAACAATGAGAGTCTTCTCGCCTTCAGCAGCGGCAGACGCCATACCTATTACCTGTGGTGTGCCACAGAGGTCTTGTGTCTCGCCTACACTCTACAATATCTTTACCAAACCCCTTTTTCGATTATCTGGACCATTTTGGTATCACCTACATGAATTATGCAGATGATACGCAGATCCTCCTCCCACTTACAGGCTATTACGACAAGGATTTGGTTTTGGTGAATAGAGTTTACATCATCATCCAGGCATGGATGGCCATGCATGGCCTATGCCTGAATGATGACAAAACAGAACTCATCATCTTGGGTACCCCCACTAACCTAAAAAAACAAGGACCTGACTACTCCTTCTTCATAATTGATGGTAACCTCATCAAGGTAGCCCAGGAGGTAAAAACACTAGGTTTTTACCTCGACTCTACCCTATCCTTTTCTAAACAGGTCAAAACGCTAGCGTCCTCTACGGCGTACACGTGTAAACTCATTAGAACTGGTAAACCATTTCTCTCGAACAACAGCTGTACCATCCTGGCCAGAGCCCTTATTCTGTCACGGCTGGATTATTGTAATGCCCTATACATAGGTTCCAACAAATCCATTATTACAAGAATCCAAACCCCACAAAACAATGCACTTAGAGCGGTCTTAGGTATCTCTAGAAGAGAGCGCATTACTGAGAGTTGAAGACAGAACAACTGGCTGTGGACAAATGACAAAATCTTACTAAAAACTGCATCGCTTACCCATAAATCTCTTAACAATGCTGCACCTATCTACCTCGCCGAGAGATTCCACCAACGGACATCTCTAAGACCAACCAGATCAGCAAACCGGGACTGCTTGTCCATCGCCAGACTCAAACTATCCACGATTGGAGGCAATAGTTTCCCTCTAAAAGCGGCCAAACTATGGAATTCCTTGCTTCCTACATTGAGAGCAGACCACCCTTACCAGAACTTCAGAACTAATACTATCTTGTGGTTAAAATCTACTGACCACTAGATGTTACGGTCGATGTGCACCATCCACGCCTGTGTATCCGTAACATAACTAATAATTGCCTACCAGCTATCCACATGATGGTAACTTCTTTTTTCTTGTACAATGCCTGTAATTTCTGTAAATATCTGTATATCCTGCTTCTGTAAATAATGTCTCTCACTGTATGATTCTCTGTAACTAAGCTTCACATATTCTTGTAACTGCTCCGCCCTGATACCCCTGGGTCTGGTGCGCATTACAAATAATAAAACAAACAAACAAACAATTAAACACTAATCAGTAATCCACCAGGTGCGTGTGTCCCCGGGGTATGATCATCATTCCTCTGTAAGCCAGTGGAGCAGATCCTAGAAGCTTGGTCTGGCATAGTCCAACATGGCGGCTGGTTGTCCCATACCCAGAGGCCCTAAACGTCTGAAAAATTCTGAGTGCAGCAACACCATTGCACATGCGTGTAGCCAATTCACCCAGGCAAAATCCATCAACCACTGTCCTCATGGATTTGATAAAAAATATCAAACACTTGGGCAGGAAATATATGGGCGTGGCGAAGGCTTCCAAAAGAAGGATATAATATCTCGGTCACTCAACATCTCTCTCTCTATATTCATGGGCCCTCTCTGCACCCAATGAGACATTAATAATGATGCCATATCCCGTCTCTATACCGCTAAAAGAAGCGGCACGTTGGCATATGTAATCAGTACACAAATGCAAAGAGCTAAACAATACAATGAATTTATATGTCTGCTTGACAACCACCATGCATGAAAAGTATGTAGTGGTGGAAAAATAGTGGTCAATTTACCAGTAGTTGCCTTTTAGCCAATAGAAAATGATTTCTAGGCCCAAACTCATGGGAAAAGCAAAACACATCCGGGAAAGCTAACAGCTGTTGACTGGAAATCCAGGACTGGATGGAGGTGTTTTATTTATGGCATGAGACTGACCAGTATGTAAAGCGTTGTTGATACATAGGGCCTCATTACAAGTTGGACGGTGTGGTAAAAATGCAGCAGTAATTCTGTTACTGCACCACCCAACTACGAGTCTAGCAGAGAGGTGGAGGATGCACCTGCAGCTAAGAGCTGGTGGTAAATCCGCTACCTTTCTGTCAACAAAATGCAAAAATCAGCAGAATGACCACCAGCAGTATGTAGGGGCCGCACTTCAGGGGTGGGCCATTACTGTGGGCAAAGAAGCAATTGGCCAAGACTGGATACAGCGTACCAGCTGATTGACAGCCAACGCATGCCGGCCGTTTTCCATTTACAAAGGAAAACGTTTAATAATGTTTTCTTTTTTTAAATTTATGAATTCTACATGGTTACACAACGTTCAGCCCTTTACAATAAACTTCACATTTCATAACAACCTTAAATGATCCACAAGTTAAAAAATATATAAATAAAATACATAAATACTATATCATTATACAATTATAAAAAAAACTCTTAAGATACCACCAAGCATTAACTTAGTCAATAAATATAAAAGGACAGTACAAACAGTTCAAATTAAATTCTATATGCATAATGTGTTCCCTACATCTGGGTGGTCAGTCTCAAACTTTTTAAAAATCGAAGTACGGATAAAGCATGTAAAGTAGGATGGCCACCCAAAAACTGCAGTCAGAGGTTCTCACAATCAACAGGCGATAAACTAGAAACCGATTCTTTAAAAAACAAAGTGCAAGGTGCGTACAGTTCATTCCAATAAATCAACACCTGGTTCAAAGTTTCTGGTTTGTTCTTTTTCTTACAGAATCAACAAAACGACTCATCCTGGGATGTCTTTTGATGGTTAAAGATCCCATCTGAATGTTAAAAATGCATCCTGAAGATGTCGATTAGAGCACATTTTCACGTCTGGTGCTACAGTATCTAATTGTTTATGTTTGTGACTGAGGTAGGATAAAGAGGCATAACTATGGAACCTATCTATTGTATTCCGCCCATCAGCTGATACAATGCAATTTTCACTGCACCTGGGTTTTCCACAAGGCCAAAAGAACATTTCTCAATATCAGAAAGGACACGCTTGCATGCTTCACAAAATGCGTTTATAGCTCTTTCATTTTTAGCCCTTAAGATGCCCTAACGATCCTCATGTAGTGCATTTTTAATGGGACTGATAATTTTACTGTAGAGAGTAAGAAGTCTCCATTTTGCTCTAACCTGCAACGACTTAAGTCTCAGTTCAAACCTAATCGCTGCCATCGGCACTGCATTTGGCACATGAAGAACTTCCCGTCAAATTGAAGCTTCCAGCTTCCCCAAACTCTGTAGCACCCTTGGGCACAATACCTTCACCCAATGGATAGGTTTGGGGATAACTTTTCCCTCGTAAAAATTGAACACTGGTTTCAGGGAAAACCTACCTTGCTTCATGTTGACCTTTACTATTGAGCAGAAAGAATTTGGGCAGAAAGAATTAGTCCCAGATATGGGTTTTCTGGGGCAAACTTGTTCCAGGGAAACCAAGATAAATCAAATTATCAACCCGCTCTAGAGTGGCCTTCTCCAACACCCACTTAAAGGAGGACCTCTTGCTGTGGATAGTGATTTGCATAATCTTGGATTTCCCTGTTTATTTTTAATGCATTATTTTCTGCAAAATCAGAGAAAGCAGAAAGTAGCCTTTGAAGTCCTATTTGCGTGCAATCAAATAATAGAAATTCCTCTGCATAGGCGAGCCAAATCCGGGCGAGCGATCCATGTTTTGGGAAACCTGCCTGATTCACATAGACATACAAGTTAAAAAGGCAGGGAGCAAGAATGCATCCCTGCCTGAATCCAGTTTTAGGCCCTCATTCCAACCCAGGTGGTAAGTTCCCTACTTTACCACCATGGTGTAAACTCTGTTTTCACCATGGTGGATGGCGGATTTACTGCCCCATTCCAAGGTGAGTGGGGCGGTAAATCCCCAATCCCCATTTACCCTTCCCCATTCCCATTTTTGCCCCATAGGGCATAATGGGAGTGGGGAAGGCGCTAATTACGGCACCGTAAATGACGGTGCCGTAATTAGCGCCAAGGACGCTTAGCGCCTTGGTACTTAACGCCTGCTAAAAGCAGGCGTTAAGGTGGAAATCAGGCGTTAAGGGTTAACGGCGCCGATGGCGCCGTTAAACCCTTAACGCCTGGGTTGGAATGAGGGCCTTAGTTTCATTTTGACAGTAAAGTGCCCCCTCATAGTTCCATCTGACCCATATGACCTTGGATCTCGCCACCCTAAAACGCAAGTGCAGGGTTGCAGAGAGGAAATGGCGTGCTTCATGTTCATCCTCTGACAAACTGGCCTGCCGCCTGCTCCAAAGGCAGTACCGGCTCTCCGTTCTCACCAAGAAGAGAGCCCTTATCCAAGCCCGCATCTCTGCGGCATCAAACAACTCCGCCGAACTCTTTAAAATCTGCAAGGAGCTGGCCAACCCTGTTGCAGTCTCTACCTCTCCTGTCCCCTCCCAGGCCCTCTGCACTGCACTGGCCTCTCACTTCATCTCTAAAACTCAGGTCATCCTGTCCTCGCTCTCCTCCTTTCACCTCCCTCCCTCCCTACCCGGCCCTTCCTCTGGCCCTTCTGCGGTCACCCCTCCTCCCTCTTTCTCTGCCTTTCCACCTTTCTCTGCTGACGAGGTTTCCAGACAAGTCCGATCTATGAAAGTCTTGTCTAAACAGGTTCACCCCTGTTCCTCCAAAACTATCAAGGACCACATCGACTCCCTGGCTCCTGCCCTGGCTGACTTTTGCAACCTCTCCTTCGCCTCTGGAGTCTTCCCTTCCCCCCTCAAGCACTCCCTTGTGCACCCTCTTCTCAAGAAACCCTCTTCCGACCCCTCCTGCCCGGCTAACTATCGCCCTATCTCCATCACTCCCTTCCTGGGCAAGCTCCTGGAGAAACTGGCCATCTCCCAGCTTAACCTCCATGCTGAATCTGTTGGTAGTCTTCATGACCATCAATCTGGCTTCAGAGCTGCCAGAAGCACGGAAACTGCTCTCCTGAACATCCGTGAAGACCTGCTCTTGAACCTCGATTCCAACACTCCGTGTGTTCTCATTCTGCTCGATCTCTCCTCTGCCTTTGACACTGTCAACCATGCCATCCTGCTCAACCGTCTCCGGGAAAACCTGGGTATCACTGGTCAGGCTCTGGCGTGGTTGACCTCTTTCCTTTCAAATCGACCCTCCCAGGTCCAACTGGGGTCCTTCCTCTCCGACATCTTTTTCTCCACCTGTGGTGTCCCCCAGGGATCTAATCTCTCTCCCTGGCTGTTCAACCAGTATCTGGCACTCCTTGCCCACCGCATCGCCGCTCTCTGCCCTAATTTCCAGTGCTATGCGGACGATACCCAACTCATCTTCAGGCTACCCTCAGCCTCCCCCTCTCCTTCCCTCATCTCTGACTGTCTGTCTGCTATCCAAGAATGGTGTGCCGCCAATGACCTCTGCCTTAATGCCAGTAAGACTGAGATCCTACTCATCGGTACTCACACTCCCTCCTTCCCTGTAGCTCTCTGGCCTGCCTCCCTTGGCCCCCTCCCTGCTCCTACCTGCAAGGCAAAAAACCTTGTGGTCATCTTCGACTCCACACTCTCCTTCTCTCCTCATATTTCTGACGTCGCCAAGAGGTCACACTACCAGCTGCACCTCCTCAGAGGTATTCTTCCCTTCCTCTCCTTCCCCCAGAAGCTCACTGTCTCCCGAGCCCTGGTTCTCTCGAAGCTGGACTACTGTAACAGCCTCTATCTTAATCTGCCTGCCTCCACTCTCCGCCCTCTGCAACTCATCCAGAACAGAACTGCGAGACTTGTCCTTGGCCTCAAGCCCAGGGACCGTATCTCTCCAGGACTGAAATCTCTACACTGGCTCCCAGTGGCTGCGAGGATAAAGTTCAAAACCCTCTGCATTGTCCACAAGGCCTTCTGGGGCCTGGGTCCTAAATACCTTCAACTCTCTCTTCCCAAATATCTTCCTTCCCGAGCCCTTCGCTCATCCGCCTCCAATTCCCTCAGGGTTAGCCGCTTCTCGAAGCAACGAGCTGGGGGTAGATCTCTCTCCGCGGCAGGGGCCTCCCTCTGGAACAGCCTTCCTGCCTCCCTGAAACTTGAGGAGAACCATCTCCGGTTCCGGAAGCACCTCAAAACCTTCCTCTTTGCTTCTGCTTTCTCTCTCCCTCTCCCCTGCTGAACAGCTAATTTAATTCCTCACTGAAACTGCACTGATCCTGCAACTGGACCACTCTAAACGGCCTCGGCCCTGGGCCCTGCCACTCTCCACTTGCACTGATGCCCTGGAACCCCTTTGCACTGCGGGACTGTCTCTGTATCCCTACAGCCCCCCCTCCCCCAGCACTTGTTCTGCACTTACCTCACACTTGCCACCAGCTGGCCCTATTTATTTATCTATTACGTTACGCCACTTACCTTGTACTGCACTTCCCCCCCTCCCCTTCCCCTTGCACTTTTCCCCCTCCCCCACCCCTGCACTTGCGCGATCTGAATGACACCTGGCCTAGTAAGATCGTTGTCTGTCTCCCATTGTCCCCCCTCCCTGCCTCGTCGCGCCTTGAAACACATGTGTATAGGCGCGTTACAAATACCATATCATATCATATATCATATCATATCATGACCGATTGCTCGAGCACACCCATGATCATCCTTGGGAGACCTGCTGGGACCCATGATCAGCCTTGGCAGACCTGCTGGGACCCATGATCAGCCTTGGGAGACCTGCTGGGACCCATGATCAGCCTTGGGAGACCTGCTGGGACCCATGATCAGCCTTGGCAGACATGCTGGGACCCATGATCAGCCTTGGGAGACCTGCTGGGACCCATGATCATCCTCGGCAGACCTGCTGGGACCCATGATCATCCTCGGCAGATCTGCTGGGACCCATGATCAGCCTTGGGAGACCTGCTGGGGCCCATATTCAGCCTTGGGAGACCTGCTGGGACCCATGATCATCCTCGGCAGACCTGCTGGGACCCATGATCATCCTCGGCAGACCTGCTGGGACCCATGGTGAGCCTTGGGAGACCTGCTGAGACCCATGATCAGCCTTGGGAGACCTGCTGTGACCCATGATCAGCCTTGGGAGATCTGCTGGGACCCATGATCAGCCTCGGCAGACCTGCTGGGACCCATGATCAGCCTTGGGAGATCTGCTGGGACCCATCATCAGCCTTGGGAGACGTGCTGGGATCCATGATCAGCCTTGGGAGACCTGCTGAGACCCATGATCAGCCTTAGGAGACCTGCTGGGGCCCATGATCAGCCTTGGCAGACCTGCTGGGACCCATGATTAGCCTTGGGAGATCTGCTGGGACCCATCATCAGCTTTGGGAGACCTGCTGGGACCCATGATCATCCTCGGCAGACCTGCTGGGACCCATGATCATCCTCGGCAGACCTGCTGGGACCAATGATCATCCTCGGCAGACCTGCTGGGACCCATGGTGAGCCTTGGCAGACCTGCTGAGACCCATGACCAGCCTTGGGAGACCTGCTGTGACCCATGATCAGCCTTGGGAGACCTGCTGGGACCCATGATCAGCCTCGGCAGACCTGCTGGGACTCATGATCAGCCTTGGGAGATCTGCTGGGACCCATCATCAGCCTTGGGAGACGTGCTGGGATCCATGATCAGCCTTGGGAGACCTGCTGGGACCCATGATCAGCCTTAGGGGACCTGCTGGGGTCCATGATCAGCCTTGGCAGACCTGCTGGGACCCATGATCAGCCTTGGCAGACCTGCTGGGACCCATGATCAGCCTTGGGAGATCTGCTGGGACCCATCGTCAGCCTTGGGAGACGTGCTGGGATCCATGATCAGCCTTGGGAGATGTGCTGGGACCCATGATCAACCTTGGGAGACCTGCTGGGACCCATGATCAGCCTTGGGAGATCTGCTGGGACCCATCATCAGCCTTGGGAGACATGCTGGGATCCATGATCAGCCTTGGGAGACCTGCTGGGACCCATGATCAACCTTGGGAGACCTGCTGAGACCCATGATCAGCCTTGGGAGACCTGCTGGGACCCATGATCAGCCTTGGCAGACCTGCTGGGACCCATGATCAGCCTTGGGAGATCTGCTGGGACCCATCATCAGCCTTGGGAGACGTGCTGGGACCCATGATCAGCCTTGGGAGACCTGCTGGGACCCATGATCATCCTCGGCAGACCTGCTGGGACCCATGATCAGCCTTGGGAGACCTGCTGGGACCCATGATCATCCTCGGGAGACCTGCTGGGACCCATGATCATCCTTGGGAGACCTGCTGGGACCCATGATCAGCCTTGGGAGACCTGCTGGGACCCATGATCAGCCTTGGGAGACCTGCTGGGACCCATGATCAGCCTTGCGAGACCTGCTGGGACCCATGATCAGCCTTGGGAGACCTGCTGGGACCCATGATCAGCCTTGGGAGACCTGTTGGGACCCATGATCAGCCTTGCGAGACCTGCTGGGACCCATGATCAGCCTTGCGAGACCTGCTGTGACCCATGATCAGCCTTGGGAGACCTGCTGGGACCCATGAACAGCCTTGGGAGACCTGCTGGGGCCCATGATCAGCCTTAGGAGACCTGCTGGGATGCCCCACTTTGCCAGTTTACACCCAGACGGTTGCGGTTGACATGGTCAAAAGCCGCACAGCAGTCTATAGAAGCTACATATATAGCTAAGCACGTCTGTGCCCACGCTATCTCCTGAAGCTTTTTACTATGAAGCCATTTAAGTTGGCACTAAAATTCTTTCTAAAACCAATTTGCGTTTTTTAAACCATCCCACACTTTGAGCGATTCCTCAATAAATGGATGAATACAAGGGGTGCAGAGACCTTACTATCTGCGTCCATGAAGGTAATGGGATGACAGTTTTCTGGCTCGGTCTTCACGATGCTTTTAAACACAGGAAGTATGTAAGAAGTACGCCCAGAATTTGGAAAGCGCTCAAACTTTACAATGTGCTTAAATAACACACTGAGAATGGAGCACCGAGTACCTGCGTCCCCCGTAAAAGGTCGATTTGAAAGCTTGTTGGGACCGGGGGCCTTAGAGTTACTTATTTTCAATATAACATCCAAGATTATCTTCTGGCCAAATTCTAAATTAAAAGTGTACCGAATTGGACCTGCACAGATACAATTAAAAACTATTTTTCACTTCGTTACAAAATATTATTGTTATGGAGAATTCTCCAGAATGGCTAATTTCCCTTGCCTACTGAGTCCCTCAGCAGCTTTTCTGTAATTCTAGGATTTATTTTTTTCACCTGTTAAGAGTGTGAGCCTTTTTCCCACTCTTACATGTGTTTTGCTGTGTGTGTTTTTTCAATTTGTGTGATCTTGGGGTATGGAGCCTGTTAGGCAGAATCCTGGGCAGTTCCCTAAGGGAGCACTACACAAGATTAGCACTACAGGTGAGAGCAATAAATCCCCTTTGGTATCAGTCTGTACCACAAAGATTTAGTTGGTAGCTGTGGCTGAGCAGTCAGACTTATCTCATGAGGGAGATGAGCAGTATTCAGGTTTTACACATAAGGCCCACTAGACTATGGAACAAGGAAACACTGACTAAAGCTTTGTAATTAAAAGGTAGATATATATTTATTTTATACACTTCTAATGAAACACATGTATCACAAGTATCAAGCAAGTTAAATTAAGTCAAGGAAAAATATACACACTCCCTATATGAATTGTAGACCAAGTGAACCAGAGTGAAAACTGAGCAAAACGGCACAGTGAAAACTAGACACAAGGGATCCTCTAACAATTCCTCACAAGGGAAGGAAAGCACAAGTTATTCAGAAATAGACTCTTATATACCCTAGCAACACTTCCCATCAGTTGTGACCCAGTTCAGCAAGACAGTGCATCAATATAAGCAATACTTAGAATGAAATCTGAGCAAAATGGCACTTCACAATGATTATACAGTGGGAAGAAAGAGTAGTTATAAGAGAGGGGTGCACCACACAGTTCGAATGGAGAATCAATCTCGAGGAGGCAGGTCCAACAAATGTGACCAGAGTCAATAGGCCTGTCCCAAAGTTAGTGGTACAGGGCAAGGGCCCAGGAGGAAAAATGTTCTCCTAGCTGCAGTCAAGTCTTTGGTTAACAATATTGAATTGGTGGTTGCAAAAGTTTGAAAAGACAATGTTACGAGAGGGGCGTGACCAACCCAGCAGGTAGGTAAAGGATTTAAAACACCTTTAGTGCTACCGCGAAGAAAGGGCTGCCTGGCGGAACAATGTACCTTTAAAAAGAAGAAGTGGCTCCTGTGGTGGCGGTTGTTCCTGGTAGTTCCTGCAGTTCGAGGGGTCCAGCAGAGGAAGAGAGGCTCTCGTGGTGGAGGAAGGTTCGAGGTACTGCACTACCCAGGGATGAAACCAGCCGCGGTGCTGCCAAACGAGGTTTAAAAGGTACGCTCCTTTTAATCGCGGTCCGTGTCGATAGCTGCCTGGTATCCGGTCTCCAAGTGCAGGGCACTGGCGATTCGACCACGGCAGGTTCGGGAAGGCGATTGACGAACTGGTTGGCCCCACCAGCTCAAGGGAAGAAGGCTCTTTCGGATGAAGATCTCCTCTTGTTGTGTGGAGAAAAGTGGTGAGACGCTGCAGCAGGGCTTCACCGGTGGTTCAGTCATTGCAGATGTCTTTGGCTTCTCTCCTCTTCGGCTTCTTAGTTCCAGTGGCGACATCTTGCTCTTCCAGTCCTCAGGACCCTGCTTTTATGCAAAAAGATTCCCATTCATACAGCCTAGCTGTCACTCACACAGTGGAGTGGTCATCTTGGCTGGAGACCCTCCAGCCTATCAGGATAGAGTGCGACATGGGTTGCGGAGGCAACCCTGTCCAGGGGTCCTACTCCCCTCTCCCACACAATGGACCCACCCCAGACTCAGTGGCGCCGGAAGGAGGGCTTCTGGGCAGAAGCCCGCCAAACGGACGAACAAAGGATCCCCGACCTGGGTTAGGATTGTAGAGAAAGAAACGAGAAAGAAGTTATATAAACGTTTTGGCAAATAAAACCTACCGGACCAAAGTTAATATTAAAATGCACCGGCGGTATGTTAGATGTTGTCAGAAAAAGTGTTAGCCTCGAACAATGGGAAAATCCCATAGAGAAATATATGCGGTCGGATATTTAAGGTAGTAACCACTGCCACCAGCCAGAAACTTTTGAGAGAGGGACTTTACTGTACCCTCTCGAAAATGAACATAGGGGAAAAACTATTAACCCGTTCCAGTACCTCCATAGTAAGATGGGTTGTACTGGTTTAGTTCATAGGATTTGACTAGTAAAGTCAATGGGGACTTTACATGCCCTGGGAGACAGTAGTCAGTCCCAAGGTATGGAGCCTATGTTTGGGGGTCGCTTGACACTCCTGTGTCACTGCACTGAGGGTGCTGTGTAACACAGGTGCATAAAGATGGTTCCTATGGGGGAGAGAAAATCCCATAGGCATTGAACACAAAAATAGCCTAGAACACACGTAGCAAAGATGCCTAAGAGTGGGAAAAAGAGTCTCACTCTTAGCAGGTAAAAAGAAACAAACCCTTCAAATCCAGGGGGGGCGTGGCTAGGACGGCCATGTGAGAGGTCGTACTTCGGAGGAGCTCCTGTGATCCTGTGATGATCCTTGATGTGAGTGCGTGCACGGGTGCCTGCCAGTGCTGGAAAATAGCACTCGTTGTAATTCTGGTTCACGTGCGATGCATTGCTACAAATTTATGCTTGTTTTGATCCTGTAAGCACCGGAACGAAAACATGAAACAAAATGGCGGCTCTGACAAAGGAATCTCCGTAATATTTGGAAACACTGCAGTGAGCCCTGCTGCAATCCTTGATTGCTTAACGCGCCCGGCCCTGAGACGTGGACGTGGGGAGGCCGGGTCGCGCTGCCCGTGCATCAGTCCTGGGAGCCGGGGGAACCTGTGAAACACGAGCGGAGCGGCGGTGGGCGCCGGGCCTGCGCATGGACAGATCGAACGTTGGGCGAGATACATTGAGCCCAGGCGCTGAATAGAGAAATGACCGAGCGCTGCGCTGGGCATATGGAGCTGGCTGCTACAAAGTATCAGCGGTCCCCTGCACAGGAGAGAGGGGGAGAGCAGCAGCGGTAGCACACACGGCTGATGGGGAGTGGTTTTTGGACACGCGACTGATCGAAGGGGCTGCCACCAAGCCAACATAGGCGCCCCACGCGATCTAAGGCATTAAAAGCCCAGTTGCCTGTGGACAGTGTGTCCTCTCGTGTGTCCTCAGTGGCTAGTGCTGTGGGGTGCGCCAACACATAGGGGACAAGGCACGTGCCTGGGGTCTGCCCCCTAGGAGCGCTGGACGTGGAGGAGGCCATAGCATCAGAGGGCCCCAAGAAGTATCAGGACACATATGAGGCCTTGGGCGAAGCAGAGAGGTGCCGGGGTGCACCCCTGGCACTTGAGCTAGCGGCGGTGAAAGGTGAAGCCAGGAGAGGCTCAGTGAGGCCCTTGCCTGTGCGCTTTTGGAGAAAAATGCGACCCATGCCTGGCGGAGAAGAGTAACAATAAGCACGACTATTCAATAGCCCAGCAAACAGCGGCCAAACGATACGTGGACTGCTGTGCATGGGGCACACAGCTGGCTTCTACCGAGACACTAGTGCACGATGTCCTCCAAGATTGTCAGGCCCAGGACCAAACAACCCACGATGGAGGCCTATGCTAAATCGCCTCCGGGCGCGGAGGGGGGCAGGAGTAAGGGGACCCCTGCGGCAGCGGCGGACACACCGGACACGATCCAGGAGGTGCTGGCGGCGATCGCTGACTTAAAAGTGGCCTGGGAGACAAAGCTGGGCCTGGCCATGAAAGAGCTGCAGGAGGGCCTGGACCTCAAGATCGGAATGGTCTAGGAGGAGGTGAACCTGCTGTGACAGGATGTGCGGACGATTGCGGAGCGCACAGGGGCCCTGAAGAAGGAGATGGCCCCGACCACAGAGGCATGTGCCGCGCAAGCTAAGGAGCTCCATGCCCTCGTGCAACGGGTGGGCAATCTGGAGGACAGGGCCGAGCAGGCCGAAGGGCGCGCCAGGCGCAACAAAATCCGCATAGTGGGCCTACCGGAAGGGATGGAAGGGCCAGACCCCACAGAATACGTGGAGATTTTGTTGTTACAGGAGATAACTGGCGGGGTGCTATCACAGGGGTTTGCGGTGGAACGGGTGCACAGGGCCCTGACAAGGAGACCGGCCCCCGGAGCCCCCCCCCCCCCGCGGCCGATGATCGCAAAAATTTTGAATTACCGAGATCGGGAGAAGATTCTTGAATTTTTCCGTAAAGGAGGAACGATCGAGAGGGGGTCCGCAAAGATCACAGCGTACCCGGACTACACGCTGCTCGTACAGCGCAGCAGAATGAACTTTGGATCGGTGAAGAGAAGGCTAAGGGAAGCAGGCCACCGCTACATGTTGCTTTATCCATCCAAGCTGAAGGTGTTTTACAGGAACAGATCCCTTTTCTTCGAGACACCAGCCGATGCGATGGACTGGCTGGACACGCAGGGCCGGCCCCAGGAATCGGATGCCCGGAAGGAGGCTGCGGCAGATAAGTAGCATGCTGCTATGGCACCCGGGGAGACATAGCTGAGACACTGGGACTGGAATATAGTCATGTAACATGCTTGCGGGGAGCGAATTGTGACGCCGGCTGGCTGGACCCGTTGGGCGCACTTCTCTTAAAATAGATGATAGGGAGCTGCCAAGATGCACCTTTTGACCCCAATAGTTGTATACTTAGTTAGGTCACTGTTAGATCGGTGACGCCCGCGGGGTCCTAGTCTTCGGACACGAGACAGGACCAGACGCGGGTGGGCCTGAGATCCAGGATGGAGCTGGGCACTTGTTGGGGTAGGGTAGGGTGTAGGGAGGGGGGGAAGTTGTGTGCTGTGGTGTGTAAGGGGGCGGGGGGTTTTGTTTGTAAATTTTGGGGAGAGAGCCTGGAAACAAATTAGCAATGGGAGCATTAAGGGAAGGGTTAGGATGGGAGTAGTCCGAATAGATGGCGTCGGGTAATCTCAAAGTTGTAACCTGGAATGTACGGGGCCTTAACAGCTACCTGAAACGGAATAAAGTGATGCTGTACTTAAAGGGGATGCGCGTAGACATAGCCCTGCTGCAGGAGACCTACATCACGAGGGAGAAGTTGGAGGTGGTTAGGAATAAATGGAAAGGCACTGTTGTAGGTGCTGCGTATTCACAGTATGCTAGAGGGGTCATCACCTGGGTGGCGCTGCATGTGCCGTTCCGGGTGCTTGGCTCTACGGTAGACCCGGAGGGTAGGATGGTGGTGGTAACGGGCCTCCTGGAAAATAGGGAAGTGCACATCGTAAATGTGTACGGCCCCAATAACGACACAGCAGTTTACTTTAGGACTCTTTACAGTAAACTTGGGCCCCTAGCAGGGGGCACGGTGGTGGGGGGGGGGGGGCTTTAATTGTACCCTGAATCCCGGGATGGATAGGTCAATGGACAGGGCAGGAAAAACGGCGCCGGCGGCTAGAGCGCTGGGAACATTACTGAAAGACCTAGGCCTAGAGGATGTGTGGAGGAGGTTGCACCCTGAGGATAGGCAATATTCACACTACGCAGCGCCACATGATTTGCACACTAGGCTAGATTATATATTTGTGACGGCCGAGATTGTGGGAGACATAGTGGGAGCGGAATATAAAGCCCGAGTATTGTCTGACCACTCGCCCTTGGTGGTGGAGTGGAGGCACCAGCCCCCAAGACCGCGGATCCCAACATGGAGGCTCCGGACCGAGGCGCTGCAAGACGAGGGGTTCCGGGAGGGTCTGCGGGATGCCATCGAAGAATATTTTGATATAAACACAGGAAGTGTACGCTCTGTGGGCACTCTGTGGGAAGCGTTCAAAGTGGTGGTGCGTGGGGTAGCCATCTCCAAGGCTAAAGGGCTCCAGCGGGGTATAGAAAGGGAACTCCAAGCAGCGGAAAGGGAGCTGGAGGGTCTCACGCATTGTGAAAACACCGCCCACGACAACAAAACTAAGATAAAAGAGCTACAGGTGTCCTGCAGTGCACTCTGGGATAGGCTGTGCAGACACAATTACAGGAAATATACAGAGAGGATACATGCAGGAGGCGACAAGCCGGGCAGATTGCTGGCCTGGCTGTATAAGAGTGAGACCCCCCGCTTGGTGATCAGTGAGGTTAAGGATGAAGAAGGTTGCATGTGCAACACCCAAGATGAGATAAACAAGGAGTTCCTTCAGTTTTATAGACACTTGTACGAGGACACAGGGGAGGATATGGGTCAGGACATACTGGACACATTGGAGGACATAGAGTTGCCCACCCTGTATGACCTGGAACGCGCAGAATTAGACGCACCGGTCACCGCAGATGAGCTGGAGGTGGTGATTCAGAGCCTGCCCACATGCAAGGCACCTGGTTCAGACGGGTTGCCTAGTGAGTTTTACAAAACATATAAGCAGGAGCTGCTCCAGCCACTGCTCGCCACTTTCAACGAGGCCTATGAGCAGGGGGATCTCCCATTGTCCCTCCGCGAGGCCGTGATCATCCCACTCTTGAAACCAGGTAAGCCGGCCGTGGAATGTGGGTCTTATAGACCGTTGTCCATGCTTAATCAGGACAGCAAAATACTTACTGCGGTGCTGGCCAATAGGTTGAAAAGGGTGATTGGGAAGCTGATACACCCAGACCAGACGGGATACGTTCCGGGCAGGAACATTACCGATAACCACAGGAGGCTGCACCATATCATTGACCAAACTGAGGGAGATACGGGAGAGCTGGCCATAGTGTTGTTAGACGCGGTCAAAGCCTTCGATTCGGTAAAATGTCCCTGGTTGAAAGCAGTCTTGAAGGGATATGGAATGGGACCTGGATACCTCAGGTGGGTCCAGTTGCTCTACAGCGCCCCGATGGCAAGAGTCAAAACAGGGTCCATAATCTCAGACATCTGGCAACTTAGTAGAGGGACCAGACAGGGGTGCCCCTGGTCGCCCATGCTATACATACTGGCATTAGAGCCGTTGGCAATATACCTACGTCATCAATACGGGGAGGTGGGCATAGGCACAGTTAGCGGTAGGCACCTGATATCACTATATGCGGATGACATGCTTCTTTACTTGCGTTACCCGGAAGAAAATCTGCAGTATGTGTTGGAGGTAATGGAACGATACGCTGCCCTTTCTGGCATATCAGTGAATCCCAGAAAGTCTAGTCTGTTTCCTCTGGGCAGATACAGGAATGTCCCGTCGCAGAGGTTTCCTATCCTACCAATTCCATGGCAGACAGAGACACTCAGGTATTTGGGAGTAAATATATAGCACAAAATAGAGGCGGAACACAAAAATAATACGGAAAGAGCGATAGAGGGGATTAAGAACAGCATGGTGTTTTGGGCCAAATTGCCCCTGACCATGTTGGGGAGAGCGGCCTTGCTCAAGATGGTGGTCTTACCTAGACTTTTGCACTTTTTTGTGAATGTCCCGTTTTTGATACCCAGAAGCCTATTCGTGAAACTTCATAGCGTGTGCAGGGGTTTTTTATGGGGTAACTCCAGGAACAGGGTGGCCTGTGGAAGCTTCAGAACACGCATGACAAGGGGGGCATAGGCCTGCCAAATTTTGAGCTCTATTACTTGGCGGGGCAGCTGCTGTATGTAGCCAGGTGGCTTTCGGTGGAAGACTCGGCAGAGGCGCGGCTTCTGCGTGGAGATTCAGCCCCATACTTTCTGAAGGAAGTGGTGTGGTTGCGTAGGGATAAACTGGTGGGCAGGGGGCAGCTGCTAAGGCTGGGCTGGGAGATCTGGCAAAGGACTTGGAGGATGATGGGGGATCCGGAGCCGTACTCCCAGCAGGCCCAGCTGGTGGCTTTGTGTGGGAGCGACTCTCAACTACTCGAATCGGTCCGGAAATATTGGGAACAGGTAGGCCTGGCCACCCTCGGAGACATATGGCAGGATGGCGAGGCATTGGACTTCCAGAGGTTGCAGGAAGAGACGGGGGTGCACGGTGGCAATATATAACTCACGCTAGGCTTGTGAAAAGACTAGAGAGAGATGGCCCGAGACAGTGCTAGCGGAAGAGCCTGATGCCTCCCTGGAAACCATGTATGATGTGTCAGAGGGAGGGCACGAAATCTCGAGGATATATGAGCTCCTGCGAGTGAGGGCGGGGAAGGAGTTGCTCCAACTAAGACAGGATTGGGAAGAGGAAGTGGGAGGACCCATGACAGATGGGCAATGGGAAAGGGCTCAGTGGTACCATAAAAAGGTGTCCCGGAATGCTAGATTCCAACAACTTCAACTATACGTTACTCACAGGGCTTATCTGACTCCTGGGAAGGTTGCATAGTTTGGGGGACTAGCCATGCAGCAATGCCCTAGGTGTGGGGAGGTGGATGCAGGGCTGCTACACATGTTTTGGGCTTGCCCGGAAGTGCGCAGGTTCTGGGAAGAGGTTAAAACAAAGCTGGCTGGTGGTGGAGTGGTGCTGGATGTGGAATCGGCTTGGTCATGCATGTTGGGGCTTTTTCCTAGACCCAGGCACTCCAAACACATAAGCAAGATGAAGGACTTGGCTTATGTTTTGGCCAAGCGCAGGATCGCAATGGGCTGGAAGGCGGCCCAAAGGCCTAGGGTGGAGCTATGGTGGGCGGACCTCTTGAAATGGGCGGAAGCTGAATCTGTTGTCTGGTTTGAAGCGGTTACCAGGGGGGCGAGGAGGAAGTAGGGCCCCTGCTGGCCTGGCGGCAATTGGTGACCTCTATGGCTAATCCCCACCAGGGTAACAATGAAACAGAAGATTTGGGCGATAGTTTAAGGAGGGGACGGGGGGGAGTTGGGGAGTTTTAATGGAAATACGATGGTCTAATGATGCTTTTTGTGTATTGAAACAGTTGTAATGTTTGTTTTGTTTGGTTTTGAAAACATAATTAAAAAATAAATAAATAATAAAAAAAAACCTTCAAATCCAGCAAAGCTGCTGGGGGACTCTATAGGTAAGGTAAATTAGCCATAGAATCAGAATTCTCCCTAACAGAGCCTCACCTACTCCATGGGCATCATAGTTTTACTGTGTGTTACACAGCACCTTCAGTGTAGTGACACAGGGTTGTGATTTAGACCTCTGACTCCATTTTCTGGCGCTGACCTATGTCCCCCAGAAAAGATTAAGTTGCTATTAACTTTATTTAGTCTCTTTAACCACAGACCCAGTACACCCCATCTTACATGGAGTATTGGAAAGGATTAATATTTATCCCTTTTTGTCTGTTTCTCTTGGAGCACTGTTTCGCTCCCTTTTTATCAAAGACTTGGCTGGTGGCAGTGGTAACTACCCTATTTTTCATACTGCGCTTATCTTAAATAACCATGGTATTGTTGTAGGCTATTTTGTTAGCCTCAAACATAAACCCGCGTGACCATATATATCTTATTACGGTTCCGGCTGGGTTTAGTCACCATTTCTTTTTGTAAAAGTCTTTCTCGTGTTTTACTCTGCGTGCCAAACCAGGTTTGGTTCCTTTGTTCACCGTCTTTTCGCGGACTTCTGCACAGAAGCCCTCCTTAAGGTGCCTGAAAGTCTGGGTAGGCAGGATGTGAGGGAGGGGTCTTAGGACCCTGCCATGGGTTCCCTTGGTAACCCAAGTCACACTCCTGTTTGATTGGCTGGGTAACTATCCTTGCCAGTGTGAATGGGGGAAAACTGCATAAAAAGCAGGTCTGTGGGATTAGAAAGGCAGAGTCGCCATTGGAATGAAAGAACCGACGAGGAGCTGACGGAAGACAACCCTACCACAACTGAACTGCCCGGTGAAGCTCTGCTGCAGGTCCAAATCTTCAAACTCCAACGACAGAGAGGATCCTCCAGGAATCTTCTTCCTTTGAGCTGGTGGGACCAACCAGTTCACCCAAACTGCAAGGCAGGACCCCTTCTCTGGTCGAATTCGCTGTACAGAGCTACAGTGGGCCGGAGAGCCGGGAAGGTCGGACCCTGCTTGGGTTTTAAGGAGCGCACCTTTTATTTGTTGTTTTGCTCTGCTGCTGGTTTCTTCCCTGGGTAGTGCAGGACCCTCCAGTCTTCCTGCTTCTTGTCAGTCCGACAGTCACTTCAGGAACCGTGAGCCTGCAGGAACTACCTGGAACGTCCGCCTCAGCTACAGCTCCCCCTCTGTTTAAGGTACTGTGCAAATCTGGTTGTTTGTTTCGTTCAGCCGCGGTGAAAGTGTGTGAAATCTTTCTCCAATCCGAGGGCTTTTCCTTCTCTTCTTGTAACACTAACTTTTCTGCCGACCAACTTCGTCTGGAACTCGTGGCACAAACTTTACCACGAACTACCCTGCACTGTGTGATCTTGAGCAAAAGACTTTTGTCCTATTGACTTTGGTCCTAAGCCTTTTCTACCTGATTCTATCACTTTAGTTCCTCTTGCTCAATTGCTCTGAGTACTTACCTGTTGGTGTGGTTCAATTTCTACTTAACTTTGTCTTTCCCTCCCTTTTAAATTGCTGGAGTGCCATTTTGCTCCCACTTCATTTTGTGAGCTTAACTTGTCTGGAACTTATTGGGAGTGGTGTGGTGTATTAAGAGTGTGATTTTTAAACTGCTTTACCTTAGTGAAATGTTATACAACTGATGTGTAAATACATGTATATTCTTGTACTCAGAAACCTTGAGTCAGTGTTTGTTTGAATCATAGTAATTGCAGTCCTTTGTGTAACTACTTGATACTGCTCACTTACTCTTGAGATAAGTCTGGCTGCTCAGCCATCGCTACCACTTTACTGTGTAGTACAGGCTTGTACCAAAGGTGAATTGGTACTGTCACTTGTAGTCTTTTGTGTAGTGTTCCCAAATGGTACTGCATATATTTCTGCCTAACAATTATGAATTTCACGCCCCTTAGATTTTGCCTCTTATAAAAAGGGCAATCGTGTTTAGAAAATGACTTGGAATGGGTGATTAAACCAGGGCCCTTTTAATGAGATTGGGGGTGAACACGCTTACATTAGCTGCTGTAACTTGACGCCTGGTATAAATGATGTTAGAATGTCAAGCGTATTTGTGTCAGGCTTTTGATAAAGATAATCTTCACTTTTTTTTGTTCTGTCCGAATTATGATTCCATAGGAAGGAAATATGTATTTCTTTTGTTTAGACAATAGGGGATTCGGTAAGTTCAAACTGCCCAGTGTTTTGTTTTTGTGTTGCAGGATGAATATTTTGCAATGTCAGTTTACAGTTTTATTGAGCATGTTAAGCAGAGTTTTAGCTGTTCCTGTTACAGTGTCCGTCCTGCTCCCCATGACACCAACTCCCTCAGCACTCGGTCAACACCAAAGGAATCACACGGGAGACCAGAAGTAGAAGGCTGGCATGTATTGAAAGCAGGAACCAAACGCCTGGGCGGACTGCTCTGCCACCTCAAGCAGGTTACATCCTTAAATTCACCTTGAGGTGGCTACTCCATTCCTCATCACTCATGTCACAGTTTATTTGTGAGCTGCATCTGAGTCCACAAAAGACGCTGAAGGGGCCCCTGAGGGACCCTCGGATGTGAAAACAAGGCACAGTCACCACACCCGAATAGATACGCCAGACAAGAGGTTCCGTTCCCAAAATCTAGGGTTTATTGCAATACAAAGAAGTCCCAGTTGGCCAAGTGGTCCCACGCCCCGCAACGTGTGTCTAACAGACCTCGGGGGACGCAAGCAAACAAAAATTATACATCAGTTACATATATACAAAATGAGCATCCTACAATCGGTAATGACACATTTGATGCCGCCCCTAATTCATCCCCTTTGAATTGGAGGCGATGATTGACCATGGTGACGATTATGACACTTCTGTTAGGGAGTATTTTCTGTTTAGGCTGAATTTCCTAACCTAGTGAGTCCCCCAGCAGCTTTGCTGGATTTCTGGAGTTTGTTTTTTTCATCCTGCCAAGAGTGAGACTCTTTTCCTCCCACTCTTGGACATGAATGTGGTTGATTCCTTTGAATGTCAATGTGTTCTATGGGCTATGGGGTCTTTTACTCCATAGGGTCTCATATGTTTTACTATGTGTGTTACACCGCACCCTCCGTGCCGTAACACTGGGGTGTCCTAGTGGATCCCCACCATCGACTCCATACCCTGGGACTGACTACTGTCTCCCAGGGCATGTAAAGTCACCATTGGCTTTACTAGACCTAAATTTACTAACAGAACTAGTACAAACCATCCTATTGTGGACGTACTGGTAGGGGTAATTCGAATACCCCTGGGTCTGTTGTTCGAGGGGGCACTGTCCCGTTCCCCGTCGAGTTTTGACTGGTGGCAGTGGATACTACTTTTTATATTTGACCGTGAATATATTCCTATGGGATTCTTCCCATTGTTGGAGGCTAATACTTATTCACATTAGTCTCTAACATACCGCCGGTTTATTTGTCTTAAATAAGTCTACCGGTTGGTATTTCCTGCCAGAAGTCGGTTTTTAAAATGGCGTATGTGTTCGCCTCTGTAACTCCGAACCAAAGGTTGAGCCCTTTGTTCCACTTTTGGCGGGCTTCTGCACAGAAGCCCTCCAGAGTGGTGCCATTCTGTCTGGGTACCACAGGGGGTGTGAGAGGGGGTTTAGGCACCCTGGACTGAGTTGCCTTGCCTTGAGTTGCCTTGCCAACTCAAGTCGCACTCTGGTGTGATTGGCTCAAGTGGTGAGCCGCCCCGCTCACCACTTAGCGTGTTTGATTGACAGCTAGGCTGAATGAATGGGGGTTTTCTGCATAAAAGCAAGGCTTTTGGGACTGGATCTTCAGAAGTCGCCACAGGACCTAAGAATGCGACGAGGGTAAAGCTGAGCCGACCTGCAACGACGACACCTCCGGTGGAGCCCTGCTGAACCGACTCACCACTTCCCAACGACAGAGGAGATCTCCCTCCTGGAGAGTCTTCTTCCCCTGACTGGTGGGAACAACCAGTCCCTTTGCTTTTTCTTCGCTTCCAGGACGTCTAGTGGTCGAATTGCCCGTGCTGAGCACCCCGGCAACCGGATAGCCACTAACCACTGTACCACGACCAAAAGGTGGTGCCTTGTGACGGAGCACTTCGCGGCTGGTCTCCTCCCTGGTGGTGCAACGATCTTCAACTTTTCTTCGACGACGAGATCATCTCATCTCCTGGCAAAGCCCCGACTTGCATCCACCACCAGGAACAACTGCCCCCGCCGGAGCCGTCTCTCCACTTACAAGGTACTATGTCTGCCTGGCTTCCCTTGTGACGGTTAGCGTGAGGTGTCTTAAATCCTTACCTTTCCTTTGGGACGCCTCCAGATCTTCTTAACTTCCGTTCTAAAACTGGTCCAACCTTTCTGTGACATTTGGCTACAAAGACTTGAAGTCCATTTCCACTGTGATACTTTTGGGACATACAGCCTTGCCTCTCTCTGAGTGGGCCTGCCCTCTGAACTTTGTGATCTACAGTAGACCCTGCCTTACTTGCCTTGCATTTGCTTCGTAAAAGTGTTGGTACTGAGTTGGTTGCATACCTTGCCTTTTCCCTCCCTGTCTAACGAATATTAGAGTGCCATCTAGGTTAAAGCATTCACCTCTGTCTGCAAATAAGTGGTGCCGTTGAACCTAGACTTGTCGAAATATTGATAGGGGATTGATATACCTATAGTCATTGTGATTGAAGTTGTTTGCCGTATTAGTGCCAATGTGTTTTTCATAGATGTGTTTTTAAATAAATAATTATATATCTGTACACCCAAGCTCTGATCCGTGTCTGCTTGTTCTACTGTGTAAATTGCCCTATCTTGTATACTCCAAATACTGCCTAACTCATCTTGAGAGAAGTCTGACTGCTCAGTCACAGCTACCAGGTAAATCTGGGTGGTAAAGACTGCTACCAATTGGGTTTACTGCTAACTCCTGTAGACTTAAACTTTTTGCAGTGGTCCCAGAGGGAACTGCACAGGTTTCTGCCTAACAACTTCAGACCACCATATTTAGTAGCAGGTTGCAATCTCAAATTTACAGACACCATTCTTTATTTGCGAAAACACAGCGCTTCTGTTTTCATGGGCAAGCTGCGCGTAGGAGACTGGCACATACCAGACCTCACTATCTCTTAGTTTCGATTCTCACTCTAGAGGTCAGCCCGCTCTCCGGGGCTTCACTGTGCTCAGAAAGGGCGTCCGTAAAGAAGAACATAATTCAACTCTTTAAATGCTAGTTTCGTACATTGCTATTTTTTCAGGAGACTCGCTGGCATTCGTGCACTGATTAAATGCCTTGCTCCCTGTCTTCAAGGATATATGAGGGAGGGAATCTGGCATTTCTGTCTGGCTCTCCAGTGTAATGTTTCAACATGTTTCTTAGCCTTGGACCATTGAAGTGAAATAATATCTACAGCAAAGCAGTTTTAAATGAGGTAAAGTGGCCACGTTAGAGAGAGCAGAGAGAGAAAACAAAATGGCGATTTTGGTCATCTTAAAATGGCCTCACTCTAGTTGAACTAATAGCTACGTAATAACTAATGAATATATATTCTGAACACTGTAAATGAGGCGGTTGGTCTTCGGCCAACCAATTATCATTCATTTCCGGACACTCAAGGGGTGTTTGGTTTTTCTGGACTGACAAACCCTCCTCTTGGCCGTATGCCAAATGTCTCATCCATACATTGCATCCTCCTCCGACCAGGTATTTGGATTAGATTCAGAATCTGATTCAAATTCTGACTCATGTACACTTGTTGTCGCTTCGTTATTATTATCAATATCAATTGCCATGAATTCTTTAATGGTTTCAGATTCGTTACTATGGCGAGTGCTTGATTTAGTAATGTTTTTTTGTTTCATCATTTGTACACACTCTTCGCTAATTTCAGTACATACTATGGGGAGACAATGTATGCAACAACAACATGTCACAAATATTCCTAGGATTGCTACTAGGATTGCAAATAGCTTCCATCCCCAGGACCGCAACACTTCCCAGAACCAGGAGCCTATGTTCAATTCCCAGCCACCTTCAGGGGGGTGGAGATCAGAGCTTAATACATGCAATTTTCTTTTCGCCTCAAAAATCGTGGGGGAGGAGTCACTTACAAATACGCAACACGCTGATCCCACAATTTTACAAACACCGCCGCGATCAACTAAGATTATATCAAGGGCCATTCTATTTTGCAGTGACATTAATCTAATTCCTTTTTCCTCGAGAGTCATATTATATAATATGTCAGTTTTTCCATTTATTGTTTCTTCTAATATCCTAAACAATCGTCTTATGTTATAAGAGTTTATCGCTTGGCCCCAAAATGGTACAAATGATTTCACTATGTCTTCTGTAATCAACCCGTCCCCACTATTCCGGCGAGGTTGTGACCTGGTCAGCTTGGCTATATCTGCTGTTTTTGAAAGGAACACCCCAGGAAACAGAAATCCCAAATAACACGTGCCTCCCCAGTTCCTAGGTAACCAAGGATATGCTTTTTCTCCACATATGAAATACACAGGATCTCCCACATATATTGGTTCCACTTCTTTATCAAGGAATGCTATGTTCCTGCATCTGGTAAATGTTCCTACCTGGAAAGAACCCTTTTTCTTTAAACAGAATGGGACAGAATGAGGGTTATAATTCACTGTATATGAAGAGGGTGCCGCATCCTTATTCCGCTGTGGGTTAATGTGGAACGTGATCACAGAAGTTTTATATGGTACAGACAATCTATCCTGTGGCATTATTGCTGGTGTAATTAATCGTCTTTTATGGAACATGGAGCAACCCACCGGTTTCATACTCACTTCCTCGAATTCATTCATATTTGTTTTATCTAGTTGATCAGTTTCACTTTTGTTCCATTTCCCATAATATAGGGCACTCAGAGAGGCATAACATGCGGAAGTCAATGGCAGGGGCTGTACATACCATCCTATTCCTTTGCCACCATGTTGAGGCAAATGGGCACAAACCAGCAATTGTTTTTTTCAGTATTGAGTGTGTCATATTCATTATTGATAGCAATGTGTTGTTCCCATATCCTTCCCTATGTCTTTCTTCCATTGGGGACAAGGTATAGGAAATCACATGGACTGGGCTTTCTGTTGTGGAAATGTTCATAATGGGCAAGAGTACTTCAAGAGGGTGCATTTCCTCTAGGTACCATAATACTGATATGGTCAGCATTGGGGCTAATATACTCATTATGGACATTACTATGGTTAGACCCAGCTTACAATTCTTTTTACCGTGTCCTTTTTCCGCCTTTCTATGTACTACGTTTAATTCCCTATCAGCATTGGTGCAGGAGGGGGCATTTGCTGGTTCCAACATTCTTCTCTTCCTTCTTCTTCAGATGTGCTCGTCGTGAATATCTCTTTTTCATGTGCTTCCCAGGATGTTGATAGAGTTCAATCAATGTTTACAATCTTTTTATGCCAGTTTGCTATCTGCCTGGATTGCTTTTTCATTTGGCAAGGCCTTCGTGTAGTTTCACATTGCCCTATAGTTTCAGAGTAGCTGCCTTTGTACCACGTGCGCCCCGCTTGTTCACTCGGGTTCCTGATACATGGATTTAGCACTGAGGAGTTGCGTTTCGTGAGCTGTCTAACTTGCACAACTCTTACGCCACTCTACTCTAGGCCTCCGGTTCCCACTTAATCCGAAAATAGGAAACAGAGGCAAGAAATTCACCAAGAGATGAAAATGTGATCACTCTTTCTTTCTGCTCCGCAGGTTGTACCGATTTGCTCCTGATACATGGTGATCAACAAAGAGTGCGGGTGAACTTCCGGTCACGAGCTTGGAGTCAGCCTGGGGCACAATGGCAGATGATGATGGGTTCCCAGGCGACAATGCAGGCTGTGGCGCAACAGAAGATGGTGGGCGCCACAGAGGTATGCGCTTGATGTCGGCCAGCAGAGATGCAGAATCTGCCGGGCAACGTTGAGGCACTCTTTGCTTTTCTGTTTTTATGGTAGTCTCATCAGGCTCTGTTTCACGATCAGGCAACTTCTGTGGCAAAGGACTGGCAACAACCTTTTTCGTTTATGGAACCGCTGCTGTCTCCTTCTGGTCTTTGTCCCGATCAGTTGACGTGTCGAATGGCGATGGGACTGTCTTGGCATGCGTTGCATGAATCCACGCCTTGCGTCCATCCACGCGTAGTGCTGTCTGCATGGTTAAAAGTACCTGATAGGGCCCACACCTCCTGGGTGCCAGTGATGTTTTCCGTTCGTAGTTTCTGACTAGTACCCAGGTTCCTGGCTCCAATGCATGTCCTGGGCCAGTATACCGCACCAATAATGCCTCCTGCACCTGCTGATGAATCAAACACAGTTTTTTTACTAACAGATTACAGTAAATGCTGAGTACAGGGTATTCTACCTCGCTCATTCTCCTAGGCTGGGGTGCGCACCACACATTCGCCGGTCTCCCCATCATGATTTCATAGGGGGAGAGCCCAGTTCTGGCCTGCACTGACGTTCGCATACACAATAACGCTATTGGTAATGCATCTACCCAACTTAGTTTGCTGCCTGCACAGATCTTACTGATTTTGGACTTCAAGATTCCGTTATGCCGTTCAATAGGACCGGCCAAACTCGGATGTCTCGAACAATGGAATCTTTTATCGATCTGCAATCCTGCACAAATATGCAGTATCACTGCACCTACAAAGTGCGGACCATTGTCCGACCATATGACACGTGGCAGAACAAAGCGAGAGAAATACTCTTTTAGCATTACTTTCGCCATGCTCATGGCTGTGCAGTCTTTCAATGGATGTGCTTCCACCCATTTTCTGAATGCACATATGATCACCAAAACATACTTCAGATTTTGGCATCTCTCCATTTCTATGAAGTCAAAGTGAATCACTTCGAAAAGCATAGAGGGAGGTCCAAAACGTCCTGTTGGAGTCACCGTTCCCTTTCCCACATTGTGCTGTAGGCATGTAATGCAGTTTTGTACTAGCCTTTCGGCATTCTTTTTTATGAGTGGATTTTCCCAGACTGTGGCTAAATGTTGGACTATTTTCTTCGCACAGATGTGTGTGGGACTGTGAGCCATTGTAACCATTGTATTTACATAAGCATTCGGCAACATCCAATTCCCGCTTTTCTTGTCCACCCAGCAACCCTCCAAATCCAATTCCGCAGAGCCCTTGGCCCATCCCTGTATTTCGTCGGCGGTAGCTTCCGCCTGCATTTCTTTAACAGTCACAATTCCATTTTCTATCATGCAGGGCACTTCCTCCGATTGTACTGTCAACATTTTTGTATTCAAATCAGTGGCAGTCTGTTTCGCATTCTTGTCTGCAAATGCTTTTCCTTCTCCCACTTTACATGTCACCTTTTTATGCGCCTTGCATTTCACCATTGCCAGGTGCTTTGGACACGTAAGTGCAGACAGTAATTGTACGAACAGAGGACCATGTTGAATTCTAGCCCCATGGGATGTTAAGAAACCTCTCTCAGCCCATAATCGGCCAAAGTTATGGACTACGCCAAAGGCATACTGGCTATCAGTATAGATATTTACGCTCAAGTTCTCTGAAATTTCACAAGCTCTTGTTAAAGCAATTATCTCTGCTGCCTGGGCAGAGTTATAAGGAATTATTTTACTCTCCACAACGCTTTTTAATGTCGTAACAGCATATGTGGCAGTTGATATGCCGTCAGGTAGTTTAAAACAGGAGCCGTTACAAAACAGTTCCCCTTCTGGTTTTTTTAGTGGTGTGTCACTCAGATCAATTCTCCCTTTTGTTTCTTCCTCAGTAACCATTAGGCAATCATGGGGAGGCAATTCAGTCCCACCACCGTTTTCCCTGGGCATTGGCATTAATTCTGCTGGATTCAAAGCGCTACACCTCATAATTTGGATGTGGGGCGCGAACAATACAATTTCATATCTAGTCAATCTAGCAGAGGTGAGATGTTGCGTCTGCGTTCTATTGAGTAGAACATCTATGGCATGTGGCACCATCAAAATTAAGGTGTGCCCCAAAACCCTCCCTTCTGTTTGTTTCACTGACACAGCAGCCGCTGCAACAGCTCACAAACATCGTGGTAGTGCGCGCTACAGGGTCCAGCGCAGAAGAAAAATAGCTGAACAGCCTATTTCTTCCACCTTGTTCCTGTGTTAAGACAGACAACACGCATCCTTCGTTCTCATGCACAAATAGCCTAAAAACCTTTTCATAATTTGGTGTGCCCAAAACTGGAGCAGAACTCAAAATGGTTTTTAGCCAATCAAATGCTTTCTGACATTCTTCATTCCACTGCAAAGGCATCACAGCATCCTTTTTTGTCAATTCCACCATTGGTTTCACAATGAAAGCGAAGTTTATAATCCATTGACGGCAATAAGAAGCCATCTCTATTATTGCTCTCACACCTTTCTGTGTTGTTGGAATAGGCATACCAGAAATACTCTTTATCCTCTCTGGCGTTAATCTTCTCCCTTCCTTTGAAAGTAGGTAACCCAAATAAGCTACTTCTTTCTGACAGTACTGGAATTTCTTTAAGCTCGCTTTATGGCCATGCGTGGCTAGATGAGTCAATAATAGAACAGTACCTTCTTTACATATCTCCTCCGTGTCAGCAGCAATTAGCAAATCATCAATGTATTGCTGCAACACATAGTCTGCTGGTAATTCTAACATGTCTAGCTGTTCTTTCAATGCTCTACTGTATATACTCGGACTTTCAGTATAGCCTTGTGGAATGCATGTAAATGTGAATGATCGTCCTCCTAGAGTGAAAGCAAATAAATACCTGATTTCTTTGTGTACTGGAATGCTGAAGAACGTTTTTTTTAAATCGATAACACTGAAGTATTCTCCTGACGCAGGGATCATTGTCAAAATCGTAGTGACATCTGGCACTAATGGGAATTGGGGGTCTACTACTTTGTTCAATGCACAGAGATCACTTATGAAACGGTACGGTACCTCATTACCCCCCTTTCTTGTACACAGGAAGAATGGGACTGTTACATACACTACCTGTAATCTCTTCAATCACTCCCAATTTCACCAAATCAGAAACAATGCTTTTCAATCCTTTTTCTCCTTCTGCTAAAATGTTATACTGCGGAATACACGGTAGCGTTATTCCTTCTTTTAATGTAATCTTTACTGGCTCTATTTTCAAGCATCCCACATCATTGTCATTCACAGCCCAAATGCAAGTTGGTACCTTACTCAATTCCCCTGATAAAGGTTCTGTCACAAATTCAGAAGTCGGCATAGTCTGGGGAGCAATAGTCAAAAATACCCCATCTGGTGTACAATGCATAACTGCGCTTAGTTTTTTCATTAGATTCAATCCTAAAAGATTTTCCCCACAATGCTCTATTAAAGGAAATAGACAATGTTCAGTAAAAGGCCCTATTGTCACTGCCACTGATTTAGACTCGGGGTTTATTACTGGGGTACCTGCGAACCCTACTGAGATATTCTGTCGCCCTGACAGATGTATGTCTGGAACCAAGTGATGATCTATCGAGCACTTTTGTGCCCCCGTGTCTACGAGGAATCTATGCTCCTCATTCCCGATTTTCATTTCTACGTAGGGTCCTTTCTGATTCACGGGAATTGACACTGGTTCCGACCCCTGTCCTGGGCTCTCCTATTGGGGTAACAACACATCATCCGAAGTGTAGTCTCCACTGTTATTATAGTATGCACCTGTCTGATTATCAAAAATGTTCCCCCCTCTCCCTCTACTTCCCGTTTGTACACCTTGCTGATTTTGACTTTGAGTAGTTTGATTCGGAGCCTGGCCTTGATTCTGTGCACCATTCCCATAATTATTTTGGTGCTGCTGCATATGATTTCTGTTGTGACCATTTGTTCCCATGTGCCCTCTGTAAGGCCTTCTCTGACTATATCCGCCTCTATTTTGCAAATGCGGACATTGTGCCCGCCAGTGCCCTACCTCTCGGCAGAATGCACATTGGTTTAATCCCAAAGGCCCTCCATGAATATTCGAATTTCGCCTACTCTCTGCATTTCCCCTTCCCCTGTTGTGTCCTGCTACCTGCTGGAGTAACACCCGTGTTTTCAAGTTTGTTATATCCTTTGCTTCTCTTTCCTTCTCGGTATTTACCCAGTTCTCTTAATATTGGGCCATGTGTAATACTTCTCCTAGCATTTTTGCTTGCCATGCACTTTCTGAAGTCATTATCAAATTTTGAATCGGAAGTATTAACCCCCTCACATATTTATCCACAAATAACCTTTTCCCTGCTTCCGTACTCACATTCTGTCCACTGAAATCTGTAAATACTTCTTCGAATCTGTTGAAATAATCTGTGGACAACTCATCTTTTCCTTGAACACACGCCGTCATCTTGTCCCATTGAATTCTTTTTTCTGGGACCAATTCTTTTAACTTCTGTACTATTCATGCCAGTAATGCTAACATATTCGCCCCTGGCTGTGCACCCACTGCTTTATTCTTATCTTCCAGTATTAAATTTGCCCACGTGGCACCATAGGCCGTCTCATCATCTACCTTTCTTATCCGTTTCCACATGTCCGCTGGCAAAATTACGGGGAATATTAAGTCTATATCACCCATAGTGAACACTGAGGATTGCAATAAAGACTCTACTTCTTTATAAAAACCTGATGGATTTTTCCATATGTCAGGGATTGTCTGTTTTATATCATTCACTTCCTGTCTAGAGAAGGGAACATGCACGTATTGGGCTGTATAATGTGCTGTGATTACCACAGGTGGCGCACTGCCTACTGCAGGAGTCTCTATCTTCGGTACAAAAGTAGGAGGCACTTCTCTCATGGGGAAAGCCACACTCACTATTCCTCCCCCCTCCCTCATATGCAACAATATTCCCAAGTCGAGGGATAACGCTCTCTCCCCTGTTCCTCGTTCCATCGCTCTCTTATATACCGCCAACAATTCAGGAGGGCTCACCTTTTCCTCGCGTATATCTTTGTTTATCAAATATTCAACCATCGTTTGTAACGCTCTCCTTTTCATTGCTAACGTGTATTCATCAAATATTCCATGTATTTCCATTGTGGGAATACTGGGATCTGAAATCCATTTTGTGCCTCCCACATACATACTTTTATCTCCGCACTAATTTGCGCTGCTGGTGACGTAAATCACTGCTGTCTACCCCTCTGAATATTCTTTCTCCTATTCCCCGGTGTGGCGAGTATTTCAGAATACTCTTCATCCAATTCATTCTTTATTTCAAACAATCGCTTCACATGCTCTTCCATTTCTTCATCTCTCCCTCTACAATGGGCTAATGCATTAAAATCCAACAATCATTGCAGTGGTAACTTCCCAATTAACTTTTTCCATTGTCCCGACAAATATTCCCCCATGCATTCCAACAATACCTGTCTTTCGTTGTTCCTTCTGAAGTCATATAGGGACGCTAGCGTGGATACCTCATCATTCTCGTCTATATACATTTTCGCCTGTTCTTGCAGCTCACGCTTTCTCTCCTTACTGATCGCGCTGCGAGTTACTCTCGTACATTCATTCTGCTCAATTCCACTCATGGGAGGGGTGGTCGGAACAGTGGCACCCTCTTGATCGGGAGGTGCGGAGGGGGCAGTGAGAGTGGGATACGTCTGTTGGGGCTGTGGTAATTGCGAAACACTCGGGCTGGCTGGCTAGTGGGCAGTGCAGTGTCTGATGCAACCTGTGGCTGTGCTGGCGTTGGGAGGGGCTGAGCAACGGCAGGGGGTTGAGCGGCAGCTACTGACGTAGTCTGTTTAGTTTCACTCCTCGGGCTCTGTTTTGTTTCAGTTAAAGTTTTGTTTATTAATTCGTCCGATGAGAGTAGCTCTCTTTGTGGATATATTTTTTCTATGTTTAATTCATCACGCCGTCTTGTCTTTCTCAAGCTATTACTCCACTCCTCCTCTTCCTTCTCCTCAGCTTTCTCCGCCTTTGACTAATGCCTGCACGCATGTTTCTCTCTACTTCTAAATCGGAGCATTGCTTCCCTACTCCAGTCCCTAAGGATATCAAGTGCCCCTGGGCGTGCTCTCTTACTTACCAACACCTTTTCCAGGTTATCTATCCGGTCCATCTCAAAACTCCCATTTCTCGGCCACTGAAGATTTTCCAGTTTTCTGGTTTGCTTATGCCAAGTTTCACAAAACATTATCGCTCCCATACCATACTTTATGTACATATCATAAGCCGGCATTCCTCCCGGTGGTGCTTCCTAGCCAGTTTCCAAAGATTGTTCGCCGCAGCGGAAAAATCCCGCTAAGGTGGACAATACCCCAGGCATGTTTTAACCTTAACCTTGGCTAATCAAACTTACTCTGGGTGTTTGATTTTGCAAAATCAACTCTCAACCAATATCAGGATCACTTACGAACCGGGGCTCGACTCACCTGATTAGTCAATTTGTCTTTTCAAGACACAATTCATCCGTATACTGACGCAACCAATGATGTTGTGTGTGCGTATCTCGGCTCTGCCTCATTTCGGGACCCTCGCCTCCTTGTTCGCTGGCCAGGGACGTCGATCAGGGATCAGCGGTGTGCAGATCTGCAAAGGAGTCTCTCTTCGCTTTTTGCAGGGGCGCCCCGTACACTCTTGATCCCGGCTCGATCGCTCCCGTCCTCACCGTTCTTACCGCCGTCCTTATTTTGCAACATATACAATGGAACAACTGGGGGAGGGTCCCTATTCGGGCGCCATCTTGAAGGGGCCCCTGAGGGACCCTCGGATGTGGAAACAAGGCACTGTCACTACACCCGAATAGATATGCCAGACACAAGGTTCCATTATCAAAATCTAGGGTTTATTGCAATACAAAGAAGTCCCTGTTGGCCAAGTGGTCTCACGCCCCGCGACATGTGTCTAACAGACCTCGGGGGATGCAAGCAAATGAAAATTATACATCAGTTACATATATACAAAATGAGCATCCTACAATCAGTAATGACACATTTGATGCCGCCCCTAATTCACCCACTTTGAATTGGAGGCGATGATTGACCATGGTGACGATTATGACACTTTAGACCACCATATTTAGTAACAGGTTGCAATCTCAAATTTACAGACACCATTCTTTATTTGCGAGAACATATCGCTTCTGTTTTCATGGGCAAGCTGCGCATAGGAGACTGGCACATACCAGGCCTCACTATCTCTTAGTTTCGATTCTCGCTCTAGAAGTCAGCCCGCTCTCCAGGGCCTCACTGGGCTCAGAAAGGGGGTCCGTAAAGAAGAACATAATTCAGCTCTTTAAATGCTAGTTTCGTACATTGCTATTCTTTCAGGCGACTCGCTGGCATTTGTGTACTGATTAAAATGCCTTGCTCCTTGCCTTCAAGGATATGTGAGGGAGGGAATCGGGCATTCCTGTCTGGCTCTCCAGTGTAATGTTTCAACATGTTTCTTAGCCTTGGACCATTGAAGTGAAATAATATCTACAGCAAAGCAGTTTTACATGAGGTAAAGTGGCAACGTTAAAGAGAACAGAGAGAAAACAAAATGGCGAATCTGGTCATCTTAAAATGCCCTCACTCTAGTTGAACAAATAGCTACGTAATAACTAATGAATATATATTCTTAACAATGTAAATGAGGTGATTGGGCTTCGGCCAACCAATTATCATTCATTTCCGGACCCTCAAGGGGTGTTTGGTTTTTCTGGACTGCCAACGCGTAAGGGCATGAGGGGGACAAACGATAAAAGTGTTCAAGTTCTTAGAATAATGTCTTCCTGCGAACGGGGCAGTTTAGGCTTGGGGGTCCTGTTACAGCTTGTAGTCACGAACAGCGTGCACTTCTTGAGGAGATGAGTTCACACCACCTGAGGCGTGTCCAACACACATTCCACAGCCATTATAACCTTGCTGGCCCAAGCCCCAATTTTCCTCGCATAGAGCCTCGAGAGAGGGAGATAAGCACATAGTTAAATCTGGTATAATTTGCTCTGGTAACAGTTCCATCTGCCTACGTTTAGCATTTTATTTTGAAACCTCGGAGGTATCCCTTGCATATTAAATTCTTTTGAAATCTGCAACATGCTTAATATTATTGAAATGAAATGTTTTGATTTTGAATTGTGTTATATACGTATGGTTGTATCTTTAACGGAAATGGTCTAATTTCCGAAATAAGGAATTATAGGAAAAAAGGTGTGGCAGATTACAGTGTTGATAATGTTGCATGTGTCATCAACTATGAAATCACTTTTAATATCACAGATGACATCATTGATAAATTCACCGGCGGCATATCATATGTTATCACTGATGCCATCACTCATTACATCACCATTGACATAATTGAAAGGGCAGATTGAAACAGACTATTTCAGAATGTAAAACATGTATGTCTGGACTCAGAAGCCATCTCACCACATCGTTCACATGTTCACATTGCTTGACTCCCAAAGAAATTCAGAATGATTCAATTTTACATGGAAACTACAAACTCAATCATATTTTGGTTAATGTGTAATATTTTACATCAAACAATATAGTGAGTCAAATTTAATAAACTGGGAAATCTAGTCTTGCTCAGAACAGTGTTACTGTGTTTCTACTAAATTGTGAGATTCAGGGAAATGAACAGTAAAAGATTTAAAAAATGAAAGAAATATGCAAAGCAGTACCCTCATTTGAATACTAATTTCTTTTTAGGTGTTTTAATAATTGTTAAAAGATCAATTAGAGAATATAGCTTAAGATATATTTTATGAACTTATCATCTCAAAAAACAAACATAATTTGCAATATGACTCATTTTGTAATTACATATTAGAGTAAGGAAACCTTGTATTCACAAAAACATATACGGGAAATATAAGCAAATTCAATTAAAAATAGTTGAAGGTAGGCACTGAAAAAATAGTTTTAAACAATACACCAGTGGGCTGATTCATGGAATAAATCTGTGCCGAAAACGGGGCACATGCGTGCAAAATGCACGCAAGCGCCTGTTTTCCGATTCATGGAACACATTGCGCATGGTTTACCTGAGAACTGCGTTGAATCCGCCCGGGTCTAACACATCACTGCGACATCCTGAACGCCTTGCGGGAGATGCCCAATGAAGGCGCACACCATCCAGCGCACACACCTAAAAATGGGGTGACCATGTGGAATGGCGAACAACAAGCGTAAATGTGGTGTTACGTGGGAAGTACCACAGTAAAATATTCGCAATGCCCTCATGCGCGCTCATAACACGTATTCATGGAATTCAACAGGACTACCCAGTACATGGGAAAAAAGACGCGCAAACCCAGAAACACGTCCACCAAGCGAAAGCAGGCATAGGCGTCACCGCGCACCAAAAACAATGCATAAAAAGCACGAGCGAACACAAACACACGTATACAGCTACGATGAATGTGCCATTCCTCGCAACAGTGATCGTGGGACACCGCAGGAGGAGGAGGAGGATAGCCAGGCCCGCATTTATTTTTACCCAGGACCAGCCTTTTTGGGATGCCTGATGACCAGGTCTATGGCAGGTATAGGTTTCCACCTCATATCATCCTAGACCTGGATACTGAGTGGGAGGATGACCTCACATCACCCACCCTGTGCTCCCAAGCACTGAGCCCCTTGGAAAAGGTGCTCAATGTACTGCATTTTTTGGCCACTGGGTCATTTCAGCGGACAACTGCCATAGTTGGGGGTGTTTCACAGCCCACGCAGTCACGCTGCCTACACCAGGTGTTGGCAATCATGACTGCACGCCCCTCATTCCGCAGGCACATACACATGCCTAGAACACCCACAGAAAAGCAGGCTGTGGTCCAGGACTTTTATGGGGTGGCACACTTCCCCAAAGTGCTTGCTGCCATTGATTGCACCCATGCGGCCATACGTTCACCTAGGCCCACAGAGCACATCTATCGCAATCGCAAGCACTGGCATTCCATCAACATACAGGTTTATGATAGTTTCACATTCAGAATGTCACCCTTACACCGGGACCTGAAAGCTGGGAGGCATGGCAACACATGGCCCATTGGTGAGTATAAATGCCTGTGCACATGCATGCATGTTAGACACAGGCAAATAGACAAAGCCAACTAATGAAAACCATTCTCACTTCCCCAGGGGACAGTGCCTACCCTCTGAACAGCTACATGATGACACCAATACGGATACAATAAGATACAACGCAGCACATATTGCAACTAGGGACCTAATGGAGCGCACATTCTGAGTGCTAAAGTCACGCATCTGGTCCCTTGACCACTCTTGTGGACATCTACTACATGCGCCACCAGTAGTGTGCAGGATCATTGTGGTAGCATGTGTCCTGCATAATGTTGCAACACGGCGTGGAGTACCGGTGAACATGGTGGTGCCCCCACATCCCAACCACATGCACGTCTGCTGCGCATGGGAGGGGAAAGGGAACGTGGTGAGGCAGCCCGTACCCAGCTTGTGGCACAATTCTTCACCTAAAATCCACCCCTGCGGAGTGGCACACAGGCCTGGCACATTCCAGGTGACAATCGATGATGAAAAAGGGACAATGAACTGTCCCAACCTTACCACCCTGAGAATGTGTCCTTGGAAGTGCTATATTGTGTGCATCCCTAGCTACTTAACCTAACCAAATCCTTTGTGAACAATAGGCACACATTCAAGATGCAGTATGCCACTAACCCCATGGAAAACAGCACACCTAAATCCTGGTATGTCACCTAAACTTGCCCAAACTGCATTTCACCCGGTTGCCACACCATGTCATGGCATGCAATGTCAAAAGTGACAAATAAATGGCCAACACATAACGCTACTGTCACAAAGTGCACTTTGACAAATGGAAGTAGGTCAGAAATAACTCACTCTGACACATCAAAATGAAATCATACACAGGAACATTCATATTCCAGCATAACATATCATAAACACAGGACCCAACAGTGACAATGTCAGACAATGACAAATCACAATAGCACAAGTGCCTCAAAGTGACTAAGCTACCACATGGACCCCTTCTATCTTGAGTGTGTCTCTGCTAGCTAAAGGTGACAGGGTAACACATACAGCAGGAAGGGCATCAATAATGGAGACAGTCAAGGTAATACATAAAGATGTAACATGAAGAAATGCACATTAACCAATGTCCTTACAAAAAGGTATGCTAAACATGCTCTGGACAAACCATCATGAATCCCCACTAGGGGTGTATACACAGGTTGGACTTCAGGCTGACCAGAAAACTGATGGAAGGCCTATACCCCTCTGTAAGTTACTTTCACACGCGGCCCTCCTTGCAAGCCCATGAAAAGGGGAAGCAGGAGTGGCATATGTGTCTGGACTCTAAGGTACAAACAAGGAGTGTACCAACACAAGACAAACCTGTATGGGCCCAGCCGGAACACACAGTGGATGCATTTCGATGCCACCCCAAAGCAACACACTGTCACATGAATGCACAATAGACAAAAAATAAGGAAAAAAAATCAAAAATGGTCATGGTGGGGCGGGGCACCCAGGAGCGAGGAGGTGCAGGGTGCACCTCAACACCTGCACGGCTAGCATAGAGTGGGAGAACTGTTGATGTTGTCATCACCCTCTGGTGTAGCATTAGGGGGTGTGCATGATGAGGGAGCCTGACCACGTATAGTCCTCATCTGCTCCTCAATGGCAGTGAGCATGCAGGCCCGAAAGGTTTGATTCTGCTTCATGATGGCCCAGAGGTCTGCATACATGCAGCACCTCACATGATACACGGAGTTCCGCCTGCAAGATGTTACGGGATGCACGGATCTCCGCTTGCAAGACCTCACGGGTTGCACAGAGTTCCACAGAGACGTTGTGCATCACCTGCTCCATCTGCTGTTCTGCCTGTCTACTGCGGGCCAACTCAAGTGCAGCCAGAGTAGATCTGAGGGAGGTATTCTCTTCCCTCAGGGCAGCCCTGTGAGCCTCAGCAGCTATGGCTGTGCGCAGAGCACGCAGTTCAGCCCATCGGTCCCTGTTGCTGGCCAACATGTCCAGCGTGTGCGAGTGGCATGCGGACTCCAATGCGTGCTGCTGGAGCTCCATCTGTCTTTCAGGGGGGGAGCATGGAATTGGCCACCCTATCCATGCCCTGTAACAACATCTCACATGATGCCCCCTGTTGCTGTGCATTTGCATACATGGATTGCTCCCACACAGTATTTCCAGGTGACACGCGGTCACCGCGCTGCCGGACCCCACACCTGCCGGATCCAAGGATACCTGGCCCTTGCTGCACTGGCGATGCCTGTGACTGCAGGACTGTATTCCTCCCTTGATCAGCTGCCCCAGGAACAGCAACCAAAACTGTGGAGTGTGGTCCTGCAGCCGTAACCATCACAGACAGACATACCAACACTGCCTGGCCCTGTGAGGGGTCTACCCCCTCTGCAGGTGTTTGGGACAAAACAGCATCCACAGTAGAATCTCTCACCTGCAACAGAAATGAGGTTTTCATGTCCGATTCAGCACCAGAGGCATAGGCGTACTCAGAGGTGTACTCAGAGACACCCCTGGCCAGGATGGTCTGTAGCACCAATGGATTCTCATGGGAAACCACACCACATGCTCCACTGGTGCCTGGCTGGGGCTGAGAATACATTTCCTCCTCCACCATCTCCTCCTCCTCCACTGCATCCAGTGCCTCATCACCTGCACAAATGCAAAAAAGAGACATGAATACACATGTTAATAGCATAGGCCACACACATAAGCATTACATTGTTGTCAGCCAACACATGAACCTGCATGTCACACATGACACAAACTCAGGCACGCACGCAGTGTCAATGAAATGGAAGGGGAGCCTGAAAGCAGACATGGATGTGTGTCAAAGGGCAAAAGATACATGTGTACTGCATGGCGCATAGCACCTGCATCACACACAAGCATGGCACTGGCATAGTCCTTCCACAAAGATGACTGATGCCCATACACAGATGGCACGTAGCATAGCCATGCCAGAACTGTCAACCAGCCTCAGATGGAAGTTGAAAACTACTGTCCATGAGCCATGTACAATACATGTCAGACCATGTTGTAGCAGACAGTGTGGTCAGGTGGCAAGTGCATTCTGTCAGTCATCTGGGACTACACCAGGGGAGAGGAGGACAGAAAGCACAACACATGAGGAAGCATCAGAAGGGCCTCCACACCTGGAGAAGCTACACCTCCAGTTACATAGAGGCAGGGAGGCTGTACCAGAGGGAGGATCCAGCTCAACACAGACGAGAACCACAAACTAGTTTCTGTGTGGAGCAACTGACCCTGAGGGAGCACAAAAGGGATGATGAAAGACCATGAGAAGGAAGTAAATACTGGCAATGGAGTTGAAGGGCTTGCTGGCCCAGGACCCATAGGGACTTGCTGGGAATGCACAGGGTTCAGGAATGAACACTCATAGCCACTGCGAGCCTGTGCCATCATCACAGACCTAAGCAGATACCTTGCACCAAGCCTAAAGAACTTTCCACACAATCCAGGTCTGACAGAGTTGCAGAGGGAACAGTGTAGAATCACAGAAATCCTGGTAAAGCCCATTGCAGTAGTCCACCATAGGAATTTCCAGTCCCAGTCCTCTGGAGACAGTGAGCTGTGGGGAGGGGGGTGTCGAAGAAAGGAATAATGCCTCTGAGGAGGAGCCGCTTGCAGGGTGACCTCACAGAGACGTCAGTCATGTGACGATAGAAGGCGAGTGATGAGTGGAATATCATCACAGGCTATATGCGACCAAACGTTGGAGCAAGAATAGGGCCACGAGAGGCTGGACAGAGAGAGTCATGGAAGGAGGGAGCAGGTGTGGTGATGAGGATTGGCTCTGTGTGCAGCACATGGTTTGTATGCAGGCTGCATGACAACAAGCACATATTAGTTCAACATCACGTGGGTCACACATGGCAGTCATGTCAATGTAGCCTGAACTGGCAGATAATCATAACACATCACCCAAGCAACATACACATGGGCTGGACACACACCCATCACCACATTGTCTCATACATTGGCAGGTCTCTCACGCCTTGGACCTTCTCCACTGCAATGAAATCCCTAGCAATCTCCTCATGTCCAGTGAGTTCATCGTCCTCTGGTGCTGACCCACCACCAGTCACCTGAGTAGAGGCAAACTTGGCAGCCAGCTTGTCTCTTGCTTGGCACTTCAGGTCATTCCAGCACTTCACAACATCACCACCTGTGCGCCTCTCATGGCCCAAGGCCTAATAAGGTCAGCGAGGCACTTGCCAGTGGGCCATACGCTAAGGAGGCGTATGTGTGCTCCCTGCCTGCACCAGCATGTCATGGCCGTGTTCCAACACGTAGTCCATGAGCATGTCCAGTCCCTCTTCACAGAAACTCCTCTTTCTCGACATGTGGGATTGCTGAGCTGTGTCTAGGGTCCCAGTCTGTACTGCTGGAGCACGCTTCTGCCTCTTACGAGGTGGTGCAGACCCTGAGTGGCTTGTACCGCTTTGGTCAGTAGGGGCTGGGGTACAGGTGGACTGGCCTATGGATTCAGTCACTGATGTTACTACAGGAGGACAGCTTGTGGGTATCAGTAGCTGGGTGCTGTTGTACGGACCCTGCATCGCACGTGACTTGGCCATTGGAACATGGAAATCAGTCATTGAGTCATCTGTGCTTGGGCTGGGACAGCTACAGTCTGGGCTGGCTGACCCTGAGCCTGGGTGGTGGTAGCTGCAGCTGCCCCTGCAGCTTCCACACCCTGGCTGCTCTGAACAGCAGATGGCACTGCTTGTCCGGGACCACATGTGCTTGGGATGTCAGCAGCAGCTGCATTTACCTGCCCCGGTAGGGTGGGGGGCATAGCTATCCCTGCATGGGCCTGGACACCTTGCCCACGTGAACCACCTTGGCCACCTTCATCACCCTGGCCATGTCGGACACCTTGGCCACGTCGGACACCTTGGCCACGAGGGCCACCTTGGCCACCTCTGGCAAGTCGCCAAACTTTACCTCCCTTACCATGTGTTTCCCTCTCAGTCATGGCACTGATAGACTAGCGCAATGGCAGATGCAGCCAACAATTGTGAGGGGGCAGGGTATGTGATGGAAAACATACCACTGTGCTCCAGCAAGGCTCTATGTGACCCCTGGTGAAAAAATAACCCCTTGGTAGCTCACGTGTGAGTAAAAAATGTCCCACAGTATGCTGTTGCACCCAGCAACACAAAAAATGCGTACGAGAGGAACCGTAGGCTACTATGACCTCGCAAATGGACTCACCGTCTGCATCATAGAATGAAAGAAATCACATGCACGTAGGCAACTCCCCTGCCAAAACAAGAAGTACGCACTGCCACAGTAGTGAAGTAATCGCGTGTGAATCCACAAAAATATGAAATTCACGCATCCGTTTCCACGAAAAGCATGTACAGTGCACTGTTCTCCTACGCACACCTTTATCCCATACTGAACGACAATGCCCAACGTACAGCGCGTGTCACGTAATTTACACGCTTATGGCCTTTCCTCTGTTTTCACGCTACTGCACTGTTTCCGCACGTGCAAAGTCACTCTGTTTCAGGCTGGCCATGTGAATGAACACAGAAGACCCACGATCATGCCTACAGGCCATTTACCTGTCTCCAACTGCCCTGAGCTGCCTCCTACGAGCCATCTGCTGCTGCCAGCCCACTCTGTCTGCCTGCTGCCCACGTGCCCTGCATTTTGGTGCCTGCTCTGAAGTCGTTGCCAGTGATCCTGTTGCTGCGACCACCTCTGCTGATCCTGAGGACTCCCGACTGCCATTCTATCGCTCCACAACCCAGCCCCAGGACCACCTGCCCACCCTCACCTGCCTTGGGGGTTGCCATGACTGACCCATCTCCATCTGAGGCAAGTGGCAACTCCCCGGCAGAGAGGCTGAGGGCTGTCAGCTTCTCTTCCAGAGAAGTTGACATCTTGGTGGAGCAAGTCCTAGGGCATCATGATGCCCTCTTCCCTGGACCACAGCGAGTCAACAAGGAAGGATGGAGGAAGATGTGGGCGGACATCGTGGGTGCCACCAATGTGGAGGGGGTGGCACCCCGCGACTACCAACATATCCGTAAGCTCTGGGAAGACTTCAGGTCCAGGACCCTCAACAAGGCTCGGCGCCTCCTCAAGGCTGCTGATGATCGAGCGAGGCAGCAGGGCCAGTTGAGCAACAATGAGATGCGGGTCCTCGAGCACATCGACCCAGCACGGTACACCCAGGTCTTCGATTTGGTGCTCCGTCTGGAGTCGACTGGTAAGTGCTCATGTGTTCTTGTCCACCATAGTGCATGTGCATGTTGACGTGTGGCTGGAGTGGGCACCTTGGCCTTATGTGTGGCATGCCTCCTGTACAGATATGTGTGTGCATGTCCCTGACAGTGTTGCATGTGAGTCCATTCAAGCGTGTCCCACATCAATGGGGTCTGTGTTGCAATGCATGATGCGCACCAGCATGTAACGAGGTGCACATGTTTGCAAACCTGTGTCTGGACTGGTGCATGCAAGAGGTGTGACACATGGGTGCTTATGTCACCATCATCAACATGCATGGTGTACGTGTGACTGGCCAACACTCTGGGATGTATGTTACTTGAGTTCTTGATTTGTGAATGCCTCACGCTGCCAATTTGCCCTCGACTGCACTGTGACATGATATCTCCATGGCCTGCCTCATGACTGTCAGGTGATGTGTCTGAATGAGATGTGTATGTCCCATGAAGTGTGTGAGCTGAATACACAATTGTGATCTTGTGTCAGTGCCTTGTCCAAGGATGTGAATGTGTGTTGTGTATGACAGGCATGTTCTTGAATGTGTGTGAATGACACTTCTCTGTCTGTAGTGGAGGGTGATGATGGGCATGACCTTTGACAGTGCCACTGATGTACATTTGCATTGTGTCAAACACACATATGTTCAGTAGCCTGATGTTTGTGTTCTATGTTTCCCTATCCACAGCGACGAAGGGAGAAGAGGGCGGAGAAGACGATGTGGAGCACCGCAGCAGGGATGCCTCCACCAGGCGTAGACGCAGGGCCCAGTCATCCTCCCAGGGACCGTCATCTTCCGGGAGTGAGGAGACTGGTACCACGTTCGCAACAACGGATGCAGCTGCTGAGGAGAGGCCCAAGAGAGTGAAGTTGGTTGTGGGCTCCTCGGCAGTGGGAGGGACAGGTGAGCCCACACAGGAAGATGCGGAAGACAGTGGGGAGTCATCCAGTTTGGTGGAGGAGGAAGAGGAGGCCACATCAGCCCAGCACATGGGGCCCGGCGGGGGTGATGAGGTAGGTGTTCCTGGTGCAGTCCAGGGTCAGGGGCCAGAGGCAGTGCAGGTCACCGTGCAGGGGCCTGTGACTGCTCCTGTCCCTGGAACTGCGACTGCACCAGTGTGCACCTACGGGCATGCCTCAGGCTGGACCACTCCGCAGGTGGCGGGTATATCTACGGCAACAGATCTTCCACGACCTGCAGATGAGGCAATTCGTGACAGGGTTGAACCTGTGTTCGCCGGTATTGCGAGGTGTACAGCCAGCATTCGTGATGATGTGCCGGCTTCCAATCGGGGGCTTGCACATCATCAGGATGAGGTCTGTCGCCTCATAAACTGGTCACAAATGTGCTACGTGTGCTGGCCACTGCTGCAACCCCTCCTCCTCTTCCTCCTCTGTGCGCCAGTCATCCTCCCTGCCGTCTTCTAGCCCAGATACCACCAGGCCCCTGTGTACCTGTCCCAACCCCGGCAGCCAGTCTGGTGGAGACCACATCCCTGCCACAGTCAGGAGTCGAAGGAGGATCATCAGAGGTGGTCACTGCAGCAACAGGACCAATGGCAATGGAGGAAGTGCTGGCACCAAGCAGCAGAGCACGTGCACGACAGCCCCGGGGGTCTTCATCATCCTGAAGGCTGTCCCGGTGGCACAGGCACCAGGCTTTTCGGTGGCAGCAGGCTCGACATAGGAGGCAACAGGACTCGTGGCCCTCAACATCAGAGAGGCAGGTATCGGCCATCAGGAAGGAGGGAAACATGGACCTTAACACGAGGATGTCTTCCGTGTTGGAGTGGATAGGCCAGCAGATCGGAGCAGAGCGGCAGCGGCCGAGTGTTGAGTGGAAGATCATCACAGGCTATCCACAAACATGTCTGGGAGCAAGGATATGGACAAGAGAGGCCGCTGAGTGTTTGGCATGTAAGGAGGGTGCAGGTGTGGTGATGAGAATTGGCTCAAAGTGCACCACATGGGCTGTATGCAGACTGCATCACAACAAGCACATATCAGTCAAGCATCGCATGGGTCCCACATGGCAGTCACGACTACATAGCCTGAACTGGCAGTCAATCACAACACATCACCCAATCAAAATACACAATGGCTGGACACACGCATAAACACTCACCGGACATTGCATCATAATCCATCATAGCTCCCACTAATTGGATCTGACCCTCATCGATGAACCCTGCAGCGATTTCCTCATGCGTAGTGAGTTGATCGTCCTCTGGTGGCGGCCTACTGCCAGTCACCAGAGCAGAGGCATAATTAGAAGCCTGCTTGCTTTTTGCTCGGCGTCGGAGGTCAGACCAATGCTTATAGCAATCATCAGCTGTGCGCTTCTGAAATCCCATTGCTCTGACACGATCCGCGATGCACTGCCAGTGGGCCTTACACTGGGCAGGTGTAGTATTGCCGTCACCAGCATTGTGCGTGTGTGTCCCATACATAGCCCACAAGTGCGTCCAGTTCCACCTCATTCAAACTCTTCTTCCTTGACGTGCCGAAGGCCTGAGCCGTGTCTGGGGTCCCAGCCTCTTGCGCAGGAACATGCTTACTCCTCTTGGTAGGTGGTGCAGACCACAAGTGGCTACTGCCGCTCAGGTCAGTAGGGGCAGGGGCGCTGGTGGACTGGCCAATGGGAGCAGGCAATGGCAAGACGATGGAAGGCCTGACTGGAGGCATTGGCTGCTGGGTGCTGTCGCCAGGACCCAGCGTCACAACTGCCTCAGTGCCAAAAGCCATGACCAACAAAGTACTGGCTGGCTGACTCACAGCTGGGGTGGTGTCAGCTGCATCTGCCTGTGCAGCTGCCACAACCTGGCTGCTTGGGGCAGCAGATGTCAGTACTGCCCCAGCAACCATAGCCACACGTGCCTTGGCCTTCCCGACACGGAAATCTGCCTGGGAGTCTACCTGTGCCTGTACCAATACAGACCGCGGTGGCTGACCCCATGCCTGGGTGGTGGTAGCCGCAGCTGTACCTGCAGCTTCCACAACCTGGGGGCTCATGACAGCAGATGACACTGCCTGTCGGGTCAGACGACCGCTGTGGATGTCTGCAGCAGCTGTATCACCCTGACCCACTGGTGGGGGCATAGCTGTCCCAGCATGTGCCTGGACATCCTGCACTCGTAGACCACCCTGACCACATCCTCCTCCGCGGCCACCTTGGCCTCCCTGGCCACCTTGGCCTCCCTGGCCACATCCTGCACCACTGCCTCCTTGGCCACCCTGGCCACGTGCCCCACCACGACCATCACGGGGAGGTCACCCAGCTTTGCCACCCTCACCACTTGGTGGCTTCCCAGCCATGGCACTGATGGACTAGTGTAAATGGGAGGTGCACACAACATTTGTCCTGGGCAATTGGGGTGAAGGTGATGGAAAACGAACCCTTGTGCACCTGCAAGGATGTCTGTGACCCCTGGGGAAAAATGGCAGGTCACGCAACGCTCAGGCACCCCAAAAAACAAAAATAACTTGCATGCGACCCCTCAGTAGCCAACATGCGTGGAATAAATCTCCCGCAGTATGCTGTGGCACCCAGGGACACAAAAAATGCGTATGCGTGGAACACGCAGGCTACTCTGACCTCGAAAATGGGGTACGTGACACACAGGGGCAACCACAGTGGGAAAAAAGCGTGCACGACTGTCTGTCTTGAAAGAAGAAGAAAAACACATGCGCATGTGCGCATAGGCAGCTCCCCTGCCAAAACAAGAAGTACGAACCGCAACCGTAGTGAAGATATCACGTGTGAACCCACAAAATAGCAGAATCTCACGCGTTGGTCCCCACAAAAAGCACATACAGCGAACTGGTGTCCTCCGTGTGCGTCATGTCACTTACGTGCTTACACCCTAAGGCCCTTTCCTCGAATTCCACGCTAACGCGCTGTTTTGAACGTGCACAGTCACTCTGCATCAAGTTGGCCACGCGACAACACACAGAAGACCACGCTCCTGCCACAGGGCCATTTATCTGCCCCCCAATGCCTGAAGCTGCCTCCTAGGTGCCATCTGCTGCTGCCAGCCCACTCAGTATTCCTGCTGCCTATGTGCCCTGCAATTTGGTGCCTGCACAGAAGCCATTGCCAGGGATCCTGTTGCCTGAGACCAACTCTGCTGACACAGAAGACTCCCGACTGCTGTACCATCACTCCACAGCCCAGCCCCAGGACCCAGTTGCCCACCCACACCTGCCTCTGGGATTGCCATGTCAGACTAAGCAACATCTGGGGCTAGTGGCAACCCCTGGCAGCGAGGCAGAGGGCTGTCAGCGTCAGTCCTAATGAAGTTGGCATCCTGGTGGAGCAAGTCCTGGGCATTATGATGTCCTCTTCTCCACAACATTCTGCCTCTACAAGGAAAGACGGTGTAGGATCTAGGCAGACATCATGGGTGCCATCAATGCAGAGGGGGTGGCACCCCACCACTACAGTTGAGCAACAACTAGATGAGGTTCCTGTAGCGCATTTACCCAGCGCTTTACGACCAGGTCCTACAGTTGCAGCTCCGTCTGGAGTCGAGTGGTAAGTGTCCATGTGTCCTTGTCCAGCGTACTGCATGTTGAGTTGTGGCTGGAGTGTGCACCTTGGCCTTATGTCTGGCATGCCCCATGTATCGATGTCGATGTTTTCACGGCACCCCCAAGGACAGGCCCTGGATAACAAACTATTGTCCTTAAGACAGGGGAGTCAGGATTTATTGAGTTATATAGCCACTTTCAATTGCTTGATTGCACAAACCAATTGGCCTGAGGAGAAAAGGACCACATTATTTTATCGAGGATTACGTGGGGAACTAAAGGATGTGGTAGCCCAGGTGGTAACCCCTCCTGAAGCCTGTGCTGAATACATCATCCTAACATTGCAACTGGATCACAGGTGACAAGACAGAAAAATGGATTGCACCAGGGCAGAAGGGAGATCAATCTATCTGAGATCCAGGGACAATCCAAGCAAGACTCATTAAACCACTGAACCTATGCAAATTGGAGGATTACGGGCCCCTATATCTAAGGCGGAGAGGGAGAAACAGAGGCAGGAACAACTATGCTTATACTGTGGCAAGGCATGACATTTCCATCGAGATTGCCCCACTAAACCTCCCAAGAAAACTGTTGGTGCAACGGACCATACCACTAAGGAACAAGACACAGCTCTGTAAAACTCCAATGCCCGACAAGGTAGGGGTCCCCTTGTTGAGCAAAAACCAAAAAGTAGTTCAGACCTCACATCTAGTCATTCCGGTACTCCTAGTTCACCACCAGCAGCCGTCAAAGGTACACGCCTTGCAGGCGTATATAGACAGTGGAGCAGTTGGTAACTATATTGATCAGGCCCTAGCTGCATGGACAGGCCTCCTCCCTCTTCGGCACAAACTACAGGCAGAGACCGTCACTGCAGTAGATGGCTCACAACTATCACCTGGACCAGTAACGCATAACACCGTAAAGGTTACGCTGATATGTCAGGATGGTCATCGGGAAGACATCTCTTTTGATCTTATTGGGGCACCACAGTTCCAAAGGATCTTAGGGATGCCGTGGCTAGAGACCCATAACCCCAGAATTGATTGGAAGACAAGAGTGCTGACCTTTCCGCAAGAGTGCGCCAAAACCTGTCATCTGCAACAATCCAAAAGCAAGGCAAAATATCTTCTGGCCCTTGCTGGTGCACTGTCCCTGGAATATTTGGACTATCAAGACATATTTCAGAAAGAACAGGCAAATACCCTGCCTCCACATAGGCCCTATGACTGCCAGATCAACCTGATACCTGGAGCTCAAATCCCGTGCAGCCGAATATATGCCTTGACGGAACAAGAAAATCAACACTTACGAACATATCTAGACCAGTACCTAGCCAATGGGTTTATTCGCCCATCTAAGTCCCCTGCTTCCTCGGCGCTCTTCTTCGTACCCAAGAAGGAAGGTGACCTCAGAACGTGCATCGACTACAGGGCATTGAACCAAATAACGGTCAAGAACAGATACCCTCTGCCACTCATCCCCAAACTACTCGACCAGGTAAAGAGTGCTCAAGTCTACACTAAACTGGACCTACGGGGCACCTATCACCTCGTACGAGTTAAAAGTGGTGACGAGTGGAAAACAGCCTTTCGGACCAAATACGGACTCTTCGAGTATCAGGTTATGCCCTTTGGGCTATGTAATGAGCCAGCAGCATTCCAGTTCTTTATGAACGATGTGCTCCATGAACTACTGAATGTCTGTGTTCTCGTTTACATTGACGATATCTTAATCTATTCGCAGTCCAAGGAAGAGCATGTTGGCCACGTAAGAGCGGTGTTGGAAAAACTCAGTCAGCACCGATTGTTTGCTAAACTAGAAAAATGCTCCTTTCACGTCACAGAGGTCGGGTTTTTGGGCTTCATGCTTACTCCACGAGGAGTCCATATGGACACATGCAAGGTTGAAGCTATTCGTCGATGGCCTTCCCCAACATCTACCAAAGGAGTACAAAGTGTACTGGGCTTTGCTAATTTTTACTGTTATTACCGATCACCATAATCTACAATATTTGAAAACTGGCAAGGCTCAATCCTCACGCCAACTCCGCTGGGCGCTATTCTTTGCTGAGTACGATTTTCTAATAACCTACCTGCCACGAGTGCGCAACGGAAAACTTGACGCTCTGTCAAGAATGGGAGAGGACCAGGATGCCTTCAACCCATCCGACCCCATAGCCATAATCCCTGAAGAGCGGATTCAACACCAGATAGCCGTTACTACCTGCTGGGAAGAACTAAAGACTGACCTCCAAGCTCAAATGGACCCGGCCGCCCAAAAGGAGTGGTTAAGTAAGGGAGAACAATATTCCATCAGAAATTATCTGCCGTACTTCCAGGAGAGATTATATGTTCAGGGCAAAGAATTACGTACCAAGATTATAGCGAATTACCATGAGTCATTGGTAGGACACCCAGGGATCGCCAAGACCAGGGCCAAGATCCATAAAAACTATTGGTGGCCCTCTTGGAGGAAGGATGTAGCCCAGTTCATTACGTGCGGTGTCTGTGCACAAAATAAATCTGAAAAACAAAACTCTGCAGGGCTATTGAGACCACTGGAAGTGCCGCCAACACCGTGGCATACATTATCCATGGACTTCATCACCGATCTACCACCCTGCAAGGGGTTTAATACAATCCTGGTCGTGGTAGACCTGTTCTCCAAGATGGCACACTTTATCCCACTGAAGGAACTTCCTACCGCAGCTACGTTGGGCTTAGTATTTTTGGAACACATCGTCCGACTGCATGGTTTGCCATCCGTATTGGTTTCTGACAGGGGATCTCAATTCGTTTCAGCCTTTTGGAGAAGGTGTTGTAAACTAGCTCAAATTGACCTTTGGCTTTCTACGAGTCATCATCCCCAAACGGATGGTCAAACGGAGAGGACGAATCAGACGCTCGAACAATATCTAAGATGCATGTTACAACAAACAGGGGACTCCTGGAAAAACATTCTCTGGTTGAGTGAGTTCGCCTACAACAACTCAATCCATACCAGCACTGGACAGACACCGTTTTACACAATGAACGGTCAGCACCCAAGAACATCTTCCTTTGAACCCCTGGACGAGTTGGAAATGCCGGCCGTTACATCATTGCATAAAAGAATTACTCAATCTCTAAAAGATGCCAGTGAAAACTTAAGGCGAGCCAAGGAGCAGCAAAAGAAATGTGCAGACCGGAACAAGAGGGAGGCTCCACACTATCATGTCGGGGATAAAGTATGGTTGGCATCCAAAAACATTCCTTTAAATGGACCTCATGCCTTTCGGCCACAATATTTGGGACAATATTCCATTAAGGCTGTCATAAATCCTGCGGCCATGAAATTGGATTTACCACCCAACATGCAAATCCACCCAGTTTTTCACATCTCCCTTGTAAAGCCAGTGGAACAGGACACTCAAATTCTAACACCACCGGAACTGGAGATCATCGCCGGTGAACTTGAATATGAAATAAAGAACATCTTGGACTCTAAGAAAATACTTTCAAAACTGTACTATCTCATTGATTGGGAGGGCTACGGGCCCCTGGATCGTACTTGGAAGCCCGCTGAATTTGTCCATGCCCCACGACTCATCAGACAATTCCACCGGAACAACCCCACTAAACTGGGACCAGAGGGAAGACCCACCATGAGAGGGGCCTTGAGGGGGAGTGCTTTCATGGCCACTTGGCAGGAGCCCAGTGCTTCACTCCATGCAGGGTCCCAATGGACCCAGTCTTGGCGCCTTTGGCACCAAGCTCATTTCAAAGTGTGCATGGCACACAGAAGACCAAAGGCACGTGCAGCAAGGCCGGGCGGGGCCCTGTTATCACAGGGAAGGCACGTGCAGAAGACAGAAGGAGGAGCTAGGTGGGGCCACAAGGCGGGGCATAAGGGTAGTGGCTGGGGCCAGGCTATATAATCCAGCCCCACCCGCATACTGGTGTTTCGCGTAAGTTTGCTGAGAGCAGCGTAACGCTTACCGCCGTTCAAAGGACTCTTACCTGATTCAGCACGTGCGCCTTCAGTCTCCAGAACCCTTCAACACCTACCTGGTTCTACACGTGCATCTCCAGACTCCTGATACCTCGACCATCTTACCTGGATTCTGCCATCTGCTTTCCACTCTGCAGTCGCTGCACACGCCTTACCTGAAGTCACACCTTCACCGGAAGCATCGCCATCTGCTACCCATTCCGCAGTCGCTGTGCACACCTTATCTGAGGCCACACCATCTCTGGAAGCGCTGCCATCGGCTCCTGACTGCAGCAGCCGCATCCATTTTACCTGCCTTCCAGAATCCTCCACAGGTACCACCCAGCATCCTTACCTGTCCCGAATTCCAACAACACAGGGCCTTCATCGGGCATAGTCTCCACACGGATCTTCACCTCCGGCAACCAGAAGGAGTCGGACACCGCTCACCAGCCATCGCCGATCTGCCGCACCTGCAAGGGAATAAAAGACACAAGGTGAGCGGTCGCATAGACTTTAACTCGCTAAGGCGGCACTACTCACGAACTTGGCGCAATTCCTAAAAACATCCTACTTACCAGTGGTGGGTTCATCCGGAGCAGACTCTTTTCTCCATCACACGCTCCTGGGTCATCTTCATCACTACAGGGGAGATAGAGAACAATATACCATTACGAACAATCTTCCTTGAAACAGTATTGTTACAAGAATACGGACAACAACCATTATTATAAAAACTTACCGTCAATGCGGAATGGTCGCAGCCGGTCTGGACCTCCAAAATTTGGACCAGTGACGCAACTAGGTCCATCCGCAGCACCCCTGATGAAGAAAAGCAGGACGGAGTGCTCATCCTTACATACAAACAGGTGAGCCTGCATAGGTAAACTTCTACGCACTACATTTTGACACGAAAGGGCAGAGGGGAACTGCGACTCCACCACGCTATCCTTATTGCCTCTCACCTTATCACAGGAACAAGCCCAGCCTTCCGAATCCATAGAAAGACAGAGTTGGGGGAGAGAAGTGACCTGAGGGAGCCGGCTCCGGGGAGGGCTCCAACCGTGCCCCAACGTCCCCGCAGAGGCCAGGTGAGCGGAACACCAAACCCCGCAGGCAGCCCACACCCCATAGTACGCCCCCAACACCTGTGACCATAGCCTGCAGGCAGCCCACACCATAGGGGACCCCCATCACCTGTGACCATGCCCCGCAGGCAGCCCATCACCCGTGACCATGCCCTGCAGTCAGCCCACACCACAGGGGACCCCCAACACCCATGGCCATGCCCTGCAGGCATCACACACCACAGGGGACCCCCCAACACCCATGAACATGACCCGCACGCAGCCCACACCACAGGGGACCCACCAACATCCATGCCCCGCAGGCAGCCCACACCACAAGGGACCCCCCATCACCCGTGACCTTGCCCCGCAGGCAGCACATCACCCATGACCATGCCCTAAGGAAGGGAGGGTCTTTTTAGACCCCCTCCCCTATATTCCAGCCCACATGTGCACACCATTCTCGCACAGAGGCTGACCACGTGCCCCCAATCAGGCTGATGGGCCGCCCTGGGACAACTCACACATGTGCAACCCATACGAGTAGGCCTAAGTATGACTCCATTTTGTATTAAGGCTGAAACAGGCCCAGGGAAACATTAAGCTGCTGGCTGGCGCCTCTCCCCGTTAGCGTCCGTGCATGGCCAGCAGACCAACCCCCTCCCTCCTCCTCCTCCCAGTTGTCTCAGTGACTGTCCCATTCTCACAAAAGACTGGGCACGAAAGGTTACAAACTAAATGCTGTATCTTTTACCTTCCTCCTTACATCACTGCTCTGTGAATGACCAGGCCAAAGTCGAGGCCTAGAAAAAAAAACATCCATAACCACAAACCTACCTCGGTAGCCACAGACCCTACTCATAAGATGTATGACCCACACAACCCCTAACCTCACACCTCTTATTGATGTGGCAGATGCATGCCCCATGACTGTGTGCCACCCAGATTCACCCCTAGGACTAATCTCGCCTGTGACCATATATTTTCCCCTGTATTGACGTATGATAAAGTTGCTTTCACAAGATCTAAGGGGATATCTGACGAACCGGACTCATGTATTCTTGTTCTATGATGCAGATCAAAAGCCTTTTTGTATAATATATGTAAGATGTTAGATGCTAAAAGAAGTATGTGTCACGATGTAAAATGTGTTTCTTCCTCATGATAGTGCTGCCAAAGGGCCACCTCTCAGGGATGTCTAACTGTAACAAATGTATCCCCTCATCTTTCCACTGGGCCCGCACAAAGCGTTCACCTCATGCCCCTTGACAGAGATGACCCCCATTCCTTTCACCTGACCAGTGATTCAGGACGAATGTATAAATACAACCTATGAAATGTGTTCCCCTCCTCAAATGGTAACATACAAATGATTGTCATTTAGTACATGCTTTGAAGTAATGTTTAGATTAGAGAGATAGTATCAATCACCGCTTCCAGAACCACACGACCTTCACCTCGCACTGACCAACCCAGCTGATGCACGTGATGTTCACCTTCCCGCCAAACAGTCGTCCAATCCTGTAGGAGAGGCGCCTAAGGATACATACTGGGCCGGATGCCCCACCAATTAAAGTAAAGCTGTTGTACCATATGTATTTCGTCATCTATGACGCTGCAATCCTTTATAACATTATGACATTGTATTGTTTGGCAGAGTGCTCTCGGAGTAAGCAGAGTTCTCTGCATGCCCTATCTTATCTAGATAAACTTTGCCTCTTTACTTTACCCGCACTTGGTCCTGGTCTCATTCACTACTGGGGTGTGTCCGTTATTGACTCTCATTGGGGAGTGTGAATGGTATTTTGGGGGACTTCTCACTTTCACCCCGCAGGCAGCCCACACCACAGGGGACCCCTCATCACCCGTGACCATGCCCTGCAGGCAGCCCACACCAAACGGGACCTCCAACACCTGTGACCATGCCCCGCAGTCAGCCCACACCACAGGGGACCCCCAACACCCATATCCATACCCTGCAGGAAGCCCACCACCCGTGACCATGCCCCGCAGGCAGCCCACACCACAGGGGACCCACAACACCTGTGTCCATACCCCGCAGGCAGCCCATCACCCGTGACCATGCCCCGGAGGCAGCTCACACCACAGGGGACTCCCCAACACCCATTACCATGCCCTGCAGGCAGCCCATACCCTAAAGGACTCCCCCAACATTTGTGACCATAGCCTGCAGGCAGCCCACACTACATGGGACCCCCCAACAATCGTCACCACACGTGCAGCCCTTTCCAAGTGATTTGGCTGGCATGGGCAGGGTATGGTCTTTTGCGGTGGGTACGCAAGGCCATTTTCACACGATTTGGATAGCGTGGGCGGGGTACGTGATTTTGCGAGTGTGCGCAAGGACATTTTCATGTGGGTTCACAGCCGCGAGCGGGGTACGCTCTAATTTTTCACGAATTTACGATGGAGGGTGGCTGTGTGCTGGGCCAAGGATAGCGCGGGGCCTTTGCGACGTATTAGACATTTCACTGGCTTTTTCCAGCGAATGAAGCGGTGTTGGGGGCGTAACTGGTGCCGCTGGATGTTCACTGTGCCATGGCTGGTAATGGCTTGGGAAATCTAGGAATACGCTGTGCACGAAAACGCTGTTTTGTGCTCCGCCTGGTGCACGTCTGGCGCATGCTCCCTCTCTGTGTGAGGCGCTTGCGAGACTTCTGCGCTGGATTTCATGAATTGGCCCCTTAATAGCGTTCAGTATCTCGTGTAACGTCAATAGGTGGTTCAGTAGTTCTCTTTGGTCTTCGGAGCACCAATGTAGGGCCACCTGCTCCACATAATCCTCTATGTTTGAAGGACAAGCTTGTATCTGAGAGGAATATACATAACTATAAAAGTTGAAGAACTGCTGTACTATTTCGGTGTCTTCGAATTGATCTCGCCCCTGATCGTCCGTAACGGCTCGGATCCTTCTGCGCAGCTCATCCATTTTGGTTGCCCGAGTTTACGTCAGACCGGGTTTATGCCCCAACCCCATATTGGCACACGTTTGCCTGATAACTGATATATTCCACCTCTCGTAGCGCTAAGACTTGGAATTCCTGTAGTTTGGTTCGGATCTCGGCTTTCTCCCCATCCGTGTGTTTCGGGGAGGCCGTTTTCAGTGTGCGTATAATGCTTTCCTTAAGTTCTAGTTCCTGTCTGATTTGCATGAGAATTCCTGTCTCCTTGGAAATACATTTCCCTCTCAGCACACACTTGAAACCCTCCGACAGAGTACCCGCTGACTGAGCCCTCATTCTCCTCAAAGTAGGCGTTTATTGCCGTGGTTATCCCGTCCCGAAAAACTGTGTCAGTAAGTCCCTCGCTTTGAAGCGCCAGGGGGGTTTTCCCTGTTTCCTCCTGGACAAGGTTATCTCTACAACAATGGGGGCATGATCCGACAGAGTGTGAGCATGTATTCCCACTTCCACCACCCGATCCATAAGGGAGTGCGATACGAGGAAGAAGTCTATCCTTGATGCTGAATTGTGAGGGTTTGAGTGGCATTTGCATTGTCTCACCATTTGGTTACAAATTATCCACACATCAGCAATATCCCATGACATGGCCATGCCTTGTAGCCTATTCCTCCCTCCATTCCCAGAACCCTGAGAGGTACCAGACCGGTCCAACGCCATTTGCAGCACTGCATTAAAATCCCCAGCCCAGATAATCTTCCCAGACGGCAGTTCCCCGAGTTTTCGGTCCACCCACTCCAATGTGTCCACGGTGTCTAGATTGGGGCCATAGAGGTTAATCAGTGTGGACAACTCCCCCTGAATCGTGCCCTGAACGATGAGGCCTCTGCTCCCCTCATCCTTCACTACTGTGGTCTGATAGAACCCCACATTACTGTGTATTAAGGTACCCACCCCCCTTGCGTATGACGAAAACTAGGAGAAATACGTGGGACAGCCCCAAGCCTTCCCAAACACCGATTTCGTGTCTGGAGAGAGGTGAGTTTCTTGTAAGAAGGCAATTACCACCCCGTGCCGCTGCATATACAGCAGTACTTTCCGGCATTTGGTGGGGCATTTCAACCCCCTAATATTCCATGTGCAGAGTTTAAGTGTAGCCATGCGTTGACAGTATTCAGTGAGACCGACGCACTGCTGATGATGACCATGCGTCAAGTGTTAACAGTGCTGATCTTTCTGCCCATTGTACATCTGATCGATGACTCTTAATCCATGCTCATGACCCCATTCCGCTAAATGCTAGAGAAGTTATGAATATTGATATAGGTGAACCTTATGTCCCTCCTCCCCCACCAACAACCCCAACTCGTCAGTGAATCCTAAGTCCACTCCCTTCCCCCCTCCCCTCCCTGAACATTCCCCTCTCCCCCGTGCTGACTGCCCCAAATGATCATCCATAACATGTGCCTTAACAAGCTTCCGCTCAGAGGGCCACTATGAGCCCAACCTCCTAACACTCCCCGGTATGTAGAGGGCATATCACTGTTGGTAATACATTGAGCCATTGCAAAAGGATATGTCTCGTTGGTCATATTCAGTCCTTGTTCCCTCGTAATGTGGGGCTTCTCTGCAATGATTCCAGAAACAACATGGCCTCCCCTGGGGTATTGAAGAAGACCACCAGGCTATTGCGCTCAACTCGTAGTTTAGCCAGGAACAGCATTGCATACTTTATCCCCCGGTCCCTCAGCAGTTTCTTAACATCCAGAAACGGCTTCTGCGAAGCTTGCACCATGTCCGAAAAATCAGGGAACAGTTTGATTGTGCTGTCTTTGTACTGAACTGTCCCTTTCTCCTGAGCCTTGCGTAGCGCCACATCCCGGTCCCGATAATTCACTAGTTGTGCTATTACTGGGCGTGGTGGTGTCCCTGGAATGGGCCTCCTTCCACTCGTTATCCGGTGCGCTCTTTCCATGGTGCATAATTCCAAAAACCCTCTGGGTCCATGGCCTCCCGTAGTAGATCTTCAAGCAGGGTTTCCATATCTTTCTGGTCGGCTTGCTCTGAAAGACTTATAATCCGGATGTTGTTTCTTCTTGATCTGGATTGCAGATCATCCTGTTTGTCCTCGAGTTCCTTCAGCGCCTTTCTCACTGCAGACATTTCCCTGGCGGTTGAGGTAGAGACATCCTGCACTTCCAATACTCTCCTTTCCGCCTCATCTAGTCGTTTGCCATGTTTGTCTAAACGGACCTGCAAGTGGTCTACCTTGAAGGTCAGTGAGTCCAGTTTGCCATCCAAAGATTGAATACTGGATTACAGCTGCGTAAACATCTCCGTGATATTTCGAAATGCGTCCACTGAATCTTGTGCCAGGATTTGGGGGTTCATCTCAGGCACGGTCTCCATTGCCTTGTTGTTTTTGACTGGAGCCGTTGCCTCAAAGTGCAGTTTGGCTTGGTGCTTGTTTCCTTTCCTGGATTTGGACATCGCTGGTGGGCGAGGGATCGTCCACTCCCCAGGTGCGTGTTTTGTAAAGGTTTCTGTTAGCTCCGGTGTGGTGGCGCCCGGAGCCGGCAGCTGGTTCCGTCAGTTCACACTGGGCCTTTGGTGGCTCACTTTCCCAGTAGTGTGTCCAGTCAGGGTTTCCTTGTTAGCTGTGCTCCTGAACCTCGGAAGTTGCTTTGTTGTCTTTACTATTCGCCCATTCTGCCACTGCACATTCCCCGAGATCCGGGAGCAAGGGTCTTTCTCAGCTCCTGGGCGTCTCTTCGATTGTCTTGGTGAGCCTGCCGCAGTGATTGTGGGTGAGTCCACCTTTCGGTCCCCTCCATCGTGGGATGGGTTGATCTGAGTTATTACTGCGCAGTGTTGACCCACTGGTGTCCAGTGATCACATACGGGCCCAAGTCTCAGGCACTGGGCCAGTGGCTGTTCTCACCCTGTCTGTATGGTGAGTGTTCAACAGTGATAAATAGCAATGTCTGGGCAAGTGTGTCCTCTGTAGGATCTTAGGTCAGGCCAGCGCCCCCTGCCTTCGGGTCCTGCGGGCATGCAGCTGATTCCGGCATGTGTTAGCCCTCTGCGAGGCTTCAAGCTCCTCAGCGCTGTGGTGGCTACAGGAGGCGAGATACAGTACCCACTCTGCGGGCCTGATATATTCAGGGCAGTCCCAGATCTCACCGGTCTTCACGCTTGTGCCTACCGTGAGGGAATGCAGTAAGAGACAGGCGATTTCCCCCAGCTCCCTGTGTTAGTGGGTCACCTTGAAATGTATTACGTATGCCCGGAGAACTGTGCTGCTATGCCCATGTGTGTCTCCTGTCTCTTGTCAGGCCCACCGCATTGTTTTTTGTCCCTCCTTGTGGAGACGTACCTCTTCCTCAGTACAGCACTTTGTGTGACGTGTCCTGCGGGCAGCAGAGTCTCTGCTCCGAAATCCCGAGTCTGGTGTGTGTTCACTTGTATGTTGGGTGTGGGGCTCCCCACCACTGCTCCCCGGGCTCACGGGCCAGTCACCATGCACCGAACCTGTGCGCCAGGTGGAAGCCGCAGCCAGGCAGGAGGTCTGGGTCCCCTCACTTCATGTGCTGCAAGGGGGGGTGCCCTCTGCGGTGTCAGACCCAGGTTTCAATGACCGTCAGTGGAGAACGCCGTCGAGGTGGTTGTGGTTCCAGGTGTCCCAACTTCACTTTTGGTCAGATCAGGACTTACAGAAAGGGGGGTGGGTTAGTGCACACGAACTCTAGGTTCATTCCCCGTCACCACTGCTACATGCGTCCCATTGCTCTGTGTGGAAGTTCTCCCAGTCCAGCCTTAACGGTCCCTCCAGCTCCATCTGCAGTCCCTCGGCGGACCCTGTCCGGACCCGCCGGCTTGTCCCAGCACTACAACTCTCTTATACATCTGGGGCGGCCTTTTCCCCATTGTGTTGCACAGCCCTACACGGCCCCCAGGCTCTTGCCGGATGACAAGTCTGGATTCAGACAGTGAAGTGCCCGCTGCGCGCCACCACCTTCAGGGATGGGCTCTGCCTCTGGCCCTCGGGCGTGTCCGCCATACCCTCAACTTATTGCAAGGGAGGCCCAGGCCCACCTCAGGGCTCCTCCTTCCCGCCCCACAAGATCCCGCGTCCGACCGTTGACCATCTCATGGACCCATTTACAGGGTTTCCCAGGTCCGATTTTCTCCAGATTTTCTCCGGGGAGCGCCAGACTAGCTTCGGCCTTGTTTTCCTGCATTCATTGGGGAGTTCCAGTAGGGGAATCTACCAAGTATTGGTCCGGATGTGGCACAGAGCTCACAGGCTTGCGCCCATTTTTGTCGTGCTCTCTAGCGCCCCCCGATAAATTGCCATATTTTCTTTGTGTTCTTCGCTGCAATATATCCCAACATTTGTTATGCGTCTTGCTGTATTATTAGGTGTCTACTTACCGGCACCCAGTTTCGGTATTGCTGTTTCAACATTCGTGTTGTTTTGCTAGCTTCTTGTGACCAATTACACCTTAGGTTTCTTAAGCTTTTTCTTATTGAGCGTTTTTTAATGGCAACCTCTTTATCATAGCTATGTAGGTTGGGAAATGAACTTTTGGTTCTGAACTTCCTGTATTCAACAAAATCCCTCAAGATTTCCGAGTAGTGCGGGATCTCAGCTGTGTGAACTTTCTTTATTAGCTCTACCTGAACCTTAAATCTTTTTGACAGCTAGTCAATTCTGGGGTTGTCGTATTGCCGACACCTCTAGTGGTTGTGAATAGTATGACTCTCTTCTTGGTGTTAGACTTTCCCAAGTGACTTTTAGTATGCTATGATCACTTTGGATTGTTTGAGTGATTTCTAGTCACTTCCTTCGATGTATCTTGTTGACACATACGAAGATGTAGTCTAGAATCTTTGATTCCCTCCCTCTTTTCCAGGTTGCGTTAGGTGGAATGTCTCTGGGGGTTTGTCGATTCAGCAAATTGATGTTTCTGGTGATCAAAGCTTTTCACCAAGTGTGACCCCTTTGCTCAGCAGGCGTCAAAGTTGTAGCTCTATTTTTTTGCATGATTTGATTGTCATGGAAGCAATGGATGTTTAAGTCACCACACAGCATCAATATGATGTCAATCCACTATACCAAGGATGTATTGATTAAGTCTGTTATAGTATCTATGAATCGTTCTGCTTCAGGTGACATACAATTCCAATATAGGTGAAATAAAACCATTATGTTAGTTCTTTTAGGATTATGACTCTCAATTTGAAGCACCATAATTTGGATGCATGGTGTAGGGTTTAGAATTGATATTGCCTTCATGTCAACCTCCTGTTTTGTGGGAATGAGTAGTCCTGACATTGGTCTTCCCTTCAGTGCTTTCACTGCCGGGTTCAGGTATAAGGTGGGCGCTTTACTCATCCAAGTTTCCTGAAGGCAGATGATATCGAATCTCCCTTCCCCAACAGGTGCCTGAATCCTCTCGTATTCTAACTTCCCAACACTATATTGTTTGTAGTGCTGGCTTTGGACAGTTATAAACCATCATTATTAAATGTTCGGGGCGTCAGCCAGCCAGTTCCAGTTTTATTCCTCGTGGATATGGTCTTTGCTCAACGCTCCTAATCTGCCTTCTTCCTCTCTTTGTGTTCCTTTCAGGGTGATCGTTAATCTGGCTTCTTTGTTTGCGCATTTCCAGGTCTCTGGTTGGTGCTCCGTTGGTCTCTCCCTCTCCACATATGAGCTTCTTTTGTGCTCAGTAGTTGGTGCCTTTAACTTCCCCTGTAGCCCCAGTCGCGGTCAGAAGTGACTGAGCTAATTTGTCTCAGATCAAAACCCAGCAGTTGCAGTTGTGGAGCCTCATCCAACAAGAGTTGTTTTACTAAGTTGGATGCAAGGTATATTAAGACCATGCCAAACTTTTCTTCTTCCAGGAAGTCTATTATTATCAGGTCCGCTGTGGTTACTGCTCTTAATTTTGGGCTATGGTGCAGTAGTCTTAGAACATTAGTTTGATTCATAATTAGGCCGTCATCTATATGAAGGATCCGTTCCAGCAGAAAATGAGGTACATTTAATTGAGTTTTTCCTTGTTTGTTGTTTCTTGTCGTATTAGGCCCATTGGTCACTCGCTTTGAGTCTTCATTTGCATTTCTAGTTTTCCCCCATCTTGATGTTCCAAGGTTCTAAAAGGAGAAAATGATCTTTTTTTCACCACTTGATCCAATGGTAATTTGAAGTTTACCTTTGTCTGCAGCTGATTTTATTCCAGATCTTCAACCATCGTCTCTGGATGCAGAGGTCTGGACATCTGCTTGTGGTTAATATTGTCAGCTAGATGTCGGTTGACATATCTGGCTAAGGTTGAAGCCAGATTCCGGTCCTGAGGTTCTCTTGTTTCCTTTGCCAGGACCACTAATCTTTCATAAGCATGAGTTTGTTCTTTCTGGCTGAATGATTCATTCTGATCTGAGCTTCTCTCTACGTCATCTTGGATGATGAGATGGGTCCTGTGAGAAACCTGAAGGTGTCTCCCTGACTAGTCCACGCGGATCTGTCATCCAAGTGGCCAGGACACGGCCATCGCTATTGGATCCAGTTCCTGGGGGTGGACCAGTGAGGGAGGATCACCTGAATGGGGGTTTTCGGGGAGTGGAAGCGGGACACCAATTGGTGAGATGTGGTATCCCCCTTCTTCTAACACCTTTTCCCCAGCCTACCACGTAGGATACTCAGAAACTCTACCCATTCCTTTTCCATCACAAACACTTACGGACATTAAGTTAATAGTTTTTGCTAAGTTTCCTCTTGTCAGTGTAACGGCTCTCCCCACTAATTTCCAGGGTGGGGGGGTTGTGTTTTTTTCTTTTCCCTTTATTTGTGAAAATATTACATACTGTTTTTGTGGGGTTGCCTTCTTACCATTATCTTGCTCCTGCTGTTTATCCTGTGGGTCTATTACCCTCCTCTCTGGTTCTTTATCAGAGTGCTGTTAAGTTTGATGGATTGCTCATCTCCACTCTTGAGTAGGACAATGACGTTGTTCGTCTCCCCGTCGAGTTCTGTAGGTGCAGTTACATCAGCTTCTGTAGAGACGTTTAATGAGACCATGGGCCTCATTCTGAGGCTGGCGGTAAGGGGTTAATGGCGCTGGTAAGGGTGCCGGTGCCATTAACCCCTTACCGCTGCATTACGAGGTCTTTTAGCGGGTTCCCCGTCTAAGGGCGGCTGGTTTTACCAGGCCCGTTGTTAGCTCCCTCCCCATTCCCATTGAACCCTATAGGGGCTCGAATGGGAATGGGGATGGGTTCCCTGAATGGGGAAATACCGGGTCCTCCAAGGTTGGAATGGCCCGGTATTTCCCCATTCAGGGAACCCGGACCCGGTATGCAGTATGGGTGTAGCCATGGCGCTAATAGCACCATGGCTACGTCCATGCTCGTAATAACCCCCCATGTCTCTCAGGTTCGAATCTTGTTCCCGATTGTTGGTAGAATTGGGTAATCTTGTTTCCTTTGACTTTTTCTTTAACAACATTCATATTTTTATTTGTCTCTTGATACGTCTTTCATTTTCTTCATTTTTTTTAATTCAATTTGTTATTCAGTTTAAATCAATACAAGTCACACGAAGAATGCACACACGAAGACACACAATAGAGTTAAAGAAACGTACAATTGCCCCTCAAATATAAACTCTTCATAGTTTAACAACTTCAAATTGTAAATCTTCAAAATGACTTTTCCCATCTCCCACCGCCCAATGAAGCGCAATCTACTTAAGAGTCATGTGCGCATTAACCTCGAAATAGTCACAATTCCAACCTCATGGGACTCCCTAAATGGGTAAATCCCTTAGTACATCCCCTCATTGACTGTCCCATGTCAGCCTCAGAAGCGGAATGCTCCCCTGACAATACCTCCACCAATTAATTTAGTACTCCCGGCATATATTTGTCCACAAAGTCCATCCATAGTACATCACATTGCGTTGAATCCCCATGTAGGGATTAAGTTATTTTTTCCATAACGCATATGTTCTAATCTACATTCACCCCCTCTCCCATCTTAGATTTCCACCTCATCACTAACAGGGCACGTGAGTAAGTGAGGAACCAGGCCTTTGATCCCCCTCCATTCATACTCACATTTCTCAAAACCAAACAAAATGAGATAGGGATCCGCAATTCTATGGACCCCGTCGAGGTCCTTAATCCAGCCCAGGACCTCGTCCCAATAAACCCTAATCCAAGGACATCCCCACCACATATGCCAATAATCTGCAATCCCACCACATTCACGCCAGCATCGAGGGCTAGTTGACTGAAACATTTTAGAGAGTCTGTGGGGGTCATACTGTCACCGATGGAGTAGTTTGATAGCGTGTAGTTTATATCGACTCGATATCGATGTTTGTGAAGCAGCTCTACAAATTCTCCTCCACATGCCTGGTTCGATGTGTTCCCCGAGATCTCTCTCCCATCTACCTCTCAGGGGCTCAGTGGTCCCCTTCCCTGCCTCTACCAAGTCTTTGTACATGGCGGATATCAGACCCTTTATTTCTGTTCTAGATTTCAAGATCATTTCAAAGGGGGCAAGATCTCTCTTCAGCTTCTCCTTCCACTCTGCTCTCGTCAAGATGCCCTTAATCTGTAGAAACTGAAATGTAGATAAAGTGCCTATTCCCAAAGCCTCTGCCAATCCGGGAGTGTGATGAATGAGTCTTTTGTCAATAGTTGACCCACCCTCTCCAACCCCGTCTCATACCATGACTGAAATCTCTCGAAATTGGGGATGTATTCTCTAATACCCGGGGACCATAGGTGGCTTAGTGGGGATGGCCATGTGGAGACTTTCTGCATCCCTGTACCCTCCTTCCAAATTTCCCAAATGGTTCCCAATATCAGATGGTTTTTCAATCTATTAAAAAGTTTATTCCTTGGGACCCACAGCCATTCAGAAACTGTTGCCAGGGATACATAGTGGTTGTCCATGGCAATCCATTGGGGTTCTTTGCAATTGCGCAGATGTGGAATTGGGCAGCTTCATAGTATTTCCTAAGGTCCGGGAGACCCACCCCTCACTTATCCTTAGGTAACGTCAGGGTGTCGTATGCAACCCTGGCCCTTTTCCCCTGCCAGAGTAATCTAATAATGGACCTCTTGATTTCGTTAAAGAAGCTTCCTGGCATCTTGATCGGGAGAATCTGGAAAGGATAAAGAAATCGGGGGAGAGAAACCATTTTAATTGCATTGAGTCGCCCTAACCAGGATATCGTTAATTTATCCCACTTGGGGAGATCTCCGTGGAACCTCTGGAGAAGAAGGGGGAAGTTGGCCTCATACAGGTCGTTTAAATGTTCAATCGTAAGACCCAGTGGGGCATATTTAGCTTCATTCACCAGTACTGCATCCTGCAAAGGCGACAGAATAGACTTGCCCTTGTTCACTTTAAAGCCAGAGAGTGTGCCGTAGTCTGCAATAAGGTGAAGGGCTCTTGGGATTGATGTCACTGGATTGGTCACATGAAGGAGGACATCATCGGCATTCAGTGCCACCTTATACTCCACCCCACCCAACCTCAATCCATCTACCTGAGGGTCGTGCCTCAATTGTTGGGCCAAGGGTTCCAATGAGAGAGCAAAGAGAATAGCAGAGAGAGGGCATCCCTGTCTAGTACCCCGTCCCAACTCGAACCACCCGGAGTATTCGCCATTTACAAATTCAGATGCTTTGGGAGATGTATATACCGCCTGTATTCCCCTCCCAAACCTCGGGCCTATTCCCACTTTTCTTAGTACCACCATTAAGAAGCCCCACTCAACCGTGTCAAGGGCCTTTTCTGCGTCAATTGAAAGCAAGACAGGCTCATTGATCATGGTCTGGGATGCAATGATGAGATGTAAATGCTTTTGCATTGTGTTGGCACCTTGTCTTCCAAGTATCAAGCCCACCTGATCAGCATGGATGAGTTGGGGCATGAGTGTCTCTAATCTAGAGACCATGACCCGGGTGTAAATGTTAGCGTCCATATTAAGTAGTGAGATGGGACGATACAAACCACATTCTTTGGGATTTCTCCCCTCCTTGGGAATTACTGTGACAAGGGCCCGAACAAAGGATGCTGGGGTCTTCCCTGAGTCTAGGATTTCATTAAAGAGTTCGACCATGAAGGGTAGGAGGTTTGCGCTGAATGATTTATATAATCCGGCTGTATAGCCGTCCTCACCCAGGGATTTGCCCAAAACCAACCTTTTAACTGCGTTTTGGATTTCATCTTCCGGTATGGGTGACTCCAAGAACTGTGAGTCTGAGCCTGTTATCTTTGGCATATTAATAGAGGACAGATAGCTTTCAGTGCCCGGTAGGTCTGGATCCATCTCCGAGCCATATATCGGAGGTCATTACAACCCCGGCGTTAAGGGTTAACGACGGCTTTAACCCTTAACACCAGATTCCCACTTTAACGCCTGCTTTTGGCAGGCGTTAAAGTCCATGGCGCTAACCCGCCATGGTGCTAATTATGCCGCCGTAATTTACGGTAGCGTAATTAGCGCCTTCCCCACTCCCATTATGCCCTATGGGGCAAAAATGGGAATGGGGAAGGGAAAATGGGAAATGGGGATTTACCGCCCCACTCACCTTGGAATGGGGCGGTAAATCCGCCATCCACCATGGTGTAAACGTAGTTTACACCATGGTGGTAAAGTTGGTGCACTTAGCACCAAGGTTGTAATGACCTACATCGTCTCATAGAAGGTGGTGAAGGCCTCCGGAATGGTGGGTATAGGTATGGCCAGGGAACACCCCTCCTCTACTATTTCTAGCACCTTCCGTTCAGCCCTTTGTTCCCTACGTCTGGCAGCCAACAGTGCATCAGCTTTGTCTCCTTTTTCATAAAATCTCTGATTCAGGAGTCGCAGTTTACGCACCGTTTGGTCATATTCCAATAGGCGGAGTTCCTATCATTTCTTTTTCACTTCATTGATTTTATCGAAGTCTTCTCTATCATCTCTCCTAACTTCCCCATCCAAATGACAAATCTCCTTCCTAAATCTATCTTCGATCAGCTTCCTCTCCCTTTTTTTTCAGGACCCTTCCCTAATCAAGAGGCCCCTCCATGTTGCCTTCCCTGCTTCCCACACTACTTGCTTGGAAATCTCCCCATTATTTTTCACCTTAAACTATTTGGTAATCTCCGTCTTCATCTCCGCCCCCTGGCCCTCATTAGGACCCTGGCGTTAAGGGGTTAACGGTGCCGTAAAAGGTGTTGGCGCCATTAAACCTTTAACGCCTGATTACGAGGTCCCTTTGCGGCACCCGACCTTAACGGCTGGTTTGGACCAGCCGTTAAAGTAGGGACCCGCAAAGGGACTTTCGAGGTAATTACGGTACCGCAATTTGCGGTACCGTAATTACCACCTTCCCCAGTCCCATTGAGCCCTATGGGGCAAAAATGGGAATGGGGAAGGGCCAATGGTAAATGGGGAATTACCGCCCCGCCAACCTTGGAATGGGGCGGTATTTCCCCATTTACCATTGGTGGACTTGTTACAATACCGGCAGCAACCATGGTGCTAATCTCGCTATTGGTTACCGCCGGTGTTGTAATGAGGGCCAGGATCTTTCCAGAGAGCCTGATTACATCTCCACCTACCCCCCACAACAGATAAATATTCCCACTGGGTGTCAGCAACGACCATATCATGGTCAGACCATGTAACCGGGACAATCTCGGATCTCGTTGTAATATCGTAAAGTTCTTTGGAAAGGTATAAGTAGTCTATTTGCGTAAAGGTGTTGTGTGGGGTGGAGTAAAAGGTGTATCCCCGCTCATTTGGGTGCATCTCCCTCCACACATCTCTCATGCCATACACATCCATCATGTGAGCAAACTCATGGCACTCACCCTCGACACGTTCTCGCATACCAGGGTTACCAGGCATCCGATTCATGGTAGGGTCAGCCCACAAATTAAAGTCTCCACCCAAACTAATATGGCCAGTAACCTCCATCATAATTTTAGGAATCGTTTTGGCAAGAAATCGGACCTGACCCGAGTTGGGGGTGTATATTGTGGCGATTGTTACATTTACTTTCCCAATAGATCCTGTCACCAACATAGCCCGACCTTCCACATCCGACCATGTCTTGGCGGCCGTAAACTCTATCCCCTTCCTAATGAGAATCCCCACTCCCTGCCTCTTCAGTGGTCCCAAACCCCAGAACTCGATTCCCATACACTTCCCAAGGATTTTTCGTTCTTCTCCTTTCACATATTTAGTCTCCTGCAAGAGGAGAATGTCGAGCTTTGCTCTACGAAATTCTCTGCATACCATTGATCTCTTAGTTGGTGAGTTGAGACCCTTAACATTAAGTGTTCCCACCTTAAGGGAGTCCCTCCCCCGAGATTCAGTGATCGTCGACATTGACTAGCTGTGGAGTAAAAAGGCCTTTTAACCGCGGCCAGCATGTCTTCTGTTCATTGCGCTTCACATGACTTCTCATCTTTTGGACCAATGAGGATGTTGCTCTCATCCTTTTACCCTTCCCAACCCAACCCCCTCCCCCCCTTCCCTCACCCACCTTCTACATAGCCAATTGATGGCATCCGATCGGGCCCAGTTGAAAATACCGGCCCTTCATCGGACCACCAGTGGAGACCGCTACTCTGCGGTCCCACGCATGGAAACACCACAATCTCAAATGAGCCGCCAATGTCTCCCCCCAACCAACACATCAACTCCCTAATAAGACAATACAAACTGAACCAATAGCTTAGTCAAACATCACATTTTTCAATCAGATAACCAGGAATCCACCAAGTCTGACCAGGATCAGTTGTCTCCCTCAGGAGAGACATTGGGCCTCATTACACGGAAGGCGGTGAGCCATGGCGCTATTAGCGCCATGGTTCATGCCGGTAAAATACCGGCACCGCCTTGGCGGAAAGGGGATTTACCGCCCCATTCCAAGGTTGGTCGGGCGGTAAATCCCCCTTCCGCCATTGCCCTTCCCCATTCCCATTTCTGCCCCATAGGGCTCTATGGGAATGGGGAAGGCGCTAATTATGGCACCGCAATTTTGCGGTGCCGTAATTAGCTCCGAGGTCCCTTAGCGGGTTGGTTTTTAACGCCTGCAAAAAGCAGGCGTTAAAGCACCAACCCGCTAAGGGACCTCGTAGTAAGGCGGTACTGGTTAACGGTCACCGTTACCATTAACGGTGGCCGTTAACCATTACCGCCTTCCATGTAATGAGGCCCATTGCCTCTCCGGACTTTTTTCGAGCCTTTCACCCGCTTTCTCCTAGGGCCTTGGATGCGCCATTCCCTTCCATCTTGTCTCGGAGCATCTCGATCTCCCCTTTCTCCTTGTGGTTCAGTGAGCTTGGAAGTGCAAGCTCTAATTTCTTTTTCAGATCTAAACTGCATCTTTGTTCCTCCGTGTTCAAAGGAGAGAGAGAAAGGGTAACCCCACCTATATTGAATGTCACAGTCTTTCAGCCATTTCGTAAGAGGGCCGCACATCCACCATAAAGACAACGTCAAAGAAGATAGGTCCTGATAAATCGTTATCTGTGAGCCTCCAAGAGTGATCGCTCCACCGCTCCTTGCCTTCATAAATATCCTGGCCTTGTCTTGGTAGTTGTGAAAACGAGCAAAGACCGATCTCGGACCGCCAGGTGGTCCTCCCACTCTGTGGATCCGTTCGGTTTTTGGTTTGTCAATCGCATCATCAGCAACCAGGAGCTTCATGATATCATGGAGTGTTTTCCTGAGGTCACCCTCCGTTTCCCCTTCTTGTTCCGGGATACCAAAGAAGCGCAGATTTTTCTGCCTTTCCCTGTTTTCCAAACCATCCATTTTAAGCCTAAAGCCCTCCTCCCTCTGTGCCAAATCAGCTATCCTGTGCTCGAACTGCGTCTCCAGGGTATCTATCGATACGTGTTTGCTCTCCACTCCGTCAAGCCTCACTTCAGTTTTATCTATGCGCTGCGTAATTTTGTCCATCTTTCCACCTATGCTGGCGCCCATGTTTTTGATCTCACTTAAGAGAGCCACTATGTCTCCTTTCGTGGCAGCTGATTCAGTTCCTGCTGCGCCCATTGTTGTCATGTATGGGTTTTCTTTACAGGGAGGTGCTGGGGAGTAAGCAAAGCTGGCTAGCTTTAGCTTTACACTCATATAGGCCTGAGAGGGATCTGCATTAATTTTAAGAAAATGTAGGCCTGACTTGCTGTGCTATAATTACGAGGCCTTCAGTAATGCTACTAAGAAAGTGTCTCCCATAACCAAAGTATCAGTTGTGGGTGCCATCAGAGGGATATTCTCCTGTCACTCCATCTGTGAACCCATTGGTTGAGGTTCCGTCGAGTGCTGGTTATCTCTGTCCCCCAGGAGTGGGTTGGGAGTTCAGGAGCGGTGTCAATTTTGAGGGTATCTCCATGTTTAGGCCACTGCTCCCAGTCCATAAGATTTCTTCATTACACCCCTGTACTCTTGGCCCAGTCCCCCTCCGCACCTCATTACACCACACGCTGTGGAGAAACTATTTTGCGGGCCCTTTCTCAGTGTGTGAATCGCTTAATGAAGGTAGCCGGGATATAGCGGTGATTGTTTTTAGCGGTGAAGCCTCAGATGGCTGCAGAGTGATTCCAGGTAAGCGTTGGTATGCAGCACACAGCGTTATAATCCGATCAGATCCCGTGGGCGTCAAGTCTCACTTCAGACTTCGAAATGGACTCTCTTGCAGCACCTAAAACATCTGGTGATGGACTGCCATGCACTGTATGCTGCTGGGCAGCTGCAGGAGCCCTAATGTGATCTGTTGCCTCAATGTTTCTGCGGTTGATGTATAGGTGCGCATGTGTTTCTCTTAGGTTCCCGGTCGTACACTGCAAAACTTCCAAGTAGATCTGCACAGCTGAAGGGAGCCCAAAGACCGCAGCCGTGTCGTGGAATGATGGCAGAGGGCAGGACTTTCTACCAGGGGCCCTCGTAGGAGATCCACCAGGTAACAGAGGGGGACCACAACAATCCACGTCCCAAGTTTGCCTTCTCCCTCAGTCTGAGGGGAGGCAGTATTTCAATGGATGGAGGGTGATTGGGTTGCAGCATCCCTTGACACCACTGTGGGGGGCAGCGTGTTCGGGCAAGCAACAAGTTAATTTGGCCATGTAGGTCGGGTGGTGGAGATCCGAGGCTCCTGGCACAGGAAACAGCCTCTCTTCGCAGGGGAACTGCAAGGTGGATGTTTGGGCCTTAGGAGTATAACATCTTTGCCGCTGCTGTGGGCTGTGGAGCGTTGCAGGGGTGTACGTGTCATTTAGCCCGCTCATGTCCGGTCGCCGGTTTCTACAGGGACCGGCCAGAGCATTGTACCATTCCTTGATCCAGAAGGGGCGCGGGCACCTGCGGGCTAATGGCACCGCAGCGAGTGAGAGTCAGTAGTAACAAGGAAGAGCGCTGTTGGTCCAGCCGCGCCCGCTTACCTCCTCGTGTCCTCAGAGTCTTGTCCGGCGCTGCCCACGTCACATTCTTGCCTGCCAGCCAGCCATCCATTTTGCACAAGCCTGAAACACATGGACCTGTAGGGGGGGTGATGGCTGGAGAAGCGCTGGGGCGGCTGCACTGCGCTCCCTGGTTCCTGCTAACAGGGTGTTGTATATTCTTGCACAGATGACAGGAGGCGTGATGGCAGGCTGGATGGCTTTTATTTAACAAATAACAAACTGCCATCAACATGTAGGTAGTGCAAGGTCTGAGGGCTAGGCAGGCTTGCCTAATAACAGTTCCTGGGCTGAGAGACAGAAATGTCCCATATTAATAATGGCCCCAGGCCCAAATCTCGGAGGAGCCGGCAGGACGCGTCTTGCCGCGTCCTCTGGTGCTCCCGTAATGCGCGCGAAGCGCGCGGGGGCGGTCCTAGCCACCAACGCGAGATCTCGCGAGAGTAGGAGACTCTCGCGATATCTCTACACACCTCCCTTTGATAAAGAAAGAGGAGGTTCATTGCATAACATAGTCAGTGTATCTCACCGGTCTTCTGTGCTCTCTTCTCGGCCGGTCACCCTTTCCAGTGCGATCTTCCTGTTGCTCCTGTTCAGGTTCTGGCAAGGGTGATCCCGGTTCCATCTCTGTTTCTTCCCTTTCTTTGTCGTTTCTCTCGGGCTCCCGTGGTTCCCTTCGCTCGTTGTCTATTCCTTCTTCGGCAGGTGTTCTCTCCGCGGTTCTTGCTCTTTCTTGTCTCTTCTGATATAGGGCTACTCTTTCCAGATTCCATGTGCGCCCGTCCTCTGTGCGGACATGATTGGTTCCCCTGTGGACCACTTTGGTGGGTCTGCTGAACCGAGAGCCCGTGATTTGGTCCTTTTTTTGGTAGTCTTATTTTAACCCAATCTCCCCCTCCAATGTCTGACGCTTGCTGGGTTCTTCTTCTTTGGTCACTCCATGTTTTCATCCGTGCCTTGCTGTTTTCAATCCTCCACACCACTTCTGACATGTCCACGGCTTCATCTTCTCTCACTTTGGATAACCATGGTGGTATGAGCGTGGAGGCTGCACTCCTCCCTCTCAACATCCGAAACGGAGATATTTGCGTTATTCCGTTAGGGGTGAGTCTTTGGGCCGCTATGGCCTCCTTGGTAGTTTTTAGGGGGTCCATCCCCGAAGCCGTGGCTAGTTGTATAGCTCCCTTTATGAACCTGTTGGCCCTTTCAACAAGCCCATTAGCTTGGGGATGGTACAAGGCCGTCTTCCTTTGGCCTATATTGTTCTTTCTTAGGAATTGTTCCATGTCCCGCGAGATCAGTTGTACCCCATTGTCTGTTACCACTTCCTTGGGGAGGCCTTCTCTTTGAAAAATTTCTGTGAGGACTTCAATTACCGTCGCTGTGGTAATGTTCGGGACGAACTCTGCCTCAACCCACTTGGATAGGTAATCAACCAGCACTATGCCGTACCGATGTTCTGGTGCCATCGCTTCCAGAGGTCCTATAAAGTCTATGCCCACTTTTGACCACACTGCTTCTGGTATTTCTGTGGGAATTAGGGGTGCCTGTCTGAGTTTCAGTCTTTTGTCACTATTGAGGCACTCATGACAACGCTCTATCATGGTGCGAATCTCTTGGTCCATGGACGGCCACCAGTAGGCCTCCCGGACTCTGCGCCGGGTCATCGTGTTTCCCAGGTGACCAGCGTGGGTTCTGCATAGGATGGTGCTCCTCATGCCTATAGGTGGGATTATCTGGTCCGTCTTCATTATTATTCCGTCCGTTTCCGATATCTCTTCGGCCACCTTCCAATAGGGTCTCATACCTTCCGGCACCATTTTTTCCCCTGGCCACCCTTCCTTGATCCACTGACGGATTTTCGCCATGGCCGGGTCTTTCTTGTCCTCTTCCAGCCAATGTTTCTCGCTGAGTTCCATATACTCAGGTGCTTTTATGTCAGTGATCGATGCTACTATGCATTCTCCTCTTAGAAACGTGGTGGCCTTGTCTTTACCTTCTGGCAATCTAGACATGCAGTCAGCCTGCGAATTCTTCCACCCTGATATGTGCTGCACTTCAAACGTGTACTCCTGCAGTTTTGCTGCAATGCGTGCCAATCTGGGTGTGGACACTTTGGTACCTCCTGGGCTGAGCATGTGGATGAGGGGTTTGTGGTCCGTCACCAACTTGAATTTCGTGCCCCACACATATGTTCTAAAATGTTCTACTGCCCATGCGCACGCCAACATTTCCTTTTCTATGGTGGAGTAGTTTTGTTCCGCCGAGGACAAGGCCTTCGAGGCAAAGGCTACCACATGCTCCGTGTCCCCCTTCTTCTGCGTAAGAACTGCTCCTAGTCCGTATGCACTGGCATCCGTGGTGATGACTGTATCCCACTCCGGGTTAAATGGCTGTAAACACGGCGCTTCCATGATGTGCCGTTTTATACTTTCAACCGCCTTCTTCTGGGGTTCTTGCCACGAGAATACCGAACCCTTTTTGAGTATGTCACGGAGTGGTGCTGAGGTTTCAGAGAACAAGGGAATAAATTTAGCGTAATACTCTGCCAGTCCCAAAAATGATCTTACTTCATCTTTGCTGGTCGGTTCTGGTGCTTCTATGATTGCATGCATCAGATTTTGTTTCGGACTTATCCCTTTTTCTGAGATTTTGTCCCCGAAGTATTCGACCTCTTTCACTTTAAATGCGCATTTTTCATGGCGTAGTCTCACCCCTGCTTCCTGCAACTTGGTCAGGACCGTTTTCAATGTGGCGTCATGCGTTTGTTCATCCCCTGCATACACAAGGATGTCGTCCTGGAAATATGCGACATTTTTGACCTTTCGTAACAACACATCCATCATGCGCTGAAACGCTGACGCTGCCGACGATAACCCGAATGGCATCTTGGTGAACTGATAGGTGCCAAATGGTGTGATGAATGCTGTGAGGGGTTTTGACTCTTCATGCAATTGTATTTGGTGGTATGCGTTTCTCATATCCAGTTTTGAGAAAATCTTGGCTTCCTTCATCAACAAAATGAGTTCATTTATGCTCGGTAGCGGGTAGTTGTCGGTGATGACTTCTAAGTTTAAGCTGCGAAGGTCTATACACACCCTTAACTCTTGCGAGTTCGGTTTCTTTATCAGCACTACTGGGCTCAGCCATTCTGACGCTTCAACTTCTTCAATGACCCCCTCCGCTCTCATTTTGTCCAACTGATCCCTGAGAGTGTCTCTTGCGGTTGCTGGCACTGGCCGCACACGATGTTTGACCGGGACGGCATTTTTTTTTTAGCATTATTCTATGGACAAAGCCCTTTATGTGACCCGGCTCCTCCGAGAAAAGTTTTGGGTAGTCACTCTTGACTATGGGCCCATCCCTCGCGCAGACAGACAGTACCTGGTCTTCTGTGCGGGGGTCCAATTTGATTTTGAGTTTGTCTTGGTCGTCCCATCCCAGTACTGCTGGGCCTTCGTGGCTGAAATAAACTCTGGTGGTGGTTTCTCTTCCTTTAAACTCCACCTTCCCTTTGATATATCCCAGTAGTTCAACTGACGCCCCTCCAAATACTGTGGGTTTGTGACGTGTGGTGAGAACTTGGACCTTTTCTTTTCCGACCATTTCCTTGTATGTCCGTAGAGGTATTATGGTGAGGTCTGATCCAGAGTCCGCCATAACTCTTGTTTTGCAACCGTCAATTTTGATTGTGCAATGGGGCTTTTCTCTTCTTGCCCTTGTGCTGTTTACCATGATGACTGTGGGTCTCTCCTCATCTTCTGAGGACGATCTCATCTTCTGAGGACGATTCTTGCTCCCTGGTGTGGTCGGTGTTTACACTGGTGACTTTCTTGTTTCTCCACCGACACACCAACGAAAAATGGCCAATGCGTTTGCAGATTGAGCACTCCTTATCTCTAGCTGGGCATTCCCTATCGAATGCCAGGTGTTTCGTGCTGGTGCACCTGTGGCATTTCAGAGGTTCTTTCCTACCTCCTCTGCCCTCTCTTGTGTCCGGTGTATGTCTTTCTTTCTTTGAGTGAAATGTGACTGCTTGGATTTCAGCAGAACTCTGGGTTCCCGTGAGTTCTTTTCGTCTTCCCGCGGTTTCTTCAACCGCCCTGGCAATTTTGATCGCCTTCTCCAGTTGTAATTCTTTCTCCATGATGAATTTATCTTGAACTTTTCTGCTGTTGGTGTGGACTGTCAACATGTCGCAGATGAGGCTCTCAGCATTGTTGCCGAAACTGCACAGCGCTGCCAGTTCTCGCAGCTTGGTGACGTAATCGTCGACCGGTTCGGATATTTCTTGTCTGCGAGTGTAGAAGCGTATTCTATGCAACACCGTGTTCTCTTTACTGGCAAATCTCTTCACTATTCTCCTAACCGCCTCCTTAAAGACGTCATCGTTGTCGCCTGCCACCGGGATCGGGGTAAGACTCTCAAACACCCGCTGTCCTTCCACTCCCAGGGCATTAAGTAACATAGCCCTACGCCGTGCCGCTGAAAATCCTGCCCCTCCTAGTGCCTCTACATACGTCGTGAACAGGGGTTGCCATTGCGGCCAAGGGATGGCAGGTTTACCTGGAGTTTGCAGGAAGGGGGATGGCGGCGTCGCTCCTTGCATGTTCCCACGTGGGTTGTAGTGGTGATCCTCGTCGCCAAATTATGTTGTATATTCTTGCACAGATGACAGGAGGCGTGATGGCAGGCTGGATGGCTTTTATTTAACAAATAACAAACTGCCATCAACATGTAGGTAGTGCAAGGTCTGAGGGCTAGGCAGGCTTGCCTAATAACAGTTCCTGGGCTGAGAGACAGAAATGTCCTATATTAATAATGGCCCCAGGCCCAAATCTCGGAGGAGCCGGCAGGACGCGTCTTGCCGCGTCCTCTGGTGCTCCCGTAATGCGCGCGAAGCGCGCGGGGGCGGTCCCAGCTACCAACGCGAGATCTCGCGAGAGTAGGAGACTCTCGCGATATCTCTACACAGGGCCCCAGGCTCAGGATGCGTCGAGAGTTCTTTGTCCAGAAGCACACTGTCGTCCTCTTCCCCAAAGCTCCGGACCGGGGGTCTCTTCTCCCACACAACGTTTCTCAGGTTTTCCTGGGCGGATCAGTTCCACGTATGGACTGAGGAGCTGGTCCCCAATGCTCCGGACCGGGGGTCTCTTCTCCCACACAACGTTTCTCAGGTTTTCCTGGGCGGATCAGTTCCACGTATGGACTGAGGAGCTGGAATCAGTTCTTACATCCAATTATCTGCAATTTGCTGGTCGGGGGTGTCGCCAAGTGGGGGCTCATTCCACTTTTGGGGCCGCAAGTCACAGAGCTCACGCGGGGTCAGTACACATCCACGCGCCCCCTGGTGGCCAGTCCTTCATTTTCTTCTTTAATGATGGGATCTAATATGCTGTGCACAAAGTTAGTGACCTGCGCTGGGCTTTTATCCAAGAATTTTTGGATGGCTGTAACAAAGCCTTCTACGAATAGCGTCTTTGAGTGTGTCATTGCAATCATTGTGGTTTGGTTTTTTAACTGGTCATTGATGTAAAGTTTCATGAATGGAGCTAATGTAATCGACAAGATTGCTATCATTTTCGAGTCTCTGTATTCTTGGGCATTTTGAGGGGCCTTTTCATTGTACAGTGATTGTTGGCACTTGTGAGCAATCGAAAGGTGTTCTTTTGGGGATTATCTGTCCTCTTTAGATACAGGCAAACTCCAGCCTTCACTTGAAAGCCTAGGTCTTGTGTTTGCTTTCCTTTGTGGTCCAGTCCTTGCGCTGTTGAGCACTTCACAGTTTAGATCTCAAATGTTGGTGTATTGGATTGGATGTTTTCCTTGTTGTAAACGACTTTTGAGTTTTTCGGGCTGGTAGTTTTACTCAATAAGGTTTTGGGTCGGGGTTTGTGTCGTTGGTTCTAGGTCAAAGTCAAGTTCAGTCCTATTAGCAGTTAGCACAGGGATTTTCTCCCCAGGTGATGTACTAAAGTTGGGCGGTAAGGAGGGTCGTTCTCTGGGCATTATTTGCGTTATTCAGCGGAACATCCTGGGTTTGTAATCTGCCTGTGTCCTGTTCAATGAGTTTAATGTCGTCAAGCGGGATGCTGTCGCACACCTCATCCATTTCCCATTCTCTTCAGTGAGTTTCCGGATCTGGTTTCTCTCTCTCCTTCAATTGGGGTCTGCCGAAATGAAACCTTTGGTTGTTAAAGGGTTCTTTGAGGAGAGGCCCCTCGGACGCCATATTGATTTAGTGGCAGTCAGATGCTTGTCGGATTCCTTCAGGTTGCAGGGATAGTCAAACTATTAATTTTCCCAAATGGAGTAGCAACCAATGTATTAAGGGGTTGATCTACTTTTGTTGCAAGCCCATCTTGGGTTTTTGAGTCATTGGATTGTGTATTTGACCCAGTCCTGACTGGCACTGTAATAGGCAAAAATCCTATGTTTAAAGGAGGGTCAGTAGAAGATTTCTCACAGCGGGGTCCTGACCCCATTTACTGGTTGACTCCCATGTCATATTCATGTTCATTAGGGTGGAGGTTGTTGGCCAGTGACATTCATTCAGCTTCCCTTTGAATTTCTGGCCTTTGTGAGCTTGCATTCACTTTCACACTCATTCGTCAAAAGAATTGCAGCTTTCTGATTTTCTATAAACTGCGCTATACTTACACCTACTTTAACGGTAAGGGAAAAAGGGATGCATGCTCGCGTTCCTGAGAGCATTCCCGACTGTTTCTGTTTGGCGTTCATAGGGCATTCATTGTTTGTATTTGAATACATTTGCTTTGATTGTCGGCAACAGCGCTGAGAGCGGTTAAGTCACCTCGATGTTGGACTGTGAGCCGGGAGTCTGGGCGACATGTGAGGGATCTGTTTCTTGTTAGTGAAATAGAAGTGCAGAATTAGCCATTGTTAGAAATTCGAGCTGGTAATCTACATAGGCGGTGTCTTTCTGCTCCGCCTCAGCTTCCATTTTTCATGGGTTGGTCACTCCTCCGCCTCCTACTGCCACCAGCAGTGACTACAAAACCTCTGTAAGCCTTCTAAGCCTGCACATACTGTAATAGAACTCTGCAGCCGCTCTGCGGTGAAATGGAGTTCATCAAGATACTCCCCCTCTTCCAGCACAGCAGTTACCAGGGTAGAAAGACTTTCCTGCAGCAACTGACCGCAGACTGCAATACAACTCTGCAGCCAACTCCACGCCGCTCTGCGGTGAAATGGGGTGTATGAAGAAACTCGTCCTCACAGACTGCAATACAACTCTGCAGCCAACTTCACGCCACTCTGCAGTGAAATGGAGTGTATGAAGATGTTAGGCAGAATCCCGTGCAGTTTCCTCTGGGACCACTACACAAGATTAGGTCTGCAGGTGAGAGCAATAAATCCCCTTTGGTATCAGTCTGTACCACAAAGATTTAGTTGGTAGCTGTGGCTAAGCAGTCAGACTTATCTCAAGAGAGAGATGAGCAGTATTCAATGTTTACACATTAGGCATACCAGGCTATGGAACAAGGAAACACTGACCAAAGCTTTGTACTTAAAAAGTACATATATATTTATTTTATACACCTCTAATCAAACACATGTATCACAATTATCAACTAAGTTAAACTAAGTCACGAAAAGATATAAACAACTCCCTATTCAACTGTAGACAAGTTTGCGGTAGAGTGAAAACTGAGTAAAACGGCACAGTGAAAACCAACTACAAATGGCACTCTAGCAATTTAATGAAAGTTAGGGAAAGCACAAGTTGCACAGAAATATCTTCAGACACCCCCTAGCAACACTTCCCTGAAGTTTTGTGAACAAGTAATGCACAGTAATACTTTAGCAAAGAGATAAGTAAGTGAAAACTGAGCAAAATGGCACTCCACAAATTAAAACAGTAGGAAGGAAGATGGGTTTAGAAGATTCAGGTGCATCAACACATTTCTCATTGAAAATCAATCTAGTGAGAGCAGATCTAAGAAATCAGCCAGAGTCAATAGGCCTGAGCCAGATCCAGTGGTACAGGACCAAGAGCTTAGGAGCAAAATATTTCTTGTAACTGCAGTCAACTCTTTGGTAAACAAATGTTGAAAAGCTAGATGTGATGCAAAAGACAGTGTTAGGAGAAAGGGCGGCCAGCCCAATCAGTAGCTAAACGATTTGAAAGACCTTTATGGCTACCACAGGGAAAGGGAGGCCTGGCGGAACAATGTACCTTAAACTTGAAGAAGTGGCTCCTGCGGTGGCGGTTGTTCCTGGTAGTTCCTGCAGTTCGAGGGTCCAGCAGAGGAAGAGAGGCTCTCGTTGTGGAGGAAGGTTCGAGTCACTGCACTACCCTGGGATGAAACCATCCGCGGTGCTGCCAAACGAAGTTTAAAAGGTACGCTCCTTTTAATCGCGGTCCGGGTTAATAGCTTCCTGGATATCTAGTCTCCAAGTGCTGAGCACTGTCGATTCGACCAAGGCAGGTCTGAGGAAGCAATGGGTGAACTGGTTGTGCACACCAGCTAAAGGGAAGAAGGCTCTTTTGATGAAGATCTCCTCTCGTCGTGTGGAAGAAAAGTGGTGAGACGATCCGGCAGGACTTCACCGTTGGTGTAGATGCTGAAGATGTCTGTGGCTTCTCTCCCCTTCGGTTCCGTAGTTCCAGTGGCAACGTCTTGCACTTCCAGTCCTCAGGACCCTGCTTTTATGCAGAAAGAGACACATTCACACAGCCTAGCTGTCACTCACACAGTGGAGTAGTCTTCTTGGCGGGAGACCCTCCAGCCTATCAGGTTAGAGTGTGACCTGAGTTGCTGTGGCAACCCTGTCCAGGGGTTCTACTCCCCCTCCCAAACAACAAACCCACCCCAGACTCAGAAGCCCACCAAAATAGCAGACAAAGGATCTCTGACCTGGGTTAGGAGTTTAGAGTAAGACACGAGAAAGAATTTATATTAAAGTTCTGGCAAATAAAACGAACCGGAGTAAAGTTAATAATAAAATAACCCGGCGGTATGTTAGAGGCTGTCAGTAAAAGTGGTAGCCTTGAACAATGGTAAAATCCCATAGGAAAATATTTGCAGTTGAATATTTCTGGTAGTACACCTTTGATTTGTTGGTATAGTAGATCTTTGAAAAGAAAGAAATTCTCTGACATGGCAAGTCTGACGCATTCTAGGATGAAATCTGTGGGTCTTGTTGTCACATCAACCCTTTTGTTAAGACAAATTTGGAGAGCTTCTAGGCCTTCTCTTTGTAGTATCGAAGTGTACAGAGCTTCAATGTCCATTGTGGCAAAAATGCAATGTTGTGGTTATTCCAGGTCTTGTAGCATTAATATGACGTTGGTGGAGTCTTTAATGTAAGAGGGCATCTTACTCACAAACAGTTTTAGAAAAAAATCGGTGTACAAGGATAAAGGTTCTAGAAAGGAGTCACATGCAGAAACTATAGGTCTTCCTGGTGGTTGTCTTGGGTTCTTGTGAATTTTGGGTAAAATATAAAATGCAGGGATTCTTGGATGTGTTTTGTTTAGAAATTGACATTCTCCCTCGCAAATCCACCCTTCTTGTTCAGCATGTTTGGTTAAGTTGGTAATCTCTTCCAGGAGTCTGGTAGTGGGATCTCTCGCCAGGATCTTATAAGATGTTTCATCAGCCAGAAGGTGCAAGCATTCTTTGTTGTAGTCAGCTGTCTCCATAATGACAATCCCGCCTCCCTTATCAGCCGGTTTCAAAGTAATGCAGGGATCTTGGTTGAGGTCTGCTAGGGATTTTCTTTCATCTCGGGTGAGATTGTCCTGATAGTAATTTCTTTGTATCAAACCTTCCTTTAAACTTTTAGTGACCAAGTAACGGGAGTGCCACTACCTAACCAATCAACACGACCGATGGGTTTGATTACCCGAGGTCGTCATGGCTACAGTTTCACTTTCAAGGCGTCCGTGTCCAGAGACGTTCATGTCCAGAGACGCTGCGCCTCCTCGCCTAGCCGAGACGAACACATTAAGGTACAAATGCAAGCCAAATCCTATGTGCTCTGATTCTAGGCCACGAAACAGGGCCCAACACAGTACTTTGCCCTCACTATTCCTGCAGACCTATATTTTGCTCGCAGATAAGTTCCCTTCACCCATGCGCGTTTTTCGTACACAGATACTGTCACGTTTCGACAATCTGGGATAGGAACCATGATTCACAGTGGGTGTCTCCACCATTTTGAACCAAGAAGACACATTTTACCATTTGAGGTAAGATTTTACCCATTTTTCTCTCACTCATATATGACACCACGATCTGCATAGAACTCATACAGATCTTTATATGTCGTTACAGGTAAACATGTGTTCCCTCAACGCCGCTTTGAATGCCCCAAAGATATCTATACCCATGATGGATTATCTTACTTACCCTTACACTGGATACGTTTTCGGTAAGATCTAGGCTCCTCTACCAGGCAGTCTCCTGTTTTTAATGAAGCATCCTATGGGAGCTTTGTGAATTATCATTTTACCTGAGGTCATTGTTCCACTTACCCCTTCCCATTTGTTGTTCATAGATAGAGACCCCGGGACTACCATTCCATCACACGTCCTGATGAAGGCCTGCCCATAAAGCTGCACTATACAGCTCCTCGAGGCCGAAACACCTTTGTGTCGACGATATCACCATTTGAACAGTGCACATTTGAAGCACTGTTAATGTGCTTTTTGTATATATGTCCATTGATGTGGGTTTATGTTTATTCTTGTGACTGCACAATTGAAATGATCAACCAATAGTAGCAGTTATCTGTTGTTGTTATTGCATTGAGATCCAGCCTTTCATGTAGTGGGACATATAATTTGACCCCCTGTCGGATATTACCTCCTTAGGAAACCCAACCCTGGTGAAAATACCAAGGAGGGCCTTAGCCACAGCTGGAGCTGTAACAGTTCTCATAGGAATTGCCTCAGGATACCTTGTAGCATGGTCTACTACAACAAGTATAAACCTGTTGCCTGAAGAAGTTGGGGGATCAAGGGGACCAACAATGTCAATCCCTACCCTCTCAAATGGGACTCCCACAACTGGGAGAGGCACTAAGGGTGCCACATTCTTGGATCCACTTTTACCAGAAGTTTGGCACGTGTGGCAACTCTTGCAATACATCTCTACCCCAGCCCCCATTTTAGGCCAATAAAAGTAGAGGGAGAACCTTTCCCTGGTCTTCTTGAAGCTCAAGTGACCAGCAAAGGTATCTCATGGGCTAGTTGCAAGAATTGGAGTAGGTTTGGTTCGGGCAGTACAAGACGCTTATAGTCCCCAGGAGTTGACTCTGTCAGTTCACTATAGAAGAGGGCATCTTCCCAGTGTAACCTATACTTCCCAGGCTCTTGCCCTTCAAGCTGAGAAGCTGCCTGGTGGTGAAAACCTTCCAGAGTTGGACATTCTCTTTGTCCCTTACTGAAGTCTGCCCTTTGGGGTCCACCTTCTGCCAGTAACGACTGCAGCTAAGGATGGTCCACAGGGTCAAGATCTCCAATGAGTTCCTGGCCTCCTACTAGATCTGAGTTCTCAGGCTCTAGTTCAACCACACAGGGTTGTACCTCACTCTCAGCCTCAGCTGGAGGAGGAATCACAGGTGTGATTTCTGCTAACCTAGGAGATATCCTGGTTGGCAGCACTGGAGTGCCTTCTGCTGTCTTCTTCTTTGAAGTCTTGGGTTTCCCCTTTGCTTCTGGTTGCTTAGAAATGGTAGTTAGTAACTCCAGTGGAGTAGGAGTGATTTCCATCATCTCCTCTGGAGAGCCCCTCAAGGTCCTCTCCCTTGCAGGTCTGGTGAGCTCCTGAAATCTCTTACTAGGAGATCTAGGGGTACTTGACACTACTCCCAGATCTTTCAGATCAATGCCCAACAGCACCCTTCCTTCAGATTGTACTCTCACAGGTATCCTGACAGTCATTTCATTGCACTGGATGAGGGCTTGTAATTGGGGAAGCATCTGCACAGGCCCTCCAGCTAACTTGGTGAGGCATTTGGGTACCTTAGCAACATCCTCCACCTTGAAAAAAGATTTGTCCACCACAGTTATGCTGGCCCCAGTGTCTCTAATGGCAGGGGTTTCCTGACCATTGACTAGGACACTGTCTTTATAATACTCTTTAGTATTAGGAGGGATTGAATTATATACATCTAAATTCTGTTGTTCCCATAACCCAAGAGATACTAAAGATACACTAGCTGAGACTCCAATGGGATCTTCAGCCAGTAATTGAAGGTTTCCCCTGACCATATGGACTTCCTCCTCTGGAGCGAAGGCTAAGGAGACAGTGTGGACCCCTGAAGGTTTACCCTTACATCTGGGATCCCCTTTTACATGATCAGTAGAGCCACAAACATAACATTTCCCATATGTCTTTATGAATGGTGGCTTGTTCTGACCTCCTTCTGGTCTGGGACCAGAAGGTACACTAGCCTAATTAGGTTTCCCTTGTGGCTTACCCTTAGGATTTTGTTTGTGGCCCTCTTTGGAATTGGAATTATTTGAATTCTCTTTGTTGTCTTTCTTTGGCTGCTTTCCCTCATCCTTTTTCTGAGTTGCCCCAGAATCCTTGTGAGTGGCCCTGTTGGCAAACCTGGCCACACAGCCGCTCTCTGTATAAGCCCTACCAAGGGCAGTGCAATTTGCAAAATTAGAGTCAACTAGTAAATGTTCACTGTATTTACAGAATGTAACTCATCCAAATAAATCTCTTAGTCGGATCCAAAAGTAATATGCGTTTATCAAAAAGAAAATTCCAAGTTGGTCACTAATAAAATCTTAGTGAGGCCGCGGCTAACTCATCCCATAATTGTTATAGACATAAAGTGCCAATGCATTTCGGAGCATACAGCTCCTTCATCAGGGCAGGTCTAATTTACACAAACTGTGGAACATTTATACCAAAAGCATCAAGTTTTGAAAAACATAAACAAAATCGTGATTGTGTTACAAAATATAAGCATGCGTGAAAACAATATAAAAATAACATACCAATTTTCGATGAGTTGCAAGGTAAATGGAAAAGGTGAATTAAGCCACACAGTAGGGAAAAGAAAAGATGCCAAAATAAATAATGTGTAAATGAAATAACACAGTTAATTTGAACATGATCAGAAAACCAAGGAAAGTTACCTCAAGGGATCGAGGTAGCCCGTGGAAAAAATGTGCGGGGAGTTGACAACAACTTCACGCAAGATCAAAGGTCTGGAAACCAGACCAAATCAATTCTTCAATCTGTAGGTGCAACAACATGTGTTTTAGTGGGTTGTCTCAGAATTTGTCATAGACACTAGTTGTAGAGGTCTGCAGGCTTACCTGTACTCGTAAAGCTACGAGTGTACTGAGGCTGGGATTGCGGTCAAGCAGGGGACGCCATTCCGCATTGCCAGGGAACAGCGTTCCCAAGGTTACTCATACTAATATAAACACGTGACCCAAATGTGTCCATTGATCGACACGATGCCGATAGGCAGTTGCACTCTATGCAATCAGGCAATCAAGGCTAAGAATCATAGAAATAAAGAATTTGCAGTAGAGCTGATGATAATTACGGAATTATAGAAGGAAAAAAATCGAAAATTAAATATGAGAAAAACGGCTGATAGACATAGAAAACATACTGCCGATTACACTCTATGTAATCAGACAATTCAAGCCAAAAATTGAAATAAAAAAGAATTTGCAGTAGAGCTGATGATAATTAAGGAATTATAGAAGGAAAAAAATCAAAAATTAAATATGAGAAAAAAGGCTGATAGACAGAGAAAACATACTGACGATTGCACTCCATGCAATCAGGCAATTCAAGCCAGGAATCCAGATAAAAAAGAATTTACAGTAAAGCTACTGATAAATGTAGAATTGTAGAAGGAAAAGAACAGAAAATTGAATATGAGAAAAAAGGCTAATAGACATAGAAAACATACTCACAATTGTGTATAAATGAGTGAAAATGTCATAGATAAAATAAACAAACATTGTGATAATAATAATAATGATAATAATAAGCATATTAGACACACTGCGATATATGGAAAAAATCATGCAAGGGTAGCATGTGTATCTAAACCATTACATAAACAACTAATGCATAGCTCTCAACCATTTGGGTCGCGAAGGCGGGTGAAAACACCCGATTTTAGTTTTGGCGGGTGAGACGCCCATTGAAATGAATGGGCGTGCTGGAGGCTTGGCGGGTGAGTCAGCTGTTTACAAGGCGGGTGACACCCGCCAAAAGCGTGAGAGTTGAGAGCTATGACTAATGGGTGTAATCGTGGATATATCATGTACATTTATCATAAATACACCAGTCGCATGTGGTAGCCCCCGGAAGGCGCTACCTTGGGTCCCAAACCTAAGTTCGGGAAGGGCGACAATGGTGTGTAAACGTTGGTGATTGGATCCTAATGTCGTAACAATTCATATTGAATCCTAAAATAAAAGACATGAATTACCCCCTCAGTTCTAGAATGGCTGCCGCCTCCTCTGATAGACAAACTTGGGAGCCTCTACCCAAATGGCCTAAATGAAGAGATTAACTATCACTGTTACATTTGAATCATTGTTTTCCATGCTTGACTTAAGAGGATTATGTTGATACATGAGTGACTAGTACATGATTCCCTTCCTCTACCAATGTACATTTATACCGGGACACTTTGGATGACCTCTCTCTTTAAGGGGGTCATTCATGTCTTTTATTTTAGGATTCAATATGAATTGTTACGACATTAGGATCCAATCACCAACGTTTACACACCATTGTCACCCTTCCCGAACTTAGGTTTGGGACCCAAGGTAGCGCCTTCCGGGGACTACCGCATGCGACTGGTGTATTTATGATAAATGTACATGATATATCCACGATTACACCCATTAGTTGTTTATGTAATGGTTTAGATACACATGCTACCCTTGCATGATTTTTTCCATATATCGCAGTGTGTCTAATATGCTTATTATTATCATTATTATTATTATCACAATGTTTGTTTATTTTATCTATGACATTTTCACTCATTTATACACAATTGTCAGTATGTTTTCTATGTCTATTAGCCTTTTTTCTCATATTCAATTTTCTGTTCTTTTCCTTCTACAATTCTACATTTATCAGTAGCTTTACTGTAAATTCTTTTTTATCTGGATTCCTGGCTTGAATTGCCTGATTGCATGGAGTGCAATCGTCAGTATGTTTTCTATGTCTATCAGCCTTTTTTCTCATATTTAATTTTTGATTTTTTTCCTTCTATAATTCCGTAATTATCATCAGCTCTACTGCAAATTCTTTTTTATTTGAATTCTTGGCTTGAATTGTCTGATTACATAGAGTGTAATCGGCAGTATGTTTTCTATGTCTATCAGCCGTTTTTCTCATATTTAATTTTCAATTTTTTTCCTTCTATAATTCCGTAATTATCATCAGCTCTACTGCAAATTCTTTATTTCTATGATTCTTAGCCTTGATTGCCTGATTGCATAGAGTGCAACTGCCTATCGGCATCGTGTCGATCAATGGACACATTTGGGTCACGTGTTTATATTAGTATGAGTAACCTTGGGAACGCTGTTCCCTGGCAATGCGGAATGGCGTCCCCTGCTTGACCGCAATCCCAGCCTCAGTACACTCGTAGCTTTACGAGTACAGGTAAGCCTGCAGACCTCTACAACTAGTGTCTATGACAAATTCTGAGACAACCCACTAAAACACATGTTGTTGCACCTACAGATTGAAGAATTGATTTGGTCTGGTTTCCAGACCTTTGATCTTGCGTGAAGTTGTTGTCAACTCCCCGCACATTTTTTCCACGGGCTACCTCGATCCCTTGAGGTAACTTTCCTTGGTTTTCTGATCATGTTCAAATTAACTGTGTTATTTCATTTACACATTATTTATTTTGGCATCTTTTCTTTTCCCTACTGTGTGGCTTAATTCACCTTTTCCATTTACCTTGCAACTCATCGAAAATTGGTATGTTATTTTTATATTGTTTTCACGCATGCTTATATTTTGTAACACAATCACGATTTTGTTTATGTTTTTCAAAACTTGATGCTTTTGGTATAAATGTTCCACAGTTTGTGTAAATTAGACCTGCCCTGATGAAGGAGCTGTATGCTCCGAAATGCATTGGCACTTTATGTCTATAACAATTATGGGATGAGTTAGCCGCGGCCTCACTAAGATTTTATTAGTGACCAACTTGGAATTTTCTTTTTGATAAACGCATATTACTTTTGGATCCGACTAAGAGATTTATTTGGATGAGTTACATTCTGTAAATACAGTGAACATTTACTAGTTGACTCTAATTTTGCAAATTGCACTGCCCTTGGTAGGGCTTATACAGAGAGCGGCTGTGTGGCCAGGTTTGTTACCTGGTCTTCTGTATATTTTTGTGTTCCACGAGTCAGGGTGTCTCCAGACTCATCGTAGCCAGCTCCTGTGAATTTTTTGAAAGATGATTTATAACCTCAACCTTTTTTGATCTGTTTGAAAGTGAATTTAAACAAGTGGTGCCCACTTACTTACCTTCCTGGCCCTGTTGGCAACCCACAAGTCAGCAGCCTTGGCCATCTTCTTAGAATCTAATTCCTTTGAATCAGCCATGTGTTGTCTGAGCTCAGAAGAGCAGGCATCATAGATAGACTCCATTATAACAAGTTTTCCCATTCCTTCATAAATGTTAATACAAAATAATGGATGTTATAAATTGCAACTCAAGTTTTGTAGTGTATGTGATAGTCTGCACTTGCAACAAGGTGTATGTAGGAAGCCCAGTGAGAGCACTTAAAACTAGATTCTCCGAACATTTAAGATCAATGAAAAATAAAGACATAAGATACCCATTGAGCAAACATTTTGATTTGGAACATCCTAATGCTAATACCCAAGGAGTTAAATACTATGGATTGGAAATAGTAAAAGCTCCACAAAGAGGAGGAAGCAAGAAAACAGCTGCAACAAAGAGAAGCGATGAGGATCTGTATTCTAGACTGTTGTAATGATGGTCTTAATTTTGATACTGAGATAGGACATTTTCTTTATTAATTATTCACTAAAAACCAAGGAAAGACTGATGAAAACTATTGGGAAAGTCACAAAAAAATATTGTGATGTTATTTTGCACTAGAAACTTAAGAGAATGAGTCATCCAATTGTGCCATTAATCTGTTGTACACATTATGAAGATGAATTGTGGAAATAATAGTTATGTATAACAAATGGGTAAGAGATCTAATCACATGCATTTATATAAAAAATCACGTCACCACTCAAATATACAGATCACCACAAGCTTTATCATTTTTACCATACTTATTAGCAACACAATTTTTTTTACAAGAACTCTCCATTAATCCCACAAAATAAATCATCAGAAGTCCGTCATGAAAGAACTTGTTAGATCGTATCCTGATCCAAAATGGCGACCGGGACACGTGTTTACGTCGATAGCGCGGTGACGTCATCACGTTCTTACGCTACTGATGCAAATTTAAAACCGGCCATTTGGAAAACCGCGGATTAGACAATCATATCCGAATCCGGGCACTTAACAACAACAGGACAGCAACCGTAGCGGTCAGAACAAGACAGGTAAGGAAATGGGCATTTAGAAGTTAGAAATACTTTACCAATAGTGATGATAATATACTGAAGGAAGATATAATACTTAGTGACTTCATTTATCCTTCTTATTGTCCTTAGATCATACAAAAATATCAATTATTCAGAATTCAGAGCCGAAAAAACGCTTGGAGATGGCCCAGTCTTACAAAGCGACCAATCTGGAACACAAAAGTGAGAATATTAGCAGTTTCAACACAAAGGCATTGACATGGCAGAAAATGTATATGCTCATCATATCATAGGATCAAGTTAGTATAATGGAGGAACTTAACTATAGAATCTTATGCACACAATTAACACGGGCCCTGTGACTAAGTAAGATGTAATTTCTTGTTCCCAACACACAGAGATTCAGAACTACTATCTATAAACAAATTTGAGGATCTCATTCAACAACCATTTTGAAAACATTGATTTGTTAAATAAAGAATATTAATAACAGGAATCCCTCCTGAAGAACCACCTGAGAAGATGGGGAAACACGTGTAGAGGGGCATAACAACAACAAAGGAAACAAAAGGGTATGTCAACATAACTTTAGTTTGACCAAGTGTTTGAACATATGGCAATGAGAATCAATTGCAAAATTTGGAATGAAATGTCATGTCATGATGAAAAATACTCCACGATTTGTTGAAGAAATCTTGTCAATGAAATTGAATTGCATGATTTAAAAAATATATATATTTTGGAGCGCATCAATGGAGTTCTTGTGATTACTTTTCTACTTTACAGTTATAGATTTAAAAAACACAGATGAAAAGAGGGTCTCAAAAAGCCAAATTGCATGCTAACTGGTATTTGTCAAAAAAAGAGACACCACAGAGTGGTTGTGGTATATTGCAATCGACTGGGGAAAAAGCAAGATCAAAAGCTAAGCTCTCACTCCAACATTCTCCAATGGGTGAACAGACAACAGGAGTTTATATAACAAATGAGTCGTTGTGATGTCACAGTTATGAAAACAGATCGCTCCTGGTAATTGGCTCCCTCTACTAAGCTACATATATGTGTACAATTAAGGATTGGACAATCGTTATCTAAAATTCCACTCATGGACCTTCCCCTAAACAGTACTACCTCATCATATCTGGAAATTAATTGGTAGGCCCAAAATTACTTCTGCAGTGAAAAAAGAAACATGTGGTCACACTATCCATGAACTGGCTGCATGATGACACATTCATTTATGTAGGTGAGAGAGAGACAAGCTCATCGCCTTATTTTAATTAAATCAAATAGCCCATGTTACCTCCCATGCCATGAGTCACTGAGGCTCAAGGCCCTGTTCGCAATCTGTGATCGCCATCCTGCTCTTGACATATGTATGAATAATTATTTTGTGAGTCATTCTGCTTTTACCCTGATAAGATCTTATTGCTGCAATTAGTTCTTTTTTCTTTAGTCACTTCTTGCTCCTACTGCCATGCCTAGCCGACTGCAGAAACATTAATCTGCCAACTCCTTCTAACTTTCTGGGATGCCCAGTTCATCAAATAAACTTGAAACGGTTTGCCCTGTCTTTGCAACTCAATTTATCTGACAGCTGACCGCACACAATAATTTCTTTTTCCGAAGGCCTTGGGCTGTTGACATTGCTTTTATTGTAGCTACCATCTAGCTGGCTGCAGCATTTTCCCTGAATTAACTGTATTTGTTGGAGAGTGCTTAACTGGGCTTTTCTTAAAGCAGCAGTGCTCAATTCTCTGCTGCTGGTGCAATTTAAAATGGCAACTTCTGTTCCTCTGCAGGAAACATTTGTTCTGCATTTATTTGTTGCCTACCGAGTCCCGGTGCATGCCTGGCACATAACATTTCTAGATATGGGTACGTTCAACCTCATCCCTACCTATAGAAATGCTGCCCTAATAGTGTTGGGGGGGTTGTAGCGAGGGTGGCAATGTGGTCCTTGATGGTTCTGGAGGAGCAGGGGAGCACCTGTTTGGTCGACACTTTCATAGATCGGACTTGTCTAGAGACATCGTCAGGAGTTGTCAGATCGAAGGAGGAGAAAGGAAGAGGAGAGGGGGAGGCAGCCAAGCGGGGCCAGAGAGATTTAGAGGGAGAGGAAGAAGAAAGCGAGGACAGGATGTCCTGAGTTTTAGTGGTAAAATGAGAGGCCAGAACCGTACAGAGGGTCTGGGAGGGAACAGGAGAGGTGGAGACTGCAGTAGGATTGACCAACTCTTGCAGATTTGAAAGAGTTTGGCCGTGTTGTTAGAGGCCACAGAGACGCAGGCTTGTATATGGACCCTCTTTTTGGAGAGGACAGAGAGTGTGTATTGCCTTTGGACCAGGCATCAGAGGATGCGTCCAAAGCCCTCCACTTCCTCTCAGCCACCCTGCACTTGCGTTTCAGGGCGGTGAGGTTGGAGTCGTGCCAAGAACTGCACTTGGAGGCAGGCTTCAGACGGATTCTCATGACAGGGGCAAGGATGTCCAGAGTGTTGGAGATAGAAAGATGCAGGTTACACAGGGCTGTGTCAGGGTGTGAGTCAGCTGCAGGAGTAGGAGGATCTGAGAAAGTAGAGGCAAAGGCATCCACTGACACTTGCTTCATGGGCCGAATGACTGAGAGGGAAGGTGGAAGTGCTGGGGTAGACTTTGCTTGAGGGGCAAGAAGTTTCAGGTGAGAGGAGAGCAGAACATGGTCAGTCCAAGAGAGGGGAGTGGTGAGAGGGTTAGCAAGGGAGATGTCTGAGGTGATGAGAACATCCAAGGTCTGTCCAGCAGAGTGTGTGGGACAGAAGGTCAAAAGGAAAGGGAGAGAGAGTCCCATAGGTTGTGGAAGAGCACAGAGGAACATCCAGGTGGATGTTGACGTCTCCAAGGAGGAGAAGGTGATAAGTTGAGGCAAACAGAGAAGAAAAGAGATCAGCTCATTCTAAGAGGAAGAGGGAGACCTGGCCAGGTGGCCTGTAGATGGTGGCCACAGTCACAGAGAAGCCAAGAAAGATAGAGAGCCTTCAGACTATGCATTCAACGGAGGAGTAGGCCTGCGTATAATTGACAGGGACTCACTCCAGATAGATCAGGGCCACTCCACCTACTTGCCAGTTGGTTCTGGGCTTGTAGAGGATCTTGTAGCCCCCATGGAGGAGAGTGTCAAAACTTGTGACAGAGTTGGCGGTGAACATTGTCTCAGTGAGAGCGAGGACATCCAGGTCAAGGTCTTCGAGGAGGTGGCTGATGTCAGAGGAAAGTTTAACAGCAGAGCGAGAGTTGAAAGTAGTTACCTGGAGCAGGTTGCCACATTTGAAAGACTTCCGGGGTGGGATGCAGGAGTGAGGTGTTTGAAGGGCCAGAGACAGTAGACGGAGGTGGTATAGGGGCCAGAGCGGAGGAAGAGGAAGGTTCCAGAGAGGTGGCGGAGGAGGAAGGTGGTGTCAGAGGGGCCAGAGAGATGTTATAAGGAGTTGCAGGAGAAGGGAGAGAGTGATGAGATGTGGGAGACACCTATCAAGAAGGAGGAGATTGGGCTGAGAGCCCTGGACCATTACAGTACCATTTAGATAGACATTGATGGTGGTCTTGGAGGATTGGATGGGGGCCACAAGGACCTCCCACCAGGTGCCACCATTAATGGGAGAAGAGGAGACAGGCAAGAGTACAGCGACCATATGGTGGGTTCCTTAGGTCTTGAGAGGGAATGACAAATAGGATGTTAGTGAGAGTCTGTCTGGAGGAAGTGCTGATGTGGGTGTCAGCGATAGGGAGGACTAGGTTGGAGATCAGGATATCCCTCTTGACCTTTTTCCTTCCAGACTTAGTGAGAGGGATAGCATAGGAGATAGAATAGCAGTTTGAGAAAATAGGAGAGATTGCGGTGGGTGTGTGGAGGCAGGAGGGGTAAATGAGCGTGGAAAAGAAGCACGGTCCACAGGCACGACCACAGGAAGCACCAAAGGCGGAGGCTACACACAAAAGGAGGCACATAGGAGGCTAAAAGCGGGATACACAGCACAGGGGAACACAGGGGCAGTGTGGATGAGGCCTAGTTTGAACACAACAGAAATGCAAAAACACCCAGATTTGACTTTCCTAAAAGGATGAAAAAATTGCCTAGTTTCAACACAACAGAAACACAAAACACCCAGATTCGACTTTCCAAAAGGAGGGGAAAAAGTCCTTGTTTTAACACAACAGGAATGCAAAACACCCAGATTCGACTTTCCTAAAAGGAGGGAGAAAGGTTTTTGTTTTCTTTTTTTTTGTTAATATTTTTTTTTTGTTGGCAGAGGTAAACAACAAGCACAAGAACAGCAGCAATCATTTACATTTGATAAGTACATAAAGTCACACAATGATTGTCATAAGACCACAATGTTACATTACAGGCCGATAACAAGAAGGGGAGAAAAGAAAATGCAATGTTCAGCCTTACACAATCACCACATTAAGACACCCGAGAAGAGTCGCTCTCAGACTCGCTCTCCTCCTGGTTATTAAGATAACTGTTAAATGCAGTCCAAATATACTTGGGGCGTGAGTGATTGGGAAGTATATCAAGATACACCTCCTCACAGGTCCGGGACCAGTTAAGCAAGTTCAACCATATCTGATATGTGGGGGGAGAGGGATTCTTCCAATTCTGGAGAATGCATTTCTTGGCTAGAATACAACTTATTTTTAAAAATGTAGTCATGCCCTCGGCCCTCCTAGATTTTCATATTCCAAACAGAACCCCCATGGGAACCGGATCAACAGCACTTTCAGTGACCTCTGACAATGTCGCAAGCATTTTTTCCCAAAACTCCCCCAGTTTCTGGCACGTCCAGAACATGTGTAGGTGATCTGCTCTTTCCATGTTGCACCGGGGCATGAGTGTTGACCAGAATGCGTGAACCTGGAGATCCTGATGGGGGTGTAGTATAGCCTATGTAGCAGCTTGAACTGCATGGCATGGAAGCAGAAGTTAAGGGAGACTCTATTGGTGTGCGTGCGCATTTTCCCCCATATGTGGTCAGAGACCTGCAGGTCCAGCTCCTCCGCCCACTCGTCCCGCGCCCTAGAAGGCTGGGCTGGGGTACTCTCCAGCACTAACCTATACAATGAGGAGACAAAGCCTCGGGCCCCTCCAGAGTTAGCGATGAAAGCGGTCCCAGGGGAGTCGGGGGGGCTCATCAGGGAAGGTGGGCCATGCAGTACGGAAAGCTGCCCGGAGCCTGTAGTATTGCAGCAGCCCTAGAGCTGACCCGGAGTGGCCCGGCCTCCACATCTGTGGTTTTATAAACTGCCCGTCAGGGTAGAAATCAGTTAATGCTTGGTACCCCAGGGAGTTCCAGCGCTGCGAAAGGGCCACGTCATGTGTAGGTTCCAATCCTGGAAACTCCCAGGTGGGGAGCCATTTGTAATAGAGGTACTGTTCTGCCGACATTCTGAATAACCTACCCCATGCATGTATTGTAGCGCCGACTGGGTCTATGGGCGAGTAAGGAATGTACTGTCGATGCAATATGAGTGTCATTACATTAATGCCGTCCGCTGCTAGTGATTCCAGCTTGACGTGCGGGTGGGGGGGAGTGCCTGGATACCAATGGGAGGCGTATTGGGTCTGGGCTGCTAGCCAATATAATGTTAGGTCGGGTGCAGTGAATCCCCCTCTCTCATATGGTAAGGTCATGGCCGTCCATTTCTTGCGTACCACCCCGGAATGCCACAGGAACTGCGCGCACAACTTATGTAGGTTGGCAAAGTATGTCCCCCCTGGCCAAATGGGTATGTTGCAAAATGTGTACAAGAACTTGGGAAGAAGCACCATCTTGATAAGTGAGAGCCTTCCGGCGAATGATAGTGGGAGAGGGCGCAAGCAAGCCAATTTGGTTTAGGCTATTTTCTCCACCGCCTTATAGTTATCGGCCAGCAACGTGTCCTTAGTGAGGGACACGTGGACCCCCAGGTATCTAATTCCAGTGGGCGACCAGCGGAGTGGATATTCGGTAGCTGGCCACTGAGTAGAGGTAGTGAGTGGGAAGATCTCAGACTTGGTATAGTTAATATTAAACCCAGAGTGCGTGCCAATACGAGTAATGTCCCGCAACATTGGGTCCAGGTTGAAAGAGGGATTCCTGGCGTATAGTAATACGTCATCCGCATAAAGAGATATAATTTTGAGTGTGTCTTTTAGTCGAATCCCCCTGTGGGCGTGCATGTTCTGATGTGGTCCGCCATCGCCTCTATTGCTAAAGCAAACAGGATAGGGGAGAATGGGCAGCCCTGGCGGGTCCGTCTAGAAAGCAGAATCAGGGCGGACGTTAGGGAGTTAACCCGTACCCTAGCCACTGGGGAGGTGTACAGAAGTTGGATGAATTTAATCATATTGGGGCCAATGCCCATTGTCTCCAGCACCCACCACATGTATTTCCATGACCATGTTGAATGCCTTTTGGGCGTCCATTGTGACGGCAACAGCATCCGAGCCCTGGTCTATCCGCAACATTACATTAAGCAGCCGTCTGATGTTATGAAAAGTAGATCTCCCGGGCACGGAGCCTGCCTGATCCTTGTGGACCATATATGTCATAAATGGGAGGAAGCGGTTTGCTAAAACTTTGGCAAAGATTTTAGTGTCCAGGTTCATCAGCGAAAGGGGCCTGTAGGAATTGCATTCCTCGCTGGGCTTGCCGGGTTTAAGTAGTACCGTAATTACGGCTTCATGCATAGTTGGGGGGAGAGAAGACACTCGGAGCGATTCCTCCCACACCTCCAGTAACCTGGGGGCCAGTATGGCGATGTGTTCCTGATAAAATTGAGACGTAAATTCGTCGGCCCCGGGAGCCTTACCCTTGGGGAGGTCCAGATCACAGTAACAATCTCGTCAAGGTGGAGCGGGGCATCTAATTGGTCCCTAGTGGTGGGGGAGATACTTGTGGTAGGGATTTGGTCAAGTAGTTCCTTCATGTGTTGGTCGCTGTGTTCGGGGGGTTGGGCATAAAGGTCTGTGTAGAACTCAGCGAAGGCGTTGAGTATCTGCTGGTCCTCATATTGAGTGGCACCTTGTCTGTCTTTGATGCATGTGATCTGGGTCTGCCCCCAATACCCCCTTGCCAGGGCAGCTAGTGTTCTCCCGGATCTGTCACCCTCCCTATACCTTTGTGCGGCTAGAGGGCGGCTAAAGTATAAAACCTCTCTGGTTGCGTGTGTGTTGAATGCCTGGAGTTCATCATTAATTATGGCGAGTGTGGATGGGTTAGAGGACGTTGTACACTCGTGCTCCAGTTCCCGCAATTTGGCCTTGGAGTGACTGAAAGCCGCTCTAATTGTCTTCAATACCCCTTGCTCTTTGGATATGGACATACCTCTAATGAAGGGCTTGAAGGGGTCTCATCGTAAACCAATAGTAGTGGCCTGGGGAGTGTTAAGCTCGAAGAAAGACTCAATGTCAGCCAGGATATCAGCCTTGAACACGATATCCCGCATTAAGGCTGATTTAAATCGCCATGTATTAAATGTTGGGACAGGCTTTCCCAATTCCACTGATAAGGTGATCGGGGCATGATCTGAGAGGGTCTTGGTCAGTATCTGTGCTCCCCTGATCCTCCCCACCACCTTGCCCGATACCAGGAATAGGTTGATTCTGGAGGAACTGTCATGAACGGAGGAATAGTGAGTATATTCGCGAGATAATGGGTGTAGCAGTCTCCAGACTTCATGGATGTTGAGTGTTGAGCAATGTGTTAGTAGCCTGCGCGCAGCGCCGGATAATGGCCTGGGAGCCTACCCGGTCCTATCCAGGCTCGTGTTTAAAATAAAGTTCATGTCCCCTCCCCAGATGATTGGAATTCCCGTATACCCCAGTAGTATGGACACCACCCCATCCACAAAGTCAGGAGTGTCTACATTAGGCCCGTATATGTTCACGAGGAGATATTCCCTATTCACGATTGTGCAATGTAGAATCACATATCTGCCGTCGAGGTCAATGTAACTCTTATGCAGCACAAATTTGATTGGATTTATGGCTGACAGTCAGCACCCCCCTGGCTTGTGAGGAATAGGAAGTATAATATCTGTTAGGGCCCCAGGGAGATGCCATGTTCGTTGCCAGAGGGCCCTCGGAGTGCGTCTCCTGTAGATGTAGTATCTTACAACCGTGTCTTTGGGCATAGGCCATGATTTTGCGGGCCTTGGTGTGACTGCTCAGGCCCCAGACATTCCAGGACATTATAGTAGTGGGCATTTCAAGAGTTCAGGGCACATCCCAGTTGCGCCGTTGTGGCCCATATCTGCAGTCAGTGCTATATATCCGAGTGCGCCTCGGTGTAGTGAGGTGTGCCGGTCCATCTCTGCCGTTATTAACAAAACTCCCCACCAGCTCCTCCACCCTCCCTCACCACCTTTACCCAACAGGCAGTGTCCCCACCCTCCAAGTAGACCAACACCTCCCTTAAACAGGGGGGTAGTGGCGAAGACCAACCGTGGGTTCACCTCATTACAGGCCCAACAGGGGCCAAACACTACCCAGAACCAAATAACGATAACCATTGCAACTACAGTGGGGCGTGCTGTTGCCGTGTGGTTGGCATTTGAACGAAGAAGGAGACTGCGCACACTAAGAGCGTGCAAGCGTCTGTGGTACCTGCAACAATCATTCTGTCCCCATGTTATAACTCAGGTTTTCTGATAATGAAACACACAGGATACAGAATACAATGCCTCGGATTCCCTTTTAAAGGATACAGACTGGTAGCCGTAAAGGATACACTCAACGTCTTCTCCCAACCAACTGATGGCAGAAGTAGAACGAAGTGCAGTCGAGAGAAACCTTCTAACTAATGTCACTCTTTGGGGGTCATTACGACCCAGGCGGTAATTACGCCAACTTTACCACCATGGTGTAAACTATGTTTACACCATGGTGGATGGCGGATTTACCGCCCCATTCCAAGGTGAGCGGGGCGGTAAATCCCCATTTCCCATTTTCCCTTCCCCATTCCCATTTTTGCCCCATAGGGCATAATGGGAGTGGGGAAGGCGCTAATTACGCCACCGTAAATTACGGTGGCGTAATTAGCATCATGGCAGGTTAGCGCCATGGATTTTAACGGCTGCTAAAAGCTGCCGTTAAAATCGGAATCAGGCGTTAAGGGTTAACGACGGCGTAAACCCTTAACGCCTGAGTTGTAATGAGGCCCTTTGACTGGTACAATTATACAGTCAGAGTGAGTAATCAATGGGAAGGGTGTGAGTGGACCAAGTTTCACCAAGCTGTTGATAGAGAGGAAATGTATCAGGATACTATAATAATTAAGAGGACAGTAAGAGCCTATCTGATATACACTAACCTTTTGCACAGCCACTGGTAGTCCAAAGAGGTCCGAAGAATCCCAGGAAAACAAGGACAAGGAAGGAAAAGTGAGGAAACTAACCCGTACGGAACGGGGGCCGCACTAGAGCCGGGTTGGTGCACACAGGAAATCGTCCAAAGTTCAGTGCACTATTTAGTAGATAATTAGGAGGAGGAGATGGAGAATCTTGATCTAGGAAGTTATGCCCTTTTTGGTAGTGGTAAGAAATCCAGTTGGGAGAGTTGTAGGACAGAATCTCTGAGAATAAACCAACAGAAACTAACCTCTCTTGCAGTATAGGTAAGATAGGGAACCGGACTCTGCAGGGTGTATATGGCAGTCTTGTAGAATCAGCTGAAAGTTCTGTATGGAGTTGGAGCAGGAAGTTGTTGAGTGCCATGTAGGAAAGCGGCTGGAAGCCCTGTGTGGATCTGGAAGTTGCTGTGTGCCGCGTAGGAACACGGCTGGATGCTCTGTATTGAATTGGAGCTGAGTGTTGTTGGGTGCCGCATAGAAAACACGGCTGAGACTCTGTATGGGAACAGAGCGGGTAATGCGGGGCGCCGCGGAAGAACGCAGAAGACAATCGCTCTGTGCGGCTGAGAAAGGCAAAATTGCCGAATGAACGAAAAGCATCTGCGAGAAAGCAGCAGATGCCAAGCTCCGGATCAATAACTCAAGTTAACACAATCAGAAGCGCTGTCGCTTAGAATCTGTTCTATTAAATGCGGTCATCTGACGTGCACCTGACCAACGTGATGACGTACACGTTGGTCAGGTGATCCAGGCTCGTAATGTAGGGAAGAAGAAAAAAAACACACAAACGCGATCATAGCCCCAACATGACAGCACCGGCAAGTGCAGCATCAACGGCACCTCCCAGATAGCTTCCATTGTGTGTAGAACGGCTTAGCCGTTCTAAAAGCTGAAGATGCCGGTAAGAGGGAGCGTTTAGGAAGAGTAAAGGAGCCTGATGGTCCTGGAATGGCAGGCCCTGGAATGGCAGGCATGACAGTACCATCCCCAAAGGAACGCCCTACTCCTCTCGATGCATGGAAGCGACGTAGCAATATGGGAGCATGAATATTGGACAAGGGTTCCCAGGACTGGTCCTCCAGACCGTACCCCTTTCAATCAATGAGATAGTGGGGAACCCCAGCTCGCATTCTCATGCCTAGAATAGCACGGACCTTGTACTCATCAGAGCCCTTCACCAAAACAGCCAATGGTCAAACAGGCAACCGGGTCCGTGATGTACAAGATTTAACCAAAGAAACATGAAACACTGGTTGTACTTGCCAACGTGTGGGCAGGTCCAGACGTATTGCAGCTGGATTGATCACCTGTGTTATTTTGTATGGCCCAATTAAACGAGGCAGAAGTTTCCTCTTGCCCGGGATCTTCACGTTTCTGGTGGACAACCAAACTGACATGCCAGCTTTGTAGCACGGAGCAGACCTTCGACATTGATCTGCATAGTATTTGGCATTAGATTGGGCCTTCACTAGGTGGTTTCTAATTTTGGTATGTAGAGCGGTCAGCGCCTTCAACTTGTCAGTAGCCTCAGGTACCTTGTCATTTAGCTCCAAGTCCACTGGGATGGATCGTGGATGTTGACCATAAAGAGCATAGAACGGTGACAATGCCGAGAGTTATTATAGGCGAATTCAGCTGCTGGCAACAGCGAAAACCAGGAGGATTGGTACTGTAAACACAGACAATTGGCCTCATTACGACCCAGGCGGTAAGTTACCGCCTGGGCCGTGACTTTACCACCATGGCGTAAACTATGTTTACGCCATGATGGTTGGCGGACTTACCGCCCCATTCCGACCTTGGCGGGGCGGTAAGTCCCCAATCCCCATTTACCCTTCCCCATTCCCATTTTTGCCCCATAGGGCATAATGGGAGTGGGGAAGGCGTTAATTACGCCACCGTAAATTACGGTGGCGTAATTAACTCCATGGTCCCTTAGCGCCATGGATTTTAACACCTGCTAAAAGCAGGTGTTAAGTCCGCCATGGCGCTAAGGGACGTCGTACTCAGGCGGTAAGGGTCGGCGCTGTTTACGGCGCCGTAAACCCCTTACCGCCTGAGTTGTAATGAGGGCCAATGTAAGTATTGATCCATAGTTCTGTTAACCCGTTCTGTCTGCCCGTCAGTTTGAGGGTGATAGGAACTGGACATGCGATCCTCCATAAGAAGAGCAGAGGTTAACGCCTTCCAGAATCGGGATGCAAACTGCGACCACCTGTCAGTGATAATGATAGAAGGCAGTCCAAAGAACCGAAAGACGTGTTTTAGGAACAGATCGGCCAGGATCTAGGCAGTGGGAACGCCCTGACATGGCATAAACAAGGCTATTTTTATGAACTAGTCTACTACGACCCACACCGTGTCATAGTCATGGACAGGAGGTAGTTTGACTACCAAATCCATGGAGACCATGTACCAAGGTCTGTGGGGAACCGGTAACGGGCGTAGTAGTCTCATAGGTTTGCTTGGTGTGTCTTTGCATTGTGCACATAGTGCACAGGACGAAACATCTCTTGACATTTTGGGCCACCAACACCATCGGTGTAGAAGTTCTAATGTTTTTTTCTGGCCCGGATGAGCTGCTACCAGGGAATCATGACCCCAATGCAGTGCCTTATTCCGTGTTGGTAGGTACAAGGCGCCGTTCATAGACGGGAAGACCCTCTTTGATTTCGAGACAGAGATTTTGTATCTCCTGAGGATTACGTGAAACCCAATCTAGAATCTCCCTCTTCAAGGATGGTTGAACAGAACAACCACAGACCACATGTTCTGCCAATAGAGGTGGTTTAGTCTTGTTTACGCTGTCCACCCCAGAGTGCAAACGGGATAAGGCATCTGCTTTAGTATGATCCATTGCGAGTCTGTATGAAATGCGGAAATCAAATTAGGCCAAAAATAAATGCCAACGGGCCTGGCGAGCCGTAAGGCACTTCATAGTTTTGATGGCCTGTACATTGCGGTGATCGGAGTACACGATTACGGGATGTTTTGCACCAAGGAGATGGTGTTGCCATGTGAGAAACGCGTCTTTGATGGCCAATAATTATTTCTCGGTCACTGTGTAGTTTCTCTCGTATGGGGCTAGCTTACTTGAGAAAAACGCCACAAGATGTTCCATCCCAGTGTCTTTGCAAACCTGGGAAGGATCATGCCAAGGGCCAGATTAGAAGCATCAGCTTCTAGGATGTACGCTAATTCAGGATCTGGATGTTGTAAGAAAGGAGCCGTGGTAAATGCCTCCTTGAGGAGGTCGAATGCCGCCTGGGCCTCCGGTGTCCAGTGGAATGGAGTCTTGGAACTGGTTAAAGCCATAAGTGGTGCCACTACTCGAGAGAAAGAATGGATAAATAATCTCTAAAAGTTTGCAAATCCAAGAAACGATTGCAGGGACTTAGTAGAGATGGGTACCGGCCAGTCCAGGATGGCTTTAACTTTAGAGTGGCTCATTCTGACTCCATGACTGGTGATGTCATACCCCAAGAACTCTACATCCTGAGAGTGAAAAACGCATTTCTCTGCCTTAACGAAAAGATGATCTCGTAACCTCTGAAGTACTTTGGATACATGTAGAAGGTGTTCCTCTAAGGAGGCTGAGTAAATTAGTATGTTGTCAAGGTATATAACCACAAATTGGTCGAGGTAATCACTAAAGATATCATTCATAAAATATTGAAAGGTTGCGGGGGCATTGTACAAGCCGAAGGGCATGACGAGGTATTCATATAACCCATACCGGGTCTTGAAGGTGGTCTTCCACTCGTCACCGGCTCCAATCCGTACAAGGTTGTACGCACCTCTCAAGTTTAACTTAGTGAAAATGACCGAAGTACCCAACTGATCCAGTAGGACGTTAATCAATGGCAGAGGATACTGGTTTTTCACTGTTATGGCATTGAGAGCCCTGTAATCAATGCAGGGCCTCCAGTCCCCTTCTTTTTTAGGGACGAAAAACAACAGAGATGCGGCAGGGGACCATGAAGGATGGATAAAGCCTGTCTGGAGGGCTTTATCGATGTATTCCTTCAGGACTGCATCTTCTTGTTGAGTAAGTGAGTAGACTCGACTGGATGGAGTCTTGGCTCCAGCAATCAACTCGATTGGACAGTCGTATTGACGGTGTGAGGGCAATACCTCAGCCTTGCCTTTATAAAACACATCAGCAAACTGGTAGTATTCCTGAGGTATCAACGATTTAGGTGACGCCAGAGCACTTATTCTCGGAAATCCTTCTAGAAATGCCAAAACAGGGGTGTCATGAACCCCTCCAGAATCCGAAAAGCATTTCTCGTTGCAATAATCTGAAGGATACTGGAGATGACCTGTGACCCAATCTATCACAGGGTTACGTAACTTGAGCCAAGACAGTCCCAATATCAATGGATATTGGGGTGCCACGATTACATCAAAGACCATGTTTTCAGTGTGACCATCAGGCAAAGAGACTGCGATGGGTAATGTTTCTTCCGTTACCAAACCGGAAGACAATGTTGAACCATCTACTGTTTTGACTGACTCTGGTACTATTTTAGTCGTTATAGGAATCGCTGATTGTTTTGCGAAGTTAACATCTATGTAACTATTAGTCGCACCAGAGTCTACCATAGCCATGGTCTTAATGGTGATGTCATTGAAACACAAGGACACCGTTACTGCAATGGATGCGTTTAATGACAATGCGGAGTCCGTTTTGGTACTCGGCAGAGGGACACCCACTATTGCCGAGCTCTGGCGTTTCCCGTCTTTTTGGCCGGTTTCTTGGGACAAGAAACCAGTAAATGGTCCGCAGAACCTCAGTACATGCATAGATTGTTCTTGCGACGGTTTTCTCGCTTAGCAGCGGATAAACGACCACGAATAGTCCCCATTTGCATGGGTTCAGGTTCGTTAGAGGAAGCCTGAGTAACTCCAGGGAGATTCGGTGCAAACAAGAAGGGTTTCTTCTCGCCTTACCTGGCGGATCTCCGGGCATCAATCTGGAGAACAACGTCAAGTAGTTCCATGAATCCTGATGGCACAACAGGAACTGTCGACAAGGCGTCTTTCAACTCCTCGGACAGTCCTTTATAGAAGACTGCGGTCTTCTTATCTTCCGGCCACTGTGTTTCAGCCGTTAATTGGTTGAATCGTGCAAGATAGGCCACTAAGGATTGGTTACCCTGTTGTAAATTCAAAAGTTCCAAATCAGTTGCCTGAGTGGCATACCTCATATCGAACACTTTGCTCATTGCTGACAACAGCTCATCGCAGTCATATAGTAACGGGCTGTTGGTCTCCAGCAAAGGGTTTGCCCAGGCTGCTGCAGTGCCCCCCAAATGTGACAACACAAACTCTGCCTTAGTTGTCAAGTCCGGAAAAGAACTGGGTCTACACAGGAAATGGAGACAACACTGAATCACAAAAGTGCGATAGGTCTTAGGGTCTCCCGTAAACCTCTCAGGTGGAGCCAGAGGGAACTGTGTTGGCATCCATACCTGAACGGGTTCTCTTTGGGGTGCAGACAGACCTGAACCGGAAGCAACAGGTTCAGGAGCAGCCATTCCTTGAGAGGAGGCACGTATGGCGTCTTGCATCACATCCATACAATGGCGCATGGTATCCTGCGCTGTGATCATCTCCTGTCTTAAATCGGCCAACAACTGGGTGAGGACAGTAAGGGGATCGGAACCCTCCATTTTAGGCTTCTGATTCTGTTATAACTCATGTTTTCTGATAATGAAACACACAGGATACAGATGCTCGACGTCTTCTCCCAACCGACTGATGGCAGAAGTAGAACGAAGTGCAGTCAAGAGAAACCTTCTAACTAATGTCACTCTTTGGGGGTCATTACGACCCAGGCGGTAATTACGCCAACTTTACCACCATGGTGTAAACTATGTTTACACCATGGTGGATGGCGGATTTAACGACGGCGTAAACCCTTAACGCCTGAGTTGTAATGAGGCCCTTTGACTGGTACAATTATACAGTCAGAGTGAGTAATCAATGGGAAGGGTGTGAGTGGACCAAGTTTCACCAAGCTGTTGATAGAGAGGAAATGTATCAGGATACTATAATAATTAAGAGGACAGTAAGAGCCTATCTGATATACACTAACCTTTTGCACAGCCACTGGTAGTCCAAAGATGTCCGAAGAATCCCAGGAAAACAAGGACAAGGAAGGGAAAATGAGGAAACTAACCTGTACAGAACGAGGGCCGCACTAGAGCCGGGTTGGTGCACACAGGAAAGCGTCCAAAGTTCAGTGCACTATTTAGTAGATAATTAGGAGGAGGAGATGGAGAATCTTGATCCAGGAAGGTATGCCCTTTTTGGTAGTGGGAAGAAATCCAGTTGGGAGAGTTGTAGGACAGAATCTCAGAGAATAAACCAACAGAAACTAACCTCTCTTGCAGTATAGGTAAGATAGGGAACCATACTCTGCAGGGTGTATATGGCAGTTTTGTAGAAGCAGCTGAAAGTTCTGTGTTGGAGCAGGAAGTTGTTGAGTGCCACGTAGGAACGCGGCTGGAAGCCCCGTGTGGATCTGGAGCTGTAAGTTGCTGGGTGCCGCGTAGGAACACGGTTGAGATTCTGTACGGGAACAGAGCGGGTAATGTGGGGCGCCGCGGAAGAACGCGGAAGACAATCGCTCCGTGCGGCTGAGAAAGGCAAAATTGCCGAATGAACGAAAAGCGTCTGCGAGAAAGCAGCAGAAGCCAAGCTCCGGATCAATAACTCAAGTTAACACGATCAGAAGCGCCATTGCTTAGAATCTGTTCCGTTAATTGCGGTCAGCTGACGTGCACCTGACCAATGTGATGTACACGTTGGTCAGGTGATCCAGGCTCGTAATGTAGGAAAGAAGAAAAAACACACAAACGCGATTGTAGGCCCAACATGACATCACCGGCAAGTGCAGCATCAACGGCGCCTCCCAGATAGCTTCCATTGTGTCTAGAACGGCCTAGCCATTCTAAAAGCTGAAGATGCCAATAAGAGGGAGTGTTTAGGGAGAGTAAAGGAGCCTGATGGTCCTGGAATGGCAGGCCCTAGAATGGCAGGCATGACACCCCGACACCAGTAGGCAGGTCCGGCCAGAAGCTGGACAGGGATTAGACAGGGCACCTAGTGGGCTCCAAAAGCTATAGTAAAGAGTGCATACAGTCAGTGAGGAGGGAGCAAACTAGGTGCCAATTGTGTGTGTCCGGGAACCAAGTATATATGGATAGATGATCAATATTGCCATTAACACATAGGGACCAAAACGTTATCAACCAGATATAGGCCCCAGGGAGTAACGCCAGCTAGTGCTCAGTCATTGGGCCTCATTACACAGTAGGCGGTAAAAATCGCCAATTACCGGCATGGCGTAATTAGCGTGTCCGCCCTCTCAAGAGGCCGCAAATTGCGTGCCATTACGAGATCGCGGGCACGAGCCTACCGCCATGCCGGTAATGAGCCTACCGCCATGCCGCAAAAGTCCCCAAAAAGTCCCTTAACGGCATCGTCGAAAGCGCTGTTAGCACTTCCAACCTGCCGCCAAATGCAAATAGCGTTCTCCGCAAATAGCGGTGACCGCCATTAGCGGTCACCGCTAATAGCGGTTACCGTAATTTTGTGGAACCGGAAATAGCGTCATCGCATCGGAACGGGAAAGAGCATGGCGGCCATCTTTAACAACACAATCCATTGCCATCCTCCTTATCCAGGACACCTTACCAGGAGCCACGTTGGAAAATACACCAAGGACACCATTAAGATGCCCAAGGCCGTTAAAGAATCGTCTGAGCGGCAACGCAAGGAGAAATTTAGCAAGGAGGAGCGCCTTATGCTCACGCAGACACTAGCAGACAATGCTCAGGTGGTCTTCAATAACAACATGCGTCGGGAGACCATTGTGAAGAAGAAGGCCATCTGGGAAGAGGTAGCCCACAAGGTCAGCGCGGTAGGCACCACAACCCGCACAGTCAAAGACTGCCGAAAGAGGTGGGATGACTTCCTGCTCCGTGTGCGGAACATTCTATCCGTTAACCGCAACCTGGCTACGGGCACAGGAGGAGGCAGTGAATCGCCAATCAAGCTCACTGAGTGGGAGGAGACATGTGCATCAACTATCGGGGTGGAATCCATCGAGGGAGTTGGACAAATGGAGCATGGCGTGGCCATTTCGTCCGATGGAGGTGAGTGTATGCATCAAACAATGCACAGTGAAGTGTGATGTTCCCCCCAATCATGTGTCCATATGAATGCCGTGGATCCAGCCACAAACAAATATGCATGCATCACCACATACCCGTACAACACAGAGCCATTCATGCATGACCCACCCAACATCCCCATTACCTGCATCCACACTAAAGAGCCCTAAATGCATAGAACGGAATGACGTATTCATTTAGCTCAAGGCAGGTCGACCCATGACTGATGGTTTTCAACATTTCTCACCCGTACAGGATCACACACTGACACTGAGGAGGCACGCACTTCCACACCTGCTCCCACATCCAGCAAAAAAGCCAGGAGGGATGCCACAGGGGACACCGCCACATCCGCAAGGGCAGCCAGGACGAGTGACCATGACCACAGGGACAAAGGCAGCCAGAACACCAGTTGCACGCATCCACAGGCCATGCCTGCTACCGTCGTGGCACCCACGGAAGTGTGTCTCCCAGCAGGTGAGGGCAGCATCGAGGGAATGCACTCTGCTGCCACCAGCTCAACGGGTGAGGCAGCAGCCACTGCCCCACCTTCAGATGAGGAGGAAACCCCTGCCATTGATGCTGATAGCCAGAGCCCCAGACCAACAAGCCCCTTACTGGCAAGCCCAAGGTTCTCTTCAGGTCCGGGTAGTCATGGAGAATCACCCACCCCTGAAGGGCCATGGAGCCCCCAGATATCCTCTCCTGATGCAAGTGCAATGGGTCCAGGTGCATCAGCCATCCCACCAGCACCCACCATGCGACATGACCTCTTGTCCATCTTTCAGAGGCAGACCGAGATGAGTGGCCTAGTAGGGCAACATGTGGCAGAGACAGCCCGCCTGAGGGAGGACATTGCTACACTTGCACAGCAGACAAGGGAGGGCATGGAGGCATGCACCAACCGAATCTGCAGTGAAATGGCCCAACTGCGGCAGGCCATGAACCGCATAGCAGATGCTATTGAGCGTCGGTGCCCACTCACGGCCCAGGAAGAACCAGGCCCCTCCTCGTCTGGGAGTTCACGTCATACTAGTCCTCTACGCCGGTCTATGCGGAACCTGCGGCGCACGGCTTCACAACCACCAGATGACGATGCAGGCACTGGCAAATAGGGCCACCAAGATTCAGGTGCCACATGTGGCGATGGACACATTCACGCCATGAGACTCACATGGGAGTGTGGAGGGGGGAGGGGGGTAAGGGTGTATTTGGGTGTGTTGAGGGGGGAGGGGGTTAAGAGTGTATTTGGGTGTGTTGAGGGTGGAGGGGGGTAAGGGTGTATTTGGGTGTTTTGAGGGGGGAGGGGGGTAAGGGTGTATTTGGGTGTGTTGAGGGGGGAGGGGGTTAAGGGTGTATTTGGGTGTGTTGAGGGTGGAGGGGGGTAAGGGTGTATTTGGGTGTGTTGAGGGGGGAGAGGGGTAAGGGTGTATTTGGGTGTGTTGAGCGGGGAGGGGGTAAGGGTGTATTTGTGGAGTTGGGGTACTGCACTTTGTATCACATTATGTTCAATATACACTGTTCTGAGTTTGAAACCCAAGCATGGTCTCCATTATTGTGTATGTGTCATTCATTGTGGACAGGGTCCTTTGTGGGCCTCGAAACATGCACCAGGGCAACAATTCCCATCTACGTCCATGCTATTTCACCTTGGTGCATGATGAGATCACAGAATCAGATGCTGATGCCAGCGTGTGCCTCCTTGGCACTGCCTCTTTCATGTCCTGCCGGGGCATTCCACCCGCACTCATCCCCACCCACATCATACACTTCTGGTGGTTGCATGCCAATTTCAAGTGGCATAGGCACATTCCATCATATGCACATTTTGTGATGCTCTACACATGCCATGGTTGTCTTTGCCACTTTGACATGGCCGTACAGGAGTGCCACACCCAGGCCGCTTAGGCAGCGGAGCACTGTCATTGGAAGGATGTGCAATATTGTTGTCCTCTTCCTGATGGTTCTGTGGGTTCCGTACAGGGGTTAGGAGCCACCTCCTCAGTGGATGGCTGTCATCGCCTGTATTGTGTGAGGAATGGGTACCTGTTGCGGCTCACCTCTGGTGCTGGCTGTTGTTGTTGGTGCTGCACTGCTATCATGTACTCCAGCCCATCATGTCATGCTGCTGCTATTGGGACCATCTTGGTGTGGGAAGGGGTGTGGTGTGCTCTTTTGTGCTGCCTGTCTCCATTGCATACACCTGTGCTGATTGTGTCCACCTGTGGCAGATGGGTACACTGATCAGGTCTCTTAACGGGTGCTTTTCGATGCCGTTATTTGCGCCATGCCGGTAAGGGGTTTTTAGGTGTTTTCCAGGCCGCTAATGCCATGTCCGCATGGCTTGTGATGCCCTGGTATTAGCGCCATGGCGCTCATTCTGGCATGGGGGTCACGCGCAGGCCGACTTGCCGCTATTAGTGGCACCGTAATTAACGGGTGTGCTAATAGCGGTGGGTCCAGGTCGTGATTGGCTTGGGAAATTACTGGTACCGGTAATTCATTACCGGTACCGGTATTCCCTTACCGCACAACGTGTAATGAGGCCCATGGGGTTATGGAGAGTGGAAAAATCATTCTCAGCCTAAAACCATCAAACTGTCAGGGCGACCTCTGCCCCCCACAAATCATTAAAGATGCGTCAAGAGACCTCTCGCCAGTCATCACCAGACTCATTAACGCCTCCTTCTCCTCAGGTACCGTCCCCAGCAACCTTAAAGAGTCCTGAGTCCTCCCCCTTCTCAAAAAGCCCTCTCTTGACCCCTCTGTTCCCACCAACTACAGACCTATTACCACCGTCCCATTCCTGCTCAAGATACTAGACAAGACAGCCTACCAACAAATTCAAAAATACCTTGAAATAAACCATCTCCTGGGTATTCGGCAATCAGGCTTCAGACCCCAACACGGGACAGAAACAGCCCTTATCGACCTAAGGGCTCAAATTGACACCCTTAGAGACAATGGGAAAACTGCTCTATTACTTCTCCTAGACCTCTCTGCGGTATTCGATCTAGTTGATCACAAAATCTTATGCAATCACTTGGATTCAGCTGCCCACTTCTCCCAAGAAGCCATTGTTGGATCGAGTCATTCCTTAGCAACAGATCCATGCGTGTCTTCTCCACCACTGCTGCCACCGACCCCATCCCCATCACATGTGGAGTCCCCAAAGGCTCATGCATCTCACCCACAATGTACAACGTGTTCATGAAGCCCCTGTTTGATGATCTAGATGGTCTGGGTATCACCTACACTAATTATGCCGATGATACCCAGATCCTCATCGCATTGACGGGAGATTACAACCATGATTTGGCCTTGGTGAACAGGGTGTACCTCATCATCAAGGCATGGATGGCTTCTCATAGTCTATGCCTGAATGATGACAAGAATGAACTCATCATTCTTGGCTCCACCTCAAACCTAACCAAACTGGACCACAACTACACCAGCTTCATTATAGACGGTAACCCGATCAAGGTAGCCAAGGAAGTAAAAATCTTAGGAATATACATTGACTCCTCCCTCTCCTTCCATAAACAGGTTAGCTCTATGGCATCCTCCACGGCCTACACATGTAAGCTTATAAGAGCAGCCAAACCCTTCTTATCCACCCAGAGTTCCATTACGTTAGCCAGAGCCCTGGTATTATAAAAACTGGACTACTGTAATGCCCTCTACGCAGGAGCTAGAAAGCAGGTTACTAACAAAATACAGACGCTACAAAACAACCCTCTCAGAGCAGCGCTTAGCATCCCCAGGAGAGAACACATCTCTAACATCAGGAGAACCCATAATTGGCTCAACACTACTGATAAAATCCTGCTCAAAGTAGCCTCACTAACACACAAATGCCTCAACAACGCTGCCCCCCGCTACTTAGTCGATAGAATAAGTAAATACACATCTAATAGACCTACTAGAACCTCCAATGCAAATCTGCTCACAGTTCCAGGTGAAAGCAGCCCAACATTGGAACTCCCTACCACCCTCTCTAAGGACACCCCAAACATACACACACTTCAGACGCAACTATATCCACTGGATAAAGAACAATGACCACTAACACTATCCAACCTCACCGGTGTAAACTATGTAAATATGTATACTTGTAAATTTGACAACTTCTGCCTTACCGTGACTGCTTCTACCTTCCATTGTCCCACTGTAATTATTGTAATGCATTGTAACTTGTAACCAAGCTGTGAATAACCATGCTGCTCCTGCGCCCTCATACCTTCGGGTCTGGTGCGCAATACAAATGAATAAACTAAACTAAACTAAACTACTCTGAGATTCAATAAACTTCACCGCTTCGTCAGGAACCGTGAAGAAGTACAGTTTTTCTTTATATGTGATCTTTAGTTGTGCCGGGAACAGTATTGCGTAGGGGATGTTGCGCTCTCTGAGTCATTTTTTGACGCCAAGGAACTGACGCCTTTCCTGTTGCACCCCCACAGAGAAGTCTGGGAAGATCCTGATGGTGTGGGCATCGAGGTAGAAGTCTCCTCTCTCCCGTGATAAACGAAGAATGAAATCCCTGTCCCTGTAATTTAGAATCCGAGCGATGATAGGCCTGGAGAAGTCGCCTGGTTTGGGACATGGTGATAGGGCCCGATGGGCACGCTCAACCATGAAGTATGGGGATAAGGCGATTGTTCCTACGGGAACAGGACTCCAAATCATCACATTTCGCCTTCATGTCACGGGATAGGGTGGCGATAGTTTCCTGAAGTGTGTATTACATCCTCATTTGTGCCTATCCTATTCTCCGCCTCAATGATCCTTGTCCCGGCTTGGTCAACTCGAGATTTGAGTGAGGTGATGTTAGCATTGATGTCATCCAGCTTCTCATGGAAGGAAGCAAAATTCTTAGCCATGGATTCCATCAATGTGGTGAGATCTGGGACTAGTGTGCCTGGGCGTGGTTCGCCCTCGTGTTCATCTTGAGCGGGTGGCATGTCAACAGTCTCAGCCCTTTGCACAGTTTTAGTAAACTTATCCATCGCACCCACCTTCCCCCTTCCTCTTGACCGGTTAGACATATCTCTCGCAGGTCAGGGTGCGGTAATGTTAGCGACAGCGAAGCGTGAGGCGATAGGATGATCGATGGTGATGGTGTGTATCAGCTTGAAGGTGCTTGGAGGGCAGAGGCCGTGGCAGCTAGGGGGGAAAAGGGGGCACCAGGAGAAAGAGGGGGTGGCAGTGGGTGCATCTATGTCTCCACTGGTAGTTGCCGCCCCTGGTGCACCAAGCGCCGGATAAAAGGCGGGTGACTAAGTGGTGTGCAGATCCGACATGGTGGTGCTGTTTGGGATGGCCAATGGAGTGGTTGTCTGTTTTTGGAGGTGTCTGACCACTCATCCCAGGGAGGGAATGGGCCCCAGGGTCCCGCCGATGCAGTCGTGTGCGAGTGTGTCCGTGGGTGCAAATTGACCTTGTAGGGGGGCATCTCCAGTGGGCCCGGCTCCACGAAGGGGCCAAAGCAATAATACAAAGCGGCAGATGGGAGTTCCTGTCCCTGCCCCCGGTGCTGTACATTTTATTATGGGCACTGCTGAGGCTGCGGACTGTTAGGGGCCACAGCAGCAGTGAAGTTCAAAAAGGAAATAAAAAAACAAATGCAGCCCCCCAGCTCCTCACCTGCCCCGCGAGCACGTTAGTCCACTTGTGGGGGATGTTCCTCTTAATAGCGTTGCACCGGCAGCAGCAGCCGGCGTTAGTGTAGCCCCAAAGCGCAGCCCAGGCACGGATGCGGTGGAGGCTCTGAACAGAAGGCACGGTAGGAGGCTCCAGTAGCCCATTCCAGGTCCCGTGCCGGTCCAGATCTCCCAGAGGACTGGCAACCCGGAGAGACCAGGGCGGGGCCGAAACAAGGGGCAGCGGCGGCAGGCTCCGATGATGGGCCAGCGAGCAGCTCCACCCCCGGTCCAGGGCTCAGCCACCAGCCGGCATCAGTGGGCTCCCGCGGCTCAGGCCGCAGCAGCGTCAGCCCCAGTGATGCAGGGCACGGGGAGGCGCACCCCGGAAGAGAAGAGGGTGAGCAGCGTCTTCCCTGGCTGCAGGCACCAGGCTGCGTTCGGGGGAGGGGACACGGCCCAACGTGGAGTCCCCCACGCGGCCTCGCCGCAGAGTGCTGTCGGCCGTAGCCGGCTTCCCAAGCTGCGTTTTTTCTGGAAAGAGCCGCTGGATGGTGCGGGCGGCGTCAGGCACAATCCAATGTAGAGTTCAGGCAAATAAATGCAGGCAAGCCACTGATGGTGGCGGGTGTGTGCCAGGTCTCCACAGAGCAGATGGGCTATGCAGCCATTTTTCTGGCTGCTCAACAGCGCCCCCCAGAAAGGCCTACTTTTAACAAATCAGAAGTGCAAGAATGCAACTTTACTGGCGAGATGTGAGAGATGGCTAACAATACAATATAATGACACATTTAATGGTGTAACAAGTGTAATCGGATGATTGGGTCAGTTTAGTGGGGTGCAGTGATTGCTGCCACCTTGACCACAACACACCTACCTTGTTTGCCGCAGCAGGTTGGCAGCTGCAGTCGTCTTGCTTCTACGGCTGACACTGGCAGACACCATCTGGAGCTCTCCTTCGAGTTGTCCTTTGCCTCTGGGTCCTTAGCCAAGGGGCCTGCCATGGCATGGGCTGCCTAGCAAGTGACTAAAGTGCTAGATGGCCAATGTGAGCGCAGTGGGCGAGAAGGATGAGGGAAAAGGAGCAACCAGGAAGCAGGGCCAAGAGGAGGGGAAGTGGGTGCAACACGCACTGCAGCGTAGAAAAGAATGTTACAAAATTAAGTTTAAAGGTGCCTAAGACATGAATCCAACTCACCCCAGCAACTGAGAAAAGGAAAGCCTAGGGTTCCGCTCCACTCCGAGTGGGTGGAGATGGGGAAGAGGAAAGGAGCACCCCACTCATTTGAGTCAGGGCAAACTGTTAAAAGGTATTACACAAACACGTAGAGTGATCAGTGTAACTACTAGAAAGAGTTTGGCTACTGGAAAGCAGAGTGCCGACACCAGCCTCAGTATAACGGTTGAGGAGGACAGCCAACTGTACCGAGCGGAATGGCAAGGTCTCTGCCGCCACTGCCATTACTACTGATTGATGTATAGGATTTCCAAGGAGTCTCTGAGCTTATTGCATCACTTATATCGAATGATCCTGCTCCCCCTTATGCTGACCGTATTGTTGCTGGTCAAAATATTTCATGTTTGGTTGACACAAGAGCATCACGTTCCACGCTAAAATCCTCTGAGTTTCCCCTGACAAAGCTTCTGATGATGTAGTAAACGCTGTACCTATAGGGGGTACTCCAATACCTCATCCTGTGACCACTTTGCTTATGGACACAATAGACCCAATTTCTGACCAACATGCATTTTTGGGGAGCTCTTATTTCCCTGTGAATTTGTCCAGATTAGATTTATTGTTCAAACTAAACTGCACTATTCACTGTTCCCCTGATGGTGCATATCTTGATATTCCCGCTAACAGTGTAAGAGGTACTGGAAGTATTGCAGGAAATTACCCGTTTGCACCCTGGGGACCGGGCTAACACTTCCTGTCCACGGCTTGGGCTGTTGGACCGGGACCCAGTCAAATTATGGTCAACCCATGCAAATAATACTGCATTTATGGTTAATGCTGAGCCAGTTAAAATCATTTTGAATCCATGTGTATCTCAGTATACTATTTCCCGACAGGCTGAAGAAGGTGTCCATCCGGTGATAGAATTCCTTCTCCAACAAGGCATTATTGTACCAACCTGCAGTCCCTCCCTGCAATACTGCGATTTTGCCTACGACGAAGAAAGGTAAATAGGTTTTATCGGTTTATTCAGGGTTTGCATGCGGTCAATGCAGCCATGTTACCAGCTTTTCCAGTGGTACCCAATCCAACTATCATTTTGTCATGTATTCGCTATACAGGCAAATATTTCACTGTTGTAGATTTGTGTTTGTTGTAGATTTGTGTTCAGCTTTTTCCTCCATACCGATACATCCTGATAGTCAGTATGTTTTTGCATTTGCCCATAAATAAACGCAATATATGTGTTCAGTGGGCTTACAATAGAGTATGTAGAACGTCCTACCGTACTTCCCAAATTTTAATGAAAGATCTTGATTTGGTACAGTTTCCAGGAGGGCAGACGCTGGTGAAGTATGTAGATGATCTGCTCCTAGCTTCCCCTCCTTGGAAGCGTGTGTGGAAGGCTCACTTGTCCTGTTCAAAGCGCTCACTGAAAAGTGTCACAAGGAATCTAAAGACACAGTTACAGTTATTTCTTCCCTGTGTTCGGTACCTTGGCCATGTGATTTCTGCTGGGGAAAGACATTTGTCCCAGGATCAGATTGCAGCAATCCTAAAAGTCCCTAGGCCCCGGACTAAGAAGCAGATTAGGGGGTTCATCGTGATAGTCAGTTACAGCCGACAAGGGGCCACCGGGAAATGTATCCATAGTTAAGCCCCTGCAGAATCTCATGCATGAAACGACACCCGAGCCCCTGCCATGGCCTCAGGAAACAGAAGATGCCTTTGTCACCATTAAGCAGGCACTCACAATGGCTCTGGCTTTAGGTTTGCTAGAATACAGTAATCCCTTTGATTTGTTTTATGATGAGCGCAATGGGTTGCTCGAGGTGTGTTGACTCAGTTACACAGTGATAAGCACCACACCGTATCATATCACAGTGTAGCCTTATATCCAGAAGCTGTGGGATTCCGAACTTGTCTGTGAGACATCATCACTGCAGCCCTATGATAGAGTGTTACGCTCACCTGGTCTCTGCGGAGGCGTTGGGGCACGGTTGCAGCCCTCCCCGGGGGTGAGGTCGCTCGGGTCCGACTTCGCCCTCTGCGCTTATGTGGTGACTGGTGGTAATAGGTGACGCTGCTCGGGACTGCTCCTGCGTGGAGAATAGGGGGCGTGAGTATGCCAGCTTGTGCGCCTGATCCCCTTCCAAACCCCTTCTCACAAACCGTGGTACCCGTGGGATGCGCTGTCCCTGGAAAGCTCACCTGTTGATTAGTTTTGGCGAACACTCTGTCCTGCTGCTTCTGGCAGGGCGCTTGTATGATCTGGACCGAGTTCCTTCACTGGTCCCTTGCACCTGGTAGTCCAGTCCTTCTGCTACTAAGCTACTATACTTCAGGTAAGTGTTCAAGTTTGCCTATGTCTTTCCTCGTCTGTTTTTGTTGTATTGTAAAGTTTGTTGTCATGTATTGCTGTCCTTTCCACTTTTGATGTTTGCTCTTTTGCTTTCTTCCCAAGCAGGTGATGTTACTGGCCCGGCAGAAGCTGCGGAGATTGAGGCGACAGCCAGAGGGAATGAGGAACGAAGCTGCAGCGGTACCGTAGCTGGTAAATTGTTAACTAGGGGGTGCGCAGGGTTCAAATGTGGCACGGCCCTAGCACGGATGTTCTAACATTGTCTTTCTTCTTCGTCACAGGGTCTGAGTTTGTGGATGCCCAGTGCGGTGCTGCGGCGTCGGGATCAAGATCACTGGCTGTCAGGAGATGAGTCTGCCGATGAAGCGATGAAGCACCAGTTTCTTGGAGGTGAGTATGCAGGAGAACGCCTGGTTTCCAAAGGTAAGTAAACTGGTCCAAGCGGCGGTGAGCGTCATGTTGCACGTGAGTGCACAGTAACACGAAGCACCGGCCTTAAGGATGGAGCAGCTTATATAGCTGAGCTTCTGAAGCCACACCCACCAGGTACAGCCTGCCTGCCACACACTGCCACACCCGATGAGTCAGTACATGAAGATCAGTCCTAGGGAGCCACATCTGATGAGTCAGCACATGATGATGTTCTCTGGAAATAAGTCTTTCAGCTCCTGGAATGTTCTTGTAAAATAAAAGCACCCCTGCACTGAAGTAAAGTAAAAGCACTCCTGCACTGAAATAAAGTGTTCCTGCTCACATCTCTATATGAGCCTGGTGCCTAAGGCGCCAGGACTGAGTCCAGCCAGGGCCCCTGTGTTTACAGGTCCCAAAGAGACATAAGTGAGTCAATTGACCCATTGCCCCGATCACTATATGGTGTGGTTTTTGTGTTCTGGGGCCTTTGAACATGACATAGAGAAGAATGACTCCTTGGTATAAGGGCATCCTGTCATGTTTGTGGTTCCCCATGATATATTGTCATTATTGCTAAAAGGGAAGACACAATATGTGTCAAATTCCCACCTCACCAGATATGAAAAGTTGCTAATTCCCGCTGCCAATGTAACCCTCTATCGCTGTTCACTTCTGAATCAGGCCTCTTTGTTAACAACCACTGAGGATGGAGAGCCGCATGACTGTTAGGTCATTGTGGAGTGGGAAGACATCAGGATTTGCACACAGACAACAAAGATAAAGGTTTGGTTATAAAATGTTATTAAATAAAAATGAGGTTGGGAAAAAGCCATAGCTTGCCCTATCCTAGGTGGGATTTCCCTACCTAACTGAAAACTAATGAGTCTTTGTTAGGACTTCCAACTTAAAGTCTGTCTGTGTCAAAACCTAATCTTGCCCTTACATACTAAATGGAAATGTGAAAAGGTAAAGTTTAACTAAAAAATATATTGTTCATCAGCTACTTCTGTGGCTCTAGATCTTCAGGTTCAAAAAGGGATTCCCTTCCCCTATGTGTTTAACTCTCTCCAACTCTTTAACTAATAGTTCTCTTAAATGTTTTCAATATCGGGGGGCGCTGTTGCGCATGAGCTAAGATGGGCGCGTGAGTGTGGGGCTCCGTCTCTGTCTGCCTGACGGCTTCACATGGCGCATCCTACTGAATTCTTGGACCATTAAACTTTAAAACTGTTGCTGCGGGAGGGCTATGCCCCCGACATCCTACAGGCCAGCTTTCACGTTCTCAGTGGCCTCCCCACAGCGATCTGGAATGTTTGTCTCCACTTCCCTGCCCGCCCTGCCTGACTGATGACGAGGGCGGCTGCGGCTAACTTGCCTAGCCCTTCCTATCCCTTCCTTCTCAGCAGAGAGGACAACTCACTGCATCGACTGTTTACTTCACCGTGAAAGCCCCGGGCCATGCAGGCCTCTGTACCCGGTGCTTGAGTGCGATACCCTCTATCCAGACTGGAGGTTTGGGGTTATGCAGCAGTGACAATGAGCAGCCAGGCCGGACAGCAAGAGGGCCAGGGAGCCACGCCAATCAGATGTAAGTCTGGGGCACAGGTACCGGCAAAAAGGCGCCAGCTTCCCCGCAGAGTCTGTTCGGCGGGAGCTAGGCAACGCAGCTGATGCCGCATGGGCCACACCACAGCTGGGTTCAGTGGGTGGCCATAGTTTGGATATCAGGTGGGGGGACAGCTCCAATGTCGGGCCCGAATGGCCGTCACCTCCGGCGCCCTGCATATTGCACAGCACCAGGAGCTTGTGAAAGCTAGTTTAAAGCGTGAACGTTTGTTTTGTTTACTCTCCCGCAGGGGCAAGCCTAGAGTAACCCATGTTTTTATTGCACAGGGACGTATTCTCTGGGTTTAACGCGCACAAGAGCAACGGTCGAGGCAATTAACTACTGCTGGCAACACGCAGCCCATAGAGATGACTAATTTCGGCGGAGAAGAGCGGCGCATGAAGGATTAACCGTTTGTTGCCCGTGGCTACATCAAGGGTAAGCCTGTCACACATTTCTAGATTTCGGTAAATGGTTGCAGGCACAGAACACTGCGTGATACTTTTCTTTAGGAGCAATACTTTTCTTGAAGAGCACAGCTTTAATGGTAATCTTTGCCCTTATTAAAATTGACCTTTAGGGTGACGCCAGTAAAGAGGTTTTTTGCCTCAGATTCCACAACCACATAGTTAATGGTTGTGAGATAGGGCACACAGGTCGGGGCTTTTAGCCAAACAACACTAGAAGTAGAGTGCTAGCACCGCCAGCTGTAGTGTGATTGCTACGTGTAGATGGTACAAAGCAGGGCGGCATCTGTGTCAATATTAGATGGAAGTGGGCCTAGAATTAAACAGGTTGGGTTCATTAAGGTGTTGTACATTAGCCAACACGGTTTAATGGTATATTGAATTGTTTAGAACCGCATTCCATGTTTAGGCGGATTCACTCAATAAGGACATAAGGAAGAAAGGGAGAGTATCCTAGAGAGTGGGACTGTCTTGTGGTTTACACAGGGATTTTGTTATCACGGTTCAGGTGCTTTGTTATTGCGTGTACACAACCAACCTGTGATGGTAGTAGGTTGTGACATAGGTTTTTAGTGCTTATAGCTTTGGGTATAATAGCACAACGTTAATGTATTAAATACAAATGAAATCAGCCCGATTCATGGAATTAATGTGCGCTGAAAATTCCCGGGCAAGCATGCGAAACCGTGCGAATCGCAGTGCAAGTGCGAAAATCGCAGCAAAACCCACGCACATCGATTAAAATGTGGGATGTGCGCTGAAAATCTGCGTGGCACACGCCGGCGCACAGGTCATCTAACGGCGTGCGCTGCGGCCACAGCGAAAGCGCACATAGCGCAGCACACATAACAAAAGTAGGCGTAACATGGGGCGTGACACGCGGAATGGGGAACAACGCGTAAAAATGTGGGCGTCACGGGGGACGTACAGGAGGCAAGTGCACGGAACGCCCACACGCTCGCCTACAACACGTATTCATGGAATCGAATAGGGCAAACCAGCGCACCGGCGAAGACGCGCACAGGCCTAAACTCGTACGCCACACGAAAGCAGGCGTTAGCGTCCCTGCGAATGAAAAAAATGTGTGCCAAAATGTGCGCTAACAAAAAGCACATAAATACAGCTCTGATGATTGTGGCCCTCTAGGACAAATGACATGCAAAGGGGTACGCGACAAACACGAACACCCGCTGTGTCGAAAATAGCGTGTGCGTGTATTTCGGGGGTACGCAGGAAGTTTCACACGCGATTGGCCTTGGGCGAGCGGGGTGCGTGTAAATCTGGGGTTGCGGGAAGTTTCACACGCGATAGGCCCTGTGCGAGTGGGGTGCGTGTATTCCTGGGGTTCGCGTGAAGTTTCACACGTGATTGGCCTGGGTACGTGTAAATCTGGGGTGCGTGGGAAGTTTCACACGCGATTGGCCTTGGGCGAGCGGGGTACGTGTATTTCGGGGGTGCGCGGGAACTTTCACACGTGATAGGCCCTGTACGAGTGGGGTATGTGTATATCTGGGGTGCAGGGGAGTCCTACATGTGAATTGGCAGTGTGGGTCCTCCCAGGTGTTCCCTCTACACCCTCCACGGCCCCTGCAGGCAGCCCACACCACAGAGGACTACCCTGCACCCCTGGTCATGTCCCGCAGGCAGCCCATCCACCATGGGCATGCCCACCAGCCAAGCCACATGTCACCTTGCACTACCGATCACCAACGCATGACCCCCTCCACCCCCACTCCCCAGCAGTGCAGTGCACCTGCCAGCAGGCACCCACTCATGTCCCACTCATGTCCCATTGCACCCCCACCCCCAGCAGTGCAGGGCACCTGCCAACAGGCCCCCACTCATGTCCCATTGCACCCCCACTCCCCAGCACTGAGGGGCACCTGCCAGCAGGCCCCCACTCATGTCCCCTTGCACCCCCACCCCCCAGCAGTGCAGGGCACCTGCCAGCAGGCCCCCACTCATGTCCCCTTGCACCCCCACCCCCCAGCACTGAGGGGCACCTGCCAACAGGCCCCCACTCATGTCCCCTTGCACCCCAACCCCTAGGAGTGAAGAGCACCTGCCAGCAGGCCCCCACTCATGTCCCCTTGCACCCCCACCCCCGGCAGAGCAGGGCACCTGCCAGCAGGCCCCCACTCATGTCCCCTTGCACCCCCACCCCCCAGCAGTGCAGGGCACCTGCCAACAGGCCCCCACTCATGTCCCACTCATGTCCCATTGCACCCCCACCCCCCAGCACTGAGGGGCACCTGCCAGCAGGCCCCCACTCATGTCCCACTCATGTCCCCTTGCACCCCCACCCCCCAGCAGTGCAGGGCACCTGCCAACAGGCCCCCACACATGTCCCATTGCACCCCCACCCCTCAGCACTGAGGGGCACCTGCCAGCAGGCCCCCACTCATGTCCCACTCATGTCCCCTTGCACCCCCACCCCCAGCAGTGCAGGGCACCTGCCAGCAGGCCCCCACTGATGTCCCCTTGCACCCCACCCCCCAGCAGTGCAGGGCACCTGCCAACAGGCCCCCACTCATGCCCCACTCATGTCCCCTTGCACCCCCATCCCCAGCAGTGAAATGGCGATCTCATGACACAAACCAAAAGTCAACTATGTACATCAACACATGTCCGCCACACGAAGGCAGGCGGTAGCGTCCCTGCGCTAACAAAAAGCCTGTATATACAGCTCTGATGAATGTCCCATACTGTGGCCCTCTAAGACAAATTACGTGCAAAGGGGTACGCGACAAACACGGACAACCGCTGTGTCAAAAATAGCGTGTATTGCGGGGGTGCACGGGAAGTTTCACTCGCGATTGTGCCTCAGCGAGCGGGGTACGTGTCCTTCAGGGGCTCGCGGGAAGTTTTTCACGCGATTGTGGCTGGGTGAGCGGGGTACGTGTACTTCAGGGGCTCACGGGAAGTTTTACACGCTATTGTGCCTGGATGAGCGGGGTACGTGTATTTCGGGGCTGCGCAGGAAGTTTCACACGCGACAGGACCTGTGCGAGTGGGGTATGTGTATATCTGGGGTGCAGGGGAGTCCTACATGTGAATTGGCAGTGTGGGTCCTCCCAGGTGTTCCCTCTACACCCTCCACGGCCCTTGCAGGCAGCCCACACCACAGGGGACTACCCTGCACCCCTGGTCATGTCCCGCAGGCAGCCCATCCACAATGGGCATGCCCCCCAGCCAAGCCACATGTCACCTTGCACTACTGATCACCAACGCATGACCCCCTCCACCCACACCCCCCAGAAGTGCAGTGCACCTGCCAGCAGGCACCCACTCATGTCCCACTCATGTCCCCTTGCACCCCCACCCCCAGCAGTGCAGGGCACCTGCCAATAGGCCCCCACTCATGTCCCATTGTACACCCCCCAGCACTGAGGGGCACCTGCCAGCAGGCCCCCATACATGTCCCCTTGCACCCCCACCCCCAGCACTGAGGGGCACCTGCCAACAGGCCCCCACTCATGTCCAACCATGTCCCATTGCACCCCCAACCCCAGCAGTGCAGGGCACCTGCCAACAGGCCCCCACTCATGTCCCATTGCACCCCCTCTCCTCAGCACTGAGGGGAACCTGCCAGCAGGCCCCCACTCATGTCACACTCATGTCCCCTTGCACCCCCACCCCCTGGCAGTGCAGGGCACCTGCCAGCAGGCTCCCACTCATGTCCCCTTGCACCCCCACCCCCCCGCAGTGCAGGGCACCTGCCAACAGGCCCCCACTCATGTCCCCTTGCACCCCAACCCCCCAGCAGTGCAGGGCACCTGCCAGCAGGCCCCCACTCATGTCCCCTTGCATCCCCACCCCCCAGAAGTGCAGGGTACCTGCCAGCAGGCCCCCACTCATATCCCCTTGCACCCCCACCCCCCAGCAGTGCAGGGCACCTGCCAACAGGCCCCCACTCATGTCCCACTCATGTCCCATTGCACCCCCACCCCCCAGCAGTGCAGGGCACCTGCCAACAGGCCCCCACTCATGTCCCATTGCACCCCCACCCCCCAGCACTGAGGGGCACCTGCCAGCAGGCCCCCACTCATGTCCCACTCATGTCCCCTTGCACCCCCACCGCCAGCAGTGCAGGGCACCTGCCAACAGGCCCCCACTCATGTCCCATTGCACCCCCACCCCCCAGCACTGAGGGGCACCTGCCAGCAGGACCCCACTCATGTCCCACTCATGTCCCCTTGCACCCCCACCCCTCAGCAGTGCAGGGCACCTGCCAGCAGGCCCCCACTGATGTCCCCTTGCACCCCACCCCCCAGCAGTGCAGGGCACCTGCCAACAGGCCCCCACTCATACCCCACTCATGTCCCATTGCACCCCCACCCCCCAGCACTGAGGGGCACCTGCCAGCAGGCCCCCACTCATGTCCCCTTGCACCCCCAGCCCCCAGCAGTGCAGGGCACCTGCCAGCAGGCCCCCACTCATGTCCCCTTGCACCCCCACCCCCCAGCAATGCAGGGCACCTTCCAACAGGCCCCCACTCATGTCCCACTCATGTCCCCTTGCACCCCTACCCCCAGCACTGAGCGGCACCTGCCAGCAGGCCCCCACTCTTGTCCCCTTGCACCCCCACACCCCAGCACTGAGGGGCATCTGCCAGCAGGCCCCCACTCATGTCCCCTTGCACCCCCACCCCCCAGCAATGAGGGGTACCTGCCAGCAGGCCCCCACTCATGTCCCCTTGCACCCCCACCCCCCAGCAGTGCAGGGCACCTGCCAACAGGCCCCCAAACATGTCCCACTCATGTCCCATTGCACCCCCACACCCCTGCAGTGCAGGGCACCTGCCAACAGGCCCCCACTCATGTCTCACTCATGTCCCATTGCACCCCCACCCCCCAGCAGTGCAAAGCACCTGCCAACAGGCCCCCACTCATGTCCCCTTGCACCCCCACCCCCAGCAGTGCAGAGCGCCTGCCAGCAGGACCCCACTCATGTCCCCCTCCTCATGTCCCATTGCACCCCCACCCCCAGCAGTGCAGGGCACCTGCCAACAGGCCCCCTCTCATGTCCCATTGCACCCCCACCCTCCAGCACTGAGGGGCACCTGCCAGCAGGCCCCCACACATGTCCCCTTGCACCCCCACCCCCTAGCAGTGCAGGGCACCTGCCAACAGGCCCCCACTCATGTCCACTCATGTCCCATTGAACCCCCACCCCCAGCAGTGCAGGGCACCTGCCAACAGGCCCCCACTCATGTCCCATTGCACCCCCACTCCCCAGCACTGAGGGGCACCTGCCAGCAGGTCCGCACTCAGGTCCCTTGCACCCCCACCCCCCAGCAGTGCAGGGCACCTGCCAGCAGGCCCCCACTCATGTCCCCTTACACCCCCACCCCCCAGCACTGAGGGGTACCTGCCAACAGGCACCCACACATGTCCCCTTGCACCCCCACCCCCAGCAGTGCAGAGCGCCTGCCAGCAGGCCCCCACTCATGTCCCACTCCTCATGTCCCATTGCACCCCCACCCCCAGCAGTGCAGGGCACCTGCCAACATGCCCCCTCTCATGTCCCATTGCACCCCCACCCTCCAGCACTGAGGGGCATCTACCAGCAGGCCCCCACACATGTCCCCTTGCACCCCCAACCCCAGCAGTGCAGGGCACCTGCCAACAGGCCCCCACTCATGTCCCCTTGCACCCCCACCCCCCAGCAGTGCAGGGCACCTGCCAACAGGCCCCCACTCATGTCCACTCATGTCCCATTGCACCCCCACCCCCAGCAGTGCAGGGCACCTGCCAACAGGCCCCCACTCATGTCCCATTGCACCCCCACTCCCCAGCACTGAGGGGCACCTGCCAGCAGGCCCGCACTCAGGTCCCTTGCACCCCCACCCCCCAGAAGTGCAGGGCACCTGCCAGCAGGCCCCCACTCATGTCCCCTTACACCCCTACCCCCCAGCACTGAGGGCTACCTGCCAACAGACACCCTCACATGTCCCCTTGCACCCCAACCCCCTAGGAGTGAAGAGCACCTGCCAGCAGGCCCCCACTCATGTCCTCTTGCACCCCCACCCCCCTGCAGAGCAGGGCACCTGCCAGCAGGCCCCCACTCATGTCCCTTGCACCCCCACCCCCCAGCAGTGCAGGGCACCTGCCAACAGGCCCCCACTCATGTCCCACTCATGTCCCATTGTACCCCCACCCCCAGCACTGAGGGGCACCTGCCAGCAGGCCCCCACTCATGTCCCATTCATGTCCCCCTGCGCCCCCACCCCCCAGCAGTGCAGGGCACCTGCCAACAGGCCCCCACTCATGTCCCATTGCAACCCCACCCCCCAGCACTGAGGGGCACCTGCCAGCAGGCCCCCACTCATGTCCCCTTGCACCCCCAGCCCCCAGCAGTGCAGGGCACCTGCCAGCAGGCCCCCACTCATGTCCCCTTGCACCCCCACCCCCCAGCAATGCAGGGCACCTTCCAACAGGCCCCCACTCATGTCCCACTCATGTCCCCTTGCACCCCTACCCCCAGCACTGAGCGGCACCTGCCAGCAGGCCCCCACTCTTGTCCCCTTGCACCCCCACACCCCAGCACTGAGGGGCATCTGCCAGCAGGCCCCCACTCATGTCCCCTTGCACCCCCACCCCCCAGCAATGAGGGGTACCTGCCAGCAGGCCCCCACTCATGTCCCCTTGCACCCCCACCCCCCAGCAGTGCAGGGCACCTGCCAACAGGCCCCCAAACATGTCCCACTCATGTCCCATTGCACCCCCACACCCCTGCAGTGCAGGGCACCTGCCAACAGGCCCCCACTCATGTCTCACTCATGTCCCATTGCACCCCCACCCCCCAGCAGTGCAAAGCACCTGCCAACAGGCCCCCACTCATGTCCCCTTGCACCCCCACCCCCAGCAGTGCAGAGCGCCTGCCAGCAGGACCCCACTCATGTCCCCCTCCTCATGTCCCATTGCACCCCCACCCCCAGCAGTGCAGGGCACCTGCCAACAGGCCCCCTCTCATGTCCCATTGCACCCCCACCCTCCAGCACTGAGGGGCACCTGCCAGCAGGCCCCCACACATGTCCCCTTGCACCCCCACCCCCTAGCAGTGCAGGGCACCTGCCAACAGGCCCCCACTCATGTCCACTCATGTCCCATTGCACCCCCACCCCCAGCAGTGCAGGGCACCTGCCAACAGGCCCCCACTCATGTCCCATTGCACCCCCACTCCCCAGCACTGAGGGGCACCTGCCAGCAGGTCCGCACTCAGGTCCCTTGCACCCCCACCCCCCAGCAGTGCAGGGCACCTGCCAGCAGGCCCCCACTCATGTCCCCTTACACCCCCACCCCCCAGCACTGAGGGGTACCTGCCAACAGGCACCCACACATGTCCCCTTGCACCCCCACCCCCAGCAGTGCAGAGCGCCTGCCAGCAGGCCCCCACTCATGTCCCACTCCTCATGTCCCATTGCACCCCCACCCCCAGCAGTGCAGGGCACCTGCCAACATGCCCCCTCTCATGTCCCATTGCACCCCCACCCTCCAGCACTGAGGGGCACCTACCAGCAGGCCCCCACACATGTCCCCTTGCACCCCCAACCCCAGCAGTGCAGGGCACCTGCCAACAGGCCCCCACTCATGTCCCCTTGCACCCCCACCCCCCAGCAGTGCAGGGCACCTGCCAACAGGCCCCCACTCATGTCCACTCATGTCCCATTGCACCCCCACCCCCAGCAGTGCAGGGCACCTGCCAACAGGCCCCCACTCATGTCCCATTGCACCCCCACTCCCCAGCACTGAGGGGCACCTGCCAGCAGGCCCGCACTCAGGTCCCTTGCACCCCCACCCCCCAGAAGTGCAGGGCACCTGCCAGCAGGCCCCCACTCATGTCCCCTTACACCCCTACCCCCCAGCACTGAGGGCTACCTGCCAACAGGCACCCACACATGTCCCCTTGCACCCCAACCCCCTAGGAGTGAAGAGCACCTGCCAGCAGGCCCCCACTCATGTCCTCTTGCACCCCCACCCCCCTGCAGAGCAGGGCACCTGCCAGCAGGCCCCCACTCATGTCCCTTGCACCCCCACCCCCCAGCAGTGCAGGGCACCTGCCAACAGGCCCCCACTCATGTCCCACTCATGTCCCATTGTACCCCCACCCCCAGCACTGAGGGGCACCTGCCAGCAGGCCCCCACTCATGTCCCATTCATGTCCCCCTGCGCCCCCACCCCCCAGCAGTGCAGGGCACCTGCCAACAGGCCCCCACTCATGTCCCATTGCAACCCCACCCCCCAGCACTGAGGGGCACCTGCCAGCAGGCCCCCACTCATTTCCCACTCATGTCCCCTTGCACCCCCACCCCCAGCAGTGCAGGGCACCTGCCAGCAGGCCCCCACTGATGTCCCCTTGCACCCCACCCCCTAGCAGTGCAGGGCACCTGCCAACAGGCCCCCACTCATGCCCCACTCATGTCCCCTTGCACCCCAATCCCCCAGCAGTGAAATGCTATCTCATGACACAAACCAAAAGTCAACTATGTACATCAACACATGTCCGCCACATGAAGGCAGGCGGTAACGTCCCTGCGCTAACAAAAAGCCTGTATATACAGCTCTGATGAATGTCCCATACTGTTGCCCTCTAGGACAAATTACGTGCAAAGGGGTAGGCGACAAACACGGACACCCGATGTGTCAAAAATAGCGTGTATTGCGAGGGTGCACGGGAAGTTTCACACGCGATTGTGCCTGGGCGAGCGGGGTCCATGGCCTTCAGGGGCTCGCGGGAAGTTTTTCACGCGATTGTGCCTGGGTGAGTGGGGTACGTGTACTTCAGGGGCTCACGGGAAGTTTTACACGCTATTGTGCCTGGATGAGCGGGGTACGTGTATTTCGGGGCTGCGCAGGAAGTTTCACACGCGACAGGCCCTGTGCGAGTGGGGTATGTGTATATCTGGGGTGCATGGGAGTCCTACACGTGAATTGGCAGTGTGGGTCCTCCCAGGTGTTCCCTCTACACCCTCCACGGCCCTTGCATGCAGCCCACACCACAGGGTACTACCCTGCACCCCTGTTCATGTCCCGCAGGCAGCCCATCCACCATGGGCATGCCCCCCAGCCAAGCCACATGTCACCTTGCACTACTGATCACCAACGCATGACCCCCTCCACCCCCACCCCCCAGCAGTGCAGTGCACCTGCCAGCAGGCACCCACTCATGTCCCACTCATGTCCCCTTGCACCCCCACCCCCAGCAGTGCAGGGCACCTGCCAACAGGCCCCCACTCATGTCCCATTGCACCCCCACCCCCAGCACTGAGGGGCACCTGCCAGTAAGCCCCCTACTCTTGTCCCCTTGCACCCCCACACCCCAGCACTGAGGGGCACCTGCCAGCAGGCCCCCACTCATGACCCTTGCACCCCCAGCCCCCAGTAGTGCAGGGCACCTGTCAGCAGGCCCCCACTCATGTCCCCTTGCACCCCCACCCCCCAGCAGTGCAGGGCACCTGCCACCAGGCCCCCACTCATGTCCCACTCATGTCCCCTTGCACCCCCACCCCCCAGCACTGAGGGGCACCTGCCAGCAGGCCCCCACTCTTGTCCCCTTGCACCCCCACACCTCAGCACTGAGGGGCACCTGCCAGCAGGCCCCACTCATGTCCCCTTGCACCTCCACCCCCAGCACTGAGGGGCACCTGCCAACAGGCCCCCACACATGTCCCCTTGCACCCCAACCCCCTAGGATTGAAGAGCACCTGCCAGCAGGCCCCCACTCATGTCCCCTTGCACCCCCACCCCCGAGCAGAGCAGGGCACCTGCCAGCAGGCCCCCACTCATGTCCCCTTGCACCCCCACCCCCAGCAGTGCAGGGCACCTGCCAAGAGGCCCCACTCATGACCCACTCATGCCCCATTGTACCACCACCCCCCAGCACTGAGGGGCACCTGCCAGCAGCCCCCCACTCATGTCCCACTCATGTCCCCTTGCACCCCCACCCCCCAGCAGTGCAGGGTACCTGCCAATAGGCCCCCACTCATGTCCCATTGCACCCCCACCCCCCAGCACTGAGGGGCACCTGCCAGCAGGCCCCCACTCATTTCCCACTCATGTCCCCTTGCACCCCCACCCCCAGCAGTGCAGGGCACCTGCCAGCAGGCCCCCACTGATGTCCCCTTGCACCCCACCCCCTAGCAGTGCAGGGCACCTGCCAACAGGCCCCCACTCATGCCCCACTCATGTCCCCTTGCACCCCCATCCCCCAGCAGTGAAATGCGATCTCATGACACAAACCAAAAGTCAACTATGTACATCAACACATGTCCGCCACACGAAGGCAGGCGGTAGCTTCCCTGCGCTAACAAAAAGCCTGTATATACAGCTCTGATGAATGTCCCATACTGTGGCCCTCTAGGACAAATTACGTGCAAAGGGGTACGCGACAAACACGGACACCCGCTGTGTCAAAAATAGTGTGTATTGCGGGGGTGCACGGGAAGTTTCACACGCGATTGTGCCTGGGCGAGCGGGGTACGTGTCCTTCAGGGGCTCGCGGGAAGTTTTTAACGCGATTGTGCCTGGGTGAGCGGGGTACATGTACTTCAGGGGCTCACGGGAAGTTTTACACGCTATTGTGCCTGGATGAGCGGGGTACGTGTATTTCGGGGCTGCGCAGGAAGTTTCACACGCGACAGGCCCTGTGCGAGTGGGGTATGTGTATATCTGGGGTGCAGGGGAGTCCTACAGGTGAATTGGCAGTGTGGGTCCTCCCAGGTGTTCCCTCTACACCCTCCACGCCCTTGCAGGCAGCCCACACCACAGGGGACTACCCTGCACCCCTGGTCATGTCCCGCAGGCAGCCCATCCACCATGGGCATGCCCCCCAGCCAAGCCACATGTCACCTTGCACTACTGATCACCAACGCATGGCCCCCTCCACCCCCACCCCCCAGCAGTGCAGTGCACCTGCCAGCAGGCACCCACTCATGTCCCACTCATGTCCCCTTGCACCCCGACCCCCAGCAGTGCAGGGCACCTGCCAACAGGCCCCCACTCATGTCCCATTGCACCCCCACCCCCCAGCACTGAGGGGCACCTGCCAGCAGGCCCCCACTCTTGTCCCCTTGCACCCCCACACCCCAGCACTGAGGGGCACCTGCCAGCAGGCCCCCACTCATGTCCCCTTGCACCCCCAGCCCCCAGCAGTGCAGGGCACCTGCCAGCAGGCCCCCACTCATGTCCCCTTGCACCCCCACCCCCCAGCAGTGCAGGGCACCTGCCAACAGGCCCCCACTCATGTCCCCTTGCACCCCCACCCCCCAGCACTGAGGGGCACCTGCCAGCAGGCCCCCACTCTTGTCCCCTTGCACCCCCACACCTCAGCACTGAGGGGCACCTGCCAGCAGGCCCCCACTCATGTCCCCTTGCACCTCCACCCCCAGCAATGAGGGGCACCTGCCAGCAGGACCCCACTCATGTCCCCTTGCACCCCACCCCCCAGCAGTGCAGGGTACCTGCCAACAGGCCCCCACTCATGTCCCTCTCATGTCCCATTGCACCCCCACATCCCTTCAGTGCAGGGCACCTGTCAACAGGCCCCCACTCATGTCTCACTCATGTCCCATTGCACCCCCACCCCCCAGCAGTGCAAGGCACCTGTCAACAGGCCCCCACTCATGTCCCCTTGCACCCCCACCCCCCAGCAGTGCCGGGCACCTTCCAGCAGGCCCCCACTCATGTCCCATTGCACCCCCACCCCCAGCAGTGCAGGGCACCTGCCAACAGGCCCCCACTCATGTCCCATTGCACCCCCACCCCTCAGCACTGAGGGGCACCTGCCAGCAGGCCCCCACACATGTACCCTTGCACCCCCACCCCCCAGCAGTGCAGGGTACCTGCCAACAGGCCCCCACTCATGTCCACTCATGTCCCATTCCACCCCCACCCCCCAACAGTGCAGGGCACCTGCCAACAGGCCCCCACTCATGTTCCATTGCACCCCCACTCCCCAGCACTGAGAGGCACCTGCCAGCAGGCCCCCACTCATGTCCCCTTGCACCCCCACCCCCCGGCAGTGCAGGGCACCTGCCAGCAGGCCCCCACTCATGTCCCCTTGCACCCCCACCCCCCAGCAGTGCAGGGCACCTGCCCACAGGCCCCCACTCATGTCCCCTTGCACCCCAACCCCCTAGCAGTGCAGAGCACCTGCCAGCAGGCCCCCACTCATATCCCCTTGCACCCCCACCCCCCAGCAGTGCAGGGCACCTGCCAGCAGGCCCCCACTAATGTCCGCTTGCACCCCCAACCCCCAGCAGTGCAGGGCACCTGCCAACAGGCCCCCACTCATGTCCCACTCATGTCCCATTGCACCCCACCCCCCAGCAGTGCAGGGCACCTGCCAACAGGCCCCCACTCATGTCCCATTGCACCCCCACCCCCCAGCACTGAGGGGTACCTGCCAGCAGGCCCCCACTCATGTCCCATTGCACCCCCACGCCCAGCACTGAGGGCACCTGCCAGAAGGCCCCCACTCATGTCCCTCTCATGCCCCCTTGCACCCCCACCCCCCAGCAGTGCAGGGTACCTGCCAGCAGGCCCCCACTGAAGTCCCCTTGCACCCCCGCCCCCAGCAGTGCAGGGCACCTGCCAACAGGCCCCCACTCATGCCCCACTCATGTTCCCTTGCACCCCCACCCCCCAGCAGTGAAATGGCGATCTCATGACACAAACCAAAAGTCAACTATGTACATCAACACATGTCCCCCACACGAAGGCAGGCGGTTGATTCCCTGCGCTAACAAAAAGCATTTATATACAGCTCTGATGAATGTCCCATATTGTGGCCCTCTAGGACAAATGACGTGCAAAGGGGTACGCGACAAACACGGACACCCGCTGTGTCAAAAATAGCATGTATTGCAGGGGTCCGCGGGAAGTTTCACACACGATTGTGCCTGGGCAAGCGGGGTACATGTACTTCAGGGACTCGTGGGAAGTTTTTCACGCGATTGTGCCTGGGTGAGCGGGTACGTGTACTTCAGGGGCTCACGGGAAGTTTTACACGCGATTGTGCCTGGGTGAGCGGGGTACATGTACTTCAGGGGCTCGCGGGAAGTTTTACATGCGATTCGGCCTGGGTGAGCAGGGTACGTGTACTTCAGGGACTCGCTGGAAGTTTTACACGCGATTGGGCCTGGGCGAGCGGGGTACGTGTATTACTGGGGTGGGCGGGGAAGTACAGGAGGCAAATGCTCGGAACGCCCACACACACACACCAAAAAAGACACGCTAATCCATAAACACGTACGCCAGCAGGAAGCAGGCGTACGTGGACCCGCGCAGCATAAAAGTGCGCGCAAACAACAAGCAAGCTCAGACGCCAGGATGAACATACCGTTCCTAGCAGCAGTGGTCGTGGGATACCGCAGGAGGAGGAGGAGGATAGTCAGGCCCAGAATTTTCACACCCAGAACCAGCCTTTTTGGCATGCCTGATGACCAGGTGTATGGGAGGTACAGGTTTCCACCTCACATAATACTCGACCTGGTCAGTGAGTGGGAGGATGATCTCACATCACCCACCCTCTGCTCCCAAGCACTCAGCCCCCTGAGAAGGTCCTCAATGTACTGCACTTTTTGGCCACCGGATCATTTCAGCAGACAAGTCCCATAGTGGCGGGGGTGTTACAGCCCACGCAGTCACGCTGCCTACACCAGGTCTTGGCCATCATGACTGCACGCCCATCAGTCCGCAGGCACATATACCTGCCCAGGACACCTGCAGAAAGGCAGGCTGCCATCCAGGATTTCTACAGGGTGGCACAATTCCCCAAAGTCCTAGGTGCCATTGATTGCACCCATGTGGCTCTACGTCCCCCCAGGGCATCAGAGCACATCTATAGAAACCGCAAGCACTGGCATTCCATCAACGTCCAGGTAGTATGTGATGCCAGGGGAATCATCACCTCAGTATATGCCAACTATCCAGGGTCCACCCACGACAGTTTCATTTACAGAATGTCAACCCTAAACCGGGACATAGAAGCTGGGCGGCATGGCGATACATGGCTGCTCGGTGAGTATAAATGCCACAGCACATGCATGCATACCAGATACTGAGTAATGTCACAACCCTACTAATGATACCCATCAACACCTCCCTAGGGGACAGTGCCTACCCTCTGAGCACCCACATGATGACGCCAATTCGGAACCCCACCACGCCACCCGAGGTAAGATACAACACAGCCCATATTGCAACCCGGGGCATAGTGGAGCGCACATTCAGAGTGCTCAAGTCACGCTTTCGCTCCCTTGACCGTTCTGGTGGGCAGCTGTTATATGCTCCCCCAGTAGTGTGCAGGATCATAGTGGCAGCATGTGTCCTGCACAACATTGCAACACGCCGGGGCCTGCCGGTGGACATGGTGGTGCCCCCACATCCCCAACCACATGCATGCCCGCTGAGCATGGGAGGGGAAAGGGCACTGGGTGAGGCAGCCCGAACGCAGTTGGTGGCTAATTACTTCACTTAGAATCACACCCCTGTGGAGTGCACACAGCCCTGGCACATACCATCTGACAATCAATGATGATGACTCAAGGGAGAGTCAACTGTCACTACCATACCAGCCTGTGATTGGTCACCTGGAAGTGTCACAATGTGTGCATACCTACCTACAGAAACACCACCAATGCTGTGTCATCAAAAGACAAATATGCTGCTAAATGCATTACCCCCTTCAAAATAAAACATGAGAACAGTGCCATGTCACCCAACCCCTCACCAGCACCACCACCCAACACACCATGGCATGTCATGCTATGTGAGAGCAAACAAAGCAATCCCGAAAACCAGACACAAGTGTCACAAAGTACAGTGTCCCTAATGGAAACTGGCCACAAACAATATGCTCCCAGTAATGTTGAACTAACAACACACATGACCAAATACTTACCAACAATACCATGCAGCTACACAAGCTCAAACATAACTAAAACATGACAGTACTAAGTTAAAGTAGTCATAGTCTTACAACCTGAATATGCCACCACATCGCCCCCTTCCAACTGTAGTCTTGAAGGCTTCAAAACTTGTCTGTGTACTGCATACAACATGAACTCCATCTCCAAAGTAGACAGCCTTGTGAAGACATGAGGAATGAACCTGCAAATTCAGAGGGAGACATGGAAGCAGAAGGATACATAATTCCAACATGCAGTGTACAATACAACTACAATATACACAAAGAATGTCTACACAGTATTGACTACAGACTGCCCACACAGCTCATGGGAGCCCAACATCACTGTGTACATCACTGTCACTTGGTCACACCCTTTGCAAGCCCATGGAAACGGGAAGCAGGAGTGGTGTGTGTCTCACAAACCCAAGCATCGAACCCAAACTCAGGACAAGCCTGCATGTGCCCAGCCGGAATACAGTGGATGCCCACGGGAGCCACACAAGGCAACACACTGTCAAAAAATAATCAAAAATCAAAAATCAAAAAAGCAAAAATCAAAAATGGCCATGTGGGGGAAAGGGGGGGGAGGCCACCCAGGAGATCCGAGAACAGGGTGCGCACCAACAGCCGCCTGTGTGAATGTTGGGAAAAAAAACACCTCCATGGGCTTATGGCCTGCACGGCTATGCCAATGTGGGAGAACTGCTGCTGTTGCTCTGAACACCCACTGCTGCTGCCACAGGAGGCGGTGGTGCTATGGGAGGCAGCCCACGCAAAGCCCTGGTATGGTCCTCCATGGCAGCAAGCATGCGGGTGTTGAAGGTCTCGTTCTGGAGGATTATAGTGCGGAGAACCCCATGCAGCCCCTGACGTGATGCACGGATCTCCTCCCGAGTTGCCTGCATCTCAGCTGAGAGCGAACGTTTGAGCCGTTCCAGCTGCTGTTCTGTCCTCAAGTTAGTGGAAGTCTCAAGGTCAACAAGAGTCTCCCTGAGGTGATGGAGTTCTACCCTCAGGGCTTCCCTGTGGCCCTGGAACTCTATTGAAATCGATTGGCGTAGAGTCTCCAGTGCCGCCCATCTGTCCCTGTTGGACGCCAACATGTCCTCCCTGTGTGATTGGCAAATGGAGTCTGTTGCCTGCTGTAGAAGCTCCATCTGCCTTTCAGGGGGACAATAGAAGTGGCCACCCCCTCCATTGCTTGAGCCATCATCTCAACTGATGCTGCCTGTTGGGTTGCCATACCGTAAATGGATTGTTCCCATGCAGTATTGCCTGGTGGCACCACACCTATTTGGGGCAAGGAGATCTGCGCCTTGCTGTGCCAGCACTGCCTGAGGCAGCAGGACTGCATTCCCCCTCTGATCTGCTGGCCCAGGAACAGGATCAGATGTTGTGGAGTGTGACCCTGTACCCGTAACCACCAAAGGCTGACTAACCAACACTGACATCTCCATAGAGGGTTCTACCCCTGGTGCAGGCGGGTTGGACAGAACAGAACCCCTTCCAGAAACATTTACCTGCAACGCCACATAGGTCTCATCATCCGAATCAACACCTGAATAGAGGTCTGTGGAGGTGCACCCATAGACACCCCTTGACAGTATCGTCTGCAGCAAGAGTGGGTTCTCATCCACCACCACACCACGTCCCGCACTGGTGGCCGGTTGTGCCTCAGGTTCCTCCTGGGTCTGCACCATCTCCTCAACCTCACCAGCATCAAGTGCGTCATCCCCTGCAAAAACATGAAAGACAAAAAATGGAAACAGGCATTAGCACCATAGCACACAAATAGGCCTGACAAGCTACAGAACCAGTACATGATTTACACATGTCCCACATGACTATAACCCTCCCATGCATGCACTGTCACAGAGTTGGAAGGGGAGGTAAAAGTCTGACACTGATGACACCAAGATGGAAGAGCAACACATTTGATGCATGCTAGGTAGCACTGCCATCACACATTGGCCTGTGAGTGGCATGTCCAATACACATAAATGACACATGCCATCACACAGATGTCATGTACCATAGTCATGGTACATTCCACAAGTACATCCATATGTCAATGAATGAGTACTGTCACCCATCCATGTGAGATGGACACGAAGAGATGAAAAATGCCACATAGTGTGAAAAGATACGCCATGTGCCACACACTGCAACACATCCAGTGTACAAAAATACAGTGATTGCAGGGCCATGTACACATCAATGGTTGTGCACCTCAACATGACAGGAAACAACTAGCATGTTCCACATTCAAACAGGCCCAAAAACATCATGTGTTCAGGACAATACTCATTCAGCCTGAATGGTCAAATCTTTCAACTACCAAGGTGACACATGTGGGCCTATGCGGGGTTCTTCAATGACAGAAGCATGTCACATATATCACAATAGGGCCGAGGAATGTGTTGGAAAAGTGGGATAATTGAAACAATCAGCCTGAAAGAACACTGAAAAATACAAACAATGTTGTTGCAAGATGCCACCTCAAGGGCAACTGCCGTAATGTTGCGCTAAATTACTACTGTGGGCAGAAGGGATAGTGTCACACCCAAATTCAAGGCCGCAGAATGTTTTGGATGAAGCACATGGGTGACCCATACTACTCAGTCACACACACCCTCACCTGCCACTCAATCAGAACCCGTCGCCCAAACAACATACATGTGCATTACACACACATGCATGGGCACTCACCGGACAATGTTTCATAATCGGGTAGTTCTCCCACACCTCGGATCTGTTCCTCTGTGACGAAGGTCCCAGCAACAGACTCGTGTTCAGTGAGTTTGTTGTCCTCTTGTGGAGACCCACCGCCAGTCACCAGAGTAGCAGCATGACTTGAGGCCAGCTTGTCTTTTGCTCTGCGTTTCAGGTCGTTCCACCGCTTGTAGCAATCATCAGCTGAGTGCCTCCCAAATCCAAGGGCACTTATGTTGTTGGCGATCGTCTGCCAGTGTGCCTTACGTTGACCAGGTGTGCTCTTGGACCCTGCAGTCACCCCCATTTCGTGGCTATGTTGCAACACATAGCTCACAAGTGCATTAAGCTCTTTGTCATTAAAGCAAGGCTTCCTTGACGTGCCGGAGTGTGTAGCCGTGCCTAGGGTCTCAGCCTGTCGTACCAGAGCACCCTTCTTCCTCTTTTTAGAAGGTGGAGCAGAGCCATAGTGGCTAACGCCGCTCTGGTCAGTAGGGGCAGAATGGACTAGGTTGTTGGAGTGTGCAAATGCTCATTGACCATAGGACTTGGTGCAGGCATTTGGCCTCATTACGACCCAGGCGGTAAGGGGTTTACGGCAGCGTTAACAGCGCCGACCCTTACCGCCTGATTACGAGGTCCCCTAGCGCCATGGTGCTTTTAACACCTGCTTTTAGCAGGTGTTAAAATCCATGGCGCTAAGGGACCATGGAGTTAATTACGCCACCGTAATTTACGGTGGCGTAATTAACGCCTTCCCCACTCCCATTATGCCCTATGGGGCAAAAATGGGAATGGGGAAGGGTAAATGGGGATTGGGGACTTACCGCCCCGCCAAGGTCGGAATGGGGCGGTAAGTCCGCCAACCACCATGGCGTAAACGTAGTTTACGCCATGGTGGTAAAGTCACGGCCCAGGCGGTAACTTACCGCCTGGGTCGTAATGAGGCCCATTGTCTGAAGTGTGATATTGGCAGGGGGAACATCAATATGATGGACCAGGACCGACTCTGTCCTGGCTGGGAGAGTCAGAGCTGGGGCGGATGGAGCTGCAGCTGCCCCTGCAGCCTCACCACCCTGCATACTTGGGGCAGCAGATGACATAGCTGCTCCAGATCCACGTGCCTTGGTGACAACTTGCACCGCCACATGTGGCCTAGACTTGCTGACCTGGAAGTCAGCCAGGGAGTCATCCTGTGTCAGGTCAGGTGCCACATGGGCTGGTCCAACAGGGGCTGAGCTGGGATGGTCTCAGCCACATTTCCCTCAACCATGGGGGGGGGGCATGGGTGTCCCTGATTGGTCCTCCACACATGGGGGTCTACGGGAACCCTGCAAATCCTGGCCATGTCCCCTACTGCGCCCACCACATCCACCTATCCACCTTTTGAAGGTCGGCCACCTTTGCCTCCCTTACCGCTTGGTCACCTCCCAACCATGGCACTGATGTTGTTGTGCGTATGGGAGGAGCAGTAAACTATTGTCCTGGGCAATTGGGGGTCAAAGGGGTAAGGTACTAGATGGAATTCGTACCCTAGTGCTCTAACAAGGCTGTCTGTGGGCCCCTGGGGGAAGATGACGGGTCACGCAACGCACAGGCAGCCCAAACAAAAAATAAACATGCATGCAACCCCTCTTAGACCACGTGCATGGAAAAATGAACCCGCACTACGCTGTGGCACCCAGAAACACAAAAATAAGCGTACGCGTAATACACGCAGCCTACAATGACCTCTGAAGGGGTACAGGACACACGGGGCAAGCACAGTTGCTAAGTACGTGCGGAACTCACCGTCTGCCTGGAAAAAGAATGTGAAAAATATGCACGTGTGTGCATTGGCAATACCCCCGCCAAAAGAAGAATTGTACGCTGTCTGAGGAGACTGGACAAAAGGAGAAGTGAACACTGTTTGAGGAAACAGGCCCAAAAAAAGTAGAAAAATTAAAGCTGTCAGAGGTAACAGGGAGTACGAACTTGAAACGCTGTGAAGTAATCGTGTGTGAACCGACAAGAAGTACAGAATCCACCCACTCGCTCTCCACAAAAAGCACGTACAATGAAATGGCGTCCTACACGTACCTTTTAAACCGGCCCACACGTACACGTCACTTACGCGTGTACGCGCCCTTTCCTCCAATTACATGCGCTGACACTCGGACGTGCAGCTTTTCCACGTGTGCTCTGTCATCACGTTCTATGAGGGAAACACCCACGCGCGACACATCACAGATGCGCTTACACGCTAAGGGCCTTTGGTCCAATGAAATCACGTACGTGCGCTGACGCGCTTACGCGCTAAGAGCCTTTCCTCGAATTGCACGCTGACGTGCAAGATTTTCACGTGCCAAATCACTCCGTATCAAGCTGGCCACGCGTTCACACACGGAACACCACGCTCCTGCCCAGAAGGCCGAATTACTGCCCCCAGAGCCCCGAGCACGCTCCCACCTGCCATCTGCTGCTGCCCGATTGCCTGCTGCCCACGTCCCCTGCCATTTGCTGCCTGCACGTCAGCCAGGGGTGCTGTTGCTGTGACCACCCCTGCTGGAACCGAAGACTCCCGACTGGGATTTCATCGCTCCACAGCCCAGCCCCAGGACCCAGTTGTCCACCCACTACTGCCTCTGGGGTTGCCATGTCGGGCACACCACCATCTGAGACCACTGGCAACCCCTAGCCAGAGAGGCAGAGGGCCACCAGCTTCACTGACACCGAAGTTGGTCTCCTGGTGGAGCAAGTCCTGGGGAAGTAGGATGCCCTCTTCGGAAGGTTGCGCGCCGACAAGGAAGGACGGACCAGGATCTGGACGGACATCATGACTGCCATCAATGCGGAGGGAGTGGCAGTCTGTGAATTCCATCATGTCAAGAAGCGCTGGGAGGACTTCAGGTCCAGGACCATCAACAAGGCCCGGCGCCTCTTGAGGGCAGCGGATGCTAAGGGGCGCCGGGGCCACCTGTCGGAAGACCAAATGAGGGTCCTGGAACGCGTATGCCCAGCGCTCCATGTCCAGGTCCTTGAGAGGCAGACCCGTCGGGAGTCGAGCAGTAAGTGTACATGCATACTGATTGGAAGCTGTGCGTGTGGTGGTGTGCCAGTAGTGTGCAAGTTGCACATGTGGTTTTGTAGAGCCATGTATGGATGTGTATGTACAGGGTCGTGAGGCTGACACATGCGAGTCCTTTCATGTGTGAGACACATGGATGGTGTATTTGTGGGTAAGCATGCAGGCCAAATGCAGATGTATGAGCACACATGTTTGAATGACTGTGTATGTCAGTTGTCAAGGTTGTGGTGTCACACATGGATGTTGGTTCCAGCTGCATGTATCTGCACTTTGTACATGTGCATGTATGTGTATCTGACAAGTGTGCAACTGTCATGCAACATGGATGCATGTGAGACTGATATGTAGAAGACTGATTGCCAGATGTGACATGGATGCCGAACTCATCACTGCAACACTTGGTGGAGGTGTACACATGCATGTAAGTGTGGTGGCGTGTGTGCATGTCTAGTGCACTCCCTGTGTCTCATGTGATGTCTGGCTCACCTTTGCCTAATCATGCTGTTGTATGTGTATGGATGGTGCTGGCTGTTGCGATATGGCTGTGGAATAGCTCATGAGTGTGATTTGAAATGACATGTGTGTTGGGGATTGTGATGCCATGTCTGAAGTTTGACAATGACACTTGTGTGCAACTGTCATGTGTGTATGAGTCCATTGTACAGTGCCCTGATGCCTGTGTCCTATCTCTCCCTGTCTGCAGCGTCGACTGATGAAGAGGGCGGAGAGGGCGCTGTGGAGCACACTGGAAGGGATCGCACCGCCAGCTGGAGAAGCAAGGCCTGGCCCCCCTCCCAGGTTTTCATCTCGTCGGGGAGTGAGGAGTCCGTTGCCGCGTCCCAGGTCGCAGCTGCTGAGGGGGAGGTCCAAGAGGCGGAGGTTGGAGTTGGACTCCTCGGCAGCCGAAGGGGCAGCTGAGACCCCACAGGGCCCGACGGAGGACGATGACATGGATTCATCAAGGTTGGTGGGGGGTTTGGTGGAGGAAGAGGCCGTGCAAGGGACAGAGACGGGGTCTGGAGGTGGGGATTCCACTGGTGCTAGTGGTGCAGTGCAGGGGCAGGGACAGGAGGCAGCACAGGCTGCCGCGGAGGTGCCTGTGTGTAATCCTGTCTCCGATCCTGTGACTGCATCATCTTGCACCAGCAGGGATACCTACGTCCAGATCCGTTCTCAGGGAGGGGATCGGCTTACACCAACTGGCCTTCCTCTCCCTACGGATGTGGTTATCTGGCACCGGGTTGAGCTTGTCCTCGGTGGGGTGGTGTTGCGTCAACGTGCCATGCAAGCTAACCTGCAGTCTTTTCATGAGGAGACTGCACGTCTTCTCGCATGACTCGTTGACCGCATTGACCCACTGGGACAGCTCACCATGGCCGGATTCCTCTGTTTTGTGGACCTTGTTCCAACCCACTCCTCAACTGAACTCACTATCTGCCAGTCATCCTCCGTGCCATCTTCCCACCCATGTGTCACCTGGGTGCCCTGTGGAGCTGCCTCTGACCTTGCGGCCAGGCTGGTGGAGGACACATCCCTGCCACAGTCGGGAGTCGGACGTCCAGCAGGCGTGGCCAGCAGGAGCCAGGGCACAGGCAGCGACACAGCAGCAGCAGCAACAAGGTGGGAGCCATGATGGCTCGGGGCCTTCATCATCGGAGGGGCAGGCATCGGCCGGAGGGCAGGAGGACCCTGGATGGGAAGTGTCTTCCATGTGGCAGCGGTTGGTCCATGCGATAGATGCAGAGCGGCAGCGGGCGGAAGAGGCGCGGCTCACGATGGTCAGGGCAGAGAACTCTATGCGCAGGGCCCTGAGGCGGGCCGAGTGCCTCGAGGCCATTTGCAGGGACCTGGAGATCCAGATGTCATCGTCCCTGCGAACCCTCGGGGCCATGGAAGAGGACCGCCTCCGGGACATCGAGCAGGAGTTCGATGATGCCCTGGCCCGGGACATCAACAAGTGAGCTGTTGGACTTGCCCACTGCCCTTGTAAATAGTTAGTTAGTTAGTTAGTATTAGGTTTCCTTTCATTTTTTCTTTATTTTGGACCGCTTGGACAATGCACCACATTTTTGTATATGGTTTTTTTATTAGGTAGTAGTTTTTGGTAGGTTTCATTTCTTAAGTTGGGCTCATGGACCCTGGATTCTTCAATTGTACATAGTTCTACATTGGATTCATCTTTTTTAATATTTTTTTGTGTTCACCCTGGAGCAATGGTTTTTTATTTTCCCTTGGATTTGATTTTTTGGACTGTGACTTTGGACAACATTTCTTTTGGATTTCTTTTGCTTATGTTTTCTTGATTTTCATTATTTATCGGACATGGACCATTCCTTTTGTTATTCCCATTGTGGTGTGTTTAATTTGATTTACGTTCATGTTATCTTTAATATAAATTTTTTATACTTCCATTTGTGGTATTATCTCATTGGTTTCATGCATGTCATGATATGTGTTTTGACATTCACTTGCACCCATTGTGTGTGTGTGACGGACATGTGTTCATTTACATACTTGCCATTGGGGTTGTATCATGTAATTGGCATTTCTATGTGGGTGGATGCAATACTTGGGGGGGTCTTTGGCATGTGGAGGCTGGCCATAAGGGCCAGGGATCTAGATTGTGATGACATGTTGGCTGGCTGACATGTGTCGGGGCCTGCTGGCAGGAGCCCTGCACTGCTGGGGGTGGGGGTGCAAGGTGGTAATGCGTTGGTGATCACTAGTGCAAGGTGACATGTGGCTTGGCTGGGGGGGCATGACCATGGTGGATGGGCTGCCTGCAGGACATGACCAGGGGTGCAGGGTAGTCCCCTGTGGTGTGGGCAGCCTGCAGGGGCCGGTGAGGGTGTAGAGGGAACACCTGTGAGGACCCACGCTAGCAATTCACATGTAGGACTCCCCTTCACCCCCGAAATAAACGTACCCCACTCGCACAGGGCCTATCGCATGTGAAACTTCACGTGCACCCCAGTAATACACGTACCCTGCTGAAATCGCATGTTAAACTTCCCCGCTCACCCAGAAATACACGTACCCTGCTGAATTCGCGTGTGCAACTACCCGCGCACACCAGAAATACGCGTACCCTGCTGAAATCGCATGTTAAACTTCCCCGCTCACCCAGAAATACACGTACCCTGCTGAAATTGCGTGTTAAACTCCCCTTCACCCCCGAAATAAACGTACCCCACTCGCACAGGGCCTATCGCATGTGAAACTTCACGTGCACCCCAGTAATACACGTACCCTGCTGAAATCGCATGTTAAACTTCCCCGCTCACCCAGAAATACACGTACCCTGCTGAAATCACGTGTGGAACTTCCCGCGCACCCCAGAAATACACGTACCCTGCTGAAATCGCATGTTAAACTTCCCCGCTCACCCAGAAATACACGTACCCTGCTGAATTTGCGTGTGCAACTACCCGCGCACACCAGAAATACGCGTACCCTGCTGAAATTGCGTGTTAAACTTCCCTGCAACCCAGAAATACACGTACCCTGCTGAAATCGCATGTGGAACTTCCCGCGCACCCTAGTAATACACGTACCCTGCTGAAATCGCTTGTTAAACTTCTGTCATGATCACTGTTTCCAAGGAGCCAGGACCAGCCCAACGTCCTTGGAAGCAGGCCCCTAATCCTAGGCACCAGCCGGTCCCTACTGGGACCTTTTGGACCCTGTCCTGGCGCCGGTGGCACCAGGCTCATCAAAATCATAGGTCCCGGCACTGGAAGCGCCGGGCTCATAATTGGTGTGAAAGTGCTTGGGTGGACTTACCTGCAGCAGACCATGCTGCTTACTTACCAGCCACTTAGAAGCCCTCTGTGAAACAGGAACTACTTTCTTACCTGGGTGGGGCAGCTCCACTCCCTGGATACAGCACTGGAACTCTTCTGGAAACAGGAACTCTTTTCTTACCTAGGCGGGGCCGTGGAAGAAGAGCCTCATCACTCCAAGGCTATTTAAACCACACCCGATAGATGAAACGTGCTTCGCGTTATTCTGCATCTGCAGCAGAACGCTCACCGAGTCTGTTCCAGCCTTTCTTCTTTTGATCCTGAACCTGCAAGAATTATACTTACCATTCCTGTACCCAGTCAACATCAGCACCTGCAAAAGACCAGAAAAAACAGGTTAGCAAGACGAACTTTACACGCAGTGCTTACTTACCTGATCCATCGGCAGCGGCCGTGTCTCATGCTGCACCTTCGCCTGCAAAGACAACAGCATTGTTATACTTACCGGCACGCTGTGCATTCCGGATTCTTCACGCTGCATCTTCACCTGCAAAGACAAAAGCATTGTTACACTTACCGGCACGCTGTGAATTCCGGATTTCTTCATTCTGCATCGTCGCCTGTAAAGACAAAGAAAAAGACATTAAGCAGGTATTTACTCACGCCCATCACGCTCGTCGCAATCAAACGCCTGCGAATACTCCGGCGTCTCTTTAACACGAACTAAGCAGCAAGGAAAGAGACAGTTAGAGCGCTTGCCATACTTACGAATTTCCAGGCGCTTCACTCCATCTTCCATCTCAAGAGTCCTGCAATACATAAGGGAAAAGCATTATACAGAGTCTTCAATATTAACGTGCCATGCATTTAAAGACTATAAAGACAAAAGGTGTCCAGAAACTTACCGCTCGTGCAGACAACGACGGTAACCATCCTCTGAAGTCAAGAGGTCAAGGTTTCACCAGTGAAGGAACTGGCAACGGCACCCTGCACAGACGCAGATGGAGAGCCCAGCATTCACCTATCTAAGGTGAGCACGTTAACCTGGGAGGGGGGCTCTACAGACAAGCTGGGAAGAGAGAGAGAGAGAGATAGGGACATTCAACAACCCAGACCTTTAATCCCCATATTCTTTCACCTGCAGAAACCTCACCCTTCGAGTTCGACACACAGTGCGAAGAGGTTCGACCCCAGAAGCCAATCGAGTCCTGCACATCACTTTTCGAGTCACAGACACCTTCCTGCCAAGACCCGCGTCTCCGTGGGATTCAGGTGAGCGTTACAACTTCCTCGCACCCGAGAAATACACGTACCCTGCTGAAATCGTGTGTGGAACTTCACGCGCATGCCAGTAATACACGTACCCTGCTGAAATCACGTGTTAAACTTCCCTGCACCCCAGTAATACACATACCCTGCTGAAATCACGTGTGGAACTTCCCGCGCACCCCAGTAATACACGTACCCTGCTGAAATTGCGTGTTAAACTTCCCCACACCCCAGAAATACACGTACCCTGCTGAAATCACGTGTGGAACTTCCCGCGCACCCCAGTAGCACATGTACCCTGCTGAAATTGCGTGTTAAACTTCCCCGCACCCCAGAAATACACGTACCCTGCTGAAATCGCGTGTGGAACTTCCCACGCACCCCAGTAATACACGTACCCTGCTGAAATTGCGTGTTAAACTTCCCCGTACCCCAAAAATACACGTACCCTGCTGAAATCACGTGCGGAACTTCCTGTGCACCCCAGTAATACACGTACCCTGCTGAAATTGCATGTTAAACTTCCCCGCACCCCAGAAATACACGTACCCTGCTGGAATCGCGTGTGGAACTTCCCACGCACCCGAGTAATTCACGTACCCTGCTGAAATCGCATGTTAAACTTCCCTGCACCCCATTAATACACGTACCCTGCTGAAATCGCGTGTTAAACTTCCCCGCACCCCAGAATTACACGTACCCTGCTGAAATCACGTGTGGAACTTCCCGCACACCCCAGTAATACACGTTCCCCGCTCAGCGTTTGCTCTTTGGCAGCCCTGTATACTGGTCCAGGGTTAGCGCAGCCCTTTGCGCTGAATTGGGAATTTTGATGGATTTTCCTTGCACGAGGGCGTTCTTGGGGGCGTAACTGGTGCTGCTGCAGGGTCGCTGCACCACTACGCCACGGCTGGTTTTGGAGGCTAAAATCCATGAATATGCTGTGCGCGGAAATCGATTTTAGCGCAAGCGGCTGGCGCAGACATTCGCACGCGCACACTGTGCGCCAGCCTCATGCGCCACTTTTGTGCGAAATTCTATGAATTAACCTGTAAGTGTGTTTTTTAATAGTCCAGTATTATACACTGAATTTTGTAACTAGATGAATATGTTCATTCAAATGTCAATGTAATAAAACATTATATTGTATGTGCCACCTAGTGGTTTTACTGTCTTTTTACCTAGGTGTGCTAGTATTTGTTGATTTTCTGTCCTAAGGAGGCCCCACATGGGAACCACGAGTTTCTCTAGTTCAGAAACAGTCATAACCCTTGCTAAGGGGATGAATCTCGTGGCATATTAAATTTCCCCTGAGTCTTTCATGTGTTATATGGTGGAGTTCTCACACTCCTTCAACCTGTTTCATATGGGATGCCTGTACTGTCGACTTTATCTATTCACCATTCCTTTGTCAATGTTTGCAGTGTTGGACAGCATATGTATTAATTTCATTCTGAGCTACAAAGGCTAGGCTTTCGCACCTTTGGCGGCTTCTACAGCCTGTGAGTAAAGTGTTTGTAGCTCTTTTGTTACGTTTTACATCTGGCGTGAGCACGTTCCTCTTGAGCACGTTCTTCTCGATCAAGCACTCCTACCTTAGTCGGATTTCCCAGCTGTGGCTCTCTCCTTTCGTGATACTCCATTATCTGAGCCCTCGCTGGGTTTTCCCTTCTTGGACCCCAAAAGTCATAGCCCTTCCGGGTCGTTGTTACTTTGGGAGTGTTCGCTTCACTAATGCTCTCTGTATCAGCAGCAAATGTTCTTGCCAGGTGGAACTCTTAGACCCAGACTCCCTTCGGTCTTCTCGTCTTGGCGGCATTTTCCGGGTGCTGTTTGAATGGATTTCTAAACTCTGGCCTGGTGGACAGATGTTTAGGAGGCCACCCTTGTTGGAAAATGAGGTTACTTCTGGGAGATTAAGCCACATCAATTAAGGCAACGTGGAGAGTGGTCAAGGCTTAGTCTTGTGTGCAGTGAGTGGGGTCAGGGGTCCACAATGAGTATGCACAGTGAATCACCAAGGATTATACTTAGACAGTTATTTATAAAACTATGCCATTTATTATAGGCCGTGGACAACACATGAAAAATGAATATTTGAACCTAATGTAAACGAGCCTAAATCAGACCAATGTTGCACTTTTTATATGTCTAAAAACAGAAAGAAACAACATCAAAGAGCAATTAAACATGAAGAAAAAATGAAATATCACCTAATAAAATTGAAGGGAAGAAAAAGGGTCTACCTTTAAAAAAGTTTTAAAAAAGCAAAGCAATATCGAAAAAGATGCCACATGTAGAAGATCTTGACCTTGGTCAGCTTGATGCTGACAGGGTAATTCATGGAATAAATGTGCGCCGAAAAGGGGAGCGCAAGCGTGAAAATCACAGCGCACGCGTGCTAAAGCCCTGCACGCAGCCATTCATCGATTCATGGAATGCGCTGCAGGTGTCAAACCTAGGATGTGCGCCAAATCCATGGGTGGCGCACGCGGGTGCACACGTCACTAAATGGCGTGCGCAACGCGCACAGGGAAAGCGCACATCGTGTAGCGCACACAAGAAAAGTGGGCGGAACACGGGCGGAACACGGGCGGAACACGCGGAATGGGGAACAACGCGTGAAAATGTGTGCGTTACGGGGGAAGTACAGGAGGTAAATGCTTGCAACGCCCACACGCACGCTAACAACACGTATTCATGGAATCGACTAGGGGAAACCCGTGCGCCAAAAAAGACGCACTTATCCGGAAACATGTACGCCAGCAGGAAGCAGGCATAAGCTGCCCTGCGCAGCATATAAGTGCGCGCAAACAACAAACAACAAACAAGCTCATACGCTACGATGAATATACCGATCCTCGCAGCAGTGGTCTGGGACACTGCAAGAGGAGGAGGAGGATAGCCAGGCGTATGGGAGGTACAGGTTTCCATCACTAATAACCCTAGAACTGGTCAGGGAGTGGGAGGATGACCTCACATCACTCAACCTTGTGCTCCCAAGCACTGAGCCCCTTGGAAAAGGTGCTCAATGTACTGCACTTCTTGGCTACTGGGTCATATCAGCGGACAAGTGCCATAGTCGGGGGTGTCTCACAGGCCACGCAGTCACGCTGCCTACGCCAGGTGTTGGCCATCATGACTGCACGCCCTCAGTCCGCAGGCACATATACATGCCCAGAACACCTGCAGAAAGGCAGGCTGTCGTCCAGGACTTTTAGGGGGTGGCACATTTCCCCAAAGTGCTAGGTGCCATTGATTGCACCCATGTGGCTCTACGTCCTTGCAGGGCCACTGAGCACATCCATCAAAACCACAAGCACTGGCATTCTATCAACATGCAGGTTGTATGTGATGCCAAGGGAATCATCACCTCATTATATGCCAACTATCCGGGGTCCAGCCATGATAGTTTCATATTCAGAATGTCACCCCTAAACCGGGACCTGGAAGCTGGGCTGCATGGCGACACATGGCTAATTGGTGAGTATACATGCCTCTGCACATGCATGCATGTCAGACACTGAGAAATGTGAAAACCCCACTAATGAAAACCATTATCACCTCCCCAGGGGACAGTGATTACCCTCTGAGCACCTACATGATGACGCCAATACGGAGCCCACCACACCACCCGAGGTAAGATACAACACCGCCCATATTGCAACCCGGGGCATAGTGGAGCGCACATTCGGAGTGCTGAAGTCACGCTTTCGCTCCCTTGACCGCTCTGGTGGGCAGCTGCTATACGCGCCCCCAGTAGTGTGCAGGATCATAATGGCAGCATGTGTCCTGCACAACGTTGCAATCCGGCGGGCATGCCGGTGGATATGGTGGTGCTCCCACATTCCCAACCACATGCACGGCCGCTGCGCATGGGAGGTGAAAGGGCACGTGGTGAGGCAGCACGTACCCAGCTTGTGGCAAATTACTTCACCTAAAATGCCACCCCTGCGGAGTGCACACAGGCCTGGCACATACCAGCTGACAATTTATGTTGATGACAAAAGGGACAGTCAACTGTCACAACCATACCACCCTGAGATTGCTTGACTGGAAGTGCTACATTGTGTGCATCCCTAGCTACTTAAAAACACCCAATGCTGTGTCAGTGAAAGGCACACATTCATGCAGCATGAAGGACTACCCCCTTGCAAAACACTACAAACAAATAGTGGCATGTCACCCAACACCTCCCTAACTCCATCTCAGCTACCCAACACACCATGGCATGGAATGCGATGCGAAAGCAACTAAATGAATGCACATTACATGACACAAGTGTCACAAAGTGCACCGTCCCAAAGGGAAACAGGCCACAGACAATTGGCTCTTACCAATGAAAGAAAAACAGCACTCATTAACAAATACTTACCAGCAAGACAAAACATCAGTACAGGATCCAACAGTGGCAACATATGACAGTAAAACATTAAAGTAGTGCAAGTGTCACAAGCTGACTAAGGCAGCACATTGACCCCTTCCAACTGCAGAGTGTTGCTTGCTGGTAGGCAATTGTGGCAGTGTACTGCATACAACATGAACTGCATCTGCATAGGAGACGGGCTTGTTAAGACATGAAGAAGCTACATGTATATAAGCAAAATGTCCTGTATGTAAAACCATATAGAAATTCACCATGCAGTGGAGAAATGAACACCAATCCCCACTAGGGATGTATACACAGTTTGGTACTACAGACTGCCCACACAACTTATGGGAGCCCAATGCCTCTGTGTAAGTTACTGTCACTTGGTCACACCCTTTGCGAGCCCATGGAAAGGGTAAGCAGGAGAGGTGTGTGTGTCAGGAACGCAAGTTTCTAACCCAAAGACAGGACAAGCCTGCATGTGCCCAGCTGGAATACACAGTGGATGCCTACGGGAGCCACACAAAGCAACACACTGTAACATTAATTCACAATCTGAAAGAAAATGGTTATGAACAAAAATGTAAATGCAAATGAAATATAGAAAAAGCAAAAGTAAATGTAAAGTAAAAGAAAAAAAATTAAATAATAATGTAAAAATCAGAAGCATAACCAATTAAAAGATATCAAATTAATTAAATACTATTTTCATTTAGCAAATCGGAATGAAATGTGAAAACCCCCCAAAAAAACAAAACAAATGGCCATGTGTGGACCAGGGGGTGGAGGAGGCCACCCAGGAGGGACGAGGTACAGGGCGGACCCCAACATCCATGTGCGTGGATGTTGAGAAACAAAAAAAAACCTCCATGGGCTCATGGCCTGCACGTCTACCCTACAGTGGGAATACTGCCGTCGCTGTCATCACCCTCTGGTGGTATATCAGAAAGTGGGCGTTATATGGGAGGCAGACCACGCAAAGCCCTGGCATGCTCCTCCATGGCAGCAAGCATGCAGGTCTGAAAGGTTCTGCAGGATGATGATACGGAGATCCCCATGCAGCACCTCGCGGGTAGCACGCATTTCTGCCTGCGAGCTCAGCTGAGAATGTGCGTGTCAGCTGCTCCAGCTGCTGTTCTGACCTTCTACTCCGGGACACCTCAAGTTCACCCAGCGTATCTCTGAGGGACCTGTGTTCTAACCTCAGGGCATCCCTGTGGGCCTGTGACTCTGCAGATATGGCTGTGCGCAGAGTCTCCAGTCCAGCCCGTCGGTCCCTGTTGGACGCCAACATGTCCTCCCTGTGTGAGTGGCAAATGGACTCTGTTGCCTGCTGCTGGAGCTCCATCTGCCTTTCAGGGGGGAGAATGGAAGTGGCCAACCTATCCACGGCCTGAACCATCATCTCACACAATGCCATCTGTTGTGCTGCTATAGTGTACATGGAGTTCTCCCACACAGTATTGCCTGGTGGCGCACGCCCACCACGTTGGCGGGCACCACACCTGTTTGGGGCAAGGTGATCTGCACCTTGCTGTGCTGGCACTGCCTGAGGCTGCAGGACTGCATTCCTCCTTTGATCTACTGGCCCAGGAACAGGAGCAAATATTGTGGAGTGTGACCCTGCATCCGTAACCGCCACAGGCGGAGTTTCCAACACTGAATGCCCCATAGAGGGATCTACCCCCAGTGCAGGTGGGTTGGACAGAACATCATCCCTGCCAGAAACACTCACCTACGACGGGACATATGTCTCAATGTCAGATTCAGCACCTGATTCATAGAGATCTCCGGAGGTGTATCCAGAGACACCCGTGGACAGTATGGTCTGTAGGAGTAATGGGTTTTCACCCACCACCACCCCACATCCTCCACTGGTGCCTGGTTGTGGCTGTGAGTACTCCTGCCTCTGTGCCATCTCCTCCTCCTCAACAGCATCTAGTGCCTCATCAACTGCAAAAACATAAAAGAAAAGTAATGAAAACAGGCATGAGCACCATAGCCCAAACACATAGGCATGACGAGGCAGGTATCAAATACATAAATGACACGTCACACATGACAATAACTCTGGCATGCATGCACTGGCAATGAGTTGGAAGGGGAGGCAAAAAGCAGACACTGAGGACTCCAAGATGGAAAAGCAACACATGTGCTGCATGCTGGATAGCACTGGCATCACACATTAGCCTGTGAGTGGCATGGACAATCCACATCCATGTCACATGCCAGCACACAGATGGCACGTAGCATAGCCATGGCAGATTTGACAAGGACACCCAGATGGTAGCAAATCAGTACTGTCACCCATCCATGTGAGATGGACATCATGAAATAGAACATGCAAAATAGTGTGACAAAACACGCATGTGCCACACGCTGCAACAAAGCCAGTGTTCACCAATGCAGTGATGGCAGGCACATGGATACATCAATGGTTGGTCACTTCGACATGACAGAAGACAATTGTCATGTTCAACATTCAAACAGGGCCCCAAAATGATTGTGTGCAGGCCATGTGTAGGTGCACATTACTCAATCAGCCTGATTGATGAAATCATTCCCATAATAAGGAAACATATGTGGGCCATTGTGGGGTGTAATCTATGTCAGAAGTATGTTACATTTGGGGCAGAAGGGCACATAAATGTTTGATAAACATGCAACGGATTTCATCAATCAGGCAGAATGAACAGGAAAACAATATGAACAATGTTGTGGAAAGATGGCAATTGAAGGTCACGTGCAGTAATCAGGTGCAAATTGTCAACTGCGGTCCGAAGGGATACATGAAAACCCAAACCCAAGGCCGGGCTATGGTTTGGAGGCACCACATGGGTGACCCATAGCAGTTATAACTACACAGCCTCACCTGGCACTCAATCAGAACACATCAACCAAGCAACATACACATTGTTTGCACACACATGCATGGCCACTCACCGGACATTGCCTCAAGATCTGGTAGGTCTCCCACGCCTTGGATCTGATCCTGTGTGATGAAGCCTCCAGCGATAGACTCATGTTATGTGAGTACTTCCTCCTCTGGTGGAGACCCACTGCCAGTCACCAGAGTAGAGGCATGATTGGAAGCCAGCTTGTTCTTTGCTCTGCATTTGAGGTCATTCCACCGCTTAGAGCAATCATCAGGTGTACACCTGACAAATCCAAGGGCACTAATCTGGTCCGCGATGCACTGCCAGTGGGCTCTACGTTGAGCAGTCGTAGTCTTGCACCCTGCAGTCACCAGCATTTTGCGGCCAATGGCCGACACGTAGCCCACAAGTGCGTCTAGTTCCACATCATTGAAACTACGCTTCCTTGACGTGCGGAGGGAGGAGCCGTGTCTGGGGTCCCAGCCTATACCGCAAGAGCACCCTTCTTTCTCTTGGGAGGTGGTGCGGACCCTGAGTGGCTTACGCCGCTCTGGTTGGTAGGGGCAGAAGCGCAGGTGGACTTGGCACTGGAAGTAGCCAAAGGCACGATGACCAAAGGTCTCATTGCAGGCATTGGCTGCTGGATGATGTTGGCAGGACCAACCTCGGTGTGATGGACTTGGCTGGGAACACTGAAACACTGTCCCGGCTGGGAGACTTGGATCTGGGGTGGATTGAGCTGCAGCTGCCCCTGCAGCTTCCTCACCCTGCCTACTTGGGGCAGCAGATGACATTACTGCCCCAGATCCACGGGACCTGGTGACAGCAACTTTCACCGCCACACATGGCTTTGACTTGGTGACACGGAAGTCAGCCTGGGAGTCATCATGTGCCGGTTTGGTTGACAATATGGGCCGGGTTAACAAGGCCTGAGCTGGGATGGTGTCTGCTGCATCTCCCCGACCTATTGGGGATGGGGGGGCATAGGTGTCCCTGATTGGTCCTCCACACACTGGCCTCTTGGGCCACCCTGCACATCCTGGCCACGTCCCCTACCGCGCCCACCTCTTGGAGGTCGGCCACCTTTGCCTCCCTTACCGCTTGGTCGCCTCCCAACGATGGCACTGATGTTCTTGTGCAAATGGGAGGTGCAGTAAACAATTGTCCAGGGCAATTGAGGTGAAAGGGGCAGGGTTCTAGATGGAATACGTACCCTTGTGCTCTAGCAAGGCTGTCTGTGACCCCTGGGGGAAGATGACGGGTCACGCAATGCTCAGGTACCCCGAAAACAAAATTTAACGTGCACGCAACCCCTGGTAGCCCACATGCGTGGAATAAAGAACCCGCACTATGGTGTGGCACCCAGAAACACAAAAAGAATCATACGCGTGGTACACGCTGGCTACAATGACCTCTGAATGGGAACGCGACACACAGGGGCAACCACAGTTGTAAAATACGTGCACGACTCACTGTCTGCCTGGAAAAAGAACGTGAAAAAGACACGTGTGTGCGCGTTGGCAATACCCCCGCCAAAAGAAGAATTGAACGCTGTCTGAGTATACAAGAAGTACGAACTGGAACCGTTGTGAAGTAATCGCGTGTGAACCGACAAGAAGTACAAGAATCACCCGCTCAACCTCCACAAAAAGCACGTACAAGAAAAACGGCATCCTACGCTTACCTTTTAACCCAGCCCACACGTGCGACGTCACTTACGCGCTTATGCGCTAAGGGCCTTTCCTCCAATTACCTGCAGTGACACCCAGACGTGCAGTTGTTGCATGTGTACAATCAACATGCACCCGTGTGGAGGGAAACGCCCGTGTGTGTTACGTCATAGAGGGGCGTTAGTGCTAAGGGCCTTTTCTCGAATTACACGCTGACGTGCAGTTTTTTCAAGTGCCAAATCACTCTGTATCAAGCTGGCCACGCAACAACACACGGAAGACCACGCTCCTGCCCAGAAGGCCATTTTCCTGCCCCCCCAGAGTCCCGAGCACGCTCCCACTTGCCATCTGCTGCTGCCTGCCTGCCTGCTGGCCACGTGCTCTGCTGTTTGGTGCCTGCACGACAGCCATCTGCAGGGGTCCAGTTGCTGTGACCACCCCTGCTGGAACAGAAGACTCCCGACTGGCATTCCATCGCTCCACAGCCCAGCCCCAGGACCCAGCTGCCCACCCACACCTGCCTCAGGGGTTGCCATGTCCGTCACAACACCATCTGGCACCAGTGGCAACCCCCCAGCAGAGAGGCAGAGGTATGCCAGCTTCAGTGCCAATGAAGTTGTCATCCTGGTGGAGCAAGTCCTGGGGCATTATGATGCCCTCTTTGGAAGTTCACGCGCCGACAATGAAGGACGGAAGAGGATCTGGAACGACATCATGGCTACCATCAACGTGGAGCGGGTGGCAGCCCGTGACATGCAACACGTCCGGAAGCGCTGGGAGAACTTCAGGTCCAGGACCCTCAGCAAGGCCCAGCGCCTCTTGAAGGCAAAGCATGCAGAGGGGTCCGCCTTACCAACATCCAGATGAGGGTCCTGGAAAGCATACACCCAGCGCTCCACCTCCAGATCCTTCAGAGGCAGACCCGTCTGGAGTCGAGCGGTAAGTGTCCATGCGTACTGATTGGACGCTGTGCATGTTGAGGTGTGGCGGGAGTGTGCAGGTTGCACATATGTCTTGGATGGGCCATGTATGGATGTGTATGTACAGGGACATGAGCCTGCCGCATGCGTGTCCAGTCATGTGTGAGGCACATCAATGGTGCATGTGTTCAAATGCATGGTGCCCAAATGCATGTGTCGGTGCACACATGTGAATAATTATGTGTATGTACTGTGGTATGGTTGTGGTGTGACACATGAAAGCTGGTTCCACCTTCATGTATGTGCACAATGTACATGTGCGTGTGTGTGTATTTGACATGTGTGCCACTGTGATACACCATGGATGCATGTGACACTGACATGTAGGAGGCTGACTGGCAGATGTGACATGGATGCTGATGATTTAACTGCGACAGGTAGTGGAGATGTACAGATGCATGTATGTCTGGTGGCGTGTGTGCATGTTTTTGGCACTCCCCGTTTTGCATATGACGTCAGGCTAACCTTCGGATGCTCATGCTGTTGTATGTGTATGGATGGTGCTGCCTGCTGCAACATTCCTGTTAATTTGCGCATGTGTGTGGGTTCAAATGATAGGTGTGTTGGGGATTGTGATGACATGTGTGAAGTTTGACACTGCCACTCATGTGCAACTGTCATGTGTGTATCAGACCATTGTACAGTGCCCTGATGGCTGTGTTCTGTCTCTCCCTGTCTGCAGCGTCAACTGATGAAGAGGGCGGAGACGGTGCTGTGGAGCACAGCGGCAGGGATCCCACCGCCAGCCGGAGATGCAAGGCCCAGCTCCCCTCCCAGGTTGTCATTTCGTCAGGGAGTAAGGGGTCTGGTGCCGTGTCTGCGGCCGCCGCTGCCGATGGTAGGTCCAAGAGGTGGAGGTTGGAGGTGGACTCCTCGGCAGCAGACGGGGCAGCTGAGACCCCACAGGGGCATATGGAGGAAGATGGCACAGCATCATCCAGGTTGGTGGAGGGTTTGGTTGAGGAGGAGGCCATGGAAGGGCCACACATGGGGTCTGGAGGGGGGATTCCACTGGTGCAGTCCAGGGGCAGGGACAGGAGGCAGCACAGGCAGCTGTGGATGTGCCTGTGTATAATCCTGTCCCCGATCCTGTGACTGCATCATCCCGGACCAGCAGGGATACCTTCGTCCAGACCCGTTTTCAGGGAGGGGATCCGCTAACAACAACTGGTTCCTCTCCCTGCGGACGTGGCAATCCGGGACCGTGTTGAGCCTGTCCTGGCTGGGGTGGCGTTGTGTCAACTTGGCATCCAGGGTAACGTGCAGGGTTCTCGTGAGGACGCTGCACGTTACTTCAGATGCCTCATTGACCGCATCGACTGGCTAGGAGGGATCACCGGTGCTGGGTTCCTCTGTGTGCTGGGCCTTGTGCCGACCCCCTCGTCAACTGAACCCCCTATGCGCCAGTCTTCCTCCGTGCCATCTTCCGGGCCAAGTATCACCTGGCCACCCTGTGGAGCTGCCTCTGACCCAGCAGCCAGGCTGGTGGAGGACACATCCCTGCCACAGTCGGGAGTCGGAGGTCCAGCAACTGGAGCCCAGCAGGAGGACGGCATGCAGGCATCAACAGGCAGGGCATAAGCACGGCAGCAGCAGGCTCAAGGTGGGAGACTCTGTGAAACTCCCCGCGTACCCCCCAAATACACGTACCCTGCTCTCGCCTGGAGTATCGCATGTGCGTGCACCCCCAAAATACACGTACCCCTCTCGCACAAGGCCTATCGCGTGCGAAACTTCCTGCGCACCCCCAAAATACATGTATCCCGCTCGCACAAGACCTATCGCGTGTGAAACTCCCCGCGTACCTCCCAAATACACGTACCCTGCTCGCACGATGCCAAATAGGGTGTGAAACTCCCCGCATACCCCCCAAATACATGTACCCCGCTCGCACAAAGCCTATCGCGTGTGAAACTTCCTATGCACCCCCAAAATACACATACCCTGCTCGCACAAGGCCTATCGCGTACGAAACGTCCCGCGCACCCCCAAAATACATGTACCCCGCTCGCACAAAGCCTATCGCGTGTGAAACTCCCCGCGCACCCCCAAAATACATGTACCCTGCTCGCACAAGGCCTATTGCGTGTGAAACTCCCGGCTCTCGCCTGGAGTATCGCGTGTGCGTGCACCCCCAAAATACACGTACCCCGCTCGCACAAGGCCTATCGCGTGCGAAACTTCCTGCGCACCCCCAAAATACATGTATCCCGCTCGCACAAGGCCTATCGCTTGTGAAACTCCCCGCATACCCCCCAAATACATGTACCCCGCTCTCGCCTGCAGTATCGCGTGTGAAACTTCCAGTGCACCCCCAAAATACATGTACCCCGCTCGCACAGGGCCTATCGCGTGAGAAACTTCCCGTGCACCCCCAAAATACACATACCCCGCTCGCACAAGGCCTATCGCATGTGAAACTCCCCACGTACCCCCAAAATACACGTACCCCGCTCTCGCCTGGAGTATCGCGTGTGAAACTTCCTGCGTACCCCAAAATACATGTACCCCACTCGCACAATGCCTATCGCGTGTGAAACCGCCCACGCACCCCCAAAATACACGGACCCTGCTCTCGCCTGGAGTATCGTGTGTGAAACTTCCCACGCACCCCCAAAATACACGTACCCCACTCGCACAAGGCCTATTGCGTGTGAAACTCCCCGCGTACCCCCCAAATACACGTACCCCACTCTCGCCTGCAGTATCGCGTGTGAAACTTCCCGCGCACCACCAAAATACACGTACCCCACTCGAACAAGGCCTATCGCATGTGAAACTCCCCGCGTACCCCCAAATACACGTACCCCGCTCTCGCCTGGAGTATCGCGTGTGAAACTTCCCACGCACCCCAAAAATACACGTACCCCGCTCTCACAAGGCCTATCGCATGTGAAACTCCCCACGTACCCCCCAAATACACGCACCCCGCTCTCTCCTGGAGTATCGCGTGGGAAACTTCCCGCGCACCCCCAAAATACACATACCCTGCTCGCACAAGGCCTATCGCATGTGAAACTGCCCGTGCACCCCCAAAATACATGTACCCCCCTCTCGCCTGGAGTATCGCGTGTGTAACTTCCCGCGCATCCCCAAAATACACGTACCCCGCTCGCACAAGGCTTATCACGTGTGATACTCCCCGCGCACCACTGAAATACACGCAGGCATCCCATTCACCCTGGCCATGCCCCAAAGGCAGCCCACTCACCCTCCCCATGTCACGCAGGCAGCCCATACACCCTGGGCATGCCCCACAGGCAGCCCACACCACAGGGGGGTGCTTTTTCTACACAATTTATCTGGCGAGAGCGGAGTACGCGTATTCCGAGGGGTGCGCCAGTACATTTTCACGCTTTTGGGTACCATGAGCGGGGAGCGTAGTATTTTCACGCGATTACAGTGTACCGGCCCTGTAAGCTGGTGCAGGATTAGCACGGCCCTTTGCGCTGCATTGGGGATTTCAATGCCATTTCCTTGCGCAAGGGGCATTCTTGGGGGCGTAACTGGCATTGCGGGATGTTCTCTGCGCCAGTGCTCAAAATGGCTTAGGAATTCCATGAATATGCAGTGTGCCAGAATGCTGTTTAGCGCACACGGCTGGCGCACTCTCCCTCTCTGCGCTGCTTGCGTGTGCTGCCTCTGTGCTGAAATCTATGAATTACCCCGGGAATCTTGTGAGCATCTTGAAGTGGAATCCCCTAATGAACAAACACAGATGGGCAACAATAATCCACATCAAGAGATCAGACTAGATCCTGATCATAAGGTGGTGGAAGACTCTCAAGTTATAAAAATAATGTGCTGTAATCCCTTGTCTAAAAATGCACAGTCAAATAATATGAAACAAATGAATTTAGCTGGGTTCTATCAGGTTACTAAAAACAAAACAACATTTAAGAGAGATGGCTGTAATGGAAATAGAGGCAAATTAATTGAACTTAAAGACCCTCAAATAAAAGTAGACTGTTACGCTCACATGGCTCCCACGGGAGCGTCGATCTGAACTGGCCAGCTGTTGTTTCCACCAGTGAGACGCGTAGTGCCGAGATGATGGACTGGACTGGCTCACCCAGCTTCGTTTGTTTGACTCGTAGGAATATCCTTCTGTAATGGAGAAAGGAATTAACCACCTGTGGAGTTTGAGCGCTAACCCTATCTTCCCCTCTCCCGTAGTTCTTCCCACAGGTCACTTTTGGATTCCCTCTATGCTCTCACCTGATGGTTTGGAAAGATGAGCTCTTCATCCTGCTTCGAGCGCAGGGGCGCGTAGATGACCAGTTTCTTCACTGGCGTGGAGGAGTTGGAGAGTTCCAGAACGGTATTGACTTAAAGAATGCCGGCGAGACGCTGTAAGTCTGTAGCTCGTAAGAGTTAAAAACGTCTGACCTTCACTCTGTCCAATTCCTTTTAGGTTGCTGAATTGCCCTTATGAAGAATTCCACGTGGCAACCGGTAAGATGCAGGTAAGGGTTTATATTATCTGGCTCAGTTCGATAAAATGGTGTCAATGTTTAACATGTGGCTTTTCCCCCATTCAGGCGCTGATGTGGTATGAGGTCTTGGGGATTGATGCCTCCAGCGGTAAAACCAGGTAAGTCTATTGGGAAAAAATCGGTTTCCCCTTATTGCGCCTTGCTGTTCTGTTGTTTCCCCATAGGGGCCGGGGCACGGCAGAGATGCAGTGGAGGCTGTGCCGACCCGAAATGAGGTAAGTACCTCCTGTGGTAAATCAGGTAAGTCTTAGGGGGTAGCTTGTACAGTCTTAGAGTATCCCCTTGGCTCACCTTGCTGTTTTTGTCTCCTTAGGTGTCGGAGAGCGGCCGCGAGATGGAGAAGAGCGTGATGGAATGCTGAAGTGCTGCAAGGCAGGTGAGTACAGCGCGGCGCAGCAGGATGCGAAGTAAGGCGTTTTTAAAGACTTCTTCTCCAGCTCCGTGGCGTGATGGATCAGGATTCAGGTAAGGATTAAAGGTAAAACTCCTGTTCTGACCTTTCCTCCTTCTTTCTTCTTGTTTCCAGGAGCTCCGGGCTCGAGGCGGGCGTGGCTGAAGACTGGAAGCTGCTGCAGGCACGGTGAGCGTTACGCTGCTGGATGCAGAATAACACGAAGCGTGTGCTGCTGTCCGGGCGTGGTTTAAATAGCCTTGGAAGTAGTTCCAGGTATGTATTCTTCCACAGCCCCCCACCTAGTAAAAAGTAGTCCCTCCTAAGCCTCATTTGGCTTGTGGCTTCTTGCAGCATGGTCAGCATCAGGTAAGTTTGCAGCATGGTCTGCATCAGGTAGGTTTTCTACTATGAGCCTGGCGCCCATGGCGCCAGGACTGACTCTATTCTTATGAGCCTGGCGCCATAGGCGCCAGGACTGCACCCAAACAGCCCCTAGCTGGGGTTTTTGGGCTTGCTCCAAATGGCATGATGCCTGCTTCTGGGGTTGCTGGGCCTGGTCTGGTTTCCCGGGGGCAGGCATCATGACATAGACCTAAAAAGCTCTAATATACCCTTGGAACATCCTACTCCAAAGATATCTAACATCGATATTTTAGGTAGTCAGACTGGAGCAAATATTGATCTACCAAAAAATATGGATGAAGTGGACCGAAGTGAGCCTTTCAGTGACTTTGTAAAAAAAAAAAAAATTCTTTAGAAGATCTGGGACACATTCCACAGCAACAGGGATCTCAAGGTGGAGTGAATCAGAGCACCTCAAATGATGCAAAAGAGAAACACTTAAATGTTTTTGGGCCTCATTCCGAGTAGGACGGTAAGGGATACCGGGCACCGTTAAGGAGACCGGTGCCAGTAATCCCTTACTGCCCTACTACGAGATCCCTTAGCGGGTCCCTCCTTTAACGCCTGGTCTGACCAGGCATTATGGACGGGACTCGTTAACGGACTTCAGAGCTAATAACGGTACCGCAAATTGTGGTACCGTTATTAACTACTTCCCCATTCCCATTGAGCCCTATAGGGGCTCAAATGGGAATGGGGAATGGCTTTTTCAATGGGGATTTACCAGTCCTGCAAAGGTCAGACTACACCGGTAAGTCCCCATTGAACGAGACCGGTACCGTTATTGGGGGCAGTCATGGTGCAAATAGCGCCATGACTACCTACAATCTCTGAATGAGGCCCTTTGATTCAGAGGGCAGTGCTGAGATCATGAAGGAAATGCAAATGGTTATCGGATGGAGTAGTGATTCACAAACACTTGGTAACGAGAGAATTAATTGTTCGCACCTTTTACATATATTCCAAAAAATACCTACACTCAGGAGTCTGATTTCCTGTGATATTGATTGGATCAAACTATCCATTGCTAATAATCATAGAATGGTATGTAAGGTGCAATCCACTTTAATTGCAAAACTGTTACCGGAACAAAGTGAACATTTTGAGATGCTGGGCTATGAAATACATGGCTTTGATGATATGAATGAAGTGACCAGTTTTATAGAATTTCAGAAACCACATATGTCATGTCCTTCAACAATAGGAACGAATTTGAGCGCTGATATACTCATTACACAAAACTTACTTATGCAGCTTACTTCAGTAGTTAATGCCATTAAGGGTCTGGCTGGGCTGGAAAACTTACTGAAAGAAGCTGGGTCATCTAAACCATCGCACAGTCACTCATAACTCTCTTCAACTTCGATATTAAGCTGGAATTGTTGTGGTTTTAACAATTTACAGAAATGTATTAAGAATAAGATGCTACCACCCAATTCCAGTGTAATAATGATACAAGAGACAATGGCGTTGAGTCCCATTAACATAGATGGATTCACCGCCTTTAGTCATCCCGCAAAGCGGGGAGAGTATGGGCTTCCGTCTGGTGGACTACTTAAGTTAGTAAATAATGCTTGCAAAATGGATGCAAATTTGATTTATTCACCTGATGCGTTACTACTTATTGAAATCAAAGTTGGCATTACCATGGTATTAATGATTAACTTGTACTGTAAGCCGAATGTTGGCCAATGCGTCAGCACTATCAATGAATTAGATGCTGTATTGCAGAATGCTTTGCTGAGGAATGTTGAGTATGAAGTTGTTTTGGGAGGTGACTTTAGCTCTATTCTTAGTGATTCTGCTCCCTCTAATACAACCTCACTAAGAAGGGCATACCCAGCCTGTGCAATGAATCAAGGGTACCACTGGTCGAAATTTCTATATAACTGGAATTTGCATATACTTTCACATGCCTCAGATCAGAAACAATGCACGTGGTTTAGAGGTACACTATGCTCAAAAATTGATTACTTTGTGGTCTCTAAATGTCTGCTTAAAATTGCTACAGCCATTGATGTGAAATATATGGGTTGCAGTGATCATTTGATGCGGAATTTAAAGCTGAATGTAGAACTGGAGTGTCATACGAAAATTACTCATCTATCACTAATTGAAATTGACAAACCTACAAAGTCTGTTAGATGGAACCCGAAATTATGCATGGAACTTATATTTGGTAAACTGTGACATTTGGTGCAAAGAAATCATGTCAGGATTAGTGTGGAATAAAAACAAGATTATACAATTAAATACAAATATAATAAAAGGCCATTTGATAATCTTAGCAAATGCCCAAAAAAACTCCATAAATTCACGTGCGTGTAAATTTAGTGTTCAATTTGCAGAAATCAAAAGTAAACGCAACTGGGACATTAGAGGAGTTAAATCCTCCATTGAAGATCTCAAGGAGTTTGCAACTGTAAGAAAACAGATACAAAACAGTTGTAGACAAGACATTAAGGGGATTAAGACCTTGCAACATTTAGCTGAAAACCAAAAGCTTATTAGTTTGTTATGCAAGCGTAAAATCAAGGATATCTGGGGTATTCTACGTTCCCAAGCGACCCGGCCCAGCTTTCACGCAGGAATCTCTGATAAGACCTGAAATCAGTAAAAATTGGCGAGATATAGGCTACCGTCAAGTTTCAAGTCTATTAATATCTCTGATTTCACTAAGAGTTTAGCGTGTATATGTCCCTGGACACTGGATGATGTTATATGGGCAATTCATAAACTATCATATTCGAAGGTTGCTGGCCCTGATGGGATTCCCTCTTGTGTATTAAAAGATTATCCCCATTTTTGGTCAAAAATGATTAAGCCTACCTTTGACTCAATTTTTCAATCTAAGAATATTCCACAATCGTGGCTGTCTGCCATAATTGTACCTATTCACAAAAAAGGTCCAATTGATAACTCTGCCAACTTTCGTCCGATATCCTTGATTGATGTGCCAGCTAAGGTGTTCTCTACCCTTTTGCTGAGGGAACTAGAGTTGTGTGTTACTAGCAAGCAACTATTATCAAAATACCAGGTTGGATTTAGAAAGTCAATGGGAACTACACTTAATGCTCCGATCCTTGCTCACTTGCTAGAATCTTCTCTTTCATCTAACTCGGGGGCTGTATATATGGCATCTTTGGATCTCTCAGATGCCTTTGACAGCATCATAAGTGAGCGGTTATTGAACAAGTTATTAAGTTATGGGGTACCTAGTCATATAGTAGTGCTTATAGCACTATTACACTTTAACACATTCTATATGGTACGGATTAAACAAGATGGAACTACCACAGATGCTATCATCACAGAGATAGGTGTCAAACAAGGATGCCAATTGGCAGCTACATTGTTCAATCTTTATATATGTGATATTGATAAGTTGTGGGAACAATTGGTGGTATTTCCTGTGAAATTGGGTGATACCCAAATCAATTGGTTAGCATTCGCTGATGACATTATTCTGTGCGACCGTACTCCGTGTGGGTTGCAGACCAAATTGAATGCATTTTATGTGTACGCAAAAAGTAATAATCTTGCCTTTAATGCTAATAAATCAAAGATAATGGTATTTGCCAATAGAAAAAAGGTATGTAGATATACATGGAAGATGAACTATATGGTCATTCAGCGTGCGCTGAAAATCAGGTATTTGGGATATACCCTATGTGACTCGAACTCTTTGGCAATGTGGAATACCACTTTGATCCAGAAAGTAATTTCTCTTATATCACAGATAAAACATATTTATAACAAGTATGCAAAGTTTTCTCTTAAACCTTTGTTTGAGTTTTACACCTTAAAGGTAGAAGCTGTATTATTGTATAGTTTAGAACTGTGTATTTTGGACTTAACAACGATACTTAATAGGATTCAAGGGAAGATATGGAAAGCGGTGTTGGGTTTGCCTAAATCCTTGCCTAATACAATTATAATTCATGAATTTGGGTTGAATTCGTTGGCCTCTAAATTTTGGTGCCGTAAGTTAACAAATGATGGCAAAATGTTAGATCCACCTGCTAACTCTTTGTATCAAGATTTCTCTACCATGGTTATGAAGCGATATCTGATATCAATCCATCGATATGTTATGAAGATGGAATCTCTATTAAAAAATATAGCCATGGATCCGAAGGACCTATACGAACGTCCGAATGTGGTAAAAAGGAAGTTCTTCGAAATGGACTAGACTAACACGATTGAGATCAATGCAAAATATAAAGGCTTCAAAGATCAATATTGCTTCTTCCACAAACAGCTACCAAGATTGCAATATTTGCTTATCTTTCCGTGTTCCAAAGCAAGGAATTTGTATTTGAGATTTAAATTAAATCTTATACACACAGCAGAAAGAACCAAGTATTGGTCTAAAGACTGTACACTCAGAGAACGAGTGTGTTGTAGATTTTGTTGTAATAAGGATACCCCTGAGTCTCTTAAACATCTTGTGATATATAGTACCCATCTTGAAAAAATTTGAAGCTTTTACATGGGCAAATATTACAACAGTCATTTGGTATACTCTAGAGAGCTGTTATAGTCACAATGCATGTGGGGAAAATCTCAGATGCTGATTCTTGCATTAACACGCTTTATTGCAGTTCTTGAGGAAAAATGTTCTCTGGCTCTGTAAGTCTGTTTCTTTAAATGGTGTAAAGTTATAATTGTTAATTTTGTTTATGTGACGGTTTTAAGTTTGAAGAGACTTTTAATGTATGTATTTTATGAATATGATGTTATTGTTTTATAAAGTACTTGATGAATTCTAAAGAAGACAAACTCAATGTTTTTATTGTTGTTTTAATGTATTTGTAAAGGTGTTCTACACCAAAAACAAATAAAGAATAAACAAATACATATATTTGGCAGATTAAGTATCACACAAAACTATCTACTAAAGAACATGTATACAGTCACATTAGTTAGTGCACACACACATCAATTACTTCACCAGTACATGCAAAGGAAGAAGGTAAGTAATTTAGTTTGCACCAACACTTTTCGGAAATTACAACCCTCACTTTAGAAGTCCAACCCTAAGAGGAATGGGGCCTTGTGCCCAATGTTCAAGGTGTGCATAAAGGTGCACAGGAATGCATAAAGTTCCAATACTTTTCGAAGACTGGATAAAGTTATATTTATGAAGATGTGAGTAAGGATTAAAAAGTCAAGTAAATATCTATTATTGCTAATAAAACTGTTCCACGCTTTTGCAATGTGTTGGACAGCAGGTACTACAAAGCCAAATAGTGACAAAACATAGCTCAAAGTTAGAAAACACATTGGAAGAAATAACGCTACCGCCAAGTATCCTCACTACTCAACGCCCCACTTTAGTTTTGGTCAAGACATGGCAGGTCCAGAGGTGGTGAGTTTTCCCACCTTCCTTTCGGTTCCCAGATGCAACGGGTGCATAAACAGGCCTGACTGGTCACAGGAGCTGTTGCACTCCATTGCCGAGGAAAAATCCAAAATGCACCACTGCAGCATGTCTCAGGACACTGGACTTGATGCGGGAAACTAGTCTTCGGCGACCATCACTGTTGCATGGCGACGCAAAGGGAATCGGCTACCACAGCCTGACCTTCTATCTCACAAACCAAAGGTGCTGGGAAGACGAAAATCGGCAGAAGGGCATCTTGTGGGATACGCTGGTGATCCCCAAAGCTCTGGGTCGAAACACAGGATGACAGTGCTCCTATCGCAGTAGCCCAAATTTGAGCTGGCTAGCCCACTGGATGCCCCAGAGACACGTCCAAGCAGGCTCACTTGCAGGGCTACCAGGAGATGTCTGGAATGGTTGGCCCCACCACTCCAAAGGGTTAAAGCACCCAATGAAGGCGTTTGGAGATCTGTCGCCAAGCAGGGCTTTGCTCGGAGAGCAGTGGGATTCGGTTGCCAGGCCTTGTGGAGTACGCCTCATGATAGTCCTTCGTCTGCTCAGCTTCTAAAGATATGTGGCTCCTTCAGATCTGCTGGAACGGCTGCAGGGCTCCTCTTCTTATCCAAAGTCAGGTGAGTGATCAGACTCAGCCCTTCAATGGTAAGATCTGCCCCACACATGCACACCAGCAGTGGTCCCATCATGGACCACGGTGGGTCTCATGCATGCATGCATGCACACCAGACTTTCTGGAGTCAGGTTGTGGATCAGGACCAGACGGTCCCAAGCCGCTTCCTGGATCCACCCACACATGCTGTTCACTAGCCCACAAAACCTTTGTTTCCGGGGCAAGTGCATGACCATGCAAGAATTTTGACCTGAAAGGGCAGGAAGAAGGCAGAAACACAAGATAGCCAAGGTACAAATGAAAACCTTGTGACACGGCCATTGTAGGAAACTTGCCATTGTTGGTAGCCAAACGTGGTGAGGCCAACCAATAATAAAGTAACAAGTACCAAAATGTAACTGCTGCCACCAATTTGTCCTTTAGCACATCTTGGGTAAACAAAATAAATCACTTGAGTGAGTGGAGTCTAGGGAGCTCCGATTGCTGGCCCCCTGGTGGGGCTGTGTGGCAGGGCCTTTGGCTCCCTCAGGTGCGGCAAGACTCCTGGGTTCCCTGCGGCGCTCGGGACCCAGTCGAGTCAGGCTCCCTTGCCTGGTTTCTGCTGGGCTATGGCCAGCGCAGGGCATCATGGTCCGGATCTTTGGAAATGGACAATGTTCGAGCGGATCTTCTCAGCCGCTGGTTTCCCTCCTCGGTGGAACTGGTCCGGTCGACCCAGGTCTTTGGAGAGATCTGTGTCAGGTTCGGGACCCCTGTTCTGGACCTGTTTGCATCTCCGGCCTCAGCGAAAGTTCCCCTCTTCTGCTCTCGTTTTCAGGCCGAGGGTGCGTGGGGGGTGGACATCCTCTCCGTGCAGTGGCCTCAGGGTCTCCTTTATGCTTTTCCACCCATTCCTCTTCTGTCCCGGGTGGTTCAGCGCATCAGAGTGTCCAGGGTGACTGTATTGTTGTTGGCTCCGTTCTGGCCTGGCTGGAGTTGGTTCCCCTCTCTGTTAGAGCTTCGGTCCCAGGAGCCTTGGCTGGTTCCAAAGTGGCCTTGTCCCCTTCTAGGGGATCTGCAGTTGGGGGTCCGCCAGATACAATGGGCAGTGTGGCTATTGAGCGGGCTAGGCTGATATCTCAGGGGTTCTCTGGTCCTGTGGTAGAGTCCATAATGAATGCTCTTAGACCCTCCACTCTGAAGCCTTACGGCAGGCATTGGAGCCATTTCTGGGACTTGTGTGGGCGGTATGGGATCCCTCCCCTAGGTTCTGGCCTTCCCGCTATCCTTCAATTCCTCCAGGATGGGTTTGACAAGGGCCTGGCGGTTTCCACGCTTCGCTCTCAGTGGGCCTCCATAAAATTCCTTTTGGAGGACTCTGATGGGCACTTGGATGGGGAGGTGTTAGTGGGGAAGTTGCTCAGGGATTTTTCTTCTTCCCGTCCTTGTACTTATAAGGGGCTTCCACCTTGGGATCTCCCTCTTGTCTTAAAGTTCCTTCAAGGGCCTCCTTTTGCGCCCATTTCCGAGACTGATATGAAACATCTGACGCTGAAGACTGCCTTTCTGATTGCCATAACTTCTGCACGTAGGCTTGGCGAGATTGGTGCTCTATTATGTCACCCCCTTTTCCTGAGGGTTCTGCCAGACTCGCTGGTGCTGAGATGTGACCCGAAGTTTCTCCCTAAAGTTGTTTTCTCAGTTTCACACCTCTCAGGATCTGGTTCTCCCTGCCTTTTTTCAGAATCCGCAAAAATCCAGAGGAAGTGGCTTGGTATAACATTGATGTGCGGCGGGCGGTGTTGGAGTATTTGGCTAGGACTGCCCCTTTCCGCCACTCTGACAGTCTTCTGATTACTTTTGGCCCGGCTGGGGCTGCGCGCAAGGCATCTGTAGTGTCCATTAGCCAGTGTATCCGTGTTGTGGTCTCCATGGCCTATGTGGCTTCTGGCCTGCCTCTGCCTGCTCACGTTCAGGGGCGGTCCACCAGAGGGTTGGCAGCCTCATGGGCTGATGCAAGGGTGGTTTCTCTACAGGAGATTTGTAGGGCTGACACTTGGGCTGATCAGAGCACCTTCATCAACCACTATAGGTTGAATGTCTCCCACATTCGGGGGTTGGTTCCTTCGGGGTTGGAGTTTTGTCTGTGGGGATGTACATTTGGAGTTATTAAAGGTGTGTGTTTCTGCACTGTTTTGACTCTGTGGGCCTCACTATGAGTATGGAGGTAGCCATGGTGCTATTAGCGCCATGGCTGCCTCCATATTGGGCTCCAATACTGGGTTCTGTGAATGAGGAATTACTGGGTAATTCCGACCTTGGAGGACCCGGTAATTCCTCATGCAGAGAACCATTCCCCATTCCCGTTTGAGCCCCCATAGGGCTCAATGGGAATGGGAATGGAGCTAATAACGGGCCCGTTAATGATGGACCCGTTATTAGCTCCTTGGACCCCTCGCGGGACCCGGAAAGGACATCTGGTTTTACCAAACATCTGTTCCGGGTCCCGCAAGGGAACCTCATAATAGGGCATCCCGTAATGAAGGGCGCGGTCCTGTACCGGCACCCTTCATTACGGGACCGCCAGGGTCGTAATGAGGCCCTGTGTCTCGTTGGGACCTTTTCCCCGTTGCTGCTTTGGTATACCTCATGAGGTAAGTACTGGGACAAGGAAGAGGGGACGTGGAGGTAATGCTCTGATTACTTACTGATAATCTTCATTACTCCTAGCCCTACTTTTCCTCGTCACAGTACTGACGACACTTCTCATCCTCCCTGCGGGGAAGGTCACATGCTACGGCTTGGTAATATGAAACTAAGTGACGTGGGTGTGGGAGAGGAGTTGCAGAAATGAAAATAAATAAAAGAAGGTCCTGTGTCGGAGGCAGGGGCCTCATGAGGTAAGTAATGTGACGAGGAAGAGTAGGACTAGGAGTAATGAAGATTACCGGTAAGTAATCAGAGCGAGCATTTGCATTGCAATAAGGCCAGGTATTAAGAGCCATTAACACATTGTTTCAATCACAAATGGGGCAAGCCAAACGTGAATGACGCTGTGACATCAGCACTGCAATGTGGGCAAGTGTCCTGCAAAAGGATCTCAAAAAGTTGCCCACCCTAGATCCCAGCCATACATGCTTATGTGACATGTGACTCCTAAATCATTAAGCAGGAAGTAATCCCCACCGCCCAGGGTCACCCAGTCACGCTGGCTAGCCTTAAACATGGGTTTCTCTGTCACTTTGGTGCAATGTGGAAAAAGCTGCACACCTGCAGGATGTACTGTCTGGATTCCACTGGACCAAGCGTCTAGATTCGCACAATGTTCTCGGCGGTTGCCATGGTGCGGGGGCGAGGGGGCAAATGCACTCGCCTGAAAGTCATGCATGCACCGGGAGTGTGAGCGCGTGCAATGGACTGCAGGACAGGTGCTGCACAGAGGCCAAACCTGCCGCATTGCATAACTGGGAACTTCTGCTTAGAAACCGTCCTGCGCATGCTCTGGTTCTGCACAGCCTCAGTGCAGCATTGGGGGGGTTGTATTGCTCTTAGACTGTCCTGCGCACGCTCTGCTAACTTGTGTCTCTAGTTTCGCGCAACCTCAGTGCAGCGTTGGGAATCTTCTGCTCTTAGACCGTGCTGCGCACGCGCTGCTGATGGGTCTCTGGTTCTGCGCAGCCTCAGTGCAGCGTTGGGAATCTTCTGCTCTTAGACCGTCCTGCGCACGCGCTGCTGATGCGTCTCTGGTTCTGCGCAGCCTCAGTGCAGCGTTGGGAATCTTCTGCTCTTAGACCGTGCTGCGCACGCGCTGCTGAAGGCTCTCTGGTTCTGCGCAGCCTCAGTGCAGCGTTGGGAATCTTCTGCTCTTAGACCGTGCGCACGCGCTGCTGAACGGTCTCTGGTTCTGCACAGCCTCAGTGCAGCGTTGGGAATCTTCTGCTCTTAGACCGTCCTGCGCACGCGCTGCTGATGTGTCTCTGGTTCTGCGCAGCCTCAGTGCAGCGTTGGGAATCTTCCGCTCTTAGACCGTCCTGTGCACGCGCTGCTGAAGGCTCTCTGATTCTGCGCAGCCTCAGTGCAGCGTTGGGAATCTTCTGCTCTTAGACCGTCCTGAGCTGAAACACTTTGATTACTCACAGCCGAGAGATGTTGACTGTATCCGAGCCGCTGCCGTCTCTACCCTACTGAGTGTTGCTCCGATTTCTGTGAGAGGTGCTTGACGAGAAATCCCCCAGGATCAAAGGCGGGAAATCCCCCACGATCAAAGGAGGGAAATGTCCGGGCAGAGTCCAGATGATGTGGGTTGTTTTATTGGGGTCTACTATACTCTCTGCTGCCAACTGGACCCAGGTCACGAGGGTCCCCTTCAGCCAGCACTGACCTTGCAGCCAACATTGGTTTAAATTCTGGAAGTTGGAGTTTAAAGTTCTCGCATTAAAGAAGATGCTGTAAGGTCTGTAGTTCCCAGAATGCAGGGTGCTGTCTTTTAAACACACATACATGGCTAAAGGTGTACTTTATGACCTGGGGCTAGTGGCCAGCTATCAGCACATGTATTCTGTATGTATTGAAGGCCCAGGTGCTGCAACCAGTCAACCCTCTCAGCCTCTGATGCTACCCACTCACTGCATCACCTCGCTCTGGTACTGCTACCCTCTCACTGCAGTGCCTCACTCTGATACTTCACCATGCTACCCACTCACTGCACCACCTCACTGATACTTCAGCATGCTACCCACTCACTGCATCACCCCACCCTGGTACTTCAGCATTCTACCCACTCACTGCACCACCTCGCTCTGGTACTTCAGCTTGCTACCCACTCACTCCATCACCTCACTCTGATACTTCAGCATGCTACCCACTCACTGCACCACCTCGCTCTGGCACTTTAGCATGCTACCCATGCACTGCATCACCTCACTCTGGTACTTCAGCATGCTACCCACTCACTGCACCGCCTCGCTCTGGCACTTTAGCATGCTACCCATGCACTGCATCACCTCACTCTGGTACTTCAGCATGCTACCCACTCACTGCATCGCCTCGCTCTGGTACTTCAGCATGCTAACCACTCACTTCATCACCCCACTCTGGTACTTCAGCATGCTACCCACTCACTGCACCACCTCGCTCTGGCACTTTAGCATGCTACCCATTCACTGCACCACCTCACTCTGGCACTTCACCATGCTACCCACTCACTGCACCACCTCACTCTGTCACTTCAGCATGCTACCCACTCACTGCATCACCCCACCCTGGTACTTCAGCATTCTACCCACTCACTGCACCACCTCGCTCTGGTACTTCAGCATGCTACCCACTCACTCCATCACCTCACTCTGATACTTCAGCATGCTATCCACTCACTGCACCACATCGCTCTGGCACTTCAGCATGCTACCCATTCACTGCATCACCCCACTCTGGTACTTCAGCATGCTACCCACTCACTGCATCACCCCACTCTGGTACGTCAGCATGCTACCCACTCACTGCATCACCCCACTCTGGTACTTCAGCATGCTACCCACTCACTGCATCACCTCACTCTGGTACTTCAGCATGCTACCCACTCACTGCATCACCCCACTCTGGTACGTCAGCATGCTACCCACTCACTGCATCACCCCACTCTGGTACTTCAGCATGCTACCCACTCACTGCATCACCTCACTCTGGTACTCAGCATGCTACCCACTCACTGCATCACCTCACTCTGGTACTTCAGCACACTCTCAGAGCCTGACCTCTGATTTCTGTCTTCATCTGGATGATAGAAATGCACTCCCAGTCTCCTGGAGTACTCATGGATACTCAGGCTCTTAAAGCATGTACATGCTACACCGCTTCCTGAGCGCATGCTCATGCAGGATGATAGGAAGGGGCTTCAATATGGAGTACTCGCGGATACCACAGGTTCTTAAAGCATGTGCATGTTACACCTCTCCCTGTGTGCATGCACATGTATACATTGGGTACATGGGTATGTGAATGCTCACTTCTAGTGCTCATCGCAAAGCTGGACAACTGTAAGACATTATTCTTGTGGCAAGGAACCCCTACAAACAATGGCATCAGTTTTAACTTGACCTACCACAACTAAATTTGTGAAATGAAAATAGTTTTCTGTTTGGCAAAAATACAAATTCCTATTCATTATCTCAGAGTGGAAGATTTTACATGAACACAGAATGGGCCTCATTACAAGTACGGTGTTCAGTATAAAACAGCAGTTATTGAGTGGTAATTCTGTTACTGCTGCATTTTCGTACCAGAAAATTATCGCTGGCAGTAATTCCCTTGAAATCCCCATGAGTCCTCTGGGCTCCAATAAATGGGGACTAACACCGCCTGCCGCTACTTGTAATCCGGTGGTAAATCTGCCGGCTCAAGTGGCAGTAACAGTAAACCCTTTTGGTGCGTTTTCAGCAGATTTACTACTGAAATACCACCAAACCTGTAATGAGGCCCATTGTATCCATATAAACAATAATGGGAATAACAAATTGGATATATTTAAGATTGAGGGTATTTAATGCTATAAAATGCCTCTCTACGGAGTTACCTGTTTGAAGTATCCTACACATGCTGAATTTATGGGCCTTACAAAACCTGCACCGGCAGTGAGGGATTTGTGGGGGAGGGCCATGTTAGACAGGCAAGACAACCTCAGCCCGAGGACACTTGTCGGGGAGAGGCAGGTTATGGACCGGAAGAGGTGTGCATGGAGTTACACCTCGTTATTACCCATTCGGTATTAACAGTTAAATCTCTGCTGAGCAAGATAAGTCATTGAGAAGATATATGAAGGATAATGATACCAACTAACCCAAACCTTTGGGCATATTAAGGGATCAAGGGGGATCTGCACTGAGAATTAGAGGATCATACGAATATTAAAGGATCAAGGGGGCTCTGCATCAGGCATTAAAGGATCATAGCAATATTAAGGGATCAAGGGGGCTCTGCATCGGGCATTAGAGGATCATAGGAATATTAAGGGATCAAGGGGGCTCTGCATCAGGCATTAGATGATCATAGGAATATTAAGGGATCAAGGGGGCTCTGCATTGGGCATTAGAGGATCATAGGAATATTAATGGATCAAGGGAGCTCTGCATCGGGCATTAGAGGATCATACGAATATTAAAGGATCAAGGGGGCTCTGCATCGGGCATTAGATGATCAAAGGAATATTAAGGGATCAAGGGGGCTCAGCATCGGGCATTAGAGGATCATAGGAATATTAAGGGATCAAGGGGGCTCTGCATCGGGCATTAGGAGATCATAGGGATATTAAGGGATCAAGGGGGCTCTGCATCAGGCATTAGAGGATCAAGCATAATGGGAAAAGAATAAGGGACGATTTGTGACTTTGTGATTGTAGAGTGCACATATCTCTGGGCATCAGGGCGCTATAGTATCAGATAAAACAGAGAACTCTTGGGATTATCACTCCTTTTATGTAATAATGAAGGATGTTAATTGTTAGCAAAGTCTGATATATTTTGTGTCCAGGAGACTTGGTTGTTGCAGCCATGTTATGTTGATGACTTTATTCTGAAACAAAGGGCCTCATTATGAGTCTGCCGGTCTGGAAATAAGGCTGCCAGTAGCAACGTACCAACACAGTTTCTGGACTGGCAGATTACAACTCTGCTTTTCTGGGTCTATGTGCCCAGCAGGTCTGACCTGATGTGCACAACAGCCCCAGAAAACAGAGTTATCATGGAAGCACCAGGACCGTTGGCAACAGTGCTGGTGCTTCTGTCTCCCCACTCCCATGGAGCCCAATAGGGGACCAACATTTTCCGACGCCCGATATCCCGGGCTGCCGGGACTTGCGGTGGCACTGGGATATCAAGTGGCGGAAACAATGTTTCAGTCCGTCGGTAACCTACCGGTAGCACTGGTGGGTTACCGACGGACTTGGAATGAGGCCCAAAGAATGGCAACAAAAAAAGGATCTGGGGAGACCTACTGGGGGCTAGATGGTTGGTGCAACATGTGATTATAAGATAGTAGAGTACATGCCTCAGTGGCAAGTTAAACACGTGTTTTCAGTTGTTGTATCTGGGCTAGGAATCAGGCAATTTGAGCTTCTTGTGATTAATTGATATCATCCTTCCGGTGGGTCAAATAACAAACTATTGCAAGATTATATAGTGATGACCTTGCACCACTGGGTTTATCATAATAAAGGACAATATTATTGGTCATAGGATTTTAATACATTCTGTCGTTAAGAGACTACGATGTTCTTCGAAGAGATGTAATCAAACATCTTGTATTGACTATACATTTTTGTCTAATTCTCTCAAAGTGGTTCTTTCTGACTATACCCCCCCTTTTTTACTAGTCTTAGCGATCATATTGTACTCAGATGCATATTCAATATTGGGAATATCTATAGACAGAATGTTCTTATTCGAGAAGTACTGCAATCTGCAAACAAAGCAATTTAAATTGCTCCGGGTACAATTGTTTAATACTGTAATCCTGCAATAATTCCATTAGGAATCTTGGGCTAGTAATTATGGTGCAGCACAAAGTGAGACTTTTATGGCATATATTCTGTCCAAGATCGATATGATAGCATAGACTATACAATATAAGTGTAAAAGAATGATTCCTCCTATTACTATGATAGGTGAAGTTTATGATGCTAAGAGGAAATTGAATCGAGCCGCCATCAGGAAAGTAAGGAAAGACTGGGCACAAGATCATATAGCTAAAATGAAGACCAATGCTAACTAAATAACCAAATATAATAATTGGTTAAGAACATATAAGCAGTCACAGCTCAGTGCACATTGGTCTTTTGGTCACCCACTTTGTTCTTTTTCTTTTGTCTATAACGGCGGTCAGCTGCTAACTTGCATTGTTCACGGAGGTGGACCTCTGCACTGTAATAGTGCTTCACTACTTACAACACTGATCCTTGTTGTCATAATGAACCAGGAGTCTGTTCGCTATTTGCATCCCAAGTGGGCGGAGCCTCACTGCAACTGGACCCAGCAGACTACAGAAAAGCACCAGTTTTGCGCAGAGCACAATTGGAGCCAAGTGGTCTTCTGGTCTTCTGGGTGTGTCGTGTCTACCTTACTCTACTTCCATTGCCATGGTAAGCAGGGCATTGTGGGCCTGTAAGTAACTAATGTGAAGGCAGTGAAGGAGACATCATGTCCATCCCTAAATTGTGGAGTGGTAGGCTTCTAATTACTGAGAAGGGCTTAGCAGCACTTAAAGAGAGAGAGGGGGAAGGCACCCTCTGACTCTGAGGGCAGCTTTCTAACCAGAGGGGCGCCAATCAATGCACATCAGAGGGAAATGGTCAGCATGTGCTTCTGAGGACCCCACATAGTGCCCCTCCCCCCTACTCCCAAGTACTGGCTGGATCAGCTCGGAGCACTGGGCCACTGGGGTCGCCTGTCACACAACTTTCAGAGGAGGCAACAGATCCCTCACTCAGAAATCTTTCATTTAGTTGGCCAAACCACTGCACTACTTTAGTGGTGGAACTCCACTCTCCTGTGTTTCATACAAGGGCCACTACAAAGGGTGAGAGTGCTGGGTAAGTCTACTTCTCACTCTGGCCCGCGGTCCCCCTTATATCAATCTTGAATCATTCTATGATTTTGGAGGACTCTTTCGAAAAACTTTGCGAAACCGTGGCGGGGATCGCCGCACAGGTCCCACTCGCTGGGGCCTAATCCACATGCTCAACCGATGAATTCTTTCATAAATCTCCCTTCTTCACGCCCAGAAATATTGAAATGAGGCGGGACTCCTTCATGGATTCGCTGGGGCCAGCATCTATCTCGGCACTTCACTTGGTGCTAGAATCCATGCTTAGGCTATATGATAACATCAAGGCCATTAACCGGACAATTCAAGGAAGTTGGGTATGTTGAATTCCAAAATGACTATGATGATGGAAGGGCAAAAACCTCCACAGTGCACTTCTATCACTTCTAAATGTGTCTGCACTGATGTGGACGTCTGGGAAGTTCTTGTATCACTCGCTCCGGAACAGCAATCTCCTTTTATTTAGTACACAGCCCTAATCCCGATACTACCACAATGTTGGTAGACCTTCATCAACGTGAGGTGGCTCTATAGCAGGCTGTTGGTGACTCTCAAGAGGCACACGGTGAGATGGAGCACCAGGATGCTGTGGATCTGTCTCCTCTCAACATCCATGAGAGCCTTCAACAACTACAGCCAAGTAAGCTACGTACCAAAAAGAAAACAAAAAATCTTCCGGTTGCAAATTTTAACAAGAGGAAAAAGACCTCTAAGTTCTTAACTTCACTCTCGGGAGAGGACACAGTTAAGGACCTGGCTTTAGAATCGCTGCCCCCTCCCATTACGGGCCAGGATCCATCAGGAGTGATCCTTCTCAACTACAGAGCCCCAAGAGAACAAAAACCACTGAACAAAGCAATATGACATAATTTTTGGGTAACCTTATCCCACTCAATGCCCCCAAAATCAGTCAACTAACGTGATCCCCATGGCTTCAAGTCTGTCGGTCATCCAGCAAGGTGCCTTGGAAGCTACCGCTCTACCGTCTAGGACAAGGGAATCCGGCGAGGTCTCCACCGAGATGACACTGCCTGAACACATTGGTACATTAGATACACACAGAGATGATATCTTCCAGGGGATCATTATGGGATGGGACTTTGTTCTACAATCAGAAGGCCACCAATCCATGAACAGATCACAGATGCTTAGAAGCTTCCAAGAAATGCCATTTCTGCATGCTTTGCATTCTGATGACATCACACGTGATCTTTCCCAAATCATGCACTTACAGGTCTGTTTGCCACTTCAAATCCAATCTGATCGCACAAATTGTATGGAGGGAACGAGAATTGTTGAAGGTGGTTGGCTACGATCTCTTCGATCTCCATGACCCAAACACCCAGGTTGAGTTCTTAACCCCTCAATACTCTTCCTCCAACCTGAACACGCACAAACCAATTCTCTCGTCCAGTGCAACTGTGGCCTTGGAGGACTGGTCCTGGTTGGATACTGCGGCACAGGTGTTTTCGGAGATCAAGTTGTCCAAAAACATGGTCTAGGATGGCGAATGTAAATTCTTATCATGGAATGTTTGTGCTTTTTCCAATTTATTCAAGGGGCTCCATGCTTGGGTGGGAGAGACGAATGTCCTCGTTTTGCAAGAAACTTTGTCCACAAGTTTTTGTTTTGGAGGGGCCCCACACCTATTACAAGGAGGCTACCAGGCGGCCCATGGGCTGTCCTTCTGGGGGGCTCGTTGTTGCCATTGATCTGGTGATGAAGTGCTCCCACCAGGAGGTACCTACTACTCTGGAAGGTCTCCTGGCAGCAAACATCACATTCAAGGACTGTCTGGATGACCCTCTATTGGTGAACATATACTGGAACCCGGCAAAGCACACCCTTAGGTCTTTTCTGGAAGGCCTGGGCTGGCTTCTTGAAGGGTGGCTGGTGATGGCTAAAGGCACCATGATCATTCTGGGTGGTGACGACAATGCTCGTTGCGGGGAGCCTCCAAGATCTAAACAGGTGGTCCTTTAATCCTTCTCTGGAGCCCATAGACCCCTCATCCATCTGGACAAATCATCTGTCCGACTGGGACATGGTTATTTGTTGCACCCCCAACCCCCTGAAAAATTTAGCTCTTTTTTCACTTGGTCCTGGAGTATTAAAAGGTATTGGATCGCCCATTTCTTTGTCTCTTCCCCCTTGCTAGCCTCCAGTGAACCACTCACTGGGGGCCCGCCTTTGGGAAGTGACCAGGTTCCCATATCTCTGGCCCTGCATATAAAGCTGGAGCATTCCCCAATTGAGTTGACCACTGTTTTTACATCCTCAGCCAGAGGAGGTTTGACAGTCAAGTGAAACGCTTCCAACTGTAGGACATTTCTCAACATCTATAACCAAATGTCAAATACAGTAGGTTGCTTGAGCTTCAAATTAGGGGTAGAATCCTTCAACGCCATAGTCCGAATCTGCTTGACCTCCGCGGCAGCCAAGGGCAAATTTAATTCTGGGAAAAAGCATCTCCATCAACATGATGCCACTATTGCCCTAGCAAAGAATCACAAGAGGAAGGTCTTGCGCTCCCTTCGCTCAAATACGCTTCCGACATCACAATATGTGCTCGCAAAGAAGCAAATCCAAGCCCGCTACAACGCTGTGATTATCTACAGTAAAAGCAAGCCCACACTGCAACCAATCAGGCAATAATAAAATCTTTGGCAGGTAGCAAACACGCCAATTTCTGGTCAGCTATCGGGCAATTCCCCCACAGTCCTGTTGTTGACAGGAGCTGTGACATAACAGAGCATGTTTGGGTGGGCTACCTGCAGAATAAATTTGCCTGACCAAGTAACAAGCTTAACTGCCCAACCCTCAACATGGGCAAGAAGGATTCGGGGGTTTGTCCTTGCGACGAGGGAGACGTTAGATGGGCCATTGGGAGGGCTAGGTCATCTGCAGCCCCGGTTCCTGATGGCATCCTGCCAATGTACTTCAAGCAGGAGCCAGAGCTATGGGTGGGTCCTACGCTGACTCTCTTCCAGAGTATTTACAGAGAGGACACTATTCCCAACACTTGGAAGCAATCTTTTATTATCCCCATCTTGAAGCAGGGTAATGTATCTGATCCGAACAACTACAGACCCAGCGCCCTGCTAGATGCTTCCAGTAAAGTCTTTGCCTCACTTATCCAGAGAGAACTTTCCCACCACGTGGAGGAACTTAATCTTTTGGCCAAACATCAGGTGGGTTTCCGCTCGGGAATGGGGACCTCTCTAAATGGGACTATCATCTCAAATCTCTCTGCAGCTGTAAATAAGGTGGTGGTGAGCTCTGTCTATATGGCTTCTATAGACATGTCCAGCGCCGTCGATACGCTTAGCAGAGAGACCCTTTGAAGTAAACTCCTTGAGTGGAAGGTCCCACCAAAAACCATCCAGATTTTGGCACTGTTACACAGGGAGTCTTCCTTGAGAGTCAGGCTGACTAGGGATGGGGCGACCTCTGCCCCAGCTCTTACCTTTGTGGGGCTGTTGCAGGGTTGTGTGGTTGCGCCAACCCTCTTCAATCCGTTTGTTTTGGACATTGCAGCCCTGTGGGAGGTGGGCAGTACCAATCCGGTAAAGATGGGCAACCTAGTTTTAAACTGGCTTTGCTGATGATATCATTCTTTTTGATAAAACACCAATTGGCCTCCACAGGAAACGGACATTATTCTTCCATTATGCTGTTCAGAACAATCTGCAAATCAGCGGGCAAAAATCCAAGGTTGTTATCTTTTTCTCCAAGAAAGGTCCTAAGTACAATCCCTGGAAAGGGTGGCATCAATACGGTAACTGGGATTCAATCTTGCAAATAACCTCTTTAGAGGGGCTTGACCTCATTAAAAAGAAATAAAGGATTTAGCACCTTACTAGCCAAAATGAAGCATATTTATTCACAACTGAGGGGTTCATTACGAGTTTGCCGGTCCGGGAAGTACCGTACCGGTAAGCATGCCAGTACCGTACTTCCCGGACCGACAAACTACGACTTGTGATTGTGGGTGCCTTTCAGACCAGCACCTGCGAGCACAACTGGATGGATGCACGGGCACCGTTATTAACGGTGCCGGTGCATCCGCCTTCCCCAATCCCATTGACCCCTGTTGGGCTCAATGGGAATGCGGAAGAACATTTTCCGGCACCCAGGAAAGGGCAATCACTGGGTACGCCAAGGTCATTTTTATTTATTTTTAAATTTCTTTATTGACATTTTCTTAATTCACAATTGCATGTAATCATTTCCGAATCAGTGTGTTTCACATTGTAACAATCTCAGTATTCTAACAACAACTTCAATGCTATATGACAAACAACAATAACTGGGCCTCATTCCGAGTACGGCGCTAACCAATGGCGCTATTAACGCCTTGGTTGACGCCGTACCCGGACCGGCAGCGCCTTGGTGGTTGGCGGAATTACCGCCCCATTCCAAGGTTGGCGGGGCGGTAATTCCCCAATCCCCATTTACCCTTCCCCATTCCCATTCTTGCCCCATAGGGCATAATGGGAGTGGGGAAGGCGTCAATTACGCCACCGTAAATTACGGTGGCGTAATTAACATCAAGGTCCCTTAGCGCCATGGTATTTAACGCCTGCTAAAAGCAGGTGTTAAAAGCACCATGGCGCTAAGGGAACTCGGAGTATGGCGGTAAGGGATTACCGCCACCGCTCTCGTTAGCGGTGGCCGCTATCCCTTAACGCCATACTCGGAATGAGGCCCACTGTCTCCATGTATAGCACATTTTTGCAGTATATAACGGGTGGGAAGCATGAGGTGGGAGCAAGTGGGGGGTAGAATAGAGTGGCACAGTGGCTCAGGCCCTCCGACAATGCCAGGCTTATTATTAACAGTATGAGCAGTGGTTCGGGGGGCATGTCGTCGTAGGGGTGGAACACTTCTCTTGTCAGGGCCTTCCATGCTTCGAATGTCACACTGGCGGCGGCGAGGGATCTGGGGATGCCGTCCTCCCAGGCCCTGGTTTCCGCCTCTACCCAGCGCTCCAGCTCACTATGCCACACAAATAATTGTGGTCCCTTGACACTTTTCCACGCCATTGCAATGGTTCTCTTAGCAAGCGCACATGCAATATCCTTGAGTTTTACAATATGTTTTACCTTGGCCAACCTGGGGTAGGTTCCCAACAAGCATTCCTTAGGGCACCAGTTGTATCGGAACACTCCAGCCCACCTGCAAGTCTGCTCCACTTTAGACCACTGGCCCTGTGCCGTGGGGCATTCCTAGAACATGTGCATCAGGTCCGCCGGCTTTACCTTGCAACAGGTGCACTCAGGGCAGGTTTGCGCATTAAACGTAGCCACCCTACTTGGGGTCATGTATGTAGGGTATAATACATTTAATTGTATCATTCAAAACCTAGCATTCCTTGACACTTCCTTGGGAAATGCGAGGGCCCTCTCCCATTCTTTGTCTGTAATTTCTAGGCCCAGGTCCGTTTCACACCTGGATTTCAGGACTGTGCTTCTGGGGTTAGGTCTATCTATTAATTGGCCATATATCCTGGACACCAGCCTCCACCCATCTCCCAGGCTATAAAGCAATGTGACAAGCGGGCCAGCCGTTGGTTCTTCCGGCCACTCACTCCATTTTGGCCGTGCCTCCCACTTGACACGATGGTACCACAGGAATTGACTTCCAGGCAGGCCCTCTACAGATTGAAGTGATGTGAAGTCCCTGAATGTTCCCTCATCATACAGGTCCCCCCAGGTGTATACCCCTTTTCTTTGCCAGTGTCTAATGTTCGCTAGATCCGTTTTGGTTTTGCATAAGTCTGAGATCAGTGGGATCTCGGGGGGGGGGGTGGGGAGTAGGGGTGATCCATCCGTAACAGTGTCTTGGTCCTATGCCAAATCTGCCTCCCCAATGTTACTATCATGGGCATTTTGCCAGGCGTTGGGGGGGGGGTGCCCAGACAATTTCTCTCAATTGTAGCGGGTCACCAAGTGCTGTAGCAGTCCCGCCAAATTCGTAATGACCTGGTAATTGGCCATTCCTCGGTGCTGGAAAAAATTGCATGTTTGGCAGCAGCCTGTCGGTTTTACCTGAAAGGCTACCGCCAAACTTTTAATGAGGCCCATTGTCTCTAATCCCTGGTACCCTTGAATAGGTTATACTTCCAAAACATTGAACCGATAGATCGTTATGGTCTGGGCATTGTCCTCTTTGATCTGGGGGCTCCACTCAACACCCTCCAAGGGCTCCTCTGGAAGAGAACCATTGGTCTGCAGAATTATGTGCCCAACGCTGTGATCAGACACGAGCTGGGACTTGTTTCTCTGGCGGCCAGAGCTTTGTGGAAAAAGTGCTGAATACGCCAAAATATTGAACCCCCTGCCCGATCAACTCTCTGTATCAACCTCTGGGCGAACCGTCCCAAGCTCAATCAGCTTCCACTTTGACTCAGTTCAAGCTTACTATGTGTGGTATACTCAGATTGGTTCCTCTTCGGGGGAGTTGAGGGCGCTGCTGGAGGTTGTAAAGCGTAAATTATACACTGCCGACTGGGCCGAAACCTCTTACCTACTGGGAAACCAATCGCTTTACAGAGAGTATGCAAGGTTCAGAAGGTTCAGAAGGAAGTGTGGGGTAAACTTGATGTATGTGTCCCTTTTCCCCTGCCAAAAGATCCGGGTTATCTACCTGTGCTTTCGCCTGAATCAAGAAGGTCAAAGTGGGACAAGTCAATAACAAACAACTGTAGATTGTGTAAGTCCGCTACAGTAGAAACCCTTAAACATATCATCTTGACTTGCCCTGGCTTTGGGAAGCGCAGCTGCGTTATTTGGGTGAAGTACTATTGACTGAAATGTTTTAGCTCAGACTCATGTGGGGAAACTCAGTGAAAATGATCCTGGCGTTGTATGCTTTCTGTGTGTTTTTTTGGGGCAAACAGAATGATTCACTTTTAAGTTCTACATTTTATTCACTGCCTAAGGATGTATTAAGTACACTTTGTTGTACTTCTGATGAAATGATATACTATTGTTTCTTCATCTGTGAAAAGCTTACTTTTGTAGGCTAAACAGTTAAACACAAAAAGAAAATGTTGGTTTAATCAAAGAACACAGCTGACACATGTTTCGACCTTCACAATCTTTTTCCCAGGCATTCAAACAAAGTAACCAGGTATATACCGATTGCCTCCACTTAATGAAACCTCCAAACAAACTGTTATATTAAGAGGATTTCCAGTTCTGAAATATCAGTTCTGATTCCACTCGTATAACCCTCCAATGCGGTGAAAGATGCTAAATGAAGGCGTCTTTCGGCATATGCATAATTTCATTTGTATCCCCTCAGGGTCTAGTTGGGCACAGGGACCCAATTGTCACGGTCCCCCGCAGCAGATATGCTTCATTGTATAAATGTTTTAAATGCGCAGTGGGTCCAACATCTAAGTGCCCTTTCCTTTGTAACTGCATTAGTGTATGAGGTATACAGGCAGGCTACCTCCAAACTTGCAAAAAAATCCAGCACCCACAAATGGGTCATTACGGCCCAGCTGGACCCGGTAATTGCCCATCCGCAGGTGCTGGAATCGTGTGATCGGGGGATGGGGATGCCTGTAGCACCGGCACCGTTAATAACGGTGCCCGTGCTACAGGTATGCTGTGCTCGCGGGTGCCTTATTCCGCCAGATCAGACCTGGTGGAATGGAAGGCACCCGCGACCACAACTCAGAGTTTGCCGGTCCGGATACAACGGTACCGGCAAGCTTACCGGTGCCTTTGTATTGAGACCGCAAGCCCATAATGACCCCTACAAAACAATAACACATGTTGGCATTATGTGAATACATTTATGACAAAGTTAGCATCACCATGGCCAATCCGATAGCAGGAACTGTGTCGGAGTCTTATATTAAGAGTTTATATTATAGAGACTATCAAAGTGATGCAGTACTTCTGGATAGAAAGACCAGAGAGATTATAAAACGGGATTATGATTATAGCTGGTTATCCTTATAGCTGGTTATCCTTTGAGGTGGATGACATTGGGAGAATTATAATGAAATTAAAGCCGTCCAGAGCACCAGGGCTGGATTGTATACCGCATGTTGTAATTAAGGCCCAGCCTTTGCTCGGGGAGAAGATTTTGCATGGGCTGTTTTGGGAAGTGGCAAAAGCTGTTGGGATACCTACGGCATGGAAACAAGCTAATATTGGACCTATATGTAAAAAAGGAGAGGAAACGGATCCTGGCGATTACACTTTATTAGCTCTCACGGACAGCATGTGTGAAGGCATCAAGAAGCAAGACACAGACAACAGATTCAAAATCCTAAACAAACACTTTTATTAACTTAAATGTCAGGATGGAAAAGGGTCTAACTTGCCCTATACTAAGGAGAGATTTCCCTACCTGAATGAAACTAAGGACAGTCTGAGTCACAGAGTTCAATTTATGAATCTCTCTGTGTCCAAAACCTATGCTTGCCCTCGCAACTAACCTATACAATGTGTAGGGATGTCAGCAATCAGAAGAAAGAGTGTCCAACGTAAAGTCCTGAGCCTCTTCCAGCTCGCAGCTTCCTTGCAGCTCCCTTCCCCAAGTATAAAATAGTTCCAACAGAAAGTCTTAAAGTTACCTTTCTTAAGTTCAAGGCGATGCAGTTTAAACCAATATCAGGGGTTCCCTTCCCCAAGTTCCAAAGAATATAGTTTCAAACACAAAAGCGCTTTAAGGCTCCGTCCTCAAGTCAGTAGATACTTCAGATCTCAGGGTTCTCTACCCCAAGACTCAGCTTCAGTATCACAAAATTACCCTTGATATTTGTTTTGGGTCCTTTATCACACTTGCACCCTCTTTTATTTGTTGCTTTTCATGTATTGTAGTTTTTACACAATTTAGTATTCAATATGCCTTTCTTTGTTCAAGGTTAAAGTTCCATTGATTTCAGTATGCTGCATACAATGGTTTCACTTGAATTTAAAGTTTCTTTTAGTTTCAGTGTTAAAGCTCTAATGATTTCAATGTTTCATTAATTTTAGGATTTAGCACATGGTTGGCTTTCACTTTAGAGTTAACATATAGTGGGTTTAAAGTTTCATTTATTTATGAATTACAGATATAATAGTTCTACTTATTGGTAGTGTTTTTATTCAGTTCGGTATTCAATAAAGGTGTGTTGCATTCATAAAACACTTTTGATTATTCAACCCGTGGTTTAATAATGCTTAATTTTGCTTCAATTGTAGAGCCCAGCTCTCTGAGACTTTTCAAAAACGTGTTTCCTTCAACATGCGCCCACTCTGATACAAAGTATTCTGGGTAATTCATTAGACAATAATGGTTCATACCGGAGACCTTCGAAAAAGTGTTCCTCAAACACGCGACAGCTCCGATACAAAGTATTCCACGTGAATGAAAAGAGTTCAAACACTCACGTACCGGGTTTCGTACTTGTTAGAAACTCACTGGTCGCGTTCACAGCTTTTCCCGACAGCATGGATCATACGGCCTTCTGCGTGTAATGTCAGGACCCAACTCCTGCCCCTCAGACACTCCTGTGGTGAACTCCTGCCACCGGGGAACAAGCACCTCGATCACAAGGAAAAGGGACAGCCTCTCCACACGGCTCCCTTCCAATGTCCGGTTTATTCAACAGAGCCCCAGCTATTGTTACACGCTTCCATAGATCGCCTCTCTCTGCTGACCCCAGCGTCTCAGCATGTTTTCCAGACAAAGTTCCTTGCTGCTTACAACATCCTTCCTGCTGCTGTTCCTGGTGCTCCCTTTGCTCATGGGCTGCTCTCCGTTTATACACATGCAGCCCCTTGAGACAGGCTGCCGGTGTTGATGTCTAATCAGCCCTGCCTGACTACAATTAAAGGGACATACCTGAACTTCACTGCTCTTAACAGGCATCTTGCTCGTCCCAGTACCAGAGTGGTAAAAGAGTGTGGACTTCATTGCTCTTGGTTGCTTCTACTTTGTCTCAGTACTGTCAGGGTTTATATGTGGGAAAACAAGGGGAGCTGATTATGATTTATAAAGGTTGTGGAGGGGTTGGATTGGACATCAGTAGGGAAAGGGGGATATCATGTCTCACCCAAGGACCCCTCACCCAGGCGATCCTCCCTTGCCTCTCCGCCCCCAGGGTCGGGATCCAATAGGGATGGCCTTTCCCTGACCACCTGTGCAAAGAAATCCAAGGGGTCTATGAGTGAGAATACCCTCAGGTTTCTCACACATGTCAAAGACTTTTTCAACATGCTTGTTAGAAAAAGTAAGTAAATGGGTAGAAGAAAAGAGCTTTTGCCGTGTCAACAAACATAATTGCATTAAGGTATTGGGACTCCCCCTTCCTCTCAGTCTTGAGCTGGACCTCCTCAAGTTACGGAAGCTCCTCAAGACTTCCCTTTTCACCACCTCCTTCCCTTGCTAATCCCACAGTCGCAGATATTGGTTACTAGGGCCCTTATGTGTCCTTCTGGGCCCTGGCCTCCCCCCATAGCCTTTAGCTTAAACCCATTCGCTGCACTTGCCGTTGGGTCCCCACTAGCCTGTGCGATCTCACATGCCTGCACTTATGTCTTTTTGTCAGTTGACCTCGCTCACCAAGTGATCTCTGCCTGGCACTTAACAGTTGCAACTTATTCCCTAGCACTTCAATTTGTGGCACTCCTAAGCACTTACCTCCCCCTCAAACCCTCCCTCTCTCTCTCTGCACTTGCACTTTCTGAATTCTCACAAGCCCTAGTGGGACTGCCTCTTTCCTTCTTCATTGTTGTTATAATTTCCTTTCATTCCATGTTCCTCCCCCTTGCCCTGTGGGCGCTTTGAAACACAATTTACTTGCTGTAAGCACCTTACCAATGCACAAGTCTGGATACCGTGCCTAAAATAGCTGTCACCCCTCCCAAAAATAACATTGACACTCCTCGTTTCAAGTTCTCTAAAGTATCCATTATTGAGACTGAAAAAATTATACTGTCACTCAAACCATCAAATTGCCAGGGAGACCAAATTCCCAGCCCAACTGATAAAGGACGCAGCCAGAGACTTGGCTCCTTTCATCTCAAAACTTATCAATGCCTCATTCGCAACAGGGTCTATACCAAGTAACCTAAAAGAATCCTGCGTACTCCCACTTCTTAAAAAACAGACCCTAGACCCAGCCATACCCACAAATTACCGCCCAATCACCACCGTGCCATTCCTCTTAAAAATCATAGATAAAGTGGCGTACTCACAAATACAGAAACACTTAGAAACTAACCACCTGCTAGGAGTACGGCAGTCTGGCTTCCGCCCCCAGCACGGTACTGAAACAGCCCTTTTAGACCTAAAGGCACAAATCGACGAGCTGAGGGATCAAGGGAAACCTGCCTTACTCTTCCTCCTGGACCTATCAGCTGCATTCGACCTTGTCAACCACAAGGTCCTTTGTAGGCATCTGGACATGGCTGCACACTTCTCTGAAGAAGCCACAGCATGGATCCAATCCTTCCTCAATAACAGGACCAAGATAGTCTTCTCCTCAGCAGCAGCAGACTCCATCCCCATCACATGCGGCGTGCCCCAGGGATCTTGCGTTTCTCCTACACTCTACAACATCTTCACTAAGCCCCTTTTCGATGATCTGGACCTTCTTGGTATCACCTACACTAATTATGCAGATGATACTCAGATTCTCCTACCACTTACTGGTGATTACGACAAGGATTTGGCCTTGGTGAACAGGGTGTATCTCATCATCAAGGCATGGATGGCCACTCATGGACTATGCCTGAATGATGACAAAACTGAAATCATTATCCTTGGCACACCCCTTACCTTAAAAAAACTGGGCCCTAACTATTCCTCTTTCAATATTGATAACGATGAAATCACCTCCGCTCACGCGGTCAAAACTCTGGGTTTCTATCTGGACTCTACCCTATCTTTCAACAAGCAGGTTAACGCGATGGCCTCCACCACTGCTTACACCTGCAAACTGATTAGGGCCGGCAAACCCTTCCTATCTAACAATAGCTGCATCATACTTGCTAGAGCACTAGTTTTATCGAAGTTGGACTATTGCAACTCACTTTACACTGGGGCTAATAAGGAAGTTATCAAAAGAATTCAAATCTTGCAGAACAACGTGCTTAGAGCAGCACTAGGTATTCCCAGAAGAGCCCACATCACTGAATTTAGAAGAGCCAATAACTGGCTTTCAACTCAGGAGAAAATCTAGCTAAAAGTAGCCTCACTCGTCTACAAATGTCTCAATAATGCTGCACCTCGTTACCTTTCTATGAGATTCACGAGAATAAATCCGACCAGACTCACCAGGTCCTTAAACTCAAACAACATCTCAACACCTAGGCCCTCATTACGACCCTGGCGTTGGACCATGGTGCTAATAGCACAATGGTCCATGCCGGTAATTTACCGACTCCGCCATGGCGGAATGGGGAATTACCGCCCCATTCCGAGGTTGGCGGGGCGGTAATTCCCCATGCCACCATGGCCCTTCCCCATTCCCATTTTTGCCCCATAGGGCTCAATGGGAATGGGGAAGGCGCTAAGTACGGTGCCGCAAATTGCGTACTTAGCACCAAGGTCCCTTTGTGGGTTGGTTTTTAACGCCCGCAAAGGGACCTCGTAATCAGGCGTTAAGGGGTTAACGGCGTCGCCACCTTTTACGGCGCTGTTAACCCCTTAACGCCAGGGTTGTAATAAGGGCCCTAGATTTAAACTATCTAGAGTTGATGGCTGCAGCTTCCAGGTCAAAGCAGCTCAACTATGGAACTCCTTACCATCCACCTTGCGAACATATCAACCATACTTCACTTTCCGAACACAACCTTACAAGATGGATCAAAGATGTGGACAAATAATAGACTACTAACTGCCCGACCTTGACCTATCCCGTTTGACCTTCCACTGTCTTGTACTCTTGCACTCACCTACCTCTCTGCATTTACCGCCTGGCTGAGTAGGACTGTAAATACTTGTATTATTACTTTTTTGCCTTGTATATATTTTCGTCTCCATATTTGCCTTGTGTTTCTATAACAAAGCTGTATGTTGTCATATGCATTGCGCCCGGTTACCCCTGGGTCTGGTGCGCAATACAAGTAATAAAACAAACAAACAATAAATAAATAAATATTCCCATAAGTGTGTAAAAAAATATGTTTTACCTGGAAACAGGAAATGTTTTTTAATAACTATTTATTTGCACTTGGTTATTCATGTGCGTTAAAAGATGCATGTTAACTTCTTCGGATCAGGCAGTGATGATACTTTCCTCCTGTGGCACTATGTGCACGACCGGTCCATAGCTATCCATGGAGCTGTGTGGGTGAAAGCAGGGCCACACGCTCCTACGTGTCCATTTGCTATTTTTTAGGGCAGTCTTTTTGCTCCCTATTTTTTTGTTATCGGTGTGTTTGCCTACTTTTAGGGAGTAATCTGAAGGACTGAACAAGATCCACTAACAGCAATGAGGCGGAATACAAATCCTATGATAAAATCCCAAAAGTGATTCCTAAAGATTTAATGATGCACTTGTTGAACTAAGGAAACTGATTCATGAAGTCACAGGAGGCTATTTGCGAATCAAAGTCTAATACATAGGACATACATTGGCTCTAAGAGTAACTTTAGGAAAATGGAGTCATTCTTTGGATGGAAGTTCGTTTTCATAGTGTTAGGGTCAAAGTGTTGGACAGCGGACCTGTTTATTTGCACACTCACGACTGACAAACAAGCACCTTAGCTAGTAAGATAGGCAGGGATCACCCATAATGATAAGGAGAGGTAGGCTTTTTGAAGTTACTTGAATATAGATGAAGGGCATCTTGTCTTCGAAGGGTCATTTCCTCCTTCTGACTTGCCACAGACCCCTAGCGCATGTGCACAATTCTGTTCCATACGCGTGAGCTGAGCACACCTCTCCCTCCAGTCAGGCTGCTGGGCAATGCAATCCACCACAGCACCTGTGGACTAATGTAGCAACTACAGTTGGAAAGACCTTCATTCCAGGGAGACCACGAAAAGCAAGACCAAACAATCTCATTGGACCAAGAAAAAGGACATCGCAGTTGAACTCCACCCAAGCGCACAGTACGCTTATCTTACACCATGGGCCTCATTACAAGTTTGGCAGTAGCCCTGACGGTAAAATCAGCAGGCTGCCACTAAACTTGTGAATTTTTCTGGTACCCGCGAATGGGCAGTTACCGGGACATTACCCAGTACTTGCACATTCCCGGCAGCCGGTAAAAAATGCTCCCAATAGGGCTCAATGGGAATGGAGAGGCTGGTAGCACCAGCACCATTCAGAATGGTGGTGTGCTACTGGCAAGTTATGCGGGCGGGCGCCCACCCACAGAACTTGTAGTTTGCTGGTCCAGTAGCAACGGTGCTGGTAGCATACCGGCACCGTTACTACCGGACTGGCAAACTTGTAATGAACCCCATGTTTGTGGACACAGGCCACAGACAGGGCCACCCATCCATGTAGCCGAGAATACAGCTATGACTATGCTATTCCTGTCTAACAGCACACATAGCCATCTACACTGAAACCCCCTGACGTACCTCAACAACTCTGCCATTAGTATACAACCGACAAAACAACATTTGGTCTAGCTGGGCACCCATCTAATCTTCAGCACTGGCACTCTATCCTAAACCCCCAACAGCAGCCGCCCACGTGCCTGACCTCTGGGTTGCTTACTGGAGCCTAGCTAGCCACTCTAAGTCCTGACATGTCAAAATGCACACATGCCTTTCTAATTTAAACTCTTAGAAACTCCTACACATGGACTGCAGTCACCGAGGGCGTTCCTACCATAAAGCACATTGAGGCCATACAAGTGGGGAAAGGGTGCTATATAAATGACTCATACAGTACAATACAACATGAGATCAGGAATTGAGTCGAGCATCCTCTCTCTGTGAGACGGCCAGGCTCCCTTGAGGCCCTCTCTAATCACCTTTTGGACCCACATTCTGTAGCAGCCGGATCACCCCATTCCTCTGTCTCTGGAGTTTTGGGGGCTTCTCCAACTCACCTCACTCCTCATTATCTACTGATACCCAATAGAAGCAGGGAAAGGTCATAGCCACAGCTTTATTGACAGAGCATGATCTGTGATTCTGACTGTTTATAAGAACTGTGGCTCTATCACTGCCAGAGACCGCTCTGCCTTTGACAGCACAAGTGCTGTGTCTCTTGCAAACAGTTAGACTTGTAGCTTTTGCTCTTCAGCGCAGGACACTCTGTACACTTCATGAGAAGGTAGCTGTCTTGTATATGTGGTTCCAGTACCATCTTGCCGTCCCTCTCCACACCATGCAATGTTTATCTGTCCTATTTATAAGGTGCAGATCTATCGCCAGCCAGGGCAGTAAGGCACTAACTTAAACGCTGAGCAGCAGGACATGTCACGCAAGGTCCCTTAACATCCAAATAGAGATGTGTTCAAGGGCCTGCCACCCCACCTTTCATGTCCATGGGGACAGCACATGTGAGTATAGAAGGGACACAGGGGCATAGACATCATACAGTTATGTACGGTGTAAGGGTGCAGAAGTAAGGTTCAGATAGAATGGTGACCTGTTTCTGGGTTTAAACTTTTATTAACTAAGAAAAGGTTTGAAAAATGCCTCTATGTCCCTAAAGCTAAGAGGGTTTCCCCTACATCAAAGAAAAATAGTGACATTGCCCGGAAGTCCAAAACTAACAAGTCTGTCACTGTTGTGTCCAAAATCCTGCTTCTGACCCTAACACTAATAATCCATAGCATCTGTGCGAGGGTGATCTTCTTAAAGTAAGAAGTGTTCTTTGTGTTTTCAATCAATAGAAAAGTTCCTAGTCTCTCTGATAATATAAGGTGATGAAATAAACAATGTTAAGAAATGCAAGTTTCCCATGCTTGGGATATTTATTTTATAAGTTATAATTGGTTATTTATAACAAACTTAATACCCAGAGGTTTCTAAGCGTGGACTCGGGGATCAAAGCTGTGTCTTGCTTCGAAGGCGAGCATTTTGCCCGTGAGCTATTCTTATGCTCCATCCCCCTAGACGTCTTCAAACTTGTGCTCCTTTTGGGCTTGTGAGCCCTGGTATCCTCTTAGGCAAATGTCACTTTACAATTCACAGGGATATGTCTCTTGGATTTAGAATTCTTTATCTTATCATCTTGACGTAGTTCGTTATAAAATGTACGATTCCTTTTTACCAATTCCGTAATCCATGAACCTTTCAATCTCTCACATGGAAGCGGGTCCCAGACTCGCAATATAGCTCGGTTCACTCTCCTGCCAAGCTAATATCCACTCATGGCTCATGTGGGTGTGGGTCCCAGACTCACAATATAGCTTGGATCATCTCCTGCCAAGCTGGTGTCCTCTTGTGGACCGTCTCTCTTTCATGTGGGTCCCAGACCCTCTTATTCTTCCTAATGTTTGGGTGCTTGCCTCTCACATGGGTGTGGATCCCAGACTCACAGTTCATTGATATATACGTTTGATTCACTCTCCTGCCAAATCTATACGTCCTCTGTCTTGCTGTTCTCGTTGCATTGTATGTGTTTAGTTTACTTGCCTGCCAAACACCTGGCTCTGTTATCTTAGTGGTGCTCGGAGTCCCAGACCCCCTTTATTACATATGGGTGTGGGTCCCAGACTCTCAGTTTCCCTTCAGGTCGTATACCCTCCTTTTCCAATGTTCGTATTCAGCCTATGCTTCCCTGGACCTCCAACACCTCCTGGAGAATCTGCGTACCTTTTTCCTTCTTGGTAGGTACCAGAGTTTCTCCAGCGACCCCATTGTTCTATGAGGCTCTGGTTGCTGTCGGGTAAATGTCTGGGTCTGCAGCAGTTCTGCAGGTTTCTCTCTCCGTCCGGCGCCTCATGCTTCATTGTCGGTGACTCACTAGAGCCTGGGATGCCCGGAGGTATGTCTTGGCAGCAGCCTGTGTAGTCCCTCCAGCTTGGACCACATTCAGGCTCTCCTGTCCCTCGGTTCGAGGCTCCCCTTGTAGCTTCTCTCTGCCTGCCCGGTCCACAGCTCCTGCAGTTCCTATTTGGAGGATCATCCTCTCTAATCCCTTGCACACTTTTGGTGCTCAAGGGTTTCCCCCAGTCAGGGAGACTCCAGCTTCCCTCTGTTCCCAACAGAATGCTGGGGTTCATGGGTTCCCCCTCTCTCTGGGTATTACAGGGGTCCAATGCCCCTTGTTCTGCAGTACAGGATTTCCTCTCTCTGCTCCTCCAGGGAAGACTTGACAACTGCTTCTTCAGTCTTTTCTCCTTTTCTACTCTGAGAGAATGAGTAGCCGGCAACCACTAGGCTACTCATTGCAGTTCTCAAGAGTAATCTTCTTTGCTCTGTTCCTCCTCCTCATTTCAGTATCAATATTAGAACTCTCCTTTGGGTAGAATAGTATCTTCTTCATGTCTGTAATTGCTAATGAGGCTCTATCTAGGAAGTTCCTGTTCTTCCTCATCCCAGTACATTTAAAGGGGATTGATACAGAAGTGAAGTGACCAGGGGAGTAGTGTGTGTGAGATGATGGTATATTATCAGCGGTGTTAATCGGGCAGGGCTGACCTACTAGGTTGGTTGACCTCATGACAAAAATATTGGGACTAACTGGGAACAAGGAAGGAGAGTTTGGCTTGGGCAAGGAGGGAGGGTCTTCTATAGTGGAGGAATACCACATTCTCTGGGAATGGTCATCCCTAATCCCATAAAAGGCTTCCTTCCCCATGTGATCCTCCCTCGGTGCACCACCCCCCGGGAGACTATTGTACTGTGGATGCACCACCCTGGCCCCATCAGAAAGGTCTCCCCCGAGGGGAGAAGGGACGGCATCCTCAGATTTGTCACATACGTTTACCCTTTTCTTCTTGCCTCCCGCTAAAGGGGTTCCCCTAGGGTTTTGAGGAAGGTGATTGTCGCCCTGAAATCCCATTTCACACTGGGTTTCCCGATTCCCAGAAGGGTAGACCCTCAATTATCCCAGAATCTTCCCAGGTGTCCATAGGGGAATATTTACTTGGGGCTTTTTCTTGGTGGGGTGATCTAAGTTGTTTCAAGATCTCTGTATAAGTTTGGGTGATATCTGTGGATCCTAGATTAATTTCCATCTGGGCGATTTGTGATGCCGTTTGGAAAGCTGGGGATGGCTTCTACCTATGATTAGTGGAGCCAGTAGTTTAGGTATCACTGCCACCGGGACATGTACCTCCTCCCCTAAATGGTGACTCTATGTTAGTTAGGTGGTATTTTTGTTGTTTCTCCATGGAAACAAAAGGACATTTCTCCTTGAGGTTCTTACCGCTCCCAGAGGACTTATTTCAGGACGGATGACACATCCCTTGCTCCTTGTGTCTAATTGGGCCAGAATGTCTTTATTCTTAATCCTAAAGTACAATATATATGTATGATATTTTGGTTGTCTCCCGTAGAAAGTGTAAGGTAGGCATGGTATCAAAGTAACACAGACACAAGTAACCACAGTTTAAGGGTGTTTATTGACCTTTATCAAGGGTGTGATTAATGCCTATCTAAACCTAAATCTGCAGATGGGAACAAGCTACAAACATCAAATAATAATAACGCAGTCCTAGTGGAGTCTTGTCAAAATAAAAGTGCCTTTACTAAAACACCTATTGCCAATCCTTACTGCTAAGTTAAAAATAGTGTGGGGAAATATTCATGAAAAAGAAATAAGTGTTCACAGAATGATAAGTCAGGATGTTCAGGCCATTGGCCTCGCTTCCCCACGTTTTCAGCACGGGACAAAGTAGTTCAATCGAGCATAGCACACTCTTGGGCTTCTTTGGCACAAGGGCACAGTTCCATTACCAACATCAGGGCCTTCTGTGCCCAAGATTCTTAAGATATCAAAGTCTCTGGATTCAGAAGGCATGATGTACCAAACCAACGAAAAGTTCCTTTACAAATATTCACATCTGTTGATTCACGCTTCACCCTGGATCCCCCTCACCTGGGCTCAGATCCCTTTTCTACTACAATCTTTACTTTGGATCCCCCTCTTCTGTGCTCAGATCCTCTCCTCCAGTGCTTATAAAATATTTTTCACCCCGGATCCCTCTCAGCGGGGCTCAGATTGCTTTTCCACAATTAGTCTCCATCAGCCGGGCTCGGACCGATTACAGTACGTATTAGCTATGGAAGACTTTCGAATGTGCACAGGGTTTATCTTAACCCGTTGCTGGACCACTTCTATTTCACAGTCCACAATTTTACACTCTCAGTTGGATACCTAACAGAGACCTTCGAATGAGCACCCATGCAGCGCCAGACCACTGTGTATATGGCATCTACCTTGGTTTCAAAAGTTCAGTCACTCCTTGGATATTCAATTTTATTCACATTGCTCATCACGTACGCTTACATTCTGTTGTTTGCAGATTTCTCCATACAATGTTGCCGCTTGCAACCTTGGTTCAAACACAGACCGGTCTGCTATCAGTCTCCCCAACTCACTGGCTGTGCTCACTTTACTGGAGCGGCTTTGTTGTAGGAGCCAAGGACAGTACCACCGTGGCAATCACTCTTCCCCGCCTTGGATATCGATGCAGGAGAGTCCCGGATACCTTCGACACACAATGCACCTTTCTTCAGCTTTAATTCCTGGTCTTGGGCCTCATTACACGGTAGGTGGTAAGGGTTTACCGGTACCGGTATTTTACCGGTACCGGTAAACCCTTACCGCCTTACTACGAGGTCCCTTTGCGGGTTGGGGAATTTAACGCCTGCTTTTTGCAGGTGTTAAAAACCAACCCGCAAAGGGACCAGGGAGCTAATTACAGTACCGCAATTAGCGGTGCCGTAATTAGCACCTTCCCCATTCCCATTATGCCCTATGGGCAAGAATGGGGAAGGGCAATGGGGGAAGGGGGAATTACTGCCCCACCAACCTTGGAATAGGGCGGTAATTCCCCTTTCCACCAAGGCGGTGCCGGTATTTTACCGGCATGGACCAAGGTGCTTACAGCACCTTGGTCCACCGCCGTCCGTGTAATGAGGCCCTTGTGTTTCTTTTTCTCAAGAGCTCGTGAAAGGAGTCGTTTTCTTCCACTAAAAAGGCCAAGAGCAAATCCCTCCTTGCACCCCTTTCTGGTCTTGCTGTCTTTCTCCTCGTATTAAACTTCCATCTCAGAACTGCTGCTTCCTTGTGTGTTTTGCCTTGTGCAGAGTGTGCTTTCGTGATCCCCCTTTTATCTGTGTGGGGAAGTGTGATGATATGATATATGATACGATAGGTTATTTCTAACGTTCTTAATACCCAGAGGTTTCTAAGCGCGGATCTGGGGATCGAACCTGTGTCGCTCCATGTCGTCTTGCTTCTAAGGCAAGCACATTGCCGCTGAGCTATCCTCCCGGGACTAGGATGGAAGTCAGGTGTGTGTAATTATCAGTAATAATTGCCTGACTTTGCCTGACCCTTGTGTTGGGACATGTCAGGTATACAGCTCAGGTAGGTGTTAGTCTATTTTCTCTCACAGTGAGCTGTCCGTGAAAAAGTGTTTGTGTTGGAAATAAAGGGGGAGGGGTGGAGTTCCTAAGTATTCTACCTGGTAGGATGGCAAAAATGTGTTAAAAAGAAGGGGATACTGCACCTCCCTGCATGCTCCAACACCTGAAAGCACCCCTCCCACAACCCAGACCCGCCCCCTCCTGACTCGGAACTCCCCTTTTTAATAGTCCTTCCCAGGGCAGCCCCTTTGGCTAAGTGCCCCAAGGCAAAGAGCGGCTCCGATATTGGCGGCTCCAAGACGTGGCTGCAGATGTCAGCAAGTGAAGCAAAGGAAGCCAGCAGCCAACAGACACCAACAAAACTGTAAGTGTGGCATGGGTGGGGTGTAGAGCAATCACTCTACTCCAGAAAGCCCTCTCCACTCTACCTTACCTCTCTATATCATAGGGCCTCATTACGAGTTTGGGGGTAGCCATGCCCTTAATAAGGGCATGGCTACCCCCAAACTCGAGTCCGGCTCTGGGTCCTGCGAAAGGGGGATTACCGGGTCATTTTGACCTCGGCGGGCCTGGTAATTCCCTTTCGCAGGACCCGGAGCTGGTACGTCCCCATTCCCATTGAGCCCCCATAGGAATCAATGGGAATGGGGAGGATGGTAGCAGCGGTACCGTTCATAACGGTACCGTTGCTACCATCCATTTCTGCTCACGGGTGCCACTCTGCACGCCTAGATTCATGCTTAGTATTGTACCTGTAAATAACTGCTGCACTTTCCAGCAAGCATATTTTGTCAGTTTCTCTCTTCTGATTGGTGAAGTCTTTCCTGCTAGAGCACTCCGCTCCTCTAACTCCAACTCTCTGATTGTCAAATGCTTTTCCAAGCAGAGACTGGGAGGTAGGGCTCTCTCTTCAGCTGGTGCCTCTCTCTGGAACAACATCCCTGCCCTTTTCAGACTTGAGTAGGACCTCCTTAAGTCCCGGAAACTTCTCAAAACTCAGATTTTCTCTATCTCTTTCCCTCTTCCCTTCCATTCTAACCACTCCACTGCCACTGAGACTGGCGACCTGGTCCTACATGAATCTCACAGGTTACCAGACCCTTTGCCTAGTCGACACCAGTACACTACCCCCCCTCAGCACTGCACTTGTGGGCCCCCTGCTTGCTGGCTGTGCATCTCCCCTTGAGATCCCTCCGCTCAGCACTTAGCCAGCGTACACCTCCCCTGGCTACCCTTTGCACTTCACTCCTGGGCTCACCAGCACTTGCCCATACCTTACTTCCTCCCCCTACCCTTCTTTATCTCCTGCACTTCTCTGTACTGCACTTGCATGTCCGACTGTCACAAGGCCTAGTGGGAAAATGTTTGTATACTTACTGTTCTTTTGCATTGTGTTCACGCCCCTTGTTCCCTCCCCACTTGCCTTGTGGCGCTTGGAAACACCATTTTGCTGTAAAAGCGCCCAGCAAATGCTCAATAAATAAATACATAAAATAAACAGATTTATTTTGTTATGATAATTACTAATTGGACTGTGCTGAGATTTCAAGCTCCTGATTTTTCACTCCTAGAATTGATTGGAGGCAAGGCACAGATGGCTTCCCTCAGGATCCCAGCGAGTGTGTGATTGGGGAGTAAAATGAGGATGAGCAGCTCTGCAGCAGGTCGATTACGATGACATAAAATAATACTTTTCACCTCTGCTTCTTTCAACAGAGAATGAGCCGCCATCAAGGACCCATGCCAGGAAGAAGTCCTACGAGTACACGGAATGTGGTAAGCACTTTACTTGTGCATCTAAACTAAGAATACACCATAGATCCCACACAGGGGAAACGCCATTCAAGTGCTCAGAGTGTGGGAAAAGCTTCATGCAGAGCTCAAATTTGTACACGCATGAGAATGTGAGAAAAGCTTCATTTTCTCCTCTTCTCTGAAAATCCATCAAATGACCTATACTGGCAAAAAGCCATATAGGTGCATGGAATGTGGTAAACACTTTAATTAGTTAGCGTCCCTGAGGTGTCATCAGTGATCCCACACCGGAGTGAAACCATACCAATGTACAGAGTGCAAAAAAAGCTTCAGTAACTGCTCAAACCTGAAGAAGCATTAAACAAGCCATACCGGGGTGAAGCCCCACCAATGCACACAATGCAAGAAAAGCTTCATTCAGTCCTCAGATCTGATCAAGCAAGCATCAGAGGATTCACACAGGGGGAAACCCTATGAATGCAAAGAGTGCAAGAAAAGCTTCAATCAGAACTCATCTCTAATTATGCATCAAAGGATTCATACAGCGGGGAAGCCATATGCATGCACAGAATGCAAGAAAAGCTTTAGGTACTCCTGAAGCCTGAGTCGGCATCAAAGGACCAATTCAGGGGAGAAGCCCCATCAATGCCTGAGTAAAAGAACAGCTTCACTCATACCACAGATCTGAAAATCAATCATTAAAGAGCCTGTACTCTGGAGAAGCTATGTGAATAAACAGAGACTAATTCTCGATCATAAGCACCCATCAAACAATCCATTCTGGGGGTGAGCTACAGGGGTACACAGAGTGTGGTAAGCATGTCAATGTGATAAAAATCTTGAGACGGCACCACTGATCACAAAAGAGGTGTTTGACCTGAGAAGCTGTAACAGTGTTGACAAAGCGCTCTGGGCTCATTAGTGTGCAGTTTTTTAGGGAGAACATGTAGCCCCCCTGGGAATTTATAGTGAAGCGCAGAAGATTTGGAAACCATTCTGTCCTTCCTGGAAGGTAAACAGGTACCGAAGAATGGACACATGCATTTGGGTATGTTCAAGTCTAATACAATAGACTGCAATAACTTTATTGTGTTGTGGATTTTTTTGCAGAGGGTAATGTGCAGTGAGAATCTTAGGGAAATTAACGGATGGATTAGGAGGGTCCACATATAAGAATGTAAACATGCATGATGCGTGAGATTATATAGAGCTCCTGGAGAATGACCAGACAGAAACATGACAGGTTGAGCAAGAGGGCACAGAACAAAACTGTCCCTATAATCAATTTAATCTTATGTTCTAAGCACAGACATTATATGAATTAGGGAATTCATATCCCAATGTGGTGCTGTTATTGAAATGGTCATTTGGGCGAGAAGTCACGCATGGTGGCAGTTTTAAATCAATTGTGTTCAAAAGGAAAATGTTTCTTTGTTATTGTGTCATCTTTTAATATATTTGTAAGAATAAATGATTTTAATATTGTTGTAAAATGTACAGGTATGTTTGTCCACCTAAACTGCAAAAACAGATCAGATTATTTTCCTTCAGTGAATGTTATAGGATTGATTTTGCGAGTCCAGGGCAGATCAGTGTGTCGCACCCCCTCTCAGGTGTGCAATTCCTGGGGTTGCATTGTTTTTGTAACATGCAACAGTGTTGACCCTTTGTAACTAAACAATGTACCTGCTAAGGTGTTGGTCCTTTGTGTAATGTCCAACAACGGGACCTAGATAAAAATATCTTTTTTAAAAAGCTGCAGGTTTGAACACTGTGCACAATCAGGACGGTTAAAAGAAGCTGCTTTGCCGTTACTTCTAGTGCAGAATATTATCCCAGAGCCCCACCAGCTGAGCTCAAGTTAGGTTCGGTCTGCATGCATTGACTCAACTGTAAAGCTATCTTGCATTGTCGCGCTCTCCCACTGAACCTAACTCACCCCTAACTCACCCCTCCTCGTTCAAATCTGCCAGAGTTCCTTGAGCCCACCAAATGATAGCAGTGGGCCTCATTACGACCCTGCTGGTCCGGAAAGAATGGTGGTGGTAAATCCGCCACCACCGTTCTTTCCGGACCGGCTGATTAAGAGTCCTGCAGGTGGGAGGTATCACTCCAGCCAGGTCTGACCTGGCGGGTTTAACACCACACGCATGCAGGCGGACATGGAAACTCCGGCTCTGTCATAGACCGAGCCGGTGTTTCTATTGACCCCATCCCCATGGAGTCCTAGGGGACTCCATGGGGATGGGGACTTAAAGAATTCCGCCTCCGGAATTCCCGGGTCGCCGGGGTTGTAATGCCCCGGTAATTCCGGGAATCACATAGGCGGAATGGTATTACGAGTCCGGCGGCAACCTGCCGGTTTTTCCGGCTCAGTTACCGCCAGACTCGTAATGAGGCCCAGTGTGTGGTGTAGATGACAAAAATATAACATGAAACCCTGATTTTAGGTTCCTCCCTATCATGGAATATATGAAAACATGCCCAGAACTAGGAGATACTAACCCCAGGTGAGAAATGAAAAATATGGGAAATAAAAATATAATAAAGAAGACAAACCTCAGAGGCAGCCCAACCAAAAACACGGTGCAAGACGTTACACGCAGCGTAAAGACGATAAGTGGGTCCATGAGTACATGGAAATGTACATCAAACTACTGAAGAAACAGCAGCTGAGGAGGAGTTAGTACATGACTGGTAACAAAAGTAAAACTGAAACCTAAAAATCAGATTATTGATGACAGGACAAGGGTGTTGAATGTCAGACACAATTGTTCACAAGGCTGAGAGAGAATGGAAAATCAGATATTGCAATTCTGCCAATCTCATGTTTGTAAATACATAGGGCCTCATTACACGGTAGAGGGTAAGGGTTTACCGGTACCGGTATTTTACCAGTACTGGTAAACCCTTACCGCCTCACTACGAGGTCCCTTTGCGGGTTGGAGAATTTAACGCCTGCTTTTTGCAGGTGTTAAAAACCAACCCGCAAAGGGACCAGGGAGCTGATTACAGTACCGCAATTTGCGGTGCCGTAATTAGCACCTTCCCCATTCCCATTATTCCCTATGGGGCAAAAATGGGAATGGGGAAGGGCAATGGGGGAAGGAAGAATTACTGCCCCACCAACCTTGGAATAGGGCGGTAATTCCCCTTCCACCAAGGCAGTTTCGGTATTTTACCGGCATGGACCAAGGTGCTAATAGCACCTTGGTCCACCGCCATCCGTGTAATGAGGCCCACAGCCATGAATACATAACATTGGGGGTCATTACGAGTACGGCGGTAGGGGGTTAACGGCACCGGTAAGGATGCCGGTGCCTTTAACCCCCTACCGCCGCATTCCGAGGTCCCTTAGCGGGTCCCACTACGGCTGGCTGGTTTTACCAGCCGCCCTTAGCGGGACCCGTTAAGGGACAAGGGAGCTAATGCTCCTTCCCCATTCCCATTGAGCCCTATGGGGGCTCGAATAGGAATGGGGAATGTTTTTCAGAATGGGGATTTACCGGGTCCTCCAAGGTTGGAATGACCCGGTAAGTCCCCATTCCGACTACCTGGACACGGGTTTGGAGCTACCTCCAAACTCGTAATGACCCCCATAGTGATAAGAGTAAAGACAAAGCTGGAGACTAAGCCCAGCATTATGCCTTTTATAAAATATTTTTGAATTACCGTACATGCAGTAATTCCAATTCCTCGGGAGGTATATTAGGGTTTAGGACTCAATACAAGTTTACAGCTGCTAGTGTGGTAAAAAGGGTGCACAGCTGATGAATTAAATTACATTTACATGCAGTAAAACTGTTACCTCTGATGAAGTCGCGTGTGGCCGACATGGGATATGGGGTATTAGGGACTCTGTGGGCCGGGGATCACTGCTGCTCCTTGATATCCACCCCGGCAGCGGTAAACTAGGGTTTCTCCAGAGCCAATCTCTTCTCCCGAGCCTGCTCATTCTTCTCAAATCCAAAGGTTCCAGAAGAGAGAGAATGGGGAGCACAGATCCCAAAAAAGAGCAAAGGAAAGGGCAGATCACTTCACAGAGTGGGACCACAAGCGTACAGAAGACCATGCCCAAGAAGACAGACATGTCATGCAATCCACCCCCAGACCACCGAACGCCAATGGTGAGAGATCAGAACAGACTTTGAGAAACACATGAGGAGGAATTTTTATATATCTTCAGCGTACAGAGTCACTGACAAGATGAATATTCAAAACAAATCATGTGGTGCACCTAGTGCTACAGGAAGTGTGGAGGCTATCTGCATCCTGCGGCCTCCGGTCTACATCGGTTTCAATAGCTGTGCAGACTACAAATAACAGGTACTTATGGTGGGGGAGTACAGGAGAACCCTGGTATATGATTTAATAATTAAATGCCTCCTTGGTAATAAGGCATTATTTGCTGACGTACGTCTGTCCTGACCATAATTCATGATAGTTAATATGCCCCCATTTCATATACCCTACGCAGCACTAAGCATATGACGAACATTACAGAGTGAGAAGCAGTGGAAGCTCCCTCATAAATTAGGTAATTCAAAACCAGTCTAATTAAGGCACCAAAGGTAAAATTGTGGCATACCTTCCTGCAGCTAGAGTATAGCAGTATTTCCTTGTAGAATAACAGACTCAGGAACCATGAATGAACCTGCTGATATCACTCCAGTTGATAACTCATTATTGGAGTTATGCCGTAGCCTTCAACAAGACCCTGGACCAAAATCTAGCCATGAAGGCGTGGGTGAACAGTCTGGTTACGGGTACCTATTATCACCTGAAGCTGTTGGCACAAGTACAGCCGTTCTTGAATGCCAACTGTGCCTTGGTCGTGTGTGTGTAACGCTCACCTGATTCCCGCAGAGGCGCCGGTCTTGACTGGGTGAATGCCGTATCTTCAAAGGTGATGTGTAACACACGGTTGGCTCTTTGGGCTGGACCTCTGTGCACTGTATGTCTGACTCAAAGAGTAAGATGTCTGCAGATAGAAAATATGGGATTAATGAACTGGGGTTATTGGGTGCCTCTCTCCTCTTCCCTTTCTCTTCTCCTGGAGAACCCCAAAGGTTAACGCCCTCACCTTAGGTAAGTGAACGCCGAGCTCTCCATCTGCCTCGGGGCAGGGTGCCGTAACCAGTTTCTTCACTGGATAAGGGTGCAGGCCTCTTGACCTCAGAGGACTGCTGTCCGTCGTTAACTGCACGAACGGTAAGTTCTGGGCACTTCAAATGTCTTAAAAGTCTTTTGTAATGATATCTCTTGTTTTGCAGGGTTCCGGCGATGGCGGATGGCGGGCTGATGAGAGTTGAGGATCGAACCCGCGTGAGGAATAGAAGCGCCTGGAAGCACGTAAGTAAGCGCTTGTAGCCTGCTTCACGATGCGCACTAACTGTCCCTTTTATCTTGCAGGTACAAGTTCGGAGCTTTAGAGAAGCTGAAGGGTGCTGGAATACCCACTGGATTCGGCGTGGGAAGGAGTAATGGCACGTGAGTAATAAAGTTGCCCAATGTCTTTAAACGCACCTTCTTTTGTCTTTCAGGTGCGGGATGCAGCGCCGAAGGCCTCCGGTGCGTGCGAAGAGCTGGTAAGCCTTTGTCTTTCAGATGCCGGAATGCAGCGCAAGGCGTTGGTGACAGCCGATGGACCAGGTAAGAGATGCGCTGCCACTGAAGACCGTAGTGCTAACCTGTTCTTTCTTTGTCTTTACAGGTGCTGCTGAAGACTGGATTCCAGGATGGTAAGCCTTTGTTCCCTTAGGCCCAGGATCAGAAGCAGAAGACACGATGAGCGTTCTGCTGCAGAGAATGCAGAATAACGCAAAGCAAGATTCATCCATCGGGTGTGGTTTAAATAGCCTCCTGTAGTGCTTAGGTGTCTCCTTCCACAGCCACGCCTAGGTAAGAAAAGAGTTCCTGCTTTCCAGAAGAGTTCCAGTGTTCTGAACCTAGGGAGTGGCTCCTGCCCCACCCAAGGAAAAGTAGTCCCAAACAGAAGAGGATCAGGGGTTCAACTGGCAGGTAAGTAAGCAGCATGGTCTGCTGCAGGTAAGTCCACCCAAGCATTATGAGCCTGGCGCTTCCAGCGCTGGGACTGGGCATCTTTATGAGCCTGGTGCCACTGGCGCCAGGACAGGGTCCAAAAGGTCCCAATTGGGACTGGCTGGCACTCGGAACCGGGGTTATGGGTCTGCTTCCAAGGGAGTCGGGCAAGTCCTGATCTTTTGGAAGCAGAGATCATGACAGTGTGCCATCATTGGGGCAAAACTGGATTATTGTGCCAACCTCTTGCTAGGCATCACTAAGGGGGATTTATCCCAGCTCCGGGCTATCCAGAATAACGCAGTCAGTATAGTAGAGGGACTGACAGAACAGACCATGTGTCGGCTGCACGCAGAGCTCTACATCGGCTCCCAGTGAGCAATCACATTCTGTTTCGGGTACAATGCATCTCCCATCGTTGCATTTGTGGCCAAGGGCTTCAGTACTTGGCTAAATGTCTGACTTGGCTCCCAGCACATAGAACACTACTGTCAAACAAAACCTGCTTGCAGGCAACTCCACGTGCCAAGCTCTTCTGTGTTGCACAGGGGTCTTTTCCACACGTGGCTCTGTGTACAATGGAATGCCCTTCCCCCAGATTTGCGAGCTTGTCATGTGGATATAGGTTCGCACCAGTTGTGTTTGGGGGGATTTAAATATCTATTGCCGTTCAATGGAGGAAATGGAAATGAGTAAATATGATATTACTGCGGTGCTTAGACGCTCTTTTTACATCCTAAAAATAACAGAAGGCGGATAACGCATCTCACCAGTCAGTGTCCCACTCCCACTCCCCAAGGACCCCTCATCCAGGTGATCCTCCCTCACTAGTCCAACCCCAGGGACTGGATACAATAGCGATGGCCGTGTCCTGTTCACCCGGATGACAGATCCCTGGATACCAACTAGGGAGACACCTTCAGGTTTCTCACACCCCTCAGATACCTGGCCCGCCAGCGCAACAGCACCAGACAGTACAACAGCACGCACCCCAACACACATTCCAACAGGGGAATGGAACAACCCCGTTCAGAGGAGCACCAAATGGTACAATCACCCTCTTGCGATGCACAGCTTTGGTGGGGGAAACCCCTTTTTCTTTCACGTGACAAACACATATCCTGATTAGGACGGCCCACAGAGAACTCTTGTGTGTCCTGTCAATGACCCCACCCTGAAAGGAAGCCTTGGTGGGGGCGGAGATAGGAAACAATTCATCTTTCATGGTCGATTCGGGTGCAGCAAAATCATGCATCAGTGAAGGGGACTTCCCACTATCAGACAAAACTTAACATGCAGGGCTTCTCTGTGGCTATTTCTATGGTTCCATACACTAAAGAGCTGGATGTAAAGGTGTGAGGGAGGGAGGGTGGTGCATGCTACCTCATTGTACTCTGAGACTTCTCCTGTCAACGTTTTTGGGAGGCACCTTCTCAGCAAGTTGAACATGACCATCTCATTCACAGATCAAGGCATTGTTTGCACCACACCAGGAATGTGTGCAATGAGAGCAATGATACCGATGCATGCAATGGCAGGAGAGGTGGTGGTCTGAGGGATACCCATGGACCCGGACATGTTTTTATATGGAATAACAGTACTTGCCAAGGTGGTGCCACAAATTGCCAAGAACTGTTGGAGAGTGCCGCCGGACTTTCAGGGTAATTCATAGAATTTCGCACAAAAGTGGCGCACGCGGCTGGCGCACAGTGTCCCCGTGCGATACACTGCGCCAGCCGCGTGTGATAAAATCCTTTTCATCGCACAGCGTATTCATGGATTTTAGCCTCAAAAACCAGCCGTGGCGCAGCGACCATGCAGCAGCGCCAGTTACGCCCCCAAGAACGCCCTCGTGCAAGGAAAAGCCTTCAAAATTCCCAAATCATCGCAAAGGGCTGTGCTTACCCTGGACCAGTTCACAGGGCTCCCAAACAGCAAACGCCAAGCGGGGAACGTGTATTTCAGTGGTTCGCAGGAAGTTTCACACGCGATTGTCCTGGGTGCGGGTACATCAGGGGTGCGCGGGCAGTACCCCACGTGATTCCATCAGGGAACGTGTATTCCAGGGGTGCGCGGGAAGTATCACATGCAAAAACAGCAGGGTACGTGCATTTCAGGGGTGCACGGGAAGTATCACATCCGATTCCATCAGGGTACGTGTATTCCAGGGGTGCGCGGGAAGTATCACACGCAAAAGCAGCAGGGTACATGTATTTCAGGGGTGCGCAGGAAGTATCACACGCAAAAACAGCAGGGTACGTGCATTTCAGTGGTTCGCGGGAAGTTTCACACGCGATTGTCCTGGGTACGTGTACATCAGGGGTGCACGGGAAGTAACACACGCGATTCCATCAGGTCACGTGTATTCAGGGGTGCGCGGGAAGTATCACATGCAAAAGCAGCAGGGTACGTATATTTCAGTGGTGCTTGGGAAGTATCACACGCGATTCCATCAGGGCACGTGTATTTCAGGGGTGCGCGGGAAGTATCACACGCAAAAGCAGCAGGGTACGTCTATTTCAGTGGTGCTTGGGAAGTATGACACGCGATTCCATCAGGGCACGTGTATTTCAGGGGTGCGTGGGAAGTATCACACGCGATTCCATCAGGGCACGTGTATTTCAGGGGTGCGCTGGGAGCACTACATGTGAATTGCCTGTGTGGGACCTCCCAGGTGTTTCCTCTACACCCTCCATGGACCCTGCAGGCGGCCCACACCACAGGGGACTACCCTGCACATGTCCCAGGCAGCCCATCCACCATGCCCCCCAGCCACCCACATGTCACCTTGCACTACTGCCCACCAACGCATGTCCCCCTGCACCCCCACCCCCCAGCACTTTGGTGCACCCTCCACTAGGCCCCCACTCATGTCTCCCAGCACCCCCACCCCCCTGCATCCAGGGGCACCCTCCACCAGGCCCCCACTCATGTCCCCCTGCACACCCACCCCCCAGCACTGTGGGGCACCCTCCACCAGGCCCCCACTCATGTCCCCCTGCACCCCCTCCCTCCAGCAACCAGGGGCACCCTCCACCAGGCCCCCACTCATGTCTCCATGCACCCCCAGCCCCCAGCACTGTGGGGCACCCTCCACCAGGCCCCCTCTCATGTCTCCCAGCACCCCCACCCCCCAGCACTTTGGTGCACCCTCCACCAGGCCCCCACTCATCTCTCCCAGCACCCCCACCCCCCTGCATCCAGAGGCACCCTCCACCAGGCCCCCACTCATGTCCCCCTGCACACCCACCCCCCTGCATCCAGGGGCACCCTCCACCAGGCCCCCACTCATGTCCCCCTGCACCCCCACCCCCAGCAGTGCAGGGGCACCCTCCACCAGGCCCCCACTCATGTCTCCCAGCACCCCCACCCACCTGCATCCCGGGGCACCCTCCACCAGGCCCCCACTCATGTCCCCCTGCACACCTACCCCCCCTGCATCCAGGGGCACCCTCCACCAGGCCCCCACTCATGTCCCCCTGTACCCCCACCCTCCTGCATCCAGGGGCACCCTCCACCAGGCCCCCACTCATGTCTCCCAGCACCCCCACCCCCCTGCATCCAGGGGCACCCTCCACCAGGCCCCCACTCATGTCCCCCTGCACCCCCACCCCCCAACAGTCAGGGGCACCCTCCACCAGGCCCCCACTCATGTCCCCCTGCACCCCCACCCCCCAGCACTTTGGGGCACCCTCCACCAAGCCCCCACTCATGTCCAACTCATGTCTCCCAGCACCCCCACCCCCCAGCACTGTGGGGCACTGTTAAGACGGATTTCTGAACTCTGTCCTGGTGGCACAGAAGTTCAGAAGGCCAACCTAATTACTTGGAACAGGGTAACCTCTGGACGAGCCAGACCAATCAAGGTAGCGATCGCGGCGGTCAAGACTAGGTCTCAAGAGGGGTGAGGGTGACTGAAAGCCCGCAATGAGCACACAAAGCAAGATCACTTACAAACTACTCCAAACATTTGTTATATTAAAAATATATACACATTTATTTCAAGGCCTTTAAAACAATGACCGTAGCGATAGTACGATATAACGATAGTAAACCAACACATACCATATCAACACAATATATATACAAATACGACAGGTGCCAACGGGCAAAAGGAGAAGCTCTTCAAGGGAAATCAGGCAGTTCAGTTTAGTGCACAAAAGAAGAAGAACAAGTTCCGCGACTCAAGCGCAGCCTCCACAGTGGGTAGAAGCAGAGCGCGAGTACGGACAAGGGTGCTGTTTGACACAGCGGGGAAAAGCAATGGGCTCCTGCAGGAGGGCGACCAGATCCTAGCTATGCTACTCACCGGTCCCCGATGCAAGCAGACCCAGGCTTCTCCGCGTCCGTTTCAGCAGCTGGCAGGTTCAGAAGAGCAGGGAACGCCTCGTCGTCGGGTTGAGTAAAAATACGTCCCAATCGAAGAAACCCGCACAGTTTGTTACCACAGCAGGGCAACGGAGCGGCCGTGTGTATCTGAGCCAAATGTACACTACTCACTTCAGACCTGGTAACGCCAAGTGCACGAAGCGTGTGAGAGTGACAAGGACTCGAAATACTACACAACCTGGCGGCGGTTACAGAGCAAGACTCCCGTGTAAGCTGGTCAGTCAGCTGGATGGCCCAGAGACGCTTCCGAAGGCTTACTGGCAGGAGATGGTGAAGATGCCGAGAATAGCTGTTCCCGCTATTCCAAGGGATGAAGTACCAGTACAGGCCTTCTGGTTCGATCAAAGGTGAAAAGGGTTTCACAAGGCGACAGCAGTGCAGAGGAGAAGTCCTTCAGCGGGTCACCAGCGATTCCTCAGTCCAGCCTCTTGGTTGCAGGATACTTGGCTTCTGTATTCCTTCGTTCGGGAGAACTCAGGAGATCGACATGGTAGTGGTGTTTCCAGCCCCATCTTATCCACGGTTCCCTTCGCGCCAAAACGGAGGGGACCCAATGGGAGATCCGCTCATCAACACTCACACCATTCGTGGACCAATCACGGACCATGGCGGTCCCAGGCATTCACACCACCCTAGAATCTCTGGCACCCAGGATGTGTATTGGGACCGACATCCCAGCCCACATCCTGGAGGCACACACAAGACATGTAGAAGCCCGCGAAAGCATCCGTGTTTCGCGGGAAAGTACATGCCCAAATAAGGAAGGCCCTGGGTCGGCCCGACCTGGGGAAGGTGAAGGGAGCAAGACGGTCAGCGGACAGGACAAAGGAGCCTCGTGGTCTGGCCATTTTGGGAGCCAGGCCACCATTTTGGGTTAAGCGCGGGAAACGCGCTTAGAACGCCAAAAGGAGCTCAAAACACAAGAAACGATCGCTGCCACCATTCCCGTCCCTGAATCACTTGCACCGATCAGATACAATCCTAAACGAGTATCTAGGGCCTGTAGAAGGCTAGAGACCCAAGAGAGCTGTAACTTAGCTTACAGTGCCCTCTTTTGTCATGTTGCACGAAAGCCGCAACATAAAAGAAACTACGGGAAACAGCGTTCCCCGGTACTGACTGTCTTAAGGGCATGTCAGTTTCCCCGTAAGAAAGGAGTGAAAGCCCAGAGGAGTGCGGCAGAAGGCTGCACCTCTCTGGCAAAGTCAAGAACAAGGTGAAAAACAACAGCAAAAAGTTAAGGGGTTGCCACATGGAAGGAAAATTACCTACAATTACGAAATCTTTCCTAACACTCGCCCCTCCCAGACTATGGACAGGGGGAACTAATCCACCCCTGGATGAGTCTCCTGTTCAGGTCGGTTAAACATTCTGGACAACCCATCAGCATTGCTATGTTGGACACCTGGCCTATGCTCAATAGTGAAGTCGAAGCCTTGTAGACTTATGGACCACCTAAGCAACTTTGGATTCTCCCCCTTCATGTTCATTAGCCACTTTAAGGGCTTATGGTCAGTTTGCACAGTGAAGTGGGTCCCATAGAGGTAGGGCCTCAGCTTCCTTAGGGCCCACACAACAGAGAAAGATTCTTTCTCTACCGTGGACCATCTGAGCTCTCTGTCCTTAAGCTGGCGGCTAATAAAACCAATAGGGTGTTCCTTACCCTTCTCATCTACTTGTGATAGTACAGCTCCTATCCGAGTGTCAGAGGCGTCCGTCTGCACGATAAAAGGTCTTTGATAATCAGGGGCCCTGAGGACAGGGGCCTGGCACAAGGAGTCTTTTAAGCCATTGAAGGCCTTCTCACACTCGTCGGTCCAAGTTACCTTCTTGGGTTTCTTCGGAGTTGTGAGGGCAGTCAGAGGGGCAGCTATGGTGCCATAGTCTGCCACAAAATTGGGTAATACCCCGTGAGTCCTAAGAAGGCTCTCACTTGGATTTGCATAGTGGGGGTAGGCCAGTCTTGTACTGCTTGCACTTTACTGGGGAGAGGCTGTATCCTCCCTCCACCTACTTCATGTCCAAGGTAAACCACTGAGCCTTGTCCAATCTGGCATTTACTAGCCTTTATGGTCAAGTGTGCTTTCTGAAGAGCCTGGAGCACAATCCCGAGGTGTTTCACATGGTCTTCCCAGGTGGCACTGAAAACTGCTATATCGTCCAGATATGCAAGACAGAATTCGTCCAACCCATTCAACACATGATTCACAAGCCTCTGGAAAGTGGCAGGTGCATTCTTCAACCCGAACGGCATTACCCGGAATTGGTAAAGGCCGTCTGGAGTAGAAAATGCTGTCTTCTCCTTGGCATGTTCTGCTAAAGCTATTTGCCAATAGCCAGCAGTGAGGTCAAACGTGCTGAGGTACTTGGAGGCACCCAAAGTATCCACCAGCTCATCTGTTCGAGGCAAGGGGTGTGCATCTGTCTTGGTGACAGCATTCAGAGCCCTGTAATCCACGCAGAACCTCAATTCAGAAGTGCCTGCCTTTGGAACCAAAACCACAGGGCTGGACCAAGGACTACTAGAGGGTTCAATCACCCCAAGGTCTAACATCTTGTTGACCTCGGTCTTAATATAAGACCGTACTTTGTCTGACATCCTGTATCCCCTACTTTTGGTAGGTACACTGGGCCTCATTACGACCCAGGCGGTAAGTTACCGCCTGGGCCGTGACTTTACCACCATGGCGTAAACTACGTTTACGCCATGGTGGTAGGCGGACTTACCGCCCCATTCCAACCTTGGCGGGGCGGTAAATCCCCATTTTCCCATTTTCCCTTCCCCATTCCCATTTTGCCCCATAGGGCATAATGGGAGTGGGGAAGGCGTTAATTACGCCACCGTAAATTACGGTGGCGTAATTAACTCCATGGTCCCTTAGCGCCATGGATTTTAACACCTGCTAAAAGCAGGTGTTAAGTCCGCCATGGCGCTAAGGGACCTCGTACTCAGGCGGTAAGGGTTGGCGCTGTTTACGCCGCCGTAAAACCCTTACCGCCTGAGTCGTAATGAGGCCCACTGTCTCCTGTGTCAATGTTATGTTTGCACCAAGGTGTCAAACCAGGCGAGGGTGGAAAACTGCCTAAGCAAACTTTTCACCTCAGCCTGCTGGTCAGAAGTCAGGTGAGGGGCCACTCGGACACCCTCAAAAGAGCTATCTGAAGGACCGCTTTGGAACAGGTCGGGGAGAGGTTCAGACTCCTCTTCCTCAACATCTGAAGCCAGTAGCAGTGCTGCGATTTCGACTCTTGGGACGAAAGCCTTCAGCCTATTCACGTGAAACACTTTTGGAGCCTGTCCAGGCCTTGCAAGGTCCACTAAATAGTTAACCTCACCCAGGGGCTCCACCACTGTGTAAGGGCCTGACCATTTGTCCTGTAAAGCTCGAGGCCTTATGGGATTCATGATCAGGACTTGCTGACCAGGTGTAAAGTTGATGAGGGAAGCTTTCTGGTCGTACCAATGTTTCACCAGTGCTTGTCCTGCCTTCAATTTATCACTAGCCAAGCCCATCAGAAGTACCATCCGTTTTCTGAGCCCTAGCACATAATCAACTACGTTGGTAGTAACAGGGGGAGTGGGCAACTCCCATCCCTCTTTGACGATGGCTAAGGGTCCCCGTACGGGATGACCGAACAGAAGTTCGAAGGGGCTGAAGCCAACACCCTCCTGTGGTACCTCTCGGTAGGCAAACAGTAAGCATGGTAAAAGAAGATCCCATTTTCTTCTGAGGTTCCTCCAGAGCCCCAATCATGCTCTTTAACGTTCTGTTGAAACGTTCCACCAGACCATTGGTCTGGGGGTGGTATGCAGAAGAGAACCTGTAGGTGACCCCACATTCTTTCCACATAGCCTGCATATACTTCGACATAAAGTTGCTGCCACGATCCGACACAACTTCTTTAGGGAAGCCAACCCTAGTAAATATGCCAAGTAAAGCTTTTGCAACTGACTTGGCAGTTACAGTTTTCAATGGGATGGCCTCAGGATATCTGGTTGCATGGTCGACCAGCACCAGGATAAACCTATTGCCCGAGGATGTTTGCGGGTCAAGGGGACCAACGATGTCGATCCCTACCCTTTCAAATGGTACCCCCACAACTGGGAGCGGTACCAACGGAGCTTGGATTGTCGCGCCAACCTTACCAGACAACTGGCAGGAGGCACAACTCCTGCAGTGACTTTCTACTTGCACCCCCATCTTGGGCCAGTAGAAGTGCATGGATAACCTTTGCTTGGTCCTCTTCATACCAAGGTGACCAGCAAGGGGAACTTCATGCGCCAACTGCAGGAGGAAGGGCCTAACAGCAAGGAGAACCACCAACCTCCTATGGTCTCCTTCTGTAGACTCTGTGGGCTCACTATACAGGAGTCCACCTTCCCAATAAATCCTATGCGTCCCAGGAGGTTCACCCTCAAGCTGGGAGCAGGCCTGTCTCCTTAGGCCTTCCAGAGATGGGCACTCACGTTGGCCTTTACTGAATTCGTCCCTATCAGGACCTCCTTCAACTAACAAGTCTTTTAGTTCAGGATGATCGTTGGGGTCAAATACTTCAGGCATCGCCACCTCCTCGTCAGGCCCGGGCGATTGACCAACTTCCTCCACCGCAGTGGTAGGCGAGCTCGGGGGAATATTCTCTTTCCCTCGTCTTGACTTGTCGACTCCTTTCGCCTTGGGTTTCCCCTTCGGCTGGGGCAGCGTATTGGTCTTGGCCAATGCTGCCCGTGCTTGAGACCGTGTGTAGGGTCTTTCGGCAGTGTCTCCTACGAGCCCTAAAGCTCTGAGATCATTACCTAACAAGACCTTTCCCGGGACGTTTCTCTGAATGCTCACTGGAATCCTGACTGCTGTACCATTTAAAGTAAGATTTACAGGTATTACTGGGAACATACGGAGTGGGCCGTCAGCCAACTTAGTGGGCATCAGAGTAGCTCTGGCAACTTCCTCTGAGTCTACCAAGGTAGAATCCACTACAGTGAGACTGCACCCACTATCCCTAAGAGCTGGAGTATCTACTCCATTGATCAGCACACTGTCTTTAAAGTAGTGCTTGGTATTATCCGGAATCCTAGCATAAGCCTCTGCGACTTTAGGCTCCCAGGAACCCAGGGAAACTAAAACTACCTCAGCCTCTATCCCGCTGGGAAATGAGTCTGAGGAGAAGGATGCTCCTGTAATCTCTTCTTCCTCGTAGGAGGAGAAGGCCAGATTAGCGGAGTGGACCCCCAAAGGTCTAACCTTACACCGGGGATCCCCCTTCACGTGGTCAGTTGCTCCACAAGCAAAACAAGATCCATTGGGTCTGTTTACATAGGGAGGCTTATTGTAACCAGAGTTCTGTTTTGGAGGCTGACCTCCACTACCCTGTGAGTTCTCTTGTGTCTTACCCTTATTTTTCTTTTTGTGGCCCTTATGAGAAGAAGATTTATCAGATTCTCCACCCTCCATATCTTTGGACTTTTTCCCTTCCTCCTGCTTACCAGGATGAGTTTTGTCCTTATGGGACACTCGATGTGACACCCATAAGTCGGCTGCAATGGCCAGCTTCTTAGGATCTATCTCCTTCGAATCGGCCAAATGCTGCTTAAGCTCCGGGGAAGAAGATGCAAAAATGTGTTCCAGCATGACAAGATTTATCATGCCTTCGAAGGTAGAAACCTTATAACCTTCGACCCAACCAGTTAAGTTTTTCAAGGACTCAGTGACATAAGATACCCAAGTACTACCTTCCTTTTTCTTATACTCTCTGAAACGTTTCAAATATTGGGCCGGAGTCTTCCCAAACTTTAAAATGAGAGTTTGCTTTAATATTGCGAAATCAGCTCGCTCAGCCTTTGACATTTCCATAATGGCACTACAGCCAGAATGGGGCAGTCTGCTGAGTAACCAGGCAATCTTATCAGCATTGTCAACTTGTTGAACTTCGCATGCATACTCAAACGCATTCAGCCAGTCCATAATGTCATTCCTTTCTTCATACACACTGAGCAGATCTTTCGGAAACCGTGGATGAGAGGAGGCCCCAGACCCATGTCCAGGACCCTTGGACCCATTTGCAAACTGAAGCTTGGCCAGTTCCAACTGGTGATCCCTGTCTTTTTGTTTTTCTGCCTGTTCGATTTTTAGTTTGGCTATGCTGAATTCAAGCTCCTGCTGCCTAAACCGCAGCTCTTGCTTCTTGAATTCAAGCATAGCCTCCCCATCAGCACTGGCAGAGGAAACATGAGACATCTCGTCCTCCCTGTCCTCGTGGTCGCGATGGATCAGTGCAGCGGCGTACCGTCGGTTCTACCAGTGAGAGCAGCCCCACCACCTTCCGCACTGTCCTCAGAAGTTATAGCGTCAAGCTGCGCTTCTTGCCACGCCACGATTCTTTGGATCATTTCCAATTTCGTGCCTTGAGAGGAAACACCTCTCTCTGCACACATCTTGTTCAATGTTTCTGATTTGGAAGCATTTAAAGTTAACAAGGTATTTGTTTCCATACTGTTAGATAGGACTATGGCCTTTTTAAAGTTATACTACAACAATTCACTACGTGTCCTGGTTGGAATAACCTGAAATGCCTTAGTTCGTGCGCAACACTGGATACCTTCAGTCGTATCCCACCGCTGTACACCAATTTGTTAAGACGGATTTCTGAACTCTGTCCTGGTGGCGCAGAAGTTCAGAAGGCCAACCTAATTACTTGGAACAGGGTAACCTCTGGACGAGCCAGACCAATCAAGGTAGCGATCGCGGCGGTCAAGACCAGGTCTCAAGAGGGGTGAGGGTGACTGAAAGCCCGCAATGAGCACACAAAGCAAGATCACTTACAAACTACTCCAAACAGTTGTTATATTAAAAATATATACACATTTATTTCAAGGCCTTTAAAACAATGACCGTAGCGAGAAAATCACATTATAACGATAGTAAACCAACACATACCATATAAACACAATATATATACAAATACGACAGTCTCAAGCGTTAGATGCACGAAATGGGTAGTCCACCTTAAAGGGAAGGAAGACAGGCAGTGCGAAATAATGCTTAGACCCAGTTCGCCTTCAGAGGCACCTAACTAGATGGAAGTCCGAGCCCTGCGAAGAGTGGAGCCTTGTGCTCAAAAATACCTGCACGCACTGGTGCCAACGGGCAAAAGGAGAAGCTCTTCAAGGGAAATCAGGCAGTTCAGTTTAGTGTACAAAAGAAGAAGAACAAGTTCTGCGACTGAAGCGCAGCCTCCACAGTGGGCAGAAGCAGAGCGCGAGTACGGACAAGGGTGCTGTTTGACACAGCGGGGAAAAGCAATGGGCTCCTGCAGGAGGGCGACCAGATCCTAGCTATGCTACTACCCGATGCAAGCAAACCCAGGCTTCTCCGCGTCCGTTTCAGCAGCTGGCAGGTTCAGAAGAGCAGGGAAAGCCTCGTCGGGTTGAGTAAAAAGACGTCCCAATCGAAGAAACCCGCACAGTTTGTTACCACAGCAGGGCAACGGAGCGGCCGTGTGTATCTGAGCCAAATGTACACTACTCACTTCAGACCTGGGAACGCCAAGTGTACGAAGCGTGTGAGAGTGACAAGGACTCGAAATACTACACAACCTGGCGGCGGTTACAGAGCAAGACTCCCATGTAAGCTGGTCAGTCAGCTGGATGGCCCAGAGACGCTTCCAAAGGCTTACTGGCAAGAGATGGTGAAGATGCCGAGAATAGCTGTTCCCGCTATTCCAAGGGACGAAGTACCAGTACAGGCCTTCTGGTTCGATCAAAGGTGAAAAGGGTTTCACAAGGCGACAGCAGTGCAGAGGAGAAGTCCTTCAGCGGTTCACCAGCGATTCCTCGGTCCAGCCTCTTGGTTGCAGGATACTTGGCTCCTGTATTCCTTCGTTCGGGAGAACTCAGGAGATCGACATGGTAGTGGTGTTTCCAGCCCCCTCTTATCCACGGTTCCCTTCGCGCCAAAACGGAGAGGACCCAATGGGAGATCCGCTCATCAACACTCACACCATTCGTGGACCAATCACGGACCACGGTGGTCCCAGGCATTCACACCACCCTAGACTCTCTGGCACCCAGAATGAGTATTGGGACCAGACATCCCAGCCCACATCCTGGAGGCACACACAAGACATGTAGAAGCCCGCGAAAGCATCCGTGTTTCGCGGGAAAGTACATGCCCAAATAAGGAAGGCCCCGGGTCGGCCCGACCTGGGGAAGGTGAAGGGAGCAAGACGGTCAGCGGACAGGACAAAGGAGCCTCGTGGTCTGGCCATTTTGGGAGCCAGGCCACCGTTTTGGGTTAAGCGCGGGAAACACGCTTAGAACGCCAAAAGGAGCTCAAAACACAAGAAACGATCGCTGCCACCATTCCCGTCCCTGAATCACTTGCACCGTCAGATACAATCCTAAACGAGTATCTAGGGCCTGTAGAAGGCTAGTGACCCAAGAGAGCTGTAACTTAGCTTACAGTGCCCTCTTGTGTCATGTTGCACGAAAGCTGCAACATGATAAAAGAAACTACGGGAAACAGCGTTCCCTGGTACTGACTGTCTTAAGGGCATGTCAGTTTCCCCGTAAGAAAGGAGCGAAAGCCCAGAGGAGTGCGGCAGAAGGCTAAGTCAAGAACAAGGTGAAAAACAACAGCAAAAAGTTTAGGGGTTGCCACATGGAAGGAAAATTACCTACAATTACGAAATCTTTCCTAACAGGCACCCTCCACCAGGCCCCCACTCATGTCCCCCTGCACCACCACCCCCCAGCACTGTGGGGCACCCTCCACCAGGCCCCCACTCATGTCTCCCAGCACCCACACCCCCCACCAGTCAGGGGCACCCTCCACCAGGCCCCCACTCATCTCCCCCTGCACCCAGGTCCTGACAATCCTCAATCATGGCTGTTATGGCCAGCCTCCCCAGCCAAAAGGCCCAACAAAGTATCCCATCCACCCACATAGAAAAGGCAATTACATGATACACCCCCAATCTAAAGTATGTAAATGAACACATGTCCGTCACACACACACAATGGTGGTTGCAAGTGAATGTGAAAACCCATATCATGACATGCATAAAACCAATGAGACGATACCACACATCAAAGTATGAATCCAAAAAATGTATTTAAAAAAACATGAATGGGAATAAAATGAAAAAAACATGAATGGGAATGAAAAAATGAAACCTGCATGTCCCTTTTGAAATCAAAAACAAGAAATCAGAATCCAAATGAATGTAGTCCAAAATCAAAGTAAAAAAAAGTCATCCAAGGGAAAAACCATAAACAAAACCATTTCTCCATGGTGAAACTAAAAATAATCAGGAAAAGATAAATCCAATGTTGAACTATGTACAAATGAACAATCCAGGGTCCATGAGCCCAACTAACTAAATGAAACCTACCAAAAACTAATACCTAAGAAAAAAACTATATACAAAAATGTGGTGCATAGTCCAAGCGCAACCAAAAGAAAAAAATAACAAAGGAAACCTAACAATAACTAACTAACTATATACAATGGCGGCGGGCAAGTCCAGCGGCTCACTCCTGGTCGATATCCCGGAGGCGGTCCACTTCCATGGCCCCGAGGGTCTGCAGGGACGACGACATGCTCTCCTCCAAATCCCTGCGGATTGCCTCGAGGCACTCGGCCCGCCTCAGGGCCCTCCGCATGGAGTTCTCCGCCCTGACCATTGTGAGCCACGCCTCTTCCGCCCGCCACCGCTCCACACCTATCTGCTGGCCCAAACGCTGCCACACGGAAGATACTCCCATTCCAGGGTCCTCCTGCCCTCTGGCCGATGCCTGCCCCTCTGATGTAGATGTCCCCGAGCCATGATGCCTCCCACGTCGAGCCTGCCGCTGCCTCCGATGCAACTGCCTCTGCCAGCACGACGGCATTCAGGCTGATGGCATCCACCGACGCCGTCGTGCCCGTGCCCTGCCCGATGATGCCGTCACATCCTCCATCTGCTGGTGTCCAGTTCCTGGTGTGTCCACCCCTGCTGGACCTCCGACTCCCGACTGTGGCAGGGCTGGGATCCCCACTGAGCTGGCTGCGTTGGTCAGGGCAGGTCCACAGGGGGCCCTGGTGGCATCTGGGCCGGAAGACGGCATGGAGAACGACAGGTCGCATAGTCTCCACAGAGGAGGAGAGGGCCGCCAGAGTGGCCGACACATGTACGAAACCCCTGACCATGGCCACTCCCAACTGGGTCACGTTGGCACGGTGCTCTTCGTGATGACGTGCGTGCTCCACCCGTGAAGCACGCACGTCATCACGAATGACACCCGTGCGCAACGCGACACCAATCAGGACCTTCTCCATACGGCCAGGGGTCCCCTCGTCCGCAGGTGGAGGGGAGTCAGATGACATGGACATCCCCCTTACCTGCGGACGGGCCTGGGATGGGGCATCCCTGCTGGTGCATGGTGGTGCAGTAACAGTGTCAGGGACAGTGACATGCACATGTCCCTCCACGGCGACCTGTGCTGCCTCCTGCCCTTGCCCTGCACCACTTGCACCCGCAGGGATGCCCCCACCAGGCCCCATGTGCGGCTCAGTAGCGGCTTCCTCCTCCTCTGTGGAAACCACCAACCTGGATGGCTCCACACCGTCTTCCGCCGTTGCAAGCCCCTGTAGGGGCTTACCCACCCCTTCCGCTGCAGCCGTGGGGGCATCCCCGCCGCTTTGCTCCACAGTGCCGTCTCCGCCCTCTTCTTCACTTGCCGCTGTGTAGAAGGAGACATAGAACACAAGCATCAGGGTACTGTACAATGGTCCCCTAGACAGGAAGCAATAGCAGATGAGTGGCACTGTCAAAGATCACTTCCATCATGTCCCTCCACAACACATGGGTCAGTGCAGGCAAGACACATGCAGTAACAGGCATGCCGCATGCTATGGACATTAGCATACATGTCCAAGGGACTCTTGAAACATACAATGTTGTTTTGGAACTCACATGCATCATGGGTCATGCCTATCACATGCACACACTTCACCGTAGTTTCATCCATCTGGCCTCGTACACCCCAGACACAGTGGATACAAGGGTAACTAGGCTGCATCATTGAATCTGAACATTGTCACAGACATGTGTCATGCATCCATGGCATTCACAAGTCACAGACACGCAGGTCAGACACACAGACATGCACACCATACATGTACATGGCATCAGCACCCATCCCTCACCCCCACCCATGTCCAGGAACACAGACTGGCATGCTCTCATGTGGCCATTCCGCATAGGGCTCCCCATGTTGCATTTAAACACATGCACCAACCATGTGGTACACACATTACTGGCCTCACATGCATGACCATGATGTCCCTGCACACATACATGCATACATGGCCTATGCCACATAAGCAAGTATCAGACAACCAGCACACTGCAACATGCCCTGTCTCACACAGCAATGCTTAGCCACTTACCGCTCAACTCCAGACGGGTCTGCCTCTCAAGGATCTGGGTGTGGAGCGCTGGGCGTACGCGTTCCAGGACCCTCAGCCGGATGGTACTCATGCGGCCCCGGCCCCCCTCCACGAGGTGCCGGGCCTTCAAGAAGGTCCTGGACCTCAAGTCCTCCCAGCGCTTCTTGACTTGCTTGATGTTGCGGGTTGCCACCCCCTCTGCGTTGATGGCAACCACAAAGTCGTCCCAGATCCTGTCCCGTCCTTCCTTGTTGGCGCGTGATGATCCGAAGAGGGCATCATACTGCCCCAGGACTTGCTCCACCAGGACACCAACTTCGGTGGCAGTGAAGCTGGTGCCCCTCTACCTCTCTGGCCGGGGGTTGCCAGTGGTGCCAGATGTTGCAGTGCCCGACATGGCAACCCCAGAGGCAGGAGTGGGTGGGCAACTGGGTCCTGGGGCTGGGCTGTGGAGCGATGGTATACCAGTCAGGAGTCTTCTGTTCCAGCAGGGGTGGACACAGCAACTGGACCCCTGAAGATGGCAAATGTGCAGGCACAAAATGGCAGGGCACAGTGGCAGCAGGCAAGCAGATGGCTCGTGGGAGGCTGCTCGGGGGTCTGGGGGGCAGTAATTCGGCCTTTTGGGCAGGAGCGTGGTCTTCCGTGCGTTTTCATGTGGCAGCTTGATACGGAGTGATTTGGCAGGTGAAAAAATTGCACGTTAGCGTGTAATTCGAGGAAAGGCACTTAGCGCGTAAGCGCGTCAGCACGCATACGCAATTTCATTGGACCAAAGGCCCCTAGCGCATAAGCGCGTCTGTGACGTATGGCGCATGGGCGTTGCCCTGGCAGGGCTTGCAGATCCCACGTGGATTTCCCCCAATCGCGTGTGGAACTTCCCGCGCACCCAGAAACACACGCACATGCTATTTTTCACACAGCGGGTGTCTGTGTTTGTCGGTACCCCTTTGCACCTCATTTGTCCTAGAGGGCCACTGTATGGACCATTCATCATAGCTGTATATGGGTGCTTTTTGTTACCGCACATTTTGGAGCACATTTATTTCAGGCGCAGGGACACTACCGCCTGCTTTCTTGTGGCGTACTTGTTTGGCCCTGTGCGCGTCTTTCACCGTGCGCTGGTTTGCCCTATTCGATTCCATGAATACGGGTTGTAGGCGAGCGTGTGGGCATTCCGCGCACTTGCCTCCTGTACTTCCCCCGTGACGCCCATATTTTCACGCGTTGTTCCCCATTCCGAGTGTTATGCCCTTTGTTGTTCCGCCTACTTTTGTGATGTGTGCCGCGCTATGTGCGATTTCGCAGTGGCCGTGGCGCACGCCGTTGGATGACCTGTGCGCCAGCCTGCGCCGCGCACTTTTTAAGCGCACATCCAATGTTTTTCTCGCGCACGGACTTCCATGAATCGATGTGCGCTGGTTTCCCTGCGATTTTCGCACTTTTACTGCGAATCGCACGTTTTGGCACCTCTGCGCGGGAATTTTTTCGGCGCACATTAATTCCATGAATCGACCAGTTTATCTGTTGCCCTGTGGTGTCCCCGGAGTTGGCGGTGGGAACAATATTGTCCCTAGACCTGCAAGGGTCGTTGGTGTCAGCGAAGAGAGTGGTCCAAATAAGGACAGCCAGGGATGGGTGCGAGTGGTGTACAGTACTTTGCATTGATCGCACTGTACCGCTGTGACCGAAGCAGAATACTTCACACACTGATGGAGAGATAATACTGGAGATTTGTATCCCCTGTGAAATGATGGTGCAGTATCAAAGAGTGCAGTGCCCCCTGATGGCCGTTGCGACCCCACCCCACTTCACTGAGGAAGACCTAAAGTTTGTACCTGAGCGATTGTGGACCACCAGTCCACACAATGTCAGGCTTTTACAGGATGTAACCCCATTGCGCATAACACTAAAAGCAGGGGCAGTGCTAACTGGGGTCAAACAGTACTCACTATCGAGAGAAGCAGAGGAGGGGATTAGACACACGATACAGCCCTGCTCAATCAAGGTATCATAGTGCCATACACATCCCCATGCAACACGGCTATCTACCCTGTGAAAAGAACAACAGGGCTATTGGAGGATGATCCAGGAGTTACGACCCCTACACGATGTGGTACAGAAGGAATTTCATGTGGTCCCTAACCCCACAACCATTTTATGTAGCATCCCTCAGGAGGCGACCCACGTTCCAGTGGTGGATTTGAAAAACGCCTTATTTTCTATACTTTTGCACCCTGATTCCCAGTATCTTACAGTGTTTACCAATGGTGGAATATGCTTCGAAAATACTTGTTTGCCTCAGGTGTACTGAGAGAGCCCAAGCATTTTTAACAGAATATTGCACGCTGACCTTGGAAACATCTAAGTATCCAGTAAGTTCATCCAGTACATGGATGATTTGCTTGTACGCAGCGACAGTGATCAGCACTGCCAGAGAGACTCTATCACACTCCTACAACTACTGGCCATAAGGGGTACACGGTTGATAAGGCCAAACTACAGTACTGCCAGCAGGAAGTGTTGTATCTAGGTCAGTTAATAACAGCAAACGGCAAAAGGATCATACCAGATCGAGCAGTGTCTGTGCGCACCACCCCCCAACCCACCACAGGTAAAGACATGCAAACCTTCTTAGGCTTATGTAACTACTCCAGAACATGGCTTTTAGAATATGCAGCATATACCAGACCGCTCCTACAAGCCCTTAAGGAAGCACAGAAAAGTAATAACAAAGTCGAGTGGACAGCAGACATGATAAAAAATGTTCAATGCTTTAAAGGAAGTGATATCTCCAGCCTGGTGCACGCCACCCCAGACTACACACAGGAATTCTATATATTCTCACATTCTAACTGTCAATTTATGACTGCAGTATTGACTCAGAGGAGTACAATGGGCCACAAGCCATTTGCTTACTACAGTGGTACACTAGATCCAGTGATGCTAGGACAGTTCGGGTGCGAGCGAGCACTTGCTGCAACTGCGTTCACGATCGAGAAAAGTTCCACTTTGATGATGGGGTGTTCCATAACTTTGTATGTTTAGCATTCAGTGTTTGCCATTTTAGAAAGATCATAATCTATCCTGACCACACAGAGAGCTTCAGCATGTGAGATTATCCTCTCAAGCCCAAACATCCACATTGTACAATGCAAGACAATGAACCCTGCAACTGTTTTAACAGAAATGTGTACTGAAGAGGACTTAGCAATGCATGACTTTGTGACATATAAAGGGGAGGAGACTGACATCCCCAAGGCAAGGGACAGCCCATTGGAGGAGTGGGAGGTTCTTTTCAATGATGGGTCAGCAACAATTGATCAGGAGACGGGTCAGAGTCAGAAGGCCTTGTGGACAATGCAGAGGGTTTTGAACTTAATCCACACAGCCACAGGGAGCCAGTGCAGAGATTTCAGTCCTGGAGAGATACGATACCTGGGTTTGAGGCCAAGGACAAGTCTCGCAGTCCTGTTCTGGATGAGTTGCAGAGGGCGGAGAGTAGAGGCAGGCAGATTAGAAAGAGGCTTTTGCAATAGTCCAGCCTAGAGAGAACTAGAGTTCTGGAGACAGTGAGCTTCTGGAGGAAAGTGAGGAAAGGAAGAATACCTCTGAGGAGGTGTAGCTGGTAGTTTGACTTCTTAGAGACATCAGAGATGTGAGGAGAGAAGCAAAGTGAGGAGTCGAAGATGACTCTGAGGTTCTTAGCCTCACAGGTGGCAGAAGGAAGTGGGCCCAGGGTGGGCGGACAGAAATAGGCCAGAGGCCAGAAAGAAACAGGAAAGGAAGGTGCTGGTGTGTTGAAGAGGATATCCATCCTATTGGCATTAAGGCAGAGATCATTGGCGGCACACCATTCCTGGATTGCAGACAGACAATCCGGGATGAAAGAGGGAGAAGAGGCAGCTGAGGGAAGCCTGAAAGCGTGCTGAGTGTCATCTGGCTAGCACTGAAAGTTGGAACAGAGAGCATTGATGCGGTGGGCGAGAGGTGCCAGGTATTGGTTGAAATGCCAGGGAGAACGGTTAGACCCCTGGGGAACGGCACAGGTAGAGAGTGAGCTAGAGGAGAGGATGTACCCAAGTTGGAGCTGGGTCAGTCTGTCAAAGAGGAAAGAGATACCTAGGTTATCACAGAGCCAGTTGAGCAGGATGGCATGGTTTACCATGTCAAAAGCAGAAGAGAGATCAAGTAAGATGAGGACAGAAGAGTGTTTGGCATCAAGTTTAGAGAGCAGGTCTTCACGGATGTTCAGGAGAGCAGTTTCTGTGCTTCTGGCTGCTCTGAAACCAGACTGTTGGTCATGGAGACAATCAACAGATTCAGTGTGAAGATTAAGCAGGGAGATGGCCATCTTTCACAAGAGTTGGCACAGGAAAGGGGTAATGGAGATCGGGCGATATTTAGCCGGACAGGAGGGGTTGGCTGAGGGTTTCTTAAGAAGAGGGTGCACAAGAGAGTGATTCAGGGGGGAAGGGAAGGTTCCAAGGCAAAAGAGTGGTTGCAGAAGTCGGCCATGTCTGGAGCAAGGGTGTCAATGTGATCTTTGATGGTTTTGGATGAACAGTTCAGAACCTGTTTTGATGAGACTTTCATAAATCTGACTTTTCTAGAAACCTTGTCAGGAGTGAAAGGAGGAAAGGCAGAGAAGGGAGGAGGAGAGGTGGCTGTAGGTGTCAAGGATGGCACTCTGTCAAGAGTGGCACAGGGCACCCGGGTAAGGTTTGGGTGGCTGTGCTGATGTAAGGTGACAGATAAGCACACACACAGCAGGAAGCTCAACAAGAACGAAGAGTAGGCAACTATAGCAGGAAATACAAAAGGTACAAACAAACTGGATTCCCTCTTGGAGTGTATGCAGAAATGGGAAAGAGTGTTCCATGGGCCTTAGGAAACTCCAGCCTTCTGCATAGATTGCTATTACAGAAGCCCACACTGTATGCTCATGGCTGGGAACAACAACAGTGTGGGCCTCATTACGACCCAGGCGGTAAGTTACCGCCTGGGCCGTGACTTTACCACCATGGCGTAAACTACGTTTACGCCATGGTGGTTGGCGGACTTACCACCCCATTCCGACCTTGGCGGGGCGGTAAGTCCCCAATCCCCATTTACCCTTCCCCATTCCCATTTTTGCCCCATAGGGCATAATGGGAGTGGGGAAGGCGTTAATTACGCCACCGTAAATTACGGTGGCGTAATTAACTCCATGGTCCCTTAGCGCCATGGATTTTAACACCTGCTAAAAGCAGGTGTTAAAAGCGCCATGGCGCTAAGGGACCTCGTACCCAGGCGGTAAGGGTCGGCGCTGTTAACACTGCCGTAAACCCCTTACCGCCTGGGTCGTAATGAGGCCCTGTGTGTCCGTAACACTAAAACACGACAAGGGAAGGGGCAGAGGTTGCCTGCCGGAAACCAACAGTCAAGCTCTGTACAAAGGGATCTACATACAATACAAGAGAAGACAAGATCAGAAATATCCAGGAAAAAGGAAGTCAATGAGCAATCTAGCAGAAGGAAATGAAGGAAAAGCAGTATAACTGAAATGGATAACCTAAGGGAAGGACAGAGGATTCAAGGAAGAGAAGGACAGGGATCAAGAACAGGGGGTTGCAAACAAGGACGAGAGCAAGGGAGCAGCAGCCAGGAAACAGGGGGGCTGCAAACAGGGAAGCAGGGCTGCAGTAACGGATAGCACAAGGTGCAGGTAAACTGTTGTGGGCTGCAGAGGACTGTAGTAGGCTGCAAGGCAGGGAGCCCAGAGGAGCAGGTCAGAGAGCTGTAGTAGACGGCAGACATAGAGCCCAGAGGAGCAGGGCAGCAAGGAGTGTGCCCAAAGGAGCAGGGCTGCAAGGCAGGGAGCCCAGAGGACAAGGGCTGTAGGCAGAGGAGTGTAGCAAGCTGCAAGGCAGGGGGCCCAGAGAACAAGGACTGTAGGCAGCGGAGGGAAGCAGGCTGCAAGGCAGGGAGCCCAGAAGAGCAAGGCAGCAAGGAGTGAGCCCAGAGGAGCAGGGTAGCAAGGAGTGAGCCCAGAGGATCAGGGTTATAGGCAGAGGAGTGTAGCAGGCTGCAAGGCAGGCAGCCCAGAAAGGGCACTAGATCAAAAGCAGGAAAATGCAGCAACAGCATACAAAATCGTGGCTCCGTGGCTCAAGGCAAAAAGGGGCTGGGAGACTCTTGATGCAAGAGACTGAGCTCCGCAGGCAGCTGCTTAAATACATCTCTGCCCTGTACTGAGGCAGGCTAATTGGCAGCACATGGAGCAGCACACCTGAAGGTAATCTGCCTCCTCCCTCTCTGGTCCTGACATGGTGGAAGCAGCACTGATCGCTAGGGCTTCTGGGGATTGTGGTTCCAATACAGATGAATGGGAATAGCCAGGAATAGATTACTGTAGCAAGGTGCATTATGGTATATGTAGTTAGCTGAATTAAATAAGAAAGCACCAAAGTTGCGCAAATTGGAATTAAGGACCAAAGTGTGAATAGGGGTTGTTCAAAGAGTATTATGAAGATAAATGAATAACAATTAGTCCATGATGGTTGCCAATGAGTTTGCCCGTGGCACAGGCATGACGGCAGGAAGGCAGGAGGTAGAGGAGAAAGTAGAAGGAGAAGAGGATGAGAGGGTGGACAGGAAGCCCTGGGTTTGAGAGATAAAATGAGAAACCAAGGCCGTGCAGAAGGCTTGTGAGTGGAAAGTCGAGGTAGAGAATGCAGCAGGATTGGCCAGCTCCTTACAGATTTGAAAGAGTTTGGCCGAGTTGTTAGAAGCCGCAGATATGCAGGCTTGGATGTGGGCTCTCATAGCCTGGACAGAGAGTTGGCATTGCCTTTGGAGGAGGCAGCAGGCCAGTTTGTCAGAGTATGCACCGGATGCCACTCATTTCCTCTCAGCCACCCTACACTTGCGTTTAAAGGTGACAGGGTTTGAGTCTTACCAAGAGTTGCACTTGGCTTTGGGCTTCAAGCGGATCCTCATGACAGGGACAAGTCCATCACGAGTGTCACAGATAGAAGAATGGAGGTTAGAAAGGGTTGTGTCAGCCAGAGGTGTAGGAGGGGGAGAGAAAGTGGTGGTGAAAGCCTCAACTGACACACTCTTCATGGGTCGGATGACTTAGAAGGTGGGTGGCAGTGTGGAGATTGGCTCGGCCTGAGAGCTAGAGAGAGAGAAATGAGAATAGAGGAGAAACTGGTCACTCCAGGGGGAGGTGTGAGGAGATCAGAACATCCCGGGTATGAAAGAAAGAAAGAAAGAAAGAAAGAAAGAAAGAAAGAAAGAAAGAAAGAAAGAAAGAAAGAAAGAAAGAAAGAAAGAGAGAGAGAGAGAGAGAGACGGAGAGACGGAGAGACGAAGCAACGAAACATCCAGGTGGTTGAGGCCAGGAGGGAGGATGCAAGGTCTGTCTAATCAGAGAGGAAGGACGTTACCTGACCAGGTGGCCGGTAGATAGTAGCCACAGTGAGCGAGCAGCCAGGAGAGAGAGAGACCACGTTTGAATACACACTTTGCCTTTATAAGTGTGCCGTCTGCAAGAGAAAGTGTTGGAGCTGCGAACCACATCGCATTCATTGTGGTATATCAAGGACTGACAAGTAACTATAAACTCTGGGACACACTGAATTGCTATGCATTTAACTCGGCATGTTAGACTGTTATACTCACTACGCCATCTTCCTGGAAATTGAAGCTTGCTTCTTTTCTTTTTTCTCTGTAGACCAACCCCTAATCCTGCTGCTGCTCTGCTCTCTCTCCCTGCTCATTGGCCAACACACTGCACTAAAACCCGGGCACGTGCAGCACGCGCCTACCGGAAGTCCTCGAAAGTGTGCTGTGGCTGTTCGGCGGAGCAGCGGTAGGCGCAAGTATAACAATTGTTATACGAGGAAAGAGTATAGGCTTAAGATCTGTTCACTCATGAACGTATAATATAAAGCAGACCCTCCAGGATATTGCAGCATGAAATGAAAGATTTGCAGCACAAAAAAGCACATTCTGCAGCACAAAATTGTACTTATTGCAGCATTTTTGTAGCACATTTTTTAATGACTTTAGGGTGTGAGATTGCCACATTGCAAGAAAGAGGCAGTGTGTGAGGCTACAAGAGAGCCAGGTTGTCATTATTTATGAATTTAATAGGAAGTTTCCAAGATGCTCCTGGCTTGACAGAAAAGTGTTTGTTTTGGTCTGCATGGTTGGTTTAATGCGCATGCCTATTTAATATTATTCACTTTATTGAGCATTATCACACGTAATGGTGAAAATATTCCCCTTCTGTGGTCTCTAATCCCCAAACACCCACACGTCTCCCCACCAACACCCCTCACACTCACCAATTCCTCATCACAACTTACACTCCCAAATCGCTCACTCCGGTGCATTCTCACATGCGCTATCACATTGCCAAGTCAGAACTTGCTCTACACCAGTCTCTGTCACACTGCACACCATCCTCCCATTCATTTTTTCTTGCTACTTCTGCACTCTTGCATCCTTTCTCCCATTATATCACACACTCCCCTCATCCTTTGTTCCAATCTGCAGCTCTCTTCCTCTTGTTTGGCCAACCGCTCTTTCTGCTCTCTGGCACACTGCTCCCCCTGTAGCCCAAGCTGCCTCTCTGCTTTCTGGCCCGCTGCTCCACCTCTGACCCACTGCTTCCCACTTTTCCCCACTGCTTTCCCTCTGCTTTCTTGCCTATCACTCCCCATATGGCCCATCACTTCCCCTCCATCGCCTTTCCCCAGCCATATTGTGACTATTTCTTAATGTTTTAAAATGTTTGATTTTGACCCAAATGCACACAAAATGGGGCATCTAAAAATAGAGCAGATGTGCTTTTTTGAGACAACCCATTTTTGGAAGTGAGCAGGTCTTATTCTGAAAGTTGACCTGCACATTTCCACAGGGCTGTGCTATGGCACAAATGATGCGCTGGCCAGCCGCCTTGAATACATTTGTGTCGGAAGCACTCTCCCAACAATCCTCTACAGGCCTCTAGCCCATTTCACTATGATGAGCCATTGAGGGGCCTATCACTGCAAAATTCAATTAAAAAAACATTTCTATCTCTTTTGAAAAACAGAAATGCAAGTGATGCATCAGGATTCATCACTCTGCTGTCACACTTAAAAAATAAAGATGCATAACAGGGTCTGGAAAGTCCCTGTCATGCCATGCGCACCCAATGCGCCTCTTCAAAGCAGAGCGCATGGGGTTACCTCCGTTTTCTGAATATTCAAAAGCGCATCTTGTTTGTAAATTCGGGATGCGCTTTTAAGTGCAGAGAAATGCCCCCTAATTTGTGCCAATGCGCAAAGATGTGAAAAGGGCCATCTGAATGGGTGTATATAAGATATGCCCATTCAGTTGTCCTTTTTTGGATTGGGCTGCTCTTTTTTTGGTACAAGTGATGAGATTTGCTAGCGCATTTCATTAATTGTGCCCAAAACGTTTTGCGAACTTGGCCCTTGTCATCATTATTTCCAAAATAGCTGTTTTTTTGCAAAAATGGCTGTTTTTGTGACTTTTTTTGAAAACAGCCCTTTTCACGAGATCGCAAAATTGCTATAAACTGGATGGTCTGATAAAGGAGTGTTGGTGAGTGATTTGGGTCTGTTTGATAACATTAATTTGAAATACAAACAAGATGGTAGGAGGTGCCATACTGCAAAGCTGCAGATGTATTGTACCTCCAGTGTGTAACAATGGTGGGGTGGAAAGGGCTCCATATGATGTTATGATACCAACTGAATTACCAGATTGCACACAGGGAGCGGAATCTCAAATAGTAGATTTGAATTTGACTATGCACACTCATTGCCATACTGAATTTAAGTCCTTCCAACCAATATATGGTATTGATGAGAGGCATGGTGCAATGGATATTCAGAGCACTCATGCGCAGGTTGATCTTTCTACTACTTCTTTTCGTAAAGCACAAGCGTATACTTATTCAGTTAAGGAATTACATTTCCAAGAACAACTGTTGGGTAATACGATGACAAAAATGATATGACAAATGAGATTGTCCCTCAAACACAAACATTAGAAGAGTTGCAGCTGAGCCAAAATTATGATGGTTCAATTTTGGCACCAGCTGTAGTGGAGGAATTAGACAAGTGATTGAGACTCTCCAACGGTTCGTGTACCCCTAATCAAGCATCTACTAAGGGTATTGATGAAGTTGCATTGTATTCACGAGGGAATCCCTATGTGAAGAAACCAGTGATCTCTACTGCCTCAAGGATTTTGAAAAAGCATGGTGTTGATAAATTGATGCCTTTGATGCCGACTGTGGGCTATATCCCTGATGATTTGTCTCCAATTGATATTGGTAATAACTCATTGCCTAAAATGTAGGTTTGCGTAACTCTTCTCTTATAACTGCATTAGGTAGTGTAAGTTTGGGTGCTAGTGAGCTTAAAAGGAAAGATCACCAGAGTGTGCAAACTACTATGGCAACTCTCATAAAGGGTGCTGAGTATTCTCCACCAAAGGAGCAGGACAAGCATAACACCTTCCCAGTGATAATTAAAATACTTGACTTATTGGATAAGGGTCATGAGGTGACCCATTTGGAGATTAGGGACATGAAAACGTCTCTCTCATTGATCTTGGCTAAACCTAACCATCTAGAAGGTTTTATAACGGCAAGGGAAACCTGCCGCCAAATGAATAATGAATTTCGCGAGGATCTAAAATGTAAAATCCTTGGTTGTGCAACCACGGCCAGGTGTGTCAATATGAATCGACGAACTCAGACTGAATTTCTGAGTATCCCCCTAGACGTACAAAAGTTGGAATGTGATATAGAGGACAAGATTGTCCGAACCGGAAAAATGGAGGATATGGGAGGATGTGTCAATTATTATGGATATGGTTGCAGAGCTCTCTCAGGAAATGAGAGCTAACATACAGGATATGAAGGACACCAAAGCACAGATTCACTCAGATTTGGTAAAAGCCCAATACAGCAAAGATGATTGTGGTGGTCGACAAGGTAATGTTAGTTCCTCTTCGCCTCAGGTATCCCACCCTAATAGTCTGACTGCTTTGACAGATCTATTGAAAGTGAGCAACTTGATAAGGTAGAATTGAAAAAGGAAGGCATGCCCCTGTCTCGTCATCAAAATTGACTTCTGAGGAAGGCTGTTAAAAGGAGGGCTACTAGAAAGAAATGCAAACATAACATCAAGCAGGACACTGTTGCAATCAAACCCGTTATAACAAAAACGATTGCGTGAATGAGCCAAATATGCCTTAGACCGGTGAGGAAGTAATCAACCTTACACAGTTAACTAAAGCGAGTCGATTACACCTTCTATCAAAAGAACCAGAAGTCTTTGTTCCTGTAACAATTTGTAACCCTTTGAGATGCAGTCCTTCTAAGACAGTAAAATCAAACTGTGATTTATTTACTAGGGCTGCACCCATTTTGATATATGTCAAGGGCGTAAAAGCCCCAATTACCCAACCATTACTATCAAACTTCTATCCTAGTCAGGGAATTAGACATGTTGCTACTAAACAACCTATTCCACTGATGATCCCCACGCATATGGTTTCTTCCCAATTGCGATCTATTCCATTGCATAGTCAATTTACTGAGAGATCATATGTGGATGTTGTTGATTCTATGAAGTTGAGAATTCAGGGAAAACTTCATTTGGTGTAGGATCTATGACCTCCCGTCCTGAGGTAGCGGCAATGGTGGAAGTGACACAAAAATGGTCTGATTCCCTGCAGAATAAAGGCTATAGCGCTGACAGGCAGGTTATACTCCCTAAAACCATACCCGTAGCTAAGGAACCATTGGTAAATGATTTTCATTCCTGTTATCAACGTTAAGACATGCAATCCAAGATGGGTCCATCTCTGTAGAAAATGTGAATTCGCTCATTTTAAACCAGGGGAATGGGGATGTTGGTCATAATCGATCAAACTCGGAAAGAAGTGAGCAGAGTGGGATGGATGTGAAAGCCAATGGAACTTGCCCATTATTACCTGAGAAAGATAGTGTACCACTGGAAATTTTCGTCAATGGGTGTTGAATGGGGCTTGAAAAAAACACTATTTCCTAATAATATTATTGGATGAAAAAGCTGCAGGGATGTGTTAGGAAAATGCCATGTGAATCAATTTCAAATTTTGAAGCTCATGAGTCAGATTCCAGCTCTGTGTAATTTGATATCTAATGACTTTGAACGTATATCATTGACACGGGTAAATAACTATAGGATGTTAAGTTATGTGGCTAACCCAATCGTGCAGAAACTGATATGGTCTCACAAAACTGATCTTATCGAGTTGGGTTTTAAATTGCATCAGTTTGACACTGCATCTGAGGCATTGGAGTTTTTAAATCAATAAGCTCCGATAATAGAGGAGGTTAATAATAAAGTTGATTTATGTGTTGACCAAGGTACTGCTATTGTAAGCCTTTTGAAAATTGCAGGATCTATAAAAGGTTGGGCTTGGGTTGAGCCGTTGATAAAAACATTGACATCTATGTCAGCTGATTCTAAGTCAACATAGCCACATGTAAGAGGTACCTTATATTTGTTCTCTTCGAATTCCTGTGGCCATAACAACCTGGTTGGATATTGTGGCTCTCGTGTTACAACAACAAGACCTGATATAGTTCTCTTCCAGGAAACCATGAAAACAACAAAACGTACTCTGGAAGGGTATGATATGTTCTGTGTAGATGCCTCTCGGGGTTTTAGGGGCTGCCGTTTTGGTGGGTTGGCAATTGGGATTGATAATTCCTTGTCCTGTTCTGCAAAACTGTTTATGAGTTTAGACTATTTGATGGCCATATCATTACAATTTCATGATTCCTCTATATGGTCTATACTACTGATAAGTATTTATTGGAACCCCTCTAAAGTCCAGCAGGAGGTGATCTTCAATGATTTGGAACTGATATTAGAAAATGCTACTTTATTCCATCCTGATTGGGAAGTTATAACAGGAGGAGACTTCAATTCTTGCTGTGACTCCACTACTATCTCCCCTTTGGGATTTGCTCACCCTACACATAATCAAATCTCGTGTGATAGAGGTGATCGTTGGGTTACGTTCCTTAATTCTTGGGATTTGCTATTACCATGTGAAAATCATGGCCCTCTAGACGGAATCGTGGTGGTCTGCCCTCAAGGATTGATTTCTTCTGGGTGTCGAAATCATGTAAGCATCTGGCATCTAAAGTTATAATCCACCCAATGGTAAATAGTGATCATGCTATTATTGAATTGAATCTGGCACACTATGTTCCTCTGTTACCTGTTAACTATCAGTTAGGTCTTTTGAAGATGGACAGAACAAATATGTCAGTGCGTTGGAGTAACTCGCTATGTACTAAAATTACGCATGTGGTGTCTAAGCGTTTTAATGTCCATGGCCCTCATTACGACCCTGGCGGATTTTTTCCGCCATCGACGGACTTTCCGGCCATGGCGTAAAGTCCGTTTACGCCATGGCGGATGGTGGACTTACCGCCCCATTCCGAGGTCGGCGGGGCGGTAAGTCCCCATTGACCCATTTACCCTTCCCCATTCCCATTTCGGCCCCATAGGGTATAATGGGAGTGGGGAAGGAGTTAATTACGCCACCGTAAATTACGGTGGCGTAATTAACACCAAGGTCCCATAGCGCCATGGATTTTTACGCCCGCAAAAAGCGGGCGGAAAAATGACCATGGCGCTATGGGAACTCGTAGTTGGCGGTAAGGGGTCGGCGCAGCTAACGCTGGCGCAAACCCCTTACCGCCAGGGTCCTAATGAGGCCCCATCAGTATAGAGATTGAGATTTGGCCTCAATGCATTATGAAGACAAGGTTACAGGTTTGATAGCACACACTATTAAGGGATTCTGTACGATGCAAAGAAAAGTGGAAGTTAACCATAATCAACCTTTTGATAGAAAGATAAAAAAACTTAAAATGTGTGAAAAATAGAGATCTGTGAAATTTGAAAAAGGAGTCTGATGTGTTGTCTGTGTTTTTGGAAAAAAAGAAACGCATCCTTCAAACCTATAAGAACACTCTAAAATGGCTTTGTATAGATGCATATAATCAACAAAACATTGAAATGCTTAGATACATATGTGCTCAGAATGCGAGAGAAATAGGGAAGATCTTAAAACACCAGTTGCTAAAAACCTCGGGGGGCTCCTGCATATCTGCACAAGTATGGATGGAGCACATAAAAACAAAATATAGGGCCTCATTACACGGTAGGCGGTAAACCATGGTGCTATTAGCACCATGGTTGCCGCTGGTACCATACCAGTACCACCATGGAGGAAAGAGGAATTACCACCCCATTCCAAGGTTGGCGGGGCAGTAATTCCCCCTTCCTCCATGGCCCTTCCCCATTCCCATTTTCGCCCCATAGGGTATAATGGGAATGGGGAAGGAGCTAATTACGGTACCGCAAATTGCGGTACCGTAATTAGCACCAAGGTCCCTTTGCGGGTCCCAACTTTAACGGCTGGTCTACACCAGCCGTTAAGGTCGGGTCCCGCAAAGGGACCTCGTAGTAAGGTGGTAAGGGTTTACCGCTAACGGTGCCCTTACCGGTAACAGTAAACCCTTACCACCTACCGTTTAATGAGGCCCATAGACTTTCAAAATGTTTTCAGGACAACTCGTATAGTATTCCGGGGGTTACTTCTCTAACAACATTGCAATTCTCTAATTCTGATATAATATGGGCAATTGGAAAACATAACCCATCTAGAGCTGCCGGCCCGAACGGTATTCCCCCTTGTGTTTTTAAGGCGGACTCTGTCTTTTGGGCTGCTATATTAAAAATAAAATACAACCTTATCCTTACAACTCACATAGTTCCGGAATCTTGGTCTAACGCGATTATAGTACCGATCTTTAAAAAGGGTGACCAGATGTACCCCGGGAATTATCGCCCCATAGCGTTGACTGATGCAGCTGCCAAAGGTTTCTCAATATTACTACTGTTTAAATTGGAAAAATACATGGTTGAGAATAAGATACTATCTAAATTACAAGTAGGTTTTCGTAGGGGCATGGGCACAACCTTAAATGCAGCTGTGATCTCACATTTATTAGCTAAGACCAAAAATGCTGGAGCCTATCCGATCTATATGGCTTCCATAGATCTAACAGCTGCTTTTGATACCATGGTTACAAATGACCTGTGGAGGAAAATGGATTGTTTAGGTTTTCCTCGTGTATTAATATTGTTGATTTGAAATCTTCATACCGGTACATTATAATCAAGTAAGGTTAATGAAAGCAGTGTCTGTTACAGAGAACATCCCCACTTATGTGGGTTTGAAACAAGGGTGTACCCTGGCAGCCACCCTTTTCAATATCTATTTGAGTAATGTTGATAAACTATGAGATGTATCTGATATATATGCTGTTCAGTTGGGATCTATGCAGCTTAATTGGCTCGCGTTTGCCGATGATATTATCTTGTTTGATGCAACTTCTTATGGCCTCCAAAATAAATTACACATTTTTTCAAAATTTGCAGAAGCAAATAATTTAAGTCCAAATGTTGGAAAAACTGTAATGTTTGTATTCAAGGCGGGTAGGAAAGTATAGCCGTTCAGATGTTCTATAAATGAAATTCAAATTAATCAGCCTCTAAGATGTATCTATTTAGGCTATACAGTTAGCAATTATACATCTTTAAAATATTGGACTGATATTTTGAATGAAAAGGCCCGCCCGTTGTTATCACAGATGAGGGTGATTTATACAAAATTCTGCAAATATTCTATGTTTCCTCTTGTGGAATTCCTGACAAAAAAAGTTGAACCTGTCATATTGTATAGCACAGATATGTGTCTGTGCGATATCTACTTATGCCTGAATACGATCCAAGGAAGGTTGCTTAAAACTGCATTATGTTTGGCATTGTCAATACCCAACACAGTAATTCGGCATGAATTTGGGATAATTGCCTTAGCTACACGATTCAAATGGAGATCGCTATTTTTCTTTGCGAAAATAATTGATCCTGTAAAAAATTCTATATTTACGGAATTGCATTTTATGCTGCTTAATAATTCCTGTAAATCTTTGACATCATATAGTATTAGGATGAATGCTATATTGACGGATCTGGAAGTGTCGTATGAAGATCTAGTAACCCGTCCGGCATACATAAAAAGGAGATTTTATGAGAAAGTCTGGATCTTAACAATAGATTTGCTGAAAAAGTATAAAACGTATACTGAGTATGCAAACTATATGAGGAAACGCTCAATTTGCCAGTCATATATTATCTCCTTTCCTTGTAAGGTTGTGCGTAGCTTATATATCAGATTCAAATTAAACCAATTCCACAAATGTAAATGCATAAGGTACTGGTCAGATAAAAACTAAGGGCGGTACTCCGCAGCAATGTCAATTCCCGGGCTGTGGTGAGGTAGAGGAAATGCTTAAACATTTAGTATCGGAGTGTTTTTCATTTTAGAGACTCACGTACTAATATATTTTGAAGTTTGTGAATCCTGAATTTGAAGATTGCCTTGAGAATTTATGGGACAGATTGATGACTAGTACTTACAAACCACAAATTTTTGCTTTAGCCCGGTTCCTTAGCCACTTGGAGGTACAATTAGATCTGTTCAAATAATGTGGCATGGATACTAGTATATTTGAGGTGACATTATTCTGGTAATTAGAATCGAAAGATAGTGGATTGGAACAATGTACTTGCTTTCATCTCTTTGGTATCTTCTCGTAAATGAATGAGAAAAGGCAAAATGATGGTATACATTTTGATGTTTTAGTCAGTTATGGAAAATTGTTTTATTTGGAGTAGACACATCAGATATGAGTATTGAAATGTTTTTTTAAGGTTGGGAAATTGTTCTGTAAGGATCAAAATTTTTGGACTGACCCTATGATGATAGATTCATTTTATGATTATTTTTTTCCCTTTTTTTTCTTGTCAGATTTTAATCCTGTAATTTTGCATATTATGTCAAATTGGATGAAAATGTGTAATGAATAGTAAAGAAAATGTTTTATAAAGGTTTAATAAACTAAACATAAAAAAATAAATAAATAATTTCAAAAAAAGGTGGAGTACAACTGAATAGGAATCAAAGAGGCAGGAATCCACTCCGGGAACATCATGGCTACACCCCCAGTGGAACGATTGGGTCTGGGCACGGAGAGAATCTTGTAGCCATCAGGGAGGAGAGTGTCAAAACCTGTGACGGAACTGGACATGAACCATGTCTCTTGAGACAGAGAATATCAAGGTTGATTTCTTAAAGGAGATGGAAGATGTCAGAGGAGTGTTTGACAGCTGAGCGACAGTTGAGAGTGCAATGAGGAGAAGGTTGCCATCCTTGAAAGTCTTCTGGGGAGGGGTACAGGTCAGAGGTACTCCTTGTGGAAATGTAGAAGGAGCCAAAGGGAGGGCAGAAGAGGCAGGAGTAGAGGGCAAGTTAGCCAAGGAGGAGGCAGAGGAAGGAGGCAAGAATGCCAGTGAAGGGAGAGAGGGGACAGCAGAAAAGGAAAGGAAGTTGATAAGGTGCCGGAAGCGTCTATCGAAGAGGAGGAGGTTGGCCTGAGGGCTTTGGACTGAGACCGTGCAATTTAAGTAAACATTAATGATGATCTTAGAGGAGTGGAAGGGATCCAGGAGGGCTTCCCACCAGATGCGACCATTAATGGGAGAGGAGGAAAAAGGAGAGAGCACAGAGACTGTCTGCCTCATCATGAGTTTGGCGGTAACCCTTAAATGCAGCAGTAATGCTATAACCGCTGCATTTAACGGTCCGCCAAATCATGGGCATGGCGGATTTACCCCCAGCTCTGAGCTGGGGGCAAATCTGCTGTGAATTTGCAGATTTTTGGTGCTATTACCACCGGCGGGAATACCGTTGGTGGTAAAATCACCAAACATTCCTCGTTGAGCCCAATGGGGAATGGGGAATTCTCGAATGGGCCCAATGGGAATTTACCGTTCTGCCAAACCCGTGATCCGGCGCTAATAGTGCTGGGGGTTTGGTGGTAACGCTAATAGCTCCGATGGTAATACCGCCGGGGTTACCACCCAACTTGTGTTGAGGTCGAATATGTGGAATCCATAGGTCTGGCAAAGGAACGACAAAGAGGATGTCGGTGAGGGTCTAGTCTGGAGGAAGCGCTGGTATAGGTATCAGTGATGGGGAGGCCTGGTTGGAGACAGGATATACTTTTTGAACTTCTTCCTACCAGATTTAGGGTCTCATCACGAGTTGGGCTGTATTCCCAGCTGTAATACCGCCCACTGTAATAGCCCTAGCACTGACCAGTCTGGTGGTATTACCACCGGACCACGGGTTGGGCCTTAATAGTAAATCCCCATTCCTGATTGGGTCCATTAGATCCAATGGGGAATAATCGGTGCTAATACTGCGGGCTAATACAGCCGGCTGTAATACCGCCGAAAACAGGGATTTTCACCTCCAGAAAAAAACTGGAGGTAAAACAGCCGATTTAGCGCCCAACTCAGGATAGGGCCAGCCCTTAAATGCAGCGGTAATACCGTTACCGCTGCATTTAAGGGCTACAGCACAACTCGTGATGAGGCCCTTAGTGAGAAGGACATGATAGTCAATAGAGAAGCGGTTAGAGAAGATAGGAGAAACAGAGAGCACCATAGAGGATGCAGAGTGAAGAGAAGGGGATAAAGGAGGAGGGGGCGAGGGGTGGGGGAACAAGGTAGGTAGGGGAATGCAAGAAGGTCAGGCACAAGAGGAGGGGTGAAAGCAGTCGGGATACAGACGAGACAGGAACAAGTTAGTTGAATAACGATGGGCGCAAGGGACAAGAAGATGAGTAGTCCAGTAACGTGAAACAAACTAGTTACAAAGTAGGAATGATGGAACCTGAAAGAAAAAGAAACAGCGAGGGAAATACCGGACAGAGCAAAGGAATGATGATCATGGAAAACTAAGGAGCGGAGTGAAAATCATACAGGGGTAGGAAGTACAGTAACAGCACGAACGAGGGAACCTGAAAGAAAAAGGGAACAGCTGAACAGGCAGATCGAAGACTAGATAAATGAACAGTGATCAAGGGGAACCTGCAGTGAAGAGTGTGGAAACAAATGGAGTAGGCAGTACGAATAACAGTAGTCAAGGATAACCGAAGCAGTGAACTGATGATCAAGGATTGCGAGGAACCCCACGGGCAGAGGACACGTAGGTGAGAGAAAGTCCGGGTAGGAAAGGGGCATGGGGCAAACGCAGTCAGGGATTGTGAGGAACCATGCGGGAAGAGGATGCGCAGGTGAGAGTGAAGCCAAGGGTGGAGGGGGCACAGGGCACATGCGATCAGGGATTGCGAGGGACCACGCGGGCAGAGAATGCACAGCGCGAATGTAGCCAGGGATGGAAGCTGCGTGAAAGCGAGGGACCACAAGTGAATTGCGAGGGACCACGCAGGCTGAAGACACGCAGGCATGAGTGAAGCCAGGAATGGAAGATGCACTGAAGCACGCGCAATCAGGATTGCGAGAGGCCATACAGGCTGAGGACGCGCCAGCACAAGTGTAACCGGGGATGGAAGGTGCGCAGAAGCACACGCAATCAAGATTGCGACGGACCATGCATGCTGATGATGCGCAGGCGCGATTGTAGCCAAGGATGGAAGGGGTGTGGAAGCACGCGTGATCAAGAATGAAAGGGTCCACACAGGTTGATGGGGTGAGGTATGAACAGGCAAGGATGGAATCAACACAGAGTGCATGCAATCAGGGAATGCAGAGGAACACGCAGGGAGAGAATGCTGGGAGAGGGAGATAAGGATGGGTGGTTCGACGGGTGTACTCAAGGAGAAGTGGGAGGGGGCCGCACAAGTAGGAATACAGGGGTGGGGGGCACACCTCGCCAAGGAAAAGGGCAAAGGCAGGATGCAGGGGTAAGAGGAGAGGGCGAGAGGGCACAGTCAGAAGGGCTAAGAGGCACAAAGTATACGACTCGCCACAACTTCTTCCCTGGCGGCCGCAGACAGAAGGATGAGTCATCCGCACTCACTGTCTGAACCGCAGTCCCCTTTGCCATCAAAAACCTGCATCATTCTACACCGCAGCCTTGTCCTGCGAGGGCTTTTCCACAGAGGGTATGAACCTCTGATTTTATAGGCTTGGAAGTGTGGACGTAGCAAACGGGCTACGTGTCATCTTGTGCACCTGTCAACTGGGCCTCCATTGTTGTGCCAAAGCAGTGCCTAATAGCGCAATGATGATGGTGTCAATTGGGGTTTCAAAGGTACCTCGCAAAACAAAAGATAGTCAAATACAAACTAACCACTCCATATCCTCACATGGTCCCTATCCCCTGTGGTGACAAAACAGATAGCTTGTATCACACCATTATTATTGCACCCCCTGACCCTGATAATTATAAGGAAGTATGGGTGGATCTGGCAGGCGATGGGGATTTACTCATAGGAAATGCACGCCTGAGGAGTATACACCAATAGGGGAGGGCCTACGGTCCACGTGTAGGGCCTGGATACCTGAGAAGGGACCCCACCAAATGAGGAGGAGTTGGCGAGATGGGAGAATGAGCACATGCGTGGGGGGAGTTTGTGACTGTAGAAGTAACAAAAGGAGGGAATGTTGGGAAGGGAGCAAACCCGTTGTTAGGGAGAATTCTCTGTTTAGGCTGAATTTCCTAACCTAGTGAGTTCCCCAGCAGCTTTGCTGGATTTTTGGGGTTTATTTTTTTCTTCTGCCAAGAGTGAGACTCTTTTACCCTCACTCTTGGACATGACTTGAGAGTGTTTCTGTGACTTGCTATGTGCTTATGGGCTATTTTTTCCCCATAGGCTATCATTGGTTTTTGAATGTGTGTTACACAGCACCCTCAGTGCAGTAACACAGGGGTGTCATAGTGACCCCCAAACATAGACTCCACACCCTGGGACTGACTACTGTCTCCCTGGGTCTGTAAAGTCACCATTGACTTTACTAGTCTTAATTTAGGAACTTAACCAGTACAAACCAACATACTGTGGAAGTACTGGTAGGGGCAAATAGATTGCCCCTGGGTCTGTTGTCAAGGGGGTACTGTCCCGTCCCCCTCCCCGAGTTTCTGGCTGGTGGCAGTGGATACCACGGAAATATTCGACCGAAATATTTCCCAATGGGATTTTCCATTGATTTTAATGCACCACGTTTTGGTGCAATGTTAAAGATACCACCGGTTTATTTATTTAATATAAATTCACCGGTTGGGATTTTTTGCCAGAACTCGCCGCCAAAATGGCGTCTAAGTTCACTTCAGTAGCCCTGAACCCGAGTCGAGCCTTTGTTCCACTTTTGGCGGGCTTCTGCACAGAAGCCCTCCAAAGTGGTGCCATTCTGTCTGGGTACCACAGGGGGTGTGGGAGGGGGTTTAGGCACCCTGGACTGAGTTGCCTTGCCAACTTATGTCGCACTCTGGTGTGATTGGCCCAAGTGGTGAGCCGCCCCGCTCCCGCATGTTTGAGTGACAGCTAGGCTGTATGAATGTGGGTTTTCTGCATAAAAATGTGGGTTTGCTGCATAAAAGCAGGGTTTTTGGGACTGGTTCTTCAGAAGTCGCCACAGGACCTAAGAAGCCGAAGAGGGAGAAGCTGAGCCGACCTGCCAAGACGACACCACCGGTGGAGCCCTGCGGAACCGTCTCACCACTTTTCCCAACGACAGAGGAGATCTCCAGCCGGGAGTCTTCTTCCCTTGACTGGTGTGGACAACCAGTTTCTGCCTTCTTTTCGCCTCCCTGAAGCATCTCGTGGCCGCCTTGCCTGTGCCAAGCACCCCGGCAAACGGGATACCACTTTTTACCTCAACCGCAAAAGAGGGGTAACATCCTTTTAACCGAAAAAATCCACGGCTGGTTTCTTCCCTGGTAGTGCAACGACCTTCAGCTTTCCTCCACGTCGAGATCTTCTCTTCCTCTGGACGACGCCACGACTTGCACCCACTACCAGGAACAACTGCCACCGCTGGAGGATCCTTTCCATTTTAAAAGGTACCGTGTTCCGCCCGGCTTCCCTTGCCACCGATTGTACGGGGTAGAATTAGCCCTCGGCTCTCGAACCTGGGCAAGCCTGGGACACCCTAACTAAACTTTTCTAAACTTGGTAAAACCTTTCCTACTCACCTGTAAAGGTTTGTGACATTGTGTGATCTTGGACATCTTTTCGCCTGGTTTTCCCTAGAGTGGGCCTGGCAACCGAACTTCCTTGCTCTGCAATAGACTGCCTTTCTAAACTTACTGTGAATCTCTGAAAAGTGTTTTACCTTGCTGTTTTCATTACTTCTGCCTTTTCCCTCCCTTTTTAACTAACTTGTTGGAGTGCCATCTAACGTTAAGCGCTCACCTCTGTTTGGAAATAAGTGGTGTTAACTTAGACTTGTCCAACAAATAACTAGGGATGTACATATAAGTAATAGTGACTGTGTTTTGACTTACTTACCTTTTCTGTGCTAATGTAATTTATGAGTGTGTCTTTTAAATAAATAATTATATACTTTTACACCTAGCTCTGGTCAGTGTTTGCTTGTACTACTGTGCCTCTGTACCTATTATGTATGCTCTATATACTGCCTAACTCTTCTTGAGGGAAGTCTGACTGCTCAGCCACAGCTACCAAGTGAATCTGTGTGGTACAGACTTCTACCAAGTGGGTTTACTGCCAAACACCTGTAGTCTTAAATTTTTTGCAGTGGTCCCAGAGGGAACTGCACAGGTTTCTGCCTAACACCCGTCCCACCCCCCTGGGTGCTTTAAGGATAGGCGAGCCCCATTGAAAGAACTATAATAGACATGGGGAGCATTCTAAAGTGCCCCACACGATCATATCGTACACAATTTAGACATTGGGCCTCATTACGGCTTTGGCGGTAGCCATGCCGCTATTGGCCGCATGGATGCTACCAAAACCGGGTCCGGGTTCCCTGAATGGGTAATTACTGGGCCATTCCAAGTTTGGAGGGCCCGGTAATTCCTCCTACAGGGAACCCGGGCCAGGACCTTGCCCATTCCCATTTGAGCCCCCATAGGGCTCAATGTGAATGGGTACAGGGAGCTAACAACGGGCCGATTACGACCAGCCCGTTGTTAGCTCCCTGGTCCCGCGAGGGGAACTCGTAATTTTGCGGAATGGGTGAACGGGTGCCGCCACCATTAGCGGCACCCGTTAACCCATTCCGCAAAACTTGTAATGAGGCCCATTGAGTCCGCATGTAAGCAAACGCCATTTTCGAAGATAAGTAGCCATAGTCAGAGCATAGGGTCTGCATGACCATGCAGTATTTAGTATGTTAGACACAGGCCGCAAGCCTGAAGGGGAAATCTGAATAGGCCCAGCGCTGATGAGCGAGAACCATGCCACTGACTTCCACCGAAAGCCTTCTTTGTTCTAAAGTTGTTGCCAATATGTTTGTTCTATAAAGAATGTACCCTGCAAGGCAACGAGACAGTACTGGGCGCCTTGCTGTACGTGTTATCACAAACAGGCCAAAGTAGGCCTCCAACCCCAACCCAGCCAGCAACAAGTTATAGCCCCTACAACTGTCCTAGTCCTTAGACCCCTGAATTCTGAGATACCAGTTGACCTCAGACAACAGACCATAAACCAATTAACCATAAAAGATCGGAGAGTATGGCTGTCCCAACTGTATTTCATAAAGAAATGGCTTGTAGTGCGAGGTACAGGAAGGAATAAATTATAGTTCAAAAGTGAGCGTGGAAGCCTTGGAAGCCGAGAGATGCGATCGGGATGAGTGAAGTATGTGTGGGTTAGTGTGACCTCAAGACTCGCCCTGTGCTAGTCTTTGAGCATGCCAGGTGCCCTGTATAATGATAGAGTAGCACTGTTCACAAATGTAGCAAATTGCTTCTTTGGCCTTGGTTCCCTGGAGATGATGAGCTCAGCAGAACCCATGTGATGGAAGATGGATGGACTGGGCTAGGATCAATGACCTGGCATCCCCTATGGAGCAGGCTGATCGTGTATAGGGTCACACCAATCAGCCACTGAGGTTTCTACTGTATACAATGATGTCACCTTTGACACTGTGGCCCTCATTCCGAGTAGGGCAATAAGGGATACCGGGCACCGGTAAAGAGACCGGTGCCGATAATCCCTTACCGCCCTACTACGAGGTCCCTTAGCGCGTCCCTTCCTTAACGCCTGGTCTGACCAGGTGTTAAGGACGGGACCCATTAAGGGACCTGGGTGCAAATAACGGGCTTGGCATACGCCAGCCCGTTATTTGCGCCCTCCCCATTCCCATTGAGCCCTATGCGGGCTCAAATGGGAATGGGGAATGGTTTGGTGAATGGGGACTTACCGGTCCCACCAAGGTCGGACTACACTGGTAAGTCCCCATTGCACCAAACCAGACAAGGTGCCATTATTGGTGGCAGTCATGGCGCAAATAGCGCCAGGACTACCACCAACCTCGGAATGAGGGCCTGTGCCTCCTTATAAGATTCTTCTTTTACACTTTTTTGGCAGACGATTCCATGGCAGCAGAGTTCTTTGCAGATTTTTTTGTAGAAATAAATACTTGTTTCACCTGCAGAAGCATCTTGGGCTCTTTTTTCCCCAGCGGGTTGTATTTTTTTCTGGTGTGAGCATTTAGGGGCGTGCCTTCAACACATTGGGCCTCATTACGAGTCACCCGGTATGGAAATAACAGTGGCATTAAACCCGCCGCCACCATTGTTTCCATACCGGGTGATCTCGAGTCCTGTAGGCGGAGGTGTCATTCCCGCGAGGTCTGACCTGGCGGGTTTAACACCGCCCGCCTGCAGGCAGACATGGAAACACCGGCACCGTCACGAGATGGTGCCGGTGTTTCCATGGTCCCCATTCCCATTGGGCCTCATTACGAGTCAGGCGTTAAGGGGTTAACGGCGGGGTTAACGGCGCCGTAAACGGCGCCGACCCTTAACGCCTGATTCCGAGGTCCCTTTGCGACATGGTGAGTTTAACGCCTGCTTTTTGCAAGCGTTAAAATCCATGACGCTAAGGCACCATGGTGCTAATTACGCCACCGTAATTTACGGTGGCGTAATTAGCGCCTTCCCCACTCCCATTATGCCCTATGGGGCAAGAATGGGAATGGGGAATGGGGAAGGGGAAATGGGAAATGGGGATTTACCGCCCCACTCACCTTGGAATGGGGCGGTAAATCCGCCATCCACCATGGTGTAAACATAGTTTACACCATCGTGGTAAGGGTACGACCCAGGCGGTAACTTACCGCCTGGGTCGTAATGAGGCCCATTGAGTCCTATGGGACTCAATGGGAATGGGGATTTACCGAATTCCGCCTCCGGAATTCCCGGGTCACCGGGGTTGTAATGCCCCAGTAATTCTGGGAATCACAGAGGCGGAATGGTAAAACAAGTCCGGCGGTAACCGAGCCAGAAAAACCGGCAGGTTACCGCCGGACTCGTAATGAGGCCCATTGTGTATGTGTAACTACTATTTTCCATAGCAATGTCGATACTGGTTCATGATAACTGATTGCTTTTTATATTTCTTGTTTTAATTTAGTGAAAACAATCTTGTATGAATACATTTCACAATAATAAAAAAACAAAAATGTATCTCTAGACAACAGATAAAACAGAGACACACAGGGCAGGATGGTTCCCTGAGTAGACAAGTCATGACAGCTTTATGGAAAGTTAAGAGATTTCTTTCAGATCGCAATTGCAGTGGTAGTGGATTCCAAGGGATCGAGTCCTGGTATGAGAAGGTGTTCTGCTTAATAGAGAGGAGAATAGTGAACTATTATATATCACAGGCATGGGGAACCACGGAGAAGGACATCATTATGGAAAATGCAAATGGGATGTTGGAATAAGATCCTGCAGTCAGGAATACTGGAAAGGAATGTCTCTGCTTTCGGAACAGGAGTGTAAAATGGGGGCTTGTCTGGGATACAGAGGCCAGAGTTTGGAACAGATTGCTAGGTGTAAACAGCTGCGATGGAATAGAGGTTCGATATTCCATGGAGAGCACTACGATCAGTGCTAGTGATCTCTTTATATTCAATTCGATCTGGTAGTGTGGGTGCTGGTAGGACATTACCATCAATTATTCAATAAAGAAACGTCTTTAACCTCTTGGAGCTTATGCAGGGATCACCGTGTGCTGTGAATCCAAAGATCATGCTGTCTACACTCGGCCGCCATTTGATTACGTTACCACATGCTCTGCACTTTTGTGAACCTCTGCAGCACATTTACAATATTTACTTTTTATTCTTTGTCCTTTATTAATAAATCCCAAACTGAGACACTTACATATTATAAAATAATACATTAGTCTTCAAAGGCTGACCACTCCCCCATCTGTTTAGCACTGCCCCCTCCTCACCTTAAAAAAACGCCACACTCTTCTTTTTCAGCCTCTCTCTTGGTAGCGACCATCCCTATATAGTTTACATCTCAATAAGCACCTTAACCAGCACTTTATTCATATTTACTTGTGCTTTTATGAATGTAACTTCTTCTTTATGTAACCACGCCCAAATGGGGCTCTTAAAGATAGGGGGTTATAACGTATATTAATAAATATATATATAAAGAAAGACAAGACACAAAAGTAGGTTTTAAAGCATGTTTAGTGATGGTAAAATGAAAATGTATTTGGGTTTGTGTTTTCTAATGGTCTTACCTGACTGTACCATTTTCCCCACATGGGGGAAACATGGAACTTTGAGGAGGCTGAAGGACAATGGGCAGGCCTTCCCTGCCGAGAGACAGAGGGCCTCATTACAAGTATGGAGGTAGCCATGCCGCTTTTAGCGGCATGGCTACCCCCATACCGGGTACCGTGTCTGGGTTCCAGGAATAGGGAATTACCAGGCCATTCTGACCTTGGAGTGCCCGGTAATTCCCTTTCCCGGGACCCGGTACATCCCCATTCCCATTTGAGCCCCCATAGGGCTCAATGGGGAGGATGCTAACAGTGGGCCCGTTAATGACGGGCCCGTTGTTAGCATCCTGGTCTGCTAGCGGGTCCCGCTAAGGACGTCTGGTCTGGCCAGGCGTCCTGAGCAGGACCCGCTGCAGACCTCGTAATGAGGCAGCCCGGATTGAACGGTGCCGGTCCCTTGCTGGCACCGTTCATTCCGTGGCCGCCTACGTCGTAATGAGGCCCAAAGACATGGACTGGACTGAAAAAAGACAGTTGAGAACTGAAAGTTGAAAAGTGACAGTTAAAAGGAATGGGAAGTAACAGGAAAGAGAGAAGAGCAAAAGAGAGAGAAAAGCTGCACTCCTTGGAGGGATGCAGCCTCGAGCAGCCCCCCAGGGCATTGTAGGTGAGCTGAGCCGGCTGCGTCTGCCAGCTGCAGTCCAGCGGGAAGAAAGACCCAGGCCGCGTGCGCGGTGCGGCCTGGGTGAAGACTAACACCTGTACCCGTGGCCTTGTGTGTGGGGCAGTCCCTGAGCGGGAGTGTGGCCTAGGAGGCAGTAGCCCACCTAGTGGCCATTCCGAACGGCCCAGAAAAAAAGAAAGACTCGGGCTGCGTGTGCGGTGCGGCCAGGGTGAAGATGATGATGCCCCAATATGGGGCTGTGTGTGGTGGCAGCCCAAACCGGAGCATGGCCTGATGGCTACAGGCCACCCATGGGCCAGTCTGGGGGGCTCGGAGGTGAGAGAAGTCCAGCCCAGGGCCACATGTGCGATGCAGCCCGGGTGAAGAAGGAAGAACCCTGATGGCACCAGCGGGGCCAGCGAGACAGCCAGCACCACTGGAGGGCCTGTGCAGCATCCGCTTTCCCCGGGGCCAGACGGGGAGAGCAGAGAAAGCCCTAAAAGGAGAATCAGGGCTTTCAAAGCCCTATGTGGAACTATGAGAAATACACAGCAAGATGCCCCGTAGCAGGGGTGGAGGGTTGAAAGCAAAGGTACAGGACAGCAGTGATGGCACCATTAAAAGGTACTGTACTTTATGGACTTTGCCTAGGACTGACCAATGTGACTGTGGTTAAATTAATAAGGCAGACTGCAGCTTCCAAGGTTATCTAAAGTGTTGCAATGGAAAAGTACATGTGGAACGTGTTGGGGAATGTAATAAAAGGGATGCCCAGGGTGAAGTAATTTATAACCTGCTTAAGGGGTCTAGGCAATGGGTATCCCTTACCTATCAAACATGGAGTGGAGATATGGATTGGGTCATGGGTTGTTTGAAGTAATCAGATATGTCCAAGCATTATATGTTTTTTTATATTAAAGGCCGTTGGGCACCAAAACTCCTGTCGGTGTACTGAGCTTCATTTAATATCTGAACTCAGAATGGTGGCCCATCTCCTGAATTAATAACATTTTCATTTGCAGGTTGCTCAGCACCTCACCAGAGTAGCTGGTCTGGGATGGTGTGGTAGTGTTAATGTGGTCTGCACCATTGCTACCGTACCGCCATACTCTGAGTTGTGCTTGCGGGTCTCGCTCTGGCCGCCAGGTCAGACCTGGCGGGCAGAGAGGCACCCGCGAGCACAACTTGTGGATGCACCGACACCGTTATGAACGGTGCCAGTGCATCCACACTCCCCATTCCGCCCCATGGGGCGGAATGGGGATGGGGTGGGGTGCCCCTTATTACCAGCACCCACAAATGGGCAATTACTGGGTCCGCCGAACTCGCCATGACCAGGTAATAGTCCATTTGTGGGTACCGGACCCGGATGCGAGTTTGGGGGTAGCCTTGCCTGTTTTACCGGCAAGGCTACCTCCAACCTCATTTTGAGGCCCACTTTCTCTTAACCATTCTTATCAAAAGTCATACGGCTCTTTGCCACTTTGGCAGTTTAGGTAAATCTTGTGGTATTTCCCAAATACTGCTGGATTTCCAACCAGAAACAAATTGGGATTTGGCCCAATACCACGTGAATACTGCTGGCAGCATTCTAAATGGACTTTAAACTAAAATCAGCCTATTTTTACCTCAGTGTCACAGTTGGAGGTAAAAATTCCAAAGTGACCACAACATAAATTTCAACTTTTTCTACTGCACAGAAGGGAAACACAGCCCCAACAACTTCAGTAAAGGTTTTATAAATTGTACCCATTGTGCCAGTGTCATACTTGTGATACCACACCTCCCCAACATATGGTGTCAGGAATGGGATCCAACTCGATTCATAAAAGTTGAAAACCCATACTAGTAATTGTCATCCCAGCGCAAGGGGAGAATAGATTTATTGAAGTCCTTGATTCTGATCGAATATCCACCATTAACAAGACTTTATCCTCCCAACCTCAAATCCTAGTTAGCCAACAGGATTTGTCAAAACCCAGGTGCTATTAGACACCCTACCAATAGCCCATTATCAAATAACACAGTGGGGCTAAATAGTCTTGAAAATAAGACCCTCCCATATATTCATTAGACCCAGCGCCTTAAACCCACCTTTTCATGAACCTATTTCTTTTGTGGCCAAACCCCCTTCATCAAAATCAAGCTCAGAAGGGTCAGATGACTTCGAAACCTTCTCTGAAGAGTTTGAGACCCTTTTCTTCTCTGAGTCCCCCTCCTGAAAATATGGCCGATATTGAGTCATGGCTCAACTGGCCACCCATCATATTCAGGCTGAATCCCACCTTCAAGAAAATTTGACGAAGTTGGTCGAATTACAAGCCAGACCCCTGTTATCTCAAGGGATAATACAACCCTATCAGGAAGGAGAAGACATAGGGAATTTATTTTTGAATGATTAGCGATTAGCTGAACAGCTGGGATGGGGAGAAAACTTAAAGAAATGCTACCTGGGACCTCTATTAAAAGGCGAGCTACAGGCCGCTTATTAGTTACTTAATCTAGCCTTGGGAGCTACATTCATATCCATCAAGGAAGGGCTCCTTAAAAAAGTAGGCCAGACCAGTAATTGTTATCAGCAAAAACTAAGGTCCATCAGATTAAACCCGGGTGAGACCCCCCTGGAAGTAGGGGAAACAATTAAAAAAAGCTGTCTCCCTATGGGTCGGCAATACAACTTTGGAGGAGTTGTTAGAAATGATTATCTTTGGAACAGTTTGCCAACTCCTTAACTCCTTTTCTACAGAAAGCCATTCTGCAATAAAATTGCCCCACTCTTAACATGGCTAAAGAGACTGCCCAAAATCATTCAGATGCAGTAAAACATTTCCATTCCTTCCATATAAATGAAAAAACCTGACATTAGAACGAGGAGGACTCTTTAAAATCCAAGAGTGTACCCCAAAAGAGAGGGTAGAAATAAAAAATACCTGATATTAAGGGTAAGGAAGAGCTAAGGAGAGAAGAAACTAGAGGGTTTAAACCATCACCACCCATCAACTTCTCATGTAGGGATACAAGTCATTTGGCCCGACATTGTCCTAAAACTCAAAAGGAGGAACCTATGGAAATAGGATGCCTAAGAGGAGAGGAATGGGAGGAACAAGAGGAAGATGCAGAAACATTTAGCATATGTTTATTCGAATCCCCAGTTGAGTTCATATATGAGAGAGCTCTGGTAAATGGGAAAGTAGTGAACGCATGATTTGATTCTGGCAGTAAACAGACAGCCTTAAGAGCTGATTTCGTCACTCCACCAGATTTAGAACATGCAACTATGGTTAGAGTCACCTGTGTACACGAAGATAACGCCCGAATACCGGTGTATATTAATATCAGAGGGGAATCCCAGATAGTATCATCAGCCATTATCCCTGGACTTCCTGAAGAGGTTATAATAGGGAGAGACTTTCCAGAATTCTCCACCCTTCTTCAAGAGCCTCCTTTCCCATCCAGAGAATTTACACCACAAGATTGGTGGCAATCTGATTTCCATTCCCAGACTTCTCAGTATGGGAATGGACGGAAACAGACCCTCCTAGAAACATTATGTTTAGCAAAACCCCTTGATCCCTGTTCATAGGCTACTCAAAGGAATCTAAGCTTAACATCCAGCCCCTACCAGCACAGCTGAAAAGAAATTCTGTGGATATGAAAGAGTCCCTGGATAGAATTTCCACTTTTCCTCCCCAGAGCCCTCAGACTAGAGGACTTCAGAGAAGAACACACCTGTCCACCTCACATAGAGGAAGGATATGTGAGAAATCAAAGGGTGTCTCGCCCGCTAGCCCTCAGGGACCTGTCATCCAGGTGGCCAGGCCAGGACACGGCTATCGCTTTTGGATACAGTTCCTGGGGCTGGACCAGTACGGGCGGATCACCTGGGTGAGGGGTCTTTGGGGTATGGGAGTGAGGCAGACGATGGTGAGACGCAGTATTCGCACTATTTTGTTTATGTAACCCATCCTATTTTTTAGGATTCTCTGAGGTCCCAATTTCCCCCCTTTTTACACAAACACTGGTCTGAAGAAGAGGGTGCCTGTGAGTAACAAGACTAAGGGCCTCATTACACGGTAGGCGGTGAGCCATGGCGCTATTAGCGCCATGGCTCATGCCGGTAAAATACCGGCACTGCCTTGGCGGAAAGGGGATTTACCGCCCCATCCCAAGGTTGGAGGGGCGGTAAATCCCCCTTCCGCCATTGCCCTTCCCCATTCCCATTTCTGCCCCATAGGGCTCTATGGGAATGGGGAAGGCGCTAATTACGGCACCGCAATTTTGCGGTGCCGTAATTAGCTCCGAGGTCCCTTAGCGGGTTGGTATTTAACGCCTGCAAAAAGCAGGCGTTAAAACTCCAACCCGCTAAGGGACCTCGTAGTAAGGCGGCAGTGATTTACCGGTACCGGTATTTTACCGGTGCCGGTAAATCCCTACCGCCTACCGTGTAATGAGGCCCAAACTCTCACACATCATACTGGACATGTCCCACTTATCGGGTTAGGCAAGGTCAGGAACCTGACTCGAAGTGCGTACACTTGATACCAATTAGCTCTCCTTGCATGAATAAAAGGCTGAACCTATAGACACACACTCTGAGCAAGGTGGGACACGAGTACGACCAGAACATCTGGGGGGAAGGAAAACCTACTGGAGCAGAGCAAAGGACCAAGGGACAAGAGCAGCGGGTCAAAAACCCCAAGAGTTCCCTACTGGAGGTCGTTGCCAGCGACGCTCGCAGGTGAACGGCAGAGTTGGGGAGGCGTGGCCAAGCCTGTGATACTAACCTTGACTTGTGAAATGGAAATCGTAAAACCAAGAAGGAAACGCACACAGCCGGTGAGTTCGCAGGTGACCTAAGAGAATGGTGTGTGTTAAACTTTGAAGTAGCAAGATTATATTGCAAGTGAAGGCTGCCCATGTGTGTCTGAGATGCAAAGAAAAGCACACTTGTGAATGAACTTTGAAGTAAGGACGGCTGTGAAATCAGCAATACTGAGTAATGGAGTGGTCTGGCAAAAAGGAAATAGCCCACTCAAAAGTCTCTGTGAAAGGTGCATTGCTTGAAGCGATAAAGTGAATGAACGGCAAAAGCGAAGTAAGCAAAATTAACTCCTAGAGAAGGGGCGAGTGAAAGTTAAACCTTGAACTTTGAGACAAAGTGGTTCTGTGTTGATCTGTAAAGAAAACCACACATATTTGAAAGTCTTCGACATCCAAAAGTGGTCTGAGCACATCCAAGGGAGACCCAAAGTGTAATAAGCTTGGGGAAGGAGCCCCCCTTGCAAGTTTCTGTTGAACTGTGTTGTGAAGTGTCTGGGTCTGACAGAGGGGGACCTATGTGAACTTTGTTGTTAAGGGTCTTAGCTCGACAGAAGGGGACCTACGGGAACATTTTTTTGAAACATTAGTCGGAAGTCTGAAAAAAGAGACTTTAACATGGAAGGCCAGGCGTGCCTTGATCCATGCTTTGGAACTGTTGATTGTGTTGAAAACCGAGCCTGAGTGTGTCGTCCGGCCTATAGGGACCGCCTTATTCTGTGAGGTCTACCATGGGGAAGAGAGCTGGTTCAACCACATTTATTCTTTTGAACACTGATGTTTCCTTTGCATACATTTCTCCTTTATGCACCTTTTGTACAAGAAATAGGGCAGGCATTAGGTTTTGTTAGCATAGTCCATTTTGATTTGACGGTCTCCACTACGACTGTTTGGTTTATCGTTTTATGGTCAAGCCTACTCCCATTTTAGTTATAGGGCAAAGTAGGAGTTTTAGCTGCCCCAACAACTTCAATAAAGGTTTTACAAATTATACCCATTGGGCCTCATTACGAGTTTGGCAGCAGCCATGCCTGTATTTTACTGGTACCCGGCAATGAGGAATTACCGGGTGATTCCTAGTTAGGCACACCCAGTACTTCCGTCATTACCAGGTGCCGGTGCCTGTCAGTCCCCATTCCCATTTGAGCCCCATAGGGGGATGTCTGATGCATTAACAACGGTGCAGGTGCATAAGACTTGCTGTGCTCGCGGGTGCTGCTCTGACCGCCAGGTGCGACCTGGCGGGCAGAGCGAGACCCGCAAGCACAACTCGTACTATGGTGGTCCGGGAACTACGGTAGCATTACCGGTACCATAGTTCCTGGACCACCATGGTCGTAATGAGCCCCATTGTGTCATAGTTGTGATACCCTTCCTCCCCTACACTGCCGTCCAGAGAAGGGGTCTTCTTGAATTCAGAAGAGGGGACCTGACCCTCTTGAAGCCAAGAAGTTAATCTGTGTCACCCAGGGTCCGGAGGAGTGTTTGTGACAGCTGGAAGCCAAGTTGCTCCGTATCACCTAGAAGAGGGGGTACCATGGCATAGTGCTGCTTGACACCCAGAGCTGTGAAAGTGCCACATCTATGAAGAATCCTTTAAGGGACATCCTTGCCATCACAGTTGACCACTTTTTCATGCCAGAGAAGGTCCAGGGTCGCTGTGTGTTTCCCACCACCACAAAACGAAGCCGACATCATGAGGGTCCAGACTTCGTTGAGGTCTGTAGTGAAGTCCAGTAGTTGGGTCCAGGTCACCAGAAGCCAGATAGGGGTCCATGCTGCCGCAGCACCACAGAAGACCCAAAAATCAGTAACCGCTAAATCCTGAGAACTGACACCTAATTCTGCCACTGCAGCCCTTGCCACTGAAGATACTCCAAGGCCAGCAAGGGTCCTATCTTCTTCAGCCACGCCTTGTCAAGGTCCACAGCAAATTTCACCTTTGTGGGACATCGATAGCCGGAACAACGATCTAGCAACACAGACCACTGAGAAGACAGAAAGTGCAGCCTTTCAGAGATTGCTTGGTTCCCTTCTTGTTCTTGACAGCAACATCCCAGTGACTCCTTCTTCCAAGGGGGGGATCCATCCTTTCAGGGTCTCATCGAGTGAAACCAGGAAACTGCACGACTTCGCCTTCCAAGGCATCAAAGGTACTGTGACATGGAAGAGTGTATTTCAGCCTCAAGGTACATCCAGGGGTCCCAGATTTACTGTGGATCCTGTTCTTCTGTGGCATCTCAGGTACTTTGGGTGGTAGAACCTGTAGAATATAAAACAGAGTATTATTGAACTTATTTGGACTGGGCGCAATATACAGGATAAAGTACACCTTACCCTTTCCCTTACAGGTTCCCCAGGTAGGGGATCCTCACACAGTATTATTTATTTGAGTCAAAAGAAAGTATATTGTCTATGTTTGAGCCTAATCTGCCTTTCTACAGTAATACCTATGCAGTTATCCAGTATTTTATGATTGCTATGCTTTTCAATAATTGTCAGCAGTTGGTGAATTTTAAAGTGAATCTTAAGTATATGGGGGTACCCCATAGACGTGCACATATTTGCCAATATTGTGATAGTGTGCCACGTGTACAAAGTGTGTTATTTACATGTATATATTTATTTGAACCTGATTTATCTAAATCTTGATGGTAGTAAAAGGACTGTTCATCTAACATAGTGTGAGGCCATTCCTTTGTGGGGGCTTGGAGATTCACTGTACCTAACAACCAGCCGACATCACCTCCTGAGAGTCTCAGCCTTGGTTGCTCACCACGTTTACCAAACAAGATCCTTGGCTGGGGTGTTCTGTGCCTTTACCCAACCATATAGGGGGAAAAGTACAGATACCCCCTCCAATATTTACAGTGAAGTACTGAAATTAGTCAGTGACATGCTTGAGATGTTCCCAGCGTACTGGTGAAACATGGAGGCTTGTTTGTCCATTAAGTGTCACTGTGACCTGACAGACCCCCGAGGGATAAATCTGGGATCGCATGCACAGCTTGCATAGCCATATACTGAAGGACTAATGCATAGCCCGGCAATTGTGTACACTTCTGATAAAATATTGTAGTATATTGTCGCAGTGTGTCACAGAATCGGCTGCTCACTGGTCCATATGGCAAAGTTGGTGGCATTGCGGTCCATTCCAAGATGATGACGGGAGTACTCGTGGCTACCTCAGGCTCTTAAAGCATGTACACATTACTGCGCTTCCTGCACTCATGCACTTGCACATACTGGATGATAGAAGTGCACATCAAGGCACCTGGAGTTTTCGTGGATACCTCAGGTTCTTAAAGCATGTACACATTACTGTGTTTCCTGCATGCATTCATGTCCTGGATGAAAGGAATGGGCTTCAAATCAACTGGAGTTCTCACGGATACCTCAGGCTGTTAAAGCATGTACATGTTACTGCACTTCCTGAGCACATGTACACTCTGAATCATAGGAATGCACAATAAATCACCTGGAGTACCCACAGGTACATCAGGCTCTTAAAGCATGTACATGTTACATCCCTTCTGAGTGCATTCACATGCATGCACTGGATGATAGGAATGCACTTCAAGTCACCTGGAGTACTCACAGATACATCAGGCCCTTAACACGAGTTAATGTTCCACGCTCCCTGAACACATGCCCACGGCGGATGATAGGAATCGGCTTCTAGTCACCAGGAGTATTCATGGATACCTCAGGCTCTTAAAGCATGTACACGTTACAGCTCTTCCAAAGCACATGCGGGCATTGGATGATAGCAATGCACCTCCAATTACCTGCAGTACTCGAAGATACCTCATGCTCTTGAAGCATATACACGTTACTGTGCTTCCTGAACACATGAACGTTCTGGATGATAGGAATGCACTTCAAGCCACCTGGATTACTCATGGATACCCCAGGCTCTCAAAGCATATACATGTTACTGTGCTTCCTGATTGCATTGTAGGGGAGGAATGGTACCTAACACAATGGATACAATTTGTAAAACCTTTATTGGAGTTGTTGGGGTTGGAGAACCTACTACTTTGCCCTATAACAAAGATGGGAGTAGTGTCAACCATCTAATGATAAACAAAACAGTTCTAGTGTAGTCAGTTCAATCAAAATGGCCTATGCTAACAAAACCTAAAGCCTGTCCTATCTCTTACACAAAAAGTGTAAAAAGGAGAAATGTATGCAACGGAAAAATCAGTGTTCAAAAGAATAAATGCAGTTGTACCAGCTCTCCTCCCCATGTTAGACCTCATGGAGTAAGGCTTTCCCTGTAGGTAGGATGACACACGCTGGCGTGGTTTTCGACACAATGGGCAGTTCCAAAACGTGGATCGAGGCCCATCTGGCATTCTACATTAAAGTCTCTTTTCCTGACTTACAAATAATGTTTCAACAACAAGTTTACATAGGTCCCCCTCTGTCGGGCTCAGACCCTTCACAACAAATTTCAACAAAACTTGCAAGGGGGCTCCCATCTCCAGGCTTATTATACTTCGGGTCTCCCTCTAACAGACTCGGACCACTTTTGGATTCTGATGACTTTCGAATGTGTGTGGCTTTTCTTTACAGACCACCGCAGGACCACTTCGACTCAAAGTTCACATTTTAACGTTCACTCTCCCCTTCTTTAGGAGTTAATCTTGCTTACTTCACTTTTGCTGTTAATTCGGTTTATTGCTCAAACAATGTACCTTTCATGGAGACTTTCGAGTGGGCTACTTCCTTTTGCCAGACCACTCTGTTACTTAAGTATTGCTGATCTCACAGCTATCCTTACTGCAAAGTTCATTCACAGGTCTGCCGTTCTCTGCATCTCATCCACATGCCTGCAGCTTTCACTTGCAATATAATGTTGCTACTTCAAACTTTAACACACACTGGACTCTCAGGTCACTTGCCAACTCACCGGCTGTGTGTGTTTCTTTCATAGTTTTACAATTTCCAATTCACAAGTCAAGGTTAGTGCCACCGGCTTGGCCTCGCCTTCCCGACTCTGCCGTTCACCTAGGAGGGTCGCTGGCATCCTTGAAAGACAGTGCAGCCTTCTGATTTGGGAACTGGACTTCTCCACGTGTCTATCGTGGTCTGTCGGCGGTAACGCCTCCAGAAGGGAACTCTTGGGGTTTTTGACACGCTGCTCTCGCCACTTGGTCCGTCGCTCTGCTCCAGTAGGTTTGCCTTTGTCCCAGAAGTTCTGTTTGTACTTGTTTTCTGCCATGCTCACAGTGTGTCTCTAGGTTCTGACTTTTATTTGTGTGAGGAGAGCTAATTGGTATCAGGTGTATGCACTTGGATTTAAGTGCCTGACTTTGCCCAACCCGATGAGCGGGACATGTCCAGTACAATGTGTGAAAATTAATGTTGTTACTCTCAGTCACCCTCTTCCTCTGCCCAGTGTTTGTGTAAAAAGGGGGTTTGGGGGGCTGGGACCTCAGAGTATCCTAAAAAATAGGATGGTTCAGATAAACAAAATAGGGGGAATACGGCATCTCACCATTGGCTGCCTCACCCCAATCCCTGAAGACCCCTCACCCAGGTGATGCCCCCGCACTGTTCCACCCACAGGACTGGATTCAAAAGAGATGGCCGTGTCCAGGCCACCTGGATGACAAGTCCCCGAGGACTAGGAGCGAGATACCCTTTTGTTTCTCACAGCATGCACATGCATGTACTGGATGATAGGAATGTACTTACAGTCACCTGGAGTACTCATGGGTACCTCAAGCTCTTAAAGCATGTACATGGTAGAGCGCTTCCTGAGCACATGCACATGCAGGACAATAGGAATGTACTTTAAGTCACCTGGAGTACTCAGGGTTACCTCAGACTCTTAAAGTATGTATATGTTACAGCGATTCCTGAGCACATGCACTTGCTGGATGATATGAATGCACTTCACGTCACCTGGGGTACTCCTAATTACCTCATGCTTATAAAGCATGTGCATGTTACAGCACCTCCTGGGCGCATGCACATGTATACTATACACTGGGTACAGATGTATGTGAATGTTGACTTAGTGGGCTCCTCACCAAGTTGGAAAACTGTTAAGACATTAACCTTGTGGCCAGGAACCCCTACAAACAATGGCAGGAGATTGAACTTGACCTGCCACAACTAAATGAACATAGATTTAGGTTTTGTAAAAATAAAAATGCATATTAATTATCTGAAATAGTTAAAAACTCGAAATTAACCTGGTATTGGGCCATAATACAAGTACCACAGTGCGGGTAAAAACTGCTATAATGCGCCAGTAATTCTGTTACCGCTTCTGTTACGGCTGTGTTATCACACTGCCACACTGGTGGTGAGGTGGCACTGCCACACTATAGGTCTGGTGGTGAGGTGACACTGCCATACTATAGGTCTGGAGGTGAGGTGGCGCTGCCATACGATAGGTCTGGTGGTGAGATGGCACTGCCACACTATAGGTCTGGAGGTGAGGTGACGCTGCCACACTATAGGTCTGGAGGTGAGGTGGCGCTGCCATACTATAGGTCTGGTGGTGAAGTGGCACTGCCATACTATAGGTCTGGAGGTGAGGTGGCGCTGCCACACTATAGGTCTGGAGGTGAGGTGGCGCTGCCACACTATAGGTCTGGAGGTGAGGTGGCACTGCCACACTATAGGTCTGGTGGTGAGGTGACGCTGCCACACTATAGGTCTGGGGGTGAGGTGGTGCTGCCATACTATAGGTCTGGAGGTGAGGTGGCGCTGCCACACTATAGGTCTGGAGGTGAGGTGGGGCTGCCATACTATAGGTCTGGAGGTGAGGTGGCGCTGCCACACTATAGGTCTAGAGGTGAGGTGACGCTGCCATACTATAGGTCTGGAGGTGAGGTGGCGCTGCCATACTATGGGTCTGGTGGTGAGGTGTCACTGCCACACTATAGGTCTGCAGGTGAGGTGGCGCTGCCATACTATAGGTCTGGAGGTGAGGTGGCACTGCCACACTATAGGTCTGGAGGTGAGGTGGCGCTGCCATACTATAGGTCTGGTGGTGAGGTGGCACTGCCACACTATAGGTCTGCAGGTGAGGTGGCGCTGCCATACTATAGGTCTGGTGGTGAGGTGGAGAATTTTCCTCCAACTTTTACCACTGAAAAATTGGCAGAATTACCTCAGGCAGAATTACCATTGGTGGTAGTTCTGCCAAAACCCCCATGTAGCCATATGGACTCCAGAAAATGGGGACTTACACCACCAACCACCACTTGTAATTCAGCAGTAAATCGGCCTGACCAAGTGGCGGTAACAGCAATTCCGTTTGGGGGTATTCTATTAGATTTACCACCAAAATACTGCCAAACTTGTAGTGAGGCTTGTTGTATACATATAAATAATAATGGCTTTAATACATTGGGTATTTTTAATATTGAGGGTATGTTATGCTGCAAAATGCCTCTTTTAAGAGTTACCTGTTTGAAGTTCCCAACATCTGTGGGTCTTACCACATATCCAGTGATGGAGCGGCGGGGGAGGGGCATGTTAAACTTGGGAAATAAACTCTCCCCGAGGACATGTGTCTGGGGAAAGGCAGGTTCTGGACCGAGAGAGGTGGGTATGGAGTTACACCTCTTACCATCTGGCAGGACAACAAGATATGTTGTTGAATACCGAGGAGTTGTCAAAACTAAAACTCTTCTACATGATACTCTTGCAGGAAACTTGTGGCATGGACTCTGTAAGGAACTCATGGTGGCAACAGTAAAGACAGACACACGTGATCATAATTTCAAAGGTGTTTATTAAGCTGTAAAATGTGTGGGATGAACGCTTAATCTAAACCTAAATCTAAGATCGGAGCGAGCTACGACCATCAAACAATAATAAGGTAGTCCTAGTGGCGTCTCGACAAATACAAAAGGGCCTATACCAAAAAAAAACGATTGCCAATCCTTACTACTAATTTACAAAAAGAGTGTGTGATAATGTTCACCAGAAAAGAAAGAAGTGTTCACAAAATGATGAGTCAGGATGGTAAGGCTGGGTCTCCCTTCCCCACGTTTGAAGCACTGGACAAGGAGGGACTCTCGAGCACAGCACACTCCGTGGCCTCGTCAGTACAAGGTTCACAGTTCCAGTTCAACGATATCAAAACCCCTTCAGAGGCTAAGGGCCTCATTACGAGTGCAGCCATGGAGCTATTAGCTCCATGGCTGCCGCCAAACCGGGCTCCTTTACCGGGTTCCTGCAATGAGGAATAACCAAGTCATTCCGACATTGGAGGACCCGGTAATTCCTCCTGACAGGAACCCATCCCTATACCCATTTGAGCCCCCATAGGGCTCAATGGCAATGGGGAGGGAGGTAATAACAGGCAGATTACATCTGGCCCGTTATTACTTCCCCTTCCCCTCGCGGGACCCAGAAAGGACGCCTGGTTTTACCAGGCGTCCTATCTGGATCCCACGAAGGGAACCTCGTAATACGTGCTCCCGGAATGAAGGGGCCCGGTACCGGCCCCCTTCATTCAGGGAGTGCAAGGGTCATAATGAGGCCCTAAGTCTGTTTTCTGACAAAAGTCTCTGCCTTAGAAGGTTTGCTGATTCTGAAATAACAAACAAACAAACAAAGCCTCTTTGGGTGGCCCTTCGCCCCTGGGATCTCCCTCTGCTGGGCTCGGATCCTACTTGCAAAAACAGGCCTCCCTCCGTCAGGTTCACCATAGCCTTTCTTCAACACAGTTCATATATTCCTCATACAGTCCATATATTGGTCAGTTTCATCAGAAAGCAGGGTTTTCCTTCTCCTAGCTTTCTTTTGGCAATCCTCTGTCGGGTTTACACTTGCCTATTATCACAGTTCACAATCGTAGTGGAAAGCAGGGTTCCCGTCCACTAGCTTTACTCTGGCAATGGGTCAGAGACTTTCGATTATACAGGGGATTTGACATGACCCCTGTAGGACCACTCTGACGCCTCATGCCACTGTTTCCTAGGGCCTTCTGGTTGCTGTAGTTTCAAAAACAGGTCCCGGTCAGAGACTTTCGAATGAGCGCCTACGTGGCACCAGACCCCTCTGCACCCGGATCTGAACTGGGCTTTCTTTAAAGTTCAAACATACACACAAATTCCTTCTTCTTGCGTTAAAAAATGTTGCTACTCGCAACCTTGGGTTTAACACAGTTCGGTTTGATATCAGTTTCCTCCAACGCACCGGCTGTGCTGAACCCGTTGGCTTCTTTGATCTCTGGCATCAAGGATAGTACCACGGTAGCAATCTTGCCTCTCCACCTGTGTTATCAAAGCGTGAGACCTTGTGTACCATTGACCTCTGAAGCTCCACATGCCAGCTGCAACTCCTGGTCTTATGTTTTTCCTTAGCAGGTTTGAGTTGAAAAGGGCAATTCCCCCTTCAACGTCCTTCCTGGTCGCACCACTTTTCTTTTTCCTTTGTGCTGCTGGTTCTGTGGAGCTGTTCCCTCGTGCGTTTGGCCTTGCTCGAAGTGTGCTTTCGTGCTCTGCCTTTTATCCCTGTGGGGAAGGTAAAGGGCCATGAGGTGTTCTTGATTATTGTCAATTGCCTGACTCTGCCTGACCCGTGTGTAGGGACATGTCAGGTAAACGATTCTGGTGTCAGTCTGTTGTCTGTTACAGTGTAAGAAAGTGTTCGTGCGGGGAAAAAGGGGGTAGAGCTTCTAAATATCCTACAGGGTGGGATGGGGAAAAGGTGCTATATGGAAGGGGATACCACGTCTCAACCACTTCCACTGCCCAAAGACCCCTTGCCCAGGTGATCCTTCCCCACTGGTCCGTCCCCAGGAACTGGATCCAATAGAGATACCCATGTCCTGGCCTCTTGGATGACAGATCCCCGGGGACTAGCGGGTGAGACACCTTCAGGTTTCTCACAATTCTCCGGTGCTCTATGGATGGACTACATTCCAGATTAGTCCAGCAACCAAAGGCAAGAGGTCGCTCTCTCATGGAGAGCTAGCAACCATAGTGAAAATCACTTGGGAGGCCATTCCCATTTCATTACACCATACCTCACCGAATATCCAATTTAGCTCAATAGAATTAAATGTTTGCGCCTTGAGACACTTTGTGTATAAGCGCATTATAAATACTCAATACATAAATAAATAAAGTAACAAGGGCCTCTGCTTTACATTGGCAACATTTACCCCCAGATTGGCAATGATGCAGGGGAATCTGCCCCTCTGATTTAAAACTAAATATGGAGCACCTGTTAGCGACTCTGTCGTGCAAAGAAAAACCTAGCTATATCCTTGGGGGTGATTTTAACATCAAAATGCCCCCCACCTCCTGAAAATACCCTGGATGATAGCGAAGATTAGATGTGTGACAATCCTCTGCCACACATGTTAGACTCTCGTACAAGTGCAAATGGCCTCAAGTTTTATTATTGGCTATAGGAGTGGGGACGAAGATCTGTTATTGGATGTCATGGGAATGACATTCCAGGTATTCACACGTTTACAAGCTGACCAAGTGGGAGGCTCTGAGCAGGAAAGGAGCCTAGATGGGAAGTGAACTGTCTTTTCTGGTGGCACAACTACTAACACTCCGTGATGGGCCGGTCGCCTGTCAACCGACACCGAAACCAGAAACAAGCAAGGAGGCCAAAGCCACGAGCTCCACATGGCGCATATCAGTCCAAACGGGTCAAGCACGAACGGGTAGGCAAACGCGCCTGTTGCAGGAACTGCCATAGCCATTCCTGGTACGAAACTCTGGGAAACCGAAACGAGCAGAAGACCAAAGTAATCTGGAATGAGAGTATTACTAATATCGCCTATACAGGCAGGAGAAGTCACTGTGATGGTGAAAGTAATTTTCATCTAGCCCCCCTGCTAGAACTGTTTTTCTGCACTCACACAGCTGAACTATATGATATGCCTGTGTTGCTCTGTCCTAGGCCACATCTGCCATATTGAGTGTACCTATGGTCGCTTATAGGCCACGTTTGCCCTCTTGACTGTGCCTCTTGCTGTTCGCAGGCCACGTTGACATTTCTCTGTACCTTACCATGCTTTTTAGCCCACTCTGAACCAATCTGTTCCTGCCACCACTGGCCGGGGCCACCCAAACCAATTTGACTGTGCCCACCACTACCCACAGCCCTCCCAGTATAAATCATGCCCATAGCTTCCTGAAAGCTCGCCGCTGCTACCACCACACTGCTCACTCGCTGCCCTCCAACTTTACACCTCACTCTGCCCCATCACACCCACTCCACAAAGCCCCTTCCCCAATCCCACTCAACCCACTGCCCTGGATACCTCACAAACACACTCACCTCTCACAGACGCACCCCCTGCACCCTGCATCACAATAATTTATAGACTAGAAAGACTTAGAGCTCGCACACTGACTGCAGAAATCACTACACAACCCCCTCCCATAGAACACAGAAACTATAGATTGAGCTCCCGCACCAATTCCAAATACATCCCTCTCACTGGACTTCCACATCCCTCCAAACAACCACCCACTAACCAAACCATACCCCACAATGTCACCACACATAACATATCACACACATCCGACACTCACGCCTCCACTAACAAACTACACACACCTCACATCAAATGTGCCCTCCTCAATGTCCGCTCCCTCCCGGCTCATGCATCAGATTTCCATGACCTCTTAACCAACAACAACATTGACCTATTAGCCATCACAGAAACATGGTTACATGAAGCATCAGGCCCCGCCATTGCACTTGCACTACCACCCGGCTTCACCATACTCAGACAAGACCAGAATGAAAAGGCGGCGGAGTAGCCTTCATCTACAAGGAGATCCTCCAGCTCCGACCTGTCAGTCACTCCTCGACCAGCAACTCTGATCTCTTATCGGCCAAACTCACACTGTCACCCAACAGTACCATCAATATTCACATACTATACCGTCCCCCAGGCCTCACCCTAGACTCTCAGGAAAACACCATCCACATTCTCAGTAATAATATCAACAGCTCCACTAAAACCCTTCTACTAGGAGACCTCAATCTGGGATTCAATGATGCTAAAGACAAACCTGCGGTCACCCTCACCAAGGAACTTAGTGACAGGTTTCACCCAGAAAGTAGAAAGTCCAACTCACTCCAAAGGTTGCATTGTAGATTGGATTGCGGACCATAATTGCCTTGCTACTATCACCTCTAACACCTCAATGCCCTGGACCGACCACAACTGTATCAAATTCTCTGTTCCCATCACTAAAAACCACAAAACTCGCTATCGCTGCACAAGTCAGAAGCTCTAAAAAGCTTAAAGAGGATAACCTGCACCCTTACCTCAACACCCCCGAACTAGCACCCCCTTTCGCTAATGACCCCAATATACTAGCAGACATCTACAAAGATGTCATCACTAAAGCTATTAATGTAATAGCACCACTCAAATGGAAAAAATAAATGAAATCACTATACATCAACTCTTGGTTCACCAAAGAACTGCACTCAATGTGCTCCCGCAAAAGAGAAGCACTAAAAAACTGGCAAACCAACCCCTGCAGCAGTGCCAAAAACAAATTCAACTTAATCTCCCACCAATACAAAAAAGCTATCACCGCTGCCAAAGCCAACGCCTTCAACACACGAATCTCGAATGCCAAATCGCACTCTAAAGAAATCTTCGCCATTTTTAAAGAGCTCATCTCCCCCCACCCAATACACCTGATGAAATAATCAAAGATGAAGCTTAGTGTGCTAGTATCCAAGCTGCCATGCTACACAAAATTGACCTTCTCCAAAAGAAAATCAAAGACCATTGCAAAGCATTACCTCAACAGACAGGAACCAAGCCTACTAACTGCACACCCGCCTTGTCTAAGCCCACCATACCCGACTTCTCTTTCAGGGACGTCACTGAACCAGAAGTTATCAACTTACTAAAAAATCTCAAACCCTCCCCTTGTAAAGACGATATATGCCCGCCCAAGCTCATCAAAGACTGCGCAGACTGCTTTGTGCTGCTCTTTACGGCCTTCATCAATGCGTCCTTTAAATCAGGCATTATACCAGCTAGTCTCAATGAGGCCTGGGTCCGCCCCCTCCTAAAAAAACCTACCCACGACCCCCTTCATCCCAACAACTACAGACCAATAATTACAGTGCCATTCCTCCTGAAATTATTGGACTAAGCGGCACACTGCCAAATCCAACATTTTCTGGAAACCCACTCCATCCTAGGGACCAGGCAATCAGGCTTCCGGAAAGGACACGGCACCGCAACAGCCCTGGTGGATCTAAAGAGTCAGATCACCCAAATCATGGCTAAAGGCAAGCCAGCCCTATTGCTCCTCCTAGATCTCTCAGCCGCATTCGATCTGGTTGATCACAAGACCCTCACCTCACACACTCAGCCAATTTCTCTAAAGAATCAGCTCTCTGGGTCACCTCCTTCCTTGAGGGAAGAGCCATGAAAGTCTTCTTGGACACTGCTAACACCACACCCACTACAATCCATTGCAGGGTCCCTCAAGGATCCTGCACTGCACCCACACTTAACAACTTGTTCACCAAGCCTCTCTTTGACAAACTCGACTCACATGGTATCACATATACGAACTACGCGGACGACACACAAGTACTTCTATCTCTCTCAGGATCATACCACGAAGACGCCAAGGCACTCCACACGATCTACTCCATCATCCAGTCTTGAATGGCAGTTAATGGCCTCTGCCTTAATGGAGACAAGACTGAGATTATGATACTAGGTCAACAGAGCACCCTAGACAAACTGTACGCCAACTTCTCCATTGACAACTCCATCATCCCCTTATCCACAGCTGTCAAGACACTAGGAGTACACCTAGACTCCTCACTATCAATGACCAGACAAGTCAGCGCAATCACTTCCTCATCTGCGCATACCACCAAACTTATAAACGCCATCAAGCCATACCTCTCAAAATCTAACTGCCTTTCAATAGCCAGAGCAACCATTGGAGCCAAACTGGACTATTGCAATGCCCTCCTAGCAGGCACATCGGCAAAAAACCTTAACAGACTACAAGTCACACAGAACAATGCTCTCCGGCCTGCTCTTAGCATCCCAAGAAGAGAGCATACCTCCCAGGCCAGACACTCAGCCCAATGGCTCCCGGTCAAAGAGCGGATCACACTCAAAATCCTCACCCTCACACACAAATGCTTCTCTCTTTCCGCCCCGTCCTACCTATCAGAGACCATCTCCAAACCCTCCTCCTCACATCCCACCAGGACGCAATACACCAACTAACTCCATATCCCACGCATCAAAATAGCCAAAGCCGAGGATTCCAAGATGGCGGCCGACCCAAGTGGACGTGCGTGAGCGGAGCTCCGTCCCTCAGTTTGGGCCACAACAATAAAGCACCACACATAAGCGCTCACCGTGCCATGCGGAGTGCAGCCTCCCTCCAAATTCAGGTGAGAAGAGAAGTCCCGAGTAGCGAGGACCTCGCACGAATCGCGAACCTTTCCAGAGACGCTGGCGTGGAGGACGGGCGAGATCAGGAAGCCCGGCCCCGGAGCAGCCCAGAGAAGCGCAACAGACGGGGAAGCCAACCGCCGGCAGAGCCCCTCCACCCCCCGCCTGCAGCAAGAAGAGAAGGGCCGATCGACAAAAGGAAGGAGCGGAGATTAGACGAAGAGGTCCGCCTCAGAGGACCCAGGAGAGGCTCCGGAGAACTCCCAGCCACAAACGGGGAGGGTGCCAGCCCGACACAGTGAGCCCAGCCGCGGACGACGCAGCAATCCAGGCGAAGCCGGGACCACCGGAGGACGACGGGGCTCCGCAGAAGCGCCGGACCCACGGACACTCAGGTACAAGGTCGTCCCGGGAGGATAGCTCAGCGGCAGCGTGCGCGTCTTTGAAACAAGACGACACGAAGCAACAACAGGTTCGATCCCCGGGTCCGCGCTTAGAAGCCTCTGGGTGTTTAAGCGCGTTATAAATACGTAACTAAGACAAAAAAAGAAAACAACACAATTACACAACTAAGAAAAACAAACAATTCCTGTAACAGCGCCTCGATGCCTGTGGGCTGTGTGAGCGCTTTATAAATGTTAAATAAATAAATAAAAAATAAATAAATAAGGTGGGGGGGAGAGAGCCTAACATCGGCTGACCCCCCCACCCCCAGAAAATACTGAGGCACCCCAGGGCACCACAGCGGGCAGGGGGACCCAAGTAGCAAACGACCCCAGCGCCACAAAGAGGGGAGAGCAAGGCCCTAAATATAACCGATCAAACTACGCGCAGCGGCAGGCCGGGGCCTTCCCCTGTGCCGGTAACACAACACCGCTAGGCCGCGGAGCACCAACCCATCCCCCCCTTGAGACCCATACCCCCCAAAAGCATCGCAGAAGCACAAGACAGACTAGCATGACTGGCGCAGGAACTAGAAGCACAATGTGAAGACCTGGAAAACAGATCCCGGAGGTCGAATATAAGGATTAAGAATATGCCGGAAACGGTGGAGGACAAGGACCTTCGCACTGCAACACAACAGGTTTTCAAAGATATACTCGCAGATGACACTGGGGAATAAATCCAGATAGACAGGTTACACAGAGTAGGCCGAAAAAGAACGGGCAAACCTGGAACCCGCCCGAGAGACGTTCTAGTGGCAATGACACAATATATGCAAAAGGAACAAATCCTCAAAAAGGCTAGGTCAATAGAACACACAAGAATGAACGGCAAAGAAGTTCAGCTATATCAAGACCTGGCACAATCCACACTCAGAAAGAGAAGAGAAATGCTCCCAATAACAAAACTCCTAACCGAAAAACAGATATGATACAAGTGGACCTTCCCGTTCGGCCTTCTATTTACATGGGAGGAGCGTCAACACCGCATCATAACTTGCGAGGAAGGCCTCAAGATCATAGGATGTAAAGAACATGAGCCAGAAGCTCCAAACGATGGAGAAACAAATAGAAGAAGGAGAGAACCGAAGGGATGGCAGACGGAGAAAAGAAAGACAAGACTCCAATCCCGCAGATAAGAGGGAAATGGAAATGGGGTGCTGGCCCTTCACTCCGCCAAACGAGGGGGAAAAACTTTTATAAATTAAGGGACAACGAGAAGGACAGAACAAACACGCAAAATCTCCAAATAGAAGGGGCAGCACCGAGAAGCAGACTGGCGAGGGCCCACACCGACGCCCCCGAGAGTTCGACAAAGGGGCTCTCGGAAAACAATAAAGAACCCCCCCACACAAATAACAAACCTGCACCGAGACCACCGAAAACCGCACACAGATCGCGCGTAATTGATGATAAAGGGTCACAGAAGCGGACACACCCACAACCGCAAAGGAAATACACCCGGACCAGCACGGCCTAGCTACAATTCAAATCAACACGAAACATTCACAAGACAAGCAGCCAAGGTCCCCTAAAACACATACATGTCATAAGTCAGGACCAGACACGGAGCTCAGGCAGCATTAACGAGCAATAACAGAACCAAACTGGCTCAGGACCTGATCCAAATCTGGGGTGCAGGAAAAATAGCGCCAACACAAACCGACAAACTAAGAAACAAGGGGGAAAGCACGCCAGACCAAGAAGGGAAAGCAGGCATGGCCTCGAAGGACGATATGAAAACCTGGTTCAAGGAATTTCGGGAGCAATTCATGTCCACAACGCAGGCACAATTCGAGAACATGAAGGGGGAAATTAAGCAAGCAGTCCAAGAATTAAAGAGGCACATAGAAAACCTGGAGGAGAGAACGGACACTTTGGAAAGGGCAGTACAAAACATAGACGAGGAAACTCTCCAACACGCAGAAGCACAAGACAGACTAGCATGACTGGCGCAGGAACTAGAAGCACAATGTGAAGACCTGGAAAACAGATCCCAGAGGTCGAATATAAGGATTAAGAATATGCCGGAAACGGTGGAGGACAAGGACCTTCGCACTGCAACACAACAGGTTTTCAAAGATATACTCGCAGATGACACCGGAGAAAAAATCCAGATAGACAGGTTACACAGAGTAGGCCCAAAAAGAACGGGCAAACCTGGAACCCGCCCGAGAGACGTTCTAGTGGCAATGACACAATATATGCAAAAGGAACAAATCCTCAAAAAGGCTAGGTCAATAGAACACACAAGAATGAACGGCAAAGAAGTTCAGCTATATCAAGACCTGGCACAATCCACACTCAGAAAGAGAAGAGAAATGCTCCCAATAACAAAACTCCTAACCGAAACACAGATATGATACAAGTGGACCTTCCCGTTCGGCCTTCTATTTACATGGGAGGAGCGTCAACAACGCATCATAACTTGCGAGGAAGGCCTCAAGATCATAGGATGTAAAGAACATGAGCCAGAATCTCCAAACGATGGAGAAACAAATAGAAGAAGGAGAGAACCGAAGGGATGGCAGACGGAGAAAAGAAAGACAAGACTCCAATCCCGCAGATAAGAGGTAAATGGACACAGGCTCGGACACGGACGACAGACTTAAGTAAAAACGGAGGGGGCCTCAAGGAAAAAGAGCGATGAAAAGGAAATAATCCTCCGTCTGGGCAGGTGCCCACTTAAGGACGCGGCAAAGCAGGGGGACACCCTTGGAATCCACAACTCAAGCAGGGTTTAGGTCCCCCTGCAGAACTGTACACCTGAGATGTTAGAGGGCATGGGGTAAAGGCGGAATGCCCGAGCAACCATAGGGCCCAGAGCCCTCCTGAGGGAAAAAGTTGGGGGAGGGAGGGGGGGGAGTTGTTGGGGAAGTTCAGAGGGGGATGGACACAATCACCGGACCTAAAGCGCAACACCGCGACTCGCGAGAAGAGCCCCACCTGCAGAACCGACCCCAAAAGAAAAGATGGGGATAAAAATCCTGACATATAACATCAGAGGCTTGAACACGCCAGTAAAAAGGAAAGAAATTGAAAACTTCCTGCACAGAGAAAAGTTTGATATGATAACGTTCCAAGAAACACACATACCAAAAAACAGGAAGACCCTAACCCGCATAAGAGGCTTTAATCAAATACTCCAATCCAACGACACAGAGAAAAAAAAAAGGAGTCTTTATAGCATTTGCCAACCACCTCAACGCACAAATCAAAGAGACAATGGCGGACAAAAATGGTAGATACCTGTTCACAGTGGCCCAGTTGGAAAATAGACTACTAACCATAGCAACCATATACGCCCCAAACACGGGCCAGGATGGATTCATCAAAGAAACGATTAACAAATTAGAACATTTCGCAAAAGGTGAAGTGATACTAACAGGGGACTTTAACATCGCATGGAATCACCTGGTAGACCGATCAGACCCCAAACACACTCATCAAGGGACCCCTTCATCAGCACTAAAACAGATCATGAACAGGATGGCACTAGAAGACGTTTGGCGGAGACTCAGAGGAACGACCAGTGGCTACATGTACCACTCGCATGTACACAACACAAGCTCCAGAATAGACTACATATGGGCCTCAGTAAGCTTAATGGGCGAGATCCAAGATATAGAGAAAGGACATATATCACTGTCAGACCACGCCCCATTATGGATCACACTCCCCAAAATACGTAAATGGTCAGGTCTCTGGCGCTGGACACTCCCCAGAGATACTCTACAAGACCCGGTCCTGAAGGAAACAATAAGGGAAAAGATAGTGGACTACTTCGAACACAACGACACTCCAGATCTATCACAAAGTACAATTTGGGAAGCTTTTAAAGCGGTGATAAGAGGTCAAATCATAGCACTAAAAGCACAAAAAGACAAACAACTCTACAAATGGGAAAGCGAATTAGGAAAAAAAACTGGAAGAGATGACCAAGAACACATCCCTGAAAATAAAGAGAGCATACCGACACGTCCAGAGCCAGATTGACACGATCAGAACTAAAAGAGCAGAAGCACAACTTCTCAACACAAAGCACTGGTATGCGATGAAATCAAATAAAGCAGACAAACTACTGGCGAGACAACTAAAAGGCAAACAGCAAAACCAAATGGTGCAAACACTAAAAGACCGGCAGGGGTCAATAAGAACACAATCAAAAGATATCAAAGAAATATTTAGAGACTATTACCAGGAACTCTATACATCACAGAACCTGAACGAACAGGAACAGTAAGCCTTTCTACAGGAAGTTACGCTCCCAACCATAACAGCAGACAAGAAAATAGCACTGGACAAACCAATAACACCAGAAGAGGTCGCAAAGGCAATCAGAGAACTTCCCAGGAATAAATCTCCAGGACCGGATGGTTTTACAGCAGCCTTTTACAAAACATAAGTGGGAACACTGACACCTATCTTGACGGCTCTCTTCAACACCTTTAAAGACACGGCCAACATCCCTCCCTCCATGAACGAAGCAAAGATCCTAGTCTTCCACAAGAAAGGGAAAGACCCAGAAAACCCGAGCTTCTATTGCCCAATAGCCCTGATCAATATCGATGCGAAACTCTATACTAAAGTGCTCGCCAATAGACTCTCACCATTACTCCCGAAGTTAATTCATCAAGAAAAAGCAGGATTCATCCCGAATAGGAAAACCCATGATGACATTAGACGAATAATTAATCTTATAGAGAAAGCCGGAATCACAAATATCCCCTCAGCAATACTATCAGTTGATGCGGAAAAGGCCTTTGACCGGGTAGAATGGACAATGCTCTTCGCGACACTGATGAAAATGGGCACGGGCAACCCATACATAAACATGGTTCGGGCCGATTACAATTCACCAATGGCTAGGATAGCAGTGAATGGAGAACTTTCGGACCCGATCCGAATTGGAAGAGGCAACAAACAGGGTTGTTCTCTATCACCCCTGCTCTACGCAGTCTTCCTCGAACCACTACTCGCAAAGATCAGAGAGACACCCACGATAAAGGGCATGGAAATGGGCGGACAGACCCACAAGACAGCGGCATACGCGGATGATATGATGATGACCCTAACAGATCCAATCAAGACACTCTCTCTCCTCATCCAACAAATCGAGGAATACGGAGCAATCTCAGGCATAAAAATAAACAGGCAGAAATCATCAGTGATGGCTCTAGCAGGAGACAAACGAGCAATCTACAAAAAGACGAAGGATCTCCACTTGCAGACAGCGGAAGACGGGGTGAAATACTTGGGAATCACCCTAACGGACACAGTAAAGAACCTCTACGCAGGAAACTACACGGAGCTCATAGAAAAAGTGAAAAAAGACCTAAACAGATGGAACCCCTTAGCAGTCTCTTGGTGGGGCAGAATAACAGTCATGAAAATGACAATACTCCCAAGACTTCTCTACTACTTTCAAGCACTCCCTATTCGCATACCGCCGACATTCTTCAAGACCCTAGCCAAAATAGTCACGAAATATATCTGGCAAAACAAAACACCTAGACTGTCACAACAGGCGCTCACGGCACAGAAACTAGACTGGGGCATGGCACTCCCTCACTTCAAGAAATATTATGAGGCCGCCCAACTATGGGTGCTGAATGAATGGATCACCAACACGTCGGACAAGTGGTGGGAAGCGCAGGATAGAGCTGTAGCGAGATCTAATCTACGTCACCTACTATGGAGCAAACCCGAGCACAGACACCAGAACATCAAGATAAGTGAGATCATGAGCTCCGTAATGAACGTCTGGGACAGATCGACCAAGAAAGAAATGCAATAGATCCAGCCCCTTTCATTCCAATCTTAGACAATCCAGACTTCCCCCCAGGGATGGGAAAGGGACAAGGAATCAGAACATTCAAAGAATGTCAAGACTTACTGGGCCTCACGGAGAAGGACAGATATCAGTACGAACAACTGAACCACTGGCTCACAACTCCAAGAATAACACAGGCATTGACAAGAACACTGACACCGTTCGAAACGTATATAATGTCCCAAACCGGCGAAAGGAAATTTGTCTCCACCCTATATAAGTTCCTGAACGCCCATACGGAAGCCATGACGTGGCAATATATGAAGAAATGGGAAAAGACCCTAGGGAAACAACTAACGAGGGAACAATGGTTTTACATCTGGCAAATAATCCCCAAATGGACTAGGTCGATCCAGACGAGAGAAGCCTGGACAAAAATAATGATACATGGCACCATACCCCAGAAAAACTCCACAGAATGTATCCCATCTCGGAACCAAAATGCTGGAGGGGATGGGACACAGTAGGGTCATGGAGACACATATGGTGGGACTGCACTGAACTGCAACCATTCTGGTCAGAGGTGAAATCACAAATGCAGAATCTCTTCAAAGAGACGCCAAACCTAGGAGAGGAAGTCTGGATGTGCGGCATGTGGGACCCTCGAGACAGGTCTGTCACAAAGACACAAAAAAGGAACTTTATGGGATTTCTCATAGGAGCAAGGCTAGCGATAGCCCAAAACTGGAAACGAAAATCACCCCCAACCAGTCAAGAATGGCTACACAGGATATGGACATATGTGGCAATGGAAAGAATCACATACAATATAAAAGGAGACAGACAGAGATTTGCAACAGACTGGGGGGATGCGATAGAGTATTTACAAAGCAACTACATGCTCCAATGGTGTCCACATAAACTCCGAATACTGGACTTGTTTACAGGATAACTCTGAAGCGGGAAAAGAGACTCAGTGGGACACCAAAGAACGATGCGGCCGGTGCAGGGGGAGGGGGGAGGGATGGGGGTTGATACGGAACACTGTTGAGTCCCCATGTTTATGTTTAAAGAAATGCCAATAAAAATACTTTAAAAAAAAAAGACAAAGCCGGTGGCCTAAGCTTCGCCTACATTGCTGCCAAGTCCTGGAACGCTCTACCTGCAGACATTAGAGCGGAGAACTCACTCCCGATTTTTCATAGGAAACTTAAGACCTCCTTCCTTGCACAATAATATGTGACACTCGCTAACCTATGTAAATATACTGCACTGTAAATTTGTACAAATGTCATACCTGCTCCTGTAAATTATGTATTACTTGTGTATATGCAACTAAGATATGTCTGCAACAAGCGCCACGATGCCCCCGGGCTGACGTGCGCTCTACAAATCAGAATAAATAAAGTCTGAAAGCGCAGAATGGGCATTTGGCTGCATATAAAAAGTGTGAAAGAACTACGAACTGTGACGTTCCTTCAGGTGGCATTACTTCTCCCCAGGTGGGAGCCCCTTTCCATGATGATAGGGTGGTGCGGCTGCTAACAAATACTTCCCCTTGGGATAGTAACATGTGAGAGAAACTCCCCTCCTGGGGACAAGGATGTAAGTCTGGGGAAAGGCCTTGTAATACCACAGCTCCATAGGGTAAAAGCAGCACCCACGTCTTCAGTAACTCTGTTGAAAACTGAAACTGTATTACTGTAACAAGCCAGACATTTCCCCTTTAACAAATAATGGGACAAAGAAGAACTCCAGAAAATGACCAGAAAACACACAGGCCCTCATTACGACCCTGGCGGAGAGGGGTTTACGCCAGCGTAATGCATGGCGTACCTCTCCGCCAGATTCCGACTTTCCGTAGCGCCATGGTGATTTTTACGCCCGGATTTTCCGGGCGGAAAAATCCATGGCGCTACGGAACCTCTTGTTAATTACGCCACCGTAACTTACGGTGGCGTAATTAACGCCTTCCCCACTCCCATTATACCCTATGGGGCAAAAATGGGAATGGGGAAGGGTAAATGGGGATTGGGGACTAACCGCCCCGCCAACCTCGGAATGGGGCGGTAAGTCCGCCAACCCCCATGGCGGAGTTGGCAGCTCTGCGCCATGGTCCATGGTGCAAATTGCACCATGGATCTCCGCCAGGGTCGTAATGAGGGCCACAGTCATCAACCAGCTGTCATTAGTTACGCTGACACTACGCTGGGGAGGACCTGGCTATTTAAACTAAACAGAGAGAAAGGACCAGGAGAGCAAGACTCGGACCGAGATCCGGAGCGAGAGCAGTATCCGAAAGGAGAGGTTGGCAAGCAGAGATCCCGACAAGAAGACCACGAGGTTGCAACTGGGCATCGTGAACCTGCAGAGACTCTCAGTGAGATAGAGTGGCAGAGCTACGGTGGGATGCATGGAAAGCATCCAGCCAGTTGTGTAGAGTCCGTCAAGGGCGATGTAGTGAGACATAAGAGCAGTGGCGTGACCTGTGATGGGTGGACTATGTGGTCCGACAACTGCTCCCAGACTGACAAGAAAACGAGAAGCAGACAAAAATGTTTTGGTTTTGTGAGCTGTAGTGCAAAGTCACGTCCGAAACTTACAACAGAGCCAGCAACAGCGTTGAACAGCCAAGCGGGCCTAATACAGTGCAAGCAGGAGGATGGGAATTTTTGAAATACGGTCCCAGGTAGAACTGATGAAACGTTCCCCAGAAGCAGGTAAAGGGAAGTGTTCATTCTACTGCCAGAGGAAGAGAGTTCCTGTTTCTTTATGCGCTGCAGGTGCAGCGTACATGCAGGAAAAAGAAGAGGTAAGCCCATGGGCTACTACCACATCCCTGGCCGCCCCTCCACTCACTGTGCCGAGAATTTAGTTTTGTATCACTTGCGCTGGGAGATTGCACCCTGTGTTCAATATCAGCATGGCAGCACAATTGTTTTGAAAACCGAAGCCGTCGCTAGGATACGAAGCCTCGTTGTTATTTCCTGATTTGCTTTACTAGAATCCTCGCCAGTCTTAATAATTTCAAGATGGCCACTGCATAACTTCTGGACCACGTCCTCACTGATGTCGTGCCCTACAAGCTGATTGGGCTTCTACACCCTTATCAGCCAATCTTCTATGCCGGCAGGCGTAAACCAGCCCACCAAACAAGGCTGACAACAAAGGCTCCTGCATGAGCCTATCTGAGCGTGGGGGAGCGATTCCTCCGTGCCATTGAACAATATGCATCCCTGCAAGCTGACCTAACCGCTTCACTTCATGCATCCAAGTAAGTTCCCTGACCTATGCTCGACTGTTCGATTTAGGTCTTCAGGCCTTTACTTTACATTGAGTGTGCACACCCCTAGAACTGGGTGTGCCATCAAAGGCTCACTAACTACCTGGAGCGCGGTCACTCTCCTCCCCAGCAGTACTCAGAGGCGACCACTATCCCATGCCTCACCTCTAATCCCGGCCTGACTGCCGCACCTATATGGTCCTGCCTACCGCCCACTCTAGTCCGCCTCTGTGGTCTTTGCACGCTCCAGGCTATTAGCGTTCAACTCCGCTCTTCTGGGCCAAGCGTCTAAACTAATCTTCGACTGACCTCCTCTAAACACTTATAACAGCTCTTAAGTGACACGTGACAGCCTCCTATTGTGCATTCTCTGCAGGATTATCACTTTCTTAGCCAGAATTGCGACGCCTTCTGCGATGCACCTGACTAGAAGTATGCTAACTTCACTGTAATGTTCCGTCAATACCATTCTTACTATGTTAAGCCCTGAACTTTCTTGCAACTTTGTAACATGCACAGACATTTTTGCACGGCCCTCATACCTAACTGCTTTTACATCGGCTGCCTTTCTATGAATGCTGTTTGTCCTCATGACCAGCTGTGCCTCACATCCTTTTACTGTATATGGCTTATCGGTTAAACAGTGGGGGTCATTCCGAGTATGGCGGTAGGGGGTTAACAGCACCGGTAAGGATGCTGGTCCCATTAACCCCCTACCGCCGCATTCCAAGGTCCCTTAGCGGGACCCGTTAAGGGACCATGGAGCTAATAACGGGCCTGCAATTTGCAGGCCCGTTATTAGCTCCTTCCCCATTCCCATTGAGTCCTATGGGGGCTCAAATGGGAATGGAGAATGGTTTTCGAAATGGGGACTAACCGGGTCCGCATAGGTCGGAATGTCCCGGTAAGTCCCCATTCCGACTACCCGGACCCAGACCCGAGTTTGGAGGCAGCCATGGTGCTATTCTGACCAATTGAATCGACCACTGAATCAAATGTATATCTAATCATACAACAAGAAAAACAATGCAAAAAAACATTCACTGTTTGCCTGAAATTGAATGAAGAGTCTGTATATCCTACAAGGAGAGAAGCAATCACCCATGAGACTGCTAGAACATTGTACAATCATTTAAAGTAATCAACTCTAATTTGTTGGAATCTTAAAATAAAAACGGCATTGTCAATACTTAACAGCAACTTTTGTCTATTTCAGTATTAAGACACAAAAACCGTAAACTCAATGTGCGCGGTATACGAATAGGTGCACTCAACTTTTTAGCTTTCTTCTCAACACTGGACAGCCTCAGTGACAAGACACCAGGCTCTGTAGCCTGTCAACACAAATAAGGATTGATACCTAATAGCTGTTAATTAACTCGCCGATAGATTGTAATCAGGCTGAAGACCTCTACCCAGGACTACTTTCCCCATCACCTGGTTCGCACCCTCTGGCCTTTCTATCAACAGTCTCCTGATCTCTGTGTTCACCTCTATGGATGGGGTCTATCACCACCCTCCTAATCACATTGTTCACCCTTTTGAACAGGTCTGTCACCACTCTAGTAATCACCTTGTTTGACCTTTTGGACAGGCCGGGCTGTCCACACTCTCCTGATTACCCTGTCCACCCCTTCAGGAAGGTCTATTACTCACTGCTTAAAGGTCCTCAAGCACCACTCTCCTGATCACCTTGTTTCACCCCTTTGGACGGGACTGTCACCACTCTCCTGAACACCTCTTACAACCATTTGGGCAGGCCTGTCACCACTCTTCTGATCCCCTTCTTTGATCCTTCGGTTTGGGCTGTCCATACTCCTGATCACCTTGCTCGCCCCCTCACCCTGCAGTCTCTTGACCACCTTCATTCCTTTGGGCTCATCTGATTGCACCTGCCAGACCTTCCCATCCCTCACCTGCTCACCCCTTTATTCACAAACATTCTCTCTCTCTCCCGATCTCTCCCACTCTCGACGCCTTCACCTCATTTGGTGCAACATTCTCACAAATCAACTTTACAGTATTTTTGCCACCACTCTCGGACTCCTTAACCGCAACTCCAGTTGTCTTAACTCTTCAGTGTGATCTCCTAGGTCTCTCCTCCAGCTCCCAGGCTCAAGTGTGGCCCAGCCTTCATGGCTTCTCTTCCATCCTCCTGGCCTCTCCTCCCACACCATTACCTCATGTCCTCTGGTCCAGCTGTCTTCAAAACAGCTTCTGTCTCTGAGCTCCAGCTCCTTTTGCAACCACCTCCAATCTCAGACTGAGCCGTGTCTTTTTACTGGGATTGAGCCCACCTCAGGCCTCTTTCTGGTGAAAGTAGGCAGACATGTGTGATGGAGATTGACTGTCAAGCTCTGCCCATGGTGTGGACTGTGAGATTGGCTCATTCCTCTCCCTGGGCTGTCCTCTCTCTGCGTGCCAGACCTCGACCCGTCCTTCTAGCCCATCTCTGGGGAAAGGTAACTCAGGTGAGTCTTTTAAGACAGTGGGTCTAGGGATTGGCTGGTGGGACCCACCCCTGAAGATGCCTCCCATTCTGATGTGGTGTTTGAGGCTGGCTAGTCCCACTTCTTGGGTGGTCCTATCTCTGTCTGCCACACCCTAATCCTGCCCCCTCAGTGGACTCTTAGAGCTTATCAATTCTTAACTGTATGGTTGAGGGCCTTGGGCAATGGATAGCTGGTTCTCCCCTCTGTAAATTTAGGTGGAGGTTCTCCATATGGAGCCCTGCATTTCATATCCTTGGTGGCCATCCTGGGACAGTATTTTCATTCATTGAATGGGACGTGCATGTCGTCCCGTTCCAAGAATGATGAGTCCTTTTTTTTAACACCCCAGGTTACCGCTTTGGTAACCTGGGATGCTAATGCCCTTAACACCCTCTCTGGGATGCCGGATCAGGTGTTATCGGTCCGGGGCCTGAGCGCGCTTCCTGTTCAATGAAGGAAAATACTGTCCCAGGATGGCCGCCATGGAAGGTGGGACTCCATATGGAGCCCCTCTACCATTTCCATGGCGGCCACAGATCGGGAGCAGAAGCGCAGCAGCAGAGGGGCCAAGAAAACAGGGAAGTGGGGCAGGGGTGGAGGGAACATCAAAAGATAAGGGAGAGTGGGGGAACGATGACGCCCTAGGCAGGGGAAGCAGCCTCCAGGTTCCATGGAACGTGGGCTGAGATTAGCAGTTTCAGCCCACGATCCAAGGCACCTGATTGGCTACTCCACCCCACCACGGGTGCAAATTCTAAATAATGTTGAAAACCACATAGCAAGTCTGACTCTTCTGTGCCTATATCCTGATGGGGATGTTTTGAAAATGGCTTATTTTATCTCATTAATTTCAGATTATAAATTCTGCTCACGTTTTGATATCCTCATTTTCACAGCTTCGTGCTGATTAGCAGGAGACCAATCTATTTGAGCAGAAGACCAATCTATTTGTATTTGCTGAGTGAAAGAGTGAGCGCTTCAATCAGAAACACTGTATATGAGGTTGATAACAGTAAAGGGAGCAGTGCCTTACATAGTCTTTACATTAGGCCAGAGTAATGGATGAATAGGTTGATAACCCAGTGCAGGGAGATACACTTGAGAGCACTAGAGACACTATGAGCTAACTGCATACATTATGTATATAATATACAGAAACCTTTTATATACATTGATTATGATATGATAGTTTATTTATATATTGCCAATGCACAATGTGTTTCAAAGCGGAACAAGGGAAAATACAATGACATTCTTACAAGCCATGTTCAGGATGTGAAATTAACAATCGTACTCGGCCTAATGACATTTCAGATAGTGCAAGAGCTAAGACATAGATAAGGAAGGGAGGGGGAAGTGGGAAGGAAATGGAAACAGACAGGCGACTACCGTACTAGGCCTGATGACGTTTCTGGTAGAGCCGGAGAAAAACAAAAAGGTGACAGAGAGGGGTGCAGAAAGGGAGGGGAGGAACAAAACAAGTGACTATCGTGCTAGGCCTGATGACATTTCAGATAGTGCTGGAGAGGGGAGGGGTAGAAAAAAAAGTTAGGGGAGGGGGGAGGAGACAGACAAGGTTGCAATCATACTAGGTCCAGGAACAATTCTGATAGAGTAAGTGCGTAGAAGAAAGTAAGTTGAGGAGGGCAGGAGATGAAAATGGAGAAAGGGAGAGGAGGAGAGAACAGAAAGTAAGCAGTCAAAAAGAGTGGAAAAGCATGAGGGGAGAGTGAATACAATTGTAGAAGTCAGTAGTAACACATAGGGCCTCATTCCGAGTACGGCGCTAACCAGTGGCGCTATTAACGCCTTGGTTGACGCCGTACCCGGACCGGCAGCGCCTTGGTGGATGGCGGAATTACCGCCCCATTCCAAGGTTGGCGGGGCGGTAATTCCCCAATCCCCATTTACCCTTCCCCATTCCCATTCTTGCCCCATAGGGCATAATGGGAGTGGGGAAGGCGTTAATTACGCCACCGTAAATTACGGTGGCGTAATTAACATCAAGGTCCCTTAGCGCCATGGTTTTTAACACCTGCTAAAAGCAGGTGTTAAAACCTCCATGGCGCAAAGGGAACTCGGAGTATGGCGGTAAGGGATTACCGCCACCGCTCTCGTTAGCGGTGGCCGCTATCCCTTACCGCCATACTCGGAATGAGGCCCATAATGTTGCAAGCCAGGATACAAGATGAAGATGGGAACAGCATGATTCGGGGCCACCATGAATACAATATGCAAAGGAAGTCCAGCATGAGAGTAAAGAAAGGGTGACGCACTGTGAATCAATGAAGTCCATAAAAGTCAAATGCAGCATTGACCACAAGCGGGTGATGGTGAAACCAGAATGTATCAGGACATGGAGTACAGCTGTATGGATTTGGATGCAATGCAGGCGTATGCTGCAGGGAGAAGAATGGCACCCAGCTAGGGGGGATAGAGGAAGAGTTTTGACTGAGTTCCTGCCTGTAGGAGGGCACAGGAAGGATGAAGGCATGGAAGCAGGAGCTCACAAATGAATTGGGCTAAAGATCCGAGGGTGCGAGGAGGGGAGTGGCCAGATGAGGGGGTAATTCCGTAAACAGACCTAGATGCCAGGAGGAGGAGAGAGTCAGCCTGCATGAAGTCAGTGGGCAGATGCACTAGGGGATTGTAGGAGGGTGTAGAGAGTGAGTGTGAGTGTGAGTTGCTAGTTGAGAATTTTACTAGGGGGGAGAAGGGACTAGAGAGGAAGACTCGAGTTGGCTAGAGCAGTAGTTGAGGCGGCGTAGGACTGAACTAGAGCTAGAAATCAAGGTTTTAGTAGTGTTTTAGGTGAAGAGAGGACGAACTTGTGACTATTCAAAGGGTTTGCCAGCCAGCTGTTGCAGTGAATGTCACACATTGCTGTCAGTTTAGTTCATGGTCAAAATGGACCAACGATTATGAGCCCTAGGGATTCAGGTGAGGGGAACGGGGGGGGGGGAGGGTTGGGTAAAGAGCTTGTCAGTAGATAGTTTCAGGCTTCGACAAGATGAGTGTGATGCTCATAAATACCTTCCAGTTCATAGAATGGATTTGCCCAGGATCACAGAGTGGGTGGGTACCATAATTCACAGCTCTGCGCTAGTTCTATTGATCTGTTGTGCAACAGAAGATACGAATGATATCTGAAATCTCAGCTTCTCTTAACAGACAATGGAGCCATGAGCCTGCAGATGAACCCTAGAAGATGGACCCCCGGCGGTCCGAGGTTTATTGAGCACTCTCACCTCCAGGCACATCTAAGGATCCACGGAGAGAAGAAAGAACTTTTCTGCAACATCTGTGGGATGCGCTTCATTCACACGTCCAGCTTAAGCAGACACAAAAGCAGACACAGACTGGGCAAGCAGCACTATGGCTGCATGGAGTGTGGGAAAAACTTCACTACGCGCTCAAATCTGAAGACCCATCAGAAGATCCATACTGGGGAGCGGGCGTACCAGTGCATAGAGTGTCAGAAATGGTTCTTTAAAATCTCCGATCTGTGCAAACATCTGAGGATCCATACTGGGGGGAAACGCTATCAATGCACGGTGTGCATGAAAAGGTTCATATGCGACAGAATGCCTACAAGTGCACAGAATGTGGTAGGCATTTTAATTGGGCATCACACCTGAGAGAACATCAGAGAACTCACAAGGGAAAGATTGTACCAAAGTAGAAAGTGCAAGTGACACTTCTCTGAAATTCACATCTATACATCCATCAGACGATCCAGAGAAGAAACCCATACGAATGTGAGGAGATCAAGAAAACTTTCAGTCTGGATCCTACTCTGAGCAGACGTTAGAGGGGCCATGCTGAGGGCAAGCGCTATGAATACACAGTGTGCAAGAAAGGCTTCAGTGAACCCTCATCTTTGAGCAGACATCACACAGGCCATACGGGGTGGACACTTGTGGGTGAATGTGAGAGCACCTCATAGACCCCACTCAGAGTGTGGTAAGCAGTCCCTCAGAGGTCGCGAGACACAGCCATCAGAAGATTCACACTGTGGGGAAGCCTATGCAGAGTGGTGGTGAGATCTTTAAGTGGGCATCTGCAATCTGACATGAGGTGGTGGCTTCACCAGTGCTGAAGCTTCATACAGCAGTAGCCTGCTTGCCACAGTGTTATTCCTCTGTAAACATTGTTTATTGTCTGAGAACGGCCGAGTCTTTAAAGCTGCAGACCTGAGACCTGTACACTGGAAGGGTTAAGAGTAGGTGAGGTGTTCCTGCCTCACAGAACATTACTCTACCATTCACTGCTTCCCATCACTGAATGCAAGTACACATTTTCCAAACACAGAGGCACTGACCCTCAGAGAAAAATAAAAAATGTAAAAGTAAAGAAGCAACAGAAGTAGAAAACCAAGTTAGGACATGGACCCATAGAAAAGATGAGATGAAGCAGCACAGGTGTAAAAAGAGCACCAAAGCGACTGCTGATCTGGAATGAACACATGACTGGTACGGAAAAGGAGAACTGAACGCCAACGATGAGGTTCATTAAGACCCCACAGGATGCTTCTTTCACTACATTGCCAATATGGCTTAGCATTATTAGCACCAGTAGTTGTAGGAAGCAGCCAATCATGTTGCTTGGCATATGGGCTGCGTTCTTCATTCTGAGAAAATGATGGGCTGCTGCGACTCCCACTGCCCCTGCCATTGCCATCCTTAATTACACTCTTCTGAACTACCCCTGATAATCAAGGTCTCTCCATAGAATGCAAAGGGGACTCCTTGCGCCATTTCATGGCAGCCATGTACTTTGTAGAGCCTTTTCTTTCACAGTAAGAAGCTTTGCACACCTCATGCAGTGGCCTTTCTTTCTAAAGAAAATAAAGCAGTACACTCAGTTTTATCCAGGGATAATAATGCCAATATTGCTTTTAGTGGCAGGCTATAATGGGATGGTAACGGGACCCCACCCTCATTAAATGCCCTTGCTTTACTATGCAGTACACAAGGGAAAACTCAAAGGCATAAAGGGGACAAATGAGAAACAAAGATCTGACAAAAAAGGGTTGCTCCCCAAATTAACCAATTAAAGATCTGATTTTTTTGGACCACACAATCAATAAGGCGGGTGTCTGCAGTGGACTAAATCAAAAATAATCTGATAGGGAGTACACACACATGTACAAATTGTAACTCATTTCTTCTGGGTACCAAATGGTCTTGCATAAAGTAGAGCAAATTCAAAAGCACAAAATAATATTCAGAATCAAGAGGACCAATACCAACGAGACGTGAACATCACATTTGTATTCAAGAAAGAGCGGACGAAAACATATAGATATGGCAATGTACAGAAGATTGTGTTCTATACCATACAGAAAATCATACAATGGATTTGAACATATAAATCCCACATCAACATATACAGAAGACAATGTTTGCAAGACAAATTCATACTGGTCAATGAGAAAAGGAGAAAAGTTAGTACTTGGCAATTATTCTGTTGTGAGAAAACTAAATTGTAACAGAAAACTTTAATACATCTTATATCAACTGCCTTTGTCTGGCTTAGTCTGACAGGGGGGAAAAGATATTATTGTAAAAAGACCAAGGCTATGGAGACCATAAGAGTGAAATAATAATCTGGCCAAAAGACACATCCCAGGTCGCTTTACTATGCGACAGTGTGGGGCAATCAATGCGAGACTCGAGACTCGCGATACAGAAAGTCAGGTTCCTTGGCTACATTTTACAGAAGACCCGAGATGCACTTACAGTTCTGTAGTTTAAATCACAAGAGGGAGTAACTATGATGAACAGCGTCAGGATGGAGATTTAACACAGCCAGGTGGAAGGGCCTGATATGTTTGGACCCAGTACCAAGTCCCGTTCCCTAATCTACACAAATGCAGTTCAGGTCAAAAAACAACCCACGTGTCCCAAAGCCACTCAGGGTATTGTGATGGATGTTTTAAGCTTCGTTCTTGGTTTCCTCTTCTTGACTCTTGGCTCAGAATGTGTAACCTTTGGCTCTTTGTCAACTTCCTACACTCCTTGGAGGTGCAATCTTCAATACGAACGTCCCAGCCCTATGTCTGGGGGCTGGGTAGGTTGCAGCCATTTTTACCCCCAGCCACAGGTAGCCCTCCCAGTCCAGTGACCACAACATGTTCTTGTGATTTCCTTCTACAGGTTGATCCTACAAAAGGCTCAGGGTCTCATCTGCTTTTAGATTCTGTGTCCTCTCCGGGGTCTGATTATGTAGCCCCCAGCAGGCTTGGTCCATGATCATGGCTTTAGTCCCCAGCAGGCCTGGGCCATGATCACGGCTGTAGCCCCCAACAGGTTTGGGCCATGATCGTGGCTGTAGTGCCAGCAGACTTGGGCCATGATCGCAGCTGTAGCGCCAGCAGGCTTGGGCCATGATCACGCCTTTAGCACCAGCAGGCTTAGGACATGATCGCGGCTGTAGTGCCAGCAGGCTTGGGCCATGACCGCGGCTGTAGCAGCAGCAGGCTTAAGCAATGATCACAGCTGTAGCACCAGCAAGGTTTGGGCCATGATCATGGCTGTAGCCCCCAGCAGGCTTGGGCCATGATCTGGGCTGTAACCCCCAGCAGGATTTGGGCAAGGTGCTCTCCTTGCTTCCTTCTTCCAATCTGGGACCGAGTAACAGAATTCAGTAAGCACCTCCTTGCCCCTCCTAGCACTGTCTCTCCAATCTGCTCCTTTCTCACTCTACAAACACACTAACTCTTGGCAATGCAGTCCCAAGTCCCTCAGTGCCTTTCTGCTTCTTCTAGTACCTCCTTTGCCCCATGTGTTCCACCCTCTCATGTGTTGTGGCTTCCCCTCATTCCTGTAAGTAAGGACCCTGATTGACCCTCTGAGTTTGGGCAGGGCCCTTAAAAGCGCTGACAATCTTGGAGTCAGGCAGAAGGGTCATAGAACTTTTGCGGCTCCATGTCTTTCCTCCGGAGGCATTTACTAGCATAGAGCCCTTTCCCTCGCTTCCAGCACCCTGTCCCAACCCCACCAGCTTCCTCGAAGGGGGATTCCCCCTTCAATCCCACCTAATGCGCCAATAAAAGAGGGCTCTTTCACCCCCTCTTACTTTCCCCGATCCCAAAACTTAACGCTCACCTCCACCCCACACGTACCTCTTGGCATGCAACGTCTTCCTCCTCTTATGCTCCCTTCTGGGTTGTGCATTCACCCCACCCCCTCCATGCTCCCTACCTATTTCGCACCCACCTCCCGAGCCACCTTTGCATTATGATACAGACTGACAATGTAAAGACATTGCAATAAATGCCTGCACCACAAAGGCGGTGTAGGAAAGACATGCTATGCACCTTTGCAGATCTGCATGCCAGATTCCTATGTGCTGTGTGTTTGTGTTCGTTTTCTCTCTCCCTCTCCCTCTCTCCCCCCCACTCCACCCCCACTCTGGTGTGTATATAATTCACACAATGCAGAGCGTCCATCTCCATGCTTCGGTGATTTCACAAACCCCTCTGATCTATGTGCTGAGCAGGCGTTGGTCTGTTACTTGGCTTGTGAAACACCCGCTTGCATGAAAACCTGTCTTTCAGTATTCCCCTCCCTCTGTGGTTTCTTGACCACCCATCAAACAGTGAATACCCCAGTGTGCACTTTGATTCTGCCAGCTTCACTAGCAGCATGGTTCTTTGTGAATACCCCCACTGTACACTATGATTCTGCCATCTTCCCTAGCAGCATGGTTCTTTGTTCTATATCAGTGAATACCCCACTGTGCACTATGATTCTGCCAGCTTCACTAGCAGCATGGTTCTGATTCTGCCATCTTTACTAGCAGCATGGTTCTTAGTTCTATATCAGTGAATACCCCACTGTGCACTATGATTCTGCCAGCTTCACTAGCAGCATGGTTCTGATTCTGCCATCTTCACTAGCAGCATGGTTCTTCGTTCTATATCAGTGAATACCCACTGTGCATTATGGTTCTGCCAGCTTCACTAGCAGCATGGTTCTTTGTTCTATGCGAATACCCCACTGTACACTATGATTCTGCAATGTTCACTAGCAGCATGGTTCTTTGTTTTATATCAGTGAATACCCCCACTGTGCACTATGAGTCTGCCATCTTCACTGGCAGCATGTTTCTTTATTCTGTATCATTGAATAGCCCCACTGTGCGCTAGGATTCTGCCAGCTTCACTAGCATAATGGTTGTTTGTTCTATATCAGTGAATACCCCACTGTGCACTATGATTCTGCCATCTTCACTAGCAGCACGGTTCTTTGTTCTGTATCAGTGAATACCCCCACTGTGCACTATAATTCTGCCATCTTCACTAGCAGCATGGTTCTTTGTTCTAAATCCAGGCATACAATGGGAGGGGACAGTGGTCTTTGTTGAATCTGAGATGCTAGAATCAGGCTCCCAGCTCCTCTTCTTACAGGTCCTGACCCTCAAGCGGTTGAGTGTGATGTCAAGAGTTTCAGAAGAGCTTTGCACGTTTGAAGTGACAAATAACACCTACTGTGGCCAAACTGTTCCCTCTGTCTGCATCTGAGTTGGCGTGGCATAGACTGTTCAGTGCTGACATTTAATCTTTCCACTATGCCAACATGTTCTCATGCTTTCTGGAGAGCAGGGGCAGCAGGGCCCTACTGTTCCAGAACAATCAATAGTGGGATGGTACCTGGACCCTTGCAAGGCATTGAGCTTCAGCCCAAGCAGCCTCGTTTGTATGTACACTGGCATGGGGGCGTGAACCTCTCTCAATATAAGGGAGGGCTGCCTGGCTGTCCCACAGCATACTGCAGTTCAATGCACATTAAGCTGTGACTGAGTGGGAGCTTGTGAGTCAATCAAAGAATCTGGACCATACCAGCCTTCATGGCCTGGATCGTTTTTGGAAGTCGCCGCAGCCCAGTGAAATTGGGGACTCGCCACACTGGTGACTTTGGGAGGTTTTAACAAAAAAAATATTACCAGTATTGAGCTTTTGAGGTATGATGGTACAAGAGGGGGGAAGGCATGAAAACAGATCTGTCCACACAAAAAGTGCAAGTAACATATGGCACAAAAGAACCGTTTTGTGAAAGAGGTCATCTAGTCACGCATTTGAGGACAGTGTCAACAGTACAAATCCAACTGTTTCACTCGCTAGGTCACATGATTAATTCATAGCAGTTACTTGTCCTTAATATTTTAGAGCTGCCTAGCATCCCCTAGTATTAAGACTGGTAATCTAATTAAGTCTCATTAGTCACTAAATTCCTAGAGGTTTACACAGTAAATTGGACAATGCTCACAGAATTTGGAGGCCCTTGAAGAGCTGCACCAGAACCAATCTTTCAGGGAAGTGTAAGAAAGGCATGGTATCAGAGGCACGACAGAATGTAGTTCAAGGGTTTTTATTGAACTTTGCATGGACTGGAAAACACCTATTCTAAACCTAAGTGCTAACAATGGGAGCAAGCTACGACCATCAAAATAAACAAAACATTGTCCTAGGCATCTTGTGACAAAACAAAGATGGCCTATACTAAAAAACACTATTGCCAAACTTTACTCTATATAATAAAAGTGTGTGGGATGACGTATATAACAAAAACAGTGTATAGCAAAAATGAAAAGGTCCAAGGGTTCGATAGTTCAGGATTGCTGAACTGTAGCTTCCCCTTCCCCACCTTTCAGCACGGGACAAGGCAGAACAGGAGTCGAGCTTGGAGTACACTCGAAGCTCGTGGCACATGGAAGCAGTCCTTTACGCAAGGCAGGGTCTCCCTAAGCAAATGCTCTCTTTCAATGTCGATCAAGAGTCTCTCCAATGGGAAATATCCTGCTGTACAGTTCACATGATTTAACTTTACAAACAATGAATACTTCAGGTCCCCCTCCGTCTGACTCAGACCTTTCTCTTTTCCTTTGGACGTGTACTTCCCTCAGCCGGTCTCACGTCCATGTTCTCATAAATGTCTCACAAGTAAAGGCTCCCCTCGATCGGGCACAAGCCTCCTCACCTTAATGATGAACAAGTTCAAAGCCTTTCGATTGTGCAAAGGGGTTTTGCTGTGACCTTTGCATGACCACTTCGACTTTAGTTCATTCAGTTCTGCACTTTTACTTACACTCAAAGACGCCCCGTCAGAGACCTTCGACTGGGCACCCCAGGTGCCGGACCACTCTGTGGTAGCTTATCCTTGAGTCTTTTCATATACCTCAGCAACTCCTTCTTGCCACTTAACCTTCACTTGCATCTCTCAATATGGGGCTTTCATAAAGCTGTTCACGTTGCAACAATCTTGCCGCTTGCAGCCTTCGCTTCAAAGCATACCGTTATCTCTGTTCCTTCCAACTCACTGGTTACAGAAAGCTGCTTTATCAGCGGCTCGTTCCTCGAGCCAAAGACAATACTCTTACAGCTATAACTCCTTGCTGCCTCCAGCGGACTTGCAGGAGGTCCCAGGATATTGTGCATATATTTCAAAGCTTGGCTCAGTATTTCTGCTAGGTGTTCCTTGTGCTGTTCACGACCATTCAGAGATAGTTGATCACCATACAACAGGGTAAAGGGCCTCTCCCCTCTCAGTTCCCCGTTTGGCTCTGCCACCACTCCTTTGCTATACTACTGACAGCATGCCTTTCACCTTGCTACCTTTGTACTCCCATGCTCTGCCTTTTATCCCAGTGGGGAAGGATAAAACGATGGCCATGTCATGGCCACCCGGGTGACTGATCCCAAGGGTCTAAGTGGCGAGACACCCTGGTTTCTCACAGAAGGGTGAAGTGGATTAGACCAGTCGCATACCATCTTAGAGCGGGGACAAGGAGTGGGGTTAGCAGTAGGGGATAGGCAGCCTTTATATAAGTAATTACTGCCAAGGCCACACAGTCCCAAGTCAACATCTATGCTCTGCAATTGTATTGGTCAAAGTATATCACATCTGTTTAATGGCCCTTTGAAGTTTAATAGTTGTGGAGAGAAAGATGAGCAGGGGATGAGAATCTGAAGTACAGTACGTCTGGTGGGCCGTCTGAAGTGGTGAGTGAAGTGTAAGCCTGCGGCATCCCAGCGAAAGCAGGAGGTCTGTGAGGAATGGAAGGGGGTTTGGTGTAGTCTTGCATCTTGGGTCATTTCTTTTAGGGAAACCAGTATAATTCAGTGTTGCAAAGCAGGTTGAAATGAGCAATTGAGTTTCCCAATAACTGGTAGTATGCATCACTTGATTTATAGGAACAAAGATTCTGCGCAGCTGCCGATTTTAAAAGATGAAGGCGTCTTTTATTGCATTATTATTCCAGCGAGCACCGGATTGTATGAGCCACGGGGAGCTGGGTATAGACACTCTGCACCAGCGAGGTAAAGGTTGGTTGTTCGCAAGAGATGATGTGTTTGCGTGATGCACTAGGCCCCTTTATTTACTCAGTGGGTGGGGTCAGGAGGATTTATATTGCGTAGATCCTGGATGGATGCCATTATCTTTCACTTTGTTCCGGCTGGTTGGTTGAAGAGCTAAGTCTTGAGCTGCTTCCTGAATGCATGGTGGTTCATTTCCAGAAGGAGACACTTAGGTAGGCTGTTCCAGAGTTTCGGGGGCCGAAAGGAGAAGGAAGCAGCCTCATTTTGTAGTTATGGAACATGTGAGCTTGGTTGGGGAGAAATTAGTTTCTATTAAAAATAGTTTGATTAGTTCCTGAGTATCCTAGGATTACTTGTGGCCTAATAGTTTTTGCCAGTGTTTAAATTCTGTTTTCAAGATAAATTATTTCCTGTGGAGAGTTCTTCTTGACATAGACCTTTTGAGGGAGCAGACACCCTCTAAGAGAGACCTTATAAGCACCCCAGATCACGTGAGGGGGAGGGGGGGTTATCCATATCCATTGATCCTATGGAACTCTGCCATGTGGGCATCAATCATGCCTTGCGTCACATGATCTAGATCTACTACCAAATCATAAACTATTATCAGTGGGGGAGGGGGGGGGTTGACAGGGGTTCCGGCCCACTACCTCGGTAGATCTAATCTCAGCCATACGGGAGCCCCGACTTCAACCTGACACTGCTAAGGCGCGTGTAGTCTATGAGATAATAGGTGTAAAGGCAGGCTGATGCTGAAAGTGCAAGTGTTTCCAACATGGCCGACATCCTTTTGTGCGTTTGGGTCTTGGACATCCAAGATGAGGACTTCCTATCCAGATGGGGGTCTATTGGGCGATGGAAGACAACAGCAAGAATAAGACGATTCTTAGTAAACTACTCTAACATTTTTCCTATATTCACTCATCCCAGAACTCTTGCTCACCAGTCACTGGGGGCATACATAGCCCTCCTGTGATGGTAGTGTGCATCAGAACCAAGGTGACGATGAGCCACCTACCTCCTGGATCTTCCCGGATCTGTGTGAAGCCAACTTCTATGCCATTTGCTGATAAATTACAAAGCGCACACCTTGCAATTATTCACATACACTGCAAATGTGGTAGAAACCCATTATCACGGAAGCTTTGCTAATTCATTGGTGTCTAACTGTGTTTCTTGCAGCAGGCTAAAATCGCATCGTTCTCACTTTATATGCACCAGGACTTTAGCCATTTTGATGGGGTTAGTGAATGATTTTAAAGAAGCCCCTGGTCATTCTGCTGTTGGTGCGGCCATCCTACCTTGGTATCATGGGAGGAATTATCCTGATGTGCCTGCAGAAAATACACAAAACATCATGAACTAATGTAAGTATGTCATAAAAGTTGAGATGTTGGTTTCGACATAGCAGCTCTGCCCAAGGAATGAACATAAAACCAACAGCGAGAACCAGGAACAAGGAGAAGGGGAGCCTAAAGCGCCCATTGATTGAGAAAGGGGACACAGACACACACACACACACAGGGGGAACCCACCCTGTCTCCACCTATATTAATGACTGCTGACACCCCCGGGCTAAGAAGATTACTAGAGACAACACGTTCCAGCATGCAGCGTGTGGATCATAACTGGGCAAGTACATAACAGACTACAATAGAACAACAATATTGTTAACATAGCGGCAGGTATTATAGGTGAATTTGTAGCTAAAAAATCATTACCAAGGGGTGGTAGAAATCCACTTCCTAACCTAGGCCCTGACGCTTCCATTTAAACTGACATGGCGCTTTTGCAGCACTACCACTAGAGGGCAGAAGTTTGTTAGAGTTGGAAATGTAAGGGAGCTGGGCAGAGGACAGCTGCTCTTAATTGAGTGTTACCACTCTCAGGGGCTGGAAAAGCCTTTAAGGTCCAATGTGTAATGGCCTTCAGTGAAGTGAGGACTGTTTAATGACTGCTGACACCCCCGGGCTAAGAAGATTACTAGAGACTACACGTTCCAGCATGCAGCGTGTGGATCATAACTGGGCAAGTACATAACAGACTACAATAGAACAACAATATTGTTAACATAGCGGCAGGTATTATAGGTGAATTTGTAGCTATAAAATCATTACCAAGGGATGGTAGAAATCCACTTCCTAACCTAGGCCCTGACGCTTCCATTTAAACTGACATGGCGCTTTTGCAGCACTGCCACTAGAGGGCAGAAGTTTGTTAGAGTTGGAAATGTAAGGGAGCTGGGCAGAGGACAGCTGCTCTTAATTGAGTGTTACCACTCTCGGGCTGGAAAAGCCTTTAAGGTCCAATGTGTAATGGCCTTCAGTGAAGTGAGGACTGTTTAAGGTGGTGTGGCCCACCTAATCCCCCATACTAAAGCCCCCTAGAACTAAGGCCTTTTCCCCACAAGGGGCATTCATGCCCCCTAAAGCAAAAGATAGCAAGACCAAAAACAAACTTTAAAGGGAAAGAAAGCATAGTCCATCTTGACCAATTGTTAAGTCTTCAACCACACCTGACACAAGGTGAGTATTGGAAGTATTTATCTTTATATATTAAGCTGAATGTATGTATGTATGTATGTGGGTGTGTATGTATGTTTGTCCGGCTATAAAAATCCACACCGTTGGATTTTTGCATGGATTCCTCTTTTGTCTGGGACAAGATTGTAGCCTGTGTTTGGGTGCAACAAATGTACTCCATAGACCCCCTAATTCACTGATGCTCACCCCGATTCACTACAGTAGGTACTAGAAGGAGGCAAAATGTGGTCAAGTGTCTGAAGCAAAATGTTCGATATGTTGGTTATTCCTTTAAAATGTATTACTACTGTATACAGTTTGAAAGAGTATTAAAGCATTTTTGAAGATAATTTAAAACAATTATTTTTATATTTTTTTATCACGCCACTCTAAATATGGGAAATGGCAAAGTTACGGTTTACTTAAGTTCATTCATGAGAAGAGAGCACAATCAATCAATCTTTCTTGACATTTTCTCAAAATGTGCTGAAGCCATTGAGTGACTGAAACATGCTGGACAAAAAACGAACATCACTTGGAAAAGCAACAATATCAAGATCTTCTGAAACACAAGAACAAACAGCCGCATGACTTGAGCAACTTTCTCCAGGGCAAATGAGATGCCAGAGCAAACTGGAGCAAGACTTTCTGACAAGAGGACAAGAGCAACATCCTCCAGGGCACAAGAGACACCACTCAATCAGGACACGGGATACACAATCCATTACAAACCCTGCATGAGGGGGCAGCACCATGTGGACTGAATGTAAACACACCATGTTATGAATAGCTGTAAATACACCCACAGCAGTTACATCCATTTTAAAATGTAAGCAGCCAACACATCTCCCCGCTTATGTATACATGCAAGAACCAAAACTAAAATGAAGAAATGATTACAATGTAATGGCCTAACACACCTCCCTCCTCATACACATGTAAGGAATGATATGGGAGCGTATCACCACATCACCTCACTACACAGCCACTACCCCCACTGGGTGGAGGTTTCACTGCAATCACTTTTATTCCAGGTCCTTCCATCTTCTAGTACTACAGCATCATCCATTGCTCTACACACTCTCAGCGGACCTGCAAACGTACTCTACCCTTTATTGAAACCACAAGGTATGTGTACCGACACTCTGTCCACTTCTTCCACTCTGGTGCGTCTGACCTTTTTCTCATGATCAGATCTTTATTTCATGTCCTCACATTTAGAAAGTACTCTTCCTCTAAGCGCCTCCTCATCCCAATCCACAAACATCCTACCTAACCATGGAGGACCGATCGACGTGGCTGCCTTCCTCAGAATTCCGAAGGGCACCAACCCTGTGGTCACATGTGGAGCTAATCTATATGCATATACCACTTTGTCTATATTTTCGTCCAAGCTTTTACTTTTTAAAATCGCAATGCAAATACACTGCATGAGCGTTCTATTAAAGCTTTCAACAACTCCATTGCTGGTTGGATGGAACAATGAAAATGTGTGTTGTTGTGCTCCTAACCCCTGCAAGAACCCTTTCATAACTTTGGAGGTGAATTATACTCCATTGTCAATTACTTGTTTGCTGCGAAGTCCCTCTCTTTGAAAAATGTCATCCACAAATTGTACAACCACCCTTGAATCTGCCTCTGAAACAACCCTCGTCTCCAACCATTTTGAATACAAGTCAACCAAGGCAAACACATGTTTTTTTTTTATGCCACCCCTCGACCGGAGCTGCCCCAATATATCCAATGCGACATAGTCCCAAGGCATCCTCGTAAAATCCAGTGGTTTCAGTGGCTGCACATACTTGTAAGAGCCTTGTCTGATGCAGAGCACTCTCCGCACTCCTTGATTCACTCTTCCACCTCTTTATCTAGTCCTGCCCACCAATAGTCTGCCTTTAGGCGACCCTAAGTCTTTGTCATCCCCAGAAGTGGATGGAACGGAAGAAGTGGATGGAATGAAAGAATTGAATGGAATGATGGAATGAAAGAAGAATTGGATGGAACAGAAGAACTGGAGGAAACGGAAGAAGAGGGGGAGTAGAAGTATCCTGAACAGACGAAATGTAAGGAACGGACGAAATATAACGAACAGATGAAATATAAAGAATGGATGAAGTAGACGAAACGGAAAGTAGATAGAACGCGTGGAAAGGGTGGAGTGGATGGATAAAGTGGATAAAGGAATGGAGCGGATGGAAAGGGTGAATGAATTGAGCAGAGGGAGTAGATGGAACAGATGGAGTGGATACAACGAATGGAATGGATGGAACGGATGGAACAGATTCAGTGAATGGAACAGATAGAGTGAATGAAACGGATGGAACAGAGAGCTGGTTGGACTGAGTCTTCTTGTCATAACGAACGGATGGAGTGGATGGAGCAGACGGAGCGGATGGAGCAGATGAAACAGATGGAAAGGAGTAGACGTACTGGTGTTACGCTCCCCTGGTCTCTGCGGGGCATTGGGGAACGGTTGGAGCCCTCCCTCGGCTTGGCTCCCCTGTATCGGCTGTCTTTCCCAGCTGCTGCGAAGTATGTTGTTCTGGATGCTGGTATGCTGGTATTGTCCCTGTTATTTTGTAATGCTGGGCTCTCTGTCTTGCTTCCTTCAGCAGGGGCGTGTAGAATGGGCCTACTTGCTTCACTGGCCCAAGAAGTGGCGATCCAAACCGGCTGCAACCAATCCACTTGGAGGGTATTCTTTGGTTATGGTCATTGTTCGTTTTTTAGTAATGTCTTTAGCAATGAGTCTTGGCTTGATGGTAAGTAATAATGATTTCTTGCAATGTCACTGCTCTTCCCTATAGGAGCAAAGATGGTAGATCGGACGCGTGGAGCGGATGCGGGGATTCCTCTGGATGATGGACTCTCAAGGTCAACAGGTAAGCTGGCCGTTATTATGGAAGTCAACACTCGGGTATGATGCGGCCAAGAGTTCGTTATTATGGGGTTTCTAACCTGTTGTGTTCTTTTCCTCTTGTAGGAGCGGTCCGACGGCGTGGAGCAGAGTCTGGATGCTTGAAGACAGTTCTGTGGCTCCGGAGGAAGGTACCGCGTTGAAGCAGAGAAGAAGCAAAGGCTCCCGCGTCGTTGGAAGTCCGAATCGGGTGAGATAAGACTCCGACTCCGATGGTGATGGAATGCAGGTAGGGTGTGTGCACAGCGATGGAGCAGCTGTAATCAGGAAAGCGCACCTTCAGTGATGGAGCGGTTGGGATCGGGTAGGTGCGCCTTCAGCGATGGAGCGGCTGGGATCAGGTAGGTGCGCCTTCAGCGATGGAGCGGCTGGGGGCAGGTAGGTGCGCCTTCAGCGATGGAACGGCTGGAATCAGGTAGGTAAGATGGTCTTCAGAGATGGAGTAAACGGAATCAAGGCGAGGAACAGCAGTAAGCGTCCCGCTGCAAAGCAGAGTAACGTGAAGCGAGGGCATGTGGTTGGGCTGGCCTTATATAGGCTGGCTCTGGCCCCTCCCTTTGGCCACGCCTTGTGGCTCTACCTTGCCCCACCCAAGGACTCTGGCACGTGCCTCCCAATGCTGTTCTATGGCCACGCCCGGCTCTGATGCACGTGCCTGAGGCACAGGGTGTGCGAAGCACACACTTCTATGAGCCTGGCACCAGAGGCGCCAGGACTGGGTCCATGTGGACCCTGGGGGTGATGAAGGCCTGGGCCCTTGCCCAATGGCCATGACAGCACTCCCCCGCAAGGCCCCTCTCACGGGCGCCCTTCTCCCCAGTCCTGGTTTGGCGAGATTGTTACGGTGCAACCGCCTGATTAGTCAAGGTGCATGGACGAACTCCACAGGTTCCCAAGTGCGATCTTGAGGCCCATAGCCTTCCCAATCAATTAAGTAATATAGTTTTCCTCGTACCATTTTCATATCCAGGATGTCTTTAACCTCGTACTCAGGTTCTCCTTCAATCATTTCTAGCTCTGGAGGTCTTTTGATCCTAGTTTCGGGCTTCACAGGCTTCAGGAGAGAAACGTGAAACACTGGATGAATTCGCATATTGGCGGGTAGATCGAGTTTTACCGTGGCCGGGTTGATAATGGCCTTGACGGGATAAGATCTGAGATATCTGGGACGGAAGACTTGAGGTCCTTTTAGTGGTATATTTCTGGCAGCCAACCATACTTTATGCCCAATATGGTAATGTGGGGCTTCCCTTCTATGTCTGTCAGCAAACTTCTTTTGTTGCTCCTTCGCTTTGGTTAAATTCCTGGTTGCTTCCTTCAGAGTTTGAGTAATTGTCTTATGTAGGGAGGTAATTGCTGGCATTTCTAACTCATCAAGCGGGTCAAAGGAGGACGTTCGGGGATGCCGACCATTCATAATCTAGAACGGGGTTTGTCCAGTACTGGTGTGGATGGAGTTATTGTATGCAAATTCAGTTAGCCAGAGAATGTCCTTCCAGGATCTTTCAGTTTGTTGCAGCATGCATCTCAGATATTGTTCCAGTGTCCGTTAGTTCTTTCAGTTTGACCATCGGTTTGGGGATGGTGACTGGTGGAGAGGCGAAGGTCAATTTGTGCTATCTTGCATCAACTCCTCCAAAATGCTGAGCCCAATTGTGTTCCTCGGTCAGAAACCAATACAGAAGGAAAACCATGTAGCTTGACTATCTGTTCTAGGAATACCTTTGCCAGAGCTGCAGTGGTCGGAAGTCCTTTAAGGAGAATAAAGTGTGCCATCTTGGAGAATAAATCTACCACCACGAAGATTGTGTTGTAGCCGTCGCAGGGAGGTAAATCTGTAATAAAGTCCATGGATAATGTGTGCCAAGGGACCGGTGGTATAGCTAGTGGATGCAATAACACATTTTTCTATGCCTCGTTTTGATGCAATAAGAGTACATGAACTGTCGAGTGCAAGGACATGGTGTGTCGCTACTCCAGTAGCATATGCTCCGTGAGTTCATTTACTAGTAGTTATCCCTCCTTGTGCTCTTCCTGGCAATCTACTAACCTTTTTCTCTTTTTTACATCTCACAGACTCAAGTTACGCCCTCGCGTCCAATCCTCGTAGCCTTTCCTCCCTCACCGGCTTCCCGGGACTCGGTCCACACTGGTAGGCTCCACCTTGTTTACATTCTCGCTACCTTTCCACCATTACGAGTATTCTGACTTTCTACTATCTGCCCTTGCAGTCGCATTCCTTCCCTACTGAGCTTCGAACTAAACCTCCTTGAAGCGCTACTCATTGTCACCTTCGCGGTAGGTAGGCATCATTACTTTCTGTATGTTTTTCCATTTCGCTACATACACAATCTAATACAGAGTTTCGTTCCTCCCAGGTTGTTCCGTTCTCACCTCAGTACAATGGCTCCAGACATAGGCACATCATTTACAAGGCTTTCGGTACGCTGTCTACCATCTTCAAGCATTCATTCCTTTTTCCCATCTTCACACTCACTTAACCCTCTCTTTCTATCCCTCAGTCAGACCATTTACCTGATCACCGGACACCAGACGAAATCCCTCCTGGACTCCTGCATTAGACGTCTTCTTTGAAGTAATTGTTCTATTCTATTCTATTCTATATAGTATTTGTAAAGCACCAGTTAGCCTTCAGGCCTCAAAGCGCTGTCAAATAACATAGAACAGACAAGACAATCATTACAATATATTAAGATTGATCCAAATACCTAATCGATCGAAGGTTCCAAGGTGACAGGCCAGGGACTTAGATATAAACACCTCCGCTGTCGAACAGACTGGTTTTAATGGCCTTTCTAAATTGGGCATATGATGGCAATTGCCTAAGGGCTGTTGGGAGGTAATTCCAGACCTTCGCCCCCAACCATTGAAACTGAAGTCCCCGTAAGACTTCAATCTGAAGTGTGTTGCAACAAATCTTGGTCATTAAACCGAAGAGTGCATCTAAAGGGCAGCTTCTTAATACAACCTTGCAGGCACCTGGGGCGGAACCAGTAAGGCATTTATGGACTAAGCAATAGGCCTTAAAACTAATCCTTTGGGCCACAGGGAGCCAATGTAGCTTCCTTTGTGCCTTGGTCACATGGTCTGTACGCCCTATTCCACAGACAGCCCAGATTGCCCCATTTTGCAATGTTTGCAATTTCTTTAGGTTAGTCGAGCTGGTACCTGTCAACAGTCTCTTGCAGTAATCCAACGTTGAGTTGATAGTTGCAGTGGCTATTAATGCCTGGTTTTCTTTTGGTGAGTTAGGGTCTAATCTGCCATAGTAAATGGATTGCATAGGTGCAGCCAGAAGTTATGTACGCAACATGTTTGTCAAAATTAAGGTTACAATCAAAGATTACTCCCAAGGTCTTGACTAGATACCTCGACAGTAGCCCCTCCAGCTTGAAAGGCACTGTAGCGAGGGTCAAAGAACTTAAGCTTGGCCACACTGCCCACGATGAGGATATCTGTCTTTTTGTCATTGAGGGCTAGGAGGTTGTCAGAAATCCAGACCTTAATGGCATGGACGAGTTTGGAAACCAGTTCAGCATTTTCTTCATAGGAACCTGTGAATTCGAGGACTATCTGCGTGTCGTCAGCAAAATTTGCATAGCCGACTCCCATACTATCCAAGAGAACGAAAAATAGCCTGGAGTAGATGTTGTATAGTAATGAAGACACACTATAACCCTGAGGCACTCAGCAATTGAGGATGGCCTTCTGTGACTTACAGTCTCCATGTGCTACCCTGGCCCTCCTAGGACCCAGAAAAGAGCTGAACCAATCAACGGCAGACTTTGAGCATCTGCCCACTTCTATGAGCCTGTCTGCCAACCTCCTGTGACCAACAAGATCGAAGGCAGTGGATAGACCCAGCAACAGCAGCATGGCCACTCTGCCTTGATCCACTATCCCAGCAAGCATAGATTTAACGTCTATGAGCGCAGTCTCCACGCCATGGTTTTTCCAAAAATCAGATTGTCTACAGGACAGAATACCTTTTTCCTGAATAAATGTATTGTATTGTGAGCAGGCAATTTTGTTAATGATTTTCTACATAAAAGGCACCTTAGCTATTTGCCAATAGTTTAAGGTGTCCGCAGGATCCAACCCCTCTTTTTTCAAAAGAGGGGTGATCCAAACCTCCTTAATACCTTCAGGAACAGTCCCTTCCAAAAAAGAGCAGGTAACGATGGAAGTAATAGGAGATGCAATACTTTCAAAGAATTTCATAAACATGGTTGCAGGAAATATATCTCCCTTACAAGTGGAAGGCTTTAATTTTCCCACAGTTGACAATACATCCTCCACTGTAACCTGCTTAAAGGAGAACGCCCCTTCCTCATGGGTCTTGTTGTTTCCAACGGTCTGGTTTTGTGCAACAGAGAAAATACCACTCATGATATTCTTGATGGGGTGGGTTGCTATAATCTTTTGATGTTGCCTGACCTTAAGTGTAAAACAGTCATGGATTTTTTGGCACTGTGCATGGTTTTCACGGGAGTTCCTGTGCTTTCCCTTTTAGTTTGCCTACTATATTAAAGAGCTCTCTAGTGCTAGATCTAGCTCCCAATATAGACTCATCCAAGGTTTCCTTTTTGGCTAGCAGAATAGTAGTCTTGTACTGTTTGGCTGCCTCTTTGTAGAGGGCCAAGGTGTTTTTATTGGTAAATTTCCACCAGCTTTTTTCGGCAGCTTGTTTGATGTGTCGAGCTGCTATAACATCTGAGGAAAACCAGTGGCTTGCGCTTGGATGTATATCTTTTCTTCCGTAGCTGGCATTAAGTGGCGCTAGCCTATGATATGTCTGGTTAAAGATATTATGCAATTCAGATGTATAAGAGTCCAGGGAGCTATATTCATCAATTGTGGCGACTACTGGCGAACATATACAAGTAAATGCCTATTGGGTGACCCTACTAGTACATCTACGCATAGTCGATTTGATGCGTACACTAGCTTTCTTTACCATGAGATCTGGTGTAAGGAGTGAAAAGGAGATCAGATGGTGATCAGACCAGCAACAAGATTTGACCTCTATAGGTGAAGTCAACTGGTTTCTAGTCAGAATCCAATTGAGCGTGTTCCCCCCTTGATGGGTGGCCATGCTAACACACTGTTTAAAGCCTAGATTCATCATGAGGCTCAGTAGGGAGCAAGCCTCCAGGTCCGTAGTATTGTTAGCCCATAAATTAAAATCTCCTGTCACTATACATGGAGTTAGGGGGTTGATAATGGGACCTAGGCATGCCAAGAGTTGCTCAAGAAAATCTGGCAGGGCATTTAGGGGCCTATAAAGAATTAATATGCTGAGGGTGGAAGCAGAATTAAAACGAAATTTAACTTGCATTTAATATTGGTATACTTGAGATGTAAAAATTCAAGAAATGTTTATAAATAGTAGCAACACCCCCTCCCTTCTGTCCCTTCCGATCTGTGTGTAAGGCTTTGTACTTCACTGAGGTAGCGAGTTGGAGAGAATATTGATTGGTGTTGCATAACCAAGCCTCAGTGAGGAGTTTTATATCCACCTCCGCTGACATGATGTAGTCAGCTATCTCAGTGGCATGCCCCGCTAGTGAGCGAGTGTTCAGCAGCACTGTTTATAAGGGCGTACAAGCCTGAGGATAACAGTTCACACTTGTGTTACCCACTTGGGTGGGCCAATAAGGAGGACGCGCACACGGAGTGGAAACAAACAAATCTTTATTCATCCGATGTCTAACAGGAACTGGCGCTCTCGCGCCTTACCCAGAACTTCCCTCTTTTCTTCCCGCTCCCTGCTACAATAACTCCGCCTTCCCAACGGCGGGGGCCTCGCTCATTAACCCTCGAGTGCCTGGCAACACCAACCCCGAACAAATATGTCCAAACATCAGAGTCAACATTCTTCAACTAATCTCATCGGCTTCTTGACGACTCTCCGAGGTCTCTCATCAAGGGTGCCTGGCCCGGATGATTCCGGAGTTCCTTCTTCCTGACTCATTCTTCCCGGGTCTCTTCCCGGGGGAATCCACGAGTCATCCCGCGACTCTCGCGGCTCTGGAGAGACCGACCGCTGGGGCAGATCCACTCCTTCCCGTCTGCTGTAGTGTCTGAATTGTTGACAGTTCCTGGTGACAGCTCTGTTCTGGTCCTCGGCTGTCACCATTGTGCCTTTTACTGCGGTTACCCTTATGGGGCTCGGGGCAAACCGCGGATCTGTCTTCCTGGGTGTTGGTTCACCGCGTGGCGGCGGGAATCGGTGTCCCATCTTGCTTTCTCTTTTGCCTCTGCGTCCCTTTGGAGTACGTCCATGTTGGGCAGCTCCTCATATGATGGGTTGTGAGGTATGCGGGTTCTCACATTGTAACGGAGCATTAATTCCGTGGGCGTCTTGTTTGTGGCTTCATGGGGGGTGTTTCTATAATCCCGTAGGAGTCGGCACAACGCCTGGTGAGGGTCGACTGCCTCTACTCTGGCTCTTTGTCTCGTCTTTTTGATCGACGCCATGAAGCGTTCCGCCATGCCATTCGCTTGCGGGTGGCGAGGAGTCACCTTCATGTGTTCAAACCCCAAGTGTTCCGCTAGTGTCCTGAATTTGTGCCCGCAGAACGGTGGCCCATTGTCGGATTTGACTGTTTTGGGGATCCCCCACTCGCTAAACACTTCCTCTATCGCGGCCGCTACTTGCGGGAATGCGGTGGTGGTGACTGTCTTGACGATGGGAAATCTTAAGTGCTCGTCTATGAAAAGCAGGAGGTAGTCACCAGCTTCCGTCGGCCCATAGAAGTCCATTGCCACGCGCTCCCACTGACGTTCTGGAATCTGTGTGTGTTGCAGTGGGGGTGGATGCTCTGGAGGGGCTGTGCACTGGCATGCGTGACAGTTCCTCACCCATTCCTCCACTGCCGTGTCTAGAAATGGGAACCAGACGTGGCACCTCAGCTGCTTCTTTGTGTTGTCGGCTCCTCTGTGTCCTTCATGGGCTATGTTGACGACCTCGTTCCTTAGCGTGGCAGGGATGACGATTTTGCACCCTCTGAGGAGGAGGATGTTGTCTTTGACGGCCAGTTCCCTATGTATCCTGGCCAGCCTCTCAATCTCCTGTTTGCACACCCCCGGGTGCGCCAGCATTGCTCTGCGATGGTCGTTCCACTTGTTGGTGGACGCGAGGCTGATGGCGAGGGCCGTGGTAGGGTCAGCAGCTGAGGCGGCGGCAACCCTCTCAAGGGATAGCGCAGGTGGTAGTGAGTTGGCTGATATGTACTGTACATAGGCGACGTCTCCCTTCCGGGTCAGTGGCGCCCCGACGGGATGTCGTGATAGATAGTCAGCGGGGTTAAGGTCACCCCCAGGGCGGTGTACAATATCGTAGTTGTATTCCTGCAGGCGGATGCCCCACCTCTCAATCCTGGGGGGCATTTTGGTGTGTGGGTTCCCAAATAGGGACAGCAGGGCCCGATGGTCTGTGATTAACGTAAACTTTTTACCGATGATGAAGTTATGGAAATGCTCACAGGCCCAGACAGCGGCCAAGCTCTCCTTCTCTGCCTGGGAGTAGGCGAGTTCCGGGGTGGGCACCGCCCTACTCGCGTAGGCGATCACGTGTCTTGGGTGGACATCTTCACCGCTGGTCTGGGCCAGGATGGCGCCAAGGCCCACCGGGCTCGCATCCACGACAATTTCAGTGTGCCACGACGGGTTGAAGTATGCGAGGCGGTGCGCCTCCGTAAGGGCACGCGTGATGTCTGAGAACGCTTCACGACAGGCAGGTGTCCACTCGAAGATTGCCTCCTTTTGTAGAAGTTTCCTCAGCGGGTCGGTGAGGGACGCATAGTGGGGTATGTATCTCACGCAGTACCCCGCCATGCCGAGGAATGAGCGGACCTCGGCTACCTGTTGCGGCTCACCCAGGTTAGTAATCGTGTCGACCTTGTCAGGGTCTGGGAGCATCCCTTCGCGGGAGAAAATGTGTCCGAAAAATTTCAGCTTTGACTTGCTAAACCGACACTTGGTGATGTTGAGCGTGAGGCCCGCCTCCTGAAGTGCCGCGCATGTGGCAAGCAGGGCCTTGTCATGGGACTCCTTTGTCGATCCAAAGACGAGGATATCGTCGCTGTAGTTTAGCGTGCCTTTGATCGGTCTGATTACCTGCCGTATGGCCTCCTGAAAAATTTCCGCAGCGGATGAGATCCCGAAGTTTAGCCGCCGGTGTCTGTAGAGTCCATCATGGGTGGCGAACATTGTGATGGGCCTGGACTCCGGGTGTAACTCCAACTGATGGTACCCTTGAATGAGGTCGAGCTTGGAGAACATCTGTGCGTTGTTTAGTTGGACGATCATGTCTTCGATGCACGGTCGCGGATGTCTCTCACGCTGAATAGCGGTGTTTGCCACTCTCATATCCACGCACAGCCGGATCTTGCCCCCTTCCTTGGGCACGACCACAAGGGGGGATACCCATGGCGTCGGCCCCGTGGCAGGTTCGATGATGCCATCGGACAGTAATTGTTGGAGTGCCTCCGACACTGCTGTTTGTAGGTGAAATCCAACTCTCCGTGGGTGTTGTGGTACTGGCGTTACCGATGGGTCGATGTGCAGCCGGATGGGGGGGCCTTGAGCTTGCCCAGGCCTCTGCATAGGTTAGGGAAGTCTCTTGCAATGTCAGCTTGTGTGATCACGTTTTGTGATTGATAGCACGTTACGGTGCCGACTGAGTCTCTCAGATTTGGGCCGTTCGAGGTTGCCGCGATGATGTCTCCCGATTTCACGTGTATTTCAATTAGCCCCAAGCGAGACGCCGTGTGGTAGCTGAGTAGGCATCGGCTTCTGGCGAGTGACCGGATGATGTGTATCGTCGTGTCAATCTGCCGGCCGTTCAAGAGGAGACGTTGCGTGAAGCATCCCACTGTCTGTAGGGGGGGTTGCAGCACCCCACTGGAAGATCCTCGAGCGAGAGAGTTCGAGTGCAGGTGGGTTCGGAATCTTGGCGTAGTCCTGCTCACCCATAATGTTAACGGTTGCGCCTGAATCAATCATGAATTGGAACTGGTAGTTACCCATTTTGACAGGGATTTTGGGGGCCTCTCGGGCCTCTTCAGTGTCAAGTATAAGATTGACAAATTCGTCCTGGTCATATGTATCATAAGTCAAATCGTATGCCCCTTCCTGTTCATCGTGGTAGGCAGTCTCGTATCTGAAGTCCATCGGTGGGTGGTCATATTCGTCGGTGAGAAACCTGGGTTGATCTGCCTGGTCAGGCTGCGTCGAGTATCCCTGGGGTTGGTACTCATCAATGGCTCTGATGTATCGCCTTTGTCCCAGCCCTTGTTGGTTGTATCTGGGTTGATTGTATTGTGGAGGCTGCGGGCGGAACGGCGTCCTGGTCTGTGTTGGAGGCCTCATCGGCGGAAATGGTATGCCTTCTCGGCATGCAGAGTGAAAACGACCCTCTCTTCCACAGTTCGTGCACCGTTGGGATAGCGCTGGGCACGACCCAGCATGGGGAAATGACATCCCACAACGATAGCATTGCCGCTGTTGGCGGGGGACTTGCGTGGGTTGCGTTCTGTATGGATGTGAGCCGCTGTCCCCTGGGCGAGATGGCTGCATGGCCGCGACAAGCTCGGCTGTCTCTTGTTTGGGGTTGCCCGGATTGCCCATGGATGTGGCTTGGGCGTCGACCCTTTCATGTATGCGGGCGAGTTCGCTCACCTCTTGGATGGTGAGAGGTTTCTTCAAGAGCTGTTTCTTGAGGGCAGGGGACAGACATCATTCGATGACTCTCAGTCTTATGGCTTCCTCTAGTGAAAATACGTCAAATTGGCAGTTCGCGCCTTTTACCCATAGGCGGGTTATGAACTCATCTACAGTCTCTTGTGGCATTTGGGTGCACTTATTGAACAGGTAGCGTTCATAGTCACGATTGACTTCTATTATGAGTTTATCCAGCGCCGTGATTAAGTTTTTGAATGTGTTCTGTTCCGCTGCAGGGATCGTCTTCACTACGGTTTTTTTCTCCCCACCTACCAGGTTGAGAAAAATATCCCTGATGTTGGGAGAGTCACCATCGCCAGACCCCCTTACGTAATGTTGGAAATCCTCCATCCAGTCAGTCCATCTCGGTCCCTTCGTGGATTGTGGGGTCATGGTGAAAGGCGGGGGTAGCCGTAGTTGAATTGGCTGCATCGCGCGTACTTGTTGAGGCGAGCTGGGCCCGGACCCAGAAGTGGAACCCCTTCTGCTCATGATGGCTGGTGATGGTAGCTCGTGGAGGCGTGGGCGGGATCACCAACACGCGGATGCGGGAAAACCAAGCGGACTGTCAGGGCCCAACTGCACACTGCTTCGTGCTTCTGCTCTCGCTGGGGCAGGCGGCCTTCTCCTGGTGGAGCGGAGGGAGGACGGTGGTGGCGCGTGAATGCGCGTGACGGCAGCGTGCAACCGTCGCCAGGACAGGAGGAGGCCTGGATGTGGGTGGACGTGCGTGCGGACTGCCGAGCACGAGTGTGGCGGACTGCCAAGGAAGGAGTTCGGAGGCACGGAGGTGGCGGATTGCCAAGGAGGAGGAGAACTCCGTCGTGAGTACGGGATGGCCTTGTCGCCAGTGTTACCCACATGGGTGGGCCAATAAGGAGGACGGGCACACGGAGTGGAAACAAACAAATCTTTATTCATCCGATGTCTAACAGGAACTGGCGCTCTCGCGCCTTACCCAGAACTCCCCTCTTTTCTTCCCGCTCCCCGCTACAATAACTCCGCCTTCCCAACGGTGGGGGCCTCGCTCATTAACCCTCGAGTGCCTGGCAACAACTTGTAGCCACCGGTGATACCGTACTGTTGACCTCCTCTGTTTCAACGTTAACAGGCTCATGCGTGTTCAACCCAGACCGGACAGGTTCCCCTGTTAACGTGCTTAAGAGAGGGGTTTCGATATTGGGCAGGCTGCCTATTGCGGAGTCACACGCTTTTGCGTGCAGTCGCCGATTTGACTGAATACGCCTGATCAAGTCACTACAGGACATGATTTTTCTTGCAGGCAGAACAGTGTAAGGCTTAAAACGAAGGGGTATGTAAAAGTAAGAATACACAGCCTACCTTGGTTGGTGCTGTGGCCTCCCTTGCAACTCCCTTACACAAACCGGCACTAGCGTTTGTGCCAGGCGCGTTTGCGTCTGCATTTTACATTTATGATACTGGAAGTCTGGGAATTGTAGTTCCTAGGACTTCCACCACGCATGCAAAACAAGTTTTCTGCTTTAAACCGCATGGATCCTACTTCGAGTGGATGGATTAGTGCACACAAGCACCATAAGGAAGCATCAACAGATTATCGCAATGCAATGCAAATGGAAGAGAGACAACGATCAGAAATGTTAATAACAAGTAAAATAAATCAATAAAAGCTATTTATCTGCACAGGCTCACGTAACACTGAAAATGGAGAGCTTCACCAAAAACGCCATCAGTCAATAATCAGGACTGAATTCTATTTATATGCACTGTCCGGTGGCTTGCGCCTGCGTTTTAAATTTAAGCTACTGAAAGTCTGGGAATTGTAGTTCGCATGCAGAACAAGTTGCAAATTGCATCCAGTTGCATCCAGAGTCAAGGCAGTTTTCGCTGCACGCTCTGCCGACGCTGACCGGGGTAAGATCGAATAGTTGCAGATCCAGGGTTTTTCTTCCCATAGAGGGTTTTCCCTGGGACGCTTGTTCTTCCGTGGTCTGTATATATATATATTATAGATCCAGGAGGGTGCAAGGATCCCAGGAAGCTTCTCACTTTCTACTGGTTGTGGCGTCTGGTGCAGGTTAGTGTTGACAACTTCCTATTTACTTGCTTGTTTGACGAGATCAGCTTTACACGTGGGTCACTAGCCATTAGCTTTCTACAGCGGGAAACTAGACCCAGTGATGAGAGGTCACTACTCTTGTCAGCAGACACTAGCTGCACCCACATTTGCAGTGGAGAAAGCAGCAAGTTTTACCATGGGATGCAGCGCCACTCTTTTTGTGGAACATGCTGTCTTCGCAATACTAGAACGACCCAAAAGTACACCGACTACACAAAGGGCTTCAGGATATGAGGTGATACTATCAAATCCAGCCATCAAAGTAGTAAGTTGCCAACCGGTGAACCTGGCGATATTCGTCGCCGAGCCCATAGAGGGGGGAAATTATGTACATGACCGCACTACAAATATAGACAGCTACGATGACATCCCGAGAGTGAGAGAGAACTCACTTCAGGGGGAGAAGTATTTTATATTGATGGCTCGTCAACTATAGAGCAGACCACGGTGGTGAGACATACCGGGAAGGCAGTAGTGAGGTTAAAGGTGGATGAAACAAGCAAGATGTTAGTAAGCACATGTTTACCGTCTCATTTTTCAGCACAAGCTGCAGAGCTAGTGGCTCTAATACTGCCACTGGAACACAGTAAAAACAAGGAAGTGACAGTATATTCAGATTCAGCATGTGTGACCTCTCCAGTGCGTCTACTTATGCGCTCTGATGCCTTAGGGCCTGGCGTGCTATACAAATAAACAAAATACAAATACAAATACAGTCCATTCTGGACTGTCACGCTGGTAAAGGAGGGGCTTCCGATGTGCTGACGGGTCGCTGGTGCAGCACTCACTCCTGTTGGGCAGACTGATAGAAGCGCCCCAATTCCCAATACGCATAGCGGTTGTGAAATGCCAGGCCCAAACGAGGAGGGAGGATCCCGTCTCCAGGGGCAACAAGGAAGCAGATGCAGAAGCAAAATGCGCAGCATATTTCGAGGACATCTTAGATATGGACACCCCAGCTCAGGTGGCTAATTATATATGAACAATGGTACTGAAGGAAGGCTACAATACACTACCATTGACACAAATAATGGATTTACAGGGAAGCGTGCCGAGTGAATCGAAGGAATTATGGGTAAAAAGAGGCTGTTCTATATCACCTGCAGACGCCCTATGGCAACAAGAAATCACAGGTAAGGTACTAATGCCCCTCTCGTTGTTACACACAGCACTGACACAACTACACTATCCTACCCATATGGGGAAGGATGTACTTGCTGCTCACATTGGAGTAGATTGGTTCTGTCCCAACCTGGCAAGGCACATGGCTGAATTTATGATTAACTGCATTGTGTGCAGGCAATTCACAGCAGGCCATGCACTAAGGGTAGTGAGAGGAGCCATACCTCGCCCACTGGGTCCATTCCAACATCTTCATGTTTCCATTATGTAGACATGCTCCAAGTATGTCAGGGCTACCACTACATGGTAGTGTTTGTATGCCCGTTCTCCCGATGGATTGAATCCGGTCCGAGTTCCCATCCTGATGCCCTCTGGGCGGCAACATTCCTGGTTAGAGAAATGTTCCCAAGGGGGGGGTGAATGTGAGGTCCTGCGGTCTGACAATGGCCCTCACTTCGGCAATGAGATGCACCATCACATTACTGCTTTGCTAGGAATTCAACACAAATTCTCCTGTGCGTTCCATTCGCAGTCGAACGGGATATGTGAGTGCCTCAACGGGCTGCTCAAAGAGTGCATTGCCAAGATAAAAAGTGACCTTAAATAAAAGTTGCCTCCACTGTCTGCCTTTAGCATTATTCGCATTGCGCACAAACCAGTTTCCAACCACCACTTACACCCACACGAGGTGGTAACCAGACAGTGCATGCAACTTCCCCTCACTCCTCCCACTAGGGCGCTGACAGACACAGAAGCAATGCCTCATATATTGGGACAAGAAATGTATGATTACACTGCTACCTTGATAGCTAGTTCCTCTTTTATTTCTTGCCAACTGCAGGCACGACGGGAAACGGCTCAAACCACCACAACTCTACCCCAGGGACACCATACTGCTCCGAGACTTCACCAGGACTTGGTTCAAGCCCAGATTCATGGATCCTCACAAGATCGAGGAAGTAACAGATCGAGCAGGGAAGATAAAGGGCCAAAAGGCATGGAATTTCCGCAGTGACATCAAGCCCTGTCAAGCAGCCATCTCTCCTAGCAACGACAGCAACAGTGCCAATATCCTGCAAGAAGAAGAAACGGATCAACTAATAGTATTACAGCCAGCAGAGGCCAGCCTATGATTAATCGCTGCCGAGCGAGATAGGGAAAGGACTCCTACACATCCAGAGTGAGGATACACTGTTTGTTTATTATTGTTCTTTTCGTACACTAACAGCATTGATCGTGAAAGTAGCGACTGTGATTTCTCCACTGTCCCAAGCTTCCCCAAGACCTTCACCCCACGACCTTCCAAGGCCAGTTTATCCATTTTGTTAGGAGGTTCAACCATGTAAGAAGGCCCTCACCCAGTTTATTCTTTCATATTTTCCTGGCCTATTTGTCACAGGCATACCCACGACTTCATCAAGGAAGTGCCTCAGTAGTCTTTGAAGTTCTTCGTGACCCTAGAATACGTGGTGTCTGGGAACAATTATTCTTTATTGCAGTAAAACAACATTGCGACAGCAGTGCTTCATCTTATAAGTACTAACACCATAATAACACATTTCTAGCGCATTGCAGGTGGTTCATCAATATCTTCATAGCTACACAAGGTTCTCGCGCGGATTAAGTTATGAATGCCATTTTAAAAGGTGTGATAATGTTGACTTGTCTTCTTTTTTCACTTGGCATCTTTGCTCAAATATTTTGCCGAATGTCTTTCATTGTAGAAAACAAAGCTGTGACCCCTACTAACACAACCCCAATTCGGGTAGGTGTTGCTACCATGTCAGGTCCGGAGGTAAGCACTGCCGGACCAGTAAGGAGAGGTAGACGCAGTGTTTATGAGGATGTAGGAGGGGTTGATTCCCATCTTACCGATAATGCTCGAGTATCCAATAACATGTGGTACAAGCACATGACTAAAGTAGGTAAACAGACCACTGGAGAGAGCTGCTGTGTCTGCTCTCTCATCCCTTACGCCATGCATGCCTCCAGAATGTTTATAGCAGCTGAAATACCAACAGCAAGAGCACAGTGCCTTATGTACCTATCAATGACTACCACCCGAGGAAGATTCCAAGGGAAACCGGCAATCTTGTGGATGTCAAAGACAACGTTTCCCTATGAAGGCAGCTCTATAAAACACTAGACAGGATGGACAGTTATTGGAAAAAGAGCCAAGCTATTCAATATATCACTGACGTCCCACAGAAACAAGATACAAAAACAATAACAATAAAAGAATTACCTTGCCCCAAGAAAGGAACAGCAGAATAGGAGGAGCACCAGGATGCTGGGAAAGTCCACAAATGCTTGTATATGGCCAAGTATACACATCCGAATGATGGAAAGAGGGAGTATTGGGGATCAAGGCGCATACGCTCCTAACCTCTCTAGTTCGTACAGTGCAAGAAGAGAATGACTAATGCCTAAAAGAATGGGAATCAAGTGCAAAGCTACCAACATGGGTAGATAATGAGGCCGGGCAAATGCCCATAGTACCACTAAAAGGACCAGTATTATGTTTCCAGAAAAACCCGAGCAGTAAAAGTTGGAGAGAACAAGGAATGCAAGCAGACAGTGAAAGCTCCAGGCATGAAAGTTGGAACAGCAGTACTAATGGATCACTATTGGGCTTGCAGATCCAAGTCATATGAGAAACTACCACCCAACTGAGGTGCGGGGGGGAGTATGCTCACTGGTACACATTAACACACCAGCTTTAGTAGTGCCACAGAAGGACATCAAGATAGACAAATTCCCTAAAATGGACTCCACCAGAAGATAGAAGAGGTCTGTCGATTTAAGTAGAGTGAAAAGAGGAAACTGCATATTGCCGGCAATGGAGGACTCTCTAGTCGACATACCACCCGAGCATCGATTATTCAGCAGGACAGAAATGTTCTTTGCATCCATTGTTCCAGCAGTCCAGACATACACAATCGCAAAATGGCTCCAGATAACGAGATGGGAGCTGATGCATACTATAAACTCTACCGTCAACGGCTTCAACTCCATAAAAGAAGAGCACCGAGCAGTAAGATTAATGCTCTCCAGAATAGATATGTTCTAGATCTCCTCACAGCAATGGAAGGAGGAGTTTGCGCCAGGATCGGATCTTCTTGCTGTACATTCGTTCCAGCAAATGACAAAGCCAAGGGGACACTCACTGAGGCGGTTACCAAGCTATCACAAATACATGCCAAAATGGAGGAAGAAGCAAAAGGTGCAGAGAAAGCTGATGGGTGGCTATCATACATCTTCTCATGCATACCTACATGGATGGCCAATGGACTGAAGGTATTGCTGGCAGCATTAGTTCTAGTACTACTGGGACTATGTGTGATCGGAATATGTATCACACAATTCTGAAAGGCGACAGAGAAAACTGTAGGAAGACACAACGTCCGAAGAAGACAAAATAATAGCAGCTCGAGATACCCTCAGGACACAAATAACATTCCACTGTTCCCGACCAGAGTAGTGTTCGAGGATCCCAACGACTACAAAGAATATTGGGGAAAATGGGTGTGGTGTAACCCTGAAGGAGATTGCTGTTACGTGACATGTATTTTGGATGACCATGCAAGATTTTATGGACACTTAGGAGGAGTAACAAAGATTTGCCTACCGAAGGTGAAGGTGAATAGGTTTGGAGGAGTGGTCAACAAGTCAACCAGAGGGGGGACTGAAGAGAGGATCCCCGGAATGGCCATCATGTCCCCTATGCACATATCAGTCAGAAGGATAAGAAACAAGAGATGCCACTAGCTGTTTGGCCAAGCACAGAGTGAATCAGCATATCCCACATATGGGTGTGAAAATGCATTTGGTTCAGTCTCCTACGTAGAATATATATTGGCCTAACCACATTTGCATTTCACATCCCACTACAAATCTATTGCTGCAATAATGATGGTCATGGTGCCATTTTGTTTTATCCGCCATCTTGTATGTAATGTTCAGTGCCTTGCTCATTCCTCGTTTTCGCTCTGAACGCGGTAGAAGTCTGTGGCATGAACTTTCCGATATTTACGAGACAGGAATGCACATTCTGCTGAGCGTGTTATTTCTCTTACATTGTAGAACCTTGAAGCCTTTACAGCAGCATAGCTAATCTACAAGTAGGTGCCCGACTGTCTCGACCATGTTTTCCCCGCTGAACCATTAATTGTAATAATGTGCATTTGAATGGTGCTCCGCTAGAGAAAACCCTATAACCTAGCTTTAGAGCAGACTGACCTTAGACTCCAGGAGCAACATAGATCAGCTGTACAGCAAATGTTACCTTGTACCAGAGAACACAATATGCCCCCATGCACTGTTTTTGCCCTGCTCCCAGACAGTAAATTGTCAGTAGGAGGACAGGGAGATATGTAAAACTGTTGTCGTAGTAATACAATCTGCGTGGCAATCTTATGGACCCTATCATATGAGGGGGCTGGACAAGCGTTTCATATATGATTCTGAATGTATATATGTGCACGATTTTGGCGACTGAGGGCACTTTCCAGCCACAGTATTTGTATGCATGCCTCGTGGGGCGCCGAGACGTGTTGCAACTATAATAAGCTTTGTTCTTTGACCTTGTGACTGGCTATTTCCATTTCTTTGTAGTAAGCCTCATTTTGTGGTCTTTCAGATGGCGCATGAACAGGGACCCTCCCGTTGATGTTCCATTCGTTGATGGGCGAAGACGAGGCTATCGGATTGAGATCAGTGAGCAAAAGGGGCCCCTTCACAAGAGACGTGTTTCCTCGCAGACTGCTACGCCCGATCTCCAGCCGATTGCAGCGCCTAGAGGACATTACGGCAAGGGTTCTGGAATCAAGGCTTGTTTTGCCTGTTTGGAGGAATTGCCAGCCACAGCGATTGTCCATTGGACTTGATTGGAAATCAGGTGAGTTTGTTTCAGGAAGGAAACACCCTGATGATTTGATTTGTAGTAGTATTTACGCGTAAATATTTTGGCCAGGTAAGACTGTGATTTTAGTATACCTGGTAAATTGTCATCCTGTTTTGCAATGTTTTGTTGTAAAGGAAGACAACCTAGTCATTTGAAATATAGTCAACCGGCACCACCCAAGGGGTCAGCGGTGTATGACATGTATGTATCTCACGGCTTAGGCGCAATTGTATTCAATGATATTTGGCATCGACAAACCAGACATGCTCCAGATCTTCAGTGGCCAGTCCAGGGAAGTTTTGAGTTGGCGAGAATAGAATATTTGGAATCTGTATTATTGCGCAAAAAAGCTAGACCAGCTGCATTTGATGCTATTAGGGATTGGAAGAAGGAAGCAAATAAACGACTCAAAAGTAGAGAGAAGCATGCACGTAGACATATGACAAATGCAGGAAAGGCTTTAGTACATGACCAGCAGAAGCAGAGCGAGGCCATTAGGAGTCTGTATAGGGCCTTTCAATTGGATGTGCAGAAAATATACCCATCGCAAGATTTGCATGTATCAGATGAGTTGTTGAATAAGCTACTGAATGAGCAGAGGTGCGATTCAAGAGCCGATTCAATTGCACCACCTCCTTATGCATCCCCTCTGTATCAGCACCCAGTCCAACTGTACCAGCTGCTGCTACACCAGTCGTGCCAACTGCACCGACATTTCCTCCGCCGCCGAGCGTGCATCATTTATTTTTGCTCTCATTGCCGGCTGCCTCCACTTCCACTTCCTTTCCAGTACATAATGTGATTGAATTTGATTGAAGAATAGTGACACATAGTACGATATCTGCAGAGAGAAAGAGGGAACTGCATGAATGGGCTGAGACATACATGGAGGGGGGTGATAAAGCGGCTGCTATGAGTGCAATGTCTGACCATGGGGGTATTCCTGAACTGAAGGTATTGATAGAACACATGGGAGTGTATCTTGCTGAAGTATGGAGTGATTTGACTGGTTCAGCTATTCCACAGGAATTGCAGGATTTGAATGTTTTGTTTCGTTCAAGAGATACTGCAACAAAGATACGCGAGCATGTCGAGTTGTTTGTATATAAGCGTAAACATGATTGTTTACATAAAGCTGAATAGAATAGGGATAAGCAACACACATCATACGTACAGACACAATTTTTGCCTCCATCGAAACCCGTTCGTGAAGAGATGCATATTTGCACAAGAGACGCGCTTAGATGGATTTCAGATGTCTCTATTTCTCCTATTGAAGTGCATGATACCTTTAGTCAGTATACACTGGCTATGCAGTGAAAGGTGTTACAAGTGATGGTTGTGTATTTTCAAGATTAATGCATGAAGAGAAACTTGTGTTGTCCGGCGGATATGATGGCGATTTATAAAAGAGCATTTTCACCCGATACCACGTTAACCTCTTTGTCACGATTTGGCCCTATTGCTTAACAAGCGTTCAGAACTCCCTACTGTACAATTGTCTATGAGAGGTTCCCCCGACACTAGTGCCAAAGGTAGAAATCCCAGCTGCAGTACAGATGCCTGCTTCCACTATTCCAGCGCATTATATTTCACAGTTTGTTAATATTCCATTTTTAAAACAGGAAGTGAATACGATTAAGCAGCCCATTCCAGACATTAGAAAGAATCCTACAAGGTTCTATTAAGAGATAGAATCAGTTGTGAATTTTTCAGTTTTCACCTTACGGGATATTGACTTGCTGTTTCCTGAGATCCTACCTGCGGATTTATGGAACCAAATTAGAACCGTAGATGATCATGCAGGGATGGGCGATACTTGGGATCCCTGACACAAGCTGATGAGGCTAGGAAAGCAGGCGAGAAACCGCCTCAGGCTATACTGATGTTACCTTACAGTATAGTGACCAAACTGAAGACTTTAGTGCCTGAGAAGAGAATTATATGAGACAAATTGACAGCATGCATGCAAGGAAAGACTGAGGGTGCGACTGAGTTTTTCAAGTGGTTTGAGCTAGTGTTTTCAGATTTTAGTGGGCAAGATTTGAGTACGGAACCAGGAATTTGTACGAGGATTGTTGCCTGACATTCAAACTCAGATCATGACATCTGAAAGTGCATGGCAAGCAAAATCGCAATCCGAAGTGCTACATATCTAGATGCACTAGCCATTACTGAAACCTGGCTACATGAAGCCTCCGGACCAGATATCTGCCAAACCCTACCCCCAGGCTACATAGTCTTCCGCCAAGATAGAACATCAAGGAAAGGAGGAGGTATTGCCCTAATTCTCAAAGAAACCCTCAACGCTAGACAAATAAATACTACTAAGTCAGACAACTTGTGATGTACTCTCAGTAAAAATATCTCTCTTGCCAAATGACACTATAACATTACACACAGTTTACCGCCCTCCAGGCCCCCCTCTCGACTTCCAAGCCAGCATCACACACCTCCTAGGCAACAACCTCAAAACTAACACCAGATCCATTCTCCTAGGAGACCTAAATCTGGGCTTCAGAGACCCTAATGACAAGAAAGGCAAAGCTCTCGCTAAAGCCCTCCTAGATCTAGGCTTTACCCAACTGGTCAACAACCTGACCCACATCAAAGGTTGCATACTGGACTGGACAGCGGATCACAATTGTGATGCTGGCATCAGCTCCAACACGCCACGTCCCTGGACTGACCCCCACCTGCTGCACTTTTTCATACCCTCCAAAATTAGAGGTAAACCTAGTCAACCTGTACCAGCCACCATGGCAAAGGTCTAAAAATTACTCAGCAAGGACAGAATTCTCACCCTCCTTGAAACCTCAGCACTAGCACACTTTAAATCTAACGACCCAAGAGAATTAGTAGAGCTCTATAACACTACTCTTAAGGAGGTACTAGACGCCGCAGTCCCTCTGGAAAAAGAGTGCCAAACACATACTGCATGCCAATTCATGGTTCACTCAAGAAATCATAGACATGTGTACCTCCAAACGTGCAGCACTGACCACATGGCCTTCCGTGCTCACATGAGATACCTACCTGGCAGTATTAACACAATACAAAAAGGCAATCTCCACAGCCAAAGCATCTGCCTATAACACCAGAATCGAGACCGCAAACTCCCAATCCAAAGTGCTGTTCGCCATTTATAATGAGCTGACCATTCCTCCCACCTCCACTCAACCCACAGAGAAACAGTATTCAACAGGCCATGTTAGTGTCGGGGGGTTTCTCCCGGGGTCGGCTGAGCCTTCCGCGGACCTCCGGGCTGGGAGGCCCCAACTCCTCCCACGTATCCCAAAAATGAGTATGAGACACACACAAGAAGCAAGGTGGTTCTGCTGTTTATTGAGTAACGGCAGGGATGGGTCTAGGATCGTATGCGTCCGTCCTGACTCTCGAAATTCGTGGGGCTCGCAGGCCCCTTTTTGCCTCAGTATGACGCGCTACTTGCGTCACCTGGGAAAGTTAGCAAAAAACCTACCGCCACTCTGGATTGGTTCCTCGAGTGGTAGGGTTAGAATAGCATACGTATAGAGAGCGCTGTTAGTGGTTAAGGGTCAGTCAGGTGGTATACTTGGGTTGTCCCTTCTATTAGATACATGAAAATTGTTACACAAAAACCCCTAATGATTGGCTAATGTTAATGGCGTCAGTGATGAGTGCCCCATGTCCTGATTGGTCCATTTGCGAGCCCCCGAGCCTGGGACCATCGTTGTTCCCAGCTCGCGGTGTACCTGTCATTTGCAACAATATGTAACTATGTGTTTGTGCAGACAATGCGTGGATTTGCTCATATGCCTGAGAGCAGACTATTCCCACCGCTGTAGGTGTCCATTGGGTCATTTCATTGTTGCAGCCTGTGTCTCAAACGTGGGACCTAGGCGACTTCTCCCTCCTGGGTCTGGCACCCTGTCAGGTTCAGCTTGGTCACGTGAGGACAGACCGTGGTTGAGGCAGAATTCTGCACATTTAATGTTGTATTCTCCACTGTGTGTCTGGCTTAGTTTGCAGGTGTGACCTTGGCTTCGGCTTGTTGCATGCGAGTTGCAACATTGCCCCCTTGGCTGTCAGTTCTCGCTGGGCTCATTCTGCAGGGTCAGCAATTGTACTCTTGCTCATTCAATGTTCGTGGAGGCTCTTGCTTGCGGCCTACTTGGGCCTGGTGCATAGGTGGGGATGTTTAATGCACGGCACTTTAAGTTGCGGTATCACATTGCTTCATATCCAGTATCATGTCTTTGTTGTATTTTCATCACAATGCAAGGGTTAGGGGAAGCGTCAGCAAGCATTTTAGATGGATGCTTTGTGCGTCTTGCGTTTCTGCATTTTGAAAAACCTATGTGAAAAATAATAAAGATGCGCGTCAGTGGGTGTGTCCGTCACCTACGTCATAGCACTGAATATGTTCTTCGTGTGGATTGGTGTGGGGGTGTCCAGTGTGCATGGTTGCACGGGTGTTCTGACAGTTGGCTAGGTCGTCATGGCATCTCTAACGATGTGTTTATTTACTGTTGAAAGGTTTAGTCGAGTTCATCCATGCCGCAGGTGTCGGCTTGAGCAGGGCAGGCTGGTGGGCAGGCTGATGGGCACATCCGTATGTTCCTGTACCAGGGTATTTGGTCGTCTGGTAGGTAGGCAAATTCATCTTGTGGCGGGTGTCTGGGTCGCGATCCTCTAGGCCAGGGGCGCGAGGAGATTGGGGGGGGAGTCTTTTGTCCCATTCTCCCACTTCAGTCCCCCCTCTGGTCGACTTGTCGACCACTAACATATCCTTTTCCTTATCTCCTCTTAATCTCCATATTTTAGTTACTCCTCCCAGGTGTCCATAGTGGTTTACATGGTCCTCAAATGACCAATACATATACACACAACTTCCTCCCGGTGTGCAGTATACCCATTTCCCGATGTAGCTTCTCGGGTTTCTTGGGTTTTCGAGCTTCACGGATGGCGGGTCCAGGTGGTTGGTGATGATCTGTTTGCGCAATTTTTCTCTTTCCTTTATTATTGTGTCTGTGTGCTGGCCATCATCAGTTGGCATCAAGGGGTGCATACCAACCATTTCGATCATTTCGTCTGTAGTGCGTGCTTTCCGGGCTTTCCAGAACCTTATTATAATCAATGCAGCTCCAGCCAGAATTATACATCCAACTATAATCTTCAGCCCGTCCGACAGCCATGATGGCATCCATGACCATAACAATGAAAACCAGCCGTCAACCTTCTTCACTCCTTTACTTTCTTCCATCATTTTGGAGTGCATCAGGGCCAGTTGTGATACTGCTTCGGTGAGTGTACCATTGCCGGCATCGTTAGCAGGAATAAATGTGCAGCATGATTGTCCTATCTTTGCGCAAACTCCTCCTTCCATTGCTGTAAGGAGATCTAATACGTGTCTGTTCTGTAGTGCTACCATCCTCACTGCTCGCAATTCCTCTTTTATTGCGTTGAATCAATTTACTGTACAATTAATTGTCATCATCAGCTCCCATCGGGTTATCTGGAGCCATTTTGCGTTTGCATAAGCTTGTAGTCCCGGATGTATTATTGACAAGAAAAACATTGCTGCTCTGCTGAATAGACTGTGTTCTGATGGGATTGAAGTGAGTGCTGTTTCCGACCTTCCCCATAGGTAATTTCCTGTCAGAGGTTCTCCTTGTCTCTTTTTTCTATTCAGGACATTATTGTTGTTGTTGTTTTCGTTCTCTGACCCCTTCTGAGGTTGTACAGATCTCTTCTTCCTCTTGTTTCCTTCATCCATTTTAGGCAAGTTCACCATGTTCACATGTTTCTGGGGCACCACTAGTGATGGTACATTAATGTGTACCATTGTGCATATACCGTTCCACATAGGGGGCAGTGTGTGGTATGCCTTGTTTCCGCAGGCCCAGTAGTGGTCCATTAATACTGCTGTTCCTGCTCCTCCCTCTGGTAGCTCTAACACGCTGGCACAGTTGGTGTTGTATCCCACGTCCACTTCTCCTCTATGTTGGTAGCATAGCTTAGGTGCAGACAGCGGCAGTATGCTCATTGGGTCTTCATCCTTCTCCATCCATGTCAGCATGGGTACGTTCTTGCCCCAAATAGTCCAACATCTGTTATTGTGTTCATCAATGGTGGTAATATTTTCTTGTTACCATGTTGCTGCCAACCACTCCTATGTCCCATTTATTGTTCATGTATACCTTCCCCGTTATTGTTACCAGTGGTCTTTCCCAACACCCTTGTGTACCAGAACTTCGGTGGCGTACCAGTCACATGGTAGGTATTGTAGTGTTACTTTCTTCGTTTCTCCCTTTTCAGGACCACTTGTCATGTATCTGAATGCTTCAGCATGCAAACTGCTCTTGTGGTAACTCAAATAAGACTTGAGGAAGTTGTTTTCGTATGGATATGTGTCTCGCGTTTTCCACACCAGTCTCACCACCGTCCCTTGAAATCGCCCTCTCGTTTGGAATAGTGCCAGGTATATTATACATCGTGCCGTCTTTTCATCTATTTCTGTGGCAACAAATGTTCGAGAAGCGCTCATGGCGTATGGGATCAATGAGCAGACATAGCAGCTGTCTTCTGTTGTCTGCTTACCTATTTGGGTCATGTGCTGGTACCACACGTTGTTCGAGACGTGTGCTGAATCTGTTATGTAATTATCAATGCCTTTATTATCTGAGTATGTGCTGCGTTTAACTCTACTTCCCTTATGTGGAGGGTTGCTAGTACCACCTGACGTAACACCTGTTGCAGCCGTGGGTGGGGGTACGTTAGGTTTGGGTGCAGCCAAAATATTGATAGCATAACTTTTCTGCCATACAGAGGCAGCCAAAAAACCAGTGATCATCAAAACCCCTATCATTTTTATTACAAAAGCTAGTCTCACCGGCATTTACTCTTACCTTGCTGCAGTCCGGCAGCTTATTCTTTCGACGTTAAAGTTGCCCGCCTGAAAATTCTCAATACGCTTGTTACTATTGTTAGTTGTCGTTATCAAGCCCTCCCTATAAGGTAGTCATTCAGTGCCCAGGCGAAGAGCTGCTCCCACGCCAATCTAAGCGATCTGTCTCTTAGAGCAGGTAAGTGCTGGTGAAGATGGGGCATTGATTGTTCTATGGCCGAGATAAATGCGGTGTAGTGAACACGTACCCTCCTTCTTTTTAGGTACTTTGGCCTTTTTATGTGATATACAAATTGGTGTGATAGGGCTTCAGGGTAATTATCGTCTGAGGGTACCATCTACTCCTGGGCAATGTATGCTGTTAGTTACCTATTTTCATAGCAATACAATAACACACGGTACCTGCATGTGCGAGAAAGAAAAGGAAAACATACAAGTGTTTACATGTGTATGTGTGCAAAACAATGTCCTTCAATCGGGTGGTGGCTGTAGTGGGCAGGGGGTCTGGGGCTCAACTGGCGGAAGTCTGTTTACTCTTTGATCTCGTGACCATGGGATGGGCGGTATGCAAATCACCAGTGTCTATTTCAGTACTTGTCTCTGGGGATTCTGGGGGGTGACAGGGTATGGAGACACTGAGGTCGTCAGCTGTGGTAGACGTCTCTTTCTCCGTAGGTGACGCTGTCGCTGTTCTTCCAATGGCCCTGTCGGTGACGCTAGGGCGGGTCTGGAGTTTGCAGATCTTCACGTCGTGTAAGTGATTCCAAGCACGCTTATCCTGCAACTTTACTGCTCTCGTAGATACCTCCTCTACCAGGTGGGGACCAGTGAAGCGTGGGCTGTTCCACTTTCTATTGAAATTGCGGAGTAGCACGTGGTCACCTTTAGCAATTCTGCAGTTTTTCCTTTTCCAATTCTTTCTCCCCGTCTTCTTGTTGATAACTCTCAGACCCGCCCCGCGTGCGCTTGAGCTGTTGAGACACAAACACTACACTAGTAATCAAAGAAGACACATATTGGTACATTTCATCACCAAGAACAGTTGCAGTGTTTTCATAGTCTGTGAATGCTCTTGATGTTGGCGTTAGAGGAAGGCGCATTTGACGTCCGGTCACCACCTCGTGAGGAGTGAGGTGGTGGTCGGAGCCTGGTCTATTCCTTAGCTCAAATAGAGCTAGCGGAAGGCAATACAACCAACTCTTCTTTGTTGTTTGCTGTATCTTTGCGATTGCCTCCTTCAATAGGCCATTCAGGCGTTCACATATACCGTTGGCCTGCGGGTGATATGCACACGCAAATGTATGCTTGATGTTCAGTAAGGATGTGATGTGCTGAAACATTTCATTAGCGAAATGCGGGCCATTATCTGACCGCAATACTTTGCACACTCCCCACCTGGGGAAAACCTCCCTCACTAGGAATTTAGCTGCTCTGAACGCATCCGGATGTGAACAGGGTCCTGCCTCAATCCACCTGGAGAATGGGCATACTACTACAATCATATACCTATTTCCTTGACATACGTTGATCATATCAACGTAATCAATATGAATGTGCAGGAAGGGTCCCTCTGGCCGGGGTATAGTACCTTTTATCACTTGCAGCGTGTGACCGGCCGTAAACTGTTGACATGTGAGGCAATTGCTGATAAACTTTGTTACATGAGAATTTAACTCGGGGCAGAACCAGTCTTCCCTAATTCGTGCTGCAATAACTTCCTTCCCTGTATGAGCTGGGTGATGGAGCTGGCTCAGGGCTGTGTTCAATAGTGCCAATGGCATTACCATCTTTCCAGTGTTATCCTGACACCATAGTGCGTCAGTTGGCGACATTGTACATCCTCTTTTTACCCATATTTCTTTTTCTGCCATTGGTGCAGCCGCTTGTAACTCCATTATCTGTGTGGCTGGGAGGTGGGTGTACCCTTCTTTCATCAACATCTCTTTAGCTATCCCCCTCCCTCTCTCTGACTCTGGGGGGGTTCCAGATCTCACCAAAATAAGCAGCATACTTCGCATGTGCGTCTGCTGCTTCATTCCCTTTTGAGATATGATCTTCTCCATTAGTGTGTGCGGGACATTTAACCAAAGCTAGTTCTTGGGGATTATTTATTACTTCAATTAACTCAGCTAATAAGAGAGCATGTTGCACTGGGGTGCCGTCAGCTCTCCTAAACCCCCTGCTCAGCCATTTTGTCAACCCTGAGTGGACAGTAGACGTGACATATGCGCTATCAGAATATATAGTAACTCTTTTGTCAAAGCTTTCCTTCAACGCCAAGATCAGTGCAACCAATTCTGCTGCTTGAGCAGAATAATGTTGTGGTAACTGTACACATTTTACCGCCACACACACCAAAGTCCTCTGTCATTTTTACAACTGCTGCCCCAGTTCTCCTTATCCCATCACTCTGGTCTATTGTCGATGACCCATCAATGAACAACAGCTCTCCTCCATTTAGCGAATCCTCTTCAACTTTTCTAGTACATGAGTACATTTCAGTAGTCTGCGTACAATCATGAACATAGTCACCTTCCTCAATGACTTCCGCTATAAACCTTGCAGGATTAACTGTGCTGCATCTAACAATGGATAGTTCTGGTCTAGATAAGATGATCTCATAACCTGACGCCCTCTGCGTGGTTAGAGTGCACTTAGGCTTGTTCAATATTGCAAATAGTGCATGCTCCACAAATAGTGTGGTTGGGCACCCCATTGTAATAGATGATGATTTCTCTACCGCAAAGGCAGCTGCGGCGAGGCCTTGTTCGCAAGGGAAATGACCGAACATAACAGGGTCCAGGTGACCGCTGTAAAATGCTACTGGCTTGTATCCCATGCTTGTTTTTTGAGCCAACACTGCTTTCATTACTGCTGAGTGGCAACGTGAAAATATAAAGAATTGTCGTTCATAATCTGGGGTGGCCAGTACCGGAGCAGTTGATATTGCGTGTTTCAATTCGTCAAAGGCCTCTTTCATTTCCATTGTCCACCCCAATTTTTTCTGCCCTTTGTTAGCTTCTCTCAATGCTTCAAGTAGGGGTCCTATGTATGAGCTGTAATCAAATACCCATGCTCTACAGTAGTTGCACAATCCCAGGAACTGCTGCAACTCCCTCACTGTTTGTGGGAATGGCGTGTTTGATATGGCCTGTGCTCTTTGTGGTGCAATCTTCCTTCCGTGTTGGGATATCAGCTGACCAATGTATAATACCTGTTCCTGACAGTACTGTAACTTTTCTTTGTCTACCTTGTAACCCTTTTCAGCCAATATTGTCAGCATCTTCAATGAGTCCTCCCTGCACCTTTTTTCGCTTGTGCTGCAAATTATTATGTCGTCAACATATTGCAACACTGTACTTTCCAATTCAATGTTTCCCCAAGTCCATCTGTATTACTCTGTTGAAAATTGAGGGTGACTCGCAGTACCCTTGTGGCAACCTGGTGTGTTTCCATTTTGTGTTTCTGTACGTGAAGCTTGTCAGATCTTGTGAATCTGGATGCAGGGGTATTGAGAAAAAGGCATTTTTTAGGTCAATCACTGTAAATCGTGAGACCTCTGCTGGAATTCCACACAATATTGGGGCCGAGTTTGCTGCTATGGGGTATTATGCTTCCACTATGTTGTTCAAGGGCCTGAGGTCCTGGATGAAACGCCAAGACCCTCCTTTAGCTTTGCGCACTGGATATACAGTCGTGTTACATGGTGATTCTGATGGTACCAATATGCCATTATTTATAAGGGCCGTTATTGTTTCATATATGCCCTCATCTGCCTCTTTTGATAGTGGGTATTGCTTCACTCTAGGGAGTATTGCACCTTTTTTCAGTTTTATTCTTACTCCCCCGATACTTTTTATGCACCCAACGTCATAGGGACTAGTAGTCCACAATGATGTTGGAACTTTTGCCATATCCTCCTCAAAAAAGGGAACTGGGGTGGATATGGGTGCTTCAAGTGCCATTGCAATTTTCTGTGCCACTTGTTTGTATGTCACTCTTAGCCATATGTCTAAACTCATCATAAATACCATTTCACCCTCTTCCTTTTCCTCTGAAAAGAGCTCCTCGTCTGAGACCTGGGTGAGCCTGCATCCCTCAGCTAGTGCTATCACTGCCCTCCATGCTCTTCCTTCCCGGTCTTGGGCATGTACTGCGATGTAATCAGCAGTCGGTATAATGCTCTCCATGCTCACTGAAATCACCTTTCCTTCTGGTTCATTGGCTGGTGTTTCTGGTCTGAACAGATAGGCTGTTGGCCTCCTCCAGATCTTCCCTTCTATTCCTGGCATCCATGCGAACGCCATGTCTGTTCCATACTGGAACAGTTCGCCATCTTCTGGCTCAGCCCTAATCACTGTCTGCCCACAGTATGCTTGCATAATTTGCCGTGCAGTGAGCATGTTTATTCCAGGGGTGGAACAAATTATGCCGTCCTCTGTGAAGGAGATTGTCATATTCAACCTGCTCATTATGTCTCTCCCAAGTATGTTTACTGGCGAGTCCCTTGAATATAAAAGCGGGACGGACATGTCATAATCCCCTATCGATAAGGGGATGTTATCAGTAAAGGGAACCAACCCCCTAACCCCAGAGAATCCTTGGATGTTCATGGCCTCACCTGACATCTTAAATTTACCTTCCCTTATGCAAGAATGGGTTGCCCCAGTGTCAACAAGGAATGATCATTTTTTGTCACCTATCGTTACCTCTATGCGTGGTTCCTCCGCACTATTAGGTGTCATCGACAGGATGGGACACACCAAGGACGTCTGTGGGCTGTCCTATTGTGGGTATAATGATTGACCACTTCCTGTGTAAGGGTTGTGTCCCAGGACCGTCACCCTTCCCAGTTGTGTTTGCTGTAGCTGTGTATTGGTAGAGGTTACCTTATGATCTTGAATTTGAGTGGGCTGTTGTACTTGCTGCACTTGAGGTTGTTGTGATATCGCTACCTGTTGCTGCGGTAGTGAATACGTCTGTGGCTGTTGTGTTACTAACTGTTGCTGCATATTTCCCGGTTGCAGTGCCTGCTGTTGTTGGTGGCCCTGCTGTTCCCTTGTAGGCCCTTGTTGTCCCTGTTCTCCCCATGCTGGTGTACCAGGTCTCATTCTACATGTGCGTGACGTGTCCTAATAATCCACAAATCCAACATACAGGTGGTTCACTGGTCTGCCATGGGAAACTCCCTGAATTGTCCTGGTATACTGGTTGCCCAGTGGGGTAGAAGCTTCTGAATCCTCACCCTTGCTGTTGTGCGTTATAGCCGTATCCCCTCCCCCTCATCATTCCTCCCCTTCCCCTGTTGTAATTATAATATCCAGCTCCTGGTGTTGAGTATCCTCCTCCCATGTTAGTTGTGTATGGTGGGGATGGTGGCAGCTGTTGTGCTATAATCTGTGGTGATTGAATTTGGGAGGGATCTTGTGCAGCCACTACTTGCGTGGGGTTTGGTGTCATTGTTGTAGGTTTAGTTATTAGTGCACCTTCCATCGTGTACTTAGTAAGTTTTTTCTGCACTAATTTAGCCTCTTCCGTTTTTCTATCCTCTTCCTTTTGTTTCATCTTTTCTTGCCATGTCCTACAATGATGTACTATAGTCAGTTGTATTTCCGGCCAAGCCTTTGCTTCCATCCCCACTACTTTCTTCAATTGTTTCTGCACTGCTTCCGGGAGCCCTTGTATTAGTATATGATAAAATATTGCTGGTGTCTTGTCCCATTGCTCTCTAGTTTCCATGCGCCACTTCTCCTGAATTTCCTGGATATAATCAACAGGATCTTTGTTCTCACGCATCTTGCGTGATGTAATTGCTCCTATGTCTGATGTGTCTGGGTATTGTACCCTTAGTGCTTGCCATAATGCATGTCTGCAGTTTGCGAATGGTGCCCCGTCGTGTGATGTGTTTGTTATTGTGACCCCGGGGAAGCCTGCTCTCTTCCAGATGTCATCTGCTGCATCCCCCAATATTGATATTAGGAGGCCCTTTACATCTCCTACTGCCAATTTCTGTCCTGCGGTGTGTTTTTCCATTTCATATATCCATTTCCCCGCACCTCCACTTAATGATGGGAGCCTGCACTTTATATTTTCTTTGTCTGCATGCTTCCAAGGGACGTATTGTGGTCTAACCCCTCCCCTCTACAAGAGTGGCATTAGATTGTGTCCTATCTGACCCCCCGGGTTCCCCAGAGTCGAGTCCGTATACCCCTCCTCTTCTTCCTTGTCGTCTACATCGTCTGTTATGTCCATATTTCCCCTGCTCGTAACTGTTTGTCCTCCATCTCTTCCCCTTCTTTTATCAATTCTTTTATTTGATGTGGGCGTGTGTACTCGTTCTTCCTGTCTGCGTCCAGGGAGATCTCTAAGCCTACCAGCGTAGGGTGTGTGTTCGTGAGGGGCGGGTGCGGGTGTAGGTGGGCATGTTGTACGGGATGAGTGTGGGGTAGTGGAGCATGTTGGACGGGATGATGAGGGTGTAGCTGCACGTGTGTGCCTTCCCGCCATTCCTTGCTCTTCCCCCTCACTTCCCCCCAGTTCTTATTTTCTTCTACAGGCCCACAGTGATTCCCTGTTAGTCCGGGTGATGTATAATTTATCTAAGCTTTCCCTTTCCCTACTTCTTCCTTCTTTCTCCATTCCTTCTTCTTCCTCGCTATAAAAGTCATCCAGGAGCGACAACCCCCAATCTGTCTTTTTCCCCCGAATCGTTACTGTTTTTAAATCTATTAAATCCGTTCCCCCCCCCGTTTATTCTTTACCAATTGCTCCCCTTTGTGCTGATGTTGTTGCTACTTCTGTGTCTCTGAGTACATATCTCCTTACTTCACTCTCCCCTCTCCTATCTTCTCTTTCCCCTTCTTTTTTCTCCACTATCTCTCTACCCACTTCCTCTCTTTTCTTTATTAATTCCTCCATTACTTCACTACTCATCTTTTCCAATATCCTTTCCTCTTCTCTCTTCCTTTCCCATCTCTCTCTTTCCCGCTCTAATATGCTTTCTATCATCCTCCCTTCTTTGTATTTCTTGGTCGTTTCTGATAGTATTTTCCTCTTCCATATTTCCATTTCCTTTTCTTTCTCTTCTTCCTCTCTTTTCTTGTCGCGCTGTGCTGCTCGAGATACCCTTTCTGCTGCTGCCTCTTTCGTTCTTCAGTTCGTTCCCTCATTTTTTCCAACTCATTCTTACTTTCTCTCCTTTCCCGTGCTCCCTCTCTTTCCTCCCTCTCAAGCTGCTTGATCAGGGCATTTTGCTCATTCCTTAATTCTGCTAATCGTTCCTCCAAAATCTCTTCTTTTTCTTGTAACAGCTCTTCATCCTTTATTTTCCTCCCTTCCCCTTTCATCTCGCTCTTACTCTCATTCTCCTCGTCCATTTTCCTTACTACCTCCTTCTCTTCTCCTGTTAATGAACCTCGTAATTTTAATAATACCTGCGCAGCTACCCACTCATGTCCTATTGCTGCAATTTGTTCTTCGCTGTTCTTCCCCTCCCCTGCGGACATCTTCGTATAAGTTGACCCTGTCGTACTTGTCGGCTCCCCTCCCGTGTAGCCACCTGTAGCTGTATATGGTGGTGGGCTGTATGCCGGGTTCAAATACCCCTCAGCCGCCCTTAATTGTTCTCTCACTATTTCTCGTAATTCAGTTAAAGGATATAACCCCCCCCCTTCCTCTTTTTTCACTACCTTCGCTAGGGGCATGTTGTCGCCCTGTTCCTTTTTTATTTTTATTTTTCGTTTAGGTTGCTACTCTTTTCTCCTCCCTCTTGTCCTTTCTCCGTGCATTGTCTGGCTTCACTCTCTTTTTCCCCATTCTGTTGTTCCTCCTTAACCTTCTTCTCCTCCTTTGTTTCCCCCACAGTGAACATTCCGTTTGGTCCTGGTCGGGACCCCTGGAACATTCTCCATAAGTTAAACACCTCCACGTGGTGTGTCAACTTCTTCCCCTTGTATGTGTTATGTAGATGGGTCAATAGTGAGTGTTGGATGTATGGGTCGAAACTGCCATTAGGCGGCCATGGTGTCGTCATTTTGTTGTCCGTCCCCTGTGTCCATTCTATGCTGTATTTAATCAGTTTCTCCCTATGAAGTGACAGTGTTTTACATATATGCTGTAGCGGGTAGTGAGGGTGTTCCCCCACCCTCCCGATCCTGTCCCGTATGACATAGTAGCACTGAGTTGTTATCCTCCCTCGATATGGTAGCGGTTATCTTGCTAACAATGAACGCTATACAATTTTCCGATGTTTTACCTGGCCCCGTAATTTTGGGGACTTACGATTGTCCGCTAAAAGAAAATAGTAAAATATAGTATTTGCATTTATATATTCTTTCTCTCTTTTCTTCTTTCACCTAACACCGTTACGGCCCCCTACGGCCGAGGCGCACGCCCCCTGCGGCTGCGTGCCCTGTGTGACGTTCTTATACAGCCGTCCCACTTTATTTCACCCCTCCTCCTCTTTCTTCACTTGTCGTGGCCGGCGTTCTCCGTGCGCGGCCACGTCCCTCTCTTCATCTTGCCCCGATGTAATCGATGTAATCGTTACTGTATATTTCTGTCTCCACTCCCTTACCATTATTCTCTTCCCTACCACTCCCCAACAATGCCTTGTGCTCGAGATATCCTATGAAAGCCCTACTGGTGACGTCACCGACCTCTTTCAAAACTACTGGTAAGTTCTTTTCATGTTTTAAAAGTTTGAAATAAGGTTGCAATCTATCCCCGTTAACCCCACAGCGGTCCTCTTGTCACGCCTGGAACAAGGTAATCAACAATATAATCAGACTGCGCACACTGCATCGCCTCGCGTGTGATATGCCCCTCGACAGGAGGGCTTAACCAGCCAATTATCTTCCGTATTAGGCAACCAGCTAGCTACCGCTTACAGGGAAACGTCATCTATCTATCGAGTTTTCTGCTCGATCAATAGGGATCCTCATCTACTCGTTGATCAATAATCACCAATTCGTAGGAAACCGCACACACACACCCACCCTTACAGGTGATCGCGACCTAGGCCAATCAGTGTCTACGAGCAGCCGCACGTGATGTTTTCGTGCTCCGCCCCCCTCTTCTTCGTAACGTAGCGGACTGCTCTCGCACTTGTCCAGCTACCATTCACTTCACCGTCAATACTAATTTATCAAACCTTCGCCGCGCACCTTTGTAACACCTCCCACCTCCCGTATTCTATTCCTCCCCCCTCCCACACAATTTCACATTGCTTGTTGGGTGTGGCATACTCACCAAGTTCTCTTGATGCGGGGCCGCTCGACTGCGTGCACCCCTCCAAGCGGCTCGCCACCTCCCCTCGTCTGGACCACGTCTGGGCACTCGCCAACCGCGGGCGGGATACTTCTCAACCGGCTCCCGAAGGCCAATATCCGGATTGCGCTGTCCGGTCTTCTCGCAGTTCCGCAATGGTCCTGTAGTCCTCAAAAAGTGGGCAGCGGCAGAGGGGGCCGCACCGTCGGGCCTCCTCGCAACGAGAGCACTCGGAAAAATAAAATAAAAAGTAGATCTTAAACAGATCTCAGCAGTGCCTCCAACTTGTCGGGGGGTTTCTCCCGGGGTCGGCTGAGCCTTCCGCGGACCTCCGGGCTGGGAGGCCCCAACTCCTCCCGTGTATCCCAAAAATGCGTATGAGACACACACAAGAAGCAAGGTGGTTCTGCTGTTTATTGAGTAACGGCAGGGATGGGTCTAGGATCGTACGCGTCCGTCCTGACTCTCGAAATTCGTGGGGTTCGCAGGCCCCTTTTTGCCTCAGTATGACGCGCTACTTGCGTCACCTGGGAAAGTTAGCAAAAAACCTATCGCCACTCTGGATTGGTTCCTCGAATGGTAGGGTTAGTATAGCATACGTATAGAGAGCGCTGTTAGTGGTTAAGGGTCAGTCAGGTGGTATACTTGGGTTGTCCCTTCTATTAGATACATGAAAATTGTTACACGAAGACCCCTAATGATTGGCTAATGTTAATGGCATCAGTGATGAGTGCCCCATGTTCTGATTGGTCCACTCGCGAGCCCCCCAGCCTGGGACCATCGTTGTTCCCAGCTCGCGGTGTACCTGTCATTTGCAACAATATGTAACTATGTGTTTGTGCAGACAATGCGTGGATTTGCTCATATGCCTGAGAGCAGACTATTCCCACCGCTGTAGGTGTCCATTGTGTCATTTCATTGTTGCAGCCTGTGTCTCAAACGTGGGACCTAGGCGACTTCTCCCTCCTGGGTCTGGCACCCGGTCAGGTTCGGCTTGGTCACGTGAGGAGAGACCATGGTTGAGGCAGAATTCTGCACATTTAATGTTGTATTCTCCACTGTGTGTCTGGCTTAGTTTGCAGGTGTGACCTTGGCTTCGGCTTGTGGCATGCAAGTTGCAACATTGCCCCCTTGGCTGTCAGTTCTCGCTGGGCTCATCTGCAGGGTCAGCAATTGTACTCTTGCTCGTTCAATGTTCGTGGAGGCTCTTGCTTGGGCCTACTTGGGCCTGGTGCATAGGTGGGGATGTTTAATGCACGGCACTTTAAGTTGCGGTATCACATTGCTTCATATCCAGTATCATGTCTTCGTTGTATTTTCATCACAATGCAAGGGTTAGGGGAAGCGTCAGCAAGCATTTTAGATGGATGCTTTGTGCGTCTTGCGTTTCTGCATTTTGAAAAACCTATGTGAAAAATAATAAAGATGCGCGTCAGTGGGTGTGTCCGTCACCTACGTCATAGCACTGAATATGTTCTTCGTGTGGATTGGTGCGGGGGTGTCCAGTGTGCATGGTTGCACGGGTGTTCTGACAGTTGGCTAGGTCGTCATGGCATCTCTAACGATGTGTTTATTTACTGTTGAAAGGTTTAGTCGAGTTCATCCATGCCGCAGGTGTCGGCTTGAGCAGGGCAGGCTGGTGGGCAGGCTGATGGGCACATCCGTATGTTCCTGTACCAGGGTATTTGGTCGTCTGGTAGGTAGGCAAATTCATCTCGTGGCGGGTGTCTGGGTCGCGATCCTCTAGGCCAGGGGCGCGAGGAGATTGGGGGGGAGTCTTTTGTCCCATTCTCCCACTTCATTAGACAAAATAAAACACTCCAGAAAGAAATCAAATCACAATTCGACAACCTGCCTAAAGCCACAACACCTAAACCCAAACCTTTTGCTACCACACCAGCCACCAATGGCCTATAGGACACCAACACACCTAAGCCCTTTGCCTTTAGGGAAGTAACAATACCGGAAGTTCTTCTGATCATGAAGCACATCAAACCATCGCTCTGCAGAGGTGACATCTGCCCAGCTAATCGAATTAAAGACTGTGCCACCACTCTTGCCCCCTTCATCGCCACGTGTATTAATGCTTCCTTCACATCGAGCACCGTCCCATCCTCCCTTAAGGAAGCGTGGGTTTGGCCGCTGCTAAAAAAGCCTACCCTTGACCCTGACTCGCCCAACAACTACCGTCCAATCACCACCGTCCCGTTCTTGCTAAAAATTCTGGACATGGCAGCATATCTGCAGATCCAATCCTACCTGGAATCACATAACATCCTTGGAAAAAGACAATACGGCTTACGTCCTCGTCATGGTAAAGAGTCAGCCCTGCATAATCTTAAGAATCTGCAACTTGATTCAATGGATAAAGGCAAATCCTCACTTCTCTTACTCCTTGATCTCTTGGCCACCTTTGGTTTGGTGGACCACAAGATCTTGTGCAAACACCTTTCGGATACTGTACACTTCTCCCAGGAAGCAACCACCTGGATTACCTCATTCCTGGAGGGCCGAGCCATGAGGGTCTTTTCTGATCACGCATCAGCCACCTCATCCCCCAATCGAATGCGCTGTCCAACAAGGATCCTGCACCTCCCCCGCCCTCTACAATCTCTTTACCCTACCCCTGTTCAATGACCTAGAAGAGTTTGGCATAGCCTTTACCAACTATGCCGACGACACACAAGTTCTTCTCCCTCTATCAGGAGACTACGAGCAAGACCTCAACACTCTCCAGAACACATGTGCGCGCATCCAGGCTTGGATGGCAGCCAATGGCGCTGTGTCTAAATGGGGGGAAAACAGAAATTCTTCTGGTAGGCCCCAAAGAGTCCCTGAAAAAACTAGATAACAAATACAGCTCATTCAGCATTGAGAACACTGTCAGTACAGTCTCAGCTGCAGTGAAAACCTTGGGTGTATGCCTGGACACCTCATTGTCAATGGATAGACAAGTCAGCGCCATCTCATCATCTGCTGCCCTCACGACAAAAATCATCAACGCAGTTAAACCCCACCTCTCGTCTAAAAACTGCCTCAACATCGCAAGAGTCACCATCGGTGCAGGCCTGGACTATTGCAACATCCTACTCCTGGACACAACTGCCATTAACATCAACAAATTACAGACCATGCAAAACTACGCGCACAGAGCTGCCCTAAGCATCCCTAAGAGAGAACACATTTCCCAGGCCAGAAAAGATGCCCACTGGCTCACAATCAAAGAACGCATAATGTTCCAGGCCCTCACTATAACACACAGATGCCTTTCCCAGACCGCCCCCCTTACCTAGCTGAATGGATACATCAGGCGCCCACCTACAGACCGAAAAGAGTCCTATATTCCAACCTACTTTCAGTCCCTGCATGCCACAAAGCCAAAGATGGCGGTACCAGCTTTGAAGTGTTAGCCCCAAAAGCTTGGAACGCCCTCCCGCTCAGCCTAAGAAAGGAAAATTCCCTCCTGAAATTTAGAAAGGTGCAAAAAACAAGTTATTCAACTAGACTACACCTGATTGTCTTATAAGGATGTTCCGCTGTAACCATGTAACACTTTCTCAACAATGTCTTTGAACCTTTGCAATCAGTCCCAAGAATATGTTTTATATGTATCCAAGTGAATGTACTGTAACAGCGCCTCAATGCCTCAGGGCCGTGTGTGCGATTTATAAATCCAAATAAACAAATAAATAAATATGGCCCAGTATTATGAGAACAGGGTAAACTCGGAGAAGGAGGAAAAGAAAAAGGGTGATTTGAAACTAGAGTCCTTTTGCAGCAAATAGCACGAGGATCGAGGGGCAGGAACACTCAATCAAGGGGTCAGTTTGCACCGCAAATGGGAGCACAAATGGGTCCCATGCACATGAACCAGTGTGCGTATTGTAGACAGGAAGGCCATTGGAGGGCACAGTGTCCGTCCTGCCAACAACAAACTAATAATCCATATGGTACGATTGGAAGGCGATTGAGCTGTCGTCCCGGTGTTGGGGGTCCTGGTAGATAACAATTTGCACAGAATTACAAGACACAAATGTGGGTGGCCAGGGAGGAGGACAGCCACAGAATGCGAGTAGTGGGAATGTTTATGATAATCCTACTCACGCCTAGTTCACTGAAGATTTTACATTGGATGATGTATTGTTCCGCTAGGACAGCCTGAAGCAGGGTCTGGAACCGATACCTATTCCCATAGATCAGAAAGGGCCCTACGTTGAGATGAAGGTGGGGAACAGGGAGCATATATTTCTAGTAGATACCGGAGCACAGAAATGCTCCATTGACCATGTTCTAGATATTCCACTGTCCGGGCAGAGCAAGGAATCTGTAGGGTACTCCGGTACGCCAGTAATCAGTCAAGTCTCATTGCCAGTACTGATTGCATTGGGGCCATTTACTGATTCAAGTCCATTTCTGTTGACGACGAATTGCGGTGAAAACTTATTGGGATTACATTTGTTGAAGAAATTGAATGCTGTGATTTATTGTTCTCCAGATGGAGTGTCTCCGACGATCCCTCCCCAACAAAATTCTGCTTCGCAATTCTTGTCTATGCCTTTGCTGACTGAGTTGAGTAGAGTACCCACACATTTATGGGCAGTAAATGATAATGATGTGGGGATCCTTAATGTTGAGCCAGTGCGGATAATCTTAAAATCAGTTATTACACTGCCACGTATTCCACAGTACAAAATATTAGTAGAAGGTGAGCGTGCTTTGAAAAGTATTGTTTCGGTTTTTATACATTGCAGTGTGATTGAAGAAATTTCTCGGAGTGTGTGTAATAGCCCGATTCTTCCCTTATATAAGAAAGGAGACAATGGGCCTCATTACGAGGCTTGCGCTCCCGTAATGAAGGGTGCCGGTACGGGACCGTTTATTACGTGATGCCTGATTACGAGGTCCCCTAGCGGGACCCGGAACAGAAGGTCTGGTAAAACCAGACGTCCTTTCCGGGTCCCGCGAGGAGACCAAGGAGCTAATTATTAGCTCAATCCCCATTCCCATTGAGACCTATGGGGGCTCAAATGGGAATGGGGATTCATTTTGTGCATGAGGAATTACCGGGTCCTCCAAGGTTGGAATGACCCAGTAATTCCTCATTCACAGAACCCGATACTGGAACCCAGTATGGAGGCAGCCATGCCCTTATTAAGGGCATGGCAACCTCCATACTCGTAATGAGGCCCATAATGTTTTACCTTAACATTTCATAATTGATCTGCGTGCAATAAACAAGATTGTCGCGCCACAGTTTCCGATTGTGCCTGATGTTACGACCATTTTTACTACGATTCCGGCTACGGCCACACATTTTAGTGTGATTTATTTGAGGAATGCTGTCTTTAGCAAACTGTACGCGCAGATAGTGGGTACTTGTGTGCGTTCACTTTAGGAGGATGTTCTTTCACATTCACACATGTTCTTCAGGGTTATACCGAAAGTCCGAGCATATACAGTAGGGCATTGAAAGAACAGCTTGATATGCTTGATTTGCCGTCAACCTGCATGTTGTTGCAGTATACTGACAATCTGCTTATTGCTGCAGATTCTCAGGAAGCTTGCAAGAAGTGTACTATTTTACTGCTTATTCATTTAGCAACAAATGGACACAAAGCTTTGTTGAAGAAGTTTTGTATTGTCGACAGGAGGTCGCCTATTTAGTCTATCCCCAGTCAAAGGAGGGAAGGCGTCTGACACCTGAACTTATACAGAGCATCTCTGACATGTCTGTTCCAAATACACAAAAGGAAGTCAGAGCTTTGATTGGTATGGCTTCTTATTGTAGACAATGGATACCAAATGTTTCACTTTTGAGCAAACCTATGCTGGCATTGACAAATAAGGATGTTCCTTTGCCTCTGCCATGGGACATAGGTTTCCAGAATGCTTTTGATCTGCTCAAAGCTGTGTTATGTTCTGCGTCTATATTGGGCACACCAAATTATTTAGATCTTGTATGGTACAACAATAATATCCCAAAAATTGCTGAACGTTTAGTTCAGAATTGTATGATATGTTTAATACACAACATTGGGAAGGGCAGCCCAACACCAAAGGAGAGTTTTAGGCCTCCCTCCATGCCATTTGAAGTGATTCATTTTGATTTTATCAAGATGGAACGCTGCCAAAACTACAGATACGTATTAGTTGTGGTTTGTGCTTTTAACGAATGGGTTGAGGCTTTTCCCCTGAAAGACAACACTGCACTATCAACGGCCAAAGCTATGCTAAAGGAATATTTTCCTAGGTTTGGCTTGGCGAGAGTCATTTGGTCCGACAATGGGCCGCACTTTATCGCTGATGTCATTCTGCAAATATGTGCGGGATTACAGATCGATAAATGTTTTCACTCAGCAAGACATCCTCAGAGTGCCGGTTTGGTGGAACGCCACAATGGTATTTTGAAGAATAAATTAGCAAAGGTATGTGCACACAGTAATCTAAAATGGCCTGACGCTCTATCAATAGTGTTACTTTTGATGCAAACATCTGCAGTCAAAAACGGGACTTTCCCCGTATGAGATTGTTATGGGAAGACCTGACTATTGTGACCAGTTGACTCAAAACTTGTGTTTGATTCACCAACAGGTTCGAGCAGCCTTGCCTGAGAAGTACGAGGGCCCAGGCCATCGAATTCGGTATGTAGAATTCGTACTGTTAAAGAACTTCGAGAGGAAAACTTGCCTTGCACCTAGCTGGAAGGGGCCGTATCAAGTGCTATTGGCCACGCAAACAGCAATACGTGTTTCTGGAAAGCACTATTGGATCCACGCGACGCACGTGAAGCGAGTACTATTCCCCTTTGCTTCTCGAAGATTGTGACAGAAATGAAATCGATCATCATGTGCCTGTCCTGATCGACACCAAGAGTGATATGAAACCAGTTCCTGAGTCTGTGGGGCTTGGGGAAACAGTTCTTTCTCCTTCCTCTGCATCGACTGACATGGTTTCCTCAGAGATTAACAATCCTTTGTTCATCAATAATTCGGTACCTGGAGCTTTGAGGTACAACCTTCAACCAGAAAATCGGATTTAGTTCAGGGATTGACATTATGTTTTGCAATAGAGCAGGACAGTGTGGTAGGACTACTGCACCAACCTTGTGCCATTCCCTCATCATTCCCCTCTGGATAAGCCAAGAGGCATGGAGCGGCAAAGAAGACTACAAGCAAGATTGGCCACATGGTCAGGTGCCACCAATGGATGAACTTATAAAGCCTATCAGTGAGCAGCGGTCTTGCTAGGTCTGGAAAAGATCTGGGGCTACTGTAATGTTGGGACGGTCGGGACTTGGGCTAGCTAACCTTTGGGTTGTAGCTCCTGGGCTTCTATCCGGGGCTACAACCAAAAGACCTGGGGCTATAGACCCCCCAGCCCCCCCCCCAGCAACGCCTCTGTCAATGAGGCTTCTTAACGGACGCTGAAGGACTATGCCCATGTTTGGGGCTGCTCCAATAAATGAGGACATGGTACATTTTCAGTATGATGGGCATGAATATCAAGGACCATGGTCCCCAAGGACAAAATGGATAATACTCACAATTATAACCTGCATTATGGTCATGTTGATACCTGTACTATGGTATTTGGAAGGTGCACATCCATTCGATACTCTATTGCCAACATTGCCAACTGTTAGTGCATCCACTATGTCTCCACTACATGTGTACGCACACAACTTCGTCCACATGACCTCAGTGATACAGGGGGTTATCGTAACAACACCCTCATGATGATTATGAACGCAACACAAGCTATTCTGAATAAAACCCATTGTTGGGTTTGCTCACATCTCCCACAGCATGGTCAGAAGGGAATAGGTTGGCATATTCATCCTCTCCCTCTGTCTACTGCATGTTAGGCCTCATTTAGGGAACTGTTCTTTGGACGATGGAATGACAGTACCACTGGCAACTTTGATGGTACAAATGTTGATGAATTCTATTGACTGGTATTATTGCCTCTTGATGTTCAGTAACACCCTCAATACTGCTACTGTCAAATATTCTGACAAATATTCCAGACCTTGTCAATCGATGATCTCTTTCAAAATGACTCCCGTAGGGAATACAGAGGTTGCTCCTCCATCATACACCATCAATCATGACCGTAAAACTGTCCCATTCTGTTTACGGAAGGAAGATTGCCGGGCCTATGGGCTCCTATGATAAATGCATGAACACAGCTGTTCTAGTAAAAGAGGATAGGCCTCTGTACATAGGGGATTCCATCTATTTCATTTGCAGGAGTGAAGCTTATCCTTGGTTACCTAAAGACTGACAGGGTACATATTATCTAGGAATACTTTTACCTGGGGAATATATCACTTCCACTGCTGATATCTTGCGAACTCGCCCTAGAAGGGGAAAAAGAAGGCAACACTCCCCTGCAGGTATTGGGAGTTTCATATGTGATTCTGAATGTATATATGTGCATGATTTTGCCAATTCAGGGCTCTCTCCCGCCTTAGTGTTTGTACGCATGCATCATGGGGCGCTGAGACCCGTCGCGACTATAATAAACTTTGTTGTTTGATCTTGTGACTGGTTATTTCCATTTCTGTGTAGTAAGTCCCATGTTGTGGTCTTTCATGGGAACAGATATTCTCTTAGGCAACCCTTCAACCCCTATCCAGCTGATGTCTTCGCAGAGACAGGTGCCTTATTACTGGACCAGGTTGACTGATAATAACAACCAGCTGTGCTGACTTCACTAGTGACAAAATGACATAGCAACGTTAGTCATGAAGTAAACTTGCACACCTGCACAAAGTCACACAGACACAAATGTACACACAAAGAACATGCTTACACCATTCTGTAGATAGAGGACAGACATATATACATACTGTCAAAAGCTTTTATTTTTACTAGCCAAACACAGAAACCCAAGAGAACAAAGCACACATGGAACTAGCCTACCAGCACCGTTGTTACCGGAGCGGCACAGTACGACTCTGCAGGCAGGTGCCGTCCCGCACTCCAGGGTCAGACCTGGCATGTGGAACGGCACCCGCCCGCAGAGTTTCACAGAAGCACCAGCACCATTATTAACGGTGCCGGTGATTCTGTGGTCCCCATTCCCATTGAGTCCTATGAGACTCAAATAGGAATGGGGATTTACAACTGTGCCGGTCTGGTAACAATGGTGCCGGTAACAACGGAAGTTGTTCCCTCTTGCCTCAGTGATGGATGGTTCATCAGCCTCTCCAAAGCCTAAGCTACTTCTCTCAGTTTCTTCTGGTTCAGTTTCTTCCTTAAATCAGAGAAATGAGCCCTCTCAAGAATCCCCTGTGCAATTTTGTCTCCCTCTCAAGAATCCCCTGTGCAATTTTGTCTCCACAATGTATTTCAAATGGAGTTACGCTATGGTTCTGTAGGAGAACCTCGGAAGTTGGGATCTATCACGCCTGCTTGGACATCCACACTAAACTTCCAGGATAGGCAAGATTTTGGGACAATCTCATATGACAACCCTCAGGGGGTATTAAGACCGAGTCGGTGCGAATAATCTCCCTTATCTCTGGAGGGATAGTAGCTTCCCTACTGATACAAATATCGAAGCCTATAGATTCTTTCGTGGTTGAGGGGTTTCAGGCTCTGCGATTACCTTTTCTGGAATTTTAGGGTCCTCCAAATTATTTTATTACATTTGTTGTACACCCAAACCCAGGGGTATCTAGGCGTAGTTGTACAAGTATACTTAGTCTTAGTTGTTGCATATAAAGACAGTTATATTTGGTTGAGTTAGTTATATAAATACAAGAAAAGGTATGTTACAGCAGTTAGGCTAATTGTAAGTTTGTTGTTTGAATAAGAGCAGGTTTGTTACTTGGTAGGCAAAACAGAGTCATTGGGCCTCATTACGACCCTGGCGGTAAGGGGTTAGCGCCAGCGTTAGCTGCGCCGACCCCTTACCGCCAATTACGAGTTCCCTTTCCGCCATGGCGGTTTTTACACCTGCTTTTAGCGGGTGTAAAAAACCATGGCGGTAAGGGAACTTGGTGTTAATTACGCCACCGTAATTTACGGTGGCGTAATTAACGCCTTCCCCACTCCCATTATGCCCTATGGGGCAAAAATGGGAATGGGGAAGGGTAAATGGGGATTGGGGATTTACCGCCCCGCCAAGGTCGGAATGGGGCGGTAAATCCCCTTACCGCCATGGCGTTAACGTAGTTAGCACCATGGCGGTAAAGTCACGGCCCTGGCGGTAACTTACCGCCAGGGTCGTAATGAGGCCCATTGTGTTGACAAAAGTTACCAGATGAGAAAAAAATCAAGTTAATTACAAAGTGAGAATATTTACAAACTTACGTTCAGAAAAGACAGTGCCTAATTTGTCTCAATTGAGTCGTATTCCCACTTCTGACACCACATGTGGTGAAGGCATGGTGTCAAACAGTGAAGACAGACACAAGTGATCACAGCTCAAGGGTGTTTATTGAAGTTTTGTTTTTATTGTTTTTAATAATAATAATAATAATTTTGCATTTATATAGCGCTACGAACCCTCAGGTATTGTCACATGTCATAGCTCTCAACCATTTGCGTTGCAAAGGCGGGTGAAATCACCCGATTTTGTTTTTGGCGGGTGAGGCACCCATTGGAATGAATGGGCGTGCAGGAGGCTTGGCAGGTGAGTCAGCCCTTTACAAGGCGGGTGATACCCGCCGAAAGAGTGTGAGAGTTGAGAGCTATGCGCATGTAAATTCTTAAATTTGTTTGTACATGCAAAAGGCTAGAAAACTAGCCAAAAGCATAAACACATTTTACAAAAGCAAATGAAAAAAAAAGACCATTTAAATAAAAATGAACATTAATCTACCGAATAAAAATTTATCAAACGGGGGGAAAAAACGAAATAAGCAGAGACACAGCTCCTTTCTTTGGCCATCTCAGGCAGTGCATAACGCGGTACACAGGGGTCTGGGGGCTCATCTCTGCCGCATATGAAGCGGCTCCTTCACGTGGACTGGTGTCTCCTACTTCCGGGTCTATGGAGTGTTCGTGCTGTTCCTGCACTGCCTCCAATGACCCAGGAACTGGAAATGACCCCCTCTGCCCCAGAAGCGAGATCATATCAAGCTTCCGCCTTCGTCACTTCCGGTGTTTGTCAAAGCAGCCGCAGAAAGGGTATAAGACAGTGTTGCCATGTCCGCTTATAACAAGCGACTTTGGGCTTGTTTTTGAACCAAGTCGCGTGTTTTTTTTATAGGTCGCTTGTCGCGGGTTTAGTCCGCTTATCATGTGTTTCAGTCGCTTATTGTTGTGCTTATTTCTTCATAAGCACAACAATAAGAACACTTCAGTTCTCCCTGCACCTAAGGTCAGCCCCTCCCATTACAATGCCAGCACCAAACTGCTAATGATGGGCCATTAGTCACTGAATGGTTTCGTGCTGTTATTGTAATGGTAGGGGAGGTGCGCCGGTGCATGGGGAGTGGGCCTGCATTCTAGGCAGCTTTACCGCTCTGCAGGTGTGCAACTGCCATCAGTTAACACTCTCTGACTGACTGACTCATTCATACCAGCACCAGTTTGCCCGCGTAAAAAGCGCTTGAAAAACACCCCAGTGCCACTAAGAGCAGAGAGCACTGACAGCAGCCACTTGCCACTCGTCTGCCGTCTCCAGTGAGCCAGAGCCAGCTTCTTCTATGTTTTGCTCCTGCCCGGCATCACTGTCAGTCCCCAGAGGATCCAGCCTGCAGCCTGACCGGGAGTCGCGACCCACCACCCCCTCATTCAGTATCTTCAGTAAGGTGAGTCATGTGTGTTTCGCTTTTTACGACTTTATCTCCCAGTTCTCTTGCTCTCTCCCCCTCCCCCTTTTCTTCACACACCCTTTGCAACGTTATGTTATCCCCTCTTTCCAAAGCTTTTTACGTGGGCATACTGGTTTCTAAACAGCACAGCAGCACCATGATTTCATTCGATCTGAAGTGCGATCGTACAAAGTGTGTTTGTGTACGTTAGTGTAATGGTTGTGTCACGCTGTTGGCAGTGAATCCAGCATATTCTCAGCGTTGCGCACGCTGCCTGCATTGTTCAGTGATGTTTTCGTACTGAATTGTGTTCTTGAAACAGTAATTCATCTTCCACTCTGACTTTCGGTGAAGAGTTTATTTGCAAACGGGCGGTAGGGAGATTTCAATGTTTTAGGTGGGGAGGGATGTCGAGGGCCGGCTCTCAGTTGGGTGCGTGGCTTGGGTGATGAGTTGATGGGCATGGCCATCCTCAAACATGGGAATGGCAGAGTCGCCCTGCCCGAACTTGGTGCAGTGATCCGGCATAGCTAGGATCTCTGCCACACGTGTTTAATACACTGAGCTATTGCCTGAGCCATAGCAGCACTCGCATGTATGGATATGAATGCAGACTTTGGTGTTTCACGTGGCAATAGATATATTAGAGTGAATGTACGACCCCTGAAGCATTATAATTAACTGATCCAAATTAAATGTACTTTCCAACAGCAGCCCGGCAGCAGGTACATAGCCCCACCAGCACACCATAAAATGTCCTGGCGTGTTGTATTTATGGTTTAAACTTTAGACTTCCACTTTTCTGCACCCCGTACATTTCAAACTTCCAACCTTGTGCTTGTGGGCTTTCAGTTTCGCAATTAGCAGATGGGAGACAGCGCATGCCATGACCCTAGGCCTCCGGGAAGCTTGGCCTCCGCAAGCAGAGATGCCTTGCCCGCCCATTGCTGTGTGTGTTTCCCCTCTCTTGGTCTCTTGGTGGGCCACCTATGCAAATGGTAATTCATTCCTTGTGTGACGGACTGTTTTAATAGTGTCAAGGAAGCAGGGGGGGGGGCTGATAAAATGTGAAGCAAATTCTGTATTTTAAAGAATATTCTGTAAGATTGATCAAAGCTACTATCCACATGCTGAAGGAACTGATCAAATGACCCACACATGTTCTTCTATTAGAATGGCTGGACTGTCTCGCTGGGGCAAATACGGAAAGAGATACTGCAAAGACTGGGAGAGGAGCTCAGATTTAAAGGACTGGATCCGGCCCGTCCAGGGTGACCAAACAAAAGCAGCGTGCCGATTCTGCAAGACAGAAGTCCGTGCACACCATGCTGACCTGATGCAGCACAAAAATACAGAGAAGCACAGGAAAAATTGCTTGCCTTTTTCTACAGCCCGACTCACGGACATGGGCATTTCTGCTACCCCAAAACTAAGTGACACGACCCTGCTGAAGACCGAGCTTCAAATGGCCTGTTTTGTTTCATGTCACACCGCAATCCGCTCAGTAGATCATTTGGGGGAGCTGGTTGCAAGCGCATGCAAAAAGGAAATCAAACTGCACCGTACAAAGTGTACAGCCTTAATAAACAGAGTCATTTCACCATGCATGTTTGAAGAACTCATAAAGGACATTGGTAACACTTCATACTCTCTGGTGATTGATGAGAGCACTGACATAACGACATTGAAGCAGCTGTGTGTTGTGGTACGGTACTTCAGTCAGTCTCTCAACAAGATCATTTCAACCTTTCTGGGGCTGGTCACCCTGGAAGGGGAAACCGCAGAAGCCATTGCCAACTCGCTTCTGCAGTTTCTTGGAAACATTGGCCTGAAGTTCAGCAACTGCCTGGGGATTGGAACAGATGGTTGCAGTGTCATGGTTGGGAGGCACAACTCAGTCTACACAAGACTTCGGCAACAGAACGAGCACCTCATCCTCATAAAGTGTGTGTGCCATTCTATTCAGCTGTGCGCAAGCAAAGCAGTTGAACTGCTACCACGCAACTTGGAGTCTCTTGTGGGTAGTACCTACAATTGGTTTTCACGCAGTGCACAGCGGCAAAGGGAGTATGCAAAGATCTATGCTCTTATTAACAATGGGGAGGAGCCGTTGAAGCTTGTGCAGCTGTCAGCCACCCGCTGGCTTTCTATCTATGACTGCTGTGTGCGTGTTTTACAGCAGTGGGATGCACTAAAACTTCATTTCCAGTTGTGCAAGGACAAAGAACGGTGCTATGATGCAGAACTGCTGTATCAAATGTACTGTGACCCGGTGAACAAATTATATGTCACCTTTCTGACCCCAATACTGCAAGAGTTTGTACGGTTAAACAAACTCTTCCAACTGGATTGTGGCAATGCATTTAAAATGTTGGACTCTCTGCAAAGCTTCTACAGGGGAATAATTGTGAGAATTATTATCCCCAAATGTATCCCTCCATCTGATGCAGGCCTGATTGAAATTGATTTGGGAGACAACCGTAATCACTTGCCGACACCTGCAATTTCATTTGGAACAATGTTCAACATTGCACTTGCAGACAATGTCATTTCTAAGGAGCAGGAGCTGACTGTGAAAGGAAGATGCAGAGACTTTCTTTTTGAGGCTGCCAGACAGGTGCAGCAAAGACTCCCCGAAAATGTTGCTGTGTGGAAATCCATGGCAGCATTCTCACCATCTTTGATACTGTCGCAGGTAAAACCCACCCTGTCAGATATATCCATGCTGAAGCTGTTCAGAGGAGATGTGGGGTTGTTGGACAGCCAGTATCGTGCGGTTTCTTTCCAGGACTGGAAAGTAAAAGATGACAGGCAGGCAACTGAGTTCTGGGTGGAAGTTTTCGATTTTACAGATGCCAGTGGGGAGCGGTGCTTCAAAGAACTGGCCTTGTTTGCCGTGTCATTACTTGCAATGCCGCTAAGTAATGCAGACGTTGAGAGAGTGTTCTCACAGATGAACATTGTCAAGTCTAAAACACGGAACCGAATGAGGCAGCAAACACCGAGCAGCATTTTGAACATTCGTTTTGGGCTGCGAAGACTAGCAATTTGCTGTTCGAACTTTGAGCCAAGCACAGAAATGCTGAAACGTTTTAATCAGCATATCTACACAACCGGGGAAGAAAACAACGTGGAGGAGGAAGCAGATGATGGTCTCTTTCACTTCCCCTGACATAGTTATTGGCCTGTGCCAAAAACATGAAGCTTTAATAAAGCCTTTTTTGTTGTTGTAACACACTATGTCTATGTCCTTTCTGTAGGTTTATAATTTAGTGTGGTGAATCTGACTTTTGTGACTTATCCGGAGCGTTTTAGGTGTGTGCTTGTTTTTTCAGCTTATCCATATTGGAGTCAGCTTGTTTTGGGCTTGTTTTGAAGGGGCATTCAGCTTATTTTCTCATTCTGACCTGGCAACACTGGTATAAGAGCGGCGCAATGTCAGAGCAAAAAGGTACAAGTCCTCCCCCCGCCCTGTACACAGACTGACCCCCCAGCACCCCTAAACGCCTAACTGTGCGCGCACCGGACCCCCTATCTCCTGCCACGGAGACCGCCGACACGCCAGACCAGACCGTGCCTGCTTGGGACTGGGTTGCTTTATCAGAGCGCGCCAGCCCCCCATCTTTCCTTATCGGGAGGGGCTGCCCACTCCTGGTGGAGGCTATAGAGACTGGCATAGTGTTGCCATGGGGGTGGCTCCCCACATGTGTGCAGTGCATAGTCTGTTCTCCCATTGCCAGGGGGTGCCCGCTCCTGGTGGAGGCTATAGAAACTGGCATAGTGTTGCCATGGGGATGGGCATGGTAGGGGGGGCTGGCTCACTGCATGCGTGCAGTGCAGTCTGTTCTACCATTACCAGGGGGTGCCCCCTCCTTGTGGAGGCTATAGAGACTGGCATAGTGTTGCCATGGGGGTGGGCATGGTGGGGGGGGGGGGCTGGCTCCCTGCATGTGTGCAGTGCATAGTCTGTTCTCCCATTACCAGGGGGTGCCCGCTCCTGGTGGAGGCTATAGAGACTGGCATAGTGTTGCCATCGGGGGGGGCTGGCTCCCCGCATGTGTGCAGTGCATAGTCTGTACTCCCATTGCCAGGGGGTGCCTGCTCCTGGTGGAGGCTATATAGACTGGCATAGTGTTGCCATGGAGGTGGGCATGGTAGCGGAGGATTGAGGGGGGGGGGGCTGGCTCCCCTACTATGCACCTGGGACCTATCCAGGATATGCTTGTCGCCGGCCCATGTCATTACTCGTTTGATCTGGCGAATATTTAGAAAAATGGTTTTAGAAACATGTGGGTAGTTCAGACTATACATGTTTCCCCTCCATGTCTAGCCCCACATCAACGACCGTCACCTGTGGGCTGCCTGCTTGCTTATTTATGGAACACACCTTTTCTCTAGCACTAGAGGACCCGGATGCAAAATATACCATCTTTTACTAGATTCTGTTCCTTTTTCATTAGATGCTTTTTGGGTTTCGTGTATATGACCGTTCTTTCAGGGTTATTCATAGCCTTAACGTTTCCAGATGTATTTACATTTTTTGCTTAAAGGCTGATATCCACTTAGCTTGTCCACTCTCTTATTCGTACATTTACAGCAAAAGATTTTTTGTCCTGTTGCTCGTAGATGGCAACTCTGTATTTACCAGCCTTCCATTGCTGGTAATGGTTGTGGTTGAGAAAATGTGGGACAACTACGTTTGGAGCCGGATAACAGAGCAAACGGGCCAGGGAGCTGCATTATCCAGCCTGCTTGCTTGATCTGGCTTGGGCAACCTACATTCAGTTAACCAGACTTTTTGATCTGGCGATCATTGGATCATTGTAGTTAGTAATACTTGTAAGGAATCAACAACAGTCATGAGCAGAACAGCCAACCCACGTTTTCACCAAAGGAAGGGTCTTTCTTAAGGCTGCGATCAGAAAAGCGTGCCAAGGTAAACCATTTGTTTGAAGGGTGAGTCTCAGTGGTTAGTTTAAGAGTACACACATACTGCAAAGTGTTCATATATACATTGGGAGCGATGGAGCACATTACAGATTGGTAAGAGCGAATGCCATTATGTCATGTTAAACAAAAAGACGAATTATATACATTGTGATACATCGTTAGTATGATACATGGGGAAGAAAGAGAAGAGCGAAAGAAAAAAAAGAGGGGAAGTTTAGATTCAAATAAGGCCACTTGATTATCCACACAGGCTAATCCTGTTCTGAGTTTAGACCAATGTGCACAGCGTGTGGTCCCGTCATCGGGTTTGGCACCCGCATTTGTATCAGTTGTTGATCATAGCAAGGGTGCTTGACATATGCAGGTGTCTTGTGTCTAGAGAGGGATATTTATTGTGGTATCGGGTGGTGGCTTTCTCAGTATAAGAGGCACCATTCGTGGTGTACTGAATGTGGATTTCAGGTGCCACTAGAAGGTGGGGCGAATGCTATAGACTTGAAGAAAACTTGCACCTGTGATGGTGGCTGAAGCGTGAAATGAGGCTTGGCGTCTGTTCTATAAATTGGCTTTGGCCGGTGAAATGGTCCTTGTTAATATAGCTAAGTGCCTGTCCTGAGTGTGGCGTGCATGATCTGCATAGGACCTCGGTAGTTGTGGTGGTGGCGCATTGTGAGACATAGTTGTGAAGTATAAATAGGCAGGATCATGCCCCATTTTACCAATAGTGGTTGCCTGTGGGGTCCACCGATGAGATGGTCCTATGGTTGAGGGACAATTTTTGGAGAGGATATGTACCAAATATTTAACTGAGGATCACAATGAGATTGTAGATATTGATATTTGAGGTTGTATGCCTTGGGATCTGAAAAGACGTACCATATAGTACAAAGCTTGAAAGCAAAGAAGGGGGTGGGTGGAAGGTCTTCCTGAATCAAGTAGCAAGTTCAGGGTTATAAATTGAGATTCAATGAGCAGGAGATAAAAACCAGCTCCTGGGTGTCGGTCATCACCCTGTAGGCCGGAGCTACCACAGCAGTGCCAGTAGCTACCATTTTGTATGAACCATTGAGCCTCATCACAAGTCCAGCGGTAACCCTGCCGGTGCTACTGGCGGGTTGCCACCGGACTTGCCGGTAACACCGGGGGATTACAACCCCGGCGTTGGTAAATTGTAAATCCCCATTCCATTTTGAGTTCCATACGACTCAATGGGGACCACAAGCACCGGCACCGTTAATAATGGTGCTGGTGCTTCCGTGAAACTCTGCAGGCGGGTGCTGTTCCACCTGCCGGGTGGGACGGCACCTGCCTGCAGAGTCATACTGTGCTGTCCGGTAACAACGGTGCCGGTCGGCTTACCAGCACTGTTGTTACCGGACCGGCAGTCATAATGAGGCTCATTGTGTCTCAATTACTAAAAGTTAATGTCACATTTAAATGTTTGGAAGGCGCCAGTTGGCCCTAGGAGCCAAACGTAACTCCTGGTAGCTGTTGGTTTCAAGCTAACCAGGCTCTACTCTGCTAGAAGCAGAGCTAAATAGCTCCCAGCTCCCTTCAATTTTGAACCCTGCACGTTTTAAGTGATACGGTTTTGCAGAGATGGTCACATAGGGCTGCCAGTGCAGAAGTTCAAAAATGTGGAGCAGTAAATTGCAGTTTCAGGGCCATGCATGCATTTGGCAGCAGCGTATTCTCCAGATAGAAGGTGGGGTGATGCAAATTATAGATTTAAGAAGTACTGGCCGCTGAGTAGGCAGTATTGATATATTTTAGGTAATATCAGTGGTGGGCTGAGAAGCAGCAAAAGAGGGATTAGCCACTCGCAGAATGAGCGGGGTTAATATGTCTGAAGCACCAACATTGGTGAGCTCGATAATTGTGTGCTAATAAAAAAGCAGTTGCATTTGCAGACATGTATTTTGGCAGCAGCATGTTCTCTCATAGCAAAACTATACAAGGTAAAGACTAGAGAAAAGCGGGCCGCTGGATAAGCAGAGTACATTTTAAAGAACTGGCAGCACTGGGCTGAAAAATGAGATTAGAGATGCACCACTTTCTCGGCGCGCGGTGCTAGCATTTCTTATACACTGTCCACAGTGAACTCAAAATAGGGGGGACAAGGGCATTACTCGCCGTAGGATTTACGTGTCGGGAGGTCCTCTGTGCAAGCCTGCTCTTGGCAGCGAGCTTCGCTACTGCCTGTTGGTTTTGTTAAGCCGGGCCGGTTGCTAATGAAGGGTGATTTTAAAACATAAGACCGGCGCACTCATTTGATCCTTCAGGACGTGAGCAGGAACGTTGTTCACAGTATTTGAACACTGTTATGCTCGAATACAGCCGCCATTTTGGAGTGGTGAGCAAGATATATAGCATTACAGGGTAGGATTGCAAGTATTGTATGTGACGTTTCGCATAGGCGGGTGACAGGAGTAGCCTGCTGTACCTGAAAGTTGGTATATAGGAATATAGGACAGGGACGGATAATTGTAAGGTGTAACTGCTGTAGTTATATTTACCAAAAGCTGGCATTTGAAACCAGTGGATTTATCAGTTGTGTTTCATAAAGCCTGCTGGAAGGTGTCTGATTAAATCAATGTCTACAATAATGGTTGAGTTACTGTCTCCGGAAAAGAAGGAAGAGTATGGATGGCCTTACTGCCAGCAGATGCCCGGTAGTATACATGGTACGAGCTGGTCAATGCATTGGTTCACAGGGGAGTCATATAATCACAACGTATGAAGCTGTAGGTGGAAATAATATATCTGAATAAGTCTGGGTGACCATGTGTATTTAGATATGGAAATGGAATGAAATGTGATGTCCATTTATGGTGCATAAATATGTACATTCTGAGAAAGGAAGGATATTTCAGGAATGGTTGGGAAACATGCAGTGCACACGAGTGCATATTTCAATCTAAGCTTACATCACAAATAGAATCAGAGTAGATCTTGGTTACAAAAAAACACCGATTTGATCCGTGTTGAGATCATGGGAGACAGTTCTATATTTGCAGATCAGACAAACCTCTTCCGGGCGTCATAAACTCCCAGTCCTCACCTCCGATTCCACATGATACTGTATTGAGTCCGGTGAATTTGTTTTCTTCTTTCTGGTCCATTTAATGTTGTTCTTTCCAGTGTTTGGAAAGTGTGTACTTGAAGACCTGTGAGCGCAGCATGCTGAGGTGTTCGTGTATTCGGGTCTCTAGTTCTCTTACATATGATATGATAGGTTATTTATAACATGCTTAATACCCAGAGGTTTCTAAGCGCGGACCCGGTCATCGAACCCGTGTTGCTCTGTGTCGTCTTGCTTCCTGGGGGAGCACATTGCCCCTGAGCTATCCTCCCGAGACTTCCAATATATTTTTGGTTTCATACACATATGATGCAATATATCACATATTTGGAACAGCAATGAACGAATTTGCTAATATGGTGGGTGCCTAGATGGTCATATTATGTCGGTGGTGTATGTGCATGGGGGCACATGCCGCAGGTCCCACATTTCTGAAGTTTACTGCCTGGCTTGACGTTAGCCAATTTGTACTTGCTCTGGTATTATTTTTGATGAATGAGGGGAATAGTAGATTTTTCATTGCTGGCGCTTTGCGGAATGAGATACTGGGCTGGGGGTGGGGAGTAAATCCACTTGCTGGTATCACCAGTCCAATGATGGGAGCAGCCAACGTTTTTTCGTAGTCTGGTGTATCGAGTGGCTATCAGTGCGTACTTGATCCTCTTTTTGAGATGTCTTTGCTTTTGGCATAGCAAAAACAAAGAGGTGATGGCTGGAAGGTTTAGACTGAATCTTAACCACTGGCATTGCTCGGGGCAACCCTCCAGACCATCGTTCTTCGCCTGCCAAGCCATTACAGAAGGGGAAAGACCATGTGCAAATCAGGCTTGGCCCCACCCCAAAAGGGGAAGTCCAGCCCGAACTGCTAGGTCACATCCCTTCTGCACGAGACCACAAGCATCCCCAAACATGTTTCACCCTTGTTGGGGCTCATCAGTGAGGAGTAGCTTGGGTCTCTAGGCCCAGTAGGCACGCTGCGCCACAGGGAACCAGGCTGCACCTCACTGAGGAGATCCAACAAGGCCGAAACATGTCTGGGGTTGCTTGGTTTTCTGTGCAGAGGGGACCTGGCCTAGCAGTTCGGGCTGGGCTGCTACCTTCGGTGGCGGCAGCTGCTGACTGATCTGCACATGGCTGGTCCCCTTTTGCAATGGCGCAGACGGGCTAAAAAACGGTGGTGTGGAAGGTTGCCCAGAGCAATTGCCAGTGGTTTAGATTCATTCAAAACCTTCCACCCATCACTTTTGTGGTCAGTTTGCTTTTGGCATAAGCAAGCTGCTCCTGGGAATCTGTAATGCTAGCTCTTCTGCTCGCAAAAGTGTGCTTGGCGAGTATCCACAAGACTGGAATCTGTCATGTAGCAGATGACATGCCCTTTCAAATGTCAGGGTTTCTGAGCAATTGTGTCTAGCCTGAATATATTCTCCCTTTGAGATGTTATTGACAACGGTTTTCGTGTGACAACTGGTGGCATGAAGAACAACTCTGACCTCTGTTGGCTTTCTGAAAGTTTCTGTTTTCCAGTCCTGGAGCATTAATGACAACCGTTGCAATGCTGCTGGCTTAAGGATTCACTGCACTGTAAAAAGTACGTCAGGACAAAAAATAAAAGCAAAAGGTTTGGGGGTCCATTAAAATGGAAGGAAAGTTGCAGTAAAGAGAAATCTTTCAAAACAGCCACTATTAGTAAGATGGGACATGATCCCGCCTCTTCATACTTCACCCACACCTCGTTTCACAGTGCACCACAATTATCTAAGTAAAGGCCCTATGCAAATCATGCACGCCATATGCCAAACTCGGGACAGGAACGTAGTTATATTAACAAGGAGCATGTCGCTGGCCGAACCTTATTTATGGAACAGACTCCAGGCCTCATTTCAAGCTTTAGCCACCATCACAGGTGCACGTTTCCTTCAAGTCTATAACATTCGCTCCCCCGTCTATTGGCACCTGAAATCCACATTCGGTAGAGCACAAATGGTGTGTCTTATACTCAGAAAGCCACCATCTGATAACACAATATCCTAGACACAAGACACCATCATATTTCAAGCACTCACGCTATGATCAAACACTGATACAAATGCGAGTGCCAAACCCAATGACTGGACCACACGCTATGCACATTGGCCTAACCTCAGAACAGGATTATCCTGTTTCAATAATCAAGTGGGCTTATTTTGGATTTAATCTGCCCCCGCCCTTTTTTTTCCTTTCTCTAGTCCCCTCTCTTTTTCTTCCCCACTTATCATACTGATGATGCATCACAATGTATATAATTTGTTGTTTTGTTTAACATAACATAATGGTTGTACTCCAATCTGTATTGTTATCCACGACACCCAATGTATATTTGAACACCTGCAATGTTTTTGTACTCGTAAACTGTCTAGCCTGTCTGTGCCACCCATACCATCACTACTTCAACGGGTGGGCAGGAGCCCTCCCCGTATCTCCGCCAACTCGATTCAGAAGCTCCTCATCGAAAACAGAAGCAGCAAGTCCTCCATTACCAGGGTAAGCAGTGCTGAGCTAGTGACTATCCCAGCTGCTGCACCCTGCTCAGAAGGATCCCCATTTTGCCAGTCTCCTACGTCCGACAAGCTTCGTTTGCCCCTGGCCGCCAATATCCCAGTGTAAAACCACGTGGATCAATAGAAAATGGCCGACGCCTCGTTTTGTTTATTGGTTGCCCAGCAACCACCCTTGCATCGCATTTGTGCGACGTCTGCTTTTCTCAAGCAAAGCTCTGCCGGAAGGCGCAAGGCGGCCCGCCTTTCTTAAGGCACCCTATTTAAGGCACAAGCCTGTCTGTGCCACCCATACCATCACTACTTCCACGGGTGGGCAGGAGCCCTCCCCACATCTCCGCCGACTCTATTCAGAAGCTCCTCATCGAAAACAGAAGCAGCAAGTCATCCATTACCAGGGTAAGCAGTGCTGAGCTAGCGACTATCCCAGTTGCTGCACCCTGCTCAGAAGGACCCCCATTTTGCCAGTCTCCTACGTCCAACAATCTGTCATGATTCCTACCCCCGGGCATCAAGATAGAGTCCATCAGCCCCGGGAGCAGGCTTCCAGATACTTGTTAAAACCCCAGCTGCCCCGGCTGGGGGCTGTTTGGGTTCAGTCCTGGCGTCAGGCTCATCTTAGAAACCAGTCCTGGCGCCAGGCTCATAGACATTACTTACCTCATGCAGACCATGCTGCAAATGAATCCAAGCCAACGTGAGGCCTGGATGGGACTATTTTGTTACAGGGACTATTTTTTACTCGGGTGGGGTTCTGGGGAACTTCTTAACTGTAACTACTTTGGAGGCTTTTTAAACCACGCCCGAACAGCAGCACACGCTTCGCGTTATTCTGCATCGTGCAGCGTAACGCTCACCGTGCCTGCAAGTCAGCATCCAGTCTTCTGCCACGCCCACCTCGAAACCGGAGCTCTTAGAAAAAGGAAGAAAAGGTTAGATCACGGATATTATTTTAATTCCTTAGCCGATTCCGGATCCAGCACGTCTCCGAGCCTGGAAAGGACATTATTCCAGCACGCGTTGCATTGCCAGCAGCAGTGCCGCGTTATACTCACCAGTCCACAGCATCTTTCGACTCGGCGCTGCCGCCATCATTTTCTTCGTCGAACTCCAGCACCTGGCGGAAAACAAAAGAAACAACAAGGTGAGCCAAGAGAGCCGACAAATACAATCTCTTACCACCATAGGCTTACCTGATTTACCACCGGAGGCATTACCCTTTAATACACCTCATCTTCATATGCCGCACCGATAAAGGGAGAGAAAACAACAAGTAAAACTCATGCAACTTTTACCGGACAGTGTTGGGTAAAACAGACTCTTACCTGAACGCCATCAGCTGCCTCCAGGCAATATTCTTTTGAACCAGCTGCAATTCAACAAGGGAATGGAACAAGAGTGAACATCGGACATATTGAACTCTTTGAACTTTATAAACCCCGGAGTCAATATTCCTCCGGAACTCCTCCAGTACCTTCAAACCAGTGAAGTAACTGGTATCTGCGCGCCCCTGCATGCCATGTAGGATGGAGAGCTCATCATTTAAAAACATAAGGTGAGGTTACTAAAAGGGGATATCGGAGGTGACAAGTGGGGAGAACGAGAACAGTGGGAGGGGGGCCATCACTAAAATCCAAAGGCTAAATCCCTTTCTCCACTTGCAGGAGAATACTTCTACGGATCAAGCAGACGAGATTAGGTGGGCCAGTCCAGACAGTCATCTCGGCACTACGCATCACGTTGGTGGAGACCGCAGCTGTCCGGGTCCGATCAACGCCCCTGTGGGAACCAGGTGAGCGTAACAGAACACAAAGCCTATCTACAAATCCCCACCCGGGCGTGATGGAAACCTCAGAAACCGACCAACTAGCCCTATTGTTAGGGGAACTTAGGGCAGAAGTGCACTCCGCGCGCCAAGAAACTAAAGCCCTCAGGAGAGAACTGATTGTGTCAAAGGAGCACACTGATGATCTTGCTAGACAATTGCTGCAAAACCAAGCTGAGCAAACACCACTACCTGGACTCGGGGGGAATCCAACTCCCGTTTCATCGAGCAATCCTGTGCAAGTGGTTCTACCAGGGAGCATTCCTTTAGCTCCACCCGAACGTTTTGCTGGGGACCCGAAAAATTTTGCCGTGTTTATGAACCAATGCCGCTTGCACTTTTTATGCAGACCTGGAGCTTTTCCAAACAACCAAGCCAAAGTAGCCTTTGTACTATCATACCTTAGTGGCAGCGCAGCGGATTGGTCAATTCCACTAGTCAACCAGGATGACCCTCTTCTTCTGGATTTTCAGGGTTTTCAATTGAGCATGGAAAGACTATTCGCCAGACATTCACAGGGACAGGCCCTGGATAACAAACTTTTATCCTTACGACAAGGTAACCAGGATCTACTAACCTATATCGCAACCTTCAATAGGTTGGTGGTGGAAACCGGATTGCCAGAGGTAAAACGAATTACATTATTTCATCGTGGACCTTGGGGTGAACTCAAAGATGTTTTGGCCCAAGTTGTGAACCCACCTCAGGAATGCGCAGAATATATAGACTTAGTGGTCCAGTTAGACCACCGACTTCAGAATAGAAAGGCTGATCGAGCTAAGTTCGAGAATCGGGTATTGGTTAAACCCAATGTTACCCCCCAAAGGAACAGATGCATCAGAACCGATGCAGATCGGGGGGTTAAGGGACCCTTAACTCAAAAGGAGAGAGAAAGGAGACGGCAGATGGAATTGTGTCTGTACTGTGGGGCCTCAGGACATTTTCTACGGGATTGCCCTATAAAACCATCCAAGAATGTAGTCGGAGTTGCTGATAGAAATCAAACAGAGCCTGATTCGGGAAACAACCACGCCCGAAAAGCGTAGAGGTCTACTTGCCGAGCTTGAAGAAGGATACTCAGACCTCGCACCTAATCATACCAATGGTCCTTATTGATCCAAGGCAGTCATCACGTATGCACGCAGTAAGGGCATACATTGATAGCGGGGCCGTAGGAAACTATATGGACCACAAATTGGCTTCTAGGATGAATCTACCTCTCTGCAAAAAGACCACTTCGGATGTCATCACCACAGTCGATGGAACTGAAATTGCCTCTGGGCCTGTAACTCATTCCACCGCAGAGATGACACTGTTGGGTGAGGATGGGCATCGAGAGACTATTGTGTTTGATTTAATCAAAGCCCCGCAGTTCCAAATAATACTGGGGATACCTTGGTTGGAAAAACATAATCCTTGTATTGATTGGCGAGAGAAGAGAATAACCTTCCCGGATTGTGCACACACCTGTTACCGAAAAAAAACCTTGAACAAAGGCCTGGCCACAGTCGCTAATCCAGTCGTGCAGTTACCTCAGGAATATCAAGAATTCCAGGATGTTTTCCAAAAAGAACAGGCAAACACCTTACCACCTCACAGATCATACGATTGTCAAATCGACCTCATACCCGGTGCACAACCTCCATGTAGTAGGATCTATGCCCTTACGGAACCCAAAAACCTTCACCTACGACAATACTTGGACCAATACCTTGCTAATGGCTTAATTCGTCCATCCAAGTCCCCTGCATCCTCAGCTTTGTTCTTCGTGCCTAAAAAGGACGGTGACTTCAGAACGTCTGCCACGTGACTACCACGATTAAATCAGATCACGGTGAAGAACCGATACCCATTGCCTCTGATCCCCGAATTACTAGACCAAGTAAAGGACACTTGCATCTACACTAAATTATATCTCCGAGGGGCATATCATCTGGTACGTGTAAAGAAAGGCGACGAATGGAAGACTGCCTTTCGCACCAAGTACGGATTATTCGAATATCAGGTGATGCCCTTCGGGTTGTGCAATGCACCAGCAGCCTTCCAGTATTTTATGAATGATGCCCTTCGTGAACTCATTGACGTCTGTGTTGTCATATACATAGACGATATTCTAGCGTACTCCTCCTCAGAATCAGACCATGTTAAGCACGTTTCTGTAGTCCTCGAGAAAGTACGCCAGCACAAGTTATATGCAAAATTGGAAAAATGTGTTTTTCATGCTACCGAAGTTGAATTCCTTGGATTTATCCTGACTCCAAAGGGAGTCCGAATGGACTCTCGAAAGGTGGATGCAATTCTCAAGTGGCCATCACCCAGTTCAGTTAAAGGGGTACAAAGCATGCTTGGATTTGCTAATTTCTACCGCAGATTTATTCCTGACTTCTCACATGTTGTACACCCCATCACAACACTTTTGCGAAAAAACAAACGCTTCTTGTGGACCGCAGAGGCTGAAAAGGCCTTCCAAGAGCTGAAATTGAAATTCACGTCGGCACCTGTCTTAAAGCATCCATGCCCCGAGCTCACATACATAGTTGAAACCGATGCATCCAGTTTAGCCATGGGGGCTGTCCTGTCCCAAAAGGATCCTGAAATCGGTCAACTTCATCCAGTAGCCTTTTGGTCCAGAAACTTCTCGACGCCCATCTAACCACCCCCACCCCCCCCCCCCCCCGAGTTAAACTATGCGCTTACCGATAAAGAGTTGTTAGCCATCAAATCCGCCTTCAAGGCTTGGCGGCATTATCTTCTCAGTGCCAGGCACACCATTACTGTAATCACTGATCACAGGAACTTGCAGTATTTAAAAACAGCCAAGGCCCAATCATCGCATTATTCCTTGCCGAATTCGATTTTGTGATTACTTATCGACCAGGTTGTAAGAATGGTAAGGCAGATGCTCTATCCCGCATAGGGATGGGAGAAGCATATTCGAACCCAGAACCGGTGCCTATAATTCCAGAACAAAGAATTCTTGGCATAACTACTCTACAGACTTTAGAAGATATTCATTTAAAAATCCACCAACTTTTCAATTCAGCAGCCCTGCAGGACTGGGTGAAAAAGGGCCAAGATTATTCAGTCATCAATGACTTACCTTACTATCAAGGGCGTCTCAGCAGAGTCCCGATGACCCCGGGACACTGTATGCCTTTAGCCCAGCAGTGTCCTGGTGACCCTGAGCCCATGTGTGCCTTTACCCCAACAGTGTCCTGATGACCTTGAGCACATTTATGGGGGTTGAGGGGGAGGGGTGTCTGCTTGTCTCTCGCCCGGAGAGCAGGTTTCTGAGTGATAGTGGAGTATTTAAAGCAAACATGTTATTACGTGATAAGACTGGCCTACATGGCATGTTTTCTTGGGCATCGAGAGTAAAGCAAGGCAGGGATGTAAGGCCACCCAAAGGTCGGGCCTGTCAACTGGTACAGTCCTTCCAGGGTTGGAAAGGCTGTTGTCACCTTATATCTTCTGGAGCCACGAGTATTTGCCACTATGCCTTTGTTAAGCCGTTGTAGTAACGGAAGAGGACATTTTAATGCTTTCATTCATTTATCTGCATGGGATCAGCATTGAAGCAGGAGATGTCATTCACCTTGCAAAAATTGCTAAAACAGACACCTGCTGTCTGGTTTGCTCGCAAGTACAATTGGGAGGCCCAATGATTCCGGGAGAGCTTCTGGCACGGCGTCTTCTGGACTTGCTCCTGCACTGTTTCTTGCTGGGCTTCTAGCAAGCGATTAGGATGGAGACGCAAAACTTCACTAGAGGCATGGGCTCAAGTTCCCAGATTTTTAGGAGAGCCATCTGAGAAATGGTTTAGGAAGTCATGAAGAACCTGTGTCTGATTCAACCCCTCTGGGACCATCTTTCGACCAACACATGGATGGATTTAGTCATCAGGCCAACCTCTGCATGAGCCACCATTATGGGGTATTCAGGGTCCCTTTGCGCTTTCATCCCGTTGATATTGTAGATTTGTGGTAGCATCCTCTGGTCTGGTCGTTGGAAGTGATAAATAAAGTCCCTCAATGCTATCACCAGTGAGGGCACATGCCACACAGTAGGAGCTCTTTCTCTGGGGTTGAGAACAGAATCGGGATGCATCACCCTCCTGGAATTTTTGAAAACAGTCTGGTCAGTCATGTCATTTTCTTCTGTTTGAACTCGGCTTCCTGCGGTTGTTTGTATACCAATTGAAGAAATAAGGAGGAAGAACATGTCCTATATAAAGGTTTAGGTTTTGTATTAAGTAAACAATATGTCTCTTAACTTGAGAATAGAGTTTCAGCATTTCAGGGGGAGGAACAGACTACAGGAGATTTTGAATAACAAGCAGGAAAATTGTTCAAACAATCCTATGGGTTTCAAAAACCCCTCCGAGTTGTATCCTCCACCTGAGGCACACACCAGCATCTTTGTTTTTTTTTTTTTTAAAGGGTGTTAGGTGAAATTGGAAGAGACAAATAATAGACACTTTCCTAACGTCAGTAAGAAAGATGAAGACTTGCTACAAATTCTGGAAAAAACAAAAATATAGTTATTTGTACGGCTGGCAAAGTGGGCGCTGTTATTGATGAAAGAGAAATGTATATTAATGAATGCCAAAGACGGTTGGCAGATGAATTCATCTACACAAAGCTAACTTGGAATCGCACTGCAGCACTGCTACTAGAACTAATAAAGTACAAAAGGCAGACGAAATAACAGGGTTAAAATTAAGGGGAGCTGGGGCTATTTAGCTCCTGCTTGTTAAGGGGAGCTGGGGCTATTTAGCTCCTGCTTGTTAAGGGGGGGCTGGGGCTATTTAGCGTCTGCTTGTTAAGGGGAGCTGGGGCTATTTAGCTCCTGCTTGTTAAGGGGAGCTGGGGCTATTTAGCTCCTGCTTGTTAAGGGGAGCTGGTGCTATTTAGCTCCTGCTTGTTAAGGGGGGGGCTGGGGCTATTTAGCGTCTGCTTGTTAAGGGGAGCTGGGGCTATTTAGCTCCTGCTCGTTAAGGGGAGCTGGGGCTATTTAGCTCCTGCTTGTTAAGGGGGGGGCTGGGGCTATTTAGCGTCTGCTTGTTAAGGGGAGCTGGGGCTATTTAGCTCCTGCTCGTTAAGGGGAGCTGGGGCTTGTTAAGGGGAGCTGGTGCTATTTAGCGTCTGCTTGTTAAGGGGAGCCGGTGCTTGTTAAGGGGGGCTGGTGCTGTTCAGCTCCTGCTTGTTAAGAGGGGGCTGGTGCTATTAGGCTCCTGCTTGTTAAGGGGAGCTGGGGCCATTTAGCTCCTGCTTGTTAAGGGGAGCTGGGGCCATTTAGCTCCTGCTTGTTAAGGGGAGCTGGGGCTATTTAGCTCCTGCTTGTTAAGGGGAGCTGGGGCTATTTGGCTTCTGCTTGTTAAGGGGAGCCGGTGCTATTTAGCTGCTGCTTGTTAAGGGACTCCTGCTTGCAGAGGGGAGCTGGTGCTAGTTAGCTTCTGTTTGTTAAGGGGAGCTGGTGCTATTTAGCTCCTGCTCGTTAAGGGGCTCCTGCCTGTTAAGGGGAGCTGGTGCTATTTAGTGCCTACTTGTTAAGGGGAGCTGGTGCTTGTTAAGGGGAGCTGGTGCTATTTAGCTCCTACTTGTTATGGGGAGCTGGTGCTATTTAGCTCCTGCTTGTTAAGGGGAGCTGGGGCTATTTCGCTCCTGCTTGTTACGGGGAGCTGGGGCTATTTAGCTCCTGCTTGTTAAGGGGGGGGGCTGGGGCTATTTAGCTCCTGCTTGTTAAGGGGGGGGCTGGGGCTATTTAGCGTCTGCTTAAGGGGGGGCTGGGGCTATTTAGCGTCTGCTTGTTAAGGGGGGGCTGGGGCTATTTAGCTCCTGCTTGTTAAGGGGAGCTGGGGCTATTTAGCTCCTGCTTGTTAAGGGGAGCTGGGGCTATTTAGCTCCGGCTTGTTAAGGGGAGCTGGTGCTTGTTAAGGGGAGCTGGTGCTATTTAGCTCCTGCTATTTAGCTCCTGCTTGTTAAGGGGAGCTGGTGCTTGTTAAGGGGGGCTGGTGCTTGTTAAGGGGGGCTGGTGCTATTTAGCTCCTGCTTGTTAAGGGGGGGCTGGTGCTATTTAGCTCCTGCTTGTTAAGGGGAGCTGGTGCTATTTAGCTCCTGCTTGTTAAGGGGAGCTGGGGCTATTTAGCTCCTGCTTGTTAAGGGGAGCTGGTGTTTGTTAAGGGGAGCTTGGGCTATTTAGCTCCTGCTTGTTAAGGGGAGCTGGGGCTATTTAGCTCCTGCTTGTTAAAGGGAGCTGGTGCCATTTAGCTTCTGCTTGTTAAGGGGAGTTGGGGCTATTTAATTTAGCTCCTGCTTGTTAAGGGGAGCTGGTGCTATTTAGCTCCTGCTTGTTTAGGGGCTCCTGCTTGTAAAGGGGAGCTGGGGCTATTTAGCTCCTGCTTGTTAAGGGGAGCTGGGGCTATTTAGCTCCTGCTTGTTAAGGGGAGCTTGGGCTATTTAGCTCCTGCTTGTAAAGGGGAGCTGGGGTTATTTAGCATCTGCTTGTTAAGGGGAGCTGGGGCTATTTAGCTCCTGCTTGTTAAGAGGAGCTGGGGCTATTTAGCTCCTGCTTGTTAAGGGAGGCTGGTGCTATTTAATCTCCTGTTTGTTATGGGGAGCTGGGGCTATTTAGCGTCTGCTTGTTAAGGGGAGCTGGGGCTATTTAGCTCCTGCTTGTTAAGGGAGGCTGGTGCTATTTAATCTCCTGCTCGTTAAGGGGAGCTGGGGGGCTATTTAGCTCCTGCTTGTTAAGGGAGGCTGGTGCCATTTAATCTCCTGCTTGTTATGGGGAGCTGGGGCTATTTAGCGTCTGCTTGTTAAGGGGAGCTGGGGCTATTTAGCTCCTGCTTGTTAAGGGAGACTGGGGCTATTTAATCTCCTGCTTGTTAAGGGGAGCTGGTGCTATTGGTCACTGGTTAATGCTGGATACTCCAGAATTGCTTTTAGCTCCTGCTTCAACAGTGGTAGCTCCTAGTCATTGGTTAAAGCTGGATACCCAGGAGTTGCTTTTAGCCCCTTGCTCCCCCGTGGTCGCTCCTGGACACGAATTCATGCTGGATACCCAGGAGTTGCTCCTGCTTCTCCAGTGTTAGCTCCTGGCTAATGGTTAATGCTGGATACCCAGGAGTTGCTCCTGCTTCTCCAGTGGTAGCTCCTGGTCACTAGGTAATGCTGGATACCCTGGAGTTGCTTTTAGCTCCTGCTTCTCCAGTGGTAGCTCCAGGTCACTGGTTAATGCTGGATACCCAGGAGTTGCTCTTAGCTCCTGCTTCTCCAGTTGTAGCACCTGGTCACTGGTTAATGCTGGATACCCAGGAATTGCTTTTCGCTCCCGTTTCTCCAGTGGTAGCTCCTGGTCACTAGTTAATGCTGGTACCCTGGAGTTGCTCCTGCTTCTCCAGTGGTAGTACCTGGTCACTAGTTAATGCTGGATACCCAGGAATAGCTTTTAGCTCCTGCTTCTCCAGTGCTAGCTCCTGGTCACTTGTTAATGCAGGATACCCTGGAGTTGCTTTTAGCTCCTGCTTCTCCAGTGGCAGCACCTGGTCACTAGTTAATGCTGGATACCCAGGAATAGCTTTTAGCTCCTCATGCCCCGGTGGTCCCTCCTGGTCACTAGTTAATGCTGGATACCCAGGAGTTGCTCCTGCTTCTCCAGTGGTAGCTCCCAGCCAATGGTTAATGCTGGATACCCAGGTGTTGCTTTTAGTTCCTCGCTCCCCGGTGGTCGCTCCTGGTCACTAGTTAATGCTGGATACCCAGGAGTTGCTCCTGCTTCTCCAGTGGTAGCTCCTGGTCACTGGTTAATGCTGGATACCCAGGAGATGCTTTTAGCATCTGACTTCCCAGTGGCAGCTCCTGGCCAATGGTTAATGTTGGATGCAAAGGAGCGCTTTTAGCTCTTGCTTATGCAATCTTAATTTTGAGCCCTGAAGAGGTTGGTTGAGTGATAAAGAACCAGGTGAAGGAAGAATCTAGAATCTCTATATTTGATGTGGTTCCAAACATAAGAAGTTGTGCAATACTCCCAGTAGACCAATAGTTTGGTGATTTAATCAGTATTGTAGCCTCTTTCTAGTAGGTTATTTATTTCTTACACACCTAAGTGAGTGAAATGAAATCATTCATCAGAGATACAACTAGGGTGATACAGAAATAGGAAGTACATAAACATAATCCCCAAAATAACATTCATTTTCTGCATGCACATCAAGTCTTTGTATTCCGAAATACCTGAGAACGCTATCTTTGAAATAATTGAGGAATGTCTTTGTCAAAGAAAACACAAAAATGTGTTTCTATTGCAGTGTACTGACTTGGTAGTAAAGAGGAATTATTTTTTAAAATCTGGGAACTCTATACCAATGGAGGATTCGACCATTGGTGCTGCCATTGCACCCAAATTGGCCAATTTATAGGTTAAGGTGTATGAAAATATAGCATTATACGCGGACATCCATCTGCACAAGTACCGTGGCTCCTACATATAGATGATAGCATCATCATTAGCGTTGGTATTGAGGCAGATGCATGACAAGATTGGATGAATACTAAAAGCCAGTAGTTAAGGTTTGACCAGGCAATGAATAATTTAGATCTCACCATTAACCAACATGAAGGGATATTGCAAGTAAAACCATATATCGCAAGCCAACAGACTGTAACGCCCATTACATTATCATAGACATCATGATCGATCCATAAAGGAGAACTTTCCTCTCGGACAATTCCTTTACCTCAAAAGAATTGGTATCACCAATCAGGCCTGTATAGAAGAATAAAGTGATTGTATAAGCAAATTGGAAGACAGGGGCTATCCTTGCAAAATTGTGGAAGTGCCATTGAAGAGATCTTTATAAACCACAACAGAGAAGCTTTACTAGAAAAATGACAGAGCGGCAAGGTAGACGCTACACTAGTGTGTGCTAATATGTCCAAGAAAGGGTCTTATCAGATAAAGGACGTTATAAGAAAGAACTGGACTACCCTGTGTTTGCTTTCTGAATAAAGCACTAGTGTGCAGAATATAATCGTGAGAAATGAAATCAGAAAGTATGAGACTTGCAATCCAATATCATTTCAACGTTGGGTATGAAACCTATAAAAATACATCGCCCGTGAGGAAAATTTGGCATTTGAAAAACACTACAGAGGCCACAGAGGCAGATACCGGTCTAAAGCATGAACTGACAGTAAACGGCTTCATGAATTATGAGAGGACTAATGTAATTCCTATGACAATTTGTTCTTGTGTCATCAGATGTTTTGGTAAATCAGGATCTGCATTATGGACATAGAGTTGCTTAAATACATACGCTAAAGGCAATGGGCCTCATTACGACCCTGGCGGTAAGTGAAAAACGATGCCGGTAAATGATTACCGGCATCGCTTACCGGTAGGTCCGATTATGACCCGAGAAAGTGCAATTAGCGGCATCGTACTTAACGGTGCCGCTAAGAGCACCAAGCTCGCGCGCATGCGACCTCCCAAGCCGTAAATACCGGCATTGCGCAAAGGTGGTAACATCACAAATCAAGCGGACATGCTCTTAACGCCCTCGCGAAGCCCGTAAAGTACCTTACCGCCATGGTGCTAATTCCGCCATCGCGAACCAACCGCAAATGGCCATGTGCAGTGTTCCCTGCTGCCACAGGTGCACACAATCAGCACAGGTGGAGGCCAGACAGACTCACCAAGTACAAAAAGAGCCCCCCCCTAGCCCTTCCCACACCCAGTCACATTCCACAATGATTCCAATACGACTAGCAATGTTGGGGCTGGAGGACCTGATTGCAATGCAAGTGCTACAACAACAACAACAGGCAGCACAGAGGAGACACAGGAGGAGAAGGAGGAGGGCAAGGCAGGGCCAGCAAGCCTCACCAGCACAGCCAGTGCCACCACACAGGCAGCCCCCAATCCCACGCATCCGAGCCAGTCCATTCAACCTCACCGCTGAGCAGATCCACACCTTGTACCGTTTGGACCGGGACACCATCACCACCATTGTGGACATGATACACGACGACATTGTCAGCATGATTGAAACACTGACCACCACCCCCCCCCCCCTACTGAAGGTAGTGTCCGTGCTCCACTTCCTGGCCACAGGCACCTACCAGCACACAGTGGGGCACTTGCATGGCATTTCACAACCATTATTCTCACGTACGCTGATCCAAGTGCTCGATGCCCTCCTCAAGCACACAGACAACCACATATCCTCACCACGGTCTGCCCAGGAGAACGCTAACACCAAAGTGGGTTTCCATGCACTAGCCGGAATACCTGGTTGCATCGGTGCCATCGACTGCACCCATGTGGAATTGGTGGTCCCACATGCCATTGAGGTAGCGTACCGCAACCGTAAACTATTCCACTCAATCAACGTGCAAATGGTATGTCACTCCAACAGGATCATCACACATTGTTGTGCCCGATTCCCCGGATCAACCCATGATTCAATGGTCCTGCGGAACTCCACTTTACCACGCTACATGGAGCGACATGCAGGGCCAAGATCCTGGCTACTCGGTGAGTCACATGTCATGTGCATGGAAATGTGAAGTGGGTAGGTGATTGACGTACAATGCATACTATACCTGGCTGAAAGGGGGGGGGGGGAGAGAGATGCATGCCTTACCTGGCTGAAAGGGGGGGCGGGGGGGAGATGCATGCCTTACCTGGCTGCGAGTACCAGAGCCAATGGAGCCAGCACATACCGTAAAGCAGGCCAAACTTCAGCCGACACCTGAACACATAATGCCCGATGTAAGCAGCCCAACCATGTGATTGAAGGTGTCTCCCAACCATGACACAACCATCTGCAAGTACACTGCATTGAATCGGACCCCATCCACCTCAACGAAATGCACCTACATGCAATGACCCCAGCCAATACACGGCACCAAACACCATCAACTGAAAGGGCAGTCCCCAATAACTGCGCACAAAGAAGGCACATGACGGACATCAACATCAATACACCACTACACGGACACCGAGGACCATCAAAATAGCATAATAACATTTGAAGTCCCCAGTGAGGTCAACATGAGGCTGACAGCAATGTTGCCATGATGAGAGCATTGATATCACTGGACACCTGCCAGGTCACCAAAAGAAACACTATGGACTGACACAGTGGATGGGCACACACAAGGCACTGGACCCCCCTGCATACAATGTCTGATGGCATGCAAAACAGTCCATGAGAGGAATACACATATACCGGTCTCATAGTGTGACTCCAATTGTGCATGTAAATGTAGTACACAGTGAGAGATGAATGCATGCCATGTTGCCAAGTCATTAATGGAATTTGATGACATGACTGACACATACATTATTGCCCACATACAGGTGATGCAGGCTATCCCTTGAAGAGGTGGCTCCTTACCCCAGTCCGGAACCCACAGAACCAGCACGAGGAGGACTTTAATCGTGCACATGCACGAACCCGTGTGGTGATTGAGCAGACATTTGGCCTATTGAAGGCAAGGTTACGCTGCCTCAGCAGGTCTGGTGGGTCACTCCAATACCGCCATGAGAAGGTGGCAAAGATGGTCATGGCATGTGTAATGCTACACAATATGTGCATCAGATGAAATGTGCCCCTGACGCTGAACTGCAACCACCTGACAATGAGGATGAGGAGGGTGCAGATGGGGCCGCATCTCATAGAGGAGGCGATGCACAGGAGGGACGTGCCATGCGTCAAAATATCATTAACCAGTGCTTCTAGCACACACGGCTGGTGTGTGTCACATGGAGACGACACTTGGGGCACTGTGTGTGTCTGGGACATGCACACTGTGGACTGTTCACCAATAAAGCACACATACGCAATGAGCAATGTCCACACATTTGATTTGTGCAAAAGGGAAAGTGTATTGTAAATGTGAATTGGTTTAACACACCCACTCCCCCTGAACTCCCCACACACCCACTCTTCCCTCCCCCCTCAACTCCCCAACACACCCACTCCCCCCTCCCCCCTGAACTCCCCAACACACCCACTCCCCCCCCTGGACTCCCTGCAAATGTGTGAGGATGCCTGTGATGAAGTGGCTAATGTTGGATTTTTCCACTGGGCGGCCACTATTGGCAGCACCCTCTCCCGGCCCCCGGGGCACCCCTGCCTGTGCTCCGCAGGTTCCTGCCCGATCGGCGGACGGGGCCGCTTGTGGTTGAACTGGAAGCGGAGGAGGTACCTGGCTGCTCATTGGGACGCATGTCCCTAATTGACTGAACAAGCTCAGAGAGCACGTGCCGCACAGCGGCGAGTTCAGCACAGATGTCCTTTGTGAAGGACTGTATTGCAGCCTTCACAGTCTCTGAGGAGAGTTGGTGCTGCTGTGTGATAATCTCCTCCAACAACTGTGTTGTTTCCATTGGGCTGCTCACCTCCTGCACATCTTGCACTGAACATGGAGAGCCTGGCCAAGACTCATCATCTGATTGCCCCTGTGTGGCATCTTTATGCTGGCTGCTTTGGGACAGGTAGGGGGAATGAGGGTGGGCAGTGGGGGGCGGTCCTACAACGATCTCCTCATCATTTCCCGCATCACTGTCAGAGGAAGCTGCAATGGCAGCAATCTCCCCGATTGTGCTGCTTCCTGCAGACACAGTCCCTTCTATGGCCACCAGTTGGTGTATGTCTGCTGCTGCTGGTACCGTGCTGCTTGCTGTGGTGCCTGTCAGTGCCCTGTCCTGTGTTTTTCCCACAGATTTTGGCTGCTGTGGGGGTTTGGTCTGTACAGCTGAGGTGGAGGGTTGGTGTGCTGGCACTACGGTCCTGGCAGGTGTGGTGGCAGTAGTGTCTTCCTCGTCGAGATCGGAATGGGAGCCTGTGGTGGGGCAAAGGAGGGAAAGTGTTATTGATGGGATTGCGGACATTGAGCGGGCATTGTGATGACTGCCATCATTTTGATTACTAGATGCTGCACATTGGAGGCAGGGACATACAGGTTGTCTCCCTTTTGTGTGGCAGTAACATGGAGGTATGTGGGTGCCTACAGTTAGGGTGTGCATACTGCATGTGTACAGGGTGGAGGTCAGAAATGGCTGTAGGCAGTCTTCTGCTGATGTGTCGCATTAACACTATTAGGCAACATTGTGCTTCCCATGAATATGGACTTCAGTGACTTTTGCATGTCTTGATTTGAGGCACCTACCTGCATCGCCTGATGTCGGGGCTCCTCTCTTCATTTCTCCTACCCCCTCGATGCTCTTGATGCCGATTGTAGTGGCACAGATTTCCTCCCAGGGCTGCAATTTTATTGGGGACTCTGATCCTCCGCCGGTTGCCATGCCCATGTTCCTGTTGGCAGACAGGATGCTCCTAACGCGGAGCCGGAGAGCATCCCACCGCTTACGGCACTGTCTCGCGTTGCGGGGTGCTGTTCCTACTGCACTGACCCGCTGTGCAACTAGGGCCCATATGGCCTTCTTCTGTGCGATTGCCGGTCTGGTCATTTGGGTGGAAAAGACTACAGCAGCGTTTTCCTGGAGGGTCTCCGCCAACATGTTCAGCTCTTCCCTGCTGAAACGGTCCTGCCGCTGGCGATCACAACTTTTCTTGACACCTTTAGGCATTTTCTCGAAGGGTATATGTAGCTGATGTTTTGTGCCGGTTCTCTGGGTCAGATGTCCACTGGTTGCGGAGGATGCCAATGGATTGTGTTTTTTAAGATGGCCGCCGTGCTCTTTCCCGTTCCGCCGCGATGACGCAACTTCCGGTTCCGCTTAATTGCGGTCACCGCTAATATCGGTGGGCGGGGTGGCGGTAGTGCACCTTGCGCGGCATACGATGCCGGTAGGTCCCATTTTGGGGGCGTTACCGGCATGGCGCAATGCTCTAGCCCGATGGGTCGTAATGTGCCGCTTTTTGCGGCTTCAGGCCAGCACGGACACGTTAGTTGCGCCATGCCGGTAATGTACATTACTTACCGCCAGGGTCGTATTGAGGCCCAATATGTTAAAAAGGGGCACACATATGATGACTTCTCTTGGATAGAAATACAAAAAAATAGCACTTGGCAAATAAATATGAATCCGAAATTGTTGTAGTAAGAGCCAACATTAATATTTGTAAATCAGAGTCAGATAACAGGTTTAAATGAGGGGATAGGATGGCAAAATAGCAAATCAGGAAAAACATTGTAGAATTCAATTATTCCCTTTTTGAATCATTTACATGAAATAATGAAATATAAGAGCATGTTGTTGAGAGGAAATCTGTCCCAAGTAAAAACAATGATTAATTGATTTCAATTCAAAATGACAGTGCTGCAGCGCCAATGTTAGTCATTAAAACATGTATTGCCTCATATCAGTCGATCTTCATGGGCAGCTGAAGTAACACAGGGTCATTGATTTCTTTCCTATTGTAAATGGTGTCTTTTTCACAGAATGTTTGAAATATGAAGAGACAAAAAGTTGGACTGTGTGTGAATCACATTTTGATGTTCCACCAGTCACCCATCACATCCCGCATCAGGGACATAGTAACACCACTACCTAGAAATATATGGGATCACTAAATTTAAAATAAGTAGCACACCCGAGTGGGTACATTCATTTCTCTATGTACAATAAAAGGAGCACATCCGAGTGGGTAATGGTGGCTGCCATATCACGTAGAGGCTACAGGAAAGCATAATGATGTCATTAGGTTTCTCTATGTATAATAAAAGGAGCATATCTGAGTGGATAATGCTGTACCCCATTTCCTGTAGAGGCTACGCGGGAAAGCATGATGATGTCATTAGGTTTCTCTATGTATAATAAAAGGAGCACATCTGAGTGGATAATGGTGGCCGCCATATCACGTAGAGGCTACAGGAAGGAATAATGAAGTCATTATTTTTCTCTATGTATTATAAAAGGAGCACATCTGAGTGGGTAATGGCGGCTGCCTGCCATACCTCAAACATCCTCAGGTAGAAGTCATGCAGCAAAATAGACCAGGGTAAGTAGGACACAGTATTATTTTCTAAGAAAACATTTAACTGCAAGTTAGCGTCCACATACACCTTTTTAGGGCGAACATCTTTCAATAAGAGAAAAATATTGCATAGAAGGAAAATAAAATGCAATGAAAGATTGAAGTACTTGTACCTCAATGATAAGAATTTAAGAAGCAATCCCCTTTTGGGTAAGATATACAAAAGAGGCATGTCTAGGCAAACCTTATTTTATGCTATGGTTAATCCTTGGCAATACAGTTCTTCCTTCGATAAGGAGGGCGATTACAGGACAACTCTACATGATGCTTCTATTGGGCACGAGAAGGGAGCTCTGATTGAAATATATGTATATATATAAATTTGGGTATTTATAGCGTGCTTAATACCCAGAGGTTTCTAAGCGCGGACCCGGGGATTGAACCTGTGTTGCTCCGCATCTACTTGCTTCCAAGGTGAAGGCGTTGCTCCTGAGCTATCCTCCCGAGAATATGGTATCTACACATAGTTCCTGACACTCATTTTGAAACACTTGGTTCTTGATTTATTTTCAATGTGTTCTATTGGTAAATAGCAATAAAGCTGTGTGAACTATCCCTGCTCCCATGTTCAGTCTTCTATGTACCCTACTACACCTCCTGACAGGATCTATTCCCGTACTCTACCAGAGTGGGGTTTCCAAAATAAATCTTGACAGATCAGAGGTCTACCTTTTATGTTACGTCTAAAGGAAGAGCAAAAGTCTTTACTGCACATCGGAGCAACACAGGTTCGATCTCTGGGTCCGCGCTTAGAAATCTCTGGGTATTAAGCGCATTATAAATAACCAATTATAAACCATTTCAGTATATGATACAAAATCTGTAAGAACAGGATACAAAGTCTGCCCAAAAAAATGAAAGATAATCCATCAAAACGGGAATACTTACAACCATGCTAGAAGGTAGTAATCAACAATTCCTGCAGCCATGCTCGCAGCCATGTTGGGTGCCCATCCCCTAGAGATGGGGCGGGTGCCCAATCGTGACATGCAGGTAATACAGGCAGGGGAGAGAAAAAAAAAAGGCGGAAATACATGTAGTAGCATGACACCATCTTAATAAGCAAACATTTCCAAAATCGTAAGTGTGGATTAACGGCCTAAGTCACCAAAAATCAAAAGAAAAATAGTACAGAAAACAAAACCCCCACCAGGTACACAGTAGTGTGTGTCTAAAAAAAATGTATAATAATACAAATCATACAGAAGCCAAAGGCAACAAATAAAATGATCATGACATGCACGCAAGTCATGCCAAAATACAAAAGGTTCTGTGTACCAACAGGGCCATCTTGAGCCTGAAAGTAATACAAATGAAATATGACATAGGGCCCATGGATAGTCAATACGTGATGAAAGCTTAAGACCACTGTGTGCCCAGTAGAGAGGATAGTATAATGCAGGAGGGAAGGCTCCCTTCAGGTACAAAGTCATGTACAGCTCAAACCTCATCAAGGAATCTATAAAGTAGTATCAAAAATAATTCCAAGAGGAACAATCACCATTAGGAAAGTAAAGGAATGTAAAGTAACCCAAACTAATAAAGAAAGAAAAAGTACAGAGAGAACAATATTATCAAAGAGGTAACATGCAAACACTCATGATGGAACATAGTGCCTAGTTAGAGACCACAGCAATCAGCACTATAAAGTGTCCTCTTGTAGTCATTTAGAAGTATGTCACATAGTCAGTGACTAAAACAATTCCCGGCAGAATCCAAATAGATAAAGCAGTTACCATCAAAGTCCACGTTCATCCGCTTAGGGTGCAGAGCAGACAGTGCATTGATCCAAAAGATCTCTCGCTGGTGCAGCACTCTCCCAAGGTCACCTCCTCTTCTCAGACAGGCCACTTGCTCCAGAATGACAAATTGAAGTTGTGCAATAGTGGGCTGATTTTCTTTCAAATGGACCACCACTGGAGAGCGCAGATTTTGTGTGTGGATTTAATACTTGTGTTGCATCCATCATGGTTTAGCTTACCTGGTGGTTAACCCCAAATAGTATATCCCGCATTGGGCCTCCCAATGCATACACTTCATTAGAAGAAGCACAACTACCACATGATTTTAAGTTAATTTTCAAGCCAGTATAAGGATGGTTAATGGAGGTCCCTTTGATTATGCTGGTGCCATGTTGGCGCACCCAACAAGGAACGGTACCAATTGTTTAACTCTTAGCTTCACTGTATTTTGACATTCAGCAAAAGAGGATTTATTCTCATAAGCAAAGACAGGCACATGTGGAAATAACTACTGTGGCAACGTCATGCTGTAGAATAGGTCAACGTTTGATGTTAATATTCTTTACTTTCTTACTCTGACGTGAGTGAGAATAGACATACACCATATTGGTCCTGCCACAATGATGTTCATTCTACTGGCATTGCTCTCTCTTTAGCTGCCTCCAGCACCATCGCACTATACCCCCTTATCATTCGAACATCACTTCACATTGTCAATGGTACTCCATAGGGTTTGATACTATCCGTTTTAGTCTAACCAGTTGGCTGTATGGAAGACCCCTTAAAGTGCTTTGAGAGTAAAAACTTGGTAACAGTGACCGCAGGTGACCACGGTTGTGGAGGTACAGTCTGTCTTCACACTGCCATCCACGTTAGTCTTAATAAGAACAGTTCTGAGGTATGGGTAAATGTCTTCTAGACCTGGGCAGTGGGTTTTGTAGTGGTGAGTCTTGTTAAACATAATAGGTAAAGGAAGGTCAGAGGAACCCGAGGGATCCCCAGATTACCTACACTGAGCGCTATTTCACATAACGAGTGGTGGTCTCCAGTACCCATGCTTGTGTATAGGCGCGTTATAAATGCCATATTATATCATATCATGCTTTCCTCGTCCCATCCTCTGACCTCAAACATGGAACTTGATCAGAGTCCACTTTTATGGTTTCTCTCGGGCGTGGGCTCTCTGATGAGACCTCAGGTGTGATGCCTTATCAAAGCGCTTGCCACATTTCAGTGCACTCATGAGGCTTCGCCGCAGTATGGGTACTTTGATGCCTGCTGAAGCCCGAGTGGTAACTGAAGCTCTTCTTGCACACAATACACTGATATGGTTTCTCTCCAGTGTGGGATCTTGTATGAGACTTCAGATGTGATGCCCGATTAAAGTGCATTCCACATTCTGTGCACTCATAGGGCTTCTCCCCAGAATGAATCCTCTTATGATTGCTTAGTGCTGTAGAATGTGCAAAGGTTTTCTTGCATTCTGTACACTGGTATGGTTTCTCTCCAGTGTGGGATCTCTGATGACATTTCAGGGATGATAACAGATTGAAGCGCTTACCACATTCTGAGCAGTCATAGGGCTTCACCCCAGTATGAATCCTTTGATGACTGCTCAGGGCTGAGGAGTTTCTGAAGCTTTTCTCACACTCTGTACACTGGTAGGGTTTCTCTCCTGTATGGATCCTCTGATGCTGGGTCAGGCTTGGCTTACATGTGAAACTTTTCTCACATTCAGTACACTGGTATAGTTTCTCCCTAGTATGACTGTTCTCATGCCGTTTCAGATTTGCCCTGTGACAAAAGGTTTTGCCACACTCCATACACTGGTATGGTCGCTCCCCTGTATGGCTTTTCTGATGGTTGTGCAGAGTCGACTTCTGTCTAAAGCTTTTTTCACACTCTGTACACTGGTATGGTTTCTCTCCAGTGTGGGATCTCTGATGAGACCTCAAGTGTGATACCTTATTAAAGTGCTTACCACATTCTGTGCAATCATAGGGCTTTTCTCCAGTATGAGTCTTTCGATGCATGCTCAGGGTTGAGCTCTGACTGAAGCTTTTCTTGCACTCTGTGCATTGGTAGGGCTTCTCTCCTGTATGCATCTTTTGGTGGCTCAAAAGAGCTGAGGAATTACTGAATCTTTTCTTGCATTCCATGCACTTATATGGCTTTTCCCCTGTATGGATCATTAGATGGCGTCTCAGGGACGAGCGGTCACTGTAGCTCCGCATGCACTCTGTACACTGATAGGGTTTCACCCCTGTATGGCTCTTCTGATGCCGGTACAGATTTCCTCTCAGAGAAAAGTTTTTTCCACACTCAGGACACTGGTATGGTCGTTCTCCAGTATGGCTCTTCTGATGCGTCTGTAGATGTGACTTCCGAGTGAAGCTTCTCTCACACTCTTTACATTGGTATGGTCGTTCTCCAGTATGGCTTTTCTGATGCAGATACAGATTTGAGCTTTGGGTGAAGCTTTTCTTGTATTCTTTGCATTGATACAGCTTCTCCCCATTAAGGATTCTCGGATGCTGGTTCAGTTGTGAGGTGTAAGCAAACATTTTCCCACACTCCATACACTGGTAGGATTGGTCCCCAGAATGCATTTTCTGATGAAGGTGGAGATTTGAGTTTTGAGTGAAGCTTTTCTCACACTCTGGGCACTTGAACAGCATTTCTCCTGTGTGGGATCTCTGATGCATTCCGAGGTGTGATGCACAATTAAAGTGTTCATCACATTCTGTGCACTTGTAGGACTTCTCCACTGCATGGATCCATTGATGGCTGTTTATTCTCTGTTGGAAAAAGCAAAAGTTCTATGTATTATTTTTTTGGCATTGTGTAGCTTAAAAAAATGATCTAGTGCAGAGCTGTTCATTTGGGTTTTGCTGCTCACTCACAGACTCACTGGATGTCCCTGAGCGAAGCCATTTGTGTTGTGTGTCAGATCAGTTTCAGATGCAAAAAGCAGGCGCTTGAAACCTCAGCACAATCCTGTCCTCAATAGACATAACAATACAAACCATCATACACATTCAGCAATCCGTGGAAAGAAAGGGACACCATATATTTGCTGGGAGAATACTACATTAATTTACATGTATAATATTAAGTGCGCCTCTACTAGAATATGTGCCCCTGTTACAAGGCATGTTGCCAAGCCTTGACAAGGGGTTGGGGGCCTATGCCCAACACTGTTTCAGTTGCCAGAATGGTGCACAGACCTCCTCCCCAGCCCTCCTTACCTCTGGTGATGGTGATTCAACATTTTAACAGGAGAGTCAGCAGCAGAGCCTCAGAGGGACACCAACGCCCCGGAAAGAAGAGGGACACGGGAAGAAGGAGCAGCATCAGAGGCTGCACAGAGGGACACTGTATAGAAGATGGCTGTCCGAGCATGCCAATGGGAGACAGCGCGTCGGTGCCACAGCGGAGTCACAGGCCGGGCTGGCACTGGGACAGCTACCAGCGGGATGCCGCAGAGAATCTGCATTATGCCACAGAGGAAGTCGTCAGAGGCATGCCTTCAACACAAAAAGCCTGCCAACGTGCAGCAGGGAACTCATGGAAAACCTAGAAGACAAGGCTCCAGCTGGCAACACCGGCTGGAGCTTGCACATAAGACCAAAACCCCCATTAAACCACAAGGGAGTTCCCGAATGGGAAAGGGCCTCCATGAAGGCCCTACAAACCATAGCCCCACTAAATCATCAAGGAATCACTTATTAATTGGGGGCCTGCAAGAAGGCCATGGTGAATGGGAACAACCATTCTCTGCAGGGCCAATATGTTGCACAGGCTAGAAACTCGGCCAGACCTCATGGGGGTGGGACTTACAGCCCTTATAAACCCTCCTGCTGGCCTTCCCCTGTTAACACCCTAGAAGCCAGGTAAGTGATTGGTCAGGGTAAGCTGGCCTGCTCTGGGAGGGGGAGGGCTATATAAGGGAGAGTCCGAGTGATGTTTATTGTGGCTGGAGGTGGAGGAGGATGTCCGAGAGACCATAGAAGGAGAGGGTTGAAGGTGTGGGGAGGTTACTGGAGAGAGGACTCTGTGGCATGTGAGTGTTTGCGAGGATTGAGTGTAGTAGGGGTACAGTAGGAGTAAGGGAGGTAGTAGATGTTATAGCTGGAGGTATCAGTAGTAGTATTAGTGAAGGGAGTGAGAGGTAGTCGTAGGCAGTAGTGGTAATAGTGGTAGACGAGGGCGATGGTGAGACTAGAGAGAAAAGGGAAGTAGTAGTAGAGAAGTGATAGTAGCAGGAGAATAGTTTTAAGAGGTGGTAGTGCTGGTAGAGAGGCGGTACTGATGTAGGAGTCCTTGTAAGAGGAGAGAGGTAGTATTGGGAAGGAGACACAGTAGCAGGGAAGAGAAAGGAGAAAATAACAGCAAAGGAAGTAGTTGAGTGATAGTTGGAGGTGGTAGTGAGATAAGGAATTGAGAAGAATGAAAGGGTGGAGGTAGGAAAGCAGAGTGTGACATCAGAGGGAGAAGACCTCTTGGAACTCCAGAGTAGTACAGAGTCAGGTAAGATTATGTGTGGAGAACATGTGACCCTTTGTGGAAGAAGGCATCATCCCGAAAACTGCCTTAGAACACTAAGCAGGGCTAGGAGTGGGGCAGCTAAAAAGCCCCCAGGAAGTAAGTCATCCAACGTTCCAGGGATACCGCTAGTAGCCGTAGGAAGACAGAGAGCTGGGGAGCGGGTGGGGCGGGGAAGGCCAGGGAAGGCGAGAGGGAGGGGGACGGCCCTAGTGCCAAAAAAAAAAAACAGACCTTTCGATTGGACCCAAATTCCCAGGAATTCCAAAACCAATCTGTTTGTACTGGAAAAAAGCCTTCTATTCTATCAATGCTCCCATCATCAAACACACATCACACTCACGCAAATGTACTGCCTTTCACGCCAGTCTTACAAAGCATACCTCCTGCTCATCGGATGAACGCTTTTCGGGATATAAAAAAGACCTATTGGTTTTGCCAATGCAGGTAACTGATGTGCTCGCTGTGTCCTCTTCAAGGACTGCTATTCCGAATGGCTGGCAGTGGTCGCGCACCCTTACTTTAGTAGTTTTCACAAGGCCATGGGAGATGTCCCATTTCCCCAAGGGGGAGCCACCCCCTTAGGGACTAGAGAGGGAGCCCGCTCAGTTAAGCACCCCTTAGGTAACCGGGGTCCCACTGGGGATGGCTCTCCCTTAGAGGACAGGTGTATCTTTGTTGGCTACACGGGTTGTAACCTAATTAATGACCAGTCACTACCTGTAAATAATGGCTGGTGTGGTTTCTGCCCAGCTTGTTTCACTCAGCTCTCTGGGAACCAGAACACAGAAGGAAGACCCACCCCCTCACCGAAGGAAGGATAACGTGCCAATTACTGGTGGAGTGGGGGAGATAGACAGTCACAGAGCTGCAACCAGAGGAATCCCTCCTCCTGGAAAAGGTGGCAGACCTTGCAGAGCGTACAAGGGGTGTGGAGGCCCTGACCACAGCAGAAACTGCAGAACGCTGCCCGTCCTGAAAGTCGCGCTCGGGACCACCCAGCCGAGAGGAGCAGCGAGCAGCCACAACTGCCTGACAACCAGCAGACCGGCAGCCCGACATCAGAGACCCGCAGGAGGACATCAGGAAAGAAGGGCAAACTCTGCTGGAAGCAGAGTGCAGCGAGAAAGATAGAGAAGCGCTGCTGCATGGGCCAACCTCCCTGATTCTCTTGAGGACTGCCGCAGCGAGACTAAAGGTACCTGGTTGCCTTGGGGAAGCAGAAGAGTGGAGGCGTGGCCTGATAAAATCCCAATTTGGGGGGGAAGGAAACAAGGCTCCAAGGCGGGGTGAGAGAAAGGAACCCCTAGGGTGGGGGGAGAGAGAGATAATAAGACCCCACTGTGGGGTGGAGGAAACTAGGATCCAAGGGGGAAGAGAAGTGAAACCCCAAGGCGTGGTGAGAGATATAAGAACCCAAGGCAGGATGAGAGATCGAAGACCGCAAGGTGCAGTGGGAAATTCAGGATAGGGGTCCTTCCTTGTATGAACTTGATGGAAGTGTGTAAAAGAGACCTTCAGCCTACCAGCCTAGACTGTGCACTAGGACAAAAGGCCCTCTTATGAAAGAGATACAAGTGGGGTCAGAAACCAGCCACCATTCAACTTGACAGGGCCAAGGGGCACATCGATTTTTTTTGTTGTTGCAGTTTTATGCTTTCGTGTACAGCGGTGGGCACAGACTCAGGGTGGAGTGGGATTCTGGAGGGAGGACTTTCTAGTTTCTTGGTTTTTGTAAATACATCCTGACGAGCACCTTTTCTTTGAGTTTCCTTTATAGAACAGAGCAAATATTCTTAGTTTTCAGGAAAGGTTAGCTTTCGTGAGTGGCAATACAGGAAAGTCTGCTAGAATGCCACTGTGTTCATCTCCTGACTCTGGCCTGCCACAGAGTCTGTAAGAATCTGTATCCGACCCACCAATGAGGATGATGGCGCAAAAGGATCACTACCACCAGGTTGAACATCATGGGAAGACGAAGCCATCAGGTTGAACATCATGGGAAGACGAAGCCATCAGGTTGAACATCATGCGAAGACGAAGCCATCAGGGGTGAGAACAGTGCGAGCAACAGCACTGCCTTTAAAACTAGAGATTGTGGGCTTTAGCTGGGTTCTAGCCTGAAGTAAAATGTTCAGAAACCGACATATTATGCTGCCCAATTTAGCAACATTGACCCCTAACTTTTTACCCACATTCGAGGCCTGCAGAAAGGACAAGTATATGAAACATGGGCAGACAGAGAAGTAAGGCACGAGAGGGATAGAGCGGCCTGCCACTGTGGGATTGGACAACATGGTACCCTGGCATTGGTTAGTACTTGAGAGGTTTTATGAGAGCTGACACAAAATGCTTTGAGCCTCAGAGAATAATAGGGGGACATTCAAGTTCCCTCCATATTGCTCAGTCCTTTGTTAAAGATGGTGATTTAATAATACTGACAGACTCGCCACGAGTTTGGCGGTAACCCCTAAATGATGTGGCACTAACGCCATTATCGCCGCATTTAAGGGTCCGCTAAATCACGGATTTGGCAGAATATACCCCAAGCTTAGAGCTGACGGTAGTAGCGACGAAAATTCCCCATTGGGCCAAATGGGGAACGGGGAAATACCATTCTGCCAAACCTGGCAGTAACGCTAATAGTGCCGGCAGCATCCCGGTGGTGCAGCATCCCGGTGGTGCAGTATCCCGCGGATACCGCCCAACTCATGATGAGGCAATCAGTCTTATTTCTTAAAACTCTGATTTCTTTGTTCAGTGACTGAGCATGTGCGAGTTTGATGACGAAGCTCAGTACTGGGTTGGACACATCCCTTCGGGTCAGTCCTGGGCCTGTACACCAGGATGAGAACGACAGATCAGACCTTGGCAAAGGGAATGTTTCCTGGAGTGACTAATAGGCACATCTCACCCTGGTCGGTGTGGAAAGAATGGTAATGGTCTTCTAAAGTGCCTGCCTGTGGGAAAATGAGGCAGGTCTCAACAATAGAAACATGGCAAGAAAGCCAGGGGTACGAGGTGCTGTGCAAAGAAAATAAGCCCTGGTGTGAGTGCCAGGACAGCTGTTACTTACAGGAGTCACCAACAGGAACTGAAGTGGGGAAAGTCAGATGGTGAGAGGGTTAGGCCGTTGCACCATCTAGAGGAGAATGGAGACCAACAAAGGGGACTACCGGGTGTCTACAGATGAAGAATCTGCAGAACAAATGTGTTATGGGAGTTGTAGTCCAATGACTTCAAAATATGATTAATGTGGAGCCATGAAAGTCAATTGAACTTAAGAGAGGAAGAGATTGTTGGAACAGACATTCCAGGGACCGAGCGTGTAGTGATAATAAAGTCCAGTGAACCCAACGCTGAGGAACTCATAATTCTAAGTGAATCAACTGCATAGGCACCCATGGGGTCAAGTGAATTAGGCACTGAGATGCTAAACCCGCTTGGTCAGAACTAGTGGCTGGCCTCCTCGGGGCCCACACGCCATGACTCACTACATGAGCCTTGTGAACAGAGGTGACGCTGGTCCCAAAGGTAGCACAGAGGGTTCTGCCTTCAGCCTCTTCCCATGTTGGCACTTCCTCCAGGCCACTACAAGTCTCTAATGTGGCCACCTTTTGATTTCTACTCCCATGTTCCATTTCTCCTTCTGCCAGCATTCTTCGCCTGATGTCAACACCTTTTATTTTCCCCTCTGTTGACATCAGCTCCTCTCTGGTTACCACCTCTTCTGGTTCACTCTCACCCACTGACCTCATCACCTCTTCCTTCATCTTCTTAGTTACCACCTTCTCCTTGACCTTCTCAGCTCTTACTACTTCTACTTTCCTTTGCTCTCCAGTGCTGCCACCTCCCCACTCTCCTTTCTCTCTCCATACTCTGCTTCTTCCACCACTTTTTAGTCTCCGGCCTTCATCAAATGTTGAGCTCCTTGCTCCAAGACCCCACACTGGTCGACTGGAGCTGGGGCTTTTCATAGAGTGTTCCCCTTACCCCTGTGTGTCTTCTGGTGAGGGTCTGCACCTGTGGCTGGAAATGTTGTGAGGGCTGTGATTGTCGATCCATTGTGTGTGCAGCTGAGGCAGCATTGGGCTTAAGGCAAGTCTAGAAGTGCCATGTGTGCCATCTTGGTTTTCATCCCTGCCAGAGCCGCCTGTGCTGAGCTCTTCTGTGTTTCCAGCATTTTTGCAAAGCTGAAAATACACTGGGTAAGCTTTTATTTCACCACGCATATAGGGAACTTGCAAAATGATATCCCAGCGTGAGAATCTCTTGCCGGGAACCAATGCTGGCAAGACTTTTTTCCGCAATGAATTCTCACAGTACGGGAAGTTGCAGACTCACAACATTGTATCCATGGTACCGCAGATTGCGCAACAGATCCTGCAAACTTCCAGAGAAGAATTCTTTGTTATACCAAGGGAAGTTGTAACAGTGTCGACACAATCGCTATTATTGATTAATGCAGAGAAAGCCTTTTCCTCAAATGAAAAGTTCTCTTTTCATTGTAAGAGGTCTGGGTCTCCTCAGCAAGAGCATCATGCTCCCTCTGTGGGGCCATGAATGTCCGAGAGCCATGCTGCAGAGTCCCACAAGGGGTCTGGTTATGGGCAAAGCGTTCCAGACTAGGCTGCCCTGCTGAGTCAGGATGGTATTGAGGGGGCGGTCTAGATTTTCTAGACTGCCCGAGGTATGGTGCTATACGTGTTCCCTGCTATATGATGGGGACCAAGGTGAGGTGATTAAGGGATTCTCTGAACCCAACATTTGCTGGCTCTGGGTGGCATCTAGCCAAGAGTCACCACCTTGCTGGGCCCCAGAACCAGGCAGGGGACTTCATCTCATCGGGTCCTCAACTCATTGCCAGGGATTGCCATCAAATATACCACCCCATTGGTAGGGATTGCCCTATGCTCATACCATTGATAGGGGTTGGCATGAAATGCTCTGTTATCTACCCATAGCAGGACTTGCCATCATCAGCCCACATGGTCACTTCATTTTCAGGGACTCAAATGCCCAGGGACTCACACCATTGTCCACGATAGTCAGGCAGTACCAAATAATAGCACAGTTGCCAGTGGTTTCCCTAGTCTAGAGGGTTATGCCTACCTAACCAAGGAATAACTCAGGTGTTTGTCATCAGGGTGGAAGTCCAAATGAATATCCGTTCTCTGTCCAAAATTCTCCTCTACTCTAACCCCACTACTAAACAACAGAAATAAACCTAGATAGTGCCCGGAGAATGACTCCTTTCTCCTAATTCTGCAAGGAACAGCCTCAACGTCCAAGAGTCTTTATTTTCAGTACATTTCATCTTCTTGAAGAAAAAAATGCCAGGAGAGTGACTCCCTTCTCCTGGTTCTGTGACTCAATCTGTTTTTCACAATAGTTCTTATGTGCCCTTCATGTTCCTTCCAGGCTTCTCTGAAGGCTCTTTTGAATGTACTACACCCTTTAACTCCGACTATAACAATCTTGTCCCCCTTACTGAGATGAGAGATACTGCTCCCGAGGCTCTGTTCACTTTTCATACTGTCGGAACAGTTACTGAAATAAAGGAGCGTCCTTCCAAGGCGTTCTCCCCAACTGTTCTTATCCTTAGTGCAATTACTGGCATGAGGGAGACCACTCCCAAGGCTTTCTTCATAACTCTTATTCGCAATGCAATTACTAAGACGAGGGAGATCACTCCTGAGGCTTGCTTCACACGCCCCCACTTCCCTACCGGGTCTCCCATAGTGCCGTTACCTTTACTTTGGTCAGAGCATGTTACTGATTCCACCTGAGGTGTTGGGCATCTGCGTTCTCAGTGAACGCTTGTTCAGCTTTTCTCTTTGTTATCCGCGGTCCTGCTCCGTCTCTGTGGGCGTTCCGGGCAGACAGTATCTGAGTAGTTTTGGGACTACTCAGTCCACCTCTTCGAGGTCACACCACCGTCTCCTGGATTCTAGCTTCCAGTTAGGCTTGTTCTCGCTCGGCCATAGAAGGACAACTTTGGTCTCAGGCCGGTGTCCTCCCAGCGTCTCCCAGTTCGAATTTCCTAGACTGACCAGGGGTCCCACCTGTTGGTCTCTTTACTGAGTCCTTCTTTGCTTTTTATCTTGTTGAGCTGGGACCTGCCCAGCACAGTGCCATAGTACTAACTAAATAAGTTCTTGTATAGCACAACACTAGGGTCTCAGGGCACTCACATGGACAAAGAACAGAAAGCATATTGTGGTATTAGAGGGTTAGGAAGTCACTTAAGCAAAGTGACTAGCAGAGTCAATACAGGTGTAAAAGATTTAATCAGATACTGGTTGTTGATCTTGATCTTCAAAAAGCAATGTCTTAAGACGCTTCCTAAACGTCTGAAAAGTTGCACATTGTTTTAAGTAAAGCGGAATCGCATTCCAATTTTTTTTGGGCCCAGGCAGTAAAACTTGCTCCACCCAATTTCTTGATTTTTATACATGGCTGAGTCAGCAACATCTGGCTATTTGATCGCAAAGTTCGATTTGGTATGGCCCTTTTTAGCCTGGTTTTAAGGTAGTCCGTCGTCGGGTTCAGTTGTACTCTCTTGTTGCCTCCTTGGGGCCATCCCATCCCAGTATCTTTCACATGAGCGTTCTGCATGACTCTGTGAATGTTCTTCCTTTTCTCAGCATCTTCATAGTACACATCCTGTTTAGACTGAATGTTCATATTAATGGTGTCTAATCTTACAGGAAGAAGAGAAGGAGTATCACAATAGCACACAGCAGTAAAGTCATCCTGAATACAGACATATCTTAAGGGTTTCATTGTTTTTAGGGCAGGAGGGTTGGGGAGTTCTATCATGGAACGCAAGTCCTTGTCCCCATAGGGGGTGAGGGGTCACTACCTGCAAGGCCCTCGTGCATTTAGCCACCCCTTGGGGAACTATTGGGGAGCAGCCTCACCTCCCTAGCCTCACAAGGAAGGGCCCCCCCTTGGGGAGAAGTGACGTGATCCCATGACTCATCACAATAGTCACCCCCACTGTTAAGGATCATCATCAAATGGCAGCCCACTCACCGCATTGTCAAAGATGCCCATCAAAGTCTCAGGTATAGATCCACTGCTCATGCAGAATCATATAAAAGTGTTTGTACTCATCCTTTATTTTTCAAGAGATGAAAATTAAATGTACAGGTATCTCTACCTTTGCGAAGGAATGTCATCAAATGTCCAGGTAGTCACCCCTTTGCAACGCCTTGCTATCACATACCCAGTTACTCACCCCCTTGTGCGCAGTTAGCATCTAATGTAGAAGCACTTACACCGTGGTATGGTCATTTCATCAAATGTACAGTTACTTGCATCCTTGTTAATATTGGTGCAGTGGACACAGAATACACTATGTCCAAATGAGAAGCTAAGCTGCACTCCCCTTCTGTGCACCTGCACTTAAAAAGGAACCAGGCTCAAGCGAGGAGTGCAGCATTGCTGTCCTCCCCCACCACTCCTACCTCCTTGATACCATTGACAGCAGATAAGGATGAGAAGTAGAGCGGCAATACAGCACTGCCACCTCATGGCTTCCCAGCCTCACCCACCAATTCAGCCTTGTTGCTTTAAACAGCACTACCACGAAAGCAGTTAGGGAAAAGCTTGGCATTGCATTTTGTGGATTTTTTTTAACACATTTTTTATGTATTTTATTGGTATTGATATGTAGTTGTTCATTGCTTTTTTCTTTTAGCGCTTAGAAGCTGGTTTACAAGTAATGTTGTCAATACTAAAACCTTACTACTAGTACTACTGAAGAGGAAGCAATCCAGAGGCAGCAGGGAACCCAAATGGGGCAGATGCTGCCCCTCCAACCTACGTCCCACTAGGACAGCAAGTCCCACTGCCATATGCAATGGACACCAGCACGTGAGTGAGGCAGGGGGATATCAGGGACATTTCCCCCTTCTGATGGTGTGGGGCTGCCTAGAGTAGGGGCACAGGGAAGAGAGGCACAGTGAACAGGAGCTATATGCCACACTCTACCTTGATAGCCTGCTCTGTTAGACCTTTCTTTCTCCAGCTGCTGACATCTGCAGTGATACCGGCAGAACTCGGGAGACAGATGGCTGCAGTATGGGTGTGGCTAGGTGGAGCGCGCTTGGAGACCGCCAAAGAAGACTTTCAGACTCTTCTGTCTCCAATACCTTAACTCTGTAATCTAGAAATTATTTTGTCTCACTAATGAGGCAAACATTAAAAAAAGAGTGAATTATACTGCTGCAGCTGAAGGATCAAAGGACAAGCCAAGGCAGAGTCTACCCTTTTCCTTAATTTCTATCACAATAGATATGGGTGTTTAAGGACATAAACTAAAGGGTTGGGGGTGTTGTCCTCTCCAACCCCAAGAACGAGCCCTTGTAAGCATTTCCTGTTAGTTTGATTCTGGAGGATTAGGTTAGGAAAGGTGAGATAGCCCTGTATGGCTGTATTCGACTTTAGGTGCCCAGAAGAACTTTGTTACACTAATACCCTGGTCCAGGGTGTGGGGTGTTCCTGCGCCTTTCAGTGTGCGCCCAGAAGAACGTAGACTGTTTATCCATCCAAATCAATGAGAATGTAATCCTCCGCTGGAGCCCTGATCAGGGCCTCATGTTCGGGTTTTGTGGGACTACTCCGTTTCCTCTGGGTCCTGCCGCCAATCTTCATGGATGTAGGGATGGAAGTAACTCCCGTCTATGGGCTCCCCACTAACCTCGCTGGTCAAGCCCTGGAGATATGATCCATCTTCCCTCTTGATTAGGAACATGGAGCTGGTTTGTCATTCCTCTGGGCAAAGGTCTGCTGCTCTGGATGTTTGGGATCACTCCAGGTTGTGGGAAAGTCCCATTTTGGTTCTCCCATTTGGCTCTTCGGCCAGCATCAAGTAAAGTCTGTGGGCTATAAGTAGGCTACACCGCTCTCTCTTCTGGCCCTGGGAAGATAGTCTGAGTCGCTGGGGCGTTCTTGATAGGACCACTGATATCTGCTGGCCATCTGGATGGCAAGCTCTAGAGTGGGTTTATGCATTGGGAGACAGCCATTTGCAGTGAACGAGGATCGGAGATAGATCGTGTTTCCAATGTTAGTGCTTCCTCGGCCTTCTTGATGGTCATATCTTCCAGCCGTCCGTTCAGGTGACTCTAGAGATTTGTAAATAATTTAAGTATGGTAAAAACGAATTCCTTGTGGAACCGAATCCAGGAAGGGCTTTCAGCCCCATTGATTAATGTGTCAATTGATTTTTAAAAGAGATTTTAGAAATGTTTACGTAAGCACAATAGCAATATAACTACTTTGGGATTTAATTGATTTGAAAGATGAATAGAATTTGATTAATTTATATGTGTATGTCTGTATGGGAATAGTAACGGTTTGAATGAAATTTTGCATTGATATGTTATAAAACATGAACGGACTGTAATGAACGAACCACGTGAATAAATAAAAACATTAACAAGATATAGTATTGCATTGTTTTAGCTAGAAGTAGAAAAAAGCAATTATCAGTGAATAGATCTGCAAAACTATGCATTATACCCCCTAATAATAATGTTCCCCCACAATGCTTTGCTCATGTGGCTCTGAACTTGGGGTGCACTTCCAGTCATGGCTACTGGGTGGCGCTGCACCATGTGCGACTTCGCTCAAATGCCTTATTCTACTTTCACATTTCAGGTGAAATATTCGTAAAGCGCCTTTTTAAAGCCACCCTAACTTTGCTGGTGTTTGCTACACATGCACCAGTCACAAGGTTGCCATAATATATCGCACTGATGATTTCTAATACGGGTGAAACTTGGATGCAGTTCTCTGCAGCTCTGAGGAATGTCTTTCTTGGGTTGATTAAGCTACCTGCAGTGTCAGGAGCTACCTGCAGTGTCAGGAGCTACCTGCAGTGTCAGGAGCTGCAGTCGGCCTTGTTTGCATACGCAGTGTGTTGCTCATGTGACTCTGAACTGCAAGTCAACTTCCAGTGATGGTTACTGGGCGGCACTGTGGCATATGTAACTCGGCTCAGGTGGTTTATTCAACTTTCGTAATTAACCCTTCAAAGTGGCACCTCCCAATTAAAGGCTAAACATGTCACGCAATTTGGTGAGAGGAAGTGTCCAACCACTTGCCATCAGAAATGGCCATACAGATCAGGAATTTCCCAAAACCAGTCATGTTAAGTCTCCTACTCCTGGTGTTCTAATGGAACAAAATGACATTCATGTTGTGAGAAACCCGAGGGCATCCTCACATCTACTCCCCTTGGGTCCTCTTCTCAGGTGGCCAGGGAAGGCCATCGCTTTTGGGTCCTGAGCCTGGGGGTGGAAAAGCGAGGGAGGATCACCTCAGTGGAGGGTCCTTGGGGATTGGGAATGAGATGCCCTCAGGCGAGACACAGTATTCCACACTTTCCTTTCAGGAAGAACCCTCTGTCCCAGAGGCGGCTATGGGGTATTGCTATCCTTATCTCACTAACCTGGAAAAATACAGAGAGATTTTACCATTCTAGAAGCCCCAGAAAGGGGTTGAAGAAGAGAAGGGCCAAGCATGATACATGGTATCCCCCTTTTCCCACTGAAAACCAACCTAACCTCCCCCAGCCTCTAGGGGCTATTGTAAAAGATCTCCCCTCCTTGTCCCACAGTTTTTCTACGACAGTACTGGGACGAGGAACTAGCGACTAGGAGTAATGAATACTAGTAACACCCTTCACCACTCTAGTACTGGGACGAGGAAGATGCCTGCAGAATGCTTTAAAGGTCAGGCATGTCCCTTTAATTATCGTCAGGTAAACCCAATTGACAGTCCACACCTGCAACCTATCAAGTGGTTATCGGTATATAAAGGGGGACAAAAGGAACCGCAAAAAGGGAGCAACAGGGAGGCCTGTGTGGGAGACCAGCAGGGAACCCTTCTCATGAGCAAACAGCTGTGGTGGGGCCTTAGGAGATGCCAGGACGCCGGCAGAAGTCCCAGAGATCGTGTTGAGCCCAGAATGAGTAAGGCCGTTAGGCTGCCACAGGTGTGAAAGTCACTGTGGTTGAGGGAAAGCAGCTGGAGCTGCCAGCAGGAGAAAAGAAGTAGAGGACACTGTCCGCGTCCATGGAGCAGAATCAGAGCCACCGGCGTGTACCTGAAATCACCCGGAGAGCAAGCAGGGCTGGCAGAGACCGGCTCACCAGCCTGTGAAGCCGACTGGAATTGAAGTAGCCGAACGCCGAGTACCGGTGAGTGGAAGGGAAGGGCACTCAGAGCCGGGGCGCACCTAGGAGTTGGGGGGGGGGGGAGATATGAATTAAATAATTAAATTGAATCCCAAACTGAATGAAAACTTGAAAAAGTTAATATGCATATTGAATCCTGAATTGAATGAAAACTTAAAGTGAAGCTAAAATACGCACATTGAATGCCGAACTGTATGAAAACTTGAAACAAACCAAATATTTGCATACTGAATATCGAATTGAATGAAACTTTATGGGCAAAAGCTAACAGCTGGTGAAAGAGAAAAGGGGCAAGTGCCCATTTGCAAGCAGGCTACGGAAAAGAGTGCAAGTGTGAAAGAGTGCGAAAAGGAAAGGTGGGGAATACATAAAATCACCTTAAAATGAAATGCATGAATGGATATAGTGTGGCAAGGCCAAAGACTGCCATAGGCCGTGTGACACAATGTCAAAGCCAAGATGCTCCGTTTCACACCTGGATATTGCTATCCTTATTACTTTCTGTCACTCTTCCTTCATACTACTCCCCCATCTTTATCTCCATTCCCTCCTCTTCTCTTCTCTGCTTGGGCGGGGTTATATACATTGAAAGGCATTTAAAGGGGTCTAGATCCTGCACCGTTTGCGTTTGTGGGCTGCCGGAGATTAGCAATGGTAGCCCGCTATAACAAATGTTCCAGTTTCTATGATATCTCTCCATAGGTTTACATTCTCTGTTGGGGAGCGGTTTCACGGCTCCGTTAGAGGTGAGTAGGAGTCTCAGGAGTGGTTTGCAGTCCTTTCCGTGGAGCTACTCCACTGCTCTCCTCCAACTGAGCATGGTACTGGGAGCAGATCTGTTCCATGTGTTAAAATAACAGCAAAAATGGCCGTGGACACAAAATATTGCGGCAAAAAGGCTGTAGTTTTGCCGCCGCAATCCATGTAAAGGATGCGGCTGACACCCCCTCAGCCCCCGGACCCATTATACCATTTAAGGGGAGTGGGGGACACCCCCGCTCCACTTAAATGGTATAATGGGGTAAACCTTTACCGGGTCAAGCCACTGCATTTTTGCCGCAATTTTTTGTACAGGTGACATTTTTTGCCGTGATTTTATCACTGCATACCAGCAGATCATAGTCTTTGCCGGAGAGCCACTCTGCGGCTCTGTTACCACAGAGTGTGTCCTTTGTAATGTGCGATTTGCAATGTTCCATGTACACGCTGGCAATTGTCATGTCTGGCTATGCAGCATATTGTAGTGCTTTCCCTTCACCTCACTGTGGGTTAGGGTACGCCGGCAAGCTGTCCATTTCTGAAGGCAGCTGTGGGCTGATCCGCTGCTGCCCCCTGTTCTGGCGGTCTATTGCTGATTAACAGCTTTGCATCTTGGTAATGGTAGTTCTTTAGAGAAAGCAGAGGGAAACTGGCCAGCATCCTGGAATTGACCTTTGGGGTGATTATGAGTGGTACATTTACCATTCATACGGGCACATAAAGAAGTGATGGGGACTGGGGCCCTGCAAACTGTCACCATCCCCCTCTGGGGTAGGACCGGCTAAAGCTCCCACCCTGGTAGGTCTCCCGCCCTAGGCTGAGAGGGATCCTCATCCTCTCTTGACAGGGTCAGATTACTGACCCTATCACAATATGAATCAAACATCTGCAAGGCTATCATAGAAGGAGATACGCCTGGATATATGCATCTATAATGCACAACCCGATGCACTGCCAAATGCGCTAAGCCTTCACAATATGAATCAAACATCTCCAAGACCATCATAGGAGATGGGTCCAGATATATGCATCTATAATGCACAACCCGATTCACTGCTGAACGCGCTAAGCCTTCACAATCAAATTCTTGCACCAAGTTACAATAATGCATTAGAACCTGAATCTTTTTCGGACACAACTCTGAAACCTAAGCAACTAGTTAATAAAGACAGAGGACAAAGTAGAGCATACTAAAACTCTCAAGCCGATACCTGGAAACAAAAAGGAGGAACTAAGAACATTTCTGACATCATTAAACGTGGAATCAAAATTGCATAAGTGTTCCTCCTGGACAGAAAGGCGTTTGTGTTACAGGTGGTGTACAGGAACTACCACTAGCTATGAGGCGCAAAAACAAAAAGATCGGGAAAGAGTTAATAACGGCATTTAAACATAACTTCTCCCGACTACACTCCCTACTGTCTTAGACAAGTTATCTACAGGAGCTTCTTGTTGGAGCGGATCTTGCCTTTAAAGGCACTGACAATCATATTGACAAGTCTCTTTTTATAAACAACTATGTTTGCACCGATTGTTATAATGAGAAGATGCTGTTCACATCATTACATTCTAGGTTACTTAGTCGACCAAGTAAAATGTCTAGAAAATTGAGAGGGTTTGTCTTTATAGGTGGGTAAAACCTCCAATGAGGGACCTGTAACTGGGACTAGAATCCATCTTTAGGGAGGTGAATTTTGCTCGATTGTTACGGGCTAGATAATTTTCTTTGTTCCTGCTATACCACCACTATGACCTATTGCCTCGATGGACAAAGATCTATTCAAATGTATAGACCACAAATGGCTTGATATGGAAGTCTTGCTTGGAACTCAAGGGTTATTTATATCATGCTTATGACTGAATTAACAATCCTATCGTTTACTTGGTTTTAACTTATTTCCAATTTGTGAAAAATTCTTCCTCAAAAAGAAAAATATGGCAGGATGCAAGTATTCTTCTTTAGAATGCATTGAAATCACAGGTATAGAGGGCGCAGCTCGGAGGAAGTGGGACAAAGTCAGGTATTGTTTCAAAGCATTAATAAACCAAGAAGAAGTATTGATGGTGAAAGGTCATGGCTACCGGGGATATTACAGCCGAATATTACCAACATGGCCCACATTGCCTATCTTTAGACTTGTACTCTTCGTTCTCGCAACTCCAGAGGCTCGAACAACTATTTGAAAACAAGTACCCTACCTTTGCTTGAAAGATTTTTAATACATTCTATTACAAGACGTATAGTTTCTCAAGGCTCAGAGTATGGTTGGTTACTCTGTCTTTTTATAGACGGGTCACCATGCCAGTGGCTCGATTACAGCAGTTGATCATTTTTTAGGTAGCAAAGTCTGCAACTTGGAAGACCTTCCTTGGTCTAACTCTTGGCCAGAGATAGAAGAGCAAAGTAAGAGAGAGAAGGCCAAAGAGAGCAGGTGCTTAGAGGAGAGGAGAACAGTGGGAGAGAAGGAAGAAGACATGAGTGAGGGAATAGGAGGAAAGTGGAGTAAGGAGGCATAAGATCAGGAAAAGGAGTAAAAGGGATTGAGAGAAAGCGAGAGAGAAAGAGAGGGCCAGTGTCTCAGACAATTACAGACATTGTCTGAAACATCATTTATAGAATCTTTGTGGGAATACTAGAGTACGGAACGTTTAGGAAGGTCCACATGGGGTAAGGGAGAAGAAACTCTTTGAAGGTGGAAACCCTGGTGAATTTATGAAGGACTGTGCTGTGAGTTTTGGCAAGCATACAATGAATATCTATAACAGACAGCATGATGGTCCGCTAACATTAAACTATTTACTCTAGTGGCTAAAGAACTAATGAAATTCTAATGCTTGGGACCTATACAAACAACATGATAAAGACGTGGCCCTAAGGGGGTTTTGCCATTCTGGGACTATGATGAAGAGGAGACCATCATGGTGGTAATCTCACTAGGAATGATTTCTACAAAAAGAGTTTGTGTGAACCCAGAATGTGAGGAGAGAAGATAAGAAAACGTTTTAAATTGTAAAACATTTTTAAATTGTAAACATGAAAATAAAATATAAACACACTACCCGTTAGAATTCTCTGTTGAACCACGTGGTGGTGTTGGTGTCAATGAGTGATTTGGCTGCTGCGACTGCATCATCACCACCACCCCCCCCATCCACTGAATAGAGAGCAGAACCCAAGCAACACATGACAGGTTGCCACAGTGTGCCCGTACACAGTCTGAACTGCCGCTGGCACACACACCTGGAGCCACTGCAAACCCCCACCCACAATATGCAACACTGCCCTCACAATGCACATGATGGCTGTACATGAGACGTCCTACATCATCACTGTGGAGTGATTCTGCCATGTGTGCACATCACTGCACTATGCCATACTCACAAGCCACATGCATACCAATGCGTTGGTCAATGTCCAGCTGCCAACGTCCTCTACGATGGCCAAAGAAGATAAAAACCCACCAGTAAAACCACTGCATGACACATGCGCATGAATGAACAATGACACAAGACTGCACTGCATCTGATGAAGACATGATACTACTAACACTGACATGTCTCCCACAGCTACATCACCATACACTTGCTCATAACACCAGCATACACGCATCCATACACATATTTAAATACAAAATAAATGAACATAAGAGTACCTTCATCCCCGGTCCAGACGTTTCCTCCCCAGTGCCCAAGCCCCTATGTCATGAGCAGGAATCAGGAAGCAAAAGCTTACTGGTTCTTGCACATGACTGCAGAGGCCTGCGCGTGGGTTCTGAAATACCCGCTCCAGCCTGCTCTGTATGTATGCGCGAGGAGGCGCAGGAGCTCCCCCTCGCACATACAGACATGCAGTGCCCCAGCCAGCATTTTCAATAAGATATGCAAGGCTGGCGATGCAAAACGCTCCCATCCTTGCATGGCTCATTGAGCATGTACAGCTGGGTGTTAAGACGGATTTCTGAACTCTGTCCTGGCGGCGCAGAAGTTCAGAAGGCCATCCTAATTACTTGGAACAGGGTAACCTCTGGACAAGCCAGACCAATCAGGGTAGCGATCGCGGCGGTCAAGACTAGGTCTCAAGAGGGGTGAGGGTGACTGAAAGCCCGCAATGAGCACACACTTACAAACTACTCCAAACAGGTGTTATATTAAAAATATATACACATTTATTCCAAGGCCTTTAAAACAATGACCGTAGCGAGAAATCACAATACAACTCTAGTAAACCAACACATACCAAACCAATACAATATATATACAAATACAAGCGAGTCTAAAGCGTTAGATGCACGAAATGTGTAGTCCACCTGGAAGGGGAGGAAAACAGGCAGTGCGAAATAATGATTAGACCCAGTCTGCCTTCAGAGGCACCTAACTAAAAGGAAGTCCAAGCCCTACGAAGAGTGGAGCCTTGTGCTCAAAAGTACCTGCACACACTGGTGCCAACGGGCAAAAAGGGGAGTCTCTTCGAGGGAATCAGGCAGTTCAGTTTGGTGCACAAATTAAGAAGAACAGAGTTCCGCGACTCAAGCGCAGCCTCCACTGTGGGCAGAAGCAGAGCGCGAGTACGGAAAGGCGTGCTGTTTTGACACAGCGGGGAAAAGCTATGGGCTCCTGCAGGAGGGCGACCAGTTCCTAGCTATGCTACTCACCAGTCCCCGATGCAAGCAGACCCAGGCTTCTCCGCGTCAGTTTCAGTGCTGGCAGGTTCAGGAGAGCAGGGGACGTCTCGTCGTCGTGTAGATTCTGCAGCAGCAGAGTTGAGTTAAAGATGTCCCAAACGAAGTGAACCCGCACAGTTTGTTACCACAGCAGGGCAACGGAGCGGCCGTGTGTATCTCAGCCAAATGTACACTACTCACTTCAGACCTGGGAACGCCAAGTGTACAAATCGTGTGAGAGTGACAAGGACTAGAAATACAACACAACCTGGCGGCGGTTACAGAGCAAGACTCCTGGGTAGGCTGGTCAGTCTGCTGGATGGCCCAGAGACACTTCCGAAGGCTTACGTGCAGGAGATGGTGAAGATGCCGAGAATAGCTGTCCCCGCTATTCCAAGGGTCGAAGTACCAGTACAGGCCTTCTGGTTCGATCAGAGGTAAAAAGGGATTCACAAGGCGACAGCAGTGCAGAGGAGCAGTCCTTCAGCGGGTCACCAGTGATTCCTCGGTTCAGCCTCGTGGTTGCAGGATACTTGGCTCCTGTATTCCTTCGCTCGTGAGAACTCAGGAGATCGACATGGTAGTGGCGTTTCCAGCCCCCTCTTATCCACGGTTCCCTTCGCGCCAAAACGGAGGGGACCCAATGGGAGATCCGCTCATCAACACTCACACCATACGTGGACCTATCACGGACCACGGTGGTCCCAGGCATTCACACCACCCTAGACTCTCTGGCACCCAGGATGTGTATTGGGATCAGACATCCCAGCCCACATCCTGGAGGCGCACACAAGGCCTGTAGAAGCCTGCGAAAGCATCCGTGTTTCGCGGGAAAGTACATGCCCAAATAAGGAAGGCCCCGGGTCGGCTCCACCTGGGGATGGTGAAGGGAGCAAGACGGTCAGCGGACAGGACAAAGGAGCCTCGTGGTCTGGCCATTTTGGGAGCCAGGCCACCATTTTGGGCTAAGCGCGAGGAACGCGCTTAAAACGCCAAAAGGAGCTCAAAACACAAGAAACGATCGCTGCCACCATTCCCGTCCGTGATTCACTTGCACCGATCAGTTACAATCCAAAAAGAGTATCTAGGGCCTGTAGAAGGCTAGAGACCCAAGAGAGCAGCAACTTAGCTTACAGTGCCCTCTTGTGTCATGTTGCACGAAAGCCGCAACATGATAAAGAAACTACGGAAAACAGCGTTTCCCGGTACTGACTGTCTTAAGGGCATGTCAGTTTCCCCGTAAGAATGGAGCGAAAGCCCAGAGGAGTGCGGCAGAAGGCTGCACTTCTCTGGCAAAGTCTAGATCATGGTGAAAACAACAGCAAAAAGTTTAGGGGTTGCCACATGGAAGGAAAATTACCCACAATTACGAAATCTTTCCTAACACTGGGGAACCGAACTGTCAAAGGGAAACATTGTTTCCCTTTGACAGTTCAGCCAGCTGAGGAGTGCTCCCTCAGCTGGAAAAGCAGCTAAGGGAGCGCTCAGTGTTTCACTGGGCTGGCCCCTCCATAATGGGTGAGGGAGCCATTGGGTCAATGCCTCCTCACCCATTATGCATGAGGCGCCTGTGCCCAGGGCTCCCCCTGCCCCACTTTTTATTTCCTCAATTTGTTTTTTACATTTCAGGCTGGGGACTTGCCCCCCTCCCCCACAGGTCCCCCTCCACCCCCAGCAGTGAGGCCACACCTCCAAACCTCTGTACTGGAGTATCTCATCATGCTAAATGCTCATTCAATACAGGGTAATTCTGGTGTGGAACAATACCATGGGTAAGAGGACAGTATTTATAAAAGCAAACTCCCAAAAATATTTGCACCCGAATTCACCCTTATATGCAGAAACACGATTTATAAATATTGCATCTCTGTTACTTGCACACACTGCTTTATCAGTGATGTCACTAATGATGCCATAAGTGACATAATTTGTGATGTCATCAGTGTGCTTAAGAGCTGCGAAATGTCCAACGTCTGTTGAATTTCAGGGTTTTTGTTATGTTAAATCTGCACTTTAAAATCACTTAAACAGAAGCTTTTTTCACTGACTATCAAGGGTTTCATTGCATCCATTTGTTTCACCTTAACAATGCATCAACTAAAGTTTTACCACTGAATTTAAAGGGTTTTGTTATCCTATACCTCCCAGAATCTGTCATTCTGCCTTTTCTCCGATACGATAACATTTGTTATCAATATGATATTGGGAGTCTATAAAAAGGAAAAATGAGGTGGGAATCTTTGACGAGGGAGAGTGAGGTGGGTCATGGAGGACTGCGATGAGGAAGAGTGAGGTAGGGTTAGTGGGGTCTATGACAAGGAAGAGTGATGTGGGGTTAGCGGGACACTAACGAGGGAGAGTGAGGTGGGGTAGGAGGGTCTGTGATGATGAAGAGTGAGGTGTGGGAAGTTGGGGAGTGGGACAACGAAAAGTGAGGTGTGGTTAATGCGGGAATGTGACGAGGAAGAGTAAGGTAGGGGTAGTGGAAAATTGATGAGGAAGAGTGAGGTGGGGTAGTGGGGGACTGTGACAAAAGAGCAAGAGGCGACTATTGAGGGACTGTTATGAGGAATAGTGATGTGGGGTTAGTGGGGTCTATGGCGAGGAAGAGCAATGTGGGTTTAGCGGGAGAATGACAAGGAAGAGTGAGGAGGCAGTAGTGGGGGACAGTGATAAGGAATAGTGTGTTGGGTTTAGAGGGGGATCGTGACAAGGAAGAGTGAGATGGGGTACTGCAAGACTGATAAGGAAGAGTGGGTTATATGTGATCTTACTGACCACAATTACAGAGTGGTAAATTTCATCGGGACAAAATACTGTTTTTTTGATTTGGGGGGGGGCCCATTTGTTTAACCTTTAAAACACCACCCCAACCCACACTATTTTGACCCCTTTACCCTGCTACCCTTTATTTATTTAATTGATGTTTGCTGTTTAGTGTTATGGTCCACTCTGAAATGTACCACTCTGTAACGTTTTAGATATATTGGCCCTCATTACAACCTTGGCAGGGGACCATGGTGCTATTTGCACCATGGTCCATGCCGCTAAGGTTACGATTCCGTCATGGTGGAAGGCGGAATTACCGCCCCATTACAAGGTGAGTGGGGCGGTAATTCCCCATTCACCAATGGCCCCTTCCCCATTTTTGCCCCATAGGGCATAATGGGAATGGGGAAGGCGATAATTAGGGCACCGTAAATTACGGTTGCCGTAATTATCGCCAAGGTCCCTTAGCGGGTTGGTTTTTAACGCCTGCAAAAAGCAGGCGTTAAAGTCACCATCCCGCTAAGGGACCTTGTAATCAGGCGGTAAGTGTTTAACGGCGCTAACGCTCTTTACGGCGCCGTTAAACACTTACCGCCTGCGTTGTAATGAGGGCCATTGACTGGATACTGAAGAGTGAGATGGGGTAGTGGTGAACTGTGATGAGGAAGAGTGAGGTGGAGGTCGAGACAGACTGTGGCAACCAGGTGGGGTAGTGGGGAACTGTAATGAGGACGAATGAGGTGGGGCGGAGGGGGATTGATGAGCAACAGGGAGGTGGGGATTATTCGGGGACTGTGACAAAGAAGAGTGAGGTTGGGCGGGTGGATGTGATGATGTAGACTGAGGTGATGTAGTGGGGATCTGTGATGAGGAATAATGAGGTGCAAATAATCCTTGGGTTCCCTTCCCCAAGTTCCAAGCAACACAGTTCACAAAATAAAGGGTTGTCTTGAGGGCAGAGCCTCAAGAACACATGTGCAGTTCCTCAAGTCTCGGGGTGCCCTTCCGCAAGACTTCGACTCTACAAAGTTGGGTTTCAGTCTTTTCAAAAGTGCAAAAAAAGCTTGAGGTCAACTTGATGCTCCTTCTGGTTTGCTTCACTACTTTGTTCACAATATTTCTCCTTGGTTTATTTTACGACTCATTCAGGGCTTACTGGTCTAGGCGCAGTTGTCCACGCTGTCCAGCCATTACATATCGCGCAACCAGGGTCCCTAGGTTCTGGGCCACACAGGTTCTTCAGCTCCTGCACCTGTGGACCAAGTCACTTTCACTTAATTACACTCTGTTGGCCTCTATGCTTTATGTGCAAGTTGACACTTGGATTTTCCTTGTCAACCTTGTGATTCTGCCATCATGTGTCACACACTTTGTGCCAGTCTGTGGTTGTGCCATATTGCATTCACTCATAAATGTTCACCTTTGTGGGGTTTTATTTCTAGCCCAACTTCTGTGGCACTCTTTCACACTTAAGCCCTTTTTCTGTAGTTTATTTTCACGTGGGCACTTTAATTGTCCTTCAAGATTTGCTTTGTTCATAAAGTGTTTAGTGTACTCAATGTTCAATATATTTATCTTCAGAGTTCCATTCAGTTTGGTATTCAATATATTTCTGTTATGGTTAATTACACCTTTTCATCCAGTTCGGTGTAAAAAATACATTCATTAGGCTTAATTTGAAGTTTCCATTCAGTTCATTAATTTCGATGCATTAGTTATGCCCAATGGTAAGTTTTCATGCCGTTCGGTGTTAATGCATTTGATATATGTAGTGTGAGAAACCTGAAGGTGTCTAGTTAGTCCCCGGAGATCGGTCATCCAGGAAGCCAGGACACGGCCATCGCTATTGGATTCAGTTCCCGGGGGTGGATAGTGAGCGAGGATCACCTGGATGGGGGGGGGGGGCCTCAGGGAGTGGAAGTGGGACACTGATGGGTGGGACACGGTATCGCCCTTCTTTCAACACCGTTTCCCCATCCTACCACGTAGGACATTCAAAATAACTGCCCCTCCCCCCACTTTTCCGACACAAACACTTTTGCACGACACACAAGAGAACGGACTAACACCAGAGCCGTTTACCTGACATGTCCCAATACAAGGGTCAGGCAAAGTCAGGAAATTGATCAGAATCATACACACCTGATGGCCCTTCCCCACAGAAATAAAAGGTGGCGCAAGAGAGCACAATACAAGCAATGCAGACCTCATGACGAGACAGCTATCCAGACACGGCAGTTCAAGAGGAGAAGAAAGGAGGCAAACATCAGGAGGCCAACGAGGACATTAACAACCTTGCCCTTTTTCACAAAATCCTGTGAAACCTCTGCAAAAGGAATCAGAAGACCCAGGACAATAGCCCAAGTGTGTTGTAGCAGATGTCAACGGTAAATGCAGCGTATCAACGCTGATAAGCCGGAGCGAGGGAGACTCCTGCTACCATGGAATTGGCCTTGACTCCAACTACAAGGAAAGCCAAGCGGTTCATCACAGCTGGTGAGTCGAAGGGAGAACCAATAAGAACCGGGCTGTGGTGAATGAAAGTTGCAAGGTGAGAGAAGTTCAATGAACATTATAAAGGGGAGACAAGCTGCAGAAGGGGACCAGCAACACGTGGGGTTTGCTCCGAGAAAACACTGGTCGAAAAACTACAGATACCAGAAGACCATAGGAGAGTCGCCAAGATAGGTCAGTGGTCATACAGGAGGTCAAGCAAAATCCCTGTACAGACGAAAGCCTTTGACCTAAGAACTATAAAGAAAGCAAGGCAAGTGAATCCCACGACATGAGAAAGCAAGGCAAGTGAATCCCACCACATGAGAAAGCAAGGCAAGTGAATCCCACCACATGAGAAAGCAAGGCAAGTGAATCCCGTAAACATTGAAATTAAATGTGAAGGTGAAGTTGGCAAGAGTGAAACCGGAAGAGGGGTGCTGACAAAGAGGGGCTAAGTTTAAAGTCCTGTGTTGACAAAGGTGAACCCTGCAGAGGGAGGTCCACTAGAACCATTTAAAAAGACATTAAGATTGGTGAAAAAAGGACAAGCCATAGTGAACTGCAAGGAGGGAGACTGAAAGTAAAGAGGGCTGAGTGTCTGGAAGAGGGAGACCCATGGGTGAAGAATCCTCACCCGAAGTAAAACCAGGAAATTAACTTTCATTTTTATTGAAGGAACTTTTGTTTTGTTATGAGGCCCTCGAAGGCAAGAGACTTTCAAGAGAAACGAGACTTGGCCATTGACGGCTCCGATAGCTGCAAATGAAACTCATCTCATGCTGGGGAAGCTTGAGAGTGTTCTTCGCTCCAAGATCCCACTTTACCCCATGCTCAAAACATGGGTAAGGGAGACCCAAGCTACCGCATCCTGACATTATTTGTGAAAACCTTTCTTTTCTTGAAAAAAATCCCACGCCCTTTTTGTATTAGTTGTAAGGTTTGGCAATAAGTTTTAGTATAGGCCCTATTTTATTTGACAACGCCACTAGGACTGCCTTATTTTTATTTGATAGTCGACGCTTGCTCCCCTCTTAGATTTAGGTTTAGATTAGGCGTTTTCCAACCTGCATATACTTTAATAAACACCCTTGAACTGTGATCACTTGTGTCTGTCTTTGCTGTTGCCACCGTGAGTTCCTTACGGTAGTTTCAGGTTTCTGTTCAGTTCGGTGTTCAATAGGCATATATTATAGTTGTTTCAAAGACAGTTACCAATTCCTGTCTGTTCAACGCACCCTGGTGCCCAAGTGTTCCCGCTGACACTCACTGGCTGATTGCAGCTCCCTCCTACGGCCCCTTACAGCTTTCCTCTGCCCATCAGGCAGGCAGGTTTTGTAGGGCGAGCCCTGCTCGCCTGCCGGTCAGTACTCCCGGCACCCCGACAATCTTCTATTGTGAGGCGCACTCACCTGCCGGGCAGTCTTCCCTGCACGCTGGCAATCTGAGAGCCTCTCTCCAGATGCGGCCAGCATCTTCTCTCTCTCCTTCACCCACAGCTCCTGCTGCTCGCACACTGCGCTGGGAGCTCCCACACCTGTGCCACTGTACGGCCCACCAGTCCTGGGCCACACAAGTTCCTGGGATCTCTGCCAGTGACCAGGCTCCTGCTCTGGTCCCACCACGGCTGCCTACATACATGAAAGGGTCCTCCGCTGTTCTCTCCCATGCAGCCTCCCTGTTGTGCTCCTTGCTGGTTCTCTGACCCTCACTTTATACACCTGCAACCAGTTAACAGGTCGCAGGTGTTTGTCTTTACTTATGTTTGCCTGATCTTGATTAAAGGGACATGCCCGACTCTCTGCAGGCATCTTACTTGTCCCAGTACCAGAGTGGTAAAAGGAAGGCATAGTGTTTACTACTCTCAGTCTCCTCTTCCTCTTCTCAGTTCTTTTAACTGTGAAATGTGGGGAAATCAGTGGAGCAGTCTTGCAGGAGCCCATAAAGTTTGGGAGGGTTAGGTTAGTCATTATTAGGGAAAGGGGGATACCATGTCTCGTCTAAGGGTACCACACTCCCAAAGTCCGAGGACCCTCCACCTGGCTCTGATTGGTAGAGAAGAGGCCCAAGCTCTATTTAAGGACTGTTCAGAGGGTTGAGGAAGGATATGAGCTGAGCCTGTAAGAAGAACTGAAGACTGGCAGAAGAGGGCTCGAGGACTGAAGTAGACTGGAAACTCCCTTCATGCAAACCAATCCAGGAGGAGGGAGGCATTATTTTTACTGCCTGGAATTTGAAGCCCCTGAAAATGCATTATTGCACTTCTTGAGTATCAGAAAGATTCTACTATTAATGTTTTAAGCAGACCTATGTACTGTGGACTGTGAAAACTACAGGCCTCTGGGCTCCCGCGTTCATTCGTCTCCTACCTTCGATTGTCTAAGGAGTAGTGAGTATGAATGTTTTACCCATTTTTAATAACACATGGGAAAGAGGAAAGGTATCAAGGGCAGATCATTCTATGAGGTGCCTCATGGGATCTGATGAGGCAGTCAGTTACACTGAAAGTGGCTAGAAGGCCCCTGAGAGGACTGATTGATCATGAGTGAGTGACAGTGAGCTGCCTACTCATTAATCACTTTTTAGGTATTACGTGTGTTTTGTTATTGACTATAATGGTAGCAATGTTTCTTTGTTAATTCTTTGTTACATATCTATATATATATATATATATATATATATATATATATATATATATATATCTCACTACAAAAAAAACTTTGTTAAAGGGACGTTATGGTTAAGTTGCCCTATTAAAAACCTATGCCATTCTGTACAAAAACTTTGTACAAAAGGACGTTATGATTACAAGTAAAATCTGAAAAACCCTGAAATTCGGGAGTTATGGTAGGCTAATCACCCATTTTTCCCATTAGCACTCTCCACAGCTACCACTACCACCCAAACATAAAAGATGCCACAACACATGTCATTAATGCCATCACTGACGCCATCACGTCTTTAGCCCCTTTCTTGTATGTCATCTAAGCAATCATAACTCGCACCACCACCGTGCACTGCTAAGACTAACACCCACGATATCAAAGATGACATGACAAATGTCATTGATGACATCACATTTCGGGCTTACTTACATTGTGTCATTGAAAAATGTAGGCCAGGTGGTTTTCTTCACCAACAAATCACAATATAAAAATTCACAAGGTGCTGTACATGGAAATGTTAACCTTGTCATATGTTCTTAACGTACATGCCTTAGGGTTTGCTGGCAGATCATGGTACACATGCATGGGGCAATAGGAGGCACCCAACACAGACTTAATTTGCATACAGGAAGATAAACTTTAATGCCATTAACATTTTCTGATGAGGCCGTTTCTTTCTTCCTTCATTTAGTTTCCCTGTGTGTGGCTCTAATTTGTATGAATTGTGGGTCTTCATATGTATTCTTTCTACTACCACAAGTAAATATGCAGTCCTGCATTGTTAGCTAGTTAATGCACGTTTACCATTACATAAACACCCCTCATGTTTTTGCCATCAACATAATCAACATAATACACACAACCCCTTGCAGGCAGGCATTTTTAAGTGGCATTATTTTCACATGTAATGTCATCAGTGATGCCATCAATGACATTTGTCATGTCATTTTTGATATCGTGGGTGTTGTCTTAGCAATGCACGGTGGTGGTGCGAGTTATGGTTGCTTAGATAAAATAAAAGAAAGGGGCTAAAGATGTGATGGCGTCAGTGATGGCATCAACGACATGTGTTGTGGCATCTTTATGTTTGGGTGGTAGTGGTAGCTGTGGAGAGTGCCGATGGGAAAAATGGGTGATTAGCCTACCATAACTCCCGAATTTCAGGGGTTGATTTAACTTGTAATCATAACGTCCTTTTGTACAAAGTTTTTGTACAGAATGGCATAGGTTTTTAATAGGGCAACTTAACCATAACGTCCCTTTAACAACGTTTTTTTTGTAGTGAATTTTGGACGTTTTTAGTAGGGTAACGTAACCTTTGCGAAACGTTTTATGAATGATTTGCATAGATTGTCAGTACTGTCAGTGATCAATAGCATTAGGTGACCAACATTTTTATTGAGCATTTAGAAGGGTTTCAATAGAAACACATAAGCATACTGTAAAGCAACATTTGACTTCACTGCCCATCTTTCTACGACTTGCACAGTAGCATATGCAGTTGCACAACATGGCCACATGTTGCAGAACTCATACACACTTCACAATGGTACGGGTGAGTCGTTCATAGTGCGGAAAGACATTGTATATTGTTGCACGAACTTGTACTGAAACAATTCCCGTTCACAACTGAACAGAGCAAGTTACACGACAATAGAAGCAAGAGTGCATACCGAGGTATTTTATTCAGTGAACCCCATTGCACCCTAAAAAAATGGGAGCTGAATGCCATTGCCAATACAGATTTTGCGGCACTAACCCATTGCACCAAAACAAAAAACAAAAAAGGACTGTATAACAGGCACAACAGGAGTGGAGACAAAAGGGTGTTAATGTTTGACCCATTAACTCCATGAAAGGACTCGTGCCCAGCCTTCTATTCCGCAGCTTGGTTGGGACAGCCGCCGGGGGGGGGGAAGCGGGACAACCAGGGGGCGGCATCGCTCGGCAGGAGAGGGAAACAACGCAGGGGGAGGGAGGGCAGTGACAGACAGATGTCAGAATAAGTACAGGCGAAGGTACAGGTGAGGGAAAGCGGGAGGTTTATGAGGGGACAGAGGAGGAGTTCGAAGGAAGGAAGGAGTGAGCCTGAAAGTTATTTTAGGGGCCATTATAGCATTTGCATGAACAGAGCTGAAAACGGATGCAGAGAACTTTGGCCTATCAGTGGAACCCAATGTGATGCTGGAAATGCATCGGAGGGACAGGGCCTCCGTATCCTTGTCCTTTACTGCTTTTTATTGTGTGTTCTGATGTGTTTTCCGTGCAGGAGTTCATGTGGGACTCCTGGCGGTGCAGCTCTCTCTCTTTTGGTTTGGTGAACTGACCCGTGGGATACCCTTATGGCACCCATGGGTGGGGGTACAACCCTGTGCCCCTAGTGTATGTTTTTGGGCACCTATGGGTGGCCCGCAAAGCAGGTTATTGGCTGGTGGCAGCTCCATGCTGAATTCGACAGGTGCGCAGAGCATCCTCCATTTTGGGATACCCCAGCCCTGCCATTGGGATCAGTTGATTCCTGATGGAAAACAAGATGGCCCCTGTGGCCTCTTGCTTTCTATTACCCATTACCTTGTTTTCCCAAAGTCCTGGGAAGCCCTGACTCTGTCCCTTCCCCCTGACTGGCTGTTGTGTGGAAGTGCCATATACGGTGTTGTTGTGAAGGCCCGGCCTTCCCAGTGAGGTATGTTGTGGGTACCTCCTGTGGGTGGGACCTGGGTGAATAGAGTGTGTGACGAATATGAATTCTGTGTTGTGGATGTCTAGTGTCTGGTGGTTGACACAATGACTGAGACAGCCCTGCCTGAAACCGGTATGAATGCAGCTTGGAGTGTTGAATGGCTCGGTACTTGTCCCAATACACAAAACTTGTTGTGAGTGTCTGGAGAGAAGTGAATGGCCTTAATACCTCGTGTGCCTGATTGGCTGCCTGCCTGCATGAATGCCCTTAGTCGTGATTGGATGCTTGAGTGTGACCCAGCGGAATGAATGGGAGATCAACAGTATATATGGGGACCTCTGACTGCTAGGAATGGTGTTCAGAAGCTGAAGTCCACTACGACGAGTAACTTGAGTAACTGAAGCTTGACCTTGAAGCCCCGCTGGACGAGAAGAAGTGCTGTTGCTCTCCTTCACAATCTGAAAGCTGCTGTGCCTCCAAGGACTGACCCAGAAAGGACCTGGTAAGGCGCCCTCTTCCCGAGCTACGAGGGACCATCGTGCACAGCTGATCTTTGCCAAAGCTCCCTGGTAGACAGACCTTCGACAGGCTGCCGACCCGAGACGGGGGCTGCCGCGGAATCTCAAAGAGAAGCACTCAGACTGTTGTCCGCCACTGTCGACGACCGCTGTTGCCGACCGGAGCCGCTGTGCTCCCGTTTGCGTAAGAACTTCAATTGATCATCGGACGCTCTCGTCTGCATCGTCACCCGCTTTTCTCCCACTGGAGAAGGCCCGACCGTCGACGCGCAGAGGAGCATCCGCCTGTGGGTTTCCCGCCACCTAAAGACCACAGAGAAGCAGACGACTCGACGCCCTTGCTGGGCCACAGTTCTTCATCATCTCTTTGCGGTCCAGAACTAACGTCACCGAGGTGCCCCGCATGCCTCTTCCTTGCAGGACGCCTACGCTCTGTCGTTGACAAGCACCGCTAGGAAAGAAGCTGCCACTTCACCGCCGTAGTTCAACCTGTTCACCGTCGGACGTTCGACGACCTGTGACTCCTGCCTTAAAGGGAGGGCACTCAAGAAGGGCCGTTGATTCCCCGACACCGAACGCCAAGTTCCCCCGACACCTCTCAACGATCCATGGCTCCTGCTTTAAAGGGAGGCACTCAAGAAGGATCGGTCGACGCATCTGCGGAGAACTTTACTCCACCAGGTACATTGGGGGGGTAAAACCTTAATAGGAGGAGATAAGACTATTGAACATTATATGGACTGGGCTTGTGCTATATATCTTTATTTACAGGTTGCCCAGGTTGGGGGGGGGGGGAAACTCCACACAGAACTGTGTCTAGGTAACGGGGCCAGCATTCTGCCTATTGTTTCAACCATCTTACATTCCTGCATATCTCTATTGCTGGTTTCCTCGTTATTGATCTGTGTGACATTTTAACCATATAGTTGATGCCCTTTAATGAGATTTGATAACATTGGTGGTACCACTTTAGAATTGTATATATTTATCATTATTGACTTCCGAGTACAAAGTGCGTTATTGTGAACGTGTACATACCTTTGAATATTAATTATATAAAGACTGTGTTTTCAGTAATACAGTGTGTGGACATTCCTTTGTGGGGGTTCGGGGACTAACTGTACTTAGGAACCAGCCCGCATCACCTCCTGAGAAGCTAGGCCTTGATTGCTCGACCACGTACCAATAATAGAGAATCTTGGCTGGGGTCCTCTGTGCCTCTCCTCTACCATATAGAGAGCGGAAGTACAGACACCCCCTACCAGTCTTTACACCCAAAAAAACACACTGCCTCTGTCCCGCTCCTCCCACCCTCTCTTCCTCACATGGTCATAACTGTCTCCTATTTCTTACACAACACCCCCTGCGAGCAGGCATCGCAGCCTTCACTCCAGAGGACACCCCAGTGCATTTAAAGACAGAACCATTTGTAAACTTTTCTGTATGCTTGCATAGCTCTCAACCTTTTTCGATGCAAAGGTGGGTGAAATCACCCGATTTTGTGTTTGGCGGGTGAGAGGCCCATTGAAATGAATGGGCGTGCACGAGGCTTGGCGGGTGACTCACCTTTTTACAAGGCGGGTGACACCTGCCAAAAGCGGGTGAGTTGAGAGCTATGTGCTTGTTGGAGTGGGGGGATATGAGAGCCCCCGGTAGCGCGTTTTCGTAGCCAACATTTTCCACCCGTCACCTTACCCTGTCGGCAGCACGCCCACGTTCAGGCATTGAGCTCTGCAACCATTCCCTGGCCGCATTGGGCAATGTCAGTAGTATACAAACATTTTTATGTCGACGACCGGGAGAAAAAAGTTTTGGTAGGCCCCCCTCCCCAAATGCAAGGACTGCTTGTATTTTATATTAAATACAGTCCACTTTCTCTCTTTTTAAAAAGCCTCACCCTCAACAGTGCAATTAAGTGCAATTAAGTGATTTGCCCAGGAACACACATGGTGGTTGTACCAGCGGTGATGCAGTATGCACCCCTGTTCATTTTTACATGCTCTTCTTTAGGCCACGCCTTCAAATAATTGTAGGCCACGCCCGTCAGGCAAGCCACGCCCATCAGACAAGCCACGCCTACAAATGAGCCCCTACCCCCCAACGCACATCATCCTATTGGATGGGGAAGCGCCTGCGTGGGTCCACCCACGCATTCAGTAATTTAGAATGAACTCACCTCACCCTGCCCAGTCCTTCCCCCCACGCGCTCTGGGAGGGGTCTCTCGTCAATATTCTCAGAAAAGCCTGGGCAGCCCAGAGCAGGAGAGAGGGGTGATGTGCCTGCACTGTGCAGCACACAGGGCCCTGATCCCCAGAGCACGCAATGGGGACTGTGCACACCGGCCATCACTGCTTGGCGGGAAAAGCCGTCCGAAATATTTATGAACGAGGGCACGTGACCACTGACACGTGACTCGGCACGTACCCGCTGGTGCTGTGCTAGCGTCACAACCAAACGTATCCGCCGGGATGTATTCACGAGGACACGTGACCGCTTGCACGTGACTCCGCACGCAGCCCATGGTGGCGAGGTGACGTCACAGCCGGAATCACCGGGACTTGTGTTCTTTAGTGGCTCGTGGCGCCTCTTCCACCTGTAGCTTCTCAAGAGGCGCCACGAGGAAGCCCACAGCTGACACCAACTCCCCCGCAGGAGACTGCAAAGGCTCTCCCTGGGAGCACGTGTCTGCTTTCTCTCCAGTCACGCCATGTTTAATGGGCTGCGCCAACAGTGACTGAATCTATAGATGCTTCCTTTTCTCACAGCGGCTTGAGGGCCCCTCGTGCATTCACCTGGCGCCAGTGCGCCACACTGCGGCAAGGTGCACAGTTGGGTTGCATGCCTAGCTTTACTCGCCACTGGAGCCGAGCATATATATACCCATGTAGAGATCTGTTTTCACTACACTGTTGGAGTCGAGTCATCCCACTTCACTGAGAAAGGGCAAATTCAAGCCAGACGCACACTCAAAACGGTTTGTTTAGACTCGAAGGGACAGTTTCAGATGAAAAGAGGAAGAATTGAATTCCTTTGGGATTAGGAATATTTTAGGACGGAGAAAGTAAAAAATGGCAACATTGTCCGAAATATAGGGAGTTTCCTGCCTGAATACAGAGGGTTATGATATGATAGGTTATTTATAACACACTTAATACCCAGAGGTTTCTAAGCGCGGACCCGGGGATCGAACCTGCGTTGCTTCCTGTCGGCTTGCACCCAAGGCGAGCACGTTGCCCCTGAGCTATCTTCCTGAGCCACTTTGGCATGCAAACTGTCATTCACCTTTTTGAAAATAGTTTGGAGAAGTGTGTCTAGTTTTTCCTTTGTTTCTCTATGAGTGCTCCCTGCTGAGGATAGGTGTGTAGTGGGAAGGCCACTGTGTGCTCTCGTGCAGCACCATGCATTCAATAATCACAGCAGGCGCGTATTGTCTTGACTGCCTTTATTCACGGCAGCCTCAAACTGCCTACCATGCGGGATTTCCAAAGCACAGGTGCATCACGCATTCCTATTGGTCCATGTGATATAATATGGCATTTGTAACGCGCCTGTACACAAGTGTTTCAGAGGCAAGGAAGGGGAACAAAGGGAGAACGGAGAAAACAAATATAAAGAAAAGAAGGGAGGCACTAACAAACTTGATTTGGAATATTAATACTTTAAATATGCTAGTTTAATTTGTAAATAATGACTCTCAATTAGTCTTCAGGTGCACCGGGGGGGAATGTCACGTGGCCACTCAGGACTGATAAGAAAACTAGGGAAGAAGACGTGTATTGCTACAAGCCAACCCTCGGTGCACTCCAAAGGGAAATAAATCCCAAATGTGTTAGTATAGCCGGTTGGCAGAGTTTAAGATGAACCCTGCTACCTGCAATTTTTAGATCTGTATGCTGTGTTAATGCTTGATCTTGTTTTAGAAAGTTATTATGTTACAATCTGCAGAGGTGAATGTCCACTCCCAGGCTTGGTAATAATTTCACTAAATGTTAGCTTGTGTAGACGTTATACATCTTTCAATTTGGAAATTCGAAGTTTCTCTATTCAACACATTTTCACTCAATGTTATCAATGAAACAATTAAGTGACACCAAATTTTATAAAGGGAAGAAATACCCTCTGTGGGTTGTTTTTAATCAATTCAATCACCAGATTTTTTAAAAAGGTATTTGAACAAAAGTAAAAAAATAAATTAACACCACAAAATTTTCATTACAAAAATCCAATTATAAAACTGAAAGGACAGTTCTTTCTCAAAACATAACATAGATGACATAAATGACTCCTTTCTTTGGCTAAACAACAACATAAAGCCCCGTTTTTAAACAAAGTCGTGTTAACAGGAAGCTCTTTATATGCACAAATGTAAAGAGTTTTCTTTCCACACTTGGCATATGTTCACATTGTCCACTTTTGGTCATAAAGAAAAGAAAAGGTTTTTTGGTTGAAAGTCACCAATCCCAAATAGCACCATTTTTTTACTGTGTTGCCAACGCGTTTCAGACCATACAAAGGTCCATCTTCAGGGCAAGTGATACTACTGGTTCCAAAATGTAAGTAGATCCACACCTTCAATCTCTAAGGCAAAATGTATAAAAGGGCCAGCTAATAATGCTGTCAAACTCAACTTAATCGTTGCAAAATTAGATAATTGCACATAACCCACCTCGTATTTAAATTGATGGTATCTCTACTTCCAGTCTTTAGGCACACCCTTGTGTTAGGATGTGACTGCGCACGTGTACACCTAGGTGCAGCAATTTCCACCTCAAGCAGGCCCACTCAGAAACGAATTTCTAAAGTAAAGGCAGAAGGAATTGTAAATGAGTTGCTGCTTTCGGAAATTCTAAGCACTTAAATTTGACCCCTGCGTAATTTGTATCCTAAGTTAATTTTAGTGTCTATGGGTGACCAAAGTCATCCATCTAATCGTCCTTAATAAATGAATAACACATATTCAGTGTGTCAAGAAATTAACCTCATGAGGGGAGGTGTCTAGTAAATGAGCATCAGGAGTTAAATAAACAAATAAGTAAGCCGCATGACTGTAAAATCGTCATGCATTAACTTCTTTGCTCCTGCAGCCATAACTACTCTGCAATTATTCACTTCACAGGCTACGAATTCGTACAGCCTGTGTTGAAAGAAAAATGAACTTCTCTTACCTCTTTGGCAAGATGAAATGAGACGAGCAAAAACTTCTAGAGTCCGGCATGAGCGTAGTGAGCTCTTACCGGGATGTTGTGTTTTTAATGCGTTTACCTCTAATCATGCATGCGCGAGGTTAGTAGCGCGGACCAAGAGATCGGCCAGTACTTCCGAGCGCATGCGCTTTCATAGAAACGTGATTTGTATCTAAGGTGCATGCGTGTGAACTTCTTTCGGTCTCTCTGTCAAATCTTTTTACAGAAGAATGCGGTGCTGCATTCATGTCTGTGTCAATTATGATGCAAATCAGATATTTGTACAGGGGCGTGTGGATGGTACTCGCGTATAGGTAAGGAACCTCTGTGCCCAAGGAAAATGAGCAAACTCGATTGCACAATTGTAATGGAGTGTAAAACGATCATGATTTCTACTGCTGCCGTAGGGATTTGTTCGGTAGGAGGGTTCATCTTAAACTCTGCCAACCGGCTATACTAACACATTTGGGATTTATTTTCCCTTGGAGTGCACTGAGGGTTGGCTTGTAGCAATACACGTCTTCTTCCCTAGAACAGAGACAACGATCTTACTAGCCCAAGTGTTATTTAGATTGTGCAAGTGCAGGGGAGGGTGGAAAGTTCCATGGAAAAGGTGAGGGGGCAGTGCTGTACATGGGATCAAAACAATAACAAGAAGTGCAGGTGGCAGGTACAAGAGTAAGTGTGACAGCAGGTGTCCAAAAGTGCAGGTAGGGGGACTGTAGCATTACAGATACAGACCAAGGTGCAAGGGTTGCCGGGAGGCAGTGCAGGTATACAACTGGGCAGGCAGGAACCTAGGCCAGAAATCAGAGGGTAGCCAGGTGACCAGTGCAGTATCAGACAGGAAATCAGCAGGGAAGAGGAAGAGAGAAGGCAGAGGCAAAGAGGAAGGTCTTGAGGTGCTTCCGGAACCAGAGATGGTTATCTAGTTTCAGAGAGTCAGGGAGGCTGTTCCAGAGGGAGGCACCAGCCGAAGAACGAGATCTACCACCAACTCGTTGTTTGGAGAAGTGACTGACCCTGAGGGAGTTGGAGTAGAAGGAGCGAAGAGCTCGAGTAGGATGGTATTTATGAACAGAGAGTTGGAGGTATTGAGGACCCAGGCTCCAGAAGGTCTTGTGGACAATGCAGAGGGTCTTGAACTTAATCCTTGCAGCCACTGGGAGCCAATGCAGAGATTTCAGTACTGGAGAGATACGATCCCTGGGCTTGAGGCGAAGGACAAGTATCACAGTCCTCTTCTGGATGAGTTGCAGAGGGCGGAAAGTAGAAGCAGGCAGATTCAGAAAAAGGCTGTTGCAGTAGTCCAGCCTAGAGATAACTAGAGTTCTAGAGACACTAGCTTCTAAGGGAAGCAGAGGAAAGGAAGAATACCTCTGAGGAGCTGCAGTTGGTAGTTTGACTTCTTAGAGACATCAGAGATGTGAGGAGAAAAGGAGAGTGTGCTTCATGACAGAGCTCCATCGCTCTGTTAGTTAACCGTGTCCTTTCCAGGACACATCTCCCCCAATCGAGCAAAACAAAAGTCACTTACAGTTCTGTTCTCATATTTCTTCGATTAGGCGCACAGGTCTTCTGATGCATTTTTGTTGGCCTTTTCCGATGTTCTTCCTGCTCCTCTTCAGCTTCTTCTCTCACCGGCCCATCATGTGATGCTGCTGAGTTCTCTACCTGTTCACGTTCTTGATTCTCTTCCTTGTGTAACTTGAAATGGGAGGCATTTCGAGTGATTACTTTCATGGGGGAGCGAGCAGTTACCATTGCTCCATTCATGTGAGATATTGTCAAATAGTCTGGATCGAATCTTGAATCGAGCTTCTTGTCTTGCCTTCTGCATACAAGTACCTTGTCCCCTATTTGAGCGCCAGCATTCTTGGCTCATCTTCTGCTGTCGGCCTATGTCTTCATGTCCTTTTCTTGCAGGTATCCACCTCTCGAACCTGTTTCACGTCCTCACTTAGGTCACCTGCAAGGTGAGGAAGTTTAGTCTTTGTCCGTTTGCCAAATAATTCTGAGGGACACTTTACATTCGTGCCATGTGGTGAGTTCCTGTAGTCCCTGAGCATGTTACACAGGGCTTGGTTGAGTGGCATGGACCGTAGCTCATTCTGTTGGAGAACTCTCTTCAGACTGCCTATGAATCGCTCCACCATGCCATTTGCCTGTGGCCATAGTGGATCGACCTTTCTGTGGTGGATGCCCATGTAGTGCAAGAATTTTGCGAATTCCAGGCTGCTGAATAGCATACTGTTGTTTGACTTGAGGACTTCTGGAATGCCCCATGCAGAGAAGATGTTGTTCAGCACCGGTATAATGGTCCTGGTTGCCGTAGAGGGTACCATGCGTACTAGAGGAAATTGCAAATATTCATCCATGATGACTAGCCAATATTTGTTCCTCTCAAAGGGCCCGGAGAAGTCAAATGGAAGATGTGATGGGAGCTCCGGCATGTTAGACATCTTTGGAAGTGCTGGGTGATTATGTCTAGATGTGCTCAGACACAGTGACAAGCACTGATCGTACGTTCCACCATCTGATCTATCCCTGGGAACCACATAGTATCTCTCACTTGTCTTTGTGTGGCCACGACCCCACGGCGATCTTCGTGGGCTAGATCTACGACCTGTTGCAGCAGGTCCATGGGAATCACTATTCGGTGTCCTCGCATGACAACATCTGCCGATATCGACAGCTCTTCTCGTATGTTCCTGAAGGCCTGCAGTTCCACTATGGCACAATCTCTGTCTTGCCTGCTTGTGAAGTCTGTGTCTCTTCACCTTCCGGACCTGATCAAGTCTTGCGCCCTCTTTAGCAAGACATATTGTCTTGTGGATCCAAGATAGTTGTTGGTGTAATGGCCTTTGGGGGCCCATGATGGGTGAGGAAGTTGACATACTCCTCTGCCATTGAGTCATCGGTGGACGTGTCTAGCAGTGGGTGTTGAGACATGAAGTCTGTTGGGTTGTATTCCCTTCCCGGTTTGTGAACAATTGTGAAGTCAAATTCCTGCAGTCGCAGGCCCCATCTTTCTATCTGTGATGGCATCTTGCATTGAGAGTTGCTGTAGATGGTCACCAGGGCTTGGTTATCCTTCACGATCGTGAGTGGCTTGTTGAGAAGGAACATCTGAAAGTGCTTGCAAGCCCATGCAATGGCAAGTCCTTTTTCAGGTTGCGAATATCTTGTGTCTACTTCTGATAGGCTCTTGCTAGCATAGGCAAACAGTGTCCTGGGAGATTCTCGCCCTGGTTGATATTGTGCCAGAATCGCCCGTAGGCAAACGGGACAAGCGTCAACAGTCACTTCAGTGCACATATTCGGATCAAAATATGTCATGCGTTCAACCAAGGAGATGTCACTCTTTATTTGTGCAAACGCTTCTTCACATCACTGTGACAATCTGAATACCCTGCCTTGCTTGGTGAGTTCTCTGAGAGGAGCACTAGTGGTCGTGAAAACTCGAAGATACTGGCTGCAGTAACTAGCCATCCATAGGAATTATAGTACATCATTTGTGTCTGTCATACCTGTGATACCATGCCCTCCTTACAAAACCAATAGCCATCTTGCAATCAAAGACTTCAAAAGGGCACTGACCTTGGCGGAAGGACTGAGAGCCACGAGCATTTGTGAAGACTTGCGGAAGTCCTTAGTACGAGCCACATAGAACTTAAGGGGGTATCACTACAAATGATCCCCACCAAAAATATCGCTGTATATATGGTCGTCTGGAATGGTCATAGGCATTATTTTTTGGGGGGGGGATCATTTTTGGGTTTTTTGGGAGGGAGTTGCGGGGGTTTCCCCCCGCTCCTTTAAAAATAATGCAGGGTTTGCGTGGGTGTTCCATGCCTTAATATTGCAGCAAAAATATGGCGATATCTTTGTATGGCGATATGTTTGCGGGTATATTAACACATGGAACCCTTAAGGGCTTGGGCCGCATCCAGAGAATGCAAGGAGTGTTCAGCAGGAAATAAAGGAGAACCAAAGAACACAGGCAAAACAAACGGTTGATTAAAGTGAAATGAAGACAGAATCTTCGGCATGAGGGAAGGGTTTGCCCGAAGGACCACCTAGGACTGATGAAAAGTCAAGAAAGGAGGCTTACAGGAGAGAGCTTGGAGTTCGCCTACCCGCCTGGAAGGTGGTCTTCCAGGACAGGAACTTCAAAGAGGCTCGAAGGGAGGACCCATCAGCTTGGGAAGGACTACGTTCAATTCCCAGGCTCGAACAGGGGCTCTGACAGGAGGAAAGGAGAGAAACCGGTCTTGAGGAATTCCTTGACCAGTCTTTGAGACCAGAGGGAATGCATACCTGGGGAACGCATAAAACACAAAATAGCTGACAAATGCACTTTGATGGAAGAGTGTGCCAAACCAGCATTGGCCAAAGACAGGAGGTATGCTAAGATGTCAAGTGCATGTTTGTGAAATGGGTTGAGAGGTTGTCCTGCACACCAGATGGTGAAGGATTTCCACTTGCTCTTGTAGAAAAAAAGCGTAGATGGCGCCTGGGCCATGGCAAAGACATCCTGGCATATCGTAGGCAGAGCTATTATTCTGCATTCTAGGGCTGCAGAAGCCAGGTTGTCAGATCGAGGGATGCTGGATCGTGGTGTAACACAGATCTACTGCCTATGGAGAGGAGCTCAGAGAGAGGGGGCAATGGGATGGGAGGAGCCAGTGAGATTTGGAGGAGGACTGAGTACCACATTTTTTGTGGCCAGGCGAGGGCTACTAGAATCATCCAGCACCACTGTTGTTTAAGTGCAGTGAGCACTCAAGACACAAACAGGATTGGGGGAAAGTAGTAGAGAAACATTCCTTCGCACAGGAACGAGAATGCGTCTCCCAGACTTCCCGCCTGAGGAAACCTGCTCGCAAACTTAGTGCATTTCTTTTTCGTCGCCATCGCAAAGAGATTGACTTCCAGAAACCCCCACCTGGAGAAGACGCAGAGAACCTTGTCTTGCAGAAGCTCACATTCATGGCAGGGATGCTGAGGGAATCTTCTACTGTGCTGTGGATCCGTGGTAGATGACAGGTAATCAGGATATATTGTGTGTCAGAGCCCACAACCACAATGCCTGGGCCTCTGGCGTGGAATCAGCCCAGCAAATTGTCTGTTGTGAGCGTGACCTGAAGGGTTGGGAGGAGAAAGGGCGCACCTTCAGGGAGATGAGACGAAGGCTCCACCACTAGGGAGCGTCACAAAAAGGACATGTTATATGAAGCTTGTGTTCCCAGGACCCCCAAAATGTGTTGCCAACAGGCATTCAGGAACTGCTGAAGGGGTCTCATTCGGAGTCTGCAGTGTAGAATAAATGGGATGCATGAGGACATCATTCCCAGGAGGGACATAAGAGAGCAGACTGAAGCAAGTGACAGGCATTACAGCAGGAGGACCCTCACCAGAATGGAGTTCACCCTATCCTCAGAAGACGTGGCAACACATGAGAGTTGATCAGGTGTGACCTGAAGAACATCGTGTTCTGGGATGGAATTAAGCAAGTCTTTGCAATGTTTACCGAGAACCCTAGGGACTTCAAGCAGAGGATTGTCTCTTCTGCGTGCCAAATTACTAGTAGAAGCAATGGGGCCCTCACCAACCAGTCGTTCAGATAGGGGTAGACGGGAATCACTGAACAACAGAGGTGGGCTGCGACTGGAGCAAGACATTTGGTGGAACACTCTTGGCGCTGATTTTAGGCCGAAGGGCAGAGTCTTGAACTGGTAGTGTTTTCCTGCTTCCTTGAGGTGAAGGAAACACCTGTGTCGCCAGTGGAAGGGGATATGGAATTAAATGTCCTCCAGGTCTAGAAAGGCCCAGGATATGCTGGTGCATCACCATGCAAAAGGTCTGAGACCTAAGGAACTTGTTGAGTGTTCGCAGGATGAGTATTGCCTTCAATCTCCCGATTTCCTCTTTACTAGAAAGTATCTGGAGTACACACTAGTGGCCTGCAGGCAAACTGGGACGAGTTTGATTGTTGCCTTGGCCAGGAGGCAGGAGCGCTACCAAGGGGTGGCCAAGGGGGGCCACGGCCACCCTTATAAAAACGCTGGCCCTCCCTAACGGCCCATTCAGTTATGTGTGTTTGTTTTGATGTGCCACCCCAAGATTTCAAGTGTGGCCACCCCTATGGAAAATGTCTGGGGAAACCACTGCCAGGAGGGAGCACATCTCCTGTAGGAGTAACAGTAGGTGTTTTTCTGCCCTTAGAATGGGAAAGATGGAGGGGAGAGACCCAATGAATTCCAGAGTTTGGCTGTGTCGGATGATGATAACATCCATTCGTCGGTGGTGATGGACTCCCACTGTATAACGAAGGTGAAAAGTGTCCCGCCCACTGGGGTATAGAAGTGGGGGGGCCAGTGCTAGAGCCCGGTCAGGCTTGATTTGCAACCTGGCTTCTGTCACAAGAGCGACACTGATGCTGGTTTCCACAATAGGCCTGTGATCTACCTTTGTAACCCTCTTGGGCACTGCCAGAGCGTGACGTTTGTGGGCAATAAGAGGATCTGTAATCCTGCGAATCTGGGAAAGTGGGAATTGCTAGATCAGATTAGCTTCAATCTTTTCATCTGCTGGCCCCTCTTCACTGGAACCTTCTTCCACTATCCCTTTAATCCATAACCTCTTATTCCTTGTTTCGCTACTCGCTAAAATGTCACCTACTTCACTCTCCTGTTTGATTGCTATCGGCTGATCCTGAACACAATTGTTACTGATTTTAATGTACTGTGAACGGTTTCTTTGTGAAGCGCTTTGGTAAAAAGCGCTATATAAAAATCAACAAAATACAAATTCAAATCAAAAGGACTGGTGTCACTGTTGCAGAGTCCCTACACAACGAGCAGTGTCTGGGTCATAGTGGTAGTGGTAGCAGCAGTGGAAATGACACATTTACCAAAAGTGTCCAGCTGTTTCACTTCCTTGTCAGGAGGTGCCACGCCGTGGATGAGCGTCTCTTCTTAGAAGTAGAGTGCTTCCTTACCGAGGACGCCTTGGATGCCGTACCCGTCACAGAAGTGACCATAGTAGATGTAGTCGTAAACAAGGATGTGAACAGAGTCGATGATCCCTTTTCACTCTCTTCCACTGGGGAGATTCTTCATGGGACCTCAACCTCTTTGATGAGGGGCTACGCTCAAGAGGTCTGCTGTGCCTTGCAGAAGCATAACTGCAGACAGAGGCCAGGTCAGAGGCCTGGCACCGTCATCCAACCATGCGACTTACCTCCTGTGGCGATCCTTACGGGTCTTGGAGGAGAACGACTGACAGATGGAACAGTTTTTCAGGTCATGGTATGGACACAGGTAATGGAGACACTCCTCATGAAGATCCTCGATGTACACGCTTTTGTGGTGACAAATCGAACAGGTCTTGAATAGGCTTTGCTTCCGAGTGTCTGCCATGGTGTCTCAGTCACCTCCCTCCCGAAGACCTCAGCGGTAAGAAGTAGAATAGCAACCCCAGAGATGGCAGAATGGACTGAATTTACACACCAGCCGGCACCAAACGAATAACATCTTGAAGCGAACAATGAAAAAATGGAGACAAAATTGTCAGAGATTTTTTTGTGGACTCCCAACACCTAACAGGCAGAAAAAAATCTGAAGATGCCATCCAGGGGCAGTGCTAAGGGAGAACTGTCTATTTGGCTGTGGGCAATATGACCCAGAATGACTCTAAAAGAGCAATAAAGTGACAAGCAGTTGAAAAATGTAAAGGTAAACTGCTGTATTAGCCTGATGACGTGGCATATTCAAACAGCATATTAATATATGAAAGATCCAATGCAGGACAAACACTCATTGATGACTCTGTTCATGTCCTCGTCCTCCACAACATATGCTATGGTAAGCCGGTAAGATAGCTCAGTGGGCTGAGTGCTTGCTGCTACAATTTGTGTGTGATCTGTAGGTTGCAGGTTTGAATCCCAGCAACGCCAACTCAGCCTTCCATCCTTCCGAGGTTGATAAATGAGTAACAACTTTGGTTGGGTGATATTGTATGTAAATATGTTTTATGTAAAGCGCTTTGGCGAAAGCGCTATATAAATATCACATCATTATATACGTGGGTGCTTGGTTGCATGGCAGAGGTTTTTCTTCAAGCCTCTGACATCTTAGGCAGTGTTTCCTGAGCTTGTAGTGAATAGAGGCAGAATCAGAGCTTGGCGGCTAAGTCGTGCGGCATTCTGCCACCACATATGGTATATTTGCTCATATGGATGGTAAGCTGGTTGTAGGAGCCCAAGCTAAGATCTTTTGTTGGCAGGCAATAATCTACATGGTGGGTCAGGCCACTAGCAGAACGTTCCCATGCACATTCTTTCCAGACCAAAATAGACGACTCTTGTATGGCATACATTGAGAGTGGTGCAGTGAATCAAATGATCTAGTGTAACTCTGAAGGAAATGTGCTGCGAGGGCACTAATCAGGTTTCAGATTAGGTTGAAACACAGTGGGCCTCATTATAACCTAGGCGCTCCCGTAATGAAGGGTGTCGGTACGGGACCGGCACCCTTCATTACGGGAGCGCCTATTACGAGGTTCCCTTTGCGGGACCCGGTAAGGACGCCTGGTAAAACCAGGCGTCCTTAGCGGGTCCCGCGAGGGGAACAGAGAGCTAATAACGGGCCCTTATTAACGGCACTGTTATTATCTCCCTCCCCATTGCCATTGAGCCCTATGGGGGCTCGAATGGGGATAGGTTCCTTCAAGGAGGAATTACCGGGTCCTCCAATGTCGGAATGACCCGGTTATTCCTCATTGAAGGAACCCGGTACTGGGACCCGGTATGGAGGCAGCCATTGCGCTAATAGCACCATGGCTACCTCCATACTCGTAATAAGGTCCGGAATCTCCCGTGCTCCAAGCCACAAATAATGCCCTCTGTATGCTTACCCAGGGAGAGTCCTACCTCCTCATCCTCGCCGATGACTCATAGGCTTCTTTGATATGTTTGAACACCATCACACTATGAATTCCACATTAGTATAGACAGGACCGTGCTCAAACCATTTGAAATGCTCACCCAGGAACATTCTCAGTGGATATAAATTGAAAACTCACTTTGAACCCCTGGGTCACATTTTATTTGGGGCTCGCCAAAGGTTCAGCGCTCTCTCAGATCAACATGGTTATGAAGCTCATGGGCTGGCTGATTATAAACATTAACTCATCCGTTCACCTGATGATTCTGGGCAAATCTTCCAGAAATAAGGCACAGCTTTACAGATATTGTGTGCTAAATTGCATTTAGCTGCTGAAGCGTCTGTGTAGAGAAAGCATTGTCTTACTTGATGAAGCAGAATGTCTCTATTGTTTGAGAATTCATGTTGACTGCCAGCCGTTGTGGGAATGTGCTGTGCTTGGAGAAATCTATATTTGCTTTACTATTATCTCAAGACCTTGCTCTATTTGTCTTGGAATGTGTGCCATATTTCACGAGAATGACAGAAGAGTTTACAAGACTGGGTATTCGCAAGATGAGCCGGACATGTCAGGTCTTGGTACAGATTGGAGGACTTAGAGTGGTTTACCTCCGATAAGATAAGCTATGTAGACACGGTAAAGATCTTTGGTGTATGCGCATATTCTTTCGTAATCTGCTATAATGTATGAATATCAAGCGAAGACAGAAGACAGCTGTTTTAATGATGCTTTGAGAATGTATGCTGATGTTTCAAACTATATATATGCAGCTGTGATCTTCATAATAAACTAGAGCTCTCTTTCAGATTAGTGCAGCGCACTAAGCCTGAGTTCTTGCTTCACTTGCAGTGTAACCTAGTGTCTGCCCCTACCACTAATGTACTACTAACAGCCTAGGGAAACAGACTCCTCCCTTAGTTGGGAAATGGTGGCTGGTATCTGACCACACCATAAGCTCATAGTTCTCCCTCAGGCCATGGGTCTGGCTGCACAGTTTCAAGAGTTTTTTAATCTTTCTCTTTTCCTGGTGGTGCTTGTTCCAGGGTCACAGACACAGCACCTTTACACTACAACTCTCTACCTGCTTAGAATGGATTTTTTGTGTCCCTTTCCTTCCAAATGTATAATGTGCATCTGCATGATCGTTGCACTACTTGTTTTTTTCCACTGCTGTTACTGCCTTCCTTATAACTCTCTAAGTGTGCATTACACCCGAGCATCCTCCATTTTTGTGCTATATTAGTAATTCTTGGCAGTTTCAAATCTAGGGGCCTCATTACGAGGTATGCCGGTAGCCATGCCGCTATTGGCGGCATGGCTGCCGGCAAAACCGCATCCGTGTCCGTGTCCTCGGAATGAGGACTTACCGGACCATTCCGAGTTCGGATGGCCCGGTAATTCCTCACTCGAGGACACGGACACGGTTCATCCCCATTCCCATTTCAGCCCCCATAGGGCTGAATTGGAATGGGAGAGGGAGTAAACAACGGGCCATTACGAGATGGCCCGTTGTTTGCTCCCTCTTCCCCTCGCGGGACCCGGTATGCACGCCTGGTTTTCCCAGGCGTGCTTAACGTGTCCCGCGAGGGGACCTCGTAATGTGGCGGAACGGGTTGAACGGCGCCGCAGCCTTTTACGGCGCTGTTTAACCTGTTCCGCCAGGGTCGTAATGAGGCCCTAGGTGTGCTTTTTAAAATCGCTGCATCCTCAATTTTTGTGCTGTATTAGCACCTTGGTGGATTTCGAAATTTGGTGGGCTTTAATATCTGTGTACTGATTGTCTGAACACCTCCCCATCTGTGCCTGACTGCTAGGCCTCTTAGTGAGTTCCTGTGCACCATGCAGCCCCCCTGCTCTTCTCTCCATCCCTCTCTACACCCATGGCACTCTACATCTCTCCTATCTATTCCAACTGCTATTCTATCACTTATCCTACCTATTTCACGAAGTCTGGAAGAAAAAAGCTGAAAAAGCTCTCCTGGACTCCAACACAGGTCTACCTATCACTGACACTTACATCAATGCCACTTCCAGACATACTTTCACAGACATCCTTCTTCTCTGCCCCCTCTGCTGACATATGGGCCGCCCATCTGGTCTCCACTCTCTCTCCTTTCTCCTCCTCACCCATCAATGGTGGCATTAGGTGGGAAGTACCCCTTGCATACTTCTCATCCTTTAGGTGCATCATTAATGCCTATCACAATGGCACTATCATGGCTCAAGGTTCTAAACCGGATCTTCTTCTTCTAGACTGGCACCTGCCTTCTCATATAAACGTCCTCTCTTCTCCTGCCACCCTTTCTTCCCCTCCCCTCACTTCTCCACTACCACCGATGGGAGTTCCACGACCCTGTACACCCCCTCGGAAATCCTTCAAAGGTGGTAACCAGCTTCACATAGCTACTCCGAATGCTCGCTCTGCTGTCAAACACTCCTCTGACATCTGTCTCCTTCACAAAGACATCGGCTTGGACGTCCTCGGTCTTACCAAGACGTTTTCAATGCCAGCTCTGTCACTTCTCTTGACACTCTCCTTCCTGAGGGCTACGAAATCCTCTCCAAACCCAACAGAACTGGAGGTGGAGTGGCCCTGATCTTCCCCGAGTGGGTCCCTGCTTCCATCGTTCCTACTCAATCTAACTCCTCTCTCGAAATGCCTCAACTGTAGGCCTGGAGTCTCCCCTACTCTCTCTTTCACGCTTGCCACTCCCTGGCCCTATTTCCTTCTTCCTCTCTGAATGGGCCAACCTTGCCTTAGCCCTTTCAACATCTGTCTCCAAACTCCGCCATAATGACTTCAACATCCACCTTGAATTTCTTGATCCATCCACCTCTCAGTTCCAAATTGTATGTGACTCCCTCTCTCTCACTATTATCCCTTCTGGCCTGACCCACTCTGCTGGTCACACTCTTGATGCCCTCATCTCTGGTGACATCCCTATCTCTAATCCGGTCATTGCCCCCCTGTCCTGGTCTGACCACTCTCTCCTTTCCTTGCTTGGGGCCCCTTGGCCCTCTATCCCGGGCCGCCCCCAGCACTGCCAGCCTCCTTCGCCGTCATTTGACCGATGTAGCTAGTGTCAGTTGCTGCTTTTGCCTCCACCTTCATCCCCCCTTACACCCCATCTCTGGACTCTCCTGCTTACTCTGTCCTTGCTAATCTGCATCTTGCCATCTCTAACACCCTTCACATCCTTGTCCCCGCCACGAGGATCCACCTAAAACCGGCCACCAAAACCAACAGCTGGTACGATTCTGATCTAGCATCTCTGAAATGCAAGTGTAGAGTTGCTGAGCGGAAGTAGCAGACCTTGGGCTCATCCTCTGACAAGTTGGCCTGCCGCCTGATCCAAAGTCAATATCGCTCCTCTATCCGCTCCAAGAAGCATGCCAACATCCAACCCCAATCTCTGGAGCCACTAACAACACAGATGAATTTTTCATAATCTGCAAGGAACTTACCAATACATTTGCAGTCTCCACTGCTCTCCTTCCTTCCCAGGCTCTCTGCAAAGCCTTGGCTTCCCACTTCACATCCGAAACTCAGGACATCCAATCCTCACTCTCCTCCACTCCCATATCCTTTTCCACACCTGGACCCCTGCCTCACCCTTTCTCTACTATCCCCTTCCTGGGTAATGTAATGAAGTCATGGTATCAAGACTAGACAGACACAAGTGATCACAGTTCAAGGCTGTTTATTAAACTGTATAGGTAGAGTGGAAAAACTCCTAGTCAAAACCTAAACCTAAGATGGGAGCTACGATCATCAAATAAAAAAAAGACAGTCCTAGTGGCGTCTTGTCAAATAAAAAGGCCTATACTAAGATAAACCTATTGCCAATCCTTCCGCTAAATACAAAAGAGTGTGGGATAGGGCTCACAAGAAACGAAGAAGTGTTTACAAATAATAAGTCAGGATGCAGTAGTCGTGGTCTCCCTTCCCCACATTTTGAGCACGGGACAAGGCGGGACTCTGGAGCACAGCACACGCTTCAGCTTTCCCAGAACGAGACGACAGTTCTATTTTCAGCTATCAGGATCTTCGATGGCCAAGTCTCTTGCTCTGTAAAAAGTCTCTTGACTTCGAGGGCCTGATACATTCAAAATAACAACAAAAGTTCCTTTTTTTGCTTGTATGTTGGGTGATGCTTTTTCACCCTTAAATTCCGCTCTGTGGTATTCACGAATCTTAATGTCTTTTTAAAAAGTTCAAGGTGGACAACCATCTGCTGGGTTCACTCTTGTCAAAACACTGTTCTTTGCAACTTTAGACTTTGCCCCTTTCCACTTGCATCCCTCCTTTGGGTTCACTCTTGCCAATCTCACAGTTCCTCCTACTTTCTTACGATTTGGGATTCACTTCCCTTTTTCACAATAATCTGCTGGCCAAAGACTTTCGACTGTACATAGGATTTTACTAGACCCCTGTGTGACCACTTTGACCGTCTTCTCGCCTTTCTGAAGGCCTTCTGGTAATAGTAGTTTCAACAATCGGGTAATCGCCAGGAGTTTCTCGAGTGAGCACCCAGGTGGTGCCTGGCCCATCTGCAGCTGGCTTTCCCCTTTTAAATCAACAGTTCTTTGTACATTCGGCAATCAGCCGGTTGCTACTTTTGTTCAACAGAGTTTGGTTTCTTTATCGGTTCTCCCCTCGATTCACCGGCTGTGATGAACCGCTTGGCTTTCTTCGTATCGGGAGTCAAGGCCGGTACCATGGTAGCAAGCGTCTCCCTCTCTCCTGCTTATCAGAATAGACACGCTCTGTATACCGTTGACATCTGCTGCAACACCCTTGGGCTAATGTTCGCGGTCTTACAATTTCTTCAACGGAGGTGTCACAGGCCTTGGTTGGAAAGGCCAAGGTCGCTTCTCTCCTTCTCAGCTTCTCGGTTCGCACCGTCTTTCTCCTCCTCTTGAACTGCTGTAGCTGGATAGCTGTCTCATCTTGCGGTCTGCCTTGCTCATATGGTGTTCTCATGCTCCACCTTTTATCCCTGTGGGGAAGAGAAAGGGCCATCAGCTGTGTGTGATTCTGGTCAATTGCCTGACTTTGCCTGACCCTTGTGTTGGAACATGTCAGGTAAATGGCTGTGGTGTTTGTCCATCGTCTTTTGTGATGTGCAAAGTGTTAGAGTTGGAAAACCGGGTTTGGGTAGAGTGTTTGTATGATGGGGAAAAGGTGTTATCGGAAGGGGTATACCGCCTCTCACCTGTCGGTATCCCACTTCGACTCACTGAGGAACCCCCATCCAGGTGATCCTCCCTCGCTGGTCCACCCCCAGGAACTGGATCCAGTAGCTATGGCCGTGTCCTGGCCACCTGGATGACAGATCCCCGGGGACTAGTCAGGAAGACACTGTCTGGTTTCTCAAAGTAAGCTCTTGGAAAAGTCGGTTCTCCTCCAACTGACTCGCCACACTGATCTTGTTGGTTGCCTTCATGACCATCAATCTGGAATCCGGGCATCCAGAGGCACGGAACTCCTGAACACCCATGAAACCATGCTCGCAAATCTTGACTCCAACTCTCCTGCTGTTCTCATTTTCCTCGATCTATCCTAAGCCTTCGACATGGTCAACCATTCCATCCTCATAAAATGACTATGGGCCTCATTACAACCCAGGCGTTAAGGGTTTAACGGCGCTGTCGGCGCCATTAACCCTTAACGCCTGATTACCATTTTAACGCCTGCTTTTAGCAGGCGTTAAAATGCAAGGCGCTAACCCGCCTTGGTGCTAATTATGGCACTGTAATTTACGGTGCCGTAATTAGCGCCTTCCCCACTCCCATTATGCCCTATGGGGCAAAAATGGGAATGGGGAAGGGTAAATGGGGAATGGGGATTTACCGCCCCACTCACCTTGGAATGGGGCGGTAAATCCGCCATCCACCATGGTGTAAACGGAGTTTACACCATGGTGGTAAAGTAGGGAACTTACCGCCTGGGTTGTAATGAGGCCCTATGTGGCACCCTCAGCATCACTAACCGGGCACTGGATGGGGTGACCTCTTTCCTCACTAACCGCCCGTCCCAGCTGCAACTGGGCACTTTCTCCTCCACCACCACCCTCGGCGTCCCCCAGGACTCTATCCAATCGCCATGTCTCTTCAATATCTATCTCGCCCCTCTTGCTCACCTGATCTCCCCCTTCTCTCCACATTTCCCATGTTATGACACACAGCTTTGCTTCAAACTTCCTTCTAACTCCCCTTCTTCCTCCTCTCTCATCCCTGACTGTCTGTCCGCCATTCAGGCATGGTGTGTAGCGAATGATCTCTGTCTCAATGCCAGTAGGACGGAGATACTCCTCATCAGGACACCTGTGTCCTCTTTTCCTCCTACCCTCTGGCCAGCCTCCTTGGGCCCTCTAACCCCACCATCTCACGAGGCCAAAAACCTTGGGGTCATCTTTCACTCAGCTCTCTCCATCACTCCTCACATCATGGACCATACTAAAAAGTCCCACTTCCAGCAACACCATCACCTTCTCAGAAGCATTCTTCCTTTTCTCACCTTCCCCCATAAACTCAATGCCTCTAGAGCTGTGGTCCTCTCCAGGCTGGACTACTGCAACAGCCTCTTTCTCAATCTCCCTCTCTCCTCCCTTCGCCCCCTCCAGCTAATCCAGAATAGGGCTGCAAGCCTTATCCTTGGCCTCAAGCCCAGGGACCGTATCTCTCCAGCCCTAAAATCTCTCCACTTGCTCCCAGTGGCTGCAAGAATCAAATTCAAGGCCCTCTGCATCATCCACAAGGCCTTCTGGGGCCTGGGGCCATGCTATCACCAACCTTCCCTCCATAAATACTCCCCTGCTAGCAGTGGAGTATCTTTGCTGAAAATGTTGGGGGGGCAATCACATCTGAAGAAAAGGTGCCCCAGCCAAATGAATGGGGACACAATGTTGTGCCATGAAATTTGGGGGGGGGGACAAACACCCCTGTCCCTCCCTAAAATTACACCCATGCCTGCTAGAGCCCTACGCTCCTCTAATTCCAATTCTCTGACTGTGGAATGCTTCTCATAGCAGAGAGTGGGGGTAGGCCTCTCTCCTCGGCTGGTACCTCCCTCTGGAATAGCCTCCCTGCCTCTCTAAGACTTGAGCCAGACCACCTCAAGTTCCAGAAACTGCTCAAAACTCTGCTCTTCTCTGCCTCTTTTCCTTCCCCGCTGTGACCAGTGGCCCGATCCTCATGAATCTCAATGGATCTCAGACACAGCCTCCTAGTCATTACCAGCACCCGCATCCCTCCCCACTGCACTGCCCTGCGGGCCCCTGGCTGGCTGCTCCACCTACCACCCTTGAGAGTCGCCTATACTAGCACTTAGCCACAGGCTCTCCTCCGGGCTCCCCTTAGCACTTCCCTGGCCCACCCCAGCACTTATCCACTCCTCCTCTCCCCCTTCAATCCGCTTCCCTCGCACGTCTCTTCATTGCACTTGCACGGCCGAATGCCACAAGGCCTAGTAGGACCACAACTGTATATATATATTATTCTTGTTTTGATTTCAGGCACTTAATATTTCCCTGTTCCCTTCCCATTTAGCCTTGTGGTGCTTTAAAACACAATTTTGTTGTATAAAGCGCCTTACAAATGCACAATAAATAAATAAAATGTTCTTATCTGTTTCTCCAGGAAATCTGCCTGGCTCTGCAGCTCAAACCTTAGATCTGCCCACTGTCTGTGTGTGTGTTCTCCCCATCTGGGAAACCGGCTGGTTGGCTATTCCTGTCTTTGACCACACCTGGGGATACTTGATATGTTGCTGCTTTTCCACCTCTCTCCTTTCCGTGTTCGACTGGTGTTGTTGTGTTTCTTACCCCTTCGTGGGATATCTTCTTGCTTAGGTGACTCTCGGAACGGCAGGTCTCCTTTCCCTGCCCGCCTCGCCTGATGCCCGGAGCCTTCCACAACTCTCCTGAGGTATCTTCTGATTTTGCTGTGTCTTTTGGGCAATTAGCGTTATGTTGGCGAAAACGAAAAAAAAATGTATTTAATTTTATGGAGTGGAGCAGTGTTGCACAAGAAACTGGCTGTGTGCACCTCAGTGCCTCTTCTGTGCCCTGTGTAGCATTTCATTTGTGTGAGGAAAACCTGCCCAGTTGGATCCTGCTGTTATGGCCTTGTTGAGGTCTCCCTAAGATGGCCGCTGACATTCCACTCCATTAGCCAAGCACCTCTGCTGCTCTTTGTCCTGCCTCTTGCCTCCTGATAGGTCGGGCAGCTCTCTTGTGCCCTATCAGGGAGCCGGCAGGCAGTAGCCGGCTCCCCTCCCAAGGCCCTTTCCGAAGGCCCCTGGGACTACCCTGTCTGGCCCTGTCCAGGGCTGTGTGAGCCCCCTACAACAATGCTGGATCCTACCATTGCGTCATACTCCTGTAAGAACGAGTAAGCCCATGTAAGAAAGGCATGGTATCAACAGTAAGACAGACACAAGTGACCATAGTTCAAGGGTGTTTATTGAACTTCATTTGGGTTTGGAAAATGCCTATCTAATATTAAATCAAAAGATGGGAGCAAGCTACGGCCATCAAATAATAATAAAGCAGTCCCAGTGGTGTCTTGTCAAAATAAAAGGGCCTATACTATAAAGTGTTCAAGAAATGTTATGTCAGGATATTAAAGCTGTTGGCTTCCCTTCCCCACATTTTCAGCACAGGACAAGGCGGCACACTAGAGCTTAGCACAGTCTCTGGTTTCTCCAGCACGAGGGTGTAGTTCAAAACTTGAACATCATGGCCTTCTGTGCCAAAGTCTCTTTGCCATTCAATGTCTCTTCTTTCAGAGGGCCTGATGCAACAAACAAAGTTCCTTTCCTTTTTGTATTTCACATTTACACCATTTTTTTAAGTGATTTACTATTCATCTCGGATACCCCTCTGCTGGGCTCAAATCCACTTTAACACAATGTTCTCAGGATTTTCACATATCCAATTTCTCGGGTGATTCACGGTTCACCCCGGATCCACCTACGCCGGGCTCAGATCCGCTTTGACACAAAATCTTTAATCTGTCTCCCTCTGCTGGACTCGGACCAATTTATAGTAACACAACACTTGCCTTAACCCAAAGTTTGCAATTGGTCTTCCTCTGCCGGGCTCAGACCAACTTTATCTACTTTGTTATAAACATTCTTTACTGTATTAATATCAAAGTCTTTTGCTTGTGCACGTGATTTTGCTTGACCCGTTGCAGGACCACTCCAATTCACAGTCCTTTGCCACTCTTTCACTTTTGTTAACTCTCAGTTGGATCGCTTACAGAGGCTTGAGCACCAACGCTGTGCCGGACCACTCTGTCAAAGGTATCGTATCTTGGTTTCAAAGTTCAATCACTCATCTCCAGTTCAACTTTACTCACGTTGGTTATCACATGCATTTCATACAATGTTCTTTCGAGCGCTCGTCATACAATGTTGTCGCTCGCAACCCTGGCTTCAACACAGACCGGTCTTGTTTTAGTCTCCCCAACTCACCAGCTGTATTGATTTCACAGACACTGCTTTTTTGTTGGAGCCAGGGACAGTACCGTGGCAGCTGGCAATTCTCCCTGCCATGATTCTCGATGCGGGAGGGTCCCGGGTACCTCTGACATACAATGCAGGATTCATCAGCCTGTTTTCCTGGTTTTACGCTTTCTATTCTCCAGGCTTCGTGAAAGTAACAGTTCCTTGTCGAAAAGGTCAAGGGACCTTCCATCCTTGCTATCCCCTTCTGTTTCTCCGTCTTTCTCCTCTCGTTAAACTGCCCTATTGGAACTGCTGTTTTCCTTGTGTGCTTTACCTTGCTCAAAGTGTGCTCTTGGCTCTGCCTTTTATCTGTGTGGGGGAAGTGTAATGGAAGTCAGGTGTGTGTGATGGTCAGTAATTGCCTGACCATTGTATTGGGACACGTCAGGTATACGGCTCGGGCGTTAGTCCGTTTTCTCTCATATCGGCCTGTCTGTGAGAAAGTGTTCATGTTGTAAAAGGGGGTGGGGGGGTTTGAGTTCCTAAATATCCTACCTGGTAGGATCGGGTAAAGGTGTTACAGGGAAGGGGATGCCGCGTCTCACCACCCGGTGTCCCACTCCCACTCCCCAGGGACCCCCCATCCTGGTTATCCTCCTGCACTGGTCCACCCCCAGGAACTGTATCCAAAAGTGATGGCCATGTCCTGGCCACCTGGATGACAGATTCACCGGGACTAGTGGGTGAGACACCTTCTGGTTTCTCACACCCCTTACTCCTTCGCCATGCTCACTGCTCATGCACGTTTCCTTGCAATATTACTCTCTGCCAGCCTAACCCTCTTGTTCACCCCCACCCGGCGCTGCTGCCACAACATACGTTTATCCGCGCCTGTTTCTGTGGCTTCCTGGACAGTCTTGCTGTCCCTCACATTGCGCCTCTTGATTTTTATCCACGGACCCACTCCGGAACTTCATACGGAAGCCTTCAGCCTCCACCCAGTGTTGATGAACTCTTGCATCTTTGATCTTCTCTGTGCCTTAAAAAGAAAAAAGAGAAAAAGTCACAAATAACTTTAAACTCCTTTTCTATTCTATGGTGTATTTCTAACTGTGCATCCACCATCTTGTACTGCGTTTTTAGTGCTTTCTGGCAAAATTTGAATGTAGGTATTTTCGTATTTCATATTTATTTGTTATTTATATAGCACCTTACGCCAAGGCGCTGTACAAAACCAATTTACTGTACAATAGAAATGAGCAGGTGAATACAATAAAAACAATGGGCCTCATTACGAGTTGCCCGGTAAAAGCGGGTTCATTAACGGCATGCCGGAATGAGCGGGTCCGTGCTTGTATAAACCCGCTAACAACGGGTGATTACGAGTGCGCGAGCACGCGCGTTCCCCCATGCCGGTAGTGGCAATACCGCCATGCCGGTAAAGGGCCACCAACCCCCCTATACCAGCATTGCTCGGCCTGCCCATAGTGTTACCGCCTCATAACAACCCCTAAATACCGGCACGGTAATACCGGCACGGTATTACCGTGTTCGCAAAAAACAGACACGGAAATTACATCATCACGCAGGAATGGGAAATGGGCCGGCGGCCATCTTTAAAAACACAATCCATTGCCATCCTCCACAACCACCAGTGCTTTCGTGTTGTTCTGTGGCAGGATAGAAGCAGGATGTCCAAGGCTACCAAGAAGGCGACCCAAAGGAAGAGAAAACAGCGTTTTTCAGACGCTGAACTAAGCATGCTTGCTGACACCATGGCCCAGCATGCGGACACGATCAGGAGCACTGACATGAAGCATGCAGCCCAAACAAAAACAAAAGAAGTCTGGCAGGAGGTCGCACAGACGGTGTCCGCAGTGGGAACCACCCCAAGGAGTGTGCGTGACTGTAGGAAGCGGTGGGATGACCTCCGCCTCAGGGTGAGGAAGATCCTGGCGGATAACAGGAGGGCCGCAATGGCGACAGGAAGGGGCCCACACTCCCCAGTGAAGTTGACGGCATGGGAGGAGACCACCAGTACCTTCATTGACCCTGAATCCATCGAGGGATTTGGAGACCAGGAGGCAGGCGCCGCATCATCCACAGAAGAAGGTGAGTGACCCATCACATCCATGTAGGCGAAACCATGATGTGGCATAAGTGATGAGAAAGTGAGACTAGGCAAGGAAATGCATGTCCCAGGCCCACATCAACATATCCAATCAAGAATGTGTGGCACACCCTGCAACACACGCATGCTGAGTGCCAATCCCAATGCCAACACAAGTGCAACATGACCCAACCGTGCCCATGGAACTCACCACACAGACACCATACCAATGCCATGCCACCAGCCATGCATTAATTGCCCACATGCTCCCTCAGAACACCAAATGCCACACCCCAGAATTAATTTGATGCATGAATGTATGAACATATCGCAGCGCAATACATCATAGCTGCCATGTGACACCATCACTGATGACCTGCATCTCTTCTATCCCCCAGGCACCGATGAGGAAGATGGAATGCAGGACAGGGGTGCAAGTTCATCCACTGCACGGCAAGGGACCAGGGCCACCGCCACCCACCAGCCCAAGAAACTGCCCAGAGCAACAGGCAGTGTGCCACACCGGGCAGTAACTCTGCAGGAGACACCTGCAGCCAGAGTACAGCAGCAGCCACCCACAAAAGTGGGAGGCGTTTCCATTCCCGCTCCGCCAGCCACCACGGACGTTGTGGATACAGAAGTGGAGAATGAGGGTGACATCATGTCCGGCACACCCACCCCAAGCCCCATTACCAGCCTACCCCACCCTACGGAGGCCGAGAGCATGGACGATCCCTGCCTCCACGACTCAGACCTTGGTGACTCAGACATGGCCCTCTTTGAGGAGGACTGTGCCCTGGACGTGGGCCCCACGCAGGTTCCATCCTCCACCCTGCCTACCACCACCCTGCCATCCACCACCCTGCCATCCACCACCCTGCCATCCACCACCCTGCCTACTACCACCCCGCCCACCAGTACTCCTGCAGCCAACGACTCCGAGGCTCGCCTGTCAAGGGTTGAGGCCCGACAGGAGTCGATGCTCGAACTCATGCGGCAACAAATATCCAACGGGAATGACTCCATGAGGGACATTGCCACAGCCATTGTGCCAACACTGCTGCTGTTGATGCATCGACACGTGCCAAGAGGGAGTGTATGGGGGCACTTACACAGGCCCTGATTGCGAATCTACCTCAAACGCAGTGCCCACACCCTGGGGCAGGCATGGGACTGATCATCGACACCTCCACTGCCACAACCCTTTCTACCTCGGCCCAATCGAGCCCCGTGCGGTTGACGCGGAGGAGTGCACGGCGCTTGACCATGGCACCCCTGGATCCCAAAATTGCTAAGAAATAGAGTGGGCAGCCAATGACATTTTGATAATTTACGTTGGTGAAGGGACCAGTGTTTGTTGGACATATGGGGGCATTTGGGGTTTGTAGGATGGGTGAGGGTGTTCACTGGGTGTTGAGAGGGGATTTTGTTCACATTTTCACGTGTCTTGAAAATACACCCGTTGTGTGCAAGAAAATCATTGGCTGGACATACTTATTTTTGTGCATGTACATTTAATCTGTGATGGTGTACAGTGGGGCAATTCTAACAAAACAAGTGTGCATGTCCACATGCAAACAGTGTGTCACAGGCACATTACATTTATGGTCCCTGCGTTTCAAAAGTATTCATCAATTAGTGCTTGGCGTACAGCATGGCCATCCCATGCATCACGTACTGGCAGGGGGGCTCCTTTGCCTCTGTCTCAATCCCCTTCATCCTCACCCGGCCCATGCATGTCAATGTCAGGTGACAGTGGTACATTCCTTCGGACGCACATGTTGTGCAGCATGACACAGGCCATGGTGATCTTCGCCACCTTCTCAGGCCTATATAGGAGTGCCCCACCAGACTTGCTTAGGCAGCGGAACCGCACCTTCAACAGGCCAAAGGTCTGCTCAATCACAACACGGGTACAAGTGTGCACACGATTGTACTCCTCTTCATGGCTGTTCTGCGGGTTCCGCACAGGGGTAAGTAGCCACGGCCTCATGGGATATCCTCCATCACCTGCAGGCAGATACAAATAGGTGTGTGTCACTCTGAACTGCCACCTTCAGGGAGCACAGTCATGGCAGCAGCTATTTGGTGTGGGCATGCACATGTCCCTGTACATGTACAAATAGTCACCTAGATGCAATGTATACTGTAAAGAGGTGCGGTACACTGGATAGGGTTCAATAGATGATGCAGGGTGTAATCATGCATGCTCTGGCAGATGTGCTGTGGTAGTGCAAAAATGTTTGGCCTCCAAATCATGATGTATATTCTTTAATATGCATGGTCACAGTAGCCGCATTGCCACTGTTGCCATCCTATTCAGTCATGCATTGCTTGCCATCACCATGGTGCCCTGGTTGTGCTTCTTACTTGTTGTCATCCATATGCAATATTTGTGATATGTGGCCCAGTGATGTGTTATGCTCCATTTGGCTGGTTCAGGTGAAGAGTGTTAGCTCTGCATGCATTCTCCACTCACTGGCTAGTGCCACCCAGGTGCACTATTCCCCCCCCCTTTCCCACCCAGGTGCACTATTCCCCCCCTTTCCCACCCAGGTGCACTATTCCCCCCCCTTTCCTATCCGGGTGCAGTAGCCCCCCCCCCCTCCTTCTGCATCCGCACACATCAGTACCCCTCAGCATGGCCATGGCCCTGTTGTGCAACTCACCGAGCAGCCAGGCACGTGGTACAGGATGTTGCTCCATGTGACGGGGAAGCGTGGAGTTGCGCAGTACCATGGCATCATGTGTGGATCCAGGAAATCGGGCGCAGCAATGGGTGATGATCTTGCTGGAGTCACATACCATTTGCACATTGATGGAGTGGTATTGCTTGCGATTGCGGTACACCGCCTCTATGGCATGGGGGACTACCAATTCCACATGGGTGCAGTCGATGGCACCAACACAATTGGGCATGCCTGCCAGTGCATGGAAGCCTACTTCGGTTTTGGGTATCTCCTGGGGAGTCCGTGGTAGGGATATATGGGTGCTTGCGTGCTTCAGGAGGGCATCCAGCACTTGGTTCAGCATGCGTGAGAATAGTGGTTGTGAAATGCCATGCAGCTGGCCCACTGTGTGTTGGTAGGTGCCTGTGGCCAGGAAGTGTAGCACAGACACCACCTTTAGTAGTGGGGGGATGGCAGTGCGTATTTCTATGTGGCTGGCAATGTCGTTCTGTATCATGTCCACTATGGTGGTGATGGTGTCACGCTCCAATCGGTACAGGGTGTGGATCTGCTCAGAGGTTAGGTTGAATGGGCTGGGTCTGTTGCGAGGGATTGGTGGCTGCCTACGAGGCACTGGTGGATGCGCTGGTGGTAATTGCTGGGCCTGTCTCACCCTCCTTCTCCTCCTGCGTCTCCTCTGTGCTGCCTTTTCTTGATGCTGTAGTTGTTGCTGTTGTTGTTGTTGTTGCTGTAGTTGTAGCAGTATGGGCATGTCCTCCAGCGCCATTATTGCAAATGCTAGTGGTAGCATTTTGGTGTAGGAAGGGGTATGGTGTGTAGGTGTGCTCCTTTTGTACTGGGCCACTCTACATTGGCTGCACCTGTGGGGGGGGGGTTGTGGTGTGTGGGTGTGCTCAGTTTATACAGGCACAGCCTCCATTGACTCCACCTGTGGGGATTGTGTGCACCTGTGGCAGCTGCCTTGTATCCTGCTTGCTATTTGAGGGTGGTCCGCGATGCCTGTATGGCGTGCATCGTGAAGCCCGTGATTACCGGCTTTGCGATGCCGGTATTTGCATGTATGCGTGGGTTGGAATTACCCCCTATTACCGGCATGCCGGTATTTGCTCCCTGAAGGGGCGCATGTACGCGCCTATGCCACTATTAGCGGCACCGTTGTTTAGTGTGCCGCTAATACCGGGTTTGCGGGTCGGAATGCAACGGGACGGTAAACAATGCCGGTATTACCACACCGGCATCGTTTTTGCCTTACCGGCATACCTCGTAATGAGGCCGAATATCATTTACAATGAGACTCAGGGTACAATTAAGGTTGAAATAAGAACGTTTTTAGAGCAGCATGGCAAGTAGAATAAGAGTGAATAGACTGCAAAAAGAAAGGAAGAGAATTCCAGTAAAGAGGAGCCAATTGAGAAAAAGAACAGAAACGAGAGGAAGCACAAGGGGGACGAGGTACAATTAAAAGGTAGTGGGTTTGCGAGCGAAGAGCACGAGAAGGAAGGTAAAAGGAAACAAGAGAGGTAAGAAAAATAGGAGCAAGTCCATAAAGGGATTTAAACACTATGCAGAGAAAAATTAATTTAAGTTGAAAGTGAAAGGGTAGCCAAACGAAGAGAGGCCAAAGATGGAGGGATAGAGTCGTGAATAGGAAAGTAATAGAGAAGACGAATAGAGGAATTGAAGATAGATTTAAGAGGAGCTGGACAAGAGATGGGAAGACCAAAGAGGTGTACAGAACAATACAATAATCGGGAAAGGATTAAGGAAAAGATTAGCAGCCTAGTGGCACTAAAAGTGAGAAGAGGTCTAACTTTCTGAATATTAAAAAGATGGAAACGACAGGAGCATGATGTGATCGAAATATGATGTGCGAAAAACAGATTAGTATCTAGATGAAGGCAAAGATTGCGGGCAGTCAAAGAAAAAGGCAGATGCAAAGGGGAAAACAAGACAAAGGGAGGAGAGACTGGAAGGGAATAGTATTAGCAGGAAAAAAGATGACTTCAGCCTTAGACGGATTTAGACAAAAAAGTGGTCCGACATCCAAGTTTTGATAGCTGAAAGACAGGCAGAGAGGTTCAAGTGACTAGCAGGTGTAAAAGAAGAAAAAGATAGACATAATTGAGGGTCATCAGCAGAAAAATGATGAGACAACCCAAAAGAAGACATAATATTAGCCAAATGAGAGGTATATAGAGAGAAAAGAAATGGGCCAAGAACGGACCCTTGTGGAATACTGTGCAGAAGAGGAAGAGGATCAGAACAGACACCAGTCCAGGATACCGAGTAGGTACGATTAGAGAGATAAGATTGAAAGCATGTGATTACAGAACCAGGAAACACATGGAGGACAGTAGTGTGTGATCCACAGTATCAAAACCAGCGGATAAATCCAAGAGTATAAGAATAGAAGAGGGTTTAGCATGGCGGGCAGAAAGGAGAGAGTCGCAGAAGGAAAGAACAGCCGTTTCCGTAGAATTAATTAATAGGTCTAAAACCAGACTGAAAGCGAGTCAAAATAGGATTAAGAGTAACAAAGGAAGAAACCTGGGAGTAAACAAGATGCTATAATAATTTAGAAAGGTAAGGAAGAAGGGAAATAGGATGAAAATTAGAGGGAATGGCAGGAGCCAAGGAGGGTTTTTTCAGGACAGGAAGTATAATAGCATGTTTGAATAGAAGAGGGAAAGTAGAAGTAGCAAGAGAGATATTGAGAAGACTGTGCTTCCAACTGTGCATCCACCATCTTGTACTGCTTTCAGTGCTTTCTGTCAAAATTCGATTTTAGGTGTGCATTCCAATTTGTTAATAACTGTAATTCTGGGCATTTCCAGTGTAGCCATGGATTTTGTAAGCTTGGACGCCTGGTGAGATTCTATTACTGCATAGTGTTCTGACCCTCTCCCCTGTGATTCTTCTGTCCTCCACCCCTTTTTGTCTCTGCCCCCATGGTGCTCTCCGTCTCTCCTATCTATTCTAATAGCTTCTTCATCACCTATCCTCCCTCTCTCACGAAGTCTGGAAGGAAGAAACTTAAAAAGGCACTCATGAGCTCCAACCCTGGTCTGCCCATCACAGACACCTACATCAATGCTTCCTCCAGACAGACCATCACTGATATTCTCTTTGCTGTTCCCTCTTCTGACTTATGGACTCCCCATATGGTCTCTGTACTCTCCTCTTTCTCCTACTCACCTATTACTTGCGGCACCAGAAGGGAAGTGCTCTTGGCTCACTTTGCATCTTCCAAATGCACCATTAATGTCTCTCACAATAGTGCTATCATGGCTCAGGTCTCTCAGTCCAACCTCCTACTTCTTGACAGGCATCTTCCATCGCTCCAACTTCTCGCCCTCTCCTGCCACCCCTCTTTCCCTCATCCCCCTCACCCCCCCAGTGGTGAAACACCACCCCCACACCTCCCTGCTCCCCCTCACAAAACCTTTAAAAGGGGCAACCAGCTTCACTTAGCTCAATTCTCGCTCTGCTATCCAACACTCCTCTGATATCTGTCACCTCTTTGAAGACCTTGACCTTGACGTCCTTGCTCTCACCGAGACGTGGTTCAAGGCCGGTTCTGTCACTGCTTTTGACACTCTTCTCCCTGAGGGCTACAAGATACTGTCCAATCCCAGGCCCTCCCAGCCTGGTGGTGGAGTGCCTCTTTGCTTAACTTACTTTACTTTAAACACTTGTATAGCACAGCCATGGACCCATGGGCATTAGGGCGCTGACAAAACATAAAGCAAGGGGTGAGCCTCAAGAAGGAGCCAAGGGGGGACAAAGAAACGTCAGCGGACGCGATCAATTAAGTAAACAACCAGGTTTTCAGGTTCTTTTTGAAAGACTCTAAATTGGGATGAGCTCTAAGATCAAGAGGGAGGTTATTCCAGACCATGGGGGCAGCGAGGTAAAAGGCCCCTTTTTTTACGGCCCTTCTGGTTCTGCTTCTGGGAATGCTCAAGAGTTTCTGATTGCTGGATCTTAATGCTCGGCTTTGAATTTTGTCCGTAGTAAATTGCCTCAGGTAACTAGTCATGGTGCCTTGGATACATATGAAGGTGATCACCAGTAACCGATACTGCACTCGAGTCTCCGCCGAGAGCCAATGCAGGCCCCTTCTAGCAACGGAGACGTGGCTGCAGCGTTTAAGCCCTGTCACGACACGAACAGCACCATTCTGAATAACTTGAAGTCTATTAATTTCTGTTTTATTCATGCCCGCCAAAAGACTGCAACGTTAGTCAATTCTGGCTCCAATAAACGCACGAGCGATGGTTTCAGCATTAGTCTGATTAATAAAAGGTCTAAGATGGGCTAACAAATTTATGTAAAAAGCTGCAGTAGAGACCAAGCTTCCTACATGGGCCTTCATTGATAGCTGCTGATCTAAGACAACTCCCACGCTTAACCTTTTTCAAGGGTACTAGCGTGACTTCACCGAGTAGAAAACTAAGATAGGGTGAGCCCAACTTAGACAGTAAGGATGACGAGCCCACAATCTGGAGCTCCGTCTGGCTCTTATTAATTGCGAGATTGTTCCTCAACATCCAGTCCTCTATGGAAGAATACACACAATTTAGTTCAGCCTCATCCACTGAGTGAGTACCCACCATGGGGACTACGCACTGGGTATCGTCTGCATAGTTTGTGAACATGATCCCCTCTTGATCCAGCAAGTCATGAATATGTTGTAAAGACAGTGGGATATGCAGGCGCCCTGTGGAGCACCGAAATTGATGGGGTGACAGCCTGACTGATGAATGGATCACAGAAGACCGGAAAGAGGCATGGTGGGGCCAGGACACGGACATTGCAACGCCTATGAAGCAGACGAGGGAACCGTATACAGTCAGTGACACATCTCGGATCTGCAATGGGAACACCAACACCAGGGGAACACATGCTCATAGGAGTTGTATCACCATGGTAACGGGAGGGGAGACAATACCATTTCCCTTTCCACAAAGCATAAAACACACAGGGCACCCGCGGTCAAAACGTTATTCTAACATCAGCAACCGGACACCTTACGAGCAGCCTCACAAACAACGTGTTTTATTACGGGACAATTCAGAAAGAGTCAACAATGCCCAACAGGCTTTCAACCCGACACAACACTTACCGAAACCTTCGGGAACAGACAGATTAGAAACCAGTGTTCACCACGAGGCACGAGTGCGGGATCCATTATGGTGGCCTGAGTCCTCGGAAGAAGGGGGTGAGGCTTGGGGAGGCTTATCAAGCCTACGGTCAGGAAAGCCACCTGATTGGTTAGACAGGCTCCGGCCCCTATTTAAGAGAGGAAATGAAGAAGAACTGACAAATTTGTTTCCTTTGTGTTACAGAGGTCTGCAGCTTGCGAGGAAGAAGGAGATACATTCCGTTGGGCATACGAAGACTAATACACGCTTCCAGATGAATTTTGGACCAACAAAAAGGGAATTAACCCGATTGTCACAGCTTTTCTTTTTTACCTTAAGTCAATAAAGACTATCCTTTGTTAAACCGAACACCGGCTCATAGCGATCCTTCACAGATGGGAATAGAGGGGGCTTCCGCTTCTCCGGAAAATACTCTGCTTTCGCGGTTGTTCAAAAAAGAAGCAATCCATTGTGCTGCTATCGGGAAGCAGTTGGCTAGTGCCTCCAACCTGTCGACCAGAATAGAATGGTCGACCAGGTCGAAGGCAGCAGATAAATCAAGGAGCATTAACATAGAATCAAGGCCCCAATTCATCCGTTCCATGAGCCTAGATTTCAACTCTAATAGGGGGGTTTCTGTGCCAAAACTGACTCTGAAACCTGACTGACGAAGGTTAAGTACAGGATGATTGTTAAGGTGTTGTGCAAGCTGTTCGTAAGCAACTCTGTCTAGGATTTTTAAAAGAAACTGCGTGTTTGTGATTGGCCTAAAACTGACTGGCATGCTGCCACCATCATCCCCACTCAAAAATACTCATCCCTTGAAAGGCTAGTCTGCAGGATTTCTGTCTCTCCTACCTTCTCCCTTACTCTTGCTATCTACAGGCTCCTCCAGACAAACCTCCCTTTTCCTGTCAGAATGTGCTGGCCTGTCCTCCTCTCTTCTTGCCTTGCCCCCAAATTTATCATCCTTGGGGACTTTAACATCCATCTCGACTCTCCAGAAGTGGCTACTGTTCTCTTTCGCAACCTCTGTGACACTCTTTCCCTCACTATCCTTCACTCCTGCCCTACCCACTCTACCGGACACACCTTGGATGCTCTCATCTCAACAGACATCCCTCTCTCCAACCCTCTTTCTACCCCTCTCTCCTGGTCTAACTACTCTCTCCTCTCTTCTGTTCTGACTTGAGTGTCGTGTAGACCGTTGAAACCTCCGTCCTCAAGTGACGCACAGGGGAACTAAAAGAAACCCGCTGTGCGACATTTGTGGCCACAGGTGGGAGATGTTACTTCCCGGATCCACGGAACCTCTGGAACACCGATGCTGCTGTCAAAAAGAACGAGGTTAAGTACCAGGCAATTACAATATATCACAAGAACCAAAGGATCTGAATAGTCTTACCTATCCGGTGTTTGGAAAACCCAGGAAACCTAGGAGGGAGGTTCGAGACTCAGATGAGGCGGTCCCTAGAACAAGAGGACCGCAGACAAGCGTGGATGCAGGATAAGCCACCCGTAGGACTGAAGACGTGACTTGAATACCAAAAGGGAAATGGCGTAGAAGTTCAACAAGGTACCAAGGGATGATCCGAAGACAAGTTAGGGTCGTGTCAGAAATCCAGCAACAGGTAAGCAGTTCCAAGCAAAGGTACAAAAGGGTAATCCGAAGGAGTCCAAGAGAGAGTTCCAAGATCAAGGTAAACCAGTAGTGTTATCCAAACGTAGCGCCAAACAGGGTCTGAAGACAGCTGAGAAGCACGTGAGCAAGTGAACGATCGGCGTGGAGGTGTAACGCCGCCCCTTCTGCTGTATGTTCTCCATGGCAACTGCCAGTGCAGGAAGGGCTGCAATCGAGCCCGTAAATCGTACCTGGTACGGAGCTTTCGATCCTTTGGGTAAACCGAATCACATGAGCCTCAAACCCTGGAGGGAGGTGTTGGGGAAATGTGAGCAGTGTTCTGGTGTGCAGTGGATCGGTGTGCAGAGTATCGCCTAACATCTTCTCACCTTGACATCCCCTGTCCCCTGATGATGCCTCCTCCAGCACTGCTAGTCTCCTTCTCCGTCATTCGACTGATGAAGTGTGTGTCAGTCGCTGCATTTGCCTCTTCCTTCTTCCCTCCTCCACACCTTTCCTTCGGACTCTACTTCTGACCCTGTTCTTGCTAACCTTCATCTCTCTATCTCCAACACCTCAGACATCTTTGCCCCCGTCATGGGGATACGCATGAAGCCTCCCTCCAAATGCAACTCTTGGTATGACTCCAACTTGGCAGCTTTGGAACACAAGTGCAAAGCTGTAGAGCGGAAGTGGCTGGCATCTGGCTCATCCTCTGACAAACTGGCCTGCCGCCTACTCCAAAGGCAATATCGTCTCACCATCTGCTCCAAGAAGAGGGCCCATGTCCAAGCCTGCATCTCTTGAGCCACCAATAACACGGCTGAACTCTAAAATCTGCAAGGAACTTGCCAATCCTACCAAAGTCTCCTCCTCTCTGCCTCCAGCCCAGGCCCTCTACTCTGCTCTGGCTGCCCACTTCTCCTCCAAAACTCTAGATATCCTGTCCTCTCTGTCTTCTGCCTCCCCCTCCTGTTCTCGTGCCTCCCTTGGCCTCCCTCTCCCCCCATACTCTCCTCCTTCTCTCCCATTGCACCAGATGAGATCTCTATAGTTGTCTGCTCTATGAAAATCCCCTCTAAACAGGTGCTCCCCTGCTCCTCCAGAACCAACAAGGACAACATCGCCTCTCTCGCCCCAGGATTGGCTGACCTCTGCAACCACTCATTTCCCACTGGCTCTTTCCCACAACCCTTAAGCACTCTCTTATGCACCCTCTCCTAAAAAAAGCCATCTGCTGACCCTTCTTGTTCTGCTAACTATCGCCCTATCTCTATGTCATGCATGCTGGACGCTACGCTCGTAGAACAGCTAGACCGTTCTACTCCAAATGGAGACTATTCGATACGTTACCAGGAAAACGACGTTTACACTTTTCACGTCGCTAACTTCACATGACTTTTGCTTCGTCACGTGAAATACGGTATCACGTATTTAAGCAGCGTAGAAACTTCACTCGCTGCTTCTGATCGTCTCTATTGGCGTCGTGTAGCTGAACCTCTGATCTACATCCTGGTATATTCCTACAGCTACTTTTGGGCCTTCGATAGCGTGTGTTCCGCCACACGCTGATTCCTGGAGCTATCCCTTAGCGTGATAATCCACACGCGCTCCTTGTCTTCACACGCGGCTGGCCAAGGCTGCGTGAATCCTGCCCGCGTGTAAAATCCACACGCGCTCTTTGTCTTCACACGCGGCTGGCCAAGGCTGCGTGAATCCTGCCCGCGTGTAAAATCCACACGCGCTCTTTGTCTTCATACGCGGCTGGCCAAGGCTGCGTGAATCCTGCCCGCGTGTAAAATCCACACGCGCTCTTTGTCTTCATACGCGGCTGGCCAAGGCTGCGTGAATCCTGCCCGCGTGTAAAATCCACACGCGCTCTTCGTCTTCAAGTGCGGCCGGCCCAGGCTGCGTGAATCCTGCCCGCGTGTAAAATCCACACGCGCTCTTCGTCTTCAAGTGCGGCTGGCCAAGGCTGCGCGAACCCTGCCCGCGTGTAAATCCACACGCGCACGCTGTCTTCACACGCGGCTGGCCCAGGCTGCGCGATTCCTGCCCGCGTGTAAATCCACACGCTCACGTTGTCTTCAAACGCTATTTTCTTCTAACTCCTGCATCTGTGGCATTAACAGAAGGATTGATCCCTAAGTGGGAAGGAAGCCTTTCAAGGATTATTGGAAGTGACTTTGAACTGAACTTTGGACGCTATCCTGTGGTGAATTCAACCCGTATCTAGCGTGAGCCTCGTTCCGTCCGGGATAAGTCTCCCTTACTAATTTTCCCTTCCCTGTCGTTTTGTTCTTCAATTCAAATCCATCAAGAGGCTTCTGGATTGTTCTACCCAGAGATACAGGTCAGTGTGATCATTCCTGTCATTATCTAACTCATCATACTCAGGTTGGAGCAGTTATTCATGATACTTTAATTTGTTCTAGGCTGGATTACTATACCTTACCCACGCCCTTTCCAGTGATCCATCGCTCTGCCTGTTTTATCAGCCAGAGGGTTGTATCATTTGGAAGGTCTTTGTTGACTTCACGACTATCAAGTCGGGTGAACAGGGATCCGGAAGACCCTACCTCCTGTATCCTTTTGAATATCGTATCCTTTTCAGTTGATACTTTGGTGCATTCTGACAGAATCAGAAGCCATGGAGGGTACGGATCCTTTAACTGTTTTGACACAGTTGATCCACGATTTGAGAAACGAAATGGTTACTGCACAGGACATGTTACGGCACCGTATGGACGTTATGCAAGACGCCCTACATGGTAGTCCTCAGGGAACACAAGCGCCGATGGCTACCGCATCCGGATCTGGGACTACGGCACCCCCACAGGAGACTATTAACGTGGTTATGCCCACTCAGTTTCCCTTGGCCCCTCCAGAAAGGTTCACGGGTGATCCCAAAACCTACAGAACCTTTGTAAACCAGTGCCGACTCCATTTCCTTTGCCGTCCTACATCTTTTCCTGACCTAACCACAAAAGCAGCCTTCGTGCTTTCCCATTTAGGGGGCACGGCTGCTGCTTGGGCTAACCCTTTGTTGGAAACTAATAGCCCTTTGTTGTACGATTGTGACGATCTCTTGACTGCTATGAGTAAAGTCTTTGACATGCGTTACTCTACTCAAGCCACAGATTTAGAGTTGCTTAACCTACAACAAGGCAGCCAACCCCTTATGTCTTACGTCGCCCGGTTCAATCAACTGACGGCGGAAACCCAATGGCCTGACAGCAAGAAAACGGCTGTTTTTTACAAGGGTCTTTCTGAAGAACTGAAAGACGCCTTATCTACTGTTCCTGTGGTTCCTACGGGTTTCCCAGAGCTGCTCGATTTGGTTCTACAAATCGACGCCCGAAGGAATGCTCGAAAGGGAGAGAAAAAGCCCTTCATGCCAGTCTCGGGGCGGTCAGAGACACCAGCAGTCATCTCTAACGACCCTGAACCCATGCAAATAGGCGCCGTGAGAGGCCGATTGTCCAATGCAGAACGGGAGAACCGAAGAAAAAACCACTTATGTATGTATTGTGGTTCTTCCGAGCATTTATTGGCAACATGTCCTAAAAAACCCGTCAAACGTGCGGGAAACGCCAAAACTCGACATTAGCAGGAGTCCCTATGTCGAGTGTTTCATCGGACTCCAGTACCATTCCTAAACATGCACCTGTAATAGTTCAGGTGACGTTACATTGTGATGAGCGAGAAGTGGTTTCCAAGGCCATGGTTGATTCTGGAGCCACCAGCAATTATATAGACATCACCTATGCCAAGAACCGTTCCTTACCCCTAGTAAACAAAAAAAAACCTGAAACGGTGAATACCGTGGACGGATCTGTGTTAACTTCTGGTATGGTAACCCAGGAGACGGTACCTGTTCGGATGACGTTATCAAATAACCATTCAGAAGAAATCGTCTTCGATGTTATTGCTGCTCCGCAGTACGAGATCATACTTGGTCTTGCATGGTTAACCCTTCACAATCCTACTGTTGACTGGGTTTCGGGATCGCTCCAATATCCTTCGACTCATTGCAACGAACATTGCTTTACCAGTCAGGAGGTGTCAAATAAACAACACATATTGGCCTCTGTGGTGGAGGATTCTACTATCAGCGTTGTACATCAATGCGACAATATCATACCATGCGAATACGCTGATTATGCTGATGTCTTTGATAAAGGCCAGGCAGAACAATTACCTCCTCATCGACAGTACGACTGTCCTATCGAACTGATTCCGGGTGCCAAGATCCCTACAGGCCGTGTTTATTCTTTAACCCCTAAAGAAGATGTCGTGTTAAAGGAATACATTGACAAGGCGCTAGCCACGGGCTTTATACGACCCTCGCAATCTCCTGCTGCATCTCCTCTATTCTTTGTTCCTAAGAAAGAGGGAGACCTCAGACCATGCATTGATTACAGGGCACTTAATGATATCACCATCAAAAACCAATACCCCTTACCACTAATAAACGTGCTGTTGGATCAGTTAGGCACTTCCAGTTACTTCACCAAACTGGACTTGCGAGGTGCATACAATTTGGTTCGCATTCGTGAAGGCGACGAATGGAAGACCGCTTTTAAGACACGGTATGGTCTTTACGAATATTTGGTGATGCCTTTTGGTCTGTGCAATGCTCCCGCCACATTTCAATTCTTCATGAATGATATATTCAGAGACATCATGGACCGATTTGTGGTTGTCTATCTGGACGACATTTTGATTTACTCCTCATCTCTATCGGAACACGTCAGACATGTTTCTACAGTCCTACAAAGACTTAGGGAGAACCACCTTTATGTGAAAGCCGAAAAATGTGTCTTTCATTCGCAGGAAGTGGAATTCCTTGGTTACGACATTACCAATCTAGGTGCTCGAATGAGTCGTTCCAAGGTAAAGGCCGTCTTGAATTGGCCAATTCCACATAACGTCAAGTCGCTACAGTCTTTCTTGGGCTTTGCGAATTTCTATCGCAGATTCATCCATTCCTTTTCCAAAACAGTAGCTCCTTTGACGGCTTTAACTAGTTCCAAAGTACCTTTCTGTTGGAACCAACATGCCCAAGCAGCATTCGAAAAACTGAAGGAAGCATTTACCACTGCACCCGTGCTTCAACATCCGGATCCTGATCGCCAGTTTGTCGTTGAAGCGGATGCATCCAGTGTCGCTATTGGCGCAGTGCTCTCACAAGTCTGCACAGAAACCAAGGAGGAACACCCAGTGGCTTTCTTCTCTCGTAAACTCACCTCATATGAACGGAACTACACCGTTACTGAGCGGGAACTACTGGCTATCAAAGATGCCTTCCGAGAATGGCGTCATCATCTTCTTGGGGCCAAACAACAGGTGTTGGTGTACTCTGACCATAGAAATCTCCAAGCATTCAAATCCATGAAATGCCTTACGGCCCGTCAGGCCAGATGGCATGTCTTTTTTGCCCAATACGATTTCCAGGTCACCTATCGTCCTGCCCGAGAACATGTTAAGTCGGACGCTTTGTCCCGTATGAGTAAAGAGGCGCAGGAAGAAAAACAAGTACAGATCCAGCTGTTGGCAGATCATGTGATTTGTGGTTGTTCGCTTCAACCATCCTTAAAAACCGAAATACAAGAGTGGGTAAAAAATAATCCACAAGCAGTCCAGGATATGAATCTAGACGTGCATAACGGTTTACCATTCACACAGGGGGTGCTTTATCTATCAACTCCTTCAATGCGGAATAAAGCCCTCAAATGGAACCATGATTCCTTGATTGCAGCCCATCCTGGACAGAAGAAAACACTGGACCTGCTCAAAAGGTGGTGCTGGTGGCCATCCATGGCAAAAGACGTTATAAACTACGTATCTTCTTGTTCTGTATGTATCCAATGTAAAAATACTCCTGGTAAACCAGTGGGCTTACTCCAATCCCTGCCTGTCCCTACCAAACCATGGGACATGATATCTATGGACTTTGTGGTGGAACTCCCCCCAAATCAAGGATATGATACCCTATGGGTCGTAGTGGATTATTTCACTAAATTGGCCCTATTCATTCCTTGTATTGGTTTACCAACTGCTACTGTTCTGGCTGATCTATTCATCCAACATATATTCCGTTTCTTTGGTCTACCATCAGTAATCATTACTGACAGGGGCTCGCAGTTTGCGTCACGCTTTTGGAGAGCCTTAACATCTGCATTACTAATTGATGATAGAATGTCCAGCGCTTATCATCCTCAAACCGACGGACAGACTGAAAGGGTCAATTGTACTATGGAACAATATCTGCGGTGTCTGTGTTTGCAATACCAATCGGATTGGCTCACGGTACTGCCGGCGGCTGAATTCGCCTATAACAACTCTTATCATAGTGCCATAGGCACTTCACCGTTCTATGCTCTCTATGGACAACACCCCCGATCAATACCTCTAGATTCCGGTCTATCCCTGGACACGCCTGCCGCAGGCCGTACGCTTCGTGATCTGAAGAGATTACAAAGAAAGGTGAAGCAGCAATTGGAGCAGGCCAAACGACGTGACAAGTTCTATGCCGATGCTCATAGGGTATCCGCACCGGTCTATAAGGCTGGGATGAAAGTCTGGCTATCCACTAAGAACTTAAGAATTCCGGGCAAAAAGAAATTGTTGCCTAGATTCATCGGTCCGTATGTTGTGCTCCATGTTCTGAATCCTGCTGCTGTACGTCTGGCTTTGCCACAACGATGGCGGGTGCATCCTGTATTCCACGTCTCGCTCATCAAGCCATTCTCTGACACTACTAGACTGCCGGTACGGCCTGTTGCTATTTCTGTGCGGGGGTCTGATGAATACGAGGTACAAGACATACTGGATATGAAACTCCGTTCTGGTAGACCATATTATCTGGTGGACTGGAAGGGCTATGGACCCGAAGATAGGTCCTGGGAACCTCTTTCCAACATTCATGCTCCTGCTTTATTGAAGCGCTTCCACACAAGAAGGGGAGAGGTTGTCCCTTTGGGGGATGGCACTGTCATGCATGCTGGACGCTACGCTCGTAGAACAGCTAGACCGTTCTACTCCAAATGGAGACTATTCGATACGTTACCGGGAAAACGACGTTTACACTTTTCACGTCGCTAACTTCACGTGACTTTTGCTTCGTCACGTGAAATACGGTATCACGTATTTAAGCAGCGTAGAAACTTCACTCGCTGCTTCTGATCGTCTCTATTGGCGTCGTGTAGCTGAACCTCTGATCTACATCCTGGTATATTCCTACAGCTACTTTTGGGCCTTCGATAGCGTGTGTTCCGCCACACGCTGATTCCTGGAGCTATCCCTTAGCGTGATAATCCACACGCGCTCCTTGTCTTCACACGCGGCTGGCCAAGGCTGCGTGAATCCTGCCCGCGTGTAAAATCCACACGCGCTCTTTGTCTTCATACGCGGCTGGCCAAGGCTGCGTGAATCCTGCCCGCGTGTAAAATCCACACGCGCTCTTTGTCTTCATACGCGGCTGGCCAAGGCTGCGTGAATCCTGCCCGCGTGTAAAATCCACACGCGCTCTTTGTCTTCATACGCGGCTGGCCAAGGCTGCGTGAATCCTGCCCGCGTGTAAAATCCACACGCGCTCTTCGTCTTCAAGTGCGGCCGGCCCAGGCTGCGTGAATCCTGCCCGCGTGTAAAATCCACACGCGCTCTTCGTCTTCAAGTGCGGCTGGCCAAGGCTGCGCGAACCCTGCCCGCGTGTAAATCCACACGCGCACGCTGTCTTCACACGCGGCTGGCCCAGGCTGCGCGATTCCTGCCCGCGTGTAAATCCACACGCTCACGTTGTCTTCAAACGCTATTTTCTTCTAACTCCTGCATCTGTGGCATTAACAGAAGGATTGATCCCTAAGTGGGAAGGAAGCCTTTCAAGGATTATTGGAAGTGACTTTGAACTGAACTTTGGACGCTATCCTGTGGTGAATTCAACCCGTATCTAGCGTGAGCCTCGTTCCGTCCGGGATAAGTCTCCCTTACTAATTTTCCCTTCCCTGTCGTTTTGTTCTTCAATTCAAATCCATCAAGAGGCTTCTGGATTGTTCTACCCAGAGATACAGGTCAGTGTGATCATTCCTGTCATTATCTAACTCATCATACTCAGGTTGGAGCAGTTATTCATGATACTTTAATTTGTTCTAGGCTGGATTACTATACCTTACCCACGCCCTTTCCAGTGATCCATCGCTCTGCCTGTTTTATCAGCCAGAGGGTTGTATCATTTGGAAGGTCTTTGTTGACTTCACGACTATCAAGTCGGGTGAACAGGGATCCGGAAGACCCTACCTCCTGTATCCTTTTGAATATCGTATCCTTTTCAGTTGATACTTTGGTGCATTCTGACACTCTATCACCCCTTTTTTGGGCAAACTTATGGAGAAACTGGTAATCCCCCAACTGACCCTGCATACTGAAGTGGCTGGCTGCCTTCATGACCACCAGTGACCACAAAAGTGATGGGTGGAAGGTTTCGAATGAATCTGAACCTCTGGCAACTGCTCTGGGCAACCTTCCACACCACCGTTTTTTAGCCCGTCTGCACCATTGCAAAAGGGGTCCAGCCATATGCAAATCAATCAGCTGCCGCCACCAATGGTAGCAGCGCAGCCCGAACTGCTAGGCCAGGTCCCCTCTGCACAGAAAACCAAGCAACCCCCGACATGTTTCGGCCTTGTTGGACCTCCTCAGTGAGTTGCAGCCTGGTTCCGTGTGGCGCAGCGAGCAAGGGACCCACGTCTGGGCATACCCTCTCTCACATGGAGAGACAAACTGTGACCACAAAAGTGATGGGTGGAAGGTTTGTCAATGGTTCAGATTCATTCAAAACCTTCCACCCATCACTTTTGTGGTCACAGTTTGTCTCTCCATGTGAGAGAGGTCCAACAAGGCCGAAACATGTCTGGGGTTGCTTGGTTTCCATCAGCTACAACCTCACGTGTGCTGGTACTCTGCCTCGCTGCCATTGCTTGCTCACCTGCTTGCCTCAAGGAGGTGCGTAATGGGAATCACTCCTTCTCCTTCAATGCGCTGATTCTAAGGGGAGGCAGATACGGACACCTGTACCCATGGGTACCCTCAGAGGGGGGAGGTGTAAGGGGGCTATGACAGCAGGTCTTTTGGTTGTATCCCCGGATAGAAGCTGATCGGCTACAACCAAAAGGCTAGCTAGCCCCAAGTCCAGACAGTCCCGACATTGGCGTAGCACTGGATCTTTTCCGGACCTAACAAAACCCGCTGTAGTCTGGAACTGAGTGAAGCCAGTGCAATGCTACAGACTAGGCAATGCAGAAAGACATGTAACGAAAGAAGAAGCACCTACGGCTTACAATATAGTTGGGCGAAGCACCAGAGGGCCATTTTCTATAAAGCTTACATCAGCGCCACGTTCCAGAGAGCACTTGCCCCAGACACAAGCACACAATAGGTTCCTTTGCAGATGGATGGACTTAAACCAAACAGAGCCAGTAAGAAACATCCATAGATTCTCAACATGTTGATCAATTAGAAGAAAGAGTCCATGTCGCCATCTGAAATGGCAGTTTGGCAGGCCATGGGACGTGTGCTGAGGCGTGGATAGCCGAGGACTGGGGCCCATGTTTGCCTGGACAGGTGGCTGGATCCAAGACAGGCACAGCCATGCCTCTTCCGTTGGATTGGGCAGGCACCAGCAGGAGAGTGGTAGACCTCAGGTGCATTCCGGGCACCCACAGTTTCCTCTGGGGCTGGTGGAACCAAAGGGTGCTTAGTGGGCCCTAGACAGGAAACACTGATGGATGGAACCCAGGAAAGAGCGCTCATGTGGACAAGGCTCAAATGAAGTCGGGTGGATCACTCACACCAGTACCCATGAGTGGACGACAGGCACCGCGTGACTTTCCTCATGGGCCGACAATTAAATCTCTACCATTCCAACTTCCACCTCGACGGCAGAACATTTGTGTATCATGCTCAGCTGACCAGAGGCCCCTCTCATGGCAAAAGCCTTTTACGCTGCTGCTGTGTTGCCCTTGCAACTGGCACCAGCACCTAGTATCTGATCAAAAAATGCCCCGGCCAGTTTGTATCTTTCTGCCATATTCTCCACTAACACAGTAGGAACCAGTATGATAGTGAATAGCCCGGGCCGTCCTGCGGCTACGGTATCGTCTTCTACCATCACAGTGCCCATCCTTCCTGCCGCTACTCTGCCAACTTCTGCAATTGATGTCCACCATTACAGTGCCCACCCCTATCTCCATTATGATATATGATATTTTATTTATATCGCACTCACACACAGGTGTTCTTTAGTGTGCTACCATCAGATACTACACTGCCAGTGTCTGCTGGCCGCGTGCCCACTCCTCCTACTGTGACATGGCCTCCCTATCAAGTCATCACAGTGCCCATGCTTCCATCATATGGTGCCCTTTCTAATGATTCAGTGCCCCTTCTGATACTTCATTAAGTAATGGTGGCATTACACTACCCACCTGAGTGCCTGTTTTACTGGGCCTCCTTCATTTTGTTGCCACTGCAATACCCCATTATGCATTTTCGGTGCCACTTTCTAGCATACCAGTGGCCCTGCCACCCTTGCAATACCACTTTGTGCCAATGCAGTGCACATCAATGGCCTCTCGTTTGCTTTCATTATTGCAGTGCCACCTTGATGCCATTACAGTACATCTTTCAAGTTATGAGATACCACCTTCCATTCTGCCAGAATGCCCCCCCCCACCCCGCCATTGGTGACTGGCGTCTCTCTCACCACCAATGCCATAGCAAAGGCTGGTCCCTAGAGGGCGGCTCGCTCACCTTGCCACTGACACCGCACACAATCTCCCTGCCTGTAAATAAGACCCTTGCATGCATCAGAGCGTTATACCCAAGACATAGCTCTCAACCATTTATGTTGCAAAGGCGGATGAAAACACCCAATTTTATTTTTGGCGGGTGAGAGGCCCATTGAAACTAATGGGCGTGCAGGAGGCTTGGCGGGTGAGTCAGCTCTTTACAAGGCGGGTGACTCCCGCCAAAAGCGTGCGAGTTGAGAGCTATGCCAAGAATTAGACTCTATCGCCAGCTACGGTGTCTCAGTACAGAGCTTAACACGGGAGACCCGCTGTTTCGGGGTCCACAAGGGCAGAGAGATAAGAGGCCTCGGGGAAGTCCAGGGCTCAGAGGTGGCCAGGCTCACACCAGGCCACAACATGTGCGCCTGCGTCAGCACAGGCCGCAGCAATGTGTCAACTTCCTTCTCTAAAGTTTCACCCATTGCGCGGCGATCAACTTCCGGCCGTGCCCTGCAGACACAGGCGTGTGTGTTTCCACACTGTTACACATGATTTCACAGACTGGTCTTAAATCTTTGGGGGAAGAGGACGCCCTGTAGTGGGAGCAGGAGGGGGCACATCTCGTTGAAGAGGGAGGAGGGTGACTGCTTTTATTGAAAAATCTAACATCTGATGCGGCCGACCCCCTCCTCCTCACCTCCCCTTTCCCCCAAGAGTATTTTTACTCGACGGGGATCGCAGCTTTAAAAAGTTTGGAAACCCCTGTACTAGAGCATTGCAAAGTAATAACTAGTTAAAAATAAAATAGTTTTAAAAAAAACGTCCACAGTGAATATGCAGACTACAGGGAACAATTCAACACAAGTATTGTATTTTTGAAATATTTTTGAGGGATGTTGAGCTTCAGCTGACTAAGTAATCTATCTAGTTGGTCTTGGGAGGATCGCTGAAGAGCAATGTGCTCGGCAACACAGGTTCGATTCCCGGGTCCTCGCTTAGAAACCTCTGCATATTAAGCGTGTTATAAAAAAAAACTATCATATCATATCATTGCATGGCACCATCATTCTGAGTTTGGGTCGGAATCACCAGTACTTGTGCCTTGATTCTGGAGTGAAGATTCTCTGGAGTGAAACCCCTTTATAAACAGCTGGGAGAATATTGGGGGGTGAGGGGGCAGGAGGCTGTTCCCTGCAGGCCACCAAGGAAAAGGATTTGAAAACACACTATCACAATAGACCACCAGCACACTAAAACACAGACACACTGGCTTCAATGTTACCAACAATCATTCCACTGATTACAGCACATGAACATATATCTCACACTGATGATGTATCCACCGTCCACACAAACGGTGTGCAGACATGATGATAACATGCCTGCACACGTCTGTTTGCTTACATAGCAACTAGAAGCCATGTCAGTGCATAATGCACTGCACCCTGAAATCGCCCATTGATAAATGAATATCAGAAAATTCCAAAGGTGCAATTGAGAAAACATGAAGATGGCCGCGAGATATCAGGGTTGAACCTACTTTCATATATATATACCTCACCCACAAAGCCTTTACCTGGGGGGTAATTGGGAAATCCCTGGAGTAGCTCAGTGAGGCAATTGAGACATGTTATGCTATGTTATGTTAGTGCCCACACAGTACTGCTGAGTGGGCATTTACAGATTGTGGGTGGGCTTTGCCCGCTCAGGCCCTACCCTGTCTATGCCTCTGTGTTAGGTTACTGTGCTTTGGCACTGAACCAATTTATCACTGTAGTAGGTTCACATTCTAATACTTGCTTGAGCCATATTGTAACCCCGGATGCTAGTCTGCTGGGAAGGAGGACAAGAGAAAGAGTGAAGTAAGAGAGGTTGTGCTCGTGGGGAAGGAGGTTGCAGAAGCCGAGAGGAAGTCATGCCAGGAGGCAATTCTTTGTATCAGAGTCGATGTATCTTAGGCCACGGTATATGGACTACCTTCTAGGGAGAGAGGATACAGAAAGGTATGCGTTGGTTTAATGCATGCATTGGGATTCTTAGTTTTGGAAAACGTGTAGTATTTGATGTTGTGTAGTGCTGAGTGCGTGAAAGGATTGATTGTCCCGGGAGGATAGCTCAGCTGCAACGTGTTCGCCTTGGAAGCAAGACGACACGAAGCAACACAGGTTCGATCCCCGGGTCCGCTTAGAAACCTCTGGGTATTTAAGCGCATTATAAATACGCAACTAAGACAAAAAAAAAATTACACAACTAAAAAAAAACAATTCCTGTAACAGCGCATCGATGCCCGAGGGCTGTGTGAGTGCTTTAAAAATGCAAATAAAATAAAATTGAGTGCAAGCCCCGGCAATCCTAGTAGATATGTAGGCCCAATGTACAGGCATAGCTGTTTAAGATGCCGTAGGTACGTTCCTGAGCAGGGAGGAACTCTTTCAGGGAGGAAGCCAACAAATGGTGAGCTTATAGACCAGCACTGATGGGCCCCTCACTGAGCCAGCCAGCGAAAGTGGCGCCAACATGTGTGAAACGGAAGTGAATGTGACGCAGGCCCCGGGCCGCATGAAATGCGGGATGATAGAGGGTCTGGGAGTTTAGGCGCGGGGTGGGGGAAAATGGCGCAAAAGCGTAGGGAGAGGCGTCCGAATGGCGCCACAGGAAACAAAAGCCCAGGAAGGGCAGGAAACAACACCTGGGTAGGTGCGAATTGTAACAGGAAGGGTTCAGGGGGGTAACCCGGCCGCCCCCAGGAAGGAATAAAAGGCCTGGGGTGTATAAGTAAGCCTGGAAAAGGAGGGGCGGCACAAACCAGGTAAGAGCTCACCTCTCTCGGGTAGGCTCTTGGTACCTGGAGAAGGGGAAGGAAAAACGTTTGCTCTTGCGGGCTCACGCATTTTCTACCTCTCTAGAAGTTTAAACTATCGCTACAACAGTGCCGGAGCAGGAGCGAAGGATATTTTCGCAGTGGCCAAACAGAAGCACGACCGACAGAATTCAGACGAGAAGGATGGCGGAAGGAAGAGCGAAAAGGGCCCGAGAATTCTCAGAATGGGCAAGAAAGGCGGAGAAGGAGTATGGAGCACAATGGGTGCTAGAAGTAAAGAAGAAAGAGCGAAGGCAACTTCACCTCTGCTGTTCATAGAGCCCAGCAGCAGGGAAGGAGAAGACGAGGTACCGCAAGGACAGAAAAGGGGGAGAGCGGAGTCGAAAAGATCAGAGGAACGGACGGAGGCACCGAGCAAGAGAAAGAAAAAAGATAAAAAGAAAGGTACTGTGAATAATAATGTGGGGAATAAAATAGTAAAAATGTTAAAATATTGCGTCACGGTTTCAGGTAAGTTGCCCAGAACCAATGACAAGAAGAGCAGACGGGGGAAGAAAAGCAGGGAAGAGTGGCAGGGGAGTTCATCAGACGAATCAAGCAGTGATGAGGAAAAAGGGATCACCTAAAGGCTTGGGTTAAATGGAGAGGAGTGGTGAGCACAGAAAGGCGGAGTGGGGCAGGGGGGGCAGGGGCAGAACCCAGAGAGGCCCCGGTCCCTGCACCACAGGGGGCACCTGCTGTGCCCAGGGAAGCCCCGGTCCCGGCACCACAAGGGGCACCAGTAGTCCCGGTGCCGCAAGGAGCACCAATTCTATCGACACCACAAGGTGTACCGGTAGGGCCAAACATAGGGGCCGGGGCCACACCACCGGGGGCAATACCGCCAGTGGCAGCGGCAGAAAACGAGGCGCCGCTCATGACGAAATATGGCAGGCCAACCATGGGTAAAGACGCACAGGGCAGGTCAATGAAAGCGATGGCTTGGTACATAAATGACAAAGTACAGGAAAAAATATCTGGAGAAAGGAATTGATCGATATATTTACATTATTAGATTGTCAAAAGAGGGGGATGAATGTGGCACTGGAGGACATGAAAGAAGATGAAAAAAGCTTACTACAAAAGGGGCCAGTAGTAAGGAACTTTGACAATTGGATGTCACCATAATGTCTACAATCATATTACAAAAATTCCCAGAAGACGGGGTAGCGTTAGTGGCATATCAACAGAGGGTGCTGAAGGTCCATGCAGCATTTGGAGGGGATGCATGGCTGGAGTATGACCATGAGTTCAGAAAGGAGATGGACTGCTTTCCGAAAATGGGCTGGTACGAAGAAAACTTTAACCTCTAAATTTTTAACGTGCTAAAAGAGAAATGGGATTCCAAGGAGCGGAGCACAGGGGGACAGCAGAGAAGGCAGTACTGGCAGAATGATTACAAAACGGATTATAGATCGAGTGGCAGAAGGTACGAATCCAGCTATGACAGGAATAGAGACCAGAGTTTTCGGAGCAGAAATTACGGGTCACAGAGAGGATGGCAGAGCAGCCTGCCCCCGAAAACACAGGGTGGGGGCAGTGGGAACACGGGGACGGCACAAGCGGAACCAGGGCAATGCAGGAGCTTTGAAAAAGGGGGTATCTTGCAGCTGGGGATGGAGGTGCAAATTCAGCCACAAGTGCGAGAGATGCAAGGGTGACCACAGCAGCTCCAAGTGCACAAGGGCCGCGGCGCCAAGCGGCAGAAGAGATGAGACGCGGAAATGAAAACTGGGACAGGAAAGGGGCCACGCCGGTAAAAATCGGGAAGATGGAAAGGTGGCTCCGGAAATACCCCGACCAAGAAGCGGCAGAACAGATCAGGCAAGGCTTTAGAGAGGGTTTCAACATCCCGTTTACCGGGCAGGGAGCACATGACATTCTTAGGAATCTAAAATCAGCAAGCGAAAACAGGGATATAGTGACCAGTAAGATCAGGAAGGAAGTAGAACTGGGGAGGGTAGAGGGCCCGTTCACGGCCCTAGCATTTGAATAATTTTTATGTTCACCACTAGGACTGGTGCCGAAAAAAAAGAAGAGGGGGAATACAGGTTGATACACCACCTGTCCTATCCCCCGGGTGCCTCAGTGAACGACGGCATCGCCCAGAGCGAGGCGACAGTATCATATTCAGACTTCGAGGAGGCGGTGGAACTGGTCAGAAAGGCAGGGGAAGGGGCATGGATGGCGAAAGCAGACATTAAATCGGCATTTCGCCTGTTGCCAGTCAACAGCAGTTCACAAAGATGGTTATGCATGCATTGGGAGGGGGAATACTTCATCGAAAAATGCCTTCCGATGGGGTGCGCCATCTCATGCGCATATTTCGAGAGGGTGAGTTCATTCTTACAATGGGCAGTAGCACAGGAAATGAGGGAGTCCATGATGGTGCATTACCTGGACGATTTCTTATTCGTCGGCCCCAAAGGTGCGGATATATGCAGGGCAACCCTGGACAAATTCGTAGAAATAACGAGCGAGTGGGGTTTTCCTCTAGCGGAGGAGAAAAGGATGGGTTTAACGCAGGTTATCCAATTCCTAGGTATAGAAATCGACTCAAACAAGGGGAAGTGTCGGATCCCGGAGGACAAGGTGTCGGAGCTGCTGAAGACAATAAAGGAACTACAAGGAAGAAACAAAGCAACAGTGAGAGAATTGCAAGCGCTGGCAGGTAAACTGAACTTCGCAGGAAGAGTCATACCTCAGGGGAAGGTGTTCCAGAGAAGTATTGAGCTGAAAACGAGAGGTGCTATACCAAAGGGCACCACAGAGTCAGGCTACGGGGAGGAATCAAGAGAGATCTGGAAGTGTGGGCAGAATTTCTGAAAAACTTCAAGGGGGCGGTAATATGGCGCTCACCGGTGAACGAGGAAGGTAAAAGGGTGTTGTTCACCGATGCAGCAGGTGGCTTTGGTTTTGGCGCAATACTGGGAAAAAAATGGTGTGCAGGCAAGTGGCCAAAACAGTGGCAAGTGCCAGAATGGACAAAGAACATAACGCTCCTGGAGCTCTTCCCGATATGGGTCGCGTTATGCGCATGGGGGAATTGCTAGGGAACAAGGAGTTGGCAGTATGGTCAGATAACATGGCGGTGGTGCACGTGTTAAACAAAGGAAGTGCGTCATGCATGACAGTATTAAAATTAATGAGGGCAATCACACTGGAAAGCCTAAAAATGAATACATGCATAAAGGCGAGGCATCTCGCTGGGGAAGAAAATTTGGTGGCTGATGCAATCTCTCGCTTTCAGTGGGAGAAATTCAGGGAGCAGAGACCGGGCGCCGACAAGGAAAGAACGCCCACGCCACGAAAGGCATGGGTCCCGTAGGAGGCACTAGAAAGGAAAGCACGGTTGGCCTCAAGGTCGACTCAAAAGAGGTGGGAGAAGAACGGAGAAAGGAAAGGTTCATCGACAAGCTGACCAGAAATGCCCTGACATACAAGACGGGTAAGCAGTATGAAAAGCATGTAAAAAATGTGTTGACGGAAAGAGGTGGAAAAGAGGTGGAAAAAAATTAAACGGAAAGAATTTGTGCATTTCTTGAAGGGGCATTTGCCAAAGGGAAAAAGAAAAGCTGGGCAGCAGCGCACCTGGCGGCGGTGGCATATACCTCAAAAGTGGCGGGCATACCGGACCCGACTGACAGCGCTAAGATAAAATACGCTATGAGGGGATGGCAAAATTAGAGGGGAAGAAACCAGATAGCAGAAGGCCGGTAAATTTTGGGAAATTGATAATTCTGCTAAAGGTGCTGCAAGACACGTGCAGCAGCACGTACGAAACCGCGTTGTTCAGGGCAGCATTTGCGCTAGCATACTATGGGGCTTTCAGAGTAGGGGAACTGGTGGCCAGGAATACGGTAGCAGGAGACGGCCTGGCAAGAAAAGACGTTAGTATGGGTATCAAGGGGATGTCGATAATGCTAAGGAAATCTAAGACAGACCAAATAGGGAAGGGGAGAGCGATAGATCTCAATTGCATCAGAGAAAAGGACCACTGTCCCAGATGCATCACCCAAGAATTCCTGGCGCTGCAACCAGAGGTCGACGGACAGTTATTGATCCATAGGGACGGCAGTGCGCTCAGCAAGTACCAGTTTCATGCAGTATTAAAACAGGCGGTGGCGAAAAGCGGGATGGGATCCAGACGATTTTGGGACACACTCTTTTAGGATGGGGCAGCAACCTCTGCGTGGGCAGGGGGCCTGGGAGCAAAGGGGGTGAGACGAATTGGGGGATGGAAGTCGCAATGTTTTAAGAAATACATAAGGGAGGAACTGATATGAAACTTATCTCCCCCGTTTCTACAGAGGCCGGACCATACACATCGGCATGGATAGTGGGGCACTATTTCGTGACCCGGGCAGGCAGGTGGCTGGAAGAGGTGAAGCAAGGACTACATTTCAGGAGCACAATTACGTCATGGTGGGGCCTCCCGGGGATGCACTGGGAGGACATCCACGACAGGCTATCGGACCTGATAGGTTTCAGGGACCCCCCCCGAGTACCTGGTTATACATCTAGGGGGGAACGACCTAGTGAGCACAAACAGGGGTAAATTACAAAGGAAAACCTGCGAGTCACTGCATAGCATAGCCCGCAGCTGGTGCAAAACCGAGATTTTTATGTCAGAGATAATACCAAGAAGGGTCTGGCATGGGGCACAGAAGAGGCACGCAATTGAAATAGCCAGAAAGAAACTAAATAAATCAGTAGAAAAGTACTGCAAGAGCACAGGGCTGCATTTCATAAGACATGGCTCACACCGGAGCAATCCGGACATGTTTCACCAGGATGGGGTGCACCTATCAAAGGAAGGGATGGGGTTTTTTTCGACAACATTTTTAGGGCACTCCAGGAACGGGGTTGTAGGTAAGGTGCTTTTGGAGGGGACCTGAGCGGGCGTAAGGAACACCCACTCAGGTGTGGCGGCATGTGCCCAGGAACGAAGGCTCAGGGATAACAAGGACTCAGGAGGAGCCTTGGGCAGCTTCGGAACTGGACACAATGTGCCCAAAAGCATATGGCTGTATAATTATGTTTGTTGTGTTGTATTTTCTGTAAGAAAATAAAATGCCTACGGCCTACAACTTTTCCATACAGATAAGTTGTCTGTAATTTTATTGCTTAGGTAGGGATCTGGTAAGAGAAGCAAAGTGAACCCACACTACTCAGCCTATGACCCAGTCCCCGGGCCGCATGAAATGCGGGACGATAGAGGGTCTGGGAGTTTAGGCGCGGGGTGGGGGAAAACGGCGCGAAAGCGTAGGGAGGGGCGTCCGAATGGCGCCACAGGAAACAAAAGCCCAGGAAGGGCAGGAAACAGCCCCTGGGTAGGTGCGAATTGTAACAGCGAGGGGTCAGGGGGGTAACCCGGCCGCCCCCAGGAAGGAACAAAAGGCCGGGGGGGTATAAGTAAGCCTGGAAAAGGAGAGGCGGCACAAACCAGGTAAGAGCTCACCTCTCTCGGGTAGGCTCTTGGTACCTGGAGAAGGGGAAGGAAAAACGTTTTGCCACCCAACCCACCCTACAAGTAAAACGGAAGAAGAGGGGGTTCAGGCAGGAGCCAGTACGCTGAGTACTCTCTCGGTACACGGTCCAAAAACGAAGGAGCAGGCAAAAGAAAGAACGCTGAGTACTCTTTCGGTACACGGTCCAAGAAAAGAAGGAGCAGGCAGAAGAAAGGAACGCTGAGTACTCTTTCGGTACACGGTCCAAGACACGTCGTAGGCAGCATGTGCCCAGGAACGAAGGCTCAGGGATAACAAGGACTCAGGAGGAGCCTTGGGCAGCTTCGGAACTGGACACAATGTGCCCAAAAGCACATGGCTGTATAATTATGTTTTTTGTGTTGTATTTTCTGTAAGAAAATAAAATGCCTACGGCCTACAACTTTTCCATACACATAAGTTGTCTGTAATTTTATTGCTTAGGTAGGGATCTGGTAAGAGAAGCAAAGTGAACCCACACTACTCAGCCTATACTCCAGGCAAATGGTGACCTGGGAAACCCTTTCAGTAACAACTTTCAGGAGCGGTTCTCCGAAAGGAACATTTGCCATTTGTATGTCTCCCTGGAAAATGATCAAAATAGCCCCGTTTTATTTTCTTTCCGTTATGTAACATATTTTGTATACTGTGCCAACAATTCTCGGAGCACCAAGCAGTGTTTATTTGTGCAACATGTTCACATGAGCACGTCTTTCGCTCCGCAGTGATTGGGCCTTTAAGACTTCCAGAGTTCAATTCTGCGGTCGTGAGACTGAGCATGTTGAAACCATGCACAAAGAAACAGGAGAGCAAACTGTGACAAAATGACTACTGCTCTGAAAGAGTAGAGGAATTCATAATGGGCACAATTGCTGTAGCAGGGATACCCATCATAAAGGTGAAACAGGCATAGCCCCACAGTTATAAGTAATCATTGGCCGGAGCAAGGCAGCACTCTTCAAGAGGGATGTGAGCTAGCGCAGAAGCAGACCAAATAACAATAGTACTGTGGTATCAAAATAAGCGTTTGTATGGAACAAGAGTCCTATGGATACTTTAAGCATATTAACAATACAAACACACTGATGCAAAACACCATAAACTCTCCCTGATCCACTTTAAATATCTTTAATACTTGTTCTTGGGGATCAACAGCATCAAGCTAAGGTTGTAGGTGCTTTTCAATGGGCAGAGTTAGTGTCCAGATATTTTGAGTGGGTTTTTCCCAATGGATTGCGGGCATTGAGACAATGGAGTCGGCTCAATGCGGTCCAGTAATACGATGCAATGCAGGCCAGTTGTGGTTTTCTTCTTCAATCTGGTGAGGAACAGCCAGGCGATGGGTTTAGACAGTGCTTGAAATCAGTCGGGTCGTCGCAAACAGGTCCGGCGATGCAATGCGGTTCTTCAGTGGTGATCGGCTCTAAACGGCTGGAGCGCGGGCAGGAATTGGGTTGAGACAGAGGCTTCACTGCTCAACAGCAGAATGAAAAGTGGCAAGTGTCAAAGGCAGCTCTGGGTACATGCAATGGTTCAAGAAGCATCCCGAACCAGATCCAAAATGGATTGAAGTTGGCTCCACATGGCAAGTCCTTTGTTCTGCAGTTCACAGCCAGGAAGAATTTAAAGAGCACTTCCAGAGGCTACTTCCCTTGGCCAGCCAACCGATCAACCAAAATGTTTTCCAGGATGGCTGATGGAAAAGGCTTGCCTTCACCTCTCTGAAAGAAGATTTTGGAGTAGACTGTACCCCCAACAAAGTTACAGGTATAATCCTTCTTCAAAGATTATTCAATAGAGTGTGTTCTCACCCCCTTAAATAGACAATCGTCCATAGCTGACGGGTTCCCTTGTAGCCTCTTGAAACTGATTGAGCCCTGGCTTCTGTTTCAGAATCTTTTTTCTGGTGCCATCCTACATAGCTTGCTCTGTCTGCAGCAAGTGAGGGGGAGACACAGGAAGTTTAGAATCCCTGTGGGGTTGCAAGATGGTGTGATCCTTCTGCGGACTGATGCTACCCTCCTGGCTACTCTAACTCTGCCACTTATCCTGTCCGCCTATATGTTAATGTTAATGTTAAAGGACATTTGTACCGCACACTATCACCACCGAAGTGGTCCCCTGGCGCTCTGGCGGCTCTGAAAAAGGGGGGCTAGAGGGTGTGTTAGTGGGAATAAGCTGGAAAAGTGCAGGAGAGAAATGATGTGCTGTTGGCAGCCTCAGCCCGGTGGGTCAGTTGGCTGGGCTTGGGGTGTTTTACGGGTCGGTAGTCATTGTGTGCTGTTGTGCAAGTCTATGTGTGGTTTGTTTTGTTGTTGCATTGTTGTGAAGTTTGTGCGGATTGCTGCGTTTAAGGCTTGTGGTTGTGTTTTGTTAGAGCTTGAGAGGTGTATGCAGAGGGATGGAATTGTTAGTTGGTTGGTTAGTTGGCATTGCTGTTCTTGCAATTATGGGATTCCTTCTAGGTGCGGTACATGCTAACAATCACATTTCTATCTAGATGCGACGCAGGCTAAAGTTAAGAATCCTGAGTGTGGCACATGCTAAGAATCACATTTCTATCTAGATGCCACGCAAGCTAAAGTTAAGAATCCCGAGTTTGGCACATGCTAACAATCACATTTCTATCTAGATGCGATGCAGGCTAAAGTTAAGAATCCTGAGTGTGGCACATGCTAACAATCACATTTCTATCTAGATGCGACGCAGGCTAAAGTTAAGAATCCTGAGTGTGGCACATGCTAACAATCACATTTCTATCTAGATGCGACGCAGGCTAAAGTTAAGAATCCTGAGTGTGGCACATGCTAACAATCACATTTCTATCTAGATGCGACGCAGGCTAAAGTTAAGAATCCTGAGTGTGGCACATGCTAACAATCACATTTCTATCTAGATGCGACGCAGGCTAAAGTTAAGAATCCCGAGTGTGGCACATGCTAACAATCACATTTCTATCTAGATGCGACGCAGGCTAAAGTTAAGAATCCCGAGTGTGGCACATGCTAATAATCACATTTCTATCTAGATGCGACGCAGGCTAAAATTAAGAATCCCGAGTGTGGCACATGCTAACAATCACATTTCTATCTAGATGCAACGCAGGCTAAAATTAAGAATCCTGAGTGAAGCACATGCTAACAGTCACATTTCTATCTAGATGTGGAGCAAGCTAAAGTTAAGAATCCTGAGTGAAGCACATGCTAACAGGCACATTTCTATCTAGATGTGGAGCAAGCTAAAATTAAGAATCCTGAGTGAAGCACATGCTAACAGTCACATTTCTATCTAGATGCGACGAAGGTAAAGTTTAGAATTCTAAGTGTGGTGCATGTTAAGAATCACATTTCTATCTAGATGCGACGCAGGCTAAAGTTCGGAATTCTAAGTGTGGTGCATGTTAAGAATCACATTTCTATCTAGATGCGACGCAGGCTAAAGTTAAGAATCCTGAGTCTGGCACACGCTAACAATCAAATTTCTATCTAGATGTGACGTAAGCTAAAGTTCAGTTCCCTACAGGTGCGGCACTAGGTAGAATTGGCAAGTAAGTTAATATGCATCACAAGGCAACATTTACAATCCATTTACAGTGGTTACAGGTCTTCCTAAGCATGTATTGTCTAGGTCTATGCCAGTCTACACTATGGAAGGGTAAGGTAGAGTGTCAGGGGCTTTCTGGAGTAGAGTAATTGCTCTATACCCAACCCATGCCACACTTACAGTTTTGTTGGTGTCTGCTGGCTTCCCCTGCTTCCCCTGCGGACACCTGCAGACACATCTTGGAGCGGCTGATGTAGGAGCAAAATGTTTCTGTTAATTACCACCATCTTTTGATTTCCTTTGATCTGGCAAAGGCTATAATTTGAAGTAATGGACACCACCCAAACCTCCGTTGGGCAATTACTTTTTTCCAGGAAGGTGACAAACTGTTCCCATGGAAGACAAATACTTTTGCTGGGGCAGAGCCCAAATGGTCTGTTTTGGGTGAAAATCGGTCTGAGACATTGAATACAAAGGAGGCCAAGACAGGAACGTCACTAGAAAGGAGGGTATATTCCCCATGATTTTTGTGTTGAGACTATTGTAGTAAATATGTACGGAGCGTTACACAAACATGGTGCATTACATTGTAATTGCACCAATGCAATTTGTATATAATCAAATTTGTAACAAAATAAAAAATATTGTTGACAATTGCGCCAGATGATTCTCCAACTCAACAAATTTTCAACACCTTGATGTTATTGTAGGCTACTTAGACTGTAGTTACTGTGGCTTGGACGGCAGCCAGGGCTTTTCACTCACCCAATATGGCCGCTGTTTTTTGATCGGTTACGCTGTTGCTTCCGCGACCTAGCTCCCTTTAATTAACACGAGTTGTGCTCGCGCGTGTTCTCCCTTGGATACAGTTGTTGCCGGAAGGCTGGTAAGCGAGACGTGTGTACCTTTGACACGGTCCCTGCCTCTTAACTATGCACAATCTTTCTTAATTGAGACTTGTTTAACTCCGGTTTAACTATGCACAATCTTTCTTAATTGAGACTTGTTTAACTCCGGTTTTGTTTCTTCTTTTTTACTTTTATGAATTGGTCGACCACTTTTGTCAATGGGATCATCTGTGCTCCATGGATTTACCTTGCTGTGTTTTTATGACTTTCATCCTCACCTACATTCATCCCCCCTCTTTTGGATCCATGCAGTCTATTATAATTATTCAATTGCAACCACTATTAAGGTAATCTCTTTCATTTCATATATAATTTGTGTCTCTTTATTATTGAGAACTGATTTAGTCGGACAACGTACATTAATATTTAAGTCACATTTCACTTTCTCTCTGATTTAGTTCTGGAATTGTCCCTTAGAATTATTCATACTATTGGTAAGTGATGTACATTGGTATTCTGCCTTTCTGATATTCTTGCTGACTCTTTCAACAAATTGTGATTATGGATATTATTTTTTGCTGCACAGATTACCCCCTTTTGGATGAGATTTATGGGTAAAGATAGTTTTTTCGGTACTTCTAACATTAATAGAGGCTAATTAGCCATTTAATCTACCCATGGTTGTTTAGGCACCGTACAATACTGAATTTCTCTTTGTTCTTTTTTATTTTTCCTTATGGTTTCGAAATCGAATTGATGCCATTCTGAAACGGTAACTGACCTAATGTAATTTCATCTTATCTTTATATTTTTTTATATGATTACACATTTATATTGTTATGTTAAATTGGAATGAATCCTTACAATGGTGTCATGCATTACACGTTATGATTTTGGCGATCATCCCCCTTGCCCCCCCTTTGTTTTGTCCAACTGTCATGTTATGTATGGATTGCTGCACATGCAAATTGTTTTTAATCGTTTGTCAATTACTGTACAGCCTCAGAAGAAGAGCTTTGCTCGAAACACGTGTCAGGCTGTTGAATAGAATTGAAAACACAATTCAATTGTTTGTTGTATTGCTTGTAACTTGGCGCAGTTCACTGATCTAACTTACTCTGTCACTAGAAATCAAGCTGACAAAAAATTGCATCCAAGATGTTTTGGTTAGTATAATTGTGAATTCCCAGCGACCACCATATCATAACCAGACCTGTTTTAGTTAGTGAGTAATCAACTGCCACCTGGCTCTAGAAGCACACAATTATATAATTTAATTTAGGATCCGGAATACCTACATTCAAAGGCAGATCTTGGCTGCTTGAGATTTGGGCTCTATCAGTCACTTCATATTGCCATGTTGCTAAACTGCACAACATCGGACGAGAGATATCAGTAGACAGACCCAGCAGAGTTACATACTTGCCGTATGCTTCTTTTCAGCATGGAGCATTAAGAAAGGAGGTAGACAGACCCAGCGGAGTTACATACTTGCCGTATGCTTCTTTTCAGCATGGAGCATTAAGAAAGGGGGTAGACAGACCCAGCAGAGTTACATACTTGCCGTATGCTTCTTTTCAGCATGGAGCATTAAGAAAGGGGGTAGACAGGCCCAGCAGAGTTACATACTTGCCGTATGCTTCTTTTCAGCGTGGAGCATTAAGAAAGGGAGTAGACAGGCCCAGCAGAGTTACATACTTGCCGTATGCTTCTTTTCAGCGTGGAGCATTAAGAAAGGGGGTAGACAGGCCCAGCAGAGTTACATACTTGCCGTATGCTTCTTTTCAGCGTGGAGGATTATGAAAGGGGGTAGACAGGCCCAGCAGAGTTACATACTTGCCCTGTGCTTTTCAGCATGGAGCATTATGAAACAGGGCCGGGGGCTTGATTAGCAAGCCTCATTTTATTACTGAAACTCAAAAACGCCCAGGCTATTCTGCCCTCACACATGGCATTCTTGTCACAAAAGAGCCATCCTACTATTCACACTGGCCCTGGGCAGCTGTGGGCCATAGAAGGAAAGGTTAGGAGAAGCTGTGGGCACTTCTATGTGAGGGTCGGTTTTGAATCGTGGCTTCTCTTGGAGCAACACCCCAGACCGGGCTTCATGGAAGTTGTGTAGGCAAGCTAGACACTTTGTGGGCATGGGCATAGTGATCAGGGGTGGACTGGCCTGTAGGCAACTCTGGAGATTTCCCTGCAGGACTCTGCACTCTGTGTCTCTTTTGTGATAACCTATTTTATTTCCAAATGTACCCATAGGAAAGGGTTGGGCTGGCTAGAAACGTGTAATCTGAGGCCACTTTGAACATTATTTCCATGGCCGCCTCTTTTGGTTCTCAGTCCACCCCTGATAGTGATGTGTGAGGCAGGATTCCTCCAAGACTGAGGCTGGGGTTTTCTGGGATTTAATCTGCACAATCTAGCCATGTCTATCCTTCTCTACTTGAGCAGCAGTTACCTTGCCCTGTTGCTAGAGAAGAGCGTGCCAGGTACAAACAGGGGTGTACAGTGCTGCCACGCTTACATTCGCAGGGCTTCTTTGCATGTGCCACGCGGATGTATTCTTTATTTCTCTGGGTGTTTTGGGGACTGCTATTGCCAATTCAGGGTTGCTACAAAGTGCTTTACTTTAGACATTAATGTTACTCGACATAACAAAACGTGACTTAAAAGGACCGAGCCAGCAAAGCCGTCATGTCCCAAAAATAAAAGAATAAAAACATACAATTGAAAATCAAGCAAAACTTCTTTAAAAAACAAAACCGTCCAAAAAGGTTACAAAACTGGGAAGGGAAAATAAAAAAGGAAAAACCCAAGGGCAGAGTGATGTTAGGTTTCCAACCAGTGAGATTGGGAGTGTAAGTCCAAACAGGGGTGTACAGGGGTGGAAGGGTGTTTGGCAACCACCTAAAAGCAAAAGGAATGTGTCCAAAAAAAAGTATTATTTCAAGTTAACATGCATTTAGATTTGGGAACAAAACACATATCCTAACAGCCAAACATTGCACAGTAGGTCCCTTCACCTTAAATATGACATGGTGTAGCATAACATATCACATGGTATAGCATAGCATATCTTGGTGTAGCATACTAAAAGTGAGCAGCATAGCATATCACCTGGCGTAGCATAGCATATCACATGGTGTAGCATAGCATATCTTGGTGTAGCATACTAAAAGTGAGCAGCATAGCATATCACCTGGCGTAGCATATCACATGGTGTAGCATAGCATATCTTGGTGTAGCATACTAAAAGTGAGCAGCATAGCATATCACCTGGCGTAGCATATCACATGGCGTAACACAGCATATCTTGGTGTAGCATACTAAAAGTGAGCAGCATAGCATATCACCTGGCATAGCATATCACATGGTGTAGCATATCACATGGTGAAGCATAGCATATCTTGGTGTAGCATACTAAAAGTGAGCAGCATAGCATATCACCTGGCGTAGCATAGCATATCACATGGTGTAGCATAGCATATCTTGGTGTAGCATACTAAAAGTGAGCAGCATAGCATATCACCTGGCGTAGCATAGCACATGGTGTAGCATAGCATATCTTGGTGTAGCATACTAAAAGTGAGCAGCATAGCATATCACCTGGCATAGCATATCACATGGTGTAGCATAGCATATCTTGGTGTAGCATACTAAAAGTGAGCAGCATAGCATATCACCTGGCGTAGCATAGCATATCACATGGTGTAGCATAGCATATCTTGGTGTAGCATACTAAAAGTGAGCAGCATAGCATATCACCTGGCGTAGCATAGCACATGGTGTAGCATAGCATATCTTGGTGTAGCATACTTAAACGTGAGTCAGTATAGCATATGAAAGGTAGGCAGAGCATAGCGAGGGTAGCATAGTGGACCCATAGAGCAAACACATGCCATAGCTTAGCAAAACAAACACGAACACACACACCAAAACACACACCCACATACACACACTATTTGTGAATCACATTTGTACATGAGCATTTTCGGATTCACTGGGCAGGGTTAGGCTTGCTCCACTTTAAGACTTTGTGAGTAAGGCAGGTGCCAGTCTAAGACGCCCACGAGCTTATCATAATTTGCTCCAGTGGAAACAAGTGTGACTCACATTGCCCGAATCTACTTATGTTGAAGGGGCAAATCATTTGCAGGCGTATCATTGGGCGGTGAAGGGGAAATTGTCTCCACCTGGCTGTTTGTAGGGTACAAAGACTATGCACGAGGCAGAAATAATGCACACATAATGCAGACATGTGCTTGCTGTACCTACCCACTTCTGCCAACCTACTACAGACGTGATATAAGTAAAAGCAGATAATGCACAGAGCAAGGACACATTGTACAAGCATATAGGAACGCAGACCAGACTAATTAACCTGTCCCCATCCCAGTATTATGATACATTAATTTCACATACATGCCCTTCGCAGGACACCATTTTCTCACAAAATAATAATGGACACAATCACAGCATATCCTTGTGACTCTTATTGGGTGAAAAAGTCGCCTAAATCTGCCATCATTAAAGAAACATTACCCATGTTAATGCCCGTATCCATTAAATACCTATCACAGGGCAGCCATGTTTCACAGAAAAAATAAGTCGTCCAACACAGACCCTGCCCAGGGAGACATAACACATGGCATATTCCCTACCCAATAAGAACCTGCCCAGGTCAGAGATACCACAGGGCATATGCCCTACCCAAGAAGACCGTGCCCAGGTCAGACGCACCACAGGGCATATGCCCTACCCAACAAGACCGTGCCCAGGTCAGACATACCACGGGGCATATGCCCTACCCAACAAGTCCCTTCTCAGGGCAGGCATACCACAGGGCAAATGCAATACGCAACAAGACTCTGCCCAGGGAAGAAATACCAAGGGGCATATGCCCTACCCAATAAAACCCAGCTCAGGGCAGACATACCACAGGCAAATGCCCTACCCAACAAGACCCTGTCCAGGGCAGACATACCACAGGGCATATGCCCTACCCAACAAGACCCTGCCCAGGGCAGACATACCACGGGGCATATGCCCTACCAAACTAGACCCTGCCCAGGGCAGGCATAGCACCAGGCATATGCTCTGCCCAACAAAACCGTGCCCAAGGCAGACACAACACAGGGCATATGCCCTACCCAACAAGACCCTGTCCAGGGCAGATATACCACGGGGCATATGCCCTACCTCAAGACCCTGCCCAGGGCAGACATACCACAGGGCAGATGCCCTACCCAACAAGACCCTGCCCAGGGCAGACATAGCACGGGGCATATGCCCTACCCAACAAGACCCTGCCCAGGGCAGACATAGCACGGGGCATATGCCCTACCCAACAAGACCCTGCCTAGGGCAGACATAGCACGGGGCATATTCCCTACCCAACAAGAACCTGCCCAGGTCAGAGATACCACAGGGCATATGCCCTACCCAACAAGACCGTGCCCAGGTCAGACGCACCACAGGGCATATGCCCTACCCAACAAGACCGTGCCCAGGTCAGACATACCACGGGGCATATGCCCTACCCAACAAGTCCCTTCTCAGGGCAGGCATACCACAGGGCAAATGCAATACCCAACAAGACTCTGCCCAGCGAAGAAATACCAAGGGGCATATGCCCTACCCAATAAAACCCAGCTCAGTGCAGACATACCACAGGCAAATGCCCTACCCAACAAGACCGTGCCCAGGTCAGACATACCACAGGGCATATGCCCTACCCAACAAGACCCTGTCCAGGGCAGACATACCACAGGGCATATGCCCTACCCAACAAGACCCTGCCCAGGGCAGACATACCACGGGGCATATGCCCTACCCAACTAGACCCTGCCCAGGGCAGGCATAGCACCAGGCATATGCTCTGCCCAACAAAACCGTGCCCAAGGCAGACACAACACAGGGCATATGCCCTACCCAACAAGTCCCTGTCCAGGGCAGACATACCACAGGGCATATGCCCTACCCAACAAGACCCTGCCCAGGGCAGACATAGCACGGGGCATATGCCCTACCCAACAAGACCCTGCCCAGGGCAGAGGCAACCCATTAGAGGAATAACCCACCCAATAAACAGCTTTGTCGGGGCAGAGAAATATTACATGCAAACTAACTGCAGAGCGCAGGCATTTGCCCCCTGCCTCACAGGATAAAATAACTCACCCAGCACAGATACTGATCCAAGCAGACAGATCTCACAGCACAGGAGAAAAAAACATCCAAAGCAGACTATGCTCGGGTCACCCCTCTTATTATATATTACACCCAGCATCAACCCTGCCCATATGGAAGGACGAGCCCCTGCAGCCCCTGCCGCCATTGAAGACCACGTGGCCTCAGCCGCAATACACAACAAGCGGGACCTGTGTCTACGCTCCATGGCAACAGGCCACTACATCACCGAAGCGGAGTCAGCTGACTTGCGCGCCGGAGCCTGCAGCCCCTCCTCTCCCGCTTTAAAGGGAGAGGAGGACCGTCGCCAGGCGAAGCCGCCAATCGGCGAAGGCCTTAGGAAAAGGCCTCATACCCTCTCTGCAGCTCCACTGCGAGAGAGATCTCCAGGGACACCCAGCATCAACCCTGCCCATATGGAAGGACGAGCCCCTGCCGCCAATGAAGACCATGCGGCCTCAGCCGCAATACACAACAAGCGGGAGCTGTGTCTATGGTCCATGGCAACAGGCCACTACATCACCGAAGGGGAGTCAGTTGACTCGCGCACCGGAGACTGCAGCCCCTCCTCTCCCCCTTTAAAGGGAGAGGAGGACCGCCGCCAGGCGAAGCCGCCACTCGGCGAAGGCCATAGGAAAAGGCCTCATACCCTCTCTGCAGCTCTCCGCTGCTCGACCGCGCGGATGGCGCCCTCATACCGGCTCACACAAGGTAAGGCCTTGTGCCTCAGTGCCTGCATGCCCTACCCCTCTCTAAGGGCTGCTCAGGTCACAACCATGTGCACCGTGCCGTGCAGCTATAGGAACGCACGTCTACGGTCGCGCACCCGCCCCTGTATCCCCAAACCTACATTCCCAACCTGGGATATCGCAATATAAGGGTAGCCATTAGATGCCAGCCATCTTCACACAGGCGCTACGCTACCAAGGCCAATATTAACCCCGGGACTCCCTGTACACTGTAGCCACGCAACGTCAGATCTTCAATACTCTCATCACCAATCCAGGTTCCACGGCCGCTACGAACATTAAGCCCAATATTAATATTGACACTTCACTACCACCCATGCCCAAATCCAGTGTTGTTTCTATGCTCAATGCTCATGCTGCTGCCCCCATGACCACAGTCAATACTGCACTGCCTGCTGTTAAAATGGATTTCTGAACTCGGACCTGGAGGGGCAGAGGTTCAGAAGGCCAGCCTAGTTTCTTGGAATAGAGTATCCTCTGGACAAGCCAGACCAATCAGGGTAGCGATGGCGGCGGTCAAAACTAAGTCTCAAGAGGGGTGAGGGTGACTGAAAGACCTCAATGAGCACACAAAGCAAGGACACTTACAAATTACTCCAGACAGGTGTTATATTAAAAATATAGACACATTTATTACAAGGCCTTTGTAACATCGACCATAGCAAAGAATCACAATAATACTAAAGTAAACCAACACATCTCAATCAATACAATATATATATATACAAGACTGAGGGGTCTAAGGAGTTATGAGCACGTAATATGTAGACCACCTAGATGGGGAGGAAAACAGGCAGTGCAAGTAATCATTAGACCCAGTTCGACATCAGAAATACACCTAACTAGGAGGAAGTCCGAGCCCTACGAAGAGAAGAGCCTTATGCTCAAAAGTTCCTGCACGAGCTTGTGCCAATGTACAAATTAGGGTCTCTTCAAGGGTCTCTGACAGTTGAGGAAGGTAGATGAAGCGATGACGAACAAGTCCCCACTACTCGAACTTGCGGGCAGAGGCAGAGTGAGAGTGTGGGGAGGATCCGCTATTTCGCAACAATGGTAGAAAAGAAATGGGCTCCTGCGCTAGGGGCCACCGGTTGGGGTATGGACTACTCACCGGTCCCCGACGCAGGCAGACCCAGACTTCGCCAGTTCAGTTCACGTTGCTGGCAGGTTCAGCTGCGGTGATCAGGACGTTTCGACACCGTGTAGATTCCATGTAGCAGGATGCAGGGGCGGGGGTGTCCCAAATGCAGCGAACATGCACAGGTTGTTACCACAGCAGGGCAATACGGCAACCGTGTTTACTCTGGTCCGGGCGCACTTGTCTCACTTCAGACCTGGGAATGCCAAGTGTACGAAATTTAGTGTGAGCGTGCCATGGACACAGAGCTAGCAGTAGGTCATGTTCCGAGGGCTTCCCCGAATCAGCGGCAGTTACAGAGCAAACGTCCTGTGTAAGCTGGTCAGCCCACTGGTTGGCCCAGGGACACTTCTGAAGAGGCTTACTTGCAGGGTTTGATGAAGGTGCCGGGAATAGTTGGTCCCACTATTCCAATGGGTCGAAGCGCCTTCGCAGACCTTCTAGGACGATCAGATGCAGAGGGGTCTCGCAGGACGACAGCGGTGCAGGGTGCCAAACCTTCAGCGGGTCACCAGCGGTTCCTCGACTCAGCTTCTTGTTGTAGGATACTTGGCTCCTTATCCCTCATTCCGTGTGAACTCAGGAGATCGACATGGTAGTGGTGTTTTCAGCCTCCTCTTATCCAAAGTTCCCTTCGTGCCAAAACGGAGAGGACCCAATGGGAGATCTGCTCACAAACACTCACACCATACGTGGACCTATCACAGACCACGGTGGTCCCAGGCATTCAGGACACTCCAGACTCTCTGGCACCCAGGATGTGTATTTGGAACAGACATCCCAGCCCACATCCTGGAGCCATACACACAAGGCATGTAGAAGCCTGTGAAAGCTTTGGGTTTCGCGGGAAAGTGCATGACCAAATATGGACTGACCCGGGTCAGCTCGACCTGGGGAAGGTGAAGGGGCAAGATGGCCAAAGGACAGGACAAAGAACCTTGTGGCATGGCCATTTCATAGCCAGGCCACTTATTTGTGCCAAACGCGGTAAGCGCGGATAACATGGCGAAAAAGGGTTGAAAACACAAGAGAAACGATAGCTGCCACCAGTCCTGTCCGTGACACACTTGCACTGTTCATAATAAGTCCAGCGAGAGTTTCTAGGGCCTTGGGAATGACTAGAGACTCAAGAGCGCGGTAAAGTAAGTTACAGTGCACTCTTGTTTCATGTTGCACAAAAGCTGCAACATGAGGAAAGGATTAAGGGAAATGAAGTCTCCCAGTACTGATGGTCTTAAGGGCATGTCAGTTTCCCCATAAGAATTGAGCGAAAGCCCAGAGGAGTGCGGCGGAAGGCTGCGCTTCTCTGGCAAACTCTAGATCAGGGTGTAAAACAGAAGCACAAAGTATGGGGGTTGTCACATGGAGGGAAAATTACATACAATCATGAAATCTTTCCTAACACCTGCCATGCCTAGTGTTGTCTCTAGGCTCAATGTTCATGCTGCTGCCCCCATGAAATAGGTGACCTGAAACAAACTCTGCATACAGAAGACATATCACATAAGAAATAACTCACCCAACACAGAAACCTTACAGGACACAGATATATTACTTGAGTAATAACTGACCTGATACAAACTCTTTATACAGAAGACATATCACATAAGAAATAACTCACCCAACACAGAAACTTTACAGGACACAGATATATTACTGGAGAAATAACTGACCTGATACAAACTCTGCATACAGAAGACATATCACATAAGAAATAACTCACCCAACACAGAAACTTTACAGGACACAGATATATTACTGGAGAAATAACTGACCTGATACAAACTCTGCATACAGAAGACATATCACATAAGAAATAACTCACCCAACACAGAAACTTTACAGGACACAGATATATTACTGGAGAAATAACTGACCTGATACAAACTCTGCATACAGAAGACATATCACATAAGAAATAACTCACCCAACACAGAAACTTTACAGGACACAGATATATTACTGGAGAAATAACTGACCTGATACAACTCTGCATACAGAAGACATATCACATAAGAAATAACTCACCCAACACAGAAACTTTACAGGACACAGATATATTACTGGAGAAATAACTGACCTGATACAAACTCTGCATACAGAAGACATATCACATAAGAAATAACTCACCCAACACAGAAACTTTACTGACCTGATACAAACTCTGCATACAGAAGACATATCACATAAGAAATAACTCACCCAACACAGAAACTTTACAGGACACAGATCTATTACTGGAGAAATAACTGACCTTATACAAACTCTGCATACAGAAGACATATCACATAAGAAATAACTCACCCAACACAGAAACTTTACAGGACACAGATATATTACTGGAGAAATAACTGACCTGATACAAACTTTGCATACAGAAGACATATCACATAAGAAATAACTCACCCAACACAGAAACTTTACAGGACACAGATATATTACTGGAGAAATAACTGACCTGATACAACTCTGCATACAGAAGACATATCACATAAGAAATAACTCACCCAACACAGAAACTTTACAGGACACAGATATATTACTGGAGAAATAACTGACCTGATACAAACCCCGCATACAGAAGACATATCACATAAGAAATAACTCACCCAACACAGAAACTTTACAGGACACAGATATATTACTGGAGAAATAACTGACCTGATACAAACTCTGCATACAGAAGACATATCACATAAGAAATAACTCACCCAACACAGAAACTTTACAGGACACAGATATGTTACTGGAGAAATAACTGACCTGATACAAACTCTGCATACAGAAGACATATCACATAAGAAATAACTCACCCAACACAGACTTTACAGGACACAGATATATTACTGGAGAAATAACTTACCTGATACAACTCTGCATACAGAAGACATATCACATAAGAAATAACTCACCCAACACAGAAACTTTACAGGACACAGATATATTACTGGAGAAATAACTGACCTGATACAAACTCTGCATACAGAAGACATATCACATAAGAAATAACTCACCCAACACAGAAACTTTACAGGACACAGATATATTACTGGAGAAATAACTGACCTGATACAAACTCTGCATACAGAAGACATATCACATAAGAAATAACTCACCCAACACAGAAACTTTACAGGACACAGATATATTACTGGAGAAATAACTGACCTGATACAAACTCTGCATACAGAAGACATATCACATAAGAAATAACTCACCCAACACAGAAACTTTACAGGACACGAATATATTAGTGGGAAAATAAGTCATTGAATAGAGAATCTGTTCACGGAAGACATATCAGAGGAGAAATAGCTCATCCAACACAGACCCATCTCAGGACAGGTATCTCACGTGTGAAATAATACATATTATACAGAGAAATAACTCATCCGACACAAACACTACCCAGGGCAGCCACAACACAGACCCCACTCCGGCGGGGCCGCTCTCACCAGGTAAATAACACACGCAGTGGAGAGTGCTTGGCGTGGTATATTTTGATATAAAAAAAAACGAAAAGTCCCAATGATGAGTCGCCCTTTAGACATGGCATATACACATTAAGGAAGCGATCCAAGAGAAAACGTCCTTTGAGCAGACAGCCCCCCACACCTGGTATGGGCGGCAGTGAGCAGCGTGGCGGGTGTATGGGGGCGATGGCTGGGCAAGGGGGAGCACAGCACTGGCCTGCTCGAGTTTCGCTGTGAAACGAAAACGCTTTCACGGTGAAGGCATCTTCTTACACCAAAGTAGCAGTGACACTTTATGGCGAGGACTCCGCCATCTGAAACCAGGGGGGCTGAGTGGGATCCCCCCCCCCCCTATGGCCATCTTGAGAAGCGATTAAAAAGATGAAAGGGCTTGACACCAGGACATGGTTCAACCTGCGCTGAAACAATTCAGGCCACAACAGAAAAACGGAAGGACACGCGCTCAGCCAGCAGCTTCAAAAGAGCAGGGGGCACTCATAGGCCGGAGAAGTGCACATCATGCGAGTTTATTGGACATCTCTCCGGGTCCGTACGTCCTCCCACACATATGCAGCTCGGGGCTGAACCGCAGTCCTGATCCTTAACTCATCCCTGGCAAGCCTGCTTAGAATTGACCATCTCTCAGGATAAATAACTCACCAAAGACAGATCCTGCCCAGAGAGGGGAGGGTGAGGGGTGAGGGGGGGGGGGGGTGCTCGCTAAATAAATCATCCAACACACTCAAGCACAGACCCTGAACAAAGCTGAATGCTTCTCAGAGTCTATTGGACAGGGTCCCGTCAGACCTAAAAAATATCAGGACAATTAACACATCTATCGGAGACCCTGGCCAGAGCGGGGGAAGCTCTGGCTAAACAACTCATCTAACACACTCACACACCCTGCTCAGGGGTGAATACATCTCAGGGTCAGAGTCTCAGCCAGCAAGGGTCTTGCCCAGACCCGAACAATCTCAGGACCATTATCTCATCTACCAGGGATCCTGGACAGAGCTGCCCCATCTCTGGGTAAACAACTCATCTAACACACTCACACACCCTGCTCAGGGGTGAATACATCTCAGGGTCAGAGTCTCAGCCAGCAAGGGTCTTGCCCAGACCCGAACAATCTCAGGATCATTATCTCATCTACCAGGGATCCTGGACAGAGCTGCCCCATCTCTGGGTAAACAACTCATCTAACACACTCACACACCCTGCTCAGGGGCGAATACATCTCAGGGTCAAAGTCTCAGCCAGCAAGGGTCTTGCCCAGACCCGAACAATCTCAGGATCATTATCTCATCTACCAGGGATCCTGGACAGAGCTGCCCCATCTCTGGGTAAACAACTCATCTAACACACTCACACACCCTGCTCAGGGGTGAATACATCTCAGGGTCAGAGTCTCAGCCAGCAAGGGTCTTGCCCAGACCCGAACAATCTCAGGATCATTATCTCATCTACCAGGGATCCTGGACAGAGCTGCCCCATCTCTGGGTAAACAACTCATCTAACACACTCACACACCCTGCTCAGGGGTGAATACATCTCAGGGTCAGAGTCTCAGCCAGCATGGGTCCTGCCCAGACCAGAATAATCTCAGGACAAATTACTCATCTACCAGGGACCCAGGACAGAGCTGCCTCATCCGTGGGTAAATAACTCTACCAACACACTCACACACCCTGCTCAATCACTCATCTAACACACTCACACAGCCTGCTCAGGGGTGAATACATCTCAGGGTCAGAGTCTCAGCCAGCAAGGGTCCTGCCCAGACCCGAACAATCTCAGGACAAATTACTCATCTACCAGGGACCCTGGACAGAGCTGCCCCATCTCTGGGTAAACAACTCATCTAACACATTCACACATCCTGCTCAGGGGTGAATACATCTAAGGGTCAGAGTCTCAGCCAGCAAGGATCCTGCTCAACTCCCAATCATCTCAGGACAAATTACTTATCTACCAGGGAGCCAGGACAGTGCAGAACATCAAGCCAAGGACATGTATCATTCAATGCACACCCTTCTCATCCCTTCTCCTGCCGGGAGACCAATCTCAGCTTAAATAACTCACCCAACCCAGAAGCCACTCACAGCTGAACCGCACCCAGAATAAGTAACGGACCAAATGGTGGGCATCCTCTGAATATATAACTCCTTCAAGATATACTGCCCAGTCACGAATACATATCAGGATACTTAGTATATCAGGCACAGGTTCTTGGCCGGGTGGAACATCCTTCTGGATGAATAGCTCATCAAATACGCAGCTGGCCCAGATGTGAACACGATTCAGCAGAAATAATGACCCACACATAACTCACCCTACACAGATCTTGGCCACAAATGCCTGTTTTAAGAAAGGAAACTAGAACTCAGGAATATATGAAGCCTTATGTTGAATAACTAGGACATCCACCCGAACCTATGGAGCCATATATGTTTCTATGCTTGTTGGTGGAGGTGTTCGCCGTGCAATCATTGACAACAGGCAAGGGGGTTGACTTTATGGGGAAGCCCTTTCATCGCAAACTCCAGCGATGATTCCAAAACAGGGGGAAAGGCAGGGTGCGATGCTCCCAAAACAGGGGGAAGGACAGGGTGCTATCCTGTAAAAAGAAAAGTGCTTAAGGTGTCAACTGGTGATATCAAATATGACACCACAAATGACCTCAGTAATCGCTCTAGGAACCTTCAAGTTAACAGCACATCCTCCATCTATCAGAGAGCAGCAAAGCTCTGACAGAAGACATTCACATATTAGCACATACAGATTATTAATGACCTCCTCTAAGCCAATCAGAATCTTTAGAGTGTTGTCAATAACTACTGGCATTAACTGCATTCTGAAAATTCTGTTTACAGAAGCAGACAGGGAAACAATAGAACAATTTACAGGCATGATTTTTTTCAACAGGCACTTCCTCTATGGTAGGGCCTGCAACATGATATTTAACGAAGAAAACAAAAAAGCTAAAACATTGGAAAATGCTTTTACTTTCTTATAGAGAAACAGTTTACTTTTACATGACATCTAATGCAGGCGTGTGTCCAACATGCTCCAGCTCAACCAAGTTGTAATAAAATGCTTAAATTATGATGACAACCATGTTAATATAAATACTGCAACAGAAACCCAAATTTAATTCACTTACTTGGTTGTTTATTTACTTTTCTGACTCTTAAAGTAATATTTATTTCTTCACCACTAAACTCCATAACATGTTATTCCTAGTACCATCATGTCCTAATGGCCTTAACAGGGGTCTTGTCGCTTAGGAGAATGACCCTTCCCCTACTTATGGCCTTTGCTTCACCTCGGGCAATAACTTGGGGGCGGGTCATTATCCCGCCATAATGGCCTTCACTATGTCTATAAGGCTACGTTATAATACGTATGATAGAATAACATGAACATACCATCACATATGACCTTACAAGTGACATCTGAACCAGATGTGTGTATTATGTGAGGCATTTAGTACTAACCTAGAAATCATCATGGTTTTGTGCAAAAAGAGGAGAGAGAGAGCAGGGGGCTGGGGGGTGGGGAGAAGGTGTGCTATTACAGGCTCCTATAAGCAGTGGGAGGCAATATCCTGATTTGGTGAAAGAAGTGGAACTGATGTCCTGACTTATAAATGCTCCAGGGCTGTTCCCAAAACAGCGAGGACTCAGAATGCTGACCACAGAACCAAGAGGCCTTAGCAACGTCATCGCTGATGACATCAGCCAGCACAGGAATGCACAAATTGACAGCAGGGGGCTACATATTTTGGGCGGGTTAGAGCAACATCTGATGCCATTAAGACCTGCTTGGAGACATGTCAGCAAACACATCAGGAATCCTAACTGAACAGGAGGCAGCACCCCACACTGAGAGCCGAAAAGCCTGATGAGAAGACATCACGTATGACGTCATGCATGTCACTAGCAGCCACGCCAGGAGCATTCACATTAGAGGAATGGAGACTTAACATTGAATTCACATATGACCCCACAGATGACATCATTAATCACACCATGAATTTGAGCAGGTGCCCCCATTTTGTTTTTTAAGGAACAGTATGCCAGCCCCTATTTTGAACTATTTAGGAAGGAGATAAGTAGTTCTCCTTCCCAACTGCTGCATTTTTTACAACAAGTAAAAATATATATATATATATTTATTGGAAAACGGCCACTTTTCTTGCAGCCCGAGCATTCTTTCCTGCAAATGAAAGAAGCCCTGCTATCACGAGTAGCCTAAAGAGACGTGCTGGCATTTGAAGCCTACATACCTACTACCAGGACTGCGCTCCCGAGACTCTCATGCACACAACACTACTCACTCTCCTACTTAGAATACTCCAATGCTGCCTTTGAATCCCGGTGCATTTACCAGCACAACACACACTCTTCTGTGCCACCTATCCTCTGAAGGTAGGCTATATACAGGGAACAAGTCGAGGGATACGCTGGGGGATGGCGTCCACCCACATTTTTCACAGTGGGAACATGCCCCCCTGTAAGCTTTTAATTTCACGGAATTTAAAACCAAATATTTCCTGCAGTCCCTTGAAGCAAACAGCATCCCTGAAAAGGATTTGAATCCCGGCCACGTCGCTGAGAGACCAGACGCTTGGCCACAAGCCCACAGAAATCTCTCGCCAGCACATTGTACAATGGTTCACGCGGACATGCTGCTATAGAGGACATGCTGTGTTACAGATTCCTAGGTTTAAAAGGTGCGCACCTTTTATACCTTTCCAGCAATGCTAGAGGAAAATCTGTTTTCTTGGCAAATGCTTTATTTCTCTTCAATGCGCAAATTGAATAAAATGCACTAATTTCACTTTAAAATATATTCACTTCCTGTGATGTCACTTTGCATTGCGTATGTCAGAAACCCCCGCCCCTTTTTTAAGGACTTCAGTCCTGTTCATATATAATGGACGAACAGGCATCCATGCTAATACGTGCATTTAGCTCTGCCTAACTGCTTCACTCCCCTCCCTCTTTCTTTGCTCGCATTATTCTTCCCAGCCAAGGATGGTCTAAATAGCTCGGGTGAGGGCACAACATTCCTTGGACAAGGAGTTAGCACTTTAAAACTACTATAGGGGCTATTCAGTGCAGCACAAAAGGAAAGACACAAAACCTAACACATAGTCCGTCTTCAGATTTGGCAGCACTGTAGCTGTGCTCCTGCTTATGGAAGGTACTACCCGTAGCACTGCTCTGAGCACATCACCAGTGCAGCGTCATAAAGGCATAGGTGCCAGCATGACCCCTTCCAATCTGTAGGTGCTCATCCAGTCCGGCTTTATTCTTTGAATTCTGGTACTTGCCCTCTGAGTTTTATAATTTATTTATTTATTTAGTTGTCTTTGAGTTCACAGAACTATTACAACTATTTTTTCATGAAACTATTTTATAATGGGAAGAGTGGAACTGCAAGTCCCAGAATACAAAGGCAAAAACAGGCCTGGATAAGCACCGAGAGATTGGAATGGATCATGTTGGCAACTATGTAAAGGGGTCAGACATTTGCAGACCACTTGCTTTTCTTTGTTCCTAGTGTTGACCCGATTTTAGGGCGTAAAGCAGACAGATATGACACTTATCTCAATCTCAGATTTTTTTTTTTACCATAAACTGTGGGGAGCCCAGGGCATGTCCTGCTGACATGAACCTTATTGATTGAAACCCTGATGTGGCCTTGACTGTCATCACTTATTGAGCCTATAGGAACACTTTCATACTAGGTGTGGTGTCACGTGCCCTTACGCAGAGGGTCACGTGACGCGGAAGGATTAAAGGAATCACCGGAACTGGCGTGACAACGCCAGTCCGGGTTTAAGCATCGCAACAACGAGTCGTGTTTTATTGCGCTGCGGCTGTTCCCACGCAGCGCCCCTGAACCGGCCCGCCCGCGCCTACCAGTCGGGGCCAGGCCATAACACAAACATCACACTGGCGACGAAGTTAATTTACGAACCCGACGCGGACCCGCGCCTCCTCCTCACGCGGAGCCGCGCACCAACGCCCGCACCGGCGCAACACCCCGGACACAGCCACGAGCTGCGGATGTCACGCAGCTGAACATAATGCTGTGCACAAGTTGGTCGAAGCCCCGCAAATGCTCAAGACAGGGGCTCCCACACGCAGCAAGGATAAGGCCGTTTAACGCTCCTCCTGCACCTCCTGGAGAAGTCTGGCAGATCAAAGCAGGTACTGCGCAGCTGTATACAGGCCGGCCGCGTTGGCCCCTGCGATATTAAATTGTCACTCTCTGCACCGCCACCCAAGGCCTACGCCCCAACGCTAGGAAGAACACGCAGAAAACTGACATGTCCAGCCCAAGCACCAGCCCCGGGAGGACCAGCATGAGTCCATCCTCCAGGAGGAGCCTATCCAATGAACACCCCGACCCAACACAGACATCATTCATGCCGCCGTTTGACCCACTCACCACGGGCGCTGCCATTAGATGGGAAATCTGGCTCCAACAATTTGAGATGCACCTCGAAGCCAGAGACATTACCATGCCAAAGAAGATGCGCACTTTCCTCCTACTCAACATCGGAGCAGCGGCCCTGCGCCTCTTCAATGCCACACCTAACCGCGGCAACGCAGACAACTATGACGCAGCGAGATCTGCACTCACAAACATGTTCAAACCCGATCTCAACCCAGACTACGAACGTTTCCACTTTTGCATGGCGAGGCAGCGGGAGAAAGAGACAGTAGACAAATTTCACGCTCGCCTTCGCGAAATGGCTGTAGGCTGTGAGTTCCCGGACGAAGAATTCGCCATCTGTCTCCAGATCATCAACGGAATATCCTCTGAAAAACTGAGAAGGGCCATACTATCAGAACGAAACATACGCCTGTCGCGCATCCTCGAAATGGCGCGCCTCCGCGAGCAAACGGAGGACCAGGTAGCGGTAATGGAAGCAGCAATCCAGAAACTACCATTAGACAGCCCTGGACCCGCGGAGGACGTAGCAGCTATCTCCAGACGCCAGAACATTTGCACGAGGCAAGATTGGAAGCCCCACCCATCACAGGGGCGGGACTAGAGCTGCAAATGGTGCGGAGGCCCGTGGCACAAAGGCGATTCCTGCCCCGCATGGGGGTCCACGTGCAGGAAATGCAATCGCCTCAACCACTTTGCCGCGGTCTGCCTGAACCCGCCTGACAAACACTCTGCCCTGCGCCAGACGCAAGAACGCCGGAAAAAGTTTGCGCCCAGAGAATCTCCCACCAACAAGCACGCAAAGGAAAAGCCAGGGCCATCGACGAATCCCAAAGGTCCCCAGACTCGAGCGACAGCGACGACAGCGACAGCAGCACGTCCCCTGAAAGGAAAGACAAAGGAAGACGGAAAAAGGGAAGCAGACGAGTACACCGCATACACCTCATATCTGCAGTAGAACCACATCGGTCACGACAGAGGAAAAGACCGTCGTGCACCTTTCTCTCCAATGGAGAACCACTGAAAGTGGTCATCGACACTGGCGCAACAGTGAACGTTATGCCAGTGGCAGCATTCAACAGACTTCACCCGAAACCCAAACTCCAACAGAAGAAAGTCAGGCTATATGCCTACGGATGTAAGAAACCCCTCCCCGTGCGAGGGTCGTTCAAGTCAAACTTCGCCCACGAGGACACCAACTGCCGTGCACGCATATATGTAGTGGACGCCGGCTGCGAGACGCTACTGAGCTGCAGAACAGCAGAGAAGCTGAAGCTAATACATTTCGCCTTCAGCCTCCAACACGACGAACTCAGCAACCTACTAAGACGACACAGAAAGCTATTCCAGGGCATCGGGTGCCTCAAGGGGAGAACCATCAAGCTTCACATAGACCCCACCATTGAACCAAAAGCAGTTCGACACAGACGGATCCCATTCCACCTGAGAGGCGCAGTAGAAAAAGAACTGGCCAAGCTCGAAGAAGAAGGGATCATTGAGAAAACATCCGGACCAACTCCGTGGGTCTCACCCATGGTTGTAGCACAAAAACCCAAACAGCCGAACGCAGTAAGAATCTGCATAGATATGAGACTTCCCAACGTAGCGATTGGGAGAGAACGCCATGTAACCCCCACGATCGATGAACTCATCGTAGACCTCACCGGAGCAACAGTCTTCAGTAAACTTGACCTCAGATCAGGCTATCACCAGCTAAGACTATCCAAAGAGTCAAGATATATTACCACCTTTTCGTCTCACCTCGGCCTGATGAGGTACAAAAGGCTCAATTTTGGAATATCTTCTGCCGCAGAAGTGTTCCAACATGAAATCCGCAAAGTTATCACGGGATTAGAAGGAACCACCAACATCAGCGATGACATCCTTGTATACGCCCCAAACAAAAGTGAGCACCATCGACGCCTAGTGGCAGTCCTGAAAAGGCTCGAAGAAGCAGGCCTGACACTCAACGCAGAGAAGTACGAATTCAGCAGGAGTGAACTATGCTTCTTTGGCTACATATTCAGCGCGGAAGGAGTATCCCCCGACCCGTCGAAAGTGCGAGACATAAAGGACTCCAAAGCACCACAATCAGCCTCCGAAGTGAGAAGTTTCATGGGGATGGCAACCTACTGCGCACGCTTTATCCCCGACCTCGCAAGCATTGCGAGCCCGCTCAGAGAGCTAACAAAGAAAGACCAGAAGTGGGAGTGGACCGCAGCTCATCAACAAGCGTTTCAACAAATCAAGGACACTCTATCTGCCTCCACCACCATGGCCTTCTTCAACATAGAAAGGCAGACTGAACTCCTCGTTGATGCCAGCCCAGTTGGCCTAGGGGCAGTGTTGACCCAAACGGATAACGAAGGCAAAGTGTTCCCCATCGCATTTGCCAGCAGAGCACTCACAAAACCCGAACAGAACTATGCACACATAGAGAAGGAAGCTCTAGCCATCTTGTGGGGATGCCGCCATTTCAAAGTGTACCTGCTAGGCAAGCAGGCGAAAGTGTTCACAGATCATAAACCCTTGATCCCGATCTTCCGAGGCTCTGCCCCCCACCCACCTGCACGCATAGGAAAATGGATGCTGCAGCTACAACCGTACAACATCGAGGTGGAGTATCGCCCAGGATCGGACAACCCGGCAGATTACCTGTCCCGTCACCCGAGGCCAGCTACTGACAGTGAACAACACCACGCGAAGGAGACCGATGAGCATGTCTGTCACGTAGTTGCCTGCGCAAGACCGAGAGCCCTGACACTGCAGGAAGTGGTGCGCGAGACAGAGGAGGATACCGTCCTACAGCACACAGCCGCAGCCATCCTTTCCGGCAATTGGAAAAACTATCTCATGTCAATAGCCCAACGCACAACATCGGCACAGACCAAACTCAGAGCGCTGTTCGGGATAAGACACAAACTCTCAATAGCCCCAGAAGGGGTGCTGTTAAAGGGGCACCGAATCATACTACCAGAGTCCCTGGAGGAAAGAGCTCTCAAGTTAGCCCACAGCGGGCACCAAGGGATCGTAAGGTCAACAGCATACCTCAAGTCTAGGATGTGGATGCCGAACATGCAGCAAAGAGTAGTGGAGTTAGTAGAATCCTGCGCAGCCTGCCAAGCATCCAGGAGGCCCGAAAACCCTGAACCAATCAGCAGTGTCCCGAGGAGCTGCACACGCTGGGACGCAGTCAGCATGGACCACTGCACCATTGCCGGAGAAGGTTACCTGTTCGTGATAATCGACGAGTTTAGCAGATATCCGGAAGTAGAGCACGTAGCCTCTACTAACGCCGAAACCACCATCCTCGCACTGGAGAAGATATTCGCTACTCATGGAATTCCGAGGAAAGTAAAAAGCGACAACGGGCCCTCCTTCACCAGTCAGGAACTACGCGAATACTTTAAAGAAGTGAACGTCAAACACCAGCGGATCACCCGAGATGGCCCCAAGCAAATGGAGATGCTGAGCGATTCATGGGGTCGCTCAACAAAGTCATCAGAATTGCCAAGGAACAAGGGCACCCGTGGCTGAAGACTGTATATCGGTTTTTGAGGACACACAGACAAACGCCGCACTCAGCCACCGGGATCAGCCCCGCCGCCCTCATGTTCGGGGTACCCATATAAGCGGAACTCCCCTTAAACCCCCACTGGACAGCCCCAGAACCTGACATCCCAGCAATAGACGCCAGACGGCTAAGGCGGAACGAACAAGAAAGCATCGCCAGGCGAGCCTGCCACCGAGAACTGACCCCAGGAGACACCGTCATCGTCAAGAACCACGCACCGCCCAAGAAGATGTCCCTAAACTTCGAAGTGCGACCATGGACAGTCAGGACGACTAACCATAGCATGGTCACCGCCACCCGAGGGGGAGAAACCGCGACAAGAAATGTGTCGCACTTCAGGAAAGTACCTCCGGAAATGTGGGAAGAACCGTCAACGCCCCCGAGAGAAGACGAAGGAGAAACGCCACGGACACCTCAAGGACCGACACCACCGGGTAGTCTGGCCACACCAGGAGATCTAGACAGACCGCACCCGCCTGATGAGAGAACCGAAGCGGAAGCCACCAAGAAAGACATGCCCAAGGAAAGAAGCACCCGCTACCGTCTGAGAGAAAAACCCAAACCGTCATGCCGCCTCCAGGGGTATGTAGTAGACGGAGTCTATCGTCAGACACCCACGCCAAGATGAACCCTGAAAGCAGTGAATGAAAGCAGGTGCATTATGATTGTGCATTACTTCGTAGGTCGTATCAGTTTACAATAGTTGTTGTTAATTGCTGTTGTTGTTAATTGCTGTGCATATATATCTCCAAGTTGGGGAGGAATGTGGTGTCACGTGCCCTTACGCAGAGGGTCACGTGACGCGGAAGGATTAAAGGAATCACCGGAACTGGCGTGACAACGCCAGTCCGGGTTTAAGCATCGCAACAACGAGTCGTGTTTTATTGCGCTGCGGCTGTTCCCGCGCAGCGCCCCTGAACCGGCCCGCCCGCGCCTACCAGTCGGGGCCAGGCCATAACACAAACATCACACTAGGCACACAAACACCTTGGGAGAGAAGTAAGTGACTGTACGTCGCTAGCAGAGCCATTTTCTTTGTGCCTAAACACGCAGGTAGATGTTACTTGAATGCAGCATCGTTCTATGAGGCCAGCCCCCACCCAAATGCTCTTTTTCATGATAAATCCCCCCTGTGCCTGCCACACTCCTATTTAAGCCAGTTTATTGCGCCAGAAGGGGCTCTCCGAACCCGGCCCTCTAGCACCCAGCTGACCAGACACGGCTCCCATCTGTCTTTCGCTTCAACCCCAGTGATCAGAGACGTCCTCCCTGCCTCCCCCCCAGAACAAAGGCAAATGGGATCTTCCTTCCCCCGGGGCAGACCATTCTTTGCTACGCAGGGGTCACACATCCTGCTTGCACTCTGAACTCCCTGCCTTCACCAGTTGATATGCTTTATTTAGAAACAAGTTGGACTTTAAGAATAGCTCGAGCTGATTTGAAATGGCGGTCTTGTCTGCGGCTTCACTTCCGCTCTCCCCTTTGCTCGCCTGTTTCCTGGGAAGTCCCTTCCACGGATCCACACAATCCTCCCATCCAACAGTTCCTCTCTTCGTCCATACAAATTCAAGGATGGTAAAACGTTTGGGAAATGCGAGGCGCATGTATGCCCCGTGTGCTGCCCACAGCAGCAGTGAGCACGAGTGCTCCTTACTAGGAGTGAACAGACCCCAACTATGGGGGCTACTCAGAAGGACAAGCTATCATTCTCTTGTTGCTCAGGGAAGAGAATGTTCAGTGCACTGGAATCAGTGTCTGCAGGGGAAGCTTGGGCAGGCAGAATCAGCATGGAGTGGCACTGGAATCAGTGTCTGCAGGGGAAGCGTGGGCTGGCAGAATCATCATGGAGTGGCAGTGGAATCCATGTCTGCAGGGGAAGCGTGGGCTGGCAGAATCAGCATGGAGTGGCAGTGGAATCCATGTCTGCAGGGGAAGCTTGGGCAGGCAGAATCAGCATGGAGTGGTACTGGAATCGGTGTCTGCAGGGGAAGCGTGGGCTGGCAGAATCAGCAGTGGAATCATTGTCTGCAGGGGAAGCTTGGGCTGGCAGAATCAGCATGGAGTGGCACTGGAATCGGTGTCTGCAGGGGAAGCGTGGGCTGGCAGAATCAGCATGGAGGGGCAGTGGAATCCGTGTCTGCAGGGGAAGCTTGGGCAGGCAGAATCAGCATGGAGTGGCACTGGAATCAGTGTCTGCAGGGGTAGCTTGGGCTGGCAGAATAAGCATGGAGTGGCACTGGAATCAGTGTCTGCAGGGGAAGCTTGGGCTGGCAGAATCAGCATGGAGTGGCACTGGAATCGGTGTCTGCAGGGGAAGCGTGGGCTGGCAGAATCAGCATGGAGTGGCAGTGGAATCCGTGTCTGCAGGGGAAGCTTGGGCAGGCAGAATCAGCATGGAGTGGCACTGGAATCGGTGTCTGCAGGGGAAGCGTGGGCTGGCAGAATCAGCATGGAGTGGCAGTGGAATCCGTGTCTGCAGGGGAAGCTTGGGCAGGCAGAATCAGCATGGAGTGGCACTGGAATCAGTGTCTGCAGGGGAAGCGTGGGCTGGCAGAATCAGCATGGAGTGGCAGTGGAATCCATGTCTGCAGGGGAAGCTTGGGCAGGCAGAATCAGCATGGAGTGGCACTGGAATCGGTGTCTGCAGGGGAAGCGTGGGCTGGCAGAATCAGCAGTGGAATCATTGTCTGCAGGGGAAGCTTGGGCTGGCAGAATCAGCATGGAGTGGCACTGGAATCGATGTCTGCAGGGGAAGCGTGGGCTGGCAGAATCAGCATGGAGGGGCAGTGGAATCAGTGTCTGCAGGGGTAGCTTGGGCTGGCAGAATAAGCATGGAGTGGCACTGGAATCAGTGTCTGCAGGGGAAGCTTGGGCTGGCAGAATCAGCATGGAGTGGCACTGGAATCGGTGTCTGCAGGGGAAGCGTGGGCTGGCAGAATCAGCATGGAGTGGCAGTGGAATCCATGTCTGCAGGGGAAGCTTGGGCAGGCAGAATCAGCATGGAGTGGCACTGGAATCGGTGTCTGCAGGGGAAGCGTGGGCTGGCAGAATCAGCATGGAGTGGCAGTGGAATCCGTGTCTGCAGGGGAAGCTTGGGCAGGCAGAATCAGCATGGAGTGGCACTGGAATCGGTGTCTGCAGGGGAAGCGTGGGCTGGCAGAATCAGCAGTGGAATCATTGTCTGCAGGGGAAGCTTGGGCTGGCAGAATCAGCATGGAGTGGCACTGGAATCGATGTCTGCAGGGGAAGCGTGGGCTGGCAGAATCAGCATGGAGGGGCAGTGGAATCAGTGTCTGCAGGGGTAGCTTGGGCTGGCAGAATAAGCATGGAGTGGCACTGGAATCAGTGTCTGCAGGGGAAGCTTGGGCTGGCAGAATCAGCATGGAGTGGCACTGGAATCGGTGTCTGCAGGGGAAGCGTGGGCTGGCAGAATCAGCATGGAGTGGCAGTGGAATCCATGTCTGCAGGGGAAGCTTGGGCAGGCAGAATCAGCATGGAGTGGCACTGGAATCGGTGTCTGCAGGGGAAGCGTGGGCTGGCAGAATCAGCATGGAGTGGCAGTGGAATCCGTGTCTGCAGGGGAAGCTTGGGCAGGCAGAATCAGCATGGAGTGGCACTGGAATCGGTGTCTGCAGGGGAAGCGTGGGCTGGCAGAATCAGCAGTGGAATCATTGTCTGCAGGGGAAGCTTGGGCTGACAGAATCAGCATGGAGTGGCACTGGAATCGGTGTCTGCAGGGGAAGCGTGGGCTGGCAGAATCAGCATGGAGGGGCAGTGGAATCCGTGTCTGCAGGGGAAGCTTGGGCAGGCAGAATCAGCATGGAGTGGCACTGGAATCAGTGTCTGCAGGGGAAGCTTGGGCTGGCAGAATAAGCATGGAGTGGCACTGGAATCAGTGTCTGCAGGGGAAGCTTGGGCTGGCAGAATCAGCATGGAGTGGCACTGGAATCAGTGTCTGCAGGGAAGATTGGCTGGCAGAATCAGCAGTGGAGAAAAAAAAAAAGAACCAAAAAAGACTAGATAAAAAAATCTAGTCAAACAGCCGCTCTCCGTGCAAACCCCAAATGGGTGATATAGTTTAAACATGGATTCCAACGATAGAAATGTAAGTTCTTTTCTTCTTATGTATGAGTTCAATAGAAAAACACTGAATTCAAAGTAGTAGTGACGGTAATATGTTTATCAAAAACATGGATTCAAAAAAATGAAACAAAGTGAAAAAAAGGAGGAAAATCACTAATAATGTCTTAGTGAGGATTCAGCTGTCACATCTCATATTTTAAATAGACTACTTTTACCAATGCATTTCGGAGCTTATAGCTCCTTCATCAGGGTGAGTCTAATCTAATCACATAGAATAGAAATATATAACGCAACACGTGTGTCATTCGCCGTCCTGTTTGGCGTTTGTATCCGCGTTGGCGGTTACGCGCTGGAAGGGCGTGCGGAGGTTCCACTACGTGATTTCTCTGTTACTCGCCCTACGGTCTAGTGGTTTTCCAACATGGCGTCGCTGGTAGTATTTCTTTCCTCCTCTCCCAGCGATCGCGGCGTTGCAACCCCCTTCTCTGCGCTAGCTCGCTGCTTTGGGTTTACACGCTAGTTTTCCAGCCTTGACCTCCTCGGTCACTTTCTGTACTTTCGGTCCGCCCTCTCCGGACTATCTCTCTCTCGCTTCCTTCCCTCAGCTCTACGGTGCGCTGTTCTCCACGCCCGCCTCCTCTGCCTTACCTTTCGGCTGCGCTGCCATTCAGCCGCCCTGGTTCCTGTTGCTCCGGAGTTGTTTTCTCTGCTGGTACCCTTTCCGGCGGCTATCTTTCTCTCCGGAACCTTCTTTGCTTCGGATGTCCGGCTTTGCCTGCTCCCATCAGCTAACTGCCTCAAGAACTCCACTACAACTGCTTGCTCCAGATCCTCTCGAACCGCTGCACTCCTCGGAGGGTTTTTTCGGCCTGAACAGGCTTTTTCCCTTCGTACTGTCTCGCCTCGGGAAGGGGGCCCCAGGTTTGCTATACTTTAGCACTCACTGTGGCTTCCTCTCGAGACAGATACTTTCAACATAAAAAGGAGAAGGACTATCTCTCTCACAGGCAACTGCAACCGGAGGACTTTGAATCAGGTGAGGAGAGTGGGGAGGAACGGGAGTCACCGGAATCGGCCAAATCGGACAGATTGCAACGCCAAAAGATGTCGGCAGAAGAGCAGATGCAAGAATTATGGAAGGCCATTCAGGGAATCTCCCAAGAGTTACAAACTGTTAAGGCAGAGAATGTGGTCTTGAAACAGATGATTACTGCCCGCGAACCACAATCCCCAGAACTTCCTGTCATGGCTCTTTCGGCAGGGAAGTTCGATGGAACTCCTAAAAAGGTCAAAGAGTTTTTGGAGGCCTGCTTAGTATATTTTACTTTCAGGCCCCGGCTGTTTGCCACCGACCAGACAAAGATCGGGTTCATGGTTTCGAACATGACCGGCAATGCACTGGCATGGGTCACTCCGCTGGTTACCGGGGCTAATCCCATCTTACACGATTTTGCTGGTTTTCAGAACCTGTTGAAGCAGACCTTTGAGAGACCCGAACTGACTTTCACCGCCTGCGAGGACCTGTTGGATATCCGACAAGGGTCATCGGATGTTCTATCGTACATATCAGAATTCAAGAGATTGGCTTCGGGTGCTGGGTGGTCTGAACAGGCACAATTTGCCATATTTCGGCGAGGCCTTAAGGAGGAAATTAAGGACGAACTCGCCAGGGCTTCCAGGCCATCATCTTTTTCGGATCTGCTTTCCGCAGCTTTACAAATTGAATACAGACTGCAGGAACGAAGGTCAGAACGCCGAAAACAACGAACAACCGTTCATTTTTCCGATTCCACCGTCTCCTCCTCTCCTTCCCATACTACAGACGAACCCATGCAGATTGGAGCAACTAGAGGACCTCTTACCGCGACTGAAAGGAGAAGAAGGAAGGAGAAAGGTCTATGTGCCTATTGTGGATCGGATCAACATCTCCTCAAGGAATGTACTGAACTTCCTCAGAAACGTCAGGGAAACGGTTTCCCTCGGCGCCAGTAGGGACCTGGTTCCGAGGGGCTTCTGTTTCATCCACCAGTCCCTATGTCTCTCTCTCTATTTCGGCTCCATACATTCCTGAGGACTCCAGGCTTATGGTTCTACCTGTTATAATAAAGGTCAACGGCAGAACGGTTGAGTGTCTCGCACTCCTGGACTGCGGAGCCGCCGGAAACTTTGTCGATGTCATCTGGACCAAAAGGATGGGTCTCCGTACCTTGCCTCGCAAAGAAGATCAAAAGGTAGAAGGGGTCGACGGTTCTCCTCTCTCTTCAGGACCTATTACTCATACCACCGAGGATCTATCAGTTACCATATTTCAACATTCTGAGACAATCCGGTTTGACATTATTCGAGCTGCCCATTTTCCGGTTATTCTTGGCATCACATGGCTCAGAAAACATAACCCTCATGTCAATTGGGCGGACAATCAACTACAATTTACTTCCTCCTACTGCAAGCTCAACTGTTTTTCTGACGACGGTATTCCTCAGACTGTTACAGGGTCTACCACACAACTGGCTGGGGTTCATGCTTTACCTCTGTACTGTTCCCCTTACTCAGAGGTTTTCGTTGAAAGAAAGCCAGCGACCTTACCTCCCCATAGGCCAGAAGATTGTAACATCGACCTAGAACCCAATGCTTTGGTTCCATTCTGTAGGATGTTCTCTTTAACTCAAGCGGAAAGAAAGGTTCTTAAAGATTATCTTGATGCCAATGTTCAGAATGGGCTCATTCAACATTCCAAGTCTCCTGCCGGAGCTTCTTTGTTCTTTATCAAGAAGAGAGACTCAACTGAATTGCGCCCGTGTATCGATTACCGAGGCCTCAACAAGGTGACTATCCGGGATCGGTATCCTATGCCCTTAATTCATGAGATCATTGAAGCTGTTCAAGGTGCACGTTGGTTCACCAAATTAGACCTCAGAAATGCCTACCATTTGTTACGCATCGCCAAAGGAGATGAATGGAAGACCGCTTTTCGCACTCCTTTCGGTCTATTTGAGTACCGAGTAATGCCCTTTGGTTTGGTGAATGCTCCTGCGGTATTTCAACGGTTTATGGATCGGATGTTTTCAGACTTATTGTCTGTCTCCATGATCATATATCTGGACGACATCCTTATATATTCCAGCACCCTAGAGGACCACAAAACCCATGTCCAAAAGGTTTTGGAAAGACTTAAAAACAACCAACTTCTTGTCAAACCAGAGAAGTGTGTTTTTGCTGCTACTTCAGTGCCCTATCTAGGGTATCATCTTTCTGAAAGAGGCATCGCCATGGATCCCAGCAAAGTGTCTGCTATTCTGGACTGGCCTTCTCCGGCTTCGATCAAAGAGGTCCAAAGGTTTCTTGGGCTCTCTAATTTCTATCGCTCATTCATCCCAAACTTCTCTAAAGCAGTTCTCCCTATTACTTCTTTACTCAAGAAGGTCAACAATCCCTTTAGCTGGACTTCCGAAGCAGAACAGAGTTTTCACAATCTCAAGAATCTTTTTTGTACTGCTCCCATTTTGCGCCATCCTGACCAGAATAGACAGTTCATCGTCGAAACGGACGCCTCGGCCTTGGCCATTGGAGCTGTTCTGCTACAAGTGTTCGAGGAACGAGAACACCCCATTTGTTACCTTTCCAAGACGTTGTCTCCCAGCCAACTGAACTACTCCGTACTTGAAAAAGAATTGCTGGCTATAAAACACGCATGTGAGACCTGGCGACATCTATTGATGGGAGCAAGGCAGACCGTTATCATCAGAACGGACCATAAGAATCTCAAGGTCCTTCAGAATATGGAGTGTGTCAACTCCAGGCAGGCTCGCTGGGCATATTTCTTTGCCCAATATGATTTGCGAATTACCTACTTCCCTGGTACCAACAATACTCTTGCGGATGCTCTCTCTCGGAAGGGTGCCATATGTGAAGAGAAAAGACATACCCCAGAGCCGATGTTCCACAGGAATAGGATCTTAACGGTTGCTAATACCTTTTTGGAAGAGGTTCGAGCTGGTGTTGCTTCGGATGGTACCGTTCCGCTACTCAGAGGAGAGACTTCCTACACCAACAAAGAGGGTTTGCTATTCCTCGACCATCGTCTATACATACCTTCCGGTCCACTACGTCTGAAGATCATAAATTGGTGTCATGATTCACTCACTGCAGGTCATCGTGGGAAGCTAAGTACCACAGAAACTATCACTCGTTCTTTTTTTTGGCCGGAACTCAAAAAGGATGTGGAGGAATACATACTCAGTTGCCCGGTTTGTGCCATGACTAAGTCCATTACCGGCAAGCCCTTGGGTCTTCTCACCCAACCTGAGGTACCCTCTCGCCCTTGGGGTTTGCTTTCTACGGATTTCATTGTAGAACTTCCTGTTTCTAACTCCTGCTCCTGTATTATGGTTACAGTTGACACCTTGACCAAACTGGCTCATTTTTCCCCATTGCATGGTCTTCCTACTGCTACCGAGATGGCTGAGGTTTTTGCCCAGGATATCTTCCGTCTTCATGGTCTCCCTGACAAGATCATCTCGGATCGTGGCAGCCAATTCGTTTCGAAGTTTTGGAAGGCTCTTTGTTCTCGCCTTGGTATGGAACGTGCTCTGTCGTCTGGCTTCCACCCTCAGACCAACGGTCAAACTGAGCGCCTTAACGCCACATTGGAACAGTACCTTAGATGCTACAGCAATCGTCTTCAGGACAATTGGGTTTCTTTGCTTCCTACGGCAGAGTTTACTTATAATAACTCATTTCATACAGCCATTGGACTCTCTCCTTTCTTTTGCACCTATGGGGTACACCCAAGATCTCTTCTTCCCTACATTCCGTCACCCACCAATTCCCCAACGGCTGAAGAAGTACTGCAGTCTATTTCTGATGCACACGTCACTGCCAGAAGGTGTTTGGAGAAGAGTCGTCAATACAACAAAACCCAAGCGGACAAACATCGTAGGCCTTGCCCTGAATGGAAGGAAGGGGACAAGGTCTGGTTGTCCACCAGGTTCTTGCCGCGATGGGTTCACCCTTCTAAGCTCTCTCCTCGCTTTTTGGGTCCTTTTCCCATTCTTTCCAAAATAAATCCTGTTGCCTTTCGACTGAAACTACCTCCTTACCTCCGCCGCATTCATCCTGTCTTCCATGCCTCTCTTCTCAAACCTTTCATCCCGGACGTCCACCAGAGAGCTGTTCCCGACCAGCCTTTTCCTCAGGTGGATTCCTCTGGGGAATATGAGGTCTCTGCTTTACGTGACTCCCGCCACTACCGTGGTAGGTTGGAGTATTTGGTGTCTTGGAAGGGTTACCCTAGGTCGGAGGACTCGTGGGAACCGGTTTCCAACATTCATGCCCCTCGGTTGTTGGCTCAGTTTCATGCCCGCTTCCCCTTTAAGCCGGGGGTCCTACGCTCTAGGAGGGGGCATACTGTCATTCGCCGTCCTGTTTGGCGTTTGTATCCGCGTTGGCGGTTACGCGCTGGAAGGGCGTGCGGAGGTTCCACTACGTGATTTCTCTGTTACTCGCCCTACGGTCTAGTGGTTTTCCAACATGGCGTCGCTGGTAGTATTTCTTTCCTCCTCTCCCAGCGATCGCGGTGTTGCAACCCCCTTCTCTGCGCTAGCTCGCTGCTTTGGGTTTACACGCTAGTTTTCCAGCCTTGACCTCCTCGGTCACTTTCTGTACTTTCGGTCCGCCCTCTCCGGACTATCTCTCTCTCGCTTCCTTCCCTCAGCTCTACGGTGCGCTGTTCTCCACGCCCGCCTCCTCTGCCTTACCTTTCGGCTGCGCTGCCATTCAGCCGCCCTGGTTCCTGTTGCTCCGGAGTTGTTTTCTCTGCTGGTACCCTTTCCGGCGGCTATCTTTCTCTCCGGAACCTTCTTTGCTTCGGATGTCCGGCTTTGCCTGCTCCCATCAGCTAACTGCCTCAAGAACTCCACTACAACTGCTTGCTCCAGATCCTCTCGAACCGCTGCACTCCTCGGAGGGTTTTTTTGGCCTGAACAGGCTTTTTCCCTTCGTACTGTCTCGCCTCGGGAAGGGGGCCCCAGGTTTGCTATACTTTAGCACTCACTGTGGCTTCCTCTCGAGACAGATACTTTCAACATAAAAAGGAGAAGGACTATCTCTCTCACAGTCAACTGCAACCGGAGGACTTTGAATCAGGTGAGGAGAGTGGGGAGGAACGGGAGTCACCGGAATCGGCCAAATCGGACAACGTGAGAAATAACACAATATATAACAAGACAAGGTAAAAATTGAAAATCACATACCAAAGAAACGATGTGGGTTCAGGATGGAATATGTAATGAGAAAATGGAAAAAAATGGAGAATAAATAACTGAAAGTAACATGGAACATGTGACCAGGTGAACGATGGGAAAATAATGTAAAAGGACTCCCGAGACGTGTTTGGCCTCGTAGAGACGAGAATCCACAGTCAAAAAGCAGATGTGTGGTCTGCTGTCAGTAACAGCAGTGTACAGAGTACAGACGGATCGATAAAGCTATCGGAAACAAAAGTGTGCATTAAAAGGAGTTTCGGGAGCGCAGTGGCGCTATGGTTACAAAGGACCGTCTTCAATGGTTACCTGGAGGATAATCGGGGTCTGTGTCGGCTAGGAAAACGCCGTTCTGCATTTCTGTAAGCAAGCGTTGCTAATGGTAACGCTGCTATAAATACCCACGTGACCGCATCGCATCGGGCGAGCAGCGTGATGCGGCACGTACATATAAGAGAGACTGCATTAGAGATATATGGGCATGTGTGGAGCTACAAATATAATTGTCAACACTCAGGTGAATAAAAGAGGAAAAGTGGATAAAAGAAAAATAAATGTGCAACAATATGACAGACATAGAAAAAATACTATAAAAAATACTATAAAAAATAGACAACAGAGGTAGTAATGGAAGGAAAACATACAACAACACAGGCTCCAAAAATGGCAGCCCATGGAAAAATAAGAGATAGTAAACATGCATCTCAGCCGTGGTAGGTGGCACCGGAGGTGTCACCTTGGGTCCCAGACGGGTGTCCGGGAAAGGCTGACATGATGCTTGGGCATAAATCATGCAATTTAGAAAATTAGCAAATGTTAAATTAACGACTTAGATGATCTAAAACACTACAAGGATATTATCAATACCTAAGGATACTGGCGTTGGCAAAGTTGGTCCTGACAAAATGTCAAGGACCACATTAGTTGTCAATTAACAGTCTAGCCATTACGTGTAACATGCAAAATCATCAATGATACATGCAAAAAACATTATATAATGTCACATGAAATCAACATAGGTGCATCAAATTCAAAGATAACAATGATAATTGATTTCTTCATTTAAGCCATTGGGATACAAGCTCCCCAATCTGTCGATCCAATATGTCTCTCTTTGGTTAAGCCGAAGTCCCAGATCCTCATGTGGATTGACTTTGCTCAACACTTCAAGAATCAGAAATCTGATTTGGGTCAAATTGTGGCGTTTCTCGTTCCAATGGCGAGCCACTGCTGAATTGGGATTAGAGTTACGTATGCAAGAGCGATGTTCGTTCCAACGCATTTTAGCTGCTCTCGTGGATTGGCCAACATAATATTTCCCACAGGGACACTTTATTCCATAAATGATATTCTCGCTATCACAAGTACCAAATGTCTTCAGCAGAATTTTATTGCCTGTACTAGGATGGTATATGGTGTTGCCCTTGATGACTAGGTTACAATTAGTACAATGGAGACAAGGGTATGTTCCCGTGCGTTGAGTACTAGGTTCTTTCAAGGGAGGTCTTGTGCGTACCAGTTCATCACGTAAATTCTTGCTTCTTTGATAAGCAAATACCGGTAATCAGCAGTGGAATCATTGTCTGCAGGGGAAGCTTGGGCTGGCAGAATCAGCATTGAGTGGTACTGGAATCAGTGTCTGCAGGGAAAGCGTGGGCTGGCAGAATCAGCAGTGGAATCATTGTCTGCAGGGGGAGCTTGGGCTGGCAGAATCAGCATGGAGTGGCACTGGAATCGGTGTCTGCAGGGGAAGCTTGGGCAGGCAGAATCAGCATGGAGTGGCACTGGAATCAGTGTCTGCAGGGGAAGCTTGGGCTGGCAGAATAAGCATGGAGTGGCACTGGAATCAGTGTCTGCAGGGGAAGCTTGGGCTGGCAGAATCAGCATGGAGTGGCACTGGAATCAGTGTCTGCAGGGGAAGCTTGGGCTGGCAGAATCAGCATGGAGTGGTACTGGAATCAGTGTCTGCAGGGGAAGCTTGGGCAGGCAGAATCAGCATGGAGTGGCACTGGAATCAGTGTCTGCAGGGGAAGCTTGGGCTGGCAGAATCAGCATGGAGTGGCACTATAATCAGTGTCTGCAGGGGATGCTTGGGCTGGCAGAATCAGCATGGAGTGCATGGAGTCATTTGGGGCTTGAAGACAAGCTGGCCATGCCCATTAGGCATTTAGAGGCGGGAATTCCCCTACCTCACAACACCTAACCCTCCCAAGCCAGAACTTGCCCAATAAATATCTACAAAGCTTCGTTTTCTGTCCAGGTTTTATTCTGAATTCCTCTTTGACCACCTTTCTACCAAACCACTCACTTTAAAGCAACCCCTTTCCAAACCCCTAGTGCCAGGGGTTTGCAACCTTTGGCTCGCCAGCTGTTGTGGACTACAACTCCCATTACCGGGAGCCAGCAGAGGCAATGGTGACGCACCTTGGGAGTCAACGTCCAGAGAGCCACAGGGCGCCGATCACAGCCCTTTCCTAAAGAGCCCTGAAGCCCCATGCTTTTCAGAATCAGCGAGCACAAGCAGTCTGCTGGCCACTGATGCTTATGAGGGACCCTACTCTGATGACGGTGCGAAAATAGGAAAGCGTAGCTATGAAGTGCAATGACACTATTGTGAGTTTACTTTCATTTGCATGACTTGCAAAAACAGAGGGGCATTTGAATGTTTGTGCCTAGCAAAAAAGCTTCCGTTTTCAAGCTGCATGAGCTTTGCATGGGGTTTAGTTACAGAGGCAGTCTGACGGCGAATGTCTGGCCTGCTTAAGCCCGCATCTGACCTTTTTCCCCCACACACATTTCCCCTTTCATTGCCCTTAAATTACAGCACTCAGGCCTGATTCTGTTTGCTCGCTAGTCTGCATCTACGCATAGGCACAGAATATGGAGAAAATAAGGTATCCCCCTTTACTTTGCCCAGAAAACCTCATCTACACATCTCCGCAGTGCCAAGGTGACTGTGGGGGTGGGCAAGGGTTCACTTTAAGGCACGGATCAGGATTAAGAGGGGCAGTGGACGAATATGTGGTAGGAAAGAAGAGGGGGCACATGGTCCCTCCCACTGTAATGACCAAGTGAATGCTATGAGAAGTGAGAGAGGGAGAGGTAAATGTATGGAGAAGTACAAGTGTCAAAGTGAATGCAGGCGAAGTAAAGACATACATGGTTCCATCACGCAACGACGCAACTTTTATTCTACAAGGAGCCCACAATCAGGGCTTTCTGTTGCAGGAAGTGGTCACTGACCCAAACTATAATTGCAATAAGCAGTGCACGCTATTAATTCCTGTGGAGTATGTTGTCTTTTCGGAAAGGCGTTGTTCTTGCTGCGGGTTGCCTGAAGCGTGGGCCCCACATTTCCGTGGGCATCTTGCTAAGATTTCCCGTAGGGGGTGCATCAGCACCATTTTGATATTTTACGAAACTGGCGTAAAATAAAGGAACGGGTGCCAGCAACCTGGGACAATAAGACCTCATGAAAAGTGCAGTAAGAACGTTTTTGAATAATTTGGAGATGAAAGTTGGTGCAGTGTCCCTGCCCCCATCAAAATTGAAGCACAACAAAGACCTAACGGCACATCCACGATCACAATGTACAGCCCTGTCACGAAATCCTCATACTCAAACAGCTCTCCCTTTCTAAAGCACTGGTCTGTTAATCTGCCAAAGGACTGACTCTTGTTATTGTTATTGTTATTTTGCACTTATATAGCGCCTTATATACCATTGGTATGGTCTGAAGGCGCTGGTAGGTTGAACGCCCTTGGGAACCGAAGTTCAAGTCAGTAGAGAGAGTGGGGAGGGTCAAACGGCGCGTGTGCGCACCGGGTATGTGTGCAGCTGGTGCGTTATTCGTGAAATAGCTGCTTCTTAGCGGTAGGTGTGGTGGTTGATGTCAGGGGTATGTGTTAGTTCTGGCAGGATTTATCCAGACCGACTGTGGCTGCGTTAGGCCTGAGGAGAACGCCTGGCTGGGGGGGGTGTAACCAGCGGTGTTTACTTAGAGTGATGGGGAGTGAGCGAGAAGTGTTGGTATGAGAACAGTTATACCGAATGGTGTCATAGTATCTCTGTGTTCTATTTGAGTGGTGATGTAGAGGAGAGAGTAAGCGTGGGGTGTGATATGGTGGGTTTACATGCTCTTCCAAACGTTCCCTGCATTCCAGACCATACTGGAACCAGCTACACTTCTAAATACACATAGGCTGTTTGATACGCTTCTAAATGCAACTTTTCTCAGAGAGGCTATTGGGTACACTTCTAAATACATAGAGGCTATTGGGCACAACTTCTAAATGCAACTTTCTCAGAGGCTATTGGGCACAACTTCTAAATGCAACTTTCTCAGAGGCTATTGGGCACAACTTCTAAATACACAGGCTATTGGGTACACTTCTAGATGCAACGTTTCTCAGAGAGGCTATTGGGCACAACTTCTAAATACGCATACGTTATTGGGTACACTTCTTAATGCAATTTTTCTCAGAGAGGCTATTGGGTACACTTCTAAATGCAACTTTTCTCAGTGGTAGGTGAGAGGCTATTGGGCACAACTTCTAAATACATAGAGGCTATTGGGCACAACTTCTAAATACATAGAGGCTATTGGGCGCAACTTCTATATACACATAGGCTATTGGGTAAACTTCTAAAAGCAACATTTCTCAGAGAGGCTATTGGGCACAACTTCTAAATGCAACTTTCTCAGAGAGAAAGGGCCCCAGCCCTATTGGCCTTTCAGAGGCACAGGCCTGAGGCCTACGTGGGCTGTGCTCTGTGCACTTATTAGCTTGTTTTTCGCCACACAAGGTCACCAGGGCAGTAATGTTTAGAACTTCAAAGGTCAATTTCCTCAAGTAATGAAGTGTAGGTCGCTCCTTTCTAGTGGGGTTTTCCTCGCCCTCCTCATAGAGCAGAAGGGCCCCAGCACTGCACAGATATGGACGAGCGGGTGCCACAAACCATCTTTGGGAAGCCCGGTCTAGGTTTCCCGTTAACTAATGCTGGGGACAGACACAGGCTGGCCTAGAGAGAAAAGCAGACACAGGCTGGCCTAGAGAGAAAAGCAGACACAGGCTGGCCTTGATAGAAAAGCAGACACAGGCTGACCTAGAGAGAAAAGCAGACGCAGGCCAGTCTAGATAGAAAAGCAGACACAGGCTACTCCAGAGAGAAAAACAGACACAGGCTGGCCTATATAGAAAAGCAAACACAGGCTGGCCTAGAGAGAAAAGCAGACACAGACTACTCTAGAGAGAAAAGCAGACACAGGCTGGCCTAGATACAAAAGCAGACACAGGCTGGCCTAGAGAGAAAAGCAGACACAGGGTGGCCTAGAGAGAAAAAAGCAGACGCAGGCTGGCCTAGAGAGAAAAGCAGACACAGGCTACTCCAGAGAGAAAAATAGACACAGGCTGGCCTATATAGAAAAGCAGACACAGGCTGGCCTAGAGAGAAAAGCAGACACAGGCTGGCCTTGATGGACTACAGGAACACTGCAACAACACATGGCGCCCGCGCGGCTCTAGAGGTTTATATGCGCGCCCAGGGGATATGTGGGGCAAGGGATGGGGCCAGAGGTCACACGATTCAGCTGCGCAAGGCCATATTTTTGTCAGCAGGTTGCTCACGCCATGGGGCCTCTTCGCAGGTGTGGTCTGCGAGGGGTGAGTGTGGTAGGAGAATGGATGAATTTGGAGCGGGGCTCAGTGGTAAATTCTAACACATGTGAAGTCCTACATTAGGGGTCCCAGTTGCAGAACCGACTGCAGGATAGTAATACTATGGGAGCCTGAATTGGGCCTGTGTTGGTGTGGTGTTCCAGAACATCTCTGCACCCCGTGTCACACCTACCCAGTGCTTCATGCAGAATCGAAGGGTGGGGTCTGGGGGGGGGGCTCTAGTTAGGGTGTGTGCCCTAAGTACGCCTGAGTGTACTTAGGCCACGCCCCCTAATCAGAGCTGCCTCTCGCCTCTGGGGTAGGGAGGGCTGGTATTATATCAGTAGTTGGTTTCCAACCCCAATTACGTAATTAACTCTCAGAAGACTGCTTTGAAAAAAAACAGGCAGGCACTTTGAGTGCAAGGCAAGGCTTGAAGAAAGCAAGCTCAAAGATTTCCCAGGAGGAGGTGTTATGGGCAGGAAGAGGCAAGAACTGGGTGGGAATGGCCAGAGGGATTAGCATGGTCAATGGGTGGGCAAATAACCAAACAACACCTTCAAGCTTTGTGTCCTTCCATATGCCACTTCTCCCTAGCTGCACTCTAATGCAGTAGTGTAGGATTCTAAGTGTCGTAGCCAGGGCTGTCAGAAGATGTGGTGAGGCCCGGGGCAAAACATTTGGTGAGGCCCCCTTACAATTTTTTGCACTCAGCCAGCGGCGGCACATCCACAAACAGGAGACTCGAGAAATCTACCCTTAAGTTTGTGTGCAGGATCCCAAATATGGTTTATTAATACAACTCCAAATCAACTACAGCAAAGTTAGATTTCTCTATTGAAGAAAGGTTCATGCCAGACTAACTTTTTTATCATATGAATAAATATATATAGGATGGCATGAGCTCTCCACTGCGCCACCTCCAATTCTCTGAGCGTCAGTCACCTTTCCAAGCAAAGAGTTGAGGGCAGATCTCTTTCCTCGGCTGGGGCCTCCCTCTGGAAACAGCCTCCCTGCCACCCTGAAACTTGAGGAGAACCATCTCTGGTTCCGGAAGCAACTCAAGACCTATCTCTTTGATTCTGCTTTCTCTCTTCCGCTCCCTTGCTGATCACCTGCCTGATCCATACACTGGTCAGCTGGTCAAGCTCTGAATTCAGGCCCAGGTCCCTGCCCGTCGTGTTGCAATCCCGCACTGCCTCTTGACTCCCCTGCACTTGTGGTCTGTATCTGTAGCCCTACACTTCCCGCTCTTGCTCGTATTCTCCACCCGTTGGCTGCACTTAGGAGTACTCACACTTGCCACCAGTTGGCTGCACTCTTGTTTCTCCTTTGTTCCTGCACTCCTGCATCCAACCCCACCCTCGGCACTTCTCCCCTCCCCTCTTCCCTGCTCTTGCGCGATCTGAATGACACAAGGCCTAGTAAGATCAGTGTTTTGTAGTACTCTTTTGTTCCCCCCTCCCTGCCTTGTCGCGCCTAGAAACACTTGTGTACAGGCACGTTATAAATGCCTTATCATATCATTAAGGAGCACCCTGCCCCTGTGTGCGCATTAAAAGACACATCATACACAGTGACAGATGATGTACAGTGGAGGCTGGTACATTTCTGAACTTAAGAGGCTTAAATGTTTGTGCCAATTAGGCAGGATCAACAGAGCACAGTGAGGGAGCCCAAACTAAACAAGGGTTGCTTGAGGGGGGTTCTCACTCCCAAGAAAATGTTTGAAACATTGGGTTAAAAGTATGCATTTTACAGCACTTTCTTTGCAAAATTGGGTAGAAATGCATACAGTTTGCAATTGGTTTTATATGGAAGCTCATGGAAATTCCCAATAGTTGCAAATCACAAATTGTGCATAGGAACATTTTCCAATACATTTCATGCCGCCTTTCCACGCGAGATATGCTAGTATAAAAATATATTCATGCTGGTTGTTCTAGTTATGTCGATGCAGGCTGCATCAATATATGCCATTATTACCATGTACAGACTTCCAGCCAGTAAAATGCCATGCCACAGAAAGTATATCCAGGCTGACTGTGTACCATAAGTGTTATTACTGGCTAGATTGGCCTACATTCAATGTGGGCCAATTTAGTCAAGTAGTATGTTTGCTTTAACCTTGATGCATAGTCCTGTGCATCAAGGGTAAAGCAAAAAGAGCACTGGCAATGCTAACAGTTTGGGCATTCGTGTAGGCATGGGAAAGGCACTTCTGTATTGGTATTAGCTGGCCATTGATAGTGCCAGTGCAAAATGGTTTGAGTACCTGAGCAGCTAATAGCAGTGCCTCGTAAATGCCTAATACTTATACACAAGCCAAAACTGTTGGCTTTGCTAATGCTTATTTTTAAAAGAATTTCAGTGAAAGGCACGACCTGATTAAGACATTTTTATTACACCAGTTACGTGCTTACAACTCCAATGAAGTCGTGAATTCTCAGAAGACTCCTTTGAGGAAAGAAACACTGTTTAAAGCTAGCTTGAGTTCCAGTGAGAAGGCGTTTTGGAGGGGGCAGCAACTAGGTGAGAATTGCCATAGGAATTAGCATGGCCATGAGAAGTCATTTCACTGTTAGCATCTACATTAATTTCCATATATTTTTAGGTAATTGAAATCGTGATGTGGGGTTAGCACTTGCATGCTAGGGGAGTGATTATAAGGGAAGTGGTGACAGGAGATATCTCATTCTCACAGCAGTCCTTAAGTGTGACGTTTCAGAAATGAATGCAAGAGGTAGCTGCTTGTAAAATTGAAGCTTCACCAGAATAGTCTTATTCAAAATGTGGAAATATGTTAGGTGCCCTCATACAAGGAAGTTTGCCCCTCTGACGTTAGAGCCTCTCCCAACATTTGAAGTGTTAGTCCCCTTGCCCCCTGATATTTTAGCCTAGGTGCACCACTGATGCCATGAACCCACCCCTTAATGATGTGGCCCCCAGGGCGGCTACATTTAGGGGTGGTGCTGAACACACACTCACAAAAAACACTTTCACCCATGCATTCATCCACCAGTTACACAACTCCATTCATGCATGTATACATAAAACCAATCACAGCATTGACACAAACACCAACATGCACGCATGCATTCACACATACACATATACATACTAATTTAATTTAAATACACATATACACTTTTAATTTAAAATGAAAAACACTTACCTTAACTTCATGCATCCTTAAAAAGCATCCACGCAGCCGACACGTAGACATGCTGCCTGACAAGAGAGAACTCCTCTCCCATCAGTCAGCATGATCACGCTGACAACATGAACACACTGGCTGACAGGAGAGGAGTCCTCACCCATCAGTCACTGACTGACAAGAGAGAACTCCTCTCCCATCAGTCAGTGTGGTCACGCTGAGCAACGTGAACACACTGACTGACAGAAGAGGAGCCCTCTCCTGTCAGTCAGCGTGGTCATGCTAAGCAACGTGAACACACTGACTGACAAGAGGGAACTCCTCTCCCATCAGTCAGCGTTGTCACGCTGAGCAACGTGAACACACTGGCTGACAGGAGAGGAGTCCTCTCCCATCAGTCACTGACTGACAAGAGAGAACTCCTCTCCCATCAGTCAGTGTGGTCACGCTGAGCAACGTGAACACACTGACTGACGAGAGAACTCCTCTCCCGTCAGTCAGCGTGATCACGCTGACAACATGAACACACTGACTGACAGGAGAGGAGTCCTTTCCCATCAGTCAGTGTGATCACGCTGACAACATGAACACACTGACTGACAGGAGAGGAGTCCTTTCCCATCAGTCAGTGTGATCACGCTGACAACATGAACACACTGACTGACAGGAGAGAAGTCCTTTCCCATCAGTCAGTGTGATCACGCTGACAACATGAACACACTGACTGACAGGAGAGGAGTCCTCTCTTGTCATTCAGCATGTCCACGTTTTCAGCTGAATGACGGGAGGCAGCGATAGCTCCCAAACTCTTTTGTCACCTAGGCGGGTGAAAACACAACAGAAGTGATCAGATTGGTGGAAGGCTTGAAGATCTTGAAGATCAACAATAATGACCTACTTGTTACCTTAGATGTTGTCTCATTATATACTAAAATTCCCCAGGCAGCAACTTTGAGTATGGTAGAAGAGAAATTGTTATCCTCCAGAACTACAGGCAAAACCCCGAACTCCTTTATTCTCTGGTGCACAGAGATGGATTTATGTGAAAACTACTTTATTTTCAACAATCGGTTTTACATGCAAATACATGGCACTGCCATGGGGTCAGCGGTGGCACCAACTCTTGCAAATTTGTATGTAGAAACCATTGAAGTCCATATCATCATGACCAACCTCAATCCATATAGAAAATATATTCAACTATGGAAAAGGTTTATTGATGAAGTTTTTATGATTTGGTCAGGTGATATGTTGAATTTTGATGCATTTGTACTCTGGCTTAACTCACAAAATCCCTTTTTACAGTTTACTAAAACTGTGAGCCTTGAATCAGTCAATTTCTTGGATTTGACCATCTACGTTAACAAGGAACTGTCAACACTTCAAGTTAGACCTTTTCATAAAGAAACTGATAAAAACTCCATGTTAGCTTATTCTAGCTTTCATCCAAAACATACTAGACAAAATATGCCTTTCGGACAATTTTTGCGTATGAAGCACAACAGCAGCACCAAAAGAGAAGCTGACAACTTGAAACAGAACTTGATTCAGAGGGATTACCCCAGGAAAATTGTTAAGACAGCATACAAAAGAGCATCCAACAACATCAGAGACGCTATTTTGGAATACAGAGAGAAAAAAACAAATAATGACAACATTGTGTTTGTTAGCACATATAACCCACTCTCCATTGAAATATCCAAGATTGTGAGAAACAACTGGCATATATTAGAAAAAGGAGACTGCCCCCTGTCTACACCTAAGTGTGCCTTTCGTAGGAGTAAAAACCTGAAGGAACTAGTCACTAGAAATGATGTGGCCCTAAAACCTAGTGTTCAATCCACACTAACCGAGATTTGGGGTTTGCCTAGAACTACAGGACACAGCCCTTGTGGCCACTGCAATTGTTGTGCACAAACTATCAGATCCAAAGATATCAATCTGGGCCTTAACAAGAGATGGGAACAAAGAGTATTGACAAATTGTAACTCAATGATGGTAATGTATGCTATCTGGTGCCTGTGATATAGATTGTACATTGGTAAAACTGCAAGGAAAGTAAAGGTCAGAATAGGTGACCACAAAAGCTGCATTAGGAACAACACCATCACCGCACCACTAGTGGGCCACTTTAAGAGTTTGGGACACAAACCTGAAGAACTAAGGTGGACAGTAGTTATGAAATTGAACAAACCCAAGACTCCAACATTGATAAACATATGCTGAGCGTACAAGAACAGAAAATGATTTTCTTAACGAAAAGTTACCCGCATGGACCGAACGAGAACATTGACTGGAGTGTATTTATTAAATAATACACCTAACTATATTTCCGGGCCCTTTTAGACAATGTGTGACCCAATCGGCCCCTTATAAAACTTGTCACTTTCCCTTGAGACGCTAGGCTGTATTTTCTGATAGTGTAAACTTACTATTACAAATCCAGTAAGACTTCTGGCCCTAGCATCTTTGCAATCTCTATTTTATCACCTCCAATCCATATTCTGCCCCACCATAGTCCATATTGACTATAGGTATGATTATAGGTGAATTATACCTACTATTGGTGTTATGATTGGTTCCTTTCATTTAGTGCCTTCTGCACCTGGCTTTACAATAGTAGCGCTTTAAGGCAAGGCTCGCACTCGTTCTAACTCGTGCTCGCCCTCAGAACACTCACCAATTCTGTTATGATTAGTTTCATTCTCTTAGTGCTAGCCACACCTCTATTACTCATAACAATTTCTAGGGTGAAGCATGATTCGCTCGAAGGAACTTTGTATTTACCTACCGATCTGTCGCTCATTTTGCAAGAAGTGTACTTACGTCTTTCTATATGTCTTTAACCTCATAATACAAACAACAGACACTATATTCAGGGCACAATTATGCTCTACAGCTTGAGGACAGCCATATATTCGAGCTGTATTACAAACGATCCCAAGCTTTTTGTCGCGCGATACACTAGAGATTAGTGTGCCCTAAAGAACACATGCGCAGTAACATACCAGACCCACCACTTGCATGCCAGGTTCCCATAGGAACGGATCTCGTAGTTACGTAGTGAGTAATATCATTCTAACATTTCTTTGGGACATATTTCGATCGTACTCACCAGATGTTTGCTTGTTCTGCGAACTACACGCGTTTGTATGTGACTTTTTTCCGGTGGATTAGTTACCTCTTGCAATAGGGCGCACCCGTCCCCGTTAGTGTAGCGTTAATTGCTACTGCACATGCGCAGTATACTTTTACGCACAGCTTTTAGCATGCAAGCTGCCCTAGCAACAGTTGCTAATTCGCTGTTGTACGGAACGAAGGTGCAGCCTTGCCGCCATGGTGTCCACACAATCCTAAATCCCAGGTAAGGAAAGAACAAATTGGCAGAAAAAGTCACGCTCCATAATTTAGACAAAGAGGGTCAAGGCTGCAGGTATCTGGGTAGTGTGGGTATAGCGCCAGTATAATTCCACTGAGGTAAGTTTGCTTGCATGCACTCTTTTTGTTGCATTAACCAGTTGCTTTTCACTGCCTGGTAAATATTAACTTAAATTTGTTTTAATCCATTGATACAGTTTGTTTCTTTTCTTCCCTTTCCTTTCCTTTATTTTGCAGCTTTAACCGCAATTGCGAAGCCTTCAGGTACTTAAATTAATTACCCTTTTTTTTTTTTTCATCCCTCAAATTGCAACAATTTGGCCATTTCTCCATAGATTGTTTGTTTCTTTCTCAGCCGCAGACTACTTTTTGGGCATTGTCCCTTTAGCTTAAATTTCAGGCTCTATCCCTATTAAGGTAATACTGCCTCAGATTAATTGGTGTCTGGTTTATAAGGTGTAAATTTACACTATATTATTTTTTTGGCATTATTGTTTTTGATTACGCTGCTGCAGTCATTCCATCGAATAAACTGTAACCTTAGCACAAATTTGTTTTTCTCTCTATTTTGAATATTTCAACATCCACCTCCTAATGGAGTTACACCACTTTTGGTATGGCTTTAAATGTATTACGTTTATAATTTTTTCTTTTGTCAAATATGCTTTCGATTTTCGTTTTTGTCTTGCATTAACCCCATTGCAAATTGCATACATTTAATGTTGGCTCATTTATCCCCTGCTTTTCCCCTGGATGCTATGCCTTTATCTGTCCTGCTTATGTTACTGTATGGTGGCACTATATTATTGAATATTGCACACTCCATTTTGTTATTGTATCCTATGTTTAATAATAGCCTCAGATGAAGAGCCGTGGAAGGCTCGAAACACGTGTTAGGCTATTGCTTGTACTAAACCTTGGACTTTAAAGGCTGTTCTTTCATGCAAATCACTTGGACTCCAGATTTTTATTTTGCTATACTTGGCGCAGTGAAACTGGTACTTGTTTGTGTTGCTAAATCCCAGGTAATTCGGGTACTTTCCGAGCATCAGGTCCAACCAGTTATGCATTGCCAGCTCATAGGAACTGCCCAATCCTACAGTCCAGTGTTACACCTTCCCTGAGTGGCTGTTCTTTTGAGCTACTCTTTAATACCAGGTATCGCGCCCCTCTAGGAACCACTCCTAAACGAAGGACATCTTTTACCATTCAGTTTAGTGTCCCACTTCAGAGGCGGGTCACTACCCGCTATATACTAAGAGATAGGGGCTAGTTCTTATTTTACATCTAGCATCACCTACGCCATTAGGCTGATACCATTTAAATATTTATCTTGCAGGGCATAACTACCTGTCTAGACCGCCACCATTTGTACAGAAAACACGACTCTACTACAAGACAAAGATGTCTGATGTCTGAAGTAAGCCTCTTTTAGAGCTTATATTATCTTTATAATTTGGATAGTAAATACATAGCAACCATTGTATTACCTACAGGTAGTCATCTTTACACACGTGGATTACAGGACATTGAGTTATGTTTTTGTGTGTTGACAGGTATCTCCCTGGGGACTGCGCCACTAAGAATCCATGCAGTACCTAAGAATTACTTACCGACACTAAGAGACGGTAAACTCCCCATCAAGGGCTTCGTCAATCAACAATGATTACTTATGTTTTTGATTGTGCAACCACAAAACATATAATGTGGTTTTATGTTTTTATGATTAGGTTTGGCCTGGATCAATTTCCTTGTACAAAGAACAAGAGTTTGTGGGCTTGCATCATTTAGAATTGCCTACTAGGAATACTATCAAGGACTCCACACTGCTACGACAGTTTCAACGTGTTAAGTTCTGCCAAGCTACCATCACGATTTAGGCTGTGGGTCTGTTTGCCCCAGCCTCCACACCCCCCTGAAGAAGTTCCTAATACCAATCCTAAGGACTATAGGAACGAAACATGTAGGGCTACTACAGATGCTAACACGGAGTATTTGAACAAGGATTAAAACTCCTCTGGTGTACTTTAGGTATACTTTGACTAAGGCACCGTGTTTAGAGACATTGAATAAGGATAAGTCTCAATTGATGTTTCCTGTGTGGTTGAAGTTTTTATACAAATCCTTTAAATATTTACATGTACACTTCGAGTTTTTCATGTATCCAAGAGAGAGATACAGTTCAATTGCATATTTTGCACTTTATTAGCTAGTTGGTGACGAGCACATAGCACTTTCTTCGGAAGCACTGGTCACTTTGTTAGTTATTTACATGTTAGTTTTTATGTAACTGTTTTAAACTTTGTATGCCATGTATTAAAATTTGATTTGAACAGATTCAGCAATGAAGTCAGGTTGTATTTTCCATGAACTTCTATGTGTTACTGTCCTGAATTGGTTTCTAGTGTGACAAATTCCTAACCTCCAGTGAAATGAGTGTCCAAACCACTATTAGGTATGGGTGCTTTTTTTGTTCTCAGATTCATTCAGAAACTTCCACCCATCACTTTTGTGCTGACGGCCTTTCTCTGGCCACCTGAGAAGAGGATTCAAGGGGAGTATGTGTGAGGATACCCTCAGGTTTCTCACATTGCCTTCACTGTGACTGGGCAGCATCACCGGTTCTTCTTGGGTCCTGGGGTCTCTTTGGCTTTGCCACGCGATCCCTGCATGATTTTCTTCTGCTTCTGTGGCTCAGTGGAGCTGTTTCTGCAGTGATATTGGTGCAGTTTATGGACCAGACGGTCCACCTCCTGGATTCTTCACTTCTGGGCAGAAAGTCAGTGTCCCACCGGCTCAGGAAATGCTGCTTCTATTTCTGCCCGAGGACTGACTGCCTTTTCAGCACTGCTTCCTCTCCGGTTTTCAACTTTCCAGGCTGGACTGGCCAGAGGCTGGCTTCCCTTGCGGTTCTTCCTGATCTCCGTTAATATAAGTTCTTCCTCAGATTTTATGTAACAGAGCTGGGCCCGCCCAAAGTAAAGTCAAAGTCGTTTGTTAGTGCCTTTGCTGTAATCCTTAGGCCTTCTTGGGGCCAACCGTCACAGTCACTCCAGATCTTGAAGGTGAGACAAGGTAGATTTTACAACAATAGTAGCATTCTCAAGTTGGGTGACAGATGTATTTAACAGGGTCACGACTTGTGAGGTAAAGGGTTTAGGGTGTTTCTTCATGGAACAGTAGTCCTTATCCCCCTGAGGGTAGTCTCTCCCTGTGGGGTCCAATTTTCCACCACCCCTAGGGGGACTATTGGGTAGCCGCCTCATCTCCCTAGCCTCAGAGGGAAGAGCTCCCCTGTGGGGAGAAGTGGTGAGATCCCGTGAATCGTCCCAGTATTATGAAGCATTTACAGGTAACATGCTTTGCTGCTAAGGGCTGCAGTAATGTTCAGTAACATATAACATGTAATGCATGGGAGCTTCTCATGGAGCTAATACACAATTGTTTGTAGGAACCATAATTATCCCCGAGTACAGATATTGAGCAGAGCGCCCTGAATTCTGCCAAAATCTGCACCCAGCTGATAAAGGCTTATTGACAGTTTGCATTTAGAGGGCATTGTAGCCCCCACTTGGGGCAGGCATCCACTGGGGCAGGTCCATCTCCCCCTACAAGCTCCCTTGGGCAGCGGAATCACCCTACCCACTTGGTGGGTGCATGATACATTGTGACAGATGCTTTTGCTGGCTTTCTCCAGTGCTGGCCTTCTAGTGGGCTTGTCGGTTCTTTCTCTGCCGTTGCTAGCATCTCTCACGATGCAAGTGGAAAACTTAATTTATTCACTGTTGCTGGGCTCAGCAAAGTTGTGCGGGCTGCCCGCATACCAGGTACACTCTGTGGTCGCGCATGCAGGCTGCAATGGTTCTCTGCGATAGTGACAGCGTCCGCTCAGCTCGCCTTCACCCCAGCTGATTGAGTCTACATCAGCTGGTCTCCTCCTCCAGGTGAGGGTTGAAAGGTCTTCACATGGGTTTCTGTAATAAGAGACAAAGTTCTGTTGATTACAGGATGTCAGATTTGAGTTGGGGGTCACGATAACGTTAGACAGGAAAAATGGCTTTATCACATTCAGAACCTCTTTGATGCCTATATAGACAGATAACACAGGATTTGGGGGAGACCTTGATCAAAACTGGGACTCCTTCCTAAGTCACTCCCACTGAGATCCCACTAGCCAAAACCCCTCGAGATGGTCTTGCATAGCAGGCTCACCTCTTAGTCTCAATGGGGATGGTTCCCCCATGGGGAGTCGTGACGAATACTTTAAATTCGTCAAACGGGATAAAAGGACCTTGCAGGCAAGAGCTCCCTCTCTTGGCTCTTCTTGACATATGGGAAGAAAGCTGCTGCTGCTGTGGGGTGCACCCCTCTCTTGAAGTCTATCTGCACCAGTTCTCTGCCACACAGCCCTGCCTGCATCCTGCCAGAGCACTGCAGTGGGGAGTGCTGTGCAGAAAGGAGCAACGCGTGTGCAAAGTGACAAAAGCAGGCAATCCAACCAGTGAGGAGAACAAAAGTGAGGGGGTCCATGAGGCTCTGCTCTGGACCTACCACTTGAAAGTGGGCCCTGGGTTTTCAGACAATGCAATATTATGAAAGCTCTGTGAATCAAACCACATCCCAGGTGCTGCACTGTGCTTTTCTAGGCGCCCCTTTAATCATTGGGGTGCCTGGGCGAGGTGCCTGGAGTGGAAGAGCTTTGAGCAATGGTGCCACTGAGGGACCCAAGTACATTGTGTGAAGCGTAAGGGTATTTCAAAGGATGATTTTTAAAAAAAATGTATTTAATTTATTTGTAACGCACATAGACAAGCCTCGGAGGCATGATAGCACAGAGACAGACATACAACACAGAAAACGAAAATCAAGTCAGGGCGCGGGAAGCTTGCACGTTAGTCGGGGTATCATATAAATAAAAAGGTTGTGAGCTCACTTTTGAATTTCTCAAATCTTAAGTCGGGGGGCAGATGGATCCATTTCCTGGGGGCTGCGTGTGGAAATGATCTCTGGGCCACAGAGGAAACTTTGGTTCTGGGAATTGACAAGAGATGGGAGTTGTTGGAGCGAAGGGTTCTCCTTGCCGGTAACCATTCGAGTCTGTTTACCAAGTAACCCAGACTTTTCCCATAAAGGCATGTGTGTGTAATCCTAGGTCACGCGTCTTTCCACCAGAAGCCAATGCAGGGCTCTCCTAGCTCTTGTAATGTCTTTCCACCAGAAGCCAATGCAGGCCTCTCCTAGCTCTTGTAATGTCTTTCCACCAGAAGCCAATGCAGGGCTCTCCTAGCTCTTGTAATGTCTTTCCACCAGAAGCCAATGCAGGGCTCACCTAGCTCTTGTAATGTCTTTCCACCAGAAGCCAATGCAGGGCTCTCCTAGCTCTTGTAATGTCTTTCCACCAGAAGCCAATGCAGGGCTCTCCTAGCTCTTGTAATGTCTTTCCACCAGAAGCCAATGCAGGGCTCTCCTAGCTCTTGTAATGTCTTTCCACCAGAAGCCAATGCAGGGCTCTCCTAGCTCTTGTAATGTCTTTCCACCAGAAGCCAATGCAGGGCTCTCCTAGCTCTTGTAATGTCTTTCCACCAGAAGCCAATGCAGGCCTCTCCTAGCTCTTGTAATGTCTTTCCACCAGAAGCCAATGCAGGGCTCTCCTAGCTCTTGTAATGTCTTTCCACCAGAAGCCAATGCAGGCCTCTCCTAGCTCTTGTAATGTCTTTCCACCAGAAGCCAATGCAGGGCTCTCCTAGCTCTTGTAATGTCTTTCCACCAGAAGCCAATGCAGGGCTCTCCTAGCTCTTGTAATGTCTTTCCACCAGAAGCCAATGCAGGCCTCTCCTAGCTCTTGTAATGTCTTTCCACCAGAAGCCAATGCAGGGCTCTCCTAGCTCTTGTAATGTCTTTCCACCAGAAGCCAATGCAGGGCTCTCCTAGCTCTTGTAATGTCTTTCCACCAGAAGCCAATGCAGGGCTCTCCTAGCTCTTGTAATGTCTTTCCACCAGAAGCCAATGCAGGGCTCTCCTAGCTCTTGTAATGTCTTTCCACCAGAAGCCAATGCAGGGCTCTCCTAGCTCTTGTAATGTCTTTCCACCAGAAGCCAATGCAGGGCTCTCCTAGCTCTTGTAATGTCTTTCCACCAGAAGCCAATGCAGGGCTCTCCTAGCTCTTGTAATGTCTTTCCACCAGAAGCCAATGCAGGGCTCTCCTAGCTCTTGTAATGTCTTTCCACCAGAAGCCAATGCAGGGCTCTCCTAGCTCTTGTAATGTCCTTCCACCAGAAGCCAATGCAGGGCTCTCCTAGCTCTTGTAATGTCTTTCCACCAGAAGCCAATGCAGGGCTCTCCTAGCTCTTGTAATGTCTTTCCACCAGAAGCCAATGCAGGGCTCTCCTAGCTCTTGTAATGTCTTTCCACCAGAAGCCAATGCAGGGCTCTCCTAGCTCTTGTAATGTCTTTCCACCAGAAGCCAATGCAGGGCTCTCCTAGCTCTTGTAATGTGTTCTGATCTTTTTAGGCTTTCCACTGCTCTCACAGCGTTGTTCTGGACAACCTGGAGGCGGGTTAGCTCACCTTTATAGGTTCCCTGGAGAAGGATGCCACAATAGTCAATACGAGTGCCAATAATTGCCCTGGCGATGGTGGCACAGTTTGACCGATTCAAGAAAGGTCTGATTTGTGCCAGTAATTTAAGACGGTAAACTGAGCGGGAAACAATGCTGTTAATGTGTGTAGACATGGATAATTCCTGGTCCAGAACTACACCCAGCGTTTTAACTTTAGGAAGGGTCGCTATAGTGTGGCCTGAGATATTAAAGGTCTTATGTTCCTTCCTGAGTTTCCTTAACTGGGCAGCTGTGCCTGCAATCATCAGTTCTGTTTTTCGTGCGTTAAGGGCCAGGCCATATTCCACCATCGAATATTCAATCTTGTCGTGGATGTTATTGATCATAGGTGTGTCTTTGGAATGGTCCTCAGAAAGGGTGAGGAGACACTGGGTGTCATCTGCATAGTTTGCGCATAGGGTAACTTCTTCCAACATTTCAAAAAGTGGAATGGTATAGATGTTAAAGAGCGTGGGCGATATGCATGCTCCCTGTGGTACCCCACATGGGGCCAGATAGGTATTGAACATGGCATCATTATGAAAGACCTTTGCTGCTTGCCCTGATAGAAAGGAGTTGACCCAGGCAGCTGCTTCGGGGGTAAAGAAGGCTGTGTCACACTTGTGTACAAGCGCGTTATAGATGCCATATCATATATCATATCATATATCATAGCCTCTGCAACAGTATTCTATGGTCTACCACATCAAAAGCTGAAGACAAATCAAGGAGCATTAGTAGCACTGTGTTCCCTTTGTCGAAGTGATGTAGGATATTGGACTTAAGGTCAAGCAGGGTAGATTCTGTGCTGACAGCTGTCCTAAAGCCGGACTGTTTATGGCCCAAAAGGTTATGCGATTCCAGGAACTCCTGGATATGCAAGTGTGACACCTTGTCCTGAATCTTCTACAGAAATGGAATGTTCTAGGGATGGTTTCTTCAGTAAGGGAGGGATCCAGGCCTGCTGAATAAGGCTAGAAACGCTGTTTTCCTAAAAAGAACAGTTGATGGACTTGGTGATCAGGGGAGTGAGATGTGCAGCACAAGCCTTAACAACCCCTGCAGGGTTTGTGCCCATCTTCCATTTTTGTAACTATGATCTACTGCAGCATGTTTTTACTTTCCTGCCTCAAGCTCTGGTCAGTTTCCTGTCGTTTCCCCACAATCTGGAATTTGAAAGATTGCATTGTGGGACTTGTAGTCCATCGCTAATAACTTGGTCCATGGACAGACAACTGAGTCATGTTTCTGAAAGGTTGTTTTGGGCGCTACATGCAGGTCTTTATGTATCCAAAGAAAGGAGGTTATGCTCAGAAAGAGTGTGTAGTTTCCTTGATTAACCTGAAGCAATGACATAAATAAAAGAGCACAAAGCAGTGTTGACCCAAGGTTTCATATGTTGTATTCACTGGGTTGCTCTGTGTATTGAGGGTTTTCTTGGAGTTCCCCCTGGATGCCCAGGTGGAGGCACTTGACTTAAAGCAGCCAATTACTGATCTGCAATGCAGCTGATGTTATACCCTTGCTGACACCAAGCCCCCCTTCTGCAAATTCCTAGTACTGCACCATTCTCTGTTTCCAACTGGCATTCAATGAATAGGGGGCTACATTAGTACCAACGGTTATAGGTGAACGGATCGAATCAAAAGGATCGAATGACAAAAGGGTAGAATCAAAAGGACAGAAAACATTTTTTTTTTTTAGTTGCATAGTTGCATTGCACGCCTGCAGCAAATACATACTACATAGAGTTCACAGAAGCAAACTGTCAGTGAAGCACTGACGCTATTTGAGGAAAAATGAGGGAGATTAGGAAATGGAAGCAAGGATATTTCCCTTTTCCCATAGACTTGCACTGGAATGGAATATTTTATGAGGGAGAAGGTGAAAGTCTATGGAAAATAGCATTGTTTTGCCTATACATACTGAGCCTCCCTCTTGAATAGGAAGGGGTGACATGCATGGGAAAGAACTTTATAATTACCACGCGCACAGAGTTATTCCAGGTGATTTAGTGGAAATACTTCCCTCCTTTTAGGAAGTGTCTAAAGTAGAAGGAAAGTACCGGGGCCACTTACACGTGCCTGCAGCCCCTCTCTGTATGATTTTAATTGTTTTGTGTTAGGTTGTAAACACATGTAAGGAATGTGGGTGGTTCAATTCACTGGCACCCAGCCAATCCCCTACTCAGGGTTACCAGATTCCCGGCCCCCACCACTCCACCTATAGTGGTCTAGAACTCCTCTGATGGCCCATTCCAAAAGAAGCCCCTTTCGCACACAAGGGGAACCTCAACCTCTCCAAAGTCTCTCCGACCTTCCAGCTTGAGTTTGATGTTCCCCTCTCTGACTACTCACTTACCTCACTGCAAAATCTACACACCCACCTACGCCCAAGGTAACTATCTCCAGCGTTGCTTCCTCTCCCCCTCACTGCCCACCCCTAGTCTTACTATTGCCCACTACCCTTCTGGCCACTCTATCCTCCACTTCTGTATTGCTACCCCCTTCTCATCGCTCCTATCTCTAAAAGGAAATTCAAGCCTGGCGCTCTGGACCCTTGCCCAGTCCAGTCCTCCCTAATCTCCCAAAAATGTCACTCAGATCCCAAATAGCACAAAAATCCCCCATATCATAAAAGCAAAAGGTAAAGAGCAGACTCCTTTGTTTTCTCTTTGACTGTAAAATCCAGGGGTCTAGAAAATGACCTCTACGTTATTCAAGGAGGGAAAGCAGACATGCCCCCAAGGTAAGCAGCTCACAGCTGTCATCTCACCCGCTTTTGCATAGTTGCCAACATGACCCATAACCTTGGCACTAGGCCACTTCCCGGCACCACCCCATCCCACCAGCTTTACCTGGTATTCACATCATGCAAACCTCGCAGCCTTAATGTCATCATTACATGTATAATGCAAGCCCAGACCATCCTGGTATACACGTCATGCAAGCCTCGCAGCCTTAACGTCATCACTACATGTGTAATGCAAGCCCAGACCATCCTGGTATACTCGTCATGCAAGCCTCGCAGCCTTAATGTCATCACTACATGTATAATGCAAGCCCAGACCATCCTGGTATTCACGTCATGCAAACCTCGCAGCCTTAATGTCACCACTACATGTATAATGCAAGCCCAGACCATCCTGGTATACACGTCATGCAAGCTTTGCAGCCTTAATGTCATCACTACATGTATAATGCAAGCCCAGACCATCCTGGTATACATGTCATGCAAACCTCGCAGCCTTAATGTCATCACTACATGTATAATGCAAGCTCAGACCATCCTGGTATACACGTCATGCAAGCCTCGCAGCCTTAATGTCATCACTACATGTGTAATGCAAGCCAAGACCATCCTGGTATACTCGTCATGCAAGCCTCGCAGCCTTAATGTCATCACTACATGTGTAATGCAAGCCCAGACCATCCTGGTATACACGTCATGCAAGCCTCGCAGTCGCAGCCTTAATGTTATCACTACATGTGTAATGCAAGCCAAGACCATCCTGGTATACTCGTCATGCAAGCCTCGCAGTCTTAATGTTATCACTACATGTGTAATGCAAGCCAAGACCATCCTGGTATACACGTCATGCAAGCCTCGCAGCCTTAATGTCATCACTACATGTGTAATGCAAGCCAAGACCATCCTGGTATACCCGTCATGCAAGCCTCGCAGCCTTAATGTCATCACTACATGTGTAATGCAAGCCAAGACCATCCTGGTATACTCGTCATGCAAACCTCGCAGCCTTAATGTCATCACTACATGTGTAATGCAAGCCCAGACCATCCTGGTATACACGTCATGCAAACCTCGCAGCCTTAATGTCATCACTACATGTGTAATGCAAGCCCAGACCATCCTGGTATACACGTCATGCAAGCCTCGCAGCCTTAATGTCATCACTACATGTATAATGCAAGCCAAGACCATCCTGGTATACACGTCATGCAAGCCTCGCAGCCTTAATGTTATCACTACATGTGTAATGCAAGCCAAGACCATCCTGGTATACACGTCATGCAAGCCTCGCAGCCTTAACGTCATCACTACATGTATAATGCAAGCCAAGACCATTCTTTGTGGCTGACATGGCCGCAGGTTTTGTTAATTTTCAGCACTTCACGTGCTAATTCTTAATCTCTGAATTGCAAGCTGATCTTCACAGCACAATACCCTTTGCATGACGACCAACAGGCCATGCTAAACTTTCTGTCCCTCCCACCCCCACTTCAATACAATCTATTTAGTCCTCAAATCCCCAGCCACATGTCTCAGAGGACTGACCTGCCCTTGCGGGCTGTCCTGGGCTGGAAGGAGCGCTGTTCCTGTTGTGGCAAGACAAGCGCTCTCATTTAATGTAAGCCCCCGCCTCAGAGGGTGCCCTTAACATGGAGAGAGTGAAAACCCACACCAATTCTCTCATAGCTTGCTTTTTAAGCATGTATCGCCATCCTGGTTGCACAATGCCAAACCAAAGGGGGGTTCTCACCCTTCTTTGCCCCCCCATTCCTGCTTTGGCTTTCTTTTTCTTATTTGTCTTCAGATCTCCATTAACCCACATTCATGTTTTGGATTTTTATTTGTCTTCAGATCTCCATTAACCCACATTCCTGCTTTGGCTTTCTTATTTGTCTTCAGATCTCCATTAACCCACATTCCTGCTTTGGCTTTCTTATTTGCCTTCAAATCTCCATTAACCCACATTCCTGCTTTGGCTTTCTTATTTGTCTTCATGTCGCCATTAACCCGCATTCCTGCTTTGGCTTTCTTATTTGTCTTCGGCTCTCCATTAACCCACATTCCTGCTTTGGCTTTTTTATTTGCCTTCACATCTCCATTAACCCACATTCCTGCTTTGGCTTTCTTATTTGTCTTCACATCTCCATTAACCCACATTCCTGATTTGGCTTTCTTATTTGTCTTCACGTCTCCATTAACCCACATTCCAGCTTTGGCTTTCTTATTTGTCTTCATGTCTCCATTAACCCACATTCCTGCTTTGGCTTTCTTATTTGTCTTCACATCTCCATTAACCCACATTCCTGATTTGGCTTTCTTATTTGTCTTCACATCTCCATTAACCCACATTCCTGATTTGGCTTTCTTATTTGTCTTCACATCTCCATTAACCCACATTCCTGCTTTGGCTTTCTTATTTGTCTTCACATCTCCATTAACCCACATTCCTGATTTGGCTTTCTTATTTGTCTTCACATCTCCATTAACCCACATTCCTGATTTGGCTTTCTTATTTGTCTTCACATCTCCATTAACCCACATTCCAGCTTTGGCTTTCTTTTTTGTCTTCACGTCTCCATTAACCCACATTCCTGCTTTGGCTTTCTTTTTTGTCTTCACGTCTCCATTAACCCACATTCCTGATTTGGCTTTCTTATTTGTCTTCACATCTCCATTAACCCACATTCCTGCTTTGGCTTTCTTATTTGTCTTCACATCTCCATTAACCCACATTCCTGATTTGGCTTTCTTATTTGTCTTCACATCTCCATTAACCCACATTCCTGATTTGGCTTTCTTATTTGTCTTCACATCTCCATTAACCCACATTCCAGCTTTGGCTTTCTTTTTTGTCTTCACATCTCCATTAACCCACATTCCAGCTTTGGCTTTCTTTTTTGTCTTCACGTCTCCATTAACCCACATTCCTGCCTTGGCTTTCTTATTTGTCTTGCAGAACGTAGTCATGGCATTGTTCAGTGTATTGCGTGACTTCTTAATCACTTGAATGATTAGGCCCCTCTCCACTTGAATCTGGGTATAATCTCTGACAAAACTATTTCTGTTCCTCCCAGGCAAGCTGCTATCCTCTGCCGCGAGGCCATCCTCTCCTGCAGCCAGCCCTACGGATAAGGGGTGTATCGACCTTTTTTAGTCCCTAAAAATAGGCAAATACTCCCCGAAAATAAAGATAGGGAGTAAAATACTCCCAACAAACATAGGAAACAGACAAGTAGGAGCATATCCTGGCTTTCACCCACGCATATATGTTTGGACCAGTAGTGCATGTAGAGTCAACAAACTGATCTGAAGAGGTTAACACTGAGATTTTAAAGTGCATGAATAAATTGGTGCAAAGAGATATTTATCAAAAAACATTTCTGTTGTACAGTTAAGAAATATCTGTATTTGCTTATTAAATACTCCCTTGAAACTCATTTTACTCCCAACTTTAAAAAAAATAGGTTATAAAATACTCCCACTTCAAAATCTTACCTGGGGCACTGCCCTCTTTCTAGACTTGTCAAGTCATTGGCTCCGAGATTCACCACCACATTCCTTGGTCGCTGATGTTCCAGCAAGAGTGCATCCACGTACCTGTCTAGCTCATCCCATCTCAGCCCACCATTGCACTTTACATCTCTTTGCTCAAATCACTTCCCTCTTGGTGCTCCACCTTTTCTTGGCCCTTAATATGTAAGAGTGACCAACCACACAAACCGTTCCCTGTGTTAACCTCAACCATCCTGTATGGGGGCTGGAGGGAAGAGGTGAAAGAGCATGTCACATCTTGTTTAGCCTAACATATCTCCTATATCACTCAGACCTCCAGCTACCCACTCTCTTGATCCCTTCTGGATCCAAACCAGCCCATGCAGCTGACGTGGCAGCGCCTATTCTGAATGAATGAATTCACGAGAAAGTTCACGACTAAGTTCCGCTTTGCCGCTTGGAATCGCTGCTGCTCGTGTGCTTCCTGCTGATATTACGGACTGAACTTTGCAACTTTCCTGATTCACTCAGTGTTTTCCCGCATTACCTGTGATTGACAGGATACTCTTGTCCCGCCCAGGAACCTGCGAGCCTCAACGTGCATAAAATCTGCTCGCGAACGCACAGCGCGCACGCACTAGGAAGTTCACGATTAAGTTCCGCTTTGCCGCTTTGCTGTGACGCAGCGGCCGTGGCTCTACCCCATTTGTTATTTTTGATTTTGATTTTGCATTTGGTTTTGTGCTGTGGTCAATTGGTAAGAGCCTTATCAGTGTTGATCAGTGCTGATTCAATTGTTTGAAGTCCTATTGTTGTATATGGTGTTTGCAATCTATACCCTTAAATCTAACATTCCTAACAACATTGTTCCCCCAGAGCAACTCCACACCATACCACAAATGTTCAATTCCCAAATTCCAGCATTTGTTCTTACACCAAAGAGCTCCCTCTTACTGCAACCATGAACTCTTACTGCAACCATGGTTTCAACAAAAAAAATGACATGTGCCCCTGAAAGAAGGTTTTACTAATCAGCCCTCCACTATGGCACAGTCACACATGTGTGTCCCTCTCCCACCTGGCGCAAAATGGGGTGGAAACAATCTTTCTTTGAATAATGTTCAACCGTCTCAATCTTTGTCAGATGCAACTATCCTGGACTCCATGAAAATGGATGAAAGGAAAAAAAAACATTATCACCATTCCTTAAAGAACATTTCTCCGATTGCTCTGATTTCATCCCTGAGTATGTCCGAAGATCATGCTGGCATCTCTTTACATGCCAGCCAGTGTGAATCACCCACTTCTCTTTGGTCTGAGGGTCATCAGACGGTAAGTGAGGGCTCAACTTCTCCCTCCTCCTCCATTAAAACAACTTCTTTGGCCGCTCCTTTTGTTTACCCAACTCTGCGTGCTGTCAGACCCCCACATACAAGTCCTGTCGTTTCTTCACCTAATATGAAAGAAGTAGCGCTTTCTGCAATTAATACTTCTGTTTTGGGTGTCCACAAACTTTTTGCACAAATGGATGAAAAATTGCAAAAACAGGCTGCTCAACTAGAAATTATCCTCTTATGGACTCAAAATAATAGTCACCCTCCAATTATGTCCCATTGGTCATCCCCGACTTCACCAGAGCATTTTGCCCACTCTGTGATTGACTGTGGAGAACTGTCCATCCAAACTCATTGCCAGCCTGTCCCACGTCAAATCACCACGGTATTACCTGAATTTACTGAGATAATTTGTCTGGCTGATGCTGATCTGGTTGACCCAAGTGCACAGGCAAATAAGTCCCAAAATGGTTCCACAACAATTGCATCAGATGCTTTGATATCATCAGATGCAGCCCCTAAAATCCAACACATTTTGGGCTCCAGAGGCAAGCGGCCTTCCCGCCCCAAGCAACAACAACATCTTATTGTGTTAAAAAAATCCAAAAATCTTCCGGCCCGTAGATGCGTCAAAAGTACTCTGAATGCTTTTTTTAAAGCAATAGGTGGATCTATGCCCTTAGCACATGCTTCTAAACCTTAATTAAGAGCACCATTGACGACCACAACTGTTGCAAATAGTCCCGCACATGATTTTGCGCTGTTGGATAATCGAGTGTCTCTTAGTGGTGCTGATGCAGCAATGAATCGAAACTATATAAAAAACACGCTGCAATATGCCCTGCCGGGCAATCTTGTAGAGAGCATTGCTCAGGCCGAACAGGCACTTATCCCCAGTGCTCTTGCAAGCTCTAATGTTGAAAAGGTCCTTCCCACTTCCTTACAGATTTTATCATCCTCCCTAAGTAAGGAACCAGGTGAAATTGCCACAGATTTACTAAAGCAGGCGGTTGATGTGTATTTGATGAAGAGGCTCCCCTGCTCAAAGGATATTCAACAAGTATAATCTCACTCCATTCAACCTCCAACACTCAACACCCCGCTCTTTATCTCCACATCTGTTGAGTCTCAGCGAATTCCTCATGATATGCCTATGAATCATGTATGGGCACACCAACCTCAGCATTTAAATGTTCAAAATACATTTTCTGAAGCTTCGACTCATGCACGATCCAACACATTCTCCAAATCCCCGGCTTTGATGGATAGAACTGGTCCATTCTCATTCATTTTAAAATGCAGAGAAGGACAATTCCCAATGTATGATCTGAATAGACGCAGCATCTTGAACATCTTTAAAGATGCGCCTGAATTGCAAGATGTTACGTCAAGAGACATAAAACAGATTGAATTCATTTCTGACCATTCGGCAGCCATTCTCAGATTATGGATTCCATCTGGGGTAGTGGCAAATATAATCTGGCAAACTAAAATGTCTCTCTTTGAAATGGGGTTTTTATTAGCCCAGGAACCGAAAATCCTCACAAATTCATTGAAGAGCCAGAGTTTCAAATCAAATATTTACATGAGTCACTCGGCAAATAATGCCATCCCCATGCCAACTCAAAACTTACAAAGACAGTAACCATTAAAAAATATGCAAAAAAAAGTATTGACAATTGCCAGTTGGAATACGAGAGGTCATGCACACCTTCAATCCTCTATACAGAAATTGCTCATTGAGTTTGACATCTTGGTTTTTCAAGAAACGTGGTTCACGGTGCCTCTGATTTGGGACGGACATGAAATTGTTCTTTCTCCGGCCCTGGCAACTAAGGGGAGACCCTCATTGGGTCTTCTTGTAGCGGACAATCGCTTACGAGGATTGTCTATTAGTCCCTGGGCACAAGAAAACATTCATTTACAATTAGTAAAGGTCACAATTGCTGAGTAATCCATTGTTGTCTTGAATGTTTATAGAAACCCATTGGCTTGGTCTGACACATCTTTCTATTGTGGTCTGAATAAGCTTCTTGAACTGATTAACATATCTGCCTCAACAACTCACACGATTATTATGGGAGACCTTAATATGGATTGCTTTAAATTAAAGCGAAACTCTAAGGCAGTATTAACGTGGCAAAACGTTATGTTGGAGGGACACTTTCAGATGCTCAATGGGTCAATTAGTGGCGACTTGCCACCACAAACTACTTGGTTTCGCAATAATTCTTCCAGCATTATTGATTATATATATGTTGATAAGTTCTTGTTCACAAAAATAGAAAAGCTGGAAATTAGTGCCCAACCATGTAGTGATCGTAAATTGCTTGCACTCTCAATTAATTGAAATGCCTTAGAAGAAAGGGAAGGCTCAAATAACGTAGGGCTTGGAGTCAATAATGCAGGGACAAGGATAAAATGGACAAACTCAAGGGTTTGTGAGTTTGAGTTCCTTTTGCAAAAGAACATCTAGAGAGTTGGCCTCCAATACACTGAAACTCTTATCCCGTTTGTTAACACCAATACTCTGCCAACTAAGGGTCATATTAGACATAAACATCATTTCAATTAGGCTATTTTGATTAAAAGAAGAGAATTCAGACAACTAAAAAGAAGGATTATCTTGTCACATACACAGAACCGATGGCAACAACTAACATTAGCCAAAACGCGATATAAAAATTGGATACCAAGCCATAAATCACTAATGTTTCAAAGAGACAGCGAACAGATGGCTGTTGCCATGAGTGATAAAAACTTAGCTGAAATGTGGCATCTTTTGAACAATAATGGGTCAAATAGACAAGCTGAAGCCCAACTTAATGCTGTAAATGAAGCTCAATTGATTTCATATTTTAGTTCTTTATATGATGATCCCAGGTTTAACGAGGCAAATTATCCGCAGTCCCTTGAGCACAGGTGGAACCTAGCCTTCTCTGTAGAAGAAATTAAAAATACCATCAATAAATCCAGTACGTCCAAAGCGGCTGGTCCAGACGTCATCTCAAATCACACCCTTAAAAGTAATTCCCCCAAATGGGCTCGCATATTACATCGTATTTTTGATCTCGTTGTTGCATCTAGAGCTATTCCAACATCATGGCAATCCTCAGTATTCATTCCGATTTTCAAAAAAGGTGATCGATCAGAAGCAAAGAACTACCGTCCGATTGCATTATTAGACTCCCCTGGGAAGATCTTTTCAAAATTTGTGCTCCATGCCTTCAACAAGTGGACTTTAGATAATAATCATCGAGATCCCCAGCAGACAGGATTCGTTGCAGGCATGGGCACTCAAATTAATTTAATAACTATAAACGTGATCAAATCACACTGTCAAGAAAGTAAACAGCCATTATATTTGGCGTTTGTAGATTTAAATTCTGCGTTTGATTCAGTCTCTCGAGTTCTTTTATTTGACAAGCTGAAGAGAGACCTGTGTTCCACTACTCTGTTTGAGATTATCCATGCTTTACATTCAAGAACATCAATACAAGTCCGTCTATCTCTAGATGGAATCCTGTCGGGTCCTATTGCAACTGCTCGTGGATTGAAACAAGGATGCCTGTGGCATCCGCTATTTTCAATTATTTCATCCATGACGTGACTCAGGTACTCAAAAAGGTGATTTCTGATTCCCCAAAGATAAATAACCACCAAATACACAATCTGATGTATGCCGATGACATGGTCTTAATGTCAAAAACACAGAGTGGCTTCCAAAATCTTCTTGCAGCTCTCAACTCTTATATAGTGAACAATGAACTTATTATAAATACAAACAAAACACAAATAATCATGTACTCTCATAGGAGAAATGCTGGCAAGAAATATACATGGCATATTAATAAGTGAAACTGAATCTGGTAGCACAATATGTTTACTCGGGTCTAATTTTTGAAGGCCTACCTCAACCTGTTGCCTACCTGGAGCAAGTTGAGAAGAGACTAGACAATGCAATATCTCAGTCCAGGATACTTACGCATAGATACGGCAAATTCTCAATTAAACCGGCCTGGTTCTACTGGACGCAAAAAGCCGTTCCATCTATTTTGTACGGGTTAGAGACACTTGATGTGTCTTCTAAATTTAGCTTTGATAAATGGGAAGCCAGTTTTTGGAAAAAAGTGTTATCTCTGCCTGTATCTATTCCATGCTCCTGGTTGCGATATGAGCTAACTCTGATCTCCCTTGAAGCTCTATATGGGTGGCGCTTATGCTCCTTATTCAGGAAATGTCTAATCACGACTACAAATAATGAAATTCTTAAAGAATTGACTGCACATATGTTTTCATCAGACCACAAGTTCTTCCAGTTCTGGATTAAGAACGCATATTCTATCCTTGTCAATGCAGACTTAACAATTGATGTCTTAATTAACAATCCTGACAAGGCAAAAAATCAAATTTATAGCACTGACTGGATTCGGACCTGTGAGCTTTGTCATCTATATGTTGATGGAGACTTTGATCGCTTTCCACCAAAGAAAATGAGATCATTACCAGCATATCTCATCAAAGCCCCATCTCCAAAATATCGAGCTCAAATCTTATGGCTTCGATTCAACATAATGCCAACTCGAGCCTTAATTATGAAAAGGAAATTAATAACAAATCAAGAAAGCTACTGTCGCTTTTGTAACTCCAAATCCATTTGTGAAACGCTAAAACATTTATTAACTCAATGTCCAACATTACTTGAAAAAAGAAGAACTAATTTCTCTAGACAGTGTCAATATTTGGATACTCAGGAAATAGAACAATACTGGTCAATAATATTGAATAGCTCCTATCTCCCAATCCAAGTAACTGCTGTACATTTTTTTGGTTAGCCTTAATCTAGAGAAGGACAATCAAATTGAAATCGAGAACATGGGATGAAACTTGAAATGTGATAATATATAGAGACATTTTTAAAGGAGGTATGTGATCAATTGTTAATCAGCTGAGCAATCTAATATGTTTTGGTAAAATACTCACATTGATTATATGAATATTTGTAATTTTATTATGTATGCTTTTATAATGTTTTTCAATCTGTATTTTGCTTTTTTTGTATGTTGATCAAAAACAAAAACAAGAAAGTTGAAAGTTTGATTAAATTCAACCAATTCAATAAAAAATAAAAAAATAATAAAAAATAAAAAATGAATGAATTCCAAACTCCACAGCATCCAAACCCATTTCCTTCAGTGCAATGCCCATGACCACTTGGACCTGAAAGTGGCTAAGCACCATGCGAACCTTGTGTATCAGTAAGAGAACCTCGCTGCTGCTGAACTGTCTCCTATCTAAGTGCTTCCTGAGGCGGCACCCGGGGCAGCATGGGCTGCTTTTTATTCAGCAGAGGGTTATGGTTCTCCCGTTTCCGCTATGGTCAGTCGTTGACCTGCGTATGTGAATTTGTGCTCTTTCACCCTCAACGGCCGTGTCTTTCCTCATTAGGAAATCTATCCCCCTCCCCTTTCTTGTTGCATGGTAGTAGCTCGCTTATTTGCAGTTCCCCGAAAAATGCCAGACCAAAGGCTGCCTTGAAGAGCCTTGTTTTGTACCGATCCCTGCAAATACTCTCGAGGGATTTTAACATTTCTGTGAGTTTACCCATGTCAATCGGGCAACCTAGCATCCTCTTTGTGGCCTTCATGTCTTGCCCAGCCCTTCATTGCCTTCTTTATGTAATGCTCCTTTGTAGGATCTTTGATGCCCTCCAGCTTATGATAGTGCAATATTATTGCCAGGTAGGTGGAAGTCCAGCCCCTAGATTTTTTGTTGGCGAATGCCCAACCTATGAAGCCCCTTACTGATTGCCCTGCTTGTCGCTCACTTAGTCCCTGTCTATATTTCAAAAATGTCTCCCAGCAGGCCTTGTATCTCCTCGCCATGGTCTGCGCTAAAGCTGTGTTGACGAGGAGAGTTAAATCCTGCCAACTGCGTTCCAAAGGTCATGCTGGAATGGGGTCATCAACTCTTTGGCTTCGGGCATCAGCTCCCACAACCTTGACCACCGCGAACGAGAGAGTGCATCAGCTGTGCTATTTTTTCATACCAGGTATGTGTGTTGCCCTCACTTCCGCGTTAATTCTAAGCAATGCTGCCTTAGCATTTTGTGCGCCCTCGTTTATGACGTGAACATTGCTAAATTGTCTGACCACGATATAACTTTCTTGTTCCCCAGATGTTCTTTCCAGATATGCAAAGCCACAGGGATGGGAAGCAGTTCCATCAGCGCAATATCTGCTGTGAGCCCCTTGTTGTGCCCCTCTTTATGCCATGGCTGTGTGCACGATTCTCTTCCTAGCAGAGCCCCAAAGCCGTGCCTGCGAGCTGCGTCTGTGTAAAGCCTCAAACTCGCCGTGCTTGCCCATGGATCTCTCCACAGGAGGGTACTGTTAAACTTGTCCAGAAACATGGCCCACATCCTCAGGTGGAATTTTACTACAGCACCCATGCATCCGTGGTGCACTGTATAGTGAATCCCTACTGTTTTGATCACCAGCCCCTTTACAAAGACCTTACACCCAGGGATCACTTTTCCTGCGAAGTTGAGCTTCCCCGCCAGAGCCGGGATCTCCCTCAGCGTTGCCTTATCTTCTCCCACCGTTTCATCAATTGCTGTTTTAAGGCTGCAACGTTATCCTGTGTCACCATGGTAATACCCTTGCTTGAGTCAAACTCTATTCCCAAGAATGTTAGCCTGTTGAGAGATATGATATGATATGATAGGTTATTTATAACATGCTTAATACCCAGAGGCTTCTAAGCGCCGACCTGGAAATCGAACCTGTATCGCTCCATGTTGTCTTGCTTCCAAGGCGAGCACGTTGCCGCTGAGCTATCCCCCCGGGACCGAGAGGGCACAAGGTCTTGCCCAAGTGGAACCCTAGTCAAATTCTTTTTTCCCACTCATTTGTCCTGTGATTTATGTTCTTTCTTTTGTCTTTTTGGGCACCCTGATGCCCGTATACTCCAGCGCTATATAAACAAATAAATAAATAAAAGAAAACCCCAGCTCCTGTGCGAGCCATTTGGATTCCTCCAGCCAAATAAATCGTCAGGATAATGCATGCTGTGCCCTTCCGGCAGCCTCTGCTTCATTGCCCACCCTAGGAATTTGCTGAACTTTTCGAATAGCGCAAAAGACACCGCACAGCCCACTGGGAGGCATTTGTCACAGTAAAATGTATCAACTGTTGGGCCCCCTGATGGGGCTGCTTCAAGCACGCCCAATAACCACACAGGAGCCATTGTGCACTCCAACCTTCTCTTTATTTCTCCATGGCCTTACTGGCTTCCCTCTTCCCTTGCCCCTCCCTTTCCTCCCGCTTCCCGCTCCCTCCCATAGTCCTGGGCTCCCCTCTTAAAGGGGCTCTGTCCCTTTTCCCACTTACAACACATCCCCCTTGCTTAACATGAGACTTCAGGGGTCACATTTGCTCGATGAGACGTTGGGGTCTCTTTGTGGCTCGGTGGGGCCTGCCTGGTTGCTCGTGGGTCTCTTCCACGCTCTCTCCTTGCGGTGCTTCATAAGTCTTTGCTCTCTCCTTCTCCTTCCTCTCAATCGCTTCTCCTTTCATTGGTTCCTGCTCTTCAAAGTATAGCTCGTGGAGGAGGGAGTCCTTTGGCGTCATTTTGCCGTAGTTCTCCGTCATAGTTGTCACCTGCGCGGTTCGTCTGTCCTCTGGATTTGTTTTCTTCTCCCGCATCTTGCTCGGGCACGTGGTCCTTCTTGTGGGTTACTCCGAATGACCTATAGTGAATGCTGGTGAGTGCATGCTGTAGTGCTGTCCAGTGGCTAAGACGGCTGTGCCCTATGGCGGGACTCGGTATCATGCGGATGGCGTCAGACACTCTGCGGCCTCCTTGGGTTGGGTCGCGTCGTGACTGACCTTTTGGCTGTATTGTCGGTGCAGTCCTCCATTGGCCGGCATGGTCCTGGGGTTTGTCTAGGGGTTGTTCTTCCGCCCCTGTCTGGTACATTTGCCTTGTACCAACGTTTCCTGTGGCTTCCGCATTCCCCCCCCCGTACGATATCTCGAAGGGTACTGGGTGGTTGCGAGACTCATAGTTCTCTCGCAGAACGGGTGGCGTTCGTGTGCCAAGTGCCGGTCTGTCTCCCTTTTGGTGGGCTATCTCCGGGTAGAGGGGGTGTGCATGTCTGTGACGTCTCGGTGGGCTGGTGTTCGTGGCCTTGATGTCTTTTCTGATCTCTAACCGTGCCATCAGTGGACTAGGGTATCTTGTCTGGGCTGAAGGTGTGGGTTGGTTTGCAGAGCTTGTGGGTGGTCCTGTCTGCACATTTCCTGAAGGTGACCTTCCTGGCCACAGCGCCAGCATGTTCGTCCAACGGCTGGGTATGGTTCTCTGTGTGTGTGTTTCCACCCTCGCCCGAGGAACTGCTCTTTGTTCGAGCTTTGTTGCCGCTGTCTTCCAGGTTTCCTCCTTCTCCAGGGTCGAGTGGGCTTAGACCGTTGCGGTTGCCCTTCTGTGAGGGCTGCGATGATGTCGCGTTCAACGTTTCTTTCAATGGCAGCTGCCTGTGCTTCAACTCTCTCGTATGTCTTCGCCAGATTGAGTGTTTTCGCCAGGGACAGGGGCTTTTTGAGAAGGTGTTTTCTGAGCGTTGACGAGGTGCACCCTTCTATGATCCGCAGTCTTATAGCATCTTCATCGTTGAAGTTGGTGAAGTCGCAGTTTATTATTTTCTGCTGGAGACGTAGGACGAATTCTCCAATGGATTCGTGCGGACGCTGCCTGTGTTGGTTGAATTCAAGGCGTTCGTAGTCTTTGTTGGAGCCTACTATCAGCTTGTCGTTGACTGCCTCGAGGAGACGTTGGTACGTTGTTTTGTCTGTAGCTGGGATTGTCTTGATGATGTCCTTTACCTCTTTTCCTACCAAGTTCCTAAATATGCTGAGTTTGTTTGGTGGGTCTTTGTTCCCTATTGCTCCTAGAAAGTCTTCAAACTCTTCGATCCATTCTTCCCACCTTGTTCCTGGTCGTGGCGCGGGTTCAAGGCGAATGGGTCGGGTCTTCTCATGGCCACGGCATATGATGTGGGGCCCAGGTTTGCTAGGGTTTGTACGCCTGCATCGGCATCTGCTTGTGTTTGGTCACTCATGGTGCGGGCGCGTTGTGGTGCTCCACGTGGCAGTAGGGCCTTGGTTGTCGCTCCTGCCTTTCTGGATGGTCATGGGCCGTTGGTTGGCCTGTGGCGTGGTTACTGGTACCCTCGGGTTGAGCAGCGGCAGTTCAGGCGCCACTTTACTTCTTGTGGGCTGCTGGTAGTATCCAAATGTGTTCCCTTGGTTCTCTGCAGTCTGCAGGGGCGTGAGAGGCGTGATGGTTCTCCACCTTGTGGTTGTCCTAATGGTGATGCACAAATTGTGCTGGTATTGTCCTTCTGTGGGCCTGCCACTTTTCCTGCACCGGTGGCCTGCGTGGTGGCAGGTAACTCTGGTGGGGTGTTGGCCGTGTTCAATGTGAGATGGCACACTATCCACTTGATCCGCGTAGTGGGCTGCTGTGATAGCGTTGGCAACACGTGTGGCCTGCGAGGCGTAGTCTGCACACGTGTGCTGCTGTCCCTTTTTTTTTTTGATTGAGGCCTATTAGTGGGCTCGTGTGCTGGCGTCCCGTGGCCAGTAGGGTGTCCTGTGACACTGTTGGGCTTGTTTCCTTGCTTCCCAAAAATTTTGTCCCTTCTATATTTTATTATATATTTTTTTTGGCGCTCGCATTACCCTTTTCCTCGCGGCTGCACGAGAGTCATGGCACGCTTTGTGGGGTGTTCACTGTTAACACCCTTTAGTCGGCATGATTACGTGTGGTTACTGGGCTCTCGGGTTTGCCTTTAATTTTCGCTGGTGCACTTATGCTTGTCGTAATCTCACTTAGCAGGAGACGCGGGGTTACTGCCACTAGGTCATGCGTTTCAGGATACATGTGTTATTTTCTTTCTATATGACTGTCACTATGTGGGAGACACGGGGATTCCCTTTCCCCCTTTTTTTTTTTTTCCGACCCCCGACAGAACACCTTACTTGTTGGGGTTGCAGTTGCCGCGGTCTGTTTATACTCCTACTCTTGTTGCCGCCGACGGATCAAGCGGGCAAACAGCCGGGCCTGCTGCGCTGTCACGGTGGCTGCAGGCGTGGTCTTCTCCTGGCTGTTCGGCGGCTCCGTAGTCCTGGTGGCGGCTCCTCTTCCTGCTGGGGTTCCCTTCTGCGTTGGCCTCCACCTGCCGTTGGATTCGTTCCGACGGCTCTGCTGGACGACACTTGGCGGCTCCTCCTTCAGCTGGTCTTCGGTCCTCTCTGCTGTCGGGGTGGGCTCCTGCGACGTCTTCCCTCTGCTGGGCTGCGTCCGGCGGTCCTCTCTGCTGTCGGGGTGGGCTCCCGCGACGTCTCCCTCTGCTGGGCTGCGTCTGGCGGTCCTCTCTGCTGTCGGGGTGGGCTCCGCGACGTCTCCCTCTGCTGGGCTGCTTCCGGCGGTCCTCTCTGCTGTCGGGGTGGGCTCCCGCGACGTCTCCCTCTGCTGGGCTGCGTCGGGCGGTCCTCTCTGCTGTCGGGCTGGGCTCCCGCGACGTCTCCCTCTGCTGGGCTGCGTCCGGCGGTCCTCTCTGCTGTCGGGGTGGGCTCCCGCGACGTCTTCCTTCTGCTGGGCTCACGGACCCTCCTCCGGAGCTTCTCACGGGTCTTCTTCTGCTGCGGGTGCACGGGTCCACCGTCTCCACCGCTGCTGGGCACACGGGCCCCTGTTCATAGCGGGCACACAGGCCCCAGGTGCTGCTGGGCGCACCAGCCTCCACCTCCACTGCTGCTGGGCGCGCAGGCCCTACCACACTTTGGGTGCACGGGCCCTGCCGCTCGCGCGGGCTCGCAGGCCCGATGATGCTGGGCACGCAGGCCCACTGCGGGCACTCAGGCCCACTTGTAATTGCAGTGCGCTCTGGCCCACCTCTGTTCCTGGGCGCACGGGCCCACTGCAGGACGCACGGGTCCACCACGAGGGCACACAGGCCCGTTACTCTGAGCGCGGAGGCCCGCTGCAGGGCTCACGGGCCCACCTCCTACTGCCGGGCACACAGGCCCCATCGCCGCTGGGCACACGGGCCCCCGTTACTGCTGGGCACACGGGCCCTCCATTGCTGCTGGGCGCACGGGCCCTTCACTGCTGGGCACACGGGCCCCCGTCGCTGCTGGGCACACAGGCCCCCGTTACTGCTGGGCACACGGGCCCTCCATTGTTGCTGGGCGCCCGGGCCCTTCCCTGCTGGGCACACGGGCCCTTCACCATTTCCTCCACGGCGCGGGACGTTTCCCTTCGTCGCCAGTTGTTGGGCCCCCTGATGGGGCTGCTTCAAGCACGCCCAATAATCACACAGGAGCCATTGTGCACTCCAACCTTCTCTTTATTTCTCCATGGCCTTACTGGCTTCCCTCTTCCCTTGCCCCTCCCTTTCCTCCCGCTTCCCGCTCCCTCCCATAGTCCTGGGCTCCCCTCTTAAAGGGGCTCTGTCCCTTTTCCCACTTACAACATCAACAAACTTAAAACCCAGCAGGTGGACCCTGTGCGGGGTAATGGGAAGGAACCTGAAATATGCTTCATTTGAAAGGTTGCCATGGTTGATGTGCCTGTGAGAGGGCCTTTAACTGATCTTCGGCTGATGAGATTACACCCTTTTTCACCTGACCACCCCCTACTGGAGCATTGGCCCCGCCCTAAAAGAAGTGGGAGGAGCATGATATGTGACACGTGACAGAGGACGACTGATTGTGTGCTTCAGCAGATTTTACTTGTAACATTTCCATATCTTCAAACACATTCAAAAGTGAAATAGCTGTTGAAGCATTGTGGGATATAATAAATTAAATTATTACGTACATTTTAAAAAATTCGAAAGATTTTCAGATTTCTTCTGTGCGCATGCGCTAAGGATCGTATTACCAGCTCTGCGCATGCTTGTTTGACTAATATCTCAAGTTCTGCGCATGCTCCGTTGACCCGTGTCTCCATTTCTGTGCTGTGCAGTGTCTAGTGAATGTGAGTGACCATCTCTGGCACCCGCAGGTCACTCACCTGGGAGAGCAGCCTCCATCCTCCCCCCAGATCCCTGCGGAGAACCATCAAAGGTCACCTCAAGACTTCCAGCCCCTGTTCTAGGCAGTCATCCACCCACGATGGCCTAGGAGGCACCGACTAAAGATCACTGGGGAGAAATACATCAAGCATTGGCGGAATAGACCCCCCTCACAATCACTGGAGTGACATTCACCCAGTCCCTGGACCAGGCCCAGATGAGGTGAGCTGCCTCTTGTGAGGTTTTCTTAGGGTCAGGGGTCATTGCTGCCACCTGGACCCATGTCATGATGGGCCCCCCTGCAGCCATGCCTGGCCTTTGTAAACATCACCGCTTTGTATTCTGGCTGTTAAATAAACAGCCCTGGCTAGAGGTGACCTTTGTGACATGAGGACAGCTGGTAGTAATGCAGAACTTAATTTTTGTATTTTGCTTTTACTGAATACAAAGGTGAATCCTTCCATCAGAAATATTGTACATAGGTTAGGAGAGCCTAGAGCAGAGCAATACCTTAACGAGGCGCTTTACAGTGGTACATAGTGAACAAGAAATGGTCCCCACTCGCATCTTCAATTCCTCACAACCACTTCAGCCACTCCTCTATTCCCATCCCCCCCTTGATCTCTCTGTTGCCTTTGATGCTGCTCATCAGCCCACCCTCTCTACCCATCTTCCCCAAACTGTCAATCATCCACCCTCGCAGCCTCTACACACAAGGTCACCCCTCCCTCCTTCAACTCCCTCTAACATGGGCCTCCACGGCTTTGCCCTTAACTGGGGTTCCTCGTACCTCTTGGACTGGTCCTTCTCCAGCACATAGAACACCGGCACCTCCACCTCCAGAGAAGAGAAGTAGATGCAAGTTAATGGGGCAAGGATTTTGATTGTCTGAGGGGCAACAGGACCACTGGAGCAGAAGATGGTTGTTTGTAGCCTGGATAATGACTGTTAATTCAGAGGGTCGTAGTGGACGATGAGTAAGGGACTTTGGGTGGGGAGGAATGAGTGGAGGGGCGGGAGTGGTCAGAATATCTCTTTGGAGATTTCTGAAACCAAATAGGCAGACCTGTTTGCTAAGAGAGGGAGGTGAGTGAGCAAGGCATAGAGGGCAGAGAATGATTTACAGGCATTTCAGGGGAGAGAAGAAATTAGGTTGTTGTGGTAACTGCACTTTGCTGAGTCCAGGGCAGTGGAGGGAGCAAGACGGGATTTCTTATAGGAGGCAGGGAGAGCTGGAGAGTGGGGCATACTCCAGCGTCGTAGATGGCGTTGCAGGGTCATCCTCAGCTAGTGGATTAGATTAGTGATCTGGGAGTGTTCGAGTGTCAAAAGGAGAACAAGATAGCGATGCTCGAAGGGAGAGGCAATGCGGGTAGAGCTAGAATCCTAGAATCATTGTAATCTTGCATTATGGGGGTCTTGTGGGGTGGTGGTATTTAGAGACTGGTGAAAAGTTATTTCTAAAACAATGTTTTTTACCACTCCCCAGAGTACCCTTTCCACCCGATCTATTTAGAACCTGGCTTGCGACTTATTTCATATAAAGCCCAGCTCAAGCCATTACATATCTGGTTACGATTGCATAGCTCAGAGGAACTCATTTGGAACAGGGCAGCATTGTTGTACTGAGAGGTTGTCAGGAAATGTGAACAGACCTGTCTCTTATGGGATCAAGGGTATTTCTTAGAGTGGACAGTTACTTCAATGTTAGGTTTAGATAAAGGCCTACAGGAAGGGTAAACATCAACAATCCACTGCTTGGAACGGTGTGCAGGATGAGCAAACACAACGTGGGGTTTTCCTGATGTGCTCAACACCTTCAAATGATTCGTACACTTAACCTAACAAGTCTCAAACCTATTTTTAACAAGTCGTCGTCCTGCCATATAGTGATGCCCAAATCTATCCAAAGAAATCCAAAAAGTGAAGGACAACGCAAAGGTCCAACCTCTTCTAAACAGGTCCATAGCCTCCTGGCTATCTCTATATGTGTAACAGAAATGTTTTAAATCCTGGGCTAAAAAAAAAAATCACAAACCTTGTCTATCTATTTCCCATGTTAATCTAAAAATAAACACAAGTAATGATTCTCTAGGAAACCTCCCCCAGGAAGTGCTCACAACGCTGACCTCTCCACGGTCTGTCATCTTCTCTAGAGGTCTCCATGGTGTTTCTCTTCTCCTGACCTGTCCACAGTTTTTCTCGTCTCCGGACCTTTCCAGGACCTTTCTGTTATTCCAAGCCTCTCCACTCTCTGTTTCTTTTCAATTCCTTTCCACAGACTCTTTTGCCTGATCCCTCTAATGTCTTTCTCTTTCTCAGACCGTTCTACTTCTTCCAGTACTGCAACCCAGCTGTAGGCTCTACCTCCGGCCCACTACTTTGCTCTGGCTTATATCTGGCAGAGCTTCTGCTGTTTCTCAGTCAGCAGGTGGGCTGCCAGAGCACAGGTAGCGACCTCCATGTTTACCTAGGGAGCAGTGAGTAGGATATCGGCTTCCTGCCAGTCTGCACCCTTAAGTGGCTTCCTCCAGCCACTTTTATACCCCTGGAGTGAGGGCTGGCCTTGCAAGATGGTTTGGGAATAGTTTCGACATTGGATGATTTGTCTTGGGTTCCCTGATTTTGCCCTGACTCAATTTTTCTCTCTCCTTTATGCAATTATTGTTACCCCTTTCATAATGGGTAAAATGTAAATTAGTCTTCGTAGTCTCGATTGCCCGTTCTGCGGCTTTAAGCATTCCCCATGACATCAGTGCCATATTGAAATATCCTCTGTGTGTTTGTGGCTCCATGGTGTTGCACATAGGACTGGGTTCTCTGGGCGAGTGGGGGCATGACCACACTGTCCACGGGTGGTCTGAAATCTATGCTCTTCAGAATGTGGCTATGCTGGTTCTGCTAAGCGCTCGTGGCTTAGAAGTGAACTCAGTTTAGTGATCTATTCTGGTCCAGGACAGTGGCTTCTGGTTTCTTTGCACTGCTTGAAGTGCTTGTGTCCACAGAGCAATACTACGTCTTGTAAGGGGGTGATATGCGCAGGGAATCCTGCACCATTCTTCTTCTCTGGAGGCACATCGGGTAGCAGCCAGACCATCTATGCCCCTATATAGCACAGGATGGAGAGTGCCTCTAACTTAACACAGGTACATCATTGCATTTCCCTGTGGCACTGCATGCACATGCTATAAACACGTGAAGACCATGATGGTGCCGATAGAGGTGTCCTGTGTAGTAGATTGGGATATCCGCATGGCCGACAACAGCTTTCACGCTTCAAAAGAAGTCTTTTTCCATTCAGGCAGTGAAAGACCCTGCTTCCTGCGGCATGACACCCTTTTATAGAAAGGTATATGTGTCTAAAGAAACTGAAGGCCCGAAAATATTTGTATGTATGTAAAAGCTTGGCCAAGTGTTCTTCCATTGGCAACCTATTCAGCAAAGTGGCAACGGGAGGCTGCAAATATGTGTTTTTATTGATCCAATTTTGAATAAACAATGGGCCTCATTAGGAGGCTGGCGGCCGCGGAATGAATGGTGCCGGTAAGGTACCGGCACCGTTAATTCAGGGCCGCCACATTTCGGGTTTCCTCGCCGGTGGCGGAATGCACGTCTGGTCCAGACCAGACGTGCATACCGCAACCCGCAAGCAAACCAGGATGCTAACAATGGACCCATCATTAACAGGTCCGTTGTTAGCATCCTCCCCATTCCCATTTGAGCCCTATAGGGGCTCAAATGGGAATGGGGATGTACTGGGTCCCGAGAATGGGAATTACCGGGCCCGCTAAAGGCGGCATGGCCCGGTAATTCCCTATTTTTGGGACCCAGACCCGTTACCTGGTTTGGGGTTAGTCATGCCGGTAAGAACGGCATGGCTACCTCCAAACTCCTAATGAGGCCCAATGTATTGGGCCTCATTACACGGACGGCGGTAAGGGTTAACGGTCACCGTTAATGGAACCGGTGACCGTTAACCCTTACCGCCTTACTACGAGGTCCCTTTGCGGGTTGGAGAATTTAACGCCTGCTTTTTGCAGGCGTTAAAAACCAACCCGCAAAGGGACCAGGGAGCTAATTATGGTACCGCAATTTGCGGTGCCGTAATTAGCACCTTCCCCATTCCTATTATGCCCTATGGGGCAAAAATGGGAATGGGGAAGGGCAATGGGGGAATTACCGCCCCACCAACCTTGGAATAGGGCGGTAATTCCCCTTTCCACCAAGGCGGTGCCGGTATATTACTGGCATGGACCAAGGTGCTAATAGCACCTTGGTCCACCGCCGTCCGTGTAATGAGGCCCATTATTTCCTTTTTGTATGCCCCTTGTACAACATCACAGGAAAATATTGGTTAGGGCCTTTGGAAGTTGTCGGGAGTTAGTACTTTAAGGGCTGCGTTAGCATATGTTCAGATTACCACCTCTCTGTGTCAGGTGTTTGTGAGCAGCAGAGCAATGCAGCAGGCCAGCAGCTACCTCAATAATTCAATGACGGGGCTTAGCGACCAAAAATTAAATGAGAGATTGGTAGTGACCACATAATTAATTAATTAACTGGCTGGTAGCAGGACGGTAGCAACTTAAACATTTAAATAATAGGGCGGTAGTGACCAAACAAATAAAAGGCTTGCAGTGAGCAAATAATTAAATAGCAGGCAGGTAGCAAACAGCAATGCACCACAGTAGTCCATGAGCAATCAAAAAAAGAACAGAAGCAAAGTGACCTAAAACAATTTAATGACAGGCCATTACTGAGAATCCAGATTGAGTGATGAGTCAGTGGTAATCAAAGTTTGCAGTATGCAGGCTTGAAGGTGGTGGCCAGTGATTTTAGTAGTATTCGGGTCACCCTACTGGGCCCTTACCCTGTGAGGGGTATCTCGCATGTATTCTCATCTTCTGGTCCAGATATTTTCAACCTCTGGTCAAGTCGCATTTCTCAGCTCTTGTGCAGGGAGAGGGTCTTGCAGGTCTTTTAGGTCTCCCACGTTTATCGTCTGGTCTTCCCGTTCTTGCCAGCTCTTTCCAGTCTCTCAGCATTCTTAGCATTCTTAGCTTGTTCAGCTCCCCCTTCTTTCTCTGTCCCCTCAGCTTCCTTGGTTCTCTGCTGACTCCAGCATCTCTGCTCTCTCTCAAACCTCTCTTCTCTCAGCTTGTTCATCTCACTCAATCCCTCCAATTTTCTGCTCCATCCAGACCCATAGTTCCCCCTGTGTTTCTTGGTTCCCTTGCTCTGTCTCCTCTAGTTCTTTGAAAGTGACAAATTTGGGCCTCATTAAGAGTCTGCCAGTCCAGAAATAAGGATGCTGGTAACAACATACCGGCACCCTTTCTGGGCCGGCAGACTACAACTCTGCTTTCCAGGGCCTCTGCGCCCGGCAGGTCTGACCTACCGGAGCAACGGCCCCGGAAAGCAGAGTTTTCATGGAAGCACCGGGACAGTCGCTAACGGTGCCGGTACTTCCATCTCCCCACTCCCATGTAGGCCTATGGGGAACATTTTCCACTGCCTGATATCCTGGGCCGCCGGGACTTGTAATGTCTCAGTGGCACCAGGATCTCACGGGGCCGAAGCAGTGTTTCAGTCAGGCGGAAACTCGCCGGTGTCACCAGCAGGTTACCGCCGGACTTATGAGGCCCTTTGTCTGTTTACGTCTCACATTTTATTTGCTGCTGTGTGATTCTGTTTCTCTGATCAGCTTTTGTATTGGCTCAGCACTGTAGAGCTGTCTCTTGGTCTGTAATCTATCTCACCAGTATGCTCATTGCGTGACTCTGAGTCTTCACATGAAGTCAGGCATAAGTCACAGCACTGCATCTGTGTGCAGTCTGTTGCCACTCCACTGCAACACTTAGGGCCTCATTACACGGATGGCGGTAAGGATTTACCGGTACCGGTAAAATACCGGTACCGGTAAATCCTTACCGCCTTACTACGAGGTCCCTTTGCGGGTTGGGGGATTTAACGCCTGCTTTTTGCAGGTGTTAAAAACCAACCCGCAAAGGGACCCAGGGAGCTAATTACGGTACCGCAATTTGCGGTACCGCAATTGGCGCCTTCCCCATTCCAATTATGCCCTATGGGGCAAAAATGGGAATGGGGAAGGGCAATGGTGGAAGGGGGAATTACCGCCCCACCAACCTTGGAATGGGGCGGTAATTCCCCTTTCTGCCAAGGCGGTGCCGGTATTTTACCGGCATGAACCATGGCGCTAGTAGCGCCATGGTTCTCCGGCCATCCGTGTAATGAGGCCCTTAATCTGCTCTCTGAGCCTTCACATGAAGCCAGGCATAAGTCACATCACTGCGCCTGTGTTCAGTCTATCGCCACTCCACTGCAACACTTAATCTGCTCTCTGAGTCTTCACATGAAGTAAGGCATAAGTAAGAGCACTGCATCTGTGTGCAGTTTGTGGCCACTCCTTTGCAGTGCAGAAAGAGAGCAAAATCTCTTTTGGGCTGGGATCTTTTGGCAGTGATTTTCTCTCTCTGGACCCGCGGCTCCCACTGGTGCTCTGTATGGGTCTTCGTTCTGCCTGTAGAGACCCTAGTCAGCCTCATTATCTAGGCCTAGGGCAGCCTTACTGAGATGGCCCCTCTGAGGGATGAGCAGGGGACCCTTGGGAGTCCATCCTCTACTAGCTTAAGGGGCTTCAGCACTGGCCCTGCAGCTCTGGGGGGCAAGCTTTCCTGCACCTGAGGGGGAATTAAATACATCTGCAGACCAGAGCTTTTAATTATTATTTAAGAAGAGTTGGTCTTGTGTGTTAGAATGGAATCAAACTACAAACACTAATGTCATTTGCTGTTCCCCTTTTTCTTTTCTTTCTTTTCTTTTTTTGTTGCCTTCTTTGTGGGACCTGTTGTGTATTCTCGTTGGTGCATTTAAACTGTAGTCTGTGATACCTAGATAGTTGTTTGTGTTTTTGCCCACTGACCTGGATAAAGCGCCCTAAGGGTTGATACCACATGACCTCTGCGTGAAACATGTGTTGTGCTTCAGAAGATTGATCATAGACTTCATTGTATTGAAAAGACATGGATGTGTGGTGTCAGGATACTTAAGAATGGAACTTGTGTGTTATTTAAATCTATTCTGTGTGTTGGATGTTATAACTTCATAATTTTAAATACGAATTTACCTTACAAAATATAATATTCACTTATTTGAATAATTTGAAATGGTGTGGTTATATTCACTTTACTGAGTTTAGCGCAGAACTGCCTTTCCCCTTTTTATTTATTTTAGTCTTAGGTGGAGGTACGGGGGAACTCCTTCTTGCAGCTTCAGATCCATCCCAGCAGGTGGAGGTACGGGGAACTCCTTCTTGCAGCTTCAGATATATCCCAACAGGGGAGGTACGGGGAACTCCTTCTTGCAGTTTCAGATATATCCCAGCAGGGGAGGTACGGGGAACTCCTTCTTGCAGCTTCAGATCCATCCCAGCATGTGGAGGTACAGGGAACTCCTTCTTGCAGCTTCAGATCCATCCCAGCAGGTGGAGGTACAGGGAACTCCTTCTTGCAGCTTCAGATCCATCCCAGCAGGTGGAGGTATGGGGAACTCCTTCTTGCAGCTTCAGATCCATCCCAGCAGGTGGAGGTACAGGGAACTCCTTGCAGCTTCAGATCTATCCCAGCAGGTGGAGGTACGGGGAACTCCTTCTTGCAGCTTCAGATATATCCCAGCAGGGGAGGTACGGGGAACTCCTTCTTGCAGCTACACTCACTTGTAATTCAGTAGATGGTGCAAGCAGACAGGGAGCTCCCACAGTCAGACCAGTAAACTCAACCTCCTGGCATATGTACAGATTAAGGGGCTCTGCGTTGGGTTCCTAAGGATGAAACTGAATGGGGAAAGAATAAGGAAATATTAGACATGGTGTCATGGTTGAGAGGGAGAAAGATGCCGGATTATTATAAACTATTGCAGGAATGCAGACCTGTATATAAGCACAAAATGATGATTACACCAACATTAACTATGACTTACAAGGAACAATGCAAGGGGCTTTTCAGGGACCGGGCGGGGTCACAGCACTCCCTGAAACAGGGAGACAAACAGAACCAACTCTGAGAATACCATAAGCGACCGTCCTCCCCCCACCACCAATCAACCTTCTTACCATCCTCTCCGGGCATGATGGTGCATGTGCTGAGCACTTGGTACTCTCCAATCGTCTGACATTCGGCCCCAGCCAGGAAATAGACAAATTCCAACTATGTTGCGAAATAAAAGACTATTTGTAATGTTTATGGGCCTCATTACGAGTCTGGCGGTAGCCGTGCCGCTAAAACCGGCAGGCTGCCGCCGTACCCGTGGGGACTTACCGGCGCCTGACTTGCCGGAACTACTGGGGCATTACAGCCCTGATGGTCTGGTAATTCCGATGCTGGCATTCCGTTACTCCCCATTCCCGTGGAGTCCAACAGGACTCCACGGGAATGGGGGCCCTGGAAACACCGGCACCATGCAGTAATGGTGCCGGTGTTTCTGCGTCCATCTGCGGCCGGGTGGCATTATGCCTGCCAGGTCAGATCTGGCGGGTGTAACACCACCTGGCCACAGACTTGTACTTTGCCGGTCCGGAAACAAAAGTGGCGGCAGGCTTACCGCCACCGTTGCTTCCGGAATGGCAAACCTGTTGTGAGGCCCTATATGTATTTTTCCATGTGCAGAATAGTAAGCAAAGGGCCACCCCAGATTATAACCGCACAAGGAAATGAGGCACTTCCGTATCGCCATTTACCGAAACCTCAAGCCTACATTGATTGTCTCTGGAAACGTGCACACACTGAAACTCCAGACAAAAAACATATAACTAAACAGAACCTTCCCTCCGAAGTGAGGGAAAGGCAATAATAACACCCACAATCAACATAGAAATCATAATGGCATCCGCACCCAAGGGTGGCGCTGCAGACACCTTCCTAACAGAAAGTAGCACCAGCAGCTGAGTGGTGATCCCACTGTGGAGTATAGAAAAACTCTAGAAGAAGACATCAAGTCCATGTCAAGCCGTATTGAGGAAGACCACCAACATATGATACCAAGCAGCCTGACTGTATTCCCACAAAGATCCACAAACCAGGAAATCTGGCCCGTCCAATCATCTGTGGAGTCAATACATTATCCAATGACATAGCTGAATATATTGAGTCCATCCTGAAGCCCCTGGAGATAGACATAGAAAGCTTTGCAGAAAGCACCACACATGTACACAGGAGGATTGCAGAGGAAGAAAGTGTACCATATAATGCACTCCTGGCCACGCTGGGTGTTACCTCACTGTATTCCAAGAATCCACATGGAGATGGAATAGCTGCATGCCAGGGATTCCTGCAAAGCATCACAAGTAATACAGACACCTCAACCAGAGCCATAAGAGAAATCACAAGGTTTATACTTACACACAACAATTTCTGCTTCAATTGAAGAAATGTCATACTAAAGACCTGAATGGCCGTGGACACAAAAGTGGTGTCTTGGTATTCAAAGCTTTTCTTGGTAGACCTTGAAGAGCTGTTTTACAACAACAATCCCATAAACCACTAACATACGTGTTACATCAATGACATCTTCTTGATTTGGACAGAAGACGAATATTCCCTTAAACAGTTCCATCAATCCCTACGTGGCTTCCATACACTTCCTGCAGAGCACTACTTCTACTGTTTGGGACGGCGTCTTGAAACAGGTGTATACAGGAAACCAAGAGATCAGAACAAACAACTGCACAGGACAAGTTTCCATTAAAGCCACAACAAATAATCTATCACCTACAGCCAGACCATCCGTTACCAAGGTATATGCTCCAACAGGAAGACGCGAGACAAACATCTTGCCACACTCGATACATCGTTTATGCAGCGGTGTAACTCAGGCAGACAAATGGAAAGGGAATTTGATGGGGCATTGAGAATATCTAGAGATTAATCAGCTGCAGAAAAGAAACCGGGAAACTCCCAAACGCACTGTAATCTTCCAGCACTAACACAACTGAATAGAATTATTAAGGTTCTACAAACAATATTTAAAGTGGATGAGAATCTGGGGGACATTTTCAAGGAAATTCCCTCAATTGCATACAAGTAACCCAAACATCTAGCACTGTCCCTTACCAGAAGTGCATTTTTACGAGACCAAGAATAAATAAGAGAGGTGACGCTCTTGTGCAATGTTAGAAGATGTAAAACCTGCCAACAAATCTGCACCGGATCAGCCGTAACATCCAGGCAGAACCAAGCAGTGCAGATACAAGAGGCATACACTTGGAAACCATCCAATGCTGTAGAACTCCTCCTGAGCAAGAAATGCCCACAAGGAAAGTATGTAGAAGAGACGTACCAAACCTATGCAGATACAAGGGGCATACATCTGCAAACCAACCAATGCTGTAGAACTCCTCCTGAGCAAGAAATTCCCACAAGGAAAGTATGTATGAGGGACTTACCAGAACTATGGAGATACAAGGGGCATACAACTGCAAACCAACCAATGCTGTAAAACTACTCCTGATCAAGAAATACCCACAAGGAAAGTATGTAGAAGAGACTTGCCAGAACTATGCAGATACAGATACAAGGGGCAAACCATCCAATGCTGTAGAACTCCTGAACAAGAAATGCCCACAGGGAAAGTATGTAGAAGAGACTTACCAGAACTATGCAGATACAAGGGGCATACATCTGCAAACCAACCAATGCTGTAGAACTCCTCCTGATCAAGAAATGCCCACAAGGAAAGTATGTATGAGGGACTTACCAGAACTATGGAGATACAAGGGGCATACAACTGCAAACCAACCATTGCTGTAAAACTCCTGATCAAGAAATACCCACAAGGAAAGTATGTAGAAGAGACTTGCCAGAACTATGCAGATACAGATACAAGGGGCAAACAACTGCAAACCATCCAATGCTGTAGAACTCCTGAACAAAAAATGCCCACAGGGAAAGTATGTAGAAGAGACTTACCAGAACTATGCAAATACAAGGGGCATACAACTGCAAACCACCCAATGCTGTAGAACTCCACCTGAGCAAGAAATGCCCACAAGGAAAGTATGTATGAGGGACAAACCAGAACTATGGAGATACAAGGGGCAAACAACTGCAAACCAACCAATGCTGTAGAACTACTCCTGATCAAGAAATGCCCACAAGGAAAGTATGTAGAAGAGACTTACCAGAACTATGCAAATACAAGGGGCATACAACTGCAAACCACCCAATGCTGTAGAACTCCTCCTGAGCAAGAAATGCCCACAAGGAAAGTATGTATGAGGGACTTACCAGAACTATGGAGATACAAGGGGCATACAACTGCAAACCAACCAATGCTGTAGAACTCCTCCTGATCAAGAAATGCCCACAAGGAAAGTATGTATGAGGGACTTACCAGAACTATGGAGATACAAGGGGCATACATCTGCAAACCAACCAATGCTGTAGAACTCCTCCTGATCAAGAAATGCCCACAAGGAAAGTATGTATGAGGGACTTACCAGAACTATGGAGATACAAGGGGCATACATCTGCAAACCAACCAATGCTGTAGAACTCCTCCTGATCAAGAAATGACCACAAGGAAAGTATGTATAAGAGACGTACCAGACCTATGGAGATACAAGGGGCATACACATGCAAACCATCCAATGCTGTAGAACTCCTGATCAAGAAATGACCACAAGGAAAGTATGTAGAAGAGACTTACCAGGCCTATGGAGATACAAGGGGCATACAACTGCAAACCATCCAGTGCTGTAGAACTCCTCCAAAGCAAGAAATGCCCGCAAGGAAAGTATGTATAAGAGACTTACCAGACCTATGGAGATACAAGGGGCATACACATGCAAACCATCCAATGCTGTAGAACTCCTGATCAAGAAATGACCACAAGGAAAGTATGTAGAAGAGACTTACCAGGCCTATGGAGATACAAGGGGCATACAACTGCAAACCATCCAGTGCTGTAGAACTCCTCCTGATCAAGAAATGACCACAAGGAAAGTATGTATAAGAGACTTACCAGACCTATGGAGATACAAGGGGCATGCACATGCAAACCATCCAATGCTGTAGAACTCCTGATCAAGAAATGACCACAAGGAAAGTATGTAGAAGAGACTTACTAGGCCTATGGAGATACAAGGGGCATACAATTTTTTTTTATTTTTTTATTTTGGTTGGTTAATTAATTAACCTTTCTAAACAAGTATTACAATACAGAAATGAAAACATATTTAAACATCAAATCATCATAGTTTTACATATATAGATCAACAAGTTAAAAAGAAAAGAACAAAAGAGGAGAAAAAAAAATAAACTATGTTAAAATAACATTGTTTATATTCTTTGACTAAATCATTCCATTTGTTAAGAGTCACACCCAACTTCATCGCGTCCCTCATTAAAAAAAAAATTATCTAAAGTTTTCAGAAAATAAAATAAATTACTAGAGCAGCAGCACACCATCCTACTTGTCAGGACACATTGTATACAATACTGTGTTTAAGAATTGGACAGTAGCTATTCTTAGTGATATTTTGGTTGTCGCAAATAGCTCATGCCATAATTCTTCGTTTGAGCGCATTATGTGGTGAGACCGTGTTATTTTATTAATAATATCTTCTCTTTGTTTTCTCAGGCCGACACACTCAATTAGTATGTGTTTCAGTGTTTCTTTGACTTCTGCAACTTTACAAAATCGACAATATGATGTTTCCACTGGGATGAGACCTCTTCTCAGTAGAATTTGGTTTGTGGGCCATAAATTCAGACGAAACCTCAATATCTGATTTCTTAGATTTAATGAAGGACATTTTAATAGATAGTCAGCTGCTTGTCGACATTTTTTATGTCCAAAGAGTGCTCTATCAAAATCTTTCAGTTTTAAACAGATCTGTTGGGTTAAGTGCCAATCCCATTGGTATAATTTAAGTCTAGCTTTAGTTGGATTGCTAAGCAAAAGATCTAACAAAATATTTGCTTCAGACATATTTGATAAGACAGCAGCTCTCCATTTAGATGGAAATGAGTGCTCAGAGCGCATTAAATAGTTTGTCAGTACTGTCAGCAGATTGTTGTTAGCTAAACCCATTACACATTTTCGGAACAAACAGCATCTCTTCCACGTGCATGTGTATAGATAAAATGCCTAGCTCGAAACGCAGAAGTGCAGTTGGAACTGATTTCGGGAGATTCAAAACTTTTTTCCAGAACCTTGCTTCAATTTTGTTCCAGTAGCACAGGTTTGATGGTAGCCAGGCCTCCGCCCCATATGTGATAATAGGGGTTACTTTTTGCTGGTAGAATATAAGGATATGTGCACATGACAATTTACCATACTTATATTGGAGGATCTTGGCTTGTGAGATTAGAGTAGTCAGTTTACCATTCAGATAATTCTGCTGTGGCTTGTTTGTGGACGAGTTACTGAATATGACACCAGATATTTGTATTCATTCACTAGAGTCAGTTTTTGGTTTTTCAAAAGCCAGTCGAAATGTTTCCTTTGCCTCATTTTATTTCTCACCAGCTCCATAACTTGAGTTTTCTCCAAATTTAGAGTTAGGTTATTTTTAACAACATACTGGTCCAGTTTATTAAGCATATTCTGAAAGCCACTTGGCGTCTGTGAAATGAGGACCAGATTGTCTGCATAAAGAAGCCATGCTATAGCCTGATTTCCAAGTTTTGGCGCATCATTAATTACTTCCATAAATTCAATCCCTAAATCAAATATGAACAAATTAAATAGTGTAGAAGCAAGTATGCATCCTTGTTTCAGGCCGCGTTTAGTGTGAATTACTTCAGATAACAATCCGTCCAAGTTAATTTTGACTTGCATTGAAGTGTTTGAGTGGAGTAGGTATATTATCGTTACAAGTGAGAGAGGACAGCCAAATCTTATCAGCTTTTCAAGGAGTAACTGACGATCTACAGAGTCAAATGCAATTCGAATGTCTACGTACGCCAAGTAAAGAGGTTCATTTCTTGTCGCATAGAGTTCTTTGATTGCATTAAGTGTCGTGATGTTGATAGCAGTGCCAAGACCTGCAACAAATCCAGTTTGAAAAGGATCACGTCTGTTCTCACTTGAAGCCCAGATATTAATGTCTCTTAAGACAATTCTACTATAGATCTTCCCAGGGGCATCAAGGAGCGCTATCAGTCGATAACTTGCAGGATTTGTTCGGTCACCTTTTTTATATATTGGCACTGTTATAGCTTTACACCATGATAGCCAAACAGTTTGTTTTATTTGAATGGCTTGGAAGACTGCATATAGAATAGATGCCCATAACTCTGGATTCTGTTTTAGGACAACATTTGATAAACCGTCTGGGCCAGGTGCTCTTGAGGAGCTGGCCTTATTTATGTAAAATAGCACATCAGCTTGATCAAAGTTAATGGAGAAAGGAGTATGAACAAGATCATGAGACAATTGTGAAGTACTATTCTGTGGGAGTTCATACATTTTTGTAAAGTAACTTACCCATCTTTTTTCCAAAACGCCATTAAGCTGAGATATTAGCTGTGGGCATGCTGAGCCAGCATTTAACAACTTCCAGATCTGCGAGGTATTTTTAGTCTTAACCACTTGTAACCACCTTTCACCATCATTTTGATGCATTACTGCCTTATGCGCTCGAATCCAATTTTTATAGTTTGTCTTTACTTTACGTAAAGATGACTCATGCTGATGCACCGGAAGAGATAGTATCTGTCTTTTCTGTTTTCGAAATAACATCTTCCTCAGTCTAACAGATTGATCGAATATGTGGGCACAAGGATTATTAAATTTCTTAACACCAGATACAGAGGATAATGCAAATAGATGTATTTTATCATAGTATTCAGGTTAGTCCAGACCTCTCTCTAGATGATAATGGTCACCAGCCAAACTACAGGCAAATGCTTCTAGCGCAGGTTTAGTCGAATGTGATCTGTTTTGTTGAGAGTTTACAATCAGATTACTCAGCTGTTTTTGTTGAGACCGAACCTTGTCATGAGAATGAATCGTAATTTCGGCCGTCAACATCAAATGATCACTAGATACAGTTGCCAATATACTGAACTTAGAAATGTTAGCGAATAATCCTTTGTCCACATACACATAATCAATAATTGCTTTTTGAGATCCACATGACCAAGTATGAGAGGGCGGATTGTCAGTCTCCATTGCACCATTTAACATTATTAAGTCCCATGTCTGTACAAACTCAAGCCAATGGGCCTCATTACAGGTCAGGCGGTCCGGAAATAACGGTGGCGGTAAACCCGCCGCCACCGTTGTTTCAAGACCGCCTGATCCCGACTCCTGCAGGCGGGAGGTGATGTTCCCGCTAGGTCTGACCAGGCGGGTTTAACACTGCCCGCCTGCAGGCGGACGAAGAAACACCGGCAGCATTACGAGATGCTGCCGGTGTTTCCATGATCCCCATTCCCATTGAGTCACATAGGACTCAATGGGAATGGGGATTAACACCATTCCGCCTCCGTGATTCCCGGAAAACCAGGGTTGTAATGCCCCGATATTTCCGGGAATCACGGAGGCAGAATGGTAATACGAGTCCGGCGGTAACCAGGTGGTTTCACTGCCTCAGTTACCGCCGGACTCTTACCGAGGCCCACTGTGTGACCCGATCCGAATTTCTCTTTTTGGCTGGTGCTAGAAGATGAATATTCAGGTCACCGGCCAGAATAACATGCGCTATGTTAGGAGTAGTAATAATTCTTTCATTGCATTAAGATCTTTAAAAAATGTGGAAGTTAGGATCGCCAATGGATTCCAATATATGTTGACCATTGCAATTTCAACTTTTGAACCACTATTGTCGAGCATTGTAAGAAAGAATTCGGGGAGGGCCAATCTGCTATATTGTTTGTTGTAGTTCTATTAGAGATGGTTGCAAGGCCAGACATTGGTCTTCCTTTTTGACCTTTTACTGCAGGAACTAAATGAACATAATGATTGTCCCACGAAAATGGAGCAGTTAACCAGGTTTCCTGCAACAGGACTATATCAAAACCTTTTAAAGAGCAGTTGAAATTGTTCAGTAGGTGCTTATGTCCTCTGGTATTCTAGCTCGCAATGGCCATTTTGTGAATCTGAGGACAGGGTTCACCAGTTTCTAGTTAGGATTTTGTACAGCAGCAGGCCTGGGCACTATTGTCCCCTTGTCTTCGTGACTGTTGTGAAGCCTCCACAAGCGACTCTCTTTTGTAGTTGGGATTAAATTAAATCCCAAGTCATAGAGAGCAGAACTTGCAGACCAAATGGTATTTAGAATAATGCGAGATCTTATCCAAAGACACGATACAGTTGGATCATTATCGTCAGGAAATTCTATCTGCTCGATATCACCTGTGGAAAGAGCTTCCAAAATTGGGATATCAGAGAATATCTGCATAATACCCATTCTATTCATGATGTAAGATGGAAATGAGCCACCACGACAGCTAAGAAATAGTGAGTGCATTTGAGGAGGCTTTTTGATCTTTGAGCTCCCTTTTGAGCTTATTTCTTTTTTATTAACAATGGTTTCTGCATGCAGATTACAATTCCTTTCATCTACTATAGATTTGAATGTAACACTTTTGGAATTTGCTCTTACATCTGGAGCAATTGCAGAGTCAGATTTATTACTAATGAAAGATTTCATAGAGGATTTAAGAGTCTTCTGTTCCGAGGTTAGAGCTACTAAGCAATCCTTAATTGTGCTTAGGATGCTATTTTGCAAAATATTCTGGGTGTCAGGCAACATAGGTTTTTCGGGTAGTTTTTTGTTTAGGGACTTTGCATCTGAGGTAATTGGAAGCCTTGCAGCATTTGCACTCGTTTCATTACTCAGCCCAGACTTTTTCACAATTACAGAAGTCACTTGAATTAGCGGATGGCTCACTGTTGGGACTGGATGAAATTCACTCATATACTCATCCACAGCTTTCCTGAGTTCTTGTCTGTTGAATGTAGAATCGGATTTTTCATCACTATTCGCTAAATTAGTTTGGAGTGTGGGTGCAGATTGAATCTTTGGCAACACACTCCCCAAACTAATTTCTATGTCTTCTACCACCTGCACCAGCTTATCCAACGGAGAATGGGTTAGATCAGCATGGGGGATGCTCGCACCATTTTTCACTGTTCTTTTCCTTTCTTGCGTCAGATTTAAGTATTTTTTAGTTATGGCATTAAATGCCAGCGTTGAGCATCTTACTGGTTTGGATAAAGATTTAAAGAACTGTCTTGTTTGTCTATTAGAGACCACTCCATTGGTCTTTTGATTTTTAGATTTCTTTAAATTTACATTATGTTCAGAGTTTTGTTTTTTTGTGTTTTTCGCAAAAATCGTATACGCCTCTTTAAGGGGCTGTACATTTCCTGACTTAGGAGCAGCAACAGAGGTAACTGCCAGTGCATCCGCAGTCGGAGGCTGAGGAGGCGAAGGTGCTGTTTCCGCCGCCTCTACCGATAGTTCACGTATAATGCCCTCAACACAGGGAACCGCAGTCTTAGAGCATTGTATGCTCTTACCAACTGCAAGTAATCTCGATCAGTTACATTTTTCTGCAATGATAGTATCTCTGCAAGTTGTTTTAATAGAAGTGCAGACACTTCATCATCAGACACTTGTCTCTGGGCCATAGAATCGCTGAATAATTTCTGCCAACTCACCATGTTTTCAACATTAATGTGAAGTAAATTTACCTTAGAGTCCAAAACTTCAAATAATTTGGCAAGAGACATTAATGCAGTATTCATTATTTCAAGTGTTATCAGGAGTGCTTTGTTGGAGAAAGAGCCTGAAATTGCAACCAAACTATTCCTATTCGGTCTCCTAGGAGTCGGAGGAATAAATGATATGGAGGATTAAGATTCTGGAATATTTTCATTTTCAAATAATGCCGGAGATTTCGAAAGGTTCGATTCATCTTCCTTGGCCGAGAAACATGAGTTCAATGATTCCAAATCAATAACCAACCAATGCTGTAGAGCTCCTCCTGATCAAGAAATGACCACAAGGAAAGTATGTATAAGAGACTTACCAGACCTATGGAGATACAAGGGGCATACACATGCAAACCATCCAATGCTGTAGAACTCGCCCTGAGCAAGTAATGCCCACAAGGAAAGTATGTAGGTGAGACTTACCAGAATTATGCAGATACAAGGGGCACACACTTGCAAACCATCCAATGCTGTAGAACTCGCCCTGAGCAAGAAATGCCCACAAGGAAAGTATGTAGAAGAGACGTAGGAGAACTACGCAGATATAAGCGTCATACACTTGCAATTCATCCAGTGCTAAAGAACTCCTCGGAAGCAAGAAATGCCCACAATGAACGTATATAGGGGATACTTGCTGTGACTATGCAGATACAAGGGGCATACACTTGCAAACCATTTAATGTTGTGTAACGTCTCCAAACCAAGAAATGCCCTCAAACCATCCAATGCTGTAGAGCCCCCCCAAAGCAAGAAATGCCCACAAGGAAAGTAAAGCCCATTCAGCAGATGCATTCATAAATGAATAACCTCTTCAGCAGGTGCATTCATGAATGATCATAAATGAATAAACATTTCAGCAGGTGCATTGATAAATGATCATACATGAATAACCTGTTCAGCAGGTGCTTTCATAAATGAATAACCTATTCAGCAGGTGCTTTCATAAATGAATAACCTATTCAGCAGGTGCATTTATAAAAGAATAACCTATTTAGCAGGTGCATTGATAAATGATCATACATGAATAACCTATTCAGCAGGTGCATTCATACATGAATAACCTATTCAGCAGGTGCATTTATAAATGAATAACCTATTCAGCAGGTGCGTTCATGAATGATCATAAATGAATAACCTATTCAGCAGGTGCATTGATAAATGATCATACATGAATAACCTATTCAGCAGGTGCATTCATACATGAATAACCTATTCAGCAGGTGCATTTATAAATGAATAACCTATTCAGCAGGTGCGTTCATGAATGATCATAAATGAATAACCTATTCAGCAGGTGCGTTGATGAATGATCATAAATGAATAACCTATTCATTGTTGTATTCTCCTACCAAGTATTTTTGTCCTTTTTTACTTTCCTGGTTGTTGAAGGCTTATAAAGGTTTTATTTTGTTATAATTATTGGGGATCGGATTGTGTAAAATGAGAATGAACAGTTCTGCATTAGATCTTTTGATTTTTAGTTTGTACAATGACATGAAATAATTCAAGGGGCCTTTGCTTCTTTCAACAGAGAATGAGCAGCCGTCAGATGATCCATGCTGGGGAGAAGTTCTACGAGTGCATGGAACACGATAAGCACATTCATCCTGCAGCTCACCTGAGAAGGCATCAGACATCCAACACAGGGGAAAGACCGTACAGGTGTGCAGTGTGAGAAAAGCTTCCCTCAGAGTTCAGATCTGTACAGGCATCAGAAGATGCATACAGGGGCGCGACCCTACCAGTGTACAGAGTGTGAGAAAAGCTTCACTAAAAAGTCAAATCTGTGCCAGCTTCAGAAGATCCATACTGGGACGCGACCCTACCAGTGCACTGAGTGTGATAAAAACTTCACTCAAAAGTCACAACTGTACCAGCATCAGAAGAGCCATACTGGGGAGCGACAATACAAGTGTACAGTGTGTGAGAAAAGCTTCACTTATAGCTCACATCTGCACCTGCATCAGAAGATCCATACTGGAGAGCGACCCTACCAGTGTACGGAGTGTGAGAAAAGCTTCACTCAAAAGTCACATCTGTACCAGGATCAGAAGAGCCATACTGGGGGGCGACCATATAAATGTACAGAGTGTAACAAAAGCTTCCCTCAGAGCTCACATCTGCAGCAGCATCAGAAGATCCATACTGGAGGGCGACCACACCAGTGTACAGAGTGTGATAAAAGCTTCACTGGGAGATCACATCTGCAGCAGCATCAGAAGATCCATACTGGGATGCGACCCTACCAGTGTACGGAGTGTGAGAAAAGCTTCACTCGGAGTTCACACCTGTACATGCATCAGAAGATCCATACCGGGGAGCGACCATACCAGTGTACAGAGTGTGAAAAAAGGTTCACTGGTAACTCAGATCTGTACCAGCATCAGAAAGTCCATACTGGGGAGCGACCCTACCAGTGTACAGAGTGTGAGAAAAGCTTCTCTAAAAAGTCAAATCTGTACCAGCATCAGAAGATCCATACTGGGGTGCGACCCTACCAGTGTACGGAGTGTGAGAAAAGCTTCACTCAAAAGTCACATCTGTACCAGCACCAGATGTGCCATACTGGGGAGCGACCCTACCAGTGTACAGAGTGTGAGAAAAGCTTCACTCGGAGTTCACACCTGTACATGCATCAGAAGATCCATACCGGGGAGCGACCATACCAGTGTACAGAGTGTGAAAAAAGGTTCACTTGTAACTCAGATCTGTACCAGCATCAGAAAGTCCATACTGGGGAGCGACCCTACCAGTGTACAGAGTGTGAGAAAAGCTTCACTAAAAAGTCAAATCTGTACCAGCATCAGAAGATCCATACTGGGGAGCGACCATACCAGTGTACAGAGTGTGAGAAAAGCTTCACTCAGAGCTCAGTTCTGTACAGACATCAGAAGAGCCATACAGGCGAGCGATACCAGTGTACACAGTGTGAGAAAAGATTCACTCTGAAATCAAACCTGAACCAACATCAGAGAAGCCATACAGGCGAGCGACCATGTCCAGTGGTGGAAGTGCAAAAAAAAGAAAAGTAGTGGAACTGCAGTTTGTTGAAAATAATGTGCTGGGTGGTAGGGGTGTGGATAGATCATGCAGAAAGGTCTTTTTAGACTTTTACTTCTTTGACTTTCACTTAATTACAACTACTATAGGAAATGTGTAGGTAATCACCCAGCATGCATATAGCAATTAGGGCTCAATTTTGCATGGTAATGATGGGCCGGCTCTATAGAAAGCATATTGGTCTAAGCGCCAATCAAATACATTAATTGGCAAACCTACTGATAGTTACTGTACATACACCCTGGAAATGATAGACTCTGGCGAAAAGAACACAAAGAGCTCTGGGAATGAGTGAAATACCCCAGAAACAAATGAGCCAAAGACCAGAAACCATGCTTTAAAAGTAAAAAGTAATTGGCAAGAAACACAAACTATTGATTAATCTGTTAATTTGTTATTATTAACTCTCACAAGGGCCTCCACTACCTGCAGCACAAGTGCATGGGATCCTGTGCAACTCGGGCATTCTGGAGATGGACCCCTGCAAGTCGAGTTTTTTCTAGCAGTGGCAGCTAGTGAATATTCTAATTGGAGCGGAATAAACATATTTTTCATGAATGTGAATGAACGACTGAGTGCAGAACTGGGGCCTCATTAAACCAACAGGAGCTTGGGAAGAGTCCTTTCCCTGAGAATTTCTTTTCAAATCATGGATTCACAGGGTGCATTTTACAGCACCCTTTCTGTGAATAACAGCACTGTTGCCAATAAGGCTTGTAAGGTAAAAAATGGACAAAATCAAAAAGATCCCAGGGCACCAACAGTGTACAGGAGTCTTTCCCAACACATGATGATGCCTTTGCCCACAATATATGCCAGTATTGAATAGGTTTGAAGTAAATTCATGCTGGCTGTGCAAATGTATGCCAATATCCCCATTGACGAACAACATCATGTGTGCTTTTCCCATAATGGCAGCAAGGATATTATAAGAAACGTGTAGGAACATACTAGCTTTGATAGTGCCCTTAATGCCAGTAAATGGTCATACCAGTGTTAGAAAGCATGCACATACTGGTTGCACCAATGTTGGCCAGTAGTCCCTCTTAAGAGTACTCATGTTGGATTTGCCCATAATGTCAGTATACATTATGTCTTCCAAGCCACTCCAATCAGAGGACCTTGTTCCCAGCCTAAAGACCATACGCACATTCATACACATTCACATTGCACTCATTCTCCTCTTAACATATGTTCTAAAATGATACAACATTCACGGTGCACTCTCATGCTCCCATTCACACGAGTAACCATACGCTGCAGCATACGCACTGCATCCTTATGCTCAAGTTTGATTACACAGACAACCCAGTGCGGGATATACACATACATACACAGAGTTTTTTATTTTTATTTTCCCACCTGCGTGATGCCAAAGCCTTAGAACTCCCACCAGCTCCAAGGCAGCCACTTGCTGCCTGCATGGTCCCTCATCTCCTGCACACCCTGCAGACAGGAACCAGGAGAAGTTTATCAAACACTTCAGCCTCCCGGTTCCTAACATATACAGTGGAGCTGATTCACCCCCTAACTTGCTCCCCAGTCCCTTGCAATGCACAGGAAAGCACAGTTGCACCACTTCATAGTTTTAGGCCTACAGTTCCCCAGTTTTCAAGTCCAGTGGCGATATACAAGGCTGGGGAAGCAAAACACCCTCGACTATACATGGCGCTCTGGGCATACACGGCTGGGGTTCCGTATGCCATTGTGGAGGAGCAGAAATATACATCAACAGGAGATCCCACCCCACACCTCCAATGTACTGAAGACAGGAGACTGTGCCATGTTTGACACAAGCTATAATGCCAATACCGCAGCAAGCATTTGGGAGCCAGTTCCCATTGAGACAACCATATCGAATGTATCCCTGAGTTGATAAAAGCCTGCAGGAACCAATGCCTGAAGGTATATAAGACGGAACCAAGCAGGAGACCCAGTGTCATCATAAGAAGATGTGATACCAAGAAGCACGGATGTCACTGATGAGGAAACAAGATGAGATACTGAAAAGGATGTATAAAAATTGAAGATTGATGATGAAATTGAAGATACAAAGTAAAACACAGATGCACAGAGAAGTCAAGAAATAAGAAGCACAATTGATGTATAGATGCTGAAACGCTAGGTAGCTACAGTCGTCTTAGAGGCTTGCTAAGTAAGTTAATACAACAGAGGCAAAGCTACCATTAGAAAGAAGATGGACATTGGTATCGTGAAAATAGTAACAGAAGAAATCATGAAGAGAAAAGCTGAGACTGCAACAGTGGAACAGATCCATGAAGAAAACCAGGGGAGGTTGTCTGGCCTGAAGTCAAGAATGGTACACCAAGGTCAGCTACCTACGCTTCAGGGAACGCGTGTGCGTAGGATGAACTTTCTTAGATTAGGTGCAAGAAATTACACTGGTGGTGCCAAGCTGTGAACAGTAAAAATCTAGAAAATGCTTGCAAGAGGGACACATTCGTAGCCTCTTAGCACGTGACCCGAAGGCTGGCAAAAAGAGGTATTCTTGAGCTCCAGAAAAGATAGCGAGTACCTTCACTCCTGTTGAATTCTAAGGAAGAGAACATTCTGCAAGGCCAAACTACAAAGAGAAACTTGTCAGCTTGTGGCATTGGTGATGAGAGATGCTGGGCTAATTGGATGGTAGGACAGCTCTGTGATGTGTTTACCCACACCTGGGTCCTTGGCTTAAGTGCTGATAACAAACAGAATGTCCTAGATAGGGTACATGCATGCCAAACCAATTGTAAGAGTCCGTATAACAATGGACACTGAAGGGCCAATAAGCTGTTCTATAACTGACTCTCCTCGTGTTTTACGAGTGAGAGGTAGTCTCAGGCTGCCCACCTAATAGAAGGCAGTCACTAACAGGACTAGCTCCTATATCATTGTATACTTAGATGTGCCCCTACTTGGATGGGTCCCTTAACCAATTCCAATCCCTGATAGGTTTTGGTATGTGCAACGTAGGATGACGTCACACTGACGTACATTAAGAATATAAAATATGTTCCTAAAACAAATATCATTGGGAATGAGCGTCTATCAGTCGATATCCGTTATCACTCCCTGTTTGAAAACTTGGAAATAAACACTAATTTGCCATCTTCTTGAGTGTCCAGTTATTTTGACTCACTGCCTCACGAGTTTGGCAGTAACCCTTAAATGCGGCGGTAACGCTATTACGCCGCATTTAAGGGTCCGCCAAATCACCGGCTTGCGGATTTACCCCTAGCTCTTAGCTGGGGCAAATCTGCCGCGATTTTGCCGATTTTCGGCGCTATTACCGCCAAACAAAAGACATTTTTCATATAGTGGGGTGAAAACCCTCTTTTTTAATACGGGGGGCCTATGTCATGAGGGAATATAACAGTTTAGCGATGCGAGGACACGGGCTACCCCACCTGTCTACCACTTGCCGGTAGTAGTTACAACACACGTTTAGCAGATCATTACATATGGGGCCTCATTACGACCCTGGCGGAAGACAAGACCATAGGGCTCAATGGGAATGGGGAAGGCGGTAAGTACGGTGCCGCAAATTGCGGCACCTACTTAGCACCAAGGTCCCTTTGCGGGTCCCTACTTTAACGGCTGGTAAAACCAGCCGTTAAGGTCGGGTCCCGCAAAGGGACCTTGTAATTAGGCGCTAATGGGTTAACGGCGCTGCAGCCTTTTACTGCGCCGTTAACCCATTAGCGCCAGGGTCGTACACAAGAGAGCACCCAATTTGCATGTAACACATTAACCATTTTTATTTTTCATGTGATTTTAAAATTAGCCTCACAGGGCTATTGTCATAACCTTTTTCATGCCCGTAGTTGCCGGGAATAAACAATACTTTAAGGCATGTTCAAAAACCTCATACAATGGCTATTTGCATTAAGTTTTTTCACAGTGTGGGTTAGTACAAATGGTGACTTAGAATGCGGTCGTGATGACCAAACATCTGTCTAGTCGACACTAAATGGTGTTTCTGGCACGTAGTAAGTAGCTGATGTTCTAGTGTCGTCTTCATGACTGTTGAAGTGGACTGAGTAATGTCACTTATGTACCCCAGGAGTGGAACATCTGAGCTATTGCTTTCCAGTGTCACAGGTGTGCAGAAGATCTATTGTATTCTTCACTTAAGGAGCCTTCTGTGCGCCTTGTGTTATTGGATCCTATATGGATAGGGTCTGGTCTTCAGCTAGTTAGCTTCGTACGTTCGCTACCGTTGCCGCTTCCACAGACACGGACAGCATGGTCTTCACCACAGGTTTTAATGTTTCTTCTCTGGTAATGTCTGGTTCAGAGGCTCGGCCTGCTTTTTTAAAACGTCTTTTGTTTAATGCACACTCGTTAGTATCCCCTGCCACTGCGTGATATGATGTTCTGTTTGAATACTCGCCTGTTCTGGCATGTTACTGAAACATGGCTACGAGTTCCATCAGGCCCTTCAGTGGTGCAAGCCCTACCAGCTAGTGATCCGATTCTTCGTCTTGGCAGAATCTCAGCTCACCCTGGTGGTGGCCTGGCTCTCATCTTAAGATCCTGTTTGCTTTGTACGGTTGTGTGCTTTTCTCATAACATTAAAGTGGAAGCTCTGTCGGTCCGAGTGTCCATTACAGCATCCTTAACCTTTCACATTGTAATCATTTATCGACCTCCTCCTGTTGACTCTGCATTTGACGCAGCCCTTCCGGAATTGGCAGCTGATTTGCAGATCCGTTTTGTTAATCTGCTGATTGTTAGGGATTTAAATGTTAGGACCAATGACCCCTCTGACCATCAGGCTGCTCGCTTTATCTCATCCGTAAGTGATTTAGGTTTTCATCAGTTGGTCACTGGACTGACCCATCAGTTAGGTAACCTGCTGGATTTAATATTCCCCTCTGCTGGGCTATTCAAGTCCTAACCAGGGATCAAGGGCTTTCGACAGATCACTTTATTATTCCTATTCCTCTTTCCATTCAGGTTACACAATCTATCAATATATCCTTTGCTCGGGATACTCGGGAGCAAAAATGGCGCTCAGTGTAGGACACTAAGATCTGCACTCAAATCATTGAGTGCTGTGCTGTTGCTCAAGCTCTGGATTGGGCCACTCTTACACAGGGCCTCATCACGACTTGGGCGGTAATGCCGGCGGTATTACCACCGGCGGTATTAGCCCTACCGCCGAACTCCCCGGCGCTAATAGCGCCGGATCACGAGTTCGGCGGTAAAGTAAATCCCCATTCCCCATTGAGCCCATTCGGGAATGCCCCATTCCCCATTGGGCTCAATGGGGAAAATTTGCGCTCTTACCGCCGGCGGATTTCCCGCCGGCGGTAATAGCGCACATTTTCGGTGGATTTCCTCCCAGCTCAGAGCTGGGGCGAAATCCACCGAAGTCCTCATTTGACGGACCCTTATATCGGCGGTAATAGCGCTACCGCCGGATTTAAGGGTTTCTGCCAAAGTCGTGATGAGGCCCACAATCTTTTACCATCACTACTGATCTCCTTGCTCCAGCTCAACCGTCTAAGCAGTGTCAGCGTCCCTCTGGGCCATGGTTTAACACTCATCTTGCAGAGCTAAGGCTCCCCCGGAGACAAGCTGAACAGAAATGACGGGTGACATGCTGTCCAGCCGCTAAGGTCCTCTTTCGGCTGGCCACTGCCATTTATCATAAGGCTATTTATGAGGCAAAGTGTGTTTTTTATGTCACTCGGGTCGAATCCGCTCTTAATCAACTCAAGGAGCTATTCAGTTTGGTGCATTTGCTTTCTTCTACTACAACCGCCTCTAGCTTAGTTCGCTCTTCGCAGGCCCTTTGTGATTCTTTGGCAACTTATTTTATTGAGAACATTTCTATTATTCAGGAGAAAATCTTATTTTCTGGTCTTAGGACAGCTGACCATGAGCCTGGGTTGCTGGTTGCTGACCCTGAGTCTGGGCTGCTGATGGCTGACCCTGGGTTGCTGACCCTGTTGATTTATGGTCCACTTTTCCTTCTTTTGCACCAGCTGATATTGTTGCAGCCACTAATCGAATGAAATCAGCCTCACCATTAAAGCCCATTCCTCTTACCACTCTGAAAAGAGTCATGCCCACCATTGCATCTTTAGTTACCTAGCCAGTTAAGGATTCTTTCACAGCTGGTTCCATTATTTCGTCTCTGAAGCATGCATTGGTGATCCAATCATTCATGAAACCTTTGTCGGAGTTACTCTTCATGCTAATTTCCATTCTATTTCTCTTCTTCCCTTCTTAATGAAACATTTGGAATCTTTGGTACCCCCCTGCTGAGTGCCTTGCTTGAAGAATCCGTTTTCAGTCTAGCTTCTGTCCAGGCTGCATCACGGAAACAGTGCTCCTCTCAGTAATCAACGATCTTGCACGGCTCTGTGATAAATGTGGTGTTGGGGCATTGATCCTACTCGATTTATCCACTGCTTTTGACACCATTGAGCATTCCATCTTTCTTGATCGTCTTGCGATGTCAGGTGTTTCGGGTGCTTTACTATCTTGGTGGCACTCTTTTCTAGCAGATCGTGCTCAATCACTTTCTCTTTCTCTCTATCATTCTGCTGCAGTCCCCCTGGTTTGTGGGGTCCCTCAGGGCTCTGCCTTCTTCCCCATCTTGTTTAATGTCTATATTCAGCCACTTGCTAAACTCATTCAATACCATGGCTCCCTTTGTTAGTCATATGCTGAAGACACTCAGATTGTCGTTCGGCTAGATCTTTCACAGCCTGACACTGCTTTGTGTCTCAGGCTTTGCCTGGAAGCCGTGGGGAACTGGATGAGTGACAATTGGCTAAAGCTGAACGGGGACAGGACTGAGGTGATGGTTGTTGGTCCTCCTTTGGCTGCTTCTTTCTGGACTCCTTCCCGCTGGCCCTCTTTTCTTGGGTCTATCCCGACTCCTATTTCGATGGTTAAGGATCATGTCTATAAGATCTCAGCATCCCAGTCTGTGGAGCCTCAGATCAGTGTGGTATGGCAATCTGGCTTCTACAAACTTGATGCTTCGGAGGGTCCTCCTTAATTACCGGCCCGCATGCGTGCTCTAGTGGTAGCCTCGCTGGTCTTTGGAATTATGGATTACTACAACTCCCTTTTTCTAGCACAACCAGCATATATAATCCATGGTCTGCATGTTTTGCAGAATTTGGCTGCCAGAGTTATGGCTCAGTCCCCGCACCAGAGCCCTGCTTCTCCTTTATTGCGCTTGCTTCAATGGCTGCTGGTTCTTGGCCACATTCACTTTTAGTCATTGTCTATTGTTCATCGTGCCTTTATGTTATCACTGCTGAATACCTTCATTCTAAGTCTCGCCAGCATGTTCCCGCAGGTACTCTCTGTTCCCGAGATACCCTTCTCTTCCAGGTTCCTAGATTCCGGATTGTGGGGTGTGCTTTTTCAGTGGCTGCGGCCGCCTTATTTAATCAGCTACCACGTCCGCTTCGGGCCACAGAAGTCCACCTTCTTTTCTGTTTAAATTGGTTTAAGATTTGGGGATTTCCGTTTTAGTTTCTGTTTTCGTCTGGGTTTATTCAGCGCCACAGTGCCTTGATTAGTGTATGTTTTGCGCTTTACAAATAAACTTGTCATAACATGACACCTTAGGAAGCATTGAGATGGTGAGCAGCTGCCTCTACAAGCTGCTGCAAACATAAATGCCAGCCAAACATAGATGTGATCATAAAGGGAAATTTCTAAAACTGTTTCCTGTAGACAGAGTCCTTTCACAGACCTTCTGATAACAAGGTCAGAAGAGGGTAGGTGACACATACAAGTCTGAAACATACCCCGCTGAACGCCAACTGTCCAACTGCTAGTGTACTGAATCAGGAAGAAATTGCAAATAACAACTTCACAACCACCTGTCCCCTTGGACATGGGTGAAGATGCTCAAATAACCTCATCTAACCAACCTGAATCAGAAAGACCAAGGACCACTGAGAGATCAGGCTCAAAAAGACACCATGGTTCAGAGACTATCTAAGAAGTAACAGTGTCCAAATTGCTCACAAGCAAAGCCGACTTCAGCTAGCACATAACCAAGGAAACGGACACAGAGTGACGCTGAAGGTCAAGAGGAATTAGGAGTTTCCACATGAATCGATATGCTTGAAGGTTCCTCCAAAAAGGTTCCTAAAAGTGCTAGGGATGGCTCTCCCATGGCAAACACAGTCTGTTAAAGTCTTATGCAGCCACCTAGACTCTGCAGCTCACTTCCCTATGGATTGAGTCATTCTTGAGCAACAGGACTATAAGAGTCTTTTGACCATCGGCATCAGCAGACCCTATCCCTATAACCTGTGCTGTACCCCAGGGATCCTGTGTGTCACTGACACTCTACAATGTATTCACCAAGCCCTCTTCGATGAAATTGACCATTTAGGTATCGCCTACACGAACTATGCAGACGATACCCAAATCCTCCTGCCTCTTACTGGAGAGTACTCCCTTGACCTGGCTTTGGTGAATAGAATTTATGGCATCGTTCAGGCATGAATGGCCACCAATGGATTGTCCCTGAACGATGATAAAATGGAGTTTATCATCCTAGGCACCACAGCTCACCTATCTAAACTAAGCCCGGATTATGCCAACTTCACCATTGATGGCAATGACATCAAAGTTGCTAAAGAAGTGAAGACCTTAGGCTTCTATCTAGACGCCACCCTGAACTTTACTAAACAAGTCAACTCCCTGGCCTCTGCTACTGCATACACGTGCAAATTAATTAGAGCGAGCAAACAATTCCTTTTCACTGACAGTTGCCTAATTCTCCCTAGAGCCCTCATACTCTCTAAATTGGATTATTGTAATACTCTCTACATTGGTGCGAGCAAACAGATCATCCAAAAAATGCAGGTACTCCAGAATAATGCCTTGAGAGCAGCACTCAAGATTAATAGAAAAGAACATATCTCCTCCACCAGGAGAAAATACAAATTGCTATCTACCTCGGATAAAATTCAACTTAAAATTGCCTCTCTTACCCACAAGTGCCTTAATAATAGAGCACCGCCATACCTTACTGATATAATTAGCAGAAAAACCTCTCACAGACCTGATCAGCCAATGCCAATTGCCTCCTAGTACCACCTTTCAAACTTGCCACCATTGGGGGACATAGCCTCCCAGTTAAGGCAGCTCAACTGTGGAACTCCCTGCCTCCTGGCCTTAGAGAATATCAATCCCTCACTAAATTTAGACAGAACATGACTGACCGGCTGAAAGAAAATGACAAGTAAATAGCCCGGCTTTAGCCATATTACAGCTGCCCCTACCATGTAGATGCCAGCCTACATTTACTTGACTGTGTATACTCTTCCTCATTGTATACTCCTCTGTATATTGATTCACTTACTATGTGTTAGTCCACATTGGACACTTTCCATTTGTTGCACATTCATTACTTTTTATTTAGTCTCTCATGTATTCTACACTGTGGGCCTCATTACAACTCAGGCGGTAAGGGGTTAACGGCGCCGTAAACAGCGCCGACCCTTACCACCTGAGTACGAGGTCCCTTAGCGCCATGGCGGATTTAACACCTGCTTTTAGCAGGTGTTAAAATCCATGGCGCTAAGGGACCATGGAGTTAATTACGCCACCGTAATTTACGGTGGCGTAATTAACGCCTTCCCCAGTCCCATTATGCCCTATGGGGCAAAAATGGAAATGGGGAAGGGTAAATGGGGATTGGGGACTTACCGCCCCGCCAAGGTCGGAATGGGGCGGTAAGTCCGCCAACCACCATGGCGTAAACGTAGTTTACGCCATGGTGGTAAAGTCACGGCCCAGGCGGTAACTTACCGCCTGGGTCGTAATGAGACTGTGTATCTATTTCTATGTATCTTATGTACCTATGTAACTAAGTTGGACATATCCTTATCTCTTGCGCCCTGATGCCCCAGGGTCTGGTGCGCACTATAAATAAAACAAACAAACAAAAACAAGACTGGGCCTTATCAAACTGCGATATCAGATAATCGAGTCAAACAAGGCCCAACAGGCCTGAGTGAACTCACGCGCCTGAAAGTCTCCTTGCATTACTTCATAGCTCCGCTACGGAGGTGAAACTTGCTAAGCTCATTTATGAGTCACCCCAGGAATTGCAGCCAGCGGAGTTACCGCCGGCGGAAATAGCGTCATTGCAGGAACGAAAAGCGTGCCGATGGCCATCTTTGAAAATCAAATACACTCTGAATCTTCCATTTCCTGGTGCCATGTAGAGACAAGTGTTGGTAGGAACATGTCCCAGGAAAAGGGTAAATCGAAGGTGCCACAGATAATGCTGAGGAAGCACAAGTTCAATGTGGGTGAACTGCAGATGTTGGTGGATGAGGTTGGCGCACAAGCAGAAGAGCTGACAGCGAAGGACCTCAAGGTCGTGGCAGTGGGCATTGCACCATGGGACAGTGAAGACTGCTGCAAGAGGTGGAACGACCTGAAGGCCAGGATTCGCAGCCTCATCGCCGGGCACAGGCGAGAGACATCAGCCACCATAGGTGGCCCCAGGGAACCCCTTGATATGACTCCATTGAAGGGATAGAGGGGATTAGCAGTGCCAAAGTCGGGGCAAGCAGCCAAGGGGATGCCGGTGAGTCTTTCAGTTCCCACTCCCATGTGAATGCACTGGCCAAAAGCATGGTTCCCCGGTCAGGGGAATGGGCAACCACATGGCAATCACTACAAATGCATAGTGACCACATGCATGTGCAAGGGAAGGTGAGATACTGTTGTAATGCACATGCACCATAGGGGAAATGTGCATGTGAAGCTATGGAACCATGAGAAGTGTAGTGGAGGGCAGGTCGATAAGACCCCCCTCGCATACATCTCCAACCCTAGAGGAGACTCATGACTCGTCGACGGACCCCCCTGTCCCAGGGCCCAGGTGACGGGGCGGCTGCAGACCGACACATGAGGCTGCTCACCTACGATACATGGCCCAGAATAGACTCCATTTTACATTAGGCCAACTCCATCTTGTAAACGGCACTAAGGGGGTCATTACGACCCAGGCGCTAATTGCGCCAACTTTACCACCATGGTGTAAACTACGTTTACACCATGGTGGATGGCGGATTTACCGCCCCATTCCAAGGTGAGTGGGGCGGTAAATCCCCATTTCCCATTTTCCCTTCCCCATTCCCATTTTTGCCCCATAGGGCATAATGGGAGTGGGAAGGCGCTAATTACACCACCGTAAATTACGGTGGCGCAATTAGCATCATGGCAGGTTAGCGCCATGGATTTTAACGGCTGCTAAAAGCAGCCGTTAAAATCAGAATCAGGCGTTAAGGGTTAACGACGGCGTTAACCCTTAACGCCTGGGTCGTAATGAGGCCCTAAGATCCACTTCATTCAGAGTAGCTCCCATGCACACGAAACTGCAGCCTGACCCTCATTTGACCGTGCCACACTATTTTTCAGAGATTGCTCAGCATCCATAAATACGGAAACAGGAGAGAAACATGTGGGAATAGCTGTTGAACGGTTAGAAGATGGTGAGTACAAGGTATTAGTATAACAACGCCTGACTGCCCACTTTTCGGTGCAAGCTGCAGAGTTAATAGCACTGATTGAAGCACTATGTGCTGCAAAAGGATGTGCTGTGACAATCTACACAGACTCAGCCTACATGACAATAACAGTGCATGGAGGGCTGGCAAGGTGGGGGAGGAGGGGTTTCAATAGAGCTGACTGGTCCCCTGTGCAGCATGCAGAACTTCTGAAAGACCTCATACAGGCATTAAAAGATCCCACAGTGGTAGCAATAGTAAACTTCCAGGCACATACCGCTAACACAGATTACATCTCTTTGGGGACGCTGCTGCAAAAGAAGCCTCGTACTTAGTAAAAGAGAGGACAGGTGAGTACCTAATGAGAAAACAAATGGAAGAAGACCTTCCAGAAGGGTACAGTAGTATGCCAGTGTCGGAAATACTAGAGCTACAAGAGGTAGGAACGAAAGAAGAAACTGAGCTGCGGGAAAAGAGAGGATGCAGCCAGTCAGCAACTGATTTGTTATGGCGACAGAACAATACAGGAAAGGTGGTAATGCCCACTATATTGTTAGAAATAACATTCCAACAACTACACTTCCCAGCACACAATGCAAAACAACACATTGCTGCAGAAATACAAGAACACTGGTTCATCCCCGGGTTGCGGGAACAGCTCTTAAAATTGACAATGGAATGTACAACGTGCCAGATTTACAATTCAGGAATGACTTTGAGAACACTAAGAGGAACAATACCAAAGCCAATAGGTCCATTCAGAGAGCTGCATATTGATTATGCAGATATGGGGGAACGGTGCAATGGGGCCAGATACATGATAGTGGTAGTTTGCCCCTTTTCAAGGTGGGTGGAGGCAGGACCCTGTGCCCGACCAGATGCCACGTGCGCTGCAAAGTTCCTGGTGAGGGAAGTATTCCCCGGCTGGGGAATTTGTGAAGTAATTCACTCAGACAACGGCACACACTTTGTTAATGACCTCTTTAAGGAAGAGACATCAATGCTGGGCATAAAACACAAATTATGCTCGATTTATCACCAGCAAAGCAATGGCGTGGTGGAAAAAATAAATGGCCTATTGAAAGGTAGACTCTCAAAAATTTGCTTTACATTAAAGAAAAACTGGGTACATTGCCTCCCCTTAGCATTGTTTGAGCTGAGAAATCAGCCCAGCAAAGACCACCACCTGTCACCACATGAAATCGTGACAGGGAGGAGAATGCACACCGCCAATTCACCCCTTCGCAGTCAGATGCCCACAAAAGTGCCACCGTGTTGGGAGAAGAATATAACGAATACCTGTCAAAATTAACCAAAGCCGCCCGCATGATTGCGAGACAGCTAGCACCACCATTCACAACAGAAGGAGAAGCAGAGGAACAAACACAAAATGAAGAAATACCAACAGGGCAGTTAGAGCCAGGAGAAATTATATATGTTAGGAGTTTCGTACGTAGGTGGAATGCTCCAAGGTTTTATGGCCCATATGAGGTAGTGTATTGCACACCAACGGCAGTGAAAGTTAAGGGCCTAAGATATTGGATACATTTGAGAGACGTGAGAAAAGCCTATGACAGTGTGAACACAACTAGTAGCACAGGAACAGATGAAGTTCACGGAGCACAGGAGTAAAAATTATGACAATATAGCAACATGAACATACCACTCCCCAGTGCGACCGAAAAAGCTAATGTGAAGGTGCCAAAGAGTATATAAGTGAACCAAATACTTGAATATAAACATATAACAAAATGTGAAAATGCCAATATAAATAAGTCAACAATTTTCTTCTTTGCTCTCTCATTCTCCACCTTTCTCTATCAGTAGTCCCTTTTCCCTTTCCTCTTCCTCTCTCCCTCTCTTTCCTTTGTATCTCTTCTTCCTCTCTCCCTCTCTTTCTTTTGTATCCCCTCATTATGTCATTATGAATAACATTACTGCACAAATATGCTTAATGCACTTTATTGTTTTAATGTATAGGAGAAACCATGGCAACGGACAGGCGACCTGCAACGACTAGAGATAGGGAACCTAGCAATAGAAATGTTTCTTTTAATTTGCGTAGATATTCGTATGAGTGTGGTTTGACTGTATGTGCAATTTTATTTTTTGCAATAATGTTTGGGCTCGTCACATATTGGACCATTGCATTTATTTCAATTAAAATAAATGAGGGGGGGGAGAAATTAAACAACCATGAGAAATGAAACAGAAATGTTTAAAGAAGGGGATTATTTAATCTGAGATGGTTTCAAATTTTTATGGGCATATGGCCCTCGGAATGACACCAAGCCTCCAACCCCTCAGCATGATACAAAAAACTTTAGCATATATGAATTAAATGATCGTGATCCCTCTACCATTTCTTGGTTATACACCACAAATGCAACTCCGCCCACACAAACAGTCAGTCCCTCTACACATAATGATGATGTTACAGATAGAACAAAAGAAAATGCGGAAATGGCTAACAACTTTATATGACGAGTGGGCAAAGGGAGGGGCAGGGGACAGAGAAGCAGTGCTGCAAGCAGCAAGGAACACTAAAAAAGCCCTAAAGAACGGCAGAAGGAGGGTAGTGGGGAGGAATAAGTATGACGAGTACTCTGGCCTAGGGCTGGACACAATAGAGGACCCCCGACACCCACATCAGTCCAATAAATGGTAGGCAGACATGAGCTCCACAGCAAAACAAATGACAAATGAGAGCTGCTATGTGTGCTCATTGATTCCCCACGCATCAGGTACACCCAAGGTCTTATTGCCACAAGAATTGCCTCTTACTGATGCCCAATGTCTCCTTCATCTTACCCTGTGCAGAATTAAGAACACCTTCCAGGCACACACAGTTTCTGTTGAAATAACGGACAATGAGAAAACGTGCTACTCACAAGCAAAAGGAGTGGTGTGCCTAAGAGAAGCATTTTTTGTAATAAGAGGAACATTATTTTCAGAAAACAAATGGAAAGATGACGTGATAACATGCAAAGCAGAAGCACTATGAGGGCTGCAAGCAGAGAAGCTGAAATGGATCGAAAGAACATGTACCCCAGCCTGGACCGAACACATATCAAAGCTAACATGGGTGAGCGCGATCGAAAAACCATTCAAACTACAGAAGGAAATAGAGTATGAACTGTGCTTCCGAGGAGAAGGAAAGATGGACATAGGGACGAATAAAAACTGCAGCAAAACGCTCACGATTCCTGATATGTAAAAAGGGACAGGAACCCTCATGGACACTTACTAGGTGTGCGGCAAACAAGCTTATCTGCACCTTCCACCATCATGGAGGGGCACATGCTCCATGGCCATGCTCCATTCCACTCTTATGGCGATCCCAGAAAGCCACATCGGAGACGGACGGATACAAGCAGCTCGAAATACAGAGGAGGCACAACAGACAGAAGAACCACAACTGTATGCCGTATCGAAGGACAATGCCAAAGGGGTCGTATCCAGGTGATGAAGGTCGTCCAACTACATATCCAAGGCCTCCTCAGAACTGCTGCCACAAATCCCAGACCGGTATAGACTATTCAGCTCAGCAGAAACCTTCTTCGCCTCCCTCGTCCCCAGCATCCAGGCACGAGCAAATGCAAAATGGCTGCAAATCACGAGCTGGGAGCTGATCCAATTGGCCAACGACACTGAAGAAGGGTTCAACATGATCAAGGTGGAGCTAAGGGCCCTAAGACTAATGACAATGCAGAACAGGTACGTCCTAGACCTGTTAACAGCGATGGATGGCGGTGTTTGCCAAAAAATTGTAAGTGCATGCTGCACATTCGTACCTTCTGAAGATGCAGATAATGGTACTCCATGGCACGTCATCACCGCAGTGCATAACTTGAGGGAACGGATGAAGAAAGAATGAGGCGCAGAGTCAAGTACTTGGTTGGACCACCTCTTTTCATGGGTTCCTTCCTGGATGGGACTGGCTGTCAAAATACTAATGCCCATGATCGTATTTTACTCCTGATTTTTTGTGCGTGTCAACTGGGTCTTCGATGCTGCGCAGATGCGATACCCAAGGGAGCAATGATGATGGTGACTGTGGGCAACGCTAGAGGAGTGGCAAGAGTCAAACAAGAAGCAAAGGTACAGACTGGGGAAGCGGCCGAGTCAAAATTTAGAATGGTCCCAATATACTATGACAGGGATATAGTAGATAGATTATATCACACTACAATAAAGGAACCTTTAGAATGAGAATGGTACACAGATGTATGGGTGGATCTGGAGGGAGATAGGGGATGTATATATATATGTCTTGCACACCAGATGAATATGCTAGAAGGGGGGAAACCCTCTGGGGCGTGTGTAGGGCCTGGATGCCCATTAAAGGAACCCCGGCGTGGGAAGAGGCAATGTTAGCTGAAAAGGAACGAGAACGTCTAGGAGAGCTACGTTATTCGTTACTTAAGTAACGAAAGGGGGAAATGTAGGGGAGGGCAGGTCGATAAGACCCCCCCCCTCACATACATCTCCAACCCTAGAGGAGACTCATGACTCGTCGATGGCCTCCCCCTGTCCCAGGGCCCAGGTGACGGGGCGGCTGCAGACCGACACATGAGGCTGCTCACCTATGATACATGGCCCAGAATAGACTCCATTTTACATTAGGACAACTCCATCTTGTAAATGGCACTAAGATCCACTTCATTCAGAGTAGCTCCCATACACACGAAACTGCAGCCTGACCCTCATTTGTCCGTGCCACACTTCCCCAGCCTCCACCTCATGGTAGATCCATTGAAGGCCTGTTCTCACGAGCAACCAGACACGAACAAACAACAAAATAAACACTGTAACATTTCAGCCTTCCGCAGTACATCACTGCCCCAGCCGTGACCGCACGGGTTTTGAAAGTAACTGAAACCAGCTCAGCACTGGCTGACCTGACCCTGCACCCAGCCCCAAGACAATACATGGCGCCCCTCACCCCCACGAGCCCCCCAAACCTCCGGTGTGATGGAATATTCTAGCTAGAAGTGCCAAAAACATTTTTTTGGCTACTCTAGCTAGAAGTGCCAAAAAACTCACAGCAGCCAACGTCAGCACACTACTCAACGTGCCCTGTCTAAAGCCCCCTTTCTCATCAGACCCTAATACACTCGCTGAAATATTTAAAGATTCCATCACAAGGGCAGTCAACACTGCCGCCCCCCTAGAAAGCAAAAAAGAGAAAAAATCCTTCCACTCCAACTCCTGGTTCTCTGAGGATCTTCAATCAATGCGCACAGACAAACGCCAAGCGCTTAAAAATTGGCAACGTAATCCCTGCGACAACACAAAAGATATATTCAAAGCCATAGCCAAAAAATACAAAGAGGCCATCTTCCTAGCTAAATCCGAAGCCTACAACCAGCGCATCACCACGGCTAACTCTCAATCTAAAGAGCTATTCTGTATCTTTAAAGAACTAACCATACCTCCCACATGCCCAGACGAGATCGTCAAGGACGAGGCTTGGTGCACAGGTATACAAACAGCCATGCTAGAAAAAAATCTACCTCCTCCAAAAAAAGATATCACACCACTACAACTCCTTACCCAAACAAAGCTCACAGACACTCATGAAACCTAATGTCAAAGCCAACAACATACCCAGGTTCACCTTCACCGAAATCTCCATTACTGAGGTCATCAACATCCTTAAACATCTCAAACCCTCACTATGTAAGGGTGATGTATGCCCCCCAAAAATCATCAAAGAATGTGCTGAGCAGCTCGCACCTATCCTCACTGCGTTCAACAACGCATCATTTAGGTCAGAATAGTCCCAGACACCCTCAAAGAGGCCTGGGTGCGCCCCCTCCTAAAAAAACCTACACTTGACCTCGCGAACCCCAACAACTATCGACCCATAACCACAGTTCCATTCCTTCTAAAATTACTTGACAAAGCCGCACATATACAGACCCAACACTACCTGGAACCTAACGCAATCCTAGGTAAAAGGCAATCTGGATTCCGTAAGGGACATGGAACTGAAACCGCCCTTCTAGACCTAAAATACGAAATCACCAACATCTTCGACAAAGGCAAGCCCGCTCTCCTCCTCCTCCTCGACCTATCAGCAGCATTTGACCTGGTAGATCACAACACTCTCACTAACCATCTAACACATGCAGCACACTTTTCTAAAAACGCTGCCTCATGGGTAACCTCCTTCCTACAAGGCAGAGCTATGAAAGTCTTCTCCAACACAGCTCATTCAGCGCCATCCATCATCCAAGTTTATCTGAAATGTATGGCAACCCGTAACGATAAGAGAGCCCGAAAATACCATAGTATACTATGTATTGTCCTCTTGGCACACAATACAACCTAATGCTACCTCCTGTTCGTATGTTGACTGTCAATAAATAACATTGTGCTAAAATGATAAAACTCTCAAGCCTGTAAACCCATTAATGTAAATATGTATGCATGATCTTAGACGATCCAAGTGTTGGTATTTACCCCTCACCAAAGGTATGATACGCTGCCCTGTGCAGAGACAGGCCCTGAGCTGCAAGGCCATCTCCCCCTTCTCCCGCCCAGGCCCTCCAGGGATAGCTGGTGTTTAAATAGCACAGCTTGGCCTCCCCTCCCATTCTCACTGGGCCCGATCCAAGCATTCACCTCCCCCATGGCAGAGGCTGTCACAGCCGGCTGTATGAATTATGACCTACCTGGTCCTAAATCCCACCGTCTCCAGGGCACCAGCTCCATGCCCCCCACGGCCCATTAGTATCCCCGCTAACCCCAAGTTAATGGCTACGAAGGGGGGAGCCTACCCTTGTACCAATAGATTGTAATACCATCCTTCACTACACCCATCAGGACAGGGTAATTTAATGACCCCTCCTGCATCCCTGCCCCTGCGCATGGACCCATGGGGCCAACTTATTTTCAAGCTGCCACTGCAACAGATGTGCAAGGACACTTCCCACTACATATCAGTATCACTGTCTCCTCCTGAGTATAAGGTCATGGTACCATCATAAATTATAAGGTAACTGATAGTTCATAATGGACTGAATGGATGTGAGTGTGTGACAGCAAGGGCAAAGTGTTAGACAAGGCACCAATCATCACTGCAAGTTGTGTCCGGCCCGGCGCTCCACCCTGATGAGCCCAGCTGACCATCCACTCCTCGTGGCACTGCATGGACGTCCGCCAATCCTGGAGCAACAACCCTATATGATGTATACTAGCTAGTCGACGCCACCCAATCCCTGAGATTATGTGCCCCCTATAGTGTGAGTCATGCATGACGTAGTTTTGTAATAAGTAGGACTGTCTTCGCTATTGTCATTCAGAGCGCTCTCGGAGTCTGCAGAGTTCTTTGCATGCCCTATTTTGATTTAGATAAAGATCCCTTTTGCTATCACCCGCACTTATCTTGGTCTCATTCCCTCCTGGGGTGTGTCTTTCATTGCCTCTCTGTCAATGGGGGGTGCGGTTTGGGGACGCTCCCATTCAGAAGCACCCATGTGTGCTGTGAAATTCCATGTTGCAAAGTGAACCCCAAGCGCCACCACAACAACCTATAATGGCAGGCCAACAGACAATGTGCCCCTGCATGTGCCGTGTACACCCTTGTACACCCTCAGCAGACACTACTCCCATATTGCATTAGCTGTACTCATTGGCCTGAAGCCGAGCCCGCCCATCATACAAGATGTGTGTAGGAATGTCTACCCAACTCATGCAAGATATGATATGATATGGCATTCATAACACGCCTATACATAAGTGTTTTAAGGCGCGAAGAGGCAAGGGAGGGGAAACAAAGGGAGGACAGACAACGATCCTACTAGGCCAGGTGTCATTCAGATCACGCAAGTGCCTGGGAAGGGGGAAGGGGAAAATGTGTGGGAGAGGGGGATGGACAGTGCAGTACATGAGCATAGAATAATAAATTAAGTAACGGCCATCAGGTGGCAAGCCCAAGGTGTGTGCAGACATCAGGTGTCAAGTGCTGGTAGTGGGACTGTAGGGATACAGAAACAGTCCCCAAGTGTGGGGGTTGTCAGGCAGGCAGTGCAGGTGGGAGTGACTGGAGGGGGAGGTACCTGGGCCCGAGAACAGAGGGTGGCCAGGTGATCAGTGCCGATTCAGATTCAGCCAGGAGGTCAGCAGGGGAGAGGAGAAGAAAAGGCAGAAGCAAACAGAAAGGTTTTGAGGTGTTTCCGGAACCAGAGATGGTTCTCCTCAAGTTTTAGGGAGGCAGGGAGGCTGTTCCAGAGGGAGGCCCCAGCCGAAGAAAGAGATCTACCACCAACTCGTTGCTTGGAGAAGCGACTGACCCTTAGGGAGTTGGAGGCGGATGAGCGAAGAGCTCGAGAGGGAAGATATTTAGGAAGAGAGAGTTGAAGGTATTGGGGCCCCAGTCCCCAGAAGCCCTTGTGGACAATGCAGAAGGTTTTGAACTTGATCCTCACAGCCACTGGGAGCCAGTGCAGAGATTTCAGTCTTGGAGAGATACGATCCCTGGGCTTGAGGACAAGGACGAGTCTTGCAGTCCTGTTCTGGATGAATTGCAGAGGGCGGAGCGTAGAAGCAGGCAGATTTAGAAAGGGGCTGTTGCAGTAGTCTACCCTAAAGAGAACCAGAGCTCTGGAGACAGCTTCTGGGGGAAGGAGAGGAAAAGAATACCTCTGAGGCGGTGCAGCTGGTAGTGTGAGCTCTTAGAGATGTCAGATGTGAGCAAGATGTCTGACAGCATGTCTGTATCCACCCAACATGTTTACAGTTGACTCAGGCTGAAGAGACAGGGCCCTCCACTGCCAAGAGACATCCACCGCTAGCAACGTATCTACCACCACCACTGCACAGGCTGGCAATGGGAGTAGCACGAGTAAGAGCAGGAGGGAGGCACCAAGGCCACATGACTCCAGCCCCAGGTCAACCATGCATAGCGTGGGGACAGGCACTGTTCCCACAAGTGTGTTTAATTTCCCCTCCACCAGCTCTGCAGATGGCACGGGAGGCACCACACATGCTGCCGCAGGTGCAGCACCCCCAGAAGTTGTGACCGCCACACCACAGCCGACACCTGTGGAGATCCCTGAGGAGCAACATGGTGCTATTCTCACACCTGCACCCACCCATCTGCCCCCTGAAGCCCACTTGCCACCTGTGTCAGACAGCCATTACAAGCACCAGGCTGAGCCAGACACAGGGACTGGTGGCACTCCAGATAATGAGGAAGATAACACAGGCTTCAGGTCACCCTGCTTTAGCCCTGGCCCTCTACTAAGTCAACAGCCTATGCCACAGCACTCACTGGCTGCAATCCGGGTGTGGCTGGATGCCATGGGACAGTGGCAGGTCACAATAGATAACCTTGCATAGCTGCATGTGCAGCACATGTAGGCCATCAGGGACAGTGTCCAGGGATTGTCCAGGAGGATTGCCAGGTCCTTGGACCACCAGTACTGACAGCTGTTCATGGCGACTGCTGCCATCACATCAGTGGGCCAGAGGATGAGGGAGCACACGGAGGGTGTGCCGGCCTTTGCGCATTCATGCATTCAAGCATGCTCCTTACAATGCAACACATCGGGGGCCAGAAATCTGAGCCTTCCACCTCCATCACCTCCACAGAGGGGTCCTTGCCTGCCATTCAGTGCCCAAGCAGGCTGGCACGAGGTAACAGAAGTGACATGACAGTGACATGTGGGTTGCAAGGGCTGCTGGGGATTAGGGAGGTGGTTGGCAAGGGCTGTTGGGGATTGTGGAGGTGCATGGCAAGGGCTGTTGGGGATTACTGAGGTGGTTGGCAAGGGCTGCTGGGGATTAGGGAGGTGGGTGGCAAGAGCTGTTGGGGATTAGTGATGTGGGTGGCCAGGGCTGTTGGGGATTAGGGAGGTGGGTGGCAAGGGCTGCTGGGTATTAGGGAGGTGGGTGGCAAGGGCTGTTGGGGATTAGTGAGGTGGGTGGCCAGGGCTGTTGGGGATTAGGGAGGTGGGCTGCAAGGGCTGCTGGGGATTAGTGAGGTGGATGGCAAGGGCTGTTGGGGATTGGGGAGGTGGTTGACAAGGGCTGTTCGGGATTAGGGAGGTGGGTGGCAAGGGTTGTTGGGGGTTGGGGAGGTGCATGACAAGGGCTGCTGGGGATTAGGGAGGTGGGTGGCAAGGGCTGTTGGGGATTAGTGAGGTGGGTGGCCAGGGCTGTTGGGGATTAGGGAGGTGGGCCATAAGGGCTGCTGGGGATTAGTGAGGTGGATGGCAAGGGCTGTTGGGGATTGGGGAGGGGGTTGACAAGGGCTGTTGGGGATTAGGGAGGTGGGTGGCAAGGGTTGTTGGGGGTTGGGGAGGTGCATTGCAAGGGCTGTTGGGGATTAGTGACGTGGGTGGCAAGGGCTGTTGGGGATTAGGGAGGTGGGTGGCAAGGGCTGTTGGGGATTGGGGAGGTGGTTGGCAAGGGCTGTTGGGGATTAGGGAGGTGGGTGGCAAGGGTTGTTGGGGATTTGAGGAGGTGCTTGGCCAGGGCTGTTGGGGATTAGTGAGGTGGGTTGCAGGGGCTGCTGGGGATTAGTGAGGTGGATGGCAAGGGCTTTTGGGGATTGGGGAGGTGGGTGGCAAGGGCTGTTGGGGATTGGGGAGATGGTTGGCAAGGGCTGCTGGGGATTAGGGAGGTGGGTGGCAAGGGTTGTTGGGGATTGGGGAGGTGCATGGCAAGGGCTGTTGGGGATTAGTGAGGTGGGTTGCAAGGGCTGCTGGGGATTAGTGAGGAGGATGACAAGGGCTGCTGGGGATTAGTGAGGTGGATGGCAAGGGCTTTTGGGGATTGGGGAGGTGCATGGCAAGGGCTGTTGGGGATTAGTGAGGTGGGTTGCAAGGGCTGCTGGGGATTAGTGAGGTGGATGGCAAGGGCTTTTGGGAATTGGTGAGGTGGGTGGCAAGGGCTGTTGGGGATTGGGGAGGTGGTTGGCAAGGGCTGCTGGGGATTAGGGAGGTGGGTGGCAAGGGTTGTTGGGGATTGGGGAGGTGCATGGGAAGGGCTGTTGGGGATTAGTGAGGTGGGTGGCAAGGGCTGTTGGGGATTAGTGAGGTGGGTGGCAAGGGCTGCTAGGGATTAGTGAGGTGGGTGGCAAGGGCTGTTGGGGATTGGGGAGGTGGTTTTCAAGGGCTGTTGGGGATTAGTGAGGTGGGTGGCAAGGGCTGCTGGGGATTAGTGAGGTGGGTGGCAAGGGCTGTTGGGGATTGGGGAGGTGGTTGGCAAGGGCTGTTGGGGATTACTGCGGTGGGTGGCAAGGGCTGCTGGGGATTAGTGAGGTGGGTGGCAAGGGCTGTTGGGGATTGGGGAGGTGGTTGGCAAGGGCTGTTGGGGATTAGTGAGGTGGGTGGCAAGGGCTGCTGGGGATTAGTGAGGTGGGTGGCAAGGGCTGCTGGGGATTAGTGAGGTGGGTGGCCAGGGCTGTTGGGGATTGGGGAGGTGGTTGGCAAGGGCTGTTGGGGATTTGGGGAGGTGGGTGACAATGGCTGTTGGGGATTTGGGGAGGTGCATGGCAAGGGCTGTTGGGGATTAGTGAGGTGCATGGCAAGGGCTGTTGGGGATTAGTGAGGTGGGTTGCAAGGGCTGCTGGGGATTAGTGAGGAGGATGACAAGGGCTGCTGGGGATTAGTGAGGTGGATGGCAAGGGCTTTTGGGGATTGGGGAGGTGCATGGCAAGGGCTGTTGGGGATTAGTGAGGTGGGTTGCAAGGGCTGCTGGGGATTAGTGAGGTGGATGGCAAGGGCTTTTGGGAATTGGTGAGGTGGGTGGCAAGGGCTGTTGGGGATTGGGGAGGTGGTTGGCAAGGGCTGCTGGGGATTAGGGAGGTGGGTGGCAAGGGTTGTTGGGGATTGGGGAGGTGCATGGGAAGGGCTGTTGGGGATTAGTGAGGTGGGTGGCAAGGGCTGTTGGGGATTAGTGAGGTGGGTGGCAAGGGCTGCTAGGGATTAGTGAGGTGGGTGGCAAGGGCTGTTGGGGATTGGGGAGGTGGTTTTCAAGGGCTGTTGGGGATTAGTGAGGTGGGTGGCAAGGGCTGCTGGGGATTAGTGAGGTGGGTGGCAAGGGCTGTTGGGGATTGGGGAGGTGGTTGGCAAGGGCTGTTGGGGATTACTGAGGTGGGTGGCAAGGGCTGCTGGGGATTAGTGAGGTGGGTGGCCAGGGCTGTTGGGGATTGGGGAGGTGGTTGGCAAGGGCTGTTAGGGATTTGGGGAGGTGGGTGACAATGGCTGTTGGGGATTTGGGGAGGTGCATGGCAAGGGCTGTTGGGGATTAGTGAGGTGGGTTGCAAGGGCTGTTCGGCATTGGGGAGTTGGGAGGGTATGGCTGTTGGGGATGGGTGCTCACCACACTTGATAATTACAACACACTTTAACTCAAAGAAATGCAAAGACATTCCTTTTTGTGTCAAGGTGATTTGTTCAAAAATGTGCATATCTACTTAAGTATGAGCTATGTGAAAATTAGTGTGTCTAGGAAAAATGTTCTATCTATCATAGGACACATATGTCAGTCACAGTGCATTGAGGAAGCATATCATGTTACATGTCTTGTTGAAGGACGCTCTCTTGATGTCGTTAGGTAGCATTTGTACAGCGTGGTTTACATTCCCAGTAATTCAATGATGTGTGACATACTACGGGGGTACATGTGCATTGTCACTTAGAGCGAAACACTGTGGACAGACCTCATGAACAAGTTGTGCCAGACATGGCCTGTGATAGAAAATGTGCATGTTGTCTGTGTTGGGCCTGTGGTTTGCTGGGCAGGCAAGTAGTGCCCTGCTGGGTTATTTGTTGTACTTGCTCATTTTGTGGTTTGTTCATTCCTGCCACAATGGATCCATATGGTTTGCAGTGATATGATATGATATGATATGATAGTTTATTTATATAGTGCCTATACACAATGGGCCTCATTCCAACGTGTGCGGCCACGGAAAAAACGGTGCCGGTAAGGGACCGGCACCGTTCATTCCGGGCCGCCACAATACGAGGTCTGCAGCAGGACCCGCTCTTCATGCCTGGTCAGACCAGACGTGAAGAGCGGGACCCGCTAGCAGACCAGGATGCTAACAACAGGCACGTCATTAACGGGCCCGTTGTTAGCATCCTCCCCATTCCCATTGAGCCCTATGGCGGCTCAAATGGGAATGGGAACGTACCGGGTCTGGGTCCCACGAAAGGGAATTGCCGGGCCCTCCAAGGTCAGAATGGCCCGGTAAATCCCCTTTTGCGATACCCGGACCCTAGTTTGGAGGTAGCCATACCGCTAAAAGCGGCATGGGTACCTCCAAACTCATAATGAGGCCCAATGTGTTTCAAAGCACTTCAAGACAATGGAGGGAACAAGGGAAAATACAATGACATTGTTACAGGCCATGAACAGTAAGGATGTGACATTAACTATCGTACTTGGCCTGATGACATTTCAGAGGAGGGGAGGAGATAGGAAAAGGGAGAGGAGGAGAGAACAGAGAGTAAGCAGTCAAAAAGAGTGGAGAAACAAGAGGATAGAGCGAATACAATTGCAGAAGTCAGTAGTAACACATAGGGCCTCATTACGACTCAGGCGGTAAGGGTTTTACGACGGCGTAAACAGCGCCGACCCTTACCGCCTGAGTACGAGGTCCCTTAGCGCCATGGCGGATTTAACACCTGCTTTTAGCAGGTGTTAAAATCCATGGCGCTAAGGGACCATGGAGTTAATTACGCCACCGTAATTTACGGTGGCGTAATTAACGCCTTCCCCACTCCCATTATGCCCTATGGGGCAAAAATGGGAATGGGGAAGGGTAAATGGGGATTGGGGACTTACCGCCCCGCCAAGGTCGGAATGGGGCGGTAAGTCCGCCAACCACCATGGCGTAAACGTAGTTTACGCCATGGTGGTAAAGTCACGGCCCAGGCGGTAACTTACCGCCTGGGTCGTAATGAGGCCCATAATGTTGCAAGCTAGGATATAAGATGAAGGTGGGAACAGCATGATTCAGGGCCACCATGAGTACAAGATTTAAAGGAAGTCCAGCATGAGAGTTGAGAAAGGGTGTCGCACCGTGAATCAATGAAGTCCAAAAAAGTAAAATCCAGCATTGGCTACAAGATGTGATGGTGAAGCCAGAATGTATGAGGACAGACTCCTGAAGAAGTAGGCTGGAGTGGGTGGAGCAGGGTAGAAGAATCAAGCAACACAGACAACACCTGTGTGTGAGAAGGGTGGGGGGCACAAGGGAACATCACAGTAGGACCAGAGGGGATGGGGATGGCCTGCGGGGACAGAGGGAGTAAACATATGTTGGTGCATGCTTACCTGCTGTCTGAGCATGGGGTCGGGCCCTGGGTCATGCTGGTCCAAGCATGGACAAACAGGAATTGCCCTTTTCTTTGTCAGCCCTTTACTTCGGACGCCCGGGCTTGTACATGCCATCAGTGTTTGGCACTATTGCTTGGTCATTTTGCAGTGATGAAATGTTGCATTGGCTGCGTAGGTATGTGTGCCCTATGGATTCTGGTTCCTGTAGTAATCTGTTCGTGCAGGTTGTTTGTTGGGGCATTATGAATTGCTGTCATGCTATTGTATAGTCCTGCTAGGTCTAGTCCTGTGGGTCTAGTCCTGTGGGTTGGTGGAGGTCATGTGCAGCGTGAGAGGGCAGGTCCTGCATTTACTGGGCTTTGACAGGGCATGCATTGATCAGTAGTAGTGATGTTCCATTGCGCCTCTTCACATGGCATATCATTGGTGCTGCAAGATTGTATTGTGTGGCGGCGCGTGTTCTCACTCAGCATCCATGTCTGTTGCCCTCTGTGGCTCTCAATATGCGCAGGTAGGTTGCTGTTACAGAGGACCATGGCATTGTTGGTGGTTTCAGGGAAGTATGCGCAGCAGTATGTTTTTGTCAAGTCAGCCTCGTATTTCACCAGCCCATTCATGGAGTGGAGCTGCTTCCTGTTGACGTTTGCCTTTTGGATGCCTTGGGGTGCGGGGTACAAACTATGCCACATGGGTGCAGTCAAGTGAGGTAATCACTTTCGACATGTGGGCTGCTGCATAGATATGTGCCTTTGTGGCATTTAGCTGTTCCAGGGTTGCGGGTAGAGATATGTGCACAGGAATGCATCCAACATCTGCCTGAGCACAAGTGTACAAGTGGGCTGGAACATGCCATGCAGCATGCCCACAGTGTGCTGGAAGGTGCATGTGGCAAGAAAATGGCATGCATGTTCCAGTTACCGATGGCCAATGGCAGCATGTTGTTTGGAAGTGTGTTTGGGGCCAGTGCAGGCCTTATGTAACCTTTCTGAGTGGTTTGAGTGCACTGTGTTTTTGGCAGAATTACTGATGATTTTCAATGCTAGGCAGTATTTCAACTTCTTAGGAGGCAGAAGTACCATCTGATGATGTCGGTAATTCTGCCAAAGCTAATTCAACTAGTGGAATTAGTGCCAACCTCTTCTTCGGCAGTGTGTTGAAAGTGGTGGTAATTTCGTCACCGGCACTTTTACTGTATACCGCCAAACTCATAATGAGTCCCTTAATCTAAGATATGGAAATGTGATTTCATAAGGTGTACATTTCCTGCTTGCTGAGAAAATTAAGCAGGGGTTTGATACACTAGTTGTAATGAAGAATGAGGCAAGTTCTGCCACATGTCACTTGGAACATTCCTGAAGGTGGCAGAAGGTTCTAGGCAAGGGAACCTCAGTGGGTCTGCCTCAGAATGGAACATGTCTCTGCCCGCCTGGCTGAGGAGTGTGGTGAGCCAGAAGTAAGAGTCAGACCACTGGACCTGGTTTAAACAGAAGATGTTTATTAACTTAAGTGAAACCCCCTACCTTACCTGGCCCAATTGCTACAATGGTGTTCCCTATCTACAACTGAAAAACCTAAGGTCCTCGTCAGGATCTTCAGTCAACATAAAACGTCTCTCCTCAATCTGAAACATAATGTAACTAATTGGCCCTGACACTGTATACAAATTAAAAGACCTAACATACATTCCTATTAGGCTTAGGGTCTTGTAGCTGACCCCACCTCGCTTAGCAGTTCTTGAAAAGAACTGTTCATAGAAAAGAAGTGATCTTCATGGGTCTCTGTATTTGGCCTTGCCAACAGTCCTTTGCACAAAAGTCACTTAGTTTTGCAGCAGTTCATGAAAACATGATTTCCCTTTCAGTCCTCCACAAACATAGAGGTTTCACTGAAGCAGACAAAAGGGTACTTCTCTCGTTCCCAGCTAAATACTTTTGATTCCTCCTTTTTAGGGCAACTATGCCTCTTCCCAGAAGTAGTCAGTGTGTGTGTCATGTTCAACTTTCTCTCTAGGACCTCCTGGCCCACCTCGTATTCCGTATGTTGGCTTAGTTGCTTTAGGCCTTTTCTGGGCCGTCTAGCCCCTTTGCTTACACCCTGCTTGGGGGTTCCGTTCCCCAATTTCTAGACAGTTCCACAGAGTCTCGGGGTTCCCTTCCCCAAGTTCAGGACAGTTCTACAAAGTCTCTCAGGGTTCCCTTCCCCAAGTTGAAGAATATCCAGAGTTCAAAACAAAACAGTTCACCAAGGTATCCTTCCCAACCTCCTTACCAGACCTACTTCCCCAGTTTCACCAATCCACGTTTGTAATCACACAAGTCTCTTTCTGCACATTATCATTGACTTGCTCCTCTTTGTGCCAATATTCTAGCCATCAAAGCTCTGCTACTTTTCGATGTGGAGCACTCGGTCTGGCACAGTTAACAGACTACACAGTCCACCCATCACATGTCACACAACCAATGCTCTTTTCTTGGCTGTGATTGATTAGCATCATTGTCATGCAGTGGTCCCCTCAGTGTAGATGTAGTTGGCAGACCACACTGTCCACCATCACATGTCACGCAACCGATGCTCTTTTCTTGGCTGTGATTGATCAGCGTCATTTTCATGCAGGGGTTCCCTCGGTCTAGATGTAGTTGCCAGACCACACTGTCCACCCATCACATGTCACGCAACCGATGCTCTTTTCTTGGCTGTGATTGATCAGCATCATTTTCATGCAGGGGTCCCCTCAGTGTAGATGTAGTTGGCAGACCACACTGTCCACCATCACATGTCACGCAACCGATGCTCTTTTCTTGGTTGTGATTGATCAGCATCATTGTCATGCAGGGGTCCCCTCAGTGTAGATGTAGTTGGCAGACCACACGGTCCATGGTCCACCCATCACATGTCACACAACCGATGCTCTTTTCTTGGCTGTGATTGATAATCATCATTTTCATGCAGGGGTCCCCTCAGTGTAGATGTAGTTGGCAGACCACACTGTCCACCCATCACATGTCACGCAACCAATGCTCTTTTCTTGATTGTGAGTGATCAGCATCATTTTCATGCAGGGGTGCCCTCAGTCTAGATGTAGTTGGCAGACCACACGGTCCATGGTCCACCCATCACATGTCACACAACCGATGCTCTTTTCTTGGCTGTGATTGATCAGCATCATTGTCATGCAGTGGTCCCCTCAGTGTAGATGTAGTTGGCAGACCACACTGTCCACCCATCACATGTCACGCAACCAGTGCTCTTTTCTTGGTTGTGATTGATCAGCATCATTTTCATGCAGGGGTCCCCTCAGTCTAGATGTAGTTGGCAGACCACACAATCCAAGGTCCACCCATCACATGTCACGCAACCGATGCTCTTTTCTTGGTTGTGAGTGATCAGCATCATTTTCATGCATGGATCCCCTCGGTCTAGATGTAGTTGGCAGACCACACTGTCCATCCATCACATGTCACGGAACCGAGGCTCTTTTCTTGGCTGTGATTGATCAGCATAATTTTCATGCAGGGGTCCCCTCAGTGTAGATGTAGTTGGCAGACCACACTGTCCACCCATCACATGTCACGCAACCGATGCTCTTTTCTTGGTTGTGATTGATCAGCATCATTGTCATGCAGGGGTCCCCTCAGTGTAGATGTAGTTGGCAGACCACACGGTCCATGGTCCACCCATCACATGTCACACAACCGATGCTCTTTTCTTGGCTGTGATTGATAATCATCATTTTCATGCAGGGGTCCCCTCAGTGTAGATGTAGTTGGCAGACCACACTGTCCACCCATCACATGTCACGCAACCAATGCTCTTTTCTTGATTGTGAGTGATCAGCATCATTTTCATGCAGGGGTGCCCTCAGTCTAGATGTAGTTGGCAGACCACACGGTCCATGGTCCACCCATCACATGTCACACAACCGATGCTCTTTTCTTGGCTGTGATTGATCAGCATCATTGTCATGCAGTGGTCCCCTCAGTGTAGATGTAGTTGGCAGACCACACTGTCCACCCATCACATGTCACGCAACCAGTGCTCTTTTCTTGGTTGTGATTGATCAGCATCATTTTCATGCAGGGGTCCCCTCAGTCTAGATGTAGTTGGCAGACCACACAATCCAAGGTCCACCCATCACATGTCACGCAACCGATGCTCTTTTCTTGGTTGTGAGTGATCAGCATCATTTTCATGCATGGATCCCCTCGGTCTAGATGTAGTTGGCAGACCACACTGTCCATCCATCACATGTCACAGAACCGAGGCTCTTTTCTTGGCTGTGATTGATCAGCATAATTTTCATGCAGGGGTCCCCTCAGTGTAGATGTAGTTGGCAGACCACACTGTCCACCCATCACATGTCACGCAACCGATGCTCTTTTCTTGGTTGTGATTGATCAGCATCATTGTCATGCAGGGGTCCCCTCAGTGTAGATGTAGTTGGCAGACCACACGGTCCATGGTCCACCCATCACATGTCACACAACCGATGCTCTTTTCTTGGCTGTGATTGATAATCATCATTTTCATGCAGGGGTCCCCTCAGTGTAGATGTAGTTGGCAGACCACACTGTCCACCCATCACATGTCACGCAACCAATGCTCTTTTCTTGATTGTGAGTGATCAGCATCATTTTCATGCAGGGGTGCCCTCAGTCTAGATGTAGTTGGCAGACCACACGGTCCATGGTCCACCCATCACATGTCACACAACCGATGCTCTTTTCTTGGCTGTGATTGATCAGCATCATTGTCATGCAGTGGTCCCCTCAGTGTAGATGTAGTTGGCAGACCACACTGTCCACCCATCACATGTCACGCAACCAGTGCTCTTTTCTTGGTTGTGATTGATCAGCATCATTTTCATGCAGGGGTCCCCTCAGTCTAGATGTAGTTGGCAGACCACACAATCCAAGGTCCACCCATCACATGTCACGCAACCGATGCTCTTTTCTTGGTTGTGAGTGATCAGCATCATTTTCATGCATGGATCCCCTCGGTCTAGATGTAGTTGGCAGACCACACTGTCCATCCATCACATGTCACGGAACCGAGGCTCTTTTCTTGGCTGTGATTGATCAGCATAATTTTCATGCAGGGGTCCCCTCAGTGTAGATGTAGTTGGCAGACCACACTGTCCACCCATCACATGTCACGCAACCGATGCTCTTTTCTTGGTTGTGATTGATCAGCATCATTGTCATGCAGGGGTCCCCTCAGTGTAGATGTAGTTGGCAGACCACACGGTCCATGGTCCACCCATCACATGTCACACAACCGATGCTCTTTTCTTGGCTGTGATTGATAATCATCATTTTCATGCAGGGGTCCCCTCAGTGTAGATGTAGTTGGCAGACCACACTGTCCACCCATCACATGTCACGCAACCAATGCTCTTTTCTTGATTGTGAGTGATCAGCATCATTTTCATGCAGGGGTGCCCTCAGTCTAGATGTAGTTGGCAGACCACACGGTCCATGGTCCACCCATCACATGTCACACAACCGATGCTCTTTTCTTGGCTGTGATTGATCAGCATCATTGTCATGCAGTGGTCCCCTCAGTGTAGATGTAGTTGGCAGACCACACTGTCCACCCATCACATGTCACGCAACCAGTGCTCTTTTCTTGGTTGTGATTGATCAGCATCATTTGCATGCATGGGTCCGTCAGTGTAGATGTAGTTGACAGACCAAACGGTCCACGGTCCACCCATCACAGGTCATCAACTATAGTTCACTTCTTTCCCTTTACAGTGAAGAGCAATGCTTGCAGCATATTTACTTTCTTTCAACACCTTCTTGTGGCTTGTTCACCGTTCTCCTAGGTGTGCTCTTGGTATTTTTCTGGTTCCCATTGATACAGATCTCCTTCTAACCTGCAGTTCTTTGAGCACTTGACTTGTATCACTTCTTTTCTCATACCCTTCCTGGTCTTTTACTTGCTTTGCTACTACTTGTAGTTCAGTCAGTTCATCCTGTGGCACTCGCATCTGGTACAATGGTATTTTTATTCCATTCAGAATATTCTTATCATCTGCTTCCTTTCTGTGCAGCATTCAAAATTGCTTGTTCAAACATCCTTGTTACTTATCTTCATTCTGCATAATCGTCAGAAAGATATCAGCTCATTAGGTATTCAAAACTCACAGGTTTAGCAATGCTTCCAGTTTATTCACGTTTGTAAACACGTGCCTCAATATTCATTGCTTTCAGTTTATTCACGTTTGTAAACACGTGCCTCAATATTCATTGCTTTCAGTTTATTCACGTTTGTAAACAAGTGCCTCAATATTTAGGGGAGGATTGGTCCAAAAGACCCCCCTTGCCTACATCCCTTCCCCAGGTGAGGGCCATGGCTCATCGGGTGTCCCCTCATTACCACCAGGGCCCAGGTGGTGGAGAGCTCACCTGCTGAAGACATTGTCCAAACGTATTGAATTTAGCTAGGCCTCAGAAACCATTTTGTCTAATAAAGATGGTGCGAGCTCGGCGCACTGTAGCGCGGCCCCCACCTTTGGAGAGTTTCAATTATCCCTGTGGCCGCAGCTCCCTGGCAGATCCGCTGTGAGCCCGTTCCCACGAACAAGACGGACATGAGCTAGTGTAAGATACCAACACTGTAACATTTTACCTTCCGCAGTGTATCACTGCTCCCAGCATGACCCGACCAGCGAGGCCTGGGTGAAAAAGAGAACTGTAAAATGGTCCTCGGATAAAAGCAAAAGTTCCCAAATACTAAGGCCAAAACTACTTGCAATGCGTGCATTTTCTCCACAAAACTTCTTCTATTAAGGAAACCTGTAAAATGTATAAACATGGTAGAATGCATGTTTACATGACATTAGCAATGAAGAACCCACACCACTGCAGTTGTGTGCAAATAATAAAAATCGTTCCGGGGGACTATTCGTTATGTGTATCATTGAAAAGCTTACACCCCACGGTCCCGCGCCATAACCGAACTAATGCTGCTAGAGTGCAAGGAAAGACAAATGTAACAATACAGAGGGCTTATGTGAAGGACACGCGAGAATGCACCTGTCATGTGTGTATGTCTAAGCCCCTTATGTGCCACTACCGTCACGTACGGTGGCGAGTCATTTTCTATGTGCTCCACCAACCTCACTACTACCTCACTTACTGCAAATGTATATGCATATAACTAAATGTTGTAGTTGTTAAAACATAGTGTATAAATAATGTGCTCAGACTGGCTATATTTGAGAGACATTTAGCAAAGTTAAAATGTATGTTTTCGAATGATCCAAATGAGTATTGTATAGTGTTTGAATGTTTATGATGTTTTCACCTAAAATCGGCAACACACGAGGAAGATACCTTTGTGAATCTGTGCAAGGCCATTCCCCCTCCCACCCTGCGAAGACTGCCAAACAAGAGAGCAGAGGCCAGCGCCGCACTGCTCCACCTCCCCCAACTAGGCTGGAGCCGCTTCAAAGATTTGTAGTCCCCTCTGCAGCACCCAAGGCCATGGCCCGCCACCTGCATTATTTACAGCCCAGCAGTAAACCTCCGCCTGAATACACAAATCCAAAGGCGCCCCCTCTTAAACCCCACAACCCACCGGATCACCTTAGACTTATGGCCCCTGTACAATTAGGACACCCAATACTGTGGCAACATACAGCAGCACATTCATAACGACTTCTAACAAGACAGAAAGACATGTACCGCCTGTCCCATGCCCTGAGACTTAGCCCCTCGACCTATGGTACCGGTCAACAGGACACTGGTAACCATGCACTGATGAATCACCATCAAACCCTCTCAAGGTGCATTCCTCCTGTGTTGCATTAACCTGAAGAATAACCTATTGGAAGATTTACTAAAGAAGATAATATTGCAATGACTGAATGACTGCGGTGTGCATGGCCTAGGACAGATAAGTCAGGAAAAGACATTCATCTCTGACACTGGCCACAATGGCACAACAACACAGCCCAGATGAACTCAGCCGACCTGCCAGGCCCAGCCCAACCCACGAGGCCGACCAGTGACGTCCTCCAGCCAAGGCCAACCACATCGCAGCAGCGCCTATAGCTAGTCATCGCCACCCAATCCCATTGAACTTGTGCCCCTTATAGGATGTAGGCTCTGATGACGTGTTTTGTAAATATATACGCCTGTCTTTGCTATTGTCAGACAGAGCGCACTCGGAGTTTGCAGAGTTCTTTGCATGCCCTATTCTGATTGATAAACTCCCATTTACGCTCACCCGCACTCTGTCTTGGCCTTATTCCCTTTCTGGGAGAGTCCTTCATTGTCTCTCATTGCGGGGAGGATCGTGCTGGTTGGGGACGCTCGCCTTCAGTGGTGACCCCGAAAGCGTGATTATTATTATTTATTTTTCCAACGTATCACTACCGTCACCTTTTGGCACGAAAATCTCTGGTCGAAAAGGGATACGCACGGTGCGCCGGCTCCGGGAGGCTGCCCGCCAATGGCGACCGGTACACTCAGAAGTGCGCACTCAACAGAGAGAGGGTACGGGATCCCGGTGGAAAAATCCCCTTTGAGTACCGCTCGCCGGAGCCGGGGCTGACTGTTGAGCGGACGGCAGCACTGCCTGGACGGACCCAGTTTCGGAGACTATCGGTTCAAGACGGGCATGTGAGTATTGAGTGCGAGCGATCATAAAGGGAGTAGAGGAGGGAATTTAGTACAGGGAACGAGGCGGGGTAAAAAAGGGGGCACGTAGGTCTACTAAGGACCATCTTAAACTTTCTTTACTTTTTCTTTGCATATGGCCATTAGGATTAAGAGGTGAATAAGAGATAAAAGTGACGGGAACCTAGCTCCGAAAGGGGGTGGAAGGCGGCGCCGCATAGTGCTATCTTGACTAGTACTGGGAATATATGAAGAAGTGGAAAATAAGATAAAAGTGTCTGGCAAAGGGAGACACGGAGAATATATTAGTGACTGCTATTCTTTCTATTCTTTTCTTTAGGGTTGTGGGAAAAATAAAGGTGCGATTAGTACAAAACCATAGAGATAAAGTAAGAGACAGAGAGTTTTACTGTAAGAGTGAAGATCAAACTTATACATATATATACATATATCTGAATAAGACGGACAGGGACAGCCGGCCAGGGAGGAAAGGGAGGGTAAATTGAACTGTGAATAGAGTGTTACAGAGAGGTGTGTGCACATCGTCTGCGTCAGGAGATAATTTGGTGTGATGGGCGTGTAAGAATGGTCATAAATATATAGCCATTGAGTGGTCATGGTAAGTGTGGCCAGACAAAGCTTTATAAAGACAAGAGCAATAAGGTGAAGTGAGTGTGTACCTTTTTGATTTCTGGGTTAACATTGTCGAGATTACTGATGGTTTGCTCTTGTACGTGCCTCCCAAAGAAGATAGAATAGAGGCTGTGTACAGCCATTCTTATGGTGTGCAGGTAGGGGAAAGAACACGAAGGCCCCCACTATTGAGTAAGACATAAACTACGAGGACTCACATGGTGATACGTTTACATTGTGATATTGAGATACATAGAGACACATAAGTACCAGGAGGGCACAAAGTATGGGGGCAGAAACACCCTTATCACATATTTGTAAGAACCTACCGGGGTACGCAGAGCGGATTAGGAAATATCATGACCAATGGATCACGGAGTTGAAGGGAGAGGGGTTGCCCCAGATATGGCCCGAAGGGGGTTCATTTGACAAAAGTGTCCTAGATATGGTAGCTACATGCATTTGTTTGAAATACAAGGGGAAGCAGTTGCATAATAGGAGAGAAATATTAGATCTCTGGAGGTTGTTTGAAGAGATACCGCCGCCTAAGGCACAAGAATTAAATCCTGATCTACCATCCACCACTGACAATCCACTAATGCTACAGAAAGATGCTAAAGCATTGCCAGACGCAGAGCCACCAATAGAGGTAATAAGTTTGTACCCAATATTAAACAAGCCAGTGCCCGCAGAGGGGTACAGTGACCCCACTTATGTGCCTCCCCCGACAACTACCACAACCCAAAGGCCAACGGCACCTCCACCATACGAGAGTACTAGGGAGCGAGCCCAGGTGAGCACACCAAGGGTGGACATAGACAAGCTAACAGACGATCTAGAGTCAAGACTCTCGATAGCCAAAGATGAGCTCTCGAGGATAAAAAGCATATGTGAGCGAACAGCACTTAATGCAGCGAGATCAGAGCACGCGTCTAGAGCGCAGAGCGAGGGTAGAGGACTTGAAGAAGGGTGGAAAAAAGGCGAGATACTGTTCAGAATCCAAGAAGAACCAACCCGAATAATTGAACTAGAGAAAAGAGAGGGATGTGCTGACAATGAAGAAAGGCCTATAGGGGACAGGGAGGAGCTACTATGTGATATAAGGGACGATTTGGAGGAAAGCGACAGGTTGAGCATGGAAATGGGAGGGGGAGGCAAAGGGTTGGATGGTGCATGTTCAATGAGAACACTGGATGATGAGTGGACGGGGCGATTAAGAAACAGGGTGGGGAAAATGGCATCATTGGGAACATCAGGAGTAAAGACGGGTGCAGATACCACAATGAAAGGGAAGTTGCAGCTCCCGCTAATACATAGGGGAGGAGGGAGGCCGAATTATATACCCTGGGCTCAGATGGACAAGGCCAACTTACTAAAGTTATTGCCCCAGTTATCGGGAGGGGCGAGCAAGTGGATATACGCCTTCGAGAAACACACTGCCGGGGTACCCCTAGCAATAGGAGATGTGAAGAGCTTGCTTGTATCAGCAGTGGGGGATCAGGCTGATAGAGTATGGGTCAAGGCTGGTTTCCCGGGAGTAACATTAGACTGCGACCGCCATGATGGGGCCTCCTTTAACACAGTGCGTGCAAGAGTGTGGGATGCTTTGCGGGAAATGTTTCCAGACACCCCAGACTTAGAGTCAGTAATGCAGTGTACAATGAATGACGGGGAAGATGCTATGGATTACATTTTTCGGGTCCAAGAGATGTGGAGAGCAGAAACGGGTACGCCCTGGTATCAATCGACATCTTTATTTTACTTCATTATAAAGAGGGAGTTGCCAAAGGAGGTGCAAAAGGCGCTCAACAAGATAGCAGGTATTGAAGCGAAAGGATGGCCTGAGATTCAGAGCATAATAGTGCACCACTGTAAGCGAATAAAAGAAAGGGAGAAGGAGGTGGCACAGAAAAGATTGGCAGACGAAGCGAAACTAGTGCAGACAAAGTTGGTGAAGGTCGCAGCAGCAGTAGCCGCGCTCCCACACAGCAGGGAGGGAGATGAGGAGGAGGAGGGGCTGGTAGCAATACAAGGAAGGATGGCAACTAATTGGGCGGGAGCAGGACAATGGCAGTGGAACGAGCAGGAGCAAAGCGGAGGTCCGCAGTGGCAAGAGTGGGCCCCTCGAGGGGGACGAGGTGGGTACAGGGGCCGAAGAGGAGGTGGACCGGGGTACGGGGGAATGGGAGGAAATGGATGGCAGGGTCCCAGAGGAGCGCAAGGGAGTTGTTGGAACTGCGGGAGATGGGGACATTACTCTAGGGAGTGCAGAAGCAGACCCAACAACGGATTTCAAGAGGCAGAACATTATGGCCATCCCCATCCGGGGAGCCCATATGGTCTCCCAATGGGACAACAACAAAGAAACAGCAGGCCAGGGGTACAATGAGCAACAACAGGGGCATCAGTACAGAACACAAAATCACCCACAAAACAATGACAATATGCACTACACGCCAGGCAACCCTTTCGCAACAACGTCAAATGGAGCACCAGCACCAGCCCCCTATAGTGGCGTGTCGGTGGTCTCAGGGAGTGTGTTCAACCAAGGGGGAGCAATGAAACACCCCGCATAGGACAGCCCACAGAGAACACTTGCGTGTCCAGTTCTATCTACCACCTACGATGCATCAGAGGAACCATTGGTGGGGGCGCAGATAGGAGACAAGCAGTTCATATTCATGGTGGATTCGGGAGCGGAGAAATCATGTATTAGGGAGGGCCGGTTCCCGTTATCTAACCGGAAGTTAGAGACGCAGGGGTTCTCTGGGGCTGTAATTGAAGTTCCTTACACAGAAGCATTGGATGTGACGGTAGGAGGTAAAACTGTGAAAACACCCTTACTGTATTATGAACATTCGCCAATAAATTTACTAGGGAGGGATCTTCTTAGCAAACTCAACATGACGATATCATTCACTGAGAGAGGTATAGTGTGTTCAACACCCGGAATATGCCCATTACGTGTAATGCTGGTAGTACAGGCTCACACAACCACACCAGAAATACGAGGTTTGCCAGTAAACGAGGAAATGTTTATTGAAGGACTAAAGACACTGGCCCTCATAATTCCTGAGCTAAGAAGAATGGATTGGAGGATTCCAGCGGAGTTCCTCTTCCGCCCAATAGTGTGCCCTGACACAGCACCAGGATCAGTGGTATCATTAGATTTGCACGCTGTACAGGTATCTGCGAAAAGGATTTCTGTGATTGGAATAGATATAGAAGGATGTGAGTGGCGTACAGTACTGTGTACGAATGCCAATATTGCCCTAAGAGACTTAACTGATGAGGATCTCTTCTCAGATTCAGAGGGGGATGGTGAAATAGTAATGGAAATAGCAATGCCCTGTGACATTTTGATTCAAGCTAGGGAAATCCTTGTTCAGCTGATGGCAGTGGTGGGAGCACCACCGTCATTCTCCGATGATGACATGAGGCTCGTACCAAATAATTTGTGGACAACAGGCCCCCATGATGTAGGGTTGTTGCATGGAGTACAACCTGTGATAATAAAACTAAAACAAGGAGCAATTCTACCCCGAGTGAAACAGTATCCATTGTCCCGTGAAGCTGAAGAAGGGATAAAAGAGACAATAAATGCACTACTAGCACAAGGGATAATAGTGCCTTCAAACTCCCCATGTAACACATGTATTTACCCAATCAAAAAAGCGAAGGGAGGGTCTTGGAGGATGATACAGGATTTACGCCCCCTAAATGACGTAATTCAGAAAGAGTTCCCTTTGGTCCCGAACCCTGCATCAATATTATGCAGCATCCCAAAAACGGCATCACATTTTACGGTGGTCGACTTGAAAAACGCATTTTTCTCCATCCCCCTGGCTGAAGAGAGCAGATACCTGACATCATTTACACTAGGGGGGAAGAGATATGAACATTGCAGATTACCGCAGGGATACTGTGAGAGCCCGAGCATATTCAACCGCATACTACATGAAGACTTAGGAAACTTATCAGTTGAGAGTACAATCATTCAGTACGTAGACGATTTACTCGTCTGTGCACAGGACGAAGAAGCATGCAGAAAGGATTCAATAACACTCCTGACCCTGTTGGCCAATAAGGGCTACAAAGTAGACAAGGGAAAGCTACAGTGCTGCCTGACAGAAGTTCTATACTTGGGACAGCTAATATCAAAAGATGGAAAAAGAATAATCCCCGACAGGGTAGAAGCAATAAGATCAGTAGGAGAACCCACAACAGTGAAAGACATGCAGAAATTCCTGGGAATGTGCAACTATTGCCGAGCATGGATATTAGATTATGCAGCATACACCAGACCCTTATTGCAAGCACTGAAGGAGGCCCAACAGGAGAACAAGAAAATAGAAAGGTCAGAAGAAATGAGCGCCTCCTTCAAATCATTAAAGGAATTGATTTCAAGCGCTCCAGTGCTCGCAAATCCTGATTATGGGCGCGAGTATTACCTGTTCTCACACTGCAAGGGAACACTCATGACAGCTGTACTGACACAGAAGACGTCACTAGGGCACAAACCTTTGGCTTACTATAGTGGCACTTTGGATGTTGTGATGCAAGGACATTTTCGCGTGCGAGCAATCGCTCGCTGCAGCCGCGCTCGCAATCGAGAAAAGTGCCACAATAGTAATGGGATGCCCTGTGACATTGTTTGTGGAACATTCATTATTTGCAATACTTGAGAGGTCAAAAAGCACACTGACAACACAGCGGGCAACCGCCTATGAAATAATATTGTCCAGCGCCAACATCCATGTGGTGCGATGCAGGACAGTGAATCCAGCAACATTCATTGCAGAAGCGTGCACACTAGAGGACATGCAGGAACATGATTGTGCAACTTACACAGGAGAAAGATTGGAGGACACAGTGGTGTGTGAGAATGCTCTGAGCGAGGTGGAAGTGTACTTCGTAGACGGGTCAGCATCAATTGACGTGGACACGGGAGAGAAACATGTGGGTATGGCAGTGGTGAGATTAGAAGATGGTGAGTATGAGACACTAGTGCAGTACCGCCTCCCATCACATTACTCCGCACAAGCAGCAGAACTGATTGCCCTCATAGAAGCACTACATGCAGCTAAAGGTTGTGCAGTGACAATCTACACAGACTCAGCTTACATGATGACAACAGTACATGGGGGTCTAGCAAGATGGGGGCGGAGGGGGTTTCGACGAGCAGATGGAACTCCAGTGCAGCATGCAGAATTGCTGAAGGAGTTGATTGAAGCCCTACAAGATCCCACAGCGGTAGCAATAGTGAAGTGCCATGCACATACATCCAACACAGATGTTGTGTCTTTGGGAAACGCGGCAGCGGACGCTGCCGCCAAGGAAGCTTCCTACTTTCAGAAATATGAAGCAGGTGAGTACATGCTGCAGCACAATATAAACGAGGAGCTCCCAGAAGGGTACAATATGATGCCTATATCACAAATACTAGAATTACAGGAAGGAGCAAGTGCAGATGAAAAATTGATGTGGGTAAAACGAGGGTGCAGCCAATCGGCGACAGACTTACTGTGGCGACAAAATAACTCAGGAAAAGTGGTAATGCCAGTAAAGTTATTGGAAATTGCGTTCCAACAACTACACTTCCCAGCACACAATACGAAACAACACATTGCAGCAGAAATACAGGAGGAGTGGTTCGTGCCCTGTCTCCAGGAGCACTTATCTCGATTAACGCTGGAATGCACAACATGTCAGATATACAATTCAGGAATGACATTACGTACGCTCCGGGGAACAATTCCAAAACCAATTGGGCCATTCAGAGAGCTACATATCGACTATGCGGACATGGGAGAAAGGTGTAATGGGGCACGTTACATGATTGTGGTTGTATGCCCATTTTCAAGGTGGGTAGAAGCAGGCCCATGTGCACGATCTGATGCTAAGAGCGCTGCCAAGTTCCTAGTGAGGGAAGTCTTTCCGCGCTGGGGAATTTGTGACGTGATTCGCTCGGACAACGGCACTCACTTTGTAAATGAGCTCTTCAAGGAAGTAACAACTTTGTTGGGAATAAAGCATAAATTGTGCTCGATTTATCATCCTCAAAGTAATGGCGTAGTGGAAAAGATGAACGGACTGTTAAAAGGAAGGTTGTCGAAACTATGCTTTTCATTAAAAAAGAACTGGATTTACTGTTTGCCCCTTGCACTGTTTGAGCTGAGAAATCAGCCAAGCAAGGACCACCATTTATCCCCGCATGAGATCGTGACTGGGAGACGAATGCACACAGTACATTCCCCACTGCGCGAACACTCAGATGCACACAGAAGCGCTGCGATATTGGGAGATGAGTTCACAGACTATTTGAAGAAATTAACGAGGGCAGCGCGCGCAATATCAAAGCAGCTCTCTCCACCTTTCACGAGAGAGGAGGGAAACACAACAGGGTCTGTTACGGAGCCTGAAACATAGCTACAGCTGATGCCGGGTGAATTCATTTATGTCAGGAGTTTTGTGCGCCGGTGGAATGCACCACGGTTCCATGGCCCATACGAGGTAGTGTTTTGCACGCCCACAGCAGTAAAAGTAAAGGGCCTGAAGTATTGGGTACATTTGACAGATGTACGAAGGGCATATAATAATGTGCAGGAAGAGGTGGATGAGGAGGCACAGACAACAGCAAACAATGCAAATGAACAGAATGTCTGAATATGAACTTGTGTGTGTGACAGTAAGGCACCTGAATGAAAAAGTGGCTGACAAGTATACTTGCATTTAAGGGTATAAAAAAATATATATATATTCTTTTGTGGATTTATATATATATATATATAATTAACGATGTGATACAAATATGCAGTGTCTACTCCCTTGTCTGTGCATCCCCAACCCTACAGCCCTACCCGTTCCCATTCCCTTTCAATATATACTGGCACTGGTAGTGCCAACAAAATGTTTACATTCATGCACTTAATGCACTTTTATATCCCAAACAGGAGCTACCATGGCATCTACCGGGCAGCCTGCAACGGATAGATTTATTAGATTTAGAGAGTTGTTAACTGAGAGATGCAGATATTCGTATGAGTGTGGATTATCAGTGTGCGTTACATTGTTTTTTACAATAATGTATGGCCTGGTTACATATTGGTTCATAGCATTCATCTCTATCGAGATGAACGAGGGGGGAGGGATTAACAGCACTACTGTCACTAATGCAACTGCAAGTGTAAATACCAAGGAAGGTGATTTTTTGGTATGGGACGGAACTAAACTTGTATGGGGTTATTATACCACACCATCCAATGCTGTCATCTCAAAAGGGCAACAGGGTGAAATGCAAAATAACACAGTGTCTCCGCCGAAAATATCTAATTACAATGCCCGAAGTTTAAATGACTGAAACCCCTCCGCCATATCCTGGTTGTATAACACCCCCACCAGCCAGCCTGCCCCCGTAGCCATAGACACATTGTCAGATAACAGAATGGAAGAAAATGAAAGAATGACAGCAACACATGAAATATTATATGATGATTGGGTAAAGGGGGGCGGGAAGGAGAAAGGGGGGCCCACTTTGTCTATCGCCCATGAAGCCGGGAAGTACATTAGGAAAAGAAATAAGAAATAAGAGACGAAAAAGGGAAGCGGAGAGGAGGAAGTATGATGAGTACTATGGGTTAGGACTAGATAAAATGGAAGACCCACGACACCCCCACCAGACAAATAAATGGTACGCGGATATGAGTGCAACAGCTAAACAAACAACAAACGCTGCTATGTCTGCTCCCTCATTCCCCATGCTTCAGGCACACCCAAAGTATTGTTACCCAAAGAGTTGCCTATTGTGGATGCCCAATGTCTCCTTCATCTCACGTTGTGCAGGATTAAGAACACCTTCCAGGCACATGAAGTTACTTTTAGAATGCTGCAGAACGAGAAAACTTGCTATCCAAAGACAGTAGGAGTGATATGTCTAGAAGAACCATTTTTTATAATACAAGGGATACTTTTTTCAGACAACAAGTGGAAGGACGAAGAAGTAATGGGTAAGGCTGAAGCGCTGAGGGGTGTGGCACCAGAGAAATTGCAATGGATAGAAGAAACGTGCACACCAGTATGGAAGGAACACATTTCAAAACTAACTTGGGTAACAGCCATTGAAAAAACCTTCAAGCTGCAGAAGGAAATAGACTATGAACTGTGTTTTAAAGGAGAGGGAAAAGCCTCCATGGGGACAAACAAGAACTGTAACAAGACCCTCACCATCCCAGACTTAAGAAAGGGGACAGCGGCCCTGATGGACACGTATTGGGTATGTGGCAACCAGGCATACCTGCACCTCCCCCAGTCATGGAGTGGCAGCTGCTCAATGGCCACTCTGCACTCAGCACTAATGGTAATTCCAGAAAGCCACATTGATGGGAGCAAGAGGACGCGAGAAAACATCCAACAGAGCGCAGTCCAGCCCACTGCAGAGTCATAAATGTATGTCCTGTCTTCCGGGAGCAAGGAAGAGGTGCTGACCCGAAAGAGACGAGCATCAAACTACATATCAAAAGCATCGTCAGAGTTGCTGGCACAGATCCCAGACAGATACCGATTATTCAGCTCGGCAGAAACATTCTTTGCCTTACTCATCCCAAGTATCCAGGCCAGAGCAAACGCAAAATGGCTCCAGATAACACGTTGGGAGCTGATCCAGCTGGCAAATGACACTGAAGAAGGGTTCAACGTAATAAAAGTGGAACTAAGAGCTTTACGGCTGATGACCATGCAAAACAGGTTTGTCTTGGACCTGTAGATGGCGATGGATGGAGGTGTTTGCTGAAAAATCGGAAGTGCCTGCTGCACTTTCGTACCTTCTGAAGACGCAGACAACGGCTCCCTGTCCCATGTGATCGAAGCAGTACATAACCTAGGAGAAAGAATGAAAATGGAAGGCGGGGCAGAAGAAAGCACGTGGTTCGACAATGTCTTCTCCTGGGTTCCATCATGGCTGGCAATGACTGTGAAATTTTTGATGCTGGCTGTGGTGTTCCTCCTCTTTATTTTTTGCCTGTGCCAGGTGGGTCTTCGATGTTGTGCTAACGCAGTACCTAATGGTGCAATGATGATGGTGACAATGGGCAACACCCGTGGTACAATACAAACTATGCAGGAAGTGCAGGTACAAACAGGAACTGATGACACACCCAGGTATCAGCTAGTGCCCAGGTATCATGACAAGGATATCGTAGACAAATTGTGGCATACCACCATCAGAGAGCCCCGTGTACTAGAATGGTACCAGGAGGTGTGGGTAGACTTGGAAGGAGAGAGCGGATGTATATACCTGACCTGTACCCCAGATGAGTATGCCAGGAGAGGTGAGAGCTTAAGGGGGGTGTGCAGAGCGTGGATGCCCATAAAAAGCACACCAGCATGGGATGACGCAATCATTGATGAAGAGGAGTGCAGGAGATTGGAAGATTTAAAGAATTTGTTACTTAAGTAACGAAAGGGGGGAAATGTAGGGGAGGATTGGTCCAAAAGACCCCCCTTGCCTACATCCCTTCCCCAGGTGAGGGCCATGGCTCATCGGGTGTCCCCTCATTACCACCAGGGCCCAGGTGGTGGAGAGCTCACCTGCTGAAGACATTGTCCAAACGTATTGAATTTAGCTAGGCCTCAGAAACCATTTTGTCTAATAAAGATGGGGCGAGCTCGGCGCACTGTAGCGCGGCCCCCACCTTCGGAGAGTTTCAATTAACCCTGTGGTCGCAGCTCCCTGGCAGATCCGCTGTGAGCCCGTTCCCACGAACAAGACGGACATGAGCTAGTGTAAGATACCAACACTGTAACATTTCACCTTCCGCAGTGTATCACTGCTCCCAGCATGACCCGGCCAGCGAAGCCTGGGTGAAAAAGAGAACTGTAAAATGGTCCTCGGATAAAAGCAAAAGTTCCCAAATACTAAGGCCAAAACTACTTGCAATGCGTGCATTTTCTCCACAAAACTTCTTCTATTAAGGAAACCTGTAAAATGTATAAACATGGTAGAATGCATGTTTACATGACATTAGCAATGAAGAACCCACACCACTGCAGTTGTGTGCAAATAATAAAAAGCGTTCCGGGGGACTATTCGTTATGTGTATCATTGAAAAGCTTACACCCCACGGTCCCGCGCCATAACCGAACTAATGCTGCTAGAGTGCAAGGAAAGACAAATGTAACCATACAGAGGGCTTATGTGAAGGACGCGTGAGAATGCACCTGTCATGTGTGTATATCTAAGCCCCTTATGTGCCACTACCGTCACATACGGTGGCGAGTCATTTTCTATGTGCTCCACCAACCTCACTACTACCTCACTTACTGCAAATGTATATGCATATAACTAAATGTTGTAGTTCTTAAAACATAGTGTACAAATAATGTGCTCAGACTGGCTATATTTGAGAGACATTTAGCAAGGTTAAAATGTATGTTTTCGAATGATCCAAATGAGTATTGTATAGTGTTCGAATGTTTATGATGTTTTCACCTAAAATCGGCAACACACGAGGAAGATACCTTTGTGAATCTGTGCAAGGCCATTCCCCCTCCCACCCTGCGAAGACTGCCAAACAAGAGAGCAGAGGCCCGCGCCGCGCTGCTCCACCTCCCCCAACTAGGCTGGAGCCGCTTCAAAGATTTGTAGTCCCCTCTGCAGCACCCAAGGCCATGGCCCGCCACCTGCATTATTTACAGCCCAGCAGTAAACCTCCGCCTGAATACACAAATCCAAAGGCGCCCCCTCTTAAACCCCACAACCCACCGGATCACCTTAGACTTATGCCCCCTGTACAATTAGGACACCCAATACTGTGGCAACATACAGCAGCACATTCATAACGACTTCTAACAAGACAGAAAGACATGTACCGCCTGTCCCATGCCCTGAGACTTAGCCCCTCGACCTATGGTGCCGGTCAACAGGACACTGGTAACCATGCACTGATGAATCACCATCAAACCCCTCTCAAGGTGCATTCCTCCTGTGTTGCATGAACCTGTAGAATAACCTATTGAAAGATTTACTAAAGAAAATAATATTGCAATGACTGAATGACTGCGGTGTGCATGGCCTAGGGCAGAGAAGTCAGGAAAAGACATTCATCTCTGACACTGGCCACGATGGCACAACAACACCGCCCAGATGGACCCAGCTGACCCGCCAGGCCCAGCCCAACCCACGAGGCTGACCAGTGACGTCCTCCAGCCAAGGCCAACCACATTGCAGCAGCGCCTATAGCTAGGCATCGCCACCCAATCCCATTGAACTTGTGCCCCTTATAGGATGTAGGCTCTGATGACGTGTTTTGTAAATATATACGCCTGTCTTTGCTATTGTCAGACAGAGCGCTCTCGGAGTTTGCAGAGTTCTTTGCATGCCCTATTCTGATTGATAAACTCCCATTTACGCTCACCCGCACTCTGTCTTGGCCTTATTCCCTTTCTGGGAGAGTTCTTCATTGTCTCTCATTGCGGAGAGGATCGTGCTGGTTGGGGACGCTCGCCTTCAATATTCAAAGGTGTTTATAGCAATGTCTGTAATGTTTGTTATTCCTAAGAAGCTTATTGCCAGTACGCAGAGAGCCCCAGTATGAGTTTTCCCCTTCTACACTCACCGGCTTCAGGCTGCAGCTCCCAGCAGCTTTGGTTTCTTCTTCGCTTGGCTTTCCCCGCCTCCATGGTCTCTGTGCTTCTCTAGCAGAGGGTGGTGAGAGCCCCATCAACTCCCTCTGAGTTCCGTGGTGACTGGAGCACTTCACCGCCTTGCTGCTTCTGTTTGTGCTCAACGCAAAGGGGCACAGGACTTCCCGACCTTCACTGGTTATATGGCAGGTTCCAGCTCTAGCCAGTTCCATAATCCTGCCTGCTGTGTGACCTCTTTCCATCTGCAAAGCCCACATTTGTATACTCACTGGGCTTTCTAAGTAGCCAAATGTGGTTGTCACTTAGTTCAACTGCCTGACCACAATTAAACAGACATGCCTGAACTCCACAATACTCTGTATGCCACTTCCTTGTCTCAGTACTAGAGTGGTGAAATTAGTGACATGTGTTCATCACTCTGCATCGCCTCTTCCTCGTCCCAGTACTAGAGAGTGTCAAGTGATGGAAAATGGGGGCAGGGGTGTTACAATAGACCATAAAGGCTGGGGGAGGGTTAGACTGTTCTTCAATAGGGAAAGGGGGGTACCATGTCTCGCCTTTCTCACACTTAAGCCTTCTTTTGTTCACGCTTTTACCCTCTTCCTGGTGTTTTGTCGGTCAGTGGAGGAGGGGTAGAAATACCCCATAACAGCGTTTGGGGTTGAGGGTTCCTGCTGAAATGGAAGTGATGGATACTGTGTCTCACCTGTTGATATCCTCTTCCAATCCCCAAGGACCATCCACCCAGGTGGTCCCCCTCACTTCTCCACCCCTGGGACAGGATCCAAAACCATGGCCTTTCCCTGGCCACCTAAGAAGAGGATCCAAGGGGAGTAGGTGTGAAGATACCCTTAGGCTTCACACACCGGTAGAAACCAGTGATAAAGTTCAGCAGTACGGTAGCAACTTAAACAAATTAAATAATTGGGAGGAGCAACCAAAGAAATAAAAGGCTAGTAGTGAGCATATAATTAAATAACACGCAGGTAGTACACAGCAGTGCAGCACAGTAGGCCAGTAGCAACAAAAAAATAACAGAGTCAAAGTGACCTAAGAAAATAACAGGCCAGTAGCGAGCATCCAGATTGGGTGATGAGTCAGTGGTGATCAAAGTTTGCAGTATGCAGGCTTGAAGGTGGTGGTCCAGGATTGTAGTAGTGTTTGGGTCACCCTACTGGGCCCTTGGACGGGGAGTGTGTGTCGCACAGGTAGTCTCGCCTTCTGATCTAGATATTTTCAACCTCTGGTCAGGTCGCATTTCTCAGCCCATGTGCAGGGAGAGGGTCTTGCAGGTCTTTAATGTTTCTGAAATGTATCGGCTGGTCTCTCTGGTCTTGCCAGCTCTCTCCAGTCTCTCAGCTCTCTCCAGCCTTCTTAGCTTGTTCAGCTGCCCCAGCTCTCTCTGTCCCCTCAGCTTCCTTAGTTCTCTGCTGACTCCAGCCTCTCTGCTCTCTCAGCGTGTTCAGCTCTCTCATCCCTCCAGTGTTCTGCTCCATCCAGACTTTTAGTTTGCCCTGTGTTTCTCAGTTCTCTACTCTATCTCGAGCCTTACAGATCTCTCTGCCCTCTCAACTTGTTCAGCTCTTCCAGCTTTCTTACACCGCTCAGCTTTTTCAGTTGCATGCTCTCATAGACATCTCAATTTTCTCAGCTCTCATGGCTCTCTTATCTCTGTTGGGCCTCTCAACGCTCCTGGAGCTCTCCTACGTCCTTGGCCATCCATGCCCAGTCTCTCCTCCAGTCCTTCAAAAGTGATACACTTAGGGCCTCCATAGGAGTCTGGCAGTATCCCGGCAGTAATACCGCTGGGATATCGCCAGCACAAAGAGCGTTACTGCTACTCTGTCTGGCGCTAATAGCGCTGGATCACGAGTAATGGGCTAATGGTTATTGCCCATTCTCCATTGGGTCCCATGGACCACTAGACCACTTTTTATTTCTGCTGTGTGATTCTGTTTCCCTAATGAGGCTTTGCATCGGCTCAGCACTGTTGACCTGTCTCTTGGTCTGTAATTTGTCCATTTGTCCCACTTGTCCGCTCATTGCATGCCTCTGAGTCTTCACATGAAGTCAGGCATTAGTCACAGCACTGCATCTGTGTGCAGTCTGTCACCACTCCACTGCAATACATGATATGCTTTGTGAGACTTCACATGAAGTCAGGCATAAGTCACAGCACTGCATCTGTGTGCAGTCTGTCACTGCTCCACTTCAACACATAATCTGCTCTCTTAGACCTCACAAGAAGTCAGGCATTAGTCACAGCACTGCATCTGTGTGCAGTCTGTCACCACTCCACTGCAATACATGATATGCTTTGTGAGACTTCACATGAAGTCAGGCATAAGTCACAGCACTGCATCTGTGTGCAGTCTGTCACTGCTCCACTTCAACACATAATCTGCTCTCTTAGACCTCACATGAAGTCAGGCATAAGTCACAGCACTGCATCTGTGTGCAGTCTGTCACCGCTCCACTTCAACACATAATCTGCTCTCTGAGACCTCACATGAAGTCAGGCATAATTCACAGCACTCCATCTGTGTGCAGTCTGTCGCCACTCCACTGCAACACATGATCTGCTCTCTGAGTCTTCACATGAAGTCAGGCATACGTCAAAGCACTGCATCTGTGTGCAGTCTGTCGCCATTCCTCCCCGATGCAGAGTGAGAGCAATATCTCTTATGGGCGGGGGTCCTGCGGCAGTGATTGTCTCTCTGAACCTGCAGCTCCCGCTGGTGCCTTGTTTTGCACAGTCCCTAGTCAGCCTCATTATCTAATTCGCAGGCATCCCTCAACCTGGGTTCACATGTGCCAAAATACACAGTTCACTTTGCTTTACCTCAATGCAGGATTCACTTCCCTTAAATTTCTCCTCGTATCCCTCTGTCGGGTTCACATTTCCATTTAACACAGTTCAAAGAAAGTCATTCTAGACCCCTTTGGTTCTTCCCTTACCTAAGTCCACATCTCAGTCAGGCTTTCCCTCAAGTCCCCAATCAGGCTTCACACAGTTCTATCCTTCTAAGGTTCTCGGGGTGATACTGTTCTCCCTAATTCGCAGGCATCCCTCAGTTGGGTTCACATTTGTCCCAATAACACAGTTCACTTTGCTTAGACTTCTCTTGGCATCCCTCGGTCAGGTTCACATTTGCCTCCACAACGTGCCAAAGACTTTCGACTGTACAAGGGGTTTAGCTTGTCCCTCGTTATGACCACTTTAACACCTCACATCGGCCTCCCCTAAGGCCTATTGGTACTTGTAGTTTCTCCAACAACCGAAGACTTTCTAATATGCAAGGGATTCAACATAACACGCTGCAGGACCACTTCGATTTCCTAGTTCAACACATACTCCTTGCTCAGGAGCGGGGCATCAGTCAGAGTCCTTCGAATGAGCACCAACGTGGCGCTGGTCCACTCTAACTCTGAGACCAAGTTTGCTCACAAAAGACCTTTGTACTTAAGTCTTCTTTCTTCGCAACCTTGAGCCCAACACAGTAAGGTCTATTATCAGTTCTTTCCGACTCAACGGCTGTGCCGAACTCTGTTGGAATCTCTTGCCTCTGGAGTCAAGGATGGTACCACGATGGCAACCGCTTCTCCTCACCCTGGCTATCAATGCGGGAGGGTCCCATGTACCCCTGACATCCTTCGCACCATTCGCCAGCTGCGATTCCCGGTCTTATGTTTTCCTTCTCGGAGACTCTGCAGATCTGGGTTGAAAAGGGCAAGGGCAATTCCCTCCTTGTCGTCCATTCAGGTCTTGCTGCCTTTCTCCTCCGTTTGAACTGTCGTCCTGGAATAGCTGCTTCCTTATGCATTTGGCCTTGTTCTGCATGTGCTTTTGTGCTCTGCATTTTATTCCTAGGGGGCAGTGAAAGGGAAGTCAGGTGTGTGTAGTTATCAGCAATTGCCTGACTCTGCCTGACCCTTGTGTTGGGACATGTCAGGTATATGGCTCTGGTGTTAGTCCGTTGTCTTTCGCAGTAATCTGTCTGTGCGAAAGTGTTCACATCAAGAAAGGGGGGGTTGAGTTTCTAGATATCCTACTTGGTGGGATGGGGAAAGGGTGGCATGAGGAAGGGGGTACCGCATATCACCCTTCGGTGTCCCACTTCCACTCCCCAAAGACCCATCATCCAGGTGATCTTCCCGCACTGGTCCACCCCCAGGAACTATATCCAATAGCGATGGCTGTGTCCTGGCCACCTGGATGACAGATCCCCGGGACTAGAGAGTGAGACACCCTCAGGTTTCTCACTTCCCCTTCCCCTATGTGAGGTGGATATGCCTGTTCTTTGTCTAGGTTTTATGTTGTTAAGAACAGGGAGAGAACAGGGATGAGATATGTCCAGGGAATCTCACGTATTCCATTGATTTGCTGTGGCCGGTGTCTGTAGAGGTGTAGTGGTTTTACTGGCCTCTCTACAGTATCCTATGAATAGTTTTTTAAGGGCTGTTTCAGGTTTCATAGGCTCAGAGTTTTCACAGTCCCATATTGGCGAGTTTTGGGAGTAGTAGTCTGTTTGCCAGCAACTCTTTTGCAGAAAATCTCCAAATGGAGGTGGAGTTTCTGTTAGTATTCACCGATCTTGGATCAGGTATGTGGAGATGGTGACTGAACCGTATACCAGGCCGTCTAATTCCATACCGATTGATTAAGTAACCTGGGTTAGTCCTTAACCCAAGTCTCCGCACAGAGGGTTTTCTTTCCCTTGATACACTCCTCTGCCTTAAGGATGCAACAGAACAGAGAAGCAAATCAACTGAAAGAGTGGGGAGAACACACTGCCACGGTGCCAGGCTGCAAGGGAAAGAAAACACAGATTACACAGTGTGTCAGTGGAAGAAGAAACCTAACCCCACTAGGTGGAAGGACTACCTGCTGGATTATCACAGGTGCTTGCTAGTGTGGAGATGAAGGAAGGCTCTTCAGGATCCTGTTATCTAACAATAGCAACAAAAAAATGGTGTTACACTAGGAATATGGGGATATAGAATAAGACTATAAGATTACAGTCTGGACACTCAGGGATTTTACCGAGACTCAGGAAGGCAAGGAATGATGATGGTGTTGCAGAGAAAAAGGTATTTCCTGGCTGAATAAACGAGGGAAGGAGGGAATGTTAGCAGGGGTCTATGCCCAAACGGCATGAGGGAAACACTAGTTCCGGGATGTTGCACTGGAGGTATCTGCAGAGCGTCCTGGTTGCGTGCACTAAACGTTCCTGGAGTTGGGTAAGTTTGAATCTTTGTTTGAGTCCGGGAGCACTGGAGCATGTGATAGTTAGAGGTGGAACTGAGAGAGCTCTTATACAGTTCCGAACCAGTAACACAATCAAAGGAGAGGAGGGAATGAGGCAGTCTGTGAAGCAGTTGGAGTACGGCATTGTGTGAGTTACTAAGTACCAAATCAGCAGGCAGTGAAGGAGTCCTTGAAGCAGACTAAGTTTGGCAACAGAGCGTGCTGAGAAGTACAAAATCGGCAGGCAAAGAGGTATTCCCGGGAAGCAGGCTGAGGTCGGCAACGGAGCGGGCTGCGAGATACAAAATCAGCTGGCAATGAGGTCGTCCGTAAAGCAAGCAAAGGTCTGTGATCCGAGCAAAAAATAGTTCCCAAGTATAAGCAGCTGCACACGAAGGTGGTCAGTACTACTTCAATCAGAAACAGCGTTTGTTGTAACAGGAAGGGCTTTATGTGAGCGTGGTAGGCGGGGTCTGCCGGGACAGTCACCTGATCACTCAACAATGCACGGTGCACTGCAGTGGAACGCAACATTGAGGAAGGTAATGTGAATGGAGTGCGTCTCCATGGCAACCGCCAGTGATGAAAGAAAGGAGCAGCCATGCGCCGAGTACTATGGGAATCAGGCCTACACAATTGGGAGCATGGAAAGCCGTAGCAGGGACAGGAGCGTGGGATCGTGACAGTTTCCTGTAAGAGAGTAGAGAAGGTAGTGAAATCCCACCCCAGAATATCTTCTTCGGGGAGCCCAGGAATTATGGCTGACGATATTTCACAGGATTCGCTCCGGATATTGATGTGTACAGGTATTTTGTGGTATTCTTCATTGTCCCCATGTACACATGTAACTCTAACTAGGGCTGCATTTTCCAGGTCCTTTGTTGTAACTAAATTGGCCCGTATGGCAGTTTGCTTACTACCTGAGTAAATTAGGGCCCTTAGTTGCCTCCTGTCTACCCAAGCCTTTTCGTATGTAAAATCAGTAGAAGATTGACATAAAGATATACTAAAGGTCTCTAGCTCTGCTTCGGGTTCTTCCCACTCTTCCCACTTTATACAGCCTATTTCCATAGGTTGCTCCCTTAGATTCTTTGGACAGTCTAGCTACATGTCCTGTTTCTGTACAGGAAAAACAGACAGAAGGAGGCGGTCTGCTCCATTTTATTTCTTCCATTTTGCTTTCATCTTTGGTTTCAGGGTCAGTTCTTCTGATTTCTACTTTGTATCGTGGCATTGCTTCTTCAGATCCATATGACGCGCCTTGTTTATCTATTTCCTGAGGTTGAGGTTGGTGGATAGGCTTATGATTCGCACCCAGAATCACTTGTGTACAGGTGCGTTATAAATGCCATACCATATCATATGATCCTTCCGTTCCTCCCAATGATCGCTGAGTGGAATTGTTTAGCTGCATCTGAGTGCTTTTGTGCAGTTTCAATGGCTGTGGCTAGGGTAGGTCGATTTAACTGTCGAACGGCTTGAGATAGTGAATTGTTCTAGGGTGATCATCTCCGTCAGTTCTTCTAGGGATTTGTTATTGATCCTCAGGGCCACAGTGTTTTCGACACGTTCGTCCATTTCTAAGGGGGTTTCTCTCGGGTTTAGTTTAATGGCCCTCAACTTCTGCCAATAAAAATTGCAGGTTTGCCCCACTCTTTTTAACAGCCCTCATTGATGGATATAAATGTGGCTCCCTGTGCAAGATTAAGTAGTTTATAGGAGGTTTGGAGTTCGCCTTTCAACAAAGGGGCCAAATAGCATCATTAAGGTTCTCTTCCAATCCTAGTTGTTCAGTTAGACATTCGAAGTTCAAGAAAGAATTTCCTAAATCTTTGCCTTCAAGATATGGCTGAAGTACCCACTGTGTGAGTAAGGGTCTCGCTTGCAATTCAACCAATTTCGTTAAATTTCCTTGGAGTCTAGCTTCGGCCTGCATCTGAAGGGCTGCTAACTGGGCGATGACATTGGCTAGGTCGGCCACTTTTTCCGGGGGTGTAAGGGTTCTTCTGTGGATGGTTCCAACTCAGAAAAGAAATAACTCTTGACTCCCTCACATAAGGCTTCAAAGTCCTCTGAGTCTTCTGATTCTGAGTCTGTCAAAGGGATGGATTTTGGTAAATTAATCTCTATCCCTGATGGCCCGCGACGGATGACAATTGGGTACCAAAAAAAGGTTCAAGTGGAGAGGGGTTCAGAGCACTGGGTCTAATAAAAGTAAAGACGGGTCAAACTTTCAGTATTATTCGATCCCACTGTTGTATATTATAATGTGATAAAGGAAGGGTGTCCAATAACACTTGAGTTTTAAAGAACAGATCCTGTTGACCAGTCGGGGCCTGAAGTTGGGAGAACAACACCTCTTTAGTGTGGATACGCGGTCAGAATCAAGGAGTTCATCGATACTATTTTCCCCTTCTGGTGCTATAACAATGATAGCATGGGTTTCAATTTGTATTAGTTGAATCACACCCCACCTTACAGCATATGTAAGGAAGGCATAGAATCAAAGTAAGACAGACACAAGTGATTACAGTTCAAGGGTTTAATTAAACTGTATAATGGGTGAGATAAACACCTAATCTTAACCTAAATCTAAGATGGGAGCAAGCTACGACCATCAAATAATAATAATACAGTCCTAGTGGAGTCTAGTCAAATAAAAAGGGCCTATACTAAAAAAAAACTATTGCCAATCCTTACCGCTATGCTACATAATAGTGTGGGATAATGTTTCACAAGAAAAGAAAGAAATGTTCACAAAATGATAAGTCAGGATGTTATGGCGGGGATCTCCCTTCCCCACGTTTTTAACACGGGACAAGGCAGGACTCTTGAGCACAGCACACTCCTGGGCTTCTCCGACATGAGGTTACAGTTCCTTTCCTCAATATTAGGGCCTTCTGTACCGAAGTCTCTTTCATGCGAAGTCTCTGGATTCAGAGGGTCTGATACACCACAAACAACAAAACAAAAGATCATTCTATTTATCTTCACGTTGGGCGATTACTCTTCACCTTTGGATGCCCCTCAGCCGGGCTCTGATCCTTCTCTCAACGTTAGCCTCACTCAGTCGGGCTCACACCAACCATTCACTGTGGACACCGCTCAGTTGGGTTCACACTTGTCACAATGTTCACAGGTGTATTACTGTTCACCCTAATTCACAGGCATCCCTCAACCAGGTTCACATTTGCCAAAATACAAAGTTCACTTTGCTTTACCACTAATGCAGAATTCACTTTCATTAACTTTCTCCTGGTAACCCTCAGTCGGGTTCACATTGCCATTTAACACAGTTCAAAGAAAGTAATTCTAGACTCCTTACGTTCTTCTCTTACCTAAGTCCGGGTCTCAAACCCCCCAATCAGGCTTTCCCTTAAGCCCCCAGTCAGGCTTCACAAAGTTCTATCCTTACAAGGTTCTCGGGGTGATACTGGTCACTCTAATTCGCAGGCATCCCTCATTCGGGTTCACATTTGCCCCTGTAACACAGTTCACTTTGCTTAGCTTTTTCTTGGCATCCCTCAGTCGGGTTCACATTTGCCTCCACAACGTGCCAAAGACTTTCAACTGTACAAGGGGCTTGGCTTGACCCTCATATGACCACTTTGACACCTCATGCCGGCCTCCCCTAAGGCCTCTTGGTACTTGTAGTTTCTAAAACAACCAAAGTCTTTCTACTATTCACGGGATTCAACATAACTCTCCTCCTCCTGCATCAGTCAGAGTCCTTTGAAATGAGCACCCACATGGCGCTGTGACCACTCTAAATCTGATACCAAGTTTTCTCACAAAAGACATTTGTACTTAAGTCTTCTTTCTTCTTATAATGTTGCTCTTAGCAACCTTGAGGCCAACACAGTCTGGTCTATTATCAGTTCTTTCCGACTCACCGGCTGTGCCGTTCTCTGTTTGCGTCTCTTGCCTCTGGAGTCAAGGACGGTACCACGATGACAACTGCTTCTCCCCGCCTTGGCTATCAGTGCGGGAGGGTCCCATGTATTGCTGACATCCTTCGCACCATTCTCCAGCTGCGATTCCCAGTCTTATGTTTCCCTTCTCGGAGGCTCCACGGATCTGGGTTGAAAAGGGCAAGGGCAATTCCCTCCTTGTCGTCCTTTCAGGTTTTGCCGCCTGTCTCCTTCGTTTGAACAGCCGTCCTGGAATAGCATCTTCCTCATGCCTTTTATCCCTATGGGGCAGCGAAAGGGAAGTCAGGTGTGTGGAAGTATCGGCAATTGCCTGACTCTGCCTGGCCCTTGTATTGGTACATGTCAGGTATACAGCTCTGGTGTTAGTCTGTTGTCTTTCACGGTAATCTGTGTGAAAGTGTTCCTGTCAAGAAAGGGGGTGTTGAATTTCTAGAGAACCTACTGGGTAGGATCGGGAAAAGGTGTCATGAGGAAGAGGTACCTCGTCTCACCTTTTCGGTGTTGCACTTACACTGCCCGAAGACCCCTCATCCATTTGATCCTCCCGCACTGGTCCACCCCCAGGAACTGAATCCAATAGTGATGGCTGTGTCCTGGCCACCTGGATGACAGATTCTCAGGGACTAGCGAGTGAGACACCCTCAGGTTTCTCACAGCATGCTTAAGAGCAGTGATTGGAAACGGCTCACACAGTGAGACTATGGGACATGCATACACATAGAGCATGCTTAAGAGCAGTGATGGGAGACTGCACACACGGCCAGACCAGGGGACATTAAGACACACATAAAGAGCATGCTTAAAGCCAGTGACAGGAGCCTGCACATGCCAGACCATGAGAAATTAAGACATACATACATACACAGCATGCTTAAGGTTTGTGATGGAAGACTGCTCACACGGCCAGACCATGGGACATTAAGACAACATACATACACATCAAACTTAAGGGCAACGATGGGAGACTGAACACACAGCCAGATCACGGGAGATTAACACATAAATACATACATACATACATACATACACAGCATGCTTAGGGACAGTGACAGAAGACCGCACACAGTGTCAGACCATCTTACAATCATCCAGTCGACATTTTGAAAATTAAAAATGATTTTAGGCAATGCAACAGTAGCAGGGGTGTGATAGACAGCACTGCATACATGCCAACCCTCCCTATTTAGGCAGTGTTCGTGGCCACCTGTGCCTCGGGCGGCCCACACGCATTCATGCATCCACACACTCACACAGAGAGGCGCAGGACGCGAGGCTGCCTGTTACGCGTCCCGACGGCAACTGCCCGCACGGACGCTGTTTATTCAACTGCGCATGTGCAGGCCCAACCGAGGCTCGCGCATGCGCCATGCTTAACTGGGACATCACATCCCTTTTTTTTTTAACAACAAAACAGCATAACATTATGGTGCAGCACCAAACATAACTGGTAAAACATGAACAGGATCCCACCCGTCACTGTTGACGGTCCATTGCATCTCGGCTCAGTCTCCTGAGTCCAGGACATAGTCCTTGAGATGAGCAGGCAGTCTCCGGCCACTGCGCACGGGATACCTTGAAGTGACTGGTGGTGCTCCATGGGCCCTGTCCCCAGAAAGGGCAACGGCACTGGTGGGATCATCAATTGGAACCTCGGGGACTGCCTCCTGGTGATGCACATCCTCCTGACCCACGGTCTCTGTTGACATGTCCACTATTTTGAAAAAGGACCTGTTGCGGGTGACCGTACCGCTTTCACAGGCTGCCGTCACCATGGTCCCTTTCACATGGGTGACCTTCCACCGGCGAGGTTCATATGGTAAAGATAACTTGCCCGCAGGGTGTCGGTTCCGAACGAGCACTGAGTCCCCAACACACACTTCTTTGTCTTGCAGACCTCGTCTCTCGCTTTCCTTCTGATTGCGCGTGGCGCGCTCTTCTCGAACCTTTTCATTGTCTATGACACCTGGACTCCTCCCCTCGATTTCCGGTATCATTCCCCGAGGGCAGCGCCCAAACAGCGCCTCCGCAGGGGCAACCCCTGTGGACTGGTGGGGCGTGGTCCGGTACTCTCGCAAAAATTCCACGAGCTTCTTCGGAAGGTCCTCACCCCCATTGGCGGAAATCCTCAGTACTTTGTTTAAAGTACGCATCAGCCATTCGGCCTCTCCGTTGGCGCGAGGCCATAGGGGGGATACCTTGCGGTGATGTATCCCTCTTTCCCGGAGATATTGGGCAAACTGGCTGCCGGTAAATGGCGGTCCATTATCAGAGCAAAGTACCTTCGGAAAGCCATGTGTCGCAAACATTTTGTCCAGGGCTCTCGTGGTAAACTCAGTTGCCGTCGACTCCACCACATCCACCTCTGGGTACCTTGACCATTGATCCACTGCCACCAGGAAATACATGCCTCGACCAGTCGAGCCAAAGTCCACGTGGACAGTTCCCCACGGCTTCTCACTTCGCTCCATCGAATTTATCGGTGGGGCTCTGTCTCCTGGGGTCGCCGCCTGACATGCCAGGCACCTTCTCACGAAACTCTCGACCATCCCCTCCAAATCCGGAAACCACACATTGGGACGTAGTCTTGCTTTGGTCTTGACAACCCCTTGATGCCCGATGTGTGCCACCTCCAACACCCGCATCCTTAAAGCCTGTGGGATCACAATTTGCCTCCCTCTGAGGATCAGTCCATCATCAGAGATAGAGAGCTCATCCCTTACCCTCCAGAGTGCCTGAAGATCCCTTTGGGCCTCCGGCTGACGTCGGGAGTTGTTACGTAGCACCTCCCTCCAATCTACACTTCTTACTGCTGCTTTGATTATGCCAAAGACCTCATCCTTGGATGACTCAGTCGCAATAGCTAGCCTCGACAGCGCCACTGGTAACGCCCCATCTATCACATGATGGAGCAACCCTTGGCAGTCCAACACACCACCGTCCTTGTCGGTGTTCTCCGAATTAGGGTGACGTGAGAGATAGTCTGCCGAGTTGTTGGTGCCCGGTCTGTATTTCAGTCGAACCCCATACTCCATCAGGGCCAACATCCACCTCTCAATTCTGGGTGGTGGCTTCAAAGACACACCCGCCAGGATGGGCAGCAGCGGCTTGTGGTCTGTCACCACAACAACGGGCTTGCCCAGGATGTGGAGGGGAAAATGGTGACAGCCCCACAGGATGGCTAGTGCCTCCCTCTCAATTTGTGAATATCGCCTCTCGGTGTTGGAGAGAGCCTTGCTCGCATAAGCGATGGGCCGCATGTCCCCTCTTTCATCTGGCTGCAAGAGTACTGCCCCAACACCAACGGGACTGGCATCGACCACAATCTCCGATTCCACGGAAGAGTTAAAGTACGCCATAGTGTCCCCATCAGACAGGGCATTCTTGAGGGCCTGGAATGCCTCCTGTTCTCTGCTTTCCCACTTCCACATGGCATCATTCCTGGTCAATGCCCTTAGGGGCTCAGATAAGGAAGCCAAACCCTTGATGAAGCACCCACAGTAATTTACCATCCCCAGGAAGCTCCTTACCTCCGTGGGGGACGATGGTGCCGCTGCTTCACGAATGTCTCTGATCTTTGCCGGGTCAGGTGACACACCTGCTGCGTGAAAAATGAATCTGAAAAACCCAATCTGATCTTTAAAGAAGTCACACTTTTGACGGTGCAGGGTAAGACCCAGATCGTTGAACCTTTTCAGCGTGTTCTCGAGGCTCTTCATGTGCTCTGCTTCCGAGTCGGCGAATACCAAAATGTCATCACTCATGTTCAAAACGCCTTTTAGGCCTACGAGCGCCCCCCTTATAGTGTTCTGGAATACTTCGGCAGGTGATGAAATGCCAAAACTCAGGCGCTTAAATTGGTAAAGATCTTCGTGTGTTGTGAAAGTCGTGATGAATCTAGAGTCTGGGTGGAGCTGAAGCTGGTGATAGCCCGCTCGTAGATCCAATTTCGAGAAGACTTTCGCCCCCTGCAACTCCCCTATGATATCATCAAGGGTCGGCGTTAGGTGTCTCTCCCTCTTAATTGCGGCATTGGGGAGGCGCATGTCTACACAAATTCTCACCGCCCCTGGCTGTTTTGGCTTGGGTGCGACCACTATGGGTGAAACCCAGGGTGTCGGCCCTTCCACCGTCTCGATAATATCCATGTTGACAAGTGAGCGAAGCTCCTCCTCCACCTTTTCAGGAAGATGGAATGGGATCCGCCTATGCTTGAGGGCCGTTGGCCTGATCGTGTCGTCAATGTGTAGACGCACCGGGGGTGCCTTCAACTTCCCGACCCCTTCAAAAATACCTGCAAACCTGTCCAACAGCATTTCAATGTCCACTTGATAGACCTCCATTGCAAAGTGAACCGGGCTCAGGGCTTCGGATGCCGCACAGCTGAGCAGAGAGTGGGGACTCATATCTGTGACGAAGAATCGGGCCTTTATGGTTTTCCCGCCCCTGGACACAGGCGCTACGAACAAGCCCCTGATGGGAAGCAGAGTGTCCCCGCCAAACGCGAAGATCTTTGCAGTCGAAATGTCTAGCACAGGAGGCCCCGGGATCCGCTGGTAATGATCCGAGGCAAGCACACAGACTGAGGCCCCTGTGTCGGCACCCCCTGAATGTCCACAACACATTTGGGCTGTCTCTTACTCCTTGCCCCTGAGGCGATGCTCGAGATGAAGAAAACTTCTTCTTCCTCCTCCTCTTCAGCTAGCTGCAGTCTCTGCATTTCTTGCTCCAAGGCCGCAATGCTCCTCTGCCTCCTCGAACCACCACCACGTACCCTGGCCGGGCCCTTGTGCACAGACACAGGCAGAGGGGCGCGACACATCCGGGCGTAGTGTCCGGGTCCATTGCATCGGCCACATGACCTCGACTTGGCCGGACACTCCTCGGAGTGGGGCAAGTCATATCCGCAGTACTGGCAAATAGAGTCAGACCCCGTTGGAGGACGAGTCTCTTGCCTTCTCTGCCCCCACTTGTCTTTTGACTTAGCCCGTTTCCCGATAGCAAACGCATCCTCAGTTGTCCCCGGACACACTGCGTCCATTTTGGCGCCTCTCGACTCCGCCAGTTCGTACGTTCTGCCACTGTCCAGGATTTGCTGCAGGGTCCAGCCCGGTTCCCTTAACACTTGCCTCCGTAACTTGCCAGATGTACACCCTTGGAGAACTTGATTCCTTCTTCATTGTCCCATCGACAAGTGGTGGCCATCAATCGCAGTCGAGCACAAAACTGATCAAGTGACTCCTATTCCAACTGTTTTCCCCACAGAAGAGAAATCTCTCGTAATCAACATTGGAGAGTGGTATAAAGTGGTTTTCCAAAGCAGTCTTGACTGCAGCATAGGTGACTACCTGCAGGTTAAGGGACTCATATATGTGTATGACCTCCAAACCCGCCGAGTACAAAAGGGTGGCCCTCTTCACATCGTCATCGGTTATCCCAGTCGCTGTAAAGTACATATCAAGTTTGTTTATCCATAGCAACCATCTTGGCCCAATTTCGAAGGGGGACCTAACACATCAAACTCTTGCATCGGCAGTAAAGACCCCTGTTGTGTTTTCACCACCACTGCCGCAGCTTCTGCCTCTCTGTCGCTTCCTGCCATGTTTACAGGTCGCACAGGCACCTCCTTATGGCTTAGAGGCCGCAAACCTGACTTGGGTGGGCAGTGCACGTACATCAAATTACTGTCCGGTGACAAACAGCGTGTCCTTGCTCCCTTTCTGGCGCTGAGTGTCTGTCAGATGTAGGCTGTCCTCTGGGTGTTGAGGACAGCCAAAAGTTCCAAAAATTGTTTATGAGGTGGTAAAAGCAGTGCACAAGCACCTTTTCAGGCCGCTACTGCTGTATACCAGCTGCTAGAACATCAAAGGAATGCTCCCGCCGGGTCCTTGACTCACCACGTCGTAACGTTGCTGATGTTAAACATGCCGTGTACATCGAGAGAACGCTCCGGTGGCGTCCCGCCTCGTCGCCAGTTGTTACGAGGCCACCCGTGCCTCGGGCGGCCCGCACGCATTCATGCATCCACACACTCACACAGAGAGGCGCAGGACGCGAGGCTGCCTGTTCCGCGTCCCAGCGGCAACTGCCCACACGGACGCTGTTTATTCAACTGCGCATGCGCGGGCCCAACCGAGGCTCGCGCATGTGCCATGCTTAACTGGGACATCACATTTAGGAAGGAGACGTCTGACTTTTCAATACAATTATTGCTATTTTCCCCTGTCTCCTGCCTAAAATACTTCTAACCCCAGTGTAAGCTTATGGGAAAATGTATTTCTCCTGCTTTCTGTGCCAAACTCTCCCTCCAAGTTGGTATGGGGGCCAGGGTTGCCGGCCTGCTCATATGAAGGGCTCTGCAGGCAGGCCCTCTGCTTCACTCGCTGCGATGCATAGCAAAGGCACACAGGAGGCTGGGTCAGAGGGCATTAACTGGCGCACAGGGAGCTGTGTGCCACGTTTCTTACCATGACGATGGCCATCCCACATGCCACTCTACATGTGACACTCCTCGAGCCCTATGAGGGGTCTCAGGTTACAACATCCATGCCAGGAGTATAAAATAAAATAAAGGCAAACACAGCCGCATTATGCAAAGTCCATTAGCCCTTTACCCCATTTGCATTTTTACATGGAGGTGGACACTGACGTTTACTTTTTCTGCATCCATTTTAAGGCCACTTGATGGGCAGGGGCACAGCATTGTCCATTGGGGCGTAGAGAGACACACATCAAAGGGGTGACATTTAAAAAAAAATGTTTTTATTGATTTGGCTGATTACTCAACTTTACACTATTATTTAATAGAACATTGTGTTACAAATTAAATCAAATCAAAATGCATTAACAAAATTACTTCTCTAAACATTTAAGACATTCATGGCTGTTCACCATGATTAAAATAATTAACATTTTGTCAAGTGTTACGATTCAAATGTCACAATTCAGGCTATATTTTTACACAAATGACCCAGTGGTTTGGAAAAAGCCATCGTCATATGACGTTATTTCAGCTTGTACATGTACTCATGGTACGAATACAGCTTGTAGGTCATTTACAACTGCAACACGAATAGACATTCGATTTGCTGAAAAGAACAGGTTCCATATTTCATCCTCATTGAGTGTAGTGAAGTGTATATAATATTGGCATAAATATAGTTCTCTGGCGCTTATCAGTCCTGGGCATCCTACCATGATGTGACGTAGAGTCTCTTTTTGAGTAGCACTTTCACAGAACCTACAAACATTCAATGTTTGACTAATTCGTTTTCGTTTGAGCGCTTTTGTGAGGAGGGCACTTGTATAAAGGACGGCTGGCGCTATTAGCGCCATGGCTCATGCCAGTAAAATACCGGCACCGCCTTGGCGGAAAGGGGATTTACCGCCCCATTCCAAGGTTGGTGGGGCGGTAAATCCCCCTTCCGCCAGTGCCCTTCCCCATTCCCATTTCTGCCCCATGGGCTCTATGGGAATGGGGAAGGCGCTAATTACGGCACCGCAATTTTGCGGTGCTGTAATTAGCTCCGAGGTCCCTTAGCCGGTTGGTTTTTAACGCCTGCAAAAAGCAGGCGTTAAAGCACCTACCCGCTAAGGGACCTCGTAGTAAGGCGGTAATGGTTAACGGTCACCGTTACCATTAACGGTGGCCGTTAACCATTACCGCCTTCCGTGTAATGAGGCCCATAGCAACCTTTTCTACTTGAAGCAAGTGACTTTTGCCGGAGCACGGAGCACAGTGAGTTTTAAAAGAAATATTTTCCAAGTGTTGGAAGCCACGCCCTGGGGACCCAGAATTCCATATACAACGAACGCCCGCTCTTTTGCCTGCGTGCTTTTGTGAGAAGGGCATTTGTTTAAAGGGCTGCTGTCTGTGGCTGTCTTGGGCTGGGTTGGGAAGTTTGGTCAAAGAACATGGTGGTGCTGTTTTGTGAGGCTCAGAAAGGTCTTTTGTTGAATGTAGTTGAAACAATTGGACTTTGGTAAATCTGTATTCTATCTTCCATATTGTGTAATGGCAATTGAAGAGTGGAAACTGTGATTCAATACACAAAGATGGTTATAGTGGGATCAATACCCCTGAGTAGGGGGATAAGGAGATTATTACTGCAGAGAGTAATCTACGAAAATAGCGTACGGTTAAATAGTAGTGTGCTATGATCTATCTGCATACCTAAGTACTTGTGTTTATTGAAATTGTCAGGAAATATGTCATTTTCTCAATATAGCTTGAAATCGGGAATGCCACTATGTGTATCCAGTAATGTTACAGCACAGGGCAATGGGGAATCTCCCACACACAAAAAAGTGCTTGGTATCATGGCTGAGAGAAAGGACGCCCGCATTCTCAGTCTATGGGAATTGATATAAGAACCTACTACAATTGTTATGAATACTCAACAATGGGTGGGGAGCCAAAATAAATTAAAGCAATTAGATGCCAAATTGATAGAGAAATGGGAGCCTTAAAAAATAAAAACATCGCCTGTAATTGCGAATCGAGTCTTAACGATGGGAGGAGTTTCAGATACGACGATGGTAATTGAAGGCAATCGTTGCGAATTGGCAAGAACAGAGGAGCAAATTATGTCAGCCAATCACATAACAGTTTAGCCTACCAAATGTACTGTGGAGAATCAAAAAAGGTTAAGAGCAGCTTATAATGAGCTGCATATCACTGGCCAAGTCGACAACGAAGCTTTAAATTTTATGAACATCAGTAACACATCTTGTATTGAGGAAGACATTGGGCCTCATTCCGAGTACGGCGCTAACCAATGGCGCTATTAACGCCTTGGTTGACGCCGTACCCGGACCGGCAGCGCCTTGGTGGATGGCAGAATCACCGCCCCATTCCAAGGTTGGCGGGGCGGTAACTCCCCATTCACCAAGGCTCTTCCCCATTCCCGAATGAGCCCCCATAGGGCTCAATGGGAATGGGGAAGATGCAAATAACGGTGACCGTTCATTACGGTCACCGTTATTGGCTTGGAGGCCCCTTTGTGCCCTCGACTTTAACACCTGCTCAAAGCAGGCGTTAAGGGCGAGGGCGCAGAGGGAACTCGGAGTATGGCGGTAAGGGATTACCGCCACCGGTCTCGTTACCGGTGGCCGCTATCCCTTACCGCCATACTCGGAATGAGGCCCATTGTTTTTGTTCACTCTAACACTGCTGATTTAATGCAGCTGGAGGAAGTTTCACCAATCCAAAGCCCAGTTGGAAAAATGTCGATTTCACAAGTGGAAAGCTCTATAATAGTAACTGAAAATCAAGGAGTGCATAACAATTCACAAACGATGAACTCCTGTGAACATGTGTAAGAGGAGATTTCACCGATACCAATGCAAATAAATGTGGGAATGAAAAATGGAGGGCCAAACTGTCCAGCTACTCAGTGTACTGTAATTGAAGAGAATGTGGCGGGGCATACACTGGCCGCCATGAATGTGGCATTATTGTCCCTCACCAAATTGTATGTAGCCATGGACCAAAAAATTAATTAGCAAACTATTATGCTATCTCAAATAGCAAAGGATAAAAATCACGCTAACAGAAATGAGGATATTTAGGCACTGTAAGCAATCAACGGTAGGATCACAAACCGAAGATGAGAGGTATACGGACGGATGCAGGTGGTTCTGCAAGAGTCGAGATGGACAAAATAGAAGAAAACCTGGCCCCGCCAAAGGCAAACTCTGGTAACGCTCAAGTAAAAAAAGCAAATTAAATTTCTGTTGCGCTAAAGGCGAATTGTGAAAAAGATCTAGCGGAAGTAACAACAATCCTTGTTGATGACAATTTATTATCTAATGAAGTGAAATCAAGAGTAAATCATTCTCCTATGGATGAGCCGATGGAAGCTGTTGATGCCCAAACATTTCAAATATTTAATTCCAAACATTCTAAAATATGCAAGAAAGCAAAATTGTCAGGAAATAAAGCTGGTGAAATGAGGAAAAAGATGGAAATTATACAAAAAAGAACGTTCAGAAAGCGAAAACAAGGAGATTTTTAAAAATGATAAATAAATCACAAAAACAACTATAAAACAAGGAAGCGGCACGAGAACTATTGAAGATGCGTGATCAGAAATTGAAACAAGTCAAGCTACCCAGAATTATGACGTATGAACCACTTAATGAAATAGTAGCTTTGGCAGAATTGCAGAGCTCAGAAACCCTCTTACAGAAAAATATACTAAAGCCGGCAATGGAGAATAAACAAAAAGTGAATTAAGTACCGGAAGACATCGCGAAAGAGGCGATAGAAAGTCAAAGGCTCTCCACTGAACAAATGAGGGAAGAAATCCAAAAATCAGTGGCGCAATATTTACTCAACCAACACAATAACCAGGTTATACAAACAGCAAGTCAAAATGCTGTAACAACTTATGCGTATCAACCTATATTGAAAGGTCTGAGTTGGTCAGAAAAAAAACTAAATTCTATACAAAAACAACCAGATCTAGAACAACATGGTGAACTTACTAATTTCCGTTAATTGCCAGAAAGAATAGCAAATATGCAAAAGCCTATGGGCCGGATACCGCAACAACCATTGATGAATTACCATAATTTAATTGTTGAATGTCGAGGTCTTCCATTTGCTACATTTGACCTAATGAATATATGCAGAGATGTAGCACAACTAAGAAATATAATTTAATCCGATAGTAATGCTATTGAATTTCTTGATGATAATGATCTATCAAGGGTATGGTTATCCATACGTTCCACGGTAATAGCGAAGAAAGGTCTATACTGTGGCAATAAGCCACGAGTCTGCGGGCCAATACCGCCCCAGGTAATGCCCCCGGGGCCGTAGTTACAGGCCCGAGTGTAGCGGGGGCCTTAACAAAGCCCCGGGGGCATTACCTCGGGCGGTATTGGCCCGCAGTCGAGGGGCTTATTGCTATTAGTACCCCGGCCCGTTAGAGCGGGGTAATAATTGCTTTTTTTCTGTTAATGGCCACCGGGAAAGGGAAAATGTAGTCTGTTTTCCCTTTCCATGGTGGCCATCGGGGGCGGGCACGTTGGGAACACTGTTCCCAGCGCGTCCGCTCCCGAGAAAAGAAGAAAAAAGAAGGTAAGTGGGGTGGGGAAGGAAGAAAAAAAAGAAAACGTACCGCGGTCTCCGGCGGGGGACGATGGAAGCCTCCAGTCGTGTGGAGGCTTGGAGCGGGATGTCCCCGCTCCGAGTCTCCACACGGCTGGAGGTTTCCATCGTCCCCCGCCGGACACTGCGGGATAGAAGGTAAGTGGGGTGGGGTGGGGTGGGAGGAGGGAGGAGGGAGGAGGGAGGAGGAAAGGGAAAAAAAAATGTCTTACCTGAGTGCCCGGCGGGGGACGAGGGAATCCTCCAGCCATGGGGAGGCTCGGAGCAGGGATTGCCCCGTTTCAAGCCTCCTCATTGGCTGAGGGGCTGCCACGCCCCCCACCGGGAACAGAGAACACGGCACGCACAGCGTAAAAGGGAGTACCGTGTGGTATGGCTCGCAAATGAGCCAATCACCACACTGTATTCCCGTTGCGCCGCGCGTGCCGGGTGCTAATGTGTGAGATGGGATTTACACTTATTCAGGAGCCGTATCAATCTAGCTGGAGCCAAATTGAGAAAGTGGAAAAGAAAAGCTTGCAAATTTATGGGGTGGAAAGATCAATTACCCCTCATCACCAACCACAATCTAAAAATATGTATCAAGCTGAAAATCACCACCAGTCATAACAATGACCAGTATTGGAGCTTGTCTCCTTAGTGTCTTGGAATACCAGAGGCTTCCATCATTTTATTAATTCAAAGGAAAGCAATTTGAATGACTATGACATTGTCGTACTACGAGAACCATGGTTGACTAGCATGCCAACATGGGACGGATATCATATACTGTTTTCTACGGCAGTGAAATTAGAAAGCGGTGTCCCATAGCAGGCTTGATGGTAGCTGTGAAGAAGTAAAAGAACTTTAATGCCCAACTATATGAGCCAACTCCGCCTTTCATCCAATTGTTCATCTTGGAAAAAGCTGATTTTACAATGGCGATAATAAACATCTATTGGGCCAGAGCCCAATTATCAACAGAAGAGTTCTTTGTGCAGATAGAAACAACACTAGACAGTTTAGCACTAATCAGGAAGATGGACTCTGTGATGATTATGGGTGATTTAAATATCCATCTAATGTCAGATGTGATAGCTAATCAAAAGCCTGAAGAAATAAGATGGAACAATCTGATAAAAGAGAGACAATATGTTATGTTAAACGGGGCAATAGAAACAGATGATCCTGCCCATTATACATGGCATAGAGGTGCATCTAAAGCTATAATAGATTATGGGCCTCATTACGAGATGGGTGGTATCCATGGAGCTATTAGCTCATTGACTGCCTCCCATACCGTGCCCGTGTCCGGTGTTGTTCAATAGGGTCTTAGCGGTGTAGTCTGACCCTGGCAGGACCGGTAAGTCCCCATTGAACAAACCATTCCCCATTCCCATTTGAGCCCTCATAGTGCTCAATGGGAATGGGGAGGGCGCTAATAACGGGCTCGCGACTTGCAAGCCCGTTATTAGCACCCTGGTCCCTTAGCGGGACCCGTAAGGGACGTGTGGTCAGACCACACGTTCCTTACGGTCCCCGCCAAGGGACCTTGGAATAGGGCAGTAAGGGATTACCGGCACCGGTCTCCTTACCAGTGCCAGGTATCCCTTACCGCCCACCTTGTAATGACCCCCTATATCTTCACAGATAATAACCAATTGTCTATGATTGAGTCGCTGTACATAATTCCTAACAACTTGAGTGACCATTGTCAATTACGTCTAACATGGTCATGGAATGGGGACGCCATTAGGAAGAAAAGAGACTTTTTAAAGGTCAAGTGACAGCAATTAAGATACAAGGAGAAAGTGGTTATGTATCCCTGATTCAAAAATATGTGGTACCAAAACCAAACATCAACTCCAATGGGAAAAGACATATGCATGCTTTTGATCTAGAAGTAAAAATTAGGAAATGTAAGCTAAGATTTGAGATTCGGAAAATCCAATACTTTCCATCTATACAAAGATTGAAGCAGGTAAAATATCTAAAGTCAGTATACAACAATTGGATGCGAAGTACGAAAGCCCTGAGCTATCAAAATGATAGTGAGCAAATGTTAAAGAAGATGGCAGCCAAATCCACAACAGAGATTTGAGGGTTATTGAATGAAGCAACTATTTAGTCACAAGAATCAGTCCAATCAAACTCCATAGCGGAAAAAACATGGTATGAATACTATCAAGGCATTTACAAATTGCCTTTTACTATTGATCAGGGAGTAATTCAGGAAGTTAAGGGGAGTCATCTTTTGAATTTTGTCGAAGAAGATTTAAAATATTTTATTGCAGTATTAAGCACATCACGAGCATCAGGACCAGATGGTCTAAATAATATAATGTTGAAAAAACATCCAGACATTTGGGCAAGAATTCTTGATAAGATCTTTCATAATGTTATGTCATCAGGTGAAATACCTGCTAATTGGAAACAATCAGTGATTGTTCCCCTTTATAAGAAAGGAAATAGATCTGACCCTTCCTCTTGTAGACCAATAGCCTTACCTGACTGTCCCAGCAAGATCTTTGCGCGCATTGTGCTAAAAGAATTCAATTCATGGCTGACAGAAAGGAACTTGAGAGACCCGTTTCAAACAAGGTTTATCACAGGGATTGGGACCAGTCTAAACGTGCTAGCCTTAAATGCTATTAATGCAAATCACTGTTAAAAGAAACCAGCTCTATATATAGCATTCATTGATTTCAAAACGCCTTTGACGCGGTACCAAGAGAACTACTATTTTTGAAACTCCGGAAGAAAAATTGCCCATGGAATATACTTAAATGGATTGTATAATTTCAAACAGATACCTCAATTCAAGTAAGGTTAAGCAGAGAGGGTAGTCTATCAGAGTAAATAATGACATGGAGAGGATTGAAGCAGGGATGCATTCTTGCTTCCACTCTGTTTAACTTTTATTTTTGATATGGGTATGAGGTTTGGAGATATCATAACAGATTCTCCCAAAGTAGAAGGTCAGTAAGTAAAATGGCTATTCTATGCTGATGATCTGCTGTTACTATCGAAGACTCCGCCGGGATAAAAAACATGCTTAAAAGCGTGGAAAAATATGCCAAACAAAATATGATACCAATAAACACAAAAACCCCGCATATTATGCAATTTGGAAATGGAATTCAACGCTGTCGAAAAAATGTATGGCATTTGGATAAAGTAGATCTTCAAATTGTACCATTCTATATATACCTAGGGGTTAATATAAATAACCATCCCCGGGATATGCCTTATGAGACAAGCCTGAAAACAAAACTAGGTACAGCCACATTGCAAGCTCGGATCATTGATAACAGATTAGGTAAATGTTATGTTACTCCTATTTTGACATATTATAAACAGAAAACCATTCCAATATTAACTTACGGTTCAGAAACAAAAGCGCCAAAATCTGGAGAATACTGGAATTAGTTGGAAGGCTTCTTTTAGAAAGCAATCCTAAAGCTACCAACCTCAGTCCCAATAACCTTAGTTAGACTTGAGTTAGGGCTGATCTCCTTACATGCTCATTACCAATGGAAAGTATGTATGCTTTTTCGTAAATGCCTACTCGCAATAAGAAAGAGAATATTTTAACTATAGTGTCTAATTATGTTAAAATCTCTAATGAAACGTTTATGCTTGAATGGAGATCGAAAGTTCAAAAGATTATGGACAATGCCTGTATATCAGAGGAGATCCTTCCACAAAACCCAGAGCTGGTGAAGAAAAAATTATGGGAATTCGATTGGATTGAATCAAGGGAAGGATGTGGCAATTATAGTGCGTTTAAGAAAAATCCATTTACACATAAATGTCGTGGCTCAATGGAACCTTATCTACTTCAGTCCCCTGATAGAAAGTATTGTTCAGGTCTTTTGTGATTAAGATTAAATCTTTGGAAAACGGAGGAGGTAACAGGGAAATGGCATTCCCTATCACCCCAAAAACAACTGTCGATTTTGTAATAGTGTAATGGAAACCTTGAAACATATATTGGTGGAATGTGACAATCTGAAACCAATGCGTATTAAAAACAATTTGGAGCTACATTGAACAATATGTAAAGACAGATGTAGAGTTGATATGGTTTCACATTTTTCATATACATTCCAAATCATTGGGGTTTGCGACTATGAATTTCTTGGCAGAATTAGATCTGGATAAAAAGGAATTAGTCTTATGAGAAACATTCAGGAAGTAGGGACATTTTTGTAAATATAATAATGGTTTTAACATTGGTCTTAATTATGGAATATGATTATTTTATATTTGTATTCATATTGTGAATTATGTTTTTATCAGAATTCTTTTAAAATTATATAAAATGTAATTTTGAAAGGTTGAGTGAGTCAGCCAAACAAAATAGAAAAATAAAATAAAATGTTTTCCTTTAGCTAGGACCGCTTTGGTCGACCAAAGGTTGAATCTAAACTGTGTAAAAGCCGATCTAACGGCCACTGAAGAATATAAGAAGAGGTATGACTCACACATTCCAAGTTTTTTGTATACACATAGATTATTGACAAAATAAAGCAAAGCTGCCAGGTGTGGTTCCAATCTCGTAAATACACCTTTTTCTTAGCTCTCTCTGGATTTTCTAAGAGGATGCTTAACGTTAGATCAGCCGTGGCCATGATATCAAATATTGTATTTCGCCACTCTACAAAGACCCCCTGTTTTGAAGTAAGCAAGTATTGAGAGAGGGACCAGAGTAGAGTTCTGGGATTCATGGCTAATACACACTTTCTGAACAGATACTGTTTAAGAAGGTGAGGCCAATCTCATATCGTAGGCGTGCAATTGGCGTGCATTGAGGTGAATTTAAGATTGACCTCCAATGTTTACCTTCCACTTTTTGTAGGCTTATATGTTTAGTGCTAAGCCATGTTTCCAGACCATATAAAAGGATTGGAGTTGTTTTCGCTTTATAGTATGCAATAGCCGATTTTAAGGAAAATGTTCCATGTTTTCGTAAAATCATCTAGGTTTGAGAGATGGCTGTAGCTAATTTTATTTCCATGGTCTATAAGGGCACCCTGTCAAAAGGCTGCTTGTCAATTTGCATAGCAAGGTATGTGTATGCTTCCACTATCTCCAATTCAGAATTCTGGAATATCCACCTCATTCTGCTCCTTTTTGCATACTTGGTGTTGCAAATCATTATTTTAGATTTTTTAGTGTTAACAGTTAGCTGGTTTGTGTCTAAATACGTCGACAGTGCTTGTAACAGGTTGTGCAACCCTATTGGTGTCTTTGAAATTAACACTAAATCGTCGGCGTATAATAGTGCCATTACTTTCTCATGCCCCAATTTTGGAGCATCTGAAACCACATATCTAAACGCATCCGGTATGTCAGACAGAAAGAAGTTAAAGAGGGCTGAGTCGAGTATACATCCCTGCCTCAGCCCCCTTGTAGTGAGCATCCCCTGGAAATTCAGCCTGACTAGGAACAAAGTTTGGCTGTGTAATTCATTGACAATATCTACAATAGTAGCTGGACAATCCTCTTTTTGTAGTTTGTTTACCAGACTCTGTCTGGAAATCGAGTCGAATGCTGCATTGAAGTCAACAAACGCAAAATATAGCGGCCGTTTTAAGGCATAGTACGGTTGTTTGATTGGATATAGAGTTGTCAAATTTACAGCAGTGCCCATCCCAGCTATAAAGCCGGTCTGGTGGGGATCTCGCTTCCGACAGTTTAATGTCCATGCATTGGAGTCCCATAGTACAAAACTGGCAAAGATTTTGCCCGCTACATCCAGAAGTAAAATGATCTTCATCCCCCTTCTTATAGATTGGGATTACTATAGCTTTACGCCATGAAGTTGATATGCACCTCTTTGTTATGACTTTGGTGAATATATTGGCTAAAATTGTAGCCCAGCTATGTGGATGGGCCTTCAGCATGTAGTTACTTAGGCCATTCGGCCCCAGGGCCCTTGAGCTACTAGATTTCATGATGAAATGCTCGATGTCTTCAACTGACATATTTAAACATCATGGTTTGTGTGCTGTGGATTTAGTCCCAATTGTTGGCCATGTAGAGTTGTCGTACAGAGCAGAAAAGTCATCTATCCATTGTGGTTCTGAAACTTTGTTTATCTGAGTTTGAAACTGCAGTGCAGGAGTGCTTTTATTTTACTTCAGTGCACACTTTATTTCAGTGCAGGAGTGCTTTTATTTTACTTCAGTGCAGGAGTGCTTTTATTTTACAAGAAATGTCCAGGTGCTGAAAGCCTTTATTCCAGAGAACATCCCCATGTGCTGACTCATCGGGTGTGGCTCCCTAGGCCTGGTTTTCAGGTGCTGACTCATCGGGTGTGGCAGGCAGGCTGAACCTAATGGGCATGGCTTCAGAAGCTCAGCAATATAAGCTGCTCCATCCTTGAGGCCGGTACTTCGCGTTACTGTGCACTCTCCTGCAATGTGTGCGCTCACCGGCACTTGGACCAGTTTACTTACCTTTGAAACCAGGCATTTTCCTACATACTCATCTCCAGGAAACCAGTGCTTCATCGCTTCATCTGCAGACACATCTCCTGACATCCAGTGATCTTGACCCGGATGCCGCAGCACCGTGCTTTGCATCCATGAACTCGGACCCTGTGAAGAAGAAGAAAGACAAGGTTTGAACATCCGTCCTAGGACTGTGCCGCATTTGAACCTGCGCGCCCCCTAGTTAACAATTTACCAGCTACTGTACTCCTGCAGCTTCATTCCTTGTTCCCTCCAGCTTCCGCCTCGAGCTCCGCAGCTTCTGCCGGACCAGCAACATCACCTGCAAGGGAAGAAAGCAAAAGAGCAAACATCAAAAGTTGAACGTACAGCAATACAAGACAACAAACTTTACAATTCAACAAAAACAGACAAGGAAAGACAAAGGCAAACAGGAACACTTACCTCTTACTTGACTTACTTGATAGTGGCTTAGTCTCAGCTGGACAGGACTACCACGTACAAGGGACCAGTGAAGGAACTCGGTCCAGATCATACAAGTGCCCCTGCCAGAAGTAGCAGGACAGAGTGCTCGCCAAAGCCAATCAACAGGTGAGATTTCCAGGGGCAGCGCATCCCACAGGTACCACGGTTTGGGAGAAGGGGTCTGGGAGAGGATCAGGCTCACAAGCAGGCAAACTCACGCCCCCTATTCTCCACGCAGGAGCAGTCCCGGGCAGCATCACCTATTACCACCAGTCACCACATAAGCGCAGAAGGCGAAGTCGGACCCGAGCGACCTCACCCCCGGGAGGGATGCACCCGTGCCCCAACGCCTCCGCGAAGCCCAGGTGAGCATAGCAGAACAAGAAGAGTCTTTGAATCTCTGCCTGGGTGTTACGGAAACCTCTGAAACAAACCAGTTGGCCCGATTACTGGGAGAGTTACGGGCTGAAGTTCATGCCTCAAGGCAGGAAACCAATGCTGTAAGGAAGGATCTTATTGTGAACCGGGAGCGGACAGATGAACTAGCAAAGCAAATGCTCCAGGCACAGGCAGGCCAGGTCCCACTGCCGGAGTATGCCCCTCCTGCCGTGCCTCCACAGCCCACGCCAGTACAGGTGGTTCTTCCATGGGGGTTCCCCAGGCCCCGCCAGAACGATTCACAGGCGATCCAAATAAGTACACCATCTTTATGAATCAATGTCGCCTACATTTCTTGTGCAGACCTAGCGCATTCCCCAACGATGAAGCGAGAGTAGCATTTGTACTCCCATATTTGGGAGGTAGTGCAGAGGACTGGTCAATAGCCTTTGTAAACCACTATGATCCTGCGCTTCGAGACTTCAGAGGTTTCCAGCGTGAAATGGAGCAACTATTTGCACGGCATACTCAAGGGCGGGCTCTGGACAATGAGCTGTTATCACTACGGCAGGGTAATCAAGACCTACAAACAAATATCTCTTCCTTCAATCGTCTGATAGCACAAACTAACTGGCCAGAGGAGAAAAGAACTACGCTCTTTTACCGAGGCTTGCAAGGGGAACTTAAGGACGTAATAGCCCAAGTAGTAAATCCCCCGGAAAGATGTGCTGAATACATCAACCTGACAGTGCATGTCGATCACAGATTGCAGGATTGGAAGATGGATCGGGCCAAGGGGCGGTCGTTCTATGTGCGACCCCTTGAGAATCAAACCCAATCACACGATCAGTCTGAGCCAATGCAAATCGGAGGTTTGCGGAGCCCACTCGCCAAGGCAGAAAGGGAGAAAAGGAGACAGCAGCAGCTTTGTTTGTACTGTGGTAAGGCAGATCACTATCTCCGAGAATGCCTGGTGAGACCACCCAGGAAAGCAATCGGAGCAACTGACAAGGGTGAAGAAGAAGAACAGGACTCAGGAAACTCCAACTCGAGCAGTGAAAAGGAACCCATACAGACCTCACATCTAGTCATCCCTGTGCTCCTGGTAAACCACAAGCAACCGTCGAAAATGCATGCCTTGGAGGCATACATTGACAGTGGGGCTGTGGGAAATTACATGGACCAGGATCTGGCTACCCGGATAGGCCGTCCTATCCGACAGAAGCAGGTTTCTGAAAACGTCACAGCAGTTGATGGATCTCAGCTATCATCCGGCCCAGTGACGCATTACACCAAGAAGGTCACGCTTCTGTGTCAGGAGGGTCACCAAGAGAACATCACCTTCGATCTCATCAGCGCTCCTCAGTTCCAGATGATATTGGGAATGCCCTGGTTGGAGACCCACAATCCCAGGATTGACTACGTAAATTAGTTCTGACCGTTCCCCAAGACTATGCCGACACCTGCTATAGCAAGGGATTCTCATTAAAAGGTCTTACCAACCCAGGTTCGTCGAAGAAAAAAACCATACTGGGCCTCACCAGTTCACTACCACCTGAATATCTGGATTACCAAGATGTCTTTCAAAAAGAGCAAGCAAACACCCGACCTCCGCACAGACCGTATGACTGCCAAATTGATCTGGTACCTGGAGCTCAAGTTCCCTGTAGCCGGATTTATGCCCTAAAAGAACAGGAAAACCAGCATCTAAAAACCTACCTCGATCAGTATCTGGCAAATGGCTTGATTCGTCCGTCCCAGTCCCCTGCATCCTCGCCCCTCTTTTTTGTGCCTAAAAAGGAAGGAGACTTGAGAACTTGCATTGACTACAGAGCACTTAACCAGATCATGGTAAAAACACGGTACCCGTTACTGCTTATCCCTGAGCTCTTGGATCAAGTAAAAAACACACAAATATATACAAAACTAGAATTACGAGTGACCTACCATCCAGTAAGACTAAAAAAAGGAGACGAGTGGAAGACGGCCTTTTGCACAAAATATGGCCTGTATGAATATCAGGTTATGCCCTTTGGACTATGTAATGCCCCAGCGGCGTTCCAATTTTTCATGAATGACGTGCTCTGCGAACTGTTGGACATCTGCCTTCTTGTCTATATTGATGACATTCTTATCTATTCAACCACCAAGGAGGACCATGTCAACCATGTCTGGGCAGTTTGGAGAAACTGTGGCAACACCGGCTATATGCCAAATTAGAGAAATGCTTCTTTCATGTGACAGAGGTAGAATTCCTCAGTTTTATTCTCACACCACGGGGCATACGCATGGACACGCGCAAGGTAGATGCTATCCTTAACTGGCCCTCACCGACATCCATAAAGGGAGTACAGAGTGTACTCGGGTTCACAAACTTTTATCGCCGGTTCATTCCCGGGTTCTCACAGATCGTCCACCCAATCACCTCTTTACTACGGAAAAATAAACAATTTAATTGGTCCTTGGAGGCAGAGAAAGCCTTCCAGGAGCTAAAACAAGCATTTACCACAGCACCAATTCTAGGGCATCCTCGACCAGAACTACCATACATGGTTGAAACTGATGCTTCCAACATAGCAATGGGAGCAGTCCTGTCACAACGAGACCCCGAAACAGGTCAGTTGCATCCCATGGCATTCTGGTCTCGCAAGTTTTCAGCCCCTAAATTGAATTATACGATCACTGATAAAGAACTGCTAGCAATTAAGGCAGCGTTCAAAGCCTGGATACATTGGGCCTCATTACGAGTATGGAGGTATCCATGCCCTTAATAAGGGCAGGGCTGCCTCCATACCGGGCTCCAATACCGGGTTCCTTCAATGAGGAATAACCGTGTCATTCTGACTTTGGAGGACCCGGTTATTCCTCCTTGATGGAACCATTCCCCATTCGAGTCCCCATAGGGCTCAATGGGAATGGGGAAGGAGCTAATAACGGGCATGTTAGTAACAGTACGTTATTAGCTACCTCTTTCCCTCGCAGGACCCGGAAAGGACGTCTGGTTTTACCAGACGTCTTTTCCGGGTCCCCTTGTAATTGCGCATCGCGCAATGAACGGTGCCGGTCCCCTACCAGCACCCTTCATTACGGGACCGCAAGCCTCGAAATGAGGCTCATTATCTTCCTGGAGCTAGACATACAGTCACACGTCGTCACGGATCATCGCAATCTACAATATCTGAAGACCGCTAAAGCACAATCATCACGCCAACTCCTCTGGGCTCTCTTCTTTGCGGAATATGACTTTGTCATCACCTATAGACTCGGAGTACGCAATGGAAAAGCGGACACCCTGGGCCTCATTACACGGTAGGCGGTAAACCATGGTGCTATTAGCACCATGGTTGCCGCCGGTACCATACCGGTACCACCATGGAGGAAAGGGGAATTACCACCCCATTCCAAGGTTGGCGGGGCGGTAATTCCCCCTTCCTCCATAGCCCTTGCCCATTCCCATTTTTGCCCCATAGGGCTCAATGGGAATGGGGAAGGAGCTAATTACGGTACCGCAAATTGCGGTACCGGAATTAGCACCAAGGTCCCTTTGCGGGTCCCAACTTTAACGGCTGGTCTACACCAGCCGTTAAGGTCGAGTCCCGCAAAGGGACCTCGTAGTAAGGTGGTAAGGGTTTACCGGTACTGGTGCCCTTACCGGTACCGGTAAACCCTTACCACCTACCGTGTAATGAAGCCCCCTGTCTCGCATGAGTGAGGGAGAAGAGGCATTCACTACACCAGACCCCGTGGCCATCATCCATGAAGGACGAATCAAAGGCATGAATGCTGCAACCACCACTCTAGACAAATTAAAATCTGACCTGCAACACTTGATGAGTCCACCAGCGCAACAGGAATGGCTAGGGAAGGGAGACCGGTATACGATCGTGGACATCCTACCATACTACCAAGGACGATTGTACATCCCGGATTAGAAATTACAGAATCAAATAATCGCAAACTATCATGATTTATTAGTAGAAGGGCATCTGGGAATAGCCAAAACCCTAGCTAAAATAAAGGAAAATTACTGGTGGCCAACTTGGCGAAAGGACATTTTCCAGTTCATCGCGACCTGTGGCACCTGTGCACAACACAAGTCCCAAAAACAAAGTCCTGCATGTCTGCTACGACCTATAGAGGTACCCCCATCACCTTGGCATACGCTATCAATGGATTTTATTACAGACATTCCCTCCTGTAACGGATACAATACCGTCTAAGTCGTCGTAGATCTGTTTTCCAAAATGGCCCACTTTATTCCCCTGAAAGGTCTCCCAACTGCTTCTACTCTGGCTACCGTATTTTTGGAACAGATTGTCCGGCTACACGGGTTCCCATCAATATTGATATCAGACCGAGAAACTCAGTTAGTCTCTGCATTCTGGAAAAGGTGTTGTAAAATTGCCAAAATCGACCTCCGGTTATCTACAAGCCATCACACTCAAACCGACGGCCAAACTGAATGGACTAACCACACCCTCAAGCAATACATAAGGTGTATGCTGCAACAAGCTAAGGATACCTGGAAGGACATACTTTGGTTAGCAGAATACGCATATAACAACTCCATTCACACCAGTACGGGACAAAGCCCATTCTACATAGTGTACGGTCGACATCCACGGACGTCCGTTTTCAACCCACTCGAATCATTAGAAATGCCAGTTGTAACAACCTTACACAAAACCATCACCCAGATTCTTAAGGAAGCAGCAGAGCATCTTGCCAGAGCCAAAGAGAAACAGAAGCAGTTTGCGGATCGACCCCGAAGGGAAGCTCCCAACTACCAAGTTGGAGACAAGGTTTGGTTAGCATCCAAAAACATCCCCCTGAAAGGACCAGAGGCGTTCCGTCCCAGATATCTGGGACCCTACACTATCAAGGCTGTGATCAACCCTGCGGCCTTGAAATTAGAATTACCGGCCCACATGCGGATCCACCCGGTGTTTCATGTCTCCCTCCTAAAACCATTGATACCAGGTACGCGGATCGATACTCCACCAGATGCCAAAATAGTTGAAGGAGAACCAGAATACAAAGTTAAAAGGATCCTAGACTCCAAGATGGTAAGGTCCAAGCTACACTACCTTATAGACTGGAAAGGTTACGGACCCCAATATCGGAACTGGGAACCCAATGAGCATGTCCACGCTCCACGATTAATCAGGCAGTTCCACCGCAATAACCCCACTAAACCAGCGCCAGGGGGGAAACACCCTTGAGAGGGGCCTTGCGGGGTAGTGCTGTCGTGGCCACAGGCCCCAGAACACAAAAACCACACTGTCTAGCGATGGGGGCAATGGGTCATTTGACTCACTTATGTCCCTTTGGGACCCATAAACACAGGGGCCCTGGCTGGACTGTCATATAGAAATGTGAGCAGGAACACTTTATTTCAGTGCAGGAGTGCTTATATTTTACTTCAGTGCACACTTTAGTTCAGCGCAGGTGTGGTTTTATTTTACTTCAGTGCAGGAGTGCTTTTATTTTACAAGAACTTTCCAGGTGCTGGAAGCCTTTATTCCAGAAAACATCCCCATGTGCTGACTCATCGGGGGTGGCTTCCTAGGCCTGGTCTTCAGGTGCTGACTCATCGGGTGTGGCAGGAAGGCTGAACCTGGTGGGCGTGGCTACAGAAGCTCAGCTATATAAGCTGCTCCAACCTTGAGGACGGTGCTTCGCGTTACTGTGAACTCACATGCAACGTGACGCTCACCGCCGCTTGGACCAGTTTACTTACCTTTGAAACCAGGCATTTTCCTGCATACTCATCTCCAGGAAACTGGTGCTTCATCTCTTCATCTGCAGACTCATCTCCTGACATCCAGTGATCTAGATCCCGACGCTGCAGTACTGTGCTCCGCATCCACGAACTCGGACCCTGTGAAGAAGAAAGACAAGTTTAGAACATCCGTCCTAGGGCCACGCCGCATTTGAACCCGCACACCCCCTAGTTAACAACTTACCAGTTACTGTACCCCTGCAGCTTCGTTCCTTATTCCCTCCGGCTTCAGCCTAGAGCTCCGCAGCTTCTGCCAGGCTGGCAACATCACCTGCAAGGGAAGAAAGCAAAAGAGCAAACATCAAAAGTGGAACGGACAGCAATACAAGACAACAAACTTTACAATTCAACAGACAGACAAGGAAAGACAAAGGCAAACAGGAACACTTACCTCTTACCTGAAGTATAGTGGCTTAGTCGCAGCTGGTCAGGACTACCACGTGGAAGGGACCAGTGAAGGAACTCGGTCCAGATCATACAAGCGCCCCTGCCAGAAGCAGCAGGATGGAGTGCTCGCCAAAGCCAATCAACAGGTGAGCTTTCCAGGGGCAGCACATCCCACAGGTATCACGGTTTAGGAGAAGGGGTCTGGGAGAGGATCAGGCTCACAAGCTGGCACACTCACGCCCCCTATCCTCTACACAAGAGCAGTCCCGGGCAGCATCACCTATTACCACCAGTCACCACATAAGCGCAGAAGGCAAAGTCAGACCCAAGCGACCTCACTGCCGGGAGGGCTGCAACCGTGCCGCAATGCCTCCGCAGAGACCAGGTGAGCGTAACACCATCTTGCTGATATCTGATGGCCTGCTGATGGGTCCAATTTCTGTAATCACATTTGTCCGCCCGAAGTGTTGATGTTCTCTCGGCTTGCGGTAATTTCTTAATAGCCTTTTTCTTTCGTCGTAGTTCAGCCTTGTTTCCCTTTGGACTATGTCAAAAAAATGGGCCTCATTACGAGTCACCCGGTATGGAAATAACGGTGGCGGTAAACCGGCCGCCACCGTTGTTTCCATACCGGGTGATCTCGAGTCCTGCAGGCGGAGGTGTCATTCCCGCCAGGTCTGATCTAGCGGGTTTAACACCACCCACCTGCAGGCGGACGTGGAAACACCGGCACCATCAGGAGATGTTGTCAGAGTTTCCACTTCCCCATTCCCATTGAGTCCTCTGGGACTCAATGGGAATGGGGATTTACCGAATTCCGCCTCCGCAATTCCCGGGTCACCAGGGTCGTAATGCCCCGGTAATTCCGGGAATCACGAAGGTAGATTGGTAATACGAGTCCGGCGGTAACCTGCCGGAATTTCAGGCACGGTTACCGCCGGACTTGTAATGAGGCCCAATGTCTCTTCTGTAGTGAATTATGGGTTGTGTTGTTAGATTGTGTGTTGAAAAAGAAGAAGAGCTGAGTCATATGACATGTTCCCACCTGTTAGATCGTTGTTTGTCAGCATGGTGTATAATTGTGCCAATTTTTGTTTGTTCCATTTAAATTGATTAGCTGCATTGTTAGTATTGAGCTGTGGAGTGTAATAGCTTCTTGCATCAGTGGGATCTGCTGATCGCTAGAGCCACTGCAACATAAGGATGTTGTTGTCACTATTTTATTGCTCAATAATTTCAAACTTATCGGCTAAGTTATACAATTGTTTGGCTACATATACGTAGTCGATAATACTACGTGATGAGCCTCTAGATCACGTTGGACAAGGAGGAACATCACTGGGTAAAGATCCATTTGACATAAGAAAGCCTCTGTCCTTCATCAGTGCACACCATCTCAGTTGGGTATCAGCAGGCCTTGTCTTAGTGTCAAAACATCTTAAATTCAAGTCACCGTTGATTATGGTATTTATAATTAAGGGGTCAGTTGAGATGGTATCTAACAGAAGTCGTAGATCATGAAAAAATCTCTTATCGTTATGCCCACAAGATTCCTGTATAGATTAACTAATGCAATGGCACCATTTTGATGTTGGATTTTGACAAGTTGCATGAAATTGTTTGGTGCTACCCAATCTTGGATAGTGAACCCTGAGATTACTTTAACGGCTACCATGAGTCCAGAAGTTGGACGGCCTTTAGGGGCCGCAATTGCCCCGACAAAATGTCATGGTCATCCCAAATTGGTTTTTGAAGGAGCCATGTTTCTTGCAAGGCGATGATATCATATTCATTGATGTGATTTTGATTAGGATATGCAAGATGTGTGTGTCCACGGGTGTTCCAGCTTGCCAACTTGATGGTGCTCTCTTGTGTTGTCTCTACGGGCTTCCACCCTGGTTCATCTGTGCATGGTTATGCATCAAGAGTATTTGCAGCTTTCTCTGACACTAGATTTTGGCAAGCACACCCATATTTGGTCACAACATTGGGCCTCATCACGACCCAGGCGTTAAGGGATTACCGATACCGGTACCGGTAATCCCTTACCGCCCTATTACGAGGTCCCTTTGCGGGATCCCTACCATAACAGCTGGTTTTACCAGCCGATAAGGAATGGACCCGCAAAGGGACCTTGGAGGTAATTACGGTACCGCAATTTGCGGTACCGTAATTACCACCATCCCCATTCCCATTGAGCCCTGTGGGGCAAAAATGGGAATGGGGAAGGGCCAATGGTGAAAGGGGAATTACAGCCCCGCCAACCTTGGAATGGGGTGGTAATTCCGCCATTCACCATGGCGGATTCCGGCATAAACCATGGTGCTAATAGCATCATGGTTTAGCGCCTGGGTCGTAATGAGGCCCATTGTTCTTAATTACAGAGTTTTCTATTTTCGGCAAATACTATGAAACAGTGAAACCTATCATGTGCAGCTCAGCCTTGGCCAACCAGATGGCATTAAGGACAACTCTTGATGGTATCCAGACCCTCAAAGTCGTTGCATCATATAACTCTGGAAATTCGACTTGGGCTATGTCACCTGTGTCACCTGTCGTGATGTCTTCCAGCCTTGGGATGTCCTCCCATATACTTAATATGCTGGAGCAACACAGTGTAAATTGGCGAAAGAGGGTCGCCCGACAGCTCATGATCAAAGTGTGATGGACTGGATCATGTTCCTTATTCCTCTTTGGCTCGTTTTGTTTTGCGTGGTTCAAAGGTATTAACAATACACTTTGCGTTTGGCTCCTTTAGGCTTCTGACTGTGTGCCATTCAGCGAACATGCTTTTGTCTCCCGACGCTGATTTGCCAAAGATTTGTTTTGTGTGGACTGTGGACACCTGCAGTCATTTGACACAAGCGATCCTCATTTTTTTATAGTGGAAGATTCTGCATCTAGAGGTGTTTGCATCGGATGCTGGGATGATTGTGTAGACATGTGGGCATCAATGGCCTCTCTGATTTCTTTTCTTCGCTCTTCCTGAGCTCGACTTTCAGCACTCTTATTGCTGTTAAACGTGCCTTTAATGTCGGAAACTATTTGTGAATTGGTTAGGCCCTTGATTACCTGGTCTATCTTTTTATCGGTTGTAAGTTCAGAGACCAGATCATCTAATGGCTGGTATGGAACAATGATGATGTGGCCTTGCCTTTGCTCAGCTTTTTTCTCCTTCCTTAGGTTTTTGTCTTTTTTCATAACTGCTGAACTAGCGTTTTGCGTTTGCTTTTGTGAATCAACAATTTTCCTTATAAATTGTTTGTAGGAGGCTTTCGCTTTTGCACCTAGATTTTTCATATTTTTTGTTTTCATGGATTGGGATTTGTCTGAAGTTTTGCATGGTCTTTTGGATTTTGGCTGATCTGCTACGTAGACCAAATTAAACATTTCATTTGTTGGTTGAAGTGGCACATACCGTGATACGCCGTTTGGCAACCGACCATCATTGCCAGGGAGCACCAAGTTTTAATCAGCAATTGGCCAAATCACAGCATCGAAACTTGGTAGGCACTGAGGTGCCAGTTTTGGGAGCCGTTGGTTGTATCATTCTTTGTTTAAAAACGGTATCAGTTTGCCTAGTTGCATACATGACTGTGCAATTCTTTGTGTTTATGTGCTCGTTTTGGGCATTCCAGTCCATTATTTGTTTAATTTGTATTGCTTGATTGGATAGTTTATGATTGAGAGTTTCAAACAAGTGGCTCAGACTGATAATGGCTGTGTTAATCGCTGTTAGAGTGATTTACAATAGCGTTTGTAGTTTGGGGTCCGCCATTTCCATGAGTGGAGCGATAGGTCTCCTTGGTGTAGGAGCAACAAAGGAGATAGAGACATTCGATAATTGTGATCGTACGTGTTCACAACTGGACGCAGATCGTGGCAAGTTGGAAGAGTGTTCCTCATCAGATAGGCTTGCATGTAGAGAAATTCCCGTTCATTCCTGGGTTCTCACAGATCGTCCACCCAATCACCTCTTTACTACGGAAAAATAAACAATTTAATTGGTCCGTAGAGGCAGAGAAAGCCTTCCAGGAGCTAAAACAAGCATTTACCACAGCACCAATTCTACGGCATCCTCGACCAGAACTACCATACGTGGTCGAACTGATACTTCCAACATAGCAATGGGAGCAGTCCTGTCACAACAAGACCCCGAAACAGGTCAGTTGCATCCCATGGCATTCTGGTCTCGCAAGTTTTCAGCCCGTAAATTGAATTATACGATCACTGATAAAGAACTGCTAGCAATTAAGGCAGCGTTCAAAGCCTGGAGACATTGGGCCTCATTACGAGTATGGAGGTAGCCATGCCCTTAATAAGGGCAGGGCTGCCTCCATACCGGGCTCCAATACCGGTTTCCTTCAATGAGGAATAACCGGGTCATTCCGACTTTGGAGGACCCGGTTATTCCTCCTTGAAGGAACCATTCCCCATTCGAGTCCCCATAGGGCTCAATGGGAATGGGGAAGGAGCTAATAACGGACACGTTAGTAACAGTACGTTATTAGCTACCTCTTTCCCTCGCAGGACCCGGAAAGGATGTCTGGTTTTACCAGACGTCTTTTCCGGGTCCCCTTGTAATTGCGCATCCCGTAATGAACGGTGCCGGTCCCCTACCAGCACCCTTCATTACTGGACCGCAAGCCTCGTAATGAGGCCCATTATCTTCCTGAAGCTAAACATACAGTCACACATCGTCACGGATCATCGCAATCTACAATATCTGAAGACCGCTAAAGCACAATCATCACGCCAACTCTGCTGGGCTCTCTTCTTTGCGGAATATGACTTCGTCATCACCTATAGACCTGGAGTACGCAATGGAAAAGCGGACACCTTGGGCCTCAGTACACGGTAGGCGGTAAACCATGGTGCTATTAGCACCATGGTTGCCGCCGGTACTATACCGGTACCACCATGGAGGAAAGGGGAATTACCACCCCATTCCAAGGTTGGCGGGGCGGTAATTCCCCCTTCCTCCATGGCCCTTGCCCATTCCCATTTTTGCCCCATAGGGCTCAATGAGAATGGGGAAGGAGCTAATTATGGTACCGCAAATTGCGGTACCGTAATTAGCACCAAGGTCCCTTTGCGGGTCCCAACTTTAACGGCTGGTCTACACCAGCCGTTAAGGTCGGGTCCCGCAAAGGGACCTCGTAATAAGGTGGTAAGGGTTTACCGGTACTGGAGCCCTTACCGGTACCGGTAAACCCTTACCACCTACCGTGTAATGAGGCCCCCTGTCTCGCATGAGTGAGGGAGAAGAGGCATTCACTACACTAGACCCCGTGGCCATCATCCCTGAAGGACGAATCAAAGGCATGATTGCTGCAACCACCACTCTAGACAAATTAAAATCTGACCTGCAACACTTGATGAGTCCACCAGCGCAACAGGAATGGCTAGGGAAGGGAGACCGGTATACGATCGTGGACATCCTACCATACTACCAAGGACGATTGTACATCCCAGATTAGAAATTACAGAATCAAATAATCGCAAACTATCACGATTCATTAGTAGAAGGGCATCCGGGAATAGCCAAAACCCTAGCTAAAATAAAGGAAAATTACTGGTGGCCAACTTGGCGAAAGGACATTGTCCAGTTCACCACGACCTGTGGCACCTGTGCGCAACACAAGTCCCAAAAACAAAGTCCTGCAGGTCTGCTACGACCTTTAGAGGTACCCCCAGCACCTTGGCATAGGCTATCAATAGATTTTATTACAGACCTTCCCTCCTGTAACGGATACAATACTGTCTAAGTCGTCGTAGATTTGTTTTCCAAAATGGCCCACTTTATTGCCCTGAAAGGTCTCCCAACTGCTTCTACTCTCGCTACCGTATTTTTGGAACAGATTGTCCGGCTACACGGGTTCCCATCAATATTGATATCAGACCGAGGAACTCAGTTAGTCTCTGCATTCTGGAAAAGGTGTTGTAAAATTTCCAAAATCGACCTCCGGTTATCTACAAGCCATCACCCTCAAACCGACTGCCAGACGGAATGGACTAACTACACCCTCAAGCAATACATAAGGTGTATGCTGCAACAAGCTAAGGATACCTGGAAGGACATACTTTGGTTAGCAGAATATGTATATAACAACTCAATTCACACCAGTAAGGGACAAAGCCCATTCTACATAGTGTACGGTCGAAATCCATGGACGTCCGTTTTCAACCCACTTGAATCATTAGAAATGCCCGCTGTAACAACCTTACACAAAACCATCACCCAGGATCTTAAGGAAGCAGCAGAGCATCTTGCCAGAGCCAAAGAGAAACAGAAGCAGTTTGCGGATTGACACCGAAGGGAAGCTCCCAACTACCAAGTCGGAGACAAGGTTTGGTTAGCATCCAAAAACATCCCCCTGAAAGGACCAGAGGCGTTCCATCCCAGATATCTGGGACCCCACACTATCAAGGCTGTGATCAAACCTGAAGCCATGAAATTAGAATTACCGGCCCACATGCGGATCCACCCGGTGTTTCATGTCTCCCTCCTAAAACCATTGACACCAGGTACGCGGATCGATACTCCACCAAATGCCAAAATAGTTGAAGGAGAACCAGAATACAAAGTTAAAAGGATCCTAGACTCTAAGATGGTAAGGTCCAAGCTACACTACCTTATAGACTGGAAAGGTTACGGACCCCAATATCCGAACTGGGAACCCAGTGAGCATGTCCACGCTCCACGATTAATCAGGCAGTTCCACCGTTTACTTACCTTTGAAACCAGGCATTTTCCTGCATACTCATCTCCAGGAAACCGGTGCTTCATCTCTTCATCTGCAGACTCATCTCCTGACTTCCAGTGATCTAGATCCCGACGCCGCAGTACTGCGCTCCGCATCCACGAACTTGGACCCTGTGAAGAAGAAGAAAGACAAGTTTAAAACATCCGTTCTAGGGCCGCGCCCCATTTGAATCCGCCCACCCCCTAGTTAACAACTTACCAGTTACTGTACCCCTGCAGCTTCGTTCCTTATTCCCTCCGGCTTCCGCCTCGAGCTCCGCAGCTTCTGTCGGGCTGGCAACATCACCTGCAAGGGAAGAAAGCAAAAGAGCAAACATCAAAAGTGGAACGGACAGCAATACAAGACAACAAAATTTACAATTCAGCAAAAACAGACAAGGAAAGACAAAGGCAAACAGGAACACTTACCTCTTACCTGAAGTATAGTGGCTTAGTCGCAGGTGGACAGGACTACCACGTGGAAGGGACCAGTGAAGGAACTCGGTCCAGATCATACAAGCGCCCCTGCCAGAAGCAGCAGGATGGGGTGCACGCCAAACCCAATCAACAGGTGAGCTTTCCAGGGGCAGCACATCCCACAGGTACCACGGTTTAGGAGAAGGGGTCTGGGAGAGGATTAGGCTCACAAGCTGGCATACTCACACCCTCTATCCTCTACACAAGAGCAGTCCCGGGCAGCATCACCTATTACCACCAGTCACCACATAAGCGCAGAAGGCAAAGTCAGACCCAAGCGACCTCACTGCCGGGAGGGCTGCAACCGTGCCGCAATGCCTCTGCAGAAACCAGGTGAGCGTAACACCATCTTGCTGATATCTGATGACCTGCTGATTATGGGTCCAATTTCTGTAATCACATTTGTCCGCCCGAAGTGCTAATGTTCTCTCGGCTTGCGGTAATTTCTTAATAGCCTTTTTCTCTCGTCGTAGTTCAGCCTTTTTTTCCTTTGGGCTATGTCAAAAAAATGGGCCTCATTACGAGTCACCCGGTATGGAAATAACGGTGGCGGTAAACCGGCCGCCACCATTGTTTCCATACCGGGTGATCTCGAGTCCTGCAGGCGGAGGTGTCATTCCCGCCAGGTCTGATCTAACGGGTTTAACACCACCCACCTGCAGGCGGACGTGGAAACACCGGCAACATCACAAGATGTTGTCAGAGTTTCCACTTCCCCATTCCCATTGAGTCCTATGGGACTCAATGGGAATGGGGATTTACCGAATTCCGCCTCCGGAATTCCCGGGTCACCGGGGTCGTAATGCCCCAGTAATTCCGGGAATCACGAAGGTAGAATGGTAATACGAGTCCGGCGGTAACCTGCCGGAATTTCAGGCACGGTTACCGCCGGACTTGTAATGAGGCCCAATGTCTCTTCTGTAGTGAATTATGAGTTGTGTTGTTAGATTGTGTGTTGAAAAAGAAGAAGAGCTGAGTCATATGACATGTTCCCACCTGTTAGATCGTTGTTTGTCAGCATGGTGTATAATTGTGCCAATCTTTGTTTGTTCCATTTAAATTGATTAGCTGCATTGTTAGTATTGAGCTGTGGAGTGTAATAGCTTCTTGCATCAGTGGGATCCGCTGATCGCTAGAGCCACTGCAACATAAGGATGTTGTTGTCACTATTTTATTGCTCAATAATTTCAAACTTATCGGCTAAGTTATACAATTGTTTGGCTACATATACGTAGTCGATAATACTACGTGATGAGCCTCTAGATCACGTTGGACAAGGAGGAACATCACTGGGTAAAGATCCATTTGACATAAGAAAGCCTCTGTCCTTCATCAGTGCACACCATCTCAGTGGGTATCAGCAGGCCTTGTCTTAGTGTCAAAACATCTTAAATTCAAGTCACCGTTGAATGTGGTATTTATAATTAAGGGGTCAGTTGAGATGGTATCTAACAGAAGTCGTAGATCATGAAAAAATCTCTTATCTGTTATGCCCACAAGATTCCTGTATAGATTAACTAATGCAATGGCACCATGTTGATGTTGGATTTTGACAAGTTGCATGAAATTGTTTAGTGCTACCCAATCTTGGATAGTGAACCCTGAGATTACTTTAACGGCTACCATGAGTCCAGAAGTTGGACGGCCTTTAGGGGCCGCAATTGCCCCGACAAAGACAATGGGGGTCATTACGACCCAGGCGCTAATTGCGCCAACTTTACCACCATGGTGTAAACTATGTTTACACCATGGTGGATGGCGGATTTACCGCCCCATTCCAAGGTGAGTGGGGCGGTAAATCCCCATTTCCCATTTTCCCTTCCCCATTCCCATTTTTGCCCCATAGGGCATAATGGGAGTGGGGAAGGCGCTAATTACGCCACTGTAAATTACGGTGGCGTAATTAGCATCATGGCAGGTTAGCGCCATGGATTTTAACGGCTGCTAAAAGCAGCCGTTAAAATCAGAATCAGGCGTTAAGGGTTAACGACGGCGTTAACCCTTAACGCCTGGGTCGTAATGAGGCCCAATGTAATGGTCATCCCAAATTGGTTTTTGAAGGAGCCATGTTTCTTGCAAGGCGATGATATCATATTCATTGATGTGATTTTGATTAGGATATGCAAGATGTGTGTGTCCACGGGGGTTCCAGCTTGCCAACTTGATGGTGCTCACTTTTGTTGTCTCTACGGGCTTCCTCCCTGGTTCATCTGTGCATAGTTATGCATCAAGAGTATTTGCAGCTTTCTCTGACACTAGATTTTGGCAAGCACACCCATATTTGGTCACAACATTGGGCCTCATTACGACCCAGGCGTTAAGGGATTACCGGTACCGGTAATCCCTTACCGCCCTATTACGAGGTCCCTTTGCGGGATCCCTACCATAACAGCTGGTTTTACCAGCCGTTAAGGAATGGACCCGCAATGGAACCTTGGAGGTAATTACGGTACCGCAATTTGCGGTACCGTAATTACCGCCTTCCCCATTCCCATTGAGCCCTATGGGGCAAAAAATGGGAATGGGGAAGGGCCAATGGTGAATGGGGAATTACAGCCCCGCCAACCTTGGAATAGGGGGGTAATTCTGCCATTCACCATGGCGGATTCCGGCATAAACCATGGTGCTAATAGCACCATGGTTTAGCGCCTGGGTCGTAATGAGGCCCATTGTTCTTAATTACAGAGTTTTCTATTTTCGGCAAATCCTATGAAACAGTGAAACCTATCATGTGCAGCTCAGCCTTGGCCAACCAGATGGTATTAAGGACAACTCTTGATGGTATCCAGACCCTCACAGTCGTTGCATCATATAAGTCTGGAAATTCAACTTGGGCTATGTCACCTGTCGTGATGTCTTCCAGCCTTGGGATGTCCTCACATATACTTAATATGCTGGAGCAACACAGTGGCCCTCATTAGGACCCTGGCGGTAAGGGGTTTACGCTAGCGTTAGCTGCGCCGACCCCTTACCGCCAATTCCGAGTTCCCAGAGCGCCATGGTCATTTTTCCGCCCGCTTTTTGCGGGCGTAAAAATCCATGGCGCTATGGGACCTTGGTGTTAATTACGCCACCGTAATTTACGGTGGCGTAATTAACTCCTTCCCCACTCCCATTATACCCTATGGGGCCGAAATGGGAATGGGGAAGGGTAAATGGGTCAATGGGGACTTACCGCCCCGCCGACCTCGGAATGGGGCGGTAAGTCCACCATCCGCCATGGCGTAAACGGACTTTACGCCATGGCGGAAAAGTCCGTCGATGGCGGAAAAAATCCGCCAGGGTCCTAATGAGGGCCAGTGTAAATTGGCGGAAGGGGGTCGCCCGACAGCTCATGATCAAAGTGTGATGGACTGGATCATGTTCCTTATTCCTCTTTGGCTTGTTTTGTTTTGCGTGGTTCAAAGGTATTAACAATACACTTTGCGTTTGGCTCCTTTAGGCTTCTGACTGTGTGGCATTCAGCGAACATGCTTTTGTCTCCCGACGCTGATTTGCCAAAGAATTGTTTTGTGTGGACTGTGGACACCTGCAGTCATTTGACAAAAGCGATCCTCATTTTTGTATAGTGGAAGATTCTGCATCTAGAGGTGTTTGCGTCGGATGCTGGGATGATTGTGTAGACATGTGGGCATCAATGGCCTCTCTGATTTCTTTTCTTCGCTCTTCCTGAGCTCGACTTTCAGCACTCTTATTGATGTTAAACGTGCATTTAACGTCGGAAACTATTTGTGAATTGGTTAGGCCCTTGATTACCTGGTCTCTCTTTTTATCGGTTGTAAGTTCAGAGACCAGATCATCTAATGGCTGGTATGGAACAATGGTGATGTGGCCTTGCCTTTGCTCAGCTTTTTTCTCCTTCCTTAGGTTTTTGTCTTTTTTCATAACTGCTGAACTAGCGTTTTGCGTTTGCTTTTGTGAATCAACAATTTTCCTTATAAATTGTTTGTAGGAGGCTTTCGCTTTTGCACCTAGATTTTTAATATTTTTTGTTTTCATGGATTGGGATTTGTCTGAAGTTTTGCATGGTCTTTTGGATTTTGGCTGTTCTGCTACGTAGTCCAAATTAAACATTTCATTTGTTGGTTGAAGTGGCACATACCGTGATACGCCGTTTGGCAACCGACCATCATTGCTAGGGAGCACCAAGTTTTAATCAGCAATTGGCCGAATCACAGCAGCGAAACTTGGTAGGCACTGAGGTGCCAGTTTTGGGAGCCGTTGGTTGTATCATTCTTTGTTTCAAAACGGTATCAGTTTGCCTAGTTGCATACATGACTGTGCAATTCTTTGTGTTTATGTGCTCGTTTTGGGCAATCCAGTCCATTATTTGTTTAATTTGTATCGCTTGATTGGATAGTTTATGATTGAGAGATTCAAACAAGTGGCTCAGACTGATAATGGCCGTGTTAATCGCTGTTAGAGTGATTTGCAATAGCGGTTGTAGTTTGGGGTCCGCCATTTCCATGAGCGGAGCGATAGGTCTCCTTGGTGTAGGAGCAACAAAGGAGATAGAGACATTCGATAATTGTGATCGTTCGTGCTCACAACTGGACGCAGATCGTGGCAAGTTGGAAGAGTGTTCCTCATCAGATAGGCTTGCATGTAGAGAAATTCCAGCGATCGATGAATGTACCAGATCAATAATGGAGGTATGCGTTCTATTTTTAGGTGTCGACAAGATGGTGCTCTCCGCCAGTGTTTCGTATGCATGCGTTTGATCCAAAGAGCTATCCATCCCCACACAAAAATTGAAGGTTTTTTTGTAGGCAGTGATGTGTCAATGCTCCTTACATCCATTTAATTTTTGAGTCTTTGAGCAGAGCTAAGTGAAGGACTTATAGTTCCAGTATCACCTGTTCGTATTTCAGAAGCCTTCTTAGATTCAAACCTTCGAGTCGGATCACTGCTGGCTGGGTTTAAAGTTGCCGCTGCAGAAGCCGGTGGCTGCACGGCTCCTTTAGTAGAGCCATGAGGCACATAGAATCCCCATATATCCACCACCGGACTATTTTTTTATAGTTGCCGGTGTCAATCTTATGGTCTTTTTTTAAATCTGCCTAATCGAGTGCAGACTAGATACCAGCATATTTGACTTGAGGGTATACAGGGAGACAGGCATTGAAGTTAAAAGTCGTAATTAGGATCAATTCTGTCTATGCAGATATCACTTTGTGAATGGACTCTCAAATGTACTTAATTACAACAGTGTCACGTTTGACAATGAAACTGAAAGGAAAAGCACACGTTATACAAGATCAAGGATTAAGCACATTCAACAATGCCTTACATAGATTAAGGATAACACTTTAGGTTGAAAGGAGAGCCCAGCCACCCATGGCCATCCACGGGCAGCCACAGACAGCCCTTACCAAACAGCCCTTGCGAAAAAGCATGCGCGCAAAAGCATGCGCTTTGGCTGTATATGGGCTTGTGGGTAGGAGGGCGGTGCTAGCAACACTTAGAAAATATTCCAAACAATGGCACCTGGAAGTGAAAGAAACAACAATTAAAGTTACAAAGCAACGTTTAAGTCCTGAAACGTGAATGAGATCATTTCATTTCAGAGTCCGTACTGTAGCTCCAGCAGGAAGGGGCACCCTGAAGACACTGTGGTAGCCGTCAAACACGACAAAGTCAATGGCAATAAAGCAGCACTTCCAGCCACAGACAGCCCTTACCGAACAGCCCTTGCGAAAAAGCGCGCACTTTGGAAGTATATGGGCTTGTGGGTAAGAGGGCGGTACTAGCAGCACTTAGAAAATATTCCAAACAATAGCACCTGGAAGTGAAAGAAACAACGATTAAAGTTGCGAAGCAACTTTTAAGTTCTGAAACGTGAATGAGTTCATTTTGTTTCAGAGTCCGTACCGTAGCTGCAGCGGGAAGGGGCACCCTGATGCCACCATGGTAGCCGTCAAACACGACAAAGTCAATGGCGATAAAGCAGCACTTCCAGCCACAGACATCCCTTACCGAACAGCCCTTGCGAAAAAGTGTGCATGCAAAAGCTCGCACTTTGTCTGTATATTGGCTTGTGGGTAAGAGGGCGGTGCTAACAACACTTAGAAAATATTCCAAACAATGGCACCGTAGCTCCAGCAGGAAGGGGCACCCTGAAGACACTGTGGTAGCTGTCAAACACGACAAAGTCAATGGCAATAAAGCAGCACTTCCAGCCACAGACAGCCCTTACCGAACAGCCCTTGCGAAATAGCGTGCGTGACATTTTTATTAGTCTTTGACCCAAACGTCTGCTCACTGCATACAAGCAAAAGCACACCCGTATTACCGGGGGCCACATCTGCTCTGTGGTATTGGTTCCGGAGTCCCTGACAACCTACAGTGCAAGCCTCTGTTGGGGCTGCCTGTTGGCAGCACACGTGCTGTGTCGGTGTTGTGGCAGGAATATGCTCTTTCCCCCATTCAGGTGACAGTACTCCTTCCAGGCACACAGAAAGCAGGACCTGCTCCTGGATCATTCTGCGCAGCGGGGCGTCAAGGATAGTCAAGGTCCAAGTGGTGATGGAAACGTAGATCGACCTGCTCCTGGATCATGCTGCACAGCGGGGCCACAAGGATGGGCAGGTCTTTGTTGGGGCTCCGGGGTGGGCGGTGCTAAAGGTGCTGGGTAAAGATCCAATCACATGATCTGCTCCTGGCTCGTGGCCACGAGAATTGGCAGGGCATAATTTTAAATGTTGAGGAACTAGGAGCTATTTAGCTCCTGGTTATAGCCAAGAGGAGCCTGCTTAGCTTGAAACTAACAGCTACCAGGAGCTACTTTTGACTCCCCACGCTAGTGGTACCATACAAACATAGCTATGCAATATCAACTGTGTAGATTTGGTAATGTGTTTAAAAGTGAATAAAAGACACTCCTAAGGAACATGTAAACCCATAGCTCTCAACGATTTGCGACGCAAAGGCGGGTGAAATCACCCTATTTTGTTTTTGGCGGGTGAGACGCCCATTGGAATGAATGGGTGTGCAGGAGGGTTGACGGGTGAGTAGGCCCTTTACAAGGCGGGTGACACCCGCCAAATGCATGTGAGTTGAGAGCTATGTAAACCATACTGTATAATATTTAATGGACAAATGTTTTTTTTGGATCCTGCCCACATATTAGATTTGCTGCGTGCTATGGACTGGCTCCTGGTTCCCTAGAGATAGCTCCTGCCTGCTTACCGGTTGATGCCAGATACACAGGAGCTGTTTTTTGCTCCTTGTCAACAAATCTTAATTTCGATCCCTGCAGGGTCATAGATGGGGCTCTGGGGTGGTCAGGCCCCATGACACTCATGTGTTGGGAGGGCCCAGCTGCGTGACCTGCTTCTGGCACATGGCCGCTACGATCCGCAGGGTCACTGTTATCTCTTGGGAGGTGTTATGGTGTCATTGGTTCTTGCCATGCCGCTCTTCTCCCCAGGGCAGGAGTCCACAGCACGTTGCAGTGGCGGCGACCCTCACTGCTCATTTCTCCCGCAGGCAGGAACCATGCATGAAGGACTACGGCGGCGGTCCATGCCGTCACTATCGCCCAGGCAGGAGTTCAATGTGTTGCGATGCGGCAGCGGCCCTTGCCGAGGCGTCTCCCTCAGGCAGGGGTCCTCCTCCATTAGCTCCACTGCATGCACCAGGGACTCTGGAGCATGCGCCCGCCCAAAGCGGCACCTCACCGGAGCGACTGACTGTCTTCGGGAGAGCACCAACAAAAGGATGAGCTCTGCACGGCGGGCGCTCATGAAGGCGTGCACCAGCACAGCTGTGCAGCACACTGGGTATCGAAACTCCCTTGTCGCTTTTTGTTATGGGAGCTGGGGGTGCTGGCACACTCATGTGAAGGGCTCTGGAGGCAGGACCTCTGCCTCACTTGGAGCGCTGCACAGCAAAGACACACGGGAGGCAGGGTCAGATAGCATTGGCTGGCACACAGGGAGCCGTGCGCCACTTTCATTAACATGATGGCGGCCATCCCACGTGTCACTCTACACGTGACACTCCACAAGCCCTAGGAGAGGCCTCAGGTTACAGCACCATGTGCTTCAGAATGTTGTTATGTATGCCAGTGTAGTGCTGGGATACCGGCGGGCCTCCGCTAGCCAGTGGCCTCCAGGAGTCCACTAGTCAGTGACCTCCAGGATATGTGCATGTTTCTGGTGCTGGGAACAGCCAGAGACTTTCACTTCACTACACAGGGGCCCTGACCTCATTTTGTGACCTACCACTGACTCATGGCAACACTAGAATGGCATAAAAAGTGCTTAAAATATGAAAAATAATGTCTCTTTTTACACTTACATTCTTAAATAAGTCTTAGGGCCTCATTACACGGACGGCGGTGGACCAAGGTGCTATTAGCACCTTGGTCCATGCCGGTAAAATACTGGCACCGCCTTGGAGGAAAGGGGAATTACCGCCCTATTCCAAGGTTGGTGGGCGGTAATTCCCCCTTCCCCAATTGCCCTTCCCCATTCCCATTTTTGCCCCATAGGGCATAATGGGAATGGGGAAGGTGCTAATTACGGCACCGCAAATTGCGTACCGTAATTAGCTCCCTGGTCCCTTTGCGGGTTGGTTTTTAACGCCTGTAAAAAGCAGGCGTTAAAGTCTCCAACCCGCAAAGGGACCTCGTAGTAAGGCGGCAAGGGTTAACGGTCACCGGTACCATGAACGGTGACCGTTAACCCTTACCGCCGTCCGTGTAAAGAGGCCCTTAGGGCCTCATTACACGGTAGGCGGTGGACCAAGGTGCTATTAGCACCTTGGTCAATGCCGGTAAATTACTGGCACCACCTTGGCAGAAAGGGGAATTACCGCCCTACTCCAAGGTTGGTGGGGCAGTAATTCCCCCTTCCACCATTGCCCTTCCCCATTCCCATTTTTGCCCCATAGGGCATAATGGGAATGGGGAAGGTGCTAATTACGGTACCGCAAATTTGCGGTGCCGTAATTAGCACCAAGGTCCCATTCCGGGTTGGGTTTTAACGCCTGCAAAAAGCAGGCGTTAAATTCCCCAACCCGCAAAGGGACCTCGTAGTACGGCGGTAAGGGTTAACGGTCACCGTTACCATTAACGGTGACCGTTAACCCTTACCGCCGTCCGTGTAATAAGGCCCTTAGACTTGTGTAGTTTTAAGAATACTTTTCTTTTTTTTATCTTAAGTACCAACTGGGAAGAAGGGTCCAAACACCTGGGTTTTCGCCAGAGACTCTGGGTTTTTAGACTTTTCTCTGACAGTCTCCGGGTTTTCGCAGCAGTTTCTGGGTCACAGCCAATCCTCCATCCGATTGGCTGCAAAAGACTGCTGCCGGTAGCCAATTGGGTGGAGGTTTGCATGGACCCAGAAATGGCGCAAATGTGCCTCCCATGAGCCCGTTGCTGGGGTGGGGGCAGCTTTAACTGATTGCTTTTTTGTATATGCTTGCAGGACTGCGCCTCCGCGGACTCCCTGCCTGAGTGTTGCTTTGTCTCTGCAGCAATGACTGTAACATGTTGCAAGTTAAACATGTATTTGGCAAGAGCAGGAGGACAACAATCAATTAATTGAGGCATTATGATATTCTTAAGTGGCTAAAAAAAAAGTTTTAGTAGTTTTCGACACAGTGCTACGAAACGAGTAAGAAGGCTGGAGAGAGAGGCGTGGATGCACTGCCTGCGTGTGATGTAGTATACCCTCATTCATGGACGCTGTTTGTTTCCATTGTCAGCTGCTGGACTTTGATTTCAATTACAATCCCACCATGGCTGGACCTACTCCGCCGCTTCCTGCGCACACCACTGCTGCCAGGGCACCCTGACCAAACCCTGTCCGCACACTCTCTCCACAGCAAACAGGCGTGACCGAAAGGAGGGCGGAGGTGACTGGATGCATAGAAGCAATGTGGCAAGGAAGAGTGTGTTGGCGGTGAGAGCGACGCTTCCAGCAAACTGGCAAAAAGAATGCAGGTGAAGCAAAATAACGTGTGTTTATTTTGCTTCACCTTTCATTCTTTTTTGCCGAGTTTCAATGCCAACACGTGTTTATTTTGCTTTCATTCTTTTTGCCCAGGTTACCAGGGCTCAAGTCAAGGGTACGTGGGTGGACAGAGTCCACCCACATTTTTAAGAGGGTGGACTCAGTCCCATTGAACCACAGCCATCAGGTTTGCAGGCTGGACAACTCACCACTGCACTAAATGACATGATGAAAAACAACTAAGGTGCAATGTCCAATTTCGGTACTGCAAAATTCTAGGAAAACCTTTGTATTGGTTCTTGGAGTTTACATGTGCACATGTTACCGTGTTGATTTTATGGAAGGCAAATGACTTTTGTCCTATGCAATGTGTGTGGTTGTGAAAAGCCAATTTAATGAAATATGCAGATTTCAATTTGAACTGCAAATTTCTGACGTCACATCACATCAGAGTTTACCTTTTTGACATGTGGGCGGAGCCATGTGGAAACGGGCGGGGTCGTGGGTTACTGTGGGCGGGGCATAAAGCTCAGGGGTTTTGATTTTCAAATGTAGGCAGGTAGGGTCCAAGGACTATTCTTTGTCGGCTGCACTATTGCTGAAAAGCAGTGAAATGTCTCATTTTCTGTGCAGTCTCAGTGCGGCCCTCGGTATAGCACTTGAAATTCGTATCTCCTTGAGACACAGCCTCAGTACAGTGCTTGGAATTAGTATCTCCTGTTGTACGCATTAAAGCAGCAGGGGTCCCTCCAGACTACATCAACAACTAGCGAATGATTTCTCTATGTGTGTGCACCGCTCGTAATTGTAACTCCTGTTCTCGGCAGCCTCAGTACAGCGCTTGGAATTGCTGAACCCTGTTCTGCGCAGCCTCAGTACAGCGCTTGGAATTAGTGTTCCCTCTTCTGCTCGGCCGCAGTACAGCTCATTGAATTAGTATCCTCTGTTCTACGCAGCCTCAGTACAGCGCTTGGAATTCGTATCTCATGTTCTACGCAGCCTCACTAGAGCGCTTGGAATTCGTGACCCTTGTTCTGCGCAGCCTCACTAGAGCGCTTGGAATTCGTGACCCTTGTTCTGCGCAGCCTCAGTAGAGCACTTGGAATTAGTATCTCATGTTCTGCGCAGCCTCAGTAGAGCATTTGGAATTAGTATCTCATGTGCTGCGCAGCCTCAGTAGAGCGGTGAGACCTTACGATGGCTCACCTCTGAGACATTGCTTGCATTGTTTGACCCGTTCCTGTCTTCCTGGTGGGTGTTCCTAGCAGTCCAGGACCCCTGGAGAGAACCCCAAGATTACTTGGGAGAACCAGGCAAGGAACCCTGGAGAGAAATAAAAGATCACGGAGAGAAATCCAGGATCGCTGTGGAAGAACCCGCCAAGGCTCACTAGGGAGAAATCCATCCAAGATCACTGGAGAGAAATGCCCGGCCAGGGGGCCACAAGAGGTGAGCTGTGTTTCTTGTGGAGAGAGGTCCTTCCTCGCAACTGGACCCCAGTCACGAGGCTCACCTTCAGCCTTGCCTGGTCTTTTAGCCAGCAATGATTTGGATTCTGGGAGTTGTAGTTTGACTTGTCGGATTACACATGGGCCTAGAAACTCTATATATTCCGACATGCGGCTGCTTTAGTGTAAAAAACCAGAACTGGCCGAAAGTGACCCTTAATGTCCAGTTGCAGCATTACTCATTGTACTTATGGAAGAAGAATCTTAGTTCTTCTATCAGAAATAATGCACAAAATAATTAAGGTGAGCGAGCAAATACCCTAATGTTAGAACTTGACTAGTGAGCTGTGGATGGGGAGCCGGAGGGGGAACACAGCTGAAAACCTAAGCCAGGGCCATCGCAGATTGGTAGTACACCATTATTTCAGTCAGGTGCATTGGATTTATTTATTTATTTTTTACATTTGTAAAGTGCACTAAGGGGAGGCATCAAGGCACTGGTTACAGATAGAAGTATCACAGGTAAGGAACAAGATAGACAGGTACATAATTCCAGTTCAAATAATTTGGTCATTCAGGGTGAAGAGTACAGTTTTAAGTTGTTTCCTGAAGGTCCAATAGGATTGCTTAGATCTCAGTGAAGGTGGTAGGGAATTACAGTTTCTGGTGGCAATGGACTGGGTAGCTGCTCCCACCGGATCTCGTCCTCCTGAATCAGGGGATGGTAAGTTTGTTGGAGTAGGGTGAACGGGTAGGCCTTGGAGACTGGGCCAGGTATCTCTGGGGTGTTTTAGCTAGACATTTGTGCATAATGGCTAAGGTTTTGAACATGTTGCGTTCACTAATGGGTAGCCAGTGAGCCCTTGCTCTTGCAGCTAAGATGTGCTCACGTTTAGGTATGTTGAAAGCCGCCCTATGTGAGTTATTTACGAATGATTTGCTGTTTTTTGATGTTACAGAGGAACCAGCAGAGGGGGTGTTACTGTAGTCCACGCCAATAGATGTTCTGGTAATGGAAAGGCAACTGTCACTAGATAGAAAGGGTCTGCAGGCTTTGATTACTTTCGTAGTGTAGGCTGCGAAGGAGGCAATCACATTAACTTGCCTTGATAGGGACAGTGTATATTACCAAGATCTTGACATTGCTGGAGACCCGGATGGAAATGCCTTCAATCGTAAAAGCTTTGTAGGCGTGGTCTAGTTTATTGAGCGAAGATTCAGAGCCAAGCAGGAGGATTTCCATCTTCTCGTCGTTAAGGCAAAGAAGGTGGGAGGCCACCAATTCCTGGATGCAATGATAGATTGAGTGCAGGTTATCTGAATCTGTCGAGTAGTTTCCACTGAGAGAGAGAAGGATCTGTGTATCGTCAAAATATTTAATGTACAAAATACCCTGGGTGTCTAGGTCAAAAAGGAGGTTTGTAGAGATGTTGTAGAGGGTGGCGGAGATTCACAACCCTTGTGGGATGCAGCAGGTAACAGGAGCCAGAGCAACAGAGGCAGTGGTTGATGGCTTCTGGAGAGAAGTGCACTCTGAGGCAAGTTGCTGGCACAAAATGCAGTGATCCACAAAGTCAAATGCTGCTCACAAGTCCAACAAAAGGAGGAGAGCAGTGTTACCAGTCCTTGATCTCTTCCAGTTGCTTTTCTAAGTCCAGTAGTGCTGATTCAGTGCCATGGCCTGGTCTGAAGCCAGATTGCCACAGACCGAGGAGGTATTGAGATTCCAAATGATGTTGGTTCTGCAGGCACACCACGCTGTCTAGTGTTTAAAGGAAGAAGGGGATTTTAGTGATAGGGTGATAGTGGGAATGGCTAAGTCCAGCGTGGGTATTTTTAGTAGGGGAAGGACCCAAGCGTCCTTGAGGCTAGTGGGCACAATGCAAGAGGAGAATTAGGTGTTTATAAGGGTTATGATAAACAGTGCCGGAGGTTCTGCACAGTCCTTAATGACATTGGTAGGGCAAATGTCCCCTTGACAACGTGAGGGCATAAGGTCTTTGATGATCAGAATGACCTCTGATTCTGAGACTTGTTTCAAGTTGAAGGCAGGTAGGTCCTGTGGGGAGGCTTGTGAAACAGTCGTGGGAGGCATAGGTGAGATGTTACACAAGGATTCTTTTTAGGGGTATATTATTCTGGAGTCAATTTTATGTAATACAGTATTTTAATATTAGCATACAGTGAGTTGGTGGTGGCGCCGGAGATTCAAGCTCACAAAGTGTGCCAAAGAGCTTTCTATCACGCAAGTTCACGTTTGCAATTCTACAGTTGAACTTTTTACATGTAGCATAGCCTTTTGTAGTTATTGGCAGCAAACGTAAAGCCAATTTTGTTGGGCTCTGTAGGATTGCTGTTCCATTTAGTTTCCATCTCTCGTTTGAGGATGCAGAGGGCTTTGATGTCAGCAGTAAAGCAGGTATTCAGGTGTGGGGTCGCTATGACTTTCCTCTGAGTTAGGTGTGCCACTGTATTGATAGCTAGTGTGAGGGTACGGTTGTATTTGTCTACAAAGATGGCAGGGTCATTACAAAGATGGCAGGGTCATTATATGGTGGCTGTCAGAGGAGTAGCTCATCTCACATGGGTAGAATAGTTTTGGTGATGTTACGACTACTCCGAGTCACTGTAGGTGGTAAAGGTGAGGGCCACATTGGGCGAGGGGGCTGGGCACTGGAAGATTGAATAGAATGATGATGGGATCTGTCCAAGGGCAGGGCAGATTAGAAATGATGTCGATGTTGCAGTTGAGTTTGATAAACCAATCTAGGGTGCATCCTTTAAGGTGTGTAGGGCTGAGATATGTTGCACGAGCCAAGATCTTCAAGGGAGTGAGCTAAGGCAGAGAAAAATCAGTATCAGCATCATCCTTGAAACCTAAGTTAAGATCGTCAAGGAGAATGGACTTAGTGGATGGCTTGGAGGATGAGAGTAGATGCAGGATATCCTCTTCAAAGGGGAGAAGTGGGCCAGGAGCACAGTAGACAACGTGTATGTTGATCGTGGATGTGTGGGAAAGTCTTGGCTTCATAGACAGAAGTTTGCCTGAGGATATGGTGAGGTTGCCAAATTCTCTGAGAGGTGATCATACATGTATAACCTATTCAGCAGGTGCATTCATAAATGATCATACATGTATAACCTATTCAGCAGGTGCATTCATAAATGATCATACATGTATAACCTATTCAGCAGGTGCATTCATGAATGATCATAAATGAATAGCCTATTCAGCAGGTGCATTCATAAATGAATAGCCTATTCAGCAGGTGCTTTCATAAATGATCATAAATGAATAACCTGTTAAGCAGGTGCATTCATAAATGAATAAACTATTCAGCAGGTGCCTTCATAAATGAATAACCTATTCAGCAGGTGCATTCATTCATGATCATAAATGAATAACCTGTTCAGCAGATGCCTTCATAAATGAATAACGTATTCAGCAGGTGCATTCATCAATGATTATAAATGAATAACCTATTCAGCTGGTGCATTCATAAATGTTCATAAATGATGAACCTATTCAGCAGGTGCTTTTTCATAAATGAATAACCTATTCAGCAGGTGCATTCATCAATGATTATAAATGAATAACCTATTCAGCAGGTGCATTCATCAATGATTATAAAGGAATAACCTATTCAGCCGGTGCATTCACAAATGAGTAACCTATTCAGCAGGTGCATTCATAAATGAATAACCTATTCAGCAGGTGCATTCATCAATGATTATAAAGGAATAACCTATTCAGCCGGTGCATTCACAAATGAGTAACCTATTCAGCCGGTGCATTCACAAATGAGTAACCTATTCAGCAGGTGCATTTACAAATGTTCATAAATGAATAACCTATTCAGCAGGTGCATTCATAAATGATAATAAATGAATAACCTATTTAGCAGGTGCATTCATAAATGAATAACCTATTCAGCAGGTGCCTTCATAAATGATCATAAATGAATAACCTATTCAGCAGGTTCTTTCATAAATGAATAACCTATTCAGCAGGAGCATTCATAAATGAATAACCTATTCAGCAGGTGCTTTCATCAATGATTATATTTGAATAACCTATTCAGCTGGTGTATTCATAAATGAATAACCTATACACCAGGTGCATTCACCAATGATTATAAATGAATAACCTATTCAGCAGGTGCTTTCATAAATGAATAACCTATTCAGCAGGTGCATTCATCAATGATTATAAATGAATAACCTATTCAGCAGGTGCATTCATAAATGTTCATAAATGATGGACCTATTCAGCAGGTGTTTTTTCATAAATGAATAACCTATTGAGCAGGTGCATTCATCAATGATTATAAATGAATAACCTATTCAGCAAGTGCATTCATAAATGAATAACCTATTCAGCAGGTGCATTCATTAATGATCATAAATGAATAACCTATTCAGCAGGTGCATTCATAAATGAATAACATATTCAGCAGGTGCTTTCATAAATGAATAGCCTATTCAGCAGGTGCATTTATAAATGTTCATAAATGAATAACCTATTTATCAGGTGCATTCATAAATGAATAACCTATTCTACAGGTGCATTCATAAAAGAATAACCTATTCACCAGGTGCATCCATAAATGAATAACCTATTCAGCAGGTTCCTTCATAAATGATCATAAATGAATGACCTATTCAGCAGGTGCCTTCATAAATGAATAACCTATTCGGCAGGTGCATTCATAAATTAATAACCTATTCAGCAGGCACATTCATACAAGAATAACCTATTCAGCAGGTGCTTTCATAAATTAATAACTTATTCAGCAGGAGCATTCATAAATGAATAACCTATTCAGCATGTCCTTTTATAAATGATCATAAATGAACAACCTATTCAGCAGGGCTTTCATATATGAATAACATATTCCGCACGTGCATTCATAAATGATCATAAACAAATAGCCTAATTAGCAGGTTCTTTCATAAATGAATAACCTCTTCAGCAGGTGCATTCATAAATGACTAACATATTCCGCACATGCATTCATAAATGATTATAAACAAATAGCCTATTCAGCAGGTTCTTTCATAAATGAATAACCTCTTCAGCAGGTGCATTCATAAATGATCATAAACAAATAGCCTATTCAGCAGGTGCATTTATAAATAATCATAAATGAATAACCTATTCAGCAGGTGAATTCATACATGATCATAAATGAATAGCCTATTCAGCAGGTGCATTCATACATGAATAACCTATTCAGTAGGTGCATTCATCAATGATTATAAATTAATAACCTATTCCGCATGTGCCTTCATAAATGATTATAAACAAATAGCCTATTCAGTGTAAGAGGATTCAATTCAACACTACAGCTAAGTCAATGCCTAGTCTGGGATACTGAATGGAAACCCTTATGGATATATCTTTACGTCCAGTTCATGCGTTCTGGATGACTACCCCTATATAACACCCCTCTCTTGGAATCCCCCTGACCCCACTGAGCCACGAAGTAGTTCTGTTTTGCCAGTTTAAACAGTTTATTTGATAATTTAAACCATATATATATATATCACACTTTATAATAAATTAATAATTGAATCTCACACTTAATCTGAGCAGTAATCAATAATGGATAGTCCGGCACTAGCACACTTCTTTATAATCAATGATGAGTGGTTATAGGATGGATACGATAGCAACAATACTCTGATGGTTTCAAATGGATGCAATGTGGAATGAAATGCAGTACAGAAATTAACTTGATAGGATTTCAGCAAAAGACAATGGGCCTCATTACGACCGTGGCGGTCCGGAAATAGCGGTGGCGGTAAACCCGCCGCCACCGTTGTTTCCGGACCGCCTGATCACGACCCCTGCAGGCGGGAGGTGATGTTCCCGCCAGGTCTGACCTGGCGGGTTTAACACCGCCCGCCTGCAGGCGGACGAGGAAACACCGGCAGCATTACAAGATGCTGCCGGTGTTTCCATGATCCCGATTCCCATTGAGTCCCATAGGACTCAATGGGAATGGGGATTTACACCATTCCGCCTCCGTGATTCCCGGAAAACCGGGGTTGTGATGCCCCGGTAATTCCGGGAATCACGGAGGCGGAATGGTAATACGAGTCCGGCGTTAACCAGGCGGTTTTACCGCCTCGGTTAACGCCGGACTCGTAATGAGGCCCAATGTAATCACTTTCTTGGACAATTCACCCCCCCCTTTTATGCACTGTAAGGAGATGAAGATGACACAGTTCTTAGGGATGCAATCAAATAGAATTCAGTTCAATTCCCCCCCAGCAGCTTATACAACAGATAGGAGTTTTGAAACACAGGCAAAATGCTTTGAATATGGTGACAATGCAGTGAGAAATATGCTGAAAATGGTTTTAATTCCCTTTAGGAGGTTCAGGGGGAGTGAAATATACTTGGGATGAGTTCAGGCTCACTTTAGCAAGGATCTAGGAGTAACTAGCAGGTTAAACAAATTTTTGGCAAAGGAAAGCAATGAAGCTGCTGTTTTCACACGAGTAGGAAGTCGGTTCTAGGCTTGTTGAAAAGGTGTGATTCTAAGCTTTCAGAGGAAAGTTAAACCACGTTCCTAGCCCAAACGGTTCCAGAGATACGAACGATTAAATAAAGGTAGTTTTTCGGATTTGAAATTTTAAAAGTTCAAAGCGACAAGTTACAGCTTGCAGATAGAAAATGACAGGTGACAGCTTTGTAAATGACAGGTGACAACTAGGAGGCTGTTCTACTTAGATTAAAATAGTTTGGATTATATTATTTTAACTAAGAGATTGGTTCTGCACAGTTCTGCTAGGTACTCACAATATATTTAGAAATAGGCCTAGCCACGGATCTGGTCAACAGGTTTTGGACTGGACTCCGGTTCAGCTCTCTGGTTCTGCGAACAGCGGTCTGGGTCAGCTCTGCTCTGCTGGTCTAGCCTCTCTGGATTCTGGATACTGTTCTGCTTTCTAAGTCCTGCTACAGGTTCTGGAGATTGATGGATTTGAAGTCTGGATCTCTGGATGTTGCATGGTCCGGCAGCATGCTCCGCAGCAAATGGAATTGAATGTCTCTATCTGTCCTGACTGTCTGCTTTTATGTGTTTTGAAAGTGGGTGGAGAGGCTAACTTTCTAGGCCCTACCCCTCTCCACTTGTCATTGGCCACTTCCTCCTCTTCCCCTTGATTGGGGGAATGAAATGAAGTGTCATCATGATGAGGTCTGTTTATGATACAGAGAACCCACCCCTGTCAACTTTACACACAATCTATATCTGATACAAATACATACTTCCCCAATAGACAGTTGTTTGGCATTGCATACACACATCATGCATTTACTGATGGTAGCCCCTGTTCCAATTCTGTCGTTTCTAGGAGCTTGGGTTCAAAAATGGCAACATATTTCACTTTTTGGTAGGGTTACCAATATTGGATCTGTCCCCGCATTTACACAAATGTTCGCAAAGCATGTGGGCATTAGGTGGTGGAGTGTCAGATTTTTAACATACATACATTTAGAGTAATATCCTCTTTTCCGCTAAAACCCCCCTGAACATACCACCGGGTCCTACCACGTCTTCAAATGTGCACAGAAAAATCACAAGAATAATGATATCACTTATAAAATTTTCACAAGTCCGCTCTATGAATGATCCATCTTTTTAGATTTATGTTCTGGCCCCAAAGGGGTGTGGTTTCCCCCAGCACAAGGTTGAATTTCTGGTTTTTCCAGTTCTGCCAAGCCAGCTTGCTCTCACAGGCAGTGCTCCTCCCCTTTCCTTCCAGGAGGAAGCCACTTTTACGACCCCCATAATAAAACATTTGCCTGAGTCAGGACAGGGCTTTGTTCAATTTCCTGCAGAGCCCAGGTAATTCAATCAGAGAAGTGTCATATCCCTTTTGGTGGGAACAGCAAAAGGCAGCTAGGCCTGGGAACACAGCTGTTGTGCAAGTCTCAACTCCTGTCGGGGGTAGCTGGTGGGCAGAATTAAGCCAGGTTTCAGATAAAATGTCACATTTTGTTCCTCAGTTTAAGTCAAGACAATTTTTACATATGCAGCTAGAATGCTGATTCTAAGTTCAAAACTATGACATTTCAACAGTGACAAACTATGTGACACTCAAAAGTAGGTCACTCAGTTAATTTAAACATTTTCGATTTTTGGTAGTTTTAAATCCAGTTTCAGTTAGGCTGCTGCAGACCTGCAGAGCTCAGCCAGTCTTGTTATGAACATTCAAGTCACTTCAGAATATAACTTTACATTGTATCCACCTCTCAGTAAGTCTTTCTTTGGCCTGCTTTGGGTTCATTTATTCAGTTTTACACAAAGGTCTGGTGGTTTTAAAACGCCGGCTTTCTGATAGTGGTGAGTACTGGTAATGCAACCATTTTTGGGATTTAAGAAAATGAATTCCCCACAGTTCTAGGTTGCTTTTGGCAATCAGCATTGCCATTCCCAATGGTTTCAGGCTACTGTGTGGGTAGTCCAATGGTGGTTTTAGGCAGTTCCCTTCTGTGCCCATAACATCGGCAAAAATGGGTGGCAGCCTATTCTTCATGCATTTCCCTGGGCATTTTCTGGGAAGCACTGGCCATCATGATGTTTTCAATGCCAGTACTGCACAGTTTTTGAGGTAGGGCTCGGATGCATGGGTAAAAACATCCCACAAGCCCCCCTCTTGCGATGGCCATTCTGTTTCACTGATGGAACTCGCAAGATCTGGGATGCTTCCTCATCTTCTTCCAATAGATGGCACAGTTCAGCATCTTTTTCTCCATCCGGTCGGATCGATCGGTTCTCCTCGCCGGTCCTGATGGGAAGATTGGGCGGTACCCCGGGCCCCTTGCGTCTCTGCTCCCGGTCTCCGGATCGTCCTCCCTGGCCAGTCTCAAGGTTTTCTTTCTCCTAGGACGACAAAGGAAGAGCGGCAATACCTATTCATAGACATTTTTCCCCCACCATTGATATAGTGGGGTGGCATATACATTTATAGTCAAAACATATGAACATGCACATTTCTTTTTGCATTCAAAAACGAAAACACCCACATTGAGAAACTCAGAATTTGATAGGCGATATGTAGGATATTTTAAGTTAGAACTGAATTAATCTGAGACAGTACCCTCTAGGATTACCGAGGACTCCTCCAGTTGCTGCAAAGTGTGCCTGGGATGGGAACACTTCAACTGGTTTATATGGACCCACTTGTCTTCCCCCTCTGCCAAACCGCCTTTGGGGATGCGGATCTTGTAGGCCACAGGGGAGATCTTGTCTATAATCTCAAAGGGTCCCTTCCATGTAGGCAAACCTTTTTCGCTGCTTGGCCTGGTTCCTTTGGAAATTGTATAGATAGACCTGGTCCCCCACCTGATATTCCTTCCTGGAAGTTTTCAGGTCATAGTGGGTCTTCATACTCTCAGCTGATCTTTCTAAATTCCGTTGAGCATAGGCAAAAGCATGCTGAAGGTGTTTCCTTAAATTCTCCACATACTCATGAGTTGTGGAGGCATTTATCAACGTTTGCTCTTGGGTTCTGTAGAGCAAATGCTGAGGAAGCACCATCTTGCGTCCAGTCATCAACTCAAATGGTGACATTTTGGTTGCAGATGAAGGGGTAGATCTAATGGCCATTAGGACCAGAGGTAATCGGATATCCCAACTTGGCCCAGAATCTGCCACAAACTTCTTTAATATGCTCACAATGGTTCGGTTGTATCTCTCTACTGCCCCAGAAGAAGCTGGTCTGTAAGCAATATGTAGCTTTCTCTTGACCCCCAGTATCTCCCACATCTTTGTCATTACTTCACTGGTGAAGTGGCTACCTCTGTCTGACTCAATCCTTTGAGGTAGACCAAAACGGGAAAAGATGTGGTTAATCATCAGGGCAGCTGCTGTTTCTGCCTTGCAATTCGGGGCTGGGAGACATTCCACCCACTTGGTAAACAAGCATGTAACGGTCAACATGTACTTGTTTCCTCTAGTCGAGCGAATCACAGGGCCTACAAAGTCGATTTGTAAATCTGACCATGGCAGTGTCATCCCCCTCTTTTGGAGAGGCGCCCGGTGTGTGAGGGATGTTGGCTGAAATTGTGCACACACAAGACAACCCTTCAAGTATTGGTTGAGGTCCTGGCCCATGTGTGGCCAGTATGCAACCTCTCTTAAGATTTCCAGTGTTGTGTGAAACCCCCTATGACCGGCGGTGGCCGCATCATGGGCGTGACTTAACATCAGGCTTCGGAATGAGGTAGGAACCACCCACTGATCGTGGCCAGCTTTGGATTTCCTTACCAACAAACCGTCTTGGATCCGGAACATTTTTGGACATTTCATCAACACTCTAAGGTCCTCTTTCCCGTTGTAATCGGTATCCGTCAGGGGAAAGTTCTCAGGGTCCTCAATGTGTTGGTAAAATTTACCAATTATTGGATCCCCCTTCTGAGCGGTAATCAAATCAGCATCAGGGGTCTCCTTGCTCCATTGGGCAGTTGACAGATCATTGTGAGCATTTGTCTGGGACCTAGTGATAACAGTGACCTGGATTTCCCCCAACAGGGACTCAATCTCAATTAGATCCTCTTCGATGGCCCCGGTTTTGGCCAGCTGATCAGCTAAGTCATTTCCAGTTTTGTCTGGTCCCTCTACTTTGGAATGACCCTTGATCTTTTTCCAATAGATGGTCATCTCATTCGAGGTGACCAGATCGTCAATGTTTTGGATCAACTTCCCATGTTTCAAGGGTTTGTTGTTAGCACATAACATGCCTCTGGTTTTCCAATTAACCAGGTGCTCCACGAACCCGTTCCGTACATAATCAGAATCTGTGATTATGACCAGTTCGTGGAGTTGATGTTGGACAGCAGTGAGGATGGCTTGATGCACAGCCATCAATTCTGCCACCTGACTACTTCGGGGACCAATTTTGTATCCAGCGGAGGGTTCTGGAAACTCCTTCACCCATGCATTCCCTACGCCAGCCACCAGTTCTTTCTCCCCGTCGTTGTCAACATGGTAAGAGCATCCATCCACATAGACAGTGGGCATTCCCTGTCTTCTTCAAAGACTTTGTGTGGGGAATTAAGGTATGCCTCCGTGTTGTCCTTGATCTTTAGACTTTCGTCCTCGAGACAGTTTTCTCTGGCACAATCATGCAAGTCAGCCAGACCTTGCGCGAGGGGACTCTTCTTGTTTTGGCCATATCTGACCTCCACAGGAAAGCCTTGCATTGACAGAATCCAGGAAGTAATTCGGGAATTACTCACATTTCCGGCCCGAATTCTGTCACTTTGGAGATATTGCAGAGGCTGGTGTGGAGTCTCCACTATGATGTGTTCCCCCTGGATAAACGGGCGGTAATTCTTCAATGCCCACACCGTTGCCAGGAGTGCCTTCTCACAATCGTTGAATTTTTCCTCCACAGAGGATAAAGTTTTACTCGCATAGGAGATTACTTTATTGACCTTGTCATGCTTTTGGTATAATACCGCCGTCAAGCACGTATTAGAGAACCCCGTCTCCAGGAAGAACTCCTTGTTTCTGACAGGGTAAGCTAGGCAAGGCGCTTGTGAGAGGCTTCTCTTGAGTTGTTTTACCGCCTCGGCTTGTTCTGGACCCCATTCCCACTTGACCCCCCCCTTCAGGAGATGAATCAGGGGTCTGGTGATCTCTGCGTAGCCCTCAATGAACTTTCTGCTGTAATTAGTCAGTCCAAGGAGGCTCCTTAGTTCCCGCAGAGTTGTGGGGTCTTTCAGTTTCTCAAGTGCTTCCACTTTCTTTTCCTGGGGACAGAGACCCTGAGGAGTAATCTCATGCCCCAAGAAATTAACACGGGTTCTACACCACTGTGCTTTCTAAAAGGAAAGTTTTGCTCCGGCGGCCCTCAACTGCGTCAGAACATAACGGATCTCCGCTATGTGTTCATCCACAGATGAACTTTTGATGAGAACATCATCTACATAAGCCAGGTTACCCCTTGCACCCAGGTCGGGCATGGCCTTGTGTAGGAAAATGTTGAATTCATTGCCGGAGTTGAGGTATCCGAAGGGAGTCCGGGTCCATGTGTACTGCTGGCCCCCAAAGGTAAAAGCCAGCTTGTATTGGTCCTCCCTACTGACAGGCACGGTCCAGTATCCATTGGTCAGGTCTATTGCAGTAAATACCTGTGACCCCTGGATCTGGGCCAGCCCTTGGTCAATGTAGGGCAGAGGCCATCGGGAAGTATGGACCCGTTTGTTGAGCTCCCTAAGGTCAGCGCAGAGTCTCCACTGGCCGTTTGGCTTTAATATTCCCAGCACCAGATTATTGAAGGTGCTGTGGACGGGACGGATTATTCCCCTGGACTCAAGGTTCTTAATTATTTCAGTAAGGGACTCCATTGATGCGAGAGGCAAGCGATATTGCTTCACAAACACTGGAGTCATGCCAGGGTCCGTGGGGATTGTTGTTGTGTGGATGTCGGTGCGGCCACAGTCATATGAGTCTACCGCAAAGAGATCTTGGAAATCCAAGAAAACTTGTTTCAACTTTTGCTTTTGTTCCAGAGTCACACAGGCATCAGCTAGGTTGACTCTCTCTTCCACCATCTGCCTGAAGCCTGGAAAGACTTCTGGTTTGGCTATCTCAGCGGCCTCCTCCAGCTGGGTGGAGAAGTCCCTGGTCAGAGTGCTGATTTGGACTGGAGGCCTCAGGTGGGAAAGGCAACCCTCATGGACCTGGAAAATCACCTCATCCCTCCTGAAGTCACAAGTCACATCTTCCTTACCATGCCGGGTAGAAATCCTGTCTGGTGCTGTATTGTCATCACTGTCACTGTCAAAACAGTCCTTGGGGATTGGTCCTAACAGTTCATTACCTAAATCGATGGAAAAATGTCGGTCATCAACTGCCATTCCAATAATGGTGCCTGCGGCTAGAGTAATACTCTTTAAGTCGCTGTTATCCACCTCTATTAGAATGGTGTCATGTTCTATGTTGACTAATGGAGTTGGGTTTACCCCCAACCCTTGCTATTGGAGAGAAGCGTTTAGATGTATGTAAGCATCAGGGTTTTTCAAATGTTGTCCTCTTTTAGCTTTCACTTATAGGGAGAATTGTCGGGTCCTTTCTGGGATGGTGACTTCCTCTTTGATCTGAATTTCAACTGCATAAGGTAGCAATTGAGCTGACCTAAATGCTTTTTCTGGATCATCAAAGCCCATGGGATTATCCGCTAATCGGGACCAAGCTTTGAAGTTTATTAGGTCCAAACTAATGGCAAAGCGATTGAGAATGTCACTGCCTAAGTAAAAAGCGGCAGTGACGTCTCGCACGACCCAACAATTGTGGACTATGCTCTTGTTGCCAATGGAGATTTTGAGCATACACCTGCTTGGCAGGAGATGTTTGGAATTGGGTGCTTCCAGGTCCATTTCCCATTTGTCTATCAGTTTGAATGTGGGAATGGCTGGATCTTTTGGGAGTTGGCGGAACATGGCTTCGCTGATGAAGCTCTTACCATTGTTCACGCACACTCGAGCGAGAACAGAGTCCTTCCCATCATTTAACTGAACAGGGATGAACAACTGCTCTCCAATTTGCTGAATATCAGCCAGGCTCTGAGCTGATTTCACATCTTTCTGGACTATAGGAGTGGGAGTTTCTCATTGTGGATTGGTAAAGAATTTCAGGGTGTTTCCTTCCAGTGTGGAATACCACCTTAAACTGGAAGGGAGGTTGATTTTCAGAAATAGAGAGGACCCCCCATCACCAGTCTGTTGTCCTACTGCTATTACTGTCACGTCTGGAATTTGGTTATTCTGGAAGTGGAATTCTACTTGGTCAGATTTTTGTTCAACCATGTGGCATGTGCCGTTTTAACTAACATGGTTGACACTCTGTTTTAATTTTATGGGTCGGCTAGTCTGGGTCCAGAGGACCTTGTTTACGCAATCTATTAGGGGTGACAACCTTCTCAGGAGGTCATTCCCTAGTAAACAAGGGGTGCCCTCTGGAGTCACAACTATGACCGGGTGTTTCAACTTGTGTTGCCCAATTTTAATGTCCAAATCTGCCGTCCCCTCGACGGGAATTTCCTTCCCGTCAAAGTTCTGGAGTTGTCCAGGGAGTGAGGTGAGAGGAATTTGGTAATTCCCTCCCCTTCCTGCATTCAGTTCATCAAAGGCCCTTCTGGACAGAAGGGTAGCTTGAGATCCCGTGTCCACCAGCGCTGAAATCGTACCCTGCCCCTGTACTTGTACCGGGGCATAATATCTTCCCTCCTTCTCCTCAAGGGGGCACAGATAATGCACATTTTTGGACAACTGGTGGGCTAACTTTCTGGTTTTGGACATTGCTAGAGAAGAAATTTAGGCAGAATTCTGTGGAGAGCCTTGGGAATCTGAAAGAAAAAGTTGGCAACTGGAGATCAGAGCCATTGTGGGTTCCCCTGGTTCCGGTTCTGGGCCGCCCCCCCCTTTTTGGAGGCAGTCATCAGGATGGGTTTGAACCAGGGGATTTTGGTACTGTGGGTTCTGGGATGAGATGATGGGCGGCGGTAGCTCAGTCTCCATATCTCCCCAGTCTGAATTGGCATCCCTTGGGACCCATTTTTCCTTGGGAGGAGTTCCCCCATCTCTAAAGGAGAAGGTCCTTTCCCCAGGATCCTCTGAGGATCCCTCTCCCTCAAATTGGAAGACATGTACCTCCTCCACAAAGTGGGTCTGTTTGGGTCCTTTGTTTCTCCTACCCCCCCTGCTCCTTGGGAGGCAGGCTTTCAGAGGCAGGAGATTTTGTTTCTGGTTCCTGGTTTTCCATGGGCTGTTTACAAGTTGGGAAGGAAGCCTCCTCCAAGGGTTTACACCCCCCTTCCCCTTGTGCCTCCTCCCTGGGAACCGGTGGGTTATCGGGGTGCTGGCCCCGTCATTGTTCTGGAGCACCAGGTCCAGAGTTTGGGGCATTCTGCGGTGGCATGCTCATCTGAGGGTTCTGTTGAGCCCTCAGTATGTGACCCAGATCCCGTGCCATATTTTGGACCTGGCGCTCTAACTGGGAAACCCGCTCAGGCTGATACGGGGCTCTATTTTCTCCCCTGGGCTGATCCCGGGAAGGGTAGCTATCCCTTCTCTGGTAGTACCCCTGGTTGGGAAGATTTTGGTACCCCTCCACCCTTGGCCTCCCCTCTCCCGGAATAGGTTGTCTGGGCTCAGGGAATTGGGGAAAGAAGGATGGATGATTTTGGGGCTGGAAATTGGGTGGATACCTGGGGAAAAAGTTCTGCCCAGGATTTGGAGAATTTCTGCCCTCCGGTGGGAAGTTAGGAGGGAAGTTCCCTGGGTTAGGTGCTTGGCTGGACCCCCCCCCTTGGGCTGGAGGAGTCCACACATAACCCAGGATGGGTCGATTTCCCTTGTAACGGGGACTTACATAATCAGGAGAGCGAGGGACCCCATATGTGGGGCTGCCTCCTTGGCTCCCTGTCTGTGACTGGCCCGAGGACCTTCTGGGCCTAGCATTATTAGGTGCAGGTAGGTTTTTAGGCCCCCCCATCTCCAAATCCAAAACGGGGGCAACCTTTACCTCTGCCACCTTGGCAGCAGCAGGGGTGCTGTTGGTTTTGGGGTTTTTTGGCTGGTGTTTGTTTTCCACCGGTTTCTGCACCTCGTAGATGCGGGTGGCTTGTTCAATGACCCATTCTAAAGATCTTTTCTCATGAAAATCTCTCACGAGCTGGGTCATTATGTATTTGGGCAAGGCATGGAAAAAAGTATTAACAAAGTCTCTGCTGTCTGTGCGCACCCTTCTGGTGGTCTGCGCAAAGGCACGTTTCAGTTCTTGCACGAATTCTTGTGGGGCCTGATCCTCCCCACATTGCAAATTGTAGGCTGCCTTGCGAGCCTCTTGAGGATTTCTGTGAACAGAAAAATGTTTCAAGATGGCCGCCTTATAGGTGGACCATCTTAAATGATTTTGGTCCTCCAGCCCCGCAAAGAAACTGGAGTATTCTGGTGAGAATGTCCATTTGACGTACGGGATGCAGCTACTGCTGTCCTTCAAATGGAAAGTCTCCATCATTTGCTCATAGAGCTCCAAGTGTTCCCATACGGAATACTTGGCGTTCTTATGATAAGGCGTGATAACACTCCTTATTGCCTTTATTTGCTTCAATGGGTCCTTAAGCAAGGCCCTTTTTTGCCTTATTGGCCTTTTTGGTTCGGGTAACCCTGGTCCATTCATCCTCTGACTCAGAGGCACTGCTCCCAGAGGTTCCTGTCTGATCTTCCAGGTTTTCCCAGATTCTGTGAGCCTGGGAATGGCTGGCAGAATGTGGGGACCTGGTCTCCTGTGTCCTGCGCCGTTCAGAGGAGTCTTCAGATTCCTCTTTGCTGCCAGGATTTGATGGGTACCCCCCCACTGACCTAACTGGGCAGAAGTTTTCAGGATGCCGTTAATGGGCCTATTCTCCTGGGGTTCCCCACTAAATTGCACTGTGCTTGGGTGCCCATACCCGGATGCCCGCCCATCCATTCCTGGGAGGTACTGGCCTATGAGCCCCATGCTTCTGGCTGGATAGTAATCTGCCATCCCTGTGGCCCGGTGCTCATGCGCACCAGGGGACATGGGGGTGGCAGAGTCTAGGGACTGCGAGAGATAAAGGCCTCTGGTACTAGGGCTCCTGAGGTTATGCTCAGGAGTTTCCCTTTCCCAGCGAACCTGGTCTCTATCCGCCCCTGCTCCCTGTTGCAATGCAAGAGGCTGTGCCTTCAGTTCCTCAGTTAAGGCCTTACTAGACTCTATCAGTCTCTCCTGTATCGCTACCTGTTGTTGGAGCCTATCATTGTGCTGACAGAGAGCCTCATTCTCTCTCTGCGTTTCCTGATTGGTCCTGGAGCACCGGGCCAGTCTTTGCTGCAGGAGGGTTACCTCCTGAGCTGTGTCCCTATTGGCCTGCTCCTGTCTTGCCAGAGCCTCCTCCACCCTCCTGGTGTGCTCTAGAAAGTCCTGGTGTTCTTTTTGGAGGTCACCCAGTCCCTGGTGGGCCAGGTGATTTTCTTCCATTTTTCTCCTTAAGTGGCAGACTTCCTGGCCTAAGGTGTCCCTTTCCTGACCAAGAGCTTGAATTTGTGACGCCAGGTCGTCCCTTTGCCTTTGGAAGGCACCAGCTTTCTGGCGCTCCTGATCAAACTCTGCCTGGGTATCCAGGTCTTTCAGGATCAGTTTATTGCTCTCCTCTTTCTCTCTGTCTAGTTGGATTTGCAGGGTGGCTACCTGCTCTGTGCATGCCCTGTTGAACTTGATCTGTTGCTCCAGCTTTTTCTGGCTCTGCAGTAGGGAGTCCAAACTGTCTTGGCGTTCCTTCTGCAAAGCCAGAATTCTGGTATCCTGGTCTGTCTTTTCCTGTTGCAGTATATCCATGTATATATCCATGCCCTCTTTCATTTTAATGATATACTGCCTACTATCATTTTCTGACTCCTGGCTCCCCTGCAGCCTCTGCTTAGAAGAGACCAGGTCAGATTGGACCTTCTCTAACGCCATCTGTCGCTTGTTCGCCAGATCTTGGTTTTCCGTACATTTATCCTGCATGTCTCCCATATATAGGTACAGGTATGCCGCTATCCTAACCATCTTGTCTTGTTCATCCTTAGCTTTAGGAGCCATGTATAGTTCACTCAGGGCCACATGTAGGGGACCCTGATCTCCCCATATATCTGACCCTGTTTCAGTGACCTGTTGCGTGATGGCCTGCAACCAGACCATGCAGTCCTGGTGAGTCCACTCACCTCTCACAAATAACTTATGTAAGAAGTGCTCTCTGGCTATTTTCATGTCTACTAAGGTCGTCATTCTAGAGATTGGTCTCTGTCCTGACTTACAGAAATTAGTATTTTATTTTTGCAAAGCAGACCTTTTTCTTAGAGCGTTCCTTTGAGGAGTGCTTTACAGCGTAACACAGCGTGGTGATCCGACCGGATATGTGTATCTGGTCAGCTGGCACACTGTATTAATCTGCACAAATGGTAAATCTAACCCAGAATATCCCGTCTCGAGGCTTTCATATATGAATAACATATTCCGCACGTGCATTCATAAATGATCATAAACAAATAGCCTATTCAGCAGGTTCTTTCATAAATGAATAACCTCTTCAGCAGGTGCATTCATAAATGATCATAAACAAATAGCCTATTCAGCAGGTGCATTTATAAATAATCATAAATGAATAGCCTATTCAGCAGGTGCATTCATATATGAATAACCTATTCAGTAGGTGCATTCATCAATGATTATAAATTAATAACCTATTCTGCATGTGCCTTCATAAATGATTATAAACAAATAGCCTATTCAGTGTAAGAGGATTCAATTCAACACTACAGCTAAGTCAATGCCTAGTCTGGGATACTGAATGGAAACCCTTATGGATATATCTTTACGTCCAGTTCATGCGTCCTGGATGACTACCCCTATATAACACCCCTCTCTTGGAATCCCCCTGACCCCACTGAGCCACGAAGTAGTTCTGTTTTGCCAGTTTAAACAGTTTATTTGATAATTTAAACCATATATATATATATCACACTTTATAATGAATTAATAATTGAATCTCACACTTAATCTGAGCAGTAATCAATAATGGATAGTCCAGCACTAGCACACTTCTTTATAATCAATGATGAGTGGTTATAGGATGGATACAATAGCAACAATACTCTGATGGTTTCAAATGGATGCAATGTGGAATGAAATGCAGTACAGAAATTAACTTGATAGGATTTCAGCAAAAGACAATGTAATCACTTTCTTGGACAATTCACCCCCACTTTTATGCACTGTAAGGAGATGAAGATGACACAGTTCTTAGGGATGCAATCAAATAGAATTCAGTTCAATTCCCCCCCAGCAGCTTATACAACAGATAGGAGTTTTGAAACACAGGCCAAATTCTTTGAATATGGTGACAATGCAGTGAGAAATATGCTGAAAATGGTTTTAATTCACTTTAGGAGGTTCAGGGTGAGTGAAATATACTTGGGATGAGTTCAGGCTCACTTTAGCAAGGATCTAGGAGTAACTAGCAGGTTAAACGAATTTTTGGCAAAGGAAAGCAATGAAGCTGCTGTTTTCACACGTGGCTGGATTTTTAACCAAATCGCAAATTGCGGTAAAATTCGCGAGTGCGAGAATCGTGATTACGGAGAAAGTATAAGGAGTAGGAAGTCGGTTCTAGGCTTGTTGAAAAGGTGTGATTCTGAGCTTTCAGAGGAAAGTTAAACCACGTTCCTAGCCCAAACGGTTCCAGAGATACGAACGATTAAATAAAGGTAGTTTTTCGGATTTTAAATTTTAAAAGTTCAAAGCGACAAGTTACAGCTTGCAGATGGAAAATGCCAGGTGACAGCTTTGCAAATGACAGGTGACAACTAGGAGGCAGTTCTACTTAGATTAAAATCGTTTGGATTATATTATTTTAACTAAGAGATTGGTTCTGCACAGTTCTGCTAGGTACTCACAATATATTTAGAAATAGGCCTCGCCACGGATCTGGTCAACAGGTTTTGGACTGGACTCCGGTTCAGCTCTCTGGTTCTGTGAACAGCGGTCTGGGTCAGCTCTGCTCTGCTGGTCTAGCCTCTCTGGATTCTGGATACTGCTCTGCTTTCTAAGTACTGCTACAGGTTCTGGAGATTGATGGATTTGAAGTCTGGATCTCTGGATGTTGTATGGTCCGGCAGCATGCTCCGCAGCAAATGGAATTGAATGTCTCTATCTGTCCTGACTGTCTGCTTTTATGTGTTTTGAAAGTGGGTGGAAAGGCTAGCTTTCTAGGCCCTACCCCCCTCTCCACTTGTCATTGGCCACTTCCTCCTCTTCCCCTTGATTGGGGGAATGACATGAAGTGTCATCATGATGAGGTCTGTTTATGATACAGAGAACCCACCCCTGTCAACTTTACACACAATCTATATCTGATACAAATACATACTTCCCCGATAGACAGTTGTTTGGCATTGCATACACACATCATGCATTTACTGATGGTAAGCCCCTGTTCCAATTCTGTCATTTCTAGGAGCTTGGGTTCAAAAATGGCAACATATTTCACTTTTTGGTAGGGTTACCAATATTGGATCTGTCCCCGCATTTACACAAATGTTCGCAAAGCATGTGGGCATTAGGTGGTGGAGTGTCAGATTTTTAACATACATACATTTAGAGTAATATCCTCTTTTCCGCTAAAACCCCCCTGAACATACCACCGGGTCCTACCACGTCTTCAAATAGGCACAGAAAAATCACAAGAATAATGATATCACTTATAAAATGTTCATAAGTCCGCTCTATGAATGATCCATCTTTTTAGATTTATGTTCTGGCCCCAAAGGGGTGTGGTTTCCCCCAGCACAAGGTTGAATTTCTGGTTTTTGCAGTTCTGCCAAGCCAGCTTGCTCTCACAGGCAGTGCTCCTCCCCTTTCCTTCCAGGAGGAAGCCACTTTTACGACCCCCATAATAAAACATTTGCCTGAGTCAGGACAGGGCTTTGTTCAATTTCCTGCAGAGCCCAGGTAATTCAATCAGAGAAGTGTCATATCCCTTTTGGTGGGAACAGCAAAAGGCAGCTAGGCCTGGGAACACAGCTGTTGTGCAAGTCTCAACTCCTGTCGGGGGTAGCTGGTGGGCAGAATTCAGTTTCATTAAGCCAGGTTTCAGATAAAATGTCACTTTTTGTTCCCCAGTTTAAGTCAAGACAATTTTTACATATGCAGCTAGAATGCTGATTCTAAGTTCAAAACTATGACATTTCAACAGTGACAAACTATGTGACGCTCAAAAGTAGGTCACTCAGTTAATTTAAACATTTTCGATTTTTGGTAGTTTTAAATCCAGTTTCAGTTAGGCTGCTGCAGACCTGCAGAGCTCAGCCAGTCTTGTTATGAACATTCAAGTCACTTCAGAATATAACTTTACATTGTATCCACCTCTCAGTAAGTCTTTCTTTGGCCTGCTTTGGGTTCATTTATTCAGTTTTACACAAAGGTCTGGTGGTTTTAAAACGCCGGCTTTCTGATAGTGGTGAGTACTGGTAATGCAACCATTTTTGGGATTTAAGAAAATGAATTCTCCACAGTTCTAGGTTGCTTTTGGCAATCAGCATTGCCATTCCCAATGGTTTCAGGCTACCGTGTGGGTAGTCCAATGGTGGTTTTAGGCAGTGCCCTTCTGTGCCCATAACATCGGCAAAAATGGGTGGCAGCCTATTCTTCATGCATTTCCCTGGGCACTTTCTGGGAAGCTCTGGCCATCATGATGTTTTCAATGCCAGTACTGCACAGTTTTTGAGGTAGGGCTCGGATGCATGGGTAAAAACATCCCACATCAGCAAGTGCATTTATAAATGATCATAAATGAATAGCCTATTCAGTAGGTGCATTCATACATGAATAACCTATTCAGCAGGTGCATTCATAAATGATCATAAATGAATAACCTATTCAGCAGGTGCATTCATACATGAATAGCCTATTCATCAGGTGCATTCATACATGAATAACCTATTCAGCAGGTGCATTCATAAATGATCATAAATGTATAACCTATTCAGCAGGTGCTTTCATAAATGAATAACCTATTTGGCAGGTGCATTCATTGTATTCTCCTACCAGGTATTTTTGCCATTTTCACGTACCTTGTTTGTGAAGGCTTATAACGGTTTATTTTGTTATAATTATTGGGGATGGGACTGTGTTTAACGAGAATGAACAGTTCTGTTTTAGAGCTTTTGATTTGTAGTTTGTATGTTGTCATGAAATAATACAAAGGGCCTTTGCTTCTTTCAACAGAGAATGAGCAGCCGTCAGATGATCCATGCTGGCGAGAAGTCTGAAAAGTGCATGGAATGTGATAAGCACATTCATCACGCAGCTCACCTGAGAAGGCGTCAGACATCCCACACAGGGGAAAGACCGTACATGTGCACAGAGTGTGAGAAAAACTTCACTCAAAAGTCACATCTGTACCAGCATCCGAAGAGCCAAACTGGGGGGCAACCATACAAGTGTACAGAGTGTAAGAAAAACTTCACTCAGAGCTCAGATCTGTACAGGCATCAGATGATCCATACTGGTGAGCGACCCTACCAATGTACAGAGTGTGAGAAAAGCTTCACTCAGAACTCCAATTTGTACAGGCATCAGTTGATCCATACCGGGGAGCGACCATACCAGTGTACAGAGTGTGAAAAAACCTTCACTTGTAGCTCACATCTGTACCGTCATCAGAAGGTCCATACTGGGGAGCGACCATACCAATGTACGGAGTGTGAGAAAAACTTTGCTTCTTGCTCAAATCTGCACCAGCATCAGAAGATCCATACCGGGGAGCGACCATACCAGTGTACACTGTGTGAAAAAAGCTTCATTCGGAGCAGATGTCTGTACAGGCATCAAAAAAGCCATACTGGGGTGCGACCATACCAGTGCACAGAGTGTGAGAAAAGCTTCACTCAGAAGTCACATATGCACCTGCATCAGCGGATCCATACTGGGGAGCGACCCTACAAGTGTACGGAGTGTGAGAAAAGCTTCACTTCTAGCTCAAATCTATACCAGCATCAGAAGATCCATACTGGGGTGCGACCATACCAGTGCACAGAGTGTGAGAAAAGCTTCGCTCAGAAGTCACATCTGCACCTGCATCAGCGGATCCATACTGGGGAGCGACCCTACCAGTGTACGGAGTGTGAGAAAAGCTTCACTTGTAGCTCAAATCTCTACCAGCATCAGAAGATCCATACTGGGGTGCGACCATACCAGTGTACATAGTGTGGGAAAAGCTTCACTCGGAGCTCAAATCTGAACCATCATCAGAGGATCCATACAAGCGAGCGAACATATCCAGTGGTGGAAGTGCAAAAAAAATGTAGTGGAACTGCAATTTGTTGAAAATATTTTGCTGGGTGTTAGAGGTGTGGCTGGATCATGCAGAAAAGTCTTTTTGGACTATTTTTTACAATATTCATCCACATTCACGTTGCACTCCTCCTATTCACATATGTACTAATGTGCTACAACATTCATGGTGCACTTTCATGCGCCAAACAAGTAGCCATACACTGCAACATACACACTGCATCCTTAGTCATAAGTGCGCTTAAGCAGACAACCCATTACAGGGATGCACACATACATACACATAGGTTTGTTTATTTCCTACCTGCGCGATGCCAAAGCCTCAGCACTCCAACCAACTCCTGTGCCGCCACTTGCTGGCTGCATGGCCCCTCATCTGCCGCACACCCTGCAGACATGAATCGGGAGATGTGTTTCCAACACCTCACCCCTCCGGGTTCCTAACATGCACAGTGGAGCCGGCTCGCCTCTTACCTGCTCCCTAGTCCCTGTCAATGCACAGGAAAGAGCAGGTGCACCACTTCATAGTTTCATAGTTTAAGGACCACAGTTCCCCAGACTGCATGTCCAAGGGCGCTATGCAAGGCTGGGGAAGCAAAACACCCTCGACTATACATGGCACACTGGGCATACACGGCTGGGGTTCTGTATGTCATTGTGGTGCCGCAGAAATATACTTCATCAGGAGATCCCACCCCTCACCTCCTATGTACTGGAGATATGAGACTGTGCCATGTCTGACACATGCTATAATGCCAATACCGCAGCAAGCATTTGTGAGCCAATACCCATTGGGACAACCGTATGGAATGTATCCCGGGGTTGATAAAATCCTGCAGGAACCAATGCCTGAAGTTATATAAGACGGAACCAAGCAGGAGACCCAGTGACATCATAAGAAGATGTGATACCAAGAAGCACGGATGTCACTGATGAGGAAACAAGATGAGATACTGAAAAGGATGTATGAAAATTGAAGATTGATGATGAAATTGAAGATACAAAGTCAAAAACAGATGCACAGAGAAAGAAATTAAATGCAAATAGAAGTCAAGAAATAAGAAGCACAATTGATGTATAGATGCTGAAACGCTAGGTAGCTACAGTCGTCTTAGAGGCTTGCTAAGTAAGTAAATACAACGCAAGCAAAGCCGCCATTAGAAAGAAGATGGACATCTGTATCGTGAAAATAGTAACAGAAGAAATCATGAAGAGAAAAGCTGATGCTGCAACAGTGGAACAACAGATCCATGAAAAAAAAACCAGGGGAGGTTGTCTGGCCTGAAGTCAAGAGTGGTACACCAAGGTCAGCTACCTACGCTTCAGGGAACGTGTGTGCATAGGATGAACTAGATTAGGTGCAAGAAAGAACACTGGTGGTGCCAAGCTGTGAACAATAAAAATGTAGAAAAGTCTTGCAAGATGGACACATTCGTGGTCTCTTACCACGTGACTCGGAGGCTGGCAATAAGATTTATTCTTGAGCTCCAGACAAGATAGCGAGTACCTTCACTCCCATTGAATTCTAAGGAAGAGAACATTCTGCAAGGCTAAACTACAAAGAGAATCTTGCATGGGTGATGAGAGATACTGGGCTAATTACGTGGTAGGACAGCTCTCTGATGTGTTTAGCCGCACCTGGTTCCTTGGCTTACATGCTGCAAACCAACAAAATGTACTAGATAGGGTACAGCCATGCCAAGCCAATTATTAGAGTCCGTACAACAATGGACTATTTAGCATTGAAGCGCCCAATCAGCTGCTGTATTACTGATTCTCCTTGTGTTTTACGAGTGAGAGGTAGTCTCAGGCTGCCCACCTGATAAAAGGCAGCCACTAACAGGACTAGCTCCTATATGATTGTATACTTAGATGTGTCCCTTAACCAATCCCAACCCCTGATAGGTTTTGGTATTTGCAACGTAGGATGATGTCACACTGACGTACATTATGAATATAAAAGCTGTTCTGAAAACAAAGATCATTGGGCCTCATCACGACCCTGGCGCTAAGGGATTACCGATACCGGTAATCCCTTAGCGCCTGATTACAAGGTCCCTTTGCGGGTTCCCACCTTAACGGCTGGTTTTACCAGCCATTAAGGAATGGACCCGCAAAGGGACCTTGGTGCTAATTACGGTACCGCAATTTGCGGTACCGTAATTACCGCCTTTCCCCTTCCCATTATGCCCTATGGGGCAAAAATGGGAATGGGGAAGGGACATGGTGAAATGGGGAAGTACCGCCCCGCCAACCTTGGAATGGGGTGGTACTTCCCCATTTCACCATGGCGGACTTGTTACAATACTGGCAGCAACCATGGTGCTAATAGCGCCACGGTTTAGCGCCGGTGTTGTAATGAGGGCCATTGAGAATGAGCGTGTATCCATCTATCCGTTATCACGCCCTGTTTGAAAACTTGATCATTGAGAATGAGCGTATATCCGTCGACATCCGTTATCACTCCCTGTTTGAAAACCTGGAAATAAAACACTAATTTGCCATCTTCTTGAGTCTGTCCGGTTATTTGGGCTCAGAGTTATTCTATGGTAATCCCATCCACCGCAGAAATATGCTTCCAAGGGCTACTTCTCACCATCAAATATATCAGTTTGCTATTCAGGAAATTCACATGTTGTTTACATTGTGCACAATCGTACCATGTCACATGTCAGGTTGGCCTGTTATATATATTTACCAACCAGACCTAAGAAAATAGGTGTTCAAGATCGTAAGCAGCTGACTGGGCTCAAATCCTAGCTTCATCCCTTAACTTGAGTATGCGAACTTGGTGGCAAGGTCATTTTTACTAACTGTGCCTTTTAAAGCCAAAATTACCAGTCTATAGAAGTGATGCACTTTGCAGTGTGTTCTTTTGAAAATAAAACCTTAATCATATTGAGACAGATTATAGTGTTGCTCCATATATAATATAAACAGTGACCATTAGTTCCTGTGTCCATCGCAAAGATGTCCCTTGTTTACTAATGGCAACATCTTTAAATGTAACCGTCATCTCTAGCAAGGAACATCATAAGTCAAGCAAATTAGGGGATTTGCACATTGTTTGCCAAACAAGGCTTTGCAAATTAAGGAACCAGCCATGGTGTGGGGTGGTTTAAGAAGCCAGGATGTGAAGGAGGTAGGGACATGTAACAGAGTGTGCTAGACAGACTACTTATAAAGGTGTTCCCCCCGCCCCAGAGCCTGCTGGCAGACTACTTGTACAGGTGTTTCCCCCGCCCCAGAGCCTGCTTGACAGACTACCTGTACAGGTGTCCCCCCCCCCAGAGCCTGCTAGACAGACTACCTGCACAGGTGTATCCCCTCCAGAGCCTGCTAGGCATACTTACATCACATGCATTTAGAGTGTAATGTTAATATGAGTATTTTCCAGGGGGATACGACCTAATTTGCAATACCCATGTCCCACTACCCCCAAATACACCTATTCATCTCCTACTGCATTTGCACTCATGCTGTTCACTTTTCATTTACACCTACCAGTGGGGGGCAGGTGCCAATCACACACATACATAGACTGGCCTTACTCCCATAGTGCCGATGTGGAACCGATGCTAGCATCTACACATCTTGCTAGGTGTTCATTTTCAGATCGCTCCTTGCTGCTAAAGATGAAGTGACCAGAACATGTAGCGTGCTGGCAGCTCCCCCACTCATGCACAGTGCTGTCAATCAGATCTAGACCTATAGTCGTGAGTGCTTTACAGTGTTTAGCATTCACTTAGCAATGCCTTTGCCTAATTCCCCAGCTCAGCCTTTTCCTTTGTTAATATTTGCATGAGTGTAACTTTTGAGAAGTTTTATCAATTTCATCTGCAGGTGGGTTCACGAACAGACCGGGAAAATTTGCTTAACAAAAAAGAAATATATACCCCTCTGACTTCAGCAGGGATCATGCCACATACATTTATTTGTATCTAACTTGTCTGTTACTCTGCATGTATGTAATCAATTATTATCCTAATAAAACTAAGACAATTACAACCTACTGACATACCTGCACAGCAGGCTGATCGTAGTCACATTGGCTGTTAGAGGATTCCACGCTACATCCTCCAATCTGCTGAAGTTATCTGAATCTGTAAGGAAGGCTTGGCATCAACAGTAAGACAGACACACGTGACCACAGTTCAAGGGTGTTTATTGAACTTCATTTGGGTTTGAAAAATGCCTATCTAATACTAATTCTACAGTTGGGAGCAAGCTACGACCCTCAAATAATAATAAAGCAGTCCAGGTGGTGTCTGTTCAAATAAAAGGTCCGATACTAATAAACGTATTGCCAATCCTTACCTCCAAATACAAATAGTGTGTGAAACAATGTTATGCAAAAGTAAAGTATTAAAGAAACCATATGTCAGGATATTCAAGCCGTAGCCTTTCCTTTCCCATGTTTTCAGCACGGGACAAGGCGGCACACTTGAGCTTAGCACAGTCACTGGCTTCTCTAGCACGAGGGTGCAGTTCAGAACTTCAACATCATGGCCTTCTGTTCCGAAGTCTCTGCCATTCAAAGTCTCTTCTTTCAGAGAGCCAGTTGCAACAAACAAACCTTAAAGTTCCTTTCCCTTTTATATTTCACATATACACAATTTTCTTAGGTGATTTACTATTCACCTCGTATCCCCTTCCGCTGGGCTCAAATGCGCTTTAACACAATGTTCTCAGGATTTTCACTTATCCAATTTCTCGGGTGATTCACTGTTCACTCTGGATCCCCCTCCGCCGGGCTCAGATCCACTTTGACACAAAATCTTTAATCAGTCTCCCTCTGCCAGGCTCGGACCAATTTATCTACTTTAACAGAAACTTGCTTTAACCCAAAGGTTTCAATTGATCTCCCTCTGCTGGGCTCGAGTCAACTTTGGGCCTCATTCCGAGATTGGTGGTAGCCATGGCGTTATTTGCGCCATGGCTGCCTCCAATACCGGGTCCAGCATCGGTCTTGTTCAGTGGGGATTTACCGGTGCATTCCGACCCTGGAGGGACCGGTAAATCCCCATTGAACAAACCATTCCCCATTCCCATTTGATCCCCCATAGGGCTCAATGGGAATGGGGAGGGCGCTAATAACGGGCTCGCGAATAGCAGGCCTGTTATTAGCGCCCTGGTCCCTTAGCGGGACCCGTAAAGGACGTGTGGTCAGACCACACGTTCGTTACGGTTCCCGCTAAGGCACCTTGGAATTGGGCGGTAAGGGATTACTGGCACCGGTCTCCTTACCAGTGCCGGTAATCCCTTACCGCCCAACTCATAATGACCCCCTTTATCTACTTTGCCATAAACTTTCTTTAATGTACCAACTTCGAAGACTTTCAATTGTGCACAGCATTTTGCTTGAGCCATTGTAGGACCACTTCGATTCACAATCCTTTGCCACTCTTTCACTTTTGTCAACTCTTAGCTGGATACCTTACAAAGACCTTCGACTGAGCACACGTGCAGTGCTGGACCACTCTGTCAAAGGTACCTTATCTTGGTTTCAAATTTCAATCACTCATCTCAACTTTACTCATGTTGGTTATTACATACATTTCAAACAATGTTTGTACCAGTGTTCGCCATACAATGTTGCCGTTTTCAACCTTGGCTTTAACACAGACCTGTCTTGTATTGGTCTCTTCAACTCACGGTTGTGTTGATTTCACTAACGCTGCTTTGTTGTTGGAGCCAAGGACAGTACCTTGGCAGCTGGCGATTCTCCCCACCTTGATTATCGACTCAGGAGGGCCCGGGTACCTCCGACACACAATGCAGGATTCTTCAGCTTGGTTTACTGGTCTTACATTTTCTCTTCTCAAAGTTTCATGAAAGTAATGGTTCCTTGTCGAAAAGGTCAATGGATCTACCCTCCTTGCGACCCCCTTCTGTCTTGCTATCTTTCTTCTCTCATTAAACTGCCATCTTGGAACTGCTGTTTCCTCGTTTGCTTTACCTTGCTCATAGTGTGCTCTCGTGCTCCGCCTTTTATCCGTGTGGGAAGTGCAATGGATGTCAGGTGTATGTGATGGTCAGTATTTTCCTGACCTCGCCTGACCATTGTGTTGGGACATGTCAGGTATATGTGGCTCGGGTGTTAGTTCATTTTCTCTCATAGCGAGCGGTGGTCCGTGAAAAAGTGTTGTGTGGTAAAAAGGGGAGCGGGTTGGAGTTCCTAAATATCCTACTTGGTAGGATGGGGTAAAAGTGTTACAGGGAAAGGGATACACCATCTCACCATCCGGTGTCCCACTCCCACTCCCCGAAGACCCCTCACCCAGGTGATCCTCCCAAACTGGTCCACCCCCCAGGAACTGGATCCAAATGCGATGGCCGTGTCCTGAACGCCCGTCATGCAGCTATTATTTGGAAGCAGTCTTTGGGGGGGGGGGGGGGGGAAGGTCGGAGAGCAGGGTTCATGCTACACAAAGCCTGTTTAATCCTAGGGAAGGTTGGGAGTGAGAGCTGCAAGGACCTAGGTGTCCTACTGGAATCCTCCTCCCAGGCAGAAGTGAAATGAAGTGACTCTGGACGTGATGTCATCTTCGCCTGTGCACAGTGTACACTGTACTAAACCTGTGTCCAAGTAACGTGACATGACTTCGCACATTGAGTCAAACATGTCTAAACTGAACAGTGGGCAGTTCCAAGCGTACCATGTGTAACCTATACTTTATTTTTAAAGGAAACCACTCCAGAACATTTTCTTTTTAAAATAAAAGTACAGGAATGGTGGATCTGAAAAAAAAGGTAGAGGAGCAGCATCAGAGGATCCATACTGTGGAGGGAGCATACCAGGGTACAGAGTGTGCGAGAAGCTTCATTCAGAGCTCACATCTGACCCAGCATTAGACACAAATCCATACTGGGGAAAATCCCCCATCAATGCAAACAATCAAAGAAGAGCTTCAGTAACACTTCTACCCCATTTTTGCGTGGGAGGACCCAAAATGTGGAAAGGTCCTCTGGTAAGCACTTTAATCTGTCATCACACATGATATCTCAACTGAAATCCCAGATTGGAGATAAACCGTACTAGTGTGCTGAGCATATGAAAAGGTTTACTTACAACTTGGCCCTGAATAAGCATCAGAGGTGACCAACCCTAAGTACCTTAAACATAGAAAAAGAGGTACGGGCACCCCTCTACGAGAATGAACATGGCCTATATAGGAAGGTGCCTACTCAACAGGACCTCCAATCTACACGCTGTGCCCTGCATGCTCAACCTGGCCTCCTGGGCATGTCATCTCTAGGACTCAAACTACCTCAACAGGACCTCCAATCTACACGCTATGCCCTGCATGCTCAACCTGGCCTCCTGGGCATGTCATCTCTAGGACTCAAACTACCTCAACAGAACCTCCAATCTGCATTCTTCCCTGCATGGACAGCCTGTCCATCTGGGCATGTCATGCCACCTCTAGGACTCATACTACCGCTACAGAACTTCCAATCCGCACTCTATGCCCTGCATGATCAGCCTGGCCATCTGGGCATGTCACGTAATGTTCAGGACTCATACTACCTCAATAGATCCTCCAATCTGCACTCTATGCCCTGCATGATCAGCCTGGCCAACTGGGCATGTCACGTAATGTTCATGACTCATACTACCTCAATAGATCCTCCAATCCACACTCTATGCCCTGCATGATCCTGGCCATCTGGACATGTCATGCCATCTCCAGGTCATACTATCTCAATAGAACCTCCAGTCCGCATTCTATGATCAAGAAACTGGTGGACCAGAAGGCACTGCCACAAACTAAAATAGTCAGATCAGATACTAAACAGCATCAGTGATTCGCTGGAGAACTTGTAGAGCTAAAAAAGAAAAAAAAGAAGAAGAGAAAATGCATGGCTCAAAAACCCATCCCAAGGGAATTTTGGAAGGAAAGTGAGAAAAGGTATAAGAACAAGATCACAGAGGCAAAAAATAATTTCTATAACAAACAGATATCCACTGCAGCAAACACAACCAGCAAACTCTTTAACATCCTGAAATCCGTAGAAAAACCTAAAGCAATCACTCCACCTTTCATACCAACTCAAGATGAATGTGATAAAACCCAGATGGCCTTTTCCCATAAAATCAACAAGGCCAGGGAATTAATAGTAAAAGCCCAATCCTGTAAAAAGGAGTCTGATATTCTTCTGCCTGCGATTGGTGCCCAAGGCACAGAAGTCTTTACGTTTACAGAAATCACCACAAAGGATATGGCAAAAGTGCTAGCAGCAATGAAACCCACATGCTGTGTGGAAAACATACTACCTCCCAAAATGATACTGGACCACCCAGATATTTTCGCACCAATACTGATGAAAATTATCAACGCCACTTTTAGAGATCAGGTAGTAGCCAGAGTGATAAAAAGGGTTACCGTAACACTGTTAGTAAAAAGAAAAAAACAGCTGGATCAAAGAGACCCCAACAACCTCAGGCCCATCACAAACTGAAATTTCATCCTGACAATCATGTATAAGATAGCCACCATGCAACTCCAGGCCCATGTCGTAGCAGCAGAATCCCAACACCACCAACAATCAGGATTTTGCCCAGCCCACAGCACAGAGACCACTATGCTTGAACTTCTAACTAAAATGCTCAGCATAATGGATAAAGGGAGGGCAGGTCTCCTTATTCTCGTCGATCTAAGTGCATCGTTTGATCTGCTTGACCACAATCTTCTTAAAATAGCCTTAGAGAAAACAGCCAACTGCTCAAAAGAAGCAATTGGCTGGATAATGTCTTTTCTAAAAAACAGGACTTCAAGGGTTAGCTGGGGGGATTAATTCTCCCTGGAAAAAGACATTCTATATGGTGTCCCACAAGGGGACACATGTCACCCCTGCTATTTAATCTATACCTGAGGTACCTGTGCTTAGTCCTAGATCACATCAATATATTCTTCACCAACTACGCTGATGACACTCAGCTGGTGATCGAACTGAGTGGCAACTTCAAGAAAGACAGTGAACAACCTACAATATAGTAGAAGCATGGATGGATGCAAACTGGATGTGCTTGAACGGCAACAAAACAGAGCTAATGGTATTTGGCTCTCATCAGGCCAGAGCTAAACTACTACCTGTTTACAGCTCGTTTCAGATAAAAGACACCCAAATTCAAGTCCCGAGTAAAGTTAAGACCCTGGGAATGATGCTTGAAGCATCATTGGGGATGGAAGCCCAAGCACAATACATAGAAAAACCTGCTCCTATTATCTCAGATTACTAAAAGCCATTAAACCCTATCTGTCGGAAGACAATTGTGCCACTATAGCAAGGACCACTATACTATCACGCCTAGACTATGGCAATGCACTCATCCTAGGGGCAAATAAACCATTTTTCAACTTATTCAGAATAATGCTGTGAGGATCATTAAGCAAAAGTCAAGCTCCGATCACATTAGCGATTCCCGAAGAGAGCTGCATTGGTTGAAAATAAAAGATGGGGTCCAGTTCAAGGCTTTGACACTGGTGCACAGATGTATCTTCAGGAAAGCTCCTGCATATCTAAAATCTAAAATCAACATCTACGTACCAGGCAGAGTGCTAAGATCTACCGATCTAGGCAAGATCACGGTAGCCCCACACAAATACAAATGGGGCTCTGGAAAATCTTTCCCTGTCATTGCTGCAGGCCTGTGAACACCCTCCCCGCTAATATAAGACTGGAGGCAAACAAACTGTGCTTCGGCAAACCACGAAAAACTCACATCTTCAGTTAAAGTTTCCATTCCTTTATAATGAATTACCTTGTTACCTGAACCTGGGTGTCTCGTTTTCTGTCACATTCCTATTGTTCTGTATGTCTTTGTGTCCTTGTCTCTGCGCTCTGAAGCTTGAGAGCTACCACCACATTACAAATAAACAAATGCAAAAATAAAATAAATATGCCCTGCATTATCAGCCTGGCAATCGGGCATGGCATGTCATCTCCAGGTCATACTACCTCGATAGAACCTCCAATCTTCACTCTAGGGCATGTCATGGGCATGGCATGTCATCTCCAGGTCATACTACCTCGATAGAACCTCCAATCTTCACTCTGGGGCATGTCATGCCATCTCCAGGTCATACTACCTCGATAGAACCTCCAATCTTCACTCTGGGGCATGTCATGCCATCTCCAGGTCATACTACCTCGATAGAACCTCCAATCTTCACTCTGGGGCATGTCATGCCATCTCCAGGTCATACTACCTCGATAGAACCTCCAATCCTCACTCTGGGGCATGTCATGCCATCTCCAGGTCATACTACCTCGATAGAACCTCCAATCTTCACTCTAGGGCATGTCATGCCATCTCCAGGTCACACTACCTCGATAGAACCTCCAATCTTCACTCTAGGGCATGTCATGCCATCTCCAGGTCACACTACCTCGATAGAACCTCCAATCTTCACTCTAGGGCATGTCATGCCATCTCCAGGTCACACTACCGCGATAGAACCTCCAATCTTCACTCTAGGGCATGTCATGTTATCGCCAGGACTCAAGCTGACACAATGGAAACTCCAATCTGACCCTGAACGACTTGAGAGGTGGAAGATTAGTGTGAGGACTGGTCCATATGCAGTGTCCACAAGACTGCTGCTAAGTCTGCATTCTACCCGCACCATCAGGAACGTTCTGGACGTGGACTGCATTGACTTCTTATGTCTTCTCTTGCCCAGGCTTTTCCACCAAATAATCAGAATGGTGGCAAGGTTGCCAATGTATTCTAGGAGTAAGTATTTGATCGATCATGGGTGGCCAGCCTGCAGGTTTCTAATCAAAGCTCATTACGATCTTGGAACTGGTGGAGCTGAAGATGACCAGAGCAATCATCTTCCACTATCAATATTACAATCTGATCCGATAAATCAACTACATAACCCAAAAGCGGGTGAATGTATAAACAAGTTTCCACCAACCTGGTCAGAACGTCGGAACCGGGACAGCAACGGCGGAAATGAAGAGCCTCCCTGAGAATCCTGAGCCCTCTACCCCTTCAGGAGGAAAGAAAACCTCAACAGGGAGAGGCAGGACCCCCAGGGAAACCCCCAAAGGAGGAAAAAACCCTGGACGCGTTGTCGGAGATCCTTGCAGAAAGATGGCTATCCAAGGCACCGAACTCCTGGCTCGATGGCAGTATAACAGGTTCTATCGGGAGAAAATAACAGGTAAATATAGGAGGAAACCGGAATAGAAGAACAGAATAATTACAGGTGAGTATGTTCTTACGGATGGTGTTGGTAGATTCTAGCGGTTGATGAGAGGTGGAGGTCTCTCGGAGAGAAAGGGAGGTAATGACTGGAGTTCTAGTTCCTTCAGAAACTTCTGTAGTAATGAGAGAAAAGAATACTAAACAGGAGCGGGAAAGAACGGGTAAATAACTAACCAGGAACGGAGAAGAAATGGAGGACCGGGGAAGGAACTCACCGAGTCAGGAAGACTTGGGATTCCGCTGTTTTCACTCTGTAATGGAGGCTTGGGATAGGATAGCGAACGGGTTCCCGGAAATGCAGGCTGAAAGGTAGTATTAGCTGGAAGGGAGCGCTGTAGGGGAACACTAAACGGTAGGAGAGAACAAGGAATAGTCACAGTCAGGATAGCTTGGATACACAAGAGTAAGGAGTAAGGAGTACCTAGAATTCGAACTTACGGAGCGTCATGTAAGACAGTAGCGACGCGAGAGGGCGAAAGCCTTCGGTTCTGAAATAGTGTCACATGACTTGTCGTAAGAGTCAGCTGGTTGCGTGGATGAATCATGTGACCTATTCTTGACGTGCGCTGGCAACGCGGAACAACAGTACCGCTGAGACTGTTAGCATTGACAGGAATAGACAGCGCTGCCGTACAACAAAGCGCGGAACTGCACAGTCTCCACTTATGCGAATGTAAAAAGCAGCGATGACGGAAAGGTGTAACAGTATGCCCTCTCCTCCTGGGGGGTGATCCAGGCTTCCCGGGGTGTAGACGGAAGAAACGTCGAACCAAAAGAGGAGAGTGAACCCCAGAAGCAGGTTCCCATGTTCTTTCAGCCGGAGAATACCCCTTCCAATCTATGAGAAATTGTAGCTGACCCCTGTGGTAGCGGGAATCACAGATACCGGCCACCTCATATTCTGTCCCGGTATCAGTGATTACCGGAGGTGGAATGGTCTTAGTAGAGCGTCGGAAACGATCGGCTACAGTAGATTTCACTTGAGATAGATGAAAAACAGGATGAATGCGGGACCAGGCAGCTGGGAGAGCCAGTCGAACAGCTGCCGAGCCCACTTTGGATAACAACTTGAAAGGACCATAAAACTTAGGAGATAACTTAGAAGGGACTAAGTGTCTTGGAAGAAACCGAGAGGCCAACCAAACCTTGTCTCCTACTTGTAGTTCTGGAAATTTGCGTCGATGTTGGTCTGCATATCGCTTGGCTCGATCCTGGGCTTCTTGAAGAGCCAAACGAGCCTTCCTTTGGCCAGACTGGATGTTGTCTATCAGACAGTCTACCCCTGGTAGTTTAGAGGAGGAAGGAGTAGTAGTAGGAACAAAAGAGGGGTGAAATCCGTAGGAACAGAAGAAGGGGCTAGTCTTAAGAGCTGTGTGTTTGGCATTATTGTAAGCAAACTCTGCCATTGATAATAGCTCAGCCCAATTATCTTGAGCTGCGGAGACGTAACAACGTAGGTATCCCTCCAACGTTTGATTAAGACGTTCCGTCTGCCCATTGGTCTGGGGATGATATCCCGAACTGAGTGCCCTCTTAATGCCTAAAAAGTGACAGACTCCCTTCCAATATTGTGAAGTGTATTGGGGCCCTCTGTCAGAGACTATGACTTCAGGTAGTCCGTGTCTGGAAAACACTTCAGAAATGAAGATCCTTGCCATTTGGGCTGCCCCTGGCAATTTGCCCAAGGGAATGAAGTGTGCCATCTTGGTCAAGTAGTCTATGGTGACCATTATGGTTGTATAACCTGAGGAAGGCGGAAGATCCACTATAAAGTCGGTGGAGATGATTTGCCAAGGTTTCTCTGGTATAGGCATGCGGGTAAGTAAACCAAAAGGAGGAGCTCGTGAAGATTTAGACTGAATACTTGTTGCACAAGAGTTTACATAATCATGAACATCGACCTGAAGAGTTGGCCACCAGAAATATCGTTTTATCAAATCCAGAGTAGTCTGTATTCCCCGGTGCCCTGCCGCTCTAGAGTCATGACACATCCGAAGGACCTCAGATTGAAGAACGCTGGAAGGAATTAGAACTTGTTCTGCATTGAAATATAATCCTCGGTCTCTTGTAAGATGGTGAGTAGAAAGAAGATTTTCACATCTGGTTTGATTCTTAATGGTATCCTGCTTTAGTAACTGTAGAAAATCGGAAATGACTGCCACAAATCTTGCTTGAGGAAACAACTTCTCTGAACAGAATTGAGAAACATGTGGTTTCTTTCGGGATAAGGCATCAGCTCTCAGGTTCTGGCTTCCTGGGAGAAAGGTGAATTCGATCCGATAAGGCAAAAAAAAATACGCCCACCGTGCTTGTCTACTATTTGTGGTTTGAGCCTGTTGTAGTACTTTCAAGTTCTGATGATCCGTTCGGACCACTATGGCATGGGGAGAGCCTAGTAGAAGATGTCTCCATTCTTCGAAGGCCTTCTTAATGGCCAATAACTCTTTTTCAAGTACCGAGTAGTGGAGTTCCGAGGAGTTAAACGTTTTTGACAAATAGGCCACCGGTCTCTCCTCCCCTGAATCTGTTGTTTGTAGGAGGACGGCTCCTAGAGCATGGTGAGAAGCGTCCGTCTCAATGATGAACTGACGAGATTGATCCGGATTAAGTAAAACCCTGGCAGAGATGAATAAACCCTTTAAAGTCTCAAAGGCTTGTTGGGCTGAAGGGTTCCAAGAGAAGGCGATCCCCTTCTTGAGTAGACGAGTAATAGGTAGGATAGTCTCAGAGTAACAGGGAATGAATTTCCGATAGAAATTTGCGAATCCGAGGAATCGCTGAACCTCCTTTACTGTGGAAGGTGCTGGCCAATCCAGCACAGCAGAAACTTTTCTTGGGTCCATGGAGATCCCGTTTGCTGAAAGGACAAATCCTAGGTAGGTTATCTGAGTTTGATGGAACTCACACTTCTCCGCCTTACAATACAAATGATTCGTCTGTAAGCGACTCAGGACTAGGTTGACGTGTTGGATGTGGTCTTCAAGCGTAGGTGAGTATATCAAAATGTCATCGAGGTAGATGACGACACAGTGGAGAAGCAAATCGGCGAAAAGGTGATCCATAAACCGCTGAAACACAGCAGGCGCATTAACTAGACCAAAGGGCATGACTTGGTATTGGAAGTGTCCGAAAGGTGTTCGAAAGGCCGTCTTCCATTCGTCATTAGGAGCGATTCGGATGAGGTGATAGGCCCCCCTAAGGTCCAATTTAGAGTAAAGTGCCGCTCCACGGACGGCTTCGAGAATGTCTTTAATCAATGGCATTGGATACTTGTCAGGAATAGTGATCTTATTAAGTCCTCTGTAATCGATGCACGGTCTCAATTCTTCTGTATCTTTCTTTGGAATAAAAAATAAGGAAGCTCCAGCAGGAGATTTAGATTCAGTAATGAGACCGTTCTGGAGATTAGCATGTAGGTATTCTCGAAGGGCACTCTTCTCACGTTGGGACAACACGTACATGCGTCCAAACGGAACCGGTTGATCTGGAAGCAGGTCTATGTGGCAGTCATCTCTTCGATGAGGTGGAAGTGTTGGAAACTGGGGAGTAGAGAAAACCCTGAGAAAGTGCTGGTGACATTCGGGAATCAGCCCCAAGTGACCGATGGAAGGCAACTCAGTGGCAGGAGGAGGCTCAGATGGAATATAGATGCCTACTGAATTGTGTGAAAGACAATGAGCGACACAGTACTCCGAACCCAAAAAAAGTGTTCCTGCCTTCCAGTTTATGTAGGGGTTGTGTAACCGCAGCCAAGGCAGACCAAGAATTATGGGGAAGTGTGCCGCTCTGATTAAATCAAACACCAATGTCTCTTTATGAGAGGCGATCAAACAAGTTAGCTGCTTGGTTTGTTCTCGTATAGGTCCCGAGCTTAAGGGACTTCCATCTACTACTAGGATGGGTGTAGTAAAGGACTTAGGAGTTCTGTCTATCCCATTCTTGGCTGCCCAGTTATCGTCAATGAAGTTTCCAGCGGCTCCGCAGTCGAGCAGAGCCGGTATACCCATCAAGTTCCGGTCAGGCAACAAGATGGTTAATGAAAGTACAATCATGGAAGGGTTATGATCCAACGGTCCAAGAGTGGACTCATCTTCGGTCGGGGAACCCTGAAGCTGGACTCCTACCGTGGTTCCCCTTACGGTAGGGACTTGGCGTTTCCCGACGGCAAAGGTCTGGATCTGCGAGGAGGAACGACTGGACAATCTCGCAACAAATGGGAAGAAGACCCACAATACATACACAAATTTAAGGCTTTCCTTCGTTCTCTCTCTATTGCTGAAATAGGACCCCTAACTGATCCTATCTGCATGGGTTCCTCAGAAGGAATGGTCTTATGTGGAAGGGTCATGAGATCTGGGTTAAGATGAGGGCCTTTCCCCTTCTTTCTTTCTAATGAACGCTCTTGGAGACGGTAGTCTATTTGCATAGTCAAGGATATCATCTCAGCCAGGTTTGCAGGCCGTGGAATCTTGGACACCTCATCCTTCAAATCCTCAGCAAGTCCTCGTCGAAAGAGGGTGAGTAGTCCGTCATCAGGCCAACCGGTTTCGGAAGATAACTGTTTGAATTGGGTAATGTAGGACATAAGGTCCTTATTACCTTGTCTCAGATCTAAAAGCCTTTCCTGCGTGGCTACTGAAATCTCTTGCCGACCAAACATGGACCTGAGACTGTTGGAGAACGCTGGGTAGGAATCCAATATAGCGTTTCCGGAAGTGACTAACGGAGTAGCCCAAGCAAGGGCGGGGCCCGTTAGGTGTGAAATAAGAAAGCCCACTTTGTCCTTATCAGTGGGGAAGAATCGAGATTTAAACGTAAACTGGATGGTGCAACTGTCAAGAAATTCTTTTAACCTATGAGGGTCTCCATCATATTTGCCCGTGGAGAGGGTAACGGGAGGGGTTTCAGAAAAGGCCCGAGAAAACTGTTGCTTCAACTGTGCATTGTCCTGTTTAAGACTCTGCATTTCAAGAGACATGGACTGCATAGCAGCCATCAATTGCTGCATTTGCTGTTCCATCCCAGCACTACCGCTCCGACCAGGTTAATGAACTTTTTTGGCGTCGCTAACTATTACAATCTGATCCGGAAAATCAACTACATAACCCAAAAGCGGGTGAATGTATAAACAAGTTTCCACCAACCTGGTCAGAACGTCGGAACCGGGACAGCAACGGCGGAAATGAAGAGCCTCCCTGAGAATCCTGAGCCCTCTACCCCTTCAGGAGGAAAGAAAACCTCAACAGGGAGAGGCAGGACCCCCAGGGAAACCCCCAAAGGAGGAAAAAACCCTGGACGCGTTGTCGGAGATCCTTGCAGAAAGATGGCTATCCAAGGCACCGAACTCCTGGCTCGATGGCAGTATAACAGGTTCTATCGGGAGAAAATAACAGGTAAATATAGGAGGAAACCGGAATAGAAGAACAGAATAATTACAGGTGAGTATGTTCTTACGGATGGTGTTGGTAGATTCTAGCGGTTGATGAGAGGTGGAGGTCTCTCGGAGAGAAAGGGAGGTAATGACTGGAGTTCTAGTTCCTTCAGAAACTTCTGTAGTAATGAGAGAAAAGAATACTAAACAGGAGCGGGAAAGAACGGGTAAATAACTAACCAGGAACGGAGAAGAAACGGAGGACCGGGGAAGGAACTCACCGAGTCAGGAAGACTTGGGATTCCGCTGTTTTCACTCTGTAATGGAGGCTTGGGATAGGATAGCGAACGGGTTCCCGGAAATGCAGGCTGAAAGGTAGTATTAGCTGGAAGGGAGCGCTGTAGGGGAACACTAAACGGTAGGAGAGAACAAGGAATAGTCACAGTCAGGATAGCTTGGATACACAAGAGTAAGGAGTAAGGAGTACCTAGAATTCGAACTTACGGAGCGTCATGTAAGACAGTAGCGACGCGAGAGGGCGAAAGCCTTCGGTTCTGAAATAGTGTCACATGACTTGTCGTAAGAGTCAGCTGGTTGCGTGGATGAATCATGTGACCTATTCTTGACGTGCGCTGGCAACGCGGAACAACAGTACCGCTGAGACTGTTAGCATTGACAGGAATAGACAGCGCTGCCGTACAACAAAGCGCGGAACTGCACAGTCTCCACTTATGCGAATGTAAAAAGCAGCGATGACGGAAAGGTGTAACAATCAAGGAGATGTTCAAGCCAAGAGGATGAGAATATAATTGGACATACCTGTAACTCTATGAACCAGAAGAGAAGAATCACTTGAGGCAACTGGTTTCTATGAAAGGTAACACCTATAACTGCAACAGAAACAACGCCACTCGGTAATAATCCCCGTACTATCTCTTGTTTGGGGGAGACCTCTGGCTGTCTCTCTACTTGTGTTTATGGATATTCCTTAAGAACTTGCCTCAAACACCTACTTGAAATAAATGTGACTCCTGTCTCACCTAAGTTAAGCCCATCTGTGCCATTCCGTGACTCAGATGTGCTGTGAACGAGTTGTCATACTGTTGCATCAGAAGGTACTTCAGGGGTGCATCTGCAACGTAGTTTACTACTGCAGCTTGCTCCTGTCAGCATGGTCTTCCCCACAGGTTTTAATGTTTCTTCTCTGGTAATGCCTGGTTCAGAGGCTCGGCCTGCTTTTTTAAAACGTCTTTTGTTTAATGCACACTCGTTAGTATCCCCTGCCACTGCGTGATATGATGTTCTGTTTGAATACTCGCCTGTTCTGGCATGTTACTGAAACATGGCTACGAGTTCCATCAGGCCCTTCAGTTGTGCAAGCCCTACCAGCTAATGATCCGATTCTTCGTCTTGACAGAATCTCAGCTCACCCTGGTGGTGGCCTGGCTCTCATCCTAAGATCCTGTTTGCTTTGTACGGTTGTGTGCTTTTCTCATAACATTAAAGTGGAAGCTCTGTCGGTCCGAGTGTCCATTACAGCATCCTTAACCTTTCACATTGTAATCATTTATCGTCCTCCTCCTGTTGACTCTGCATTTGACGCAGCCTTTCCGGAATTGGCAGCTGATTTGCAGATCTGTTTTGTTAATCTGCTGATTGTTAGGGATTTAAATCTTAGGACCAATGACCCCACTGACCATCATGCTGCTCGCTTTATCTCATCCTTGAGTGATTTAGGTCTTCATCAGTTGGTCACTGGACTGACCCATCAGTTAGGTAACCTGCTGGATTTAATATTATCCTCTACTGGGCTATTTAAGTCCTAACAGGGATCAAGTGTTCTCGACAGATCACTTTATTATTCCTATTCCTTTTTCTATTCAGGGTACACAATCTATCAATATATCCTTTGCTCGGGATCCTCGGGAGCAAAAATGGCGCTCAGTGTAGGATACTAAGATTTGCGCTCAAATCATTGAGTGCTGTGCTGATGGTCAAGCTCTGGATTGGGCCACTCTTACACAAGCTTTTACAGTCACTAATGATCTCCTTGCTCCAGCTCAACTGTCTAAGCAGTGTCAGCGTCCCTCTGGGCCATGGTTTAACACTCACCTTGCAGAGCTAAGACTCCTCTGGAGACAAGATGAACAGAAATGACGGGTGACATACTGTCCAGCTGCTAAGGTCCTCTTTCAGCTGGCCACTGCCATTCATCATAAGGCTATTTATGAGGCGAAGTGTGTTTTTTATGCCACTCGGGTCGAATCCGCTCTTAATCAACTCAAGGAGCTATTCAGTTTGATGCATTCTACTACAACCGCCTCTAGCTTAGTTCCCTCTTCGCAGCCCCTTTGTGATTCTTTGGCAACTTATTTTATTGAGAACATTTCTAATATTCAGGAGAAAATCTTATTTTCTGGTTTTAGGACAGCTGACCCTGAGCCTGGGTTGCTGGTTGCTGTCCCTGAGCCTGGGCTGCTGGTTGCTGACCACGAACCTGGGTGGCTGGTTGCTGACCCTGAGCCTGGGCTGCTGGTTGCTGACCCTAAGCCTCAGTGGCTCGTTGCGGACCCTGTTGATTTATGGTCCAGTTTTCCTTCTTTTGCCTGAGCTGATATTGTTGCAGCCACTAATCGAATGAAATCAGCCTCCCCACTAGACCCCATTCCTCTTACCACTCTGAAATGAGTCATGCCCACCATTGCATCGTTGGTTACCTAGGCAGTTAACCATTCTTTCACAGACGGTTTCATTCCTTCGTCTCTGAAGCATGCATTGGTGATCCCATTATTAATGAAACCTTCATCGGACCTACTCTTCATGCTAATTTCCATTCTATTTCTCTTCTTCCCTTCTTAATGAATCATTTGGAATCTTTGGTACCCCCCTGCTTAGTGCCTTTCTTGAAGAATCATTTTTCAGTCTAGCTTCCGCCCAGGCTGCAGCACGGAAACAGTGCTCGTCTCAGTAGTCGACAATCTTGCACAGCTCTGTGATAAGTGTGGGGTTGGGGCATTGATCCTACTCGATTTATCTGCTGCTTTTGACACCATTGAGCATTCCATCTTTCTTGATCGTCTGGCGATGTCAGGTGTTTTGGGCGCTTTGCTATCTTGGTGGCACTGTTTTTTAGCAGACCGTGCTCAATCACTTTCTCTTTCTCTCTATCAATCTGCTGCAGTCCCACTGGTTTGTGGGGTTCCTCAGGGCTGTGCCCTGTTCCCCATCTTGTTTAATGTCTATATTCAGCCACTTGCTAAACTCATTCAATACCGCGGCTCCCTTTGTTATTCATATGCTGACGACACTCATATTGTCTTTCGGCTAGATCTTTCACAGCCTGACACTGCTTTGTGTCTCAGGCTTTGCCTGGAAGACGTGGGGAACTGGATGAGTGGCAATTGGCTAAAGCTGAACGGGGACAGGACTAAGGTGATGGTTGTTGGTCCTCCGTTGGCTGCTTCTTTCTGGACTCCTTCCTGCTGGCCCTCTTTGCTTGGGTCTTTCCCGACTCCTATTTCGATGGTTAAGGATCTTGTCTATACGATCTCGGCATCCCAACCAGTGGAGCCTCAGATCAGTGTGGTATGTCAATCTGGCAAACTTAAGATGCTTCGGAGGGTCCTCCTTACTTACCGGCCCGCATGCGTGCTCTAGTGGTAGCCTCGCTGGTCTTTGGAATTATGGATTACTACAACTCCCTTTTTCTAGCACAACCAGCATATATAATCCATGGTCTGCATGTCTTGCAGAATTTGGCTGCCAGAGTTGTGGCTCAGTCCCCGCACCAGAGCCCTGCTTCTCCTTTATTGCGCTTGCTGCAATGGCTGCTGGTTCTTGGCCACATTCACTTTTAGTCATTGGGCCTCATTACGACCCAGGCGGTAAGGGGTTTACGGCGCCGTAAACAGCGCCGACCCTTACCGCCTGAGTATGAGGTCCCTTAGCGCCATGGAGGTTTTAACACCTGCTTTTAGCAGGTGTTAAAATCCATGGCGCTAAGGGACCATGGAGTTAATTACGCCACCGTAATTTACGGTGGCGTAATTAACGCCTTCCCCACTCCCATTATGCCCTATGGGGCAAAAATGGGAATGGGGAAGGGTAAATGGGGATTGGGGACTTACCGCCCCGCCAAGGTCGGAATGGGGCGGTAAGTCCGCCAACCACCATGGCGTAAAACGTAGTTTACGCCATGGTGGTAAAGTCACGGCCCAGGCGGTAACTTACCGCCTGGGTCGTGATGAGGCCCATTGTCTATTGTTCATCGCGCCTTTATGTTATCACTGCTGAATACCTTCATTCTAAGGGCCTCATTACGACTCAGGCGGTAAGGGGTTAACGGCAGCATAAACAGCGCCGACCCTTACCGCCTGAGTATGAGGTCCCTTAGCGCCATGGAGGTTTTAACACCTGCTTTTAGCAGGTGTTAAAATCCATGGCGCTAAGGGACCATGGAGTTAATTACGCCACCGTAATTTACGGTGGCGTAATTAACGCCTTCCCCACTCCCATTATGCCCTATGGGGCAAAAATGGGAATGGGGAAGGGTAAATGGGGATTGGGGACTTACCGCCCCCGCCAACCTCGGAATGGGGCGGTAAGTCCGCCAACCACCATGGCGTAAAACGTAGTTTACGCCATGGTGGTAAAGTCACGGCCCAGGCGGTAACTTACCCCCTGGGTTGTAATGAGGCCCAAAGTCTCGCCAGCATGTTCCCGCAGGTACTCTCTGTTCCCGAGATACCCTTCTCTTCCAGGTTCCTAGATTCCGGATTGTGGGGTGTGCTTTTTCAGTGGCTGCGGCTGCCTCATTTAATCAGCTACCACGTCCGCTTCGGGCCACTGAAGTCCACCTTCTTTTTTGTTTAAATTGGTTTAAGATTTGGGGATTTCCATTTTAGTTTCTGTCGGGTTTATTCAGCGCCATGGTGTCTTGATTGGTGTATGTTTTGCGCTTTACAAATAAACCTGTCAAAACATGACTCCTTAGGAAGCATTGACATGGTGATCAGCTGCCTTTCCAAGCTGCTGCAAACATAAATGCCAGCCAAACATAGATGTGATCATAAAGGGAATAATAAAGGGACATTTCAAAAACTGTTGCCTGTAGACAGAGTCCTTTCACAGACCTTCTGATAACAAGGTCAGAAGAGGGTAGGTGACACATACAAGTCTGAAACATACCTCGCTGAACGCCAACTGCCCAATTGCCAGTTTACTGAATCAGGAAAAAATTGCAAATAACAACTTCATAACCACCTTTCCCCTTGGACATGGGTGAAGATGCTCAAATAACCTCATCTTACCAACCTGAATCAGAAAGACCAAGGACCACTGAGAGATCAGGCTCAAAAAGGCACCATGGTTCAGAGACTATCTGAGAAGCAACAGTGTCCAAATTTCTCACAAGCAAAGCCGACTTCAGCTAGCACATAACCAAGGAAACGGACACAGAGCGACGCTGAAGGTCAAGAGGAATTAGGAGTTTCCACATGAATCGATATGCTTGAAGGTTCCTCCATAAAGGTTCCTAAAAGTGCTAGGGATGGCTCTCCCATGGCAGACATGACTGGGCCTTCTCAAACTGCGATATCAGATAAGCGAGTCAAACAAGGCCCAACAGGCCTGAGTGTACTGCCGTGCCTGAAAATCTCCCTGCATCACTACATAGCTCCGCTACGGAGGTGAAACTTGCTAAGCTCATTTATGACTCACCCCAGGAATTGCAGCCAGCGGAGTTACCGCCGGCGGAAATAGCGTCATTGCAGGAACGAAAAGCGTGCCGATGGCCATCTTTGAAAATCCAATCCACTCTGAATCTTCCATTTCCTGGTGCCATGCGGAGACAAGTGTTGGTAGGAACATGTCCCAGGAAAAGGGTACAGCGAAGGTGCCACAGATGATGCTGAGGAAGCACAAGTTCAATGAGGGTGATCTGCAGATGTTGGTGGATGAGGTTGGCGCACATGCAGAAGAGCTGACAGCGAAGGACCTCAAGGTCGTGGCGGTGGGCATTGCACCATGGGACAGTGAAGACTGCTGCAAGAGGTGGAACGACCTGAAGGCCAGGATTCGCAGCCTCATCGCCGGGCACAGGCGAGAGACATCAGCCACCATAGGTGCCCCCATGGAACCCCTTGCTATGACTCCATTGAATGAATAGAGGGTATTGGCAGTGCCGAAGTCGGGGCAAGCAGCCAAGGGGATGCCAGTGAGTCTTTCAGTTCCCACTCCCATGTGAATGCACTGGCCAAAAGCATGGTTCCCCGGTCAGGAGAAGCGACTGACCCTAAGGGAGTTGGAGGCGGTTGAGCGAAGAGCTCGAGAGGAAAGATATTTAGATATGATATGATAGTTTATTTATATAGCGCCTATACACAATGTGTTTCAAAGCGCTTCAAGGCAAGGGAGGGAACAAGGGAAAATACAATGGGCCTCATTACGACCCAGGCGGTAAGTTACCGCCTGGGCCGTGACTTTACCACCATGGCGTAAACTACGTTTACGCCATGGTGGTTGGTGGATTTACCGCCCCATTCCAACCTTGGCGGGGCGGTAAATCCCCATTTTCCCATTTACCCTTCCCCATTCCCATTTTGCCCCATAGGGCATAATGGGAGTGGGGAAGGCGTTAATTACGCCACCGTAAATTACGGTGGCGTAATTAACTGCATGGTCCCTTAGCGCCATGGATTTTAACACCTGCTAAAAGCAGGTGTTAAAACCTCCATGGCGCTAAGGGACCTCGTACTCAGGCGGTAAGGGTCGGCGCTGTTTACGCTGCCGTAAAACCCTTACCGCCTGAGTTGTAATGAGGCCCAATGACAATCTTACAGGCCATGAACAGTAAGGATGTGAAATTAACTACGTTACTCGGCCTGACGACATTTCAGATAGTGCAAGAGCTAAGACATAGATAAGGAAGGGAGGGAGAGAGTGGGAAGGAAATGGAATCAGACAGGCGACTACCGTACTAGGCCTGAAGAAATTTCTGGTAGAGCAGGAGAAAAACAAAAGGTAAGGGAGAGGGGTGCAGAAAGGGAGGGGAGGAACAAAACAAGCGACTATCGTACTAGGCCTGACAACATTTCAGATAGTGCTGGAGGGAGGAGGGGGGGAACAGTAAGGGGATGGGGTAGCGACAGACAAGGTTGCTATCATACTAGGTCCATGGACAATTCTGATAGAGTAAGTGCATAGAAGAAAGTAAGGGGAGGAGAGAACAGAGAGTAAGCAGTCAAAAAGAGTGTAGAAGCAAGAGGGGAGAGTAAATACAATTGCAGAAGTCAATAGTAACACATAATGTTGCAAGCCAGGATACAAGATGAAAATGGGAACAGCATGATTCAGGGCCACCATGAGTACAAGATGCAAAGGAAGTCCAGCATGAGAGTTCAGAAAGGGTGACGCGCCGTGAACTGATGAAGTCCGTAAAAGTAAAATCCATCTCTCTTTAGGAAGGGAGAGTTGAAGGTATTGGGTCCCCAGGCCCCAGAAGGCCTTTTGGACATCGCAGAGGGTTTTGAACTTGGTCCTCACAGCCACTGGGAGCCAGTGCAGAGATTTCAGTCCAGGAGAGATACGATCCCTGGGCTTGAGGCCAAGAACAAGTCTTGCAGTCCTGTCCTGGATGCATTGCAGAGGGCGAGAGTAGAAGCAGGCAGATTTAGAAAGGGGCTGTTGCAGTAGTCCACCCTAAAGAGAACCAGAGCTCTGGAGACAGCTTCTGGGGGAAGGAGAGGAAGAGAATACCTCTGAGGAGGTGCATCTGGTAGTGTGAGCTCTTAGAGATGTCAGAGATGTGAGTAAGATGACTGACAGCATGTCTTTATCCACCCAACAGGTTCACAGTTGACTCAGGCTGAAGAGACAGGGCCCTCCACTGCCGAGGAGACATCCACCTCTAGCAACGTATCTACCACCACCACTGCACAGGCCGGCAATGGGAGTAGCGGGAGTAAGAGCAGGAGGGAGGCACCAAGGCCACATGACTCCAGCCCCAGGTCAACCATGCATAGCGTGGAGACAGGCACTGTTCCCACAAGTGTGTTTAATTTCCCCTCCACCAGCTTTTCAGATGGCACAGGAGGCACCACACATGCTGCCGCAGGTGCAGCACCCCCACAAGCTGTGACTGCCACACCACAGCCGGCACCTGTGGAGATCCCTGAGGAGCAACATGGTGCTATTCTCACACCTGCACCCACCCATCTGCCCCCTGAAGCCCCCTTGCCACCTGTGTCAGACAGCCATTACCAGCACCAGGCTGAGCCAGACACAGGGACTGTTGACATTCCAGATAATGAGGAGGATAACGCAGGATTCAGGTCACCTTGCTTTAGCCCTGGCTCTCTACAAAGTCCACAGCCTGTGCCGCAGCACTCACTGGTTCGAATCTGGGCGAGGCTGGACGCCGTGGAGCAGCACCAGGTCACAATAGATAGCCTTGCGTAGCTGCAGGTGCAACACCTGTAGGCCTTCAGGGACGGTATCCAGGGATTGTTCAGGAGGATTTCTAGGTCCTTGGACTACCAGTGCTGGCAGCTGTCCATCGTGACTGCTGCAGACACATCAGTGGGCAAGAGGATGAGGGAGCACACAGAGGGTGTGCCGGCCTTTGCGCATTCATGCATTCAAGAATGCTCCTTACAATGCATCAATGCAACACATCGGGGGCCAGAAATCTGAGCCTTCCACCTCCATCACCCCCACCTTGGGGTCCTTGCCTAGAACCCCAAGGTGGCGCTCTTTTCGCAATCTTGTTCATTCAGCGTCCAAGCAGGCTGACAAGGGCACGAGGCAGCAGAACTGACATTTGGGATGCAAGGGCTGTTGGGGATTAGGGAGGTGGGTGGCCAGGGCTGCTGCGGATTGGGGAGGTGGGTGGCCAGGGCTACTGGGAATTGGGGAGGTCGGTGGCCAGGGCTGCTGGGGATTGGGGAGGTGGGTGGCCAGGGCTGCTGGGGATTAGGGAGGTGGGTGGCAAGGGCTGTTGGGGATTAGTGAGGTGGGCGGCCAGGGCTGCTGGGGATTAGTGAGGTGGGTGGCCAGGGCTGCTGGGGATTAGGGAGGTGGGTGGCCAGGGCTGCTGGGGATTGGGGAGGTGAGTGGCCAGGGCTGCTGGGGATTAGGGATGTGGGTGGCAAGGGCTGCTGGGGATTAGGGATGTGGCTGGCAAGGGCTGCTGGGGATTGGGGAGGTGGGTGGCCAGGGCTGCTGGGGATTAGGGAGGTGGGTGGCCAGGGCTGCTGGGGATTAGGGAGGTGGGTGGCCAGGGCTGCTGGGGATTGGGGAGGTGCGTGGCCAGGGCTGATGGGGATTACGGAGGTGAGTGGCAAGGGTTGTTGGGGATTTGGGGAGATGCATGGCAAGGGCTGCTGGGAATTGGGGAGGTGGGTGGCCAGGGCTTTTGGGGATTAGTGAGGTGGGTGGCAAGGGTTGTTGGGGATTTGGGGAGGTGCATGGCACGGGTTGTTGGGGATTAGTGAAGTGAGCTGCAAGGGCTGTTGGGGATTAGTGAGGTGGGTGGCCAGGGCTGTTCGGCATTGGGGAGGTGGGAGGGTATGGATGTTGGGGATGGGTGCTCACCACACTTGATAATTACTAAACACTTTAACTCAAAGAAATGCAAAGACATTCCTTTTTATGTCAAGGTGATTTGTTCAAAAATGTGCATATCTACTTAAGTATGAGGTATGTGAAAATTAGTGTGTCTAGGAAAAATATTCTATCGATCATAGGACACATATGTCAGTCACAGTACATTGAGGATGCATATCATGTTACGTGTCTTGTTGAAGGACGCTCTCTGATGTAGTTATGTAGCATTTGTACAACGTGGTTTACATTCCCGGTAATTCAATGATGTGTGACATACTACAGGGGTACATGTGCATTGTCACTTAGAGAGATACACTGTGGACAGACCTCATGAACAAGTTGTGCCAGACATGGCCTGTGATAGAAATGTGTATGTTGTCTGTGCTGGGCCTGTGATTTGCTGTGCAGTCAAGTAGTGCCCTGCTGGGTTATTTGTTGTACTTGTTCATGATTGTGGTTTGTTAATTCCTGCCACAATGGATTCACATGGTTTGCAGTGATATGATATGAAATGATTGTTTATTTATATAGCGCCTATACACAATGCGTTTCAAAGCGCTTCAAGACAATGGAGGGAACAAGGGAAAATACAATTACATTCTTACAGGCCATGAACAGTAAAGATGTGAAATTAACTAAAGTACTTGGCCTGATGACATTTCAGAGGAGGGGAGGAGATAGGAAAATGGAGAAAGGGAGAGGAGGAGAGAACAGAGAGTAAGCAGTCAAAAAGAGTGGTTAAACAAGAGGGTAGAGCGAATACAATTGCAGAAGTCAGTAGCAAAACATAAAGTTGCAAGCTAGGATATAAGATGAAGGTGGGAACAGCAAGATTCAGGGCTACCATGAGTACAAGATTTAAAGGAAGTCCAGCATGAGAGTTGAGAAAGGGTGATGCACCGTGAATCAATGAAGTCCATGAAAGTAAAATCCAGCATTGGACACAATGGTAATGGTGAAACCAGAATGTATCAGGACAGACCCCTGAAGAAGTAGGCTGGAGTGGGTGGAGCAGGGTAGAAGAATCAAGCAACACAGACAACACCTGTGTGTGAGAAGGGTGGGGGGCACAAGGGAACATCACATGGGGACCATAGGGGGTGGGGATGGCCTCCGGGGACAGAGGGAGTAAACATATGTTGGTGCATGCTTACCTGCTGTCTGAGCATGGGGTCGGGCCCTGGGTCGTGCTGGTCCAAACAGGAATTGCCCTTTTCTTTGTCAGCCCTTCACTTCGGACGCCCGGGCTTGTACACGCCATCAGTGTTTGGCACTGTTGCTTGGTCATTTTGCAGTGATGAAATGTTGCATTGGCTGCGTAGGTATGTGTGCCCTATGGATTCTGGTTCCTGTAGTAATCTGTTCGTGCAGGAGTTGTTTGTTGGGGCATTATGAATTGCTGTCATGCTATTGTATAGTCCTGCTAGGTCTAGTCCTGTGGGTTGGTGGAGGTCATGTGCAGCATGAGAGGGCAGGTCCTGCATTTACTGGGCTTTGACAGGGCATGCATTGATCAGTAGTAGTGATGTTCGATTGCGCCTCTTCACCTGGCATATAATTGGTGCTGCAAGATTGTATTGTGTGGCGGCACGTGTTCTCACTCAGCATCCAGCACGTGTTCTCACTCAGCACATATTGAGTGCCCTCTGTGGCTCTCAATATGTGCAGGCAGGTTGCTGTTACAGAGGACCATGGCATCGTTGGTGGTTGCGCAGCAGGGACGCATGCACATCAGTGTGTTTTTGTCAAGTCAGCGTCGCATTTCACTAGCCCATTTGTGGAGTAGAACTGCTTTCTGTTGACGTTTGCCTTTCGGATGCCTGGGGATGCAGGGTACAAACTATGCCACATGGGTGCAGTCAAGTGCGGTAATCACGTTTGACATGTGGGCTGCTGCATAGATATGTGCCTTTGTGGCATTTAGCTGTTCCAGGGTTGCGGGTAGGGATATGTGCACAGGAATGCCTCCAACATCTGCCTGAGCACAAGTGTACAAGTGGCCTGGAACATGCCATGCAGCATGCCCACAGTGTGCTGGAAGGTGCATGTGGCAAGAAAATGGCATGCATGTCCCAGTTACCGACGGTTGATGGCAGCATGTTGTTTGGAAGTGTGTTTGGGGCGGTGCAGGCCTTATGTAACCCATAGCTCTCAACTCGCACGCTTTTGGCGGGTGTCACCCGCCTTGTAAAGAGCTGAGTCACCCGCCAAGCCTCCTGCACGCCCATTCATTTCAATGGGCGTTTCACCCGCCAAAAACAAAATCGGGTGATTTCACCCGCCTTTGAAACACACATGGTTGAGAGCTATGTGTAACCTTTCTGAGTGGTTTGAGTGCACTGTGTTTTTGGCAGAATTACTGATGATTTTCGATGGTATTTTGGCAGTATTTCAACTTCTTAGGAGGCGGGATTACCATCTGATGGTGGTGGTAATCCTCCCAAAGCTAATTCAACTAGTGGAATTAGTGCCAACTTCTTCTTCGGCAGTGTGGTGAAAGTGGTGGTAATTCCATCACTGCCACTTTTACTGTATACCGCCAAACTCATAATGAGTACCTTAATTTAAGAATTGGAAATGTGATTTCATAAGGTGTACACTTCCTCCTTGCTGAGAAAATTAAGCAGGCAAGCCCTACCACATGTCACTTGGAAGATTCCTGAAGGTGGCAGAAGGTTCTAGGCAAGGGAACCTCAGTGGGTCTGCCTCAGAATGGAAAATGTCTCTGCCCGCCTGGCTGAGGAGTGTGGTGAGCCAGAAGTAAGAGTCGGCCACTGGACTTGCATTAAACAGAAGATGTGTATTAACTTAAGTGAAACCCCCTACCTTACCTGGCCCGGTTGCTACAAGGGTGTACCCTATCGACAACTGAAAACTCTATGGTGCTCGTCAGGATCTTCAGTCAACATAAAACGTCTCTCCTCAGTCTGAAACCTAATATAACTAATTGGCCCTGACACTGCATACAAATTAAAAGACCTAACGTAAATTCCTATTAGGCTTAGGGTCTACTGACCCCCTCCTCGCTTAGTAGTTCTTGAAAAGAACTGTTCATAGAAAAGAAGTGCTCTTCATGGGTCTTTCTATTTGGCCTTGCCAACAGTCACACAAAAGTCACTTAGTTTTGCAGCAGTTCATGAAAACATGATTTCCCTTTCAGTCCTCCACAAACATAGAGGTTTCACTGAAGCAGACAAAAGGGTACTTCTCTCGTTCCGAGCTAAATACTTGGGATTCCTCCTTTTTAGAGCAACTACGCCTCTTCCCAGAAGTAGTCAGTGTGTGTGCCATGTTCAACTTTCTCTCTGGGACCTCCTGGCCCACCTCGTTATCTGTATGTTGGCTTGATCGCTTTAGGCCTTTTCTGGGCCGTCTAGCCCCTTTGCTTACACCCTGCTTGGGGGTTCCATTTCCCAATTTCTAGACAGTTCCACAGAGCCTCAGGGTTCCCTTCCCCAAGTTCATGACAGTTCTACAAAGTCTCGGGGATCCCTTCTCCAAGTTGAACAATATCCAGAGTTCAAAACAAAACAGTTCACCAAGGTATCCTTCCCAACCTCCTTACCAGACCTATTTCCCCAATTTCACGTTTGTAATCACACAAGTCTCTTTCTGCACATTCTCATTGACTTGCTCCTCTTGGTGCCGACATTCTAGCCGTCAAAGTTCTGCTACTTTTCGATGTGGAGCACTCGGTCTGGCGCAGTTAACAGACCATACTGTCCACCCATCACAGGTCATGCAACGGACACCCCATTTTCATCTGGATCATCAACTATAGTTCACTTCTTTCCCTTTACAGTGAAGAGCAATGCTTGCAGCACATTTACTTTCTTTCAACACCTTTTAGTGGCTTGTTCACCGTTCTCCTAGGTGTGCTCTTGGTATTTTTTGGTCCCCATTGATACAGATCTCCTTCTAACCTGCAGTTCTTTGAGCACTTGACTTGTTTCACTTCTTTTCTCATACCCTTCCTGGCCTTTTACTTGCTTTGCTACTACTTGTATTTCACTCAGTTCATCCTGTGGCACTCGCCTCTGGCACAGTGTCATTTCTATTCCATTCAGAATATTCTTATCATCTGCTTTATTTCTGTACGGCATTCAAATTTCTTGTTCAAACATCCTTGTTACTTATCTTCATTCTGCATAATCGTCAGTAGGGATGTCAGCTCATTAGGTATTCAAAACTCACAGGATTAGCAATGCTTCCAGTTTATTCACGTTTGCAAACAAGTGCCTCAATATTCAAAGGTGTTTCTAGCAAGGTTGTAATGTTTGTTATTCCTAAAAAGCTTATTGCCAGTACACGGAGAGCCCCAGTATGAGTGTTCCCCTTCTACACTCACCGGCTTCAGTCTGCAGCTCCCAGCAGCTTCGGTTTCTTACTCGCTTGGCTTGGTTTTCCCCACCTCAATGATCACTGTGCTTTTCTAGCAGAGGGTGGGGAGAGCGCCATTGTCTCCCTCTGAGGTTTGTGGCATCCGGAACACTTCACCGTCTTGCAGCTTCTGTTTGCACCCGGCACGAAGGGGCACAGGACTTCCCAACCTTCACTGGTCGTATGGCACGTTCCAGCCGATTCCACACTCCTACCTGCTGTGTGACCTCTTTCCATCTTCAAAGCCCACATTGTTATACTCGCTGTGCAATTATAACACAGGTGGTGGCCACTTTGTTCAATTGCCCACAATTAAAAGGCCATGCCTGACCTTCACAATACTCTGCATGCCACTTCCTTGTCTCAGCACTAGAGTGGTGAAATGAGTGACACATGTTCATCACTCCACATCGCCTCTTCCTCTAGCCAGTACTAGAGAGTGTCATGGAAATTGGGGCTGGGACGTTACAATAGCCCAAAAATGCTGGGGGAGAGTTAGGCTGTTCTTCACTAGGGAAAGGGTGATACCATTTCTCACCCTTAAGCCTTCTTTTGTTCACCCTTTCACCTCTTCCTGGTGTTTTCACGGTCAGTGGGGCAGGAGTAACAATACCCTGCAGTTATGGGGTTGAGCGTTCCTCCTGAAATGGAAATGATGGATGCCATGTCTCACCAGTCGATATCCTCTTCCAATCCCCAAGGTCCCTCCACTCAGGTGATCCCTCACTTCTCCACCCCCAGGGACAGGATCCAAAAGTGATGGCCTTTCCCTGGCCACCTGAGAAGAGGATTCAGGGGGAGTAGGTGTGAGAATACCCCACAGGCTTCACACAACGGTAGAAACCAGTGATAAAGTTACACAGGACGGAAGCAATTTAAACTAATTAAATAATAGGGGGAGCGAACAAACAAATTAAAGGCTTGCAGTGAGCATATAATTAAATAACACGCAGATAGCAAACAACAGTGCAGCACAGTAGGCCAGTAGCAATAAAAAAAGAACAAAGTCATAGTGACCTAAGAAAATGACAGGCCGGTAGCGAGCATCCAGATTGGTGATGAGTCAGTTGTGATCAAAGTTTGCAGTATGTAGGCTTGAAGGTGGTGGTCCGGGAATGTTGTAGTGTTTGGGTCACCCTACTGGGCCTTTGGACGGGGAGTGGGATGTCGCACAGGCATTCTTGCCTTCTGATGTAGATATCTTCAACCTCTGGTCAGGTCGCATTTCTCAGCCCTTGTGCAGGGAGAGGGTCTTGCAGGTCTTTTAGGTCTCCCACATTTATCATCTGGTCTCCCCGATCTTGCCAGCTCTCTGCTGCCTCTCGGCTCTCTCAGCATTCTTAGCTTGTTCAGCTCCCCCACCTCTCTCTATCCCCTCAGCTTCCTTAGTTCTCTGCTGACTCCAGCATCTCTGCTCTCTATCTTGAACCTCTCTGCTCTCTCAGCTTCTTCAGCTCTCTCATCCCTCCAGTTTTCTGCCCCAGCCAGACTTTTAGTTCGTCATGTGTTTCTCTGTTCTCTATCTAGAGCCATACAACTCTCACTGCTCTCTCATCTTGTTCAGCTCATCCAGCTCTCAGGCATCTCAATTGTTTCATTTCTCTGCTCTCTGCAGCCTCTCTGCTCTCTTTGCTTATTCAGCTCTTCCAGCTCTCTGACCGCTGAGCTTTAGTTATATGCACTCTTAGACATCTCAATTTTCTCAGCTCTCATGACTTTCTTATCTCTGTTCGGCCTTTCAACTATCCTGGACCTCTCCTGCTTCCTTGGTCATTGCCCATTCCCCATTGGGTCCAGGAGGAAGAGCAAAGAGCTCGAGAAGGAAGATACCTCTGAAGTGAAAGCTGGAGGTATTTTGGTCCCAGGTCCCAGAAGGACTTGTGGACAATGCAAAGGGTCTTGAATTGTATCCTTGCAGCCACTGTGAGCCAATAGAGAGATTTCAGTGCTGGAGAGATACGATAACTGGGCTTAAGGCCAAGGACAAGTCTCACAGTCCTGTTCCGGATGAGTTGCAGAGTACGGAGAGTAGAGGAGGGTTGATTTAAAAAGAGGCTGTTACAGTAGTCAAGCCTAGAGAGAACCAGAGCTCTGGAGACAGTGAGCTTCTAGGGAAGGAGGGGAAGGGAAGAATACCTCTGAGGAGGTGCAGCTGGTAGTGTGACTTCTTAGAGACGTAGGAAATGTGAGGGGAGAAGGAAAGGGTGGAATCAAAGATAACCCAGAGGTTCTTAGCCTCACAGTTGGGAGCAGGATGGGGGCCAAGGGAGGCTGGCCAGAGAATGGTGGGAAAGGTGGGTGCAGGTGTGCCGATGAGGAGGATTTCTGTCTTACTGGCATTCAGGCAGAGATCGTTGGCTGCACACCACTCCTGGATTGCGGACAAACAGTCATGGATGAGAGAAGGAGACAAGGTGGTAGAGGGGGGCCTCAAGGCGAGCTGGGTGTCATCCGCATAGCACTGAAAGTTGGAGCACAGAGCAGCAATGCGGTGGGCGAGGGGTGCAAGTTATCAGTTGAACAACCAGGGAGAGAGGTTAGATCCCTGGGGAAAACCACAGGTGGAGAGAAAGATAGAGGAGAGGAAGGACCCACGTTGGACCTGGGAGGGTCGGTCAGAGAGGAAAGAGATAAGGGAGGCCAGCGCCTGATCGGTGATATGATGTGAAATCATATGATATGGCATTTATAACACACCTATACACAAGTGTTTCAAGGCACAACGAGGCAAGGGAGGGGGAACAGAGGGAAGACAAAGAAAACAATCTTACTAGGCCAGGTGACATGGAGATTGCGCAAGTGCAGGGGAGGGGGGAAAGGGAAAAGTGCAGGGGGAATGGAATACATAGGATCAACGGTAAAAAAATTAAAAATAAAATTAAAACAATATGTAAAAAGTACAGACAGCTTGTGGCAAGTGCATGGATAAGTGCAGATATCAAGTGTCAAGAGCTGGTAGGGGGCTGTAGGGATACAGAAACAGCTTCAAGTGCAGGGGTTGCCCGGGAGGCAGTGCAGGTGTGCAACTGATGAGAGAGGGGACCTGGGTCTGTGATCAGAAGCTAGCCAGGTGACCAGTGCAGTTTCAGTCAGGAGTTCAGCAGGGGAGCGGACAAGAGAAAGCCGAAGCAAGATCATCATGGAGCCGGTTGAGCAGGATGGCATGGTTGACCGTGTCGAAGGCAGAAGAGAGATCCAGTAAAATGAGGCCAGAGGGAAGGTTAGAATCAAGGTTGGAGAGCAGGTCTTCCCGGATGTTAAGGAGAGCAGTTTCCGTGTTTCTGGCTGCTCTGAAGCCAGGCTGATGGTCATGAAGACAAACAACAGATTCAGTGAGAAGATTAAGCTGGGCGATGGCTAGCTTTTCCAGGAGTTTGCCCAGGAAAGGAGTGATAGAAATCAGGCGATAATTAGCAGGGAGGGAGGGGTCGGCTGAGGGTTTCTTGAGAAGAGGGTGCACAAGAGAGTGCATAAGGGGAGGGCAAGGTTCCAGAGGCAAAAGAGTGGTTGCAGAAGTCAACCAAGGCTGGGGTGAGGGTGTCAATGTGGTCCTTGATGGTTTTGGAAGAACAGGGAAGAACCTGCTTAGAAGAGGTTTTCATAGATCGGACTTGTCTAGAGACCTCATCAGGGGAGAAGAGAGGAAAGGCAGAGAAGGGAGGGTGTATGGCTGCAACTGGACCAGAGGAAGAGGAGAGAGTGGAGGGAGAAGCAGGAGAAGCAGGAGAAGCAGAGAGGGTGGACTGGATGTCCTGGGTTTTTGAGATGAAGTGAGAGGCCAGGGCCATACAGAGGGCATGGGACAGGAGAGGTAGAGACAGTGGAAGGATTGGCTAATTCCTTGCGATTTTAAAGAGTTTGGCCGAGTTGTTGGATGCCGCAGAGACGCGAGCTTGGATATGAGCTCTCTTTTTGGTAAGGACAGAGAGTCGGTATTGCCTTTGAAGCAGGCGGCAGGCCAGTTTGTGAGAGGATGTACATGATGCCAGCCATTTCCTCCCAGCCACCCTGCACTTGCATTTCAGGGTGACGAGGTCAGAGTCGTACCAGGAGTTGCACTTGATTTTAGGCTTCATGCGGATTCTCCTGGCCGGGGCAAGTACATCAAGAGTATCAGAGATAGCAGAGTGGAGCATGGAAAGGGCTATGTCAGGGTGAGTGTCAGCCAGAGGTGCAGGAGGGGGACAGAAAGATGTGGCGAAAGCCTAAACTGATACACGATTCATAGGTCGAATGACTGAGAAGGTGGGTGACAGTTTGTGGTTAGGATTGGCCTGGGGGAGTAGTGAGGGAGAGATGAGAGAGGAGAAAGTGGTCACTAAAGGAGAGAGGAGTGGTGAGAGGGTTAGAGAGGGGGAGGTCAGAGGAGATCAAAACAACAAGAGTGTGCCCAGATGAGTGAGTTAGGCCAGAGGGAATAATAGAGATAGAGATAGAGAGAGAGAGTCGCACAGGTCGCGAAAGAGACCCGTGGCGGGACAGGAGGCATCCAGATGGATGTTGAAGTCTCCAAAGAGGAGGAGTTGAGTGGTCGAGGCCAGGAGGGAGCAAGAGAGGTCCGCCCCCTCGGAGAGGCAGGAGGTGGCCTGACCAGGTGGCTGGTAGATAGTGGCGACTGTGAGAGAGTGGGCAGGAGAGAGAGAAAGCCGACAGACACAGCATTCAAAGGAGGAGTAGGCCTGAATAGGAATGATGGAGGCACAGTAATAGAGTTACCGCCACATTTAAGGGCTACCGCCCAACTCGCGATGAGACTCTTTGCCTGATTTCATCCCACTTTTTATTTCTGCTGTGTGATTCTGTTTTCCTAATGAGGCTTTGTATTGACTCAGCACTGTAGAGCTGTCTCTTGGTCTGTAATGTGTCCGTTTGTCCCACTGGTCCGCTCATTGCATGCCTCTGAGGCGTCACATGAAATCAGACATACGTCACAGCACTGCATCTGTGTGCAGTGTGTAGCCACTCCTCCCCAATGCAGAGTGAGAGCAATAGATATTTTGGGCTGGGGTCCTAGGACAGTGATTGCTCTCTCTGAACCTACGGCTCCCACTGGTGCTCTGTATGGGTCTTCGTTCTGCCTGCACAGTCCCTAGTCAGCCTCATTATCTAGGGAGAAGGCATCCTTACTCTGATGGCCCCTCTGAGAGATGAGCAGGGGACCCTTGGGAGTCCGTCCTCTACTACCTTAAGGAGCTTTCTGTACTGGCCCCGCTGCCCTGGTGGGCAAGCTTTCCAGCGCCTCGGGGGGAATTAAATACATCTGCAGACCAAAGCTTTTAATTATTTTTTAATAAGAGCCAGCTTTGTGTGTTACAATGGAATCAGACTACCAACACTAATGCCATTTGCTGTACTCCTTTTTCTTTTCTTTTTATGTTGTCTTTTTTGTGGAACCTATTGTGATATCCCACTGGTGCATTTGAACAGTAGTCTATGATACCTAGATAGTCATTTTGGATTTTGCACACTGACCTAGAGAAAGCACTTTAAGGGTTAAAACCACATAACCTCAGCATGAAACATGTGTTGTGCACAGTGTGTTTCAGAATATTGAACAGACTACATTGTGTTGAACAGAACTGTATTTGCGGTGGAAAGATACTTAAGAATGTAACATGTGTTTTATCCAAATCTATTTTGTGTGTTGATTTTGTCACTTCATGATATTTAAATAAGAATTTAGATTACAACATATAACACATTTCACTTATTTGAATAATTGGAAATGTTGTGTAGCGCAGAACTGCCTCTTTATTTATGTATTTTAGTCTTTCCAATTTATCCCAGAAGGTGGAGGCACAGGGAAACTCCTTCTTGCAGCTTCACACCTATCCCAGCAGGGGGAGGTACAGGGAACTCCTTCTTGCAGCTTCACATCTATCCCAGCAGGGGGAGGTACAGGGAACTCCTTCTTGCAGCTTCACATCTATCCCAGCAGGGGGAGGTACAGGGAACTCCTTCTTGCAGCTTCACATCTATCCCAGCAGGGGGAGGTACAGGGAACTCCTTCTTGCAGCTTCACATCTATCCCAGCAGGGGGAGGTACAGGGAACTCCTTCTTGCAGCTTCACATCTATCCCAGCAGGGGGAGGTACAGGGAACTCCTTCTTGCAGCTTCACATCTATCCCAGCAGGGGGAGGTACAGGTAACTCCTTCTTGCAGCTTCACATCTATCCCTGTAGGGGGAGGTACAGGGAACTCCTTCTTGCAGCTTCACATCTATCCCAGCAGGTGGAGGCACAGGGAAACTCCTGCTTGCAGCTTCACATCTATCCCAGCAGGTGGAGGTACAGGGAACTCCTTCGTGCAGCTTCACATCTATCCCAGCAGGTGGAGACACAGGGAAACTCCTGCTTGCAGCTTCACATCTATCCCAGCAGGTGGAGGTACAGGGAACTCCTTCTTGCAGCTTCAGATATATCCCAGCAGGGGGAGGTACAGGGAACTCCTTCTTGCAGCTTCACATCTATCCCAGCTTCAGATATATCCCAGCAGGGGGAGGTACAGGAAACTCCTTCTTGCAGCTTCACATCTATCCCAGTAGGGGGAGGTACGGGGAACTCCTTCTTGCAGCTTCAGATATATCCCAGCAGGTGGAGGTACGGGGAAATCCTTCTTGCAGCTTCAGATATATCCCAGCAGGTGGAGGTACGGGGAACTCCTTCTTGCAGCTTCAGATATAGCCCAGCAGGTGGTGGTACAGGGAACTCCTTCATGCAGCTTCAGATATATCCCAGCAGGTGGAGGTACGGGGAACTCCTTCTTGCAGCTTCAGATATATCCCAGCAGGGGGAGGTAACTGCAACTCCTTCTTGTAGCTTCAGATATATCCCAGCAGGTGGAGGTACGGGGAACTCCTTCTTGCAGCTTCACATCTATCCCAGCAGGGGGAGGTACAGGGAACTCCTTCTTGCAGCTTCAGATCTATCCCAGCAGGTGGAGGTACGGGGAACACCTTCTTGCAGCAGCACTCACTTGTAATTCAGTAGATTATGCAGGCAGACATGGAGCTCCCGCAGCCAGACCAGTAAAGCGATCTCTATCGCCAAAACTGGGGGGGATCATTGCGCTCCATAAGAGAGGTGAGTCAAGGAAATGTTAAAGAAAAGGTGTGCATAGTGAGAAGGCGACGCATAAGAAGGAAGATCATCTCCTGAATGCAGACCAGGGGATGAGCTGGACAAGAATCGACCAGGGAAAAGTGGGGAATGTTTCAGATGCTGTGATAGGTTCAGGTTCTGATTACACTATTATACCAAAAGATACAGGGCCTCATTACGACTCAGGCGGTAAGGGGTTAACGGCAGCGTTAACAGCGCCGCCCCTTACCGCCTGATTACGAGGTCCCCTAGCGCCATGGTGCTTTTAACACCTGCTTTTAGCAGGTGTTAAAATCCATGGCGCTAAGGGACCATGGAGTTAATTACGCCACCGTAATTTACGGTGGCGTAATTAACACCTTCCCCACTCCCATTATGCCCTATGGGGCAAAAATGGGAATGGGGAAGGGTAAATGGGGATTGGGGACTTACCGCCCCGCCTAGGTCGGAATGGGGCGGTAAGTCCGCCAACCACCATGGCGTAAACGTAGTTTACGCCATGGTGGTAAAGTCACGGCCCAGGCGGTAACTTACCGCCTGGGTCGTAATGAGGTCCACAGACTTTCAACTTTTTTCCAAGTGTAAGCGTTGTCTCTGTGCACCAGACGTTAACCCAGGTGCATAAGGAAGAGCACAAGATTGACCTGATCGGGTTCAGAAGAAGCACAGTCTCCTTGAAGGAGCGCACTGCAAACATCAAGGTGTACGTGTCGTGTCAGTGAAAGGCCCTGCCATCTTGGTTTGGGACGACCAGAGGTGTCCAGAAATCAAATTGTACCTGTATTTACCTGAACAGGTATTTATTGTTCACCAACAATCAGCAACTAGCCTACTTAATTCCCAGAGGGATATCTTCTGGGACGAACGGGGAATGTTAAAACTGCCAGTTCACAGGATAATACTACAGACCATGGAACATTAAGACAAGCATACAGAGCATGCTTAAGAGCAGTGATGGGAGAATGCACACACACGGTCAGACCATCGGACATTAAGGCATACATACATAAACAGCATGCTTAAGGCCAGTGATCGGAGACTGCAAACACGGTCAGACCACAGGACATTAACACATGCATACATGGCATGTTATTGTTAAAGGATTTGTACCGCGCACTATCACCACCGGAGTGGTCCCCTGGCATGCTTAAGAACAGTGATGGGAGACTGCGCGCATGGCCAGACCATGGGACATTAAGACATACATACATACAGCGCATGCGCTTAAGAGCAGTTATGGAAGAATGTTCACACGCCAGACCATAGGACATGCATACTTAAGAGAATTGAAGGGAGACTGCACACACAGCCAGAACAGGTAATAATAAGACATGCATACAGAGCATGCGTAAGGTTATTGACAGGAGCCTGCACACACCATAGACCATGAGAAATCAAGACATACATACATACATACAGCATGCTTAAGGCCAGTGATGGGAGACTGCACACATTGCCAGACCATGGGACTTTAATACATATATATATACAGCATGTTTAAGGGCAATGATGGGAGAATGCACACACAGCTAGACCGTGGGACATTAAGACATTCATACACATCATTCTTAGGGACAGTGATAGAAGACCACACACAGTGCCAGGCCATCTTACAATCCTTCATGTGGTGTCGTCACCAAGGTATCGAAGAGAGGAACAGTCCTCTCTCTCTGTTATTGATTGTTGAGTGGGCTGCGCCCCACGTGACAGGAAGGGGAGGGGTTACCGCGTAGAGCGGCAGTTAGTGTCGAGATTAAATAAAGAGAAGACGTGTTGCACCCCAGCTCCTGTGTCAGTATCTGATTAAAGAGAGAGAGCGGCAAAGAGTGTGAGGAGGTCCACCTGTAGGACACTACACTTCAGTCGACATTTTGTAAATTAAAAATGATATAAGGCAATGCAACAGTAGCAGGGGTGTGACAGACAACACTGCATACATGCCAACCCTTCCTATTTAGGCAGGAGAAGCCCCATTTTTCAATAAAAATATTGCAATTTTTCGCTGTCTCCCGCCTAAAATAATTTAACCGCAATGCAAGCCCACAGAGCCTCAGTAGAGCTCTAATGATCCACATCTCCCGTTATGCGCAGCCTCAGTAGAGCTCTACTAAACCGTATCTCCTGTTCTGCGCAGCCTCAGTAGCGCTCTAATTATAGTGTCTCCTTTTTTGCGCATTCTCAATAGAGCTCTAGAAATCGGTGTTGCCTGTTCTACGCCCCCTCAGTGGAGTGCTACTAAGCGTCTCATATTCTGCGCAGCCGCAATAAAGCTCTAATTTATCAGTATCTCCTTTTCTGCGCAGACTCAGTAAAGCGCAATAAAAAGTCTCCTGTTCTGCGCAGCCTCAATAGAAACTACACTCCGTACCTCCTGTTCTGCGCAGCCTCAATAGACATCTATTACTGTCCAACCTCGTTAGAGTTCCGGGACCACAGAGATCCATCACTTTTGAGTCTTTGCTCTGTTTGGTCTTTTCTTGTTTTCTTGTCTGTCCTGGTGGGAGTTCCCAAGAGGCCTGTAAGAGATCACCGAGGAGGAATCCAGCGGGGATCTCTGGAAAGAAATCCAGGATCACTGGGGAGACATCCAGGATCACTGGGAAGGAATGCCCGGCCAGGGACCAGAAGAGGTGAGTTGTGGTTTGGGGAGAGCGGTCATTCCTCTCAATTATACACGTGTCACGGGCTCCCCCTTAGCCTCGCCTGGGCTTTTAGCCAGCAATGTTTTGGATTCTGGGAGTTGTAGTTTCACATGGACCTAGAAGTGCTATCATTTCCGACAAGCAGCTGCTTTAGAGTAAATGACCAGAACTGGTCGAAGGTGACCCTTAGTGTCCAGTTGCAGCATTACTCATTGCACTTATTGAAGAAGAATCTCAGTGCTTCTATCAGAAATAATGTGCAAAAGTAATTAAGGTGAGTGAGCAAATACCCTAATGTTAGAACTTGACTAGTGAGCAGGGAATGGGGAGCTGTAGGGGAAACACAGCTGAAAACCTAAGCCAGGGCCATCACAGATTGGTAGTACAACATATACAATATGTATACTTATTTCAGTCAGGTGCATTGGATTTATTTATTTATTTATTTTTACATGTGTAAAGTGCACTAAGGGGAGGCATCAAGGCACTGGTTACAGATAGAAGTATCTCTGGTAAGGAACAAGGTAGACGGGTACATAATTCCAGTTCAAATCGTTTGGTCATTCATGGTGAAGAGTACAGTTTTAAGTTGTTTCCTGAAGTTCCAATAGGATTGCTCAGATCTCAGTGACGGGGGTAGAGAATTGCAGTTTTGTGGGGGCAATGACTGGGAAGCTGCTCCCACTGGATTTCTTGCTCCTAAATCTGGGGTTGGTAAATTGGTTTTGTAGGGTGAACGGGTAGGCCTTGCAGACTGGGCATTGGTACATTTTTGCAACAGGTACCCCTGGGCTGTTTTAGCAAGACATTTGTGCATAATGGCTAAGGTTTTGGACATGATGCGTTCACTAATTGGTAACCAGTGAGCCCTTGTTCTTGCAGCTTAGATGTGCTCACATTTAGGTATGTTCAAAGCTGCCCTAAGTGAGTCCTTTTTGAATGATTTGCTGTTACAAAGGAACCAGCAAAGAGGGTGTTACAATAGTCCAGAGCCTCGATCCAATAGGTGCTCTAGCAATGGAAAGCCAGCTGTCGCTAGATAGAAAGGGTCTGCAGGCTTTGATTAGTTTAGTAGTGTAGTTAATCACGTTTACCTGTCTTGATAGGGACAGTGTTGAGTCTAGGTATACTCCTAAAGTCTTGACATTGCTGGAGACAGGGTTGAAAATACCTTCAATCATAAAAGTTTTGTAGGCATGGTCCAGTTTATTGAGTGAAGTTTGAGAACCAACCGAGAGAATTTCAGAGAATTTCCAAAGCAGGTGGGCGGCCATCCATTCCTGGATGCAATGATAGATTGAGTGCAGGTTATCTGAATCTGTGCAGTAGTTTCCAGTGAGAGAGTGAAGGATCTGTGTATCGTCAGCATATTTGGTGTACGAAATTCTCTCTGCGTCTTGTGGGTCAAAAGGGTTTTCGTAAAGATGTTGTAGAGGGTGTGGGAGACGCACAACCCTTGTGGGACTCAGTGGTTGATACAATTAACATGGATCTGTCTGATAGAAAGGAGGAGATCCAGTGAATGGCTTCAGGAGAGGAATGCACTCAGAGGCAAGATGCTGGCACAAAATGCGGTGATCCACAAGGTCAAATGCGCTGACAAGTCCAACAAAAGGAGGAGGGCAGCGTTACCAGAGTCCTTGATCTCATCCAGTTGGTTTATAAGACAAGCTGTGCTGATTCAGTGCCATTGCCTGGTCTGAAGCCAGATTGCCACAGGCCGAGGAAGTAGTGAGATTCCAAATAATGTTGAATCTGCAGGTACACCACTCTGTCTAGTATTTTAAGGAAGAATGGGACAGTGGTGATGGGGAGAATGGCTGGGTCAGCATGATTTATTTTTTTTTAGTAGGGGAAGGACTCAAGAGTCCTTGAGGCTGGTGTGCACAGTACAATATGAAAATGGGGCATTGATAAGGCTTGTTATAAATGCTGTCAGAGGTTCAGCACAGTCGTTAATGACAGTGACAGGGCAAATGTCCCCTTGACAACGTGAGAGCATAAGGTCTTTGATGATCAGAATGACCTCCGATTCTGAGATCTGTTTGAAATTGAAGGCAGGTAGGTCCTGTGGGAAGCTTGTGAACCAGCCATGGGAGGCATAGGTGAGATGTTCCATAAGGATTTGTTTTTAGGAGTATTTTATTCTGGAGTGTGTCAATTTTAGGTAATAGGGCATTCTGGATATTAGCACACCAGGTGTTGTGTACAATGAGTTGACGGTGGTGCTGGAGATTCAAGCTCACAAAGTATGGCTAAGAGCTCCCTAGCACTCGAGTTTGCATTTGTAATTCTAGTGTTGTAAGTAGAACTTTTTGCATGTAGGATACACTTTTTATAGTTATTGGCAGCAAACGTATAGCCAGTTTTGTTCAGCTCGGTAGGATTGTTGTTCCACTTAGTTGCTGCCTCTCATTTCCGGGTGTGGAGAGCTTTGAGGTCAGCTGTAAACCAGGTATTCAGGTGTGGGGTGACTATGGCTTTCCTCTCGGTGAGGGGCATCACTGTATTGATAGCTAGTGTGAGGGTACGGTTTTGTATTGCTGATTTCATTTTCTAACTGTGCTTGGCAACGCGCTTTGAGCACTCTCTCTCCCTTCCCAATACCTCTCCCACTTCCTGTTTACCCGCTCCGTCCTCCCTCAATCCCGCCCACCATCCCATTGATTGGGCAGCACAGCCTGCACTTCCTGAGCCGGGGACCTAATCCCCTTGTCCCACGCAACCTCCTTATTTCCATCTATGCAGAGCTAAGGCTGTTTTGATTCTCGTGTGCCCACCTACACCCCGGCATTTTGTATTGCTGATTTCATTTTCTAACTGTGCTTGGAAACGTGCTTTGAGCGCTCTCTCTCCCTTCCTATACCTCTCCCACTTCCTGTTTCCCTGCTCCCTCCTCCCACCATCCCGTTGATGGAGCAGCACGGCCTGCACTTCCTGAGCCAAGGACCTAGTCCCCTTGTCCCACGTGACCTCCTTATTTCCATCGAGGCAGAGGTAAGGCTGGTTTGATTCTTGTGTGCCCACCTACACCCCGGCATTTTGTTTTGCTGATTTCATTTTCTAACTGTGCTTGGCAACGCGATTCGAGCGCTCTCTCTCCCTTCCCATACCCTCTCCCACTTCCTGTTTCCCCGCTCCCTCCTCCCTCCATCCCACCCACCATCCTGTTGATTGGCCACTCCCCCCTCTTAGTTCCTCCTCCTATGGCAGCCCTCTGCCCGTGCAGCCCCTGTGGCTAAGAGCTCCTAGGCAAAGGGCGGCTCCGACAGAGGCGGCTCTAGGTAGTGTCTGCAGGTATCAGTAGGGGAAGCCAGTGGCCAGCCATCAACCAGCCAGCAGCGACCAGGTAAGGTAGGAGCGGCCCAGGTTAAGAATAGAGCTTCACTCTACCCTGAAAACCTGGCCACATAGCAGACTCTCAGACTTTTTAATGTATTTATTTATTTTTAATGTTTGCATTTGTAAAGCGCCTAGCAGCCCGGGGGCATCGAGTCACTGTTTCAAGAAGGTGTCTTAGTTACAGGATGTGGGAGGCAATGCAAGGGTTACAAGTGTCATGTGCCTTACAAGTTGGCAGGACGATCATGGACATAAAAGAGAATACATGTACTAATGTACAGTGTAGTGATCTTACACAAACAGCATGGTTTTGATTGCTTTTCTAAAGACCGCGTGGGACTCAATGCATCTGATAGTGGGAGGTAGCAGGACCCAGTTGGTAGCTGCTATAACTGGGAAGCTTGAGCCGCCTGCTCGGATCCTAAGGCTTTTGGGAATGGCTAGACGGTTGGTGCGGCTAGATCTGGTGGGTCTCTTTGAGGGGGGCGCAGAGAATCTTTGATAGAGGTAGCGAGGTGCTGTGTCATGGCGACATTTGTGGGTAAGAGCCAGGGACTTAAAGAGAATACGTTCTTTGAAGGGGAGCCAATGGACAGATTTCCTGGTGGCCGAGATATGGTCTCTCCTTGAGACCCCAGTGGCTTCTCTAAGGGCATTGTTTTGCACCGTTTGAAGTTTCCTAATGTTCTTTGCTGATGTGCATAGTAGGAGCGCATTGCAATAGTCTATTCAAGATCCTATGATTACTCTGGCGATGGTGAGGGAGTTTTGTTGCGTCAGGAATGGCCTGGCGGCCGTGATTGGTTTCGAGTGGTAGGCTGCTGCTGATGATATTGCATTCACCTGTCTGGCCATGGTAAGATTCAAATCTAGATATACTCCCAGTGTTTTGACTCCCTGGGATACAGGGATGCGATTGTTGTCGATGGGAAAGGAGTCATATTGTGATCCCATTTTTCTGATTGTGTCCGGAGATCCGATGATTAGGAGTTCTGTCTTTTCACTGTTAAGACAGAGCCAATTTTCAGCCATCCAGGTCTGGATGATGGCGTAGATGGAGTTGAGGGTTTTTTGGTCAGCCTCGTAATCCTCCGTAAGGGGGATGAGGACCTGCGTATCATCAGCATAATTGGTGTATGTGATGCCCAAAGAGTCTAGATATTTGAATAGTGACCTTGTGAAAAGGTTGTACAAGGTGGGCGAAATGCAAGATCCTTGCGGGACACCACATTTAATTAGGTGAGGTAGGGCGCAGTCTTGGTCTGAAAAGACCTTCATTGCTCTACCACTGAGGAATGAGGAGAGCCACGCCGTGGCATTAGGTGAGAATTTGCCAGCCTTTGAGAGGTGGTGGCATAGGATGTTGTGGTCGACCAGGTCAAAGGCAGCGGATAGGTCAAGGAGTAGTAGTGGGGCAGGTTTGCCTACGTCACTGAGGTTATCTATTTGGTTCTTGAGATCCAGTAATGGGGTCTCTGTATCATGATTGGGGCGAACGCCAGACTGTCGGAGACCAAGCAGGTGATGAGTTTGTAAGTATTTCTGGACTTGGAGGTATGCGGCTTTGTCCAAGATCTTCAGTAGGAAGGGAACCATAGTGATGGGCCTATAGTTCCCCGGTGTTTTTGGAACCAGTGTGGGTTTTTTCAGCAGTGGGCGCCCAAGGCTTCTTTGAGGCAGAAGGGCACTTGGTTAGATTTGAAGGAAGCGTTGATGAAGGCGATGAAGAACGGTGCCAGTGCAGGGGCGCTGTCCTTGATGAGCTGGGCCGGGCATGAGTCACCCTTACAATTGGAGGGCTTGATCGAGTTGAGTATAGTTAGGACGTCCTGTTCCTTCATCTCTTGGAATGAGATAGCTGGAATTTCAGCTGGGGCGTTCTGGTGTAGGTCCGATAGTTGTAGTGTAAAGGCTTTTTGGTGGCTGATGATTTTTTTCTTGTAGGGTGTTTATTGACCATGGCTTCTTGAATTTTGTTACACCATTCTTTGTCTTTGTTCAAGGAGTTTGTTGGGAAAGTGGGCGTTTCCAGTTCTCTGAAGATTGCAAAGATTTCCCTGGATCCAGATTTAGCGTTGGCTATCCTGGAATTGAAGGAGTTGGCTTTGGCTGAGATGATTGTGGATTTGTATTGTTTTGCAATATTTTTAAAGGCAAGTTTGGTGGTGTCACTAGGATTCGTTTTTCCATGCCGAGAGGGCTGATTTTGTTTTGTGCGCTGTTAGGCAGAATCTTTTGCAGTTCCTTTAGGGAACACTGTAAAAAGATTAACCTCATTGCACGGAATGCGGTAAGGGTTTACCGGTACCGGTAAACCCTTACCACCTTACTGCGAGGTCCCTTTGCGGGACCCAAACTTAACGGCTGATCTAGACCAGCCGTTAAAGTAGGGGCCCGCAAAGGGACCTTAGTGCCAATTGGCTCCTTCCCCACTCCCATTGAGCCCTATGGGAGCAGAAATGGGAATGGGGAAGTGCCTTGGTGATTGGGGAATTACTGCCCACGCTCACCTTGGAGTAGGGCGGTAATTCCGCCATCCACCACGGCGGACACGGTAAAATACCGGCGGCAACCATGGCGCTAATAGCGCCATGGTTACCGCATACCGTGTAATGAGGCCCTAAGACTACAGGAGTAAGCAGTAAACCCAATTGGTAGCAGTCTGTACCACCCAGATTTACCTGGTAGCTGTGGCTGAGCAGTCAGACTTCTCTCAAGATGAGTAGGGCAGTATACAGAGCATACTGTAACGCTCACCTGATTCCCGTAGAGGCGCCGGTCTTGACTGGGCGTATACCGTATCTTCAAAGGTGATGTGTAACACACAGCTGGCTCTTTGGGCTGGACCTCTGTGCACTGTATGTCTGGCTCGAAGGGTAAGATGTCTGCAGGTAGAAAATGTGGGATTAATGAACTAGGTTATTGAATGTCTCTCTCTTCTTCCCTTTCTCTTCTCCTGTAGAACCCCAAAGGTTAACGCTCTCACCTTAGGTAAGTGAACGCCGTGCTCTCCATCTGCCTCGAGGCAGGGTGCTGTAACCAGTTTCTTCACTGGATAAGGGGAGCAGGCCTCTTGACTTCAGAGGACTGCTGTCCGTCGTTTACTGCACGAACGGTAAGTTTCGAGTAATTCTAATGTCTTTAAAGTCTTTAGTAATGATGTCTCTTGTTTTGCAGGGTTCCGGCGATGGCGGATGGCGGGCTGAAGTGAGTTGAAGATGGAGCCCGTGTGATGAATAGAAGCGCCTGGAAGCACGTAAGTAAGCGCTTGTAGCCTGCTTCACGATGCGCTCTAACTGTCTTTTTATTTTGCAGGTACAAGTTTGGGGCGGCTGCAGGGTGCCGGAATACCCACTGGGTTAGATGTGGAAAGGAGTAATGGCACGTGAGTATTAAAGTTCCCCAATGTCTTTAAACGCACCTTGTTTTGTCTTTCAGATGCGGGATGCAGCGCCGAAGGCCTCCGGAGCGTGCGAAGAGTTGGTAAGCTTTTGTCTTTCAGATGCCGGAATGCAGCGCGAGGCGTTGGTGACAGCCGATGGACCAGGTAAGTGAAGAGCTGTCACTGAAGACCGTAATGCTAACCTGTTCTTTCTTGTCTTTATAGGTGTTGCTGAAGACTGGATTCAGAATGGTAAGCCTTTTTCCTTAGGCCCAGGATCAGATGCAGAAGACACGATGAGCGTTCTGCTGCTGAGGATGCAGAATAACGCAAAGCAAGATTCATCCATCGGGTGTGGTTTAAATAGCCTCCTGTAGTGCTTAGGTGTCTCCTTCCACAGCCACGCCTAGGTAAGAAAAGAGTTCCTGCTTTCCAGAAGAGTTCCAGTGTTCTGAATCTAGGGAGTGGCTCCTGCCCCACCCAACAGGAAAAGTAGTTCCAAACAGAAGAGGATCAGAGACTCAACTGGCAGGCAAGTAAGCAGCATGGTCTGCTGCAGGTAAGTCCACCCAAGCATTATGAGCCCGGCGCTTCCAGCGCTGGGGCTGGGCATATTTATGAGCCTGGTGCCACTGGCGCCAGGACTGGGTCCAAAAGGTCCCAATTGGGACTGGTTGGCACTCGGAACCTGGGTTATGGATCTGCTTCCAAGGGAGTTGGGAAAACCCTGACCTTTTGGAAGCAGAGATCATGACACATACACAATAGGGCTAGAAATACAGTAGAACAAGCAAACACTGACCAGAGCTTTGGTATCAAAAGTATATAATTATTTATTTAACACACACTTTAAGAAATACACTAGCACTATATAGCAAAGCAAGTTCAAACACACTCAACAAAAGTATACACACCTCCCTCAATAATTATTAGACAAGTCTAAGTTAAAACACCACTTATTTGCAAAACAGAGGTGAGTGTGTAACCTAGATGGCACTCCAATAATTAGGTTAAAGGGAGCGAGAAAGGCAGGGCATAGAAATAAAACAGTTGCCAACACTTTTAGAAGCTCATAGCAAGTTGGTGAAGGCAGATTCTACTGTAGAGCCAAAGTTCATAGGCCAGGCCCACTTTAAATGGAGCAAGGTGAAATGTGCCCAAGATCACACAGTTGAAATGCACTCAAGTCTTTGCGAAAATGTTCAAAAGTGGTTAGGACGATGCAGAAAGATAAAGTTAGAAGGTCTGGGGCCAACCCAGTTGGAAAGCCAAGGATTTAAGGGTCACCTTTAGCAATCCATTGAAAGGGAGGCCAGGCGGAACACAGTACTTTGAAAAGTGAGGAAGCTCCAGCGGTGGCAGTTGTTCCTGGCAGCGGGTGCAAGTCGTGGTTTCGACCAGGGGAAGAGAAGATCTCGTTGAGGAGGAAACTAAGTCGTTGCACTGCACAGGGATGAAACCAGCCGCGGAGTTCATTGTTAAAGGGTGCGTTCCTTTTACTCGTGGTCACAGTGGTGAAGCTTGGCTATCCTGCCGCCGGGGTGCTTGGCACGGGCGATTCGTCTAAGAGACGTCCTGGATGGCGAACTGGTTTGTCCCACCAGCTCAAAGGCAAGAAGACTCGTCCAGCAGAAGATATTCTCTTGTCCTCGGGAAAGTGGTGAGGTCGTTGCAGCAGGGCTCCACCGGTGGTGTCGTCGTTGCAGATGGCTCAGCTTCTCCCCTCTTCGGATTCTTTAGGTCCTGTGGCGACTTCTCAAGTTCCAGTCCCCAAAGCCCTGCTTTTATGCAGAAAAACCCCCATTCAACAGCCAAGCTGTCACTCAAACATGCTAAGTTGTGAGCCGGGCTGAAAACAGACCCAGGGGCAATTTAATTAACCCCTTCCAGTACTTCCACAATATGATGGTTTGTACTGGTTCTGTTCACAAATTTGGACTAATAAAGCCAATGGTGACTTTACATGCCCTGGGAGACAGTAGTCAGTCCCAGGGTATGGAGTCTGTTTGGGGGTCACTGTGACACCCCTGTGTTACTGCACTGAGGGTGCTGTGTAACACACATACAAAAAGAGATGATACCCTATGGAGTAAAAGACCCCATAGCCCATAAACACATACAAAGTCAAAGAACATCTCAAATCATGCCTAAGAATGGGAGGAAAAGAGTCTCACTCTTAGCAGGAGAAAAAAAACAAACCTCAAAAATCCAGCAAAGCTGCTGGGGGACTCACTAGGTTTGGGAAATTAGCCTTATAAGAGAATTCTCCCTTACATGCGCAATTTAAGGAGTTCCGGGGTAAGCCATGAGTTGGTTTGTTTGATGGGTTTAGCTTTTCTTTGAGTAAGTGGGGCAATGGTGTCCACGGCTTGAGAGATGATAGCGTAGGTGGCTGCGAGAGTGTCCAGGTTATTGGTGAATGGAGGCTTGAGTTTGGCAACCTGGAGATGTGGAAGTAGTCTTTCCTTAGTGAGTTGCTTGGCGCAATGTTCTTTGGGGGTGGCGGAGATTCTGGCGTAATTAAGGTCGAAGTGGATGGCAAAGTGGTCTGACCATGGAATGGGGGTGATGGCTGGGATAGAGAGCGGACAATTGTGTTGGGCGATCCAGTCCAAGGTGCAACCTTTATTATGGGTAGGTTCTGTCACTGCTTGTCACTGCTCCAGCTGGTGGTTCTTCCCTCTCTGGTCAGTGTTTAATCCTCCTTGCTCCTGTTCTCCAGCTGGTGGTTCTTCCCTCTCTGGTCAGTGTTCCCTCCTCCTTGCTCCAGCCCTCCAGCTGGTGGTTCTTCCCTCTCTAGCCACTGTTTAACACTCTTTGCTCCAGCTCTCCAGCTGGTGGTTCTTCCCCTCTCTGGCCCCTGTTTACTCCTCCTTGCTCCTGCTCTCCAGCTGGTGGTTCTTCCCTCTCTAGCCACTGTTTACTACTCCTAGCTCCAGCTCTCCAGCTGATGGTTCTTCCCCTCTCTGGCCACTGTTTACTCCTCCTTGCTCCTGCTGCCGAAATGGTGGTTCTTCCCCCATGAGTATGTGTTTCCTCCTCCTCCTCCTCCTTCCTCCTGCTCTTCAGCTGGTGGTCCTTCCCCTCTCTGGCCCCTGTTTACTCCTCCTTGCTCCTGCTCTCCAGCTGGTGGTTCTTCCCTCTCTAGCCACTGTTTACTACTCCTAGCTCCAGCTCTCCAGCTGATGGTTCTTCCCCTCTCTGGCCACTGTTTACTCCTCCTTGCTCCTGCTGCCGAAATGGTGGTTCTTCCCCCATGAGTATGTGTTTCCTCCTCCTCCTCCTCCTTCCTCCTGCTCTTCAGCTGGTGGTCCTTCTGTCTCTGGTCCTGGTCAGTGTTACCTCCTCCTCTTTGTTGCTGCTTTCCACATGGTGGTACTTCCTCCAGCAGTACGTGTTTCCTCCTATTTGCTCCTGTGTTGGTCCTTTCCTCTCTGGTCTGTATGTTGCTCCGCGGACCGCTCACAGAACCCTGAAATCTTACATGTTATTCTTGATTAGTTTGATTATTTAATGACGCTTTGGATTGGTTAATTCCTATTTTTTCTGTTCCCAGTATGTCATTCCCCTTTCCATCAATGCCTGGTCAAGGATTTCCCCCTTTTTACTGAAGATATTCAGCTGACCTTGAACATTTTAGCCATATTAGCAAATAGGCGGAATGTGATTGTGGTGATGAGTGAGGGCTTAAAAGCCCTGTCTGCCCTTTTGAAGCATAGCATTGGTGCGTGTCTGTTCAGCACGGCGCTGTGTTGCGCCATCACCTCTGTGTGGGCCTTCCCTGTGAGGGAGCAAGGGGAGTGCGATTCCATGCCAAGGGAAGTCAGGTGTTTAACATAGCACTGAGACAGAAGTCAGCTTAAATGGTGGCGAGTGGGGCTAGCATTCTCCAAGGGGTAACATTTTTGTTGAGGCTTGAAACAGTATCCGCTCTCAGTGACAAGCAACAACAGGCATTAGGACCTGAGGTGGGGCTCAGTGGAATCCCCCCACTTACTAGACACGCCAACATTCTGGTGCCCCTGTGAGGGAGATTTCACCAAAGATATCGAGAGAATGCAATTTTCCCATCGTATTGCCGGTCAGATAGCACAGCGAGTAGAGTGCTCGCTTTGACATCATTGCAGAGCCTGCTGATGTAGGTTTGAATGCCGGCAGGGTCAAACTCAGCCTTTCTTCCTTCAGAGGTTGATAAATGAGCACCACACACCGTGGGTAATAATAAGCAGTGCTCAGATACTGTTACACTCACCTGGACCCCACAGGGGTGTCGATCGGACCCGGACAGCTGCGGTCTCCTTCAACGTGATGCGTAGAGCAGAGATGACTGTCTGGACTGGCCCACCTAGTCTTGTCTGCTGGACCCGAAGTAGTATTTTCCTGCAAGTGGAGACAGGGATTAACCACCTGTGGGTTTTAGTGATGGCCTCCCAACTGTCCTCGTTCTTCCCCGCTAATCACCTCCGATATCCCCTTAGTAACCTCACCTTATGTTCGTAAAAGATGAGCTCTCCATCCTGCATGTCTTGCAGGGGCGCGTAGATACCAGTTACATCACTGGTTTGAAGGCGTTGGGGGAGTTCCGGTAAGTATTGACTCTTGGTAAGTATCAAGTTCAAAGAGTTCAATGTGCCCGATGTTCACTCTTGTCCCCTTCCTTCCTTAAATTGCAACTGAGTTCGTGAGAAGAAGGTCTCGTAGATGCTGCTGGCGTTCAGGTAAGAGTCTGTGTTACCCAACGCTGTCTGGTAACTATTGAATGCGTTAACGTGTTGTTTTTCTCCCTCTTTACAGATGCGGAATATGAAAATGTGGAGAGTTATGGAATAATACCGCCGGTGGTAAATCAGGTAAGTCTATGGTGGTAAGCGGTTGTATTTGTTGATTCCCTTGGCTCACCTTGTTTTTTCTTGTGTCCCCTAGGTGCCGGATTACGGCAAAGAAATGATGGAGACAGTGCCGCATCGAAAGATGCTGTGAGAACTGGTGAGTATGGCGCCTTGCTGGAGCTGGCGACGCGTGCAGGACTGATGGACTTTCCAGGTCCGTAGATGAAATGGTTCCGGAATTAGGTGAGGAATTTGAAATAAGTTTGTTTTCTAACCTTGTCCTTTTCTTCTTCTTTATTCTAGGAGCTCCAGATTCGAGGTGGGCGTGGCAGAAGACTGGATGCTGGCTGCAGGCACGCGGGCGTGGCAGAAGACTGGATGCTGGCTGCAGGCACGGTGAGCATCACGCTGCTGGATGCAGAATAACGCGAAGCATGTGCTGCTGTTCGGATGTGGATTAAATAGCCTCCAAAGTAGTTCCAGGTATGAAGTTCCCTAGAGCCACGCCCGAGTAAAAAATAGTCCCTGTAACAAAATAGTCCCATCCAGGCCTCATATAGGCTTGGACATTTTTGCAGCATGGTCTGCATCAGGTAAGTAAAGTCTATGAACCTGGCGCCTATGGCGCCAGGACTGCTTTCTATGATGAGCCTGGCACCTATGGTGCCAGGACTGAACCCAGACAGCCCCTAGCCGGGGCTGCTGAGGTTTAAACAAATGTCTGGATGCATGCTCCCGGAGCCCGGCAGTAGGCATCATGACAGATACCTGAGGGTTCGTAGCGCTATATACATGCAAATTATTATTATCATTATTATTATTGGGGATTTTGTTATTTTAGGTGTAATAGCACTATTACAAATCAAAAAATCTGGAGTCTCCCTCTTTAATTGGGAGGGTTGACATGTATGCATTTACCCCTCCAGGTAGCACAGCACACAGCACACAGCAAGTAGGTGTCCTGTGTCCCTAGAGCACCTCTAAAGTCAAAAGCATGGTTAATGTGAATAAGTCACACAGCCACCAAAGCACAGTGATGATACGCCTTATTAGCAAAGCCATTAAACACATGTTTGTTTGGTAACAAGGGGTGAAAAGTGGAATCGCAACATTATCCACCCTCCCTTCCTTATTTACAGTAACTGCGAGTGAGAATTACAGAAACCGATGTCCTTTTAGCCAGCTCTGGGGGTAACCAACTGTGGGGCCCTCCTCTGCATGCTTCTATCAGGGAAGGGGCAGGCTGACCCCTAACCAATTGTGGGGCCCACCTCTGCATGCATGTATCAGAGAAGGAAGACACTGACCCCTAACCAACTGTGCGGCTCTCCTCTGCGTGCATGTATCAGGGAATGAGCACACTGACACATAACCAACTATGGGGCCCTCCTCGGCGTGCATGTATCAGGGAAGAAGGAACACATTGACCCCTAACCAACTGTGGGGCCCTCATGTGCATTATGTATCAGGGAAGGAGCACGCTAACCCCTAACCAACTGTGGGGCCCTCCACTGCATGCATGTATCAGGGAAGGAGCACGCTGACCCCTAACCAACTGTGGGGCCCTCCTCTGCATGCTTCTATCAGGAAAGGGGCAGGCTGACCCCTAACCAATTGTGGGGCCCACCTCCGCTTGCATGTATCAGGGAACGAACACACTGACCCCTAACCAACTCTGGGGCCCTCTGCAGCATGCATGTATCAGGGAAGAAACACACTGACCTCTAACCAACTGTGGGGCCCTCTTTGCATGCATGTATCAGGGAAGGAGCACACTGACCCCTAACCAACTGTAGGGCCCTCCTCCTCATGCATGTATCAGGGAAGGAGCACACAGACCCCTAACCAACTGTGGGGCCCTCCTCTGCATGCATGTATCAGAGAAGGAAGACACTGACCCCTAACCAACTGTGCGGCTCTCCTCTGCGTGCATGTATCAGGGAATGAGCACACTGACACATAACCAACTATGGGGCCCTCCTCGGCGTGCATGTATCAGGGAAGAAGGAACACATTGACCCCTAACCAACTGTGGGGCCCTCCTGTGCATTATGTATCAAGGAAGGAGCACGCTAACCCCTAACCAACTGTGGGGCCCTCCTCCGCATGCATGTATCAGGGAAGGAGCACACTGACCCCACACCAACTGTGGGGGCCTCCTCCACATGCATGTATCAGGAAAGGAGCACGCTGACCCCTAACCAACGGTGGGGCCCTCCTCCGCATGCATGTATCAGTGAAGGAGCACGCTGACCCCTAACCAATTATGGGGCAAACCTCCGCTTGCATGTATCAGGGAACAAGCACACTGACCACTAACCAACTGTGGGGCCCTCCACTGCATGCATGTATCAGGGAAGGAGCACGCTGACCCCTAACCAACTGTGGGGCCCTCCTCTGCATGCTTCTATCAGGGAAGGGGCAGGCTGACCCCTAACCAATTGTGGGGCCCACCTCCGCTTGCATGTATCAGGGAACGAACACACTGACCCCAAACCAACTGTGGGACCATCTTCCACATGCATGTATCAGGGACGGAGCACACTGACCCCTAACCAACTGTGGCGCCCTCCTCCACATGAGTGTATCAAGGAAAGAGCACACTGACCCCTAACCAACTCTGGGGCCCTCCTCAGCATGCATGTATCAGGGAAGAAACACACTGACCTCTAAACAGCTATGGGGCCCTCTTTGCATGCATGTATCATGGAAGGAGCACACTGACCCCTAACCAACTGTAGGGCCCTCCTCCTCATGCATGTATCAGGGAAGGAGCACACAGACCCCTAACCAACTGTGGGGCCCTCCTCTGCATGCATGTATCAGGCAAGGAGAACACTGACCCCTAACCAACTACGGGGCCCTCCTCTGCATGCAAGTATCAGAGAAGGAACACAATGACCCCTAACCAACTGTGCGGCTCTCCTCTGCGTGCATGTATCAGGGAATGAGCACACTGACACATAGCACACTGACAGTTAAGCAACTGTGGGGCCCTCCTCCGCGTGCATGTATCAGGGAAGAAGGACACTGATCCCTAACCACTGTGGGGCCCTCCTCCGCATGCATGTATCAGAGAAGGAACACAATGACCCCTAACCAACTGTGGGACCATCCTCCACATGCATGTATCAGGGACGGAGCACACTGACCTCTAACCAACTGTGGCGCCCGCCTCCACATGAATGTATCAAGGAAGGAGCACACTGACCCCTAACCAACTCTGGGGCCCTCTGCAGCATGCATGTATCAGGGAAGAAACACACTGACCTCTAACCAACTGTGTGGCCCTCTTTGCATGCATGTATCAGGGAAGGAGCACACTGACCCCTAACCAACTGTAGGGCCCTCCTCCTCATGCATGTATCAGGGAAGGAGCACACAGACCCCTAACCAACTGTGGGGCCCTCCTCCGCATGCATGTATCAGGGAAGGAGCACACTGACCCCTAACCAACTGTGGGGCCCTCCTCTGCATGCATGTATCAGAGAAGGAAGACACTGACCCCTAACCAACTGTGCGGCTCTCCTCTGCGTGCATGTATCAGGGAATGAGCACACTGACACATAGCCAACTATGGGGCCCTCCTCGGCGTGCATGTATGGGGCCCTCCTCGGCGTGCATGTATCAGGGAAGAAGGAACACATTGACCCCTAACCAACTGTGGGGCCCTCCTGTGCATTATGTATCAGGGAAGGAGCACGCTAACCCCTAACCAACTGTGGGGCCCTCCTCCGCATGCATGTATCAGGGAAGGAGCACACTGACCCCACACCAACTGTGGGGGCCTCCTCCGCATGCATGTATCAGGAAAGGAGCACGCTGACCCCTAACCAACGGTGGGGCCCTCCTCCGCATGCATGTATCAGTGAAGGAGCACGCTGACCCCTAACCAATTATGGGGCAAACCTCCGCTTGCATGTATCAGGGAACGAGCACACTGACCACTAACCAACTGTGGGGCCCTCCACTGCATGCATGTATCAGGGAAGGAGCACGCTGACCCCTAACCAACTGTGGGGCCCTCCTCTGCATGCTTCTATCAGGGAAGGGGCAGGCTGACCCCTAACCAATTGTGGGGCCCACCTCCGCTTGCATGTATCAGGGAACGAACACACTGACCCCTAACCAACTGTGGGACCATCTTCCACATGCATGTATCAGGGACGGAGCACACTGACCCCTAACCAACTGTGGCGCCCTCCTCCACATGAGTGTATCAAGGAAAGAGCACACTGACCCCTAACCAACTCTGGGGCCCTCCTCAGCATGCATGTATCAGGGAAGAAACACACTGACCTCTAAACAACTATGGGACCCTCTTTGCATGCATGTATCATGGAAGGAGCACACTGATCCCTAACCAACTGTAGGGCCCTCCTCCTCATGCATGTATCAGGGAAGGAGCACACAGACCCCTAACCAACTGTGGGGCCCTCCTCTGCATGCATGTATCAGGGAAGGAGCACACTGACCCCTAACCAACTACGGGGCCCTCCTCTGCATGCATGTATCAGAGAAGGAATACAATGACCCCTAACCAACTGTGGGGCCCTCCTCTGCGTGCATGTATCAGGGAAGAAGGACACTGATCCCTAACCACTGTGGGGCGCTCCTCCGCATGCATGTATCAGAGAAGGAACACAATGACCCCTAACCAACTGTGGGGCCCTCCCGTGCATGCATGTATCAGAGAAGGAACACACTGACCCCTAACCAACTGTGGGGCCCTCCTCCCCATGCATGTATAAGGGAAGGAGCACACTGACCCCTAACCAACTGTGGGGCCCTCCTCCACATGCATCTATCTGGGAAGGAGCACACTGACCCCTAACCAACTGTGGGGCCCTCCTCCACATGCATCTATCTGGGAAGGAGCACACTGACCCCTAACCAACTGTGAGGTCCTCCACCACATGCATGTATCTGGTAAGGAGCACACTGACCCCTAACAAACTGTGGGGCCCTCCTCCACATGCATGTATCAAGGAAGAAGCACACTGACCCCTAACCAACTGTGGGGCCCCTCCTCCACATGCATGTTTCAGGGAAGGAGCACACTGACCGCAAACCAACTGTGGGTCCCTCCTCTGCATGCATGTATCAGGGAAGGAGCACACTGACCCCCTAACCAACTGTGGGGTCCTCCTCCGCATTGTATTTATCAGGGAAGGAACACACTGACCCTTAACTGACTGTGGGGCCCTCTTTGCATGCATGTATCAGTGAAGGAACACACTGACTCCTAACCAACTGTGGGGCCCTCCTCTGCATGCGTGTATCAGGGAAGGAACACACTGACCCCTAATCAGCTGTGGGGCCCTCCTCTGCCTGCATGTATCAGGGAAGGAGCACACTGACCCCTAACCAACTGTGGGGCCCTCCTCTGCATGTATGTGTCAGGGAAGGAACACACTGACCCCTAACCAACTGTGGGGCCCTCCTCCGCATGCATGTATCAGGGAAGGAGCACACTGACCCCTAAGCAACTGTGGGGCCCTCCTCTGCATGCTTGTATCAGGGAAGGAGCAGGCTGACCCCTAACCAATTGTGGGGCCCACCTCCGCTTGCATGTATCAGGCAACAAGCACACTGACCCCTAACCAACTGCGGGACCATCCTCCGCATGCATGTATCAGGGACGGAGCACACTGACCCCTAACCAACTGTGGCGCCCTCCTTCACATGAATGTATCAAGGAAGGAACACACTGACCCCTAACCAACTCTGGGGCCCTTCTCAGCATGCATGCATCGGGGAAGAAGCACACTGACCCCTAAACAACTGTGCGGCCCTCCCGTGCATGCATGTATCAGAGAAGGAACACACTGACCCCTAACCAACTGTGGGCCCCTCCTCCACATGCATGTTTCAGGGAAGGAGCACACTGACCCCAAACCAACTGTGGGTCCCTCCTCTGCAGGCATGTATCAGGGAAGGAGCACACTGACCCCCTAACCAACTGTGGGGCCCTCCATTGCATGCATGTATCAGGGAAGGAACACACTGACCCCCCTAACCAATTCTGGGGCCCTCCTCTGCATGCATGTATCAGGGAAGGAGCACACTGACCCCTAACCAACTGTGGGGCCTTCCTCTGCATGCTTGTATCAGGGAAGGAGCAGGCTGACCCCTAACCAACTGTGCGGCCCTCCCGTGCATGCATGTATCAGAGAAGGAACACACTGACCACTAACCAACTGTGGGGCCCTCCTCCGCATGCATGTATCAGGGAAGGAGCACACTGGCCGCTAACCAACTGTGGGGCCTTCCTCTGCATGCTTGTATCATGGAAGGAGCAGGCTGACCCCTACCCAATTGTGGGGCCCACCTCCGCTTGCATGTATCAGGGAACGAACACACTGACCCCTAACCAACTGTGGGACCATCCTCCACATGCATGTATCAGGGACGGAGCACACTGACCCCTAACCAACTGTGGCGCCCTCCTCCATATGAATGTATCAAGGAAAGAGCACACTGACCCCTAACCAACTCTGGGGCCCTCTTTGCATGCATGTATCAGGGAATGAGCACACTGACACATAGCACACTGACACATAACCAACTATGGGGCCCTCCTCCGCGTGCATGTATCAGGGAAGAAGGACACTGATCCCTAACCACTGTGGGGCCCTCCTCCGCATGCATGTATCAGAGAAGGATCACAATGACCCCTAGCCAACTGTGGGGCCCTCCCGTGCATGCATGTATCAGAGAAGGAACACACTGACCCCTAACCAACTGTGGGGACCATCCTCTGCATGCATGTATCAGAGAAGGAAGACACTGACCCCTAACCAACTGTGCGGCTCTCAGACGAGAGCCGCACAGTTCCCTGATACATGCACAGCCGCGTGCATGTATCAGGGAATGAGCACACTGAGACATAACCAACTGTGGGGCCCTCCTCCACGTGCATGTATCAGGGAAGAAGGACACTAACCCCTAACCACTGTGGGGCCGTCCTCCGCATGCATGTATCAGAGAAGGAACACATCGACCCCTAACCAACTGTGCGGCCCTCCCGTGCATGCATGTATCAGAGAAGGAACACACTGACCCCTAACCAACTGTGGGGCCCTCCTCCGCATGCATGTATCAGGGAAGGAGCACACTGACCCCTAACCAACTGTGGGCCCCTCCTCCACATGCATTTTTCAGGGAAGGAGCACACTGACCCCAAACCAACTGTGGGTCCCTCCTCTGCAGGCATGTATCAGGGAAAGAGTACACTGACGCCCTAACCAACCGTGGGGCCCTCCTCTGCATGCACGTATCAGGGAAGGAGCTCACTGACCCCCCTAACCAACTCTGGGGCCCTCCGCCGCATGCATGTATCTGGTAAAGAGCACACTGACCCCGAACAAATTGTGGGGTCCTCCTCCGCATTGTATGTTTCAGCAAAGGAACACACTGACCCTTAACTGACTGTGGGGCCCTCTTTGCATGCATGTATCAGTGAAGGAACACACTGACTCCTAACCATCTGTGGGGCCCTCCTCTGCATGCATGTATCAGGGAAGGAACACACTGACCCCTAACCAACTGTGGGGCCCTCCTCTGCATGCATGTATCAGGGAAGGAGCACACTTACCCCACACCAACTGTGGGGGCCTCCTCCGCATGCATGTATCAGGAAAGGAGCACGCTGACCCCTAACCAACTGTGGGGCCCTCCTCCACATGCATGTATCAGTGAAGGAGCATGCTGACCCCTAACCAATTGTGGGGCCCACCTCCGCTTGCATGTATAAGGGAACGAGCACACTGACCACTAACCAACTGTAGGGCCCTCCTCTGCATGCATGTATCAGGGAAGGAGCACGCTGACTCCTAACCAACTGTGGGGCCTTCCTCTGCATGCTTGTATCAGGGAAGGAGCAGGCTGACCCCTACCCAATCGTGGGGCCCACCTCCGCTTGCATGTATCAGGGAACGAACACACTGACCCCTAACCAACTGTGGGACCATCCTCCACATGCATGTATCAGGGACGGAGCACACTGACCCCTAACCAACTGTGGCGCCCTCCTCCACATGAATGTATCAAGGAAAGAGCACACTGACCCCTAACCAACTCTGGGGCCCTCCTCAACATGCATGTATCAGGAAAGAAACACACTGACCTCTAAACAACTGTGGGGCCCTCTTTGCATGCATGTATCAGGGAAGGAGCACACTGACCACTAACCAACTGTAGGGCCCTCCTCCTCATGCATGTATCAGGGAAGGAGCACACAGACCCCTAACCAACTGTGGGCCCCTCCTCCGCATGCATGTATCAGGGAAGGAGCACACTGACCCCTAACCAACTGTGGGGCCCTCCTCTGCATGCATGTATCAGAGAAGGAAGACACTGACCCCTAATCAACTGTGCGGCTCTCCTCTGCGTTCATGTATCAGGGAATGAGCCCAATGACACATAGCACACTGACACATAACCAACTGTGGGGCCCTCCTCCACGTGCATGTATTAGGGAAGAAGGACACTGATCCCTAACCACTGTGGGGCCCTCCTCCGCATGCATATATCAGAGAAGGAACACAATGACCCCTAACCAACTGTGGGGCCCTCCCGTGCATGCATGTATCAGAGAAGGAGCACACAGACCCCTAACCAACTGTGAGGCCCTCCACCGCATGCATGTTTCTGGTAAGGAGCACACTGACCCCTAACAAACTGTGGGGCCCTCCTCCACATGCATATATCAAGGAAGAAGCACACTGACCCCTAACCATCTGTGGGCCTCTCCTCTGCCTTCATGTATCAGGGAAAGAACACACTGACCCCCAAACTATTGTGGGGCCCTCATCTCAATTCATGTATCGGGGAAAGAACATACTGATCCCCCAACAACTGTGGGTCCCTCCTCTGCATGCCTGTATCAGAGAAGGAACACACTGACCACTAACCAACTGTGGGGCCCTCCTCCGCATGCATGTATCAGGGAAGGAGCACACTGACCGCTAACCAACTGTGGGGCCTTCCTCTGCATGCTTTTATCAGGGAAGGAGCAGGCTGACCCCTACCCAATTGTGGGGTCCACCTCCGCTTGCATGTATCAGGGAACGAACACACTGACCCCTAACCAACTGTGGGACCATCCTCCACATGCATGTATCAGGGACGGAGCACACTGACCCCTAACCAACTGTGGCGCCCTCCTCCATATGAATGTATCAAGGAAAGAGCACACTGACCCCTAACCAACTCTGGGGCCCTCTTTGCATGCATGTATCAGGGAATGAGCACACTGACACATAGCACACTGACACATAACCAACTGTGGGGCCCTCCTCCGCGTGCATGTATCAGGGAAGAAGGACACTGATCCCTAACCACTGTGGGGCCCTCCTCCGCATGCATGTATCAGAGAAGGATCACAATGACCCCTAACCAACTGTGGGGCCCTCCCGTGCATGCATGTATCAGAGAAGGAACACACTGACCCCTAACCAACTGTGGGGACCATCCTCTGCATGCATGTATCAGAGAAGGAAGACACTGACCCCTAACCAACTGTGCGGCTCTCAGACGAGAGCCGCACAGTTCCCTGATACATGCACAGCCGCGTGCATGTATCAGGGAATGAGCACACTGAGACATAACCAACTGTGGGGCCCTCCTCCACGTGCATGTATCAGGGAAGAAGGACACTAACCCCTAACCACTGTGGGGCCGTCCTCCGCATGCATGTATCAGAGAAGGAACACATCGACCCCTAACCAACTGTGCGGCCCTCCCGTGCATGCATGTATCAGAGAAGGAACACACTGACCCCTAACCAACTGTGGGGCCCTCCTCCGCATGCATGTATCAGGGAAGGAGCACACTGACCCCTAACCAACTGTGGGCCCCTCCTCCACATGCATTTTTCAGGGAAGGAGCACACTGACCCCAAACCAACTGTGGGTCCCTCCTCTGCAGGCATGTATCAGGGAAAGAGTACACTGACCCCCTAACCAACTGTGGGGCCCTCCTCTGCATGCACGTATCAGGGAAGGAGCTCACTGACCCCCCTAACCAACTCTGGGGCCCTCCGCCGCATGCATGTATCTGGTAAAGAGCACACTGACCCCGAACAAATTGTTGGGTCCTCCTCCGCATTGTATGTTTCAGCAAAGGAACACACTGACCCTTAACTGACTGTGGGGCCCTCTTTGCATGCATGTATCAGTGAAGGAACACACTGACTCCTAACCATCTGTGGGGCCCTCCTCTGCATGCATGTATCAGGGAAGGAACACACTGACCCCTAACCAACTGTGGGGCCCTCCTCTGCATGCATGTATCAGGGAAGGAGCACACTTACCCCACACCAACTGTGGGGGCCTCCTCCGCATGCATGTATCAGGAAAGGAGCACGCTGACCCCTAACCAACTGTGGGGCCCTCCTCCACATGCATGTATCAGTGAAGGAGCATGCTGACCCCTAACCAATTGTGGGGCCCACCTCCGCTTGCATGTATAAGGGAACGAGCACACTGACCCCTAACCAACTGTAGGGCCCTCCTCTGCATGCATGTATCAGGGAAGGAGCACGCTGACTCCTAACCAACTGTGGGGCCTTCCTCTGCATGCTTGTATCAGGGAAGGAGCAGGCTGACCCCTACCCAATCGTGGGGCCCACCTCCGCTTGCATGTATCAGGGAACGAACACACTGACCCCTAACCAACTGTGGGACCATCCTCCACATGCATGTATCAGGGACGGAGCACACTGACCCCTAACCAACTGTGGCGCCCTCCTCCACATGAATGTATCAAGGAAAGAGCACACTGACCCCTAACCAACTCTGGGGCCCTCCTCAACATGCATGTATCAGGAAAGAAACACACTGACCTCTAAACAACTGTGGGGCCCTCTTTGCATGCATGTATCAGGGAAGGAGCACACTGACCACTAACCAACTGTAGGGCCCTCCTCCTCATGCATGTATCAGGGAAGGAGCACACAGACCCCTAACCAACTGTGGGCCCCTCCTCCGCATGCATGTATCAGGGAAGGAGCACACTGACCCCTAACCAACTGTGGGGCCCTCCTCTGCATGCATGTATCAGAGAAGGAAGACACTGACCCCTAATCCACTGTGCGGCTCTCCTCTGCATTCATGTATCAGGGAATGAGCCCACTGACACATAGCACACTGACACATAACCAACTGTGGGGCCCTCCTCCACTTGCATGTATTAGGGAAGAAGGACACTGATCCCTAACCACTGTGGGGCCCTCCTCCACATGCATATATCAGAGAAGGAACACAATGACCCCTAACCAACTGTGGGGCCCTCCCGTGCATGCATGTATCAGAGAAGGAGCACACAGACCCCTAACCAACTGTGAGGCCCTCCACCGCATGCATGTTTCTGGTAAGGAGCACACTGACCCCTAACAAACTGTGGGGCCCTCCTCCACATGCATATATCAAGGAAGAAGCACACTGACCCCTAACCATCTGTGGGCCTCTCCTCTGCCTTCATGTATCAGGGAAAGAACACACTGACCCCCAAACTATTGTGGGGCCCTCATCTCAATTCATGTATCGGGGAAAGAACACACTGATCCCCCAACAACTGTGGGTCCCTCCTCTGCATGCCTGTATCAGAGAAGGAACACACTGACTCCAAACCAATTGTGGGACCCTCCTCCGCATGCATGTATCAGGGAAGGAGCACACTGACCCCTAAGCAACTGTGGGGCCCTCCTCCGCATGCATCTATCTTGGAAGGAGCACACAGACCCCTAACAAACTGTGGGGCCCTCCTCCACATGCATGTATCAAGGAAGAAGCACACTGACCCCTAACCATCTGTGGGCCTCTCCTCCACATGCATGTTTCAGGGAAGGAGCACACTGACCCCCTAACCAACTGTGGGGCCCTCCTCTGCATGCATATATCAGGGAAGGAGCACACTGACCCCCTAACCAACTCTGTGGCCCTCCTCTGCATGCATGTGTCAGGGAAGGAGCACACTGACCCCTAACCAGCTGTGGGGCCCTCCACCGCATGCATGTATCTGGTAAGGAGCACACTGACACCTAACAAACTGTGGGGTCCTCCTCCGCATTGTATGTATCAGGGAAGGAACACACTGACCCTTAACTGACTGTGGGGCCCGCTTTGCATGCATGTATCAGGGAAGGAACACACTGACCCCTAACCAACTGTGGGGCCCTCCTCTGCATGCATGTATCAGGGAAGGAGCACACTGACCCCTAACCAACTGTGGGGCCCTCCTCTGCATTCATGTATCAGAGAAAGAACACACTGACTCCCAAACTATTGTGGGACCCTCCTCCGCATGCATGTATTAGGGAAGGAGCACACTGACCCCTAAGCAACTGTGGGGCCCTCCTCTGGATGTTTGTATCAGGGAAGGAGCAGGCTGACCCCTAACCAATTGTGGGGCCCACCTCCGCTTGCATGTATCAGGCAACGAGCACACTGACCCCTAACCAACTGCGGGACCATCCTCCGCATGCATGTATCAGGGACGGAGCACACTGACCCCTAACCAACTGTGGCGCCCTCCTCCACATGAATGTATCAAGGAAGGAGCACACTTACCCCTAACCAACTCTGGGGCCCTCCTCAGCATGCATGCATCAGGGAAGAAGCACACTGACCCCTAAATAACTGTGCGGCCCTCCCGTGCATGCATGTATCAGAGAAGGAACACACTGACCCCTAACCAACTGTGGGGCCCTCCTCCGCATGCATGTATCAGGGAAGGAGCACACTGACCCCTAACCAACTGTGGGCCCCTCCTCCACATGCATGTTTCAGGGAAGGAGCACACTGACCCCAAACCAACTGTGGGTCCCTCCTCTGCAGGCATGTATCAGGGAAGGAGCACACTGACCCCCTAACCAACTGTGGGGCCCTCCTCTGCATGCATGTATCAGGGAAGGAACACACTGACCCCCCTAACCAATTCGGGGGCCCTCCTCTGCATGCATGTATCAGGGAAGGAGCACACTGACCCCTAACCAACTGTGGGGCCCTCCACCGCGTGCATGTATCTGGTAAGGAGCACACTGACCCCTAACCAACTGTGGGGCCATCCTCTGCATGCATGTATCAGAGAAGGAAGACACTGACCCCTAACCAACTGTGCGGCCTCAGAGGAGAGCTGCACAGTTCACTGATACATGCACAGCCGTGTGCATGTATCAGGGAATGAGCACACTGACACATTACCAACTGTGGGGCCCTCCTCCGCGTGCATGTATCAGGGAAGAAGGACACTAACCCCTAACCACTGTGGGGCCGTCCTCCGCATGCATGTATCAGAGAAGGAACACACCGACCCCTAACCAACTGTGCGGCCCTCCCGTGCATGCATGTATTAGAGAAGGAACACACTGACCCCTAACCAACTGTGGGGCCCTCCTCCGCATGCATGTATCAGGGAAGGAGCACACTTACCCCACACCAACTGTGGGGGCCTCCTCCGCATGCATGTATCAGGAAAGGAGCACGCTGACCCCTAACCAACTGTGGGGCCCACCTCCGCATGCATGCATCAGTGAAGGAGCATGCTGACCCCTAACCAATTGTGGGGCCCACCTCCGCTTGCATGAATAAGGGAACAAGCACACTGACCACTAACCAACTGTTGGGCCCTCCTCTGCATGCATGTATCCGGGAAGGAGCACGCTGACCCCCTAACCAATTGTGGGGCCTTCCTCTGCATGCTTGTATCAGGGAAGGAGCAGGCTGACCCCTACCCAATTGTGGGGCCCACCTCCGCTTGCATGTATCAGGGAACGAACACACTGACCCCTAACCAACTGTGGGACCATCCTCCACATGCATGTATCAGGGACGGAGCACACTGACCCCTAACCAACTGTGGCGCCCTCCTCCATATGAATGTATCAAGGAAAGAGCACACTGACCCCTAACCAACTCTGGGGCCCTCCTCAGCATGCATGTATCAGGGAAGAAACACACTGACCTCTAAACAACTGTGGGGCCCTCTTTGCATGCATGTATCAGGGAATGAGCACACTGACACATAGCACACTGACACATAACCAACTATGGGGCCCTCCTCCGCGTGCATGTATCAGGGAAGAAGGACACTGATCCCTAACCACTGTGGGGCCCTCCTCCGCATGCATGTATCAGAGAAGGATCACAATGACCCCTAACCAACTGTGGGGCCCTCCCGTGCATGCATGTATCAGAGAAGGAACACACTGACCCCTAACCAACTGTGGGGGCCATCCTCTGCATGCATGTATCAGAGAAGGAAGACACTGACCCCTAACCAACTGTGCGGCTCTCAGACGAGAGCCGCACAGTTCCCTGATACATGCACAGCCGCGTGCATGTATCAGGGAATGAGCACACTGAGACATGACCAACTGTGGGGCCCTCCTCCACGTGCATCTATCAGGGAAGAAGGACACTAACCCCTAACCACTGTGGGGCCGTCCTCCTCATGCATGTATCAGAGAAGGAACACACCGACCCCTAACCAACTGTGCGACCCTCCCGTGCATGCATGTATCAGAGAAGGAACACACTGACCCCTAACCAACTGTGGGGCCCTCCTCCGCATGCATGTATCAGGGAAGGAGCACACTGACCCCTAACCAACTGTGGGCCCCTCCTCCACATGCATTTTTCAGGGAAGGAGCACACTGACCCCAAACCAACTGTGGGTCCCTCCTCTGCAGGCATGTATCAGGGAAAGAGTACACTGACCCCCTAACCAACTGTGGGGCCCTCCTCTGCATGCACGTATCAGGGAAGGAGCACACTGACCCCCCTAACCAACTCTGGGGCCCTCCGCCGCATGCATGTATCTGGTAAAGAGCACACTGACCCCTAACAAATTGTGGGGTCCTCCTCCGCATTGTATGTTTCAGCAAAGGAACACACTGACCCTTAACTGACTGTGGGGCCCTCTTTGCATGCACGTATCAGTGAAGGAACACACTGACTCCTAACCATCTGTGGGGCCCTCCTCTGCATGCATGTATCAGGGAAGGAACACACTGACCCCTAACCAACTGTGGGGCCCTCCTCTGCATGCATGTATCAGGGAAGGAGCACACTTACCCCACAGCAACTGTGGGGGCCTCCTCCGCATGCATGTATCAGGAAAGGAGCACGCTGACCCCTAACCAACTGTGGGGCCCTCCTCCACATGCATGTATCAGTGAAGGAGCATGCTGACCCCTAACCAATTGTGGGGCCCACCTCCGCTTGCATGTATAAGGGAACGAGCACACTGACCACTAACCAACTGTAGGGCCCTCCTCTGCATGCATGTATCAGGGAAGGAGCACGCTGACTCCTAACCAACTGTGGGGCCTTCCTCTGCATGCTTGTATCAGGGAAGGAGCAGGCTGACCCCTACCCAATTGTGGGGCCCACCTCCGCTTGCATGTATCAGGGAACAAACACACTGACCCCTAACCAACTGTGGGACCATCCTCCACATGCATGTATCAGGGACGGAGCACACTGACCCCTAACCAACTGTGGCGCCCTCCTCCGTATGCATATATCAGAGAAGGAACACAATGACCCCTAACCAACTGTGGGGCCCTCCCGTGCATGCATGTATCAGAGAAGGAGCACAAAGACCCCTAACCAACTGTGAGGCCCTCCACCGCATGCATGTTTCTGGTAAGGAGCACACTGACCCCTAACAAACTGTGGGGCCCTCCTCCACATGCATATATCAAGGAAGAAGCACACTGACCCCTAACCATCTGTGGGCCTCTCCTCTGCCTTCATGTATCAGGGAAAGAACACACTGACCCCCAAACTATTGTGGGGCCCTCATCTCAATTCATGTATCGGGGAAAGAACACACTGATCCCCCAACAACTGTGGGGCCCTCCTCCGCATGCCTGTATCAGAGAAGGAACACACTGACTCCAAACCAACTCTGGGGCCCTCCTCAACATGCATGTATCAGGAAAGAAACACACTGACCTCTAAACAACTGTGGGGCCCTCTTTGCATGCATGTATCAGGGAAGGACCACACTGACCACTAACCAACTGTAGGGCCCTCCTCCTCATGCATGTATCAGGGAAGGAGCACACAGACCCCTAACCAACTGTGGGCCCCTCCTCCGCATGCATGTATCAGAGAAGGAAGACACTGACCCCTAATCAACTGTGGGGCCCTCCTCCGCATTCATGTATCGGGGAAAGAACACACTGATCCCCCAACAACTGTGGGGCCCTCCTCTGCATGCCTGTATCAGAGAAGGAACACACTGACCCCAAACCAACTGTGGGACCCTCCTCTGCATGCATGTATCAGGGAAGGAGCACACTGACCCCTAAGCAACTGTGGGGCCCTCCTCCGCATGCATCTATCTGGGAAGGAGCACACTGACCCCTAACCAACTATGGGGCTTTCCACCGCATGCATGTATCTGGTAAGGAGCACACTGACCCTAACCAACTGTGGGGCCCTCCTCCACATTGTATGTATCAGGGAAGGAGCACAAATACCCCTAACCAACTGTGGGGCCCTTCTCTGCATGCATGTATCAGGGAACAAGCACACTGACCCCTAACCAACTGTGGGGCCCTCCTCCACATGCATGTATCAGGGAAGGAGCACAAATACAGCTAACCAACTGTGGGGCCCTACAACGCATGCATGTATCTGGTAAGGAGCACACTGACCCCTAACAAACTGGGGCCCTCCGCCACATGCATGTATCAAGGAAGGAGCACACTGACCCCTAACCAACTGTGGGCCCCTCCTCCACATGCATGTTTCAGGGAAGGAGCACACTGACCCCAAACCAACTGTGGGGCCCTCCGCTGCATGCATGTATCAGGGAAGGAGCACACTGACCCCCTAACCTACTCTGGGGTCCTCCTCCACATTGTATGTATCAGCAAAGGAACACACTGACCCTTAACTGACTGTGGGGCCCTCTTTGCATGCATGTATCAGTGAAGGAACAAACTGGCTCCTAACCATCTGTGGGGCCCTCCTCTGCATGCATGTATCAGGGAAGGAACACACTGATCCCTAACCAACTGTGGGGCCCTCCTCTGCATGCATGTATCAGGGAAGGAGCACACTGACCCCTAACCAACTGTGGGGCCCTCCTCTGCATTCATGTATCTGGGAAAGAACACACTTACCCCCGAACTGTTGTGGGGACCTCCTCTGCATGCATGTATCGGGGAAAGAACACACTGCCCCCAACAACTATGGGGCCCTCCTCTGCATGCCTGTATCAGAGAAGGAACACACTGACCCCTAACCAACTGTGGAACCCTCCTCCACATGCATGTATCAGGGAAGGAGCACACTGACCCCTAAGCAACTGAGGGGCCCTCCATTACATGCATCTATCTGGGAAGGAGCACACTGACCCCTAAACAACTATGGGGCCCTCCACCGCATGCATGTATCTGGTAAGGAGCACATTGACCCCTAACAAACTGTGGGGTCCTCCTCCGCATTGTTTTTTTTGTGTTTTATTTCCTCCTCCGCATTATATGTATCAGGGAAGGAGCAGACTGTCCCCTAACCAACTGTGGGGCCCTCCTCCACATTGTATGTATCAGGGAAGGAGCACAAATACCCCTAACCAACTGTGGGACCCTTCTCTGCATGCATGTATCAGGGAACAAGCACACTGACCCCTAACCAACTGTGGGGCCCTCCTCCGCATTGTATGTATCAGGGAAGGCGCACAAATGCCCCTAACCAACTGTGAGGCCCTCCTCCACATGCATGTATCAGGGAAAGAGCACACTGACTCCTAACCAACTGTGGGGCTCTCCTTTGCATGCATGTATAAGGGATGGAGCACACTTACCCCTAACCATCTGGGGGCCCTCCTCTGCATGCATGTATCAGGGAAGGTGCAAGTTACCCCTAAACAACTGTGGGGCTCTCCTCCGCATGCATGTTTCAGGGAAGGAACACACTGACCCCTAACCAACTGCGAGCCCCTCCACTGCATGCATGTATCAGGGAAGGAGCACTCTGACCCCTAACCAACTGCGGGCCCCTCCACTGCATGCATGTATCAGGGAAGGAACACACTGACCCCCAAACAATTATGGGACCCTCCTCTGCATTCATGTTTCAGGGAAGGAACCCACTGACCCCTAACCAACTGTGGGGCCCTCCTCTGCATGTATGTATCAGAAAAGGAGCACACCGACCCCTAAACAACTGTGGGGCCCTCCTCTGCATTCATGTATCAGGGAAATAACACACTGACCCCCAAACAATTGTAGGGCCCTCCTCTGCATTCATGTATCAGGGAAAGAACACACTGACCCCCAAACAACTGTGGGGCCCTCCTCTGCATGTATGTATCAGAGAAGGAACGCACTGACCCCTAACCAACTGTGGGACCCTCCTCCGCATGCATGTATCAGGGAAGGAGCACACTGACCCCTAACCAACTGTGGGGCCCTTCTCTGCATGCATCTATCTGGGAAGGAGCACACTGACCCCTAAACAACTGTGGGGCCCTCCACCGCATGCATGTATCTGGTAAGGAGCACACTGACCCCTAACAAACTGTGGGGTCCTCCTCCGCATTGTATGTATCAGGGAAGGAGCACACTGACCCCTAACCAACTGTTGGCCCTCCTCCACATTGTATGTTTCAGGGAAGGAGCACAAATACCCCTATCCAACTGTGGGGCCCTCCTGTGCATGCATGTATCAGGGAAGGAGTATACTGACCCCTAACCAACTGTGGGGCCCTCCTCTGCATGCATGTATCAGGGAAGGAGCACACTGACCCCTAACCAACTGTGGGGCCCTCCTCTGCATTGTATGTATCAGGGAAGGAGCACAAATACCCCTATCCAACTGTGGGGCCCTCCTGTGCATGCATGTATCAGGGAAGGAGCACACTGACTCCTAACCAACTGCGGGGCCATCCACTGCATGCATGTATAAGGGATGGAGCACACTTACCCCTAACCAAATGCGGGGCCATCCACTGCATGCATGTATCAGGGAAGGAGCACACTGACCCGTAACCAACTGCGGGGCCCTCCTCCACATGCATGTATCAGGGAAGGAGAACACTGACCCCTAACCAACTGCGGGGCCCTCCACTGCATGCATGTATCAGGGAAGGAACCCACTGACCCCTAACCAACTGTGGGGCCCTTCTCTGCATGTATGTATCAGGGAAGGAACACACTGACCCTCCACACAATTATGGGGCCCTCCTCTGCAATAATGTTTCAGGGAAGGGACACACTCTCCACCTTTCACCAACTGTGGGACCCTCCTTTGCATGCTTGTATCAGGGAAGGAGCACACTGACCCCTAACCAACTGTGGGGCCCTCCTCCGCATCCATCTATCTGGGAAGGAGCTCACTGGCCCCTAACCAACTGTGGGGCCCTCCTCTGCATACATGTACCAGGGAAGGAGCACACTGACCTCTAACCAACTGTGGGGACCTCCTCTGCCTTGTATGTATCAGGGAAGGAGCAGAAATACCCTTACCCAACTGTAGGGCCCTCCTCTGCATGCATGTATCAGTGAAGGAGCACACTGACCCCTAACCAACTGTGGGGCCCTCCTCCACATGCATGTATCAGGGAAGGAGCACACATACCCCTAACCAACTGTGGGCCCTCCTGTGCATGCATGTATCAGGGAAGGAGTATACTGACCCCTAAACCACTGTGAAGCCCTCCTCCACATGCATGTATCAGGGCAAGAGCACACTGACCCTAACCAACTGTGGGGCTCTCCTCTGCATGCATGCATGTATAAGGGATGGAGCACTCTCCTCTGCATGCATGCATGTATAAGGGATGGAGCACACTTACCCCTATCCAACTGGGGGCCCTCCTCTGCATACATGTATCAGGGAAGGTGCACAGTGACCCCAAACCAACTGTGGGGCCCTCCTCCGCATGCATGCATCAGGGAAGGAGCACACTGACCCGTCACGTGGGGCCCGCCTCCGCATGAATTTATCGGGTAAGGAGCACACTGACCCCTAACCAACTGCGGAGACCTCCACTGCATGCATGTATCAGGGAAGGAGCACACTGACCCCTAACCAACTGCAGGGCCCTCCACTGCATGCATGTATCAGGGAAGGGGCACACTGACCCCTAACCAACTGCGGGTCCCTCCACTGCACGCATGTATCAGGGAAGGACCACACTGACCCCTAACCAACTGCGGGGCCCTCCTCCGCATGCATGTATCAGGGAAGGAGCACACTGACCCCTAACCATCTGCCGGACCCTCCACTGCATGCATGTATCAGGGAAGGAGCACACTGACCCCTAACCAATTGCGGGGCCCTCCACTGCATGCATGTATCAGTGAAGGAGCACACTGACCCTTAACCAACTGTGGGGCCCTCCACTGCATGCATGTATCAGAGAAGGAGCACACTGACCCCTAACCAATTGTTGGAGTTTCTTCCTTTTGGCTGTCTTTTATTTGACCACCTGCACCTTTAGATCACACTGCATTCTGGGAAGCCATTGGTCAGCTGGAGCTATGTTGCACTTCGCTTCACACTGGCAAAGGAACTTGTGTGAGACTTACCTCAGAACTCAAGGAATACTAGGGAATAGCGAGAAATGTGGTAACTCTGTTCTTATTTCTTACAGGTGTCCAGCAGGTAACAGGGTTCCTGGCTCTTCAGTGGACGTTGTCCCATATTCCTGCCAGGTTGACAGTATTCTGGGACACAGAGACCCCAGCAGGAGGCTGTGGACAGATTAGTATCTGACATCTCATTCGTCTCTTGCCATATTGAACCGTGGCAGTTCCTGTTGTCTGTGCACACGCCCGATGTTCACCCTAGTGCCTTCCTTAACAAAGTGTACTGTTGTGTTTGTTCTAGCATCAGAAGTTAGGAATGTCTGCGGTAAGGAACTGGAGCACATTGTCCCACATTGACAACCTGTGAGGGGCTCCCACTCTATGAAAAACTTCCTGGAACACTTTAGTTACTGACTTTGTGGTTTCAAAGACAGAGTAGGATGATAGAAATGTTGACACAAGTTTTTATGGCTCGGCACCCTACAGTTTCTACCAGGAGAATAGCTCTTAACATAACAGGGGATTATCCAAACAATAAGTCAAGGTACATGAAACATCAGTCTACGGGTAAGGAAGGGCTGTAAACTCAACGTTGACTTATGCTGGTCTGTGATATCAGTATGCCTTAGTGATGCCAAGTGTATATCCCACAGCTTGTATTTGGGTACGGACCCTGAGCCCAACGAGTCAATGCAATTTATTTTTGTGACACAAAAAGAGCCCAGGGACAACAAGGTGCGTGGATAGTATATTACAAGTGTATTATTAAAGATTAAATGGTCTACACCATGATGTACATTGCAACTCGAACTCCTTTGAGGTTAGCTCATCGACAGCCAATACATGTTTCGAACCGACACTGGGTCTTCATCAAGGCAATGACAGTAGTGGGCACTTGAATGTTAGGATTGGCGCAATGGCCTGTATCATTAGAGATTATAGGTATATTTGCAGTTGTGGTTGATCCCTGGCATACAGCAGGAAAGTATGAATGTCACTATGTAAGTGCTTTCTGCTCTGTGCTAAGTTAAGCATTAAGCAAGAGATGATGGTTCTGGATCTGTAGGGATCGGCTGGTCTGGGTACGGAAATGGGCTTTGGCTAAATCAAGCCAGTTCAAAGGACAAATTAAGCTAGATAGGACCAAATAGCCTAATTCCAGGTTTCCCTAATCTAGCACATCGTCTCTCTGGGCTTCTTTGCTTAAGCAAGTGCCCCCCTATGGGGCTTCCTGACTACAGAAAGTCTCACAGTCATAGAATGTTTGCTCTGATGCATGCAAACTTGTCAAGCTGCATCCTGGTGGTGTTGTCCTTCATTGATAGCCACTCCTCATGTAGAACTTGGTGAATGCGTTTTCTCCAGGGAGGGACAAGCCCAGCTCAATGGCGTAAGGCATCAAGAATTGCCACAAATTACTTTTTTGTTCAGACTTCTCAGACTGACACATTCTCAATTTGGTTGTCTCTGCCTATTTTCTGTTTATGATGGTGCTCAGCTGTTCATTTTCCTCCACTTCTGCTAGGAACTTGTCGCGCAGCAGTTTATGTGGTACTTCCTACAGCTCACGGCTTGCTATGGCAAGCTCCGTGCTCATCTGTTCTAAATACATTGGGCCTCATTACAAGTTCGGCTGTGTCAGAAAAAGATGGGTGGTAATTTTGTTACCTCCACTTGTTTTGGTGATAAAATCATTACCACTGTATTTCCTGCACCGCTGGGTGATGAATTTGGAACTATAGTAGAGGATTTACGTCCAGCAAGCTGGAGGCAAAGCTTCCACTTTACCTCAAAACACTGGCAGATTTACTGTGCAATGAGTCCACTGCCGGGAAATCTGCCAAACATCCCCATGGAGTCCTATGGACAAAAACATTGGGAATTCTGACCAATTGTAATCCTGTGGAAACCCACAGGACAAAGTGTTAGTGACAGTAATTGAGTTTGGTGGTAATACTGCAGATTTACTGCCTGATTACAACAAAACCCATAATAAGGCCCATTCTCTGGCCATCATGACTTGTTTGTGCATGCTCGGATTCTGATTTTTATTGGGCTTTCCCTGGTTCAGCCACTCTAGCACTGGGCTTCTTTCATTTATGTACAGCTTTCATCTATATTTTTTGGTCTTTGAAGTTCCTTTCCCACTCGGGTCAACAAAAGTTATATTCTCCTTGTTGAGGTCTTTTCTGCATAGCAGCCTGAAAGCGTTCCCATATCCTTTCCACCCTCTCTCTCTGTGTTGTGGTTTTCTCCATAACCAGGTGCATCTCCTCTGACCAATGCTTGGGGCCATCTCACCATGTGTTGCTCCATTATCTCTCCTCTGTGCACCACTAGCTTGATGCTCCTGCAGGCTATTGCAAGGTGGCCTCTGGTGTTCAATGCTCTCTTCTCTGTGTATCTCTAGCTTGATGCTCCTGCAGGCTATTGCAAGGTGGCCTCTGGTGTTCAATGCTCTCTTCTCTGTGTATCTCTAGCTTGATGCTCCTGCAGGTTATTGCAAGGTGGCCCGTGGTGTTCAATACTCTCTTCTCTGTGCATCACTGGCTTGATGCTCCTGCAGGTTATTGCAAGGTGGCCCGTGGTGTTCAATGCTCTCTTCTCTGTGCATCACTAGCTTGATGTTCCTGCAGGCTATTGCAAGGTGGCGTGTGGTGTTGAATACGCTCTTCTCTGTCCATCACTGGCTTGATGCTTCTGCATGCTATTGCAAGGTGGCCTGTAGTGTTCAATGCTCTCTTCTCTGTGTATCTCTTGCTTGATGCTCCTGCAGGGTATTGCAAGGTGGCCTGTGGTGTTCAATACTCTCTTCTCTGTGCATCACTGGCTTGAGGCTCCTTCAGGTTATTGCAAGGTGGCTTGTGGTGTCAAATGCTCTCTTCTCTGTGTATCACTTGCGTAATGCTCCTGCATGTTATTGCAAGGTGGCCTGTGTTGTTGAATGCTCTCTTCTCTGTGCATCACTATCTTGACGCTCCTGCAGGCTATTGCAAGGTGGCCTATAGTGTTCAATGCTCTCTCCTCTGTGCATACTAGGTTGATGCTCCTGCCGATTATTTCAAGATGGCCTGTGCTGCTCAATGCTCTCTTCTCTGTGCATAACTAGCTTGATGATCCTGCATGGTAGTGCAAGGTGGCCTGTAGTGTTCAATGCTCTCTTCTCTGTGTGTCACTAGCTTCATGTTCCTGCAGGATATTGCGAGGTGGCCTGTGCTGTTGCTACATTCGGAACATGTTCTTTACGGCAGTCATTCCGTGTCCTCGACGGGTGCACCTGTGCCCACCACGTTATCACACGTTGGCTTCTTCCTCCTGCTTCTCTAATTTTCTCCTGTCCTGCTGTGCACTTCACTGATTGTCAATGCTGTGAGTTCTTGATTTTCTTACCTTTTTTGAACGTTTGTACTGTCCCTTTTCTTCTGCTCTGTCTGCGATATCATGACTTCATTTGGAATAGGATATTTCTTCTGGATAAGTACTTCTCTGATTCTGCTTCATCTGGTTGCCTAAGGCGGGTATCATGCACTCTCCTTGCTACTGGCACATGATCCACTACCAAGGCCTCCAAGTACACCTTCAATGTTTATGCTCCCCCGGCACCTCTAGATCACTGGTAGCCTGGACTGGGCGTCTTGCTCTTCATGGAAGTGGAGTCTCCTTGTTCTTCTGTTTCCGCCTGAGCCTCGCTCTCCTTGACCTACGGGCGAGAAAGAGACAGAGGGATGTAGAGATCCCTGGTCAAAATTAAAGACTTTTCTTAAGCCAAGGCTAAGCAGGCAAACTGTTTACAGAAAGGATAATGTAAGCTTTTGCTAAACCCTACCCAGACAAGCCAGAGGCAGAAAATCAAATAAAATATACAACAGCCTATTGGAAAGTCTTGTGCAAAAAAGAGCAGTTAATAAGACCGTATGATTTTAGATTTGAATAAACATGTTTCTCTGAAAGAAAGAAAGAAAGAAAGAAAGAAAGAAAGAAAGAAAGAAAGAAAGAAAGAAAGAAAATATTCTAAGTCTGTCCTTGACGCTCTAGTGCATTAAACATGGTATTTAATGAGAGAAGGTAGACACGTGTCCAGGAGGATCTGACCGATAGCCGGCCTGTAAAAGCGGCATTTAAATGATATCTGGCAATGAGATTACTCTCACTCTTTCTCAGAGCGGTTCCTGAGGGGCCAAAGGGGGCGTGGGTGCTCTAGAAGCCAATTAACAGACTTTGGGGAACTTCGGTAGTGACCGCCTCTGCGCATGCTCTGGAAAGTAGTGTCTCCTGGTTTGTGATTAGTGTCTCTTGTTCTTGGTGATTAGTATCTTCTGTTCTGCGCAGCCTCAGTGCAGTCCTGGGACCCTCCCCATCACCCAGTCTCACCGGGACTCTCCTCTCATCCTTAGTGGGTTTGCTCTGAATCCTGCAAGAGGTCACTGCAGGGTAATCCATTCAGGATCTCTAGAGAGGAATCCACCCAAGATCACTGGAGAGGAATCCACCCAAGATCACTGGAGGGGAATCCACCCAAGATCTCTAGGGAGAAATCCACCCAAGATCACTGGAGGGGAATCCACCCAAGATCTCTGGAGAGGGCGCCATCCCAAAAGGTAAGAAATGACTGGGAAAGAAGAGGTCCATCACCTCTCTGCATATTACGCTATAAAATATTCTATTTGATATGTGGTCCGCACATCAGATCATGGGAGGGGGGTAGAACAGTGGGGGCGCCTGTTTTCTGAAGTGTACGCTCCCATCACCATTGACAGGACATGGAGTGCCCTAGGAGCCAATTATCGGGGGCTTGGAGGAGCTTCGTGGTGACAGTCTCTGCGCATGCTCTGGAGAGTAGTGTCTCCTGGTCTTGTGATTAGTGTCTCTTGTTCTTGATGATTTTATCTCTTGTTCTGCGCAGCCTCAGTGCAGTCCCGGGCCCCTACACATCACCCGGTCTCCCAGGACGTTCCTCTCTTCCTTAGTGGGTTTGCTCTGAATCCTGCAAGAGGTCACTGCAGAATAATCCATTCAGGATCTCTAGGGAGGACTCCACCCAAGATCACTGGATAGGAATCCATCCAAGATCACTGGAGGAGAATCCACCCAAGATCACTGCAGAGGAATCTACCCAAGATCATTCGAAAGGAATCCACTCAAGATCACTGGAGAAAACGCCATCCCAGATCACGAGGGAGGAATGGCTGGGAAAGAGCCAGATGAGGTGAGTGAGGTGGCTCTGAGGTTGTCTCTTTGGGGACAGGAGTCATAGCTGCCATCTTGACCCATGCTATGGGTCTCATCTACAGCCATCACTGGCATTTTAGCCAACAATGCGTTGGACTCTGGGAGTTGTAGTTTCACATGTCCTGTTACATATGGTGCTGTTGTCTAAAATACAGGTCTGGCTAAAGGTGTCCTTTATGACATGGTCCCTTTTTCCATGTGTGTAGCACATATAGTTGTATTCAGGGATGTGAAAGCTGAGTGCTTCTACCAGAAACACAGTGCATAAGTTATAAGGCTGGTGAGTGGACCAATGGCCTAACGGGGCACTTTACAATGGTAGTGAATAGTGAGCAAGAAATGATGGAGGTGGCAGGCGAGGACAATACAAGTGGAAAACCTGGGAGAAGGACATTATAGATTGTCAGTACTCCATTGGCCCAGGGTGTTTCCGAAGTGCCTGGGACCAGTGGCGACCCATCTACGTCTGCAAGGTTCCCACCCCCCCTTCTTGCATACCGGTGTTGCCTGTTTTGCTTGATTCTTCTACCCTGCTCACCGCTCTCCCACCCCGCCTACTTCTGCAGGAGTCTGTCCTGATACCTTCTGGTTTCACCATCACCCTCTTGTGGCCAGTGCTGGATTTGACTTTTATGGACTTCATTGATTCACAGTGCGTCACCCTTTCTCAACTCTCATGCTGGACTTCCTTTGCATCTTGTACTCATGGTGGCCCTGAATCATGCTGTTCCCATCTTCATCTTATATCCTGGCTTGCAACATTATGGGCCTCATTACACGGATGACGGTATTAGCACATGGACCAAGGTGCTATTAGCACCTTGGTCCATGCCAGTAAAATACCGGCACCGCCTTGGTGGAAGGGGGAATTACCGCCCCATTCCAAGGTTGGTGGGGCGGTAATTCCCCCTTCCACCACTGCCCTTCCCCATTCCCATTTTTGCCCCATAGGGCATAATGGGAATGGGGAAGGTGCTAATTACGGCACCGCAATTTTGCGGTGCCGTAATTAGCACCAAGGTCCCTTAGCGGGTTGGTTTTTAACGCCTGCAAAAAGCAGGCGTTAAAGCACCAACACGCTCAGGGACCTCGTAGTACCTCGTAGTAAGGCTGTAATGGTTAACGGTCACCGTTACCATTAACGTTGACCGTTAACCATTACCGCCATCCGTGTAATGAGGCCCTATGTGTTACTACTGACTTCTGCAATTTTATTTGCTCTCCTCTTTCTTCTCCACTCTTTTTGACTGCTTATGCTCTGTTCTCTCCTCCTCTCTCTTTCTCCCTTTTCCTTTCTCCTCCCCTCACTTTCTTCTATGCACTTACTCTATCAGAATTGTCCCTCGACCTAGTATGATAGCAACCTCGTTTGTCGTCTCCCCCCTCACACATCCCCTTATTTGAAACCCCCTGCTCCCTCCAGCACTATCTGAAATTTGATCAGTCACTATTCGCTTGTTTTGTTCCTTACCTCCCTTTCTGCACCCCTCTCCCTCACCTTTTGTGTTTCTCAAGCTCTACCAGAAATCTCGTCAGGCCTAGTACGTTAGTCGCCTGTCTGTTTCCATTTCCTTCCCACTCTCCCCCTCTCTTCCTTATCTATGTTGTCAGGCTGAGTACGATAGTTAATTTCACATCCTTACTGTTCATGGCCTGTAAAAATGTCATTGTATTTTCCCTTGTTCCCTCCCTTGCCTGTAGTGCTTTGAAACACATTGGTCCTCATTATGACCCAGGCGCTCCCGTAATGAAGGGTGCCAGTACGGGACTGGCTTCGTTCATTACGGGACGCCCTATTACAAGGTTCCCTTGCAGGACCTGGTAAGGACGCCTGATAAAACCAGGCGTCCTTAGCGGGACCCGCAGGTGGACCAGGGAGCTAATTACGGGCCCGCTATTAATGGGCCCGTTGTTAGCTCCCTCCCGATTCCCATTGAGCCCTATGGGGGCTCGAATGGGAATGGGGAAGGATGGGTCCGGGTAACTGAAGGAGGAAATACTGGGCCCTCCAAAGTCGCAATGGCCCGGTATTTCCCCATTCAAGGAGCCCAGACCCGGACATGATTTTGGAGTCAGCCATGTCGCTAATAGCACCATGGCTACTTCCAAACTCGTAATGAGGCCCGTTCTGTATAGGCACTATATAAATAAACTATCATATCATATCATATACATTATTTATACTTACTTATAATCCCCTGTAAAGGAAGGTGAAGCTGGGGATTAATAGGGAGGGAGGATGGTACTGTAGCAAACCTACAAGTCTCCAGCAACTCAGGTGAGTCTCTAGAAACAAAACACTGTCGTCTGGCCTCTGCTATTGGCTGTAATAATGAGAATAAATGCACTGTCTGGCAACCACTGCCTCAGGCATTCTTCGGGGTGGCACCATGGAGATGGGTGGGTTGCTGTGCTGAACACTGCACATGGCACGTTTCTCTACTGGCTGTGACCCTGACAGTTGTCGCTCCAGGAACCCTCTTGTACTTTGTACTCACCCATGGGTGTACAAAAGTAGGTTTAACATTCCCAGCAGATCCCAAATCTAAGCCTCCATTGTCCAGCAGCATTGTAACGTATTCACTGTTTATGTATTCTCCATCATCTTAAGTGGATCATTCTCTGAGGTTTTCTGTACATGTACAGATCCCCAAATGCACAGACATCAATAGCTGTAGACCCAACCTATTGTCTTCTAAAATTATGTGGGTCTCTCAAACATAGTGAGGTCCTCCTTATATGGGAGAAGAATCATGAGGAGATGGATGGCTAGCCCAACAGAATAGCAGATGTCACAGCCAGTTATCATCAAAGCCAAATTCTGAGGCTGTCTGAATGAGAGTATGTGGCTCAGGGTTACAAATGCCTAAATGTATGGGTGAGCGTTGTGAAAAATTAAATGTGCACAATAATAACTTAGCGATTCAAGCATACAACCCTTCTGTCACAAAGATATTTCTCGATGACAAAGCTCTAGTCATTCAAAATGCTTTTTACTTCTATTTAAAGCAGCGAGGAGCCCTCAATAGTGCTATTTGTCCCGTTACCCATTTTAAGATGGGTATTTAAAGTACAATGGGAGACTACAGGTCTGTTTATCTTATAGTGACAATCTCATATCAGAAAATATATTTTTTAATTGTGTTTTGGTTTGCACGAAACCTTACTCAGATTACAAAAAGAAACATATTTACATAATTAATTCAAAAAATATATCATTATGATTAATTTACCAAGATAAATCATCCATACATTATTAAAATACATCAAGTAGCAGGCATTATAATTCAGAACAGCCATCAGAATATGTTTCATGCTTCTAATATCAGTAAATAATAGGTATGTTTTTTCTTGGTTTTAATAATGTACCTTGCTCCGTAAAGTAAGTGGGCCTCATTACGACCCAGGCGGTAAGTTACCGCCTGGGCCGTGACTTTACCACCATGGCGTAAACTATGTTTATGCCATGGTGGTTGGCGGATTTACCGCCCCATTCCGACCTTGGCGGGGCGGTAAATCCCCATTTTCCCATTTTCCCTTCCCCATTCCCATTTTGCCCCATAGGGCATAATGGGAGTGGGGAAGGCGTTAATTACGCCACCGTAAATTACGGTGGCGTAATTAACTCCATGGTCCCTTAGCGCCATGGATTTTAACAAAAGCAGGTGTTAAGTCCGCCATGGCGCTAAGGGACCTCGTACTCAGGCGGTAAGGGTCGGCGCTGTTTACGCCGCCGTAAAACCCTTACCGCCTGAGTTGTAATGAGGCCCAGTGTAACATTCATATTATGGTTACAATATTTCCTGGAAGCAAGCATAACGAGTACTTTGAACTGCTTCTTTTGGCAGCACAATTAAATAATTCCATTATTTTTTATTCCATTATTTTTTCAAATCACCTTCTACAAAAATACACACCATTTTGTCTTTCTAAATGTCCTTACTTCTAGGAATGGGATGAGATCCAATTAAAACCAATGCTCTGCTTCTTCTGTGTGCATCAAGGCAATGCTTAATTTTGCAGGTGGGTCACTGGTTTCTAGTGCTGCGAAACCAGCACATTTATTACAGTCTGCAAAGACACTAATAATTAACCGAAAATAGAACATACAAGCACATGTGTAAAACCAGCAGCCTGGTCCTGTGGTGACTTAAAAGGTCAGTTAGAACCCCAAAAATGCCACTGCTGATGGAGCCTATCCGTGTCCCCTTCAAATCCTCCAGGCTTTCCTGAAGATCAAACATGATAACCGTGCATGATTCCAAATACTAGGGTGCTCCCCTCCTATGGAAGTGCTGCTGTTCTCATATTTCCATTAACCATAAAATGTCACCCCCACTATTCCAAGACAGCGCTGCTTGTGCTCTGGTTGTTGTCCTGTCAGTAGCAACGGGGGATGGATCTTGCAAACATGCACCTAACACAAATATCCCCTACAGAGTTAGAGGGAGCCATCTTCCATGAAGGCGGTGGGTAGCGTAGCCATCTTTCATGAAGGCGGTGGGTAGCGGAGCCATCCTGCATGAAGGCAGTGGGTAGCAGAGCCATTCTGCATGAAGGTGGTGGCTAGCAAAGCCAAATTGCATGAAGGCTGTGGGTAGCGGAGCCATCCTGCATTAAGGTGGTGGGTATCGGAGCCATCTTTCATGAAGGCGGTGGGTAGCGGAGCCATCCTGCATGAAGGCAGTGGGTAGCAGAGCCATTCTGCATGAAGGTGGTGGGTAGCAAAGCCAAATTGCATGAAGGCTGTGGGTAGCAGAGCCATTCTGCATGAAGGTGGTGGGTATCGGAGCCATCTTTCATGAAGGTTGTGGGTAGCAGAGCCATCTTTCATGAAGGTCGTGGGTAGCAGAACCATCTGGCATGATGGCGGTGGGTAGCATTGCCATCTGCATGAAGGCGGTGGGCAGCAGAGCCATCCTGCATGAAAGCGGTGGGTTTCAGAGCAATCCTGCATAAAGGCAGTGGATCGTGGTAGGAAAAGAACATGCAAAGATGTAATGGTGTGAGTCCGACAGTTTAGTCCTGAGAGGCAACATAATAGAGAGGAAGGCCTAGAGGAAGGCTAGATCAGTCCTCAAATGGCCTGGGAACAGGAGTGGGAAGTAAGGGTTTATTAGAGAGCTAGGTGAGTTGATGGTGGATTTTGCATCTGTTCTGTGGGTCGTTCCTGGGGGTCCTGGCTGTAGAGAAAATGCATTATTGAAGCTTTGGCTCATTCTCAAAGAGAACCCTAAGGTTGCAAGCTTTGGGGGCTGGGTTGAAGAGTTTAGAGAGGAATGATATTGGGGTGGAGGGGTTGCAAGCTGTGAGACACCTTTTGGTTTTATAGCATTTGAGCATTCGGTACTGGAGTGCTCCCCAGTGACTGGTGGCAGTGAGACAAATATACAGATGGATCGCTCACAGGTGAATGAAGGGAAAGCAAAGAAGGTTTGGGTGTTGTTGGTGAGTAGGAGACCTGGTAGGAGAAGTCAAAAGAAGAGATTGGTTTGTGGAGGGAAGAGTGAAGTGTGAAGAGAAGTCGGCAAATACCAGGTTCCTGTGTCACACCCACTGAGAGAGTAACGGTGTGGAAGGACCAGTCCATTAGGTAGGAAGAGTTCCACTGATGGGCAAGCGCAGTGAGTTCCCACCTTAGATAGCATGTGTGTAAGAGGGAGCGATGGGTGATAGTGTCAAAGGCAGCACAGAGATCAGGGAATGAGAATCTAGGAGATTTTAGAGTGGTGATCAGTTGTGAGACCATGGATGGAGATGCAAGTGGGCACTGACTACTTGGATGGAGATGTTAGTGGCAGCTGACTCCATGGATGGAAATGTAAGTAGGATCTGATTCCATGGATGGAGATGTACGTGGGAGCTGGCTCCATGGATGTAGATGTAAGAGGGAACTGGCTCCATAGATGGAAATGTAAGTGGGAGCTGGTTCCATGAATGGAGATGTAAGTGGGAGCTGGTTCCATGAATGGAGATGTAAGTGGGAGCTGGCTCCATGGATGGAGATATAAGTGGGAGCTGGTCCCATGGAGGGAGATGTACGTGGGAACTGGATCCATGGATGGAGAAGTAAGAGGGAGCTGCCTCCATAGATTGAGATGTAAGTGGGAGCTGGTTCCATGGATGGAGATGTAAGAGGGAGCTGGCTCCATAGATGGAGATGTAAGTGGGAGCTGGCTCCATAGATGGAGATGTAAGTGGGAGATGGTTCCATGGATGGAGATGTAAGAGGGAGCTGGATCCATAGATGGAGATGTAAGTGGGAGCTGGATCCATAGATGGAGATGCGAGTGGGAGCTGGTCCCATGGATGGAGATGCGAGTGGCAGCTGGTCCCATGGATGGAGATGCAAGTGGGAGCTGGCTCCATGCATGGAGATGTAAGTGGGAGCGCGCTCCATGGATGGAGATGCAAGTGGGAGCTGGTCCCATGGATGGAGATGCAAGGGCCAGCTGGTCCCATGGATGGAGATGTACGTGGGAGCTGGCTCCATGGATGGAGATGCAAATGGGAGCTGATCCCATGGATGGAGATGCAAATGGGAGCTGGTCCCATGGATGGAGATGCAAGGGCCAGCTGGTCCCATGGATGGAGATGTAAGTGGGAGCTGGCCCCATGGATGGAGATGTATGTGGGAGCTAGTCCCATGGATTGAGATGCAAGGGCCAGCTGGTCCCATGGATGGAGATGTAAGTGGGAGCTGGTCTCATGGATGGAGATGCAAGGGCCAGCTGGTCCCATGGATGGAGATGCAAGTGGGAGCTGGTCCCATGGATGGAGATCCGAGGGGCAGCTGGTCCCATGGATGGAGCTGTTAGTGGGAGCTGGTCCCATGGATGGGGATGTATGTGGGAGCTGGTCCCATGGATGGAGATGTAAGTGGGAGCTGGCTCCATGGATGGAGATGCCAGTGGGAGCTGGTCCCATGGATGGAGATGTAAGTGGGCGCTGGTCCCATGGATGTAGATGCAAGTGGGAGCTGTAAGTAGGAGCTGGTTCCATGAAGTTCATGTTGCAGAAACCCAGATGGGAGGAGAATAAACAGTCTGTTGATCTCCAGGTGAACTCTAATTTAGTTAAGCACATCTGAGCAGAGAGAGGAGATGCAGTTGGGGTAGCACCTGCACATTTGTGAATCCAGAGCCCTAGGGGAACAAGAAGAGGATAGTAAACTGAAAGGGAGAGGCACAGGAAGAGTTACAATCCTTGAATGTTTGCTCAATGGAGCTGGCATGGTGTATGGAGTGGGCCAAGAATGAAGTCCTAACCTTAAAGCCTTAAAGTCACATTTGAGTTTGTATTTAGTGAAGGGGGATAGGGAGGAGTCAAAGTGGTGGCCCATCTAAGAATGGTGCATGTAATTAGCTGTAATTCCTCATCCGACACACAACATTCTTTACATGTGTTAGGGAGAATTCTCATTCTATGGCTAATTTCCCTTACCTAAAGAGTACCTCAGTAGCTTTGCTGGATTTGAAGGGTTTGTTTCTTTTTTTTCTGCTAAGAGTGAGACTCTTTTTCCCACTCTTAGGCATTTTTGCTATGTGTGTTCTGGGCTATTTTGGTGTTTAATGTCTATGGGACTTTCTCAACCCCATAGGAACCATCTTTATTCACATGTGTTACACAGCACCCTCCGTGCAGTGACACAGGGGTGTCCTAGCGACCCCCAAACATAGACCCCATACCCTGGGACTGACTACTGTCTCCCAGAGCATGTAAAATCCCCATTGACTTTACTAGTCAATTTTTATGAACTAAACCAGTACAAACCATCTTACTATGGAGGTACTGGAAAGGGTTAATAGTTTTTCCCTTATGTTCATTTTCGAGAGGGTACCGTACAGTCCCTCTCTCAAAAGTTTCTGGCTGGTGGCAGTGGTTACTACCGTAAATATTTGACCGCAAATATTTTCCTATGGGATTTTCCCATTGTTCAAGGCTACCACATTTTCTGACAGCCTCTAACATACCGCCGGTGTTTTTTAATATTAACTTCACTCCGGTAGGTTTTATTTGCCAGAACTTTAATATAACTTCTTTCTCGTGTCTTTAACCCCAGGTTGGGGATCCTTTGTTCGTCCTTTTGGCGGGCTTCTGCCGAGAAGCCCTCCTTTTGGTGCCACTGAGTCTGGGGTGGGTCCATTGTGTGGGAGGGGGAGTAGGACCCCTGGACAGGGTTGCCTCAGCAACCCATGTCGCACTCTATTCTGATGGGCTGCAGGGTCTCCCGCCAAGATGACCACTCCACTGTGTGAGTGACAGCTAGGCTGTATGAATGGGGATCTTTTTGCATAAAAGCAGGGTCCTGAGGACTGGAAGAGCAAGACATCACCACTGGAACTAAGAAGCCGAAGAGGAGAGAAGCCAAAGACATCTGCAACGACTGAACCACCGGTGAAGCCCTGCTGCAGCGTCTCACCACTTTTTTCCACACGACGAGAGAAGATCTTCATCTGCAAGAGCCTTCTTCCCTTGAGCTGGTGGGGCCAACCAGTTTGCCAATCGCCTTCGCCGACCTGCCTTGGTCGAATCTCCCGTACCCTGTACTCGGAGGCCGGATAGCCAGGTACCAGTCCACCCGGACCGTGATTTAAAGGAGCGTACCTTTTATTCGTCGGGCAACACCGCAGCTGGTTTCCTCCCTCGGTAGTGCAGTAACTCAAACCTTCCCCCACGACGAGAGCCTCTCTTCCTCTGCTGGATCACACGAACTTCAGGAACTACCAGGAACAACCGCCACCGCAGGAGCCACTTCTTCATTTAAAGGTACATTGTTCTGCCAGGTCTCCCTTTCTTCGTGGTAGCACTGAAGATGTTTTAAATCCTTTACCTACCTGTTGGGTTGGCCGCCCCTCTCTCTTAACATTGTCTTTGTCAACTTCTGCATCCACCTTTTCAAATTCGTTAACCAAAGACTTGATTGCAGCTACAAGAACATTTTGCTCCGGGGCCCTTGCCCTGTACCACTGACTCTGGCACAGGCCTACTGGCTCTGGCTACATTTGTTAGATCTGCCTCCTTTAGATTGATTCTCACTGAGAATTGTGTTGGCGCACCTATTTCTTTTAACTACCCTTTCCTTCCCTTTTTTAAACCTTGTGAAATGCCATTTTGCTCAGTTTTCATTTGAGTATTGCCTATACTGATGCACTGTCTTGCTTAAACTGGTTCACAAACTGATGGGAAGTGTTGCTAGGTGTGTAAGAAACTATTTCTAGATAACTTGTGCTTTCCCTCCCTTGTGAGGAATTGTTAGAGGATCCCTTGTGTGTAGTTGTCACTGTGCCATTTTGCTCAGTTTTCACTCTGGTTCACTTGGTCTACAATTTAACTTGGGAGTGTGTATATTTTTCCGTTGACTTAATTTAACTTGCTTGATGACTGTGATACATGTGTTTTATTAGAAGTGTATAAAATAAATATATATCTACTTTTTAAATACAAAGCTTTGGTCAGTGTTCCCTTGTGCCATAGTACTGTAGGCCTATTGTGTAAACCCTGAATACTGCTCATCTCCCTCTTGAGATAAGTCTAACTGCTCAGCCACGGCTACCAACTAAATCTTTGTGGTACAGACTGATACCAAAGGGGATTTATTGCTCTCACCTGTAGTCTTAATCTTCTGTAGTGCTCCCTAAGGGAACTGCACAGGATTCTGCCTAACAACATGCTGTGATGATAGCTGGCTGTTCGACATATTCAGAAGTATTAGTTGCAGCTTCTAATTCCAATCAAGATTTCTCTAGTCCTTTCATTTCATCAAATATCTCACAAAGTCCTTTACCATGTGATAAGTCATCCTTCTCCGTATGAAAAGAGAAGGCAGCTAAATTAAAATCTTGCAATTCCCTAGGAACTACAGAAGGCAGTTTTTGTTCCCACTGGATTCAAATCTCATCACCCAAACATTAGAATAAAGTTAGTCGCTCAGGACGATGGGTTTCAAAAGTACTTCCTCAACCACATTCTGTCTGACTCCGCTCAATACTAACCGAATAGCCTGCTTCCTCATTTTCCTTCGTTGGGTAGGCATTAAAACGGCTCATGTAGTCCTAATAAACGGTTCCAGTATCCTTGCCTTTTCTTTAGTAAATGGGCCATGTATATATTCACTGGGAGAATCTATGCTTGCATCTGATATGTCATCTTCTTCTAGTGGGGGGGGTGTATTTTGGGGATCAGGAAGAGTGGGAGGGAGTAGGGCCCGTGGGCCCTAATACTAATGAGTTCTGTGGTTGACCATACGGAGGAGGATGTGTAGCAGGAAGAAGATGTTGGTGAGGGTTATTGAGAATCTGTTCTATTACGGGATCGTGGGTAGTAGTAGGTATAACGGGTACATTTGTGTACTTTGTAACTGACAATCTCTGTCTATCTCTCTATTGATGTGTTAGTGTTTTTGCTGATCATGGACTAAAGCTTTATCAGCCTGTGAGATATGTCTTCGAGCAAATTTCTGTTCATGTTAGATCTTCTGCATGGCTCCCTTGCGCCAATCGCATATAACATCAAAGGCAGAGGGTCTAGCCCTATTCTTTAATAACACACTTTCCAAATGCTGAATTACAGATACATCCAGTGCTTAATTTGTGGGGGTGGTTGCCAGTGCCCAACACCGGCACTCTTTTTTGGGCACCGGAACTCATGCGGAGCCAGCGTACGTGCAATTGCTTTGTTTATTCTTCCACTTCTCTTTGCTTCGATTATAAATCATTGGGATTTGTCATTCTGATCTCGATCTCTCTCGTGCTTGCAGGTTGCAGGCCATGGCTGGCTGGGCCTGGGAGGGGCCAGCAATAGCAATGAACAACAAACTGTTACAAACAACAGCCAATGGAAATAACCATTCGGTTGTTACTATGCAGTATATGATACATTCTGTATAGTAACAAAGAATGTGCAGTTTTCATTGGCTGTTCTTCTGAGCCAGTGAAATTACATGGTGACGTGTTGTTTTTGCCACAGGAGACTGCGCGGCTCCACCTTCATTTCAGGGGTTATTGTGAAGTGTAGGTGTCGAAGCATGGCGTCGTCGGTCCTGTCTTGTGAGAGAGAGCCTTCCCTGCTGCACTGCGTGGTGCGGCCTAGTTGCTTCCTGGGGCCCCCTCTGCCTGCTTTTTCATTTGCGCGGGTGACAGTGTGCGCACGCGCCCCCCCACCCTGAGGCCCCGATAGGAGACCAAGTCCCAGCCGGCAAAGCAGATAAGTCACCTGTTGCGTGCGGTGCAGCCTGAGCCTGTCACAGTCAAGTGATCAGGCAAGGAAGGCCCAGGTCGGGGCCGGGGTGGCTGCACGGTCCCCTGGTGGTGTCCTGACTGCCCAGGAGTCAGGACCCCACCAAGGGCCCATCCACGCACGAGCTTCTGTCTGTGTGACCTGTGTGCAGTGTGCTGCTGACTGCAGTCAGTGCCAGGCGCAGGCCAATTTTGGTGACCAGGGGCTGCCGGCAGCCGCAGACTTAGTCGGATGACTGGCGCGGGCGGCCAGGCCTGTGGATTGTGCCCAAAAGTATGTTTTTTTACTTTTTTCTTAGAAAACCTGACCTTTCATGGGGCCGGTGGCTGGGCCCCCGCCCCGCGGAAGGTAGGTTTTAAAAGAAATAACTTAATTTGAGTGGCGGCTGTGGCCCATCACTTTGAAAGTGATGGGCCCCAGCTGCCCAAATATACGTTGTTTCTTTTAAAATCTTACCTTCCGTGGGGCCACTGCGCTGCGCACCTATTTTTGTCATCCTCAGGCTCAGCATGGCCGTGGCGGTGGTGGCCTCATGGAAGGTAGCCTAAGTGATTGAGGCAAGGCAGGGCAAATCTCAGGACCGGGAGGGGCACGGGCAGCAGCGTGGTCCCACTAGCGTCTATCACAAAAAGAATGAATTGTCGTTTGCAACTTTGGCCACTTTTTCCATTGGTGCCGAGCCTGGCTCGAGACAATTGTATGCCCCAGTCCGACCCTGGATAGCATTCATCTAAGCGAAACATGAACTGTGAATTTTTGCCTGGGTGTTTCCATTCTTCCTTTTAATGTTATCGGCCTCAGTAGTTCACACACGGGCTTCAGCAAGGGGACCGGAACGGTGCACTTATTGGGCCGGAACCGAACTGGCTGCACTTTGCGAGAAAAGCCCATGCAAAGACTAACTTCTGAAATGCCATTTCAGGCTTAAAGATACACATATGAAAACTAGACGGGGATAAACATGGTGCATGTGCCCACTAAACTGTCGTCATAAATAAAAGCACTAGTTGAGGATTTGTGTATAATTCTAAACCGTCTTTTGCTGTCATTTTCTTACATAATTCCAGTGCATGTTTCTATCCTGATGTGTGGTTTATGCACCAGATGTGGCCCCTTAACCTGATTACAATATGTTCCAAGTATGTGCTCCGAATGAGAGCACATCCAATCCTCAGATAGGAATCCTCAGATAGGGAGGTGGGTGTCTGTTACACCCCGCAGTTTAGTGAAGTATGTCAAGAACATGTCAGTGGGAAGGAGATATCTGAATATGCATTCTCCTCTAGCTCCCGAACATTGGGTGACAAAACATATTTAGTTTTTTAATATGTCTTAAGGTGGAAAGAGGCCCTAAAGCAGAAGTAGCACAGGCCGTTGATTTCACAACAATGTCTTGCAGAAATGACATTTTCCAAGTTATATAATACCATGCTCATGCTTGAAGGAAGGGTGAAGGGGGATGCATTTATGAGATGTGATGACTGATAAGGGCTTGAGAGTAAATTGATTACACAAAACACCTGGATGAGGTGACTGAACAACGAGCTGAGGGTAGGGTGCTCTTCCTGGAGGTAACCGATTAACAATACTTGGTGTACTTTAACAGACGGTCAGATGGGGCAGAAGAGGTAGAGACAAATACAGTGCAACAGTGACTGAAACAGAATGCCCTGTTCTGCTGCTGTTTGGCTCTGTGGTGAAGCGGGTGCCGTGGATTGTAAATACTGAAACTTCATTTGTGGTCTCAGCGATCAGGGAAATACAAGTTGTTCCACCATGGTAAGCTCTTTCAGTTTTCTAAATTGATTGTATTCACCCTACAAACGTGACACGGAGATAGCTGTGGGCTTTGCATTACTGTGGACAGTCGTGGATATTGAGCAATAACACTAAAAGCCCATAGCTTGAGTCTACTGTAATAACAGACTCAATCCACCTCAGTTACTGGTAAAAGGAAAAAAAGACAATGGTGGGAAAATGGGAGACTGTTGGAGATTTCACTCATTTGATCCCGTTTCTGAAACAAAGTGTGGAACTCCATTTGAACATTAAATCAATACACTGAATTTAAGTAAAACAAACAATATCAGACTTGTATCAAGTATCCACTATGACACTCAACAAAGGATTTCACATATTTGGGAAATGTCCTCTCGCTACAATTTAAGGAGTGGCCCTTTTGCTGATGACTTAAGAGCTCCGCAATGGGACGGCTCCTATATGGAAAAATCCTTGCAGGTGGAAGCAAACAGCTTAGGTCCGCCGATCTCTATTACCTTGCCAAATGATACTAATTTAGTGGAGGTCCAAATTCATCAAGAACCTCAAGTTGATAAGGCATCAGCAGAAGAGATTCAGTAAAAAATCTCCCATCTGCATTATCACAGGATTTTACTTTGTCATCAAACATAAAAGGGACTGATGACCATTATTTCCAGAGACGCAGACATAACAGCCTGAATGCTCTCACTTCAAACTCCTTGAGGCTCTCAAATCAGGAGCCCAACACAACGACTGAGAACAGACATCTAGAACTACCGGGGTCAGTAATGGATCTCTCAAGGACCCACAATCATCTGTTAAATCCAATTCAAAATCAGCTGTATCAAGGAGAGAGACTAAATTCAACAGAGGCATTCAGAAGAGAGTCAGCTGCATTTGATGAATTAAAAACAAGTTAATTAGCCCATAGGCCAAGGGCTGCCCTTGGAGGTGAGAACCAAGATCCTAAGGAGGGGGATCCAACCTTACCAGCCTTGAACTATGTTCTTAATTCACTGGTGAAGGTTTTTAAACTTCAGAAAAGGGACGTGCAGACGCACACAGGGATCCTAATGGAAATGACTAAGGACATCGAACAATTTGAATTTATAGTTATAGGCCAAAGCAACGTAATAAATTGTTCAGTATTGCTCACACTGACAAAGATGGAAGATGGATTCTCCAAACAAAGTGAAGAACTGACTGAAATTAAACATCAACTAACTTCTTTGTTGAAGGAAGATTCGGAGATCAAGGATTTGCTATCAAAAATTATTTCCAGACAAACAACAAATTTACCAAAACATCAGGAAATCGAAATTAAAAGAGATGACATCCCGCCGGGACTAAGCATACATGTCGATGACACTCCTCTATCGGAGTCTGTGATCGAAGAATTCTGCCGCCTAGCACAGGTCGCAGACCTATCATTGGAACAGCCTCCCGAAAACCAAGATGAAATAATCGAGATATCAGCACAAGAAGTGATTGAAAATATAACACCATGGAAGAGGAGTACACAGAAATCATACAAGAGACAGAGAAGGGAAAGGCAAAAAAAATCAAAAATTAGACCAAATGTCATCCAAGTCTAGGTGTAGACAAGATAAGAAAACAAAAAACATCAAGGGATCTAAAACAAAGAAATGAAACGTAAATAGTTTTTTGAAGGGGATCACGGACCAGGGAAAGAAATTTGAAAATCATATGGAGGCGGAAATAAATGACCGAAACCTGGAAGTTGAATCCCCCGTCCAGAAAGTTCAGGTCAGAAAAGGATCACTAAAGCAAAAAAGAAAACAACAAAAGAAAAAAACAAAAAACAGGTATCGTCTCAGAAAAAGTAGAAGGGGTACAAATAGATAAAAACTATGGGTACTCAGACAGAAGAAAAACCAGCAAATGTAGATAAAAATCTACATCAACAGGATGCTGTTAGATCAAAGACAACAGGGAAATTGCTTAAATTGACACCAATATTCTTACTCCAACAGAAAATTGTTCCTAAGGCTTCAGCACAGAGAGAGATTGGCTTGAGGATTGCTCCAATATTCAGTTTTTGGTCTTGCCATATTGGAGGACCAACAGAAACACCTAAAACCCAGACAGAATATCTACAGGGTGAGGTTGAAGAGTCTTTATCCAAGCTGGAGACTAAGAAGCCAGACCAATTTGTAGGAGTGGAAAAAGAAGGAACTACGATTCCATCAGTGATAAGACAATCTTCTGAAGTTAAGATTGTGAGAATTGTAAACTGTCAAGAAGAGTCAGCCCCTTACGCTGCCCCGAGACTATGGTTTACTAATGAAGACAACAGGCAGTCTGGCAAATCTTTGAATTGGGGAGCGATTCTGTCATTATTAAAAAAGATCCCAGAATGATATCCATTTTCAATAAAAGATATTGAATATGTCCGATTCCCAGAACCGGGCCACACAAATTTAGTGGAGGTGGGATTTGTTTCCAAAATGGGGGTCAAAGCTTTCCTAAACGTGGCAGAAACGTTGTGTTGCTTGGGTTTGGAAGTTCATGAAAAATTGCCATTTTATGGTACAGCAGCTGAAGGAGCCGAGGAAAAACAATGAAAGACTGCCATTTCAAAGAGGGACTACAACCATTACCCTGGCTGATGTCACCAGAAATAATCATGCAAGTTTGCCAGAAGCTGGGAGTAGTTAATACACCAGAAATTGAGGGTTTTAATTTGGCAATTCAATCAGCATATAGCAAAGCCAAGGGCAGACCAATGGGAGGTCTATTGATCGCTTGTAGGAGGGTCTTATTTAATGAAATAACAATTATACCCTGTAAACAAGAAGGAATTCTTGTGGTGAAAGCAGTCACCCTCCCCAGTGGCACATTATCTAAAGAGATAATAATTATCAACTTACATTGGAACCCGGCCAGGGAAGAATAGTTGAAATTCCTCGATTCGATTTCGGTTGTCCTTAGTGATATCAGGATTACTCACCCTGGGGCCTTTATTGTTGTTGCAGTGGATCTAAACTTGCAATGTATTCAAACTAAACATAGGTGTGTCGAGGGAGGAATGAAAGAAATAACATCTAACGGCAGAAAGTGGTTGGACTTCTTTGATGAATGGGATCTAAAGCTTCTAAATGAATGAAGGGGATGTTCCACCAGCCACCACATGGGGGAGGGGGAACACCGAGTCAACATTGGACTATGTCTTCTTATCGACAAACTGGTTTGGGAAATGTACACATTTTTCAGTAAAGGATGGAGGTACCAGTGACCATAAGCGATTGGAAACACAAATAAGTTGGTACTCTAGAAATACAATAGAGGTATGGGACAATCGAGTAGTTGTAAATGCCCAGAAAAACCACCTGGTTAAATATCAGAGAGACGGTGCTCGTCTAAATGATGGTCTGGAAAGACTCCATGATTGGGAATGCCCTGAAGTCTTATATAAAAATTGTAATCCACTTTCCATGATTTTATATGGTCAATTGACTGCCTAAAGAACATCCAGGAGGGTCGTCAGTATGCCCACAAACATCACTTTTATGAAGCAATATGGGCAAAAAATTTGAGACACGGAGACAATTAAGAATAGGAAGGAAGATGGCGAGAAGTAAATCAGATCTTGCAATAGAGACAAAAAAAATAATCAAAAACAACTTAAGGAGTGGGTCCAGGGATCATATAGAGGGGCTGTGGCAAAATGATGGAGAAGAAATGCTGCACGCTTTGAAAAACAATTCAACCCGTAATTTCTGGTCACTTATTAACTCACTTAAAACTGACCAAGACACTGTCCAAATGACCAATGTGCCAGAATTGAGCTGGTTGACCCATTTTGGTGACAAATACCACAAACCACAGGGAGTGCCAACATTTAAAGGGGGTGGAGGAAACTGTGAGCTGAGTTTTGATAGGGAGGACATATCAAATCTGATCATAAATCCTCTTCATCCAGATCTGCGGGCCCTAATGGTCTCACCTAACAAGTCCTCAAAGGAAATGGGGCCCTGTGGATGGAAATCCTGCATACATTGTTTAGGGGAGTAGTAGACAACAAATCAATTCCCCCTTCTTGGAGGTCGGCGATTATAGTCCCCATCTTCAAGAAGGGGGATCGTAGAAATCCAACGAGCTACAGGCCAATTAAATTGCTGGATGTGGATAGCAAGTTGTTCACCAGTCTAGTATTAAGAGAACTGGAAGTCTGGGCAAAAGAAAATAACAATTCCCAAACAACAAATAGGGTTTAGAAGAGGCCACTCGACATCTTTGAATGGTATAATACTTGCCTCATTAACAAACTATAAAGATAAAAACAATGTAGGTAGACTCTATGGTGCGTTTGTTGACCTGTCGAGCGCCTTTGATATGGTGAATCGGGATAAGCGTTGGCTCAAGCTGGAGCAGAAAGGGGCGCCGAAATCTCTGACAAATATCAGGTAAGCCTTCAAGAAGGAAATTTAGCTAGAGTTAGACTTAATCTAGCTGGACATTTGTCAGATTATATAAGCGTAAACAGAGTCAGACAAGGGTGTATGGTGGCACCATTCCTCTTTAAGTTCTATCTGGGAGACTTTGGACAGTTTATAGAGCCCTCAGCATTGGCAAGTACTAAGGTGGGTTCACTAGCTATTAAATGGCTTATGTATGCAGACGACATTGTCCTGATAGACAGGACTCCTGTCGGTCTGCAAAGACTGCTGAAGGCGCTCGATTCGTACATGAAAGCAAATGATCTGTTGGTAAACCCAGAGAAATCAAGGGTTGTAGCCTTTGGAGGCAAGGGCATCAAAGGAGCCAGATATCCTTGGTCAATAGGTGGTCGTTTAATACCTGTGGTAAAAGACGTGATAAACCTTGGATTCACTCTGCACGCGGTCCCGACAGTTGGGACACAGTATGCAGAATTACTGGCCAAATGAACACAATGAACAGCACAAATGAAGAAGATCTCGAGTTTGTACTGTAAATTCGCCATTATGCCAAAAATAACGTTTTATGTGGCAAAACTATTCCTGTTCTACTATATGGAATCAAGGCCAAACCTCTCTTATGGTCAATAGATTGGCAAATAGTGGAAAGCTATATCTAGAAGCAGGTTCCCAGAAGCCTCCAGACGGCTACACTTAGATACAAATTAGGTTTAAAATCCCTTAAGACAGTAGCAGAGTGGAAATTGCTTTCCTTATATAGGTCCATTTTGGTGCCAATGACAAACACATTGTATGAAGACCTGCTGGACAATTTGAATTTAGACACCTCCATAACCTTGAGAACTTAAGCAATTGATCTATTGTGAACAAGATAAACATGCATTGATCACAAAACCATTGAAGGTCAAGAAAGCACTGACAATAAGAGATTGGATTACCACATCAGATATGGTGAGGCCATCTTCTATCCCTACAGCCTTCTTTAAGTATGGGAAAAAGTAGGGTTTTGTTCCAAGGTATTTAATGAAGTTTCCAGATGTAAAAGGAAGGCAGAACTTCATGAGGGTTTTGACCAAATGGGGACTTACAGAAGCGCCTAGGAGTCTGTGCATGGAGTGCACGGACCCAAGTAAACAAACGCTTGAGCATCTATTGAGATTCTGCAAAGGTACCTGGGACATCAGGGTCGAATACCTGGGTAACTCAGTTAGGACACTTGATCGGCTATCATCAAGTGCCTTCTTGAAAGGATTGCTGGCCGCGAGACTGAATTGACATTAAATGTCATAAAAGTACTGCAACACACAGGTTTCATTCCACAACAATACTGGTAAACTACCTGCTGTTGTGAGTAGGAAATGTGTCAGTTTGTTTATTTTATTTGATTGTTTTTGATCAACTATCTTTTATTATGTGAAAATTGTATGAGTTTATATGAATTTATTATAATGAATTATGAGCAAATGTTATTAAGAAGTTTGTGTAAAAAACCTAAATTTGGTTATATCACAATACATTTTTTTTTTTAAAGAATGCTTTTTTATTTATTTGCATTTTTAAAGCGCTCACATAGCCCGGGGGCATTGAGGCACAGTTACAGGAGGAGCATGTCTTAGTTGCGCATTTACTATTAGCCTGTGCCAGCAGGTGCTGCAGCGCCAAACTTGTGACATGGAGCAGCAGCAGTGTGATGGGTTGGTGGTGGGCCGATCTAGGTAGGTCTAGCACTGAACTGGGGCAGCCGGCGCACCCACGCTGAGGGCGGCGCCGCGTCGGCACCCGGCCTTATGAGGCCAATATTTTTTGGGCACTGGCACTTATTTCTTTACAAATTAAGCACTGGATACATCAAAAGAGCCATGTACTGGCCATCAAAAACTAGGTGTATGTTTAGTCTGTTTGTGCCATGAACTGTTGACTACTATCACCACTAACCCGTATAGGACATACATTTCGTATGCCGGGGTACCTTCTGGGGGTGCAGGCGAACCAAATTCAAACCACTACCAATATATGGTGAGTGCAGAAGTGTAGTGCCTGAAAGGTTCACCAGGTTGCTTTTTATACAAAACCGAACCTGCATCAACATAGGTCATTTGTTGTTATTCATTTGCAAAAGATAATAACACAAATATGTTTAGACTACATACACAATAATTCACCTAACCCCAAGAGCACAAGACAAATTGCACATTCAACATATGTTCTTTTTATGTTAAAAGTCTTTACTTTGCTTTATGGCTCAATCACATACTTTATCCCCCAATTCACAGCCAGTGACTTATGTTTGAGGTCCTTAAACACAGAACCCTCCTGCCCTTCATTCCAACAATTGTCACCCTATCTGCACAACCTTTTAAATATACCTTTTGTGCTCTCTACAAGAATGGAAGGGCTAAACATTATGATTCAGTGGCCTCATTACAACTTTGCCGGTCCGGAAACAACGGTGCCGGTAAGTTTACTAGCAATGGTGTTTCCGGACCGGCAAAGTACAAGTCTGCGGGCGGGTTGCCATTCCGCCCGCCAGGTCTGCCCTGGTGGGTGGAACGGCACCCACCCGCAGACTTTCATGGAAGCACCGGCACTGTTATTAACGGTGCTGGTGCTTCCATGGTCCCCATTCCCATTGAGTCCTGCAGGACTCAATGGGAATGGGGACAACAATTATTGCCACCTGACTTACCAGACCACCGGATAGTCTAGCGGTGGTAAATCATCACAAGTCTGGCGGCAGCCTGCCGGTTTTACTAGCACGGCTACTGCCGGACTCATAATGAGGCCCAGTGTGTAACTAACCTTTGCTTAGTGAGGTCAGTCTTTACATAGCATTTAGCTAAGAGAACGAAACCATATTGAACAGCTTTTGTCACTTCGCTGAAAGGGAGTTCCTGCTTTTAATCTTATTCCACCTAAGTTTATCAGTGAAGGCCAGGCGACTAAAACATGCCCTCTACATGGACCCAGTCTTCTTCTGTCATATCAAGTTCTTATAATGACTGACAGAAAAAGCCACAAACACATTGCTAAAAGAACAGGGTTTTGATTGCAAAAAGGGATTAGTTTAGGGCTAAGAAAAATATGTATTATTATTATTATTATATTCTAACACTTGGGCCACATTATTACATGTTACTGAATCTTGTAAAAACTTGGAATAGTTATGCTATGATAAGTTATTTATAAAGCGCCTTTGCACAAGTGTTTCTAGGCACGACAAGACAAGGAAGTGAGGACAAAACAATGATCTTACTAGGCTTTGAGTCATTCAGATTGCGCAAATGTGGGAGGGAGCGAGGGAAGGAGAGAAATGCCAGGGGGGCAGGTGAGAGGGGAGAGTGCAAAGTAACTAGTAAGTGCAGCCGGGAGGTGGTCCATAAGTACAGAGAGTCCAGGGACTTTAGGGTTGCATATACAGTCTCTTAAGTGGTTGGGAGGCCAGGAGGCAGTGCAAGGTCTACCGGTTATGCTTGAGCCTGGTCACGTAAATTCAGTGGGTGGACAGGTAACCAGTAAGCGCAGCAGACAGGGACATCAGCAAGGGAGAGGGAGAGAGAAAGCGGAGGCGAAAAGTAAGATCTTGAGTTGTTTCTGGAACCTTAGGTGGTCCTGCTCAAATTTGAGAGAGGCAGGGAGGCTGTTCCAGACAGAGGCCCCCGCTGAGGACATAGATCTACCCCCTACTTGCTGCCTGGAGAAGCATCTGACCCTCAGAGAGTTGGAGGTGGATGAGCAGTGGGCTCGAGAAGGAAGATGCTAGGTAGAGAAAGTTGGATGTAGGTGTGATCCCTGGCCCCAGAAAGCCTTGTGGACGAGGCAGAGGGTCTTGAACTTGATCCTTGCAGCCATAGGGGGCCATTGGTGAGATTTCAGGGCTCGAGAGGTACGATCCCTGGGCTTGAGGCCAAGGACAAATCGTGCAGGCCTGTTCTGGAGGGCTCTGGAGACAGTGAGCTTCTGTGGGAAAGTGACAAAAGGAAGAATATCTCTGAAGAGGTGCAACTGATAGTGTGAATTCTTAGAAACATCAGAGATGTGAGGAGAGAAGGAGAGGGTGGAGATGAAGATGACCCCAAGGTTCTTAGCCTCACTGGAAGGAGCAGGTAGAGGGCCCAGGGAGGCCGGCCACAGTGAGAGAGGGAAGGCGGGAGCAGGAGTCCCAATGAGGAGGATCTCATTCTTACTGGCATTAAGGCAGAGATCATTGGAGGCACACTATGCCTGAATAGCGGACAGTCTGGTATGCGAGAAGGAGCAGTAGAGGCTGTGGGGAGCCTGAAGTAGATCTGGGTGTCATCCGCATAACACTGAACGATAGAACAGAAGGTAGAGATGTGGTGGGTCAGAGGTGCCAAGTAGTGGTTAAATATCCTGGGAGAGACGTTAGACCCCTGGGGAACACCACAAGTAGAGAGACATAGAGATAGATAAGAGGAAAGACCCAAGTTGGAAAAGGGAGGGTCGATCAGTGAGAAAGGAGGCCCTGACTACAAGCATCCTTTTATGGTGCAGACAGATGCCTCTGACACTGTGTAAGGTGCCGTTCTATCACAGCTGGATGAGAAAGGCAGAGAGCTCCCTATTAGATTAATCAGTCGCCAGCTTAAGGGCAGAGAGCTCAGGTGGGCCAATGTGGAAAAATAATGGGTTTCCATCATGTGGGCCCTTAGGAAGCTGAGGCCCTACCTCTATGGGACCCACTTCACTGTGCAGACTGACCATAGACCCTTAAAGTGGCTGATGAACATGAAGGGTGAGAATTCTAAGTTGCTCTGGTTGTCCATTAGTCTTCAAGGCTTTGGCTTCAATATTGGGCACTGGCCAGATGTCTATCATAGCAATGCTGATGGGATGTATATTTCTTCACAATAAGCAGTATATTCACCATGACCACATATTCTTTGGCAAACAATTTTGTTTGCAAATCTTTTTAATTCTTTAGCCAATCTCATATGATCTCTTTATATTTAAAATCTTAAACATTGATTAAAATGGGAAGAAGCTGTAACCACTTTACTTTCCATAAGATCTCATCAAAAAAAGCTGCCCTGTGGCCCACATCTCACTTCTCCGGCCGTGTCTCCTTCTATATAATATGTAATGAATTATCCATGGCATTCATGATTTTGATAAATAAAATCCCTTGTCTCATACGCGCCAGGGCAGATACAGATTTGCTTAATTCTGACACACTGTATAGAGGTTACTTTTGGCAAGCCACGGATTGGCTGCCAATAGTTCCTTTCACCTCTCTTAGCTAATTATCTGTATGTCCCATTCTTGCTTCAACGTCATGTAAAAATATAGGGTACATTCTGGAGCAGCCAATCAGGTTCCTTGGTTCGTGGGCTTAATATCCCAAACTCCACTCCGTAGCCTGACTTACCTGATTGTGGCGGTTGCGACACCCTCTGCCGCCGCTGCTTCTCACATTCTCCTTTTGCTGGCAGCAACTGAACTATAAGAGGTGATTCATAAGGACCCCCCCCTTCCATCTCTGTGGTGACCACCTCGGAAAGAGCCTGCTATCCGCACCCCAGGTTACCGCTTTGGCAACCTGGGTGCTAATGATGTTAATAACCCATTAAACACCCTTGCTTCGCTTGGGCGTTTAATTCAGGCTGTCGAGCGTTACCCCCGGTTTAGCCCGTGGAACCGGTTACTAACCCCATGATTTTAGACATTTAACAATTTACTTCCAAATTATGTTACTTTGAAAATTCCACCATATCTTTGAGACTTCTCTAGAGATGGCTCTACATATGTTCAAAAATAATTTCATTGTCGGCATTGGCCACCGAATGGATATGTATGGAACCGATTTCCTGTAGAAAGATTTTCTGTCTTTCTAGCTCCCTTCCCAAATCAGCCGCGTACCGAGTGAACAATAAAGGTGCTGGTATGAAGCCATGTTAAGGTCATGCTTGGCCTTTACACAGTCTAATGCTCACCTTTTACATTTTTATTTAACAGCCCCAAGAATTTGAAAATGCTGGTGTCTATATTCCAATTTCTCAATGTATTCCACATTACGCCCCCTACATACGTGATCGAATGCTAAGGAATAATATACAAATCCTGCATAAAGAGGCATATTTCCTAGTTTTAATGGAGACGGCTCATTAGTTTTTAGTATAAATAGTAAGTCCTGCATGAAAACCTGTTTACAAGGGTGACAAGATATTTGTACTAGCAAATTGTGGCCTCAGAAATATTCTTTTGATTTTTTATAGTGTTTTACACAATAATACGTTTGCAGAAGAGTTACTAGCTGAGCATCCTCCATTAGCAAAGATGGCTGTACAGCACCATTTGAAACCTGTACAGTTTTGCTTGCCCTGCCCACGTGATATAGACCACCACCTCTCGTGGATCTTGAACGTACTCGTAATACGGGTTGATAATGCCCCTAGTTCCGACGTAACCCCTATTCTGGTTCTGGGGCAGTTTATCATGAATAGACATGTGGTGTGTTTTTGTGCACACTTGTGCCTTGGACTGAGGCTTACATCGCACCTGTACTGCTGTATGGGCTCTTATGTGCATGGCACTGTGGCAGGGCTGAGAACCACACACACCTGCTCCCCACCTACACAACTTCCAGTCTCCCTACGTCCATGTTAATCAGGTCAGGGGGGGTCTCAAGTAATGTTCATACCATGCCACTGCACTTCAAAACTGTATCACCCATCCACCCATCATCTCTTCAGTCCCTCGTCACCCACACAGATCAGAGGTACCAGGGGCATCAGGGGTACCGGCAGAGCAGCAGCCGAGGAAGATGCTGTAATATTATTCCTTCCAAATACTCCCAACACACAGGAGCCTGCTCCCTGCTTCCACCCACACAGATCACGGGGACCAGCAGAGCAGCACCACAGGAAGATGCTGTAATGTTATTCCTTCCAAATACTCCCAACACACAGGAGCCTGCTCCCTGCTTCCACCCACACAGATCAGGGATACAAGCAGAGCAGCAGCACAGGAGGATGCTGTATATTGTTCCTTCCAAATACTCCCAACACACAGGAGCCTGCTCCCTGCTTCCACCCACACAGACCAGGGCTACCAGCAGAGCAGCACCAGAGGAAGATGCTGTAATATTATTTCTTCCAAATACTCCCAACACACAGGAGCCTGCTCCCTGCTTCTGCTCACACAGACCAGGGGTACCACCAGGGCTATTGCAGAGCAGCACCGCAGGAAGATGCTGTAATATTATTCCTTCCAAATAGTCCCAACACACAGGCGCCTGCTCCTTGCGTCCACCCACACGGATCAGGGGTACCAGCAGAGCAGCACCGCATGAAGATGCTGTAATATTATTCCTTCCAAATACTCCCAACACACAGGAGCCTGCTCCCTGCTTCCACCCACACAGATTAGGGCTACCAGCAGAGCAGCACCACAGGAAGATGCTGTAATATTATTCCTTCCAAACACTCCCAACACAAAGGAGCCTGCTCCCTGCTTCCACCCACACAGATGAGGGGTACGAGCAGAGCATCAGCACAGGAGGATGCTGTAATATTATTCCTTCCAAATACTCCCAACACACAGAAGCCTGCCCCCTGCTTCCACCCACACAGACCAGGGCTACCAGCAAGGCAGCACCACAGGAAGATGCTGTAATATTATTCCTTCCAAATTCTCCCAACACACAGGAAGCTGCTACCTGCTTCTACCCACACAGACCAGGGCTACCAGCAGAGCAGCACCACAGGAAGATGCTGTCATATTATTCCTTCCAAATACTCCCAACACACAGGATCCTGCTCCCTGCTTCCACCCTCACAGATCAGGGGGACCAGGAGAGCAGCACCACAGGAAGATGCTGTAATATTATTCCTTCCAAATACTCCCAATGCACAGGAGCCTGCTCCCTGCTTCCACCCACACAGACCAGGGATACAGCAGAGCAGCACCAAAGGAAAATGCTGTAATATTATTCCTTCCAAATACTCCCAACACACAGGAGCTTGCTCCCTGCTTCCACCCACACAGACCAGAGTTACCAGCAGAACAGCACCACAGGATGATGCTGTCATATTAAAATACTCCCAACGCACAGGAGCCTGCTCCCTGCTTCCACCCACAGATCATGGGTACCAGCAGAGCAGCACCACTGGAAAATGCTGTAATATTATTCCTTCCAAATACTCCCAACACACAGGAGCCTGCTCCCTGCTTCCACTAACACAGATCAGGGGTACCAGCAGAGCAGCACTGCAGGAAAATGCTGTAATATTATTCCTTCCAAATACTCCCAACACACAGGAGCCTGCTACCTGCTTCCACCCACACAGACCGAGGCTACCAGCAGAGCAGCACCGCAGGAAAATGTTGTAATATTCCTTCCAAATACTCCCAATGCACAGGAGCCTGCTCCCTGCTTCCACCCACACAAACCAGGGGTACCAGCAGAGCAGCACCACGGGACGATGCTGTAATATTATTTCTTTCTATTACACCCAACACACAGGAGCCTGCTCCCTGCTTCCACCCACACAGACCAGGGCTATTGCAGAGCAGCAACGCAGGAAGATGCTGTAATATTATTCCTTCTAAATAGTCCCAACACACAGGCGCCTGCTCCTTGCGTCCACCCACACAGATCAGGGGGACCAGCAGAGCAGCACCACAGGAAGATGCTGTCATATTATTCTTTCCAAATACTCCCAACACACAGGATCCTGCTCCCTGCTTCCACCCACACAGATCAGGGGGACCAGGAGAGCAGCAGAACAGGAGGATGCTGTAATATGATTCCTCCCAAATACTCCCAACACACAGGATCCTGCTCCCTGCTTTAACCGACACAGATCAGGGGTACAAGCAGAGCAGCAGCACAGGAGGATGCTGTAATATTATTCCTTCCAAATACTCCCAACACACATGAGCCTGCTCCCTGCTTCCACCCACACAGATCAGGGGTACCAGCAGAGTAGTACCACAGGAATATGCTGTAATATTATTCCTTCCAAATACTCCCAACACACAGGAGCCTGCTCCCTGCTTCCACTAACACATATCAGGGTTACCAGCAGAGCAGCACCGCAGGAAAATGCTGTAATATTATTCCTTCCAAATACTCCCAACACACAGGAGCCTGCTACCTGCTTCCACCCACACAGGCCAAGGCTACCAGCAGAGCAGCACCGCAGGAAAATGTTGTAATATTATTCCTTCCAAATACCCCCAACACACAGGAGCCTGCTCCCTGCTTCCACCCACACAAATTAGTGGTACCAGGCATGTCAGGACTGCCAGCAGAGCAGCACCACAGGAACATGCTGTAATATTATTCCTTCCAAATACTCACAACACACAGGAGCCTGCTCCCTGCTTCCACCCACAGGAATCAGGGGTACCAGCAGAGCAGCACCACAGGAGGATGTTGTAATATTATTCCTTCCAAATAAACCCAACAAACAGGAGCCTGCTCCCTGCTTCCACTCACACAGACCAGAGATACCAGCAGAGCAGCACCACAGGAAGATGCTGTAATATTATTCCTTCTAAAATACTCCAAACAGACAGAAGCCTGCTTCCTGCTTCTACCCACACAGACCAGAGTTACTAGCAGAGCAAAAACAAAAAAACAAGAACAGAGTAACGAGTGCAGTTCTGCTGGCCACCTTCTAGTGGCCCCTCTGTCCTTCCAGGACCAAGCGGAGGCGACTTGCAAAAGATCTTCTGCAACTAAGACTCAAAAAGCCATTGATCTCCAAGAAAAAAGAGACATTCCCCTTACAATGAACAACTGTGCCATCGGGGAGGACATGATCTTGCTCACAGTGGAATCTGGGAGCAATGTCAGTCCAGGGACTACTCTGAAGGAAGATCTGAACAAAGACCTCTCTATTTTTGAACACCCTAAACCCAAACCTAAAGAAGTATTGGATGACAGACGACAAACTACGCTCCGTCTATCCGTGCTGGAAGAAACAAGAACTGTTGTGGACAGAAATATCAAAAATGGACTCCAGATACCTGCGCCGAGAATAGCACATCTCCCTCCAGCTGAAAAGAGAAACCTCGAGGAAACCCTCACGCAGAGGAAACATTTGACCTCAAGAGTAATCCCCGCCAACTCCCCAATATCTGTGGAAGACCTCTTAGCTGACAAGGATCTCATGAACATAAGTCAGCATCTCTCTGCCGAGCTGGCTAATGCAGAATGTGTAAACGCTACAGAGAAATCAAAAGAGGCTTCCAACCCACTCATGATTCCAAGGACGGAATATACCCTCAACAGGTCTGTTCCAGACATGGAATTTACAACCACTTTTCGTACCTTGGAAGACAGGTGTAAAAAACTGGAGCCAGAAATAAATAGGGGCCTGCAAAAGACCATCTCCTCCGAATCAAAAAAAGAGGAAGCCAAAAACAGGCCAAGAAAAAGCTACGCCAGCACGAAAACATCTTTGACGCGAGCTAAAGCTTCACCCAAATGGAAATCTATACCAAGCGAGAAAAACAACACTGTAAACAGCTCCCAAAGTTCTAGATCGAAAACCCCAAGAAAACGACCTGACCAGTCAGAAAACTGGGTCTCTCATAACTATTGTAGACTAGAAGGGGAAAAAAATCAGAAAAACAAAGAATCGCCAAACAGCACAGACAGAAGAGTGCGAAGCAAACAAACTTTCACATTGGAACAAATAACAGACAATCAAGAAGACCTCATATTGAATAGGAGAACTGTGCTAAAACTCCTAAATTGCATTCCAAATCTGTGACTTTTAAGGACAGAAGACCTCAAACTAGTCGAACCAGATCATGAGAGCCGCAAAGCGATATCCTATTTGCATATAGTCTCCCCTGCTCTGAAAACAATGATAAAAGGCGCAGCGGAAATCTTCTGAGGTTGGGGTACAACTTAATTGAGGTAAGAGACGAAGTGCTTCCTTTGGATTATATAGACCAAGAAAGAAAACGGGAAAAGCAGCTTAGCTACCGTAAACTTAAATCCTGCTTCGTGTCAAGAACAGATGAGCTGTATAGAACTAGAAGATCCAGAGACAACAGTAGCTATACTAGCCCTAAGAACAAAAGAAGTGCCCACAGAACACAAAGTGGACAAACAGAACGTCAACAGGACAGCAAAAAGATGACAGAAAAGCTGCTGGTCATTCTTGAATGCCCACTTGTGACAGGTAGACTCCCGAGTGACCTGATGCCAAAACTAAAAAAAACTATTACACAAGATCTTTCAGCTACAATCTCAGAACTCACGGAAAAGGATACTGCACTTGCTCCATTGAAACAACTGTTGGCTTGGATACCAAAGGCATAAACATCACATTCAAGAAAATAGCAATGCGCTACTCCTCACCGCCAAAGTATAGAGATAGATCACAAGGACAAATGCAAAGCAACGCAAATGGTGTTGAGGTTGGGATCCTGGAATACGAGAGGCTACCAACACCTGACAGTTACTGGTGGTGTAGATTTGGGAGCTTTTGATATTCTTTGCCTCCAAGAAACTTGGCTGGTTGAAAAGCCAACCCTAGACCGATATATTACCTTGCAATGTCACCTGCCGTAAAAGGGTAAAAAGGCGGCCCCTCCTCTGGCCTAATATCTGCCGTCCGCACTGGCGGTGGCATCCACATGCAAGAGATTCTTTCAGTCAAAAGATCCCTTCCGGCAATACTCGTAAACTAGGAACAACTTAACACACAATCAGGCAGAAAGGACCTTACACTAGTAGTAATCATAAATACCTACTGGAATCCTCAAGCGATCACAAACAAAAACTACCTTTGGATGATGGAAAAAATAATAGATGAAGGCTATGTTGAACATCAAGTGACACACTTATCTGCAGAGATCTAAATACAACATGCAAAATGCAAGACCAATCTCGTGCAGGAAACAGAAAAAAGTCTCCATCTGAGGAGAGAGGTGCCTATTGGTCAGAACTCATGGTTTCAAGAGAACTTTTTAATCTAGATAAACTGTTCAACCTGCCTGACCTGAACCCAATCTGGGAAAGAGAAGATTCCTCGGTGACAAGATTCCTCGGTGACAATCGACTACATCTTTGCATCACGTGCCATACTGTCGTCAATAACCTCCTTTGAGGTGATAAAGACCTAATCTAATGATCACAAACCTCTGACTACTGCATGGACGATGTCAACCACCCAGAAACTATAACAAGTGCTCAAATCGAAACCAACAATTGAGGAAACCGCCTTAAATTGAGCGCTAAGCACATCACAGATCTAACGAGAAACTATAAAGCCCTAGGAGACGAGAGGGAACTCGATGAGAAACCCCTACAAATCGACTACCAACCATTGTTAATGACATACAAAATCATTGTGAACAAATCAAACTTGTCATCAAAACTTAAAAAACACAAATTCGATAAAACTCCGGTGGAAAAAAGACATGCACTCTGTAAAATCAATAGAATGGCGTCAAGGCATGAGTCCAAAATTTACAGAGACATGCTGTATGAAGCAACAAAGAAATATAATTCCTGGATTAAAGGCTATTGGTGAATATTGTACAAGCAAGATTCAGAGGAAATCCTGAAGACGGTGAGTGGCCAAAATTCTCGTGAATTTTGGTCTCTGATAAGATCAACAGAATCTTCAACTGACAACGCTCTCCTAAATAGTATAGGAGAAGCTACCTGGGTGAAGTATTTCAAAACTCTATTTCAATTGCCACCTAGCAACTACCTTCTAAAGCAAGATGAAAACAATACACCTTGGGCTGATCTACATGACAGAGATACCTTTGAAGACTCTATTCGCAAACTCAAAACATCAAGAACCCCGGGCCCTGATGGGATAACTAACATCAATTTAAAGAATCACCCAAAAGAGTGGGTAACTTTTATCAGCATGGTCTTTAAAAGATGTACAGAGTCCAAGTCCATACCATCATCTTGGACATCATCGATAGTGGTACCTATCTTTAAGAAGGGCAGCAAAGAAGAACTGAGAAATGACTGCCCGATTGCATTACTAGATGTAATCGGAAAGGTCTTCGGCTCCCTACTACTAACTCGGTTTCAATCTTGGGCTAAGAACTTCGAGTGTGCTGATCCCTTCCAGACAGGATTCATGAAAAATATGGGAACCTCGGCTAACATCATTCTTCTGTGTTCCATAAAAAGCAAGATCATGGAAGGGAGCCCAAGGGCTTTCCTCGCATTTATCAACCTGGCTCAAGCGTTTGACCAGGTCGACCGAGTGAAACTCTGGGACAAACTTTCATCCTGGAGCTGTCTGCCAGAAACCTTAGAACCGATAAAAGCTCTCTATTCAGAAACAAAAATGAGAGTGCGACTGAGCCAACAAGGTTTACTATCAGATGAGATACCTACCACAAGAAGGGTAAAACAAGGCTGCCCACTCGCTCCAGCACTTTTTATAACAGATCTTGGGGACTTTAAAGATACAGAGAAAAGCGTGAGATTGTTTCCGCCAAAAATTGAACAAACAAAACTATCCCGACTTTTGTATGCAGACGATATGATCCTATTAGATCATACGGCAATCGGCCTACAGAGAAAACTCGACAATCTTTCCAAATACATCTGCTCTAACAACTTGGAAATGAACAAGGGAAAGACAAAAGTCATGTTGTTGGTAAAATCAAGAAAGAGAAGCAAAAAACTAAGATGGCATTTGGAGGGTTCTCATTTCGAAAAAGTAACAGAATTCAAGAACCTAGAATTTAGTGGAAAACTCGCATCGCAAACTCGAGCCGTGGACATACAATTCGCCCATTATTCCCTCCTACCAGTTATCAAATTATACAGAGCAAAGGTGGTACCAGCCCTAACATATGAGACAGAAGCGATGCAGAAACATACCAAAGAAAACATGGCTGAAACTGGAAGGCTACTTTTGGAGAACTGGCCAAACTTGCCAAAGTCAACCCCCATGGCCTCGATCAGACACGCTTGCTCTCGCTTAAAGCAACGACTGAGTGCAACAGCATAATGCTCTACAGGAAAACATTGCTTCTGGATGGCCCTGTGATATACAACTTGATAAATATGGAGACCACAGTAGGTCGTTGCAAAGTGCTAAACGCATGGGCAGAAGAAAACAAAGAAAAGTTAGCTACGATACATAGCACTGAAGAAGAATTGATCCAAAATCCGTCAAAGGTAAAAAGGAACATGGAAGAGCTTGATTGGATTTACACCTTAGAAACAGCAGCAAAGAACAAATTAACAACTCATCTCCCGACGAACACAAAAAAGCTAAACCAGACCCAGGAATTCTTTAAGAAATTTCCAAATAGAGCACTGAGAAACATTTTCCTAAGAGCCTGTTGAACACTTCTGGAAACAAACAAAATCCTGGTGGTCAGAGGCCTCTCAAATTCGAGTAAATGCAGACTCTGCAAGAACCAAGCACAGACCGAAACAATAAGGCATCTTCTGCTGTCATGTCCGGGAACACTAACTATTAGTAGGACATATTTAAAACATCTTCTCTCCTCATCACCTTTGTGTGAGGAAGACACTTGTTGGACACGCCTTATAAACGGAGAAAAGACCTCATGGCTAATAGCGACAACAAAAATCCTCCAAAACGCACTTGAATAAATTGTATGAAGCAATGTCTCTGTTTAAGGTAGACCTTAAGGACCCTCCCCCCTACACTGGGAAACTATTAACTTTTAATATTTTTCTTTCTACTTTGATACACAAAGATTGATAAGCTATACCTTGTAAAAATCGCTAATGTGATTTAAACAAGTAATAACAAAAAAAATGTTTTAAATAATCAATAACTGTGATATCATAGGCAGGAGTTTAGCACTTTCTCTAATTTCCTTGTGTCATATAAGAATTAAGGGAAGCAGAAAAAGCCCAGTACTCCGGCCACATAGAACAGTAGCTTCCCTGACAGTGCATGAGCTATGATTCTGGGTGTTTGTGAAAGCTTTGCCTCTGGTGCTGCCATTGCCACACTGCATTTGACTGCACAGGAGCAGTGATTATGGCTGTTTGTGAAATCTTTGGCTCTGGTACTGCCACAGGCCACACTGCTTGTCAACACACAGTAGCTGTGATTCTAGCTGTTTGTAAAAGCTTTGGCTCTGGTGCTGCCACCGGCCGCACTTCATTTGACTGAGTAGGAGCTGTGATTCTAGCTGTTTGGGAAAGCCTTAGCTCTGGTATTGCCACCGGCCACTCTGCATTTGACTGCACAGGAACCGTTTAGGAAACTATAACAATATACAAAAGGAAAGAACTATACCAAGTCTCCAGATCAACAGACTCTCTCTATTATGAATCATAGAACATAATGCTGAAAAAATTGGCTTGTTCCACATGTGTCATAAAAATATGAACATACTTTAATCTGACAGATATGTGTTCAGATGTTTGGGAACTCTCATGGCGATGGTCAGGGGGTATTCGTTGGTGGTGCACTTCTTTCTCCTTGGGGTGGCTAACTTTATTTTTGCTGTTGTATATAAATCCCTCATGGCTTCCCTCCCCACCCCCTGCACTGCTGGTCCCTGGGGACAGCACATGGAGCGTGAAAACGACACGGGGCCATAGACATCATCACATTATGATTGGGCAGCTATCAGTCATGGGGTATATTCCACCTCCGGTACCTAATGGCATCATAAACTCGCGCTCTACTTTCATTGTCTATCAGATTTCCCTCAGAGCCTCTGGATGGAATATAGTCCCATATCTGAAAGCTACCCATCAATGATTATATTGTTTCCCAGTGAATATCTCGTTTTAGAAAAAAACTGCACTGAACAGTGAAAGTGAAATTCATGCCCAGGTCTCATCTGTTTAGGTATGGGGGACGGGGGCAAATACGACTATGTTTTTACTCGATATTGTACATGTAAGTCTGTGTCGAATTCCCCCAACAAGTCAATTTTTTCCATGTCTCTCTCCTGATTGGTGAAGACTCAGAAGCGTGGGATCACCAGTGAGTGTGTGAGCGGGGCGTAAAATGGGGGTTAGCAGCTCTGTGGTAGATCTATTGATTTTTAGGCTGTACCATGACATAAAATAATAAAGGGTACCTCTGCTTCTTTCAACAGAAAACAAGCAGCCATCAAAGGATGCATGCTGGGGAGAAGTCGTATGAGTGCACGGAATGTGATGAACACATTAATCACACCTCAAAGCTGAGAAGGCATCAGAGATCCCACACAGTGGAAAGAGCTTTCAAGTGCTCAGAAAGTGATAAAAGCTTCACTAACAGCTCATATCTGCTGCAGCATCAGAATATCCATAGTGGGGAGAGACGATACCAGTGCTCAGAGTCTGGTAAAAACATCACTCAGAGCTCAAATCCGCACCTGCATAAGACGATCCATACTGGGGGGGGGGGCATACCAGTGTACAGAGTGTGATAAAAGCTTCACTCACAGCTCTGCTCTGTGCAGGCATCAGATGATCCATACTGGGGCGCAACCATACCAATGTACAGAGTGTGATAAAAGCTTCACTTAGAAGTCACATCTGCACCTGCATCAGCATATCCATACTGGGGTGCGACCATATCAGTGTACAGAGTGTGAGAAAAGCTTCAGTAACAGCTCACATCTGCACTGGCATCGGAAGAGCCATACTGGGGTGCAACCTCACCAGTGTACAGAGTGTGAGAAAAGCTTCACTAACAGCTCACACCTGCAGCAGCATCAGAGGATCCATACTGAGAAGCGGCCATACCAGTGTACAGAGTGTGAGAAAAGCTTCACTAACAGCTCACATCTGCAGGAGCATCAGAGGATCCATACTGGGGTGAGACCATACCAGTGTACGGAGTGTGAGAAAAGCTTCACTCAGAGCTCAGATATGTGCAGGCATCAGATAATACATACTGGGGTGCGACTGTACCAGTGTACAGAGTGTGAGAATAGCTTTGCTCAGAAGTCACATCTGTACCTGCATCACAGATCCATATGGGGGAGTGACCCTACCAGTGTACTGAGTGTGATAAAAGCTTCATTTGTAGCTCATATCTGCACCAGCATCAGAAGATTCATATTGGGGTGCAACCATACCATTGTACAGAGTGTGGGCAAAGCTTCACTCAGAGCTCCAATCTAAAGCAGCATCAGAGGATCCATACTAGGGAGCGGCCCTACTAGTGTACATAGTATGATAAAAGCTTCACTCGGAGCTCAGATCTGCAGCAGCATCAGAGGATCCAGATATGAGCCGGTCAAGTGGCACAGCGAGTAGAGCGCCCGCTTTGACACCCGTGCAGAGCCTGTTAACGCAGGTTCGAATCCCGGCGGGGCCAAACTCAGCCTTTCATCCTTCCGAGGTCGATAAATGAGCACCACACACCGTGGGTAATAATAAGCAGCGCTCAGATACCTGAGGGTTTGTAGCGCTATATAAAAGCCTAATTATTATTATTATTATTATTATACTGGGGTGCGACCATACCAGTGTACAGAGTGTGAGAAAAGCTTCACTCAGCACTCACATCTGCAGATGCATCAGAAGACCCATACCGGGGAGCGACCATACCAGTGCTTAGAGTGTGAGAAAAGCTTCACTCATAAATCTTACCTGTACAGGCATCAGAAGAGCCATACGGGGTGGCGACCATACAAGTGTACAGAGTGTGAGAAAAGCTTCACTCATAAGTCAGACCTGTACAGGCATCAGAAGATCCATACTGGGAAGCGACTATACCAGTGTATAGAGTGTGATAAAAGCTTCACTCAGAGTTCACATCTGCACACTCATCAGAAGACCCATACTAGGGAGAAAACATACTAGTGCTCAGAGTATGAAAAGCTTCACTTGTATCTCGGTTCTGATTGTGCAGCCCTTTCAGTGCACAGAATGCAAGAAAAGCTTCTGTGTCCCATCTGCCCTGAGCAGTTATTAGAGGATCCCCTATGGGGTGAAGCCCTATGGGTGTACAGAATGTGGTAAGCACTTCAATTGTGCATTAAACCTGATGGCTCATAAGCTCTCCCAGAAAAGCTTCACCTTTTGAACATGTCTTTACAGGCATCAGAGGTGCTGTACTGGGAGCGACCACACCAGTGTACAGAGTGTGAGAAACACTTAACTTAGAGTTCACATCTGTATAGCCATTGAATGTGCCACACTAGAGACTGACGATACTAGTGTACAGAGTGTGAGAAGCTTCATTCATATAGTTAGCAAAGGAAATCCATGACAACAGTGCATTATTTATTGCAAATAAAAGCACGAGATATTTTGAAAAGGAAAACATTTGACTTCTTAAAAATTCCCCAAGTGCTTCATCTGAAGGCTAGAGGTGATTATAAAGATCAAAAAGTGGAATTCCCTTCCAACCAGTGTTGCCGATCCTAGTGCCATATGGTGTTCATATGAAAGGGCCACCTCTAGTCTTGCTTCCTTTTTTACCAAAAATCATTAAGCAGTGTTTCCAATCCAATTAAAGAGGGAGTCTTGGCTCGACAAGGATTGCATGAAGAAACAAATGAACTAGTTGCAGCAGTAGAAATCTGAAATTATATTGATAATTATGCAGTTAGAAACCTGTGAATAGAAGATAAGTTTCTAATAAAGGGAAAAAACTCAAAAAGTCAGAAGACAGTGGAAAGCAATATTAATGACCTCTAATTCCTAGTAATCAAGGACTTTCTGGGTTCTAGTATTCAAAGGCACCTACTGCAAGGAACAGCTATTGCCTTCAACAATAACTAAAAATACATGGTACAATAATTTCTCAATTCTCTACCTAGAGGACCGAGAGCCCTTGGGTACTAACAATGATGATTTGAGGAGCCTTTACGGCTCTACAGAATATTGCCTGTCCTTGGAATTTACTCTTTCAGAGTTTCTTGCTGCAATTAACCAGTTGACCTCTATAAAGAAGAACCAACTGGCTGTGGCCCTTATTAACTACTACTTTTTAATCCCATAACATATGTATGGAATACCCCTGACTCAGATAAACTCACTGCAATTGTTCTAGTTTATAAGAAGGGGGGGGCGAGACCTACCTCATAATTACAGGCCAATTTCATTGCTGAATACCGAGAGTGAAATGTATAGGAATCCCTGTTACTTACATCAGGAGATTGGATTAATGACACATCAGCCATCTTTAATGAGGTTTTATCAGTGGGACAAGCACACAAGTGTTTAGGCTTATTTTAATTATGAATACATATATTTCATTAAAAAGGGGTTGCAAGATATGAGCTCTGGAGAGCATTGTTAATAAAGAACGTTACACTGTCTTTATTGAAAGCCATAAGGGAGCTACATGATGGCAGCATGGCACATGTCAGATGGGGCCCAGATGGGGAAAGCACTAAACTCTTTTCCCTTGGTAAGGGTGTTACACAAGGGTGTATTCTAGCCTCCACTTTGTTTAATGTGTTCTTCAGTGGGGTGCTGGGTAATACCATCTCACATACACATCTGGCATTCACAGCATAGGGTGAAAAGATTGTCATGCAAATGTTTGAAGATGATGGTGTCCTCATTTCCTGCATCCCAAGTGGCGTGATTAGTTTGTCAACTAAGACAATTATCACAGATAAGACCAAATTGTTGAGGTGTAGGGAAACCTCTAGATCTTGTTCCCGCATGCAACTATGTATAGGGGAAACTAGACTCGAGGAAGTCCCTTTCTTAGATTACCTTGGAATCAGGTTTGGGTGAAACACAAATTAGCAAAACCCTATTGATCAACCCAACCCGATCCTAAGGAAAAGGAGCAGTGCAATCTTGAAGTATGCCAAATCATTTGGTAACATTATTCTCCTCTTGGCTTTGATAATCTATCAAATGCAGACCCTGCCAGTGGTGATGCTCGGTGCAGAATTTTGGGGGCACTGCAACATCTCTAGATTGAGCGTTATTGATAACTCTTTTATAATAAAGCTGCTCATAGCCGTCCCTCACCGCACACCAAATATTCTGCGACACCATGATGCCGTCAATACCGGCATCGCGGATCACCCGTTAATAGGAAACCGCTGTGTTCCCAACTGCCACAGGTGCACACAATCAGCACAGGTGGAGGCATTGGAGCCAGGCCGTGCACAAAAGGAGCACACCCACACACCACACCCCTTTCAAGAACAAAATGATATCACTTGCAATCGCCATACTGGAGCTGGAGGACGTGCCTGCACTGCTACTCCTTGAGCATGCAGTACAACAGGCAACACAGAGGAGACGCAGGTGGAGAAGGAGGGTGAGACTGGGCCAGCAAATCCCACCAGTGCAGGCAGTTGTTCCCCAAAGGCAGCCACCAATTCCATGTATAAGGGCCAATCCATTCACTTTAACCCCAGCACAGATCCACACCCTGTACCGCCTGGACAGGGACACCATCACCAACTTAGTGGAATTAATACATGAAGACTTGGTCTGCCTGATCAACATCCACACTGCCATCCCCCCTCTGCTGAAGGTGGCATCTGTGCTTCACTTCCTGGCCACAGGCACCTACCAGCACACAGTGGGGCAGCTGCATGGCATCTCACAATCCTGTTTCTCTGGTGTGCTAAACCAAGTGCTGGATGCACTCCTAAATCACGCAAGGGCCTACATATCCCTACCACGGACACCACAAGACGTGAATGACACCAAAGTAGCATTCCATTCACTGGCAGGCACGCCCAATGTAATTGGTGCCCTCAACTGCACCCACATGGAGTTGGTACTCCCACATGCCGTGGAGGTGGTGTACCACACTCGGAAGCTATACCACTCCATCAATGTGCAGATGGTGTGTGATGCCAGCAAGATGATAACACATTGCTGTGCCAGATACCCAGGATCCATGCATGATGCTATGGTGATGCGGAACTCCTCACTACCCCGCTACATGGAAGGAGATGTCGTATGACGTGGCTGGCTGCTGGGTGAGTCTGCCCTCTGAGCCATGGGAGAGTGTTGGGGGGTGTACATGCATACGCAAGGAGACTGCCCTCTGGGCCATGGGAGAGTGTTGGGGGGTGTACATGCATACGCAAGGAGACTGCCGTCTGGGCCATGGGAGAGTGTTGGGGGGGTGTACGTGCATACGCAAGGAGACTGCCGTCTGGGCCATGGGAGAGTGTTGGGGGGTGTACGTGCATACGCAAGGAGACTGCCGTCTGGGCCATGGGAGTGCCCTCAATGGGGTGTCTGGACACTGTCCATGCTGCCAAAGACCGTGCCCATAATCAACCAAATATGATGCATGACACAGACAATGGAGTCTGACGCACTCTGGCCTCACACCAATGTGTAAATGTCACACACACAATCAGCACACACCCTTGAACATGTCCACCGGACATTACCTGACCATGCCTTCCACACCACAACGCACCATCACATGTCCACGAAGCTGAAAACACATGACCGCATTGAAGAACCTCACAGTACAAGCATCCATGAGTGCGCAGTATCAATTTCACCTCAGGTAATTCCGCTGCTGTCACTGCCCCTCCTCGACAGCAACACTGCATGACACCATGGCAACATGTGCAGATGAACAAAAATGGTAGTACACATGCAACAAGGATGCATCAAATAGAACCCATCAAGTAGTGAGCAATACCTACATGGGTGCAGTAGGCGTGGGAATTGCCCACAGCACATGAGTACCAGCATGCAAGTCGACACCATGCATCATCTAAGGTACTCAACCCAACCCTGCGGACACTACCAACCTTCATTTTCCATTGTGATGAGTGTGTAGACGTCGAGGTTCACGTGCATGGCATCTACAATGACCCATATGCATCACAATCTGAACAAGCAATATCATGTACTACAGCCGCCTAATGCATCAAACATTGCCCAACATGCATTTGGACTCATCCCCTGCCACACAGCCCGTACATCATGGACCTTGTCAATCCATCTGGCTGGCTGGTGGTTCCAATGTTAATGCCCGTAAGTCGTGTATGTAACCCAAGACCAGCACCATGGATTGGCAAGTAGTGTACAGGGCAGATAGTTGTACAGATGTGAAGTCAATAGCTGCCATTGACTGAATACTGTATGTGAACATGAACGATGTACAGGGCGAGCACAAATGGAAATAGATCAGTATCCTTACACATACCTTCTTCTGCTCCCATGCAGGTGATTCTGGCTATCCCCTGAAGGTGTGGCTCCTCACCCTTGTCAGGAATCTGCAAAACAGGCATGAAGAGGACTTCAATCGTGCCCATACACACACGCGTGTGGTCATTGAGCAGACTTTTGGCCTGTTGAAGGCACGGTTTTACTGCCTCAGCAGGTCGGGTGGCGCACTCATTTACGGGCCTGAGAAGGTGGGCAAAATCATCATGGTATGTGCCATGCTGCACAACATGTGTATCCGGCGGAACATACTTCTGCCACTTGACATGGACCAGCCACCACCAGATGAAGTTGAAGAAGAGGAAGTAGATGTTGGGCATCGCCAGGATGTGATACACTTGAAGGACGTGCTGTGCACCAATCGGTCATAGCCCAAATCATTCTGATGTACTGGGATGTAGAGGGTGCCATGTATGTGGGACTCTGGGCGCTGGGTGTGGGGGTATATGGGCACAGTGCACTATAAAGCAATAAATTGACACACACCAAAAAGGCAATGTCCACTCATGTGACGTTTTTTACACAACGGGTGTATTGAACTGATGGTTTTTACAATGTGAATGAACCCTCCTCCACCCATACCCCCCTCCAACTGCCCCCCTCACCAACACCCCCTTCACACCCTCACACATCCTCACACATGCTCACACATGCCCTACCCCATGCCCCCTCCTGCCAACACCAGCCACACACCCCTCCCCCACCCACCCAACACCCCATGACATCAATGGCACAACAGGTGTCCGGATGCAGTGCAACTCAACATGTGCAGGGTGGTCCTGCTACTGTGGACCCCCCTTCGGAGGAGGGGGTTGCATCTCAGAGTGCCGCGTGTTGCGCAGAAACCTGCGCACAGGGCTGGTCTGAGCGGAACTTGCTGCCATGGTAGAAGCGGATGATGTTGATGGTTGTGTCCCCAATGCCACTGTTTGTCGATGCTCCATACTGTTGGCTATCCTGGTGAGGATCTGGCCCACAGCAGCAAATCCATCATGGACGTGCTTAATGTTGTGGTTGATGGCCTTGATAACGACCGCAGTGGTGTCACACATTGCTCAGCATGTTGCCTCACCATCTGCAAAGTATTGTTTCACATATCCGTGCATCTCTTTCTGCCGGCCCTCCATCCTGGACAGATGTCCTTCGAGGTCCTGTATTGCGGTGGTGGAGGTGGATGGTAGTTTTGGTGGTGTGCCTGTAGCCAATACAGGGCTGTGCTCAATTGGAGACCACTCTCCATGGCTGCCCTGTCCTACTGAATCCTGGTGAGGGGTGCCCTGTGGGGTGACCTGGGGGCTTGGGGTTTGAGCAACATTCTCTGAGTACAAGACTCCAGCATTAGTGTCGTCGTCATGGACCCCTTCCTCATCGCCACTATGCGGTGCCGATGCAGCTGTCTCCCCTATCGAGCTTGTGTCGGCGGACTGTGAGCCCTTATGCTCATTTTCCACATATGTGGCTTCACCCTGTGTGGATTGGGTGTCCAGGGCTGCAGGGGCATGTGTCTGCTGGTCCTGTGTAGGTGGCTGCGGGGCTGGTTGCGCACTGGTGGCTGACTTGCGTGGCACTTGGACCATCCTTGATCCCCTCCATGTGGATGGCCTGGTGCCATCATCCCGGCCCCTGGGCCTTTTAGCTGGTTTTGTCGCATGTGCAGTTCCATCGCGTTCATCAGTCTGTATCCGTTCCTGTGGGGGACAGAGAGAGGCAGGGCATCAGTGATGGTGGTGCTTGCATCATGCATGCATTTGTCTTTGTGCAGTTGGTGCCATGTGATTTGCTGCAAGCCTGTTTTTGCACCAGACTGGGTACGTGCAAGTTTTGGGGGGGCTATTGCCATCCCTCAGGTGTTCACATGTTCACCATGGTGTCTGCTGCGGCCTACGGGTGTGTTTTGTCTTGCGTGCTGTGTGACACGTGCAGGTCATCTGTGTGTCGAGTGTGTATTTGGGTATGGGAGTGGCATGTAGCATGCATTTTGCTGTGACAGTGGTGGGGCCAGCATCTGGACAGGGATATGTGTATGTGTGTACGATGGGCCATGTGTTGACTTGCATCACTGTCACATTTGTTGGTCAACTGTGATCATTGGTTGTCAGGTGTTTGTAGGGACACTCACCTTCATCTGCCGATGATGGAACTCCAAACTCCGCTCCACCAACTCCTTAGATCGACTCGACATCGATTATTGTGCTGCATGTTTCCTCCCACCTTGCCACTTTAATGGGTGAGTGTGCACCACCACTTGTTGCCAGCCCCTGGCTGCGATTGGCTGACAGGATTTTCCTCACTCTTAGCCACATGTCATCCAACCGCTTTTTGCAGTCCCTCACAGTGTGTGCGGTGGTGCCAACTGCACTGACTTTCCTTGCCACTTCCTCCCCTTCTTCTGAGCTGTGCTGGACATCTGATGTCAGCACGGAAGACCACGTCTGCATGCTCTACTAGGGTATATGCTAGCATGTTCAGCGCCTCTTCCTTGAATCTTGGTTTCCGCAAGCGGGCAGTGCCTTTCTGGGTAGCCTTTGACATTATCTCCAAGGTGTGTTTGGGGTTTAGCCTGAACAGGTCCAGTCTGTGGAGGATGGCAATGGATTGTGTTTTTAAAGATGGCCGCCGGTGCATTTCCCGTTCCGGCGCAATGACGTTACTTCCGGGTCTGGTAATAACGGACCCGTTTATACCACTCTGTTAATACCGGTTCTGCTATTTGGGGGTTGCCGATGCCAGAGGTGTTATCTGCGCATTTCATGATGCCGCTACCTGGGGGTTTCAGGGTCGTTACTGGCATGCCGGTATGGCCGCTACCGGCATGCAGGTATGCGCATGCTCACACACTCATTATCAGCCGCTGGCCCTGGGATCGAGCCTACACGGACATGTTGTTACCGGCATGCTGGTAAGGACGGATTTTTAGCACCAATCTCATAATGAGGCTTCTACGCTGCAAGTACTCTACAAGCTGCCCCTCCCTACAAGTACTCTATAAGTACTCTACAAGCTCCCCCTCTTCTACTCTACAAGTACTCTACAAGCTCCCCCTCTTGCCCCCTCCTCCTTCACTCCACCCCCAACCTGTCCCTTCTCCCTTTCCCCCTCCCCTTTCAGTTAATTGCTCTTTCCATTGTTTTGTTGTTTGATTGATTCATATTGTTATGCTTCAACAGTTTATCGTTCATGTTTTATGTATCATGTTGTTCTTTGTACACCGCTTTGGCGTAAGGCGCTTTATAAATCAATAAAATACAAATACAAATACACCATAGCTGTCTATGGGCTGGGAATCGCTACCCTCCTTCCCAGCTTCTTCTGTGAGATTGTGTCATTAAGTACTGCAGATAGGAGAGAAACCATTGTGCCTTTGATGATAGAACCATGAATTCTGGCACACTTTCAGACCATACCATAATGAACATTTTTGGCTATTAGGCCATCTCAATTTGTTCCTGTAACAAAGTTGGCAGCCCTTTAAAAAAAAAGAGACTAGTTGTCTTATAGGTATCTTAATTTTTGTAGATATTAATTGTTCAGTCATTTACTTGTGCTCATGTGATGCCTATTGTACACTTTAGAAATAGAAATTAATTGGGGGGCGCTCGAAAGCCGAGCGAGATGGTTGCAGCACCAATGAGTGAAGCTATTCAAAGATGCCCCACTTCTGGACGCAGAAAATCTGCAAAAGTGCTCTGCAGCAATAGAGCAGAGCACTTTGATTCAGTGAATTAATGAACCGATAACTGTCGCGTTTTGGCAGTGCTGTCGGGAGAAACACTGTGCAGATGAGGGAGCTGCCTGCTGGTGGCTGCACTGCGTGACATTTCTGGTGCTGCCGCTGAGTGATCTTTGCATCCATACTGGACTGCGTTGTACCACTGCCCACACACTTACCCCGCTGAATGTTTCATTGGACTGTGCGCCCCTGCAGGGCATAGGTGGCGGCAGGGAGTGCCTTCAGAGCCTCTGGGTGCCACGGCACGGTGGCACACAGATGCAAGTGTCTCTCCGGCTCAGTGAATTGAGGCTGCTGCTGAATGGATTGGGGGGGGGGGCATGGCTGCAGCAAGGTGAGCAGTTCTGGTGCCAGAGGCACATGCCTAGAAACTTCACTTTTTTTTTTATTTATTGTTTATAGTTTTACAAGAAACCCTTTACAAAATCATGTAAAAAATGTAAACCAAGATAAAGAAATACAATTAACATTAAAATCGAAAAAAAACAGCACAAATCAAGATAAGAGCCCAATTCATAGAATAAAATAGATTGTTGTGAACCTTTTCGGAAATTGGATAAATTCATGAGATACAATTATTTACAACGAATAGTCATGCGAAGGTATTAAGATACATCAACAACATTAAAGTCTCAACCCAAACTGATTATAGTTTTTTCCATTAATTTAGTTTCTAAAATTTACAAAAATCTGGTTAAATTAAGCTGTTGCCCTACATACATCTTTGCCACAAACTCTCTCTATTTAGGCTGGATTTAGAGTACAAATGTTCACCCAACATTTTTTTCCTTTCATCTTCAAAGAGCGAACAATACACAGTTAAGTGTTTCAAAGATTCCAAAATGTTAGTGGTTTCACAAAATCGGCATTGACCAAAATTGATCTCATCTTCATTTCAACGCCAGGTCATTAATTTTTCATTTGTTCGTAGCTGATTTAGACGAAATCTCAGGTAGAATTAACTGACCTGGTTACAGGGAAAAATGTCCTGGTACCCAGGCCGGAATCCCCACTGTCGTGTAAATTTCGAGTATTCATGGAATGATTTGTAAGTATTGATGTTCTCTACTAAGAGCCACCAATAGTATCGGCAAAATTTAAGTTTGGAAGATCAACCTTATCAATCATGGTAGCGGACAATAAATCCTCCATTTTAGTTCTGTATTTTAGGAAAGAAGGCGGGTGCCCTTTCACGATCATGATCGCCAAATCCTCATAGAGAGAATGTTTAGGTGGATTTAACATTTTACCATAATTTAGGAGCGAACGCCAGTGCCATTTAGCAGAAAGGGGTAACAGTCCCAATTCATGGCGGATGATCACATTCGGTATAGATGAGGCCAGACCTAATACACTTTTCCACATTTTGCCTTGTATCGAATCCAAAATCTACTCTAAATCATACAAACATAGATCTAAGGCATAAAGTAGAATAGGCTCGATTTTTTGGAGATAAAAATTGAGTATGGGGAGAGAAAATTTCCCTAGACGATGATGGATTATCTTCATCTGGGAGGTGAGCGGCTTGATTTTATTATTCAAGATCATCCTCCAGGTGTCAAGGGAGTATGTACTTGTAAGGTAGTAACCTACGTAGCAAATCGAAGGAGACTGTGGAATGGGCTTCCCATATAAGCACCATGTGAATCTGGCGCATTTTTTTCTTCCTTCCACAAAGGTAATAATAAAAGATTTTTCAGGATTGATTATCAAATTATGTTTACTGGCATAGGAATGAAATAGGGTCAGCTTGGTCTGCAGCCCAAAAGGTGTCCGATCAAAAAACAGTAAGTCATCAGCCAATTCAGGGATAGGCATCCTAACTTGACATGAAAGATGATAGCTTCCTTCCAGTCTTCATCTAGATCTAAAAGATATAGATTGAATAGGACTGCAGCAAGATTACAGCCTTGCTTTAGTCCTATTTCAGTGGAAATAGAGTCAGTGAGAAGACCGGCCTTGGTCAGGCATATTCGATAAGTAGTTTGATTATGGAGTGCCGCAATGGTTGAAACAAGTTGAGGGGAGAATTCATACTTGAGCATTTTCTCCCACAATAATGATCTAATCACTGAGTCAAAAGCAGCAGTAAGATCAAGTGCTGCCATATAAATGGGGCCTGATAGGGAAAATTTAGCAAGTTGGTATAGATGGGCCAGTATGGTGGCATTTAGAGGACATCCCATGTGTCGGCGAAAACCTATTTGGAATTTGGACAGTAATTTACTGTTGTTTATATGTTGCTGTACAGATTGTAGCAGTAGTCCAGAAAAGATTTAAACCAAAGAATCCATGAGGGCGATAGGCCTGAAGTTGGCTGGATCATTCATGGACCCTTTCTTGTACACTGGGATAATAATTGCCAAGCACCAAGTGCTAGGTATCTTTCCAAGATAATAGATGGAATCAAATTTAATTTTGAATATCGCAGCCCAGAGTTCAGGGTTAAGTTTGATAAGACACGGGGGAATACCATCAGGCCCAGGTGCTCTTGAACCTTTAGATTTTATTATGGCCATGCAAATGTCTTCAATAGTCCAAGGGCAGGTAATGGAATTACAACTGACCAAACTTAGATTTAATATAACTAACCCAGGTATCAGGGAAGATAGTTGGTTCCTCAATGCTCTCTGAAGTTCCCATCAATGTCCGCATGGTGCCCCAAACCTTCCTAGTATCGTTTTTTAGTAGTAGGGCAATCAGATTCTGATTCTCGGTATTTGCAAGTTCATATTTGAGTATTTTCAATTGTCTTTTGTAAGACTGGACAATACAAGCTTTTGGGGCAAGGTAATCATTAAGGTTTGGTTCACCTAAACAGAGTTGTCGAATCAGGAACCATTTATTTTTCTGTAAATTCACCACCTTGATGTTGTAATGATGGTGATAATTTAAAGGAACACTAGGATCAACAGTAGATACAATAGACAATAAATGGGTCGCTATTCTTGCTAAATTCTGGATTTCTGCAAGCACACATAGAATCCCATCTTGAGTCACTGTCAAATTACATAATCGGCCCTCTTGCATGTTAAAGATAACCTTTTGACATCGTTTAGATATCCATTTGAAGGATAAACGAGATCGATCAAATTCAATGGCAGACAATAGCGGGCCAATATCATAGGTTCCAATCTTTAATTTGAACTGTGATTTCAAGGCGAAATGATCCCGACGAGATAAGTTACAAATTGAAACCGGCTCAATAGCACATAACAAAACTGTCGACACAAAGATATTATCAATCATCGAGGTCCAACAACCTCTGGCCCAGGTGTAGTGAATGGATCCTGTTGAAAAGGGGCCATTTGAATATCCCATGTCAAAAAATACTCGACCCACTTTTTACCATATTGATTAGATTTCTTATTTTGAGCATATTGGTAGTTCTTATCATCTTTGCCCGAACATAAACAAGTAGAGTTAAAATCCCCCCCGGTAATAACATTCAACTCTGGATTAAGGGATAAGGCTTGTTCAAGGATATTGGTCAATTGTTTAGTAATATTTTCAAAAGAAATCTTAACATTATTCCAATATAGATTAATTACCAGTAGCCTTTGGCATTGCCTATCTTTGTACATAATTTCAACTACCAGTAGCGCATGATCAGCCCACATCACAGAGACCACCAGCAGGACGACCCGCAGACCCCCTTGTTGCAGGCTGCTGATGAATATAAAATCCATCCAAGTCAAGATCAGCTAAAGCCATGGTTAGGAAGATCGCTGGGCGAGTTTGAGTTACGAGCAATGAGGTCCACGACCTCAAGTTGCAAATACTGCAAGAATTCCAGGACAAGATAGTAAAACACTTTGCTTCATCCTACTGTTTGTCAATCGATGTCGGCATTGGAATCTGATTCAAAGTGCCGATACTCATAATTCCTGAGAAAGTGGCTGCAAAGTTCATAAATTGCTCGAATAAATCCTCATTTATGGAAGGGAGACCTCCTAACTGAGATAAAGCAGGTGTAATGTCTGGTGGGGTTGCAATAAAGATTTCTGCATGTTCATCTGAACCAAATAGGCATGGAAATAATCCTAATAATTCTAGGTCATCACGCTGTGCCCAAATTAGTCTAGTGATGATATACGAATGGTAACCGCAAATCATCCGGGTCGGGTTACTATGTGATAAGCGTACCCAATCGTTATCATCACTTCTGATCGTACGCAGCGCCGGGATCGCCTGGAATGCCTTTAGCATTGCAGAGCAATTCAGGTTTTGTTTGGAGGTAGTTTGAGTTTTTGTTTCCAAGCCCATGAGTGAAGGCATATCAGGAGTTAAGATCATTGACTCAGTCCTGTCTTTGGACTCAGATGGACATGCCTGGTAATCATATTTACGAGGGTGACCTTCTGGATAGGCTCTATCTGACGAAGTGATTAAATCAGCGTTACCTTGATCGCTCAGCGGTAGGCCATCAGTGTTGTCTTGTTCATTGTCCAACTTAGGCAGGGGTCCTTTTGGAGTAATGATTGAGGACCTTCCCTGAGTGTTGGGATTATTGATAATTACACACTCCTGTTTACAATTAGAGTTTGGACCTTTGTCATTAGAGTTACCCAATTTCAGTTTTTTCACAGTAGTGGCTGTCGAACACTTTATAGGAGCAGCTACTTTAATCTTGTTGGAAGCCTTTTTGATGTAAATTGCCAGAAAATAGTTTTAACAGGTCCGTTTGTTTCTGTTTAACGACTTCTGAGAGATCATGTTTTGCTGGTTGTATATTTCCTTCCCTATGAGGTTGAATATTTGGCAACTTCTGAGACTCTAGGGGATTTAGGCTGGAATCAATATTGAGAAGAACTCTCGACTCTTGATTAAGTTGCAGAAGATCGATCTTCTCGTCTTCCAGCGTAATATTTTTTGCATCAACTTTTAATGCTTTGAGAATTTCTTTTTGTGTTTTTTGTTTTTTTATAGATTTTATTTTTTTTGCATGGAGGACTTTACGCTTGGCTGCTCTAATCATGAGTCTTTTTTGTTTTCTGGTTAATAGCAGTTCATAGCCTGGATCTGTGAGCTTCTCTACATTGGCTGCCTCAGCGACATTATGATTATGCTGAGACTCATCATCCAGATCAATTAAGTAAGTTAAAGCTGATGGACTATCAAGGTGCTCGTCCGTAGTCCCTCCAGCCACATGTGGCGATGGTCCAGATAGGATATGAACATCCTGGTAGTTACATGCTGGAATTATCGGAGTATTAGAGTTGTTTGATACACCCAGTAAAATCTGCTGAATTGCTGCAGCATTCGGTGCAACCATCTTTAGGAGTTGATCATTAGGTGAAATTATCTCGGCTACTTCTTTATGACCATCAGTAGCCGTGACTGCTACAAAAGATATCATAGGCTTGGGCACCATTTGTGGATCAACTAAGGTTTGAGTGACTTTATTAACCATCTCAGTGGTAGCCCTTTGGTTTCCATGAGATAAAGCTGCTACAGAATCACATGTAATTAGGAGTCCTTCTATCCTATTTACCTTAGCAAGGACCTCCATTAGTAGTACATTAAAGTGTGCAATTTGTGAGTGGGTCTGCTCGTGCCCATTGTCGAGGAGATTTAGTATCCTAGTCAGGACCGGAAAATATGCTCCTAGAGCCGAGGTCCCCAACAAATTGCGTTCTACTTCTGCATCTGATTCAGAGTGACTCGGGCCATGAACAGGAGGAAAGATTACAAGCTCAGGTTCAGAGATAATATGTGCACTAGGAAAATTAGGACTATTACGAGTTTCAGATGGTGAACTCATCTCCGGGTTAGTGAACCCCCTTGTCGAATCATTCATTTTAGGATGCTCATCTAAGGCCATCTATGCATGTTCCTGGGCTTAATTTGTTCCCAGATTATTCACCTCAGTGTAGACATGGACATTTTCCATACTGAACCTACTCGCTTTCACCGGGGTCGAGGGTCCTTTAGAAAAGTGCATTTTTTTATCCAAGAGTGCCTCTATAGCCAGGGCAATGATGGAGACATCAGAAAATCTTGGCTTTGTTGTAATAATACCCATTTTAGTTAGCAACTCTCCATCTGCAGGTGCCTCTAGGCAGTCGTTGCCAACAGCATTACCTCTATCTTGATTCAAATCTTTTAGTTTAAAGATCTGTGGTTCAATTAATAAGTTGATTATAACATTGGGCTCAATTGGAGGGCACTGCAATTTAACCACATTAGGTGTGGCAGTTGCCTCAACCAATTGGAGCCTTGGCAAGTGTTAGGCAGAAACCTGTGCAGTTCCCTTGGGGAACACTGCAAAAGATTTAAGACTACAGGTAGAGCAGTAAACCCCTTTGGTAGCAGTCTGTACCACCCAGATTTACCTGGTAGCTGTGGCTGAGCAGTCAGACTTCTCTCAAGAAGAGTTAGGCAGTATGCAAAGTATACACAATATGTACCAAAACACAATAGCACAAGCAAACACTGACCAGAGCTTGGTTTCAAAAGTATATAGTTATTTATTTAAAATACACATAAGTTAAAAACACTCTAGCAAAATATAGTAAACACTTCAAACACAGTTATAACGAAAGTAGATTCAATCCTTTCTCCTATCTAGACAACTCTAGGTTAACACCACTTAATTAAAACAGAGGTGAGTGCTTAACGTTAGATGACACTCTAGTAGTTTCCAAGAAAGGGAGAGAAAAAGCAGAAATGGGTTAAACACACCACTCTAAGGTCCAGAACACTTGCAATAGGCTCAAAGAAGCACAAAGTCACAGGTGAGCAAAAGTCACTGGGCAGGGCCCACTCTTAGAGTAGCCGGAGCGAAAATGTGCCCAAGATCACACTGTTATTAGGGATTCAAAGTCTTGCAAAGAGTTAGAAAGAGGTTAGAGTGGCTTAGAAAGTTTAGCCAGGGTGTTCCAGGCACTCCCAGGTTCGAAAGCCGGGGGCTAAATCTACCCCGTACAGTCGGTAGCAAGGGAAGCCAGGCGGAACACGGTACCTTAAGCGGAAAGGATCCTCCAGCGGTGGCAGTTGTTCCAGGCAGTGGCAGCTGGGCTCGACGTCGGTCAGGGGGGAGAGAAGTTCTCGCTGAAGAGCAGAAGAAGAGGGTCGTTGCACTGCCCGGGAAGAAACCAGCCGCGGAGTCCTCCGGTTGAAGGGTTGTACCGACTTTCGTGGTTTGGGGTAAAAGTGGTGGGGTTCCGGTTGCCGGGGTGCTTGGCACTGGCAAGGCGGCCACGAGATACCTCGAGAAGCGAAAAGAAGGCGAAAACTGGTTGTCCCCACCAGTCAAGGGAAGGAGCCACTCCGTTAAGAGTTCTCCTCGGTCGTCGGGAAAAGTGGTGAGACGGTTCAGCAGGGCTCCACCGGGTGGTGTCGTCGAAGCAGGTCGGCTCAGCTCTTCCCTCGTCGGATTCTTGGTCCTGTGGCGACTTCTGAAGTTCCAGTCCCCAAAGCCCTGCTTTTATGCAGCAAACCCCCATTCACCCAGCCTAGCTGTCACTCAAACATGCTAAGTGGTGAGCCGGCCGGCTCACCACTTGGGCCAATCAGGACGGAGTGCGACTTGAGTTACCAAGGTAACTCAGTCCAGGGTGCCTAAATCCCCCTCCACCCCTCCTAAGTACCCCAGACAGAGTGGCACCACTTTGGAGGGCTTCTGTGGAGAAGCCCGCCAAAAGTGGAACAAAGGGCTCCACTTTGGGTCAGAGTTACAGAGGCGAACACCAACGCCATTTTAGAATCAAGTTTTGGCAAAAAGTCCCAACCGGAGTTATAAAAATAAATATATAAACCGGTGGTATGTTTAAGGCTACCGTAAATAAATAATTAAATGTGTTAGCCTAAAACAATGGGAAATCCCATAGGAAAATATTCGCGGTCGAATATAAAACGTAGTTTCCACTGCCACCAGCCAAAACTCGATCAGGGGGGACGGAGACGTGCCCCCTCGACTAACAGACCCTGGGGCAATCGAATTGCCCCAGCCAGTACGTCCACAATATGATGGTTTGTACTGGTTCTGTTCAGGATTCAAGACTAGCAAAGTCTTTGGTGACTTTACATGCCCTGGGAGACAGTAGTCAGTCCCAGGGTATGGAGTCTATGTTGGGGAGTCCCTAGGACACCCCTGGGTCACGGCACAGAGGGTGCTGTGTAACCCACATCACAAAAATACCTGAGGCCCTATGGAGTAAAAGACCCCATAGCCCATTCAACACAAGGTTAACCAAGAAAACACACTTCAACATGTCCAAGAGTGAGGGTAAAAGAGTCTCACCCTTGGCAGGAGAAAAAAAAGAAACCCCAGAAATCCAGCAAAGCTGCTGGGGGACTCACTAGGTAGGGAAATTCAGCCTAAACAGAGAATTCTCCCTAACACTCGCCCCCCCCAGACTAAGGGACAGGAGGATTTAATCCACTCCTGGATGAACCTCATACCTCTAGTCGATGATATACATCCTAGAGAGTCCATCAGCATTTTGATGGTGACACCTTGACCTATGTTCAATGGAGAACTCAAAGGTTTTCTTTTGCAAGCTAACGGACCTACAGACCCTTTGAGGAACATCAGTCTTTTTGTTATAGGGGGTCTGGTTGACCAGTCCCTCAGAAGTTGGTACAACTTCTGAACCTATGTTAGGCTTTTTCAAGGGGTCCTTATAAAGGATTCCCTTAGATCTAGAGGGGCCTCCAAGGTTCCTCACCACCTCTCTTGTGGGAGCAGGTTGGGTCTTAGGCCTCTTGGTTGGCGGGGTTGGGGTTAGGCAATGTACCTGCTTCCCCTTCCTCTTAGATCTACCCTTACCTATTTTAGGAGTTTCCCCCCTAATATTAGGATTTGAGTTGGGGTCTTCAGTAGAAGGTCCAACAGTCTGAAGGTTTTTGGCCTTAGACTTTTCTTTTCTGGTTTTCCACCAGCACTGAGAATTACCAGTTCTCTCAGGTCCAGATAGGGGCCTAGTTGGTCTATCCACCTCTTCCTCAGAAGCAGGGGGGTCAGAGACTCTGAAACTAGGGGAACACAGGGTGGAGCTTGGTTGGGGCTCCCATGTTCCTAGCATACTATCCTGAACTGTGCCTGGGTTAGAGGTCAACTTACTAAAACCAGGGCTTGTAGTGGGGTTCTCAGTAGAGGGTCCCACAGGCCTAGAAGGGTCCTTCAAGGTAGCCTTTCTAGCCAATTTGGTTAAGTTCTGTTTCTCCATACTGGGAGGCCTGGGGGTATGTGACACTACTCCTAGAGTTCTTAGGTCATTCCCCAACAGGACCTTCCCAGGTACCTCAGTCTGAACACTGACAGGGATCCTCACTGTCATGTTGTTACACTGAATGAGGGCTGGTAGAATAGGAACCATTTGGACAGGGCCTCCAGACATCTTAGTGGGACCTTTGGGTGCTTTGGCCACATCCTCAGGTTGAAAGAAGCTTCCATCCACTACTGTTCTGCTGGCCCCAGTGTCTCTCCTGGCAGGAGTATCCTGGCCATTGACAAGAACACTGTCCACATAATACACCTTAGAGTTAACAGGTAGGGAGTTATACACAACCCTATTCTGGGGACTAACCAGACCCATAGGCTCTAAGTTTACAGTTGCTTGAAGACCCAAGGGTTCTTCAGCAAAGAGTTCGAAGTGGGCACTAGCCATCTGTACTTCATCCTCAGGAGTGAAGGCTAAGGAGACTGTGCTGATCCCTGCAGGTTTACCCTTGCACTTGGGATCTCCTTTGATATGGTCAGTACCCTGACAGACATAGCATTGTCCAAATGCTCTCTGGAAGGGTGGCTTGTTCTGACCTCCTTCTGGCTTGTGGCCAGAAGGTACAGTAGCCTGACTAGGTTTCCCATGTGGCTTACCCTGGTTATTTTGTGGTTTGGGGCCCTCTTTGGGATAGGAATTATTAGAATTCTCTTTGGAGTCTGTTTTTGGCTGTTTCTCCCCATCCTTCTTCTGAGTTACCCCAGAATCCTTGTGAGTGGCCCTGTTGGCAACCCACAAGTCAGCAGCCTTAGCTAGTTTCCGGGAATCTAATTCCTTGGAATCAGCCAAGTGTTGTCTGAGCTCAGGAGAGCAGGCATCATAAATAGTCTCCAACATAAACAAATTCTTCATACCTTCATAAGTGTTCACCTGGTAACCCTTAATCCATCCCTCTAAGTTTTTCAAACATTCACTCACCCAGGTAGCCCAAGGGGTACCATCATGCTTTTTGAGGCTCCTAAACCTCTTAAGATACTGGGAAGGGGTCTTCCCAAACCTAGCTATCAAAGCTAGTTTCACACATTCATAGTCCTTCCTATCCTCCTCCCCCATCTCCATTACCACATCAGTTGCAACAGGGGGAAGCCTAGAGAACAACCAGGTGAGTAAGTCATTTCCTGTGATGTTCTGGAGCCCATGATTATATTCAAACAGAGACAACCAATCCAACACATCCAACTTAGGCTCATACATACCAATCAATTCTTTAGGCATCCGGGGTCTTTTAGGACTGGAACTTCTAGAGGAGCCAGAGAGAGAAACATTCTCAACAGATAATTTCTTCATTTCTAAGTCATACTTGAGCTCCATTTCCCTTAGCCTTAGTTCTTTGTCAGTTTGAGCATTAAGTTTCTTATACTCCAATTCTAGCTTCATTTTCTCCAGTTCAAAGTACTGAGGACTAAATGTGGGACCTGGTAAAGGTCCAGTAGGTACAGCAGGTAGAGCAGGCAGAGGCCTAGGGGGGACAGTTACAACAGCCTCACCCTCCTCTTCTGACTCTTCCTCAGAATCATCAACATTTTGCTCCATGTTAACTTCAATACTGTCATCTACAGTTGCTGGAGTGGTAGGTTCCTCTGAACCCTCACCCAGACTTTGGTTAGCCAACAATCTTTCAATCAGCTCCATTTTCTTGCCCTTAGTCAGGAGATCCTTATGTTTACAGAGCACTCTTAAACAATCAGCAGTTTTGGCTGCAAGGGACTCTTGACTATAGCTTTCTATAACTGACATGTTAGAGGATTACTTTTACAGTGCTAAGCTTTGTGGTTAGTTGCACTAAGGTATCTAAAGCACAATAAAATGTATACTCAATACAAATCCCACCGCTGTACACCAGTGTTAGGCAGAAACCTGTGCAGTTCCCTTGGGGAACACTGCAAAAGATTTAAGACTACAGGTAGAGCAGTAAACCCCTTTGGTAGCAGTCTGTACCACCCAGATTTACCTGGTAGCTGTGGCTGAGCAGTCAGACTTCTCTCAAGAAGAGTTAGGCAGTATGCAAAGTATACACAATATGTACCAAAACACAATAGCACAAGCAAACACTGACCAGAGCTTGGTTTCAAAAGTATATAGTTATTTATTTAAAATACACATAAGTTAAAAACACTCTAGCAAAATATAGTAAACACTTCAAACACAGTTATAACGAAAGTAGATTCAATCCTTTCTCCTATCTAGACAACTCTAGGTTAACACCACTTAATTAAAACAGAGGTGAGTGCTTAACGTTAGATGACACTCTAGTAGTTTCCAAGAAAGGGAGAGAAAAAGCAGAAATGGGTTAAACACACCACTCTAAGGTCCAGAACACTTGCAATAGGCTCAAAGAAGCACAAAGTCACAGGTGAGCAAAAGTCACTGGGCAGGGCCCACTCTTAGAGTAGCCGGAGCGAAAATGTGCCCAAGATCACACTGTTATTAGGGATTCAAAGTCTTGCAAAGAGTTAGAAAGAGGTTAGAGTGGCTTAGAAAGTTTAGCCAGGGTGTTCCAGGCACTCCCAGGTTCGAAAGCCGGGGGCTAAATCTACCCCGTACAGTCGGTAGCAAGGGAAGCCAGGCGGAACACGGTACCTTAAGCGGAAAGGATCCTCCAGCGGTGGCAGTTGTTCCAGGCAGTGGCAGCTGGGCTCGACGTCGGTCAGGGGGGAGAGAAGTTCTCGCTGAAGAGCAGAAGAAGAGGGTCGTTGCACTGCCCGGGAAGAAACCAGCCGCGGAGTCCTCCGGTTGAAGGGTTGTACCGACTTTCGTGGTTTGGGGTAAAAGTGGTGGGGTTCCGGTTGCCGGGGTGCTTGGCACTGGCAAGGCGGCCACGAGATACCTCGAGAAGCGAAAAGAAGGCGAAAACTGGTTGTCCCCACCAGTCAAGGGAAGGAGCCACTCCGTTAAGAGTTCTCCTCGGTCGTCGGGAAAAGTGGTGAGACGGTTCAGCAGGGCTCCACCGGGTGGTGTCGTCGAAGCAGGTCGGCTCAGCTCTTCCCTCGTCGGATTCTTGGTCCTGTGGCGACTTCTGAAGTTCCAGTCCCCAAAGCCCTGCTTTTATGCAGCAAACCCCCATTCACCCAGCCTAGCTGTCACTCAAACATGCTAAGTGGTGAGCCGGCCGGCTCACCACTTGGGCCAATCAGGACGGAGTGCGACTTGAGTTACCAAGGTAACTCAGTCCAGGGTGCCTAAATCCCCCTCCACCCCTCCTAAGTACCCCAGACAGAGTGGCACCACTTTGGAGGGCTTCTGTGGAGAAGCCCGCCAAAAGTGGAACAAAGGGCTCCACTTTGGGTCAGAGTTACAGAGGCGAACACCAACGCCATTTTAGAATCAAGTTTTGGCAAAAAGTCCCAACCGGAGTTATAAAAATAAATATATAAACCGGTGGTATGTTTAAGGCTACCGTAAATAAATAATTAAATGTGTTAGCCTAAAACAATGGGAAATCCCATAGGAAAATATTCGCGGTCGAATATAAAACGTAGTTTCCACTGCCACCAGCCAAAACTCGATCAGGGGGGACGGAGACGTGCCCCCTCGACTAACAGACCCTGGGGCAATCGAATTGCCCCAGCCAGTACGTCCACAATATGATGGTTTGTACTGGTTCTGTTCAGGATTCAAGACTAGCAAAGTCTTTGGTGACTTTACATGCCCTGGGAGACAGTAGTCAGTCCCAGGGTATGGAGTCTATGTTGGGGAGTCCCTAGGACACCCCTGGGTCACGGCACAGAGGGTGCTGTGTAACCCACATCACAAAAATACCTGAGGCCCTATGGAGTAAAAGACCCCATAGCCCATTCAACACAAGGTTAACCAAGAAAACACACTTCAACATGTCCAAGAGTGAGGGTAAAAGAGTCTCACCCTTGGCAGGAGAAAAAAAAGAAACCCCAGAAATCCAGCAAAGCTGCTGGGGGACTCACTAGGTAGGGAAATTCAGCCTAAACAGAGAATTCTCCCTAACAGCAAGTCACCTAGTTTTTCAGGGCATAGTGACTTCCCACCTCATTTGAAAAGTCAATTTCATTATTCATAGGTGCATTAGCTCCGTCAGTCATGCTATAGCTTAAGATAGAAGCATTGACTATATCAGTAGTAGAAACATGAATCTTACGGCCACTATGTAGCCCATTTACCATTTTGGCAGTAACAATTGCACCTCGTAAATTTAGGAAAGATAGAACAGTGATCGAGTCAAGAAATGCAAACAAAAATTATTAGATAGCAGCGTTAGGTCACAATTATGGTTGTAGGTGAGGTAATCTATCGAAGACACGCTAGAAAAAAGCCAAATACTCACATTACCTGTGAGGCACCCGCGCACCGCTCCCCGTCAAACAGTCCAACAGTCGCTACACTTTCCAATACACTTCTGGATGCGCGCGCCGGATGCGCGTGCACCAGGAAGAAGTATTGTTGGGACCGGATCCGGGGGCGGGACTTCAATCAGCAACATGAGTGGCTATCCAAAAAAAAAAAAAAGGGACTAGAAGATGTTGTTCAGCACACATAATGGCAGTGCAAAAGTGATAATAGCAATGCAATGCAATGCAGTGCAGTGTGGAAAACCAGGTCCAACAATTACTTGGTCAGTCAGAGCAGTACACGCTCTCAATGATCCGCGTTCCGCAGCACTTCGTGCTTCCTCTTGCAGATGGCCTCGTAGATCACTCTCACTCGTGTTAGGCACAGGGGAGCAGCGTACCAGTCCAACAGTCGCTACACTTCCCAATACAGTTCTGGATGCACGCGCTAGATGCGCGTGCACCAGGAAGAAGTAGCGTTGGGACTGGATCCAGGGCAGGGGCGGGACTTCAATCAGCAATGTGAGTGGTTGGTCAGTCAGAGCAGTACACGCTCTCAATGATCCGCGTTCCACAGCACTTTGTGCTTCCTCTTGCAGACGGCCTCGTAGATCACTCTCACTCGTGTTAGGCACAGGGGAGCAGCGTACCAGTCCAACAGTCGCTACACTTCCCAATACACTTCTGGATGCACGCGCTGGATGCGCGTGCACCAGTAAGAAGTAGCGTTGGGACCGGATCCGGGGCGGGGGCGGGACTTCAATGAGCAATGTGAGTGGTTGGTCAGTCAGAGCAGTACATGCTCTCAATGATCCGCGTTCCGCAGCACTTCGTGCTTCCTCTTGCAGACGGCCTCGTAGATCACTCTCACTCGTGTTAGGCACAGGGGAGCAGCGTACCAGTCCAACAGTCGCTACACTTCCCAATACACTTCTGGATGCGCGTGCTGGATGCGTGTGCACCAGGAAGATGTAGCGTTGGGACCAGATCCGAGGGCGGGGGCGGGACTTCAATCAGCAACGTAAGTGGTTGGTCAGTCAGAGCAGTACACGCTCTCAATGATCCACGTTCCGCAGCACTTCATGCTTCCTCTTGCAGACGGCCTCGTAGATCACTCTCACTCGTGTTAGGCACAGGGGAGCAGCCTGCCAGTCCAACAGTCGCTACACTTCCCAATGCACTTCTGGATGCGCCCGCTGGATGCACGTGCACCAGGAAGAAGTAGCGTTGGGACCGGTTCCGGGGGCGGGACTTCAATCAGCAACATGAGTGGTTGGTCAGTCAGAGCAGTACACGCTCTCAATGATCCGCGTTCCGCAGCACTTCGTGCTTCCTCTTGTAGACGGCCTCGTAGATCACTCTCACTTGTGTTAGGCACATGGGGAGCAGCAACTTCACTTTATCATCGGCCCGATTGCAGCAGGCACTCTCTGTGGCCATTAGGGTCATTGTGGTGGGCAGGCCCCGCCTAGCCAGCAGACATTAGGCCTCATTACGAGTCTGTCAGTAACCGAGCCGGTGATGCCGTCTGGTTGCTGCCAGACCCGTAAATATGTTCCGGCGCCTGACTTCCCGGTGCCACTGGGAGATTACAACCCGGCGGCCCAGAAAGTCAGGCGCTGGTAAAATGCTGTTCCCCATTCTAAGGAGTCCCACCGGAGTCTATGGAATGAGGACATGGAAATACCGACACCGTTGTTAACGGTGCAGTGTTTCCATGACGGGTCTTCCTACCATGGCCACTGTGCCTGGCAGAGTCAGACCTGTCAGGCACAGCAGCTCCAGCAAGCATACCTGTAATATGCCGGCCTGGAAACAACAGTGCCAGTCAGCTTGCCGGCACCCTAGTTTCTGGACCGGCAGGGTCTGAATGAGGCGCATTATCTTCTGGAGGCGCATCAAGTGACGGGTTTGCCGCTTTCCGCATGGCTCCTGAAGGAGTCTGACAGTGTGCTGAGCTGGGAGAGGAAGGAGGTGGACCACCTGTGGCTACCCAGAGGGGCCCAGCAAGCCGCTCCCTCTACTCACCACCTGCAGGTGAGTACTATTCTTCCTCATATCATCATCGCCCGACAGTCAACCTGTATGGATAGACCCACCGGCAGAGGAGGTCTCCCTTGGATATGGGTGCCAATATAGATTGATGGACACTGTTTTCTTTCCCTCATTGAGCTATCGACACTGCATTGTTGCTGTCATTGAGCTTTGCTAGTTCAACGGCTGCCCTGTGCTGTTGACATCCCTGCTCCCACATGGAACTTTTATATGAAGATGTACTGCACGAACAGCGCTGCCTTGTCGCCCTCATAGAGCTCTGTTGATTTTGCTTATGCCCTGTGCACTGTCAGCAGCCCTGTTGCCACATGACACCTGTGTTTGAAGACACACTGGCCTTATCTCTTCTCCAGCATGGGGTCTGGCATGGGTTCACATTCACATGCTCATGAATATTCCCTGTCGTCAGGCCGGGAATCCTCAGTAAAAGAAAAAACTGTTTAACTTTCACTTACAAACTGTCTTTCTCCTATAAACCAATCACTGAGCTCTGGGTCATGCTGCCCCCAGCCAATTACTGCCCTCTCCCCAAGCCCCTTCTCTGGCAGCCATCTTCAGATTTTTACTGCACGTTCAAGTGTTTTGCTCCGAAAGCATTTCTACGTTTTCGTGATTTTTCATTAAAAAGTTCCTTTTTTTGTCAAATAGGGCCCGTGTGCTCTTTCGTTTCTTTGTGTCATGCCCGTGCCGCTGGTGCACGCATTGGCAACCATCATGGACTACTTGGTACTCATTTATCCTCCTAATACTCCTTGAACAACTCCTTTTCACGCCTTGGTCTTATATTTCCATTGCTCAACTTTGGATCTTTCTTATTTTATTCAATTAACTACATTTACCATAATGCACCTGGCTGCAGTCCTCAATTCCTGGCTATTCCCATTCATCGTTATTGCGACCACAATCCCCAGAAGCCCTAGCGGCCAATGCTGCTTCCACCTGCTCAGGACCAGAGAGGGAGGAGGCAGATTGTCTTCAGGTGTGCTGCTACAGGTGCTGTCAATTAGCCTGCCTCAGAACAGGGCAGGGCTGTATATAAGCAGCTGCCTGCAGGAGCACAGTGTCTTGCATCTTGAGTCTCACCGCTCCTGTTTGCCTTGACCCTTTACTTTGTATGCTGTTCCTGTTGCTGCATTATCCTGTTTTGTTCCAGTGCCCTTTCCGGGCTCCCTGCCTTGCAGCCGATCACGCTCCGCTGCCTTCTACCTACAGCCCTTGTCCTCTGGGCTTCCTGCCTGCAGCCTATTACAGTCCTCTGCAGCCCTCTACGGTCAGCGGCCCTGCTCCTCTGGGCTCACTCCTTGCTGCCCTGCTCCTCTGGGCTCCTTGCCCTGCAGCCTGCCTCACTCCGGCTGCCTACAGTCCTTGTCCTCTGCAGCCCGCCTTGCAGCCTGCTTCACTCCGGCTGCCTACAGTACTAGTCCTCTGCTGCCCGCCTTGCAGCCTGCCTCACTCCGGCTGCCTACAATCCTTGTCCTCTGGGCTCCCTGCCCTGCAGCCTGCCTCACTCCGGCTGCCTACCGTCCTTGTCCTCTGGGCTCCCTGCTCTGCAGCCTGCCTCACTCCGGCTGCCTACAGCCCTTGTCCTCTGGGCTCCCTACCGTGCAGCTTGCAACCTTCTGCTGTATCCAAGCCCTTGTTCCCTGGGCTCCCTACCTTGCAGCCTGCACCTCTTCGCTGCCTACAGCCCTGCTCCTCTGGGCTCCCTACCTAGCGGCCCTATTCTTTTGGGCTCTCTGTCTGTCGCCTACTACTAATCTCTCTCTTTCCTGTTCTTCTGTACTCCCTGCCTTTCAGCCTACTACAGTCCTCTGCAGTCCAATACAGTTTGCCTGCACCTAGTGCCACTCTTGACTGCAGACCTGCTTCCTACTTTGCAGCCTTCTGTTTTCCTGACTGCTGCTCCTTGTTCTCTTCCTTGAGTCCTCTGTACTCCACCTTAGGTTATCTATTTCAGTCTAACTGCCTTTGCTTTATTTCCTTCTGCTAGTTTGCTCATTGACTTCCTTTTCGCTGGATATTTCTGTTCTTGTCTTCTCATGTGTTTTATGTAATCCCTGTGTACAGAGCTTGCCTGTTGGTTTCCGGCAGGCAACCTCTGCCCCTTCCTCTGTCGCGTTTTCAGTGTTACAGACACCCACCTCTGTTGTTCCCAGCCATGAGCATACAGCCTGGGCCTCTGTTATAGCAATCAGTGCAGAAGGCTGGATTTTCCTATGATTCGTGGAACACTCTTTCCCATTTCAGCATACACCCCAAGAGGGAATCCAGTTTGTTTGTACCTTTGTATCTTATGCCCCTTTTGGCTCACAGCTACTGTTTCCTACTCTTCTTTCTTGTTGAACTTCCTGCTGTGTGTGCTTTTCTGCTACCTTATCTCAGCACAGCCACCCAAACCCTACTTGGGTACCCTCTGCCACTCTTGACAGAGTGCCATTCCTGACACTTTGACCGACAAGCGGGATCCATTTGTTGCCATCTTTCAACGCCCCTCAAGGGGAGGAATTGTCAAGAGTTTCACCGAAGATTCAGGAAGGCCATTGGGCCTACACGGCACACCGGACCATGTCGGAGGAAAAGAAGGACAGGGGTTCCCTCTTCAAGCTCTGTTCCAGCTGAAGATTAAGGAATGTGTTTGTGGAGGACAAACACTCCCAGTGCCTCTACTGTCTCCATCCAGATCACAAGGAAGTGGATTGTGAGATCTGCCTTGGTTTCACCAAGCACACTGTCAAGGATCGTGACAGTAGTTTGGCGACGTGGCTCAACACCAAGGCCTCTACCCCATGTGGCAAACAGGGGCATGCCTCACCTGGGACCGGCAAGTCCAAGGAGCAGGCTTCTAAGTTATTTGAGGGCACTCCATCCATGAGGGCCCATGACAAGGCCAAGCACTGCAAGTCCGTTTCCGTCGGGGTCGCCGTGCAAGCGGGTCACGTGACGAGCAGGGCAAACTCATCTTCACTGTCTACCTCCATCACAAGACATCACTTCAGCTCCTCCTCCAAGAGAAAATCAGCTAACCCAGGGAGGCTGCAGGAAAAGCCGGAGAAGACCAAAGCGCAGGGTAAGGTGCCTGATCTGTCCTTGAAAACCCAGGTGGTCCAGGCGAAGTCCTCCTTGACAATCGAGTTGGTGGCTGCTGCCCTTCTGAAAGCAAAAGGGGCTGACTCGGTCCAGGAGACCCCGACGGTGCCCAAAGTGGCCCTCCCTCCCAGGCTTCGGCCAAACCGGTGGAGAAAACGCCAGAGAAGAGGATGCCATCCCTGAGCCCAAAGCGGACCCCTCAGGACTCATAAAAGTGTGTGTGTGGGTTGGGGGGGTGGAGGCCTTCATCGTGCTTCAGGGCACAGATATTTATTTTTTGGATGAAGAGGGCCAATTTTCTGTTCACAATGCCCCAGAGGAAGTGGGGAACGACGACGACAGTGGAAACGCTGAGGCGAACGACGATGGTGGAAACGCTGAGGGGGACGGTGGGAGTGGCGATGATAATGAAGACGTGGGTGGCGGGGACCAGCAAGCCTACCCCCCTTACACCTCCCAGGGACGTTTTGCTGGACATCCTTTCAACTCTCCACACGCTGGTGTCAGAGATCCATAACAGGATGCTCCGGGCCCCACACCAGCGAAGAAGTGAAAGCAGCACCCTACGCTGCCTCATCAACCACTGCACATGTCCTCCCCCCGCTATGGATACGGGGACGGACACGGATGAAGACGGCAGCGTTTCCCATGCGCCAAGGGCTTCTCCCCAAATGAAGAGTCATCGTTCCACTCCATGGTTGCCCGCACGTCTTAGCTCTTCCAGCTGATGCCAGAAGAGACCATGAAGGCAAGAAGGAAGGTTTCCTTTATCAACGCCATGAGGCCAAGAGAAAGACCATTTTGGTGGTGCCTCTCCTGAACAGCTAAAAAACGGCGCTCATGATTTATGGTTACAAGCAATCCAGGGCAAGTATGGGACAAGCATACAAAAGGTTTGGAATCAAAGGATGCCAAATCCTCGCGACAGTTAAGGTTAAAACTCTAGGCATTTATATGGAAGCAGCCCTGGACGATGACGCTCATGTCAAATTAGTATGAAACATTCTTACTACCACCTAAATGTATTATGGAAGTGTCTAGGCCTTGGAAAGAGCTTCACTGGTTACCAGTGGCAGCAACGATTCGATTTAAGGTTCTGACACTGGCCCGTAAATGCATGTTTGGAGATGCCTCTGATTATTTGAAATAAATGTTGGTGTTCTATAAGCCTCACTGATCCCTGCGGTCAAGGGACGCTCAACAACTTACAGTCCCTCAGTACAAAAAAACAAGGGGGAATGGAATTCCCGGTACTGGCTGCTCAGGGGTGAAATGACCTGCCCATTGATTTACGTTTGGAAGGATAACATCTCATCTCAGGAAACATTTGAAAACTACTCTTTGAGTGAAGTTAATTATGGAGCGGTTGTCTGTTGTGTCTTGTCACCTTCTGTCCTTGCGTTTATGGAGTGCCCTGATGCCTGTGGGCTTTGGTGATATTCAAACAGATGAATACATAAATAAAATAAAATGGAATCAGCCACTGCTTTAACTTGGGTGCGTCTAAGTCTGAAATGTTAAGAAGACAGAAAGAGTTATCACTGCCTCTTGCACAAACGCTGAATTGATCCAAAAGATTGTAGATTTGCAGGAAAGTAGAATAATGCCTCTCCCTGCCATTGATAATGCAGAAGGCGAAGGAGCTGGGGCTAAACCCAGTAACAGTCATGGTGCGTATGTTGCTGTCATTACAGAGAGAGAGGATGAAGAGGAGGATGTTGAATCCAATGTGTCATCTGCTTCCTCTGAGGCAGAGGTTGTGTTGGAACTCAAGAGACAAAAACTTAGGCTAGACAAAAGGAACTTGAGTTGAACATGGCTAAGCTGTAGAGTGGAAAAGGTTGAGAAACAGAAAGATAGGGAACATCAATAGGAGCATGCCAAGCTTCAAGCTATCCAACTGGCTCCTCAAGGTGGTCTGGGAATGGTTCTGGCCCCTCCTCACAGCCTAGATTTCCTAAAGATCTGCTTGTTGTGTATGATGAGAAAAATGACACCATGAACTGGCTGACTGCGTTTCATTATGCCTGTGACGTAGTAAATGCTGATAAGATTGCATGGTTACTCAGTAGACTGCCCCACTCTGGCTCCAGTGCCATTGTGGAAATGTCAAAGACTGCGAGAAAAGATTTTGCAAAATTAAAGCAAACCCCGATCTTGATGTTTGGGAAGACTCCTGCCCAATATTTGAAAAGATTCAGGGAGAACACGAAAAGAGAAGGTAGTAAACCTCCAACATTTATGGTCTTTGGGCTCAGGGTGTTACCTACCCTATCAAAATGGAGTCCTTAAATCTGAACTGGTTCGTTTTTGCAGACAACCTTATTCACTTTAACAAAAACCTGTTTGGCCTACAAAGGAAATTAAACCTCTTCTTTAATTATGCCCTGGATAATAACCTAGTGATCAATAGAAGTAAATCCAAGGTTATCATCTTCATAACGAAAACACGGCCTAAAACATTCAATTGGAAGGTGGATAGCCACTTAATGGAAAGGGTTCTGTCGATGGAATACCAGGGCTACGATCTGTTCATAAAACTTCAAACATCGTCTGGGGAGGCAGCTCTGAGCCTTTGCTTTCCAAAATGAAAAGAATCTACACCCACCTGTGCAGTATTTCTCTTCTACCTCTCAGATTGTATCTGTCCATGGTCGAACCAACGATTCTTTATGGACTGGATCGCCTTCTCAGCGATATAAGCCCCTACTTGAACACTTTACAAGGCTTGTTTTGGAAGAAGACCTTGCATCTATCCACTTCCATCCCACAAGCTGTTATTGGGCATGAGTTTGGCTTAATTTCATTGTCTAGGAGGGGTACATGGAGGAAACTAGATGAGTATGCCATATTTTGAAATCCTCCTCCGAACTCATTATACAAAGGGCCTCATTACACGGAAGCCACATTCATTTTGCTTACCATAGCACTGAAGATCATTCATTCAATGCTATAGTAAGCAAAATGAAGGCAATAATGCTGCTTTCAATCCATGTCAACCTAGTAGTGAGGAAGGCCAGATCAGTCATCAAATGGCCTGAGATCAAGAGTGGGAATTAAGGTTTTATTAGTGTGCTCAGCGAGGTGGGGTGGATTTTGCATCTGTTCAGTGGGTTGATCCTGGCGGCCGTGACTGTAGACGTAATGCAATGTTGAAGCTTTGGCTCATTCTCAAAGAGGAACCCAAGGTTGCGAGCCTTGGGGTCTGGTGTGAGGAGTTTAGAGAGGATAGATATTGTGGGGGGTGGTTGCAAGCTGTGCAACACCTTTTGGTTTTATATCATTTAAGCATTCAATACTGGAACGCCATGCAGTGATAGGTGGCAGTGAGACCGTTAGATATACAGATGGATCGCTTGAAGGTGAATGATGTGAAAGGGAAGAAGGGGTGGGTGTTGTTGGTGAGTAGGAGACTGGTAGAAGTCAAAAGAAGAGATTGGTTTGTGGAGGGAGGGGTTGCACAGTGTGAAGAGAAGTGATCAAAGAATAGGTTCCTGTGCCACACCCACTGAGAGAAGATGGTGTGGAAGGACTAGTCCATTAGGTAGGAAGAGATCCACTGATGGGCAGTCCAGTGGGTGCTCACCTTAGATAGCATGTGTGTAGGAGGGTGGGATGGCTGTTAGTGTCACAGACAGCACAAAGATCAGGGGGTGTAACGCTCACCTGATTCCCACGGAGGCGCAGGTCTGGTTTCGAGTGCTGATGCTTCTTCAATGGTGAAGCGCAGGACTCTGAAGATGGACAGGAAGGGCCCTCTACTCTGGCTTCTCCGGCTCGCAGGAATATTCCCCTGTGTGTGAAAAGGGAGTATTACCTACTGACTGAGTTATGATCAAGCCTCCCACTTTCTTCCAACCCCCCATGATACCCTTCCACGATTCCCCGTGAAGTCTCACCTTGGGGTCAGGAAGGATGAGCTCTCCATCCTGCTTCTGATGCAGGGGCGCGTTGAAACCCAGTTACTTCACTGGATTGAGGATTGATGGGAGTTCAGGTAAGCTTGACTATTCAGGTAAGGCTCTGAAAAAGTTCTGTTGCATGTTCAAAAGTCCAAGCTTAATATTAATGTTCATTGTCTTTTTGCAGCAAGCGCTAATGCTTATGTCTTTTTTCCCCTTAGGGGCCGGGGTTCGGAATGCCGGAGATATGGCACCGACCCGAAGTGAAACGTGCAGTTCCAGTTCCAGTAAATGGCTGGTTAGTTCTGGATGAGCGCTCGGGAACTGACTTTGCATACGCTCATTCAATGTCTTTGTCTTTTTTCCCCATAGGGGCCGGGGTCCGGAAAATGCCTGGAAGTGGCAAGACCCGAAATGAAATGAGGTAAGTCTTATTCCCTTCCTTCTCTCACCTTATGTTCTTATCTTTTTCTATAGGCTCTGGGAAGTGGCTGTGTATCCAGATGATCGCTGCTGAAGATGGAGGAACCCAGGAAAAGTGAGTGAAATGCAACGCTGCAGCGATCATAACGAAATGCTTTTAAAAAATAATGTCTTCTCTTTCAGGATCGTTGTGATGTCTCCGTGGTGCAGATTTAGCTGGTAAGGTCTCTTGTTTCCCTTTGCAGGTGGCCAAGGATGCTGACAGGCGTGGCTGAAGTCCAGATGCAGGAGCTGACACGGTGAGCGTCCAGCTGCGAGGAGCAGAACAACGCGAAGCGTGAGTTGCTGATCGGGTGTGGTTTAAATAGCTTTGGAAGAAGTTCCAAGTGTGTATCCTTCCTCCGATCAGGTATGTATCCTTCCCCGACCACACCTGGGTGGAAAGTAATCCCACAGGTAAAGTAGTTCCATTCAGGCCTCAAGAGGGCCTGGATGTGGCAGCATGGTCTGCATCAGGTAAGTGCACATTAAAACACTTGAACACATGTCTAGCTTTATGAGCCTGGCGCCTAAGGCGCCAGGACAGGGGTTCAACATGAGCCTGGCGCCTAAGGCGCCAGGACTGCGTCCAAAGGGCCCCAGCTTGGGCCCGCTGGCACTCCCCTGGGGGAAATGATGCCTGCCTCTGGGGTTGCTGGGTCGGACCTGGCTCTTTGGAGGTAGGCATCATGACAGGGGGTGAGAATCAAGGAGATTTTAGAGGGGTGAACAGATGTGAGAAATATGGAGATGTAAGTTGTAGTCGGTCCCATGGATGGAGATGTAAGTCAGAGATGGGTCCATGGATGGAGATGTAAGTCAGAGATGGGTCCATGGATGGAGATGTAAGTGGGAGCTGGCTCCATGGATGGAGATTTAAGAGGTAGCTGGTCCCATGGATGGAGATGTAAGTGGGAGCTGGTCCCATGGATGGAGATGTAAGTGGGAGCTGTCTCCATGGATGAAGATGTAAGTGGGAGCTGTCTCCATGGATGAAGATGTAAGTGGGAGCTGGTTTCATGGATGGAGATATAAGTGGGAGCTGGTTCCATGGATGGAGATGTAGGTGGGAGCTGGTCCCATGGATGGAGATGTAAGTGGGAGCCGGTCCCATGGATGGAAATGCAAGTGGGAGCTGGTTCCATGGATGGAGATGTAAGCGGGAGCTGTCTCCATGGATGGAGATGTACATCGGAGCTGGTTGCATGGATGTAGATCTAAGCGAGAGCTGGTCCCATGGATGGAGATGTAAGTGGGAGCTGGTTCCATGGATAGAGATGTAAGTGGGAGCTGGTTCCATGGATGGAGATGTAAGTGGGAGCTGGCTCCATGGATGGGGATGTAAGTGGGAGCTGGTCCCATGGATGGAGATGTAAGTGGGAGCTGATCTCATGGATGGAGATGTAAGTGGGAGCTGATCTCATGGATGGAGATGTAAGTGGGAGCTGGTTCCATGGATGGAGATGTAAGCGGGAGCTGGTCCCATTGATGGAGATGTAAGTGGCAGCTGGCTCCATGGATGGATATGTAAGTGGGAGCCAGTCCCATGGATGGAAATGCAAGTGGAAGCTAGTTCCATGGATGGAAATGCAAGTGGAAGCTGGTTCCATGGATGGAGATGTAATTGGGAGCTGGTCCCATGGATAAATATGTAAGAGCGAGCTGGTCCCATTGATGGAGATGTAAGTGGGAGCTGGCTCAATGGATGGATATGTAAGTGGGAGCTGGTCCCATGGATGGAGATGTAAGTGGGAGCTGGTTCCATGGATGGAAATGCAAGTGGGAGCTGGTTCCATGGATGGAGATGTAATTGGGAGCTGGTCCCATGGATAAATATGTAAGTGGGAGCTGTCACCATGGATGGAGATGTAAGTGGGAGCTGGTCCCATTGATACATATGTAAGTGGGAGCTGGTTCCATGGATGGAGATGTAAGTGGGAGCTGGTTCCATGGATGGAGATGTAAGTGGGAGCTGGTCCCATGGATGGAGATATAAGTGGGAGCTGGTTCCATGGATGGAGATGTAAGTGGGAGCTGGTCCCATGGATGGAGATGTAAGTGGGAGCTGGTCCCATGATGGAAATGCAAGTGGGAGCTGGTTCCATGGATGGAGATGTAAGTGGGAGCTGGTCCCATGGATGGTGTAGTACCTGCACTTTGATGGAGATACAGAGGCAGAGAAGGAGGCAATGGCCTATGGCGGAAGACATCAATGTTGCAGGGAGTAGCATAGAGAGCTGATGAGATGAGGACTATGTCCAGAGAGATGCCATGACGTTGCAATGTTTATTTGTGATAGCCCCAAAACATAAGAGGTGATGACTAGAAGGTTTATAATGAATGTTAACCTTTGGTGTTGTTCTGGTCAATCCTCCAGACCATCGCTTTTCGCCTACCAAACCATTACAGAAGTGGAAAGATCATATGCAAATCAGGCTTGTGCCCACCCCCAAAGGGGTAGTCATCCCGAACTGCTAGGTCACATCCCTTCTGCACATGACCACAAGCATCCCCAGACATGTTTGGACAGTGGACCGTGGCAAGCGAGGCAGTGCCATGGTGTGTGTGATCCATGCCTCAGGATGGAGAGTGGCAAGTGAGGCAGTGCCATGGGGAGTGATCCATGTGTCAGGGAGGAGAGTGGAAAGTGAGGCAGTGCCATGTTGGGTGGTCCATGCTGCAGGGAGGAGAGAGGCACGTGAGGCACCCCGGGTTACCGCTTTGGCACCTTGTGGTGTTAATAGCCTTAAACCCACGTTCCAAGGGCTGGAGCAGGGATTAACAGCCCGGAGCTCTCGTTATCCGCCCTCGCTTTGCTCAAGCTGATAACTTGGGCTGCTGGGCGATTAACTCCCATTCCAGATCTTGGAAAGGGCATTAACGCCATATTCAAGAAATTTCCAAGAACCTTGAGAAGTGTCATCTCCTTTTGCAGCCCACCAAATATTAAAATGAATTGATTGTTGCCACAAGATGTTGGTCAGTTCCATTGGATGTGTTTTGCCAATGCGTAGAGTGGCTGGTCAAACGTAATGATTGGAATCTTCCTGGGATTAAGGCCTTCAACTGCTGTCTTCACAATATCCATTGAATGGTGAATCATGGCCACTGACATAGCATGGTCTGGAAATAGAGGAAGCAGGGAGGAAAGTGTTAAAACACAATCTTTCTGCATGTCTTCTTGTTGATTTGTGTGGTATGCTGCCCTGGTGATTATTTCCTTCCCCTGTAGGTTGTCACTAGCGAGAACCTGTGATACATGCTTCAGCCATGTGTATTCCTTCATCATAGCTTGCGGCATAACTTGGTAGTCAACTGAGCTCTCTTCTACTGTTGGCAGATGACAATCAGTTCTCATAGGAGAAAGAGGGGGTACGCTGGTATAGCACTCAGGAAGAAGTTTAGCCACTTCCTCAACAGATGGATTTTTAGTCATAGTCCGATCAGTCCCGGTAAAATTGTCATCTGTATTTTGAAATATTAATATTCCTGTACCATGAAATGAGTCATGAGCTGTGGTAGTGCGTGGATTGTGGTCTATATTGTTGACGACGCTAGTCTTAAAGAGCACTTACCAGCCAACGAGAGCCGGCAGGCGAGAGCCGGCCTCACACGAAGGCTGTAGCACAAAGGCTACACCTGTCTCGAGCCTGTCCGGAGCTGTAGGAGCCAAGGGCCAGGAACTCTGCCCGTTCTGCTCCAGGTAAGCCGGCGCTGCAACAAGCATATCCCCATTTGCTGACTAGATCTGCCTAACTCACAGCGCATCTCTCTCGCTCTTGTCCAATTAACGCCACCATCCCGCATGGCTGTACACACGTGTGTTGTCCATGCCCACAACGTGCCACGCCACTCGGTTACTTCAGATCTCACCACCCGACTCACCTACGCTGGACGCCCTTTCCATTGATTTGCATCTATATGAAATTATGGACCACATGTTCTATACCCACTGCTGCACCCTGTGCATCTCTTACTTGCCCCTCTCCTTCAGGCTTCTTATTACATCCCCAATGAGTTACAAGTATATTCTGCAATGCCTGTCCAATGCCATTTCAAACCTAGCTGCCTTATACTGTGCCTAGTGAACTGTTTTGCACTGCTGTTGGCTGCCTTATATGCACCATTTCAAACCTAGCTGCCTTATACTGTGCTTAGTGAACTGTTTTGCACTGCTGTTGGCTGCCTAATTGTGCCATTTCGAATGTAGATGTCCCTGTACTGTGCCTAGTGACCTGATTTGCACTGCTGTTGGTTGCCTAATTGTGCCATTTCGAATCTAGATGTCCCTGTACTGTGCCTATTGACCTGATTTGCACTGCTGTTGGTTGCCTAATTGTGCCATTTCGAATTTAGATGTCCCTGTACTGTGCCTATTGACCTGATTTGCACTGCTGTTGGTTGTCTAATTGTGCCATTTCGAATCTAGATGTCCCTGTACTGTGCCCATATACCTGATTTGCACTGCTGTTGGTTGCCTAATTGTGCCATTTCGAATCTAGATGTCCCTGTTCTGTGCCCATTGACCTGATTTGCTCTGCTGTTGGCTGCCTAATTGTGCCATTCCGAATCTAGACGTCCTTGTACTGTGGCTATTGACCTGAGTTATACTGCTGTTGGCTGCCTAGTCGCGCCACCTTAACTCCTTATACCCTTTGTCCTGAGCCTGTTTAATTACATCCCCAGTCCCTAGAGAAATACAAGCTGAGACATGCAGCTAAGAACTTGTGTCAGCATTGACCTTATATTCACAGTCCTTTTAGGACTATCAGCTTGCACTGCTGCCAGCTACCGTGCAAGCAACACTAAGACCTTCCATATTCTCCCTTCAGCCATGCTCTACCATCCCGACCCTCCATCGAACCCCTACCTCAATGACCCAGCCCTTTGGCTCAAGCACTTTGCTACCAAACCCACTCCAAACATCCCATGTACTCTACAACAAAGGAATAGCAGACTTAGAACTAGACTGCCCAGACCACCTTGTATTCTGCGCAATCGCTCTGCCCTTCCTCTGCCCAACTCATCCGCAATGCCTAGTCCTCCACTCTCCACCTCACCCATCTCAGCACTAAAGGGAGCCCTTATCAATGCAAGATCCCTCACGACTCACGCCCTTGACATCGCAGACCTCATCACAGTCCAGAACCTTGACTTTCTAGCTATTACCGAAACCTGGTTACATGACGCCTCTGGCCCACTCCTCGCTCTATCCTTACCCAAGGGTTATACAATTATTAGAAACGACCGCCATTCCAACTTGTCGAAAGCAGGAGGAGTCGCTTTCATACACAGCGACAAAATCATTATGAGAGCTGCTCCCCACACACAACATAGTTCTGCAGAATCTCTCTCAGTGAAACTATCGCTCTCTCCTACCAACACACCAACACTCCACCTTATATACAGACCTCCAGGCCCACTGGGCTCATTCATTGATGATGTTGCATCAACCCTGTCGACTAACACTAAGCCCAACTCTCAGATATTGCTACTAGGCGACCTCAACCTAGGCCTCTCAGATCCCAAGGACCACATGGCCGCTGAAGTAGACACCACGATTTCCAACCTAGGCTTCCAGCAGCGCATTAGTGATCCTACACACATCAAAGGTAGAACACTCGACTGGCTAGCCGATCTTAACTGTAACACCAATGTCATTTCTAACGATGCCTGCACCTGGTCCGACCATAATGTTATTACCTTCCTCCTGCCAGCCACCAACCCCCAGCCCACACCTACCATAGCCCCCGCTATACCTACCAGAAATAAAAAAGATATCACCAGGGAGAAACTGCTTCCTCTTATCCTCCCTTGCTTGAACACTCTTGCTGCACAGCACAAGGATAAGGACCCCACTGTCTTAGTAGACACTTATAACAGCCTAATGACCAATGCCATTGAGAGCATAGCTCCACTAAAGATCCGCAAAGCCAAACAACAGTCTCACCTGAACTCTTGGTTCACCCCGCAGCTCAACGCTCTGCGCAAAGAAAAGCGCAAGGCCGAAGCCCTCTGGAAAAGTCACCCCAGCGCAGCTAATAAAGCCTCCCTTCTAATCACCTCTCTTAATTACAAGGGGGCCATATTACAAGCCAAAAAGGAGACTTACAATTCACGAATATCCCAGGCAGAATCGAACACTAGAGAATTATTCAAAATCCTCAAAGAGTTAGAATCTCCCTCACATGCCCCGGACACGTGCACCAAGGACAGCACCTGGTGCAACAATATACAAAATGCCCTTCTTAACAAAATATCCACCTTGCAATCCAAAATCAACGCCAAACAAAATACCCTCCACACCCCTATATTCAGCAATACTAGGCCACCTAAAATAACTACCCCTGACTCCCCGGTGCTGTTCAGCTTCACACCGCTCACCGTCCTGGAGGTTGAAAAAATCATCTGCAACTTAAAACCTTCCAACTGCCAAGGGGACGCTTGTCCAGCCCCGATCATTAAGGAGTTGGCTCATGACCTCGCTCCTTTTATCACCACTTTTATCAATGCCTCCTTTCAATCGGGAGTGGTCCCTAATAACCTGAAGGATGCTTGGGTTATTCCTCCCCTAAAAAAAAACACCTTAGACCCGGAGGTTCCAACCAATTAAAGGCCCATCACAACGGTCCCATTTCTGCTAAAAATCTTAGATAGAGCAGCCTACCTTCAGATACAGAACTATCTGGAATCAAACAACCTACTAGGCACGAGACAATCCGGCTTCAGACCGAAGCACGGTACGGAGACAGCCCTCCTCGATCTCAAAACCCAAATTGAGGATCTCAAAGACAAAGGTAAACTAGCCCTGTTACTACCATTAGACTTATCTGCTGCCTTTGATCTGGTTAATCACCAAATCCTCTGTCACCACCTGAAAACTGCAGCTCACTTCTCCGACATGGCCACAAACTGGATTCAATCCTTCCTGGATAACAGAAAGATGAGGGTATTCTCGCCCACCTCCACAGATGACCCTGCACCAGTCCCTTGCGGAGTCCCCCAAGGATCGTGTGTATCCCCTATCCTCTATAATGTATTTACTAAACCCTTATTTGATGTGCTCGACTATCTGGGTGTCACCTACACAAATTATGCTGATCACACCCAGATACTCATCCCCATCACGGGTGATTACACAGTAGATTCAAAAGCCCTAAATGACGTTTACCATGTCATTCAAACATGGATGGCCCAACATGAGCTCTGTCTCAATGATGACAAGACAGAGCTCCTCATCCTAGGTACTCAGCAAAGACTAAACAAGCTGAACCCTATGTTCAGTTCCTTTAACATCGATGGAAATCTAATAAAAGTCTCCAAAGATACCAAAATGCTTGGAATCTACCTCGATTCCACCCTCTCCCTTCACAGACAAACAAATGCAGTTGCGGCTGCCGCCGCCTATACCTGCAAGCTGATCACAGCATGTCGCCCTTCTCTCCACGCACAACTGTACTACCCTTGCTAGGACCCTGGTCATGTCCAAACTGGACTACTGCAATGCATTGTACCAGGGCACTAATCAGGGTAACCTAGACAAGCTCCAGATCTGCACACATTTCGGATACCAGGAAGAACCTTCATTGGTTGTCAGTCACCCAAAGGATCTCACTAAAATCGCTTGCCCTAACCTACAAATGCATGAATAACCTGGCCCCCACCTATCTCTCCTCACCATTCATGCTGTACACCCCAGTTCGCTCACTTAGATCTACCGTGAACCAGAGCCTACTGATACCTAGATACAAGCTCCAAACAGCTGGTGGATCCAGCTTCCCAGTCCTGGCAGCCAAATTGAACTGAACCCCTTGACTATTAGAAACCTCCCCTCCTTCAACCTTTTCAAACATAGAGCCAAATGTTGGCTAGTCACTTCCAATGCCCAAGCTACATTCTGAAAACGTGATGCAATAACTTATGTATGGATGTACTACTTGACAAACCATGTATCGTTGTACTACTTACCTATGCCTATTTCTATGCTATATTTATTGTTCGATATATAATCACTGTTTGCAACCTATGTAACCATTGCTCTCAAGATATGCGCCCGGTAGCCTCCGGGCCTGGTTTGCGCTATACAAATAAATAAATAAATAACAAACTGAAGAGGAACGGTAGCATTTTCTGTGTGACTGCGATGACACACTTCATTGCCAAGTTTAGAAGAGAGGTGTAGCACATGGTCGTATGATATGCATTGTGAATTGTTATGAAACAATTCCTTTTTTACACTCGCCAGACTGGCACACAGTCTCAATTTGGTTGTCTCTGCCTTTCGTGTATCTATAACGGGGCATTGCCATTCATCTGCCTGCACTTGCTGCTATGGCAAGCTCCGTGCTCACTGTATCTTTCATCCTATTGATGCAGATTGACGTAGCCTTTGTAAGGTTATGATTGCTGGTTGTAACATTCTTTTGTGGCTGTCAAACATTTTGGCCTTATTAGAAGTTCAATGGTGTGGGAAAATATGGTTGGCCATTCTGTTACTGCCACATGTTTTGGTGGTAACAGAATTACAACTGTTTTTCCAGCACCGCTGAATTATGAATTTGGAGGTACCCTCAAAAATTGCCAGATTTACCATGTAGTGAATCCGGCAATGGTGAAATTGCCAAAAATCCCCATGGAGTCCTATGGACACCGAAAATGGGGAATTACCACCACTTGTGATTCTGTGTTAACCGTGAGGAACAAGCGGTGGTAACAGTAATTGAGTTTGGCGGTTATTCTGCAAATGTTCCATCTTATTACCACGTAACTCGAAATGATGCTCATCTCTGGTCCATCATGACCTGTATGTGCACGTTCGGATCCTGTTTTATATTGGCCTTTCCATCCTTCAGCCACTCTACCTCTGGGCTTCTTTTATTTACCTACAGTTTTCATCTATATTTTTTGATCTTTCAAGTGCCTTTCCCACTCATGTCAATAACATTTCTATTCTCCTTCTACTGTTTTTTTCAGCAAAGCACTCTGAAAGCATTCCCATTTTCTATCTACCCGCTTATTCTGTAGTGCGGTTTTCTCCTTATGCTGGTGCATCTCCTCTGGCCAATATTCGGGACCATGTCGCCTTGTGCTGTTCAATGTTCTCTTCTCTGCATCACTAGCCTGATATGATCTGCAGGTATTTGCGAGGTGCCCTGTTTTGCTACACTTGGAACAAGTTCTTTATAGTGGCAATTCAGTGTCCTTGACTGGTGCACCTGTGCCCACCATGTTATCACACGTTGGCTTCTTCCTCCTGCTTCTCTAATCTTTTACAGTCCTGCTGTGCCCTTCAATGATAGTCAATGGTCTGGGCTCTTGATTTCCTTCCCTCTCTGTCTGTTGCACGGTTCCTTTTCTTCTGCTCCGTCTGCAATGTCACGGCTGGGCTAGGACCTTTCTTCTGGATAAGTTCCACTCTAATTCCATTGCTTCTGCTCTGCAATAGGCGGGGGTATCAGGCACTCTCCTTGTCACTGGTGCTTTATGATCCACTCCCAAGGCCTCCAAGTACACCTTTAATGTTCATGCTCCCGCGGCCCCACTGGATCACTGGTATGCCTGGACTTGCTCTACATGCATACGGAGTCTCTTTGTTCTTCTGCCGTGACTTCGCTCTCTTTGACCTGCCGGGCGAGAGAGAGACACAGGGATGGAGAGATCCCTGGTCAAAATGAAAGACCTTTCTTAAGCATTGGCTGAGCAAGAAAACTGTTTACAGAATGCCTAATGTAAGCTTTTGCTAAACCCTACTCAGACAAGCCTAGGGCAGAAAAGAAAGTAACTTAGATAATGCTGGCTCTTTAATAAATTCTAACTCTATGAGACTCAAGTCTTTACCCAGCCCACTACAAGTGCCCATACAACTAGCCCCCTAATGTATTTGTCATAAGCCAGAATGAAAAGATTGCTCTTCTACGTATGAATGTTATTCTGTTTGACACTTTGCAAGATTGTAAGTTTCCTTATTCCATGTAAGATTGCAAATACTACCTGTAACCTACGCCGCGGTAACCTAGGGTTTTGGGCGTATAACAAATACAATAAAATAAAATAAAAAATAAATAAATGCTTATATGCTGATTTGAAAACGTTAAGTAAATACTTTAAGCTACTCATCAACTGCCTATTGGCAAGCCCTAGGCAAGGAAGAAGTTAATAAGATTGTATGATTTTACAATGTAATAAACATTTTGTAACTGTTCGATACATGCTAATGAATAAACAGTCAGTGAGCAGTGTATACACATTTTACTCATGCTTAAAGAATACATTAACTACTTGTAGGAGGGAAATGCTTTAAACTGCTTCGGAAACATTCCAACTGCCTGAGAAGTTTCTGAGAAGTGCTAAGCAGCATTTCTCCAGGAGAGAGAGAGAGAGAGAGAGAGAGAGAAAGAGAGAAGGAGGGTGCGGGGAGAGAGAAAAGGGAGAGAGGCAGGGAGAGGGAGTGAGAGATACAGAGAGAGAAGGAGGGAGGGGGGAGGGCGAGAGAGAGGCAGGGAGAAGGGGAGAGAGAGGCAGGGAGAGGGGGAGAGAGGTACAGACAGATGGTGGGGGGGACGGGCGGGATAATTCCAAGTCTGTCCCTGATGCTCCAGTGCATTAAACATGGCATTATTTTGATCAGGATGAGCTGACCAATAGCCGGCCTGTAAAAGCAGCATTTAACTGAAATCTGGCAATTAGATTACTCTCACTCTTTCTCAAAGTGGTTCCTGAGGGCCACAGGAAGAGTGGGGTGCTCTGGAAGCCAATTAACACACATTTGGAGGAGCTGTCAGTAGTGGTAGTCTCTGCGCATGCTCAGGAGAGTAGTGTCTCCTGGTCTTGTGATTTTTGTCTCCTCTTCTGCGCAGCCTCAGTGCAGTCCTGGGACCCTCCTCATCACCCGGTCTCCCAGGACCTTCCTCTCTTCCTTAGTGGATTTGCTCTGAATCCTGCACGGGGTCACTGCAGAATAATCCACTCAGGATCTCTAGGGAGGAATCCACTCAGGATCACTGGAGAGGAATCCACCCAAGATCATTGGAGAGGAATCCACCCAAGATCACTGGAGAGAAAAGCCCCCAAGATCACTGGAGAGTAATCCACCCCAGATCACAGTAGAGGAGACCATCCCGGATCACTGTAGAGGGGGCCATCCCGGATCACTGGGGAGAAATGGCTTGGAAAGAGCCAGATGAGGTGAGGTGCCTCCTGGGTTGTTTCTTTGGGGACAGGAGCCATTGCTGCCATGTGGACCAATGTCATGGGTCTCATCTTCAACCAACGCTAGCATTTTAGCCAACAATATTTTGGATTCTGGGATTGTAGTTTCTTTTTTTTTTAATGTTATTTTAGTTTAAACTATGTACAAAGTATCACACATTAAACAAACATATTATAAACATTTTGTAATGGTTATACAATAAAATTAAATCCCCCCGCCCAAAAGTTAAAAGTTCAGATTTGCAATCAAATTGTATAATGAAAGGAATTTCTCCCAAATCTTTTCAAACAAGGCAATTTTCTCTTCTCTGCAGTAAAAAACTCTCAATCTCTGCCAAAGCATGCATCTCATTAAGCCATAATGCAATATCTACAGATTCTGCTGTCTTCCAACCCCTCAGAATTGTCCTTTCCCCCACCATGCGCTCCTTAAAATCAATTTTTTCTGACAAGGAGTCAGGTCATCTAACATCAAATCATTACCCAATATCAACATTTTGAAATCGTATTGGAGCCTTTCACCTATAACCTTTTCACAGATATTGTCAAATTCTAACCAAAAACCTCTCACCATTGTGCAATCCCATAACATATGCTCTGGCGTCCCAGATTCCTGAACGCAAGCCCAACAGTCTGAATTTTCATTCATCCCTCTCTTCTCTAACCGTTCTGGCAGCCAAAAAACACAGTTCAAGAACTTGATTTGACGTGATCTCTCTGTTAATCCCAACGAGCATAGTTTGACATTTTCACACATACAAGACCATTCACTTTCATCAATCTCGCTTCCAATTCTCCTGCTCCACTCCTCCCTCAGTAAATAATTTCCTTTGTAAGCACCTACAATCATTCCATATATTTGGCTGGCTAACCCATTCTCTCCTGGTTTTGGAGTTTTATTGAACAGATCTAAATTCAATCAATTTTTCACTTCAATCTCCCCAACTGCTTTCCTCATTTTCCTGTAATATGCGCCACTGAAATTTGGAATATTATAGGTAGATTGGATTTCTTTACCTGTCATCCATCGTCCATTCTTGTAAAGGTCTCTAAGCCATTTAACATCACAAAAGAACCACTCATGCAAGAAAATTACCTTTCCCTCTATTTTGATCGCTGGATTCATCCAGATTGAGGCCCCAGGATCTCACAAAGCATCACATCCAAGGCAACCATTTATTTTCTCCCATGCATTCTTCAAATTCCTAGTTATCAGATCTTTCATACCACCTGTTCTAGACACAGTCGTCAACATTTCTCTTGGTGTGAGTAGACCATGAAAACTAGTTTCTGCAAGCACCCATTTCTCTGGTGTCGGTTCTAAAAATTCAACTAGGAATTGTGAAACAAAAGCCAGATGGTATGCTTTAAAGTTTGGTACCCCCAGACCACCTTTCGACAAGGGTAATTGCAATTTACTTAGTTTCAGGCATGGTGGCTTTTGATCCCAAAGGAAGCTCCAAATGATCCTATCTAGCTCCATCCAATACTTTTTCTCAATATCCCGCAGTATCATACCTAAGACATATTTTATTCTTGCGGTCAAGACCATTTGCAAGGCATTTACCTTCCCCAAAGAGATAGGTGAAGTTGTCTCCACCTCTCTATGTCTAATTTAAATGTAGAACAGATCATATTCATATTCTCCGTAATGAAGTCTTTAATCTCCGGTGTTATCCAAACTCCCAAGTATAAGAGCCTGTCAGCACACCATTGTCATGATCTCTGCTTCCAAAAGATCAGGACTTGCCCGACTCCCTTGGAAGCAGACCCATAACCCTGGTTCCGAGTGCCAGCCAGTCCCAATTGGGACCTTTTGGACCCTGTCCTGGCGCCAGTGGCACCAGGCTCATAAAGATGCCCAGTCCCAGCGCTGGAAGCGCCGGGCTCATAATGCTTGAGTGGACTTACCTGCAGCAGACCATGCTGCTTACTTACCTGCCAGTTGAACCCCTGATCCTCTTCTGTTTGGGACTACTTTTCCTGGTGGGTGGGGCAGGAGCCACTCCCTAGATTCAGAACACTGAAACTCTTCTGGAAAGCAGGAACTCTTTTCTTACCTAGGCGTGGCTGTGGAAGGAGACATCTAAGCACTACAGGAGGCTATTTAAACCACACCCGATGGATGAATCTTGCTTTGCGTTATTCTGCATTCTCTGCAGCAGAACGCTCATCGTGTCTTCTGCTTCTGATCCTGGGCCTAAGGGAACAAAGGCTTACCATCCTGGAATCCAGTCTTCAGCAGCACCTGTAAAGACAAAGAAAGAACAGGTTAGCACTACGGTCTTCAGTGGCAGCGCATCTCTTACCTGGTCCATCGGCTGTCACCAACGCCTCACGCTGCATTCCGGCATCTGAAAGACAAAGGCTTACCTACTCTTCGCATGCTCCGGAGGTCTTCGCACTGCATTCCGGCATCTGACATACAAAAGCTTACCAGCTCTTCGCACGCTCCGGGGGCCTTCGGCGCTGCATCCCGCATCTGAAAGACAAAAGAAGGTGCGTTTAAAGACATTGGGCAACTTTATTACTCACGTGCCATTACTCCTTCCCACGCCGAATCCAGTGGGTATTCCAGCACCCTTCAGCTTCTCTAAAGCTCCGAACTTGTACCTGCAAGATAAAAGGGACAGTTAGTGCGCATCGTGAAGCAGGCTACAAGCGCTTACTTACGTGCTTCCAGGCGCTTCTATTCCTCACGCGGGTTCGATCCTCAACTCTCATCAGCCCGCCATCCGCCATCGCCGGAACTCTGCAAAACAAGAGATATCATTACAAAAGACTTTTAAGACATTTGAAGTGCCCAGAACTTACCGTTCGTGCAGTTAACGACGGACAGCAGTCCTCTGAGGTCAAGAGGCCTGCACCCTTATCCAGTGAAGAAACTGGTTACGGCACCCTGCCCCGAGGCAGATGGAGAGCTCGGCGTTCACTTACCTAAGGTGAGGGTGTTAACCTTTACAGGAGAAGAGAAAGGGAAGAGGAGAGAGGCACCCAATAACCCCAGTTCATTAATCCCATATTTTCTATCTGCAGACATCTTACTCTTCGTGTCAGACATACAGTGCACAGAGGTCCAGCCCAAAGAGCCAACCGTGTGTTACACATCACCTTTGAAGATACGGCATTCACCCAGTCAAGACCGGCGCCTCTGCGGGAATCAGGTGAGCGTTACACCATTTAAACCCCAACTGAGTGACTAAATTCTTGTTGCAAATGTGCGCCAGGCGTAAGACCTCTGATTTGGCCCAGTTTATTTTGTAACCTGAACATCGGTTAAAAGCTTTTAAGACATTCATAACTTTTGGAAGATGACTTAGCAAAAGGAGTAAATCGTCGACATATAGCCACATTTTTGGCTGTAAACCCAAACTTCTCACCCCCTTTATTTCTGTGTCTGATCGCAGAGCTGTAGCCAAAGGTTCAATCACAATAATGAATAACAATGGTGAGAGCGGGCACCCTTGGCTTGTGCCCCGTTCTAAATTGAAAGGTTCTGATCTTTGCCCATTTGTGTTGACATCAGCAGTTGGACTGGTGTAAAGCAATTTAAACCAGGACCTAAATTGGACACTGAAACCCATTTTCTCTAAGACCTTAAATATAAATTCCCAATTAACCTGATTGAAGGCTTTTTCGGCGTCCAATGATTGGACCGCCAGGTCCTCCTGACAATGTGCTGATTTTGATATGGTGTGTAATAGTTTCCTGATATTACTCGACGTTTTCCTTCCTTTCACAAGCCTTGATTGATCTCGATGTATTAGCTTCGGTAATAATGACTCCAATCTCATCGCCAAAACTTTCGCAAGGATTTTATCATCCACATTAATTAAATTTATTGGCCTATAGCTTGATGCCAGATCCTCGTCCTTACCTTTCTTTAGTAGGACCGAAATCATAGCATGCCTTGTGGTTCCAAGCAGCAAACCTTTGGTTGGCAAAGTGGAAAACATATTCAACAATAGGTTTATGACAGAAGTGGGGAGAATTTTATAAAATTCCACTCGGGACCAAGGGACTTTCCAGAATTCAGCTTAGCAATCACTTTCCTTATTTCATCCAGTGTTATGTCCCCTTCAAGAACTTTTGCACTATCCCTTGAAACCTTTGGAATCTCTATTTTGGTAATGAATTCCTCATCTGCTGCATTAACTTTTGCCTCATCTTTGTATAAATCCATATAGAACGATCTAAAAACCTCATTTATTTCATTTGGTTTAAAATTGATAATTTCATTGTTATCTCAGATTGAAGTGATTGCATGCTCTGATTCTCTCTTTCTTAATCTAAAGGCTAACCACCGGTCACATTTGTCCCCCTTCTCAAAGTATATTTTTGATTAAAGTATCTCTTCTCCACATGCTCTACTAATAGTGTCCTTAATTCCTTTTTTAACCTCAATTGCTCCTGAACCAAACCAGTACATGCAGGATCAGGCATCAACCTCCTATTAATCTCTAGTTCCTGATGCTTCCTGTCAAATTTCTTTTTTTGACCACTCGCCATCCCAATCAGAATACCTCTCATAGTGCGTTTAAATGCCTCCCACACCACATCAGCCCCAACCTTTCCAGTGCAATTCTCCTCCACAAAAATTCTGCTTCAGCTAAAAGCTTGTCCAATATTTCCTTATTGTCTAACAATGTGGTATTCAACCGCTAAGTAAATTGCTTTTGCGCGGTAAAGTCAAGCTTCAGCCTCATTATCACATGTGCATGATCTGTCAGTACAATATTTCCAATTTTACTTGTCATGTAACATTCTGACATCTCCCCGCTTGTGAACAGCATATGTAACCTAGAGTAGACTGCATGCGCCCCAGAGTAAAAATTGTACTCCCTAAGTAAGGGATTCTCTGACCTCCAGATATCAGTCCAGTTATGTTCCTCTAGAAGATCTTTTAGATCTATCGTTTGCACATCTAGCTGTTTGCTCTGTCTCATAGTACATCTATCCAGACCTTGATTCAAAAACTGTGTTTAGGTTCTGTATAACTTGGGCAACCCTCCTAAAGAATGTGCCATTATTAACCTAAGGAGCATATACATTGCACAAAATGATCTCTGTCCCCTGAATATTAACGAATAATGCAACCATTCTCCCATCATTATCACTCACTTCTTTCAAAACTTTAATTGGAACATTCCTCCTAATCAGTATCGCAACCTCTTGTGATCTGGTATTAAATGATGAACCATACACTCTTCTAATCCAACCATTTTTCAAATTGTCAAGCTCCCCCAGTGTGATGTGCGTCTCTTGAATAAAACAAACATCACTCTTCAAATAATTTAAATATGTCATTATGTTTTTTCGTTTTTGGAATGTTGTTCAATCCATTCACATTCCATGTGACCACTCGAAGCTCATTATCCATTTTTAATTCCCTATTCAACATGTAGTTGTCAACTGAATCTATTCTAACAAAGTAATATTCAAATGTGAACACTGACTCCCCAAACTCTGAAATAGATGCAAAACACAAGGAGCAATGTAAAAAGTAAATTAATATAGCACATCTTAAACTGTCCAGCCCTGGAACACCTCTCCCTTTATTTTTTGTAACCCGAATCTTCATTATATATCTTCCTTATCTGTCCTACTAATTAATATTTCAAACTGCCCCAAATTGTCATTTCCCTATTCCCAAGACTCAATGCAATGTCAGTCAGACCCCCCCAATATTTAACTGCAATTTTAATTTGATAAAATTGGTAATTTACAATTATGGCACCGCATATAAATACATCCTATAAGCCATTTATTGTAGATATGTGACAAACAGTTTGACCTTGAAATTAATACCCAGGAGTATTATAATTTGAAATCCGCATACCTTTTCCCCCAGCTCTCACCACTCCGCTATAAGGCAGGTTTACTTCCCAGCATCTTTTCTTTCTGCACACCCTGCATTACTAACCATCATTCCTACGTTAATCCTCTACTTTTTTAGCAACATCCATCTATCACCTGGTGATATATTGGCCTTAAGCACCTCTCACATTTCCCATATCTCATCCCAGCAAGGTCAGTTTACATGTAAGTATCATCCCACCAGAACACATCACTCGTTCCTTTCGATTGATCTTTGATAGACCTGTCACCAATTAGCAGACATCTGCCCAAAACTCGTGCGGTAGCGTTCTTAAATGCCCATGGCGCGATAATCCAACATTAATAATCATGGAATCCGAGTTGTCCCACATATTAATCAAAATATGACTGTAAACGAACTCTGAATTTGATCTGTAAGATCTATTATGATGGCTAAGTGCATCAGTGTGGAGCTTCAAAGTCCAGTTCATCCTTTTACAAAGGCGTGCACATACAGTGCTGCGAGCAGATCCATGCTCAGATAACACATGGAGCACGTCACAGGTTTAGATGCGGCGAACCAAAGCACACGCAACATTTCCTATAAAGAATGCTAGTGCCTTTTCTTTTAGTTATTCCATGGTCAGCACGATCGGGCTCATCCCAGCGGCATAGAGGACTGTGCGCATGGCGAACCTCCGGCACATGCATTCCTTCACTGCCGACCCGCACATGTGTGCACCTTTATCAGCCACAGTATGATCCGTAGGTCCGTAGATCCGTAGATCCGTAGGTCCGTAGGTCCGTAGATCCGTAGATCCGGCACCGATAGCCTGACTTGCCTGGTACATCATGTGCGGAGGTGTGCCACGCCGTGCAGAAAGGGAGGGCCCCGCCGATCCGATCCGATCCAACACCTGCCTCGCCCTCAGACCAGCATTCACAGTTACCTCTTGAAACAACCAATGGACATTTGTGTCCCCCGGACGTATTCACAAGATACAGCAGTCAGCTGATCCAATGCGCACAGGGTCCTTTTCTATAATATTTCCCAGAATCCAAGTACGACAGCAGCACAGTGAGCATTCTTCGAACTTAAAATGTGTTTAATAGCAATTTGGATGCAGCGCCATTTTGCTCCATTAATACAATTATAAACAAAACGTCAAATGCATGTAAAGAGATGTCAAATAAAAACAAGGGGCTAAAATTGGTCCAAACCTATTAATCAATTTTTAAGTGCTCCCAGCCATTTCATAGCCTCGTTAGGCATAGAAGTAGATTTTTCTCTGTCTGGTAATAACATTGTTAACAAGTTATGGGCCTGATCACAACTTTGGCGGTAACCCTTAAATCTGGCGGTAGCGCTATTACCGCTGGATTTAAGGGTCCGCCAAATCAGGACTTCGGCGGATTTCGCCCCAGCTTTGAGCTGGGGGGAAATCTGCCGAAAATTTGCGCTATTACCGCTGGCGGGAAAACTGCCGGTGGTAAGAGCGCACATTGAGCCCAATGGGGAATGGGGCATTCCCGAATGGGCTCAATGGGGAATTACATTATCGCCGAACTTATGATCCGGCGCTATTAGCGCCGGGGAGTTCGGTGGTAGGGCTAATACCGCCAGCGGTATTACCGCCAAAGTCGTCATCAGGCCCTATGTCTTCACACCCATAGATCTTGCCATATCCTTTGCCTCTGTGAAGGATTTCCTGACCAGCAAAACTTCCTTTGGGTAATCTGGTAAACCCAAAAACTCGGTTTTCCCTGAAGTAAGCAGCTTCCTTAGATCTTGCCACTTTTAAAATGTCCTCCTTTGTTCTTGTGTTCATGAGGGAGACCAAAATCTGTCTAGCTTTGGGCCCCGCTTTCTTGCCCACTCTGTAGATGTTGTCAATATCAGCTGGGACAATGTGATCATAATTGAAAGAGGATTTCATTATTTCAATTACCATCTGGACCAGGTCTTCCTCAGCCCTTTCTTCCACTCCAACAATCCTCAAATTCTTATTTCTGATTTTCAGGTGTTTTTCCATGGTTTTCTCTCTTCCTTTCTGGAAATCTCTTAAATTCATATATGCCCTGTAGCTTCCAGAAATCTCTGAAGACATTGAATCTGAGCCAATTTCCAGGACAGAGGGCCTCATTCCGAGGTTGGCGGTAAGGGGTTAACGGCACCGGCAAGGGTGTCGGTGCCGCTAACCCCTTACCGCTGCATTATGAGGTCCTTTAGTGGGTCCCACTAAGGGTGGCTGGTTTTCCTAGGCACCATTAGTGGGAGCTGCTAAAGGACCAGGGAGCTAGCAACGGGTCCGTTATTAACGGGCCCGTTGTTAGCTCCCTCCCCATTCCCATTGAGCCCTATGGGGGCTCAAATGGGAATGGGGATGGGTAAATTGAATTAGGAATTACCGGGTCCTCCAAGGTTGGAATGGCCCGGTATTTCCCCATTCAGGGAACCTGGACCCAGTATGCGGTATGGGAGTAGCCATGGCGCTAATAGCACCATGGCTACCTCCATACTGGTAATGACCCCCAGAGACTCTACTTTCTATCTCGGTGACTTTAAGGGATAGGTCTTCCAAGGATGGCTTTACATCTTCTACACCCTGGGCCACTTTCAGAAGTAAAGAATAAATATCCTGTGGACTAGGGACCTCACTCATCTCTGCTGCAGGCTTGGACTTCTTAGGGATTGGATTATCAGCAGTATCAATCTTCTTCTTGGAGTTCATTATTTCCAATCAACAATATAAGGAGAGGGTCAGGAGCTGCGGGTTTATGCTGCTGCCTCTGCTGCCTGCATTTCAGAATCGTTCCTGGGATTTGTAGTTTCAAGTTTCCCGTTAAGTGTTAGATTTCCCAGCATGCAGCGTGCTATTGTCGAAACAAACAGGAATGGCTAAATGTGTCCTTTATGACATGGGGCTTTTGACAGGTATGCAGTATGTATAATTGTATGTTAGAGGAAGATGAGTGCTTCTACCAGAAACACAGTGCATAAGTTATAAGGCTGGTGAGTGGACCAATGGCCTAACAGGGCACTTTACAATGATAGTGAATAGTGAGCAGGAAATGATGGAGGTGGCAGAGGAGGAAAGTACAAGTGGAGAACCTGGGCAAGGGGCAGTATAGATTGCCAGTACACCATGTACATTATTTATACTTTCTTATAATCCCCAGTAAAGGAAGGGGAAGTTGGGGATTAATAGGGAGGGGTGATGATCCTGTAGCAGACCTACAGGTCTCCTGCAACTCAGGCGAGTCTCCAGAAACAAAACTCTGTCTCCCAGCCTCTGCTAATATCTTTAATAACGACAATAAATGCCCTGTCTGGCAACCACTCCCTCTGCCATTCTGCGGGCAGCACCAAGGAGATGGGAGGGGTGCTTTGCTGAGCACTGACCATGCCACATTTCTCTGCTGGCTGTGGCCCTGACATTTGTCGCTGCAGGAGCCCTCTTGTACCTTGTACTCACCCATGGGTGTAGAACAGTAGGTTTAACATTCCCAGCAGAACCCAAATATAAGCCTCTATTGTCCATTGTCCAGCAGCATTGTGATGTATTCACTGTTTGTGTATTCTTTATCATCTTAAGTGTATTATTTTCCGAGGATTTCTGTGCATGTACAGATCCCCAAATGCACAGACATCAGTAGCCTGAGACCCGGCCTCTTTTCAAACGTAGTGGGTCTCCCAAACATAGTGAGGCCTTCCTCAAATGGGAGAAGAAACATGAGGAGAAGGAGGGCTACCCCAACAGGGCAGCAGATGCCACAGCCAGGTATCATCAAAGCCAAACTCTGAGGCTGTCAGAATGAGAGTGTATGGCACCCTAAATGTATGGGTGAACATTGTGAAAAATTAAATTAGCACCATTGTAATGGGCCGTATGAACTTAGCGATTGAAGCATACAACTCTATTCCCATCACAGAAATAAATGTCAAGGATAAATATCAAAGATAAATCTATGTAGTCGTTCATATGGACTGGACATGCTCTTTAATTATATGTAAAGCAGGAAAGAGCCCTCATTAGTATTATTTATCCCATTACCCTTTCTACAATGGGTATTTAAAGTACTATGGGGGTGTACAGGACTGTGCTTCTTAGTGTGACAATCTCATATCAGAAAATCATTTGTTTTACTGTGTTTTGGTTTGCCTCAAACCCTACACATATTGCAAAACGAAATGGACTTAATACATACGTAATTCCTTGCAATCCATTAAAGAAGTATATAATTGCAGTGGATTTAGAAAGATAAATCATCTATAAATTAATCCAATACATCACGCAGCTATCATTATAATTAAGAAGAATCATCAGAATATATTTTATGCATCCAATATCAGAAAATAAATAATAGATATGGTTATTCTAGGTTTTAATAATGTACTTTACTTCATAAGGTAAGTGTAACATTCTAATTATGGTTACAATATTTACTGGAAGTGAGCATAATACCTGAACTGCTTCTTTTTAAAATGTAATAATGGTAGCAAAATTAGATAATTTCATATTTTTTAATATCACCTTTTACAAAAAATACACACCATTTTGTCTTTCAAAAAGTCCCTACTTGCAGGAATGGGATGTGAAGAGGTCATGTAAAACCAATGACCTCTTCTTCTGTGAGCTCCAAGGCAATGCTTAATTTTTCAGGTGGGTCACTAGTTGCTAGTGCTGCAAAACCAGCACATTTATTACAGTCTCCAAAAACATTAATAATTAACAACAAATTGAACATACAAGCACATTTGTAGAGCCATCAGCATGGTCCCCCTGCGACCTATAAAGGCTGTTAGAACTCATCACTTCTGCTGCTGGTGGAGCTTATCTGCGTCCCTCCACAAATCCTCCATGAGGACAATGCACCCGCAATGTGAGGCCACCATTTCTGCAGAGAAAACACTATCACCATGTATGTCTCCAAATGCTAGGCCGCTCCCCCCTATGATGGAGCTGTGGTTGCTGCTGTTCTTAATATCTGTTTAACCGTAAAAAATCCACCCAGTCCCCCAAAGTGCTTGCGCTCTGGTTGTCCTCCTGTCATCCGCAGCGTGGGTGGATCTAGCAAACATGCACCCAACAATTCAAATATATCTTACAACGTTAAAGGGAGCCATAAAGTGTATGATGGCGGTGGGTGGCCGAGCCATCCGGCATGAAAGTGGTGGGTAGCAGAGACCTCCTGCATGAAGGTGGTGGGTAGCGGAACCATCCTTCATGAAGGCGGTGTGTGGCCAAGCCATCCTGCATGAAGGTGGTGGGTAGCAGAGCCATCCTGCATTACGGTGGTGGGATGCAGAACCATCCTGCGTGAAGGCGGTGGGTAGCGGAGCCATCCTGCATGAAGGTGGTGGGTAGAGAAGCCATCCTACATGAAGGTGGAGGGTAGCAGAGACATCCTGCATGACGGCGGTGTGTGCCCAAGCCATCCTGTATGACGGTGGTGGATAGCAGAGCCATCCTGCATGACGGCAGTGTGTGGCCAAGCCATCCTGCATGAATCTGGTGGGTGGCCAAGCCATCCTGCATGAAGGTGGAGGGTAGCAGAGACATCATGCATGAAGGTGGTGAGTAGCGGATCCATCCTGCATGAAAGTGGTGGGTGTCAGAGCCATCCTGCATGAAGTTGGTGGGTAGCGTAGTCATCCTGCATGAAGGTGGTGGGTAGTGAAGCCATCATGCATGAAAGCTGAAAGCGGTGATAACGGAGCCATCCTGCATGAAGGCGTTGCAATGGTGCAATGCACGGTTGCACTGGTGCAAGACAGAAAGTTTGGTCAAGAAACACCATGTGTAAAGTGACAACTTGTGTTCTACATTTAGAAATACAATATGGTGTTATTCTCCTGTATATCAGGTGTTTATAAACTAATAGCCAAAACTTTACCACCGCTATATTCATTGAGGTTCTATGGCAGTCGGAAATTGATCTCCAGAGGTACTCAGACGTCATATAATCTGAATTTGGAAATAAGTGAAGAAAGAATACAGTTCTCATATTAGCTACAGCCGGGCATTCAGATATCAACTGCTTGATTGTCTCTGGTGAAGATGTATTTAGACAGAACCAGCATACGTTTGCTTCTTTGGTTATCAGAGATTTAACCTAAATCTCATGTATTGCATTCTTGCGACAGAATCTGGACATTTATTTATGTATGGTTCTGCCAAGTCACTTTTTTGTGCATGAAACTCTGATTTACAAACAATATGCCCAGGTATTTAAATTCCTGGGTCACTTGCAATAGTTGACCTTATTGTTTCGTAATCTTGGTGTTACAGATGGTCATCACCCTACATTTAGATTCATTAACCTTTGGCAGATTATTATTAACATATTCACCCAACCACAACAAGAGAGCCTGAAGCCCCCTGGGGGTCTTCGCTAGCAATAGAACACCCAGGGGATCACTGAGTCTCCTCCCAGTTTAGGGGAATCAGATATTGCAGTTGCAAAATCATGACGCATGTCTCCAATAAAACATGTAAAAGTCTGGATGACAGGACACACCCTTGTTTGAGACCCTTAAAGGTGGTAATGGGGTCTGATAAGGTTCCATCCATAGAAAGCCGGATCTGGATGCTGGTGTTAGTATGTGATTGTTTTATCCAGAATATAAGATGGAAAGGGCAATCGTCTTTAGTTAATTTATCAAATGAGACCTCTCTGGACACAGAATCAAACGCTGCCTGAAAGTCGATGAAGGCTATGTACAGTGACTGTTTTTGTTGTTGTTGTTCTTGAGATTTTATCACTTCTAGAGTATGCTGATTTATTGCCGTCCCCAAGGCCGCTATGAAGCCAGTCTGATTCGGATCTTGTAAATCTGTGGATTCGATCCATGCATTGGATTCTTTGAAAATAATTCTTGCAAATAGTTTCCACGGGTACGTCCAAAAGGGTGATTGGACGATAATTCCCCGTGTCACTGCGATCGCCCTTTTTGTAAATTGGAATTACAATTGATGTTCGCCGTAAAGGCGGAATTTGATGTAAATGAATCACTTGTAAGAAGATAGTAACAAGAAGTCTGGCTGTCTCCGGCTTGGGTATTTATAAACATGTACACAGTGTTCTGCCCTGGCCCTGTTACTTCTGAATAATCCCTAAACTACTTGCCACTGTTTCCAGGCATTGACACCCCTCAGTGCTGTGCAATCTCTAAAGCACGCAAGTTGCACAGTCTTCTCTTACCCCTCTGCGGTCTGTAAATTCCCCACTGTCTCCAGGCACTGTCACCCCTGAGCACTCGGCAGTCCATAAACTACTCACTCTGCTGTCTCTCTAAACTACCCAATCCGTCATGATCAGCCATGAGTAAACTGTCTCTAAACTACTTGCTCTGCTGTCTCTGCACCACCCAGTCTAATCAATCACTGTCAGCCCAAGTAACATGCAGGGTCTAAGCTGCCCCCCTGCCGATACTGTCAATACACTCTTACCATGCATTGCCACCCCTCAGCCCTCTGCAGTAACAAACAACTAACCACACAGACCAGGAACTGCCAACCCTCTCTCCTATGCAGTCTACACAACTCTCTAGGCGACACTCAGTACTCTGCTGGCCCTAAAAATCCACACTTTCCTCAGGCACGTTATCCCCTCATAGCTCTTCAGTTTCTAAATGCCCCACTGTCCCCAGTCACAGGTACTTGTGAGTGCTCTGCAGTCTGTAAACTCCCCACTCTGTCACCAGGTACTCACCCCTTGGGTATCGGGATGCCCAACCGCAGTGTGAAGAGCTACCTTGAGGCAGTGCATGGAGGATTGCCATGAGCCTCTCCACTCCCCCCACCCTTTGTGTGTGCTGTTGACTGGGGGACATGTTGTAAAACACCTTCCATGTATGGGCGACTCATATAGAGTAGACCAGTTTGGTTTCTGGCTCCAAACATTAGCATATGTTTTAGGAAGTGACCACAACACACCCTCATCCACAGGAAACCTACATCTGGGAGCAGCTGCGGCCTCCATGCCTCTTTCACAGGCGGTATCTTTCGCTGCTTCATAGAGGCCTTCACCACTCTCATGCTCTGCTGACAGACAAGGGAAACCAGGTGAGGCTAGACACCGACCGCCATGCTGCTGATGCAATCCCATGTTGGATCTTTTCCATGACCCTAAGATGGTGGACCAGCTTCTTAAGATGTCAGCCGCTGCCGCAGGGAATCCAATCAAGAACAATTACAGCCAATGGAGCAATCAGTAGATACACATGTCATCCCTTAAAGAAAGATGCTAAACACCTGCAGGAGAGCATAAGGGAAGTACCAAATCATTTTCTAGAAGAGTGACAGGACCAGGGAATAACCAATCCAAATGTTTAGGGGTGTCAAAGGTACCAGCAGAGCAGCACCTCAGGAAGATGCTGTAAGATTATTCTTTTCAAATCCAAAGACAAACATGTATGTAAAAATACATCTTTTAGCTTCCATGTGTTACGTGGTAGAGTAAAGAACCGATTATAAAATATTCTAATTTCTAAGGTTAAAATATGGGTTTTCTTGTCTGCAAAAAATTATCCTTCAAGAAGGGGAATTCCTATTTAACTCCCATCTTTACAAAAAATGACTAATCTACTACAACTTCCGAATCTTTCCTGGGGCCCTGATCGAAGCTATTCTCCATTGTTGGGTATGTTTGTCTACAGCCATGTTGGATAAATCTCTAGGAATATGTTGTTTGTGCAGACCAGAGTTCACCTATATTTCTCTGATGCAATATGTGAATATGTAGTGAGTTGAAGCTCTTCTCATAATTATTTCTATATCTTGTATTTGTATTTTTATTTTTGTCATGTTGTCTGTTCCATTTTCTCTTCTTTGGCCCTGGGACACACATGTTATAGTTCTGTATCACAGGCCACTGTGAAACACACGTATTGGCCCTAGTTGTCTTTGTTTTAGTGTGTAGCTGCTGGAACAGTATTTGGTGAATAATACTAAGGGTAAAATGTTCTAGTTATATATAAGGTTATGTATAATGTATGAGATTATATGCTCTAAGATTCAAACTTCAGAGTAATCCTTAAAGTTTTAGACTGAAGAACAGTTCTCAGGAATTAAGTAGTATAGTACTCTTATTCTACATTACCTCCACTTCCACTCTTCCTTGTCACAGTACTTACTTCGTAGGAGTAATGAAGATTACCGGTAAGTAATCAGAGCATGACTGGCTAATGTGTCTTTTATATTTAGATCCAATATACGATGTTGGATCTATTTTGAGAGAGCAGACGAAATGACCTCTGTTTGGCAGCAGCGAGTATTGGACAACCACTGAATGATTTTGGTTGAGAGAAAGGTTATTCCCTGCGTGATGGTGACAGAAAAGAGGAAAGGGAGGGGCGGAGAATGGAAATATATAGTATCCCAAATGATCTTCTATAATGCATGAAGCATCCACAACCATCAATTGGCGAATGTGGAGCCAAGAGGAGAATTGTCTGTATTGTTGGATGATCTATAGTATGTTACCACAATTTAGCTTATTATAAAGTAATAAATGAGTATCCATCGGCTGCTGCCACTCGCATCTTCTGTGCACTGCACCCACCTCACCTTAGAGACACACATTCCCTTGTATCCACTCTCCTAGTTGGTCTGCACTGTGGACCCGTTTATGCCCTCTGATGCCCTCTGAGATAACGCATGAACCAGCACATGTGTAATATATACTTGTGGTTTGTTTAATTTAGCAGGATGTACACAATTTACAATGAGTGGTAGCAGAGGGACAAGACCACGCCTTCAGCACACCATCTTCCCCAGACATAATCATTCATAGCACTGTTGTGTATAGCAATGGCAATGTTTCCCTTTTCCCAAAGCCATATCGTCCCACTGTAGCCTCACAGCAGAGGATTATTGAATTCATAATCAATAGCTGTATCATGGGCAGGGGTCAGCATTTTCTCTACCTCCCTGTGTCATATAAGAATTAAAGGAAGCAGGAAAAGCCTAGCACTCCAAACACATACAACAATAGCTTCCCCTACAGTGCATGAGCCATGATTCTGGCTGTTTGTGAAAGCTCTGGCTCTGGTGCTGCCACAGGCCACACTGTAAAGCTCTGGCTCTGGTGCTGCCACAGGCCACACTGTATGTGACCACACAGGAGCCGTGATTCTGGGTGTTTGTGAAAGCTCTGGCTCTGGTGCTGCCACCGGCCACACTGTATGTGACCGCACAGGAGCCGTGATTCTGGCTGTTTGTGAAAGCTCTGGCTCTGGTGCTGCCACCGGCCACACTGTATGTGACAGCACAGGAGCCGCGATTCTGGGTGTTTGTGAAAGCTCTGGCTCTGGTGCTGCCACTGGCCACACTGTATGTGACCGCACAGGAGCCGCGATTCTGGCTGTTTGTGAAAGCTCTGGTGCTGCCACAGGCCACACTGCATGTGACCGCACAGGAGCCGTGATTCTGGCTGTTTGTGAAAGCTCTGGCTCTGGTGCTGCCACCGGCCACACTGCATGTGACCGCACAGGAGCCGTGATTCTGGGTGTTTGTGAAAGCTCTGGCTCTGGTGCTGCCACCGGCCACACTGTATGTGACCGCACAGAGCCGTGATTCTGGGTGTTTGTGAAAGCTTTTCCTCTGGTGCTGCCACCGGCTACACTGCATGTGACCGCACAGGAGCCGTGATTCTGGGTGTTTGTGAAAGCTCTGGCTCTGGTGCTGCCACTGGCCACACTGTATGTGACCGCACAGGAGCCGCGATTCTGGCTGTTTGTGAAAGCTCTGGTGCTGCCACAGGCCACACTGCATGTGACCGCACAGGAGCCGTGATTCTGGCTGTTTGTGAAAGCTCTGGCTCTGGTGCTGCCACCGGCCACACTGCATGTGACCGCACAGGAGCCGTGATTCTGGGTGTTTGTGAAAGCTCTGGCTCTGGTGCTGCCACCGGCCACACTGTATGTGACCGCACAGAGCCGTGATTCTGGGTGTTTGTGAAAGCTTTTCCTCTGGTGCTGCCACCGGCCACACTGCATTTGACTGCACAGGAACCGTGAATTTGTTAGGAAACTATAACAATATACAAAAGGAAAGAACTATACCAAGTCTCGAGATCAACAGACTCTCTCTATTATGAATCATTAAACATAATCCTGAATAAATTGGCTTGTTCCACATGTGTCAAAAATAATATCCACATACTTTAATGTGACAGGTATGTGTTCAGATATCAGGGAACTGTCATTGCGATGGTCAGGGGTTGGTGGTTGGTGGTGCACTTTCTTCACCTTGGAGCGTGGTTAACTTTATTTTTGCTGTTGTATATATTTCCCTCATGTCTTCCCTCCCCACCCCCTGCACTGCTAGGCCCTGGGGACAGCTTATGGAGTGTGAAAAAGACATGGGGGCCGTAGACATCATAACATTACTATTGAGCAGCTATCAGTCATGGGGTATATTCCATCTCCAGGTACTTAATGGCATCATAAACTCGAGCGCCACTTTCATGGTCTATCAGCTTTCTCTCAGAACCTCTAGATGGAATATAGTCCCACAGTCAATAGCTATTCATTGATAATTCTATTGATCCCCAGTGAATGTCTTGTTTTAGAAAAAAAAAACTGCACCAAACAGTGATTGGTAAATTCATGCCCAGGTCTCATATGTGCATGTATGGGGGGGCTAATACGACTAGGTTTTTACTCAATACTGTACATGTAAGTCTGTGTTGGGTTCTCCCAACAAGTCAATTGTTTCCATGTCTCTCTCCTGATTGGTGAAGGCTAACAAGTGTGGGATCTCACAGGATCATACAGTCAGTTTGTGAGCGGGGTGTACAATGAGGATTATTAGCTCTGGGGTAGATCTATTGATGTTTAGGCTGTACGATGACATAAAATAATAAAGGGTACCTCTGCTTCTTTCAACAGAGAACAAGCAGCCATCAAAGGATGTGTGCTGGGGAGAAGTCCTACAAGTGCACGGAATGTGATGGGCACATTCACACCTCAAAGCTGAGAAGGCATCAGAGATCCCACACAGTGGAAAGACCGTTCAAGTGCTCTGAGTGTGAGAAAAGCTTCACTCAGAGCTCAAATCTAAACCGGCATCAGAGCATCCATACTCGGGAGCGACCCTACCATTGCTCAGAGTGTTCGAAAAGCTTCACTAAGAGCTCACAACTGCAGCACCATCAGAGGATCCATACTGGAGAGCAAACCTACCAGTGTACAGAGTGTGAGAAAAGCTACACTAACGGCTCACATCTGCAGAGGCACCAGATGATCCATACTGGGGTGCGACCCTACCAGTGTACAGACTGTGAGAAAAGCTTCACTAACAGCTCACATCTGCAGGAGCATCAGAGGATCCATACTGGTGAGAGACCATACCAGTGCTCAGAGTGTGATAAAAGCTTCACTCAGAGCTCATATATGTATAGGCATCAGATGATACATACTGGGGTGAGACCATACCAGTGCTCAGAGTGTGTGAAAAGCTTCATTCAGAAGTCACATCTACACCTGCATCAGCGGATCCATACTGGAGAGAGACCATATCAGTGTACTGAGTGTGATAAAAGCTTCAATTCTAGCTCATATCTGCACCGGCATCAGAAGTTCCATACTGGGGTGCGACCATACCAGTGTACAGAGTGTGAGAAAAGCTTCATTGATAAGGCACACCTGTACAGGCATCAGAAGATCCATACTGGTGAGCGACCATACCAGTGTACTGAGTGTGATAAAAGCTTTAATTCTAGCTCATATCTGCATCAGCATCAGAAGATCCATACTGGGGACCGACCATACCAGTGTACAGAGTGTGATAAAAGCTTCACTCAGCGCTCACATCTGCACCTGCATCAGAAGATCCATACTGGGGTGCGACCATACCAGTGCTCAGAGTGTGTGAAAAGCTTCACTTGTATCTCGCTTCTTCTTCGACATCAGAGGATCCATACTGGGGTAAAGCCCTTTCAGTGCACATATTGCACAAAAAGCTTCAGTGACCCCTCCGCCATGAGTAATCATCAAAGGATCCATACTGGGGTGAAGCCCTATGGGTGTACAGAATGTGGTAAGCACTTCAATCGTGCATCAAACCTGATGGCTCATAAGAGATCCCACACTGGAGAGTGTGAGAAAAGCTTCACTTATCAGCATCCGAAAATCCACACTGGGGCGCCCATACCAGTGTGCATGAAGCCTTCCCCCCTGGCTTCTCGCTCATCGCCCACAATAGACCCTCCAGAGGCGAAAGAGTGGCAGTCCTCTTCAATCCTCATTTCTCCGTCTCTCTCATTGAATCCCAGACATGCATATCCCTTCTAGTTAAACTCTCGCTACCATCGACTTTCTCCCACAGCTTCCTACTTATCTACAGACACCCTGGTTACGACAGACATTTTGCCAACAACCTCTGTGATTCAATAGCTACCTTTCAAGTAAATCACCCATCCCCCACACTCCTAGGAGACTTCAATATCTGGTTTGATATACCCAACAACCCCAAGACTCATCTGCTGGTTGACAGTCTTGATATGCTCAACCACTCCCATCATACAACTGGTCCAACCCACTCAGGGGGCTCACCCTCAATGCAATTTTCAGCACCCATGACCTGGTCTATATATCCCGTCCCAAACCACTCATCTGGACCGGCCACTATGCCATCCCTTTCTCTATCCACACCCCTGTCCCTCCTCCCACAGCTCCCCCGCCAACCCCCCGGATCTCGAATTCTGGAACAAAGTGAAGATCCTTCCTGACCTAGCCGAAGCCCTGCTTCTTCGTCCCCCTGCAACACTGCCCCCCGATAGAGCCTTAACCATTGACTCTTTCGACTCCTGGCTTAATGACTCACTAATTCCTCTCACCCCCTCGTGCCCCACTTCCTCACGCAATGGACCATCCCCCAAATGGTTCACGCTCCACCTGGGGAATGCCAAAAAACAGAATAACCCCCTTCAATCCAAATGGCGAGCATCTAAAACCGATCTCAGCAGATCCATGTTCGCCCTGCACCACCGTAACTACAAAGCTGAAATCTGAAAGGCCAAAAAAGCCTATTACAATGAACACATTCTCAACTGTGGCAACCACACCTAAGAAATCCACATGATCATATCAGAATTTGTTGAACCACTTGCACCTCTACCCAATCCACCCCCTCTCAATCACTCTGCGACTCCCTCGCCCTACACTCCTACAACACCGCTCTTGACAGGACGGCATCCCTTAATATAAAACTGTCCTTCCTCTCCCCCCTCGCACCACCGACCGCTCCTGATCCCACTGCCCTGACGCCCAGTCTGTCTACCTTTGACTACTTTAAACCCATCTCCAGAGATGAGTTCCTTGACCTACTATCCGCCAGCAAACCCTCTGGAGCGCCCCTCGTCCGCTGCCCCGCCTCTGTCCTGAAAAAAGCACATGTGAAGCTGCTTATTAAAAAGTCATGCCTCGACCCGCATGACCCCAAAATCTACAGACCATTCTCCAACACCAGATTTCTAGCGAACCTAATCGACCGGACAGCATACTCCCAGCTCAATGCCTTTGTAGAATCCAACGGTCTCCTCGACGCCGCACAATCAGGCTTCAGACCACGACAGGGAACAGAAATCACTCTGATCTGGATCTGGGATGATCTCAAGGTCACTGCAGACTCTGAAGGATGCGCTTCACTGATTATCCTCGATCTCTCTGCAGCCTTTGACACGGTTAACCACTCAATCCTCCTTCACCGCCTCCACTCCCTAGGAATCAGTGGTTCTGCTCTCAAGTGGATTGCCTCCTTCCTCTGCAACAGAAAACAAATAACCCTCCTCTCCCCTTTTGTGTCAGCTGCTTGCTCAGTGAAAACTGGAGAACCCCAAGGCACATTCGTATCTGCTCTCCTGTTCAACCTCTATATGACCACTCTACCTGGAATCATGCGCATGCACAACATCTCGTGCTACAACTATGCTGACGATACCCATATCATACTAAGAATTCCCAAATCAGGCACCAACCCCCATCCCTACCTTGAAGCCTGTATTCGCGATATCGATCGATGGATGACAATAAACCACCTCTTGAACCCTGCTAAAACTGAAATCCGACACAGTAAAAAACCTAGGCTGCACTATGGACTCAGGCCTAACCCTCTCCCGTCAGATCAACAACGTATCAAAATGCTGTCACTATCATCTCAAACGTCTCAGAAGCATTTTTCCCTACCTCTCCTTCCTGAACAGACTTGCCACAGTTATGTCTATTGTGATGTCGAGACTGCACTATGCTAACTCCCTATACCTAGGAGCCCCAGAATACCAACTCAACAAACTCCAAAGAGCCCAAAACGCTGCAGCAAAACTGCCCCTTGCCCTAGGCCACATCTCACCAGCTCTCCGAATCCTCAACTGGCTCCCTGTCGGACGAAGGGCAACCTACAGGACTCTATGCATCACTCACCGAGCAGTGCACAAGACTCGCCAATTATATCTACAAGAAAAGATAAAACCATACCTCCCACCTCACACCCTAGGATCAAGCACTGCCCTCCTTCTAGTAATACCAACCTCTAACACTATCAGGATCGGAGGATCCACCTTCTCAACCTTGGCCCCAACTCTGTGGAACTCACTTCCCCCACTCATTTGACACACCTAAGATTATATGACGTTCCGCAAAGCTCTAAAATTGTGGCTCTTTCCATAATACCAACCACAACCATCTGAAGCAATTGAACCGTAGCAACCTGATGACTAATTGCTCGATGAGATCCCGAGCAATGTCACCACTGAATATGTGGATGCATTCACTATTAACCAACCCATGCCTGAAATCCGGAATATCGATATCCTTAGATCATAACTCTACCCAAACACTCCCCTCCCATGTTACTATGCTTACTCTCTGCTCTACACCATCACACATTAGAGTGCAACTACACCCCTCAATCAATTCGGCCTAGCTGCTCATATACGAACATTACCCCATGAACACCTCATCATTCTAATAAAAGACAGCTATATCCCATGACAAACTGGCCTGGCTGCACTCATAAGCGTCCTACAGGCCTAACGCAGCCAGAACCCAGTCTGCATGTCCACTCGCCAGACGGCGCGCATCCAACTGATATCAATACCACCACACCTAATGCTAGGATGCAGCTACCATCAGGCAATTACATCAGCTGCACACATAACTGGTGCACCCATGCAACCTATGACACCTTACTCGCTCAACTGACCGGCACTACGGTCCCCAAGGGCGTTCAACATACCAGCGCTTTGAGTTCATACCAATGATATATAGAGCGCTATATAAATGCCAAATAACATTACATAACATAGTTCTGCGACCATGCTTCTTCATAGCTTGCTCGACTCATGCCAGTTTATGACACCCATTATGTTGCATTATGGCTGTTCTGCCTAGGGACATAATTGTTATAACATTTTGAAACATGGCTGTGGCATCTCATTAAATCTGAGGTTTCCCGGCCAATCAGTGTAGAGTATCTTGTCCTTAAACTCCGGGGCCTATTATTTTTTATTGTTGCACTTGTGTGACTTCACTACCACCCCACCCCGCTTGCATCGGCCAACTGTTGCAACTTGGACTGTGTATGCGCCTTTCTGCGAGGGACAGGCTGATGTTCTGTGTTGATGGGTGATGGGGAGAGTTTTGTTCTTCAAGAGAAATGCTTCTCTGTATTTCTTTGATTTATGTTAGATGGTGCGGGATCTGGTTTAAGGGTACAGGTTTATGTCCATCTACAAGGTGTGTGTTACAGTTTAACTGAAGCTTGGTTACTGGGGCCTTATTGGGCCTATGCTGGAAACCCATCATTGCACAGGGCTGCTCTTTGCTTTGCTACGTGCTGTTTCATAGGGACTTTGCACGGCATTGGTGTCTAATAGAATGACTCACCTAGCTTATCTATATTCACATTTCTGCAGTATGGATGAAGACTACTTATGGGCATTTTTGATGGACTGTCGTAATCGAAGGCCGGTAATTGCAGTTGGAAACTTTTTGGAGAGCCTTGATTTGGAGTCTCTCTACTTGGGATAAAAATGCCATTAAATCAAGGTTTGGTGTTCCGGAACCAATTCAAAAAGAAAAAAAGAAAAAGAAACAAACATTTTAAGGAAAAAAGAGAATACTTGGAAGTGCAAAAAAAGAGGGACTTTCACCGCTTGTATTTATGGGCACGTTTAGGATGCTGAATGTACTCACCCCTGTTTTTTTATTCCCCTTCAGATTCTTTAGGGAGTACAAATCTAAGTCTGATTCCTAGTGGGAATATTTTATAAGTGAGTAAAATTATGTTTTAACTGGAAAGACTAAGATGTTTTTGTAATTATTATTTTTATTTTAAATGAAAGTTTATTGACATTTACGTTATAACATCATGCAATACGAGTCAACGTTCTTCTCTTAGGTACAATTATAACAATAGCCCCTCCCGAACCCGCCCCCCTCCTCTTCCTCTCCCATTCCCTCAGCCTCAGATCAAGCATGAATATCTGCAGTGTCCGTAGGGCTCACAAATAGCGTGTCAGGGTACAATCAGGACTCCCCCTCCCCTTCCCTCAGCCTCAGATCAAGCATGAATGTCTGCAGTGTCCGTAGGGCTCACAAATAGCGCCTCAGGGTACAGTCAGGACTGTATTCACTTGCACATTTGAGCCTTTTGATATTGATATTTTATTTCTATCGCGCTCATACACAAGTGTTTCAGAGCGTGACGAGGCAAGGGAGGGGAACAAGGGAGAACAAAAACAACGATCTTACTAGGCCCAGTGACATTGAGAACGCGCAAGTGCATGGTAGAGGGGGAGAGGGAGAAGTGCATGGAAGGGGGAACAAAAAGGAGAGTGCGGAACAATGAGGAAAAAGAAACATAAATAATAATAAATAAATTAATAAATAAAAAGGCAACAAACAGAGGGAGTGCAGCCAGCAAGTGGCAGTGCTGGGTTTAAGGCAGCAGGCTGGGTAGGTCTGATAAGTGCAGGAAGAACAAAACAAAGGGGTGTGGGGCTTTATAGGTACAGATGCAGACCCCAGTGCAAGGGGTGGCCCGGAGGCAGTGGGTGCAGGTGGCAAGAGGAGCTGGTACCAGGGCCCGGAGGAAAGAGGGTGGCCAGGTGCATGGTGCCGAGGGAGAGTAGAATCAGCAGGGTAGAGGGGGGGCAAAGGCAGAAGCAAAGAGGAAGGTCTTGAGGTGCTTCCGGAACCAGAGATGGTTCTCCTCAAGTTTTAGAGTGGCAGGGAGGCTGTTCCAGAGGGAGGCCCCAGCCTTGGGCATGACTCTGTCCACTTTGCAGCACCTTTCTCGTATAACAGACAGTGGGCCTCATTACGACCCTGGCGGAGTGGGTTTACGCCAGCGGTATTCGCGGCGGACCCGTCCGCCCTACTACGAGTTCCCGTAGCACCATGGAGCGTTTTCCGCCTGGTTTTTCCGGGCGGAGAAATCCATGGCGCTACGGGACCTTCTTGTTAATTACGCCACCGTATTTTACGGTGGCGTAATTAACGCCTTCCCCACTCCCATTATACCCTATGGGGCAAAAATGGGAATGGGGAAGGGTAAAATGGGGAATGGGGATTTACCGCCCCGCCAAGGTCGGAATGGGGCGGTAAATCCGCCAACCCCCATGGCGCTATCGGCAGCTTTCCGCCGTGCTCCATGGTGCATTTAGCACCGCGATTTCCGCCAGGGTCGTAATGAGGCCCAGTATGTTCGGTATGTAAGTCCTGGTGGACTTTCATGTCCAGGACCACCCCCAAGCGTGATTTTGCCACTTCAAGCCAAGCAGCTGTATTTTTGGAAAAAGGGGACCCACAGTCCTTCAATATCTGACTTGGATTCATCAATGAGATGCGTTAAGAACTCCATGTCATAAATAGCGTGGACTTTGGTGATCCAATCTTTTTCTCCTGGCATGTGTGGACTTCTGGCAGCAACCAACATGACCTGCAACATATGACCTAGGGTCTCGTCTCGGCCCCCACCCACATCAATCCCGAAAAGGAGGAGCCATGGGCATAGGGTCCTCACCACTCCATCCACCCCATTAATCCAGGACAACACTTCTCCCCAGTATGTCTGCACTATTGGGCATTTCCACCTCATGTGTATGTAATTACCTTTCTCCACTCGACATTTGCAGCAGTGAGGGTCATATCCCACTTTCATTTGGGCTATCCTCTGCGGGGGGTAGTGCCACCTGTGTAACACCTTCAAGGCTTGGTGTCAGAATTGGAGCAAGGCCGTTGAGTGGTTGGCTCGTCTACATATTTTGGACCACCTCTTGCCGTCAATTTCTCTCCCCAGGTCCCTCCCCCACTTTATCCGCGCTGGCGGAGGATCCCTTGGGGCCGAAAGAAGGAGGAGCTTGTAGAGGTGGGATATCATTCCCTTGGACCCCCGTCTTGAAATTAGATGCTTTTCAAAACCTGTTAGGTCCCGTCTGAGGGTGTCCCCACAGGAGGGTTCAGTGAGCACTCCCTTGAGTTGGAGATAGCGGAATGGGGAAACGTTGCTCAGTTCCAGGGCCTCCTCCAGTTCCCTTAGGGGGATAAAGGAACCCCCCGCACCCACAACTGGCCCACCCTACTAAGACCAGCCTCGTACCATTGTTGAAATGCAGCCGGGTCAGCAATCATATCCGTGATTGAGGGGCCCAGATGCAGCTCAGCAGGGAGGGCCATGTTGTGAGCCACCTTTAGTATCCCCCCTCTTTCCACACCAACCATAAGACCCCCAACACAGGGTGATGCAGGACTCTTTTCGGGATGTGCACCTTGGGAACCCATAACCATTCATCCAGTGTTACCGGGGCAAGAACCCTATTGTCCAACGCCACCCACTGCTTCTCCGTCCCCGGGGTAAAGTGGTCCACCAGTATCCTCAGTTGAGAAGCCTTATAATATGTCTCTAGACCCGGGAACCCCACACCCCCATCTTCCTTGGGCCTAGTCAGCACCTCATAAGAGATCCTATGTTTCTTGCCCCCCCAGAGAAATCGTAGGAGGGTTTGTTTCACCTTCATGAAGAATGTCTTGGGCACCTGCACTGGGAGCATCTGAAATAAGAATAGGAACTTGGGGAGAATCACCATTTTCACGAAGTTGCAGCGTGCCATCCAAGAGAGCCGCAATCCCGCCCCCCTCTCCACGTCCCTTTTGAAAGCTGACCGGAGAGGGAGAAATTTATTAGAGAAGGGGTCATCGGGGCTGTGCATCACTTGAATACCCAAATAACGGAACCCGCCCCCTTGTATCCGGAAGGGGAGCCCGCTCATGTAGTCTCCCTCTGTGTCCGGTAGGTTGCCCGCTATGAACGCCACATACTTCCCGAAGTTGGCGTTGAACCCAGAGAGATCTCCATAATGTGCTAGACTTTGTAGTACCCGGGGTACCGGCTGGAACGGTTTAGTGATGTAAAGCAGTGCATCATCGGCAAACAAGCCAACCTTGCAGTGGGAGTCCCCTATTCGTACTCCGCTGATCGTTTCGTCATTGCGAACGGAGATCTCCCAGGGCTCCATAACCAACGCATATATAAGGGGGGACAAAGGGCAGCCTTGCCTCGTGCCCCTTCCCAAAGGGAACGCTCCTGATTCCATCCCGTTCGCAACCACCTTAGCTGAGGGGGTAGAGTACAAAGCCGACATCCAGCCTAGCCACCTCGGTCCCATCCCCAGGGACGAGAAGACCTCCCCCATAAAGGCCCAGCTGACTCTGTCGAAGGCCTTTTAGGCATCTAGAGCTAGTGAAAGGGCCCCCTCATCCCGGACAACCCCTAAGTTCAACACACGAAAGGTCTGACGCATGTTGTCGAAACCTTGTCTGTAACGCTCACCTGATTCCCGTAGAGGCGCCGGTCTTGACTGGGCGTATACCGTATCTTCAAAGGTGATGTGTAACACACGGCTGGCTCTTTGGGCTGGACCTCTGTGCACTGTATGTCTGACTCGAAGGGTAAGATATCTGCAGATAGAAAATATGGGATTAATGAACTGGGTTATTGAATGTCTCTCTCTTCTTCCCTTTCTCTTCTCCTGTAGAACCCCAAAGGTTAACGCTCTCACCTTAGGTAAGTGAACGCCGTGCTCTCCATCTGCCTCGGGGCAGGGTGCTGTAAGCAGTTTCTTCACTGGATAAGGGGAGCAGGCCTCTTGACTTCAGAGGACTGCTGTCTGTCGTTTACTGCACGATCGGTAAGTTTCGAGTAATTCTAATGTCTTTAAAAGTCTTTAGTAATGATGTCTCTTGTTTTGCAGGGTTCCGGCGATGGCGGATGACGGGCTGAAGTGAGTTGAAAATGGAGCCCGTGTGATGAATAGAAGCGCCTGGAAGCACGTAAGTAAGCGCTTGTTGCCTGCTTCACGATGCGCTCTAACTGTCTTTTTATTTTGCAGGTACAAGTTCGGAGCGGCTGCAGGGTGCCGGAATACCCACTGGGTTAGATGTAGAAAGGAGTAATGGCACGTGAGTATTAAAGTTCCCCAATGTCTTTAAACGCACCTTGTTTTGTCTTTCAGATGCGGGATGCAGCACCGGAGGCCTCCGGAGCGTGCAAAGAGTTGGTAAGCTTTTGTCTTTCAGATGCCGGAATGCAGTGCGAAGACCTCCGGAGCGCACGAAGAGTAGGTAAGCCTTTGTCTTTCAGATGCCGGAATGCAGCACGAGGCGTTGGTGACAGCCGATGGACCAGGTAAGTGAAGCGCTGTCACTGAAGACCGTAATGCTAACCTGTTCTTTCTTGTCTTTATAGGTGTTGCTGAAGACTGGATTCAGGATGGTAAGCCTTTTTCCTTAGGCCCAGGATCAGATGCAGAAGACACGATGAGCTTTCTGCTGCAGAGGATGCAGAATAACGCAAAGCAAGATTCATCCATCGGGTGTGGTTTAAATAGCCTCCTGTAGTGCTTAGGTGTCTCCTTCAACAGCCACGCCTAGGTAAGAAAAGAGTTCCTGCTTTCCAGAAGAGTTCCAGTGTTCTGAACCTAGGGAGTGGCTCCTGCCCCACCCAACAGGAAAAGTAGTTCCAAACAGAAGAGGATCAGAGGCTCAACTGGCAGGCAAGTAAGCAGCATGGTCTGCTGCAGGTAAGTCCACCCAAGCATTATGAGCCCGGCGCTTCCAGCGCTGGGACTGGGCATATTTATGAGCCTGGTGCCACTGGCGCCAGGACTGGGTCCAAAAGGTCCCAATTGGGACTGGTTGGCACTCGGAACCTGGGTTATGGATCTGCTTCCAAGGGAGTTGGGAAAACCCTGACCTTTTGGAAGCAGAGATCATGACAGTACCCCCCCTCAAGGCCCCTCCCAAACCGGGCTTCTCCGGGGGTTTTGGCTTGTCAGGAAATGTTCGGTGAAATCTTTTGATTAGGCGAGGAGCGTGGACATATTCAGCAGGTTCCCAGGATCTCTCTTGGGGGCCGTAGCCTTTCCAGTCAATTAGGTAAAATAGTTTAGATTTGGAGATCTTGGAGTCCAGAATGCTTTTGACTTCAAACTCGAGTTCTCCATCAACTAGGATGGGTTTTGGAGATTTAGTTAGTCGGGTTTGAGGTTGCACGGGTTTTAATAGAGAGACGTGGAAGACCGGATGTATCTTCATGTGCGGGGGCAAGTCCAACTTGACCGCTACTGGGTTTACTATGGTAGTGATGGAATAGGGACCAAGGTATCTTGGGTTGAATGTGCGTGGCCCTTTTAGAGGTAGATATTTGGTGGATAACCAGACTTGATCCCCTACTTGATATTGAGGGGCTTCCTTCCGATGTTGATCTGCTCCTTTCTTGTATTGTTCTTTAGCCCTTTGAAGGTGAGAAACAGCTTCCTTAAAGGCTTGGGTGATTGTAGAATGGAGGTAGTCTACTGCTGGTGTTTCAAGATCTTGGAGGGGATCCAACTCCGAGGTTCGAGGGTGACTGCCGTATAAAAGAAAAAACGGGGTTTTCCCAGTTCCCGAATGGACAGAGTTATTGTAGGCATATTCGGCTATCCAAAGGATGTCTTTCCAAGTTTTTTCAGTGTGTTGCAGCATGCAGCGTAAATACTGTTCCAGAGTTTGATTGGTCCTCTCAGTTTGTCCGTCGGTCTGAGGGTGGTGACTGGTCGATAGTCTCACATCAATTTGAGCCGACCGACAGCAACTTCGCCAAAAATGAATAATAAATTGACTACCTCGATCCGAAATTAGAACCGAAGGAAAACCGTGCAGTCGGACGATGTTTTCGAGAAATTCTCGGGCCAGAGTTGCTGCTGTTGGCAAGCCTTTGAGCGGAATGAAATGCGCCATCTTGGAGAATAAGTCCACGATTACTAGAATCGTATTGTATCCGGAGCATGGAGGTAGATCGGTGATGAAGTCCATAGAAAGCGTATGCCAAGGGCGAGGTGGGATGTCAATAGGGCGTAAGAGGCCTGCTGGTCTTTCCTTTTGACTCTTGTTTTGGGCGCATACTCCACAGGACATTATAAAGTCTCTGATATCTTTTTTCCAAGACGGCCACCAGAAGTAGCGCTTGATCTTTTCTGAGGTCTTGGCCATACCGGGATGTCCTTCCATTAAAGAATCGTGATAACAAGAGATTACTTTTTTCAATACAATGCAGCTACACAAGCTCAAACATAACTAAAACATGACAGTGCTAAGTTAAAGTAGTCGTAGTCTTACAACCTGAATATGCCACCACATCGCCCCCTTCCAACTGTAGTCTTGCAGGCTTCAAAACTTGTCTGTGTACTGCATACAACATGAACTCCATCTCCAAAGTAGACAGCCTTGTGAAGACATGAGGAATGAACCTGCAAATTTAGAGGGAGACATGGAAGAAGAAGCATACATAATTACAACATGCAGTGTACAATACAACAACAATATACACAAGGAATGTCTACACAGTATTGACTACAGACTGCCCACACAGCTTATGGGAGCCCAACATCACTGTGTACATCACTGTCACTTGGTCACACCCTTTGCAAGCTCATGGAAACGGGATGCAGGAGGGGTGTGTTTCTCATGAACCCAAGCATCGAACCCAAACTCAGGACAAGCCTGCATGTGCCCAGCCGGAATACAGTGGATGCCCACGGGAGCCACACAAGGCAACACACTGTCAAAAAATAATAAAAAAAAAAAATAAAAAATAAAAAAATCAAAAATCAAAAATGGCCATGTGGGGGCTGGGGGTGGGGGGGAGGCCACCCAGGAGGTCCGAGAACAGGGTGCGCACCAACAGCCGCCTGTGTGGATGTTGGGAAAAAAAACACCTCCATGGGCTCATGGCCTGCACGGCTATGCCAATGTGGGAGAACTGCTGCTGTCGCTCTGAACACCCTCTGCTGCTGCCACAGGAGGTGGTGGTGCTATGGGAGGCAGCCCATGCAAAGCCCTGGTATGGTCCTCCATGGCAGCAAGCATGCGGGTGTGGAAGGTCTCGTTCTGGAGGATTATAGTGCGGAGATCCCCATGCAGCACCTGACGTGATGCCCGGATCTCCTCCCGAGTTGCCTGCATCTCTGCTGAGAGCGAACGTGTGAGCCGCTCCAGCTGCTGTTCTGTCCTCAAGTTAGTGGAAGTCTCAAGGTCAACAAGAGTCTCCCTGAGGTGATGGATTTCTACCCTCAGGGCTTCCCTGTGGCCCTGGGACTCTATTGATATCGATTGGCGTAGAGTCTCCAGTGACGCCCGTCTGTCCCTGTTGGACGCCAACATGTCCTCCCTGTGTGATTGGCAAATGGAGTCTGTTGCCTGGTGTAGTTGCTACATCTGCCTTTCAGGGGGGGCAATGGAAGTGGCCACCCTCTCCATTGCTTGAGCCATCATCTCAACTGATGCTGCCTGTTGGGTTGCCATACCGTACATGGATTGTTCCCATGCGGTATTGCCTGGTGGCGTACGGCATAGAGGGTTTTACCCCTGGTGCAGGTGGGTTGGACAGAACAGAACCCCTTCCAGAAACACTTACCTGCAACGCCACATAGGTCTCATCATCCGAATCAGCACCTGAATAGAGGTCTGGTGAGGTGCACCCAGAGACACCCCTTGACAGAATCGTCTGCAGCAAGAGTGGGTTCTCACCCACCACCACACCACGTCCCCCACTGGTGGCCGGTTGTGCCTCAGGTTCCTCCTGGGTCTGCACCATCTCCTCAACCTCAACAGCATCAAGTGCGTCATCCCCTGCAAAAACATGAAAGACAAAAAAATTGAAAAAGGCATTAGCACCATAGCACACAAATAGGCCTGACAAGCTACAGAACCAGTACATGATTTACACATGTCCCACATGCCTGTAACCCTCCCATTCATGCACTGTCACAGAGTTGGAAGGGGAGGCAAAATTCAGAAACTGATGACACCAAGATGGAAGAGCAACACATTTGCTGCATGCTGGGTAGCACTGCCATCACACATTGGCCTGTGAGTGGCATGCCCTATACACATAAATGACACATGCCATCACACAGATGGCATGTACCATAGCCATGGTACATTCCACAAGTACATCCATATGTCAGTGAATGAGTACTGTCACTCATCCATGTGAGATGGACATGAAGAGATGAAAAATGCCACATAGTTGAAAAGATACGCCATGTGCCACATACTGCAACACATCCAGTGTACACAAATACAGTGATTGCAGGGCCATGTACACATCAATGGTTGTGCACTTCAACATGACAGGAAACAACTAGCATGTTCCACATTAAAACAGGCCCAAAAACATCATGTGTTCAGGACAATACTCATTCAGCCTGAATGGTCAAATCATTCAACTACCAAGGTGACACATGTGGGCCAATGTGGGGTTCTTCAATGACAGAAGCATGTCACATATATCACAATAGGGCTGAGGAATGTGTTGCAAAAGTGGGAGAATTGAAACAATCAGCCTGAAAGAACACTGAAAAATACAAACAATGTTGTTGCATGATGCCACTACTGTGGGCAGAAGGGATACTGTCACACCCAAATTCAAGGCCGCAGAATGTTTTGGATGAAGCACATGGGTGACCCATACTACTCAGTCACACACACCCTCACCTGCCGCTCAATCAGAACCCCTCACCCAAACAACATACACATGCATTACACACGCATGCATGGGCACTCACCGGACAATGCATCAGGTAGTTCTCCCACACCTTGGATCTGTTCCTCTGTGACGAAGGCCCCAGCAAAAGACTTGTGTTCAGTGAGTTTGTTGTCCGCTTGTGGAGACCCACCGCCAGTCACCATAGCAGCAGCATGATTTGAGGCCAGCTTGTTCTTTGCTCTTCATTTCAGGTCATTCCATCGCTTGTAGCAATCATCAGCTGTGCGCCTCACAAATCCAAGGGCACTTATGCTGTCAGCGGTGATCTGCCAGTGTGCCTTACATTGAGCAGTTGTGGTCTTGGACCCTGCAGACATCAGCATTTTGTGGCTATGTGCCGACACATAGGACACAAGTGCATCAAGTTCCGCCTCATTAAAGCTAGGCTTCCTTGACGTGCCGGAGTGTGTAGCCGTGTCTGGGGTCTCAGCCTGTCGTGCCGGAGCACCCTTCTTCCTCTTCTTTAAAGGTGGAGCGGAGCCAGAGTGGCTTACGCCGCTCTGGTCAGTAGGGGCAGAATCACCGGTGGACTGGGTAGTAGGAGTGTGGGAATGCACAATGACCATAGGTCTTGATGCAGGCATTGGTTGCAGGGTAATGTTGGTAGGGGGAACGTAAGTTTGATGGACCTGGACTGACACTGTCCTGGCTGGGAGAGTCAGAGCTGTGGCGGATGGAGCTGCAGCTGCCCCTGCAGCCTCCCCACCCTGCATACTTTGGGCAGCAGATGACATAGCCGCCCCAGATCCACGTGGCTTGGTGACAACAACTTGCACCGCCACACGTGGCCTAGACTTGCTGACCTGGAAGTCAGCCTGGGAGTCATCCTGTGCCAGGTCAGGTGCCACAATGGGCTGGTCTAACAGGGGCTGAGCTGGGATGGTGTCAGCCACGTTTCCCTCAACCATGGTTGAGGGCATGGGTGTCCCTGATTGTTCCTCCACACATGGGGGTATAGGGGCACCCAGCAAATCTGGGCCACGTCCCCCACCGCGCCCACCACGTCCCCTACCGCGCCCATCATGCCCACCTTTTGAAGGTCGGCCACCTTTGACATCCCTTACCGTTTGGTCGCCTCCCAACCATGGCACTGATGTTGTTGTGCGTATGGGAGTTGCAGTAAACTATTGTCCTGGGCGATTGGGGGTCAAAGGGGTAGGATACTAGATGGAATTCGTACCCTAGTGCTCTAACAAGGCTGTCTGTGACCCCTGGGGGAAGATGACGGGTCACGCAATGTACAGGCAGCCCAAAATCAAAAATTAACGTGCATGCAACCCCTCGTAGACCACGTGCGTGAAAAAATTAACCCGCACTACGCTGTGGCACCCAGAAACACAAAAATAAGCGTACGCGTAATACACGCAGCCTACAATGACCTCTGAAGGGGAACGCCACACACGGGGCAAGCACAGTTGCTAAGTACGTGCGGAACTCACCGTCTGCCTGGAAAAAGAACATGAAAAATACGCAGGTGTGCGCGTTGGCAACACCCCCGCCAAAAGAAGAATTGTACGCTGTCTGAGGAGACAGGACAAAAGGAGAAGTGAACTCTGTTTGAGGAAACAGGCCCAACAAAAAATCAGAAAAGAGCTGCCAGAGGTAACAGGGAGTACGAACTAGAAACGCTGTAATCGCGTGTGAACCGACAAGAAGTACAGATTTCACCCACTCGCTCTCCACGAAAAGCACGTACAAGGAAATGGCGTCCTACACGTAGCTTTTAAACCGTCCCACACGTACACGTCAGATACGCGTGTACGCAGGCCCTTTCCTCCAATTACACACGATGACACTCGGATGTGCAGTTTTTCCACGTGTGCTTTGTCATCACATGCTATGAGGGAATCGGCCGCGCGCGTAATGTAACTTATGCACATACGCGCTAAGGGCCTTTGGTCCAATGAAATCGTGTGCGTGTGCTGACGCGCTTACGCGTTAAGGCCCTTTCCTCGAATTACACGCTGACGTGCAATTTTTTCACGTGCCAAATCACTCCGTATCAAGCTGGCCACGCGAAAACACACGGAAGACCACTCTCCTGCCCAGATGGCTGAATTAATGCCCCCCAGAGCCCCGAGCACGCTCCCACCTGCCACCTTCTGCTGCCTGACTGCCTGCTGCCCACGTGCCCTGCCATTTGCTGCCTGCACGTCAGCCAGGGGTGTAGTTGCTTTGACCACCCCTGCTGGAACCGAAGACTCCCGACTGGGATTCCATCACTCCACAGCCCAGCCCCAGGACCCAGTTGCCCAACCACTCCTGCCTCTGGAGTTGCCATGCCCAGCACAACACCATCTGGCAGCACTGCCAACCCCCAGCCAGAGAGGCAGAGGGCCGCCAGCTTCACTGCCACCGAAGTTGGTTTCCTGGTGGAGCAAGTCCTGGGGCAGTATGATACCCTCTTTGGAAGTTTGCGCGCCGAAAATGAAGGACGGACCAGGATCTGGATGGACATCGTGACTGCCATCAACGCGGGGGAGGTGGCAGTCCGCGACTTACATCATGTCAAGAAGCGCTGGGAAGTCTTCAGGTACAGGACCCTCAACAAGGTCTGGCACCTCGCTAAGGCAGCGGATGCCATGGGGCGCCGGGGCCAGCTGTCGAACCATCAAATGAGCACTCTACGTCCAGATCCTTGAGAGGCAGACCCGTCTGGAGTTGAGCGGTAAGTGTACATGCATGTTGATAGTACGCTGTGCATGTCGTGGTGTGCAAGTAGTGTGCAGGTTGCACATGTTTTTATGTAGGGCCATTTAGGGATGTGTATGAACATGGGCGTGAGGCTGCCACATGTGAGTCCTCTCAGTTGTGAGACACATTGATGGTGTATGTGTTGGTAAGCATGCTGGGCAAATGCAGGTGTGGGAGCACACATGTTTGAATTTCTGTGTATGTACATTGGCATGGTTGTGGCATGGATGGTGGTTCATAATACATGTATCTGCACTGTGTACATGTGCATGTATGTGTATCTGACAAGTGTGCAACTGTGATGCAACATTGATGCATGTGACACTGATATGTAGAAGGATGAATGGCAGATGTGACATATATGGCGATCTCATCACTGCAATAGTTGGAGGAGATGTAGACATGCATGTAAGTGTGGTGGCGTGTGTGCATGTCTAGTGCACTCCTTGTGTTTCATGTGATGTCAGGCTCACCTTTGGCTGTTCATGCTGTTGTATGTGTATGGATGGTGCTGCCTGGTGCAATATTGCTGTTGAAATGTTCATGTGTGTGAGTTAAAATGACATGTGTGTCGTGGAGTTTGATGCCGTGTCTGTAGTTAAACAATGCCACTCATGTGCAACTGTCATGTGTGTATCAGTCCATTGTACAGTGCCCTGATGCCTGTGTTTTATCTCTCCCTGTCTGCAGCATCAACTGAAGAAGAGGGCAGAGAGGGTGCTGTGGAGCACAGCGGCAGGGATCATCCTGCCAGCCGGAGACGCAAGGCCCGGCTCCCCTTCCAGGTTGTCATCTTGTCGGGGAGTGAGGAGTCCGATGCCGCGTCCCAGGCCGCAGCTGCTGAGGGAAGGTCCAAGAGGCGGAGGTCGGAGTTGGACTCCTCGGCAGCAGAAGGAACAGCTGAGACACCACAGGGTCCGACGGAGGAAGATGGCACGGAGTCATCCAGGTTGGTGGGGGGTTTGGTGGAGGAGGATGCCGTGCAAGGGGCACAGGGTCTGGAGGTGGGGATTCCACTGGTGCTAGTGGTGCAGTGCAGGGGCAGGGACAGGAGGCAGCACAGGCCACCGCAGAGGTGCCTGTGTGTAATCCTGTCCCCGATCCTGTGACTGCATCATCCCGCACCAGCAGGGATCCCCACGTCCAGACCCGTTTTCACAGAGGGGATCCGCTTATAACAACTGGCCTTCCTCTCCCTGCGGACGTGGCTCTCCGGGACCGGGTTAAGCCTGTCCTGGGTGGGGTGGCGTTGCGTTAATGGGCCATGCGAGGTGACCTGCAGTCTTTTCATGAGGAGACTGCACGTCATCTCGAATGGCTTGTTGACCGCGTTGACCTACTGGGACAGCTCACCAGGGCCGGATTCCTCCGTTTGCTGGACCTTGTTCCGACCCCCTCCTCAACTGAACCCCCTATGCGCCAGTCGTACTCCATGCCATCTTCCCACCCATGTATCATCTGGGTACCCTGTGGAGCTGCCTTTGACCCTGCAGCCAGGGTGGTGGAGGACACATCCCTGCCACAGTTGGGAGTCGGACGTCCAGCAGGGGTGGCCACATCAATAACTGCACCCCAGCCGGAGGAGGATGTGCAGGCAGCAAGAGCCAGGGCACAGGCAGAGGCACAGCAGCAGCAGCAACAAGGTGGGAGCCATGATGGCTCAGGGCCTTCGTCATCGGAGGGGCAGGCATCGGCCAGAGGGCAGGAGGACACAGGACTGGAAGTGTCTTCCGTGTGGTAGCGGTTAGGCCATGCTATAGATGTGGAGCGGCAGCGGGCAGAAGAGGCACGGCTCATGATGGTCAGGGCGGAGAACTCCATGTGGAGGGCCCTGAGGCGGGCCGAGTGCCTCGAGGCAATTCGCAGGGAGTTGGAGGAGAGCATGTCGTCGTCCCTGCGAACCCTCGGGGCCATGGAAGAGGACCGCCTCCAGGACATTGAGCAGGAGTTCGATGATGCCCTGGCCCGGGACTTCCAAAAGTGAGCCGTCGGACTAGCCCGCTGCCATTGTAAATAGTTTTTAGAGTTAGGTTTCCTTTTCGTTTTCCTTTTATTTGTGGTCAATGGACAATGCCAAACACATTTGTATATAGTTATATTATTAGGTAGTTTCTTAGGTAGGTTTCATTGTTTAGTTGGGCTCATGGACCCTCTACATCGTTGGACAATGGATTGATTTATTTTTGGGATTTTTGCACATGGATTGATGGATTTTTATTTTGGACAATGGATTGTATATAGTTACATCATGGATTCATTTGGATTTTTTTTTTCATTCTGGACATGGAGTAATGTTTTTTTTTTCCGGACAATAGTTGGACTATGGATTGATTTCGCATTTTTATTTATCATTATGAACATGAAACAATGGATATCTTTTTTTACCTTTTTTTGGATTTGCGTTGGTGGAGGGAGAGTTTGGACTGTTTTTCTTTCAAATTTTTTAGCATTGCTTATCATTATCATTCACTCATCTTTTTCACATGCTTTTCATTTCATGTTTGATATGTTGGTATGCTTTCATTTAATTTATTTATTTATGTACATAATACATTTTCATATTTTAGTTCCATGTGTGGGATTTGCTTATTGGGTTGATGCATGTGAAATTGTGGGTTTACACAAGCAATGCCAACCAGTGTATGTGTGTGATAGACATGTGTTGATGTACATAGTTGAGTTTTGGTTTGTGTATTGGGATAGGCATGTCAGTTTGGGGTGGATTGGGAAATCATTGTGTCTCAAGAATGGGGTGGCGTGATGTGGTATTTTTTGGTGTAGAAGTGGGCCATGACTGTGCATCTTTATTTCGTGTAGGGGGGGACATGAGTGGGATATGTGTGGCGGCCTGCTGGCAGGTAACCCTGACTGCTGGGGGGTGGAGGTGCAGGGGGACATGAGTGGGGGTCTGCTGGCAGGTGCCCCTGACTGCTGGGGGGTGGGGATGCAAAGGGACATGAGTGAGACATGAGTGGGGGCCTGATGGCAGGTGCTCCTGACTGCTGTGGAGTGGGGATGCAGGGGGACATGAGTGGGACATGAGTGGGGGCCTGCTGGCAGGTGCCCCTGACTGCTGGGGGGTGGGGGGTGCAGGGGGACATGAGTGGGGGCCTGCTGGCAGGTGCCCCTGACTGCTGGGGGGTGGGGGTGCAGGGGGACATGAGTGGGGGCCTGCTGGCAGGTTCCCCTGACTGCTGGTGGTGGGGGTGCAAAGGGACATGAGTGGAACATGAGTGGGGGCCTGATGGCAGGTGCCCCTGACTGCTGAGGGGTGGGGGTGCAGGGGGACATGAGTGGGGGCCTGATGGCAGGTGCCCCTGACTGCTGGGGGTGGGGGTGCAGGGGGACATGCGTGGGACATGAGTGGGGCCCTGCTGGCAGGTGCCCCTGACTGCTGGGGGGTGGGGGTGCTGGGGGACATGAGTGGGACATGAGTGGGGGTCTGATGGCAGGTGCCCCTGACTGCTGGGGGGTGGAGGTGCAAAGGGACATGAGGGGAACATGAGTCGGGGCCTGATGGCAGGTGCCCCTGACTGCTGGGGGGTGGGGGTGCAGGGGGACATGCGTGGGACATGAGTGGGGCCCTGCTGGCAGGTGCCCCTGACTGCTGGGGGGTGGGGGTGCTGGGGGACATGAGTGGGACATGAGTGGGGGTCTGATGGCAGGTGCCCCTGACTGCTGGGGGGTGGAGGTGCAAAGGGACATGAGGGGAACATGAGTCGGGGCCTGATGGCAGGTGCCCCTGACTGCTGGGGGATGGGGGTGCAGGGGGACATGAGTGGGGGCCTGCTGGAAGGTGCCCCTGACTGCTGGGGGGTGGGGGTGCAGGGGTACATGAGTGGGACATGAGTAGGGGCCTGCTGGCAGGTGCCCCTGAATGCTGGGGGGTGAGGGTGCAGGGGGACATGAGTGGGGGCCTGCTGGAAGGTGCCCCTGACTGCTGGGGGGTGGGGGTGCAAAGGGACATGAGTGGGACATGAGTGGGTGCCTGATGGCAGGTGCCCCTGAATGCTGGGGGGTGGGGGTGCAGGGGGACATGAGTGGGGGCCTGCTGGCAGATGCCCCTGACTGCTGGGGCGTGGGGGTGCAAAGGGACATGAGTGGGACTTGAGTGGGGCTTGATGGCAGGTGCCCCTGACTGCTGGGGGGTGGGGTGCAGGGGGACATGAGTGGGGCCTGCTGGCAGGTGTCCCTGACTGCAGGGGGGTGGGGTACAGGGGGACATGAGTGGGACATGAGTGGGGGCCTGCTGGCAGGTGCCCCTGACTGCTGGGGGGTGGGGGTGCAGGGAGACATGAGTGGAGGCCTGCTGGCAGGTGCCCCTGACTGCTGGGGGGTGGGGGTGCAGTGGGACATGAGTGGGAGCCTGCTGGCAGGTGCCCCTGACTGCTGGGGGATGGGGGTACAGGGGGACATAAGTGGGACATGAGTGGGGGCCTGCTGGCAGGTGCCCCTGACTGTTGGGGGTGGGGGTGGAGGGGGACATGAGTGGGGGCCTGCTGGCAGGTGTCCCTAACTGCTGGGGGGTGGGGGTGCAGGGGGACATGAGTGGGACATGAGTGGGGGCCTGATGGCAGGTGCCCCTGACTGCTGTGGGGTGGGGGTGCAAAGGGACATGAGTGGGACATGAGTGGGTGCCTGATGGCAGGTGCCTCTGACTGCTGGGGGGTGGGGGTGCAGGGAGACATGAGTGGTGGCCTGCTGGCAGGTGCCCCTGACTGTTGGGGGGTGGGGGTGCAAAGGGACATGAGTGGGTGATCAGTAGTGCAAGCTGACATGTGGCTTGGCAGGGGGGCATACCCATGGTAGATGGGCTGCCTGCGGGACATGACTAGGGGTGCAGGGTAGCACCCTGTGGTGTGGGCTGCCTGCAGGGGCCGTGGGGGGTGTAGAGGGAACATCGGGGAGGACCCACACTGCCAATTCACGTGTAGGACTCCCCGCGCACCCCCGAAATTCAGTACACAACTCTGACAGCAAAATCACATGTGAAACTTCCCACGCACCCCAGGGATACACGTACCCCACTCGCACAGGGCCAATTGCATGTGAAACTTCCCGCGTACCCCCGAAATACACGTACCCTGCTCAAATCGCGTGTGAAACTTCTCGCGCACCCCAGGAATACACGTACCCCACTCGCACAGGGCCAATCGCGTGTGAAACTTCCCGCGCACCCCCGAAATACACGTACCCTGCTCAAATCGCGTGTGAGACATCCCGCGCACCCCAGATATCCACCTACCCCTCTTGCACAGGGCCAATCGCATGTGAAACTTCCCGCGGACCCCCGAAATACACATACCCTGCTCAAATTGCATGTGAGACTTCCCACGCACCCCAATTATCCACGTACCCCACTCGCACAGGGCCAATCGCATGTGAAACTTCCCGTGGACCCCCGAAATACATGTACCCTGCTCAAATTGCGTGTGAGACTTCCCACGCACCCCAGTTATCCACGTACCCCACTCGCACAGGGCCAATTGCGTGTGAAACTTCCCGCGCACCCCCGAAATACGCGTACCCCGCTTGGCGTTTGCTGTTTGGCAGCCCTGTAAACTGGTCCAGGGTTAGCGCAGCCTTTTGTGCTGGATTGGGGATTTTGACGGCTTTTCCTTGCGCTAGGGGCATTCTTGGGGGCGTAACTGGCGCTGCTGCAGGGTCGCTGCGCCACTCTGTGCCACGGCTGGTTTGGAAGGCTAAAATCCATGAATACGCTGTGCGTGGAAATGGATTTTAGCGCATGCGGCTGGCGCAGACATTCGCACGCGCACACTGTGCGCCAGCCACGTGCGCCACTTGTGCGCAAAATTCTATGAATTACCCCCTGTATCTTTGTGGTACAGACTGATACCAAAGGGGATTTATTGCTCTCACCTGTAGTCCTAAACTTGTGTAGTGCTCCCTAAGGGAACTGCATGGGATTCTGCCTAACAGGTGGCCACTTCCATTCTCCCTCCCAAAGGCAGGTGGAGCTCCAGCAGCAGGCAACGCGGTCCACATTCCACTCACACAGGCAGGACATGTTGGCCGCCAACAGATACCGACGGGCTGAACTGGGGGCTCTGCAGAGGCACAGGCCCACAGGGATGCCCTGAGGAAGATAACACCTCCCTCAGAGCTACTCTGGGTGCACTTGAGGTGTCCCAGAGTAGACGGTCAGAACAGCTAACACGCACAACCTCAGCTGAGCTCCAGGCAACCCATGAGGAGATCCGTGCATCACGTGAGGCCTTGCAGGCAGAACTCTGTGCTACCCGTGACGTGCTGCATGGGGACCTCCGGACCATCATCCTGCAGAACCAAACCTTTCAAACCCACATGCTTGCAGCCATGGAGGACCATGCCAGGGCTTTCCGTGGTCTGCCTCCCATACCACGCACACCTTCTCATGTAGCACCAGAGGGTGACGACAGCAACGGCAGTTGTCCCAATATCGGGTAGCCGTGCAGGCCATGAGCATGTGGGTGTTGGGGTGCACCCTACTCCTCCTCCCTCCTGGGTGGTCCAACTCCCCCCCTACCCCAGTCGCCCATGGCCATTTTTGATTTTTGTTTTTTCTTTTTTAATTTTAATTTTTCCTCCTGTTTTTGTCTATTGTGCATTCATGTTACAGTGTGTTACTTTGTGTGGCTCCCGTAGGCATCCACTGTGTGTTCCAGCTGGGCCCATACAGGCTTGTCTTGTGTTTGTGTTTGAGGCTTGGGGTCCAGACACATATGCCACTCCTGCTTCCCCTTTCCATGGGCTCGCAAGGGTGGCACTGTGTGACAGTAACTTACTCAGAGGCAATGAGCTTCCACCAGTTGCGTGGCCAGTCTATAGTCCAAACTGTGTATACACCCCTAGTGGGGATTAGTGATGGTTTCTCCACTGCATGGTTGATTTTTATATTGTATTCAATATTGCTCATTATGCATATTTACATGTAGCTTCTTCATGTGTTACCTTGCCTGTCTCCATTGCAGATGCAGTTCATGTTGTATGCAGTACCCTGCCACATTTACCTACCAGCAACACACTGGAGATGGAAGGGGTCGATGTGCTGCCTTTGTCAGGTTGTCACACTTGCACTATTGTGATTGGTCACTGTCAGACGTTGCCACTGTTGGGTCCTGCATTCATGTTTTGTCTTGCTGGTAAGTATATGTTCATGTTTGCTCTTTCTTTTTCATATGTGAGAGGGAATTGTCTGTGACCTGTTTCCATTTGTGACGGTGCACTTTGTGACAGTTGTGTCATGTGTTGTGCATTTATTTGGTTGCGTTCACATTGCATGCGATGCCATGGTGTCTCGGGCGGGTGACATGGGTTTTGGGAGGGGTTGGGTGACATACCAGTATTTGGGTGTGCTGTATTGCAAGGGGGTAGTCCTTTATGCAGCATGAATGTGTGCCTTTTACTGAAACGGCATTGGCTCTCTTTAAGTAGCTAGGGATGCACATAATGTAGCACTTCCAGGGAAGCAATCTCAGGGTGGTAGGGTTGTGACATTTGACTGTCCCTTTGTCATCATTGATTGTCACCTGATATGTGCCAGGCCTGTGTGCACTCCTCAGGAGTGGGATTTTAGGTGAAAAATGTTGCCACAAGCTGGGTACGGGCTGCCTCGCCACGTGCCCTTTCTACTCCCATGCGCAGGGGGCGTGCATGTGGTTGGTGATGTGGGGGAACCACCATGTCCACTGGCACGCCCCGCTGAGTTGCAACGGTGTGCAGGACACATGCTGCGACAATGATCCTGCACACTACTGGGGCGCATATAGCAGCTGGCCACCAGAGCGGTCAACGGTGCGGAACCGTGACTTGAGCACTCCAAATGTGCGCTCCACTATGCCCTGGATTGCAATATGGGCTGTGTTGTAGCTTACCTCGGGTGGTGTGGTGGGGTTCCGTATTGGCGTCATCATGTAGGTGCTCAGAGTGTAGGCACTAACCCCTGGGGAGGTGATAATGGTTGTGATTTTTGCCAAGGGTTTTGCCATTTCTCTGTGTATGACATGCATGCATGTGCACAGGCATTTGTACTCACCAATGAGCCATGTATCGCCATGCCTCCAAGCTTCCAGGTCCCGGTTTAGGGGTGACATTCTGAATATGAAACTATCACGGGTGGCCCCTGCATAGTTTGCGTAGACAGAAGTGATTATTCCCTTGGCATCGCATACCACCTGCACGTTGATGGAATGCCAGTGCTTGCGGTTGCAATAGATGTGCTCAGTGGCCCTAGGAGGACGTAGAGCCACAAGGGTACAATCAATGGCACCAAGCACTTTGGGGAAGTGTGCCACCCTGTAAAAGTCCTGGACCACGGCTTGTCTTTCTGAGTGTTCTGGGCATGTATATGTGCCTGCGGACTGAGGGGCGTGCAGTCATGATTGCCAATACCTGGTGTAGGCAGCGTGACTGTGTGGGCTGTGAGACGCTCCCAACTATGGCACCTGTCTGCTGAAATGAACCAGTGGCCAAGAAATGCAGTGCATTGAGCACCTTTTCCAAGGGGCTCAGTGCTTGGGAGCACAGGGTGGGTGATGTGAGGTCATCCTCCCACTCAGCGACCAGGTCTAGGATAATATGGGGTGGAAACCTGTACCTACCATAGACCTGGTCATCAGGCATCCCAAAAAGGCTGGTCCTGGGTAACAAAATGCGGGGCCTAGCTTTCCCCCTCCTCCTGGGTTGTCCCACGACCACTGCCGCGAGGAACGGTACATTCATCGTAGCAGTATGAGCTTGTTTGTTGTTTGCGTGCACTTTTATGCTGCGCGTGGGCGCTTATGCCAGCTGTCACCTGGTGTACGTGTTTCCGGCTTAGCGCGTCTTTTTCTGACGTGCGGGTTTCCCCTGTTCGATTCCATGAATACGTGTTGTTAGCGCGCGTGTGGGCGTTGCGAGGATTTGGCAGCGGTACTTCACCCATAACGCCCACATTTTCATGTGTTGTTCCCCATTCCGCGGGTTCCGTCCCCTTTTTAGGTGTGTGCGCTGGGCTGTGTACGCCTTCACTGGCCTTCTCATGCACAGCCTTCGAGATGTGGCAATGACGTGTGCGCCACACGCGGATTTCGCACAGATCACAGGTAAGCCATGCGCAGCGCCTTCCATTAATCGACAAACGGGCACTTGCGTGGCTTTCGCACGCCTGCGCTGCGATTTTCACGCTGACGCCCCCGTTTTCAGCGCACATTAATTCCATGAATTACCCTGAAAAACGTGTTGCTTCCAAGACCAAAATTCAACATGTTACGGTCCAAGCCAAAGAAATATCTCAATATACTGTATTCTACAAAAAAGACATTCTGATCCTTCCATAGTCATGACAACCCTTCTATCCCTTTGGGATTTTTACAGAGTCTTATTTTACACACATTTTTTAAGAACGCTATAACTCTTAACCTCAAAGACAAGGATTCGCCGTGTAACATCCTTAGCCATAACAAATCTTTCAATACAGCATCCTTATTTACACATTCCCCAAAGTACTGTTTTCAACAGGCTAAAAGTTCTGGGCATTCAATCATTAAATGACATAACGATTCTATCTCTCTGGAATTTTTACAGAATCTACAACTACTTTTTTTCAGAGTCCTTTTTCACACCTTATACATTTTATCTCATTTGATGCCAGCACATTCATTGTAAATCTTGTGAAGCTTATTTTAACCTTCTTGCAAGGAAATGTATATAGATAAGCTTCCATATGTGCATACAATCTAGTCTTAGAAATTATTACTCAATTGTTTTCCCAATCCATACGCCTGAGTATTTCTTTCACCTTATTCGTATTAGTTTTCAATCAATTTAAGTTGTTGATAAAGAGATCCCTCTCGGGCAATCTCACACTTGCATAAAAGGCATCATTTCTTCCATTGGATCAAACTTACAATAGATTGAAGCCCGATTTCATACCTTATAACCTCTAACGGCACACATTTTGGGACAAAATATTGTATAGATCTCCATATCATGCTTTCCCCTGCTCTGTATTCCACTTCCACATTTTTGGTCCACAATTCTAACCCATATGAAATGGATGGTCGTAGTTTGTTTTTGTAAAACTCTCTACAGGGGGCATGCAAGAACCCTCTTCATTTGATTTAACATTCCCCTTGTTTTCGAAGGTAGGTAATTTACACTGAAAATGTTACTATATTTCGCCACTATGGGATATCCCAAAAATTGAAAGTTCTCTTTAACTGCCAGAATACTTACGTTTACCCCTCATGTTCCCTTTCGTTATCATCATTATAACTGTTTTGGAAGGATTGATTTTTGTATTGCTCATATCGAGTGTTGGATCTAGGTGTTCTGAAAGATTCATTAGGTCTGAGTTTTGTAGGAAGTCGTCCGTTGTTGTCGGCGAGCCCCTAGTAAGTTGAGTAGTAAGAGAAGGTTGAGAGCTCAGTGAGTTGTTCGATTGGTGGGATGCGTTTTTTTGGGAAGACTGCTGCCTCCTGGGTTGTGTGCCGGGGTTGGATCTTTGATTTGTGATTTTTTTTGTTGGAAGAGGCGTTTTGTTAGTAGCCTCTGAGGCTGTAGGGTTATTTGAGTTTTTGGATCTGGTTGCGTCAAAGATTGAATAGGGTTGCTCCATTTGATCTTTGGCTGCTTTGCTTCTGTTTTCTTCGTAGGCGATTACTAGGACGATGTTGGTGATAGATCCGTTTGTGGAAGTGGTGGGATGTTGTAGCGTTTTTTTGGAGATCGGATTTGTTTGTTTAGCTGCCATATTTTTGTGTAAGTTTTCAGCTGGGAGATCAATAGGTAAGGCAAGTGTTTTAAATTGAATTGCTGTTGTATCTGTATTGATCATTTTTCTAGGAGATTCAGAGTCGATTCTATTGTCTGTAGGCGTGCATTGATTTCTGCCAGGTTTGTCCAGGGCGTATTCTTTATGTCTTTTTGAGCTGTGACGTGACCTTCGAGGAAGGTGAGTTTCGTGTGGCTCATGGCTTGAAGTACTGTATGATCTTTTAGTGTTTCATTTAGCGATTCATAGAGTTTGGTGAAGGGAATAAGGGCAATTGATAATGCCGCCATATATGATAGTAGGTCCGGTTTCTTTGAGGGTATTTCATTTGTCAAAGCAGACGATTTTCTACCTGGTCCATGTGTGGGAGTGGATGGCGTATAGAAGCTTGGCCTTTCTGGGCGAGGGTCATACTCGCAATGTGATTTCCTTTTGTCTCTGGGTTCCTGAAGTGGTCGGTTTGTGTGGTCGATTTTTTTGAGTTCGTTTTGGTCTTCTGGTTCTTGATGACTTGAGTCTTTTTGTTCAATTGGTAGCAAGGATAGGGGGGTAGTTATATCCTGTAAGACTGGGAAGAAGAGTGTTGACATTGGAGGAGATGGAGGGATAGTTGTTTGCTTCTTGTTTACGGCGGCAGCTGGGACGATCTCAGAGTCTGTATCCGCTTGAAGTTCATTTGGTATTGGGCTTGAAGGAATGATCACTGGAGAAGATGAAGAGGCTGAGGTTTGTGGTATGAGCGGGGTTTGACCAAAGGTGAAATCGTCAGGAATCACTATGGTGATTGTTTTGTCTGGCGTAGAATCGCCTTCTGGATTGACAGGTTGAATATCTTTTTGTCCTGTGTGGAGTGACTTTGCTTTTGGAGGAATTGGTGTATCCTTTTCGCTTCCTTCAATTTTTCCGTGCTTGCTGAGAGGTTGTAGGTCGTGCACTGCATCCAGTAATTCAGCATCTGTGAGCTCATAAAGCGTGTCTGTGTGATTTCTCCCATTTTTATTTTTTTTAAAGAACTTTGTCAATGTTGACAACGGCGAAAGTTTTGATCTTGTGTTTAGGATTTTAGTTTTTACTTTCTCCGCTTTCGTTTTGATGATTTTTTTTGTGTTGTTGTATTGTTTTCACGAGTAGATATGGCTTTGTATTGCCGGTTTCCTTTTCTTTTCGTCGTCGTTCGCGCTTGGCGCGGACATTTTTTTGGGTTGGTTGGGCTTGTTTTGTTTTTCTCAGTAGGCTGAGTCTCTGGGGGGTGTGGCTCAAGATCGTCATAGGTCTCACAGAGCTCCTGCTCTGATGAAGTGGCTGTCAGGGCATGCAGTGGGCGGCTTGCAGCCGCAGCGGGGCCAGGTCCAGCTGCCTCCGCGTCTTCATCACAGCGTTCTCGCGGCTCCCAGCTCCCGCCTTCAGCATGGACGAGTGCAAGAATTGAATGCGGGGCCCTGGGAGCATCGTCGGCCGCAGAGTCAGCGGCGGCCAGGGAAACATCAGAGCTCCCAATCGCTTTCCTTGCTGGATCCAACGGCGCCTCCGCGTCCTGGAAGGCGGGGGGGCCCCGCGAGGTCAGGTGGGTCTCCAGACTCTCCACCGCCGCCCGCACAGACCAGCACACAGATCTGGACCCACCAGAGGTCCTCCTCTCGACTGCAGACACAGCACCCCCTCCGGGGCAAGCCGGTAAGCGAGCGAGGGGAGGCATGGTGGGAGGGATCGTGTTTGGTGAACTTGAAGCGATGTCAGAATTTGAATGTTGACATTGGATAATACATGTCTCACGCTCCTCGAGCTCCTCTGGTGGTTTCAAGAGAGGCTCAGTTGAAAGTTGGGGATCATTCGGCGTCGGCCACAGGCTTTTGGGTAGAGTCCTTGTGGGTAATTTGAATACTTTTTTTCCCACTTTGTTTCCTGCAATTTTGGAAAGTTTGGTGGTTGGTGCTGAAGTATTTGGTGAGTTTTGCAGGTCTTCTAGAGGGAGTTTTTCGAAGAGTGGACGGGGTCGCAGAGTTTTTAAGCGCCCGTGATCTTCTTCTAGAGGAGTGTTTGGGGGGGCAGTCAGACCAGTCATGCCAGCCATGACTGCAGGACTGCCACTCTCCGCCACTCTGTGTCCGCTCCGCGGTAGGTCTGAGTCTTTATGGTGAGCAGGGTAGGTTTGACTCCTCCTTCTGGTAAGGGAGGCCAGGGAAAACAGACCAACAGAAAGTAGACTGCAGGACTGCCACTCTCCGCCACTCCGCGTCCGCTCCGCGGTAGGTCTGAGTCTTTATGGTGAGCAGGGTAGGTTTGACTCCTCCTTCAGGTAAGGGTGGCCAGGGAAAACAGAACAACAGAAAGTAGACTGCAGGACTGCCACTCTCCGCCACTCCGCCGCATTACCACCGGGGCTATTAGCCCTACCGATAAACCCACCAGTGCTATTAGTACCAGATCACGGGTTTGGCGGAACGGTTGGTTCCTATTCCCCATTGCCCATTGGGCCCATTCAGGAATTCCCCATTCCCCATTGGGCCCAGGTTTGCACTATTACCACAGCGTATTTGCCCCAGCTCAGAGCTGGGGGCAAATCCACCAAGCCCATGATCTGGCCGACTCTTAAATGTGGTGGTAATAGCTCTACTGCCGCATTTAAGGAAGGCTTACCGCCAGACTCGTGATGAGGCCCATAGTCTGATAAGTCCCAGTAAAATTGTCATATGGATTTTGAAACATTGATATTCCTGTACCATAGACAGAGTCATGAGCTGTGGAAGTGCGTGGATTATGGTCTATATTGTCGACCACACTAGCCTTAAAGAGCCCTCCTTTTAATTGAAGAGGAATGTCAGCATTTTCTGTGTGACTGCGATAATATACTTCATTCGACAAGTTCTAATGAGATGTGTAGCACACGGTTGTATGATATGCATCGGGAATTGGCACAAATCAATTCCTTTTTCACATCCCTCAGACTTGCACACAGTCTCAATTTGGTTGTCTCTGCCTTTTGTGTGTATATAATGGGGCTTTGCCATTCATTTGTCTCCACTTGTGCTAGGACTTTGCCACGCAATTGTTTGTGTTGTACTTCCTCCACATCACGGCTTGCTATGGCAAGCTCCGTGCTCACCTTATGTTTCATCTTATTGATGCAGGTTGACGTAGCCTTTGCGAGGTTACCATTGCTGGTTGAAGCATTCTTTGGTGGCTGTCAAACATTTGTGCCTCATTAGAAGTTCAGTGGTGTGGGTGAATATGGGTGGTCATTCCGTTACCACAACTTGTTTTGATGGTAACGGAATTAGAACTGTTGTTCCCCATCGCTGAATTATGAATTTGGAGGTACCTTCAAAAATTGACAGATTTACCCTGTAGTGAATGTGCCGACGGTGAATCCGCCAAAAATCCCCATGGAGTCCTATGGACACCAACAATGGGGAATTACCACCACTTGTGATGCTGTGGTAACCATTAGGACCAAGTGGTGGAAACGGTAATTGAGTTTGGTGGTAATACTGCAAATGTACCATCTAATTACCACGTAACTCGTAATGATGCCCATTCTCTGGTCCATCATTACTGTTTTTGCACGTTCGGATCCTGTTTTATATTGGCCTTCCCCTCCTTCAGCCACTCTACCTCTGGGATTCTTTTATTTATGTACAGTTTTCATCTATATGTTTTGGTCCTTCAAGTGCCTTTCCCACTCATGTCAATGAAAGTTCTATTCTCCTTGGGCCGTTCTTTTCAGCATTGCTCTCAAAAAGCATTCCCATTTTCTATCCACATACTTGCCAACATTTTGGGCCTCATTACGAGGTGGGCGGTAAGGGATTACCGGCACCGGTAAGGGCACCGGTGCTGGTAATCCCTTACCGCCCTACTACGAGTTCCCTTTGCGGGTACTTCCTTAACGCCTGGTTTTACCAGGTGTTAAGGATGGGACCCGCAAAGGGATACCGGGTTCAATAATGGTACCGCAATTTGCGGTACAGTCATTGCCACCTTCCCCCTTCCCATTGAGCCCAATGGGGGCTCAAATGGGAATGGGGAATGGCTCTGGTGAATGGGGAATTACCGGTCCCTCTGACCTCGGAATGGACCGGTAATTGCTCCATCCACCAGACCGGAATCGGAACGATTTTGGAGGCAGCCATGGCACTAGTAGCGCCATGGCTACCTCCAACCTCGTAATGAGGCCCTTTGTCACCAAAAAGATATAGGATTTTTCAAGTTTCAAAAATAGTACTTTGCATAACAATGCCATCACAGGAAATTACAAAACAAACATTGCTGGCACCTCTGGAGCAAATACACAACCCATAAAACAGCACAACATGGAGAGATCCTCAAATGTGTAAAAGGTATCATTGTGAATGGTAAGTTAACACCAGATTCAATTATCTAACTTCACAGAAGGTAATCACACAGAGCTGGTAGGCAACGTTTGCCACTGCCCTGTAGTAGCAGCCGGGCGGTACATTTTAAAAACATTTACAGCCTGATTCATGGAATTATTTGCGTGAAAAACGCTGATTTGCCTGCCTTTCTGCCCGAAAATCCCTGTCTGAAGTATGGGGAATTTTGGGCAGAAATGTGAGCAAATCTGCGTTTTTCACGAAAATAATTCCATGAATCAGACTTTATTTACATTTATAAAGCGCAGGCATTGTGCCGCTGTTACAATGATGCATACTTAGTTACATGAAAGAGAGGGACAATAGAGAAAAAAATATGGGAGGATACATAGGAACATTCTGAAGAGGACACAATAGTTATTCTTACAGTGCAGGTTGAACACTGAATAACATGGAGACTGATACCCTCCTCAGTCTAGTAGGCAGATGCTGTGTGATGGTGGTACGCTCTGCCACTTGCCCTCACTGGTGGTTCACCTAAGGATTGTCCCGGTCAGAGTGCAGGGCAGAGTCATGTAGCTGTCAGTTTAGTGGATTGATCAGAGCCCATCACTCAAAGGTATCACTTACCCGCCCACCGCATAGGCATATTCATTGCCTTTGAGCCACATAAATTACCTGCCACTGTAAAAAGCAGTAGGATCTGTCACCCAAATTTGTAGGTGGTAGTACTGCTTAAAAAGCAGCAGCCTACTGCCTAAATCATTAGGGTTGGCAAGTATGTATCCACCCGCTCACTCTGTAGTGTGGTTTTCTCCTTGCGCTGGTGCATCTCCTCTGACCAATACTCGGGCCATGTCGCCTTGTGGTGTTGAATGCTCTCTTCTCTGTGCATGCCTAGCCTGATATATCTGCAGGTATTTGCGAGGTGCCCTGTTTTGCTACATTTGGAACAAGTTCTTTATAGGGGCAATTCAGTGTCCTTGACTGGTGCACCTGTGCCCACCATGTTATCACGCATTGGCTTCTTCCTCCTGCTTCTCTAATCTTTTACAGTCCTGCTGTGCCCTTCAATGATTGTCAATGGTCTGGGCTCTTGATTTCCTTCTCTCTCTGTCTGTTGCACGGTTCCTTTTCTTATGCTCTGTCTGCAATGTCATGGCTGGGATAGGACCTTTCTTCTGGATAAGTTCCACTCTAATTCCATTGCTTCTGCTCTGCAATAGGCGGGGGTATCAGGCACTCTCCTTGTCACTGGTGCATTATGATCCACTCCCAAGGCCTCCAAGTACACCTTTAATGTTCATACTCCCATTGCCACAGGATACAGGCATGCCTGGACTGGGCGTCTTGCTATGCATGGAAATGGAGTCTCCTTGTTCTTCTGCTTCTGCCTCAGCCTCGCTCTCCTTGACCTGCCGGGCGAGAGAGACACAAGGATGGAGAGATCACTGGACAAAATGGAAGACCATTCTGAAGTCATGGCTGCGCTTGCACACTGTTTACAGAATGCCTAATGTAAGCACTTGCTAAGCCCTACCCAGACAAGCCTGGGGCACAAAATAAAGTAACTTAGATAATGCTTGTATGCTGATCGAAAATGTCAACTAAATACTTTAAGCTACTTATCAACTGCCTATTGGCAAGCCCTAGACAAGGAAGCAGTTAATAAGTCCGTATGATCTTAGAATTTAATACAAATTTTGTAACTGTTCCATACATGCCAACATTCCGACGCACCTGGTAGGGAGATTTCGTCAGGGAAATCGGGAGATGTAAATTTCCCCATAGGAATACATTGGGGCTAGAATGATTACAGGCTGAAGAACGTGAAAAATAGATACATTTTTTACTTAGAAGTCGGGAGTCTCCCGCCTAAATCGGGAGGGTTGGCATGTATGCTGTTCAAAACATGCTAATGAATAAACAGTCAGTGAGCATTGTATGAGAAGCTTCTTCACGCTTAAAGAATACATTAACTGATTGTAGGAGGGAAATGATTTAAACTGCTTGGGAACTGTTATTTAAACATTCCAACTGCCTGAGAAGTTCCTGAGACATGTTAAGCAACAGTTCTCTTTATCCAGGCAAGAGTGAGAAAGAGAGAAAGAGAAAGAGGCAGGGAGAGGGAGAAAGGGTTAGAGCCGAATCTGACATGTGGCACATGCCACAGCGTGCCACAGCATGCCACCAATCTCTGGACTGGCTGATGTCAAAATTTCTGTTTAAATGACTTTAAAGACATTAAACAAGTGAATAAAAAGCCTCACAATCATTGTGAGATGTTAATAAATCAAATAATAAAAATGCTACCATTGGACCAATGCTTTAGATGTGAATTCCCTGGTGTTAGTTCTTATGACCTATCCACTCAGCGGGGCCTGAAAGTCCCTTCTTAGTGTCAATTCTAATGTGGCATGCCACCTAGATATTGCTTTATATCTTCTTCAAATTCGTTTTTTCATTGCTTCAAAATTACTTCAGGCATCTCATCTCTTATGCTCTTGCCTTATATTTCATAACTTACAGCAATTGAATGGTTAAAAGCACTTGGAACTCCAGCATGCCACCAATCTTGGGACCTGCTGATGTAAAATGTGCAGTTTAAATGACTTCAAAGACATTAAACAAGTGAAGAAATAGCCTCACAACCATTGTGAGATGTTATAAATCAAATTTAATAATAAAATTCTGTGCGTCACCTTGCGGCTGCTAGCTGTCTGTCTCCTGTGCATTACACAATATGGCCTGGGTAGAAGTAGAATCCTATGGCAGCAAGTAAAGCAGAGAAGGGCCTTCAAACATTCTGCAGGACCCCTCTCTGGGACAGCTGATGGAGAAAGCAGCATGGGCAGGTCTAGGGCCGTTATCCCATAAACTGGACTTTCTCCTGGGCTGGGTCACCTTTTCGCAAGGGCCGAGAGCTGTGAGGTCCAGAGCCTGCAAGAGACAATGGCAGGAGGAACATAAGGCCAGTGGCAAACCACTGTCCGAATCATGCAAAGGACCCACAAAATAGTGGCATGCTAAGGGAAAGGTGTGATGGAAGGGACAAGGTGACATACTCATAGCTCTCAACTCACACGCTTTTGGCAGGTGTCACCCGCCTTGTAAAGGGCTGACTCACCCGCCAAGCCTCCTGCACGCCCATTCATTCCAATGGGCGTCTCACCCAACAAAAACAAATGGTTGAGAGCTATGCAGACCCCTTAGCCCACAGCAAGACCAAGAGGGCACTGAATGGGATTCCAGCAGCACTGAGTGTTCTCACCAATCTATGAGCTTAGCCACTCCTCAGGAAGGAGAACCGTGCAAAAGGTACAATAAGAGCGTTTAGAAATGCAGAGATAGTTCCCTGGTCGACCCCTTTCATCCAGACCTGCTACTCCATCTGAGATCCTTGGAGGGGAATCCCCCACTTAAGGCCAAAAAGTACTTGAGCAAGCGCTTGCGCACGCCTCTAAATAAGGAGGTGAGAGTCTAATTAAAGGCACAATATCCCAGACCTTCTCTTCCGGATAAAGTAGCAGACACTCTGGAGGTGGACTCATTCATGGTGAAGCACACCAAGGACCTGAAAAGGGCATTGACCGCTCATGGATAGCATGCCAGGACACGCTCCCCGATTCCATAGGTCCGTTGGCCAAGATCATTAAAATGGTGCAAGAGACCAAAGAGGCCCTGCTTATGGATGTGGATATTCTGGCTAATTGGGCACAAAGAGAAGTTTGTTTAATAAGTAATACCAACTGTACGATAGCATCAGAGTGCAGACGATCGATTTTAGTAAAGATCGACCTGAAACTCAGGAAGTTGGCATCCTCTGAGGCCGCTGTAGCAACTAAAGGGCTTTTGTTTGGAGAAGCTTTTGTCAAAGACATGTCCAGATTTGTTAGCACCTTTGCTGCTCTGGACAAAGGTCAGACAAAGGTACTCTGGACAAAGGTCAGAGTGTTTGTGCCCTGTGTATCCGCCAGGGCGGCAGAAGCAGAGGCGTCTCCTTCAGCCGCTGAGGAGGCCAGAGGCCCTATAGAGGAAACAACTGGTGACAGCAGGAAGACAGAAGGCTGAATCCTTCCTTCCCCTCCCGTGGAAGAGGTAGGTGTCAGGGCTGGCACTGCAGCAGCAGGTGAGAGTACAGTCGTATGCACACAGCACAGCAGCAAGCAAAGCATTCCGGTGGTAGGCTAGTGATGCACCTAAGCGCTTGGGAGGAGCTTACCGTGGACTCTTGGGTCGCAGACACTGTGCAGGGGTGTTGTCTGTAATTTTTAAAGAGCACCAACAAACAAAACTGGAGCAACTTTCCCAATTTCAGAGTGTTAGGCAGAATCACATGCAGTACCCTTTGGGAACACTACATGCAATTAAGACTAGAAGTGTCAGTACAATTTCACCTTTGGTACAAGCCTTTACTACACAGTTATGTGCTAGCATTGGCTGAGCAGCCAGACTTATCTCAAGAGTTTAAGTGAGCAGTAGAACAAGTTACACAAAGGGACCAACAAATACAGTGGTTCAAACAAACACTTACTCAAGGTTTCTTGGTAAAAGAATATACATGTATTTACACAGTCAATTAGAAAAAAATACACTAGCAAAAGCAGCTTAATATCATACACTAATACACCACAATACACAACCAATAAGTTACTAAACAAGTTCAGCTCCCCTGAAGTGGGAGCAAATGGCACTTCAGTTGCTTTAAAAATGGGTAAAAAGACAAGGGGCCTCATTACACGGATGGCGGTAGGGATTTACCGGTACCGGTAAAATACTGGTACCGGTAAATCCTTACCGCCTTACTACGAGGTCCCTTTGCGGGTTGGGGGATTTAACGCCTGCTTTTTGCAGGCGTTAAAATCCAAACCGCTAAGGGACCTCGGAGCTAATTACGGCACCGCAAAATTGCGGTGCCGTAATTAGTGCTTCCCCATTCCCATAGAGCCCTATGGGGCAGAAATGGGAATGGGGAAGGGCAATGGTGGAAGGGGGATTTACCGCCCCTCCAACCTTGGAATGGGGCGGTAAATCCCCTTTCCGCCAAGGCGGTGCCGGTATTTTACCGGCATGAGCCATGGCGCTAATAGCGCCATGGCTCACCGCCTACCGTGTAATGAGGCCCAAGGCCATAAGAAATACAGCCCAAATACATTCATGGGTAGGAACACATAAAACACGTAAAGGCAGTCCTTCAAAGGTTGAGAGAACACCGTTTAGAGCAATACATACGCTGTTATGCCACCAGTGCGGAAACCTCATGGGTGCAATATGTGTGGTTGGCGGAACTAGCCTATAACAATACCATACACAGTTCCACAAAATATACCCCGTTCTTTGGAATGTATGGTCTTCATCCAAGGGTTTTGCCCACCGCCGCTAGCCCCAATTGGTACAGTTGCCAACTTTGTTAGGACACCACACTCATGCCCAACATGTTTGGTCTCAGATACAAAACAACCTTCAGGAAGCAAAACAAATCTACAAAACCTACGCAGATAAAAAGAGGCGAGAAGGCCCATTATACAAAGTAGGAGATTGGATTTGGTTATCCACACGCAACATCAAGTTGCCAGGACCTCGCAAATTACAAACCAGGTTCCTTGGCCCATTTTCCATATCCGCTATAGTTAATCCAGTGGCAGTGAGGCTGAGTCTATCCAGTCAAATGAAGATCCATCCTACGTTTTACATTTCATTACTGAAACCAGCCCCATCCACCATACGCACTAAAAATAAAACATCTGTTTTAGTGCAAGGACATCCTGAGTATGAAGTGAAGGCTATTTTGAATTTCACAACAACGTAAGGATGGGTTCTACTATCTGGTGGATTGGGTGGGTTATGGGCCCGAGGACCGGTCTTGGGAACCGATTCAAAATATACATGCTCCACGATTGATAAAAACATTTCATCATAACTACCCAAACAAACCTAGACCCAGGTCCTTCTGTGCAAGGGGGAGTACTGTCATGAGACAGAGTCTAGGACTCTGCGTGCAGGACCCTATCAGGGCCCACAGACTTGTGTTTAAACACTGTGTGCAGAAGCAAGGTAAAAACAAATGAATCCAGCCATATAAAGGGCTTTTCTGTCCCTATTCCAGAGAGAACTGCCTACAAACTACATTACCCAAGAAACCCTGGGCCAAGAACTACTTTCTCAGGCCCACGTTGGGCATGGCACGCACACGCATCCGCACGCATCGGAAAGCACGGGGCTTGTGCTTAGAAGTTCAACCGAGGAAGACGTGTTCCTGGGAGCTCTGAGCACGGGGATCTGCACGAGGGGCTAGGCCCCATCCGACCTCATCTCAGGCCCCTCGCCTGCAAAAGCTAAGTACAACGGCCTTCGGGAGTCACGGCCACACGGGGGGAAGCCGTCTAACACCTCGGCGTAGCGAGAGAAAGGCAGAGCGGTGTCAGCAGCAAGGGGCACGCGCAGGGGGGCATTGCCCAGGGTTCCAGGTCCCCCTGCTCCTACAAGCTAAGTCTTAGACTCCATAGACCATGGCGCTTCGGACGGCAACCCCGATTTCAACCCGCATCCTGTTTGCAGCACGAACGCGAGCAGTGCATACGTTTTGCATGCTAATTAGCCAAGTGTAGCGGCTAGCAGAGCAGACGCGATTGAGATGCCTGCGGTTCTTGACCACACCGCAACTTGCTGCCTGCAATCTAAGGCACTAAAAACACCCACCGCAACTATAGGACTTAGTCAGGGGCTACATTGGTCAGGAACCGCATGTATTTCAGCGAGGAGCCACGCGCGGCGTAGATCCGCATTGAATGGGCTGGGGCCCATTGTAGCCATTATTTTAACACTGTAGTGGGCCTGCAGCAGCTGCCATACGAAGAGAGAGTACTAACCCCTGCATGGGCAGAAAACTGTACCCAACCAATGTGTGTGTGGTGTGTGAGGTAACACACTAGTCAGTAACTGTCACTCTCTTTGCAGCACTGCATCTGCTCCGGATTCTGGACCTGAGAGTGCGCAGGCAGGAGGCCACCACTCACCCCAGAGATAAGTCTCTTCTGGTTTGCCCTAAGTGTGTGAATGGAAATGTAGTATTCGAACTATATTGCATTGTGTTTTCCTGTGTTCCCCCTTCCCTAATCACTTCCCTTTTTCCCCAACCCTCTTTCCGGTGATCCTGCATGTCTCTACCTATCCAACCGACGAGATCCTTACCCTCTTTCCCCACTGGGGTCTCAGAGGCTTGTGTGAGCATTGCCTTGCAGGCACTGAGACCTTGGAGGGGGCGGTTGGTTCGCGCCACTCCTGGGCCTGGAAGCCGCAGCTGTGACAGCGACGGTGGTTAGTGGAGCCATCCTGCATGACGGCAGTGGTTAGTGGAGCTATCATGCATGAAGGTGATGGGTAGCAGAGCCATCCTGCATGAACGTGGTGGGTAGCAGAGCCATCCTGCATGAAGGTGGTGGGTAGCGGAGCCCTCCTGCATGAAGACGTTGGGTAGCAGAAACTGGGCAAAGGGCCATCGTGCCTTATTACTACAAAAAGATGCAGAGGACATGTTAGCAGTCCTGGCCTCAAGAGATTGGGCCAATTCTTGGCGAATGATACAAGGGGGGTAAAGTGCAATCCTTATTGCCGATTTCTGCCCATTTGTGAGAGACCTCTTTTAGCAACTTGTATGCACCTGTGAGTCTCCCAGAGCTTTGTGCGTGTGGGAGTATAGGGGCATTTTTAGGTGCAGAGTCTTTGGGCTGTTGGATATAGGTCTTGTGTGACTTCAGCTGGCCATTAGGTGGGCTAAGTCTACGAATGCCCTTGACCCCATGGCCTTTCCAAATTAAAATCAGCAGCTCTATTAAGGGCTGAGGTCTTGCTTCTTTGACAACGTTGTTGGGCAGGCTAGGTGCCCTTTGACTTTGAAGGAGGCTATTGCAGTGGTTATTTTAAAAAAAAGGTGGCAGGGCAGATCCAGGGAATTACCACCCCATCTCCCTGTTGGATGCCTCCTACAAGATCATTTCAGGCTTTTTGTTGCATGCACTCGAAAGATGGGATGTTGATGCAGATAAGCTGGACCCCGATCAGTCATGCTTTCATAAGGGAACGAGTACAGCTTTGAACTGCCTCTTGATACAATTCTTGAAGAATCAGGCGTTTAAGTCCAAGCAACCTTTGTTTCTCTCTTTTCTCGACATCTCTTAGGCATTTGACTGCGTTGATCGCTCAAGGTTATGGGGATGCTTAGATCCTCAGGTTGTCCGGAGACCCTGGTTCTGATGCTGGAGCTCTTGCATAAAGACATCAGACTTAAAGTGAGGGTGGACCAAAAGGGTACTTAACGGGGGTGGATCTCTGTGGACCGCGGCTTACGCCAGGGGTGTGTATTGGCACCCTTTTTGTTCAACGTATCCATATTTGGAATAAGGTCAGCACTAGCAGGCATTGGTGTCAATCCTCAGAGTTTGGGTCTTGTTAAAATCCACTATCATCTGAATGCCGACGACCTTGTGTTGCTCGATTATACTGCAATAGGCCTACAGAAATCTTTTGTACAGAGGTGGTCTGTGAGTTTAGGTATCTTGGGGTTGTGATTTAAGCCAACCGGTCTGTCTGTGTCTTTGGCTAATCAGGCCTTGAAATTTGATGCCATCTCCCCAGCCTCTCAGCTCCATGTACTCGACAGAAAATATGACAGTTTTTCACTATTGCCGGCACTCAAAATGTATAATCAGGTGCTTATTCCAAGGCTGACGTACGGGCCGAGGTATGCACGTTCGGGTTGGAATTGGACTAGACAGAGTCCCTTATTTTGTTCCTTCCAACGAGCACTCCGTTACCAGCAGTTATGCACATTTTGCGCCTCACATCATTCGAAGCTAAGGTCCTTTGGCGAAGAATTTTGCTTCTGCGATCCATTATGTTTCTGCCGCCTCTACCTTATTTATGCAAATGAATGCACTCTATACTCTTGGCAATTGTGTGCCCCTTAAGGCTTGGGTGAGTTCCGTGTTGGCCATGGTAAATGAGAGAGCAAATTCACTTGAAGAATTAGAGCGTAATCCAGCTAAGGTAAAAAAGATGTTATTTTAAAGTGACTGGATTAAAAACAGGAAAAGACTGCCCTCTCAAAAGGTGTTTGAGCATTTCTCCTTGGATGTTAAACCATTTAATTCTACTCAGAAATGTATGTTAAAACATGCCTCGAAAAATCTCAGAACGTTTTGGCTACTGTAAGGTACTCATATTGGCAACACAACACAAGTGATCACAGTTCAAGGGTGTTTATTAGCTGTATGCAAGTTGGAAAAATTCCTAATCTAAACCTAACTCTAAGATGGAATCAAGCTTCGACTATCAAATGAAAAATAAGGCAGTCCTTGTGGTGTCTTGTCAAAATAAGAGGGCCTATATTAAAAATAACGATTGCCAATCCTTACAACTAAATATAGAAAGTGTGTGGAATAGGGTTCACAAGAAAGAAAGAAGTGTTCACAAATACTAAATCAGGATGTGGTGGCCGTGGTCTCTGTTCCCCACATTTTGAGCATGGGACAAAGTGGGACTCCTGAGCACAGCACTCTCTCAAGCCTTCACTGCAAAAGACGATAGTTCTGCTTTCACATATCAGGACCTGTGATGGTTAAGTCTCTTTTCTGGAGAAAAGTCTCTTGCCTCCGAGAGCCTGATGCCTTAACAAATATAAACAAAAAAGTTGCTTCTGTTCTGATTGGACTTGGGTGATGTTTCTTCACCCCTGGTTCTTGCTCCGTCGGGTTCACTCTGGCTTTTCAAAAAAAGGAAACAGTTTACCTGTTGGTTTTCACAAGTTATAATGTATTTTTAAACAATGCTTGATGGACACCCCTCCATCGGGTTCACTCTCGTCCTTATAATGTGCCTTAGTGCATCATGCTTCACCCCTTCTTGTCGGCATCCCCGCGTCGGGTTTACTCTTGCCAACTGCACAAAGTTCTTTCATCTTTTCCACTATGCAGGATTTGATCCCCTTTGCTTTTCAATGGTTTGTCGGTCAAAGACTTTCTACTGGGCAGAGGATTTTGCTAGACTCCTTTATGGCCACTTTGACCTTCCGTTTTCAGCTCTCCTACGGTCATCTGGTATCGGCTGTTTCAACAAATGTGGGATAAACCAGAGTCTCTCGAGTGAGCACCCACGTGGTGTCGGACCATTCTGCAGCTGGTTTTCACTTAATACCAATAGTTCTGTTAGGTTGCTACTTTGAGGCTTACGTTCAACACAGTTTGGTTTCTTATCAGCTCTCCCCTTGACTCACTGGCTGTGATGAACCACTTGGCCTTTCTTGTATCTGCAGTAAAGGACGGGACCATGATATCAGGCGTCTCTCTCGATCCTGATATCAGTATAGGCATGCTGCGTGTACCGTTGACATCTGCTGCAACACATGCTGGCTGTTCTTTGCGGTCTTATGATTCCTTGCAGGGAGGTTTTGCGGGTTTGGCTCGGAAAGGGCAAGGTCGCTTCTCTCCTTATCGCCCCTTCAGTTCTCGCCGCTTTTCTCCACCTCTTGAATTGCTTTGCTTGGATTGCTGTGTCTTTGTGCGGTCTGCCTTTCTCGTAATGTGCTCTCGTGCTCCACCTTTTATTCCTGTGGGGAAGGGAAGGGGAGGGTCATCATGTGTGTGTGATTCTGGTCAATTGCCTGACTTTGCCTGACCCTTGTATTGGGACATGTCAGGTAAATGGCTCTGGTGTTAGTCCATTGTTTTTCGTAGTGTGCAAAAGTATTAATGTCGGAAAAGGGGTGCAGTGTGTCTGGATATCCTACGTGGTAGGATGGGGGAAAGGTGTTGAAAGAAGGGGGATACCACATCTCACCCATCGGTGTCCCACTTCCACTCACTGAGGACCCCCCATCCAGGTGATCCTCCCTCCCTGGTCTGCCCCCAGGAACTGGATCTAATAGTGGTGGCCCAGTCCTGGCCACCTGGATGACAGATCCCCAGGGACTAGTTAGGGAGACACCTTCAGGTTTCTCACACTACGCATAAAATTTAATTTGCTCCCAAACATGATGTTCTAGGTGCTTGGTCTTGTGCGTCGTCTGAAGATTGTGTTGTTTCTGTAGATTTACCAGTGAAACCTTGAAACATGTAATTGTTCATTGCCTGGCTCTTACTGTTCTACGCGAAGAAGCCTTTAGGCTATAGTTTAACACTCGCCCTATGTTCACTGAGAAATGCTCTGGTGGAGCTAATTATTAAACCCTAATGATCGTTTGGTAATTACTGGGATGAACTTTGTAAAGTTGCTTTTTTCTTTAACTGACAAGTCTTTGTTTTAAGAAGGGTTTTGTGTACCGTATTTATGCCTTGTGACTTTGTACGCTGAAAATCGTTGTTTTACTATGCCTACTGTTTTATGTGGACATGTGTGTAAAGTTTATTTTTCTGTAAACTAAATCACACAATAATTAAGCATAATCAACTGGGTGCCTCTGGTACAGGGTCACGACTTTGAAATTCAGTTTGTATCTGGCAAAGACAATGTAACTGCAGATTTTCTGTCAAGAAATTCTCTATAAAACATTAATGAAGAGGCTGAAAAGTGTGACAAATCTAAGGGTATTCTCACACCTCCCCCCCCGGATCCTTTTCTCAGTTGGCTAGGAAAGGCTATTGCTTTTGGATCCTGACCCTGGGGGTGGAGAAGTGAGGGAGGATCACCTGGATGGAGGGTTCTTGGGGATTGGGAAAAGGATATCCAGAGGCAAGACATGGTATCCCTCTTTCCTTTATGGGAACCAACCTAACCTTGCCCTGGCTTTTATGGGCTATTGTAGAACATTTCCCCTCATTTCCTCTCATTCAACCCACTATAGTGCTGGGACAAGGAAGAGGCAACTTGCAGTAGTGAACACTAGTAAGTCATTTCACCACTCTAGTAGTGAGCTGAGGAAAAGGCCTGCAGAGTAGTGTGAAGGTGAGGCATATCCCAAGTTCTCCTCTAATTGCAACCAGGCTATTACAATTTAGAACTCACACCTGCAACCTGTCAGGTGGTTGAAGGTGTATAAGAAGGGAGGAGACCAGCAACACAGAGACCAGAAGGGAATCCTGTGTGCAAGGAGGCAGCCGTGGTGGGTCCTGCAGGAGATCCAGGACACCAGCAGGTGACCTCATGGAATTGTGTAGCCCAGGGCCAAGTGGGCCACGAGAAGACCACAGGTGTGGGAGCATCCATGGTCAGAGATACGCAGCTGGAGCTGTGGGCAAAGAACTGGAAGCAAAGTGACCGAGAGCATCCGTGGAGAAGAATCGGAGCTGCGGAGCAGAACGGGAGAGAAAGTGAAGTGCGAGCGTGGGTGAAGGAAAGCGAGCTGGCGGAGCCAAAAAGCAAAAGTACGTAGGGAACGCCAGGACTGGTGTGTAAAGAGGGCAAGTTACTGGAGCCGAGGATCTCCTGGGCGATATGGTGAAGCGAGGTGAATGTTGAATGAATGAAACAGCATGCGCACAATAAAACAAACCCTAAGCCACAGGTTGGATGCAAATTAATAACATTATAATGTGCAAGCGGCAAAGCAAACAATACCAAATATTGAATACCAAACTGAATGAGAACCTTTTGGCAAAGTTACAACTTAATGACAAATCAGTGTGAAATCTAGAGATTGCCTAACTGAAAGCAGAGTACGAAAGCAAGTATGGAAGATTGTGAGAGAACATGACAGCAAAGTGGTGAAGGAACAGAACCACCACAAAGCAAACTATATTCATGAATACAGTGTGGCAAAACCAAAGACTAGCAAAGGATGTATTACATATTGTGGCAAAGCCAAGAGGCTGTCAAGGAGAAGCCAAGTGTGAGTGAACATTCACACACAGGCAGATACATAAGAACATGTGTGGGCTAGAATGCCTAGGGTTCCTGGTTGCGTGACCTGTAATAGGTGGGCCGTGTTGCCTGACAACTGCGATTAGACTGGGGAACCCTCAATTGTGTGATCCAAAGACATTGCTGAAGTGAACCAATAAGAAGTAATCTGATTGAACTCTTAATCAAATGCAAACTGTCTTGAATTTGGGACAGGGCACCCTGAGGATGTGTGGAATTGTCTTGAATTGGGGTAGGGAACCCCGAGGATCAGTAGAACTGTCTTTAACACGTGGAAAGTAATACCAAGGCTTGTGTGGAACTTTTCTTGAACTTGGGGAAGGGGGGCTGAAAAGTAAGTTAGGAACTGGAAGAAGCACAGAACTTTATTTCAATCACTATTTATTTTATTGCTGACATCCCATTGTTTAACTTCAGTTGTGAGGGCAGGGATAGGTTTTGGACACAGGCAGACTTTTAAGTTGAACTTTCTGACTCAAACTTTCCTTAGTTTCTTTAAGGTAGGGAACTCACACCATAGTATATGGCAAGTTAGATCTTCATCCATCCTGTCATTTGAGTTAATAAAGCAATTCTGTTTGAACTTTGAATCTGCTGTTTGTGTCTTGCTTCATGATGCCTCCACAAGAGCCAATACAGGATGTGTTCAGGTATGTCAGGACTCCATAGCGCAGGATGAATGGGACACCGCCCTTAAGGAAGATCATACTTTTATGAAAATCGAGGAATACATATTAAATATCTTGTCAAATTGGTTGCCTGATATGGGATCTGGCTCCTTTCATAGGATGCAGGACGAGTTAGCTATTAACGATGTCTGTGTTGTGCGTGCTGGGTACATAGATCCTCCAGAGGGTGTACAAAAAAAACCTTTGAAGCTGGCCCACACTGGTCATCTTGGTATGACTAAAACTAAAGGCTGATTGCAAGCGGATTATTGCTGGCCGGGGTTAGATGGTGAGATGGTGGAGATGATTTAGGAATGTACATCGTGTGCGTCTCCAGATAAAGTATTTAAAACATATGTACAGCCCCTCAAACAATTTGAACTTCCCAGACTTCCCTGGGAATATGTCTCCATAGTCAGTTTGGGGCCATTATGGTCAAAAGGTATTAAGAAATATGTAATAGTATTGGTTGACTTATACTCTAAATGTGTGGTGAAGCGTGTGTGCTAAGCAGATTCCAGGGCAGTAGTTCAATTTATTAATGACATTTTCCAAAGAGAAGGTATTCAACTCAAACCTTTAACTGATAATGAATGGTGTTCAAGTCACATCAAGAATTATGAAAGAAATTCTCAAAGACATGGGAGTGGAACACCATAAAACTGCTCCTTGCCATCCTGCCTCAAATGGCATAGTGGAAAGATTCAATAGAACCCTTATGCATAGAGTACGCTTGGTAATGAGTTCTGGTAGGGTGTGGGCGGAGGATATAAAGAAACTGGTAGTTGCCTATAGTTTTACACCACACTCAACTACACGCTCCCCAATGGTTGGGGAGGTGCTTTTTGTGGTGTGGGAAGTGTAAGGAATTCATGGTGACAACGGTAAAGACAGACACAAGTGATCACAGTTCAAAGGTGTTTTTTTGAACAATGAATGCAGGGTGGAAAAACGCCTAATCTAAGCATCGACCATCAAAGGAAAATATTAGGCAGTCCTTGTGGCTTTGTATCAAAATAAAAGCCCTATACTAACAAAACCTATTACCAGTTCCTTACGCACAGATGAGAGCGCATTAAAAGAACAGATTGACAATACAAATGCAGAAATGAGAAGACTACATTAAAAGAAGCATGACACAAACTAACTAGAGTCAATGAATGTGATCAAGTATGGGTACGTAGACTGTGTGGTGCTCTTAAAGGTGAGCGCAGATCTGTTGGCCCCTTGAGAGGGGACAAGGTGTTAGATAATGCTGTTGTGTTAGAGGACGGCACATGGAACCAAATGGAGAATAGCATTGAGTCCCAGGACAAGTGGTCAAAGAAAAAACAAATATAAAAAAGAAAGGAGGTTAATAAAAAAAAAAGAGAAAAGGCTATTTTTTTTCCTTTCAGTATAAAGGGGGAGATGTGTGTTATATAATTGCATTTGCATAATTCATGTAATAAACAGTATTGGACAAGATGTTAGTTGTGTATCTAAACTCTTGTAAATATCTATTGGGATAGAAGTAGCATTTTCAATATGTAACAAGTGTAAGGTGAGGTAAACATGTTATGGTTGTGACTAACAGTGAATGTGCCATCACCAAATAGAGCTTGAGTACCTGCGGGGCTGTGCACAACCCTGGGGGAAACCCTAGCAGGACCGGAGAGAGGACCCACTACTAAGAACCCATTCCTCTAGTCGTGTAGGATTCGCCCAACAAGTACATTGTTTTCAATATCTGTCTTCTGATTGGTGAAGGTTCACAAGTGTTTATAATATACTGATTAAGGGCCTCATTACGACCCAGGCGGTAAGTTACCGCCTGGGCCGTGACTTTACCACCATGGCGTAAACTACCTTTACGCCATGGTGGTTGGCGGACTTACCGCCCCATTCCGAGGTTGGCGGGGCGGTAAGTCCCCAATCCCCATTTACCCTTCCCCATTCCCATTTTTGCCCCATAGGGCATAATGGGAGTGGGGAAGGCGTTAATTACGCCACCGTAAATTACGGTGGCGTAATTAACTCCATGGTCCCTTAGCGCCATGGATTTTAACACCTGCTAAAAGCAGGTGTTAAAACCTCCATGGCGCTAAGGGACCTCGTACTCAGGCGGTAAGGGTCGGCGCTGTTTACGCCGGCGTAAACCCCTTACCGCCTGAGTCGTAATGAGGCCCTAAGTGTTGAACTGTGCAGGGGCTTCAAGCTCCTGATTTAAACTCATTAAATTGATCTGAGTCATGACTTAAATGACTTCTCACAGGATCACCCAGTGAGATTGTGAGTGGGGTGTACAATGAGGATTCACAGCTCTGTGATAGATCTATTGTTTTTTTAGGCTGCACAATGACATAAAATAATAAAGTGTCCCTCTGCTTCTTTCCACAGAGAATGAAAAGCCATCAGAGGATCCAGGCTGGAAGGCGACCATACCAGTGTACGGAGTGTGATAAAAGCTTCACTCTGAGCCCAGATCTGCATAGGCATCAGAAGATCCATAATGAGGAGCGACCACACCAGTGCTCAGAGTGTGATAAAAGCTTCACTCTGAGCTCACATCTACACCAGCATCAGAAGATCCATACTGGGGTGCGACCATACCAGCGCTCAGAGTGTGAGAAAAGCTTCACTTATACTTCAGATCTGGTCAAGCATCAGAGGATCCATACAGGGCTGACGCCCTATCATTGCACAGAGTGCAAGACAAGTTTTTTTTTCCCCCTCATCTCTGAGTTACCATCAAAGAACACATACTGGGGAAAACCCTATCAATGCACAGAATGCAAGAAAAGCTTCAGTGAACGATCAACGCTGAGACGCCATCAAAGGATCCATACTGGGGGAAGCCCTATGGGTGTACAGAATGTGGTAAGTGCATTAACCGCGCATCAAACCTGATGACGCATAAGAGATCCCACACTGGAGAGAAGCCCTACCAGTGTACAGAGTGTGAGAAGAGCTTCACTTGTAGATCAAGTCTATCCTCGCATCAGAGGATCCATACTGGGGTTAAGACATATCAATGCACAGAGTGCATGAAAAGCTTCAGTGACCTTTCAATCCTGAAGTGCCATCTAGGGATGCATACTGGGGCGAAGCCCTATGAACGCACCAAGCTCAAGAAAAGCTTCAGCAGCCATCAAAGGATCCATACAGGGCAGAAGCCCAATGAGTGCCCGGGAATGTGGTAAGAACTTTACGTGTACATTAAACATGATGACTCCTAAGAGATCCCACACTGGATTGAAACCCTACCAGTGTACAAAGTGTGAGAAGAGCTTCACTCTGAGAACATGTCTTTACAGGCATCATAGGCGCCATACTGGAGAGTGACCATACTAGTGTACAGAGCGAGAGAGTCTTCATTCATGTAGTTAAAAGCCATGTTTATGTTGGACAAGGACTTCCATGACAACGGTGCATTATTTATTGGAAATATAGTCAAGAGACATTTTGCAAAGAGAAACGTGTATATCCTTAACAGTTCTACAAGTGTTCCACCCGAAGGCTAGAGGTGATATGGGGGCCAAAAAGTGGAATTCCTTTCCAGCTGGTGTTCCATTTCAAATGATAATCAGATCTTTTGGGAATCTTGGAAGTCCTGCATAAGCAGCCCTGCTGCACTCTCCTGTGGTCCAAGCACTTGGTTGCAAGGATACCTTTTGGGTGAATGTTGCATGTTATAAATATGTTAAATAGAAACAATTCATGAGTTATGCACCCACAGTAAATATCTACTTATAACCTTCATGGCATGCACCATTCCCAGTATGATAGCTCAGCAGGTTGGCCAACTGCTGCAGAAATTAAAAGGTTGGATATCGAGCCCTCTGAGAAGCCTGAGGATAAGGGCAAGGCAGTCTGCAGCAGTCCACCACCTCAACAGCATCTTGTACTGCTGCTTTCCTATTCTGTTGGCCCTGTCCACCCTGTTCCAAAAGACACTGGATATCGAGCCCTTGGTGAAGCCCACGGACAAGGGTGAGGCAGTTTGCGGCATAATGTGAAGGGCTGTGAACCAGTGAGGCTGTATGTATTCTAAACAGCGCCTGCTATGCCACCTTACTATGGGCCTCATCATGAGTTGGGCGGTAACCCTTATATACGGCGATAATGCTAATACTACTGCATTTAAGGGCTGGCCCTATTATGATTTGGGCGGAAAGTTTGGTGTTTTACTTCCCGCTTTTTGCTGGAGGTAAAAGATCCTGCTTTCTGCCTGTTTTTCAGCCGTTTTTGGTGCTATTTCTGTCGGCGCAATTACCGCCTGCGTTAATAGTGCCCCCCAAACCCATTGGGTCCAATATACCCAATGGGGAATGTAAATTTACCACTGTACCCCTACTCGGGATCAGGTGCTAATAGCTCTGGACCGAGTAGCGGTAACGCTAATAGCGTTGGGTGGTATCTCGGCACAATTAGCACCGGGATACAACCCAACCCGTGATGAGGCCCTATATCTGATACAGGTTCGTTGGACCAATAACGTCAAAAGTACTCAGAAGTCCATTTATTTGTTAAAGCTATTTTTCTTGCCGTTTTAACCCAGCTACAGATTTATGGTGTGATCTGAGACCTGCTCCATCAATCACAATTGACTTTTAACTTGTAATACTGTAACGGTGTGGTCCCCCCAGTAATCCTAGAAATAATGCAAAGGAATTCAAAATTGGAGTGTACAAGCAGCAAGAAAAAATACAAAGTTTTATTAAAAAGAAACTGAACTTGAAACCATTTCTCAACATTATACTTCTGGGCTATACCCTTTAGAGTAGAAAATTGCAACAATTAGCATAATTCTAACATGTTGTTTGCACTTATAGAAATCAGGCCTATATGCGTTCAATCTTTGGGCTTCTATTTCTTCTTGTTTCTTTTCTAGCCTCTCCTCACTTTTCGCATCATGTTTTCTTCATTCTTTCAAATCGCTGTACATAGAACATATTTACGTACAATGATCAACCAACCGAGGTTGTTACTCATTTTTCAACCTTGGAAGGATGAAAAGCTGAGTTGGCATTGCTGGGTTTCAATCCTGCTAACTGCAGATCATGCACAGATTGCAGCAGCTAGCACTCAACCTGCTGAGTTATCTTACTGGCTAACGTCCTTCAGACATAGGTAAATATGGACTGAGGTATAATAAGCACAGTGCTTAGAAGTGGGACGAACCATGCATGAAGCACTACATACAAAAGTTAAATACCTATCTGGATTATCACTACAGAGACAGGTTTTGCTGTGTTTCTATTTCAATTACAAATGTAAACAGCTTCTTTTTTGTTTGTTTTTGAACTGTGCTTGCCCTTCCTGGAGAGTAAGGTTTTGAATGTTTTAATTGTGGTCTTGGACATTTGAAAGAGGCTGTGACCCCTGTGATAGGTGTAATAGCAATCACTCACCCTTGAGCAAGGACTCTGCTGCAACTGACCATTTATAGTAATTTTGACTGCAATTTAAGGTTGAATGGATGTAGTAAGGCCTTGAATACTTATCAGTGCCAGCTTAAGGTTATGGGGATGGAGTATTTTGCACACTGTTTTTATAGTGTAAATTAAATGATCAGAGTAAAAAAAATAGCCTCTGCAAAAGTCTAAAAAGTATGCAATGGGTAACCAACACATGACAGAACTTGAACATGAATAGGGCCCATTAGGGCACATCTTACTCTACACTGTTGGACTGGATATTCTGACTCATAGCGGCACCTTGTTCCCCACTATACTTTTCTCTCGATATTCTGATAAAGCCATCTGTTTGTAATAACAGTGCCGGCACTGGAGTGACTTTTGGATTGAAGGTCTACTCGCCTCCACTTTCCGTTGTAGCCGGAAGGAATTGTGAAGTGCCGGCTAGTTATACTGCATCGCCACCTCGTTCTCCACCGGTAACTGTGGGTCAGCGATCCTTTGAACCAGTGATGGTACGAGAAACCAACAAAGCTAAAAAAATTAAGGTTTTTCGTACGGGTTTGAGAAGTCAAGCCTCAGTAGATAATATCCTACAACCAACGCCACAAATAGCTGGCCCCTCTTCAAAGTTTTGCCTGGGGTTCACCTGTGTTTCAGAGTCTATTGACATTGGAAGGCCCTCACAGGATAACATGGCCCCTAAAATGTTGAATTCCGACAAAGGATATTTTACTGAGAAGCCATAAGGAAGCCCATACTTTTCTGAATTTATGAAGCACAAGCATGCATCCCTAAAACACAAATGGGAAAGCATGCAAAAAGATGCAAAGTTCATTGGCGAGGCATATACAGTCTCCATTTGTTGGTAAAAAATGAAATTATTTTTTTTCCCAAAATCAATGGGCTGCAGTGCTGAAAGTCGTGCGCTAAATCCCACGTGTTGTGCAGCTACTCCTGACTGTACTCATATGGAGGCCCTTGATATCATTGAACATGCAGATGAGGTCGTTGGCATGGATACCACCCTACCGCAAAGAGGTCAGAATAAACAGAGCTGTGAAATTATGCGGCCAGGCACCCCAACATACCTGACAGACTTTATGGCCAAGGAAATAGTTGGTCTAGTGTCCCCAATCCCTTCGGAATACACGGACCACTCAGATGATGTTCCCATCCACCATACACTTCGGCAGGCAGATGCTATGATTAAATTCACTTCCCCCAGTTTATCCGCACTCAACATGGTGTTGAGTTCTTTTGTACACCTTTTTGACAATATCGGGAAAGAAGTAAAAAATCATACAAATATGTTGAATTCTATGGGGATAATGCTTGAAGACCTGGAGGCATGTGTGGGTCATATAGTCTCCTTTGGTCCAACAGCAATCCTGAAAAACCCACGATCAATCCTACAGACAAGGTACATGAAGTTAAAGTGATCATGATTGAGGTTTCTGCCCTGGGTCACTCTAAATGCCCCCCAAAGACCTCCATCAAAGAACTTGGACAACTTGTTGACCCCAATTTAGAAGGAATTAAAATGGTGGAAGAACAGAGTCCCTGGGATAAATTTCCAGGGGTTGAGAGCTTAAGTCAGAAGAAAATGAAAAAGCAGAAAGCTAACTCAAAGAAAAATATGTCTTAGAGAAAATGTCTGTGAAACTTCTCCTTGCCAGGTGTGAAGAAAAAAATCAAATAGGGCGCATTAGAAACAAAACAGTTGTTCAGTAAAGATATCTAAAGATATCTGGTTTCAAACAATGTATAACAATAGTGGAAAACCTTTTCCTACACAATCATGTGAATGAACACCACATAAATGCATCTTGATGATAAATGCACACAGCAAAGGAATTCTGAAAAATACTTTTATGCAATACAGGTTTGCTTTCACTGAAAAAACAATTTGTTCCACAAGATCATTCTAAATTGTAACTCAGTTTTCCATTTTATTATTGATATGATCCTAAAATGCTAGGAACATAAATGTGCATGTCACTTCTGTTAGCTCTGAGAGCATCTTGAGACAAAAAACAGCAGAAGCTGAACAGAAATAAACAATTCCTTAAGTCATTGTCGATACATGGTTAATATCAACAAGTGTGGTCTCCTGGTGCCTTTGGATCTGTCAGCAGCATTCGAAGGGTTGGACCACAACATCCTCCTCCAATCACTTACAAAGGTTTGCAGATGCTCACAAAAGTCAACATCATGGATCCACTCCTTTTTAGCTGATAGATCCTCGACCTTGCACTGGGGCATTACCACTCCGACCCAGGCTGTGAGGTCCCCCATGGGGCCTACCTGTCACTGGCACTTTTCAACGCGTACACCAAGCCACTGTTTGATTTACTGTTTGAAACAAGTGCTAAATTCTCAAATTACGCACTTGATACCCAATTCTTACTGACCGTAGATGGTGACTACGACCATGGCAACTCCAAATTAAATACCACTCTAACTGCGGAGCGACCGCGGAGTTGGCAGCAGAGTTGAGTAGCTGTAGTCTGTGGCAGTCTACCCTGTCAACCTCTACAGAGACCCGAGTCTCTCTTCAGTTGCAGTTTCCAGTGTGTGTGAGAGGTCCATAAAACCCCACTCTAACTGCAGAGCGGCCGCGGAGTTGGCAGCAGAGTTGAGTAGCTGCAGTCTGTGGCATTCCGTGGGCAGGACGAGCAGCCCCGCAACTATGGTACTGAAACCTCCGTCATACCAGGCGGAAGACCGGCGCTGGTTGCCGAGTACCAGCGTATCCCATAACAGATCAGAGCCAACCAGGGGCTCTTCGACCTGACTAACCCCGGGCTCTCGAGGTTGCCCGCCTCTGATTCTATCCCTCACCAATGAGCCCAAGGGTGTTAGTACCTCAGGAACAATCAGCGGGCTATCACCAGCAGAAACATCAATCGTCCGAGCGGGGTCTCCTACCCCCTTTGTCCAGTCCACATCTGCTCCAGAAATCTCGGCCTTGGATTCTACCAAGTCAGGTACCCCGACGAAGATCGAAGTTACATCGAGTGGCATATTGACCCCTGCAAAGGACGGGCCTCCACAGCCGGTGCAACCCGTTGCGGGGCAAACTCCCGTCTCGCCCCCAGTGCAGCCTGCCGAAGGGCAGACTGCGAGGGACTCGCCTGCCGGTCTGAGTTGCTCCGCCGGTGCTGCGCACGAGCTGCGTCAGGGTCACGTCATGGAGCCCACGAACCGACCTCCACTCACCGTTTCTTCGCCGCCATCAACGGGTGCTCGTGATCTGCTGTCTGGATCCACGGAGGCCCCGGTCGGAGTCCCGGGCTTTGACTTCACCGTCGCGCCAGTGGTGCTGGAGGGAGCGGAGGGGCAGGGATCATCATCGGAACAGAGGCGGACGGCGGCTTTATTCCACGCCTCCAAAAATGCAACTCCGCCTCCAAGTGAAGGCAGAGCCAAGTGGGGCCCAGAAGAAAACAAGCTGGCAATGTCGGAAGGGCGAAGGCCATGCGCTCCGATCTCGGAATCTAGTGTCCTAATGGACGACTCCATTGTAGAATTGGACATTACGGAGTCTTCCATCTCGCCTTCTGCGACTCCCCCTCCAAAAAAAACAATAAATCAAGATCTGGACATAAGGCGGCACACGCAGCAGTGTTAAAAAAACCAAAAACCATCCAGAAAAACGCCCAAAAAAAAAACATCTGCTCTGAAGACTTTGTCTAAAACAGTGATAGCAATTCCCTGAAGGAATACTTTGTTAGCCAAGGGAAAAGAAAATACGACATCCTAAAAGAACTCACAGACGCAGAGATACTAGAAGTCACCATTGAGCACCCAACAGCTCCAATTCAAAGCATGCCTGCCTTAACTGACTTCAGTAATTACAACAAAGTAAAATGTGCGCCTAATCTTCCATGTGCAGGAGGGGCAAATCAGTCGCCCTTGCGCCCGATAACCTCACCAGCCCCCGAAAATCCATCATCTCCTATTAATTCTACAGACCACACAATCTGTAAAGCCCTGGGGCTAGTGACCCCCAACTTTCTTATACAGAACCCTTTGCCATTGCCTACTCTGACTGCATCGTTGCTGCTGCAATTTCTCTCGCCTAATATGGCACAAGCAGAGAGCGCAAGGGAACTTTTATCTCCAACAGAACACCCCTCGGCGTCCTTAAATCAGGGAAACGCAAAGGGAAACCAGTCCAGCTCCCCCAAAAGCCTCTCCCCACAACAAGTGAATTTATCTCCAATCGCTAAGGACTCAAGTTGGAGAGAAAGGAAAAAGAGTAGGGAGCAAACTCCCCCACTCCCTCTTGACACCGCCCCTAGCGACACCAAGAAGAAAAAGTAAACCAGGGGAGTGGGAACAGGATGAATCTCAGAAAGAATCACCGCCTAAGCGCCTAGACATAGCAACTCTAATGTCGGCAATTACCATCACCCTTGCCCTATTTGGCAAACTATACGAGGCAATAAGTGACTCACTCAAAGATCAAACAACCTTGCTTGCAATGACTCATACGAAACTGATCTACCTGGAAGGTCATATTGCAGCAAAAGAAAAACTGGACTCCGAACTTTTCAATAAAGTTCTGCTCACGTCCTCTAGATCGACCCCCATATCGAAGCAGTCAACCCAGAGACCCATTGAGATCAAAGATTCCACAGATCAAGGCTCCCAAACAGAAACCGCCTTCCCATCTGGGCAACAGTTGACATCCAACCAACGACTGGCGGCCAACAAGTTGTCTTCTGTCAACTCTCCTGTTCTTCAGAACAACAAAAAAAGAGCCTGTCCTTCCCAGCTCTCCCGGTCTTAACTAACTTACCTTTGACAGAAACTGGGTTACGGGGGCCCGCTACCTCGCTCCTACAATCAAAAGGGCAACCTGCTAAGCTGCATGAATCCCAGAACCACAGGAAAACTGTGGATGGTGTGTCAACGTCTCCAAAGAAGGTGGAGACAGCAAAGGTGTCGCTACAGTCCGACAAAACCACAGAGTACCATGAACGTAAGGATTCAAATCCCCAGTCGCTTCAAACGGGCCCTTCAGTCAGGCCTAAAATGAAAGTCCACAAGGATGACGAACTTCCGAGACCAGTACCATCTGGTGTTTCCCAGGAAGAAACCTCTAACCAGGCAAACCAAAGAAAGTCTCCAATCACAATGCAGGACTTTATGAGAGATGATAACCTTATGAACCTAACCATCCACTCATCGCCGACGAGTGTAGTCGAACCACAGAACTGGCTCTTTGAAAAGCAAAAAACGCCAACAAAAAGCAACAAGCCCATCTCTCCGCTCCCGAAAAAACGTAGACGACAGAGTGGCCCCCGCAAGGAAGAGTCCCAAGCTAACACCCCCAGAAACCCAAGAGGCCCGCAAGAAATGAGAACCGTCTATCTCCAACAAAATACTGCCAAAAAGAAGCGGAATCAACGGATAACGACTACCACAAGCAAAGAAGCAGAAGAAGTCCTGATATTCCAAGAAGACGTTATAGCCCAAAAAAACAAAATAGTCCCAACAGACCAAAATTTTCCTCACGAGTCCACAGACCTCAGCAAAACTTCCCTCCGTCCATCATTTTCAAGATTGAACAGATCCCACAAAACTCAGAAGCAATAACATTGAACAGAGGAACAGTCTTAAAAATTCTGGAACACTCTAAAAACTTAAAACACTTGACAATGGCAGACCTAACGCTAGTAGAACCTTACCACAAAGGACACAGGGCTAAGGCCTTCCTCCACGTCAAAATCCATGCGGTGAGGAGGGGTTTAAGAGACGACTCCAGCGACCTCGGCAAATGTGGGTACACCATCACAGAATGGACAAGTACTGCAGAAAAGGAAACTTATCCCGCGCTGAATTTGCGGTCCACTCAAAATCAATCCGCAACAGAAACCAACTGGAGCACCCGCGGTCACGTCAAACCTACAAGCCAATGGACGGCCTCCTCACTTGACTTCAGCAAAGAGGGCTCAGGTCCAAAAATAAAAGAAAACCAAAATCCTGCGGCGATGGAAAGAGTAGAAAGAAACACAAGCCCAGTTCCACAAGGTTTATCTAAAACATTAAGAAATGACATGAACGTCATCTCAAATGAAGAGACGAGCGTGAGGTCACCCCCACAATCCTCAAACACTTCGTCATCATTTGCTCCCATAAAACAACTGCTAGCATGGTTGCCCAAAGCGCCGAAGTCCTTGATGAAAAAATAGCAATCAACACCAGTGATTCTGCTAAACAAAGAAACGATCCAATTTCCAATTTCAGCTACTTCACAACACATAACGACTCAAGATCGCTCTGAGATTACAATGATGTCCTGGAACACAAGAGGATTCAACCACCTTACAAGACCAGGTGAAGTCAACCTTGCGGAATACGACATTATAACGCTACAAGAAACATGGCACCTTGACAAACCAGGAATCGATGGCTTTTCTGTCATGGTTGCGCCTGCCAGCAAGGGTCGTCTGGGACGTCCGTCCTCCGGTCTTTTGGTAGCAGTCCGGAATGGAGTTGGTCTTACAATCAAGAAATGACTGGCCGCTACCCAAAACCACCTAGCAGTGCTTGTTGAATGGGCTCCCTCTTCTGAAGCAAAGACCGAGAAACACATAAACAGAAATAAAAAACAAAAGGAGACCCAATGGCTGGCCATAATCACTATGTACTGGAACCCGCAGTCTATCACGGATGAGACATTTCTTAATATCATCGAAACAGAGATCGATGGAATTCTAGCAGCCCAAGAAGAGGAGCAAATTATAATAAGTGGTGACCTAAACGCGATGTGCCCAAAAAAGGGACAAAAAACTATCCGCCTGAGAGAAAAAAACAAACCCGAGTCCCGAGGGGAGAAATGGCAGACACTAATGAATACCTGAAACCTTCATAAAATCGAGGAGGCCCTCCTCCCAGCAAACCTAATCCCGTCTTGGGAAAGAGGCGCGCAAAAGGGGACTATAGACTACATCTTTACATCAGAGGGCATGTTAACCCGGGTGGCTTCATTCGAAATATTGCGGACCGCTGCTAGCGACCATAACATCCTGAAAGTCAGCTGGCCATCGGAGCATAGCACAAGAGTATTCCTGTCTGAAGCCCCAGAACCTACAGCTCAAGGAAACCGACTCAGACTTACGAGGGAAAGGATCAGAGAACTGACGAGAAACTACGAAAGGCAACAGTACAGAGAATCTGGGCCTTTAAAATATTTAGCAGACTACCAACCTCTGCTAATTCCATACTACTCAAATACACAAAAAAAGCAGGGTTTTCAGCCAACCCGCTGCACGAGTACAACTTAGCTAGTACTCAAAAGGCGAGAACTCCGGAAATTGAAGAGACAAGCGGCAAATTTAAAAACAAGTGACACAGTGAAAACCTTCTTGCTAGAGCAAAAAAGTACAAATCCTGGCTAAGATTCCACCGATCAGCCTTATACCAACAAGACGCCGAAGAAATGCTAAAGAAATTGGCAGATAAAAATTTGGGAGCCTTTTGGCAATTGATAAAAAAGAACGACAACCACATGCCCTCTTCAACATCAAACTGTGTCGCAGAGGTTGCCTGGACAACTCATTTCTCCTCTATTTTCAAACCCCCCAAGGTCGAATGCTCTCAGTACAGTCCCGCCATTGGATTATACTGTTTGTGAGGACTTCTCTGACATTGAAGACATCATGTCAGCTATAAAAAGGCTAAAATCATCAAGAGCTCCGGGACCCGACGGAATTACCAACATCGACTTGAAAAACCACCCGTCAGAATGGGCCTCCTTCATTAGTCAAGTCCTTAAGAACTGTACCCTGTCCAGATCAATTCCAGCCTCTTGGTCCACCTCAGTTGTCGCCCCATATACAAGAAAGGAGACAGGTCAGCTCCTGTAAACTACCGCCCGATTGCTTTGCTGGACACCATCGGAAATATCTATGGCTCGTTTCTACAAAGGAGCTTCCAAACTTGGGCTAAATCGGCTGAATGCAATGACCCTTTCCAAGCGGGCTTCATGAAAAACTGCGGAACTCAAGTCAACATTCTGATCCTCAGCATTTTGAAGAGCAAACTCATGGAAGGTTCTGGGAAGGTCTTCTTAGCCTTCATAGATCTTACCCAGGCTTTCGACCAAGTCGACAGAGAGATGCTATGGTCCAAATTGTCCGCCTGGAATTGCCCGACATCACTACTGGAACCCATCAAAGCTCTTCACACAGAAACCTCCATGAGAGTTAAACTGAACCACCAAGGCTTACTCTCTGAAGTTATACCAACATTCCGAGGGGTCAAGCAGGGATGCCCCATGGCCCCGGCCTTGTTCATCTCTTTTCTGGGGACTACAAAGAAAGTGCAAACCGAATAAGATCTTTCCCACCAAAAATCGGCCAAACACCATTAGCTCGACTTCTTTACGCCGATGACATTATCCTCCTTGACCAGACAGAAATAGGTCTCCAAATACAACTAGATAATCTGGCCTCCTATATATCCGCAAATAATCTGGAGATTAACAAGGAAAAAACTAAAATCTTGATCATGGAAAAACCACCTGGGAAGAAGTCAAAAAAAGAATCGAGTTGGCATATCGAAAAAACAGCCTTGGAGGTCATCAAAAACTTCAAATACCTCGGTGTGATGATTGATAGCTCCAAATCAGAAGTCGCAATGCAGAAACACCTGTGGGAAACAACACGAAAGTTAACTACACAGGCGCGGATCATCGACAGGAAGTACGGGCGGTTTTCTCTGTTACCGGTCCTGAAATTCTACAAAGGAAAGGCGGTCCCCTGCCTGGTCTACGGAGGTAAAGCCCTGCCCACTCTTCCAACAGCGATATGGGGAAAATTGGAGGGTTACTTCTGGCGGAGGGTCCTCCAATTTCCGAACTCGACATCGATCGGAGGCATCAGACGAGAACTAGGCCTCCGATCCCTGAAAGCAGCTAAAGAGGCGGGAGAAATGTCACTCTTCAGGAAAATACTTATGCCTGAATCGCCCCAGATTTACAACCTGATAAATACAGAAATGAACAACGAGACCTGCAAGATGCTGACCACATGGGCATCCAAACAAAGAACTACCCTAGATAACATTGCATGCACAGAAGAGACACTGATCGGTAATCCAAACAAAGTAAAAAAGAAAATGGTCCAGGAAGACTGGATTGAAACTCAAACAACTGCGGAAAAAAACAAACTTCTAAACCACCTGTCCTCTCAACCAAAAAAATTGGATGCTACGCCTGAAATAATCAAAAGATTTCCGGACAGAGCTCTACGTTCAACCCTCCTCAGGGCTAGGCTGAACTTACTGCCAACCAACGAAGTCCGGGCCATAAGGGGCCTTTCTGCCACAAACCATTGTCGTCTGTGCAAATTTCAATCTGAAAAGGAGTCAGTGAAACATCTCCTCTTAAACTGCCCAATGACCATCAAATGGAGAAGAGCTTTGCTCAGCCCTCTACTGGAACCTTTCCCTCAGTATGACGAAGAAGTGTGGTGGTCCCGCTTAAGGAGTGGGTCAAGGACTTCGTGGTCCATAGCCACGGCAAAAATACTAAAAGCCGCCCTGGACGAATGCACAAAAAAGGAGACAGAACTCCTTACAGCAAACTCGACCGCCTAAAGTAATGATGTCGAAATGTTAAACTGAAAATAAAAGAACACAGAATTGAAGAGAAATGAAATGAAGTAAACCACTTTGCAAAATCATAAAATTGATAAAAGCAAAAAAATATAAAAAAAATACCACCTATCTCAAGGTCAAGGAATGGATGACCACACATCTGATGTGTTTGAATAACGCAAAGATTGAGCTCCTGCTTTTTGTCCCCCAACATGCCAGATCCAAACTGGACACGTATTACAGCAGAATTAAGATTGACAACTGCACCATACCTGCCATGAGTAAGGTTAAAACCTTGGGGATCCATCTAGATTCCTCTTTGAGTTCCCATTCCCAGGTTAATCACATGGTGAAGACTTTGAGTTATTATTTGAGATTGCTAAGACATGAAAACCATTGTGAAACCTTGGCTAGAGAAACCATCCTCTGCCATCTCGACTATTGCAATGCACTCCTGGGGGGTGCTACCAAAGGCAATATCACAAAACTACATATAGTGCATAACCACGCAATCCGCATCATCAGAAATGTGAGCCATGGTGCACATATCACAGAACATAGGAAAATCCTCCACTGGCTCCCAGTAAACTTAATAATTTGCTTCAAAACTCTTACCATGATACACAAGAGTATTTATGGCAGAGCCCCCTAATACTTGAAGAAGAAACTGCTGCCTCAACTAAAGACTACCTTATTTGAGTAGGGGTAGTCCCCTCTATCAATTTTCACTGTCCTGTGCCTTGTTGTCTCCATGTGTTCTTGTCCCATGACCTGATTCCGGCATGTAATAAATAAATTAATTAATAGACTTTGTGCTGTTTCTTTCTAAAAGGCTTTGGAAAAGAAATATGTCTGTTTCAGAGACGTTTCTCCATGGCTTGAAATGACAACCATATAGATAAAAATCAAAAGAAGTGTTCTGGTTTCTGTCAAGTAAACCAACCTTTGCACTCTCCTCTGCTCTACATATGTTCATAAATGTACGTAGGAAAAGAATAAAGCTGTCATACGTACATGATTTAAATGTGTAAAAAGGCCCGGTACTTTGCTGTTACACAAAGGGCCTCATTACACGGTAGGCGGTAGGGATTTACCGGTACCGGTAAAATACCGGTACCGGTAAATCCCTGCCGCCTTACTACGAGGTCCCTTAGCGGGTTGGAGTTTTAACGCCTGCTTTTTGCAGGCGTTAAATACCAACCCGCTAAGGGACCTCGGAGCTAATTACGGCACCGCTAAATTGCGGTGCCGTAATTAGCGCCTTCCCCATTCCCATTGAGCCCTATGGGGCAGAAATGGGAATGGGGAAGGGTAATGGCGGAAGGGGGATTTACCGCCCCTCCAACCTTGGAATGGGGCGGTAAATCCCCTTTCCGCCAAGGCGGTGCCGGTATTTTACTGGCATGAGCCATGGCGCTAATAGCGCCATGGCTCACCGCCTACCGTGTAATGAGACCCAAAAACTGATAACTGCAAACAAGATAACAGAAGACCAACAGTCACGGGTAAAATATTAACATCAGTTTATTTGCTTCAAGCGAACTCAGGTTCATCTACAACAAAGTACAGTCATAGTGAAGTGGGCAATTTGCTACAAGATCTCTTTAGCTTTTATACACTTTGACTTGATCGGTTATCATTTCCCAGACAGTTTATGGTTTCCGTCAAAGTATAGAATTGTCTATGAAAAAAATGCACAAACAACATTACTCATCAGTATTGTAATTGCATACTATAACCTTCTGAAAATTCAGGCTGTTCCCAGCGCCAGGACACATTCTCACCCACCTAAACTATGTTTGCCCAACCAAAGGTCACTGTGCATCTGTGCCTCTGCAGTTTGTTTACGATATCCTTTTCCTAGTAAGGTATGCACAGAGCATCTCCGGCATTCTTAATCATTGCACATACATCTTGAAACCCACACAATTAGCAGACAGAGACGGAGAAGGCATATATGATCTCCTATCTCACTTGGACCTGGCTGTTCAAGGTCCAAGAGTGAACAAACACCAAGCTAAGCATGTATGTACAATTACAGCATTCTAATGCTGCAAACATATTTAGTTTAAGGTGAAACAATAGGAGACAGAAAATGGGGTCTGTTTTGTCTACAAAATAGAGGGCTTGGTCTAACTAAAATTGGATGCAGTTTCACAAACCCTACTTTTAGCCTAAGCTAACCCATTTTGGGCAAACATCATCATAATCATGTATCCTAATAGTCATATATTTCTGGATTTCCATTTCCTGGAGAAATCAGTGCATTAGTCGCATTGACAGGGTACGAGCATTCAGGTTGTAGCTTTTCCAGAGCCCTAGAACAACAATTGCACAGCCTGTAGCTTTTCCAGAGCCCTAGAACAACAATTGCACAGCATGGACCCAAAAGTTGCCAGACATTGTATGCAGCAGCATCAGAATAAGATCATTTCAACAAATATTACAAGTTCAGAGAAAATTTTCCAACCCCAGGCTGTAAACATATTCGAAGCTCAGGTCCCAACCAATGTCCCAACTACCTTTGTCGATGTGAATCTGGGACCCTGATGCGTTTAACCTTTTAATAGCCTGAAACACAGACGGAGAAGAATCTGCTATGTAAACACAGCAAGATGGCCCCTCCATTTTACAATCTCCTCCTCTTTCAGCCAACATGGTGTCTAGCACCATCCTATTCTGGAGTGCAACCAGCCTAATTGCTCTCTGTTCTAATGTCACATTGAATAGTATATCAGTTGTCTCATTAATTATTTTTTCCAATACCCGGTCCAATCTTCTAATATCTCTGGAGTTTATCGCCGGCCCCAAAAGGGAACTATGGATATCCCTCGTAGGGTGTTGTTTCAATATTTCTAAAGTTGATGTCAAGTAGACCCCCAGTAACAGTATCCCTAAGTAACATGTTCCTCTGCAATATTTGGGTAATCATGGATATGCTTGCCTCCCACAGACGAAGTACATGGATCCCCCAATGTACAAGGGCCTTGTCTCATTCTCCAAAACTGCAGTATGCATACATTTGTCATATGTACCCATATACCTAGAACCTTCCTTACTTAAACAAAATGGTACCGTGGCAGGATTAGTGTTAATTGTGTATGCTGAAGGAGTTGCTTCCCTATTCCCTACTGGTGACATTCAAAAATTATATTGACTGGTATGGCCTAGAATTCCTGCCTGAGCGTTTGGTAGTGCTCTTGTTAGAAAACACTGAGCAGCCCAAAGGGAGTAAGACCTGCTGATCAAACATATTTATGTTTGTCCCATCAAAGTTACCAGTGCTACGGTCATTCCATCTACCAAAAGCCATGGCCCTAAGGGATGCCTAGCAAGCAGCTGATAATGGGAGAGGATATATGTACCAGCCTAACCCTTTCTCACTGTGTTGTGGAAGGTGGGGACATAGCCAAAACATAGTTTTGTTTAGTATCGCATGGGTAGCATTCATTATGAGGGTGGTATTGTGATATCCCTCTCTGTGTCAAGATCAAGGGGACAAAGTGTGTAGGAGTGTACATAAAAAGGAGACATAGTAGTGGAGCTCACCGTAGGCAATAGTGAGCTAAGGGGGTGTGAGCTCTCCAGAAACCATAACACAGGTATTAATATAAGTACAATACACACTACAATAGTTATAATCACGCATGTATCCCTAGTTTACTACAATCCTTTGTAGCTGGTCATTCCAGTGGCAAGACTTTCCATTTCTTCACTCCTGCATGCCACAATCAGAGGCATAGTCTTTCAGTGTCCATTAAGAAGCCTCACTGATATAGGCTTTATAAGTTCATCCATGGGTGGCACCCGACCACATGACCTATTTTGCTTGAAGTCTTCTTTTCCCTACCACCCTCTACCTCCAGGCATCTTTGGGAGGTATGGAGGGAATGTTGTTGGTTTCCTCTGGGGCAGTATTTTATAAACCAAAATACCACACTTTCCTACACGTAGAAAGTCCTTTCCTAGCTATTTCCGATTGAATCTGGACACCTCGGGCAGAGAGTGTTCTCCAAACAATGTGTTTGTGGCTGGCAAAGTTGAGAAGTCTGGCTGCTTAAAATGTAGGTTATTGTATTCTCCATCACTGAAAGGCACATGCTGAGGAACGTATCTGTGTTCCGAGTCAGCTACCCCCTCCTTTACCCATCTGTCATAATGCAAAGGTACTCTTTACAGATGGGTGGGGAGTAGAGCAATCACTCTACTCTGGAAGCCCTGCCACTTAGCAAACGTACCTACATTTGGATAATACTGCGATTATCAGCCTGCGTTGCACCTTTAGATTTGTTCAAATTTACCTGATTTGCATCTAGAAAGTACCACACCGGGATAATACTGTGATTACTAGCCTCTGCCTCCCTCTCGCCACTATACAGGATCCTTAAATCTAGCTCTGTTTTTCTCCTGTATGTAAACTGCTTTGTGCCACTTAGGCCTCTCTCCCACTGTGCAGGATTTTCAAGTCTATGGCCCTCACTATAGGGTTGGCGGAATGGGTTTACCGGCACCGGTAAAGGTGCCGGTGCCGGTAAACCCGTTCCGCCCTATTACAAGGTCTCCTCGCGGGACCCGCAATGGGCCCGCGACGGGACCAGAGAGCTAACAACGGGCCCGTCATTAACGGGCCCGTTGTTAGCTCCATCCCCATTCCCATTGAGCCCTATGGGGGCTCGAATGTGAATGGGGATGGACCGGGTCCGAGTTCCTTGGACGGGGAATTACCGGGTCCGCCAAGGTTGCGATGGCCCGGTAATTCCTCATTCGAGGAACCCGGGCCCAGATTGCGGGTTGCAGGCAACCATGCCGCTAAAAGCGGCATGGTTACCTCCAACCTTCTAATGAGGCCCTATGTGTGTATTCTCTCATATGTAAACTGCATTGTGAAACTTAGGCCTCTCTCCCTCTATACAGGATCCTCAAATCTAGGTGTGTTCTCTCTTATACTCAAACTGCATTGTGAAACGTAGGCCTCAACCGTGCAACTCAGTCAAATAAGTGCCATGCCACTCACTGGCCAAAGCCTATCAGCACGCTGGCGCACCATTTGACCAAATGAGACCCACCATAGTCTTTCCCTACCCCCACCATCACACAGCCCACTCCACTTCCACTGCGCACCTTCAGCATGTATCCCTCACCCCCATTTCCCCCGCCCTCACACCTACCCTCCTCAACCTGTCCCACTCTCCCCCACCTGTAAATTCCACTCTGCACAACTACGAGCAGAAAGGTGGAAAGAGGGATTAGAGAACCTCTTCCCCCAGAACACACCAGAGGATGCAGCGAGACACCTAATATGTCAATCATACTCCAGCCCTGCCAGCAACCACCCTCCGACACCTCCCACTAACAATGTAGCCAATCAACTACACAACACCCCCAATTCCCACTTCCCCAGCCTTTGCACAGCAAGAGAAGCTCTAGCCAAAACCCCAAATACCAGAGAACCACCCACTCTCACGTACACACCCATGACCACTCATAATTCAAGGAAAGGGTGAGACCACAGGCAGCTAAGGCCTCCCCTAGCATTGCCCATCCTCCAAAACAGTTTGCAACGACTGCCACTGCAGTATAGGAGCAAAACTTCACTGTCCACACCTAACCCAGTCCTAGTCCTTTTCCCCTCTGCTTCCTCTCCCCCACTCAATTGTTCCTTCATCTCCACACGCCTTCTCCCACAGTGTCACTCCCTCCGCAATAACAGCCAGCACATCAAACCCCGCTGCCCCCAACCCTACCCACCCTCTATCCACAAGGGCCTCCCACCATATATCCTGCACCCATCCTAAAAATAAACTACACATCTATGACCTCATCACAAATGAGAATCCAGATATCCTATTCATTATGGAGACCTGGTTCTCTGATGACTACAAACCCTTTGCGCATGAGACCTTTTCACCTGGCTACATTCTCACCATCCGGAACAGATCACGAAGTGGAGGGGAGCTCGCAATATTACACAAAGACCAATTCAAGCTAACCAGGGACATGTCCACCAGCACCACAGACTACAAATCCCTCCTGGTAAAACTCCAATTCACACCCTCAACCTCACACAGCGTTCTACTCATCTACAGACCCACTGGCTATAACAAAAACTTTTCAGACACTCTTGGCGAAGCACTGGCCGCCAACCTCATCCAACAACCAACTCATAACATCCTAGGGGATTTCAACATATGGTTCACTCACAGACAATTTAGAACCACTCAACCCAAAACACCACACCTCCACTCCCACCCACACGCGAAATCCCACCCTCAACGCAATATTCAGCACCACAAACATATCCATCCATCCCTGCGCCTGTCTCATTACAGATTATGCAGCATTGTGTTTCTTCATACCTCTGAGCACTGCAGTCAGCCGTCAAGACCACACACGGCCACAGCCAACCCCTCCTTCTACATTCCCACTATGGAACAAAGTGGTAATCACCCCAGATATTGAGCTATCACTCTGCAACTCCCTCAACTCACTTTGCCTCCAAGAAGGACCCCCAGCAATAGAATCCTTCAACCTCTTGTTTACAAATGCTCTCATGCCCCTCACCCCATCAAAACATACCTCGCAGAGATCTGGATCAATGCCTAGGTGGTTCACCCCCAATCTCAAACCACTAAAAACTCTCAAGCATCGTCTGGAACGGGCTTGGAGAACCAACCTGTCAGCCAGGAACAAAACCGCCCTAGCAAGCACAACCAGAAAATACAGATCGGAAATCAAAAAAATCAAGAAATCCTTCTATGGGAACCGAACCCAAAATTCTTGCAACCCGAGTAAGGAACTACATAGAATCATAGCAGAATTCAAATTCCCCTCATGCTCACGTCTGACCATTCCAATCTCCCAAGCCTTATACAACACCCTCTTGCTCCACTTCCACATTGCCGCCAATGACACACTAAAACACTGTCTGCCACCTCCCACTCGCCCACAGACCTTCCCCCAAAACTCCCAACAGACACATTTTCTTTGACTTATTCTCTCCCATCACACACCAAGAATTCCTCTCGCTTGTAGCAGTCTGCCGCTGGTCAGGCTCCCCTGAAGACACGTGCCCACCCGCATTCGTTAAAAATATACTAACCTCCACCTGTGCAGGTAACGTCGCACACGCAATCCTTAATCACTCACTCACATCAGGATCTTTCATGAAAACCCTAAAAACATCCTACATCAAACCCATTCTCAAAAGACCAACTCTCAACCCACTCCTCCCCCAAAATTACCAACCTATCTCCAGTATGCGCTTCATCGCCAAACTGATGAACCATACGGCATACAAACAGCTTGGCCAATTTGCCAAAGCCAACAACCTCCTAGATCCAGCACAATCAGTTTTCAGACCACAAAGGGGAACAGAGTCCTCCCTAGACTCTATCTGGGATGACCTAAAAAGAACAACCGAAGCAGAAGGCTGCAGGGTTCTCATCCTGCTAGACCTCTCTGCAGCCTTCGAAACCATTGATCACTTGATTCTACTAGTCAGACTACAAACACTAGGAATCAAAAGCACAGAGCTTTCTTGGATCTCATCCTTTATCTCTAATCTGTCACAAATCAGGCACTTCAACCAGTTCACATCCACACCATGACCAGTATGTAAAGGTGTCCCCCAAGGAGCATCCACATCACCCCTAATCTTCAACCTCTACATACAGCCCATTCCCACAATCATCCGCTCGCACAATCTTACCTGCTACAACTATGCAGACGATACCCAGATCATCCTCAAAATCCCAAATTCCAAAGGCTCCGGCAGCCCCGACCTGTCATCATGCCTCTCTGATATTGACCACTGGATGAATCACAACCACATCATCCTCAACCCTAGGAAAATTAAAATCCTAGTATGTGGGAAAACAGTGCTCCTCCCCCAACCAATCCCGTGGCCCAAGCCACTAGGACAAAAAAGAAGCAATACTGCCAGATAAAGGTAGTATATTTGGGTCAGTGATATCGCCTGCAGGAGGAAAGGTAATGCCTGAGAGAGCCACCCCAGTTCAGAATATGCCCCAGCCAGTGACAGTGAAACAAATGCAGTAGTTTCTGGGACTCTGTAACTATTGTAGTTCATGGATCCTTGAGTACTGTAATTACACGAGGCACTAATTGCAAGCACTCAAGGGAGTTCAGATGGTGAAAGGTCTGATTGAATGGTCAGAAGAGATGGTGACTTGCTTTTGGGAACTCATGGCTGCAATTAGCAATGCTCCAATATTGATGACCCCGGATTAGCAAAAGCCATTTTATCTATTTTCGCATTGAGATGACCAGGTGATGATAGCAGTCCTGGCCCAGAAAACATCAGTAGGCCATAAATCTTGTATTTGCCAATCACAGATTGCCAGAAAATGAAAACCATGTCCCTGCAGGTACAGTTGCCATCCCCGTACACTGCAGTCCCTTTTCTTCAGATAGTAGAAATGCAGGAAAGAGCACTTAATGAAGAGAAGGCGCTCCGGACAAAAGACTGGATGTGCCCTCTCGCCCACGGATATGCTGTGGAGACAGGAGCTTACGGGAAAGGTACTGATGCCTGCAGAGCTTCTTCTTGTGGCTCTAGAGCAAATACACTATTGTTGCAAACTTCTCTCCGACAAATCTCAGCAGAACTCCAGGAGGAATGGTTTATACCAAACCTCCAAGAACAGGTAAGTAAATGTGTAGGCAATTGTATAGTTTGAAGGGAATTCAATCCTGGAAACACCATGAAGACGGTAAGAGGAGTTTTGCCCCGGCATTCAGGGCCTTTTCGGGAGCTCAATATAGATTTTGCAGATATAGTACAAAGACGCAATCATTTTCGGTATCTCATTGTGGTGGTTTGCCAATTTCCCCGATGGCTTGAGGCTGGTCCCTGCGTACACCCTGATGCTGAGTATGCAGCAAATTATTTGGTGAGGTAGGTCTTTCCACAGTGGGGAATGTATGAGGCTGTCAGAGTCTGCAGAAGCCTCCCCCTGTGTCTCCTCACCTGTGACCTCCGGTGTAGGAATTAGGGTAGACTCTCTGTCTCTCCTTCTTTCTTTTCTGCGTACTTCTTCACCTTTTTCCGCCTTCTTTCCCTTCCTTCGTTCGTAGAGAAAAGGACGCTCTCCACCCGAGGCCACCTTGACAATGATTTGAGAATCGTCAGGCGGACCCAAGGGAGCTTGCCCCTAAATTCAGGGGAAAAGCCTGGTAAGGCGCAAAAAACCCTGAGCGGAATCAGCATGCAGATGTAGGTCTTGCTTCGGAAGAAAGGTTCAAATCCTTAACTGGAGTATGCAGTGGGACCCAGGTCAGCTACGGTGTAATAGCGTAATGGCTGTGACTCCTGGAAGAGGCACGATCCTGAGAGCTCAGAGTCCAATTGGTTCTGAAGGTAGGACAGCCACCTATGCAGGTAAGATATGGGGAGCTGGAGAGCGAAGGCTAACAGAAAAGGAGGACGATGGGAAAGTAAGAGAGAAAGAAAGACTGTACCAAAAGGCAAAGCCGGCAAGGAGCAAGAGTGGAGGAAGTAAAGAAAAGAAGAACAGAAGGGATATAAACCCCTGAAAGCACGGAACTAAGGAGGAAGGAAGCGCTGGCATGCGAAGCAGGCAAACAGCGAAAGGGGAAAGGGAGATGGAAGGCAAAACACGGTACGTGGAAGGACGCGACCGTAAGAAGAAAAAAAGGAATTAGAGTAAATATTCTTGACCGTAGCGGGAAAAGGCAAACATAGGTAAGGAAGAAGTACGGAAAGGTAAGAGGGCTGAAAGCGTTGGAACGGAGAAAAAACCACACGGAGTAAGTACCGGGCGGTCCGACGCGGGCAGTTCGAATGAGTTGCAGCGTGTCTGGTAAGGGGGTGTCAGCCTATATAAACAAAAGGCACATTGAACACTAGTCTGCTGCTGCTGATTCCGCGGTGGCCTAATGAAGCCGCCATTTATTCCATAGTTTCCACGGTTGAACCGTGACAGAGGTCCTGTAGTCTGACAATGGGACCCACTTCTTTAATGGCTTATTCTCAGAAATCACTTCACTCATTTAGATAAAGCAGAGGTTGATTCCGTTGTATGACCCTCAGGCCAGCAGGATCATGGAGGGTTCAAATGGAGTTCTTAAAGATTTTTGTCAAAATTGTTTAGGCATTTGAGTAAGAATTGGCTTTACTGTTTACCATGTGCCTTATTTTAGTTGAAAAATCAACCAGGGGAGGAACACCATCTTAGTCCTCACAAAATAGTGATAGGGGGCTGATCACACACAGCATTATCACCTGCATGGACAGTATCAGATGCACACAAGTCAGCAGATATTCTTGATGAGGAGTTTAGGGCTTTAACCAAGAGTGTCAGACTTCTTCACAGGTTGTGTTCTTTCATCAACAGTGAACAGGAGAAAATGTCAAAGAATACAAAGATTCACACTAATCGCAGTTGCTCCCTGGGGACCTGGTCTACATATGCTCCTTCGTCTGACACTTGAATAAGAGGCATTTCCATGTGCCACATTGAGTGATTTTCATGACTTCAACTGATGTAAATGTGGAGGGCAACAACAGCTGGATTCATATCGGTGATATGCAAAGGGATACTGGCACCCCTCCACCGGCCATGCAGCAAGAGCAGGCTCAAAGTTAAGTATGACCTAAGGTTTCACAGTTCATTCCAGTAGAGAGGGGGTGGGGGGAAAATAGAAACCAGAGACTGTTATTGTAAATACAAAGAAAAAAGTTACTAAAAATGAATGCTAGGATGTTTGATTTTATGTTTTTATCGCTTTTCTTTTTAATTGATTCCGGCATGGCAGACAATATGACTGAATATGTGTAACTGGTTTAGTACTGTAGGATTTGATTAAGTGTTATTTAGGCCAGAACGAAGTATTGATTCTGACCTCATGAGTGATTAAGACAATGTCAATTCAGATCCAGTAGTGGATGCATATGGCTTTGCAGCAGATAACAGGCACGGCTACCGCCAAACTCGCCTCCAGGACCGGCACCCGCAAATGGGTTAACAACGGTTCCGGTGCATCTGCAAGTTGAGTAAGGCACCGGCACCGTTGTTACCGTACCACCAAACTTATAATGAGGCCCAATGTCTGCTACTGGACTATGAGGAGAGTGCGAGAGAGAGATCTGTATGATCTTGCTACATTTGCTCTCTTTTCCCCCAGACTGTTTATTCCAGATGAGATAGGGTTAGTAGAAGCACGGTGCCTGGTGCACCTTGTCCTGTGCCGGTCCAAGGGCAGTTTCAAGGGCCGTCAGTCACAGCGTCTGTCATACCTATTAATGAGAAATGTTCAAACATGGATCTTAAAGAGCAGAAGTATATAGGCTGTACGCAAGAGTCCAGTTGTATTTGGAAGGGTCTGTTGTTGTGAATAATTGACTGGAGCAAGGGGTGAAGAGTTGCCAAGCTGGAGTAATGGGGGGATTTTCAGAAGAAGAGGTGGCACAAATAAATTGAGAGCGTAAATGTCTGGGAAAAGTATCTAAAATATCTGACTTGGCTCAAGGAACTGCAGCTGCACGCTTTGCATCGCAGACCTGGCTGGAGGTACATCAGTACTTCTTGATGCGTTTGGTTCGTGTGGACCATTTTTCGTATTGACAATTCCCTCCAGCCTGACTAGGTATGTGTAGTCTCACTACACTGCTCGTACCTGTTATTATTGTTCCCCAAAGTCTTTTGATACTTCCCAGCTCAACATCTAAAGTTACATCTGTGGCCATTGTGTGCCTTGTGCCTGTTTGCGTCCCTTGTGCCATCAGACATGGGTAATTCAAGGACTTTGGCTGAGCATGAAGAAGCTGAATCGTTGAGACGGAATCAAATACCCTATTACATATCGTCTGTATCTACAGAAGCTCTCATGAACATTGCTGAGCTGTATGGACTGTTCAGCCAAACTGAGATGTTCTTTTCTTCTCTTTTTGGCCCCTGGTGTTCAAGCTATCGCAAATGCGAAGTGTCTACATGTCACTCCCTATGAACTTTTACTGTTTGTAAATTCTTCCTCATCAGCTTTCAGTGCAATAAAAGAACTGCGGGCCTTGAAGGTCATAGCCCTGCAAAATAGGTACATCATCAACCTCCTAACAGCCATGGAAGAGGGTGTGCCAAATAATTGGGAGCATGTGCTGTACTTTTGTGCCCCCTAATGATTCAGAAAATTTGACTGTTGACACAGACATTTTCTGCATTGCATAACCTATGATGGTTCATGGAGAAGGAAGCCGGAATTACAAGTGAACCTTGGTTGGGCTCTCTTTTTACTCTTGGGTGCCTCTTCAATGAGCATAGCTGTGAAGATCCTCATGGCAATTTTTGTCTTTTTGCTCCTCACTCTTTGTGCCTATAATATGATGCTGTTTTGCTCAGATGCCTAAAACAGATGCCATGATGACTGTGAACCAGTCCAAGGCTAAGACCACTGCCATTTTGTCATGAGCACTGCTCCCGAGAAGCCAAGTCAAGCCCAGCATCCCCGGAAGCAGGCTCACGACCCTCATCCCCGGCTCCAGCAAACCCCTATTGGGGCGCCGGGCTCATAATTCTTGCAAAGGTGCTTGGGTGGACCTACCTGTAGCAGACCATGCTGCATACTCACCTTTGCAAATGCTGGCAGGATGAAGTCCCCAGCCTTCTGCTGGGTGGAACTATTCCCTTAACTGGGACTACTTTCTTACCTGGGTGGGGCTAGTGCCACTCCTTAGCTCTGGAACACAGGAACTCTTTTACCTGGGCGAGGCAAGGAAGAAGACACCAATCACTCCAACACTATTTAAACCACACCCGATTGGGAAAACATGCTTCGCGTTATTCTGCATCTGCAGCAGGACGCTCACCGAGTCAGCTCCAGCATTCCAGTGACATCTCCAGCTTCAGCTCAGCAACCTGTGGAAGAAAGACACGAGAACTATACTTACCATCCAGGAATCCAGACACCGGCAGAACCTGCAAGCAAAAGAAACATAAGGTTAGCAAGTTACAACACGTTCGCAGCCGCGCTCGCTTACCTGATCCATCTGTGCTTTCACGGATTCTTCGCGGCCTTCTCTTCAGCAGCCTAACGGCACCTGTAAAGACAAAGAACATTGTTAAGTAGGAATCGGGTGAAGGCGGCCGCATTTACTTTTCTTACCTGCTTTTGTGCGCGTATTACGATCTCTTCAACCGCAGCAGCCCGGCACCTGAAAACAAGAAAAGACATTATTTAAGTGCCATTATAGACTGCAAGAAAGCCTAACACTTACGTGTTTCCCCACGTGCATCCGCGACTGGGAAAACGCCCGCAAGGTCCCGACACCTGCAAATAAGAAAAGAACATTGTTAGAGGTGCTATAATAAGGTCACAGATCATTATACTCACGTACTTCGCACGTGCAACGGCAACGGAGAACAACGCCCGCAACATCTCAAGACCTGAAAACAGAAAACAAGGGACATTATAGAGGTGTCATTGACATTTTCATACCTACGTACAACCGCACGTGTCGCGCTCACAGTGACCATGCCCTCAGCATCCAGGCACCTGAAAAAGACAATGCAAAGACTTCATTAAAGGTGCCCATCTCTTCAAGACTATAAACTCTTTATACCTACTGGCATCCGCTCGTGCAGTAACGGCGGCATCACCTTTTGGCATCTCAGCACCTGTGCCACTTCTAAGGCCACAAAAGACTTTGAGGACCTCCAGTGACGTAACTGGAACCCACGCACCCCTGCATAAGTCGCAGGATGGAGAGCCCAGCATTTATACGCCTAAGGTGAAAGCTCACCAGGACATTGGACTTTCGGAGAGTTGGCGATTAGTGAGGAGGAAGTCCAGCCAAACGGTCATTAACCCTTTTTTCTTCCGCCTGCAGAAACCTTACCCTGCAAGCCAGACGGTCAATAAGAGGAAGCCCAGCCCAGAGAGTCATCCGAGCTCTACGCTTCTCAATTGAAGAGACTATAACAGTTCAGCCGGGACCAGCGCCTCCGTGGGAATCAGGTGAGCGTTACACATTTCATATCACACAGGTACTCAGACTGAGTTAGAAATTGATACAGGGTGGGTTGGGATTCCAAATGCTGTCTCAAGTCCACCACCAAACTGGGATGATTGTGTGGAACAGCGAGTAGATTGTGGAAATGGTGGGAGATGCATTGGGTTAGATCAGTGGAGGAGTATGCCCATAATGGGACTAGCATGAGAGATGGTTAGGGCCTTGTTTCCCCAAGAAGATGGTTTAAAAGAACAAGGAATTAGTTTATTATTTAATGTATTAACTAAAGATGGAATCTTGGGGTGGTCGATAAAGATCTGAATGGGAAAGAGGGGTTTGCGTTGCACGTGCCATATTGGTGACTGAGGTGATGGTGATATGGATGCAATGTTGCAAATTAGCATGTATCTAGTGTACTTAATGAGAATGGGATAAGTGTTACTATTAGTGCTACTTCGTGTATAGTTAATACATTTTAGATTTGTATGCGTGTCACAACATAATGACAAGCCTGCTCACAAAATATGAACATAACATAGTTGCGTGGTGTGCCATGTAGTGCTTGCAGATGAGAAGCAAGGAGCTTCATTTTTGCACCCGCGAATGGAGATTCACAGATGGAGACGTCCCTGTGAGGGGACGTGGTAGTGTTGGACATACATGCACAGACATACATACACAAGGGTCTTCAGGGAAATGTGTTTGGGACAGTTGGAGAACAAGGGTTAAAGGCGAATATATGAATCAGTATACCATAGGGTCCCTTGTTAGCTAAGGGTTGTGTAGACCGCATAAACCTGGGGTGGCGAGATAAACTCTGTGTGACCTGGGAAGCTGGTTGATGAAAGTTGAAGGCTTGGGGAAGGCAGCTAACTGTATTTGTACCGCTGCGATAAATAACATAGTCAACTGCAGCCATGCTCGGGTTTTACAAGGTGGTGCTATTGTGAAGAGGAGTTGTTATCTTTTTATGTACATGGAAGCCTGTTACTCAGTGTCCATGGAAGTCTGGCCACCTGGTTAGGTCGACTTGAGATGAGGTGCAATGGGTGCATTAGGGCAAAGTGGACACATGGTTTATGGGTTTCAATCAGTTCCCAAGAAAAACAAGGAAGTGGCCACAGGCAATGCGTGCTGAAATGGTAGTCGTTGGAGATTAGCGTGAAATGAGGTTGGAAATAAGTCTGGGGGGATAAGATGCTTATCATCAGTTTAAAGGTAACTTGTTTGTCTCGTTCCTCCTCATGTTGTTGAAGTACCTTTGTTAAAGCCATGTGCATCACAGCAAGGGTTAGAGGTCCACGACCAGATGAAACCTGTAATGAATTATGTTTGTTGTGCGAATATGTAACTATGCAATGATGTCCTTACCTCCTACAGAAAGATCCTGAAAAGGGGTGTGCTGTAAATATGAGATGATGCTAATGTATATCAAAAGGGGATGGTGGTTAAATACATGTATCCAATGAGAGTGTGGGAACTGAGGAGGATTAGATTTCTTTTTATCGGGTTGACCAATCATGTTTGAGGGATGCCTTTGCACGAAAAATGTGGAAGTAAGTGTTAACTGTTGCAATAATGTATATAATGTGAAATCTTTGTGAGGTTCGAGGAGAATCGGGATAGCTTGACTGTACAGTGCCATCTTGTCCCTCCCGGCCATTTGTACAATAAAAATGCTTAACGGACAAACATTCACTCGCTTCTTAAGAAGTAGGCCTATGTTTGGGTCTGGAGAGCGGAGGTCAACCCCCACATCTGTATCAGCTGGATCATTACCATGGGAAATTAAGTCTGTACCCTCGGTGTGCACTGCCCATTTTACCACTGCTATTGCTGGGGGAAGGGGCAGTACCTCTATTCATTTGGAAAGTATGATATGATATGTTAGGTTATTCATAATACGCTTAATACCCAGAGGTTTCTAAGCGTGGCACCGGGGATTGAACCTGTTTTGCTCGGTGCATCTTGCTTCCAAGGCGTGCCCGTTGCCCCTGAGCTATCCTCCCGAGTAAATCTACATGTTGCACTGGTGTGCCATCACTTTTCCTGAACCCTCTCCTATTCCATCTCAACAACCCTTAGTGTACTGTGGATGCGACATATGCTAAATCTGAATAGAGGGTAGCACAACATCCATCCTTTCAACAATTCTATTGCTGTTATTAACGCCACCAGTGAAGGCAAGTCCCTGTTACGCTCAGGCCAGAAAGAATATAACCCTCTAGGGAAAAAGGCCAAGAGATTGTTTTCAAGGATAAAATGTTTTGATAGTAATGTTGTCAGCAGAGGACTCTGCTGCTTGAGAACGTTCTAACTCCAAAAAGGACCATTGCTACATTATAAAAGGCTGCAGCGTCACTAAGGTCATCATACATAGGGGCTGAACCTGTGCAACGGATTGGTAAGACAGTATATATGGTCCTGCTCTGTAGGGTATGCCATATGCCAGGCTATGATTGGTTCTCAACTTAGCCATCTGTATTCACCCCATGAGGGTCAGCTGGGCTCATCTCTTCAGGGCCTGAAGGTCAGGCGCTTCACATGTTGCTGTTCCATGGATACTCTTTGGTAGCTAATGCTACTACTGCATCATTATGGCATGCACCTAGGAGGCTCATGAGCTGGCACTGAAGGGAGGGGAGAAATACAATCCTGCTGACCCCCACATTCTATGCCCTGTCAATATCGCACTTCCTGCACCTAAGGCTTCCACCCTCATTTTGATTTATCATGTATCCCTCCCTGTACCTCACACTACAAAAGGTGTTTTTATGGGACATGGTGAAATGGCCACACATATTCAGTTCTTTTTATGACCATTGGTTTTATGACTGATGGGCTGGGATCACTAACTATCTTGGAATGCAGGGATTCTTGGACTAGGTCAGTGGTGGGCGTTATCGTTCCTGGTGGGTTGCGTGGGGGTTAGAGGTCTGATGTTGGCCTGTTTTTGATGAATGGACACTGAGAGGAGCCTGGTGCTGTCGCATAGCCTTGCAGGGCGCATTCCTCTCAGTGATACTAAATAATTGTAACAGTCAGGGAACAAGGGGAGGTTTCTGTGGCAATTAGCAGTGTGGGCCCATCTGTCTTTAGTGTTTGTGCCTGTTCATGTTTCTTCGTCGGGCCTACGTTTACTCGCACAGCCATGTAGTGCTGTATGTGTCTTCCATAACTATAAAATGGCATCTCTTTATATGAGCGCACTAAGTCCATGCATCTATAGTATTAGTGATAATGCATCCGTACTGAGTTTCTTTGATACAGCTCTTTCCCCCCTAGCACATCGTGTGGCTATTCACAGGATTTGCCTCACTGTAAAGTGCCTAAGGGGATGGGACAGACTCATTTCCATCCCAACACCAGTTCTGCTGCTTGTGCAGAATAGTGTGGGGGTGTCTTCATTTTGACATGACCTCAAACTCCCCCTCTTCATAGCTCAGTACAACTGCCCCTGTGTGTCGATAATGTGAGTTCTGATCGATCGTTGATGACCGGTCAATGAAAGGTATCTCTCCTTCCTTTAAGGGATCTTCTTTAACTGTAGTGAGTTCACCTAATATGTCCAGGTAGGTATTACAGTTGTGTACATGTTCCCCTTCCGGCATTAGCTGCGCGAGGAATGCAGATTAATTAGCCATGTGGCAATGCGCAATGTTAATGGAAGGATTGGACAGTATTAACTCATACCATAAAGCTCATTGGGCCTTATTACACGGTAGGAGGTAGCCATGGTGCTATTAGCACCATGGCTACCCCCTTACCGCATACCGGGTCCGGGTTCTCGGTATGGGGATTTACCGGGTCATTCCAACCTTGGAGGACCCGGTAAGTCCCCATTCTGAGAACCATTCCCCATTCCCATTTGAGCCACCGTAGGGCTGAATGGGAATGGGGAAGAAGCTAAGAACGGTACCGCAATTTGCAGTACAGTTATTAGCTCTGACGTCCCTTAGCGGGTCCCGTCCTTAACACCTGGTCAGACCAGGCGCCAAGGAAGGGACCCGCTAAGGGAGCTCGGAATAGGGTGGTAAGGGATTACCGGCACCGGTAGCTCTGGTTCTACTTTTTGGTCTGCAGATACGGAAAGGGCTGGGCATGTCAGAGATCTCTATGGGAGGTTGTGGATGCTGATGGGAATGAGAAAGGGCTTCCCCGAACACTGTTGCATCTGTGTAGTGTGGTACTGTATTCTGGGGTAGCACATTTTTGTCCCATTTCTGGGATGGTGTTTGTCATTGTGCTTGGAAGGTTTTCAGTTGTGGGTGTTGAGGGAACTGCTGTTGCTGGGTACTACTTTGCAGAGCTTGTGCTACTGGCGGCAGATTCTACATTGTGTGTTGTACATTTATGGGAAACAGTACTTGTATCTGCGGGGGCTGCCTCTGTGGCTGTAGGGGTTGCATCAGCTGCGTCTGTGGCTGTATTTTCATCGGAAAGGGCTGCATCTGTGGCTGCAGAGAATAGGTAAGTATCTGATATGCTGTGTGTCCATGCTGGCAATATATTTGCTTGAGGTCTGCTGCTACATTCTTGTGCAAAGTATCCCATCTTTCCACAAAGAAAGCATGAACCTCCAAACGTGGGTCTTACCCCTCCATATCCAAATACCCTACCTTGTACAAAATACCCTCCTTGAGGGAAATAACCACTCTGTGGACCACATCCACCTTGCTGATAATACCATTGCGGGTAATACCCCACTGCTGGACATAACCTCCCCCTGTGGATAATATCCCTTCTGCTATATGAATCCTGGTTGTGCCCCCCCCTCCTTGCATGGCGCTGAGCTTGGGTTGCCCTGGAGCAGTGTTTGTAATGACTGCCCCTTCCATGCTAAATGTAGCTATTTTATTTTGTATCAATTTTGCTTCTGCTTTAAGTGCATGTTCTTCAGTATTTTTCTCCTTTTCCTGCTTCGCTCTACAATGGTGCTTGTATTTTGGCCCATCCTTTTGTCTCAATTCCTACCACCTTCCCCAACTCTGCCTGCACGTCGGCGGGAAGACTCCTGGATAATATGTGATAGAAAAAGGAATGTTCCTATCCCATGGCTGTTGCGTCTCCAACCTCCAGATCTCCTGTATCTGCTGTATGTATAATGCAGGGTCCTCATCTGGTCTCATAGTATGTGCTAAAATAGACTGCATGTCTGAGGTGTCTGTGTCAGGATTAGCCTGAGACAGCAGCGATCTCTGCATTCCCCAAGACAGCGCCCTTCCTCTCTTAAGCAACCTGGAATCGCTTGTTCGAGCGTTCCGCAACGTGCAGTACCTCGCTTCAGCCTTCATTGCTTCAGAACTCACGCTGCCATGTTACCATGGCGACTGTGGCGTCCTCTCCACAAGCGCAACGCTATCATGTCTCAGAGAGGAGGAGCCAAGTGAGGTCGGAGCTACCCTTTATAACACTTCCGGGTTGCCGCACTCGCTGCTTCTGATTGTTTGAATCATAGCTAGTGCTTGTCCTTTATTCTTGCTCTCATTCATTGTTACCGTTTTGCCCATTCCCTCTCTTGCTTGACATTGCCTCCCCTGATAGTGACCACGGCCTGCATTATTGACCTGCCTTGTCTTCCGATTGCCAAACCTTTGCACTGCCCACACGCTGCTGACTCCAGAACGTTTATTGACCAGCCTTGTCTTCTGATTGCCAAACCTTTGCACTGCCCGCACGCTGCTGACTCTGGAACGTTTATTGACCTGCCTTGTCTTCTGATTGCTAAACCTTTACACTGCCCGCACGCTGCTGACCCAGGAACATTTCCAGTCCACTGCTTCAGCCCTTCATACACAGTTGGTCTACACGTTGGGAGAGCTATCTGTCAGACCCAAAGGTATATCTGAACTCTCCTCACCAGCTTGGCATTTCACCTGGAACTCAGCTATAACTACCATACCCACACTACCTTGAGTGAACTTGCATTACCCGAACTCCAAAGCGCCCGAACTAGAGACTGTTATTATTGGTGCTCAGGTCGATAGGCGTCCTCGTTTCGTCGGGTTGGTGCTTGAACTAGAGACTGCTGGCTTTCCGCATAGACGTCCTCGTGCTGTCGGGTCTAAGGGATAGGTTGGGTTGTGCAGAGTTCCTCGGTAGCATCTCCCTTGTGCCCCACAGTGGTAAGTCACATCCTTGTTCATTCATTGCTTCTTGTTGATGTAGCAATTCCTGTCACTATCTCTTCTTCCTTGTTATGCATAGTTCTTGTTCTTGGGAGGTTTTGTTCTGATATAAGGTGTTTTTCTTTTCTTCAGTCAACGGTGTCCGTGTCCTCCAATAGCTGATGCAGCAATCCCATCTTTCGGCTAATTGATTCCTTTGTAGTTTTCCTTAGAAATACAAAGGGATACATTGGTAGGAAGAACTCAACAACTACACTTCGAATACTTCTACCAGATTACCAGTTCAGGACCTGGCATATCCTGACAGTCTGGGTACATATCTCTTCATACTTTCCATACGTCTGCTCAACAGTTATTGAGTTTGCACCATCGTAGGCATTCCTGCTCAACGTTACCCTGTCATATCATGACGGTTTCCAAATTCCGTAATTACAGGGGTGAATAAGCTTTCCATATCAACTATAGCCAAGGTAATCCATGATGTCTCTTTCTCAGGAGCATAGATACATTTGCCTGCTCCTGCTGTGAGGCACAGCAAGCTGTTTATTACATTTTCCTAATCCATATTTGGCCATGGTACATATTGTGATCCCCCTCAACCTTACTGTCATATGGGGAATGTGATGATTTGTCCTTCTTCAAGCTACTTACTACTGCTAACTTGGTTTTCTGTTTGCTAAGTGGTTAGGACCAATCTCTGTCCCCTCTCTCTCGCTCTCATTCTCTCTATTTGTCATGACCACCAAGATCTCACCCCCAAGAACGCACACCATGCGCATTCACTTCACTCTTGGGGCCAGTAGGAAGGAGGGCTGGGCTGCTTTGTGGTGCTCTTGGAGTTCATCAGGCCATACACTTGGCAAGTAGTTCTGTTTTCTCAGCATGTTTGGTGCTCCACTTCGAGGCCTCCCCACTTCCTGGTCCCAGTGCCTACCTCCCAGCCTCTCATCTGTGCTCTGATTGGACGTGTCACCACTCTTAACCAGCCTCCCCAGGGCAGCCCTCTGCCCATGCAGCCCCTGTGGCTAAGGGCCCTTAGGCAAAGGGCGGCTACAACATTGACGGCTCCAGCCAGTGTCCGCAGGTTTCAGCAGGGAAAGCCAGAGGCCAGCCGTCAACCAGCAGCGACCTAGCAAGGTAGGAGGGTGCCGGGTTAGTAACTAGATCCTGGCTCTACCCTGACATACCTGCCACAGAGCAGATGCCCAGACTTAGATGTGTTCAAACAATTGCATTGTGAAAGTATTTTCAAATGGCACTGTGAAACCTAGGCCTTTTTCTTCTTTTGCAGGACTCTCAGACTTAGATGTATTTTTCTAGGTGTGTTCAAACAACTGCATTGTAAAAGTATTTTGAAATTTCATTGTTGTAGCCTGTGCACCCCCCCTCCCGTCTGTGCGGTACTTTCAGACCCAGGTGTGTTTTTACCCCAGTATCTTGACTACATTGTGTAAGTAGTGCCTTTCTGTGGTTTACTTCTTACCAAAGCATTCATCTAGCAAACTTTCTACCCCTGTCTGAGCACCTGTCATCTTGTCCAATTGTCGACTATTGTCTCATCTCTCCCTGTCTTGTCTGCTTGCTCCCCACACCTACTACCACCCTCCATCTCCACCTTCCTCTTCTCTCCTATCCCCACCTACTCTATGGTGCTCTCTGTCGGTTCCATGTGTTAAAATCACAGCAAAAATGGCCTTGGTTACAAAATATCATGGCAAAAAGGCAGTGGTTTTGCTGCCGCAATCCATGTAAAGGATGCAAGGGACACACCCGCAACCCCTGGACTCATTAAACTATTTAAGGGGAGCGGGGGACACCCCTGCAAGCCCCCGCTCCCCTTAAATGGTATAATGGGTTACACCTTTAATGGGTCAAACAACAGAATTTTTGACGTAGTTTTTTATATAGGCGACATTTTGCCGTGATTTTACCACTGCATACCTCTCTGTCTCTCCTATCTTTTCTAACTGCTTCTCTATCGACTATCCTGCTCTCCTCACTAAATCTGGTAGGAAGAAGTTTAAAAAGGATATCCTGGTCTCCAACCCAGGCCTCCCTATCGCCAACACCTATACCAGCGCCTCCTCTATACAAACCCTCACTAACATCCTCTTAGTTGTTCCCTTTCCAGCCCTAATCATTCTTCATATGGTCTCTGTGCTTTCTCCTCTCTTTTCATCTCCCATTAATGGTGGCATCCGGTGGGAGGCCCTCCTGGCCTTCTTCAGCTCCTCTAAGGTCATCATTAATGTTAACCTGAATGGTACCGTCCTGGTCCTCTTTGATAGACGCTTCCTGTGCCTCATAAATGTCCTTCCTTCTCCTGCTGTCCCCTCTCTTCCCTTCAGGGCTTCCTTGCCTCCCCCTGCTGTCTCCTCCTTGGCTACCTTTCCCTCTCCTCCTTCCTCTTCTGCCCCCCCTCGGACCTCTTCTACACCTCCGCAGGGCATACCTCTGATTTGTACCCCTCCCCGGAAGTCTTTCAAGGACGGCAACCTTCTCCATATTGCCACTATGAACTCTCACTCAGCTGTCAAACATTCCTCTGACATCTGCTGCCTCCTGAAAGAACTTGACCTTGATGTCCTTGGTCTCACCGAGACATGGTTCACGGCCAGCTCAGGCACGAGCTTTGACACTCTCCTCTCTGATGGCTACAAGATCCTCTCCGCGCCCAGGTCCAACCGCTCTGGAGGTGGTGTAGCCCTGATCTTCCCTGAGTGGATTCCTGCCTCTGTTATTCCTACTCAGGCCTACTCCTCTCTTGAATGCCTCGTCTGCAGGCTCTCTCTCTCTACTAGCCATTCCCTTACTGTGGCTACCATCTATCAGCCCCCTGGTCAGATCTCCTCCTTCCTCTCTGAGTGGGCGGATCTCTCCTCTTTCCTCCTGGACTCGACCACTTAACTCCTCTTTCTTGGAAACTTAACATCCACCTGGATGTTTCCTGTCCTTCCTGTGGACTATTTCGCAACCTCTGTGACTCTCTCTCTCTCTCTCTCTCTCCCCATCTCTCTATCCTCCCATCTGGCCTGACTCACTCTGCAGGGCACACTCTGGATGTTCTGATCTCTACAGACCCTCCGCTTTCTATCCCTCTCACCACTCCTCTCTCCTGGAGTGATCACTTTCTCCTTTCCTCTCAGCTAACCCTCTCCACCCCTCAGGTCAAGCCAACTCCAACACTGCCACTTACCTTCTCGGTTTTCCGAGCCATGAAGCGTGTGTCAGCTGAGGCTTTCGACCGTCACTTTCTCACCTCCTGATCCCCCTTTGGCTGACTCACACCCTGACAGAGCCCTCTCCATGCTCCACTCTGCTATCTCTGATACTCTTGATGTTCTTGCCCCTGTCATGAGGATCCTCCTGAAGCCCAAAGCCAAGTGCAACTCCTGGTACGACTCAGACCTCGCCACCCTTAAACGTAAGTGGACTGTGGCTGAGAGGAAATGGCGTGCTTCATGTACATCCTCTGACAAACTGGCCTGCCGCCTGCTCCAAAGGCAATACCGGCTCTCTGTCCGCACCAGGAAGAGAGCCCACATCCAAGTCTGAGTCTCTGTGGCATCTAACAATTCAGATGAACTCTTTATAATCTGCAAGGAATTGACCAATCCTGCTGCAGTCTCTACCTCTTCTACCTCTCCTGTCCCCTCCCATGCCCTCTGCACGGCCCTGGCTTCTCATTTCATCTCTAAAACCCAGGACCTCCTTTCCTCTCTCTCTCTTCCTCTCACCCTGCCCCCTCAACTCCCTAATCTTCCTCTGGTCCTTCTTCGGCCACCTCTCCTCTCTCCTTCTCTTCCTTTCCCCTGTTCTCCCCAGACAAGGTTTCTAGACAAGTCCGATATGTGAAAGTCTCATCAAAACAGGTCAGCTCCTGTTCCTCCAAAGCCATCAAGGATCACATTGACACGATGGCCCCTGCTCTGGCTGACTTCTGCAACCACTCCTTCGCAACTGGGGTCTTCCCTTCCCCCCTGAAGCACTCCCTTGTGACCCTCTTCTTAAGAAACCCTCTTCTGACCCATCCTGCCCCGCTAACTATTGCCCAATCTCCATCACTCCTTTCCTGGGCAAACTCCTGGAAAAGCTGGCCATCTCCAAGCTTAATCTTCATACTGAATCTGTTGTTTGTCTCCATGTCCATCAGTCTGGCTTCCGAGCTGCCAAAAGCATGGAAATTGCTCTCCTGAACATCCGTGAAGACCTGCTCTCCAACCTTGATTCCAACATCCCCTGTGTCATCATCTTACTTGATCTCTCGTCTGCCTTTGACACGGTCCACCATGCCATCTTGCTCAACCGTCTCCATGATAACTTGGGTATCACCAATGAGGCCCTGTCTTGGCTGACCTCTTTACTCTCCGATCGACCCTTCCAGGTCCAACTTGGATCCTTCCTTTCCTCTCTCTCACTCTCTACCTGTGGTGTTCCACAGGGGTCTAACCTCTCTCCATGGCTGTGCAACCAATACCTGGCACTGCTCGCCCACTGCATTGCCGTCCTCTGCCCCAACTTTCAATGTTATGCGGACGACACTGAATCATTTTCAGGCTCCCCTCTGCCACTTCTTCTCCATCTCTCATCTCTGCCTGAATGTCAGTAATACTGAGATTCTCCTCATCGGCACACGTGCGCCCTCCATTCCTGTCAGTCTCTGGCCAGCCTTTCTTGGCCCTCTTCCTGCTAAAAACATCAGGGTCATCTTAGACTCCCCCCTCTCCTTCTCTCCTCACATCTCTGACGTCTCTAAGTAATCACACTACCAGCTGCACCTCCTCAGATGTATTCTTCCTTTCCTCTCCTTCCCCCAGAAGCTCACTGTCTCCAGAGCTCTGGTTCGCACTAGGCTGGACTACTGTAACAGCTTCTTTTGAAATCTGTCTGCTTCTACTATCCGCCCTCTGCAACTCATCAAGAACAGGACTGCAAGACTTGTCCTTGGCCTCAAGCACTGGGATTGTATCTCTCCAGGACTGAAATCTCTGCATTGGCTCCCAGTGGCTGCGAGGATTAAGTTCAAGACCCTGTGCATTGGCCACAAGGCCTACTGGGGACTGGGGCCTCAATACCTTCAACTGTCTCTTCCTAAATATCTTCCATCTCGAGCTCTTTGCTCATCCGCCTCCAACTACCTCAGTGTCAGTCGCTTCTCCAAGCAATGAGTTGGTGGTAGATCTCTGTCCTTGGCCGGGGCCTCCCTCTGGAACATCCTCCCTGCCCCCCTGAAACTTGAGGAGAACCATCTTTGGTTCCGGAAGCACCTCAAAACCTTCCTCTTGGCTTCTGCTTTCTCTCATCCTCTCCCCTGCTGAACTCATGGCAGAAACTGAAACTACACTGGTCGCCTGGTCACCCTCTGAACTCAAGCCCAGGTCCCCTCCCCCGCCAGTTGCACACCGGCACTGCTCCCTTTCAACCCCCGCACGTATGGACTGTTTCTGTATCCCTGCAGCCCATTACCTGCACTTGACACCTGTTGTCTGCACTCACCTTTGCACTTTGCCCCAGCTGGCCGCACCTTTCTCTTATGGCTTTCTATTTATTCAACATTTTCTACTGTTGATCTTTTGTACTGCACTGACCCCTCCCCGTACCCCCAGCACTTTTCCCCTTTCCCCTTCCCCTGCACTTGTGCGATCTTAATGTCACCTGGCCTAGTAAGATCGTTGTCTCTTTCTTCCCTCTGTTCCCCCTCCCTTGCCTCGTCACACCTTGAAACACTTGTGTATAGGCGCGTTATAAATGCCATATCATATCACATCATATCATACACCCTACCAAGATGGCCTCTCTAAAGTCCCCACTCCAAATACCACCAAAATGGCTGGCAGCCTGTCCATCAAGCTGCTCTTGTTAACAGTGTAATGCACGTCGGTGGGTAACTATTTAAACCACACCCTGTCGCCCAAGTGTCTGGTGTTATCGCTGCATGCCGCCCCACCTCCTGTGTTCTCGTGCAACCCTTGCAAGCTCCGCCTCTGCTTCTTTCAGTATGTTCTCTATCTGCCTTTGCACACTCCTCCCTATCTCTGAAAGTAGTGTGCTTCTAACAGCATCTGCTGCTGTGGGGGTAGTAGTTCTGTTACTGGAGGTACCTGCTGCAGTAGTCGTATTAGCCCCAGTTTTCTTCTTGATTGCTGCTTTTTTATCCTCAGCTGAAGGTACATGATTGCGGTTGATGTAGCACACCGTGGGGTGCAATGCGGGGGAAAAACATGAGGTGTCAGGGCTGAGGGTATGGTAACCGTGTCAGTACTGTTATCTGCTATTTTGGCGGGAGATTCCTCCTCCTCCTGAAACATTTTCGACAGCACTAAAATGCTTTGTCTACTCTTAAGTTTTCTACCTTTGTGTGCGGGCAATACATATGAGTACATGTTCTCCACAATATCCCTTTCAAAGGTACCCTCTGCAAGCCAGGATTTGAAAATGTTTCCTGCCGTGTCCTGCACCCACTCTATGTGGTACTTTATTATTTTATCTCTATACTGTGGCAATTTACTGCATAAGTGCTCTGAGTTTCCATCATACCAATTAACCCCATCCCTTCCAGCTGCGTGTCCACCAATATTGTTCTAACAGGGTTGTGTATCCCCACGCCTCCGCAGCACTGCAATAACCCAATTTGGAAACACTTCAATCGTATTGAAACAGTCTCCCAACACCCAAAAACAAGTTTGAAAACCTCCAATTTTCAACTGGTTTTTCTTTTCATGGTGCCACCACTCACACCTCACCTTCCAATCACTACACACCTTTCCACTTCTCACACCAACCAAATCAATCCTCACTCACTCCAACACACTTATACCTATGCCACCTTCACACCTCTAATACATTCCTATACACGTCAATACATCCACTATACTCCTATCATCATACATCGCCTCACCTACACAAAACTAAAATTCACTCCCATATACAAAAAATAACATTCTCTCGCACCCACTCTGTGGGCCAACAGAAAACTAATATCCTACCTCTGCACAGCACAGTCTTTCATCTCCTAAGAGGAGTTCCCACACAAATTCACAATTCTATTCTACTCATGACATCATCTTTCCTCCCACTGGAGGAGTTCCCTTCAATATTTCATCAAAACGTTTTGGGTGATGGATGGAAGGTTTCTAATTAACCTGAACCACTGACATTGCTCTGTGCAACCTTCCAAACTACTGTGTTTTAGCCCATCTGCACCAAAAGGGGTACAGCCATATACAAATCAGTCCAGTACTGCCACCAATTGGAGCAGCCGTGCCCGAACTGATGAGGCCCAATCAGTTCGAAACATGTCTGGGGATGCTTGTGGTCTCATGCAGAAGGGACGTGATTAAGCAGTTTGAGCTGGACTGCCCCTTCGGGGGTGAGACCAAGCCTGATAAGCATATGGTCTTTCTTCTTTTGTAAAGGCTGATCAGGTGAAAAAAATAGATAGTCTGGAGGGTTGTCCAGAGCAATGCCAGAGGTTAAGATTTATTTTAAACCTTCCAGCCATCGCCTCTGTTGTTTTGCCTGATTCACATCTGAAGGCATTCCATTACAGCCCTGCATGCTAGAGACTTTTTACAATAAGACTCCTTGTACTGTGCTCAGGTAGGGCCGATCTCTGTGAATACTCTGAGGTTACGGCTCCTCAAGGGGGGGCTTGTGTGCCTTGCAGGGGTTGTATAAAAGGAAAAAGGGAAGAAAAACTCAGGATAGCCAAGAATTTCTAAAGGTGTGCTTCTGAGAGAGCCTCGCTGGTCACACACCACAAACTCACCAGTCTTAGGGTCATCATCCTTAATTGGTTAACACCCACTGGATGTTGTGTGTCTATGAAGCTTGTGACAATCGTGCAGTATTACAAGAACATAGTTTGTTGAGATGGATGATGATGAAGGGGGTGCTGCTGGACAAGCTATGGCTCCCAAATGACAGGGGTCTTTGGCCCCTTTGATGGAGTTTGACATTCTGGGTGCACCATCCAGCCAAGGGCCAAGATGGGCTGTATAGGTGGAGCACCTACTTTTGTATTGTGATGCCATGGAAGGGATGAATGATAGCCCAAAGCTATTCACCCTTCAGTATTCAGCATGTCCCGCTGTGCACAGGATCTTCAAGATATTGGACCCCGCCGACAACTCATATTAAGCTGTGAAAGTGGGGCTGAGTAACTAATTCAGTTGAGTGGTTAATGTGGACAATGAACGTTTTCTCTTGCGAGATGCCAAGCAGAAAGAAGAGATGTTGGATGTGTTTCATGCGCACCTGTGACAACTTGCGTTCACTTGTGTTCCTCTGAGTGAAGAGAGTGAAATATGTGTGCAAGTAATTCAAGGCCGCTTCTCAGTAAAATTACACAAACAAATCTTACGTGAACCAGGCATCAGTCTTTAGCTTGGCAGATCCCATGATTTGGCAGAGGTGAGAGCATTAACATTGAGGAAACATATGCAGTCACTAAAGGCCCACCAAAAGCATTCCCTGAAGGAAATCCAGCATGCCGAGCTCAGCCGCCACCGCTTCCCTCATGAGGGAATGGAAACCAATGACAGCCTTACATAAAACGGAAGCAGAAGGTTACGCAGGTGGAATCATCATTACAGGAAGGTGGCACGAAATGTACGGATGAAGATGGCAACGTTTTTTTTCATATCCAATGTTGTGGGTGCAGGATATAAATGCGAACATCAGCCCGATGTGTAGTGCACATTGTGATGCTGCCCCTTTAAGGGCTGCACGCAGACGGCGGAGTGACGTTGCACTCCGCCGCAAGCTGTATAAATAAAGGGGGCATTTCACGGCCGCACAGAGCGACCGGGGAGCCAGAACTGTGAAGACGTGTCCTGTGGCAGTCTGTAGCGGAAAGGAGCTCACGGGCAGCGGTGCCCACTCTGAATGCACCACAACAGTGGCGACGAGGCGCGGATGCATCCCGGGCCGGGCGGTGAAAATCAAACAGTGATTTTTGTTATTTTGGAACATTAGCACCGTTCGATCATGCCGCGGGGCAGGAAGCAATCCGCGTGGTCGGCGGCCATTTTGTGACCGGGCCTAGGAAGGATGCGGCAGTGATTTTCTTCACTTCTGAAGGCCATCCTTGGCCAATTATTGGATCTCTTGGCAGCAGAGAGCTGCCTTGACCACATGCTGTGGTTTCTGGACAGAAATGTTGTTATTTTTGTCTGTTTTGACCGATTGAATGGTGATCCCTGGAGAGGCCTGCTAAACCAGTAGGATATCTCTAGGCCCCACCTGGCTCAATGTCTGGGACTCCTACCTACAAGGTGGGGAAGACATTGGGTAACATCTAACCCTGGGATCATCATAGACACTTCACAAAGCCAAGCTGGTGGACAGACCATTTGCATGCCTGCAAGGAGAATGGGCCTGCTGACCTGCACTGTGTCCATCTACAAGCAGAGAGAGCCTGAGTTGCGTCCTTTGGTGTCCAACACAAAGGTGCCTGTGCGCTCTGGGCAATGGACGGCGGTGGACCTGCAGCACTACCAGATCAAGATCAGCCTCAATTGCTTGCGCAACCTCAAGTGAAACCTCCTGTGGCAGCTGTCCAACCCCCTGTGCAGCCTCCAGTAGCACCAGTCCAGCCCCCAGCACAGCTCCCTGTAATGGCAGCTCCACAGCTACCAGGTGCAAGACCTCCAGGTGCGTTACCACCAATGCCTGAGTTTGATATCTCAGGGGCACCTTCGAGTCTAGGGCCACGCTGGAAGATGTGGATGGATAGGCTGGAGATGTATTTCCGTGCCACAATGGAGACTAATGATTATAGCAAGTTAGCCACCTTGCTGTATTGTGCGGGTCCAGCTGTGCATGAAGTGTTCCTGTTGCTTCAGCCACGTGACGCCACCTATGCTGCAGCCAAAGACGCTCTCCATGATTATTTCTTACCCCTTGCCAACGCGGACTATGAAAGATTCCTCATGGGGGCAGCACACCGGAAAGATGACGAGACACTTGACATGTTCTATGGCAGGCTGAGAAGGCTAGCAGTGCCGTGCGCATGGGTGGATCCTGACACAATGATCAGAAATCAGCTGTCCAGGGCTGAACGTCTGGCAAACTAAGAAGTAAGAAGACAAGTCCTGAGGGAGCCTGGCATCACCTTGCCACACATTTTGGAACTTGGTAGGTGCCAAGAAGTCTCCGATTTGCGTGTGTCCCGAATGGAGGCAGCGACGCGCCCCAGCAAGACTGAAGGGATCTGTGCAGTCAGACGTGGCAGAGGGGCCAGACATGGGGAGTGACCCAACGAGAGGGAGGGTCGGCCTCCACCAACTCATGTCTGAAGTGTGGTTATGACATTCCCCATCCAGCAGAATGCCCCACGATTGGAAAGGTCTGTGGCAGGTGTGGTGGACCTGAACACTATGCGAGGATGTGCAGGGCCATTGCTGCAGTAGTGGTCTCCAGAGGCCCAGTGCAGGCTGGCTTCTTCCGGCAACAGCAACCCTCGAAGGTCACCCAACTTGATCAGGCGGAGGACAATACAGCGCTCGATGAGGAAGAGGAGGAGGAAGAAGAAAATGTGTTCTTCGTTTCCAGTATTAGTGTATCGAAGGCGAAGACAAGGAGGCAGCCTCGATGTTTGGTGATGTTGAATGAGTCATCAGTCCCGGTATTGGTGGATACTGGGGCCTAAGTCAACGTGATGGCTTAGGAGCATTATGATGCCATGGCATGCCGGCCTGCCCTGACCAAGCCTAAAGCGCGCATCTTTACCTTCGGAGGAGCAGACGCAATACAGCTGGACGGTGCGTTCATTGCCGACGTTGAGCATGGTGGGTCAGCCATAAGGGCCCGATTCTATGTGACACCAGTCAGCAGCAACACACTGCTGAGCTGTGCGACGGCAGAGGCACTGGGCATAGTGACATTTGCATACTCCGTGTACGTGGATGATATTCAGACCCTCCTCGAGAAACACACAGCCCTGGTTGAAGGTATCGGACAAATGGTGGGGGACCCGATCAAACTGCACATAGACGACTCGGTGCAACTCATTGCCTTGAAGCACAGGCGGGTCCCTTTACACCTACGAGATCTGGTGGACAAAGAGCTTGACAATCTAGTCAAGTTGGACATCATAGAAAAGGTTGAAGGCCCCACACCATGGGTGTCACCAATTGTTGTGGCTCGAAAACAAAAACAACCAAACTCAGTTCGCCTCTGCGTGTACATGCGCCTGCCCAACAAGGCCGTTAAGAGGGAGCGACACCTCACCCCCACGATTGATGATATCATCACGGAACTGCAGGGTGCCCGGTTCTTTTCAAAGCTGGACCTAAGGCCGGGTAACATCAGGTGGTACTACACACCGAATAAAGGTACATTACAACATTTACCACGCACAAGGGCCTCTACAGGTACAAGAGGCTGAGCTTCGGGGTGTCCTCTGGAGAAGAGGTCTTCCAAAATATCATTTGTGGGGTGCTGGCAGTCCTGGAGGGCGTCTTGAATATTAGTGCTGACATTCTGGTGTTCTCCAAATCCGAGTCTGACCATCTGGTGAAGCTAGCCAAGACATTTGAGTGCATACGATCTCTGGGTCTGACATTACACCGAGAAAAGTGTGAATTCCTCCGGACGACCATCGAATTCTTTGGCTTTGTTTTTCGGGCGGGTGGGGTGTCACCCGATCCCCGCAAGGTAAAGGACATTGTTGAGGCCAGGGCCCCTGAAAACGTCACAAAGGTGAGGAGCTTCCTGGGAATGGTCACGTATTGTGGCCTTTTATATCTGCAATCTGGCAGCAAGATCTGAGCCGCTCAAGGCCCTCACAAAGAAAGACATGGCCTGGCAGTGGGGCCCTCTCGAGCAGGCGGCTTCTGAGGATATCAAGGGTGCCCTCACGGCTGAAGACATCATGGCCTTCTTTGACCCATCACTCGAATCGGAAATCGTGGTGGACGCGAGCCCATTTGGCCTGGGTGCAGTGCAGACACAGATGGGTGCCAACCAGGAAGTCCGTCCCATCGCCTATGCCAGCAAAGCGCTCTCAGACACGGAAGGAAGATACTCCCAGATCGAACGGGAGGCCCTTGTCGTCCTATGGGGTTGCCGCCACTTTCGATTGTACATTCTGGGATGATCAGTGACAGTGGTCACGGACCACAAACCTCTGCTGCCCATCCTGGCGGGGTCGTCGTCGAAGCCACCAGCCAGAATAAAAAGGTGGATGCTGGCCCTGTTAGAGTATGGCGTGTCATTGATCTATCGCCCGGGGAGTAACAACGCCGCGGACTATCTATTGTGACACCCACGAGAGGGCACTGGTGGCGTGCCTTCCACGTGCGCAGACGAGGCGGATGAGCATGTACGGCTCGTGGTGGAGGCTGCGACTCCTAACTCTGTGCCCATACAGGTCCTGGAAAGCTTCGGGAGAGAACGACTGGTTCAGAATACCCAAGTCCGCCATCCAACAGGACTCATGGCGCTTGGTAATTGACTCGGTGGCAGCCAGGACACAGGAGGCCAAATCCACCCTCGCACAGTTGTGGAGAGTCAGAGGGGAGTTGACATTCTCTGATAACGGACTCCTGCTCAGGGATGACCGCATCGTCATTCCTCAGAGTCCGACGCAGCAAATGATAGTGCTGGCACATCAAGGCCATCAAGGTGCGGCCAAAACAAAGGCCCGCTTACGCCAGAAGGTCTGGTTCCCCGACCTGGAAAGAAGGGTGGAGGAATTAATGGCATCCTGTGTGTGGTGCCAGGTGGCATCCCATGCCCAGACAGAGCCAGAGATCGAAACCATGCCAAGTGGGACCAAACCGTGGGAGGTCGTCCATGCGGACTTTGGCTCCACGTCGAGGGGCACCCACTTCTTGGTGGTGGTCGATGAGTGGTCCCGCTACCCAGAGGTGGAGTTCATCAAGTCGGTAGCCTTCGACAAGGTGGCTGTAGCCATTGAAAAGATCTTTGCCACTCATGGATTACCCACGGTGCTCTGCTCCAACAATGGACCACCTTTTCAAGGGGGCGGCTTTGCAGTCCTAATGGAGGAATATGGCGTACACCATCGCAACATAACACCGCTATGGCCCAGGGCTAATGGGGAGGCCGAAAGAATGATGAGAACGCTCAATATAGTCTTTCGCATTGCCCAAGGGGAAGGGAAGTGCCTCAAAAGAGCACTGTACAAGTTCCTCAGAGGATATCGCAACACTCCCCATACATCCACGGGGGTGGCCCCAGCCGAGGCCATGTTCCAGCGGTGCCCCCGAGACTTACTACCAGAGCTAGGCGAGCGAGAGCCTGCCGTAATCAACAATGAAGAGGTGGAGCGAGAGCGCCGTGAACGGACAGCAACCGAGAACATTTGGAGAGGACTGAAGCCGCAGAGGCTGGTGCCCGGAGACGAGGTACTGGTATGGAACCGGCACCCCAAGGAAAACTTTTACTGATTTATGAGCCGGCACCGTTGGACGTGGTGACGGTAAAGGGGTTGATGGTGACCGCCTCTGACGGAAACACCTCAGTGACACGCAATGCGAGTTTCTTTAAGCGCTTGAGAGAGCCAAGGACTGAGGCACATACTGATCCTGCACCCAGTGGGCCTGCCATTGAGGTTCCTGATGAAGGGGGCAGATTTCCTGGATCACTGGCGCGAGAGCTGGGGGGAGAAGGAACTCCGAGTGGGGACAGTGGCAGGAGGTACCCCCAGAGGACTGAGCGAGGGAAACCTGCCCGTCTCACTGACTTTGTGTTGGAGTGACATTGTGAGTGGGAGCCCTGAATATTTCCGGGGACCCGGAAGGCTGCTATTAAAGGGGCTCAGGGTTGTTTTGTCCAGTGATTGTAGTTATTAGAATGTTTAAGTATCCTCTGTTTACAGTTTGTTTTGATATGAAAAAGGAGGAGTGTGATGCTGCCCCTTTAAGGGCTGCACGCACGCGGCGGAGTGACGTTGCACTCCGCCGCGTGCAGTATAAATAAAGGGGGCGTTTCCCGGCCGTGCAGAGCGACTGGGGAGCCCGAACTGTGAAGACGTGTCCTGTGGCAGTCTGTAGCTGGATGGAGCTCACGGGCAGCGGTGCACACTCTGAATGCACCACAACACACATCACGGACAAGAGCACACCTGTTTTCATTAACACTGGTGTATCTGTCAAAGTAATTGTTGTGTCACATTACAAGAAACTGTGAGAGTCGTCACTATTATCCTGCTGTGCACTTCACTAATTGTCAATGGTGTGGGCTCTTGATTGCCTTCCCTCTCTGTATTCTTGCACTGTCCCTTTTCTTCTGCTCCGTGTGCGATGTCATGGCTTCATCCTTGTTAGGATCGTTCTTCTGGATAAGTACTTCTCTGATTCCGTTACCGCAGAGGCTTGCCTCCTACTAGTGCCTGCTTATGGTTGTATAAGCAGTTATCAGGGACTCTCCTTGCCACTGGCGCATGATCCACTCCCAATGCACCCACCTTAAATATTCATGCTCCCCCGGCCCCAGAGGATCACTGTTACTCCTCCACTGGGCTTCTTGCTCTGCATGGAATTGGAGTCACCTGGTTCTTCTGTTTCCGCCTCAGCCTCGCTCTTGGATTACCCACGGTGCTCTGCTCCAACAATGGACCACCTTTTCAAGGGGGCGGCTTTGCAGTCCTAATGGAGGAATATGGCGTACACCATCGCAACATAACACCGCTATGGCCCAGGGCTAATGGGGAGGCCGAAAGAATGATGAGAACGCTCAATATAGTCTTTCGCATTGCCCAAGGGGAAGGGAAGTGCCTCAAAAGAGCACTGTACAAGTTCCTCAGAGGATATCGCAACACTCCCCATACATCCACGGGGGTGGCCCCAGCCGAGGCCATGTTCCAGCGGTGCCCCCGAGACTTACTACCAGAGCTAGGCGAGCGAGAGCCTGCCGTAATCAACAATGAAGAGGTGGAGCGAGAGCGCCGTGAACGGACAGCAACCGAGAACATTTGGAGAGGACTGAAGCCGCAGAGGCTGGTGCCCGGAGACGAGGTACTGGTATGGATAAGTACTTCTCTGATTCCGTTACCGCAGAGGCTTGCCTCCTACTAGTGCCTGCTTATTGTTGTATAAGGCAGTTATCAGGGACTCTCCTTGCCACTGGCGCATGATCCACTCCCAATGCACCCACCTTAAATATTCATGCTCCCCCGGCCCCAGAGGATCACTGTTACTCCTCCACTGGGCTTCTTGCTCTGCATGGAATTGGAGTCACCTGGTTCTTCTGTTTCCGCCTCAGCCTCGCTCTTCTTGACCTGCCGGGCAACAGAGAGACACAGGGATGGAGAGATCCCTGGTCAAAATGGAAGACCTTTCTTAAGCATTGGCCCAGCATGCAAACTGTTTACAGAATGCCTAATGTAAGCATTTGCTAAGCCCTACCCAGACAAGCCTGGGGCACAAAATAAAGTAACATAAATAATGCTTATATGCTGATTTAAAAACATCAAGTAAATAATTGAAGCTGCTTATCAACTGTGTATTAGCAAGTCCTAACCGTATGATTTTAGAATTTAATAAACAGTCAGGAAACATTGTATAAGCAGCTTCCTTATGCTTACAGAATACATGAACTGCTTGTAGGAGGAAAATGCTTAGAACTGCTTGGGAGCTGTTTATTAAACATTCCAACTGCCTGACAAGTTCTTGGTGACGGGGGATAGGGGGATGGGGGGCTATACCAAGTGCATACCTGCCTAACCTCCGGAATTTCAAGCATTTCTCGGAGTCTCTGAAAAAGTTCCTTGAATCGCAGGAATTTTGAGATTCTGTCTGGTCCCGTCATATTCTCCACCTGATTGGCTGCCGCCGGTAGCCAATCAGGTGGAGAATATGACGAGACCCGGAAACGGCGCAAAATGTTCGTGCCTACTGTCTGCATCACTATAATAATAGTGCTTTCAATCCATGTCATTGGATTGAAAGCACTATTATTACGCCGGCGGTGCCACGTTTATTTTGCTTACCATAGCACTGAAAATAATTAATTCAATGAAGTCGGAAATAATTCTGCTTTCAATCCATGTTGTGGCGCTGCAACATAAATAAACGGGGCGCTTCCCGGCCGCGTCAGTGCGACCGGGAAGCCTGAACCGAGAGGACGTGTGAGTGTGAGTCCTTGGGGGTCTGAGGCTTACGGGAGGCGCAGGGGGTCGCAAGCAACCCCCAACAGTGGCAACGAGTGGGGGAAACAATGCCTGGGCCCGGCGGTGAATTATCCGGCAATTTTTTTGATGCAGTGCGGTCGTCCTGTGGCTGTGCGTTACCCACGAGGCTGGCGGCCATTTTGCAGATCAGGCCGTGGAACTTCTCTGAGCTCCGGTTTGAGCAGGGAGGTGAATCCAGGCCTAATTTTTGGGAATCCTGTCAGCAGGCAGTCATACCTGCACGTGAATATGCCCAGTTTGTGATATTTCATTTTCTTGGGTCTCCTACGTCGAGTGCAAGCAAGGAGGAGGGCTACAATGGCTGGGCCTGCATAGCCCACATTTCTTTCTTGTCCTAATTTTTGGAGCAGTTGGAAGCTGAGGCTTCTTTTCATCATCTTCATCATCAGACTGATGGCCCCACTAATCTTCATCCACTTCATCATCACAGAGGTGTGTTGCAGTAGCTGTTTCTTCAATGGTGCATGCTGGAGTCATTTGGACTTGGTGTTTGAGTTGCGGCCCCTGTCTTCCATGCTGGGGGTGCCTGTGCGCTCGAACTGATGAGTGATACTGAGGACCAGGACGGAGCGGCGGTGCAGCAGCCTCCACGTGCGCCAGTAGCACTTCAAGGTTTGCTGCCTCCAGTGCAGCCGGCACAACAGCCTCCAGTTGGTCAGGCAGGTCTTCTGCGTCCTCTACCTCCAGCACAGCCAGCGGCAGTACCTGTTGTTCAGCAAATCCCCCCCGCTATGGCTCAGGTACGTGCACAGGCGACTCTGCAGCCCATCCTGGAGTTTGATGTGTTGGGCCCGCCTTGCAGTTTGGGGTCCAGATGGAGGAGGTGGGTGGACCGCCTGGACATGTACTTTCGGGCTGCCCAGGTGGTTGATGATGACACCAGGCTGGCAACCATGCTATACTCGGCAGGTCCCTCTGTCCAAGAGACTTTTGAATCCCTTCCGCCGGGGGATGGATCCTATGATCAGGCAAAGGCCACTCTGCAGGCTTACTTTCTGCCTCTCGCCAACGCGGATTATGAGCGTTTTGTGATGCTCTCTCCCAAACAGAAAGACAATGAGACTCTGGACACTTTCTATGGGCGCCTGAGGCGTCTCTCGCTGGCCTGTGCTTGGGGTGATGCAGAGGACATGATCAGGAGTATGCTTATCCATGCGTGTTCATCAGGCAAGCTCAGGCGCCAGGTATTACGGGAGCCCGGAATCACGCTTCAGCGCATCCTTGAACTGGGGAGGTGCCATGAGGTGTCAGAGGCGAGAGCAGCTAGGATGGAGGCTGGGTCGTGCCCCATCAAGACCGAAGAGGTATGTGCGATGTGGTGAGGTGGCAGGGGCACCAGAAGACCTGGCGGCGGTCCCCAGGATAGAGCCGGGAGGGCAGGAGAAATCTGCCAATAATGTGGGTATGACCTGCCCCACCCAGCAGAATTCCCTGCGTTTGGAAAGACCTGTGGACGGTGTGGGTTACTGGACCATTTCTCGAGGGTATGCAAGGCGGCAATGCCGGTGTTGGTGCCGAGGGGCCCTGGGCAGTCCAGTTTCACTCGCCAGGGTCGACCATCCAACGTCGCTCAGGTGGACCAGAGTGAGGAGGATGCCCAAGTGGAGGAAGCGGAAGAAGAGAAGGAAGAGAACATTTTCTTTGTCTCGAGTGTGGTGATCCTGAAAAGTAAGAACAGGTGACAGCCAAGGTGCGTGGTCGAGGTGAATCGATCTCCAGTCCCGGTCCTTGTGGATACAGAGGCGTCGGTGAATGTAATGGCCCTTGGACACTATGATGCTATGGACCAGCCCCCCAAGCTGGCCGCGCCCAAGGCCTGCATCTTTGCCTTTGGTGGTGTGGACCCTATCCCTCTAGTCTAGACGGTGCGTTTGTGGCAAAGGTAGAACACGATGGCTCCCAAATCACAGCACGATTCTATGTGACACCGGTGAGGACCAATACTTTGTTAAGTTGTGCTGCAGCAGAGGCCCTCGGCATTGTCAGCTTTGCATACTCCGTCTATTTAGAGGACATTAATGACTTGCTCGAGAAGTATGCCGCACTGTTCAAGGGGATTGGGCAGATGACCGGTGACCCAGTGGGGCTGCACATTGATGAATCGGTGCAGCCCATTGCCCTAAAACATCGAAGGGTACCATATCACCTCCGTGAACATATCGACAAGGAGCTGGACAACTTGGTCAATCTTGACATAATAGAAAAGGTTGAGGGCCCGACTCCCTGGGTGTCCCCAATAGTGGTGGCACGGAAGCCTAAACAACCTGATGCTGTTAGAATCTGCGTTGATATGAGGCTCCTGAACAAAGCCATTAAGAGAGAGAGACACCTCACTCCGACGATTGATGACATCATTGCGGAGGTACAGGGTGCTCGCTTCTTTTCGAAACTGGACCTCCGGGCGGGCTATCCCCAGGTTGTCGTCCACCCCGAGTCGAGGTATATTACCACCTTTACTACACACCGAGGGCTATACCTCTATAAGAGACTGAGTTTTGGTGTGTCCTTGGCGGCAGAGGTGTTTCAGAACATTATTCGGGGCGCCCTGGCTGATCTAGAGGGCGTTTTGAATATAAGTGATGACATCCTGGTGTTTGCAAGAATGGAGGTAGACCATCTGAGGCGGTTGGCGAAGACGTTCGGAAGACGGCAATCCTTGGGCCTCACCCTCCACAAAGAGAAGTGTGAACTTCTGCGACCATCGATAGAATTCTTTGGCTTTGTATTCAAGGAAGGGGGAGTGTCTCCTGATCCCAGGAAGGTGCAGGACATAAAGAAGGCGCAGCCTCCGGAGTCCGTGTCTGAGGTGCGAAGTTTCCTGGGCATGGTTACATACTGTGGACGATTCATAGAAAATATTGCCTCCAGGTCGGAACCGCTCAGGGCACTGACAAGGAAGGATGCCATCTGGAACTGGGGCCCGCTTGAACAGGCGGCTTTTTATGACATCAAGGGTGCCTTGGCAGCCGAGGATACCATGTCATTTTTCGATCCTGCGTTACCATCAGAGATCATCGTCGATGCCAGCCCATTCGGCCTGGGCGCCGTGCTAACGCAGATTGACTGTGATGGGGGTGTCCGCCCGGTGGGGTGTGCCAGCAAAGCCCTGTCTGAGGCAGAGCAACGGTACTCGCAGATCGAACGCGAGGCGCTGGCAGTACTTTGGGGATGCCGGCACTTCCGGCTCTGTCCTTGGACGCCCGGTGACGGTGGTGACAGACCACAAGCCACTGCTTCCCATCCTAGCGGGGTCCTCATCCAAGCCACCAGCACGCATTGAGAGGTGGATGCTCGCTCTTTTGGAATATGGAGTCACCTTGGTATACCGCCCGGGGGTGAACAACGCGGCAGACTATCTCTCCAGACACCCTGGGGCGTCCGGAGGGGAAGACCATGACATCTGTGCAGAGGAGGCCGAGGAGCACGTCCGGGTGGTGGTGGAGGCGGCCACGCAGAATGCCATGCCTCTTCAGGAGCTGGAGGCAGCTGCAGCAGATGATGAGTGCTTCAAAATCCTGAGGCACTCTGTGCAACAGGGCTCCTGGAAGTCGGTGCTTGAGGCTCTGGCGGGGCGCACTCAGGAGGCCAGGACCGGACTTGAGCAGCTATGGAAGGTCCGGGAGGTGTTATCGTTTTCAGCATCTGGCCTTCTACTCCGCGGAGATCGGATTGTGGTGCCCCAATCAAAGGTGGACGAGGTGATCGCCCTGGCACACCGTGGTCACCAGGGCGCCGCCAAGACCAAGGCCTGCCTACGGCTGAAGGTGTGGTTCCCCGAGCTGGAGCGCAAGGTGGATGACTTTGTGGCAGCCTGTGTTTGGTGCCAGGTGGCATCTCCCCTGCAGCGTGAGCCTGCCATAGAGACGATAACTAGGGGGACGCGCCCTTGGGAAGTTGTTCATGCAGACTTTGGGTCCACCACGATGGGCACCCATTTCCTGTTTCTGGTCGACGAATACTCAAGGTATCCCGAGGTGGAGATCGTGGAGTCTGTGGCGTTTGAGCACGTCATTGTGGCCGTGGAGAAGGTGTTTGCGGCCCATGGGTTCCCACGCATGCTGTGCTCGGACAACGGGGCGCCATTCCAGAGCGAACGCTTCTCGGAGCTGATGGAGAGCTAAGGGGTGTTTTGAAAATGGGGCCTTGTGAAATGCTATGCATATATTTTGGTTTGGTTTGCAGTGTCTAGTGTTAGTATTGTTTATTGTTCTCCCGGAAAAAGGAGGAGTGTGGCGCTGCCCGACGACAGGGCGCACACGCGGTAGCTGCCGCGTGCAACATAAATAAACGGGGCGTTTCCAGGCCGCGTCAGAGCGACCGGGAAGCCTGAACCGAGGGGACGTGTGAGTGTGAGTCCCTCGGGGTCCGGGGCTTAGGGGAGGCACCGGGGGTCGCGAGCAACCCCCAACACATGTCATTGGATTAAAAGCATAATTATTTCTGCTGCGGCACCGCCTTCATTTTGCTTACTATAGCATTGAATGAATGATTTTCAGTGCTATTTTGAGCAAAATGAAGGTGGCGCTGCTGAAATAATGCTGCTTTCAATGCAATGACATGGATTGAAAGCACTATTATTTCGGCGGCGCCGCCGCCTTAATTTTGCTTACAATAGCACTGAAAATCATTCATTGAATGCTATAGTAAGCACACTGAGGGCGCCGCCGCAGCAATAATAGTGCTTTCAATCCAATGACAGGATTGAAAGCACTATTATTCCGGCGCCGCGATGCCTTCATTTTGCTTACTATAGCATTGAATGGATTATTTTCAATGCTATAGTAAGCAAACTGAAGGCTACAACAACCGAGTTTACCTTTTTGGCAGGTGGGCGGGGCGTTTGGGCGCAGCCGTGTGCAAATGGGCGGGGCATACATCTCAGGAATTTTGATTTTCAAATGTAGGCATGTATGACCAAGTGTCTTCCCTGATGTCACATGGCACTGAATGAGGGATGGTAGGCACATGTGCCCAGGATGAGCTGATCAATAAGCTTCCTGCAAAAGCGGCATTTGACTGATATCTGGCCAGTGAGATCACTCTCACTCTTTCTCAGAGTGGTTCTAGAGGCCATGGGGCAGGGTGGGGGGGAGGAGGGAGTGGTGCTCAAGGAGCAATTAACACAGACACGGGTGAGCTTCGGTGGTGATACTCTCTGCGCATGCTCTGGAGAGTAGTGTCTCCTGCACTTGTGATTAGTGTCTCTTGTTCTTGGTGATTAGTATTTCCTGTTCTGTGCAGCCTCAGTGCAGTCCTGGGACCCTCCCCATCACCCAGTCTCCCAGGACCCTCCTCTCTTCCTTGGTGGGTTTGTTCTGAATCCTGCAAGAGGTCACTGCAGAATAATCCATTCAGGATCTCTAGCGAGAAATCCACCCAAGATCACTGGAGAGGAATCCACCCAAGATCACTGGAGAGGAATCCATCCCAGATCACTGGGGTGAAATGGCAGGGAAAGAGCCAGATGAGGTAAGATGCCTCTGTGTTTTTTTTGGGGGGCAGGAGCGATTGCTGCCAACTGGACCCATGTCAATGCCCCCATCTTTTGCCCTCCCTGGCATTTTAGACAACAATCATTTGCATTCTGGGAGTTGTAGTTTCACGTATCCCACTACATATGTTAAGTGTTAGAAGTCCCAGCATGCAGCGTGCTGAAGTCTAAACAAACAGGGGTGACTAAAGCTGTCCTTTATGACATGGGGCCTTTTGCCGGGTATTCAGCGCTTATAATTGTATTTATGGAAGAGGAAACTGAGTGCTTCTATCAGAAACACTGCACATAAGTTATAAGGCTGGTGAGTGGACCAATGGCCGAACAGGGCACTTTACAATGGTAGTGAATAGTGAGCAAGACATGATGGAGGTGGCAGAGCAGGAAAATACAAGGGGAAAACCTGTGCAAGGGGCATTATAGATTGCCAGTACACCATATACATTATTTATACTTACTTATAATCCCTGTAAAGGAAGGGGAAGCTGGGGATTAATAGGGAGGGGTGATGATCCTGTAGCAAACCTACAAGTCTCCTGCAACTCAGACGAGTTTCCAGCAACAAAACACTGTCTCCCGGCCTCTGCTAATATCTTAAATAACGGCAATAAATGCACTGTCTGGCAACCACTCCCTCAGGCATTTTGCGCGGCAGCACCAAGGAGATGCGTGGGGTGCTGTGCTGAACCACTGCACATGCCATGTGTCTCTGCTGGCTGTGACCCCCACATTTGTCATTACAGGAGCCCTCTTGTACCTGGCACTCACCCAGGGGTCTACAAAAGTAGGTTTAACATTCCCAATAAAACCCACATCTAACCCTCCATTTTCCAGCAGCATTATAACGCATTCACTGTTTGTGTATTCTCTATCATATTAAGTGTATTATTCTCTAAGGATTTCTGTGCATGCACAGATTCCCAAATGCACAGACATCAATAGCCTGAGACCCGGGCTATCCTCTTCTAAAATTCTGTGAGTCTCCCCAACGCAGCAAGGCCCTCTTCACATGGGAGAAGAAACATGAGGGGAAGGAGGGCTACCCCAACAGAGCAGCAGATGCCACAGCCAGGTATCATCAAAGCCAAACTCTGAGGCTGTCAGAATAAGAGTATATGGTTCAAGGTTATAAACACCTAAATGTATGGGTGAGTGATGTGAAAAATTAAATGCACACCAGGTCCATTGTGCTTTATGTACTTAGCGGTTCAAGCATACAACTCTTATATAACAGAGCTACTTGTCAAAGATAACTCTCTGTTGTCATTCATATGTTCCCGAAATGCTCTTTATTTTTGTGTAAAGCAGCGAGGAGCCCCCATTAGTACTATTTGTCACAGTGCCCATTCTAAGATGGGAATTTACAGTACAATGGGATTGTACCAGACGGTGCATCTTAGAGTGACATTCCCATATCATCAAACCTTACACAGATTACAAAAAGAAATATGACAAAATATATACATAATACATTACAAGCAGATATATTTACGATTGATTTAGAAAGAGAAATGGTTTATATATTATTAAAATACATCAAGTAGCTAACATTATAATTAAGAACAATCATCAGAATATGCTTCATACATCTAATATCGGGAAATAATAGATATGGTTATTCTAGGTGTTAATAACGCACCGTAAGGTAAGCATAACATTTGTGTTATGGCTACAATATTAACTGGAATTGAGCATAATACATTAATATTTTGAACTGGTTATTTTTAGATTTAGTAATGACAGTACAATTTAATAATTTCATTATTTTTTAGTATTACCTTTGTCTTTTAAAGTGTCTAGACTTCCGGGATTGGGATGTGATCCGATTAACACCAATGCTCTGCTTCTTCTGTGAGCTCCAAGGCAAGGCTTAATTTTGCAGGCGGGTCACTAGTTGCTAGTGCTGCGAAACCGGCACATTTATTACAGTCTGCACAAACACTAATAAATAACAAATAATGGAACATACATGCACATTTGCCGAGCGTGCAGCCTGGTGCTCTGTCGACTTACAAGGTCTGTTAGAACCCCAGCACTTCCCTGCGGGGGGATCCTATCCGCTTCAAATCTTCCATATGGACAATGCACCCCAGTGTGATGCCGGCTTTCCTGCAGGACAAACATGATGACCAAGTATGTCTCCAAATATTAGGCTGCTCCCCTCCTATGGGGGTACTGCTTTTCTCATTAACTGTAAAAGATCACCCCACCCCTCCAAGACAGCGCTTGTACTCTCATTGTCATCCTATCAGAAGCAGCAGCTGGGGTGGATATAGCAAATATGCACCTAACAACGCAAATATCTCGTACTGAGTGAGAGGCAGTCATCCTGCATGAAGATGGTAGGTAGCAGTGCCATCCTCCATGAAGGTGGTGGGTAGCAGAGACACCCTGCACAAAGGCTTTGGGGAGCAGAGCCATCCTGCATGAATGCTGTGAGTAGCTGAGCCATCCCGGATGAATGCGGTGGCTAGTGGAGCCATCCTGCATGAAGGCGGTGGCTAGCGGAGCCATCTTGCATGAAGGCGGTGGGTAGCAGAGCCATCCTGCATGAATGCTGTGTGTAGCTGAGCCATCCTGCATGAATGTGGTGGGTAGCGGAGCCATCCTGCATGAAGGCGGTGGCTAGTGGAGCCCTCTTGCATGAAGGCAGTGTGTAGCAGAGCCATCCTGCATGAATGTGGTGGGTAGCGGAGCCATCCTGCATGAAGGCGGTGGCTAGCGGAGCCATCTTGCATGAAGGCGGTGGGTAGCAGACCCATCTGCATGAAGGCGGTGGCTAGCGTAGCCATCTTGCATGAAGGCGGTGGGGAGCGGAGCCATCCTGCATGAAGGCGGTGGCTAGCAGACCCATCTGCATGAAGGCGGTGGCTAGCGTAGCCATCTTGCATGAAGGCGGTGGGGAGCGGAGCCATCCTGCATGAAGGCGGTGGCTAGCGTAGCCATCTTGCATGAAGGCGGTGGCTAGCAGAGCCATCTGCATGAAGGCGGTGGCTAGCAGACCCATCTGCATGAAGGCGGTGGCTAGCGTAGCCATCTTGCATGAAGGCGGTGGGGAGCGGAGCCATCCTGCATGAAGGCGGTGGCTAGCAGACCCATCTGCATGAAGGCGGTGGCTAGCGTAGCCATCTTGCATGAAGGCGGTGGGGAGCGGAGCCATCCTGCATGAAGGCGGTGGCTAGCAGACCCATCTGCATGAAGGCGGTGGCTAGCGTAGCCATCTTGCATGAAGGCGGTGGCTAGCGGAGCCATCTGCATGAAGGCGGTGGCTAGCAGACCCATCTGCATGAAGGCGGTGGCTAGCGTAGCCATCTTGCATGAAGGCGGTGGGGAGCGGAGCCATCCTGCATGAAGGCGGTGGGTATCAGTGGGAAAGGAACATGCAAAGCTGTAATAGTGTGAGTCCAAAGGTTTTGTATCCTGTTGAGAGGCAACATAGCGGGGAAGGGCTAGAGTAAGGCCAGGTCAGTCATCACATGTCCTGAGATCAAGAGTGGGAATTAAGGTTTTATTAGAGTGCTAGGAGAGGTGGGGCAGATTGTGCATCTGTTCAGTAGGTTTCTCCTGGCGTCAGTGACTTTAGAGGACTTTAGAGGTGATGCAATGTTGAAGCTTTGGCCCATTCTCAAAGAGGACCCCAAGGTTGTGTGCCTTGGGGTCTGTGGGGAAGAGTTTGGAGGGGAAGGATATTGGGGGTGGTTGCTAGCTAAGAGACACCTTTTGGTTTTTATAAAAGTTGAGCGTTCGGGACAGGAGTGCTATCCAGTGACAGGTGGCAGTGAGACCGTTAGATAAACGGATGCACCGCTCAGAGGTGAACAATGGGAAAGGGAAGACGGTGTGGGTGTTGTAGGTTAGTAGGAGACCTAGTAGGAGAAGTCAAAACAAGAGATTGCCTTGTGGAGGCAGGAAATGTGCAGTGTGATGAGAAGTGAGCGCATAACAGGGTTCTGCGTCACACCCACTGAAAGAGGGATGTTGCAAGAGATCCACTGATGGGCAGTGTGAAGAGAAGTGAGCACATAAAAGGGTTCTGTGTCACCTCCACTGATAGAGGGATATTGGAAGAGATCCACTGATGGGTAGTGTGATGAGAAGTGAGCACATAGCAGGGTTCTGTGACACACCCACTGAGAGAGGGATGTTGGAAGACATATGCTGATGGGCAGTGTGATGAGAAGTGAGCACATAGCAGGGTTCTGTGACACACCCACTGCGAGATGGATGTTGGAAGAGATCCGCTGATGGGCAGTGTGAAGGGAAGTGAGCACATAGCAGGGTTCTGTGACACCCACTGAGAGAGGGTTGTTGGAAGACATACGCTGATGGGCAGTGTGATGAGAAGTGAGCACGTAGCAGGGTTCTGTGACACACCCACTGAGAGAGGGATGTTGGAAGAGATCCGCTGATGGGCAGTGTGATGAGAAGTGAGCACATAGCAGGGTTCTGTGACACCCACTGAGAGAGGGTTGTTGGAAGACATACGCTGATGGGCAGTGTGATGAGAAGTGAGCACATAACAGGGTACTGTGTCACACCCACTGCGAGAGGGATGTTGGAAGAGATCCGCTGATGGGCAGTGTGATGAGAAGTGAGCACATAGCAGGGTTCTGTGACACACCCACTGAGAGAGGGATGTTGGAAGACATACGCTGATGGGCAGTGTGATGAGAAGTGAGCACATAACAGGGTTCTGTGTCACACCCACTGCGAGAGGGATGTTGGAAGCGATCCACTGATGGGCAGTGTGAAGAGAAGTGAGCGCATAACAGGGTTCCGTGTCTCACCCACTGAGAGAGGGATGTTGGAAGCGATACACTGATGGGCAGTGTGAAGAGAAGTGAGCACATAACAGGGTGCTGTGTCACACCCACTGAGAGAGGGATGTGTTTACTCCCCCTGTCCTCACAGGCCATCCCCATCCCTTCTGGTCCCCTCGTAATGTTCACTTGTGCCCTCCTCCATTCTCGCACACATGCATTGACTGTTTTTCTTGATTCCTCTACTCTGACCCCCCACACCCCCCTCTCCAGCCTACATCTGCAGGAGTCTGTCCTGATACCTTCTGGTTTTACCATCACCCTCTTGTGGCCAATGCTGGATTTTACTTTTATAGACTTCATTGATACACAGTGCATCACCCTTTCTCAACTCTCATGCTGGACTTCCTTTGCATCTTGTACTCATGGTGGCCCTGAATCATGCTGTTCCCATCTTCATCTTGTATCCTGGCTTGCAACATTATGTGTTACTACTAACTTCTGCAATTGTGTTCGCTCTCCCCTCTTGCTTCTCCACTCTTTTTTGACTGCTTACTCTACTCCTCTCCCTTTCCTCCCCTTACTTGCTTCTATGCACTTACTCTATCAGATTTGTCCATGGACTTAGTATGATAGCAACCTCGTCTGTGTCCTCCCCCATCCCCTTACTTGTTTTTTCCCCTGCCACCCCTCCCTCCAGCACTAGAAGGGGCCGATTCATGGAACAAACGTGCGCCGAAAATCTACGCGCAAGCAGGCGCAAGCAGGCGCAAGCGGAAAAAAAGAGGCGCACGTGCACGCGTGCGATTCATGGAAGTCCCTGCGCGTGTCTTCCTCGGGATGTGCGCCAAAACCATGCATGGCGCACACGTCACTGCAACATCCCGAAAGACGTGCGCGACGCGCACAGTGAAAGCGCACAACCTCTGCGGATACACTAGAAAGTGGGCGGAACACGGGGCGTAACGCGCGGAATGGGGAACAACTTGCGAAAACAAGGGCGTAACTGGGGATGTACTGTAGGGAAGCAGAGGGAACGCCCACACGCACCCGAACCACACGTATTCATGGAACCGAATAGGGCAAAGCCACGCACAGCGAAAGACACGCACAAGCCGATACATGTCCGCCACACGAAGGCAGGCGGTAGCGTCCCTGCGCATTACAAAAGTGGCAACATACAGCAATAGTGCCTGTGCGAGCGGGGCACGTGTATTTCAGGGTTGCGCGGGAAGTTACACACGCGATTGAGCGGGGTACGTGTATTTCAGGGGTTCGCGTGCGTTCTCACGTGATCGGGCCTGGGGGAGCGGGTTACGTGTATTTCAGGGGTTCGCGTGAAGTTTCTCACGCGATCGGGGTTGGGGGAGCGGGCTACGCGTATTTCAGGGGTTCGCGTGAAGTTTCTCACGCGATCAGGCCTGGGGGAGCGGGCTACGTGTATTTCAGGGGTTCGCGTGAAGTTTTACACGCGAATAGCCTGGGCGCGTGTATTTCAGGGGTGCGCGGGAAGTTTTACACGCGAATAGCCTGGGCGCGTGTATTTCAGGGGTGCGCGGGAAGTTTTACACGCGAATAGCCTGGGCGCGTGTATTTCAGGGGTACGCGGGAAGTTTTACACGCGAATAGCCTGGGCGCGTGTATTTCAGGGGTTCGCGTGAAGTTTCTCACACGATCGGGCCTGGGGGAGCGGGCTACGTGTATTTCAGGGGTTCGCGTGAAGTTTTACACGCGAATAGCCTGGGCGCGTGTATTTCAGGGGTGCGCGGGAAGTTTCTCATGCGATCGGGCCTGGGGGAGCGGGGTACCACTCACCGTCTGCCTTGCGTGTAGTAGAACGCGTAGCCAACACCCGCTGTGAAGTAATAGCGTGTGAACCCCAACGGATGGAAAACACACGCACCGCACGAAAAGCACGTACAGAACATAAAGGCACGCGGGATCTCCAAGCCCTGCCAGGGCAACGCCCGTGCGCAAAACGTCACAGACGTGCTTACGCTGTAAGGGCCTTTGGTCCAATGAAATCGCGTACGCGTGCTGACGCGCTAAGGGCCTTTCCTCGAATTACACGCTGACGTGCAGATTTTTCACGTGCCAAATCACTCCGTATCAAGCTGGCCACGCGAAAACACACGAAAGACCACGCTCCTGCCCAGAAGGCCGAATCACTGCCCCCCAGTGCCCCGAGCAGCCTCCCACGTGCCATCTGCTGCTGCCTGCCTGCCTGCCTGCTGCCACCGTGCCCTGCCATTTGGTGCCTGCACATCAGCCATCTGCAGGGGTCCAGTTGCTGTGTCCACCCCTGCTGGTACAGAAGACTCCTGACTCGAATAACATCGCTCCACAGCCCAGCCCCAGGACCCAGTTGCCCACCCACTCCTGCCCCTGGGGTTGCCATGTCGGGCACATCCACATCTGACCCCAGTGGCAACCCCCGGCCAGAGGGGCAGAGGGGCACCAGCTTCACTGCCACCGAAGTTGGTGTCCTGGTGGAGCAAGTCCTGGGGCAGTATGATGCCCTCTTCGGATCGTCCCGCGCCAATAGGGAAGGACGGGATAGGATCTGGGCCGACTGTGTGGTTGCCATCAACGCGGAGGGGGTGGCAACCCGCACCATCCTGAAGGTCAAGAAGCGCTGGGAGGACTTGAGGTCCAGGACCCTCATGAAGGCCCGGCGCCTCGTGGAGGGGGGCCGGGGCCGCATGAGTACCATCCAGTTGAGGGTCCTGGAACGCGCACACCCAGCGCTCCACGCCCAGGTCCTTGAGAGGGAGACCCGTCTGGAGTTGAGCGGTAAGTGGCCAAGCATTGCTGTGTGAGACAGGGCATGTTGCAGTGTGCTGGTTGTCTGATACTTGCCTGCATGTGTGACATAGGCCATGTACGCATGTATGTGTGCAGGGACATCATGGGAATGCATGTGCGACCTGTAATGTGTGAAACGCACGGTTGTTGCATGTGTTTGAATGCGACATGGGGAGCCCTGTGCAGATTGCACACATGAGAGCATGGCAGTCTCTGTTCCTGGACATGGGTGGGGGCGAGGGATGGGTGCTGATGCCAGATACATATGTGGTATCCATGTCTGTGTGCCTGACCTGCGTGTCTGTGACTTGTGAGTGCCATGGATGCATGACACATGTCTGTGACAATGTACAGATTCACTGATGCAGCCTAGTCATCCTTGTATGCACTGTGATTGGGGTGTACGGGGCCAGATGGATGTGACTGAGGTGAAGTGTGTGCATGTGATAGGCATGACCCATGATGCATGTGAGTCCCATTACATTGTATGATTCGAGAGTCCATTGGACATGCATTGAAATGTCCATGGCACGCACCATGACTGTCACTGTGTGTGTTTTGCCTGGACTGACACATGTGTTGTGGTGTGACATGATGGAAGTGTACTTTGACAGTGGCACTCATCTGCTATTGCTTCCTGTCTAGGGGACCATTGTACAGTACCCTGATGCTTGTGTTCTATGTCTCCCTCTACGCAGCGGCTAGTGAAGGAGAGGGCGGAGACGGTGCTGTGGAGCAAGGCGGCGGGGATGCCCCCACGGCTGCAGCGGAAGGGGTGGGTGAGCCCCCACAGGGGCCTGCTACGGCGGTAGACGGCGAGGAGCCATCCAGGTTGGTGGTTTCCACAGAGTAGGAGGAGGCCGCCACTGAGGCGCACATGGGGCCTGGTGGGGGCATCCCTGCTGGTGCAAGTGGTGCAGTCCAGGGGCAGGGGCAGGAGACAGCACAGGTCACCGTGGAGGGGCCTGTGCATGTTGCTGTCCCTGAACCTGTGGGTGCACCACCTTGCACCAGCAGGGATGCCCCGTCCCAGGCCCGTCCGCAGGTAGAGGGAATGTCCATGTCATCTGACTCCCCTCCACCTGCGGACGAGGGGACCCCTGGCCGTGTGGAGAAGGTCCTGATTGGGGTCGCGATGCGCACGGCTGTGATTCGTGATGCCGTGCGTGCTTTCCAGGAGGAGCAGGCACGTCATCACGAAGAGCACTGTGCCGACGTGGCCCAATTGGGATCGGCCATGTTCGGGGGTTTCCTGCATGTGTCGGCCAATCTGGCGGCCCTCTCCTCCTCTGTGGAGACTATACGCCAGTCGTTCTCCTTGCCGTCTTCAGGCCCAGATGCCACCAGGGCCCCCTGTGGACCTGCCTTGACCAATGCAGCCTGCTCGGTGGGGATCCCATCCCTGCCACAGTCGGGAGTCAGAGGTCCAGCAGGGGTGGACAACACAGCAACTGGACCCCAGCAGATGGAGGATGTGAAGGCATCATCGGGCAGGGCACGTGCACGGCGGCGGGGGTGGTTTCCATCATCCTGGATGCCGTTGTGATGGCAGAGGCAGTGGCGTCGGAGGCAGCAGCAGGCTCGACGTGGGAGGCATCATGGCTCGGGGCCATCAAGATCAGAGGGGCAGGCATCGGCCGGAGGGCAGGAGAACCCTGGGATGGTAGTGTCTTCCGTGTGGGAGCAGTTGGTCCAGCGGATAGGTGCGGAGCGGCAGCGGGCAGAAGAGGAGCGGCTCACCATGGTCAGGGTGGAGTTCTCCATGCGTCGGGCGTTGAGGCGGGCTGAGTGCCTCGAGGAAGCTCGCAGGGAGTTTGAGCTGGACATGGGGTTATCCCTGCGAGACCTCGGGGCCAGGACAGAGTCCCGCCTCCAGGACATCGACATGGAGTTCGATGATGCCCTGGCCGGCAACATCACCGAGTGAGCCGCAGGACTTGCCCGCTGCCATTGTATATAGTTATATAGTTAGTGGTAGGTTTCCTTTGAATTATTATTTTTTTTATTTGGTTGCGATTGGACAATGCGCCACTTTTTTGTATATAGTTCAGTTTTTAGTTAGTTGACATAGTTAGGTTTCATTTGGTTGGGCTCATGGACCCGGGATTGTCTTGTATATAGTTCTTCAATGGATTTTTGGATTTATTGGATTTTTTTCATGGACATTCAACTTCTTTTTGTTGTTTTGCTTTGTGGTTTTTCTTATTTCATTTCCATTCTTGTTGATTTTCAATACATTTTTATTTTCATCCTTCAATGTGTCGTATCATCTCATTACTTTCATGCATGTCATGTTTGGTGTTTTAACATTCACTTGCAGCCATTGTGTGTGACAGACATGTGTTCATTTGCATTATTTACATTGGGTGTGTAACATGTAATTGCCTTTGATATGTGGGTGGATGTGATAGTTGGTTGGGCCTTTTGGCAGGGGAGGATGGCCATTACGGACATGATTGGGGATTGTTGGGACCCAGGTGCAGGGGGGCATGGATGGGACATGGGTGGGGGCCTGCTGGCAGGTGCCCCACAGTGCTGGGGGGTGGGGGTGGTGGGGGCATGGATGGGACATGGGCGAGGGCCTGGTGGAGGGTGCCCCGCAATGCTGGGGGGTGGGGGTGGTGGGGGCATGGATGGGACATGGGCGAGGGCCTGGTGGAGGGTGCCCCGCAATGCTGGGGGGTGGGGGTGGTGGGGGACATGAGTTGGACATGGGTGGGGGCCTGCTGGCAGGTGCCCCACAGTGCTGGGGGGTGGGGGTGGTGGGGGACATGAGTTGGACATGGGTGGGGGCCTGCTGGCAGGTGCCCCACAGTGATGGGGGGTGGGGGTGGTGGGGGACATGAGTTGGACATGGGTGGGGGCCGGCTGGCAGGTGCCCCACAGTGCTGGGGGGTGGGGGTGGTGGGGGACATGAGTTGGACATGGGTGGGGGCCTGCTGGCAGGTGCCCCACAGTGCTGGGGGGTGGGGGTGGTGGGGGACATGAGTTGGTGTTCATTAGTTCAAGGAGATATGTGCCTTTGCTGGGGGGCATGCCCATGTTGGGTGGGCTGCCTGCGGGACATGACCAGGGATGCAAGGTAGTCCCCTGTGGTGTGGGCTGTCTGCAGGGGCCGTGGACGGTGTACAGGGAACACCTGGGAGGACCCACACTGTCAAATCACATGTAGGACTCCCCGGCACCCCTGAAATACACGTACCCTGCTGAAATCGCGTGTAAAACTTCCCGCGCACCCCTGAAATACACGCGCCCAGGCTATTCGCGTGTGGAACTTCCCGCACACCCCTGAAATACACGCGCCCAGGCTATTCGCGTGTGGAACTTCCCACGCACCCCTGAAATACACGCGCCCAGGCTATTCGCGTGTAAAACTTCCCGCGCACCCCTGAAATACACGCGCCCAGGCTATTCGCGTGTAAAACTTCCCGCGCACCCCTGAAATACACGCGCCCAGGCTATTCGCGTGTGGAACTTCCCGCGCACCCCTGAAATACACGCGCCCAGGCTATTCGCGTGTGGAACTTCCCGCGCACCCCTGAAATACACGCGCCCAGGCTATTCGCGTGTGGAACTTCCCGCGCACCCCTGAAATACACGCGCCCAGGCTATTCGCGTGTGGAACTTCCCGCGCACCCCTGAAATACACGCGCCCAGGCTATTCGCGTGTGGAACTTCCCACGCACCCCTGAAATACACGCGCCCAGGCTATTCGCGTGTGGAACTTCCCACGCACCCCTGAAATACACGCGCCCAGGCTATTCGCGTGTGGAACTTCCCACGCACCCCGAAATACACGTACCGTGCTGGAATCGCGTGTGTAACTTCCCCTGCACCCTGAAATTCACGTACCCTGCTGATATCGCGTGTGGAACTTCACGCGCACCCCGAAATACACGTACCCTGATGGAATCGCGTGTGGAACTTCCCGCGCACCCCTGAAATACGCGTACCCTGCTCACACGGGGCCAATCGCGTGAGGTACTTCCCGCGCACCCCAGTGATACACGTAGCCCGCTTGCTGTGCTGGTACAGGGTTAGCGCAGCCCTTTGCGCTGGATTGTGTATGTTGATGGCTTTTCCCTGCGCGGGAGGCGTTCTTGGGGGCGTAACTGGCGCTGCTGCAGGGTCGCTGCGCCACTGTGCGCCACGGCTGGTTTTGGTGGCTGGAATCCATGAATACGCTGTGTGCGGAAATGGGTTTTGGCGCACGCGGCTGGAGCAGGGATTCGCACGCGCACACTGTGCGCCAGCCGCGTGCGCCACTTGTGCGCTGAATTCTATGAATTACCCCCGAAATGTCATCAGGCCTAGTATGATATTTGCTTGTTTTGTTACTTCCCTCCCTTTCTGCACTCCTCTCCCTCACCTTTTGTTTTTCTCCGGCTCTACCAGAATTGTCATCAGGCCTAGTACGGTAGTCGCCTGTCTGTTTCCATTCCCTTCCCACTCTCCCCTCCCTTCCTTATCTACGTCTTAGCTCTTGCACTATCTGAAATGTCATCAGGCCGAGTATGATAGTTAATTTCACATCCTTACTGTTCATGGCCTGTAAGAATGTAATTGTATTTTCCCTTGTTCCCTCCCTTGCCTTCAAGCGCTTTGAAACACATTGTGTATAGGTGCTATATAAATAAACTATCATATCATATCATGTCATATGTTGGAAGAGATCCACTGATGGGCAGTGTGAAGGGACGTGAGCACATAACAGGGTGCTGTGTCACACCCACTTGGAGAGGGATGTTGGAAGAGATCCACTGATGGGCAGTGTGAAGGGAAGTGACCACATAACAGGGTTCTGTGTCTCACCCTCCGAGAGAGGGATGCTGGAATAGATCCGCTGATGGGCAGTGTGAAGGGAAGTGAGCACATAACAGGGTTCTGTGTCACACCCACCGAGAGAGGGATGTTGGAAGAGATCCACTGATGGGCAGTGTGAAGGGAAGTGAGCACATAACAGGGTTCTGTGTCTCATCCATTGAGAGAGGGATGTTGGAAGAGATCCACTGACGGGAAGTGTGAAGGGAAGTGAGCACATAACAGGGTTCTGTGTCACACCCACTGAGAGAAGGATGTTGGAAGAGATACACTGACGGGAAGTGTGAAGGGACGTGAGCACATAACAGGGTGCTGTGTCACACCCACAGAGAGAGTGATGTTGGAAGAGAGCCACTGATGGGCAGTGTGAAGGGAAGTGAGTACATAGCAGGGTTCCATGTCACACCCATTGAGAGAGGGATGTTGGAAGAGATCCACTGATGGACAGTGTGATGAAACAGAGATGATTCCACCTTCAAATGTGGCCAGGACAAGGCAAACACTTTCTGATCCTGATCCTGGAGGTGGTGTTCTGTGAGAGGATCGCATGAGGGGGGAAGCAGGTCAGGAGGAATGGAAAAACCCCTTTTAAAACTGTCCTCGAGACCCCACTATCCTAATGGCTTATTGTAAAATTGAGGCTGTGAGAAAAGATGATTTCATCATTGAGGACTTCAGGTCCCACAATGCCCAAAGTACTGGGATGAAGAAAAGGGCTGCAGAGACACGAGGCTGCAAGTTGCAGCCTAATAGTGTTAATGACCCACACCTGAGGGAGACTGGGGGGCTTAATCCATGGAGAGGATTAGCGGGAGGTGGAGTAGTCATGGTACCTCCATGTTGCAGTGGAAGCAGAAGCTGGAGGAGAGCAGAGCCATGAGGATCACCATAATGCGTCAGACGGATGCTTGTCCTGAGAGGATCTCTCCTTTCTGAGAGCTTGATTGCAGAGGTTACGCAGCGGGAAGTGCTGGGTGGGACAGCTTTCCCCCCGAAGACACAGTAGGATACAGGATTAGGAGAGCCTCTCTCTCTTACGGGACAGCTGGTCTCAGCACCACTTCCCACTGCTCTCTGCAACTAGGATTCCAGAGTCTAATGACTATCTCGGCACCACGACCAGCTGGAAATACAGCAGGGGATCCGGCATCGTTTCCTTCTGCTTCCCCCACTGCTGCTGTCTAATGGTCTGCACCTGGAGGGGCTTTAAATATTCAAAGGTCCCGCTCCGGTGTGGGTCATTACAACCACTTGACTGCACACTACGTTTCTACGAGAAGGGTCCCAGGCAAGAGTCTTTGGGGTGATCATCTCTGATTCATCACTGGACACACTTGACCTGCTCGTTGTAAACTATTGGAATCAGGGAATTATCAAACAGGGGTCGGCTATAGATACCCTCCAGAAGTGTATAGTTGACCAGCATGCTAAAGTAAGAGGTTGATTATTGCAGGGGACTTAAATGGAACCTGTACAGAATTGGAGGCAAAGAGTTCCATTCCTCCAGACTCTGCTGTTATAAACTCCAAGTTACTGATGGGTTAGTATTGGCAGGAATGTTTCCAGGGGCTGGTCTTATCATGATCAATGGGACGGCAAAAGGCGACGTGCCCAGTGAACCCACATAGCATAGTCAGGATTTGGTGTCTACATTGGACTATATTTCTGTGGGCGACTAGCTCTATGATCTATGAGAGACATTTGAGATATTATACTCGACACCTGGTGATCATTGCAAGTTAGTCGCCACGTTTAGGTGGAACGCAGACCAGGGGGACCACAAGTGCCCGACGGATCTGCTGGTCAACCAGGTGGGTAATCAAATTAGTTGGAATCCCAGGAATATGAAACTAGTAAATGAAGCATTAATGGGTTGCCTAAAAATATCAACTTTGCTGTGGAAACCTGGCACTTCTTCTGCATTCACTCTTTTGTTGAGTGATGTAGTGGAGACCAACTCTTTCCCATATTCCTGGAGAGGAGCGTATATTATCTATATTTATAAAAAGGTTAGAGGTCTGAGCCCAAAGATTACAGACCTATTAGCATAGTAGATGCCAATAGCAAAGTATGTGCTTCCTACTTGCTACAGCACCTGGAGGCGTGGCCTGATGAGTCAGGCATTCCAAAGAAGTGGCGGAACGTGTTGAGGAGACACATGCTCACTTCGCTGAGCAGTATTATGTTGAAATGCGTTCAGTCTCTTGCCTGATCACAAACATATGAGTCTGTTTTGTAGCAACTAATGGCCTCAGCGCAGCATTTGACGCAGTTAATAGGAAGCGTGTGTGGTCAAAATTGCACTGTTGAGGAATTCCACATGGCCTCTGGAAGCTGATAATAGGGCTGCATGATCATTAAGTCGTGCCGGTGAGACTTAATGCAGTGCAGTGTTGAGGAATTCCACATGGCCTCTTAAAGCTGATGATAGGGGTTGCAGGATCATTAAGTCGTGCTGGTGAGACTTAATGCAGTGCAGTCTTGTCTCCACACAGCCTCTGGAAGCTGATAATAGGGTTGCATGATCACTAAGTCATGCCAGTGAGAATTAATGCAGTGCAGCCTTGTCTCCACATGGCCTCTGGAAGCTGATAATAGAGTTGCATGATCATTAAGTCGTGCCAGTGAGACTTAATGCAGTGCAGCCTTGTCTCCACATGGCCTCTGGGAGCTGATAATAGGGTTGTATGATCATTAAGTCATGCAGGTGAGACTTAATGCATTGCAGTCTTGTTTCCACATGGCCCCTGGAAGCTGATAATAGGGTTGCATGATCATTAAGTCGTGCAGGTGAGTCTTAATGCAGTGCAGCCTTATCTCCACATGGCCTCTGGAAGCTGATAATAGGGTTGCATTATCATTAAGTCGTGCCGGTGAGACTTAATGCAGTGCAGCCTTGTCTCCACATGCCCCTTGGAGCTGATAATAAGGTTGTATGATCATTAAGTTGTGCCGGTGAGTCTTAATGCAGTGCAGCCTTGTCTCCACATGGCCTCTGGAAGCTGATAATAGGGTTGCATGATCATTAAGTCATGCCGGTGAGTCTTAATGCAGTGCAGTGTTGAGGAATTCCACATGCCTCTGGGAGCTGATAATAGGGTTGCATGATCATTAAGTCGTGCCAGTGAGACTTAATGCAGTGCAACCATGTCTCCACATGGACTCTGGAAGCTGATAATAGGGTTGCATGATCATTAAGTCGTGCCGGTGAGACTTAATGCAGTGCAGCCTTGTCTCCACATGCCTCTGGAAGCTGATAATAGGGTTGCATGATCATTAAGTCGTGCCGGTGAGACTTAATGCAGTGCAGCCTTGTCTCCACATGCCTCTGGAAGCTGATAATAGGGTTGCATGATCATTAAGTCGTGCCGGTGAGACTTAATGCAGTGCAGCCTTGTCGCCACATCCCTTTGGAAGCTGATAATAGGGTTGCATGATCATTAGGTCGTGCCAGTGAGACTTAATGCAGTGCATCCTTGTTTCCACATGGCCTCTGGGAGCTGATAATAGGGTTGCATGATCATTAAGTCGTGCAGGTGAGACTTAATGCAGTGCAGCCATGTATCCACATGCCTCTAGAATTTGATAATAGGGTTGCATGATCATTAAGTCGTGCCGATGAGACTTAATGCAGTGCAGCCTTGTCTCCACATGGCCTCTGGAAGCTGATGATAGGGTTGCATGATCAGTCGTGCTGCTGAGACTTAATGCAGTGCAGCCTTGTCTCCACATGCCTCTGGAAGCTGATAATAGGGTTACATGATCATTAAGTTGTGCCGGTGATACTTAATGCAGTGCAGCCTTGTCTCCACATGGCCTCTGGAAGCTGATAATAAGGTTGCATGATCATTACGTCGTGCCGGTGAGACTTAATGCAGTGCAGCCTTGTCTCCACATGCCTCTGGAAGCTGATAATAGGGTTGCATGATCACTAAGTCGTGCCGGTGAGACTTAATGCAGTGCAGCCTTGTCGCCACATCCCTTTGGAAGCTTATAATAGGGTTGCATGATCATTAAGTCGTGCCGGTGAGACTTAATGCAGTGCAGCCTTGTCTCCACGTGCCTCTGGAAGCTGATAATAGGGTTGCATGATCACTAAGTCGTGCCAGTGAGACTTAATGCAGTGCAGCCTTGTCGCCACATCCCTTTGGAAGCTTATAATAGGGTTGCATGATCATTAAGTCGTGCCGGTGAGACTTAATGCAGTGCAGCCTTGTCTCCACATGCCTCTGGAAGCTGATAATAGGGTTGCATGATCATTAAGTCGTGCCGGTGAGACTTAATGCAGTGCAGCCTTGTCACCACATCCCTTTGGAAGCTGATAATAGGGTTGCATGATCATTAGGTCGTGCCAGTGAGACTTAATGCAGTGCATCCTTGTTTCCACATGGCCTCTGGGAGCTGATAATAGGGTTGCATGATCATTAAGTCGTGCAGGTGAGACTTAATGCAGTGCAGCCTTGTCTCCACATGCCTCTAGAATTTGATAATAGGGTTGCATGATCATTAAGTCGTGCCGGTGAGACTTAATGCAGTGCAGCCTTGTCTCCACATGGCCTCTGGAAGCTGATGATAGGGTTGCATGATCAGTAAGTCGTGCTGCTGAGACTTAATGCAGTGCAGACTTGTCTCCACATGCCTCTGGGAGCTGGTAATAGGGTTACATGATCATTAAGTTGAGCCGGTGATACTTAATGCAGTTCAGCCTTGTCTCCACATGGCCTCTGGAAGCTGATAATAAGGTTGCATGATCATTACGTCGTGCCGGTGAGACTTAATGCAGTGCAGCCTTGTCTCCACATGCCTCTGGAAGCTGATAATAGGGTTGCATGATCACTAAGTCGTGCCGGTGAGACTTAATGCAGTGCAGCCTTGTCGCCACATCCCTTACGAAGCTTATAATAGGGTTGCATGATCATTAAGTCGTGCCGGTGAGACTTAATGCAGTGCAGCCTTGTCTCCACATGCCTCTGTGAGCTGATAATAGGGTTACATGATCATTACGTTGTGCCGGTGATACTTAATGCAGTGCAGCCTTGTCTCCACATGGCCTCTGGAAGCTGATAATAGGGTTGCATGATCATTAAGTCGTTCTGGTGAGACTTAATGCAGTGCAGCCTTGTCTCCACATGCCTCTGGAAGCTGATAATAGGGTTGCATGATCATAAAGTTGTGCCGGTGAGACTTAATGCAGTGCAGCCTTGTCTCCACATGGCCTCTGGAAGCTGATAATAGGGTTACATGATCATTAAGTTGTGCCGGTGATAACTTAATGCAGTGCAGCCTTGTCTCCACATGGCCTCTGGAAGCTGATAATAGGGTTGCATGATCATTAAGTCGTGCCGGTGAGACTTAATGCAGTGCAGCCTTGTCTCCACATGCTTCTGGAAGCTGATAATAGGGTTGCATGATCACTAAGTCGTGCCGGTGAGACTTAATGCAGTGCAGCCTTGTCGCCACATCCCTTTGGAAGCTTATAATAGGGTTGCATGATCATTAAGACGTGCCCGTGAGACTTAATGCAGTGCAGCCTTGTCTCCACATGGCCTCTGGAAGCTGATAATAGGGTTGCATGATCATTAAGTCGTGCCGGTGAGAATTAATGCAGTGCAGCCTTGTCTGCACATGGCCTCTGGGAGCTGATAATAGGGTTGCATGATCATTAAATTGTGCTGGTGGGACTTAATGCAGTGCAGCCTTGTCTCCACATGGCCTCTGGAAGCTGATAATAGGGTTGCATGATCATTAAGTCGTTCTGGTGAGACTTAATGCAGTGAAGCCTTGTCTCCACATGCCTCTGGAAGCTGATAATAGGGTTGCATGATCATTAAGTCGTGCCGGTGAGACTAAATGCAGTGCAGCCTTGTCTCCACATGGCCTCTGGAAGCTGATGATAGGGTTGCATGATCAGTAAGTCGTGCTGCTGAGACTTAATGCAGTGCAGCCCTGTCTCCACATGCCTCTGGGAGCTGATAGTAGGGTTACATGATCATTAAGTTGTGCCGGTGATACTTAATGCAGTCCAGCCTTGTCTCCACATGGCCTCTGGAAGCTGATAATAGGGTTGCATGATCATTAAGCCGTGACGGTGAGACTTAATGCAGTACAGCCTTATCTCCACATGCCTCTGGAAGCTGATAATAGGGTTGCATGATCACTAAGTCGTGCCGGTGAGACTTAATGCAGTGCAGCCTTGTCGCCACATCCCTTTGGAAGCTTATAATAGGGTTGCATGATCATTAGGTCGTGCTGGTGAGACTTAATGCAATGCAGCCTTGTCTCCACATGCCTCTGGAAGCTGATAATAGGGTTGCATGATCATTACGTCGTGCCGGTGAGACTTAATGCAGTGCAGCCTTGTCTGCACATGACCTCTGGGAGCTGATAATAGGGTTGCATGACCATTAAGTGGTGCCGGTGAGACTTAATTCAGTGATGCCTTCTCTCCATATGGCCTCTGGAAGCTGATAATAGGGTTGCATGATCATTAAGTCATGCCGGTGAGACTTAATGCAGTGCAGCCTTGTCTCCACATGCCTCTGGGAGCTGATAATAGGGTTGCATGATCATTAAGTTGTGCCGGTGATACTTAATGCAGTGCAGCCTTGTCGCCACATCCCTTTGGAAGCTGATAATAGGGTTGCATGATCATTAAGTGGTGCCGGTGAGACTTAATTTAGTGCAGTGTTGAGGAATTCCACATGCCTCTGGGAGCTGATAATAGGGTTGCATGATCATTAAGTGGTGCCGATGAGAATTAATGCAGTGCAGTGTTGAGGAATTCTACATGGCCTCTTAAAGCTGATGATAGGGGTTACAGGATCATTAAGTCGTGTCGGTGAGACTTAATGCAGTACAGCCTTGTCTCCACATGGCCTCTGGAAGCTGATAATAGGGTTGCATGATCATTAAGTGGTGCTGGTGAGACTTAATGCATTGCAACCATGTCTCCACATGGCCTCTGGAAGCTGATAATAGGGTTGCGTGATCATTAAGTCGTGCCAGTGAGACTTAATGCAGTGCAGTGTTGAGGAATTCCACATGCCTCTGGGAGCTGATAATAGGGTTGCATGATCATTAAGTCGTGCCGGTGAGACTTAATGCAGTGCAGCCTTGTTGCCACATCCCTTTGGAAACTGATAAGAGGGTTGCATGATCATTAAGTGGTGCCGGTGAGACTTAATGTAGTGCAGTGTTGAGGAATTCCACATGCCTCTGAGAGCTGATAATAGGGTTGCATTATCATTAAGCCGTACTGGTGAGACTTAATGCAGTGCAGCCTTCTCTCCACATGCCTCTGGAAGCTGATAATAGGGTTGCATGATCTTTAAGTTGTGCCGGTCAGACTTAATGCAGTGCAACCTTGTCTCTACATGCCTCTAGAATCTGATAATAGGGTTGCATGATCATTAAGTCGTGCCGGTAAGACTTAATGCGGTGCAGCCTTGTCTCCACATGGCTTCTGGAAGCAGATGATAGGGTTGCATGATCAGTAAGTCATGCCGATGAGACTTAATGCAGTGCAGCCTTGTCTCACATGCCTCTGGAAGCTGATAATAGGGTTGCATGATCATTAAGTTGTGCCGGTCAGACTTAATGCAGTGCAACCTTGTCTCTACATGCCTCTAGAATCTGATAATAGGGTTGCATGATCATTAAGTCGTGCCGGTAAGACTTAATGCGGTGCAGCCTTGTCTCCACATGGCTTCTGGAAGCAGATGATAGGGTTGCATGATCAGTAAGTCATGCCGATGAGACTTAATGCAGTGCAGCCTTGTCTCACATGCCTCTGGAAGCTGATAATAGGGTTGCATGATCATTAAGTTGTGCCAGTGATACTTAATGCAGTGCAGCCTTGTCTCCACATGGCTTCTGGAAGCAGATGATAGGGTTGCATGATCAGTAAGTCATGCCGATGAGACTTAATGCAGTGCAGCCTTGTCTCACATGCCTCTGGAAGCTGATAATAGGGTTGCATGATCATTAAGTTGTGCCGGTGATACTTAATGCAGTGCAGCCTTGTCTCCACATGGCCTCTGGAAGCTGATAATAGGTTTGCATGATCATTAAGTCGTGCCGGTGAGACTTAATACAGTGCAGCCTTGTCTCCAACTGCCTCTGGAAGCTGATAATAGGGTTGCATGATCACTAAATTGTGCCGGTGAGACTTAATGCAGTGCAGCCTTGTCGCCACATCCCTTTGGAAGCTGATAATAGGGTTGCATGATCATTAAGTCGTGCCGGTGAGACTTAATGCAGTACAGTCTTGTCTCCACATGCCTTTTGGAGCTGATAATAGGGTTGTATGATCATTAAGTAATGCCGGTGAGACTTAATGCATTGCAGCCTTGTTTCCACATGGCCTCTGAAAGCTGATAATAGGGTTGCATCATCATTAAGTGGTGCCGGTGAGACTTAATGCAGTGCAGCCTTGTCTCCACATGGCCTCTGGGAGCTGATAATAGGGTTGCATGATCATTAAGTTGTGCCGGTGAGTCTTAATGCAGTGCAGCCTTGTCTCCACATGGCCTCTGGAAGCTGATAATAGGGTTTCATGATCATTAAGTCGTGCCAGGGAGATGTAATGTAGTGCAGCCTTGTCGACACATCCCTTTGGAAGCTGATAATAGGGTTGCATGATCATTAAGTCGTGCTGGTGAGACTTAATGCAATGCAGCTTTGTCTCCACATGCCTCTGGAAGCTGATAATAGGGTTGTATGATCATTAAGTCGTGCCGGTGAGACTTAATGCAGTGCAGCCTTGTCTGCACATGGCCTCTGGGAGCTGATAATAGGGTTGCATGACCATTAAGTGGTGCCGGTGAGACTTAATGCAGTGCAGCCTTGTCTCCACATGGCCTCTGGAAGCTGATAATAGGGTTGCATGATCATTAAGTCGTGCAGGTGAGACTTAATGCAGTGCAGCCTTGTCTCCACATGCCTCTAGAATCCGATAATAGGGTTGCATGATGTTTAAGTCGTGCCGGTGAGACTTAATGCAGTGCAGCCTTGTCTCCACATGCCTCTGGAAGCTGATAATAGGGTTGCATGATCATTAAGTCGTGCCGGTAAGAATTAATGCAGTGCAGCCTTGTCTGCACATGGCCTCTTGGAGCTGATAATAGGGTTGCATGTTCATTAAGTTGTGCTGGTGGGACTTAATGCAGTGCAGCCTTGTCTCCACATGGCCTCTGGAAACTGAAAATAGGGTTGCATGATCATTAAGTCGTGCCGGTGAGACTTAATGCAGTGCAGCCTTGTCTCCACATGCCTCTGGGAGCTGATAATAGGGTTGCATGATCATTAAGTTGTGCCGGTGATACTTAATGCAGTGCAGCCTTGTCGCCACATCCCTTTGGAAGCTGATAATAGGGTTGCATGATCATTAAGTGGTGCCGGTGAGACTTAATTTAGTGCAGTGTTGAGGAATTCCACATGCCTCTGGGAGCTGATAATAGGGTTGCATGATCATTAAGTGGTGCCGATGAGAATTAATGCAGTGCAGTGTTGAGGAATTCTACATGGCCTCTTAAAGCTGATGATAGGGGTTACAGGATCATTAAGTCGTGTCGGTGAGACTTAATGCAGTACAGCCTTGTCTCCACATGGCCTCTGGAAGCTGATAATAGGGTTGCATGATCATTAAGTGGTGCTGGTGAGACTTAATGCATTGCAACCATGTCTCCACATGGCCTCTGGAAGCTGATAATAGGGTTGCGTGATCATTAAGTCGTGCCAGTGAGACTTAATGCAGTGCAGTGTTGAGGAATTCCACATGCCTCTGGGAGCTGATAATAGGGTTGCATGATCATTAAGTCGTGCCGGTGAGACTTAATGCAGTGCAGCCTTGTCGCCACATCCCTTTGGAAACTGATAAGAGGGTTGCATGATCATTAAGTGGTGCCAGTGAGACTTAATGTAGTGCAGTGTTGAGGAATTCCACATGCCTCTGAGAGCTGATAATAGGGTTGCATTATCATTAAGCCGTGCTGGTGAGACTTAATGCAATGCAGCCTTGTCTCCACATGCCTCTGGAAGCTGATAATAGGGTTGCATGATCATTACGTTGTGCCGGTGATACTTAATGCAGTGCAGCCTTGTCTCCACATGGCCTCTGGAAGCTGATAATAGGGTTGCATGATCATTAGGTCGTGCCGGTGAGACTTAATGCAGTGCAGCCTTGTCTCCACATGCTTCTGGAAGCTGATAATAGGGTTGCATGATCACTAAGTCGTGCCGGTGAGACTTAATGCAGTGCAGCCTTGTCGCCACATCCCTTTGGAAGCTTATAATAGGGTTGCATGATCATTAAGACGTGCCCGTGAGACTTAATGCAGTGCAGCCTTGTCTCCACATGGCCTCTGGAAGCTGATAATAGGGTTGCATGATCATTAAGTCGTGCCTGTGAGAATTAATGCAGTGCAGCCTTGTCTGCACATGGCCTCTGGGAGCTCATAATAGGGTTGCATGATCATTAAATTGTGCTGGTGGGACTTAATGCAGTGCAGCCTTGTCTCCACATGGCCTCTGGAAGCTGATAATAGGGTTGCATGATCATTAAGTCGTTCTGGTGAGACTTAATGCAGTGAAGCCTTGTCTCCACATGCCTCTGGAAGCTGATAATAGGGTTGCATGATCATTAAGTCGTGCCGGTGAGACTAAATGCAGTGCAGCCTTGTCTCCACATGGCCTCTGGAAGCTGATGATAGGGTTGCATGATCAGTAAGTCGTGCTGCTGAGACTTAATGCAGTGCAGCCCTGTCTCCACATGCCTCTGGGAGCTGATAGTAGGGTTACATGATCATTAAGTTGTGCCGGTGATACTTAATGCAGTCCAGCCTTGTCTCCACATGGCCTCTGGAAGCTGATAATAGGGTTGCATGATCATTAAGCCGTGACGGTGAGACTTAATGCAGTACAGCCTTATCTCCACATGCCTCTGGAAGCTGATAATAGGGTTGCATGATCACTAAGTCGTGCCGATGAGACTTAATGCAGTGCAGCCTTGTCGCCACATCCCTTTGGAAGCTTATAATAGGGTTGCATGATCATTAGGTCGTGCTGGTGAGACTTAATGCAATGCAGCCTTGTCTCCACATGCCTCTGGAAGCTGATAATAGGGTTGCATGATCATTACGTCGTGCCGGTGAGACTTAATGCAGTGCAGCCTTGTCTGCACATGACCTCTGGGAGCTGATAATAGGGTTGCATGACCATTAAGTGGTGCCGGTGAGACTTAATTCAGTGATGCCTTCTCTCCATATGGCCTCTGGAAGCTGATAATAGGGTTGCATGATCATTAAGTCATGCCGGTGAGACTTAATGCAGTGCAGCCTTGTCTCCACATGCCTCTGGGAGCTGATAATAGGGTTGCATGATCATTAAGTTGTGCCGGTGATACTTAATGCAGTGCAGCCTTGTCGCCACATCCCTTTGGAAGCTGATAATAGGGTTGCATGATCATTAAGTGGTGCCGGTGAGACTTAATTTAGTGCAGTGTTGAGGAATTCCACATGCCTCTGGGAGCTGATAATAGGGTTGCATGATCATTAAGTGGTGCCGATGAGAATTAATGCAGTGCAGTGTTGAGGAATTCTACATGGCCTCTTAAAGCTGATGATAGGGGTTACAGGATCATTAAGTCGTGTCGGTGAGACTTAATGCAGTACAGCCTTGTCTCCACATGGCCTCTGGAAGCTGATAATAGGGTTGCATGATCATTAAGTGGTGCTGGTGAGACTTAATGCATTGCAACCATGTCTCCACATGGCCTCTGGAAGCTGATAATAGGGTTGCGTGATCATTAAGTCGTGCCAGTGAGACTTAATGCAGTGCAGTGTTGAGGAATTCCACATGCCTCTGGGAGCTGATAATAGGGTTGCATGATCATTAAGTCGTGCCGGTGAGACTTAATGCAGTGCAGCCTTGTTGCCACATCCCTTTGGAGACTGATAAGAGGGTTGCATGATCATTAAGTGGTGCCGGTGAGACTTAATGTAGTGCAGTGTTGAGGAATTCCACATGCCTCTGAGAGCTGATAATAGGGTTGCATTATCATTAAGCCGTACTGGTGAGACTTAATGCAGTGCAGCCTTCTCTCCACATGCCTCTGGAAGCTGATAATAGGGTTGCATGATCTTTAAGTTGTGCCGGTCAGACTTAATGCAGTGCAACCTTGTCTCTACATGCCTCTAGAATCTGATAATAGGGTTGCATGATCATTAAGTCGTGCCGGTAAGACTTAATGCGGTGCAGCCTTGTCTCCACATGGCTTCTGGAAGCAGATGATAGGGTTGCATGATCAGTAAGTCATGCCGATGAGACTTAATGCAGTGCAGCCTTGTCTCACATGCCTCTGGAAGCTGATAATAGGGTTGCATGATCATTAAGTTGTGCCAGTGATACTTAATGCAGTGCAGCCTTGTCTCCACATGGCTTCTGGAAGCAGATGATAGGGTTGCATGATCAGTAAGTCATGCCGATGAGACTTAATGCAGTGCAGCCTTGTCTCACATGCCTCTGGAAGCTGATAATAGGGTTGCATGATCATTAAGTTGTGCCGGTGATACTTAATGCAGTGCAGCCTTGTCTCCACATGGCCTCTGGAAGCTGATAATAGGTTTGCATGATCATTAAGTCGTGCCGGTGAGACTTAATACAGTGCAGCCTTGTCTCCAACTGCCTCTGGAAGCTGATAATAGGGTTGCATGATCACTAAATTGTGCCGGTGAGACTTAATGCAGTGCAGCCTTGTCGCCACATCCCTTTGGAAGCTGATAATAGGGTTGCATGATCATTAAGTCGTGCCGGTGAGACTTAATGCAGTACAGTCTTGTCTCCACATGCCTTTTGGAGCTGATAATAGGGTTGTATGATCATTAAGTAATGCCGGTGAGACTTAATGCATTGCAGCCTTGTTTCCACATGGCCTCTGAAAGCTGATAATAGGGTTGCATCATCATTAAGTGGTGCCGGTGAGACTTAATGTAGTGCAGCCTTGTCGACACATCCCTTTGGAAGCTGATAATAGGGTTGCATGATCATTAAGTCGTGCTGGTGAGACTTAATGCAATGCAGCCTTGTCTCCACATGCCTCTGGAAGCTGATAATAGGGTTGTATGATCATTAAGTCGTGCCGGTGAGACTTAATGCAGTGCAGCCTTGTCTGCACATGGCCTCTGGGAGCTGATAATAGGGTTGCATGACCATTAAGTGGTGCCGGTGAGACTTAATGCAGTGCAGCCTTGTCTCCACATGGCCTCTGGAAGCTGATAATAGGGTTGCATGATCATTAAGTCGTGCAGGTGAGACTTAATGCAGTGCAGCCTTGTCTCCACATGCCTCTAGAATCCGATAATAGGGTTGCATGATGTTTAAGTCGTGCCGGTGAGACTTAATGCAGTGCAGCCTTGTCTCCACATGCCTCTGGAAGCTGATAATAGGGTTGCATGATCATTAAGTCGTGCCGGTAAGAATTAATGCAGTGCAGCCTTGTCTGCACATGGCCTCTTGGAGCTGATAATAGGGTTGCATGTTCATTAAGTTGTGCTGGTGGGACTTAATGCAGTGCAGCCTTGTCTCCACATGGCCTCTGGAAACTGAAAATAGGGTTGCATGATCATTAAGTCGTGCCGGTGAGACTTAATGCAGTGCAGCCTTGTCTCCCCATGCCTCTGGGAGCTGATAATAGGGTTGCATGATCATTAAGTTGTGCCGGTGATACTTAATGCAGTGCAGCCTTGTCGCCACATCCCTTTGGAAGCTGATAATAGGGTTGCATGATCATTAAGTGGTGCCGGTGAGACTTAATTTAGTGCAGTGTTGAGGAATTCCACATGCCTCTGGGAGCTGATAATAGGGTTGCATGATCATTAAGTGGTGCCGATGAGAATTAATGCAGTGCAGTGTTGAGGAATTCTACATGGCCTCTTAAAGCTGATGATAGGGGTTACAGGATCATTAAGTCATGTCGGTGAGACTTAATGCAGTACAGCCTTGTCTCCACATGGCCTCTGGAAGCTGATAATAGGGTTGCATGATCATTAAGAGGTGCTGGTGAGACTTAATGCATTGCAACCATGTCTCCACATGGCCTCTGGAAGCTGATAATAGGGTTGCGTGATCATTAAGTCGTGCCAGTGAGACTTAATGCAGTGCAGTGTTGAGGAATTCCACATGCCTCTGGGAGCTGATAATAGGGTTGCATGATCATTAAGTCGTGCCGGTGAGACTTAATGCAGTGCAGCCTTGTCGCCACATCCCTTTGGAAACTGATAAGAGGGTTGCATGATCATTAAGTGGTGCCAGTGAGACTTAATGTAGTGCAGTGTTGAGGAATTCCACATGCCTCTGAGAGCTGATAATAGGGTTGCATTATCATTAAGCCGTGCTGGTGAGACTTAATGCAATGCAGCCTTGTCTCCACATGCCTCTGGAAGCTGATAATAGGGTTGCATGATCATTACGTCGTGCCGGTGAGACTTAATGCAGTGCAGCCTTGTCTGCACATGACCTCTGGGAGCTGATAATAGGGTTGCATGACCATTAAGTGGTGCCGGTGAGACTTAATTCAGTGATGCCTTCTCTCCATATGGCCTCTGGAAGCTGATAATAGGGTTGCATGATCATTAAGTCATGCCGGTGAGACTTAATGCAGTGCAGCCTTGTCTCCACATGCCTCTGGGAGCTGATAATAGGGTTGCATGATCATTAAGTTGTGCCGGTGATACTTAATGCAGTGCAGCCTTGTCGCCACATCCCTTTGGAAGCTGATAATAGGGTTGCATGATCATTAAGTGGTGCCGATGAGACTTAATGCAGTGCAGCCTTGTCTCACATGCCTCTGGAAGCTGATAATAGGGTTGCATGATCATTAAGTTGTGCCGGTGATACTTAATGCAGTGCAGCCTTGTCTCCACATGGCCTCTGGAAGCTGATAATAGGTTTGCATGATCATTAAGTCATGCCGGTGAGACTTAATACAGTGCAGCCTTGTCTCCACATGCCTCTGGAAGCTGATAATAGGGTTGCATGATCACTAAATTGTGCCGGTGAGACTTAATGCAGTGCAGCCTTGTCGCCACATCCCTTTGGAAGCTGATAATAGGGTTGCATGATCATTAAGTCGTGCCGGTGAGACTTAATGCAGTACAGCCTTGTCTCCACATGCCTTTTGGAGCTGATAATAGGGTTGTATAATCATTAAGTAATGCCGGTGAGACTTAATGCATTGCAGCCTTGTTTCCACATGGCCTCTAAAAGCTGATAATAGGGTTGCATCATCATTAAGTGGTGCCGGTGAGACTTAATGCAGTGCAGCCTTGTCACCACATGGCCTCTGGGAGCTGATAATAGGGTTGCATGATCATTAAGTTGTGCCGGTGAGTCTTAATGCAGTGCAGCCTTGTCTCCACATGGCCTCTGGAAGCTGATAATAGGGTTTCATGATCATTAAGTCGTGCCAGGGAGATGTAATGTAGTGCAGCCTTGTCGACACATCCCTTTGGAAGCTGATAATAGGGTTGCATGATCATTAAGTCGTGCTAGTGAGACTTAATGCAATGCAGCCTTGTCTCCACATGCCTCTGGAAGCTGATAATAGGGTTGTATGATCATTAAGTCGTGCCGGTGAGACTTAATGCAGTGCAGCCTTGTCTGCACATGGCCTCTGGGAGCAGATAATAGGGTTGCATGACCATTAAGTGGTGCCGGTGAGACTTAATGCAGTGCAGCCTTGTCTCCACATGGCCTCTGGAAGCTGATAATAGGGTTGCATGATCATTAAGTCGTGCAGGTGAGACTTAATGCAGTGCAGCCTTGTCTCCACATGCCTCTAGAATCCGATAATAGGGTTGCATGATGTTTAAGTCGTGCCGGTGAGACTTAATGCAGTGCAGCCTTGTCTCCACATGGCCTCTGGAAGCTGATAATAGGGTTGCATGTTCATTAAGTTGTGCTGGTGGGACTTAACGCAGTGCAGCCTTGTCGCCACATGGCCTCTGGAAACTGATAATAGGGTTGCATGATCATTAAGTCGTGCCGGTGAGACTTAATGCAGTGCAGCCTTGTCTCCACATGCCTCTGGGAGCTGATAATAGGGTTGCATGATCATTAAGTCGTTCTGGTGACACTTAATGCAGTGCAGCCTTGTCTCCACATGCCACTGGAAGCTGATAATAGGGTTGCATGATCATTAAGTCGTGCGGGTGAGACTTAATGCAGTGCAGCCTTGTCTCCACATGGCCTCTGGAAGCTGATGATAGGGTTGCATGATCAGTAAGTCGTGCTGCTGAGACTTAATGCAGTGCAGCCTTGTCTCCACATGCCTCTGGGAGCTGATAATAGGGTTACATGATCATTAAGTTGTGCCGGTGATACTTAATGCAGTGCAGCCTTGTCTCCACATGGCCTCTGGAAACTGATAATAGGGTTGCATGATCATTAAGTCGTGCCGGTGAGACTTAAAGCAGTGCAGCCTTGTCTACACATGCCCCTGGAAGCTGATAATAGGGTTGCATGATCATTAAGTCGTGCTAGTGAGACTTAATACCGTGCAGCCATGTCTCCATATGCCTCTGGAAGCTGATAATAGGGTTGCATTATCACTAAGTAGTGCCGGTGAGACTTAATGCAGTGCAGCCTTGTCGCCACATCCCTTTGGAAGCTGATAATAGGGTTGCATGATCATTAAGTCGTGCCGGTGAGACTTAATGCAGTACAGCCTTGTCTCCACATGCCTTTTGGAGCTGATAATAGGGTTGTATGATCATTAAGTAATGCCGGTGAGACTTAATGCAGTGCAGCCTTGTTTCCACATGGCCTCTGAAAGCTGATAATAGGGTTGCATGATCATTAAGTCGTGCCGGTGAGACTTAATGCAGTGCAGCCTTGTCTCCACATGGCCTCTGGGAGCTGATAATAGGGTTGCATGATCATTAAGTGGTGCCAGTGATACTTAATTCAGTGTAGCCTTGTCACCACATGGCCTCTGGAAGCTGATAATAGGGTTGGATGATCATTAAGTCGTGCCGGTGAGACTTGATGCAGTGCAGCCTTGTATCCACATGCCTCTAGAATTTGATAATAGGGTTGTATGATCATTAAGTCGTGCCGGTGAGTCTTAATGCAGTGTAGCCTTGTCTCCACATGGCCTCTGGAAGCTGATAATAGGGTTTCATGATCATTAAGTCGTGCCAGGGAGACGTAATGCAGTGCAGCCTTGTCGACACATCCCTTTGGAAGCTGATAATAGGGTTGCATGATCATTAAATGGTGCCGGTGAGACTTAATGTAGTGCAGTGTTGAGGAATTCCACATGCCTCTGGGAGCTGATAATAGGGTTGCATGATCATTAAGTCGTGCTGGTGAGACTTAATGCAATGCAGCCTTGTCTCCACATGCCTCTGGAAGCTGATAATAGGGTTGCATGATCATTAAGTCGTGCCGGTAAGACTTAATGCAGTGCAGCCTTGTCTGCACATGGCCTCTGGGAGCTGATAATAGGGTTGCATGACCATTAAGTGGTGCCGGTGAGACTTAATGCAGTGCAGCCTTGTCTCCACATGGCCTCTGGAAGCTGATAACAGGGTTGCATGATCATTAAGTAGTGCCGGTGAGACTTAATGTAGTGCAGTGTTGAGGAATTCCACATGCCACTGGGAGCTGATAATAGGGTTGCATGATCATTAAGTCGTGCCGGTGAGACTTAATGCAGTGCAGCCTTGTCTCCACATGACCTCTGGAAGCTGATAATAGGGTTGCATGATCATTAAGTAGTGCCGGTGAGACTTAATGCAGTGCAACCATGTCTCCACATGGCCTCTGGAAGCTGATAATAGGGTTGCATGATCATTAAGTTGTGCTGGTGAGACTTAATGCAGTGCAGCCTTGTCTCCACATGACCTCTGGAAGCCGATAATAGGGTTGCATGATCATTAAGTCGTGCCGGTGAGACTCAATGCAATGCAGCCCTGTCTCCACATGCCTCTGGAAGCTGATAATAGGGTTGCATGATCATTAAGTCGTGCCGGTGAGACTCAATGCAGTGCAGCCTTGTCTGCACATGGCCTCTGGGAGCTGATAATAGGGTTGCATGACCATTAAGTTGTGCTGGTGAGACTTAATGCAGTGCAGCCTTGTCTCCACATAGCCGCTGGAAGCTGATAATAGGGTTGAATGATCATTAAGTCGTGCCGGTGAGACTTAATGCAGTGCAGCCTTGTCTCCACATGCCTCTGGGAGCTGATAATAGGGTTGCATGATCATTAAGTTGTGCCGGTGATACTTAATGCAGTGCAGCCTTGTCTCCACATGGCCTCTGGAAGCTAATAATAGGGTTGCATGATCATTAAGTCGTGCCAGTGGGACTTAATGCAGTGCAGCCTTGTCGCCACATCCCTTTGGAAGCTGATAATAGGGTTGCATGATCATTAAGTGGTGCCGGTGAGACTTAATGTAGTGCAGTGTTGAGGAATTCGACATGCCTCTGGGAGCTGATAATAGGGTTGCATGATCATTAAGTCGTGCCGGTGAGACTTAATGCAGTGCAGCCTTGTCTCCACATGACCTCTGGAAGCTGATAATAGGGTTGCATGATCATTAAGTGGTGCCTGTGAGACTTAATGCAGTGCAACCATGTCTCCACATGGCCTCTGGAAGCTGATAATTGGGTTGCATGATCATTAATTCGTGACAGTGAGACTTAATGCAGTGCAGCCTTGTCTGCACATGGCCTCTCGGAGCTGATAATAGGGTTGCATGACCATTAAGTGGTGCCAGTGAGACTTAATGCAGTGCAGCCTTGTCTCCACATGGCCTCTGGAAGCTGATAATAGGGTTGCATGATCATTAAGTGGTGCCGGTGAGACTTAATGCATTGCAACCATGTCTCCACATGGTCTCTGGAAGCTGATAATAGGGTTGCATGATCATTAAGTCGTGCCAGTGAGACTTAATGTAGTGCAGTGTTGAGGAATTCCACATGCCTCTGGGAGCTGATTATAGGGTTGCATGATCATTAAGTTGTGCTGGTGAGACTTAATGCAGTGCAGCCTTGTCGCCACATGCCTCTGGAAGCTGATAATAGGGTTGCATGATCATTAAGTCGTGCCGGTGAGACTTAATGCAGTGCAGCCTTGTCGTCACATCCCTTTGGAAACTGATAAGAGGGTTGCATGATAATTAAGTGGTGCCGGTGAGACTTAATGCACTGCAGCCTTGTCTCCACATGGCCTCTGGAAGCAGATGATAGTGTTGCATGATCAGTAAGTCATGCCGGTGAGACTTAATGCAGTGCAGCCTTGTCTCACATGCCTCTGGGAGCTGATAATAGGGTTGCATGATCATTAAGTTGTGCCAATGACACTTAATGCAGTGCAGCCTTGTATCCACATGGCCTCTGGAAGCTGATAATAGGGTTGCATGATCATTAAGTCATGCCGGTGAGACTTAATACAGTGCAGCCTTGTCTCCACATGCCTCTGGAAGCTGATAATAGGGTCGCATGATCACTAAGTTGTGCCGGTGAGACTTAATGCAGTGCAGCCTTGTCGCCACATCCCTTTGGAAGCTGATAATAGGGTTGCATGATCATTAAGTCGTGCCGGTGAGACTTAATGCAGTACAGCCTTGTCTCCACATGCCTTTTGGAGCTGATAATAGGGTTGTATGATCATTAAGTAATGCCAGTGAGACTTAATGCAGTGCAGTCTTGTTTCCACATGGCCTCTGAAAGCTGATAATAGGGTTGCATGATCATTAAGTGGTGCCGGTGAGACTTAATGCAGTGCAGCCTTGTCTCCACATGGCCTCTGGGAGCTGATAATAGGGTTGCATGATCATTAAGTTGTGCCGGTGATACTTAATTCAGTGTAGCCTTGTCACCACATGGCCTCTGGAAGCTGATAATAGGGTTGCATGATCATTAAGTCGTGCCGGTGAGACTTGATGCAGTGCAGCCTTGTCTCCACATGCCCCTTGGAGCTGATAGTAAGGTTATATGATCATTAAGTCGTGCCGGTGAGTCTTAATGCAGTGCAGCCTTGTCTCCACATGGCCTCTGGAAGCTGATAATAGGGTTTCATGATCATTAAGTCGTGCCAGGGAGACGTAATGCAGTGCAGCCTTGTCGACACATCCCTTTGGAAGCTGATAATAGGGTTGCATGATCATTAAGTGGTGCCGGTGAGACTTAATGTAGTGCAGTGTTGAGGAATTCCACATGCCTCTGGGAGCTGATAATAGGGTTGCATGATCATTAAGTCGTGCTGGTGAGACTTAATGCAATGCAGCCTTGTCTCCACATGCCTCTGGAAGCTGATAATAGGGTTGTATGATCATTAAGTCGTGCCGGTGAGACTTAATGCAGTGCAGCCTTGTCTCCACATGGCCTCTGGAAGCTGATAATAGGGTTGCATGATCATTAAGTCGTGCAGGTGAGACTTAATGCAGTGCAGCCTTGTCTCCACATGCCTCTAGAATCCGATAATAGGGTTGCATGATGTTTAAGTCGTGCCGGTGAGACTTAATGCAGTGCAGCCTTGTCTCCACATGGCCTCTGGAAGCTGATAATAGGGTTGCATGATCATTAAGTCGTGCCGGTGAGAATTAATGCAGTGCAGCCTTGTCTGCACATGGCCTCTTGGAGCTGATAATAGGGTTGCATGTTCATTAAGTTGTGCTTGTGGGAATTAACGCAGTGCAGCCTTGTCTCCACATGGCCTCTGGAAACTGATAATAGGGTTGCATGATCATTAAGTCTTGCCGGTGAGACTTAATGCAGTGCAGCCTTGTCTCCACATGCCTCTGGGAACTGATAATAGGGTTGCATGATCATTAAGTCGTTCTGGTGACACTTAATGCAGTGCAGCCTTGTCTCCACATGCCACTGGAAGCTGATAATAGGGTTGCATGATCATTAAGTCGTGCGGGTGAGACTTAATGCAGTGCAGCCTTGTCTCCACATGGCCTCTGGAAGCTGATGATAGGGTTGCATGATCAGTAAGTCATGCTGCTGAGACTTAATGCAGTGCAGCCTTGTCTCCACATGCCTCTGGGAGCTGATAATAGGGTTACATGATCATTAAGTTGTGCCGGTGATACTTAATGCAGTGCAGCCTTGTCTCCACATGGCCTCTGGAAACTGATAATAGGGTTGCATGATCATTAAGTCGTGCCGGTGAGACTTAAAGCAGTGCAGCCTTGTCTACACATGCCCCTGGAAGCTGATAATAGGGTTGCATGATCATTAAGTCGTGCCAGTGAGACTTAATACAGTGCAGCCATGTCTCCATATGCCTCTGGAAGCTGATAATAGGGTTGCATGATCACTAAGTAGTGCCGGTGAGACTTAATGCAGTGCAGCCTTGTCGCCACATCCCTTTGGAAGCTGATAATAGGGTTGCATGATCATTAAGTCGTGCCGGTGAGACTTAATGCAGTACAGCCTTGTCTCCACATGCCTTTTGGAGCTGATAATAGGGTTGTATGATCATTAAGTAATGCCGGTGAGACTTAATGCAGTGCAGCCTTGTTTCCACATGGCCTCTGAAAGCTGATAATAGGGTTGCATGATCATTAAGTCGTGCCGGTGAGACTTAATGCAGTGCAGCCTTGTCTCCACATGGCCTCTGGGAGCTGATAATAGGGTTGCATGATCATTAAGTGGTGCCAGTGATACTTAATTCAGTGTAGCCTTGTCACCACATGGTCTCTGGAAGCTGATAATAGGGTTGGATGATCATTAAGTCGTGCCGGTGAGACTTGATGCAGTGCAGCCTTGTCTCCACATGCCTCTAGAATTTGATAATAGGGTTGTATGATCATTAAGTCGTGCCGGTGAGTCTTAATGCAGTGCAGCCTTGTCTCCACATGGCCTCTGGAAGCTGATAATAGGGTTTCATGATCATTAAGTCGTGCCAGGGAGACGTAATGCAGTGCAGCCTTGTCGACACATCCCTTTGGAAGCTGATAATAGGGTTGCATGATCATTAAATGGTGCCGGTGAGACTTAATGTAGTGCAGTGTTGAGGAATTCCACATGCCTCTGGGAGCTGATAATAGGGTTGCATGATCATTAAGTCGTGCTGGTGAGACTTAATGCAATGCAGCCTTGTCTCCACATGCCTCTGGAAGCTGATAATAGGGTTGCATGATCATTAAGTCGTGCCGGTAAGACTTAATGCAGTGCAGCCTTGTCTGCACATGGCCTCTGGGAGCTGATAATAGGGTTGCATGACCATTAAGTGGTGCCGGTGAGACTTAATGCAGTGCAGCCTTGTCTCCACATGGCCTCTGGAAGCTGATAACAGGGTTGCATGATCATTAAGTGGTGCCGGTGAGACTTAATGCAGTGCAGCCTTGTCTCCACATGGCCTCTGGAAGCTGATAATATGGTTGCATGATCATTAAGTCGTGCCGGTGAGACTTGATGAAGTGCAGCCTTGTCTCCACATGCCCCTTGGAGCTGATAATAAGGTTGTATGATCATTAAGTCGTGCCGGTGAATCTTAATGCAGTGCAGCCTTGTCTCCAAATGTCCTCTGGAAGCTGATAATAGGGTTGCATGATCACTAAGTCGTGCCAGGGAGACTTAATGCAGCGCAGACTTGTCGACACATCCCTTTGGAAGCTGATAATAGGGTTGCATGATCATTAAGTGGTGCCGGTGAGACTTAATGTAGTGCAGTGTTGAGGAATTCCACATGCCACTGGGAGCTGATAATAGGGTTGCATGATCATTAAGTCGTGCCGGTGAGACTTAATGCAGTGCAGCCTTGTCTCCACATGACCTCTGGAAGCTGATAATAGGGTTGCATGATCATTAAGTAGTGCCGGTGAGACTTAATGCAGTGCAACCATGTCTCCACATGGCCTCTGGAAGCTGATAATAGGGTTGCATGATCATTAAGTTGTGCTGGTGAGACTTAATGCAGTGCAGCCTTGTCTCCACATGACCTCTGGAAGCTGATAATAGGGTTGCATGATCATTAAGTCGTGCCGGTGAGACTCAATGCAGTGCAGCCTTGTCTCCACATAGCCTCTGGAAGCTGATAATAGGGTTGCATGATCATTAAGTCGTGCCGGTGAGACTCAATGCAATGCAGCCCTGTCTCCACATGCCTCTGGAAGCTGATAATAGGGTTGCATGATCATTAAGTCGTGCCGGTGAGACTCAATGCAGTGCAGCCTTGTCTGCACATGGCCTCTGGGAGCTGATAATAGGGTTGCATGACCATTAAGTTGTGCTGGTGAGACTTAATGCAGTGCAGCCTTGTCTCCACATAGCCTCTGGAAGCTGATAATAGGGTTGCATGATCATTAAGTCGTGCCGGTGAGACTTAAAGCAGTGCAGCCTTGTCTACACATGCCCCTGGAAGCTGATAATAGGGTTGCATGATCATTAAGTCGTGCCAGTGAGACTTAATACAGTGCAGCCATGTCTCCATATGCCTCTGGAAGCTGATAATAGGGTTGCATGATCACTAAGTAGTGCCGGTGAGACTTAATGCAGTGCAGCCTTGTCGCCACATCCCTTTGGAAGCTGATAATAGGGTTGCATGATCATTAAGTCGTGCCGGTGAGACTTAATGCAGTACAGCCTTGTCTCCACATGCCTTTTGGAGCTGATAATAGGGTTGTATGATCATTAAGTAATGCCGGTGAGACTTAATGCAGTGCAGCCTTGTTTCCACATGGCCTCTGAAAGCTGATAATAGGGTTGCATGATCATTAAGTCGTGCCGGTGAGACTTAATGCAGTGCAGCCTTGTCTCCACATGGCCTCTGGGAGCTGATAATAGGGTTGCATGATCATTAAGTGGTGCCAGTGATACTTAATTCAGTGTAGCCTTGTCACCACATGGCCTCTGGAAGCTGATAATAGGGTTGGATGATCATTAAGTCGTGCCGGTGAGACTTGATGCAGTGCAGCCTTGTCTCCACATGCCTCTAGAATTTGATAATAGGGTTGTATGATCATTAAGTCGTGCCGGTGAGTCTTAATGCAGTGCAGCCTTGTCTCCACATGGCCTCTGGAAGCTGATAATAGGGTTTCATGATCATTAAGTCGTGCCAGGGAGAAGTAATGCAGTGCAGCCTTGTCGACACATCCCTTTGGAAGCTGATAATAGGGTTGCATGATCATTAAATGGTGCCGGTGAGACTTAATGTAGTGCAGTGTTGAGGAATTCCACATGCCTCTGGGAGCTGATAATAGGGTTGCATGATCATTAAGTCGTGCTGGTGAGACTTAATGCAATGCAGCCTTGTCTCCACATGCCTCTGGAAGCTGATAATAGGGTTGCATGATCATTAAGTCGTGCCGGTAAGACTTAATGCAGTGCAGCCTTGTCTGCACATGGCCTCTGGGAGCTGATAATAGGGTTGCATGACCATTAAGTGGTGCCGGTGAGACTTAATGCAGTGCAGCCTTGTCTCCACATGGCCTCTGGAAGCTGATAACAGGGTTGCATGATCATTAAGTGGTGCCGGTGAGACTTAATGCAGTGCAGCCTTGTCTCCACATGGCCTCTGGAAGCTGATAATAGGGTTGCATGATCATTAAGTCGTGCCGGTGAGACTTGATGAAGTGCAGCCTTGTCTCCACATGCCCCTTGGAGCTGATAATAAGGTTGTATGATCATTAAGTCGTGCCGGTGAATCTTAATGCAGTGCAGCCTTGTCTCCAAATGTCCTCTGGAAGCTGATAATAGGGTTGCATGATCACTAAGTCGTGCCAGGGAGACTTAATGCAGCGCAGACTTGTTGACACATCCCTTTGGAAGCTGATAATAGGGTTGCATGATCATTAAGTGGTGCCGGTGAGACTTAATGTAGTGCAGTGTTGAGGAATTCCACATGCCACTGGGAGCTGATAATAGGGTTGCATGATCATTAAGTCGTGCCGGTGAGACTTAATGCAGTGCAGCCTTGTCTCCACATGACCTCTGGAAGCTGATAATAGGGTTGCATGATCATTAAGTAGTGCCGGTGAGACTTAATGCAGTGCAACCATGTCTCCACATGGCCTCTGGAAGCTGATAATAGGGTTGCATGATCATTAAGTTGTGCTGGTGAGACTTAATGCAGTGCAGCCTTGTCTCCACATGACCTCTGGAAGCTGATAATAGGGTTGCATGATCATTAAGTCGTGCCGGTGAGACTCAATGCAATGCAGCCCTGTCTCCACATGCCTCTGGAAGCTGATAATAGGGTTGCATGATCATTAAGTCGTGCCGGTGAGACTCAATGCAGTGCAGCCTTGTCTGCACATGGCCTCTGGGAGCTGATAATAGGGTTGCATGACCATTAAGTTGTGCTGGTGAGACTTAATGCAGTGCAGCCTTGTCTCCACATAGCCTCTGGAAGCTGATAATAGGGTTGCATGATCATTAAGTCGTGCCGGTGAGACTTAATGCAGTGCAGCCTTGTCTCCACATGCCTCTGGGAGCTGATAATAGGGTTGCATGATCATTAAGTTGTGCCGGTGATACTTAATGCAGTGCAGCCTTGTCTCCACATGGCCTCTGGAAGCTAATAATAGGGTTGCATGATCATTAAGTCGTGCCAGTGGGACTTAATGTAGTGCAGTGTTGAGGAATTCGACATGCCTCTGGGAGCTGATAATAGGGTTGCATGATCATTAAGTCGTGCCGGTGAGACTTAATGCAGTGCAGCCTTGTCTCCACATGACCTCTGGAAGCTGATAATAGGGTTGCATGATCATTAAGTGGTGCCTGTGAGACTTAATGCAGTGCAACCATGTCTCCACATGGCCTCTGGAAGCTGATAATAGGGTTGCATGATCATTAATTCGTGACAGTGAGACTTAATGCAGTGCATCCTTGTCGCCACATCCCTTTGGAAGCTGATACTAGGGTTGCATGATCATTAAGTGGTGCCGGTGAGACTTAATGTAGTGCAGTGTTGAGGAATTTCACATGCCTCTGGGAGCTGATAATAGGGTTGCATGATCATTACATCGTGCCGGTGAGACTTAATGCAGTGCATCATTGTCGCCACATCCCTTTGGAAGCTGATAATAGGGTTGCATGACCATTAAGTTGTGCTGGTGAGACTTAATGCAGTGCAGCCTTGTCTCCACATGGCCTCTGGAAGCTGATAATAGGGTTGCATGATCATTAAGTCGTGCCGGTGAGACTTAATGCAATGCAGCCTTGTCTCCACATGCCTCTGGAAGCTGATAATAGGGTTGCATGATCATTAAGTCGTGCCGGTGAGACTTAATGCAGTGCAGCCTTGTCTGCACATGGCCTCTCGGAGCTGATAATAGGGTTGCATGACCATTAAGTGGTGCCAGTGAGACTTAATGCAGTGCAGCCTTGTCTCCACATGGCCTCTGGAAGCTGATAATAGGGTTGCATGATCATTAAGTGGTGCCGGTGAGACTTAATGCATTGCAACCATGTCTCCACATGGTCTCTGGAAGCTGATAATAGGGTTGCATGATCATTAAGTCGTGCCAGTGAGACTTAATGTAGTGCAGTGTTGAGGAATTCCACATGCCTCTGGGAGCTGATTATAGGGTTGCATGATCATTAAGTTGTGCTGGTGAGACTTAATGCAGTGCAGCCTTGTCGCCACATGCCTCTGGAAGCTGATAATAGGGTTGCATGATCATTAAGTCGTGCCAGTGAGACTTAATGCAGTGCAGCCTTGTCTCCACATGCCTCTGGAAGCTGATAATAGGGTTGCATGATCATTAAGTTGTGCCGGTCAGACTTAATGCAGTGCAACCTTGTCTCCACATGCCTCTAGAATCTGATAATAGGGTTGCATGATCATTAAGTCGTGCCGGTAAGACTTAATGCAGTGCAGCCTTGTCTCCACATGGCCTCTGGAAGCAGATTATAGGGTTGCATGATCAGTAAGTCGTGCCAGTGAGACTTAATGCAGTGCAGCCTTGTCGCCACATCCCTTTGGAAGCTGATAATAGGGTTGCATGATCATTAAGTGGTGCCGGTGAGACTTAATGTAGTGCAGTGTTGAGGAATTCGACATGCCTCTAGGAGCTGATAATAGGGTTGCATGATCATTAAGTCGTGCCGGTGAGACTTAATGCAGTGCAGCCTTGTCTCCACATGACCTCTGGAATGCTGATAATAGGGTTGCATGATCACTAAGTGGTGCCTGTGAGACTTAATGCAGTGCAACCATGTCTCCACATGGCCTCTGGAAGCTGATAATAGGGTTGCATGATCATTAAGTCATGACAGTGAGACTTAATGCAGTGCATCCTTGTCGCCACATCCCTTTGGAAGCTGATACTAGGGTTGCATGATCATTAAGTGGTGCCGGTGAGACTTAATGTAGTGCAGTGTTGAGGAATTTCACATGCCTCTGGGAGCTGATAATAGGGTTGCATGATCATTACGTCGTGCTGGTGAGACTTAATGCAGTGCAGCCTTGTCTCCACCTGGCCTCTGGAAGCTGATAATAGGGTTGCATGATCATTAAGTCGTGCCGGTGAGACTTAATGCAATGCAGCCTTGTCTCCACATGCCTCTGGAAGCTGATAATAGGGTTGCATGATCATTAAGTCGTGCCGGTGAGACTTAATGCAGTGCAGCCTTGTCTGCACATGGCCTCTCGGAGCTGATAATAGGGTTGCATGACCATTAAGTGGTGCCGGTGAGACTTAATGCAGTGCAGCCTTGTCTCCACATGGCCTCTGGAAGCTGATAATAGGGTTGCATGATCATTAAGTCGTGCCAGTGAGACTTAATGTAGTGCAGTGTTGAGGAATTCCACATGCCTCTGGGAGATGATTATAGGGTTGCATGATCATTAAGTTGTGCTGGTGAGACTTAATGCAGTGCAGCCTTGTCTCCACATGCCTCTGGAAGCTGATAATAGGGTTGCATGACCATTAAGTCGTGCCGGTGAGACTTAATGCAGTGCAGCCTTGTCGCCACATCCCTTTGGAAACTGATAAGAGGGTTGCATGATAATTAAGTGGTGCCGGTGAGACTTAATGTAGTGCAGTGTTGAGGAATTCCACATGCCTCTGGGAGCTGATAATAGGGTTGCATTATCATTAAGCCGTGCTGGTGAGACTTAATGCAGTGCAGCCTTGTCTCCACATGCCTCTGGAAGCTGATAATAGGGTTGCATGATCATTAAGTTGTGCCGGTCAGACTTAATGCAGTGCAACCTTGTCTCCCCATGCCTCTAGAATCTGATAATAGGGTTGCATGATCAGTAAGTCGTGCCGGTAAGACTTAATGCAGTGCAGCCTTGTCTCCACATGGCCTCTGGAAGCAGATGATAGTGTTGCATGATCAGTAAGTCATGCCGGTGAGACTTAATACAGTGCAGCCTTGTCTCCACATGCCTCTGGAAGCTGATAATAGGGTTGCATGATCATTAAGTTGTGCCAATGACACTTAATGCAGTGCAGCCTTGTATCCACATGGCCTCTGGAAGCTGATAATAGGGTTGCATGATCATTAAGTCATGCCGGTGAGACTTAATACAGTGCAGCCTTGTCTCCACATGCCTCTGGAAGCTGATAATAGGGTTGTATGATCACTAAGTTGTGCCGGTGAGACTTAATGCAGTGCAGCCTTGTCGCCACATCCCTTTGGAAGCTGATAATAGGGTTGCATGATCATTAAGTCGTGCCGGTGAGACTTAATGCAGTACAGCCTTGTCTCCACATGCCTTTTGGAGCTGATAATAGGGTTGTATGATCATTAAGTAATGCCAGTGAGACTTAATGCAGTGCAGTCTTGTTTCCACATGGCCTCTGAAAGCTGATAATAGGGTTGCATGATCATTAAGTGGTGCCGGTGAGACTTAATGCAGTGCAGCCTTGTCTCCACATGGCCTCTGGGAGCTGATAATAGGGTTGCATGATCATTAAGTTGTGCCGGTGATACTTAATTCAGTGTAGCCTTGTCACCACATGGCCTCTGGAAGCTGATAATAGGGTTGCATGATCATTAAGTCGTGCCGGTGAGACTTGATGCAGTGCAGCCTTGTCTCCACATGCCCCTTGGAGCTGATAGTAAGGTTATATGATCATTAAGTCGTGCCGGTGAGTCTTAATGCAGTGCAGCCTTGTCTCCACATGGCCTCTGGAAGCTGATAATAGGGTTGCATGATCACTAAGTTGTGCCGGTGAGACTTAATGCAGTGCAGCCTTGTCGCCACATCCCTTTGGAAGCTGATAATAGGGTTGCATGATCATTAAGTCGTGCCGGTGAGACTTAATGCAGTACAGCCTTGTCTCCACATGCCTTTTGGAGCTGATAATAGGGTTGTATGATCATTAAGTAATGCCAGTGAGACTTAATGCAGTGCAGTCTTGTTTCCACATGGCCTCTGAAAGCTGATAATAGGGTTGCATGATCATTAAGTCATGCCGGTGAGACTTAATACAGTGCAGCCTTGTCTCCACATGCCTCTGGAAGCTGATAATAGGGTTGCATGATCACTAAGTTGTGCCGGTGAGACTTAATGCAGTGCAGCCTTGTCGCCACATCCCTTTGGAAGCTGATAATAGGGTTGCATGATCATTAAGTCGTGCCAGTGAGACTTAATGCAGTGCAGCCTTGTCTCCACATGGCCTCTGGGAGCTGATAATAGGGTTGCATGATCATTAAGTGGTGCCAGTGATACTTAATTCAGTGTAGCCTTGTCACCACATGGCCTCTGGAAGCTGATAATAGGGTTGGATGATCATTAAGTCGTGCCGGTGAGACTTGATGCAGTGCAGCCTTGTCTCCACATGCCTCTAGAATTTGATAATAGGGTTGTATGATCATTAAGTCGTGCCGGTGAGTCTTAATGCAGTGCAGCCTTGTCTCCACATGGCCTCTGGAAGCTGATAATAGGGTTTCATGATCATTAAGTCGTGCCAGGGAGAAGTAATGCAGTGCAGCCTTGTCGACACATCCCTTTGGAAGCTGATAATAGGGTTGCATGATCATTAAATGGTGCCGGTGAGACTTAATGTAGTGCAGTGTTGAGGAATTCCACATGCCTCTGGGAGCTGATAATAGGGTTGCATGATCATTAAGTCGTGCTGGTGAGACTTAATGCAATGCAGCCTTGTCTCCACATGCCTCTGGAAGCTGATAATAGGGTTGCATGATCATTAAGTCGTGCCGGTAAGACTTAATGCAGTGCAGCCTTGTCTGCACATGGCCTCTGGGAGCTGATAATAGGGTTGCATGACCATTAAGTGGTGCCGGTGAGACTTAATGCAGTGCAGCCTTGTCTCCACATGGCCTCTGGAAGCTGATAACAGGGTTGCATGATCATTAAGTGGTGCCGGTGAGACTTAATGCAGTGCAGCCTTGTCTCCACATGGCCTCTGGAAGCTGATAATAGGGTTGCATGATCATTAAGTCGTGCCGGTGAGACTTGATGAAGTGCAGCCTTGTCTCCACATGCCCCTTGGAGCTGATAATAAGGTTGTATGATCATTAAGTCGTGCCGGTGAATCTTAATGCAGTGCAGCCTTGTCTCCAAATGTCCTCTGGAAGCTGATAATAGGGTTGCATGATCACTAAGTCGTGCCAGGGAGACTTAATGCAGCGCAGACTTGTTGACACATCCCTTTGGAAGCTGATAATAGGGTTGCATGATCATTAAGTGGTGCCGGTGAGACTTAATGTAGTGCAGTGTTGAGGAATTCCACATGCCACTGGGAGCTGATAATAGGGTTGCATGATCATTAAGTCGTGCCGGTGAGACTTAATGCAGTGCAGCCTTGTCTCCACATGACCTCTGGAAGCTGATAATAGGGTTGCATGATCATTAAGTAGTGCCGGTGAGACTTAATGCAGTGCAACCATGTCTCCACATGGCCTCTGGAAGCTGATAATAGGGTTGCATGATCATTAAGTTGTGCTGGTGAGACTTAATGCAGTGCAGCCTTGTCTCCACATGACCTCTGGAAGCTGATAATAGGGTTGCATGATCATTAAGTCGTGCCGGTGAGACTCAATGCAATGCAGCCCTGTCTCCACATGCCTCTGGAAGCTGATAATAGGGTTGCATGATCATTAAGTCGTGCCGGTGAGACTCAATGCAGTGCAGCCTTGTCTGCACATGGCCTCTGGGAGCTGATAATAGGGTTGCATGACCATTAAGTTGTGCTGGTGAGACTTAATGCAGTGCAGCCTTGTCTCCACATAGCCTCTGGAAGCTGATAATAGGGTTGCATGATCATTAAGTCGTGCCGGTGAGACTTAATGCAGTGCAGCCTTGTCTCCACATGCCTCTGGGAGCTGATAATAGGGTTGCATGATCATTAAGTTGTGCCGGTGATACTTAATGCAGTGCAGCCTTGTCTCCACATGGCCTCTGGAAGCTAATAATAGGGTTGCATGATCATTAAGTCGTGCCAGTGGGACTTAATGTAGTGCAGTGTTGAGGAATTCGACATGCCTCTGGGAGCTGATAATAGGGTTGCATGATCATTAAGTCGTGCCGGTGAGACTTAATGCAGTGCAGCCTTGTCTCCACATGACCTCTGGAAGCTGATAATAGGGTTGCATGATCATTAAGTGGTGCCTGTGAGACTTAATGCAGTGCAACCATGTCTCCACATGGCCTCTGGAAGCTGATAATAGGGTTGCATGATCATTAATTCGTGACAGTGAGACTTAATGCAGTGCATCCTTGTCGCCACATCCCTTTGGAAGCTGATACTAGGGTTGCATGATCATTAAGTGGTGCCGGTGAGACTTAATGTAGTGCAGTGTTGAGGAATTTCACATGCCTCTGGGAGCTGATAATAGGGTTGCATGATCATTACATCGTGCCGGTGAGACTTAATGCAGTGCATCATTGTCGCCACATCCCTTTGGAAGCTGATAATAGGGTTGCATGACCATTAAGTTGTGCTGGTGAGACTTAATGCAGTGCAGCCTTGTCTCCACATGGCCTCTGGAAGCTGATAATAGGGTTGCATGATCATTAAGTCGTGCCGGTGAGACTTAATGCAATGCAGCCTTGTCTCCACATGCCTCTGGAAGCTGATAATAGGGTTGCATGATCATTAAGTCGTGCCGGTGAGACTTAATGCAGTGCAGCCTTGTCTGCACATGGCCTCTCGGAGCTGATAATAGGGTTGCATGACCATTAAGTGGTGCCAGTGAGACTTAATGCAGTGCAGCCTTGTCTCCACATGGCCTCTGGAAGCTGATAATAGGGTTGCATGATCATTAAGTGGTGCCGGTGAGACTTAATGCATTGCAACCATGTCTCCACATGGTCTCTGGAAGCTGATAATAGGGTTGCATGATCATTAAGTCGTGCCAGTGAGACTTAATGTAGTGCAGTGTTGAGGAATTCCACATGCCTCTGGGAGCTGATTATAGGGTTGCATGATCATTAAGTTGTGCTGGTGAGACTTAATGCAGTGCAGCCTTGTCGCCACATGCCTCTGGAAGCTGATAATAGGGTTGCATGATCATTAAGTCGTGCCAGTGAGACTTAATGCAGTGCAGCCTTGTCTCCACATGCCTCTGGAAGCTGATAATAGGGTTGCATGATCATTAAGTTGTGCCGGTCAGACTTAATGCAGTGCAACCTTGTCTCCACATGCCTCTAGAATCTGATAATAGGGTTGCATGATCATTAAGTCGTGCCGGTAAGACTTAATGCAGTGCAGCCTTGTCTCCACATGGCCTCTGGAAGCAGATTATAGGGTTGCATGATCAGTAAGTCGTGCCAGTGAGACTTAATGCAGTGCAGCCTTGTCGCCACATCCCTTTGGAAGCTGATAATAGGGTTGCATGATCATTAAGTGGTGCCGGTGAGACTTAATGTAGTGCAGTGTTGAGGAATTCGACATGCCTCTAGGAGCTGATAATAGGGTTGCATGATCATTAAGTCGTGCCGGTGAGACTTAATGCAGTGCAGCCTTGTCTCCACATGACCTCTGGAATGCTGATAATAGGGTTGCATGATCACTAAGTGGTGCCTGTGAGACTTAATGCAGTGCAACCATGTCTCCACATGGCCTCTGGAAGCTGATAATAGGGTTGCATGATCATTAAGTCATGACAGTGAGACTTAATGCAGTGCATCCTTGTCGCCACATCCCTTTGGAAGCTGATACTAGGGTTGCATGATCATTAAGTGGTGCCGGTGAGACTTAATGTAGTGCAGTGTTGAGGAATTTCACATGCCTCTGGGAGCTGATAATAGGGTTGCATGATCATTACGTCGTGCTGGTGAGACTTAATGCAGTGCAGCCTTGTCTCCACCTGGCCTCTGGAAGCTGATAATAGGGTTGCATGATCATTAAGTCGTGCCGGTGAGACTTAATGCAATGCAGCCTTGTCTCCACATGCCTCTGGAAGCTGATAATAGGGTTGCATGATCATTAAGTCGTGCCGGTGAGACTTAATGCAGTGCAGCCTTGTCTGCACATGGCCTCTCGGAGCTGATAATAGGGTTGCATGACCATTAAGTGGTGCCGGTGAGACTTAATGCAGTGCAGCCTTGTCTCCACATGGCCTCTGGAAGCTGATAATAGGGTTGCATGATCATTAAGTCGTGCCAGTGAGACTTAATGTAGTGCAGTGTTGAGGAATTCCACATGCCTCTGGGAGATGATTATAGGGTTGCATGATCATTAAGTTGTGCTGGTGAGACTTAATGCAGTGCAGCCTTGTCTCCACATGCCTCTGGAAGCTGATAATAGGGTTGCATGACCATTAAGTCGTGCCGGTGAGACTTAATGCAGTGCAGCCTTGTCGCCACATCCCTTTGGAAACTGATAAGAGGGTTGCATGATAATTAAGTGGTGCCGGTGAGACTTAATGTAGTGCAGTGTTGAGGAATTCCACATGCCTCTGGGAGCTGATAATAGGGTTGCATTATCATTAAGCCGTGCTGGTGAGACTTAATGCAGTGCAGCCTTGTCTCCACATGCCTCTGGAAGCTGATAATAGGGTTGCATGATCATTAAGTTGTGCCGGTCAGACTTAATGCAGTGCAACCTTGTCTCCCCATGCCTCTAGAATCTGATAATAGGGTTGCATGATCAGTAAGTCGTGCCGGTAAGACTTAATGCAGTGCAGCCTTGTCTCCACATGGCCTCTGGAAGCAGATGATAGTGTTGCATGATCAGTAAGTCATGCCGGTGAGACTTAATACAGTGCAGCCTTGTCTCCACATGCCTCTGGAAGCTGATAATAGGGTTGCATGATCATTAAGTTGTGCCAATGACACTTAATGCAGTGCAGCCTTGTATCCACATGGCCTCTGGAAGCTGATAATAGGGTTGCATGATCATTAAGTCATGCCGGTGAGACTTAATACAGTGCAGCCTTGTCTCCACATGCCTCTGGAAGCTGATAATAGGGTTGCATGATCACTAAGTTGTGCCGGTGAGACTTAATGCAGTGCAGCCTTGTCGCCACATCCCTTTGGAAGCTGATAATAGGGTTGCATGATCATTAAGTCGTGCCGGTGAGACTTAATGCAGTACAGCCTTGTCTCCACATGCCTTTTGGAGCTGATAATAGGGTTGTATGATCATTAAGTAATGCCAGTGAGACTTAATGCAGTGCAGTCTTGTTTCCACATGGCCTCTGAAAGCTGATAATAGGGTTGCATGATCATTAAGTGGTGCCGGTGAGACTTAATGCAGTGCAGCCTTGTCTCCACATGGCCTCTGGGAGCTGATAATAGGGTTGCATGATCATTAAGTTGTGCCGGTGATACTTAATTCAGTGTAGCCTTGTCACCACATGGCCTCTGGAAGCTGATAATAGGGTTGCATGATCATTAAGTCGTGCCGGTGAGACTTGATGCAGTGCAGCCTTGTCTCCACATGCCCCTTGGAGCTGATAGTAAGGTTATATGATCATTAAGTCGTGCCGGTGAGTCTTAATGCAGTGCAGCCTTGTCTCCACATGGCCTCTGGAAGCTGATAATAGGGTTGCATGATCACTAAGTTGTGCCGGTGAGACTTAATGCAGTGCAGCCTTGTCGCCACATCCCTTTGGAAGCTGATAATAGGGTTGCATGATCATTAAGTCGTGCCGGTGAGACTTAATGCAGTACAGCCTTGTCTCCACATGCCTTTTGGAGCTGATAATAGGGTTGTATGATCATTAAGTAATGCCAGTGAGACTTAATGCAGTGCAGTCTTGTTTCCACATGGCCTCTGAAAGCTGATAATAGGGTTGCATGATCATTAAGTCATGCCGGTGAGACTTAATACAGTGCAGCCTTGTCTCCACATGCCTCTGGAAGCTGATAATAGGGTTGCATGATCACTAAGTTGTGCCGGTGAGACTTAATGCAGTGCAGCCTTGTCGCCACATCCCTTTGGAAGCTGATAATAGGGTTGCATGATCATTAAGTCGTGCCAGTGAGACTTAATGCAGTACAGCCTTGTCTCCACATGCCTTTTGGAGCTGATAATAGGGTTGTATGATCATTAAGTAATGCCAGTGAGACTTAATGCAGTGCAGTCTTGTTTCCACATGGCCTCTGAAAGCTGATAATAGGGTTGCATGATCATTAAGTCATGCCGGTGAGACTTAATGCAGTGCAGCCTTGTCTCCACATGCCTTTTGGAGCTGATAATAGGGTTGTATGATCATTAAGTAATGCCAGTGAGACTTAATGCAGTGCAGCCTTGTCGCCACATCCCTTTGGAAGCTGATAATAGGGTTGCATGATCATTAAGTCGTGCCGGTGAGACTTAATGCAGTACAGCCTTGTCTCCACATGCCTTTTGGAGCTGATAATAGGGTTGTATGATCATTAAGTAATGCCAGTGAGACTTAATGCAGTGCAGTCTTGTTTCCACATGGCCTCTGAAAGCTGATAATAGGGTTGCATGATCATTAAGTCATGCCGGTGAGACTTAATACAGTGCAGCCTTGTCTCCACATGCCTCTGGAAGCTGATAATAGGGTTGCATGATCACTAAGTTGTGCCGGTGAGACTTAATGCAGTGCAGTCTTGTTTCCACATGGCCTCTGAAAGCTGATAATAGGGTTGCATGATCATTAAGTGGTGCCGGTGAGACTTAATGCAGTGCAGCCTTGTCTCCACATGGCCTCTGGGAGCTGATAATAGGGTTGCATGATCATTAAGTTGTGCCGGTGATACTTAATTCAGTGTAGCCTTGTCACCACATGGCCTCTGGAAGCTGATAATAGGGTTGCATGATCATTAAGTCGTGCCGGTGAGACTTGATGCAGTGCAGCCTTGTCTCCACATGCCCCTTGGAGCTGATAGTAAGGTTATATGATCATTAAGTCGTGCCGGTGAGTCTTAATGCAGTGCAGCCTTGTCTCCACATGGCCTCTGGAAGCTGATTATAGGGTTGCATGATCACTAAGTTGTGCCGGTGAGACTTAATGCAGTGCAGCCTTGTCACCACATCCCTTTGGAAGCTGATAATAGGGTTGCATGATCATTAAGTCGTGCCGGTGAGACTTAATGCAGTACAGCCTTGTCTCCACATGCCTTTTGGAGCTGATAATAGGGTTGTATGATCATTAAGTAATGCCAGTGAGACTTAATGCAGTGCAGTCTTGTTTCCACATGGCCTCTGAAAGCTGATAATAGGGTTGCATGATCATTAAGTCATGCCGGTGAGACTTAATACAGTGCAGCCTTGTCTCCACATGCCTCTGGAAGCTGATAATAGGGTTGCATGATCACTAAGTTGTGCCGGTGAGACTTAATGCAGTGCAGCCTTGTCGCCACATCCCTTTGGAAGCTGATAATAGGGTTGCATGATCATTAAGTCGTGCCGGTGAGACTTAATGCAGTACAGCCTTGTCTCCACATGCCTTTTGGAGCTGATAATAGGGTTGTATGATCATTAAGTAATGCCAGTGAGACTTAATGCAGTGCAGTCTTGTTTCCACATGGCCTCTGAAAGCTGATAATAGGGTTGCATGATCATTAAGTCATGCCGGTGAGACTTAATACAGTGCAGCCTTGTCTCCACATGCCTCTGGAAGCTGATAATAGGGTTGCATGATCACTAAGTTGTGCCGGTGAGACTTAATGCAGTGCAGTCTTGTTTCCACATGGCCTCTGAAAGCTGATAATAGGGTTGCATGATCATTAAGTGGTGCCGGTGAGACTTAATGCAGTGCAGCCTTGTCTCCACATGGCCTCTGGGAGCTGATAATAGGGTTGCATGATCATTAAGTTGTGCCGGTGATACTTAATTCAGTGTAGCCTTGTCACCACATGGCCTCTGGAAGCTGATAATAGGGTTGCATGATCATTAAGTCGTGCCGGTGAGACTTGATGCAGTGCAGCCTTGTCTCCACATGCCCCTTTGAGCTGATAGTAAGGTTATATGATCATTAAGTCGTGCCGGTGAGTCTTAATGCAGTGCAGCCTTGTCTCCACATGGCCTCTGGAAGCTGATAATAGGGTTTCATGATCATTAAGTCGTGCCAGGGAGACGTAATGCAGTGCAGCCTTGTCGACACATCCCTTTGGAAGCTGATAATAGGGTTGCATGATCATTAAGTGGTGCCGGTGAGACTTAATGTAGTGCAGTGTTGAGGAATTCCACATGCCTCTGGGAGCTGATAATAGGGTTGCATGATCATTAAGTCGTGCTGGTGAGACTTAATGCAATGCAGCCTTGTCTCCACATGCCTCTGGAAGCTGATAATAGGGTTGGATGATCACTAAGTTGTGCCGGTGAGACTTAATGCAGTGCAGCCTTGTCTGCACATGGCCTCTGGGAGCTGATAATAGGGTTGCATGACCATTAAGTGGTGCCGGTGAGACTTAATGCAGTGCAGCCTTATCTCCACATGGCCTCTGGGAGCTGATAATAGGGTTGCATGATCATTAAGTCATGCCGGTGAGACTTAATACAGTGCAGCCTTGTCTCCACATGCCTCTGGAAGCTGATAATAGGGTTGCATGATTACTAAGCTGTGCCGGTGAGACTTAATGCAGTGCAGCCTTGTCGCCACATCCCTTTGGAAGCTGATAATAGGGTTGCATGATCATTAAGTCGTGCCGGTGAGACTTAATGCAGTACAGCCTTGTCTCCACATGCCTTTTGGAGCTGATAATAGGGTTGTATGATCATTAAGTAATGCCAGTGAGACTTAATGCAGTGCAGTCTTGTTTCCACATGGCCTCTGAAAGCTGATAATAGGGTTGCATGATCATTAAGTGGTGCCGGTGAGACTTAATGCAGTGCAGCCTTGTCTCCACATGGCCTCTGGGAGCTGATAATAGGGTTGCATGATCATTAAGTTGTGCCGGTGATACTTAATTCAGTGTAGCCTTGTCACCACATGGCCTCTGGAAGCTGATAATAGGGTTGCATGATCATTAAGTCGTGCCGGTGAGACTTGATGCAGTGCAGCCTTGTCTCCACATGCCCTTTGGAGCTGATAGTAAGGTTATATGATCATTAAGTCGTGCCGGTGAGTCTTAATGCAGTGCAGCCTTGTCTCCACATGGCCTCTGGAAGCTGATAATAGGGTTTCATGATCATTAAGTCGTGCCAGGGAGACGTAATGCAGTGCAGCCTTGTCGACACATCCCTTTGGAAGCTGATAATAGGGTTGCATGATCATTAAGTGGTGCCGGTGAGACTTAATGTAGTGCAGTGTTGAGGAATTCCACATGCCTCTGGGAGCTGATAATAGGGTTGCATGATCATTAAGTCGTGCTGGTGAGACTTAATGCAATGCAGCCTTGTCTCCACATGCCTCTGGAAGCTGATAATAGGGTTGGATGATCACTAAGTTGTGCCGGTGAGACTTAATGCAGTGCAGCCTTGTCTGCACATGGCCTCTGGGAGCTGATAATAGGGTTGCATGACCATTAAGTGGTGCCGGTGAGACTTAATGCAGTGCAGCCTTGTCTCCACATGGCCTCTGGGAGCTGATAATAGGGTTGCATGATCATTAAGTCATGCCGGTGAGACTTAATACAGTGCAGCCTTGTCTCCACATGCCTCTGGAAGCTGATAATAGGGTTGCATGATTACTAAGCTGTGCCGGTGAGACTTAATGCAGTGCAGCCTTGTCGCCACATCCCTTTGGAAGCTGATAATAGGGTTGCATGATCATTAAGTCGTGCCGGTGAGACTTAATGCAGTACAGCCTTGTCTCCACATGCCTTTTGGAGCTGATAATAGGGTTGTATGATCATTAAGTAATGCCAGTGAGACTTAATGCAGTGCAGTCTTGTTTCCACATGGCCTCTGAAAGCTGATAATAGGGTTGCATGATCATTAAGTGGTGCCGGTGAGACTTAATGCAGTGCAGCCTTGTCTCCACATGGCCTCTGGGAGCTGATAATAGGGTTGCATGATCATTAAGTTGTGCCGGTGATACTTAATTCAGTGTAGCCTTGTCACCACATGGCCTCTGGAAGCTGATAATAGGGTTGCATGATCATTAAGTCGTGCCGGTGAGACTTGATGCAGTGCAGCCTTGTCTCCACATGCCCCTTGGAGCTGATAGTAAGGTTATATGATCATTAAGTCGTGCCGGTGAGTCTTAATGCAGTGCAGCCTTGTCTCCACATGGCCTCTGGAAGCTGATAATAGGGTTTCATGATCATTAAGTCGTGCCAGGGAGACGTAATGCAGTGCAGCCTTGTCGACACATCCCTTTGGAAGCTGATAATAGGGTTGCATGATCATTAAGTGGTGCCGGTGAGACTTAATGTAGTGCAGTGTTGAGGAATTCCACATGCCTCTGGGAGCTGATAATAGGGTTGCATGATCATTAAGTCGTGCTGGTGAGACTTAATGCAATGCAGCCTTGTCTCCACATGCCTCTGGAAGCTGATAATAGGGTTGGATGATCACTAAGTTGTGCCGGTGAGACTTAATGCAGTGCAGCCTTGTCTGCACATGGCCTCTGGGAGCTGATAATAGGGTTGCATGACCATTAAGTGGTGCCGGTGAGACTTAATGCAGTGCAGCCTTGTCTCCACATGGCCTCTGGGAGCTGATAATAGGGTTGCATGATCATTAAGTCATGCCAGTGAGACTTAATACAGTGCAGCCTTGTCTCCACATGCCTCTGGAAGCTGATAATAGGGTTGCATGATTACTAAGCTGTGCCGGTGAGACTTAATGCAGTGCAGCCTTGTCGCCACATCCCTTTGGAAGCTGATAATAGGGTTGCATGATCATTAAGTCGTGCCGGTGAGACTTAATGCAGTACAGCCTTGTCTCCACATGCCTTTTGGAGCTGATAATAGGGTTGTATGATCATTAAGTAATGCCAGTGAGACTTAATGCAGTGCAGTCTTGTTTCCACATGGCCTCTGAAAGCTGATAATAGGGTTGCATGATCATTAAGTGGTGCCGGTGAGACTTAATGCAGTGCAGCCTTGTCTCCACATGGCCTCTGGGAGCTGATAATAGGGTTGCATGATCATTAAGTTGTGCCGGTGATACTTAATTCAGTGCAGCCTTGTCACCACATGGCCTCTGGAAGCTGATAATAGGGTTGCATGATCATTAAGTCGTGCCGGTGAGACTTGATGCAGTGCAGCCTTGTCTCCACATGCCCCTTGGAGCTGATAGTAAGGTTGTATGATCATTAAGTCGTGCCGGTGAGTCTTAATGCAATGCAGCCTTGTCTCCACATGGCCTCTGGAAGCTGATAATAGGGTTTCATGATCATTAAGTCGTGCCAGGGAGACTTAATGTAGTGCAGTGTTGAGGAATTCCACAAGCCTCTGGGAGCTGATAATAGGGTTGCATGATCATTAAGTCGTGCTGGTGAGACTTAATGCAATGCAGCCTTGTCTCCACATGCCTCTGGAAGCTGATAATAGGGTTGGATGATCATTAAGTCGTGCCGGTGAGACTTAATGCAGTGCAGTGTTGAGGAATTCCACATGCCTCTGGGAGCTGATAATAGGGTTGCATGATCATTAAGTCGTGCTGGTGAGACTTAATGCAATGCAGCCTTGTCTCCACATGCCTCTGGAAGCTGATAATATGGTTGAATGATCATTAAGTCGTGCCGGTGAGACTTAATGCAGTGCAGCCTTGTCTGCACATGGCCTCTGGGAGCTGATAATAGGGTTGCATGACCATTAAGTGGTGCCGGTGAGACTTAATGCAGTACAGCCTTGTCTCTACATGCCTTTTGGAGCTGATAATAGGGTTGTATGATCATTAAGTAATGCCAGTGAGACTTAATGCAGTGCAGTCTTGTTTCCACATGGCCTCTGAAAGCTGATAATAGGGTTGCATGATCATTAAGTGGTGCCGGTGAGACTTAATGCAGTGCAGCCTTGTCTCCACATGGCCTCTGGGAGCTGATAATAGGGTTGCATGATCATTAAGTTGTGCCGGTGATACTTAATTCAGTGCAGCCTTGTCACCACATGGCCTCTGGAAGCTGATAATAGGGTTGCATGATCATTAAGTCGTGCCGGTGAGACTTGATGCAGTGCAGCCTTGTCTCCACATGCCCCTTGGAGCTGATAGTAAGGTTGTATGATCATTAAGTCGTGCCGGTGAGTCTTAATGCAGTGCAGCCTTGTCTCCACATGGCCTCTGGAAGCTGATAATAGGGTTTCATGATCATTAAGTCGTGCCAGGGAGACTTAATGTAGTGCAGTGTTGAGGAATTCCACAAGCCTCTGGGAGCTGATAATAGGGTTGCATGATCATTAAGTCGTGCTGGTGAGACTTAATGCAATGCAGCCTTGTCTCCACATGCCTCTGGAAGCTGATAATAGGGTTGGATGATCATTAAGTCGTGCCGGTGAGACTTAATGCAGTGCAGTGTTGAGGAATTCCACATGCCTCTGGGATCTGATAATAGGGTTGCATGATCATTAAGTCGTGCTGGTGAGACTTAATGCAATGCAGCCTTGTCTCCACATGCCTCTGGAAGCTGATAATATGGTTGGATGATCATTAAGTCGTGCCGGTGAGACTTAGTGCAGTGCAGCCTTGTCTGCACAGGGCCTCTGGGAGCTGATAATAGGGTTGCATGATCATTAAGTCATGCCGGTGAGACTTAATACAGTGCAGCCTTGTCTCCACATTGCCTCTGGGAGCTGATAATAGGGTTGCATGATCATTAAGTGGTGCCGGTGAGACTTAATGCAGTGCAGCCTTGTCTCCACATGGCCTCTGGAAGCTGATAATAGGGTTGCATGATCATTAAGTCGTGCCAGTGAGACTTAATGTAGTGCAGTGTTGAGGAATTCCACATGCCTCTGGGAGCTGATTATAGGGTTGCATGATCATTAAGTTGTGCTGGTGAGACTTAATGCAGTGCAGCCTTGTCTCCACATGCCTCTGGAAGCTGATAATAGGGTTGCATGATCATTAATTCGTGCCGGTGAGACTTAATGCAGTGCAGCCTTGTCGCCACATCCCTTTGGAAACTGATAAGAGGGTTGCATGATAATTAAGTGGTGCCGGTGAGACTTAATGTAGTGCAGTGTTGAGGAATTCCACATGCCTCTGGGAGCTGATAATATGGTTGCATTATCATTAAGCCGTGCTGGTGAGACTTAATGCAGTGCAGCCTTGTCTCCACATGCCTCTGGAAGCTGATAATAGGGTTGCATGATCATTAAGTTGTGCGGGCCAGACTTAATGCAGTGCAACCTTGTCTCCACATGCCTCTAGAATCTGATAATAGGGTTGCATGATCATTAAGTCGTGCCGGTAAGACTTAATGCAGTGCAGCCTTGTCTCCACATGGCCTCTGGAAGCAGATGATAGTGTTGCATGATCAGTAAGTCATGCCGGTGAGACTTAATGCAGTGCAGCCTTGTCTCACATCCCTTTGGGAGCTGATAATAGGGTTGCATGATCATTAAGTTGTGCCAGTGACACTTAATGCAGTACAGCCTTGTCTCCACATGCCTTTTGGAGCTGATAATAGGGTTGTATGATCATTAAGTAATGCCAGTGAGACTTAATGCAGTGCAGTCTTGTTTCCACATGGCCTCTGAAAGCTGATAATAGGGTTGCATGATCATTAAGTGGTGCCGGTGAGACTTAATGCAGTGCAGCCTTGTCTCCAAATGGCCTAAGGGAGCTGATAATAGGGTTGTATGATCATTAAGTTGTGCCGGTGATACTTAATTCAGTGTAGCCTTGTCACCACATGGCCTCTGGAAGCTGATAATAGGGTTGCATGATCATTAAGTCGTGCCGGTGAGACTTGATGCAGTGCAGCCTTGTCACCACATGCCCCTTGGAGCTGATAGTAAGGTTGTATGATCATTAAGTCGTGCCGGTGAGTCTTAATGCAGTGCAGCCTTGTCTCCACATGGCCTCTGGAAGCTGATAATAGGGTTTCATGATCATTAAGTCGTGCCAGGGAGACGTAATGCAGTGCAGCCTTGTCGACACATCCCTTTGGAAGCTGATAATAGGGTTTCATGATCATTAAGTGGTGCCGGTGAGACTTAATGTAGTGCAGTGTTGAGGAATTCCACATGCCTCTGGGAGCTGATAATAGGGTTGCATGATCATTAAGTCGTGCTGGTGAGACTTAATGCAATGCAGCCTTGTCTCCACATGCCTCTGGAAGCTGATAATAGGGTTGGATGATCACTAAGTTGTGCCGGTGAGACTTAATGCAGTGCAGCCTTGTCTGCACATGGCCTCTGGGAGCTGATAATAGGGTTGCATGACCATTAAGTGGTGCCGGTGAGACTTAATACAGTGCAGCGTTGTCTCCACATGCCTCTGGAAGCTGATAATAGGGTTGCATGATCACTAAGTTGTGCCGGTGAGACTTAATGCAGTGCAGCCTTGTCGCCACATCCCTTTGGAAGCTGATAATAGGGTTGCATGATCATTAAGTCGTGCCGGTGAGACTTAATGCAGTACAGCCTTGTCTCCACATGCCTTTTGGAGCTGATAATAGGGTTGTATGATCATTAAGTAATGCCAGTGAGACTTAATGCAGTGCAGTCTTGTTTCCACATGGCCTCTGAAAGCTGATAATAGGGTTGCATGATCATTAAGTGGTGCCGGTGAGACTTAATGCAGTGCAGCCTTGTCTCCACATGGCCTCTGGGAGCTGATAATAGGGTTGCATGATCACTAAGTTGTGCCGGTGAGACTTAATGCAGTGCAGCCTTGTCGCCACATCCCTTTGGAAGCTGATAATAGGGTTGCATGATCATTAAGTCGTGCCGGTGAGACTTAATGCAGTACAGCCTTGTCTCCACATGCCTTTTGGAGCTGATAATAGGGTTGTTTGATCATTAAGTAATGCCAGTGAGACTTAATGCAGTGCAGTCTTGTTTCCACATGGCCTCTGAAAGCTGATAATAGGGTTGCATGATCATTAAGTTGTGCCGGTGAGACTTAATGCAGTGCAGCCTTGTCTCCACATGGCCTCTGGGAGCTGATAATAGGGTTGCATGATCATTAAGTTGTGCCGGTGATACTTAATTCAGTGTAGCCTTGTCACCACATGGCCTCTGGAAGCTGATAATAGGGTTGCATGATCATTAAGTCGTGCCGGTGAGACTTGATGCAGTGCAGCCTTGTCTCCACATGCCCCTTGGAGCTGATAGTAAGGTTGTATGATCATTAAGTCGTGCCGGTGCGTCTTAATGCAGTGCAGCCTTGTCTCCACATGGCCTCTGGAAGCTGATAATAGGGTTTCGTGATCATTAAGTCGTGCCAGGGAGACGTAATGCAGTGCAGCCTTGTCGACACATCCCTTTGGAAGCTGATAATAGGGTTGCATGATCATTAAGTGGTGCCGGTGAGACTTAATGTAGTGCAGTGTTGAGGAATTCCACATGCCTCTGGGAGCTGATAATAGGGTTGCATGATCATTAAGTCGTGCTGGTGAGACTTAATGCAATGCAGCCTTGTCTCCACATGCCTCTGGAAGCTGATAATAGGGTTGGATGATCATTAAGTCGTGCCGGTGAGACTTAATGCAGTGCAGCCTTGTCTGCACATGGCCTCTGGGAGCTGATAATAGGGTTGCATGACCATTAAGTGGTGCCGGTGAGACTTAATGCAGTGAAGCCTTGTCTGCAAATGGCCTCTGGGAGCTGATAATAGGGTTGCATGATCATTAAGTGGTGCCGGTGAGACTTAATGCAGTGCAGCTTTGTCTCCACTTGGCCTCTGGAAGCTGATAATAGGGTTGCATGATCATTAAGTCGTGCCGGTGAGACTTGATGCAGTGCAGCCTTGTCTCCACATGCCTCTGGTAGCTGATAATAGGGTTGCATGATCTTTAAGTTGTGCCGGTCAGACTTAATGCAGTGCAACCTTGTCTCTACATGCCTCTAGAATCTGATAATAGGGTTGCATGATCATTAAGTCGTGCCGGTAAGACTTAATGCGGTGCAGCCTTGTCTCCACATGGCTTCTGGAAGCAGATGATAGGGTTGCATGATCAGTAAGTCATGCCGATGAGACTTGATGCAGTGCAGCCTTGTCTCCACATGCCTCTGGTAGCTGATAATAGGGTTGCATGATCTTTAAGTTGTGCCGGTCAGACTTAATGCAGTGCAACCTTGTCTCTACATGCCTCTAGAATCTGATAATAGGGTTACATGATCATTAAGTTGTGCCGGTGAGACTTAATGCAGTGCAGCCTTGTCTCCACATGGCCTCTGGGAGCTGATAATAGGGTTGCATGATCATTAAGTTGTGCCGGTGATACTTAATTCAGTGTAGCCTTGTCACCACATGGCCTCTGGAAGCTGATAATAGGGTTGCATGATCATTAAGTCGTGCCGGTGAGACTTGATGCAGTGCAGCCTTGTCTCCACATGCCCCTTGGAGCTGATAGTAAGGTTGTATGATCATTAAGTCGTGCCGGTGAGTCTTAATGCAGTGCAGCCTTGTCTCCACATGGCCTCTGGAAGCTGATAATAGGGTTGCATGATCACTAAGTTGTGCCGGTGAGACTTAATGCAGTGCAGCCTTGTCGCCACATCCCTTTGGAAGCTGATAATAGGGTTGCATGATCATTAAGTCGTGCCGGTGAGACTTAATGCAGTACAGCCTTGTCTCCACATGCCTCTGGGAGCTGATAATAGGGTTGCATGATCATTAAGTGGTGCCGGTGAGACGTAATGCAATGCAGCCTTGTCTCCACATGCCCCTGGAAGCTGATAATAGGGTTGCATGATCATTAAGTCATTCCAGTGAGACTTAATGCAGTTCAACCTTGTCTCCACATGCCTCTAGAATCTGATAATAGGGTTGCATGATCATTAAGTCCTGCCGGTGAGACTTAATGCAGTGCAGCCTTGTATCCACATGCCTCTAGAATCTGATAATAGGGTTGCATGATCAGTAAGTCGTGCCGGTGAGACTTAATGCAGTGCAGCCTTGTCTCCACATGCCCCTGGGAGCTGATAATAAGGTTGCATGATCATTAAGTTGTGCCAGTGATACTTAATGCAGTGCAGCCTTGTCTCCACATGGCCTCTGGAAGCTGATAATAGGGTTGCATGATCATTAAGTCGTGCCGGTGAGACTTAATGCAGTGTAACCTTGTCTCCACATGCCTCTAGAATCTGATAATAGGGTTGCATGATCATTAAGTCGTGCCGGTGATACTTAATGCAGTGCAACCTTGTCTCCACATGGCCTCTGGAAGCTGATAATAGGGTTGCATGATCAGTAAGTCGTGCCGCTGGGACTTAATGCAGTGCAGCCTTGTCTCCACATGCCTCTGGGAGCTGATAATAGGGTTGCATTATCATTAAGTTGTGCTGGTGATACTTACTGCAGTGCAGCCTTGTCTCCACATGGCCTCTGGAAGCTGATAATAGGGTTGCATGATCATTAAGTCGTGCCAGTGAGACTTAATGCAGTGCAGCCTTGTCGCCACATCCCTTTGGAAGCTGATAATAGGGTTGCATGATCATTAAGTGTTGACGGTGAGACTTAATGTAGTGCAGTGTTGAGGAATTCCACATGCCTCTGGGAGCTGATAATAGGGTTGCATGATCATTAAGTCATGCTGCTGAGACTTAATGCAGTGCATCCTTGTCGCCACATCCCTTTGGAAGCTGATAATAGGGTTGCATGACCATTAAGTTGTGCTGGTGAGACTTAACGCAGTGCAGCCTTGTCTCCACATGGCCTCTGGAAGCTGATAATAGGGTTGCATGATCATTAAGTCGTGCCGGTGAGACTTAATGCAATGCAGCCTTGTCTCCACATCCCTTTGGAAGCTGATAATAGGGTTGCATGACCATTAAGTTGTGCTGGTGAGACTTAATGCAGTGCAGCCTTGTCTCCACATGGCCTCTGGAAGCTGATAATAGGGTTGCATGATCATTAAGTCGTGCCGGTGAGACTTAATGCAATGCAGCCTTGTCTCCACATGCCTCTGGAAGCTGATAATAGGGTTGCATGATCATTAAGTCGTGCCAGTGAGACTTAATGTAGTGCAGTGTTGAGGAATTCCACATGCCTCTGGGAGCTGATTATAGGGTTGCATGATCATTAAGTTGTGCTGGTGAGACTTAATGCAGTGCAGCCTTGTCGCCACATGCCTCTGGAAGCTGATAATAGGGTTGCATGATCATTAAGTCGTGCCGGTGAGACTTAATGCAGTGCAGCCTTGTCGCCACATCCCTTTGGAAACTGATAAGAGGGTTGCATGATAATTAAGTAGTGCCGGTGAGACTTAATGTAGTGCAGTGTTGAGGAATTCCACATGCCTCTGGGAGCTGATAATAGGGTTGCATTATCATTAAGCCATGCTGGTGAGACTTAATGCAGTGCAGCCTTGTCTCCACATGCCTCTGGAAGCTGATAATAGGGTTGCATGATCATTAAGTTGTGCCGGTCAGACTTAATGCAGTGCAACCTTGTCTCCACATGCCTCTAGAATCTGATAATAGGGTTGCATGATCATTAAGTCGTGCCGGTAAGACTTAATGCAGTGCAGCCTTGTCTCCACATGGCCTCTGGAAGCAGATTATAGGGTTGCATGATCAGTAAGTCGTGCCAGTGAGACTTAATGCAGTGCAGCCTTGTCGCCACATCCCTTTGGAAGCTGATAATAGGGTTGCATGATCATTAAGTGGTGCCGGTGAGACTTAATGTAGTGCAGTGTTGAGGAATTCGACATGCCTCTAGGAGCTGATAATAGGGTTGCATGATCATTAAGTCGTGCCGGTGAGACTTAATGCAGTGCAGTCTTGTCTCCACATGACCTCTGGAATGCTGATAATAGGGTTGCATGATCACTAAGTGGTGCCTGTGAGACTTAATGCAGTGCAACCATGTCTCCACATGGCCTCTGGAAGCTGATAATAGGGTTGCATGATCATTAAGTCATGGCAGTGAGACTTAATGCAGTGCATCCTTGTCGCCACATCCCTTTGGAAGCTGATACTAGGGTTGCATGATCATTAAGTGGTGCCGGTGAGACTTAATGTAGTGCAGTGTTGAGGAATTTCACATGCCTCTGGGAGCTGATAATAGGGTTGCATGATCATTACGTCGTGCTGGTGAGACTTAATGCAGTGCAGCCTTGTCTCCACCTGGCCTCTGGAAGCTGATAATAGGGTTGCATGATCATTAAGTCGTGCCGGTGAGACTTAATGCAATGCAGCCTTGTCTCCACATGCCTCTGGAAGCTGATAATAGGGTTGCATGATCATTAAGTCGTGCCGGTGAGACTTAATGCAGTGCAGCCTTGTCTGCACATGGCCTCTCGGAGCTGATAATAGGGTTGCATGACCATTAAGTGGTGCCGGTGAGACTTAATACAGTGCAGCCTTGTCTCCACATGGCCTCTGGAAGCTGATAATAGGGTTGCATGATCATTAAGTCGTGCCAGTGAGACTTAATGTAGTGCAGTGTTGAGGAATTCCACATGCCTCTGGGAGATGATTATAGGGTTGCATGATCATTAAGTTGTGCTGATGAGACTTAATGCAGTGCAGCCTTGTCTCCACATGCCTCTGGAAGCTGATAATAGGGTTGCATGACCATTAAGCCGTGCTGGTGAGACTTAATGCAGTGCAGCCTTGTCTCCACATGCCTCTGGAAGCTGATAATAGGGTTGCATGATCATTAAGTTGTGCCGGTCAGACTTAATGCAGTGCAACCTTGTCTCCACATGCCTCTAGAATCTGATAATAGGGTTGCATGATCAGTAAGTCGTGCCGGTAAGACTTAATGCAGTGCAGCCTTGTCTCCACATGGCCTCTGGAAGCAGATGATAGTGTTGCATGATCAGTAAGTCATGCCGGTGAGACTTAATGCAGTGCAGCCTTGTCTCACATGCCTCTGGGAGCTGATAATAGGGTTGCATGATCATTAAGTTGTGCCAATGACACTTAATGCAGTGCAGCCTTGTATCCACATGGCCTCTGGAAGCTGATAATAGGGTTGCATGATCATTAAGTCATGCCGGTGAGACTTAATACAGTGCAGCCTTGTCTCCACATGCCTCTGGAAGCTGATAATAGGGTTGCATGATCACTAAGTTGTGCCGGTGAGACTTAATGCAGTGCAGCCTTGTCGCCACATCCCTTTGGAAGCTGATAATAGGGTTGCATGATCATTAAGTCGTGCCGGTGAGACTTAATGCAGTACAGCCTTGTCTCCACATGCCTTTTGGAGCTGATAATAGGGTTGTATGATCATTAAGTAATGCCAGTGAGACTTAATGCAGTGCAGTCTTGTTTCCACATGGCCTCTGAAAGCTGATAATAGGGTTGCATGATCATTAAGTGGTGCCGGTGAGACTTAATGCAGTGCAGCCTTGTCTCCACATGGCCTCTGGGAGCTGATAATAGGGTTGCATGATCATTAAGTTGTGCCGGTGATACTTAATTCAGTGTAGCCTTGTCACCACATGGCCTCTGGAAGCTGATAATAGAGTTGCATGATCATTAAGTCGTGCCGGTGAGACTTGATGCAGTGCAGCCTTGTCTCCACATGCCCCTTGGAGCTGATAGTAAGGTTATATGATCATTAAGTCGTGCCGGTGAGTCTTAATGCAGTGCAGCCTTGTCTCCACATGGCCTCTGGAAGCTGATAATAGGGTTTCATGATCATTAAGTCGTGCCAGGGAGACGTAATGCAGTGCAGCCTTGTCGACACATCCCTTTGGAAGCTGATAATAGGGTTGCATGATCATTAAGTGGTGCCGGTGAGACTTAATGTAGTGCAGTGTTGAGGAATTCCACATGCCTCTGGGAGCTGATAATAGGGTTGCATGATCATTAAGTCGTGCTGGTGAGACTTAATGCAATGCAGCCTTGTCTCCACATGCCTCTGGAAGCTGATAATAGGGTTGGATGATCACTAAGTTGTGCCGGTGAGACTTAATGCAGTGCAGCCTTGTCTGCACATGGCCTCTGGGAGCTGATAATAGGGTTGCATGACCATTAAGTGGTGCCGGTGAGACTTAATGCAGTGCAGCCTTGTCTCCACATGGCCTCTGGGAGCTGATAATAGGGTTGCATGATCATTAAGTCATGCCGGTGAGACTTAATACAGTGCAGCCTTGTCTCCACATGCCTCTGGAAGCTGATAATAGGGTTGCATGATTACTAAGCTGTGCCGGTGAGACTTAATGCAGTGCAGCCTTGTCGCCACATCCCTTTGGAAGCTGATAATAGGGTTGCATGATCATTAAGTCGTGCCGGTGAGACTTAATGCAGTACAGCCTTGTCTCCACATGCCTTTTGGAGCTGATAATAGGGTTGTATGATCATTAAGTAATGCCAGTGAGACTTAATGCAGTGCAGTCTTGTTTCCACATGGCCTCTGAAAGCTGATAATAGGGTTGCATGATCATTAAGTGGTGCCGGTGAGACTTAATGCAGTGCAGCCTTGTCTCCACATGGCCTCTGGGAGCTGATAATAGGGTTGCATGATCATTAAGTTGTGCCGGTGATACTTAATTCAGTGTAGCCTTGTCACCACATGGCCTCTGGAAGCTGATAATAGGGTTGCATGATCATTAAGTCATGCCGGTGAGACTTGATGCAGTGCAGCCTTGTCTCCACATGCCCCTTGGAGCTGATAGTAAGGTTATATGATCATTAAGTCGTACCGGTGAGTCTTAATGCAGTGCAGCCTTGTCTCCACATGGCCTCTGGAAGCTGATAATAGGGTTTCATGATCATTAAGTCGTGCCAGGGAGACGTAATGCAGTGCAGCCTTGTCGACACATCCCTTTGGAAGCTGATAATAGGGTTGCATGATCATTAAGTGGTGCCGGTGAGACTTAATGTAGTGCAGTGTTGAGGAATTCCACATGCCTCTGGGAGCTGATAATAGGGTTGCATGATCATTAAGTCGTGCTGGTGAGACTTAATGCAATGCAGCCTTGTCTCCACATGCCTCTGGAAGCTGATAATAGGGTTGGATGATCACTAAGTTGTGCCGGTGAGACTTAATGCAGTGCAGCCTTGTCTGCACATGGCCTCTGGGAGCTGATAATAGGGTTGCATGACCATTAAGTGGTGCCGGTGAGACTTAATGCAGTGCAGCCTTGTCTCCACATGGCCTCTGGGAGCTGATAATAGGGTTGCATGATCATTAAGTCATGCCGGTGAGACTTAATACAGTGCAGCCTTGTCTCCACATGCCTCTGGAAGCTGATAATAGGGTTGCATGATTACTAAGCTGTGCCGGTGAGACTTAATGCAGTGCAGCCTTGTCGCCACATCCCTTTGGAAGCTGATAATAGGGTTGCATGATCATTAAGTCGTGCCGGTGAGACTTAATGCAGTACAGCCTTGTCTCCACATGCCTTTTGGAGCTGATAATAGGGTTGTATGATCATTAAGTAATGCCAGTGAGACTTAATGCAGTGCAGTCTTGTTTCCACATGGCCTCTGAAAGCTGATAATAGGGTTGCATGATCATTAAGTGGTGCCGGTGAGACTTAATGCAGTGCAGCCTTGTCTCCACATGGCCTCTGGGAGCTGATAATAGGGTTGCATGATCATTAAGTGGTGCCGGTGATACTTAATTCAGTGTAGCCTTGTCACCACATGGCCTCTGGAAGCTGATAATAGGGTTGCATGATCATTAAGTCGTGCCGGTGAGACTTGATGCAGTGCAGCCTTGTCTCCACATGCCCCTTGGAGCTGATAGTAAGGTTGTATGATCATTAAGTCGTGCCGGTGAGTCTTAATGCAGTGCAGCCTTGTCTCCACATGGCCTCTGGAAGCTGATAATAGGGTTTCATGATCATTAAGTCGTGCCAGGGAGACTTAATGTAGTGCAGTGTTGAGGAATTCCACAAGCCTCTGGGAGCTGATAATAGGGTTGCATGATCATTAAGTCGTGCTGGTGAGACTTAATGCAATGCAGCCTTGTCTCCACATGCCTCTGGAAGCTGATAATAGGGTTGGATGATCATTAAGTCGTGCCGGTGAGACTTAATGCAGTGCAGTGTTGAGGAATTCCACATGCCTCTGGGAGCTGATAATAGGGTTGCATGATCATTAAGTCGTGCTGGTGAGACTTAATGCAATGCAGCCTTGTCTCCACATGCCTCTGGAAGCTGATAATATGGTTGGATGATCATTAAGTCGTGCCGGTGAGACTTAATGCAGTGCAGCCTTGTCTGCACATGGCCTCTGGGAGCTGATAATAGGGTTGCATGACCATTAAGTGGTGCCGGTGAGACTTAATGCAGTGCAGCCTTGTCTCCACATGGCCTCTGGGAGCTGATAATAGGGTTGCATGATCATTAAGTGGTGCCGGTGAGACTTAATGCAGTGCAGCCTTGTCTCCACATGCCTCTGGAAGCTGATAATAGGGTTGCATGATCATTAATTCGTGCCGGTGAGACTTAATGCAGTGCAGCCTTGTCGCCACATCCCTTTGGAAACTGATAAGAGGGTTGCATGATAATTAAGTGGTGCCGGTGAGACTTAATGTAGTGCAGTGTTGAGGAATTCCACATGCCTCTGGGAGCTGATAATAGGGTTGCATTATCATTAAGCCGTGCTGGTGAGACTTAATGCAGTGCAGCCTTGTTTCCACATGCCTCTGGAAGCTGATAATAGGGTTGCATGATCATTAAGTTGTGCGGGCCAGACTTAATGCAGTGCAACCTTGTCTCCACATGCCTCTAGAATCTGATAATAGGGTTGCATGATCATTAAGTCGTGCCGGTAAGACTTAATGCAGTGCAGCCTTGTCTCCACATGGCCTCTGGAAGCAGATGATAGTGTTGCATGATCAGTAAGTCATGCCGGTGAGACTTAATGCAGTGCAGCCTTGTCTCACATGCCTCTGGGAGCTGATAATAGGGTTGCATGATCATTAAGTTGTGCCAGTGACACTTAATGCAGTGCAGCCTTGTCTCCACATGGCCTCTGGAAGCTGATAATAGGGTTGCATGATCATTAAGTCATGCCGGTGAGACTTAATACAGTGCAGCCTTGTCTCCACATGCCTCTGGAAGCTGATAATAGGGTTGCATGATCACTAAGTTGTGCCGGTGAGACTTAATGCAGTGCAGCCTTGTCGCCACATCCCTTTGGAAGTTGATAATAGGGTTGCATGATCATTAAGTCGTGCTGGTGAGACTTAATGCAGTACAGCCTTGTCTCCACATGCCTTTTGGAGCTGATAATAGGGTTGTATGATCATTAAGTAATGCCAGTGAGACTTAATGCAGTGCAGTCTTGTTTCCACATGGCCTCTGAAAGCTGTTAATAGGGTTGCATGATCATTAAGTGGTGCCGGTGAGACTTAATGCAGTGCAGCCTTGTCTCCAAATGGCCTAAGGGAGCTGATAATAGGGTTGTATGATCATTAAGTTGTGCCGGTGATACTTAATTCAGTGTAGCCTTGTCACCACATGGCCTCTGGAAGCTGATAATAGGGTTGCATGATCATTAAGTCGTGCCGGTGAGACTTGATGCAGTGCAGCCTTGTCACCACATGCCCCTTGGAGCTGATAGTAAGGTTGTATGATCATTAAGTCGTGCCGGTGAGTCTTAATGCACTGCAGCCTTGTCTCCACATGGCCTCTGGAAGCTGATAATAGGGTTTCATGATCATTAAGTCGTGCCAGGGAGACGTAATGCAGTGCATCCTTGTCGACACATCCCTTTGGAAGCTGATAATAGGGTTTCATGATCATTAAGTGGTGCCGGTGAGACTTAATGTAGTGCAGTGTTGAGGAATTCCACATGCCTCTGGGAGCTGATAATAGGGTTGCATGATCATTAAGTCGTGCTGGTGAGACTTAATGCAATGCAGCCTTGTCTCCACATGCCTCTGGAAGCTGATAATAGGGTTGGATGATCACTAAGTTGTGCCGGTGAGACTTAATGCAGTGCAGCCTTGTCTGCACATGGCCTCTGGGAGCTGATAATAGGGTTGCATGACCATTAAGTGGTGCCGGTGAGACTTAATACAGTGCAGCCTTGTCTCCACATGCCTCTGGAAGCTGATAATAGGGTTGCATGATCACTAAGTTGTGCCGGTGAGACTTAATGCAGTGCAGCCTTGTCGCCACATCCCTTTGGAAGCTGATAATAGGGTTGCATGATCATTAAGTCGTGCCGGTGAGACTTAATGCAGTACAGCCTTGTCTCCACATGCCTTTTGGAGCTGATAATAGGGTTGTATGATCATTAAGTAATGCCAGTGAGACTTAATGCAGTGCAGTCTTGTTTCCACATGGCCTCTGAAAGCTGATAATAGGGTTGCATGATCATTAAGTGGTGCCGGTGAGACTTAATGCAGTGCAGCCTTGTCTCCACATGGCCTCTGGGAGCTGATAATAGGGTTGCATGATCACTAAGTTGTGCCGGTGAGACTTAATGCAGTGCAGCCTTGTCGCCACATCCCTTTGGAAGCTGATAATAGGGTTGCATGATCATTAAGTCGTGCCGGTGAGACTTAATGCAGTACAGCCTTGTCTCCACATGCCTTTTGGAGCTGATAATAGGGTTGTATGATCATTAAGTAATGCCAGTGAGACTTAATGCAGTGCAGTCTTGTTTCCACATGGCCTCTGAAAGCTGATAATAGGGTTGCATGATCATTAAGTGGTGCCGGTGACACTTAATGCAGTGCAGCCTTGTCTCCACATGGCCTCTGGGAGCTGATAATAGGGTTGCATGATCATTAAGTTGTGCCGGTGATACTTAATTCAGTGTAGCCTTGTCACCACACAGCCTCTGGAAGCTGATAATAGGGTTGCATGATCATTAAGTCGTGCCGGTGAGACTTGATGCAGTGCAGCCTTGTCTCCACATGCCCCTTGGAGCTGATAGTAAGGTTGTATGATCATTAAGTCGTGCCGGTGAGTCTTAATGCAGTGCAGCCTTGTCTCCACATGGCCTCTGGAAGCTGATAATAGGGTTTCGTGATCATTAAGTCGTGCCAGAGAGACGTAATGCAGTGCAGCCTTGTCGACACATCCCTTTGGAAGCTGATAATAGGGTTGCATGATCATTAAGTGGTGCCGGTGAGACTTAATGTAGTGCAGTGTTGAGGAATTCCACATGCCTCTGGGAGCTGATTATAGGGTTGCATGATCATTAAGTCGTGCTGGTGAGACTTAATGCAATGCAGCCTTGTCTCCACATGCCTCTGGAAGCTGATAATAGGGTTGGATGATCATTAAGTCGTGCCGGTGAGACTTAATGCAGTGCAGCCTTGTCTGCACATGGCCTCTGGGAGCTGATAATAGGGTTGCATGACCATTAAGTGGTGCCGGTGAGACTTAATGCAGTGAAGCCTTGTCTGCACATGGCCTCTGGGAGCTGATAATAGGGTTGCATGATCATTAAGTGGTGCCGGTGAGACTTAATGCAGTGCAGCTTTGTCTCCACATGGCCTCTGGAAGCTGATAATAGGGTTGCATTATCATTAAGTCGTGCCGGTGAGACTTGATGCAGTGCAGCCTTGTCTCCACATGCCTCTGGAAGCTGATAATAGGGTTGCATGATCTTTAAGTTGTGCCGGTCAGACTTAATGCAGTGCAACCTTGTCTCTACACGCCTCTAGAATCTGATAATAGGGTTGCATGATCATTAAGTCGTGCCAGTAAGACTTAATGCGGTGCAGCCTTGTCTCCACATGGCTTCTGGAAGCAGATGATAGGGTTGCATGATCAGTAAGTCATGCCGATGAGACTTAATGCAGTGCAGCCTTGTCTCACATGCCTCTGGAAGCTGATAATAGGGTTGCATGATCATTAAGTTGTGCCAGTGATACTTAATGCAGTGCGGCCTTGTCTCCACATGGCCTCTGGAAGCTGATAATAGGTTTGCATGATCATTAAGTCGTGCCGGTGAGACTTAATGCAGTACAGCCTTGTCTCCACATGCCTTTTGGAGCTGATAATAGGGTTGTATGATCATTAAGTAATGCCAGTGAGACTTAATGCAGTGCAGTCTTGTTTCCACATGGCCTCTGAAAGCTGATAATAGGGTTGCATGATCATTAAGTGGTGCCGGTGAGACTTAATGCAGTGCAGCCTTGTCTCCACATGGCCTCTGGGAGCTGATAATAGGGTTGCATGATCATTAAGTCGTGCCGGTGAGACTTGCTGCAGTGCAGCCTTGTCTCCACATGCCTCTGGAAGATGATAATAGGGTTGCATGATCTTTAAGTTGTGCCGGTCAGACTTAATGCAGTGCAGTTTTGTCTCCACATGGCCTCTGGAAGCTGATAATAGGGTTGCATGATCATTAAGTCGTGCCGGTGAGACTTGATGCAGTGCAGCCTTGTCTCCACATGCCTCTGGAAACTGATAATAGGGTTGCATGATCTTTAAGTTGTGCCGGTCAGACTTAATGCAGTGCAACCTTGTCTCTACATGCCTCTAGAATCTGATAATAGGGTTGCATGATCATTAAGTCGTGCCAGTAAGACTTAATGCGGTGCAGCCTTGTCTCCACATGGCTTCTGGAAGCAGATGATAGGGTTGCATGATCAGTAAGTCATGCCGATGAGACTTAATGCAGTGCAGCCTTGTCTCACATGCCTCTGGAAGCTGATAATAGGGTTGCATGATCATTAAGTTGTGCCAGTGATACTTAATGCAGTGCGGCCTTGTCTCCACATGGCCTCTGGAAGCTGATAATAGGTTTGCATGATCATTAAGTCGTGCCGGTGAGACTTAATACAGTGCAGCCTTATCTCCACATGCCTCTGGAAGCTGATAATAGGGTTGCATGATCACTAAGTTGTGCCGGTGAGACTTAATGCAGTGCAGCCTTGTCGCCACATCCCTTTGGAAGCTGATAATAGGGTTGCATGATCATTAAGTCGTGCCGGTGAGACTTAATGCAGTACAGCCTTGTCTCCACATGCCTTTGGGAGCTGATAATAGGGTTGCATGATCATTAAGTGGTGCCGGTGAGACGTAATGCAATGCAGCCTTGTCTCCACATGCCCCTGGAAGCTGATAATAGGGTTGCATGATCATTAAGTCATGCCAGTGAGACTTAATGCAGTTCAACCTTGTCTCCACATGCCTCTAGAATCTGGTAATAGGGTTGCATGATCATTAAGTCCTGCCGGTGAGACTTAATGCAGTGCAGCCTTGTCTCCACATGCCCCTGGGAGCTGATAATAAGGTTGCATGATCATTAAGTCGTGCCAGTGATACTTAATGCAGTGCAGCCTTGTCTCCACATGGCCTCTGGAAGCTGATAATAGGGTTGCATGATCATTAAGTCGTGCCGGTGAGACTTAATGCAGTGTAACCTTGTCTTCACATGCCTCTAGAATCTGATAATAGGGTTGCATGATCATTAAGTCGTGCCGGTGATACTTAATGCAGTGCAACCTTGTCTCCACATGGCCTCTGGAAGCTGATAATAGGGTTGCATGATCAGTAAGTCGTGCCGCTGGGACTTAATGCAGTGCAGCCTTGTCTCCACATGCCTCTGGGAGCTGATAATAGGGTTGCATTATCATTAAGTTGTGCTGGTGATACTTACTGCAGTGCAGCCTTGTCTCCACATGGCCTCTGGAAGCTGATAATAGGGTTGCATGATCATTAAGTCGTGCCAGTGAGACTTAATGCAGTGCAGCCTTGTCGCCACATCCCTTTGGAAGCTGATAATAGGGTTGCATGATCATTAAGTGTTGACGGTGAGACTTAATGTAGTGCAGTGTTGAGGAATTCCACATGCCTCTGGGAGCTGATAATAGGGTTGCATGATCATTAAGTCATGCTGCTGAGACTTAATGCAGTGCAGCCTTGTCTCCACATGGCCTCTGGAAGCTGATAATAAGGTTGCATGATCATTAAGTGGTGCCGGTTAGACTTAATGCAGTGCAGCCTTGTCTCCATATGGCCTCTGGAAGCTGGTAATAGGGTTACATGATCATTAAGTCGTGCCGGTGAGACTTAATGCAGTGCAGCCTTGTCTCCACATCCCCCTTGGAGCTGATAATAGGGTTGTATGATCATTAAGTCGTGCCGGTGAGACTTAATGCAGTGCAGCCTAGTCGCCACATCCCTTTGGAAGCTGATAATAGGGTTGCATGATCATTAAGTCTTGTCGGTGAGACTTAATGCAGTGCAGCCTAGTCGCCACATCCCTTTGGAAGCTGATAATAGGGTTGCATGATCATTAAGTGGTGCCGGTGAGACTTAATGTAGTGCCGTGTTGAGGAATTCTGCATGCCTCTGGGAGCTGATAATAGGGTTGCATGATCATTAAGTCATGCTGGTGAGACATAATGCAATGCAGCCTTGTCTCCACATGCCTCTGGAAGCTGATAATAGGGTTGCATGATCATTAAGTCATGCCAGTGAGACTTAATGCAGGTCAACCTTGTCTCCACATGCCTCTAGAATCTGATAATAGGGTTGCATGATCATTAAGTCCTGCCGGCGAGACTTAATGCAGTGCAGCCTTGTATCCACATGCCTCTAGAATCTGATAATAGGGTTGCATGATCAGTGAGTCGTGCCGGTGAGACTTAATGCAGTGCAGCCTTGTCTCCACATGCCTCTGGGAGCTGATAATAGGGTTGCATGATCATCAAGTTGTGCCGGTGGTACTTAATGCAGTGCAGCCTTGTCTCCACATGGCCTCTGGAAGCTGATAATAGGGTTGCATGATCATTAAGTCGTGCCGGTGAGACTTAATGCAGTGTAACCTTGTCTCCACATGCCTCTAGAATCTGATAATAGGGTTGCATGATCATTAAGTCGTGCCGGTGATACTTAATGCAGTGCAGCCTTGTCTGCACATGGCCTCTGGAAGCTGATAATAGGGTTGCATGATCATTAAGTCGTGCCAGTGAGACTTAATGCAGTGCAGCCTTGTCACCACATCCCTTTGGAAGCTGATAATAGGGTTGCATGACCATTAAGTGGTGACGGTGAGACTTAATGTAGTGCAGTGTTGAGGAATTCCACATGCCTCTGGGAGCTGATAATAGGGTTGCATGATCATTAAGTCATGCTGGTGAGACTTGATGCAGTGCAGCCTTCTCTCCACATGGCCTCTGGAATCTGATAATAGTGTTGCATGATCATTAAGTGGTGCCGGTGAGACTTAATGCAGTGCAGCCTTGTCTCCATATGGCCTCTGGAATCTGATAATAGGGTTACATGTTCATTAAGTCGTGCCGGTGAGACTTAATGCAGGACAGCCTTGTCTCCACATGCCTCTTGGAGCTGATAATAGGGTAGTATGATCATTAAGTCATGCCGGTGAGACTTAATGCAGTGCAGCCTTGTCTCCACATGGCCTCTGGAATCTGATAATAGTGTTGCATGATCATTAAGTCGTGCCGGTGAGACTTAATGCAGTGCAGCCTTGTCGCCACATCCCTTTGGAAGCTGATAATAGGGTTGCATGATCATTAAGTCGTGCAGGTGAGTCTTAATGCAGTACAGCCTTGTCTCCACATGCCTCTTGGAGCTGATAACAGGGTAGCATGATCATTAAGTCATGCCGGTGAGACTTAATGCAGTGCAGCCTTGTCTCCACATGGCCTCTGGAAGCTGATAATAGGGTTGCATGATCATTAAGTGGTGCCGGTGAGACTTAATGCAGTGCAGTGTTGGGGAATTCCACATGGCCTCTTAAAGCTGATAATAGGGTTGCATGATCATTAAGTCGTGCTGGTGAGACTTAATGCAGTGCAGCCTTGTCTCCACATGGCCTCTGGAAGCTGATAATAGGGTTGCATGATCATTAAGTGGTGCTGGTGAGACTTAATGCAGTGCAGCCTTGTCTCCACATCCCTTTGGAAGCTGATAATAGAGTTGCATGATCATTAAGTGGTGCCGGTGAGACTTAATGTAGTGCCGTGTTGAGGAATTCCGCATGCCTCTGGGAGCTGATAATAGGGTTGCATGATCATTAAGTCGTGCTGGTGAGACTTAATGCAATGCAGCCTTGTTTCCACATGCCTCTGGAAGCTGATCATAGGGTTGCATGATCATTAAGTCATGCCGGTGAGACTTAATGCAGTTCAACCTTGTCTCCACATGCCTCTAGAATCTGATAATAGGGTTGCATGATCATTAAGTCGTGCCGGTCAGACTTAATGCAGTGCAACCTTGTCTCTACATGCCTCTAGAATCTGATAATAGGGTTGCATGATCATTAAGTCGTGCCAGTAAGACTTAATGCGGTGCAGCCTTGTCTCCACATGGCTTCTGGAAGCAGATGATAGGGTTGCATGATCAGTAAGTCATGCCGATGAGACTTAATGCAGTGCAGCCTTGTCTCACATGCCTCTGGAAGCTGATAATAGGGTTGCATGATCATTAAGTTGTGCCAGTGATACTTAATGCAGTGCGGCCTTGTCTCCACATGGCCTCTGGAAGCTGATAATAGGTTTGCATGATCATTAAGTCGTGCCGGTGAGACTTAATACAGTGCAGCCTTATCTCCACATGCCTCTGGAAGCTGATAATAGGGTTGCATGATCACTAAGTTGTGCCGGTGAGACTTAATGCAGTGCAGCCTTGTCGCCACATCCCTTTGGAAGCTGATAATAGGGTTGCATGATCATTAAGTCGTGCCGGTGAGACTTAATGCAGTACAGCCTTGTCTCCACATGCCTTTGGGAGCTGATAATAGGGTTGCATGATCATTAAGTGGTGCCGGTGAGACGTAATGCAATGCAGCCTTGTCTCCACATGCCCCTGGAAGCTGATAATAGGGTTGCATGATCATTAAGTCATGCCAGTGAGACTTAATGCAGTTCAACCTTGTCTCCACATGCCTCTAGAATCTGGTAATAGGGTTGCATGATCATTAAGTCCTGCCGGTGAGACTTAATGCAGTGCAGCCTTGTCTCCACATGCCCCTGGGAGCTGATAATAAGGTTGCATGATCATTAAGTCGTGCCAGTGATACTTAATGCAGTGCAGCCTTGTCTCCACATGGCCTCTGGAAGCTGATAATAGGGTTGCATGATCATTAAGTCGTGCCGGTGAGACTTAATGCAGTGTAACCTTGTCTTCACATGCCTCTAGAATCTGATAATAGGGTTGCATGATCATTAAGTCGTGCCGGTGATACTTAATGCAGTGCAACCTTGTCTCCACATGGCCTCTGGAAGCTGATAATAGGGTTGCATGATCAGTAAGTCGTGCCGCTGGGACTTAATGCAGTGCAGCCTTGTCTCCACATGCCTCTGGGAGCTGATAATAGGGTTGCATTATCATTAAGTTGTGCTGGTGATACTTACTGCAGTGCAGCCTTGTCTCCACATGGCCTCTGGAAGCTGATAATAGGGTTGCATGATCATTAAGTCGTGCCAGTGAGACTTAATGCAGTGCAGCCTTGTCGCCACATCCCTTTGGAAGCTGATAATAGGGTTGCATGATCATTAAGTGTTGACGGTGAGACTTAATGTAGTGCAGTGTTGAGGAATTCCACATGCCTCTGGGAGCTGATAATAGGGTTGCATGATCATTAAGTCATGCTGCTGAGACTTAATGCAGTGCAGCCTTGTCTCCACATGGCCTCTGGAAGCTGATAATAAGGTTGCATGATCATTAAGTGGTGCCGGTTAGACTTAATGCAGTGCAGCCTTGTCTCCATATGGCCTCTGGAAGCTGGTAATAGGGTTACATGATCATTAAGTCGTGCCGGTGAGACTTAATGCAGTGCAGCCTTGTCTCCACATCCCCCTTGGAGCTGATAATAGGGTTGTATGATCATTAAGTCGTGCCGGTGAGACTTAATGCAGTGCAGCCTAGTCGCCACATCCCTTTGGAAGCTGATAATAGGGTTGCATGATCATTAAGTCTTGTCGGTGAGACTTAATGCAGTGCAGCCTAGTCGCCACATCCCTTTGGAAGCTGATAATAGGGTTGCATGATCATTAAGTGGTGCCGGTGAGACTTAATGTAGTGCCGTGTTGAGGAATTCTGCATGCCTCTGGGAGCTGATAATAGGGTTGCATGATCATTAAGTCATGCTGGTGAGACATAATGCAATGCAGCCTTGTCTCCACATGCCTCTGGAAGCTGATAATAGGGTTGCATGATCATTAAGTCATGCCAGTGAGACTTAATGCAGGTCAACCTTGTCTCCACATGCCTCTAGAATCTGATAATAGGGTTGCATGATCATTAAGTCCTGCCGGCGAGACTTAATGCAGTGCAGCCTTGTATCCACATGCCTCTAGAATCTGATAATAGGGTTGCATGATCAGTGAGTCGTGCCGGTGAGACTTAATGCAGTGCAGCCTTGTCTCCACATGCCTCTGGGAGCTGATAATAGGGTTGCATGATCATCAAGTTGTGCCGGTGGTACTTAATGCAGTGCAGCCTTGTCTCCACATGGCCTCTGGAAGCTGATAATAGGGTTGCATGATCATTAAGTCGTGCCGGTGAGACTTAATGCAGTGTAACCTTGTCTCCACATGCCTCTAGAATCTGATAATAGGGTTGCATGATCATTAAGTCGTGCCGGTGATACTTAATGCAGTGCAGCCTTGTCTGCACATGGCCTCTGGAAGCTGATAATAGGGTTGCATGATCATTAAGTCGTGCCAGTGAGACTTAATGCAGTGCAGCCTTGTCACCACATCCCTTTGGAAGCTGATAATAGGGTTGCATGACCATTAAGTGGTGACGGTGAGACTTAATGTAGTGCAGTGTTGAGGAATTCCACATGCCTCTGGGAGCTGATAATAGGGTTGCATGATCATTAAGTCATGCTGGTGAGACTTGATGCAGTGCAGCCTTCTCTCCACATGGCCTCTGGAATCTGATAATAGTGTTGCATGATCATTAAGTGGTGCCGGTGAGACTTAATGCAGTGCAGCCTTGTCTCCATATGGCCTCTGGAATCTGATAATAGGGTTACATGTTCATTAAGTCGTGCCGGTGAGACTTAATGCAGGACAGCCTTGTCTCCACATGCCTCTTGGAGCTGATAATAGGGTAGTATGATCATTAAGTCATGCCGGTGAGACTTAATGCAGTGCAGCCTTGTCTCCACATGGCCTCTGGAATCTGATAATAGTGTTGCATGATCATTAAGTCGTGCCGGTGAGACTTAATGCAGTGCAGCCTTGTCGCCACATCCCTTTGGAAGCTGATAATAGGGTTGCATGATCATTAAGTCGTGCAGGTGAGTCTTAATGCAGTACAGCCTTGTCTCCACATGCCTCTTGGAGCTGATAACAGGGTAGCATGATCATTAAGTCATGCCGGTGAGACTTAATGCAGTGCAGCCTTGTCTCCACATGGCCTCTGGAAGCTGATAATAGGGTTGCATGATCATTAAGTGGTGCCGGTGAGACTTAATGCAGTGCAGTGTTGGGGAATTCCACATGGCCTCTTAAAGCTGATAATAGGGTTGCATGATCATTAAGTCGTGCTGGTGAGACTTAATGCAGTGCAGCCTTGTCTCCACATGGCCTCTGGAAGCTGATAATAGGGTTGCATGATCATTAAGTGGTGCTGGTGAGACTTAATGCAGTGCAGCCTTGTCTCCACATCCCTTTGGAAGCTGATAATAGAGTTGCATGATCATTAAGTGGTGCCGGTGAGACTTAATGTAGTGCCGTGTTGAGGAATTCCGCATGCCTCTGGGAGCTGATAATAGGGTTGCATGATCATTAAGTCGTGCTGGTGAGACTTAATGCAATGCAGCCTTGTTTCCACATGCCTCTGGAAGCTGATCATAGGGTTGCATGATCATTAAGTCATGCCGGTGAGACTTAATGCAGTTCAACCTTGTCTCCACATGCCTCTAGAATCTGATAATAGGGTTGCATGATCATTAAGTCGTGCCGGTGAGACTTAATGCAGTGCAGCCTTGTCGCCACATCCCTTTGGAAGCTGATAATAGGGTTGCATGATCATTAAGTCTTGTCGGTGAGACTTAATGCAGTGCAGCCTAGTCGCCACATCCCTTTGGAAGCTGATAATAGGGTTGCATGATCATTAAGTCGTGCAGGTGAGTCTTAATGCAGTACAGCCTTGTCTGCACATGGCCTCTGGAAGCTGATAATAGGGTTGCATGATCATTAAGTGGTGCTGGTGAGACTTAATGCAGTGCAGCCTTGTCTCCACATCCCTTTGGAAGCTGATAATAGGGTTGCATGATCATTAAGTGGTGCCGGTGAGACTTAATGTAGTGCCGTGTTGAGGAATTCCACATGCCTCTGGGAGCTGATAATAGGGTTGTATGATCATTAAGTCGTGCTGGTGAGACTTAATGCAGTGCAGCCTTGTCTCCACATGGCCTCTGGAAGCTGATAATAGGGTTGCATGATCATTAAGTGGTGCTGGTGAGACTTAATGCAGTGCAGCCTTGTCTCCACATCCCTTTGGAAGCTGATAATAGGGTTGCATGATCATTAAGTGGTGCCGGTGAGACTTAATGTAGTGCCGTGTTGAGGAATTCCGCATGCCTCTGGAAGCTGATCATAGGGTTGCATGATCATTAAGTCATGCCGGTGAGACTTAATGCAGTTCAACCTTGTCTCCACATGCCTCTAGAATCTGATAATAGGGTTGCATGATCATTAAGTCGTGCCGGTGAGACTTAATGCAGTGCAGCCTTGTATCCACATGCCTCTAGAATCTGATAATAGGGTTGCATGATCAGTAAGTCGTGCCGGTGAGACTTAATGTAGTGCAGTGTTGAGGAATTCCACATGCCTCTGGGAGCTGATAATAGGGTTGCATGATCATTAAGTTGTGCCGGTGATACTTAATGCAGTGCAGCCTTGTCTCCACATGCCTCAGGAAGCTGATAATAGGGTTGCATGATCATTAAGTCGTGCCGGTGAGCCTTAATGCAGTGCAACCATGTCTCCACATGGCCTCAGGAAGCTGATAATAGGGTTGCATGATCATTAAGTCGTGCCGGTGAGACTTAATGCAGTGCAGCGTTTCCAGAAGCATTCCGACTAGCAGAGGGGTCAGACAGGGGCGCATTTTAGCCCCCGTCTTTTCAACCTTTATATTTCTGATTTGGGTGAATATCTGGACCCAGTGGTGTTTGTTCCTCCCAAAAGGAATGGCCTTGCCATTACGTGGCTGAGCTACGCTGATGACCTTCTCATTTTTGATTTGGGGCTTACTTCTCTTACTGCCAGAGAGAAGTGGAGCATTTTATCATTACATCGTAGACCTCCACCCCCCTGGCAGCTATCCAGTATGACTTGGGGCTTACTACTCTTACTGCCATAGAGACGTGGAGCGTCTTATCATTACATCGTAGACCTCCACCCCCCCCCTGGCAGCTATCTGCTTGGGATTTTTTATAACTCTCCGCTTACCTTCACCAGCTTGCTACCACCACCTGCAAACACATGCACTAATGTGCCCATCCTTTGTTTGCTAAAGCATGCATCCAATCATGGGGAATTAGCATCCTAATATTTTCTTTTCTTCTGGTCCACTCTGGTTACAATTTCCATATTTAGTGTAGGGCTGGGCACACTCATTTTACCACTGGCGGTATCAAAGTCACTTTCCCAACCTTTACCCTCTATGCATTACAAGAATAAACAAATTGCACAATAACCAACCATGGAGTTTTTGTGAATCTATGATTTGCTTTATACCTTTTCTGCAAACCAACAAAACAACACAGAGAACAATATGACTGTGCACGTTCATTAGATACATGTAAAACTTTGGAAAGGGAACATATTTCAGCTTAGCAGAAAATACTGTTTTCACAACATGTCAATGCAATGGGTTTACATTCACAGCTATGTTAGTGTCACTTCCCTGCCTTCTTTCACACCAGGCAAAAAGCTCTGCTCCTCGCCCAGCGAAGCAGACCTCTCCTTTTGACAGCTTTTCAAAGCACACTTTTTTTTATAGTCAACCTTGCCATATAACTACTGTTGCTTTGGGAGTGCGGTAAAATCTCTTTTTACAAATTGCTACTTTCATACAGGAAAATACATTTGTTCTCCAGTGTATTAAAAGAAAGGGATGTTCCTCTTTTGCTAATTAGTATAAGATTATCTAAAATATGTAAGAATCTCTCTTTGTTTGGCACTTAATGCTTACCAAGTGATTGATTTCACTTTGTCTGTGCGGCAGGGTGCAGGTCATCTCTCCCCTCAGCTGTAATAAGGACTAAGGAAACAATAGCCCGACAACCTCCTTCTGGTGCTGCCCAGCTCAGCACAAACATTGCAGCTTTTCAGCACACACAAAGCCAACCTGTAAGGCCTCGGATCCCAGGATGTGGCTTTCTTTTCTCTTTTGAACCTGATACTCCTCCTTTGCAGCATTTTGAAACCCCATTTTGCTTCCCTGCCTTTTACTTATATCTGCATGAAGAAAACATATGTTTTCAACAGCAATTTCACACCTGCTTTCATGGCGTCATGCATCAACCCTCTGCTTCTTCCCAGTGAAATGTATACAACGTTGTGCTCGGTAGCCCCGGAAAGATATTTGAAACACTTTCATTCTCATTTCCTTCAGTGGAATCTCTAAACAATGGCTGCTTTAGGCAGATTGATACTGCAAATTCATCACGCAGCCTTCCGTCCACACACTGTGGATGGATTTGCAATTTTGTGCATTTTATTTTCCAAACCAGCATGGCAGAGTCTGTCCCTGCATTCAGTATCTACACCCCCAGTTTGCACCCATAGTTTGCACCATTCTAATCACTAATAATGTTAGGATGCTCAGATTAGTTGTTAATAGGTTAGACAGTAGAGGCTATATGTATTTGTGACTACGCTGCATTACACTTATGCTCCTTAGCGCAATCAATTCAAGCTACACTATGCTCACAAATGTCTTTGGTTTGTATGGATTGTCATCAGTGTCTCACCGCAGTGCAAAGCTGCACGCACCAGCTGTAGGCTGCAACAGCATCATACACTTTCTATAGGAGTCTGAGGTGCCGCTAACATTCTTTCATGTCCACAATGAACACCACATGTTCCTACAGATCTGCACAATGACAGTCAGTCAACCAATGTGACATTCATAAAAGCATGAAGGTCCTTTTGCATCTCTTTGTTGAGATCCTTGGAGCTTCAGGAGGATGACCTCATTGCAAATCCCTTGAGGGTTAAGACCTTTCTGTACGATGAATACTGGACTCAAATCATGGAGAAATTCCTTGGCTACGAGTCACTGGAGCACCTCCAGTATGATTATAAGAGACATGGAATCGTGGTGCCTTTTCTTACCATTTATGCCAATAGAATAATGATATGATATGACATTTATAACGCGCCTATACACAAGTGTTTCAAGGTGCGACGAGGCAAGGGAGGGGGAACAGAGGGAAGACGGACAACAATCTTACTAGGTCAGGTGTCATTCAGATCGTGCAAATGCCAGGGAAGGGGGAAAGAAATGTGCGAGGGGGGGGAGTGCAGTACATGGGATAATAAAATAATTACATAAAATAAATAAAGAACGTCCAGCTGGTGGCAAGTGCAGGGTGAGTGCAGACATAAGTGCTGGTTTGGGGACTGTAGGGATACAGAAAACAGTCCCCAGGTGCAGGGTAGCGCAAGCGTGCAACTGGCAGTGCTTTTCGTCCGAGATCAGATGGGTGGACAGGTAACCCGTGCAGTCTCAGTATCAGCCAGGCCTTCAGCAGGGGAGAGGGAGAGAGAAAGCGGAAGCAAATAGGAAGGTTTTTAGGTGCTTCCGGAACTGAAGATGGTTCTCCTCAAGTTTCAGGGAGGCGGGGAGGCTGTTCCAGAGGGAGGCCCAACCCAGAGAGAGAGAGAGATCTACCGCAAACTCGTTGCTTGGAGAAGCGACTGACCCTGAGGAATTTGGGGGCGGATGAGCAAAGTGCTCGAGAGGGAAGATATTTAGGAAGAGCAAGTTGAAGGTATTGAGGCCCTCGGCCCCAGAAAGCCTTGTGGATGATGAAGAGGGTTTTGAACTTAATCCTCGCAGCCACTGGGAGCCAGTGCAGAGATGTTGGGACTGGAGAGATACGATCCCTGGGCTTGAGGCCAAGGACAAGTCTTGCAGTCCTGTTCTGGATGAGTTGCACAGGGCGTAGAGTAGAAGCAGGCTGATTTAGAAAGAGGCTGTTGCAATAGTCCAGCCTGGAGAGAACCAGAGCTCTGGAGACAGTGAGCTTCTGGGGGAAGGAGAGGAAAGGAAGAATACCTCTGAGGAGAATAATGAGAAGGCAGTTCTTGAGATTCAGGTGGAAATAAAGATACGGTCACATACAAAGTTAAAACATACAGTGTTGATTCCGTACATCGTCGGACTCTGTGGAAGCACTGAATCATTGGTTGGCATCTTGTCCTGCCCTTAGCACCAAATGGCAGTGTTATTGAGGGAAACATGTGCATTACCGAAATGCAGGCTGGCCGGATATGTTCTGGAAGGACTGTTTAGCAGGGAGAAAGTCTGCACTTGTGATTGGAATTGTGGGATGTGTAAATTGCTTGCAATCAAATGAAAATATTCCCCATAGATGAAGGCTGCTGTCTTTTAGTAAACGCTCTCAACTGCGATATGTCATAATGACTAATGGTTTGAATGTTTTTTCAGAACAGTATGGTTTGCATTTCTTTCTGTTCTTCTTAAGTGTAGTTCTGAATTGTATGATTCTTGAATTGTAGGAAATTATATTTCAGTATAATTAATATTTCTGATTCTTGTAATTGTATGAATTGTAAGAGATCTTATTCAATTCTGACACAGTTTAAAAAAAATGGACTCTAATTTATTTGAACTTTGTTTTAGCATTTGTTAAAGTTTATTTGATAAACCATAAAATAAAATATATATTTGTTACCGCAATTTAGCTTATTAAAAGTAATACCTGGGCCTCCACTCGTTGCTGTCACTCCCATCTTCTATTCACTGCACCTGCCTCACCTTAGAAACACACATTCCCCTGTATCCGCCCTCCTACGTTGGTCCGTACCGTGGACCTGTTTATGCCCTCTGAGATACACATGAACCAGCACTTGTGTAATATCTACTTGGGTTCAATGAGTTTAGCAGGATGACCACAGTTTGACATGAGTGGCAGCAGAGAGGAGAGAGCATGCTTTCAGCACACCATCTTCCCAAGACATAATTATTAAAAGTGTTGCTGTGCATAGCAATGACAATGCTTCCCTTTTCCCAATCCCACATAGTCCCACTGTAATCTCACAACACAGGATATTGGAATTCATAATCACTAGCAGTGATATCATGGGCAAGGGTTCTCTGCCTCCCCCGTGTCATATAAGAACTGAGGGGAGCAAGAAAAGCCCAGCACCCGAGGCACATGTAACAATAGCTTCCCTGAAAGGGCAGGAGCTGTGATTCTGGCTACTTGTGAAAGCTTTGGCTCTGGTGCTGCCACCGGCCCCACTGCATGTGACCACACAGGAACCATCGTTCTGTTATGGAGCTGTCATGGCGATGGTCAGGGGGTATTGGTTGGTGCTGCACTTGTGTTTCCTTAGGGGGTGGCTACCTTTATTTTTGCTGTTGCATACCTTTCCCTCATGCCTTCCCTCCCTACCCCCTGCACTGCTGGTTTTAGGGGACAGCTCATGGAGTGTGAAAAAGGCACGGGGCCATAGACATCATCACATTATGATTGGGCAGCTATCAGTCATGGGGTATATTCCACCTCCTGTACCTAGTGGCATCATAAACTCAAGCTCTGCTTTCAGTGTCTATCAGATTTCACTCCGAACCTCTGGATGGAATATAGTCCCATAGTTGATAGCTACTCATTGATAATTCATTTTTTCCCCAATTAATTTCATGTTTTAGAAAAATACTGCATCAAAAAGTGAAAGTGAAATTCATGCCCAGGTCTCATCTATTCATGTATGGGGGGCAAATGCGACTAGATTTGTACTGAATATTGTACATGTAAGTCTGTGTAGAATTCTCCCAACAAGTACATTTTTTCCATGTCTCCCTCCTGATTGGTGAAGGCTCACGAGCGTGGCTTCACAAAGGATCACCCGATGAGTTTGTGGGCGGGTTGGAAAATAAGGATTAACAGCTCTGTGGTAGATCTATTGATTTTTAGGCTGTATGATGACATACCATAATAATGCATTCCCCTGCTTCTTTCAACAGAGAATGATCAGCCATCAAAGGATGCATGCTGGGGAAAAGTCCTACAAGTGCACTAAATGTGATGAGCACTTTAATCGCACATCAAAGCTGAGAAGGCATCAGAGATTCCACACAGGTGAAAAAGCTTTCAAGTGCTCGGAGTGTGATAAAAGCTTCACTCGAGGCTCACATCTGCACCCTCATCAGAGCATCCATACTGGAGGGCGGCCCTACCAGTGCTTAGAGTGTGAGAAAAGCTTCATTCAGAGCTCACATCTGCATCAGCATCAGAGGATCCATACTGGGGAGCGACCTTACCAGTGTACAGAGTGTGGGAAAAGCTTCACTCAGGGCTCACATCTGCAGCAGCATCAGAAGATCCATACTGGGGAGAGACCCTACCAGTGTACAGAGTGTGGGAAAAGCTTCACCTATAGCTCAGATCTGGTGGAGCATCAAAAGATCCATACTGGGGAGCGACCCTACCAGTGTATGGAGTGTGAGAAGAGCTTCACTGACAGATCTAATCTTCATCAGCATCAGAGGATCCACACTGGAGTGCGGCCATACCAGTGTACAGAGTGTGGGAAAAGCTTCACTCGGAGCTCAAATCTGCAGAACCATCAGAGGATCCATACTGGGGAGCGGCCATACCAGTGTACAAAGTGTGTGAAAAGCTTCACTCAGAGCTCAAATCTGTACCAGCATCAGAAGATCCATACTGGGGAGCGACTATACCAGTGTATGCAGTGTGTGAAAAGCTTCACTCAAAGCTCAGACCTGCAGAAGCATCAGACGATCCATACTGGGGAGCGGCCATACCAGTGTACAGAGTGTGATAAAAGATTCACTCTGAGCTCAAATTTAAAGCAGCATCAGAAGATCCATACTGGGGTGCGACCATACCAGTGTACAGAGTGTGGGAAAAGCTTCACTCAGAGCTCCAATCTAAAGCAGCATCAGAAGATCCATACACGGGAGCGGCCCTACTAGTGTACTTAGTATGATAAAAGCTTCACTCTGAGCTCACATCTGCACCAGCATCAGAAGATCCATACTGGGGGGCCATACCAGTGTAGAGTGTGAGAAAAGCGTCACTTGCATCTCGGTTCTGAACATGCATCAGAGGATCCATGCAGGGGTGAAGCCCTATCTATGCACATAATGCAAGAAAAGCTTCAGTGGCCAATGAACTCTGACTGGCCATAAAAAGGTACATACTGGGAAGCTGCTTTACCAGTGGTCATAGTGTGGGAAGAACTTCACTTGTAGATCGAGTCTGATCCATCATCAGACAATCCATACAGGGGTGAAGCCCTTTTAGTGCACAGAGAACAAGCAAAGCTTCAGTGAGCATTCAAATCTGAGGCACCATCAAAGGATCCAAACTAGGGAGAAGTTCTATGGGTTTATAGAATGGTGTAAGCATTTTAATCCTGCATCAAACCTGATGACTCAGAAGAGATCCCACACTGGAGAGCGACCACACCCCTGTACAGAGTGTGCGAAAAGCTTCACTCCCAGTTTAAATCTTTAAAAGCATCAGAGGTTCCATATTGGAGAGCGACCACACCAGTGTACAGAGTGTGAGAAGATCTTCACTCAGAGAACATGTCTTGATAGAAATCGAAGGCACCATTCTAGAGATTGACCATATAAGTGTACAGAGTGAAAGAAGCTTCATTTATATTGTTAAAAGGCATGTATAGTGGACTCCCCTATCCACATCAAAGGATGCATACTGGATTGGTTAGCTAACCATAACTGTGGTGTTGACATCAGTTCAAACACCCCACGCCCATGGACAGACCACCATCTCATCCATTTCCACATTCCCTTAAAGGTCGCAACCCAACAAAACCCTTGTATGCCAACCGCCATTGCAAGGTCAAAAGAACTGCTTACCAAAGACAGAATTCTCCCCCTCTTGGGAGCATCAGCACTAGCAAAGCCTCTCTCAAACAACCCCACATAATTGGTTAATTTCTACAACACCATTCTCAAAGAATCAGTTGACACCATTGCCCCTCCAGAGAGAAAAAAAAAAAAGCAAAAAGTATCAAACACGCCCACTCCTGGTATAATCAAGACCTCCTCGACTTAAAAGCACTCAAAAGGCAAACCCTGAACAAATGGCAATCATGCCCTTCTGCCTCCACACATGACTCCTACCTCTGCATTGCCATCGACTCTGCAAAAGCTGCCGCTTACATCATCAGACTTGACAAAGCTAAATCCCAATCCAAGGAACTGTTCGCCATCTTCAACGAGCTTGTTGCCCCCCCCCCATCCACACATCAAACAGTAAAGGACGAGAAATGGTGTAATGACATCCAACATGCTATGTTGGGCAGAATTAATTTACTCCAAGAAAAAATAAAAACCAACTTCAACAACCTGCCCAAGGTTACCCCCCAACACACACAGCTTCTGAACTTAATCCCACTAACCCTCTTGACTCCAAGCCCCCCGTCGCATTTTACCTTCAGAAATGTAACCATATCAATCATGCATATATAAAACCATTGCTATGCAAAGGTGATATCTGTCCAGCAAGCATTATCAAAGACTGTACTGTAGTACCAGCCCCCTTCATCACAGCCTTTATTAATGCATCATTCGCATCGGGCACAGTACCCTCTTCCCTTAAAGAAGCATGGGTCCGGCCACTGCTAAAAAAGCCCACACTGGACCCTGACTCCCCAAACAACTATAGGCCCATAACCATTGTGCCATTCCTGTTGAAAATCCTTGACAAGGCTGCATATTTGCAGATCCAGTCCTACCTTGAATTGCACAACATGCTGGGAAAGAGGCAATCGGCTTTCGCCCCCGGCATGGTACTGAGTCAGCCTTGCTCGACTTAAAAAATCAACTACTAGAAAACATGGACAAAGGCAAATCTATGCTTCTCCTGCTCCTTGACCTGTCGGCAGCATTAAACCTGGTTGACCACAAGATCCTAGGGAAAAACCTCACAGGCTCTGCACACTTCTCACGTGAGGCCACCACCTGGATAACATCCTTCCTGGAGGGCCGAGCCATGAGGGTCTTCTCAGACCAGGCATCAGCCGCTCCTTCCCCTATTGGGTGTGGTGTACCACAAGGCTCATGCACCTCCCCTAGGCTCTACAACCTATTCATCCTACCACTATTCAATGACCTAGAAGACTTTGGCATAACGTTCACCAATTATGCCGATGATACACACATTCTTCTCCCACTAACTGGTAACTACCAGCAAGACCTCAGAACTCTACAAAACACATATGCTATCATCCAGGCCTGGATGGCAGCAAATGGCCTCTGTCTCAATGGGGACAAAACTTAAATCCTACTGGTTGGCCCCAAGGAGACCCTCAAATAAACTAGACAGTAACTATTGTATCTTCAAAATAGAGAACACTGTAGTCGCAGTCTTGGCTGCTGTAAAAACTCTGGGAGTTTTTCTGGACTCAACCTATCTATGGACAGATAAGTCAGCTATATCTCGTCCTCAGCAGCACATACAACCAAAATTATGAATGCTGTAAAACCCCCACCTCTCAGCCAAGAACTGCCTCAGCATCGCCAGAGCGACCATAGGCGCAAAACAAGACGATTGTAATGTCCTCCTACTCGGCACATCCGCCAAAAACATCAACAGATCAGCACCCACCTAGCTAGTGGAACAAATACACTAAGTTCAAACACTCAGACCTAAATGTGACATATACTCACACCAACTCACAATTCCTACCTTTAACAGAACCAAAGCCGGTGGGTCCAGCTTTGAGGTATTAGCACCAAAATATTGGAACTCACTCCCACTTGAACTCAGAACAGAAACCTCTCTCATGGCTTTCAGAAAGGTACTGAAGACCAAACTATTCAGCTAAACCGCACCTGCTCCGCTGTTCCCCTGTAACCTTGGAACATGAGTATCATATGTGCATAACCAATGAACCTGCACCTAAGTACTGTACCTATGTTTCAACCTGCTGCCAAGTGAATATTCTGTAACAGCGCCTTGATGCCCTAGGGCAGTTTGTATGCTTTATAAATGGAAATAAATCAAAAATAAAATAAATTACTAAGTGGCATAATTCTTTGTCTGCAATCCTATTGTAACCCCGAGACTGTCTAACCAAGTCGGGGAATGTAACTATATCCTTCCAGTGGAGATGAATTGCACCAGGAATGGTCCAGAGATTCCTTCAAGTGATCAACTGTTAAATAATCAACTATCTACTGGCCAATCAGAAGTGGAAGACTGCTTGCAAGTCCCTTTTGTTATCACTGAAGGAATCAAAATGTCCAATCGCTTTGATGCAATAACTAATTTGGTCAAGGCGCAGTGTACTGGCATAGTGGACCCTAATCCATATAATACTGTTGCCACCCCCATATTGAACCATGATGGGCAAAATGGAAATCGAGTCCCAGACCCCTCGCGTTTAGCACACAGTGGGGGGCTTCTTCCAGTTGCTTTATGTTAATGGCTGAAATTAGAAGTTTGCGACAATCTATTGGTTATTTAAAAAAAGAGTTTGGCATAATCAAGCAAAATCTGAAAAACCAAACTACTTTGTTGAACCCACATGTGGGTCGGCCACCACCTAGGATCTCTGTGTCTACCCATTTACTGCTGACTAATCAAATGCCTGCTGCTAACGGAATCCCATTTTCCAGGTGATTGAAAATCATATTAAAAGCCATTCATCCCCACACATGGGCCATGTGCCACCTAAAAATTAGGTGGTTGTGAAACTGAAAACCTCAGGAGACGGTGGATGCCAAAACAATATTTTATTCTAATGGGTAATGGGTCCTTAACAAAACAAAGAGTATCGTCCTCTGGTTTCCTTCACCAGTGATTGACCCTTCCAAAGTAGATTTGAAGCAGTTCCCAACTTTATCCTATCTCGGGGTATCCGGATAGGCCCACCACTCCGATCTTCGTTCCTCGTCCTCTTCTCTTTCCTGGAAAATGAGAGCACACTGTCAGTTTCTTTTGGCGCGCTTTTAAAGGGTTCCCTAGGTTTAAGTCCCCACCAATCAGCATCAGCTTTGCCTGGCTTACGCCTTATTGGCTGCTGAGGGTTTGTCCCGCCTCCCTTAAAGGCTGCCGTGTCAGCGTACGCCTTTTCCTGTTGCCGGAGCTGATCACGTGATCGCGGCCGCGATCGCGTTGTGTATGGGCGTGCTCTGGGTGCCTTCCAGCCGCAGCCCGCTCCGGGGCCGCCGCGGGGCACGTCACGCCGAAGGGCCGGTCGCCCCCACACCAGGCTGCCATGGAGCGCCTGCGCCCTCGTTCCCCCTCCTTCGGGATCGGGTCTCCCGTCAGGTAAGCGCAGTTGTGACGCGCCGCAGTTCCGAGCCGCGGCTCGCGCTTCCTCGCTCTCGGCGCTCATGACAGCCGAGAGCGAGGGAGCCGACCCGCGGCTCTCAGGGCCCCCGATCGCCGCTGTAGCCAACATATGCTGCCGGCGCCGAGGCGCATCCCCACACATCCCCACCCCAGTCCCAGGCCGTTCGGGCCGGGAAGCACACCTAGATAGGTAGTCGGCCACCAGCTGAAACCTGGCTGGTTTGTGCAATGTAAGGAAGTCAAAAGGCTGAAGGGAGAGGAACCAGCGGAGCACCCTCTGGTTGGTATCTTTATGTTGTGCAAGCCACTGCAAGGGGGCGTGGTCCGTGTACAAGGTGAACCGGCGACCCAGTAGGTAGTATTTAAGGGAGTCGATGGCCCATCGGATGGCCAAACATTCCTTCTCAATGGTTGAATAGGCAGTCTCATGTGGCAGCAACTTCCGGCTGATAAAGCATATAGGACGTAGGGCGTCCCCCCGGTCTTGTGAGAGTACAGCCCCTAAACCTTGGTTCGAGGCGTCAGTTTGCAGGTAAAAATGTTTTTGAAAGTCCGGGCAACAAAGTACAGGATTCGATGAAATCCTATGTTTCAGGAGTTCTATGGCGTTCAGGGCGTTCGGGTTGTTGGTTAGATTCGGAACACCTTTGAGCCTTTAAGCATCGGTCAAGGGGGCAGCCACCGAGGAGAAGTCAGGTATGAGCCTCCTGTAATATCCAACGAGCCCCAAGAATGCTCGGATCTGTTTCCGGTTGGTGGGAGTCGGAATATCTTGTATGGCCTGTGTTTTGGATAGTTGTGGTTTTAGGACACCCCCACCTACTATATGCCCCAGGTATTTGGTTTCATGCGTTCCGATCGTGCTTTTCCTTGGGTTAATATGCAAACCAGCCCTATGCAGATCGGCAACCACTAGTTCCAGGTGGTTCATATGGGCTTCCCAGGACTTGCTATATACCACAATGTCATCCAGATAAGCGGCTGCATATCCGTCATGTGGACGTAAGATGATATCCATTAACCTCTGGAATGTGGCGGGGGCGCCGTGTAGTCCAAAGGGCAGGACCTTGTATTGATAGAGCCCCCTTGGCGTGGAAAAGGCAGTTTTCTCCTTGTCCTGAGAACGTAAGGGGATCTGCCAATATCCCTTGGTTAGATCTAGGGTGCTCAGAAAGAGGGCCGCGCCGAGGCCTTCCAAGAGCTCGTCCATCCGCGGCATAGGATATGCTTCGTATTGGGAAATTGTGTTTAATTGTCGGTAGTCCATACAGAAGCGGACGGACCCGTCCGGCTTGGGAACCAGGACTATGGGGGATGACCATACGCTGTTGGATGGCTCAATGATATCCATCCGTAGCATTTCGTCTACTTCTGAACTGATGACTCTTCGTCTGGCTTCGGGGATTCGATATGGCCTAAGCCTTATGGTTTTTCCGGGTTCTGTGTTGATTCCGTGTTCCAATATTCTAGTCCGACCGGGCAATGTAGAAAAAGCATTGGCATAGGGGAATAATTTGTCCATGACGTCTGCTTTCATGGTTGGGGAGAGGACATCGCCCCAACGGATGGCTTCGAGGGTGTCAGGAACAGTGTTCACGGTTTCCTCTGATTCTGGCTCCTCGGGTTCTGTGAAGGCACTCAGACTTGGTTCGCTCCACTCCTTCAGAAGGTTGATGTGATAAACTTTGTCGGTTGTGGTTCTATCAGGTTGATGCACCCGATAAGTCACTGGGCTGAGCACGTCCGTGATTTTGTATGGCCCTCTCCATCTGGCCAATAGTTTGTTTGCAGATGTAGGCAGAAGTACCAGTACTTGGTCTCCGGGTTTGAAGGTCCTCATTCGGCTCCCTTTATTATAGTTCTTCTCTTGGGTTGTTTGAGCCTGGCTGAGGTTTGCTTCGGCCAAGGTACGCAGAGCTGTCAGATGGGTTTTTAGCTCCTCAGTATATTCAGTAAGTGATACCTCTCCGCTGGCTTCCCATTCTTCTTTCACCAGATCCAGTATCGTCCGGGGTTGTCTTCCGAATAGAAGTTCAAAGGGGGAGAATCCAGTGGAAGATTGGGGTGTATCCCGTAATACCATCAACACCAGAGGCAATACCCGATCCCAATTCTTCGCGTCCGGCCCTGTCACCCTCTTCAACATTTTCTTGATGGTCTGGTTATACCGTTCCACCAGTCCATCGGTCTGGGGATGGTATACTGAGGTTCTTATTTGCTTGATCTGGAGATTCTCACATATTTGCCGTAGGAGGGTGGACATGAAATTCGTACCCTGGTCTGTGATTATTTCCGAAGGCAAACCCACTCGTGCAAAAAACGGAATAAGCTGATCACACAAAACTCTGGCAGATGTCCCCTTTAGGGGAAACGCTTCCGGGTATCGGGTGGCATAGTCGACAATCACTAACAAATATCTATACCCCCTGCTAGCGGGTTCCAAGGGCCCGACAATATCCATGCCTATCCTCTGGAAGGGAACTGTTATGAGAGGCATTTTCTGTAGCGGCGCCTTTGCTGGTAGGGCACCGCTGGTCAATTGGCATGTGGGGCAGTTTTTACAGAACTGCGCCACTTCCCCGTATATGCCCGGCCAGTAAAATCGCTTCAATAAGTTCTGCTGGGTCTTGAGGGAAGCCATATGGCCGCCACAGGGATGGTTGTGGGCCAGTTGTACAACTATGTCCCGATGGTTTTTCGGTAGCACCAATTGCTCTTTGGTGACTTCATCCTCGCCCTTATATCTTCGATATAGTAGACCCTGTCGTAATAGGAACCCTGGTCCTTTACTTAGATCGGGTTCCCCCTCTTGGGTTGCTCTTTCTCGTGCTATCCGTAGGGTTGGGTCAGTTAGGGTCTCCCTTCTAAGGGTGGTTTCATTCTCCTCCAAATTCCAATCGATGGGTCTGGTCATGTAACTAGCCTGACACCATTCCATCCGGGTTCGTCTTTTCCGTCCTGGCATAGGGGTCAGGGAAGCAGAGTCTGACGCTGGGACGTCGGAATCGCATGGAATTTTCTTTCCCTCCAGGGCATTTATGGCCTGTTCAAAGCCAGGCAGGTCGGCCCCTATTACTACCGGGGCAGGTAGACACGGTAGGACGGCAGCCCTCAAGGGAGTGGTTGTGTCGTTTAGTTCTACCACCACATTCTTCATTGGATATCGCTTTACATCCCCATGGATACATCTAATGGGTACTGTTATATTAGACAAATAGGGAGCGTTACTCACGGTTGGTGATATGGCAGTCTGCCGGCTGCCACTGTCGAGTAGAGCGCGCGATGGTCTGCCATCCACCCGGATGTCCACCACATAGGGACCCGGGAGGCTCTCCTCCGACCCAGGGCTCAGGTATCCGATGTCCATCGGTTCGGCTGGTCTCCTTCTAGGGCAGAACCTGGCTATATGGCCCCATTCATTGCACTCGTAGCATTGCGGTTGCTTGTATCCTGGTGCTGCCAATGGGTGTTTCTCCTCACCTCCTGGTCTTTTTTCTTCTGGTTTTCTGGAGCTGTCGTCGGTGTGTCTCCACCTCATGGGTAGGGTCCTACCACTCCGGAATGCCAGGGGGTCGGACATCGGGATTGCTATCCGGGCTGTTATTCCTGTTGGTTGCATCTTGTGGTGACCCGCCTTCTGGTATGCGGAGGCGATATCTACCGCCTCAGTCAAGGAGGGCCGGTGGTGCTGTCTAACCCATCTCTGCATTTGTCCTGGTAGGGCTTCGATGAATTGCTCCAGGATGATTTTGTCGAGGACGGGTTGATTCGCTGGGGTGGGAGGTAGCAGCCATTTTTCGACCAAGTCTTTTATACGATAGTATAGCTGGCGCGGGCTTTCCCCCACCCTGAGTCTGGTCTCTCTCAGCTGTATCCGGTACGCTTCTTCATCTAGGCCTAGACGATCCAGGACTGCGGCCTTAATTTCTCCGTAGGGAGTGCTGCCATTAGGGTTAACCGCCTGATAGGCACCCTGCATCACCCCGGATAGAAGGGGGGCGACATACTGTCCCCAGCGGTCGGGAGGCCATTGCGCATTCCTGGCGATCCTCTCAAAGCTGGTAAAGAAGAAGGCAGGATCTTCCCCCTACTTATATTTCTGTAGTAGAGCAGATGGCACCAATGGTTGGTTTCTGACGTTGGCCACCACATCAGTGAGACGGGCTATGGTCTCGTGTTGTTTGTCCTGGGCTGTGGTTTGTATGTTGCCCTGCAGCTGGATGGCCTGCTGGAAGGCTTGTCTATCGGCAGCCGCCTGTTGGGTTTGCAGCTGTATTAATTGTTGTAGTTGCTGCTGTCCCTCCGATAGCGTTTTGATTAGGGCCTCCATGACGTTGTCAGTAATCCCACCTTCGTCGCCAGTGTGAAACTGAAAACCTCAGGAGACGGTGGATGCCAAAACAATATTTTATTCTAATGGGTAATGGGTCCTTAACAAAACAAAGAGTATCGTCCTCTGGTTTCCTTCACCAGTGATTGACCCTTCCAAAGTAGATTTGAAGCAGTTCCCAACTTTATCCTATCTCGGGGTATCCGGATAGGCCCACCACTCCGATCTTCGTTCCTCGTCCTCTTCTCTTTCCTGGAAAATGAGAGCACACTGTCAGTTTCTTTTGGCGCGCTTTTAAAGGGTTCCCTAGGTTTAAGTCCCCACCAATCAGCATCAGCTTTGCCTGGCTTACGCCTTATTGGCTGCTGAGGGTTTGTCCCGCCTCCCTTAAAGGCTGCCGTGTCAGCGTACGCCTTTTCCTGTTGCCGGAGCTGATCACGTGATCGCGGCCGCGATCGCGTTGTGTATGGGCGTGCTCTGGGTGCCTTCCAGCCGCAGCCCGCTCCGGGGCCGCCGCGGGGCACGTCACGCCGAAGGGCCGGTCGCCCCCACACCAGGCTGCCATGGAGCGCCTGCGCCCTCGTTCCCCCTCCTTCGGGATCGGGTCTCCCGTCAGGTAAGCGCAGTTGTGACGCGCCGCAGTTCCGAGCCGCGGCTCGCGCTTCCTCGCTCTCGGCGCTCATGACAGCCGAGAGCGAGGGAGCCGACCCGCGGCTCTCAGGGCCCCCGATCGCCGCTGTAGCCAACATATGCTGCCGGCGCCGAGGCGCATCCCCACACAGGTAAAAGGCCCCAAAATCTCAGATGATGTACCTCATATAAGCGAACAATCAACAATTAAATAAATAGACCTAGAATATGGTGATGAGGTATTAACCAACTGTGAGGGTCAATTCTATATACTAGTAGGTTTGGAGCCTTCTAAACGGCTTGATGCTTCGTTGCAACCATTCCCTATTGAACAGACACCCAAGTTTAATTTGAATAGCAAGACGTGCCAGACACTGCTAAAAGCCAGGGCATTTAGGGTACTGAAGGTTAATAGATTGTTTTGCTCCCATGAGGCATTTTATAGCAACAGAACTAGGTTCTTGGAAATCATTAATGGCATAATTCCACTTTGTTGTATTAGTAGCAATGACATTCAAATTGTGGAAATTCGGCTTGATGTTGAACTTGCAACCTCCTACATTCATTTTAATGTTTAGGATATTATTATTATTGGTTAATCTGTACACCACGAAGATGTACTAATGAAATTGGGCTTTGACTGTTCTGCCTCAGAGATTGAAGACTCTCTCAATTTGGGAGCCGCCATTCAGGGCAACTGTGTAAAGGTTTCGGCTGAAGGCCAGGTTGGCCCTCTTAGTAGGGAAGTTGGAGCAGTTCAGCTTGACTGTAATTTAACGGCTTCTGTTGGTAGTCAGACACCTTCAGAACCCAAAGGCTGGGGTGTCCCACATAACCGATTGGCGGGGAGGAGGATTGTTGTGAAAGGCTGTTAGAAACGTTACAGCAGAACATGACTTTGCACTCCTAATTCAACGTTCTTCTTGTTGTCAAAGAATACCAGGGGATTTAACCACCTGTTTGAACAGGGGGGCCTTCAGGAGGCCATTGACTGTTTGTGTATCATTGCCCTGCAGGAAAAATGGCTTGTTAAGCCGTTGGTATTTTATGGATGGAACGTTATTACTAACCTGGCTACTCGGGGTGCTAGAGGTAGGCTGAAGGGGGGACTCACGGATGTCAACTGCAGCTCCAATGATCTTGTGGCTGGTAGCATAACGCTAGCTGATAAAGATGGCCGTGTGAAATATGGCAATGGGTTTACTGTTATTACTGTTTCTGATCCTCCCTCCCAAATGCAGCACCCTAATATTCTTAAGGAATTGAAACTTGTGCTGCTGAATCTCTGGGGTTTTACCCCTGTACATGTATGCAGTGACCTAAATGCAAGGGTTCCCAAAGACAGTTTGGTGAAGGGCTATGGACTTGACTGGGAGGTTAGACCAAAAGTGGCAACGAGGTATGAGTTGGGCTAACCTGTTGTACTCCTTTGCTCTATCTATGTTGAGATTGGCCTCCCCAGTACACCTGGTCTTCTCCTGTGAGCGCGAGCATTATCGACTATGTGACTGTTTCACAATCCTCTTCTCTGGTCATTGATTTGAGCATTGCTCATAGGAATGAGAGTGACCATGTACCCCTTATTTTAGGACTCGATTTGGCCCAAACTCCTGCTTGCCATCGAGAGCAAGGGACGCTCACGGTTAAAAACACTCTTAATGGCATTTCCTGGACCCCCAATAACATACAACTGGCCGGCAGGGTGGCCAAGGGCCTACTATTTAAATACTCAACAGATTTTGAACTATTGTCAGTAGTTTTGATGACTAATGAAATGGCAAATATTGGTATTTCCAGGTATGGGAACTAGGCGATAGGCTGTAGTATTGAGCTTTATAAGAGAAGGCAATTTAATAAGGGTTGAGAGAGGAAGCGGCAGCTTAGATCACAGCTGCTTAAGATTGTTAGTGAGCTACACTCACCCAAACTCCATGCCCAATTAGTAATCAAGATTCCATCCAATTACTGCTTGTAGTAAAAAATAAAACATAAATATACCCTTGAGTGCCATACATTGTGGAGATTGGTAAACTGTGTTTCAGTAAACAATAGTAATATCTTTTGAAGGATCATTAATTCCACCAAAGACTGTAGTGGAGTTGTCTGTGATGTGTTGGAGTCCTATTGGGTTTGGCATATCAAGGCAACGCTGGGTGTATCTCCTACCTCTATCGTTTCAACCTCAAACACGCTAGACGTACGATAGGAGTATGGTTTGGATTTTGATTACAATTATTGGGAGGTGTCAGTTTTCTAGAACTCCCGGCCCTGATGGCCTTTTCAACCAACTTATTAAGGACGAACCGTTTCCTTGAGTGGTGCTCTGCCTTGGCTCTTTAAATTGAGTTGCAAAGCTCAGCTTCTCCCTTCAACTTGGCGGGATAGCATTATAGTCCCGGTATACAAAAAAGGCAGCTGACAAGATCAATGTAGATATCGACTCTTGGCAATGATTGATGCCCCAGCCAAAATGTTTGCAAGGGTCTTACCGATGGAGCTTAATTGTTGGATAATTGCCAATGATATCATACCCCTCAACCAAACGAGGTTCAGGTGGCGATCCGATATTGCCATCAATAGGCTGTCACTCATAGCCATCATAGAACAAGCCTGGTTCATACGCAAGCAATACATCTTTGTGCTCTTTGTTGACTATAGTGCAGCCTTCGATGCGGCTGAATGGAAATATCTCAGGGCAGAGACGTCCTTTGGGGGCCTCCCTTGCTACCACTGAGGTCTCGTTTGCTACCCCTAAAAAAATGTTTAAAAAAACAACAATCCAAAGCTCCTGGGCTGTGGGCAGCACCAAGTGGCTCTTTTTTTCTGGAGTGGTTGGATTTCGTGTTCAAGCATCTTTAAAAAAAAAAAAAAAAAAAAGGTTCCAAACATGTAACAGTAACCCTACATTTTTCCTATCTCCCTGGCATGCTGTTCAGGATGTTTGTTTGCATGCATGAGATAATGAACCCTCCCAATGGTATGTATTTTGCAAACCTCTGAAGCCTGAAAAGTAGTTCCATGTGGCCGAATTTGCACCAGACTGGCATATGAGCTGGCCTGCTGTTCACAGTTACCAGTTGAATTGTATCCACTATAGCGTGTAATTTGCTTTCTGACTTTGAGATCATTCAGGCATGTCATTGCTAATTTCACTATAGCCGGTATGATAGCTCAGTGAGTTGAGCACTCACTGCTGTGATGTGTGTGTAATCTGCAGGTTGTCAGTTCAAATCCCTGCAACACCAACTTAGCCTTTCATCCTTCTGAGGTTGATAAATGAGTACCAACACAGGTTGGGTGATATTGTATGTTCATTTGTTCTATATAAAGCACATAAGCATAAGTGCTATATAATAACGCACCATTATCATTTGGCCTTGGACGTCTGCTTGCATTCACAGTAATTTGGTAATATGGGCCTATACACACTGATCTTAACATACATATGGTGATCCATTTGTGTATGAAATGTATTTCAGATTACAGTGATATTGTATATTTTATTTTTTGTAGTGTACATATGTGATGCCAGTTCCCGTTTGTCATGGGGTGAAAGGTTGTGTGCTGTCGCTTTCTGTGATGTCACCTCAGGGTGGGGTCAAATGAAATCACTTCCTGTGATGTCAATGGAGGTCAAGGATCGTGTGATGTCACTTCAGCTACCCCTGGCATTTTAGTGAAATGACGTCCCTGCCTCTGGGCCTGCTAAATATGATCATGGCTTTACATGAGGGCACTAGAGTAAGGGTAGGCATGGATCATTTGGGAGCAGCAACAAGGTGGATTGCAACAAACACTGGTCTTAAATGGGGTTTTATAGTCACCCCCACATTGTTTACTCTATCTGGCTGGCTTGGGTGAGGGAATCACAAACTGTGTTTCTATTCCACCTAAGTTGGGCAAGCTGGGAAATCATTGGCTCGCTCATGCGATGACGTGGCCTCATTTGATCTGACTTCAAGAGGATTGCAGGTTCTGTTGGATAAACTATATGAATATGCTCGTTAAAGATCAGTACCAACAAGGCCAAGATCATGGTCTTCTGCCCTAAAGAAAGTACGGCCAGGATCATTAAGCCTGGCATTAGATGTTGAATGGTGATCACATAGAGTTGGTAAGCTCCTATAAATATCTGGTTGTTATTTTGGATGCTAAACTTGATGTTAAATTGCATCTACAAGAGGTGCAGCCAAAGACCGCCCAGGTAACCGGAGAAATTACATCTTTTCCCTTGAAGCTAGAAGATATTCAGTTGGGGTGATTATTAGGCTGTTCCTCACCATAATCATACCTATAATTCTTTATGGGTTCAAACTCTGGAGGTTGAAGTTGATCCCGGCATTGGCGCTCTTGGTGAGCTGGATTGCGTTTGAGCAAAAATGCACCTGCCAGGTTCGGGCACACATGCACCTGCCGAGTTTTTTTTGTTGGAATTTAGTACCATGCCTATTTCTGCTAAGATACACCTCTGTTGTCTATGCATGTACTGGAAAATTGCCAAAGCCACTCCGGGTACTTTGCAGTGGTATTTGAGAGATGTCTTGATTGATAAGAAAGACTTCATGAATACTAGTGTTCTTTTTAAACCTGTAGAAATGTCAAGGTTGTGGCTCACTAGGACTTCTGAAGATCCTATGGAGCCTTCTTATACTGGGTTGCGGCGAGGTTTCACGTAACCCTTCATGACCCTAGCAGAGAACAACATATTTTTGATCTTGCTAGCAAAGCTACTGCAGAACTGTACTTAGTGCATTCCATGGGGCGAGGAGGAGTACCCAAGTATAGTAACCACTTTCTTGGCAATTACACTGTCTGGACCTACTTGAGATTTAAATGTGATGGTGTTCCTACATTTTAACATTTTGGAGCATATATTGGTATTCCTAGAGAGGAAAGACAATGTTGGCTCTGCGAGGAAACATCATTGAAACTGCAAAACGCTGATTGTTAGGCTGCTCTGCTTTGTCGAGTGTGAGGGAGAAGCACCTAGCGACATTGGGTCTACGTGGAGAATACAATACCCCTTTCATTTGGGAGTCTTTGATGAATGGGAAGTCGAGTGTGAAGGAGAAGCACCTAGCGACATTGGGGCTACGTGGAGAATACATACCTCTTTCATTTGGGAGTCGTTGATGAATGGGAAGTCGAGTGTGAGGGAGAAGCACCTAGCGACATTGGGGCTACGTGGAGAATACATTACCTCTTTCATTTGGGAGTCTTTGATGAATGGGAAGTCGAGTGTGAGGGAGAAGCACCTAACGACATTGGGGCTACGTGGAGAATACATTACCTCTTTCATTTGGGAGTCGTTGATGAATGGGAAGTCGAGTGTAAGGGAGAAGCACCTAGCGACATTGGGTCTACGTGGAGAATACATACCTCTTTCATTTGGGAGTCGTTGATGAATGGGAAGTCGAGTGTGAGGGAGAAGCACCTAGCGACATTGGGTCTACGTGGAGAATACAATACCCCTTTCATTTGGGAGTCTTTGATGAATGGGAAGTCGAGTGTGAGGGTGAAGCACCTAGCGACATTGGGGCTACGTGGAGAATACATACCTCTTTCATTTGGGAGTCGTTGATGAATGGGAAGTCGAGTGTGAGGGAGAAGCACCTAGCGACATTGGGTCTACGTGGAGAATACAATACCTCTTTCATTTGGGAGTCGTTGATGAATGGGAAGTCGAGTGTGAAGGAGAAGCACCTAGCGACATTGGGGCTACGTGGACAATACAATACCTCTTTCATTTGGGAGTTGTTGAATTAATGGGAAGTCGAGTGTGAAGGAGAAGCACCTCGCGACTTTGGGTCTACGTGGAGAATATAATACCTCTTTCATTTGGGAGTCGTTGATGAATGGCAATCATGATGCCTGTGTCTGCCACATGATGACATTTTGGAAAGTAATTGAGGACATTTTAAAGTCATTTATGTTTTAGCTTTTTATTCTTTTATGATGATTTGAGAGTATTATTTGAATTATTGTTATTAACTGGTGGTTCTAAAATGTATTAAAAGTTGACCTTCCGTTAATGACTGTATAATACTAAATAAATAAATAAAAATAAGAATACTATTGACTGTACACAAAAAGAGGGGTCTTATGCAGGAGCTGAATCTGGTGTCTTGGAACACAGCTGGCCGGCGCACACATCTGGACAACCTCAATTGGGTTGATTTCATTAGATCTTTAGACTTAATATGTTTCCAGGAAACATGGGTCCTCATTATAACCTTGCTGGTCCCTGGCGGTAAACCTGCCAGGATCCCGGCAAGGGCTATTACCGTTTCCAGCACTCGGTCCGGTGGCGTTGCTGCTGGATTACGAGTGCCGGAATGATAGTCTAAATCCCCATTCATGGAGTCCCACAGTATTCCATGAGGGGATTTGCCGTCATTACCGGCATTGCTGGTGCCGGTGATGAGGGATTTTTTCCAGTAGGGTGCCTGGCTTACCTCCAGCTTTTAGCTAGAAGTAACCCAGGTGCCCGACTGGCAAACCCATAGTCGGGCGGCACGGTAAAGTGCTGGTATCCTCGAAAACCGGCAGTTTTTTACTGGACCGCCCAACTCGTAATGAGGCCTATGGACCTGTAGACATCTATATTTGGAGGACTATATGTGTTTCATGGTTCCGGAGTCTCTCGCTCCCATAAGATTGGATTCCCAAGCTGGGGACTATGTATGTGGGTTAGTGTAAAATGTAATTCCCACATAAAATGTATTGATGCAGGTTCAGCAGATATGCAAGGCCTATTTTTTGAAATCCCAGGAGGTGATACTGGGCCTCATTCCGAGTACGGCGCTAACCAATGGCGCTATTAACGCCTTGGTTGACGCCGTACCCGGACTGGCAGTGCCTTGGTGGATGGCGGAATCACCGCCCCATTCCAAGTTTGGCGGGGCGGTAATTCCCTATTCACCAAGGCTCTTCCCCATTCCCAAATGAGCCCCCATAGGGCTCAATGGGAATGGGGAAGATGCAAATAACGGTGACCGTTCATTACGGTCACCGTTATTGGCTTGGAGGCCCCTTTGCGCCCTCGACTTTAACACCTGCTCAAAGCAGGCGTTAAAGGCGAGGGCGCAGAGGGAACTCGGAGTATGGCGGTAAGGGAACACCGCCACCGGTCTCGTTACCGGTGGCCGCTATCCCTTACCGCCATACTCGGAATGAGGCCCACTGTTTTGCTATTCAACATCTATAACAGTAACAGATCCTGTGGCTTAAATGGCTTGAAGACATTGTATAATTCAAAAAGTTTGGTAGCCAATTTGGTGAGTGATAAATTAAACAAAACAATTTTGTTAATTGTGGGAGTTTTAAACCGTAAGTACGTACACTTCCATGAAATGTTCGTTCTTATTGAGGAGGACTTGATTTGGGACTCTCCTCACGTAACTCCACCAAAGCTAAGAAAATCCTATAAATATGCCTTACAGACTACCCAGCTTTTTTACAATTTGGTTGTCAGGGCGTGTAATGGGCGACTAACTGGCGATATACCACCTGAGCCTACTTATCATAACGCCAGGACCTCTAGCGATATTGATTATATACTAAATGGTGTAAGAAACTGGAAGCAGGCAAAGTCATTAGAAGTTGTCCAAAGAGCTGAAAGTGTTCGCTACTCCCTGACTATAAACCTAGGCACTCACTTGGCAAATGTATATCGTTTCAGACGGCCCACGTGTTACGTCCCTCAAAAAATAATGGGCGTTTGCGATGGGAACACTGTGACCTTAAGAATATTTTTCTGTTGATTTATCATAAATTGAACTCCATTTTTTAAAATTATTGTTTTCCTCACGCTCAACATCCGATCCTTTGGTGTTCATATGAAAGGGTCACCTCTCGTCTTGCTCCGTTTTTGCAAAAAATCATAAAGCAGTGTCCTCAATCCAGATGAAGAGGGAGTCTTGGTTTGACAAGAAATGCATGAAGAAAACGAGTTGCAGCACATGAATTCGAAATCGCATAGAAGATGCACTAAACCCTTTTCTGTTGGTAATGGTGTTGGACAAGGGTGTATTATAGCCTCCACCTTGTTTAATGTGTTCTTCAGTGGGTTGTGTGTGAAACCTGAAGTTGTCTCACCCGCTGGTCCCCGGGGATCTGTCATCCAGGTGACCAGGTCACGCCCATCTCTGTTGGATCCAGTTCTGGGGACGTACCAGTGGGCGAGGATCACCTGGATGAGGGGTCTTCGGGCGACGGAGGTGGGACACTGATGGTTGTGACAATTTACACCCTTCCTTGTAACACCTTTTCTCCATCCTACCTGATAGGGTACCTAGAAGCTCTAACCCCCTTTTCTGGTACAAATAATTTCTTACACTGGAACAGACAACGGATTAAACACCAGAGCCGTTTACCTGACATGTCCCAACACACGGGTCAGGCAGAGTCAGGCAATTAACAATAACCACACACACCTGACAGATCTTTACCTTCCCCACAGGGATAAAAGGCAGAGCACAAGGGCCCACTGTCCCTCCTGGGCAGCCCCCCTGCCCGGCAGCCCCCTTGGCTAAGGGCCCCTTAGGCAAACGGTGGCTCCTTGGTGTCTGCAGGGGACACCTGTTGCCACCCTGCCCATTTGTCTGGGCCTCCTGTCCATTGTGTCCTCCTGGTTTGACCAACAAAGTCAGCTGTGATCTCACTGTTTCGTCAGTGTACGGTCACCATATTTAAAGTTGCTCTGTGAAACCTAGGCCTTTCTCTTCCTCTTCAGGTTTCTCAAATTTAGGTGGGTTTTTCTACCTTTCATAACATGCACTGTCACTGTATTTAAAGTTGCGCTGTGAAACCTATGCCTTTTTTCTCCCTCTTTAGGATTCTCAATTGAGGTTGTCCTCTTTCCTGTCTTAGTTTGTCCTGTGCCGCTCTTGCGCTCGCTGCGTAAGTTCCGTCCTGTGCCACTCTCCTGCTCACTTGCCTCTCACTGTCTTGTCTGCTTACCCCTGGACTCCCCTTCTCTCCAACCTACTCTATGGTGCTCTCTGTCTCCTCCATCTTTTCAAACTGTTTCACTATTGACTATCCTGCTCTCCTCACTAAGTCTGGTAGGAAAAAGGTTAAAAAGGACATCCTGGTCTCCAACCCAGGCCTCCCTATCGCTGACACCTACATCAGTGCCTCCTCCAAGGAAACTCTCACCAACATCTTCTTTGTCGTTCCTTCTCCAGATCTATGGACCCCACATATGGTCTCTGTTCTCTCACCTTTCTCCTCTTCTCCCATTAATGGTGGCACTCGGTGGGATGTCCTCCTGGCCTCTTTCCTTTCCTCTAAGGTCATCATTAATGTCTACTCGAATGGAACCATCTTGGTCCAAGGCCCTCAGGCCAACCTTCATCTCTTTGATAGACGCTTTCTGCGCCTCATCCACTTTCTTTCTTCTCCTGCTGTCCCCTCCCCCCTTCTTTGGCTACCTTGCCTACCCCCTCCCTCTCTGCCCCCTCTCGGGCGCTTTCTACACTTCCGCAGGGCGTACCTCTGATCTGTACCCCTCCCCGGAAATCCTTCAAGGAGGGCAACCTTCTCCACATTGCCACTCTTAACTCCTGTCAAACACTCCGCTGATATCTGCCGCCTTCTTGAAGAACTTGACCTCAATATCCTTGGTCTCACCGAGACATGGTTTACTGCCAGCTCTGTCACCAGCTTTGACACGCTCCTACCTGATGGCGACAAGATCGTCTCCGTGCCCAGGCCCAACCGTTCTGGTGGGGGCGTAGCCCTTATCTTCCCTGAGTGGATTCTTGCCTCTATCATTCCTACGCAGCACTACTCCTCTTTTGAATGCCTCGTCTGCAGGCTCTCTCTCTCACCTAGCCATTCTCTTACCGTGGCTACTATCTATCGGCCACCTGGTCAGGTTTCTTCCTTCTTCTCTGAGTGGGCGGACCTCTCCTCCTCACTGCTGGCCTCAACCACTCAACTCCTCCTCCTCGGAGACTTCAACATCCACCTGAATGCCTCCTGCCCCCCCTCTGAACTCTTTTGCGATCTCTGCGATTCCCTCTCCCTCACTATTCTCCCCTCTGGCCCGACTCACTCTGCAGGGCACACTCTCGATGTACTGATCTCTTCAGACCTTCCCCTCTCTATCCCTCTCTCCACTCCTCTCTCCTGGAGTGACCATTTTCTCCTTTCCTCCCACCTCACCCTCCCTACCCCGCAGGCCAAGCCACCTCCGTCACTGCCACCCACCTTCTCTGTCCCACGACCCATGAAGCGTGTGTCAGTTGAGGCTTTTGCTGCCACCTTCTCACCTCCTCCTTCCCCGCTGGCTGACTCTCACCCTGACACAGCCCTCTCCACTCTCCTATATCTGATACTCTTGACATCCTTGCCCCTGTCATGAGAATCTTCCTGAAGCCCAAAGCCAAGTGCAGCTCCTCGTACGACTCAGACCTCGTCAGCCTAAAACGTAAGTGCATGGTTGCCGAGAGGAAATGGCGTGCTTCAAGTTCATCCTCTGACAAACTGGCCTGCTGCCTGCTGCAAAGGCAATACCGGCTTTCCGTCCTCACCAAGAAGAGAGCTCATATCCAAGCCGTGTCTCTGCGGCATCTAACAACTCGGCTGAACTCTTTAAAATCTGCAAGGAACTGGCCCATCCTGCCGCAGTCTCTACCTCTCCTGTCCCTTCTCAGGCCCTCTGCATGGCACTGGCCTCTCCCTTTATTTCTAAAACTCAGGACATCCTGTCCTCACTCTCCTCCTCTCACCCCCCTCCCACTATTCCCTGCTCTTCCTCTGGCCCTTCTGCTGCCACCCTTCCTCCCTCCTTCTCTACCTTTCCCCTTTTCTCTCCAGACGAGGTTTCTAGACAAGTCCGATCTATGAAAGTCTTTTCAAAACAGGTTCATCCCTGTTCCTCCAAAACTATTAAGGATCACATTGATTCCCTAGCTCCTGCCCTGGCAGATTTCTGCAATCACTCCTTCACCACTAGAGTCTTCCCTTCCCCCCTGAAGCACTCCCTTGTGCACCCTCTCCTTAAGAAACCCTCTGCTGACCCCTCCTGCCCGGCTAACTATCACCCAATCTCCGTAACTCCCTTCCTGGGCAAGCTCCTGGAGAAACTGGCCAAGCCCCAACTCAATCTCCACACTGAATCTGTTGGTTGTCTTCATGACCATCAGTCTGGCTTCAAAGCTGCCAGAAGCACAGAGACTGCTCTCCTGAACATCTGTGAAGACCTGCTCTCCGACCTCGACTCTAACACCCCTTGCATTCTTATCCTGCTTGATCTCTCTTCTGCCTTTGACACTGTCAATCATGCCATCCTGCTCAACCGTCTCCGTGACAACCTGGGTATCACTGGTCTGGCTCTGGCGTGGCTGACTTCTTTCCTCTCTGACCGACCCTCCCAGGTCCAACTTGGGTCCTTCCTCTCCGACATCTTTTTCTCTACCTGTGGTGTCCCCCATGGATCTAATCTCTCTCCCTGACTGTTCAACCAATACCTGGCACTCCTTGCCCACCGCATCGCCACTCTCTGTCCCGACTTTCAGTGCTATGCGGATGACACCCAACTCATTTTCAGGCTACCCTCGGCCTCCTCCGCTCCTTCCCTCATTTCTGACTGTCTGTCAGCCATCCAGGACTGGTGTGCCGCCAATGACCTCTGCCGAAATGCCAGTAAAACTGATATTCTACTCATCGGTACACCCACTCCCTCCTTCCCTGCAGCTCTCTGGCTGGCCTCTCCTGGCCATCCTCCCACTCCCGCCTGCAAGGTAAAAAACCTTGGGGTCATCTTTGACTCTGCACTCTCCTTCTCCCCTCACATCTCTGATGTCTCTAAGAGGTCACACTATCAACTGCACCTCCTTAGTGGTATTCTTCCTTTCCTATCCTTCCCCCAGAAGCTCACTGTCTCCAGAGCCATGGTCCTCTCCAAGCTGGACTACTGTAACAGCCTCTATCTAAATCTTCCTGCCTCCACTCTCTGCCCTCTGCAACTTATCCAGAACAGGACTGCGAGACCTATCCTTGGCCTCAAGCCCAGGAATCGTATCTCTCCCAGACTGCAATCTCTGCACTGGCTCCCAGTGGCTGCGAGGATTAAATTCAAAACCCTCTGCATTGTACACAAGGTCTTCTGGGGTCTGGGGCCGAAATACCTTCAACTCTCTCTTCCTAAATACCTTCCTTCTCTAGCTCTTCGCTCATCTGCCTCCAACTCCCTCAGGGTCAGTCGCTTCTCCAAGCAATGAGTTGGTGGCAGATCACTCTCTTCGGGAGGGTCCTCTCTCTGGAACAGCCTTTCTGCCTCCCTGAAACTCGAGGAGAACCACCTCTGGTTCCGGAAACACCTCAAAACCTTCCTCTTTGCTTCTGCTTTCTCTCCTCCCCACCCTTGCTGAACTGCTGACTGAAATTGCACTGGTTACCTGGCCACCCCTCTGATCTCTGGCCCAGGCCCTGTCAACTGCCCACCTGCACTGCCTCCTGGCAACCCCTGCACTTGGGGACTGTTTCTGTATCCATTCTGTCCCCTTTCCAGCACTTTGTCCACACTTCCTTGCACTTGCCTGTTTTTTAATGTGTTTTATTTATCTTATTTATTCCACTTCCCATGTACTGCACTTCCCTCTCTCCCTTTCCCCCCTTGCACTCTTCCTTTCCCCCCTTCCCATGCACTTGCGCGATCTGAATGACACCTGGCCTAGTATGATCGTTATCTGTCCTCCCTTTGTTCCCCCCTTGCCTCGTCGCGCCTTGAAACACTTGTGTATACGTGCGTTATAAATGCCATATCATATCACTATGACAAAGGCTGAATGCGTGAGGAGACAGTTGCACCAAACTGGCAGTTCAAATGGATGAGAAAGGCGGCGAGACCAAGAGGGACGACGAAGGGGGAACTGCCCTTGCCCTTTTCAACTCAGACCTGCGAATCCTCCAAAAGGGAAATCATAAAACCGGGATTAAAAGATGGCATGCGATGAAACAGATGTCAATGGTGCATGGGGCCATTTGCATTGATAGTGCAGGCAGGGAGGCAAGCTGGCTTACATGGCACTTTCCTTGACTCCAGAGATCAGAGAAGCCAACGGGTTCAGCACAGCCGGTGAGTCGGAGGAAGCTGATAGCAACCCAAACTGTGTAGAGCCAAGGTTGCATGTAGCAACATTTTTGAATGCTAGGTTTGATGAGCAAAACACTTGTGTGTTTATGAACTTTAAAGAAAGCCAGTTAAGGTTCATGTTGTCAGAGGTTTTGTCTTTGGGCTATTACCTAATTTAGCGATAATATAGTATTGTGGTATATTGATGGTAAATTGGCACTATCTTATTTTGGTGGTAAATTAGTGGTGAACACTTCCCTATATGATAATGCAAACCTTCCCCGTTTTATAACTATGCCCTATACTAGGGTTGACTGTAGGCATCCACCCAGACTTAGTACATTTAGTGGGAACCCGGTAAGGTCATAAATGATGTGATAGATTGTATATAAATTGTGCTAATGACTTATCTATATCATTAGCCTACGCCCTTAAAGGGCCCCATTCAGCCCCAGCATGCATGGCTGAATACAACACACCAGCTTTCTAGCTTGTATAAATATTTTCCTTTTGTTTCTTATTTACCTCCGGCAGTAAACACTTTTACCGCCGTGATGTCATCTCCACGGTGTCTCCTAGTAACTTTCCCCCACTGAAATAGTGATCATAAGACATATGAGAAAGGAAAAAAAACAATATACACCAAATTTGCTTCTGTTCTTGCAGTTATTATTTTTATAATCCAGCTATTTTTAAAACAAGCAACAAAACATTGCATTTCATGATAACACAGTTATGAGCTCTTACCAACAGATCGACCCGCTGCGGCTATCTAAGAAACAAAATATAAATGTGCATTGCAAAACATTTTTTCTTTTAGTTCAGAGTGTGCAAAATATACCACAATAAACCGGTTGAAAATAATGACCTATTCTTGTCTAAACAGTCACAGAGATAATTGGCAGTCATCCAACGCTCTCCTCAATTCCACAAATACTTACATAATGAATTGAAGTAGCTGTGTCTTGTCTGTGCTACCCCTTTTTACTCCTGCCTGCGACAAAGCTTTCCCAAGCCCCACACAATCACTGGCACTCCCGAGAACTGGCCTTGGACTCCCAAGCAGATTAAGACTGCAGCCTTTGAATCCCCTCGGCAGCTGGCACCAAAGCAGAAGCACCCAACAGAAGCGCAGGAAAGAAGAGCACCCAGCCCTTCAGTTCACCCCCTATTTAATTAATCTGTCTGTCAATCAAGGGCATAGCTGCCTCCGCTCTGATGTATTTCAACAACTCCTAGGCTCCTGATTCCACTGTCCAATCACTCTCGAGAGCATGTATGTATCAACTTATTTCCTGCACAAACAAAGAGGCTTCAGAAGGCACAAAAAGATTGTTCATTCATTTTCTTTTTTTACCGTGCATCTCTTTCCTTGGAGCGAAAGGAGAGAGGAAAATAAGACAGAATTTCCATCCGTGTTCACTCACATTGCATTGCAATGTTAATCAGGAGAACTAATTAGTTACTGGGGTGTTATTAATAGGGAAGTTAGTTATATGGGTTATTTCTTTCAATGCAGCTTTACATCGTGTGTATAATGCACTTTGAATCCCCTGTCTTTTTTTGCATTCTGCTTTGCCATGGAAGGCCTAATTCACTGTTACAATGAACCAATGTGGCATTTTACCTGCTTCATATAATTTCCTGTCTCTTTTCGGCATTTACACTACCCATTTGACTGGCTGCTTTTAAAATGTCTGTCATCTGCACACATTTCTTTGACTGCTTTTGAAATGACTGTCATCTACACCCATTTTGCTTGCTGCTTTTCCATTTTGCTTGCTGCTTTTCCATTTTGCTTGCTGCTTTTTAAAATCACTGCCATATAGCCCTTCAATGTGCAGAGGGGTCTGGAGCCACATGGGTGCTCATTCAAAAAACTTTGACTGGGACCTGTTTTGAAATTGCAAGTACTAGAAGGCCCTGGGAGGTTGTGGCCTGAGGTGTCATAGTGGTCCTACAGGTGTCATGTCAAATCCATTGTACAATCAAAACCCATTGCCAATGTTGGGAAGTAGCGAGTGCCTTTCTTCATTCCCAAGCTTCCAAAGCGATTTAGAATTGGGGAAGACTTCTGTTAACTGTTTTGTAAGCACTACAACAGTCCAGGGGGGAGGAAGGCCACTAAATGAAGATAGTTCATTTTTAAATATAAGGTGAAAATAACCATTGGCTGAATGAATCTGTAAAAATATGACATTGGCCCTCAGTACGACCCTGGCATTGGACCATGGTGCTATGCCGGTAACTTACCGACTCCGCCATGACGGAATGGGGAATTGCCGCCCCATTCCGAGGTTGGCGGGGCGGTAATTCCCCATGCCGCCATGGCCCTTCCCCATTCCCATTTTTGCCCATAGGGCTCAATGGGAATGGGGAAGGCGCTAAGTACGGTGCCGCAAATTGCGGCACCGTACTTAGCACCAAGGTCCCTTTGCGGGTTGGTTTTTAACGCCTGCAAAAAGCAGGCGTTAAAATCTCCAACCCACAAAGGGACCTCGTAATCAGGCGTTAAGGGGTTAACGGCGCCGCCACCTTTTACGGCGCCGTTAACCCCTTAACGCCAGGGTTGTAATGAGGGCCATTGTATTTAGCTTATCTCAAAGCACAGTGAATTCAGCCTGTTCTAATAATAGGCTACAGGCACTGCCGTAGGGTTTGCTAAGGCTGGCAGAGAGCATGAGGTAACGGAGCAGCTGTTCCCTGTCTATCAAAACACCCAGGCAGGCTGGGGCTCATATAGACAATGTAACAGTATGGGAAAACAGGGCTTTTAGGAAAATTAATGGACCAGATGAAATATAAGAATATTGAGTGAAGTGTTGAGAGTATGGCGGGAAGGTGTTTTTATATATACATGTTTGTAACATAGCAAATGATGATAAATAGGAGCTATAGTGTATTCCTGCAGAGGCAGCAGTATGCTTAGTAGGTTGGTCTAAATGTAAACCCGGCCATGCAAGAAGGAAGATTGCAGCATCCATTGTAAGGCAATAAGGATAGTTTTGGATGAGCTATGCTTGTATCCAGTAACCAAGTTGAACAGTATATAAAGGCACCTGCTTGCCATCAGTCTGCAGGAGCCGGCCACGGAAGAAGGACAGAATGCTGGTCAGGGTGGCAGAGTCCTTTGCCCCCCCACCCTCAAGATTAAAGTTTGTTATCCTTGCAAGATGAAGACTCTTGGCCTTAATTCCCTAGAGGGGTCCATTTACCATGGTGTGAGTGTGATCAGGGGTATCCCAATATGTTTACGAGGTACCCCTGTAAGTTGGCGTTCACTTTCAGTGGTGAATTTCACAGCGTGATCTTAGTTTGTCCCCGTACTTTGCGAAGTAAAGCTACACCCATCTATAGTGACCGGTCCCCCAAATCAAAACAAAAAGAAAAGTTTTTCCTAAGCGGTTTTTAGTAGAAAGAGAAGAAGGAAAGGTACCTCGAGAAAACTTGGGGTACAAACAGGGGCACAAACAGAAACAACCAAAAGGTTACAAAGTTATATTAGATAGGAATGTTTCCCTAAGGAATAGAGTGGATAGGAGGTGGGGTATGTATTGAAATTGTGACATATTTCTGTTTTTCTACTTTTTATAATTGAAAGGAAACCTCAGCATATAAAAGACTGAGATGAAAGGGAGCCCCAGCTTATAAGGACTGGGAGGTGAGGGATCCTCAGCCATAACAGGTTGAGAAGGTAGTACCACACATTATTCTTTTATGATGATACAAGTAATAGGTAGTATTACAAAGGATATAAGGAAAAACAGTAGTGGCTCGGTCGGGAATGGGCCTGGGTTTTAGTCAATTATCTTTTGTATATTTTCTTTTGCTGTCTTTTGTGGTAAAGAAGGAAGGAAGATGGGTGAGTTGTGGTGTGTGTGTGTATGTGTGAAATCAAAGTGGAGAAAGTGTAAAGGGATGGGGACTAAAGTAGGTTGATCTATATTTGTGTAAAAAGCTGAAGCATGCAATTGGGTCTAAGTGAAGTATTAGGGGCGCGCACAACATTATGGAGGAAGAGACTCCAATAAAACACATGCATAGGGTTCTGCCACTGTATTGGGACAGAATTAATAAACAATTGATAGTAGAAACAAAGGAAGGGGGGACGTCCTGCTCCTGGCCAGAGCAGGGCTCCCATAACAGAAACATGCTAGAAAAAATGTCCATCTTTGTAGCAGCAAAATATGATGGGAACAAGTCCCAAAAAAGAAAAGAGATTCTAGACCTCTGGCAATTAGTTGAGGATATGGAAGATCAGGAAGGTGGAAAAGAGATCCAATGTAAGGGGATATACCCTGCAATGCCTAAACTTGTGGTAGGGTATAGAAACCCAGTCTCTAAACCTCCAGTGGTAGAGAGAGTGTCACTGGATTATCAGGATTAGCAACTGGGGGGACACAAGAGCTTTTGCACCTCCATATAACCCATCCACAAGCGCTAATATGCCCGTAGCATTGGTGTACCCACAGGGTCCGCAAGTAGACAACGAGTTAAGAGCATTGCGGGAAAGGTTGGTCAGGCTACAAGAACCTGAAGAAGTATCTCCAGAAATAAGGGTGCCGGTACAGAAAATAGGGGATTGAAAGTCAGGGGATTTTTTCTTTAGATTCAACTCTGGGGCAATAAGAAATGTTTGTGTTGAAAAAGATAATGGGCATAGGGTATGGACAGTCTTGGGACAAGAAGTAGAACAAACAAGGGAAAATGGAGGGGAAGGTCAAGGTGGTAGAAATAATAAAGAAGCAGGGTAAGAAGGTGATCAAGGAAAGGAGGCAGTGAGAAACCCGCCCCTGCAACAAGAGGCAGTGGGGATTGTTATGCTCACCTGGCTCCCACAGAGTCGTCGATCTGAACTGGACAGCAGCGGTCTCCACCAATGTGACGCGTAGGGCCGAGATGACGGACTGGACTGGCCCACCTAGCTTTGTTTGCTTGGCCGTAGGAATATCCTTCTGCAAATGGAGAAAGGGAATTAACCACCGTGGAGTCGAGTGTAAATTCCCCCCTCCCCTGATGTTCTCCCCAAAGATCACATTTGATGTCCCCTCCTATAGTCTCACCTGATGGTTTGAAAAGATGAGCTCTCCATCCTGCATTGAGCGCAGGGTCGCTTTGATAACCAGTTGCTTCACTGGCTCGAAGGAATCGGTGAGTTCCAGAACAATAATGACTCCGAAAAATATGTAGTTCATAAGAGTTCACATGTCTGACTTTCACTCTTGTCCGATTCCTTGCAGTTTGCAGCTTGCCCCAGCGAAGAGTTCCTCGTGGTAGCTGACGGAGTTCAGGTAAGGATTTGGCTTATCCTACACAGTTCAATAAATAAGGCCAGAATGTAAGCTGCCTGTTCCCTTATTCAGGTGTGGCGAGAAAATATGACGTTCAAGGAATTATGCCTCCAGCGGAAAAATTAGGTAAGTCTATTGCGGTGAGGAGAGTTCCCCTTATTGTCCCGTTGTCTCACCTTGTCGTCCTTTTGTTCCCCTTAGGAGCCGGGGTGCGGCGAGGATGCAATGGAGACTGCGCCGACCTGTGAAGAGGAATAGTACCCCCGGCGGTAATCAGGTAAGTCTATGGGGGTAGTTACTATTGCCTCTGTTTATTTCCTTGCTCACCTTTGCTGTTCTTGTGTTCCCCTTAGGTGCCAGAATGCGGCGGAACATGCAGAAGGATGCGATGGATCGTGAGGATGCTGCAAGGACCGGGGAGGTCAGCGCGGCCCTGCAGCAGGCGAGGCGGCAAGCGTAAATGCTTCTTTCTTCCAGTTCGAAGGTGTGGTGGATCCGGAATCCAGGTAAGGATCGAAGGTTTGCTCTTATTCTAACCTTTCTCCTACTGTTCCTCCCTTTTTCTAGGAGCTGCAGACACGAGGCGGGCGTGGCAGAAGACTGAATGCAGGCTTGCAGACACGATGAGCGTTACGCTGCTGGATGCAGAAAAACACAAAGCGTGTGCTGCTCTTCGGGCATGGTTTAAATAGCCTCCAAAGTAGTCCCAGGTGAGTATTCTTCCCCAGCCCCACCCAAGTAAAAAAATAGTTCCTAGGTAAAATAGTCCCTTCCAAGCCTCATTTGGCTTGGAGCTCTGCAGCATGGTCTGCACCAGGTAAGCTTGCAGCATGGTCTGCATCAGGTAAGTTTACTCTATGAGCCTGGCGCCTATGGCGCCAGGACTGACTCTCCATATGAGCCTGGCGCCATAGGCGCCAGGACGGCACCCAAACAGCCCCTAACAGGGGCTTTTGGGCTTGCTCAAAACACCTTAATGCTTGCTTCCGGGGTTGCTGGACCTGGTCTGGTTCCCCGGGGGTAGGCATCATGACAGGGAGGGACAGACCAAGAAATAGACCAGATTTAATCACGGTAGTTCAAGATCAGAAGAATACAAAAGGGGTAGAAAACAACAGCTATGCAGATGCCTCTAATACATAAATGAGTAGGGATAATGCAGTATGTGCCATGCCCTAAAATGGACAAAAGTAATTTGATTAAAGCTCTCCCCCAGCTTATAGATGGAGCCAGTAAATTGATCTATGAATTTGAAAAACAAACAGCAGGGGTAGCCTTAGCACTAGGAGACTTTAAGAGTCTACTGGTCACCATAGCTGGGGACCAGGCTGGGGACATATGGGCAAGGGCGGGGGTAAGTCTTGCAGATAATGAACATGATGGAGCAGCCTTTGATGCAGTAAGGGCAAGGGTATGGGCTGCCCTACAAAGGATGTACCCAGATACCCCTGACTTACATTCTTATATTCAGTGCACAATGGGTGATGATGAGGACCCAGTTAGGTTTATTCATAAGTAACAGGAAATGTGGAGAGTTGAGACAGTACCATTTTTCTATTTTATTGGGGGGGACTACCAAAAGAGGTCCTGAAGGCACTAGAAAAAATTATGGGAATTGAAGCCAAAGGGTGGGCAGAGATACAAAGTATAATAGTCCACAATTGTAAGAGAATCAAGGAGCGGGGCAGGGAGACAGCCCAGAAGCGGAAAACGGATGAGGTAAAACTAGTGGAAAAGAAACTAAATAAGGTTGTCATACAAACACTGGTAAGAGCACTAGCTCAGGGAGAAAGGACAAGAGATATCACCAAATGAGGAATGCCACAACTGCGGCACTATGGGGTGAAGGAGGACAGGGACAATGGGGTGGGGGGGACAGTACCCCAACTCACAGTGGCAGTATGAAGAAGCACCAAGGGAAAAAGAAGGATTTCAAGGAGCAAGAGCAGGAAGCTTTGGGAGGGTAGGGCCCCGGGGAGGAGGATTGGGAACATCTCAGTGCTGGTGTTGCAGGAAAAGGGGACATTTCCCAAGGGAATGTAGGAACATGCCTGGGATGGGATTTAATTATGGGCAATCACTTCCAGGGCAAATGTATCAACAAACAATCTATTCCCTGGTTCAGTACTCAGATCCTGACCGCTGTACTCCAAAAAAACGTGCTCAAATCTATTTAAGTATTCTGTGGGCCCTTCTGTTTTCCCTTGCATGGAGGTGGTCAATTAATACAAAATAATATTTTTTCCGGCACCAAGACTTACATTTGTTCACAATATTGTTAGATAATGCCAGTATGCTTTGCAGAGGTTTCTAGCCTGCATCCCTTCCTGAGTCAGCCTGCACAAGGTCAACCCATGTGTAGCCAAATGCAGTCACATCGTCTAGGGTTCTGATCTGTTTCCATAAATCAGACAGTAATATCACAGGAAATAACAAATCTATGTCCCACAAAGTGAAGATGGAAGAATTTAAACTGACTCCCCTTCTTTATAACATCCTGTCGGATTCTTTCTGATGTTGGGGATGGACTGTTAAGGGTGTTAACTTCCTGGCTTGATAAGGGAACATGTACAAATTGTGAGCTATAGTCCTTAAAGGTCTGTCATCATCGGCTGGTTCCTTTTTCTATGGTGCAAGAGTGGGGGGTAATTCTCTCATTGGTAATTGTGCAGTTGGGTTCTCGAACCTATTGCTTAGGTGCAAAGCTAGGTCGAGAGACAATGAAGTTGGCGGGGTGTCATCAACAAATGAGCGTTTAGATATCTGCATAATATCTGCTCCACAACACAATTTCCTTTTAAGATATTTATCTTGCAACTATTCAGCCATAACTTGCAACACTTTTTTTTTAATGGACGGGGAATATTGGGTGAAAGTTTAATGGATCTCTATAGGGGAGATAGAGTCATCTAATATCCATCTGTGAACGTCTTTAGTGATGATGCATATTTATTCTACTGTATCTACTGTGGGGAGAGATCTGGTTAGATATAACTCATCCATTTCACTTTTTAGTGAGAACAGGTTTGACACATGCTGACGTGCCTCTTCAAATGAAGTGAGGGTGCAAACTGAATAATTCAGTCACTATAAGTCACCAGGTATCGCAGTATCAGTGAGTTTCTTTCCGAGTCTGGCAAGTGTATCCACATGTGTCCCACAAAATGTTTCTGCTCGTCTTCAGAAAAGGCTGGCAAAGTGCAGATAACAGCTGCTTCATCCGCTTTTAATATATAGTCTTCTGCTTTTGATTCTAAATTTCCTTTTTATCTCCTTGTCGGCGCGCTACGAAGCCCTGGCCTCTGGTTACTGAATGAGCATGAACATTGCAGAAGAGGAATATTGGAAGTGGCATCGGATGTCAGTGGTGAGGGTTTAGGTGATTCTGGTGTGAGAGGGGGTGCAGGCCAAGGGTCAGGGCTCATGTTGAGAGCTAGTGGCTCTGGTTGGGCTGGTGGAGGTGGAGGTGGTGGTAGAACATAGGGAGGGGTGGTGGTGCTGAAGGAGGTGCTTGTCTCTCACTTAGCAGTTTTTCCATTAACTCATCAGACATGCACAATTCCTTGACTGGTATATTGTTTTTACATCTAACTGTAAGTTCCTGTCCACAGCCCTAATAGTCTCAACCTGTTTCTGCTGGTCATGTTTTAAATCCTTTTCTGCTTCAGTAATATGTCTGCGAGCAAACTTTTCTCGACTTTTGAGGCGTTGGGTGGCTTCTTCATGCCAATCCCGAAACACATCGAAAGCAGCAGGCCTATCCTTTATATTTAATAACACTGACACCAAATGCTGTATTCTTCCTGGTTCAAATGAACAATTTTGTGGCCACTGCAAATCTGGCACATGTCTGGTTTGGCGGTGCCAAACACTGTTGAAAACTATTGCTCCTAACCCAAATAAAATTTAGTTTTTTTGTTATTTGTATTTGGTTGAATCAACCTTTTACAAAAGAAGACACAACATATTACATCCTTTTACAAAAGAGAAAAAAGAAAGTGCAACTTATTTTGTTCAACAATCACATGTTACAAAGATTCTAGTATTACTAAATATAAAACAGACTAAAACAAAGATTAAAAAAGAAAATACAGAGCAATATAAAAGTCTAAAAGGAAAATTTCTAAATCCAAAACACATTGCGAATGACTTAAACGTCTACTTCGTACAAGGGACTCAATAGCTAGATTTGAATTTAACACAAAAGGAGGGAGTAGGAGAAATCTACATGACCTTAATAACCGTTTACACGGTGGTTAATCAACAATGTTACAACTGGCGAGCACCTGCACAACTGCAATCAATAGAGGATTATGATCACTTGCGATTAGCTAGTCCCAGAACCTATCTGGTATAAAGTTAGCACTATTAAGGCCAAATCTGGTAAACAGTCAATATCTCACTTGCCCGGTTCCTTGACAGTCCATTAAAAGATGTTTCAGAGTTTGAGCTTGCTGGTTAGAACACCAGTCACATAGTTTCATTGCTGAATCTCCTTGGCCTCTTTGTGCCAAAACCTCGCCGGTTCTTGCTACGTTAAGCCGAACTCTGTGGAAGTTATTCCTTATTTTCCAATCAGGAAATTTGACTAGATAGTTTGCAATGTAGCCTAGATTCTTTTCTTCTATCATGAATTGATTGGTACTGGCTCTGGCATGCATAGTTTCAATTGAACCCAAATTTAAAGTACATCTCATAGGCTGGGGAACCCTCAGTTGGGGCAGGCTGACCATATTCTAACCCATTGAGTTGTTTTCTATTGCAGCAAAGTGCTGCCCAACATGTGCGCTTCTTACTAAAACCAGGCATTTCTTAACTCAAAATCGGTCTTACCTGGTAAATATTTTGTAAAATAGTTTTATATACAACCAGTTTGAAACAAACTCACCTTATTCCAATAAAATGAAATCCCCCATCAAATGAACTCTGTGGCTGGTGGTCTTCAAAAGAGCAAAAACACAGTTGCAGCTATGGTTCGGGACCCTCGCTGGGTTGACCACTGGCCAAAGAGACGGACGTGGATTTCGAGTAGCAGCTATGAGAAACTTTGGGCCTCCTTACGAGTTTGGCGGTAGCCATGTCATTAGAAATGACGTGGCTGCCGACAAACTCGTGATTTTACCGGCACCCACCAATGGGTGACGAACGTGGGTATTCCGACTTTGGCAGACCCATTCCGTCCCCATTACAGGGTGCCAGTAATATGGAAATCCCCATTGCCATTGAGCCCTATAGGGCTCAATCTGAATGCGGAGGCCGGATGCACCGGCACCATTCATAACAGAGCCTGTGCATCCGACATGCTGAGCTTGCGGCTGCCCGCGAGCACATCTTGTAGTTAGGTGGTCCAGATGCAACGGCACAGGCAAGCGTACTGGTGCCTTTGTATCCAGACCAGCAGACTCGTAATTACATCCCTTTGTCTCAGATTAGCAGGGATCCCTGGTACTCACTGGTCCCAGCATCCATCCACTCTGTCCTCGAAAAGTGATGGATCATCCCCAAAAGGGCCCCATGTGCCAGGGAGCCAATTTATTAGACCAAAATCTGGTAACTACAAACAAGATAAGAGAAGATCAACAGTCTCGGGTAAAATATTAACAACAGTGTATTCACTTCAAGCGGACTCAGGTTCATCTACAACAAAGTACAATCATAGTGAAGTGAGCAATTTGCTACAAGATTTCTTCAGTTTTTATATACGTTGCCTTGCTTGGGTTGTCATTTCACAGACAGTCTATGGTTTCCTGCAAAGTATAGAATTTGCTATGAAAACATGCAAACATACATTACTCATCAGTATTGTAATTGCATACTGTAACCTTATCAGAGTTCAGGCTATTCCCAGTGCCAGGACGCATTCTCAAAGTTTAACATTGGATACTATCTCTAAATACAGGGCCTATTATACATTGCCCATCAATAACCTCTGCAACCGCAACATTAATCCCTTGTTGATTTTTCTGTGTAACTATATCGTGTTTCTAATATGTGTCAAAACTAACTACAAGTCGCAAAACTCTCGCACTGAGACACTCGCACTGAGTTCCACATCCCGAACCCCTTTGCCTGAATGGGACGTTGCACTTGTATCCAACAGACCCTAGCACTTGAATGTCTTTCTACTATACTCTGCTTGGCTTTTGTTGATAATACTTCTCCTTTGTGTATCTGTTTCACCAAGAGTCTGTCTTCTCTCGCCTCACTTAGTATGAGTTTCTCTTAACTTGTCTCCTCACTGGGATCTGTGGAATATACCCAATGACCATTTTTACCCTTCTTATGGTTTATCCATTCACTGGGACGAGTAGGCTGAACCCAGGAAGATTTCTCATTCTTCTTATGACTTTCTATTTCATCGGGACACAGTGGCTGAGCCCAGGAAGGGTTATCACTATTCTTAGGGTCTTACCTCTCATTGGGATGATTGGGCTTGCTACAATCATCATTTGGTTTTTGTGATGCAATGAATATAATCGAGAAACTCGTTACATGTGCCGTGTTCCCTGGGTCTCCCGCTTTCCCCGTTACCTGTGGCGTAATAGGGCCACATCACCAGGTCGGCATTCCGCTTTTCTGCTTCTTTGTATATTTTCAGAATGGCTTGTGTCCTCGCTTCATGTTTCGGTGTCGTACTTTCCAAGTGGAAGTACTGTGTGGAGCAGTGTCTGCTCCCTTTTCTTCTGGGCTGCCACTTCTTTGTTGCGGTTCTCTCCTGGAGCCTGTGTTAGGTAGGCTTGTTCTACCCACTAGTAGCTGTAGCTCGGGCAGGTCCCTTGTGTAGCTTCTGTCCAGTTTTCCTTACGCATCCCTTCTGGGACTTTGATAGGTTGGGGCAGACTCTCTCAGCTCTGCCCGATGAATAGTGCAACTTGACACTTCCTTCATCCAGCTGCTTACCGTCGTGGAAAGCAGCGTTCATTATGGGCCATTAGCTTCCCTTCTCCAGATTCCCTTCTCCAGCTAATTTGAAACTTCTGGGTCTCTCTCTGATTCTCTGGCTCCTCCTATTTTTATGACAGAGCTTTGGGGCTTCCACAATTCCTCACGATAGTCCTTTCTTTGTGTATGAGCTGTACTCTTCATACCTCCTTTGCGTTACTTCATCCCAGTAGTTAATAGAAACCTATTTTTCAGTATTGGGAAGATATTTAGTTGCTGCAACGACATTACAATAGCAGATATAAGAGGCATCATGTCTTCTGTTATTTGGTATGGTTGTAGTGGATCCCTGAGTGAGGTGGAAAAAGAGTTCCTCATCGGAACAGGATTCCTAGTCCCCATCTGGGAGTCTCTCCCTGAGAGGTCCCGCTTGTTGCCACCTCTAGGGGGGGAATGTTGCATAGCGGGTTCACCTCCGTAGCCTCAAGGGTAGACTCCCCTCTGGGGAAAAGTGACTGTATCCCACAATTCATCACACCTCTTTGGAAATTGTTTCTTTGAAACCCCCAAACGGACACGTTTTATAAAAAAAAAATGTCTATGCAATATTGTAAATCATTTTTCGTTTGGGGGGAAACGTAAATGAAATGTTTTATATGTATTGTGATTAAATATGATATTTATATTCTTTTGCTTTGTGTTTTTGAATATGTATAAACCAAATATTCAATAAAAAGACATGTATACCATTGTATTCTAATAAACCAAATCAAAAGGAGGACTATTTTAAGGGTAATGTAACTGTGTGTTGCCCAATTTCGTTTTCACACTAATAATAACACAGTCCTATCGATTGTAAAGAGTTTGTCAAAGAAAAGCCAATATGCCTAATTGCGCTTTCCGAATAGTCTCTTAGTGCACTGATGTTGTGCTAAAAGACACATGCTCCACCACTTAGGGCTTGGCATGTGTTGGCTGCCCCCCAAATGAAGATAAACATTAATTTTATTGGGTTTTCTCTGGGTAGGCAGGTGCAAAGATAAGTTAGTTAAAATTGTGAAGAAATTTCTTCAACAAGGGTCTCTCTTGAGGTAGGACACCTCAGATTGAGAAGGGGTCCCTGGATGCTTTTAGCAGGGTAGCCTCAAATTGAACGAACAAAGACTGTGCGGTACGTATTCAGCACTAGGTTAGAGTCGTTCTCTTAGCCGACCGGTTTCTGTGGTGCAAATAAGTGGGCCACATTCATCAGGGCTTATGCAGGACATCTGCGTGTGTGCCTGCTGTGAATCTCATAAAGCAGCACTGTCTGCATATCTTAACGTCCTCTCCCTGTAGGGGTGACAGGAGGGGAGGGGAAAAGAGAGAGGGAGAGCAGCGGTAAATATCACATGCTGTCAATTCGAACTTATTAGAAGACATTGCACTGGTGTTTCAGGAGGGGGAAGAAAAAGGCTTACCCGCACCGTGTGATCTGGTGGCTTAATCAAGAATGGTGAGACGGCCCGATACCTGGGGGCCAAAGGACAATAATTATTGTCTTTTTTGATGTCTAAGTACATCGGATCGGAAAAGAGTCAGTACAAAAAGTTACTTATTCTTCTAACCAAATTGAGTAGATCTCCTGTCTATCGCGGCACGCGCTCGGCGTTGTCGCTACACATTTAGCAAACATATATTTAACATACTTCAGGACATCCCAGGTGCCCACGAAGGCGTGGCAGCAGTGGGAGAGGGTCATTAGTGGGCCACAGGGGGCTTACCTCTGAGCAGAGTTCAGTCCGTTTCACAGGCCGCGCGCGAGAGGGTTGGGTCTTCGCGGGCCGTGTGACTACACTGTTTATGTTACCAAGGATTGGCGCGCGGTCACGTGATCGCGCGTGCCTGACTCTGGGATGGCCGTCCACAGTTGGAGGCTGCGGCCATCACCAGGTCAGGCACCGCGGACCGCGGGTCCCCAAGAACTTAGCATCAAGTGTTTTGAATGAAAAAAAGTCCCCAATCATTTTATCATGATTATTGCTGATGATGCCTGCATGTATCATCCTAAACAGCCATTCATACATACAGCACTCATCACGAACACAATCAGGAGCGCCACTCCAGGGTGCACCAGAGTCAATCAGTCAAAATGACAGTTAAGTTAGACAAACTGGCACTTTGGTTCATAACGTGGCCTGAGTTTGCCAGCTGGTTGCTTCATTCAGTCCGTCTTTGTCTGTTTTAAGCCGGAAGATCCAGAGATGTTCACGTTTGAACAGTAGATTCTGTAGGAGATTCACAGCAGGCACACACGCAGATGTCCTGCATAAGCCCTGATGAATGTGGCCCACTTATTTGCACCACAGAAACCGGTCGGCTAAGAGAACGACTCTAACCTAGTGCTGAATACGTACCGCACAGTCTTTGTTCGTTCAATTTGAGGCTACCCTGCTAAAAGCATCCAGGGACCCCTTCTCAATTTGAGGTGTCCTACCTCAAGAGAGACCCTTGTTGAAGAAATTTCTTCACAATTTTAACTAACTTATCTTTGCACCTGCCTACCCAGAGAAAACCCAATAAAATTAATGTTTATCTTCATTTGGGGGGCAGCCAACACATGCCAAGCCCTAAGTGGTGGAGCATCTGTCTTTTAGCACAACATCAGTGCACTAAGAGACTATTCGGAAAGCGCAATTAGGCATATTGGCTTTTCTTTGACAAACTCTTTACAATCGATAGGACTGTACCATTGTATTCTATCAAGTATGTTTGTCCTTTTCACTTTCCTGGTTGGTGAAGTCTTAGAAAGTTTTATGTCATTATAATTATTGAGGATTGGACTGTGTTTAACGAGAATGAACAGTTCTGCATTGGATCTTTTGATTTGCAGTTTGTATGTTCACATGAAATAATACAAAGGGCCTTTGCTTCTTTCAACAGAGAATGAGCAGCCATTGGATGATCCATGCTGGGGAGAAGTCCTATAAGTGCACAGAATGTGATAAATGCTTTAATTCAACATCACATCTGAAAAGACATTGGGCTTCCCACATGGGGGAACATCCATACCAGTGTACAGAGTGTGAGAAAAGCTTCACTCGTAAGTCGGGTCTGCACCTCTATCAGAAGATCCATACTGGGGAGCGACCATACCCGTGCACAGAGTGTGAGAAAAGCTTCATGCAGAGCTCAGCACTACAGCAGCATCAGAGGATCCATACTGGGGGGTGTCCATACCAGTGTTCAGAGTGTGAGAAAAGCTTCAGTCAGAAGTCATAGCTGTACAGGCATCAGAATATTCATATTGGTGAGCGATATCAGTGCTCAGAGTGTGATAAAAGCTTCACCAGGATCTCACACCTGTACAGGCATTGGAGGATCCATACCAACGAACGACCATACCAGTGTATAGAGTGTGAGAAAAGCTTCACCCGTTGCACACATCTTTTCAAGCATCAGAGGATCCATACTGGGGGCGATCATATGAGTGCTCAGAGTGCGAGAAAAGCTTCACTTGTAACTCAAATCTGTACACGCATCAGAAGATCCATACCAGGGAGCAAACATACCAGTGTACAGAGTGTGAGAAAAGCTTCAGTGTGCGCTCATATCTGTACAGCCATCAGAGGATACATACTGGGGGGCGACCATACCAGTGCACAGAGTGTGATAAAAGCTTCACTTGGAAGTCGGGTCTGTGTCAGCATCAGAGGATCCATACTGGGGGGCGGCCCTACCAGTGTACAAAGTGTGATAAACGCTTCACTTGGAAGTCGAGTCTGTGTCGGCATCAGAGGATCCATTCTGGGGAGTGACCACACCAGTGTACAGAGTGTGAGAAAAGCTTCACTCATAGGACACATCTGTACCACCACCATCAGAAGAGTCATACTGCAGAGTGTTCATACTAGTATACAGTGAGGGAGAGAAGCTTCACTCTCAGCTCAAAACTGAACCAGCATCAGAGGAGCCATACTGTAGAGTGACCATATACAGTCGTCGAAGTGCAACAAAAAAGGAGTGGGGCTGTGCAATAAGTTGAAAAAAATATTCAGTGTTGTAGGGGTGTGGCTAGATCATGCAGAAATGCATTTTGGGCTATTCTTTCTTTGCCTTTCACCTAATTACAACTAATATAGGAAATGTTTAGGTAATCACCCAGCATATATATAGCAATTAGGGCTCAATTATGCTTGTTAATGATGGCCCAGCTCTATAGACAGCATGTAGGTCTAAGAGCCAATTATATACATTAATGGGCAGAGTTCCTCATAGTTACTGTACATAAATCCTGGAAATGATAGACTGACCTAAAGAACACATGGCTCTGGGAATGAGTGAAATATCCCAGAAACTCTGTAGAAGGTGTGTTCCAATGTACACATGAGGATGGTATTGCAGCCAGTGGTTCTACGTTATTTCGCCGAACGAAATTTCATCATGGGACTTCATTGCCGACCCTTTCGTCGCCAACATTTTTTATTTTTTTTTAAATGTATTTATGGGGGGGCTGCACCCCCCAGACTCCCCACCTTACATAAATAATCATACCCCAACCCGCACAAACACCCCCCCTAAAAAAATTTTTTACAAAAAATGTTGGCGATGAAAGGGTTGGCGATGAAAAGTCCCACGATGAAAAAGTGGTCGACGAAATGCGTGTATACCCAGCTAGTGTGGCTCTGGCTTAGCATTGATGTGAGGCACTGGTGTGTGGTGCAAATCATGGGTGCAAAATGTGGCTTCTGGCCCGTTACACTGAGATGCTGGTTTGGAAAACAAAATGCACAAACTAAAACTCTTTTACAGTGTAGAAGCGAGGTGCTTGGCGAGAATGTGCAGATTCATTCTGCTTAAAGCAGCCCATGTTTAGAGTGCAGGAAACTGGAAGGGAAATGTTTCAAATATCCATTCGGATTGGGGAAACAATGCTGATCTGAACTCTGTACAAGGGTGACTGGAAGAGGAATAGAAAGCCTTCTGGAAACTTACAAAGAAGGCTTGGTCATGCTAAAGGAGATGTCTGATTGATGGATGACATCATGACCAGGGCTGGAATATGGGATACATTCTGTAGGGAGCCATAAGAAAAGGGGATGGCAGAGGAAAGCCTTGAAAATGGAGAACGAGACTGAAGAGGGGTTTGTTTTGGCTTTTAGTGGTTTGTTTTTTCTGCCGAGAGAGGGAGGAATGAAGAGAAGATCGAGAGAAAGAAAAGGGGAAAAAAATGTCTGCGATCTGGAGGCCTTGCTGGTGCATGTGTGCTGAAAGACTCCTTTCTCGCGTTGGGCTGTGCACCAGAGGAGTGTGTCGGGTGATTGTCAGCTGAGTCGGGACTACAGTGCGGGGAGAGTTGGCCTGCACTCTGCCATGCCGACAAAGTGGCATCGATCAGTTCAGTTGGTAAGCATGGTGCCAGACAAAGCAAGATTCTTGCATGCTTTAGATAACCTTGCACTAATGAGCAAAAAAGTTAAATTAGATACAGCTAGATACAGCTAGATACAGCTAGAGGAAAAGCCCTCTCTTCTCCATTCGTTGGAGAACACATTTATTTTTCTGTTTGAAGATAGCTACTTGTAGAAAAAGGGGAGTTTACTGCATCGCCAAAGCAGTACTTATATTTCAACGTTATTTGTAAAAGTGTGTGCTCTCAAGCTTGCAGAAATAGAGGCATGCTTCGCTGGGTGCGGAGGAGAGCTTTTTGCCTGGTGTGAAAGAAGGCAGGGAAGTGATACGGAAGTGATACTGAAATAGCTGTGAATTTAAACGCATTATATGAACAGGTTGAGGAAACCGTATCATCTGCAAAACTGGAATATGTCTAAGGTTGTACATGCATCCAGTGAATGTACATTATGATATTGCTCTCTGTGCGTGTTTTATCATGCTATGCAGAAAACCTATAAAATGAAATACAGATTCACAAAAGCTGTGCATGGTTGGTTATTGAGTGGTCTGTGTATTCTTACTATGCTAGGGTAAAGTGTGGGGACATTTGATACCGCCTCCGGTAAAATTAGTGTGCACCACCCTACACAAAGATGACCTGAATAAAAGAGTAAGATTGCAAGCTGATTCCACATGTTTAGAAGCATGCTTTAGCAAACACGGGATAGGCACATTGTTGCTTGTGATTGCAAGTGGCGGTAGCAATCTAGAGGTTTACAAATCCTACATATTTTTGGTGCATTGGGCGAAAATCGAACCCAGGCCTCCCACATGGCAGGCGAGAATTATACCACTGAACCACCAATGCTAAGCCACACCCACACTAGCTCAATACCATCATCATTTGTACATTGTGTAAGGAAAGAAAGGGTTCATCTGACCCTCCCCTCCATTCCTGTCCCGATATGCGTGACTATACTCGTTCTGTGGCTGCCCAGGCACCAGTGGCCAAGGGGCTGGACAGCCCCTGACCGACGCATAGATGCGCATCACGTATAAATGAGACCATCCTATTTCGTCTGGTTTCTATCCCCATATTTAGGTCTAGTCATAGAATCCATTTTTTTGGTTGCCAACTCCATTTTTTTAAACTGTTAGTGGGCCACATGCCAAGCTGCATGCCTGCACCTCTCACCCCCTGGGTCTGCGCACAGGCAGACACCCAAACACTCCACTCCCCCCCCTCCCATCTCCTGCCGCTGCAGCAGCAGGCCTGTACCCACGCAAGTCTGTGTGTAAGAGTAAACTCTGTATCTCTTGTCTTCCTTTTCGCATCATTTCCCCTCGAAGGAACTGAGCCAGAGCTCAGACATGCAAAAAAACATCCATCTCTGTAAATCTAAAGTGGTGCCAGCAGACCCCCTGCCGATAAATGTGCCCCAGGCCCCTTCAACTTTAGGCTTGTTTGATGTGCCAGTTGTATGCCCTCTGACCAAATGATATCCAAGCTCACCCTGACCGACTAAGGTGGCAGTATATTCACCCTTGTACTAACATGCCATTACGTGACTAGATCTAACCAAACAAAATGTATAGAGGTATCCCTGAAATGCACCGATAAGGCACCTGGGCCCATGAAGCATTCCTCTATTGTATTGAAGTTTATGATGACAAGAAACTAAAATGTATATTATAGTATGATGCTAAAAGTCTGAGTATGTGTGGCCAAAAGGGTGAATGTCAGTCAGGGAGATTTGCGACACTATGGACCCGGCCTGACCCTCACAAGACCAAGCCCAGCTGACTCACGTGATGCCTCATGATGTCCAATCTACCAGCCAATCCTGTGGAGCCAGTCCCTACCCTACTATAATGTATCAATGTCTTTCACCAATCCCCATGTAACTTGATGTACCTATAGAGGAACGTCACTAGTGACGCTCCTACAGCTTAAAATGTACTGTTCTAATGTTTGACAGAGCGCTCTCGGAATAGCAGAGTTCTCTGCATGCCCTATTCTACTTAGATAAAGATTTACTTTTATATTCACCGGCACTTGGTCTTGGTCTCATTCCCTCCTAGGTCCATTATTGACTCTCATTTGGTTTTTTTTTGCTGCATATAGGGGGGCCGCAAACTTTCAATTGGCACACACCTTCTATAGAAGTCTGAGTTGCCGGAAATTCTTGGCCTGCTTGAAATGCTGCACTGCTTGTTGCTCCTACAGCCCTGACCACAAACACAGACTATTGATTCATCTGTTCATTGTTTATTATTAACTCTCACATGGACCTCCGCTGCCTGCATAGCTTATGCATGGGCTCCTGCGCAACTCAGGCATTCTGGAGATGAAGCCCTGCAACATCAAGCCTTTCCAGCAGTGGCGGCTAGTGAATATTTTAATTCGAGTGGCATAACAATTTTTCATGAATGTGAATGAATGACTGAAAGGGAAGTTTGGGAAGAATCCATCCACAGAGAATATATTTTCAAATAATGGATTTGCATGGTGCCTTTTTAAAGCACAATTTTTGTGAAAAATTACACAGTTGACAATAAGGTTTGTTGGGTAGTGAATGGTCAAAATCAAATAGATGCCAGCCCACCAACAATGCACAGGAGCCTTTTCCAGCACATTTTGATGATGTATTTGCCCACAATATATGCCAGTATTTGATAGGTTTGAAATAAATTCATGCTGGTCGTGCAAATGTATGCCAATATCTCCATTGACGAACATACTCATGTGTGCTTTGTCCATAATGGCAGCATGGATATTATAAGAACACATGTGTAAAAACATACTCACTTTAGCATTGTCCTTAATGCCAGTGATATCACTGTTAGAAAATATGCACATACTGACTGAACCAATGTAGGCCAGTAGCGCCTCTTGAGATTTTCCCATAATGGCAGTAAAAAATGATATCTCCACAGCCACCGCCAATCGGAGGACCTAATTCCCAGCCAGCAGCCCATGCGCACATTCATACGCATTCACATTGCACTCATGCGCCTATTCATACATGCACTAATAGGCTACAACATTCATGGTGCACTCTCATGCTCCCATTGACATGAGTAACCTTATGCTGCAACATATACACTGCATCCTTATTCACAAGTGTGCTTACACAGACAACCTAGTGCAGGGATGCACACATACAGGCACAGAGGTTTGTTTATTTTATCACCTGTGTGACACCAAAGCCTCAGGACGCCCCCCCCCCAATTCCAGGGCTGCTGCATGGCCCCTCACTTCCCACACACCCTGCAGACAGGAATCATGACATGTTAATCAAACACCTCACCCTTCTGGGTTTCTAACATACACAGTGGAGCCGATTTGCCCCTAGCTTGTTCCCCAGTCCATTTCAATGCACAGGAAAGCACAGGTGCACCACTTCATAGTTTTAGGCCCGCAGTTCCCCAGTCTGCATGTCCAGTGGTGCTACGCAAGAAACACCCTCGTCTATGCATGGTGCATGGGCAAACATGGCTGGGGTTCTGTATGCCATCAGATATATCAGTTTGCTGTTTAGGTACTTCACATGTTGTTTACATTGTTCCCAATCTTACCATATTACTATTTGCATGTCAGGTTGGTCTATTATATATATTTACCAACCAGACCTAAGAAAATATGTTGGCAAGTTCCTAAGCAACAGACTGTGCTCAAATCCTAGCTTCATCCCTTAACTTAAGTATGTGACCTTGGCCGCCAGGTCATTTTTACTAACCTTGCCTTGTAAGCCAAAATTACGAGTCCATAGAAGTGTTTTTTTTATTTTTTATTAAATCTTTAATTATATTGAGGCACATTATAGTGTTGCTCCATATGAAGGGTCATAATTGAGGGGAGCTGGGAACTATTTAGCTCATGCTTGTAGCCTAGAAGAGCCTGGTTAGCTTGGCACAACCACTACCAGGAGCTACCTTTGGTTACCCTGGCCAACTCAAGCTTAGCTAACACAACTATGTAAATGTAACTCTGAATTTGGGACAATCTGTAAATCAACTTTAGGAGACACATTTATTTATTTGTTAGGCGCCAAAGCCCGCAGGCATTGGTGTGCCACAATAATACAGTACGAGAACTAAACAAGTAGGACAAAAAATTAACAGGACACTTGGTGAGCCAAGACAAAGAGTGGATGTAACTAGATTAGTTACTGAGCTATCTTTAGTTGTAAAACAACGTTTCATTTTCTTACTGAAAGTAAGGTGATTGGATTCCACTCTTAAGTTCAGAGGAGGTTTGTTCCAGCTAGCTGCTGTGCGGTTAGGAAAGGCTCTTCCTAAGCCATTAGCTTTTTTGTGTGGGTTGACTACGAGTCCTTGAGCGCTTGGGCAGGCGTGTAGTTGACAATTTTAGATTTCAAATATATCGCAGCTTTGCCATACAGGCACTTGTGTGTCTGTGACTTAAATAAGATACGGTCTTCAATCTTCAGCCAGTGGAGATCCTGCCTAGCATTGCTGATATGGTCTGATCTTGCTTTTTGCTTTATCATTCTGACTGTGTTATTTTGAATGAGTTGGTATTTTGATAGGCATTGTTTTCCAGCACCAAGTGTGTTGCCATAGTCCAAGCGAGAGAGGATGGTTGCCCTGGCAATGATGGTGCAATTTGCTTCATTAAAGGTTTAATTGCTATCAAAAATCTAATTTATTATGAACAATTCTTGCTCACGTACATGGCTTGAGCAACTGAATTCATGGAAGCTTCCAGGGTCTTGCCTAGGATTTTGACCTTGCAACTACTTTGATTTGTGTGTCTTTGATCTCAAAAGACTCATAGTCTGCTGTTAGTTTAGCTCTAGCCTGTTTGGAACTGAAAACCATGAGCTTGGTCTTATTACCATTTAAGCACATCCAGTTGTGGTCATCCATGTTTTTATGTTGTTGTAAAGGTCATTCACTAATTTGCTGTCCTTGACAAAATCCTGGCTGAGTTCCACCACCAGCTGAGTATCATCAACGTAGTTGGTGAAAAAGGCCTGGATGTTATCTAGTACCTCGCAGAGGAAGCGTATGTACAGATTGAAAAGGAGTGGTGAGAGACTAGCGCCCTGGGGGACACCACAGAAGATGTTAGATACATGTGAACATTTGTCACCCCATTGTTCTCTCGATATTCTATCAGCGAGGAATGAAGTCAGCCAGCCTATTGCCTCCTTGGAGCAATTAGCCACTTTCTCCAGTGCCTTTTGCAATCACTGCTAGACAGACTACCTGTCAGGTGTCCCCCCCCCCAGGCCTGTAGTTGTGAGGGGGCAATCTTGTCCATTGCTTTTAGGGTGAAGTTGCAGTTGGTGATATGTCTAAGGTTATTTGGTTCACATTGGTCTAGATTGGGCGTTTTAACCAACAGAGTAATAGTAACCCTTTTGATGTTCTTTGGGACTGTTTGGTCTTGAAAATAAGCATTCACTATTTTAGTAAGTATTGGTGCAGAGATGTCGGAATGTTCAAGTATTATTTCAGGGGGAGGTTTGCTTTCTGCACATGAGGAGGGTTTCATTGAAGCCAGTGTGGTTTGCATGTCCTCAATGGACATATCACGAAAGCTGAATTTGACTGGAAGTTCAGTTGGCTTACACAAAGGAGGTTGGTTTAGATTGGTCTTATTATTCTGGGCTTGGGAAATCTGTTCCCTTGCTTTGGTGATCTTGTTGGTGAAAGCTGTCTGGGTGTTATTACACTGTTCTTGCTTGAGATGGTGTGAAAGTAGAAGACAGAGCATTTGGAATATCGACTTTAGAATCTCAAAGAGTTTTCAGGCGCATTCAAGGCTGATTGAATTTGAGCGTTAAAATAGTTCTCTTTGCCTCAATATTATTTTTGTTTATGTTTATACAGCTTTTAAAGCAGAAGGTGTCCTAAATAATGGGCACAATGTTATGTTTCCGTGTTATAGGAATGTTACATTTGCGGCATGCTGTGGTAGCTCCTGGTCACTGTTTAATGCTGGACACCCAAGAGCTGCTTTTAACTCCTGCTTATCCAATCTTAATTTTGAGCCCTGCATATATGATATAAACGGTGACCCTTATTTCCTGGGCCTGTCACACAGATGTCCCTTTGCATACCATTAGCAAATTCTTAAAATCTAACTGTCACTTCCAGCAATATCAAAAGTTAAGCAAGTAAGTGGGCTTTACACATTGTTTTCCACACAATGCTTTGCAAATCCAGGAACCAGCCATGGTGTGGGGTGTGGTTTAAGAAGCTAGGATGTGAAGGAGGTAGGGACATGTAACAGAGTGTGCTAGACAGACTACCTGTCCCGGCCCCCCCCAGAGCCTGCTAGACAGACTACCTGTACAGGTGCCCCCCCCCATTGCATGCTAGCCAGACTACCTGTACAGGTGTCTCCCCCCCCAGAGCCTGCTAGACTACCTGTACAGGTCCCCCCCAGAGCCTGCTAGACTACCTGTACAGGTCCCCCCAACCCCCCAGAGCCTGCTAGACAGACTACCTGTCAGGTGTCCCCCCCCCCAGAGCCTGCTAGACAGATGTTAGGATTAGTCTTCCTTTCTATGGTTCACCTTCTGAATGCTGTATGTATGTGGTGATGTCATTTGTGGAATGCATGAGCTAGCTTGGAGTGTTTGTGTATGAATGGGTTCTACCCCAGGCAGTTGATCTAAGGAAGCCTGGGTGGTGGGAGCCAGTGGGCTTCCCTCATGATTTCCTCCTATCTCCTTATGGACTTGATGAGACCTGATTTGTACCTGTAACTGAAGAACTTGAATAAAGCAACCATTAAGCATACCTGCAAAACTGTATCCTGTTTATATCACTATGACCCAGACTGGACCATAACAATTGGCGACGAGGTCTGGTCTTGGAGAGGACTGGAGATGGATGGACCCTGGGGGCGACAGGTACCAGTGTGAGTGTGGTCCAGATAAAGGAGAAAGGAGATACTGCTGCGTGGGGTGCAGAGCAGGAGGAGGAAGTTCAAGTAAGAGACTGTTACAAAGTAGACGGATCCCACTGCCCCCCCCATGGTCCAGGAAGTGCCCCACCACCCAGGGCTGAAGAAATGTGGATGCCCTGGTAGGCACGCAGGGGTCTGCAAGGAGAAGCACCCAAGACTGAGTAAAGCAGGCTGTAGTAATAGGAACCCAGGAGGGAATAAAGCGATCACCCCATTAGGCTCCCAGGGACAGGTAAAGGAGCTTGCGCCAAAGGACTCTGTTATGCTACGCTGGGGAAGCAAGGAGACTGTCCCAGCATTCATGCTAAAAAAAAAAAAAGAAGGGGTGGTCTGCGCTTGAAGGGAAGTATGGGTGCAAGAGGTTAAGTCGTTTGTTCAATGTACAGCAATTAGCTTCATGGAAACGTGGAAGTTACCATTGGATCAACTGAAGTTGCCTCAGGTGCTTTGCATGTGACCTTAGCTGTGGTTAGGAGTTGCGCTGCGCTGCTTTGGGGATTTGAGCCAGCCAGCTGCAGTGACGGTTGGTGAGGAGAGCTCGGACGGCTCCCGTGTTTGTAGAGGAACTGATGATGTCATGATGTCAGCTGTGGAGTTTGGTGGATGAGCCGAATGTCCATTGCCAGCATTCCAAAGGGAAAGCGCGTTCTCATAGGAGGAAATCATGAGGGAAGCCCACTGGCTCCCACCACCCAAGCTTCCTTAGATCAACTGCCTGGGTTAGAACCCATTCATACACAAACACTCCAAGCTAGCTCATGCATTCTACAAATGACATCACCACATACATACAGCATTCAGAAGGTGAACCATAGAAAGGAAGACTAATCCTAACAACAGACTACCTGTACAGGTGTCCCCCCCCAGAGCCTACTAGACAGACTACCTGTACAGGTGCCCCCCCAGAGCCTGCTAGACAGACTAACTGTACAGGTGTCGCCCCTGCCTAGAGCCTGCTAGTGAGACTACCTGTACAGGTGTTCCCCCCCCAGAGCCTACTAGACAGACTACCTGTACAGGTGCCCCCCCAGAGCCTGCTAGACAGACTACCTGTACAGGTGTCGCCCCTGCCTAGAGCCTGCTAGTGAGACTACCTGTACAGGTGTCCCCCCCCCAGAGCCTGCTAGACAGACTACATGTACAGGTGTTTCCCCCCTGCATATTTACATCACATGTATTTAGAATGTAATGTTAATACGAGCATGTTCCAGGAGGGATGCAATGTAATATGCATCATTATCTACCACTACCACCAAATACACCTATCTATGTCCTACTGCATTTCCACTCATACTGTTCACTTTTCATTTACACCTACCAGTGCGAGGCAGGTGCCAATCGCACAAATACATAGAATGGCCTTGCTTCCATAGTGCAGATGTGGAACTCATGCTAGCATCTACACATCTAGCCAGGTGTTCATTTTCAGATCGCTCCCACCTGCTTAAGAAGAAGGGACCAGAACATGTGGCATGCTGGCAGCTCCCCCACTCATGCACGGCTCTGTCAATCAGCTTTGGACCTATAATCGTGAGTCTGCTTTACAGTGTTTAGCGTTCACTTTCCAATGCTTTTGCCTCATTCCCCAGCTCCTCACTTTCTGATATTAATATTTGCATGAGTGTAACTTTTGCAAAGTTTTATCATTTTCATTCGTAGATGGATTCACTAACAGGCCGAGAAAATGCTTAACAAAAATGATACATACCCTTCTGACTTAAGGAGGGATTATGCCATGTAAGTGTATTTGCATCTAACTTGTCTGTTACTCTATATGTATTTAATTGATGCAATTTATCCTAATAAAACAGTGACAATTACTAGCTGTGACATACCTGCACAGCAGGCTGCTCTTAGTCACAATGTCAGAGGATTCCATACTACAGCCTCCAGTCTGCTGAAGCTATCTGCAGCCCAGCGCACATAACAAAACACCCATCACGTACCCATTATCTGGAAGAAGTCTTTGGGGGACTAAGGTCGGAGGGCAGGGCTCACACACACACACAAAGCCTGTCCTATCCGAGTTAAGGTCCGGAGTGAGAGCGGCAAGGACTAAGGAGCCCCACTGGGATCCTCTTCACAGGCAGCAGTGAAGTGACTCTGCATGTGATGGCTGCTGCTTCGCCTGTGCATGGTGTACACTGTGCTAAACCTATGTCCAAGTGATGTGACGCCGCTCATGATGTTACACATTCAGTCAAACATTTCTAAACTACACATCTGCCACAGTGGGTGCATTGAGCATACCATGCATAGTGTATACTTTTATTTTGAAAAGAAACCACTCTGGAAAAAAGTAGAGGAGCAGCGCTGCCATGCACTTCCACCACTGACCATATCAGTGTTGGGAGTGTGACAAAAGCTTCCCTTGTAGCTCACATCTGTACCAGCATCAGAGGAGCCATACTGGGGATGACTTTACCAGTGCACAGAGTGTAAGAAAAGCTTCCTGAACAGCTCAGATCTTTACATCCATGTGAGGAACATATAGGGGAGACGCCATACGGGTGATGGAGTGTGGTCAGCACTTCAGTTTGGGATCAATCCTGTGACGACATCAAAGATCACAAACAAGGTGTTTGACCAACGTGGTTTCAACTGTACTGAGTATTATAAGGAGGACACACAGAGATTGCAGGTAAAGGAAACATATAGATGTATTACTCTCTTCATGGAGTATGTATGTATACTAATGTACCTGTAACAGAGACACCTCACGGTCGCATGTTAACCACTTAATCTAAAACTCTATAGAATTTCATGTAAACAGCGCCTCGATGCATCTGGGCTGCAAGTGCGCTATATACAAATAAATAAATAGATCAAGTATTAAGGTTAAAGCAGTCCTAACCTGCTGCTACTTAACAAACCGTCTCTTTTTCATAAGTCAACCTTCCAAAGCCCCTTTGGTTCTGGAATGGAATAAGCTGTTCTGTCCATATCCATTCTGACAACAGTACGATGCTGGGCATCGGCATTATCTGTATCCCTGGTTATGGTCTATATACGTATAATACACCTCCTTCCCTTATGTGAGGACAACTTGAGGTTACCTATACCCCACACATCACCACTCTCGCCTTGCTCCACTTCTCCCCATTGCTCAACAACATTGTATTCACTAGATCCTTCACCACATACTTGATACATCCTTTCTGGACTCTCCTTCCACTCGTTATCTTCACCTTTACACCCTCTTGCATCTAAGGTTGCTCTGCTGATGCACCACATCAGGTATGAGGGCCAGAGAATTTTGAGACTCTGCCGCAGGTCCCTAGTGATGGTGATGGCGACGCTGCAAATGATCTTGAAAATGCTTTTGCTAGTTTAGACCTGCACTTCAACCCCAAAACTAGTATGATATTGGAGTGCTTCAATTTTCGCATGAGGGTGCAGGAGCCTGGAGAATCGGTAGAGGAGTATGTCACAGCCCTTCACCAATTAGCTGCATCGTGCAAATTCCAAGGTGCCTATGATGAACACTTACGGGACCAGTTTATGACCCACTGTAATTCGGATCGAATATGTGAAGAACTATGGCTGAAAGGTGAGCCTACCCTTGAAGAGGTTCTGAACATTGCCCACAGAGTAGAACACTCTTTGGCCTGTATTGCCAAACTGTCAAGAAAAGGTCATGCAAAGTAAAGCGGGAGGTTTTGTTTGTGAATGAGCCAAAAGGCAAGACGAAAATGAGAGAAAAAGAGAGACAAATGCTCCATGGTGGAACTGAAATGAAAAGTAGCAAACAAAAGAATGAAAAGGGGGGAAAAAGAAGTATGCTTGTGCTATCGATGTGCTAGTGACACTCATTTCACCGCATCAGAGTTAATGTCCTGGGAGGAAGACAACGTGCTCAAAGGGTAGAAGGAAAGGGCATTTTGCCAGCTGCTTCAAGAACTACCAATTCAACCAGAAGAGGGTCTTGTACGTCAATGAGGAAGTGGGACAAAAATTGTCGGGTGAGGAAGCAGATTATGCAGTGGAAAACATTACTGTTAATACCATTAATGTAGTGTGTGAGGGTGATAATGAATGCAAGCATCCTTATGCGTTTGTTAAGGTCAATGGAAAGGAGGTGCGGTTGATGGCAGACTCTAGGTCAAAGATTACCCGATGTCCCGGGAGGTGTTTGAGAGGGGTGTACGAGGAGATCGTTATGACTGCTTGTTAGTCATCAAGATAATAAAAGGATACTGTGGCAGGTACACTTCATAGATGCTTTATTCAGTTATTCAGTTACACGTATAAATCGGGTCTCATCAAGTCCATAAGGAGATAGGAGGAAATCATGAGGGAAACCCACTTGCTCCTACCACCCAGGCTTACATAGCTCAACTGCCTGGGTTAGAACCCATTCATACACAAACACTCCAAGCTTTCCTCGTGCATTCCACAAGTGACATCACCACATACATACATACAGCATTCACAAAGAGAAACTAGAGGAGAGAAGACTAATCCTAACACCTCCTTCCCTTACAATCACAAACACACCATGACCTACAACCAGCATCACACCTACCATCACAAGGCCCTCAGGCACCTACAACACCTCCTTCCCTACTGTCACAAACTCACCCGATGTCATACACACTTCACATATGGACAAGACATCCAATAAACCTAGCACAACTCCACTGCCATGTCACTCTAAATAGCCAGGAAGATAAACAGCTGGACAAACAGGAGTAACTAACCATCCGGTAGCGGCACTCCACCAACAAAACAACAAAACCTATGTCCTCCAAAAAATCACACATCACCTTCCACCTGCCGCCACCTCCAATGGGTAACCAGCCTGCCACGCTGGAGCACAAACCTGTCCCTCTGGGCTACTAACCAGCACACTAACCTCGCGGGACCTGCAATCCCCTGTGGATCCTATCTAGGCCACATACCACGACCCATCCACCCCAGCATTCGACACCAGGAGCCGTCGCCGTGGTCCCAGAACCCTAAGATGGCCGCCGCAGTACGGAGCCTTCTTTTGTTTATTTTGGTTGCCTAGCAACCTTCCGTGCTCCCTGCTCATAGGCAGCTACGTGAGCCGGAGGCGGAAGCCGGCCCACCTCGCCTAAGGCACTCCGAGCCCAAGGCACACTTCCTGTCTGCACCTTCAGCAGACCTCCATATTCCACAGGGCTGGAGCCCTGCAACACCATCTACACCAGCGCTGCCGAGCAGCGAGGACAGCGCGCTGCAGGGGCAGCTAGACGCCGCCTCCTCACTCGAGCCGCGCACAGCCGATCAGCTGTTGCTGATGCAGTTCCCTCGACGCGGGACCTGCAATCCCCTGTGGCTCCTATCTAGGCCACATACCACGACCCATCCACCCCAGCATTCGACACCAGGAGCCGTCGCCGTGGTCCCAGAACCCTAAGATGGCCGCCGCAGTACGGAGCCTTCTTTTGTTTATTTTGGTTGCCTAGCAACCTTCCGTGCTCCCTGCTCATAGGCAGCTACGTGAGCCGGAGGCGGAAGCCGGCCCACCTCGCCTAAGGCACTCCGAGCCCAAGGCACACTTCCTGTCTGCACCTTCAGCAGACCTCCATATTCCACAGGGCTGGAACCCTGCAACACCATCTACACCAGCGCTGCCGAACAGCGAGGACAGCGCGCTGCAGGGGCAGCTAGACGCCGCCTCCTCACTCGAGCCGCGCACAGCCGATCAGCTGTTGCTGATGCAGTTCCCTCGACGTGGGACCTGCACTCCCCTGTGGCTCCTATCTAGGCCACATACCACGACCCATCCACCCCAGCATTCGACACCAGGAGCCGTCGCCGTGGTCCCAGAACCCTAAGATGGCCGCCGCAGTACGGAGCCTTCTTTTGTTTATTTTGGTTGCCTAGCAACCTTCCGTGCTCCCTGCTCATAGGCAGCTACGTGAGCCGGAGGCGGAAGCCGGCCCACCTCGCCTAAGGCACTCCGAGCCCAAGGCACACTTCCTGTCTGCACCTTCAGCAGACCTCCATATTCCACAGGGCTGGAGCCCTGCAACACCATCTACACCAGCGCTGCCGAGCAGCGAGGACAGCGCGCTGCAGGGGCAGCTAGACGCCGCCTCCTCACTCGAGCCGCGCACAGCCGATCAGCTGTTGCTGATGCAGTTCCCTCGACGCGGGACCTGCAATCCCCTGTGGCTCCTATCTAGGCCACATACCACGACCCATCCACCCCAGGATTCGACACCAGGAGCCGTCGCCGTGGTCCCAGAACCCTAAGATGGCCGCCGCAGTACGGAGCCTTCTTTTGTTTATTTTGGTTGCCTAGCAACCTTCCGTGCTCCCTGCTCATAGGCAGCTACGTGAGCCGGAGGCGGAAGCCGGCCCACCTCGCCTAAGGCACTCCGAGCCCAAGGCACACTTCCTGTCTGCACCTTCAGCAGACCTCCATATTCCACAGGGCTGGAGCCCTGCAACACCATCTACACCAGCGCTGCCGAGCAGAGAGGACAGCGCGCTGCAGGGGCAGCTAGACACCGCCTCCTCACTCGAGCCGCGCACAGCCGATCAGCTGTTGCTGATGCAGTTCCCTCGACGCGGGACCTGCAATCCCCTGTGGCTCCTATCTAGGCCACATACCACTACCCATCCACCCCAGCATTCGACACCAGGAGCCGTCGCCGTGGTCCCAGAACCCTAAGATGGCCGCCGCAGTACGGAGCCTTCTTTTGTTTATTTTGGTTGCCTAGCAACCTTCCGTGCTCCCTGCTCATAGGCAGCTACGTGAGCCGGAGGCGGAAGCCGGCCCACCTCGCCTAAGGCACTCTGAGCCCAAGGCACACTTCCTGTCTGCACCTTCAGCAGACCTCCATATTCCACAGGGCTGGAGCCCTGCAATACCATCTACACCAGCGCTGCCGAGCAGCGAGGACAGCGCTCTGCAGGGGCAGCTAGACGCCGCCTCCTCACTCGAGCCGCGCACAGCCGATCAGCTGTTGCTGATGCAGTTCCCTCGACGTGGGACCTGCAATCCCCTGTGGCTCCTATCTAGGCCACATACCACGACCCATCCACCCCAGCATTCGACACCAGGAGCCGTCGCCGTGGTCCCAGAACCCTAAGATGGCCGCCGAAGTACGGAGCCTTCTTTTGTTTATTTTGGTTGCCTAGCAACCTTCCGTGCTCCCTGCTCATAGGCAGCTACGTGAGCCAGAGGCGGAAGCCGGCCCACCTCGCCTAAGGCACTCCGAGACCAAGGCACACTTCCTGTCTGCACCTTCAGCAGACCTCCATATTCCACAGGGCTGGAGCCCTGCAACACCATCTACACCAGCGCTGCCGAGCAGCGAGGACAGCGCGCTGCAGGGGCAGCTAGACGGCGCCTCCTCACTCGAGCCGCGCACAGCCGATCAGCTGTTGCTGATGCAGTTCCCTCGACGCGGGACCTGCAATCCCCTGTGGCTCCTATCTAGGCTACATACCACGACCCATCCACCCCAGCATTCGACACCAGGAGCCGTCGCCGTGGTCCCAGAACCCTAAGATGGCCGCCGCAGTACGGAGCCTTCTTTTGTTTATTTTGGTTGCCTAGCAACCTTCCGTGCTCCCTGCTCATAGGCAGCTACGTGAGCCGGAGGCGGAAGCCGGCCCACCTCGCCTAAGGCACTCCGAGCCCAAGGCACACTTCCTGTCTGCACCTTCAGCAGAACTCCATATTCCACAGGGCTGGAGCCCTGCAACACCGTCTACACCAGCGCTGCCGAGCAGCGAGGACAGCGCGCTGCAGGGGCAGCTAGACGCCGCCTCCTCACTCGAGCCGCGCACAGCCGATCAGCTGTTGCTGATGCAGTTCCCTCGACGCGGGACCTGCAATCCCCTGTGGCTCCTATCTAGGCCACATACCACGACCCATCCACCCCAGCATTCGACACCAGGAGCCGTCGCCGTGGTCCCAGAACCCTAAGATGGCCGCCGCAGTACGGAGCCTTCTTTTGTTTATTTTGGTTGCCTAGCAACCTTCCGTGCTCCCTGCTCATAGGCAGCTACGTGAGCCGGAGGCGGAAGCCGGCCCACCTCGCCTAAGGCACTCCGAGCCCAAGGCACACTTCCTGTCTGCACCTTCAGCAGACCTCCATATTCCACAGGGCTGGAGCCCTGCAACACCATCTACACCAGCGCTGCCGAGGAGCGAGGACAGCGCGCTGCAGGGGCAGCTAGACGCCGCCTCCTCACTCGAGCCGCGCACAGCCGATCAGCTGTTGCTGATGCAGTTCCCTCGACGCGGGACCTGCAATCCCCTGTGGCTCCTATCTAGGCCACATACCACGACCCATCCACCCCAGCATTCGACACCAGGAGCCGTCGCCGTGGTCCCAGAACCCTAAGATGGCCGCCGCAGTACGGAGCCTTCTTTTGTTTATTTTGGTTGCCTAGCAACCTTCCTTGCTCTCTGCTCATAGGCAGCTACGTGAGCCGGAGGCGGAAGCCGGCCCACCTCGCCTAAGGCACTCCGAGCCCAAGGCACACTTCCTGTCTGCACCTGTCCGCGCCGGCAGCACGGCGCGTGACTCTGCTCCGCTATCCAACTTCTCGTAACACACCTCGCCCCCATCGGAGTCGGATCTATCCACACCAGAGGCTCCACGAAAATCAGCCACCCACCACACTTCAGCCAAACATCGTCCGGCAGACGCAAACCGGCATCTGCTCACTTGCCACTTGACTGGACCCCCTGATCGCCGAGGCAGCACAAAGGATAATTAAAGGTACTCTAAGGTGCACCCGCTTACCAGACTTACACCCCAGCCGCGCCATGTGCCTCACCTGTAACAGCTCTTAACGCATACCATATTCCCGCTAACTGTGTTATTATCCACTGTTCCGCATATACTGGTATTTTAACCTGCATGCATACCTGGTAACTGTATGCTTCTTCCATTGGTTCAGCCTCCACTAACTACGGTCCAACGTTAACTCTGCACTTCCAATGACCCGCTGCTCTCAGTGCGCTAACACGCAGATACCTAACTGTGCTTTGACCCTAGGTGATTTGCTTAGTGTGTTGCTGCATAGCTGACCCAGTTGCAGACTACGCTGTTCTATCCTAGTCCCTCTAACTCCCCATCTGTGATATTAGCATTCGCCTATATTCTAACCATATTTTTGAACTTCGAATCGAGGTATGCCCTGTCTGCATATGCTCTCAGGGTCCTAATAACCACTGACTGTGTTGTGCCTTATGGTCGCTACAGACCACTCTGATTGTGTTGTGCCCTAAGGTCGCTCCTAGACCTCACTGTAATGTGTTGCACCTCCTGGTCGCTCATCTGAGCTCTTGCCTCCCGCTGCTCGCCAGCCACATTGACATTCCCTGGTACCCTAGGTTGCTCCCTAGCTTTCCCAGAACCTAACCGTTCCTGCCCTCCTGGACCACCCCACCTAACCTGACTGTGCCAGTAGCGTACCGCAGTTTAAAATCATGCTTCTAGCGTCTTCAAAGCCTGCCACTACCACATTAGTACTGAGCCTCCTTACTATCATGACTCCTGCACCCTCTGCCACGTGCCCACCCAAAGACAGAAACATGAGACTAAGGGCTAGACTATCCCAGCTACATGAACCTTCATCCTATCACACTTTTAGGGGCTATACCAACCAAACCAACCTAACCAACAAACGATCTCAACACCCCAAGCCCGCTCCACTGACACCAGGCGCCTTACCCACCAAGCAGCCACTGTCACAAGCCACAACCTCAACCAAAAAAATACAACCCGCTACCACCTTACCAACTAGCACCCTGCCACTAACTGCCGCCCACATTAATGCCAGATCAATGGTTGCCCACGCTACCGAGATCTCAGACACTCTAACAAACGAGAACCTAGATGTACTATGCATTACTGAAACCTGGCTCCATGAGGCTGCTGGCCCCGCCATTATGCTAGCAATACCAGACGGCTACCAACTGCTAAGAGCTGACAGACCCAACACTAAAGGAGGTGGCCTTGCCATTATCCACAAAGCCAACCTGCCTATCCGTCTAGCCACTACCACGCCACTCCAGTCTTGTGAACTCCTCACTGCCAAACTCCAACTTTCATGCAACCGCACTCTTACCATCCATGTGATCTACAGACCACCTGGACCATTAGGCACCTTCGAGGACGAACTAACCAGCATCCTTACGAATAATACAAAAGACCATACGCAAATCCTACTATTAGGAGATTTCAACCTTGGTTTTAACGACTGCAACGACAAACATGCCACATCTGTCGCTGCACTACTGCATGACTACGGACTAACGCAAAAAGTCACCACCCCCACCCACTCCAAAGGCAGAACTCTTGACTGGGTTGCGGACCTGAACTGCAACACTAGCATCACTAATATAACCCCGCAAATATGGACAGACCACCATCTAATTTCATTCTTCGCCGCACTTGACCTTAACCACCCTAAACCTATAGTAATGGCCCCGCCACACCCCACTAGAAGTAAAAAAGAAATTTCAGCAGAACAACTCCTTCCACATCTCCTCCCCACCCTCAATAACATAGACAACATTACAGACCCGACCTTACTTGTGGAAACCTATAATAATACCATAACCATGGCATTAGATCTGATTGCCCCCACCAAAATCCGTAAAGGCAAACAACTCTCCCACCTGAATAACTGGTTCACACCCCAACTGAAAGACCTCAGAACTCAAAAAAGAAAACTGCAATCTATATGGCGACATTCGCCCTCTGAGGAGAACAAAATCAAATTAGCCACCCTTGCCAAACAATATAAAAAGGAAATCATTAGTACAAAAAAAACCACTTACAATGACAGGATAACCAAAGCCAAATCGAATACTAAGGAATTATTCTCCATCCTGCGGGAAATGGAATCGCCCATACCACAAACAGACAATATCCCCAAAAATAAACTCTGGTGCACTAACATACAAAACGCCCTAGCAGGAAAAATCAGCTCTCTCCAAACTAAAATTGCAATTAAAAAAGCCGCCTTGCTAGTGCCACCTGAGCCCACCCCAAGGCACAGCCCGCCCCTAACCAGGCCGCTAACACTCCACACCCCTTCAGCTTCAAACAAATAACCATACAAGAGACAGAAAAAATCATACTCTCCCTAAAACCATCCAATTGTAAAGGCGATAGCTGCCCTCCTCAAATTATAAAAGATGCAGCGAGAGACCTAGCTCCCTTCATCTCAAAACTGATCAACGCTTCCTTCAAGACTAACCTAGTGCCCAATAACCTTAAACAGTCCTGGGTCCTACCCCTGCTAAAAAAACAAACTCTCGACCCTTCCATCCCGACAAACTATAGACCCATCACCACCGTCCCATTTCTACTTAAAATCATCGACAGGGCAGCCTACCTGCAAATCCAGGACTACCTTGAATCCAATAACTTACTTGGCTCACGACAATCTGGCTTCCGACCCCTTCACGGCACTGAAACAGCCCTGATTGACCTCAAGACTCAAATTGACGAGTTGAAGGATAATGGAAAATCGGCTATGCTACTCCTCCTTGACCTATCGGCAGCCTTCGACCTGGTAGATCATGCAGTTTTATGCAATCACCTCGGCTCTGCTGCCCATTTCTCAAGCGATGCCATAACCTGGGTTCAATCCTTTCTTGCTAACCGGACTATGAGAGTCTTCTCCCCCCTTGCAGCTGCTGATCCCATACAAGTCTCCTGCAGTGTCCCCCAGGGATCATGTGTGTCTCCTACTATGTATAACATCTTTACCAAACCCTTGTTTGACAAGTTGGATAGACTGGGTGTCATCTACACTAACTATGCAGATGACACTCAGATCCTCATCCCCCTTTCGGGCAACTTCTTGGAAGACTCAGCTTTGGTAAATAAGATATACCTCCTCATTCAGGCATGGATGGCATCCCACGGCCTCTGTCTGAATGACGACAAAACAGAGATTCTGATCCTCGGCACAGAGACAGCGATTAAAAAACTAGACCCAAACTACGCCTCATTTAACATTGACAACAATGTCATCAAAGTGATGCCCGCAGTCAAAACCCTTGGGGTCTATCTGGACTCAGCACTCACCTTCAAGCAACAAACTAATTCCCTAGCCTCCTCCACTGCCTATACTTGTAAACTGATCCGAGCATGTAGACCATTCCTAATGGAGGCCAGCTGTATTACCCTAGCTAATGCACTTATCATATCTAGATTGGACTATTGTAATGCCCTATGTGCTGGATCTAACAAGTATATCCTCAACAAACTCCAAACTCTCCAAAATAACGCTCTTAGAGTAGCATTAAACTTACCCAACAGAGCCCAAGTCTCCACCGCCAGAAGGAACATCCACTGGCTCAAAATTAATGACAGGATCACCCTCAAAACTATCTCACTCACATCCAAATGCCTCAACAATATAGCTCCCCCCTACCTAGTTAACAGAATCAACAAAAGAACCTCTAATCGCCCCACAAGAATATCTAACGCCTTCACCCTGCTGGTGCCCAGATATAAAAAAAGCACAGCTGGCGGCGCCAGCTTTCCAGTCACAGCGGCCCAAACTTGGAACAAACTCCCCCTAGAACTCAGAAAGGACCAACCTTACCCAAGTCTCAGACGTAAGGCACTCTTATGGCTACGATCTAACGACATCTAAGGTGATCCCCCTCCGCAACATTTCCATTCGCCCTGAGAGACACTCTCTTGACTATGCCCTGCTAACTTGTCCCTAGGTACCCCTACCCCCACTGCCAGTACCCAGCTACAAACTGCGGCTGACCACCACTCAGCTCCTTCTTGCTTCCGACACTTGACAATCAACCGCACTAGTTCTCTCTTACTGCATACCTCACTGAACTGTACCACCTTCCATTCTCTTTCTGTTTCCAACATCTGGCATTAACTGTCCAACACATGCAATCTATAATGTTTCTGAATCTGCTCCTACCGCTTATTTCTGTGTTTGTCACTGTAACCAAGTTCTCAAGTATTCTTGTAATGTTTGCGCCCGGCTACCTGCGGGTTTGGTTTTGCGCTATATTAAATAAACAAACAAACAAACAAACTATACACAACCTGGGGAAAACAAGACACCTCTCGTCCACCACTGCCACTGGCAGACCTCAGGGCTGCCACACCTGAGCACAAACAGCCACCTATATGGGCTGGCACGAAGTCCGCTACACACCTACAAGGAGCATCTCTAACATATACTACTCCAGACTAAAATGTCATGGCAACTAAAGAGACAGGCGCCTACAATCAACCTAAACACACTCACCTGACTTATCCTGAAGCACTCAACATTCATAGCAACACTCACAACAGAGGCAACCAGTGGGTCACCGGTCATCCATACCACTATACTTCCTCAAAGTGTTGGCCAGACACCTGAGCCCTCATAGCTATACCAAAAACAAACCAGGTGGCGTAGCCACAAAGATGGAAAGTTGCTGTGCTCCAAGAACCATCCAAGAGAATAACTCAGGATGATCCCAGAAGCAACTCAAAAGTTAAGAAGCAACAAATACCAGGTGGGGTACTGGCAAAAGCAAACCCATCCAACATCCACTCCAACAAATACATCCTGATAGCCACACAGACCCCACACACAAACACCACTGCTGAGAAGACCTACATCCAAATCAAATGGATCACTGGATACATCAACAAGGCCATTCCCGACCAGCCCACAGCTGATCACTAACGACCACCTTCCTGTGGATAGATACTTGCAAACTCTACATCAGAGTGCCCAGTCCACCCTCAACTGGGCAAACAACCAAGCTACGTGGACACACCACACACTCAATACCAGAGTCAGCTGACCAGCCGCAAACTAGTCACTACCCAAACCTCACAACACATGGCTTCAAACACACCATGCACTACGCACTCTGCGCCACAGTCACCTGACCAGCCGCAACTAGTCACTACACAAACCTCAAAACACATGGCTTCATACACACCATGTACTACACACTCTACACCAGAGTCCCTAACCATTCAAACATGCGCTGCAGACACTTTGAATAATTACACAACAACTTAGCGGTGTGAGCAGGGCCCTACTCACACCTCACTCTAAACATGTACATGCTTAAACACCAACAGGCTTTTCAAAATTAAGCAACTCTCAAATTGTAAGTAACTCCCAAAGCCTAACTGTCCATGTTGCTATGATGCAACCTAAATCCTGTAAGTCCTCAAGTTTGTTAAAAGCTGACATGTTAGGCAACATCAATGAAACACTTTACATGCAACATCAGAGTCAAAATCAACATCACCCACCAAAAGCACAAACATGTATCATACATAACCACTTTAAAACCTTGTTGCATACTTAAAGAATGAACTTAATGTATCCTGCAAAATTCACAAATGTCATTAAGGGTGTAAACATCCACACCCATTGTGATATCAAAAGTCCAAAGCTGCAGCTTTGCAACATAACCATTCTGCAAAGCCTCCAAACGGTTAAACTCATGACCTAAAATTCAACACCCTCCATTTCAATCATTCATCGATTAATCTGACATGAATCAGATCGCTGTCCGACTCACTAAAACACTTTGCTCATGTTCATTACCACTCCTCCAAAGCTGAAGGGAAATTACATTTGCATCAATATTACCAACACCAGATAAAGAACACTTCAAATCATAACAGCATAGCGTCCTTCAAATAGTGGAATAGTGATGGCTCACTGCTTTTCCTTTTTCCCCCGATGAGGATTTAGTCCACTGAGACGTGGACACCAACCTTTGTAGCCGCTCCACACAGGTATACACTCTTACTCGCTTGTCCAGCGATGCCAAGCTTGCTTAAGTGAGCAGATCTTAGTTTTCATAGAGGACGCCTCCCACGAAAGGCCACATCACTTCTCAACGGTCTGTAAACTCAGCGAGGATCGCTTCCTGGTCACGTTATGATATTTTGGAAGGTGCCTTCCTCTAATCCTGACGCTGCTCGCAGCAGAGCAACAAACGTTTCAGGCATATGACTGCACTATTTGACCAGCGTCAACATTTCAAGTCATAGCAGAGTCCCCAGCTGCTTGGCTGACGTCATCATTGCAGCAACAGGCACAGAGCCTGACAGAGCACCGCAGCCACAACGGATGCCTCGGCCGCCCAGCGGATCGTGTATCACCACGGCCATCACCCACTGCACTGGAACGCACCAGGATCCAGGGGAGCACAAAGAGCAAAACCTCCCCAATGGATCGGACAGTAGGTAGAATGCCTTTCCTTTACCAGCAGGTATGCTGTAAAATGGGTGCACCCAATATTAGCTGCCCTGCACTCTTGAACTGTAACAACTTTGAACATCTGGGCAGCCTTTCACCTTAGTCCAAACTGTAAGTGCGCTCATCATTCAGTAACACAACATTTCCCAGTGTGTTGGGATGTGTCCTCCAAATGGATGTCTCTCTCTCTCCTCACTGAGCGCCTCTGCTAGGATTCTCCTTTACTTCTGCCTGAGTGAATAACAGGGCACTCTCTCCTCACTGAGCGCCTGCCCTGGGTGCCTACCGGGGCATCCAGGTTCTCTCATCCCTGGGTGGTGGGATGCTTCCTGGACCATGGGGGGCAGTGGGTTCCCTCTACATGCACCAGACTCTCACTTGAATTTCCCCCTGCTCTGCACCCCCCGCAGCAGTATCTCCTTTCTCCTTTATCTGAACCACTCACACACAGGTACCTGTTGCTTCCAGAGTCCATCCAGCCAGTCCTAGTCACCAATTGTTATGACTGCTTGTTAGTCATCAAGATAATAAAAGGATACTGTGGCAGGTACACTTCATAGATGCTTTATTCAGTTCTTCAGTTACAGGTATAAATCGGGTCTCATCAAGTCCATAAGGAGATAGGAGGACATTTTGAGGGAAACCCACTGGCTCCCACAGCCCAGGCTTACATAGCTCAACTGCCTGGGTTAGAACCCATTCATACACAAACAAAGTAAGGGAATGGCTAGGAGAGAGAGAGAGAGTTGGCAGACAAGGCATTCAAAGGAGGAGTAGGTCTGCGTAGGAGTGACAGTGGCAGGAATCCACTCAGGGAAGATAAGGCCCACCACCCCCACCAGCACGGTTGGACATGGGCAAGGAGAGGATCTCTCAGACCTCAGGCAATCTGGTTTCAGACCAAGACATGGGACAGAAATAGCCCTCTTAGATCTGAAAATCCAAATGGATGAGCCCAGGTACAATGGAAAGCCGGCTTTACTCCTGCTACTGGACCTGTCGGCAGCGTTCGACTTGGTAGACCACAGTATCCTAACCAACCACCTCGCCACAGCCGCCTCCTTCTCCAATAAAGCTGCAGCCTGGGTCAACTCCTTCCTGGCGGACAGATCCATGAGGGTTTTCTCCCACCCGTGTCAGCCATCCCTTCCCCTATCACATGTGGAGGGCTCATGTGTATCTCCCACCCTCTAAAATATTTTCACCAAGCTCCTATTTGACCTTCTAGATGAGTTAGGCAAATCATACAAACATTACGCAGATGATACGCAAATACTCATCACTATGTCAGGCGACTACCAATCAAATGCCAACTCCTAAATGAAATCTACAGCAAAATACAAGCTTGGATGCCCAAACATGGCCTTTGTCTCAACAATGACAAAACTGAGTTTCTTCTCATCGGATCCAAGTTAAGACTCAACAAGTTAGGCCCTAAATATGCCTCCTTCAATATTGACGGAATATAAGGAAGTAAAAACCTAAGGCTTCTATCTTCGACTCTTGCTCCAAAGACAAATTAACGCCAACTCTTCCTCAACAGCCTACACATCAAAACTTATAAACGCCTGCAGGCCTCTCCTGAACTCTGATAGCTGTATCACCCTTGCAAGAGCTCTCATATCATCCACACTGGATTATTGTAACACTCTCTACTTGGGCACAAGCCAGAAAAACCTCCACAAGCTACAAGTCCTGCAAAATAACACCCTTATATCTGCTCTTAATTTCCCCCGCTCTAGCCACATCTCACAAACCTGACAAAACACTAACTGGCTCACTATCCAAGACAGGATCACCTTCAGAACACTCATGATCACCCATAAGTGCCTCAACAAATCAGCCCCAAAATATTTGATGAACAAGTTCACTAGAAAGGAACCCACCAGACCTACTAGATCCAACTATGCCCACTGCCTCAACATCCCGAAATTTAATCTCACTAAAGCAGATGGTTCCAGCTTTGCAGTGCTTGCAGTTAAGACTTGGAACAAGCTACCTCTAACATTAAGCTCAGAACCTCTATTCCTATCCTTCCGGAACAAAGTGAAAACCTGGCTGCTCCTGCAGTCAAACTAAGCAACACGGCACACTATCACGACCATGACCAAGCACCCTCAACAACCTTGCCCATAGCTTAGGTATGCTTGACTTAAAGGTCACCTTGGCCTGTCACAAGTTGCTACCGTAAGTATGTATTGAACCTGCAATTCCTGTACTTTTCCTGAACTTCTGTACATTTCTGTACATATTTGTATTTACATTGTATTTTTGTCTTGGAATCTTTACTGTCTTTGTATTTTATTGTAACTATGTACCTATCTAAAGCACCCAAATACCCTTGGGTTCTGTGCGCTATATAAGAAAATCAAACAAACAAACAAAGTATTGTTGGTATGGCGGCGCATTTAACGACTGCCACCACAAATGGTTCTACTAAGGCCGAAAAAAGGGCAAGAAAATAAACACTGGTCCACTCCAGGAATTATATACAATGTATAAGGATCATTAATGAAAAGTAATGAGGTGCAGAGGAGAAAATCACAACCCTGATACTAGGTTGTGGTGTTAAGGAGAAACAATAAAGTGTCCACTGGCTGTGGATTACGCACGTCCCCTGCACACTCAGTTTTCTGTCAAAGACAGACAATAAGTAACACAATATTTCTAGTGAAAATCTGTATCACATATTCAGTTGATCAAGTTGTCAGTATCTTCATTATCTGTAGTTAACCTATATGCGAGTAAATTAATATCGATATAAACATTCAATAACAATTTTTTTGGCATAATGCATAAGTAATGATACAAATTATGATGACGCCATTGATTTCAAGAGTAAGTAAAAAATCTACTATTTAATGGTGCATGCCATTTTGTCAACCAATGGTATTCAATAAAACAGTTGTTCACAATAACACAAGATTCTATTCATATTGTCTTCAGTGACCAATGAACATTAGTTATGAACTTGCTCAACACGTTTCGGGAATCTTGTTCCCTTCCTCAGGAGCAGAAAATGATACATTTGTAGTAATGTCTGTTAGAAGTATTTTTTCTGTTTTTCAATTTCCTTAACAGGATCTGTTTAACAAAAAAAACATAATGATACCTTTGTAAGTATATTCAGGTGGTATTATGTATCCAAGTATCATACATTCATGGCGTGTTTGTTGCCTTGATTATAGTCCAATTCATCATACCTCTCATTGGTGCCCCAAAGATATGTTTACGTTGATAGGATCATGTAAAGATGAGTCATCTAACTCAGAGTAAAGTTCCTGTCTTCAGTTATCCTATAGAGAAAGAATGATTAAATAATATGGCCCTACTCAACGTGGTATCTACATATAGATTGTAAGCAATCTCGCTTACCTTTTGTGATACTGCTAAGTGTGGAAAAGATCGTCCTTGCTAAATGTATTGAGTTGAGTAGGGCCATATTATTTAATCATTCTTTCTCTATAGGACAACTGAAGACAGGAACTTTACTCCGAGTTAGATGACTCATCTTTAATTGATCCTATCAACGTAAACATATCTTTGGGTCACCAATGAGAGGTATGCTGAATTGGACTATAATCAAGGAAACAAACAAGCCATGAATGTATGATACTTAGATATATAATACCACTTGAATATACTTACGCAGATATCATTATGTTTTTTTGTTAAACAGATCCCGTTAGGGAAATTGAAAAACAGAAAAAATACTTCTCACAGACATTACTACAAATGTATAATTTTTTGCTTCTGAGGAAGGGAACAAGATTCCCGAAACGCATTGAGTAAGTTCATAACTAATATTCATTGGCCACTGAAGACAATATGAATAGAATATTGTGTTATTGTGAACAACTGTTTTATTGAATACCATTGTTTGACAAAATGGCATGCACCATTAAATAGTAGATTTTTTACTTACTCTTGAAATCAATGGCGTCATCATAATTTGTTGTAACACATTCCCAATCGTCCACCATATAGTGAAATCCGTAACAAAATAGTATCATCACATACCCAATTGTAGTTGTCATCCAAAATGGAATGCCACGAGAGGATGCAGAAAGAATGGAGAAATAAAACCAAATCTACATTATGGAACATTGTTATCATTATTCATGAAAATTTAAATTGCATAATTGTATGGGTCTCTACCTGTGGGTCTTCTGCTTTTAAAAGATCTCTGCTCTGTAGATGTCTGAGCAACACTCGTACGCAGTTCCTATTCAATAAATACATATAGAACCCTATGTTATAATCCTTCGAATCTGATCTCTCTCCCAAGGTTTTAGTATAACGTCACCCTCGTTCGGTATTCTTACCTTTCTCAGGTGCCGCTGTATTGACAAGCCGGCTACTCACAAAGAGCCGCCGCTGTCCGTTGTGGCGTACTTGTGTACTAATCTCTTGCGCGCATGCGCACAATGTTCCACTCGGAATTTCGTTCTCCTCTCCATTCATTAATCTTTAACAAAACAACTTTCTCCCTGGCTTCACCGTGTCACCGTGACCATCGTTTAATTTAAAAAAACATTCTTTTCAGAAAGATATGAATTTATATGTCTCAAACGTGTACTGCTCTGTCGCGCCTGCGCGCGTGTTGGCCACTATACCGCGGGGTCCCGCGCATGCACCTGGACACCGTGGGTAGTGTTCTCTCAGCGTCCGTGTGGTCGCAAATCCCTATAATCTAGTGTCATACTCTGATCTTTCTTGTCCTATGGACCTGAACGGAATCATATTTATTGGAAAAATAATGTGCCATTTCTCGAACCCCCTCTTCCAATCTAAGAGTAGGTTATTCAAAAATTGCCAGGTGTTGTTGGAGTGTATCCATATTGATACCATTTTCTAACTTGCTCATCATATTCAATTTCACGTCTACTAGAGTTTACATATATTTCCTTAACTTACATGTGCTCAGTCATAAAACCATTTCTTATCAGTAAGAACCAATTCATACTCTGTGACACTGTATACATTTTTGTCCATTCACATTCATATTATGATGTCCACTGGATCCATATGCATCTATATTGATACCATTTTCTAGCTTGCTCATCATATTCAATTTCACGTCTACTGGAGTTTACATATATTTCCTTAACTTACGTGTGCTCAGTTGTAGAACCATTTCTTACCAGTAAGAACCAATTAATATTCTATGTCACTGTGGACATTTTTGTCCATTCGTATTATGATGTCCACTGGAGGGTCTTCACATATGGCAGTGAAATCACTGCCTTACGTCCCACAGGGAGCACCCTGCCGGACGCGACGTGTACCCTCTCGTGTTATCCAATGTTCTATAAAAGAATTCACAAAAAGCACATAAAGTTCACTTCCTCATTTATAACCCCCGGTCTCAGGGAATCTAGTCGATCGATCCAAAATGTTTCTCGTTGGTTCAGCCTTTTTCCTACATCTTCATGTGTGTTACGTTGTTGAATAGCCTCGAGAATCTGTATCCTCATCTGGCTAATATTGTGCTTCATCGAATTCCAATGCCTTGCCACTGCCAAGTTCACATTATTGTTCCGAATGCATGATCTGTGTTCATTCCATCATAGCTTTACAGCTCTTTTCGATTGCCCTACATAGTAAATGCCGCATGGGCATTTAATCGCATAAATTATATTTGGTGTATCACATGTTGCGTATCCTCTTAATTTGATCTTCTCACCCATCCGGGGATGGTCTACTACATCTCCCTTTGTTATGAAATTGCAGTTACTGCAGTGTAAGCATGGATATGTCCCTTTCCTTATGGTCTTGATCCTTTTCTTCCCCGGTCTCGTTTTCACCAATCTGTCTCTTAGATTCGCGCTTCTTCTGTATGCGAAAGTAGGCAATTCTCTGAACAGATGTTCAACTCTCATGTCGCTTGTCAATGTACTCCAGTTTTTTTAATCACACTCTTGATCTTATTGCTCTGTGTTGAATAACACGAAACATAAACCATATTTGGTTCTTTCTTCTCTTTCCTAGTATCAGTGTTTGTGGGTTTCTGCAAACGCTCTTTTGCCACCTTTATTTCTGAAGATTTATATCCTCTAGCTTCAAATCTTTCTCCCATTTTTTCAATCTCTATTTCACAAGCCATTGGATCGTTCACAATCCTCTTCACTTGCATCATCTGACTAAAAGGTTGATTCCTGATAAGACTCGGTTGATGGAAACTTAGTCGATGGAGAAGGTTGTTGCGGTCCGTCTCTTTCCTGTAAATGTTGGTTTGAAAACTGTTGTTCTGAATTTGTATTGATACATCCAAAAAGTGTATTTGAGTTTTTGAAGTTTCTTGTGTAAACTGAATTCGCTGGTCTATGCTGTTCAGATATATAAAAAAATCATTGAAAGATTCCTCTGTACCAATCCAGATCCCGAAAATGATGTCAATGAACCTGACCCACATTGAAATATAATTTCTCCATACTGCGTGCTCTAAGACATGATCTTTTTCAAATTTGTGCATGAAGGTATTTGCATATGTGGGTGCCATCGACGCCCCCATAGCTGTACCAGATGTTTGGATGAAAAATTTGTTTCTGTACTGAAAGTAAGAATTTTTGCAAATAAATTGCAGTAGAACTAAAATGAATTCCTTAATTGCCTTTAAATCTCCCTCTTTAAGGAGTAACCATTCTATTGCTTCCAAGCCCAAATTGTGCGGGATTGACGTGTAAAGGCTCTTCACATCGATGGTAAACATGATTGAATCAGCTGTGTATTTATTCTTACCCAATATTTCCAGAAAGTGTGTGGTGTCCTTAATGTAAGTATCCGTTTTTTGTATTAAAGGTTGCAAAAATTGATCTATGTACTGCCCTAATGGTTGTAATATACTGTCTATGCCAGAAACAATAGGTCTACCTGGTGGCTTGACCAAACTCTTGTGTATTTTTGGCAATGTATAAAAATTTGGTATCCTAGGATGTCTGTTGGTGAGAAAAGATCTTGTTTTTTCACTTATCCAACCTAGTTCCTCTGCTTTCTTCAATAGTTCTTCTAAGTTCTTCAATATTTCACTGGTAGGGTCATTATCCAATTCTGCATATACATCGGTATTCTTAGGTTCGTCCATACACTCGTTATGATAGTCCTGAGTGTTCATAATGAAAAGTGCTCCCCCTTTGTCCGCTGGACGTATGGTAATCGCCTCATCTCCATATAGACCTTTCAGAAGGTTAAATTCATTTGGTTTCAAATTCCCATGCTTAGGGCGTTTGAACGAGACTTTCTTCAAATCTCTCAATACTTGTCTGTGAAAAATGTCTATAGATGGAACACTTATTGGTGGCATGAAGTTACTTTTATTTCTAAATTCTTGTAATTCTTCCGGATCTCGCTCCTTAAGTTGGGTCGTGTCAAGTTCATCAAAAAACACTTTTAATTTCAATTTCCTGATTAATTTAAATAAATCAATCTTGGTCTCAAACATAGTTGTACTGTGTGTTGGGACGAAACTTAGACCCTTCTGAAGTAGCATTTCTTCATTTCTGGTTAGTACCCTTGATGATATGTTTAGAACTAAGTTTTCTTCTGTCTCGCTCCTCTGGTCTCCACTCTTGGATTTTCTTTTTCTTTTCCCCCGTCTCGTTCTTTTCTTCCCATCTCTCGTCCTAAAAAAGTGATAGGTGCTGCCCTGGATTCTCTTCCTCCCAATGTCGTGGGTTCTGTTTGTCTTTCTATTATATTTCTTTCTCCTGATGTGTTACGTTTTTCCCTGGGGTCTTCTCAGTCTGTGCTTGAAGTATTGTCTATGCTTCCCTGATGTTGCTTCTTCTGAAATGGAGTTGAATACTTGTCCATCCAGGTATACACCTCACCGTTTAAGTAATCATATGTATCTCTCCGAAATTTTCTTACTTTTTTTGATTCGATTTCGCTCTTGTAGGATTCCAGTTTGTGGTTAATGTCTATCAATATTGCCCCCAATTCTTCTTTACCAATCAATGTACAAAGTTCTTTTTCAAGTTCCCCAATTTCATCGTTCAAAGATTTTACGTTCTTGGTTAATTCTTGAATAGTCAACAAAATTAAGTCTAGCGAACATTTATTTAAGATAGCTTCCCATTTGCGCACAAATTCTTTGTTCTCCTTACATAAGGTGGGTCCTCCTCATGGGATAAAACAATTGGAATACTTAATCCGTAAAGAGATAAATAGAAAATTGCATGCGATAACCCTTGGTCGTTACTATAAAAATCAAAGAATCCCAAGAGGACTGCGAATTAATTTGAGACCCACCTTATGTAAGGAGAACAAAGAATTTGTGCGCAAATGGGAAGCTATCTTAAATAAATGTTCACTAGACTTAATTTTGTTGATCAAGAATTAACCAAGAACGTAAAATCTTTGAACGATGAAATTGGGGAACTTGAATCCTACAAGAGCGAAATCGAATCAAAAAAAGTAAGAAAATTTTGGAGAGATACATATGATTACTTAAACGGTGAGGTGTATACCTGGATGGACAAGTATTCAACTCCATTTCAGAAGAAGCAACATCAGGGAAGCACAGACAATACTTCAAGCACAGACTCAGAAGACACCAGGGAAAAACGTAACACATCAGGAGAAAGAAATATAATAGAAAGACAAACAGAACCCACGACATCGGGAGGAAGAGAATCCAGGGCAGCACCTGTCACTTTTTTAGGACGAGAGACGGGAAGAAAAGAACGAGATGGGGGAAAAGAAAAAGAAAATCCAAGAGTGGAGACCAGAGGAGCGAGACAGAAGAAAACTTAGTTGTAAACATATCATCAAGGGTACTAACCAGAAATGAAGAAATGCTACTTCAGAAGGGTCTAAGTTTCGTCCCAACACACAGTACAACTATGTTTGAGACCAAGATTGATTTATTTAAATTAATCAGGAAATTGAAATTAAAAGTGTTTTTTGATGAACTTGACACGACCCAACTTAAGGAGCGAGATCCGGAAGAATTACAAGAATTTAGAAATAAAAGTAACTTCATGCCACCAATAAGTGTTCCATCTATAGACATTTTTCACAGACAAGTATTGAGAGATTTGAAGAAAGTCTCGTTCAAACGCTGTAAGCATGGGAATTTGAAACCAAATGAATTTAGCCTTCTGAAAGGTCTATATGGAGATGAGGCGATTACCATACGTCCAGCGGACAAAGGGGGAGCACTTGTCATTATGAACAGTCAAGACTATCATAACGAGTGTATGGACCAACTTAAGAATACCGATGTATATGCAGAATTGGATAATGACCCTACCAGTGAAATATGGAAGAACTTAGAAGAACTATTGAAGAAAGCAGAGGAACTAGGTTGGATAAGTGAAAAAACAAGATCTTTTCTCACCAACAGACATCCTAGGATACCAAATTTTTATACATTGCCAAAAATACACAAGAGTTTGGTCAAGCCACCAGGTAGACCTATTGTTTCTGGCGTAGACAGTATATTACAACCATTAGGGCAGTACATAGATCAATGTTTGCAACCTTTAATACAAAAAACGGATACTTACATTAAGGACACCACACACTTTCTGGAAATATTGGGTATGAATAAATACACAGCTGATTCAATCATGTTTACCATCGATGTGAAGAGCCTTTGCACATCAATCCCGCACAATTTGAGCTTGGAAGCAATAGAATGGTTACTCCTTAAAGAGGGATATTTAAAGGCAATTAAGGAATTCATTTTAGTTCTACTGCAATTTATTTCCGAAAATTCTTACTTTCAGTACAGAAACAAATTTTTCATCCAAACATCCAGTACAGCTATGGGGGTGTTGATGGCCCCCACATATGCAAATACCTTCATGCACAAATTTGAAAAAGGTCATGTCTTAGAGCACGCAGTATGGAGAAATTATATTTCAATGTGGGTCAGGTTCATTGACGACATTTTCGGGATCTGGATTGGTACAGAGGAATCTTTCAACGATTTTTTTTATATATCTGAACAGCATAGACCAGCAAATTCAGTTTACACAAGAAACTTCAAAAACTCAAATACACTTTTTGGATGTATCGATACAAATTCAGAACAACAGTTTTCAAGCCAACATTTACAGGAAAGAGACGGACCGCAACAACCTTCTCCATCGACTAAGTTTTCATCAACCGAGTCTTATCAGGAATCTACCTTTTAGTCAGATGATGCGAGTGAAGAGGATTGTGAACGATCCAATGGCTTGTGAAATAGAGATTGAAAAAAATGGGAGAAAGATTTGAAGCTAGAGGATATAAATCTTCATAAATAAAGGTGGCAAAAGAGCGTTTGCAGAAACCCACAAACACTGATTCTAGGAAAGAGAAGAAAGAACCAAATATGGTTTATGTTTCGTGTTATTCAACACAGAGCAATAAGATCAAGAGTGTGATTAAGAAAAACTGGAGTACATTGACAAGCGACATGAGAGTTGAACATCTGTTCAGAGAATTGCCTACTTTCACATACAGAAGAAGCGCGAATCTAAGAGACAGATTGGTGAAAACGAGACCGGGGAAGAACAGGATCGAGACCATAAGGAAAGGGACATATCCATGCTTACACTGCAGTAACTGCAATTTCATAACAAAGGGAGATGTAGTAGACCATCCCCGCACGGGTGAGAAGATCAAATTAAGAGGATACGCAACATGTGATACACCAAATATAATTTATGCGATTAAATGCCCATGCGGCATTTACTATGTAGGGCAATCGAAAAGAGCTGGAAAGCTACGATGGAATGAACACAGATCATGCATTGGGAACAATAATGTGAACTCGGCAGTGGCAAGGCATTGGAATTCGATGAAGCACAATATTAGCCAGATGAGGATACAGATTCTCGAGGCTATTCAACAATGTAACACACATGAAGATGTAGGAAAAAGGCTGAACCAACGAGAAACATTTTGGATCGATCGACTAGATTCCCTGAGACCGGGGGGTATAAATGAGGAAGTGAACTTTATGTGCTTTTTGTGAATTCTTTTATAGAACATTGGATAACACGAGAGGGTACACATCGCGTCCCGCAGGGTGCTCCCTGTGGGACGTAAGGCAGTGATTTCATTGCCATATGTGAAGACCCTCCAGTGGACATCATAATACGAATGGACAAAAATGTCCACAGTGACATAGAATATTAATTGGTTCTTACTGGTAAGAAATGGTTCTACAACTGAGCACATGTAAGTTAAGGAAATATATGTAAACTCTAGTAGACGTGAAATTGAATATGATGAGCAAGTTAGAAAATGGTATCAATATGGATACACTTCAACAACAACTGGCAATTTTTGAATAACCTACTCTTAGATTGGAAGAGGGGGTTCGAGAAATGGCACATTATTTTTCCAATAAATATGATTCCGTTCAGGTCCATAGGACAAGAAAGATCAGAGTATGACACTAGATTATAGGGATTTGCGACCACACGGACGCTGAGAGAACACTATCCACGGTGTCCAGGTGCATGCGAGGGACCCCACGGTATAGTGGCCAACACGCGCGCAGGCGCGACAGAGCAGTACACGTTTGAGACATATAAATTCAAATCTTTCTGAAAAGAATGTTTTTTTAAATTAAACGATGGTCACGGTGACACGGTGAAGCCAGGGAGAAAGTTGTTTTGTTAAAGATTAATGATCGGAGAGGAGAACAAAATTCCGAGTGGAACATTGCGCGCATGCGCGCAAGAGATTAGTACACAAGTACGCCACAACGGAAAGCGGCGACTCTTTGTGAGTAGCCGGCTTGTCAATACAGCGGCACCTGAGAAAGGTGAAAGGTAAGAATACCGAACGAGAGTGACGTTATACTAAAACCTTGGGAGAGAGATCAGATTCGAAGAATTATAACATAGGGTTCTATATGTATTTATTGAATAGGAACTGTGTATGAGTGCTGCTCAGACATCTACAGAGCAGAGATCTTTTAAAAGCAGAAGACCCACAGGTGACCCATACAATTATGCAATTTAAATTTTCATGAATAATGATAACAATGTTCCATAATGTAGATTTGGTTTTATTTCTCCATTCTTTCTGCATCCTCTCGTGGCATTCCATTTTGGATGACAACTACAATTGGGTATGTGATGATACTATTTTGTTACGGATTTCACTATATGGTGGACGATTGGGAATGTGTTACAACAATGGGATTGTCACTGATTTCATGATTATTAATAGTGTTTAAAGCCCTGATGATGGACGGAAGTCCGAAATGCATAGGCTATAATTTTGAAACACTGAGTGGTCAGGAATAAATAAGGAGACTGAAAATCATAATTGGAAATGTGGATCAATGATTTCAATGATTTCATGTATAATCATAAAAGAAACAACTGAATACAATTTTATACTACTTCGAACACAGTTGGAAACCCGAATAGGGGAGTGTTAGAGAGCTCATCCTGAGATGGAAACTGTCCATTTCTTCTTTTTTGTAGATGTTCTGATTACCGAGTGCCTAGGGTAAAGGACGAGCTCCCAGACATAAATAAAGAAAAAAACGAACGACACTATTGAATTATTATAAAAATAAAGCGGTGCCCACCCTACCTCACAATTTCTATATTTGTCATCATAATTTGTATCATTACTTATGCATTATGCCAAAAAAATGTTATTGAATGTTTATATGGATATTAATTTACTCACATATAGGTTAACTACAGATAATTAAGATATTGACAACTTGATCAACTGAATATGTGATACAGATTTTCACTCGAAATATTGTCTTACTTATTGTCTGTCTTTGACAGAAAACTGACAGGGTAATTCATAGAAATTCGCACAAAAGTGGCGCACGCGACTGGCGCACAGCATACCCGTGCGAATGTCTGCGCCAGCCGCTTGCGCTAAAATCGATTTCCGCGCACAGCGTATTCATGGATTTTCGCATCCAAAACCAGCCGTGGCCCAGCGTGGCACAGCGACCCTGCAGCAGCGCCAGTTACGCCCCCAAGAACGCCCTCGCGCAAGGAAAAGCCTTCAAAATCCCCAAATAATCACAAAGGGCTGCGCTAACCCTGGACCAGTTCACAGGGCTGGAAAACAGCAAACGCCAAGCGGGGAACGTGTATTTCAGTGGTTCGCGGGAAGTTCCACACGCGATTGTCCTGTGTACGTGTGCATCAGGGGTGCGCGGGAAGTTCCACACCCAAAATCAGCAGGGTACGTGTATTTCAGGGGTGCGCGGGAAGTTCCACACGCGATTTCAGCAGGGTACGTGTTTTTCAGGGGTGCGCGGGAAGTTCCACACGCGATTGGCCCCGGGCGAGCAGGGTACGTGTAATTCAGGGGTGCGCGGGAAGTTCCACATGCGATTTCAGCAGGGTACGTGTATTTCAGCGGTGCGCGTGAAGTTCCACAAGCGATTCCATCAGGGTACGTGTATTTCAGGGGTGCGCGGGAAGTTCCACACGCGATTGGCCCCGTGCGAGCAGGGTACGTGTATTGCAGGGGTGCGCGGGAAGTTCCACACGCGTTTTCAGCAGGGTACATGTATTTCAGGGGTGCGCGGGAAGTTCCACACGCGATTCCATCAGAGTACGTGTATTTCAGGGGTGCGCGGGAAGTTCCAAACCCGATTGGCCCCGTGCGAGCAGGGTACGTGTATTGCAGGGGTGCGCGGAAGTTCCACACGCAATTTCAGCAGGGTACGTGTATTTCAGGGGTTCTGGGGAGTACTACACGTGAATTGGCCGTGTGGGTCCTCCCAGGTGTTCGCTCTACAACCTCCACGGCCCCTGCAGGCAGCCCACACCACGGGGGACTACCCTGCACCCCTGCTCATGTCCCGCAGGCAGCCCATCCACCATGGGCATGCCCCCCAGCCAACCCACATGTCACCTTGCACTACTGATCAACAATGCATGTCTCCCACCACCCCCACCCCCCAGCAGTGCAGGGGCAGCCTCCACCATGCCCCCACCCATGTCTACCACCACCCCCACCCCCCAGACACCAGGGGCAGCCTCCACCAGGCCCCCACTCATGTCTCCCACCACCCCCACCCCCCAGCAGTGCAGGGGCAGCCTCCACCAGGCCCCCACTCATGTCTCCCTGCACCCCCATCCCCCAGCCACCAGGGGCAGATTCCACCAGGCCCCCACTCATGTCTCCCAGCACCCCCACCCCACAGCAGTGCAGGGGCAGCCTCCACCAGGCCCCCACTCATGTCCCCCTGGATCCCCACGCCCCAGCAGTGCAGGGGTAGCCTCCACCAGGCCCCCACTCATGTCTCCCACCACCCCCACCCTCCAGCAGTGCAGGGGCAGCCTCCACCAGGCCCCCATTCATGTCCCCATGCACCCCCACCCCCCAGCAGTGCAGGGGCAGCCTCCACCAGGCCCGCACTCATGTCTACCACCACCCCCACCCCCCAGCCACCAGGGGCAGTCTCCACCAGGCCCCCACTCATGTCCCCCTGCACCCCCAGCCACCAGGGGCAGATTCCACCAGACCCCCACTCATGTCTCCCACCACCCCCACCCCACAGCAGTGCAGGGGCAGCCTCCACCAGGCTCCCACTCATGTCCCCCTGGACCCCCACCCCCCTGCAGTGCAGGGGCAGCCTCCACCAGGCCCCCACTCATGTCTCCCACCACCCCCACCCTCCAGCAGTGCAGGGGCAGCCTCCACCAGGCCCCCATTCATGTCCCCCTGCACCCCCACCCCCCAGCAGTGTAGGGGCAGCCTCCACCAGTCCCCACCCATGTCTCCCACCACCCCTTACCCCCCAGCAGTCAGGGAAACCCTCCACCAGGCCCCCACCCATGTCTACCACCACCCCCACCCCCTAGCCACCAGGGGCAGCCTCCACCAGGCCCCCACTCATGTCTCCCACCACCCCCACCCCACAGCAGTGCAGGGGCAGCCTCCACCAGGCCCCCACTCATATCCCCCTGCACCCCCACCCCCCAGCAGTGCAGGGGCAGCCTCCACCAAGCCCCCACTCATGTCCCCCTGCACCCCCACACCCCAGCAGTGCAGGGGCAGCTTCCACCAGGCCCCCACCCATGTCTCCAACCACCCCCTACCCCCCAGCAGTCAGGGGCACCCTCCACCAGCCCCCCCCATGTCTACCACCACCCCCACCCCCCAGCCACCAGGGGCAGCCTCCACCAGGCCCCCACTCATGTCTCCCACCACCCCCACCCCCCAGCAGTGCAGGGGCAGCCTCCACCAGGCCCCACTCATGTCTCCCACCACCCCCACCCCCCAGCAGTGCAGGGGCAGCCTCCACCAGGCCCCCACTCATGTCTACCACCACCCCCACCCCCCAGCCACCAGGGGCAGTCTCCACCAGGCCCCCACTCATGTCCCCCTGCACCCCCACCCCCCAGCAGTGCAGGGGCAGCCTCCACCAGGCCCCCACCCATGTCTTCCACCACCCCCTACCCCCCAGCAGTCAGGGGCACCCTCCACCAGGCCCCCACCCATGTCTACCACCACCCCCAACCCCCAGAAGTGCAGGGGCAGCCTCCACCAGGCCCCCACTCATGTACCCCTGCACCCCCACCCCCCAGCAGTGCAGGGGCAGCCTCCACCAGGCCTCCACTCATGTCCCCCTGCACCCTCACCCCCCAGCAGTGCAGGGGCAGCCTCCACCAGGCCCCCACTCATGTCTCCCACCACCCCCACCCCCCAGCAGTGCAGGGGCAGCCTCCACCAGGCCCCCACTCATGTCTCCCACCACCCCACCCCCCAGCAGTGCAGGGGCAGCCTCCACCAGGCCCCCACTCATGTCCCCCTGCACCCCCACCCCCCAGCAGTGCAGGGGCAGCCTCCACCAGGCCCCCACCCATGTCTACCACCACCCCCACCCCCCAGCCACCAGAGGCAGCCTCCACCAGGCCCCCACTCATGTCCCCCTGCACCCCCACCCCCCAGCAGTGCAGGGGCAGCCTCCACCAGGCCCCCACCCATGTCCCCCTGCACCCCCACCCCCAGTAGTGCAGGGGCAGCCTCCACCAGGCCCCCACTCATGTACCCCTGCACCCCCACCCCCCAGCAGTGCAGGGGCAGCCTCCACCAGGCCTCCACTCATGTCCCCCTGCACCCTCACCCCCCAGCAGTGCAGGGGCAGCCTCCACCAGGCCCCCACTCATGTCTCCCACCACCCCCACCCCCCAGCAGTGCAGGGGCAGCCTCCACCAGGCCCCCACTCATGTCTCCCACCACCCCACCCCCCAGCAGTGTAGGGGCAGCCTCCACCAGGCCCCCACTCATGTCCCCCTGCACCCCCACCCCCCAGCAGTGCAGGGGCAGCCTCCACCAGGCCCCCACTCATGTCCCCCTGCACCCCCACCCCCCAGCAGTGCAGGGGCAGCCTCCACCAGGCCCCCACTCATGTCCCCCTGCACACCCACCCCCCAGCAGTCCCCCTGCACCCCCATCCCCCAGCAGTGCAGGGGCAGCCTCCACCAGGCCCCCACTCATGTCCCCATGCACACCCACCCCCCAGCAGTGCAGGGGCAGCCTCCACCAGGCCCCCACTCATGTCTCCCACCACCCCCACCCCCCAGCGCGGTGGGGCACCTGCCAGCAGGCCCCCACTCATGTCCAACTCATGTACCCCTGCATCCCCACTCCCCAGCACTGTGGGGCACCTGCCAGCAGGCCCCCACTCATGTCGAACTCATGTTCCCCAGCCAACATGTCATCACAATCTAGATTCCTGGTCCCTATGGTCAGCCTCCAAATGCAAAACACCCACCCGAGTATTGCATCCACCCACTCATAATTGGCAATTACATGACAGAACACCAATTGCAAGTTCCAAAACAAACACATTTCCCTCACATACACCCAATGGGTTTCAGTGAATCTCAAAAGCCATATCATGATATGCATTAAACCAATGAGATGATACTACACATTGAAGTTTGATAAAAAAAAATATATATTGAAGGAATAGAATCAAAAATAAAGAAACAGAAATGGGAATGTACAAAAATGAAAAGAAGCATGTCCGTGAAAAAAAGCAAAACCAAAAATCAAAATCCAAAGTAATGGTGTCCAAAGTCACTGTCCAGAAAACAAAATCCAATGGGAAATAAAATAGAAAGCCATTGCTCCATGGGTAAAATGTGAAAGAAAAATACAATACAACAGTGAATTATGTACATACGAACAAGCCAGGGTCCATTATCCCAACAAAAGAAAGGAAACCTATCTAACTACACTAACTAATAAAATAAACTATATACAAAAATGTGGCCAATGTCCGAAAGGTCCAAAATAAATCCTAAAAAAAATGAAACCTAACACTACCTACATAACTATGTACTATGTACAAGGGCAGCGGGCTAGTTTGACGGCTCACTTGTGGATGTCCCGGGCCAGGGCATCATCGAACTCCTGCTCAATGTCCCGGAGGCGGTCCTCCTCCATGGCCCAGAGGGTCCGCAGGGCCGTCGACGTGTCCACCTCCAAACCCCTGCGGATTGCCTCGAGGCACTATGCCCGCCTCAGGGCCCTCTGCATGAAGTTCTCCGCCCTGACCATTGTGAGCCGTGCCTCTTCCGCCCGCTGCCGCTCCGCATCTATGGCGTGGCCCAACAGCTGCCACACGGAAGACACTCTCTGTCCTGGGTCCTCCTGCCCTCTGGCCGATGCCTGCCCCTCCGATGTTGAAGGCCCCGAGCCTTCATGGCTCCCACCACGTTGCTGCTGCTGCTGTGCCTCTGCCCGTGCACTGCCTCCTGCTACCTGCACATCCTCCGCCGGCTGGGGTGCAGTCGTTGATGTGGCCACCCCTGCTGGACGTCCGACTCCCGACTGTGGCAGGGATGCCTCCTCCACCAGCCTGGCCGCACCGTCAGAGGCAGCTCCACAGGGCACCCAGGTGACTGATGGGTGGGAAGATGGCACGGAGGACGACTGGCGCGTAGGGGGTTCAGTTGAGGAGGGGGTCGTAGCAAGCCCCATCATACGGAGGAATCTGGCCTGGGTGACCTGTCCCAGCAGGCTGACGTGGTCAACGAGCCATTCGAGATGACGTGCAGTCTCCTCATGAAAAGACTGCAGGTCACCTCGCATGGCCCGTTGACGCAACGCCACATCACTCAGAACAGGCTCAACCCGGACCCGGATAGCCACGTCCGCAGGCAGAGGAAGGCCAGTTGTCGTGAGCTCATCCCCTGCCTGAAAACGGGTCTGGACGTAGGCATCCCTGCTGGTGCAAGATGATGCAGGGACAGGATTGCACACAGGCACCTCCGCAGCGGCCTGTGCTGCCTCCTGTCCCTGGTCCTGCACTGCACCACTAGCACCAGTGGGATCCACACCTCCAGACCCTGTCTCTGTTGCTTGCACAGCCTCCTCCTCCACCAAACCCCCCACCAACCTGGATGACTCCGTGCCATCTTCCCCGTTGGGCCCTGTGGGGTCCCAGCTGCCCCTTCTGCTGCCGAGGAGTCCAACTCCAACCTCTGCCTCTTGGACCTCCCCCCGGCAGCTGCGGCCTGGGACGCGGCACCAGACTCCTCACTCCCCGACGAGATGACAACATGGGAGGGGAGCCGGGCCTTGCGTCTCCGGCTGGCGGTGGGATCCCCGCTGCTGTGCTCCAAAGCACCTTCTCCGCCCTCTTCATCAGTTGACGCTGCAGACAGGTAGAAACAAAACACAGGCATCAGGGCACTGTACAATGGACACATACACACATGACAGTTGTATGTGAGTGGCATTGGCAAACCTCAGACATGTCATCACAATCCCCAACACACATGTCATTTCAACTCGCACACATGAGCCATACCACAGCCATATCGCAACTGCCAGCACCATCCATACACATAGAACAGCATGAGCAGGCAAAGGTGAGCCAGACATCACATGCAACACAGGAAGTGCACCACACATATAGACACACCACCACACTTGCATGCATGTGTACACCTCTGCCAAGTGTCGCAGTGTTCATATGGGTATCCATGTCACATCTGCCCATCAGGCTTCCACATACCGCTGTCACATGCATCCATGTTGCATCACTGTTGCACCCTTGTCAAATACACACACATGCACATGTACACAGTGCTGATACATGCAGCTGAAAACAACATACATGCGTGACATCACGGACATGTCTACTTACATACACACTCATCCAAACATGTGTGCCCACACAACTGCATTTGGCATGCAAGCCTACACACACAAACACCATCCATGTCTCACACATTCCAGCCCTCGCATGTGTTAGCCCCATGGCCCTTTACACCCCCACCCATACTCGCTCGACCCCATACAAACAGATGTGCAACCTGATCACTACTGAAAAATCACCACACGCACAGCTCACAATCAGGATGCATGTACACTTACCGCTCGACTCCAGACGTGTCTGCCTCTCAAGGACCTGGACGTGGAGCGCTGGGGATATGCATTCCAGGACCCTCATCTGTTCTTCCGACAAGTGGCCCCGGCGCCCCTTGGCATCCGCTGCCTTCAAGAGGCGCCGGGCCTTGTTCAGGGTCCTGGACCTGAAGTCCTCCCAGCGCTTCTTGACATGTTGGAAGTCCCGGATTGCCACCCCCTCCGCGTTGATGGCAGTCACGATGTCAGTCCAGATCCGAGTCCGTCCTTCCTTGTCGGCGCAGGAACTTCCAAAGAGGGCATCATACTGCCCCAGGACTTGCTCCACCAGGACACCAACTTAGGTGGCACTGAAGCTGGTACCCCTCTGCCTCTCTGGCCGGAGGTTGTCAGTGGTCTCAGATGGTGTTTGCCCCGACATGACAACCCCAGAGGCAGGAGTGGGTGGGCAACTGGGTCCTGGGGCTGGGCTGTGGAGCGATGGAATCCCAGTCGGGAGTCTTCGGTTTCAGCAGGGGTGGTCACAGCAACAGCACCCCTGGCTGATGTGCAGGCAGCAAATGGCAGGGCACGTGGGCAGCAGGCAGTCAGGCAGCAGCAGATGGCAGGTGGGAGCGTGCTCAGGGTTCTGGGGGGCAGTAGTTCGGCCTTCTGGGCAGGAGCGTGGTCTTCCGTGTGCTTACGCGTGGCCAGCTTGATACGGAGTGATTTGGCACGTGAAAATCCTGCATTTCTGCGTGTAAATCGAGGAAAGGCCCTTAGCACGTATGCACGTCAGCACGCATATGCGATTTCATTGGACCAAAGGCCCTTAGCGCGTGAGCGTGTCTGTGACGTGAGGCGCGCGGGTGTTTCCCTCATTACACGTGATGACAGAGCACATGTGGATTTCCACCAATCGCGTGTGGAACTTCCTGCGCTCCCCAGAAATACACGTACCCAGGCCAATAGCGTGTACGCTCACTTCCCTCCGATTACATGCAATGACACTCGGACATGCAGTTTTACCACGTGTGCTCGCATATGCGATTTCATTGGCCCAAAGGCCACCATGCGCAGCTGTGACATCACGCGCATGGCCGTAGAGAATGGCGCGTGTAAAAATGAAGAGATACACGTCCGAGTGTCAAAGCGCGTAATTGGTGGAAATGGCCTCATTGCGTATGCGCGTCTGTGACGTGTGTATAAAAGGTACGTGTAGAACGCCATTTCCTTGTACGTGCTTTTTGTGGAGAACGAGTGGGTGAAATCTGTACTTCTTGTCGGTTCACAGGCGATTTACTTCACGGCGTTTCCAGTTCGTACTCCCTGTTACCTCTGACAGCTTTTTCTCTTTTCCTCTTTTTCCTGGGCCTGTTTCCTCAAACAGCTTCCCTACTACTGTTGTCCTGTCTCCTCAGACAGCGTACAATTCTACTTTTGGCGGGGGTGTTGCCAAGGCGCACATGCGCATATTTTTCATGCTTTTGTTCCTGGCGGACGGTGAGTCGCGCACGTATCTAACATCTGTGCTTGCCCCGTGTGTCGCGTACCCCTTCAGAGGTCATTCTAGGCTGCGTGTGACACGCATACGTTCATTCTTGTGTTCCTGGGTGCCACAGCGTAGTGCAGGTTTATTTTTCCACGCACGTGGTCTAGTAGGGGTTGCGTGCACCTTACTTCGCTTTTTTGGGGTGCCTGTGCGTTGCGTGACCCGTCATCTTTCCCCAGGGGTGACATACAGCCTTCCTAGAGCACTAGGGTACGATTACCATCTGGTACCCAACCCCTTTGACCCCCAATTGCCCAGGACAATAGTTCACATCGACTCCCATACGCACAATAACATCAGTGCCATGGCTGGGAGGCGAACAAGCCGTAAGGGTGGCAAAGGTGGCCGAGCCCCAAGTGGTGGCCGTGGTGGATCCGGTAGGGGACGTGGCCGTGACTTGCAGGGTGCCCCTAGCCCCCCTTGTGTGGAGGAGCAGTCAGGGACACCCATGCCCCCCCCCCTGGTTGAGGTTACCGTGGCTGACACCATCCATGCTCAGCCCTTGTTGGACCAGCCCACTGTGGAACCAGACCTGGCACAGGGTGACTCCATGGCTGACTTCCAGGTCAGCAGGTCTAGGCTACGTGCGCCAGTGAACATTGGTGTCATCAGGCCACGTGGATCAGGGGCAGCTAGGTCATCTGCTGCCCCGCGTAGGCAGGCTGGGGAGGCTGCAGGGGCAGCTGCGGCTCCATCCACACCACCTCTCACACACCCATCCAGGACTGTGACGGTCCAAGTCCATCATGCTGACATTCCCCCTGACACCATCACACTTGAGATAATGCCTGCACCAACTCCCATGCTGAGTGTGCAATCCCACGCTCCTGCCCCTAGTGTCCAGATCGGCACAGGACACTCCGGATCCCCACCACCTTCCAAGCGGAAGAGGAAGAGTGCTCGTCCAGTAGAGGCTGATGCCCCAGACACGGCTACACAGTCCGGCCCGTCAAGGAAGCCCAGCTTCAATGAGGCCGAACTGAATGCACTTGTAGAGTATGTGTCCGCACATGACAGGGAAATGGTGATTGTTGCAGGATCCAAGACCACACCTGCACAACGTCAGGCACACTGGCAGACCATTGCGGACATCATAAGTGCCCTTGGAATCGTGAGACGCACAGCTAATGAATGCTACAAGCGCTGGAATGACCTGAAGCGCGGGGCAAAGAATAAGTCATGCCGCAACTCTAGTGACTGGAGGTGGGTCTCCAGCAGACGACATAGAACTCACTCCACATGAGCAGGTTGCTGGGACCTACGTCACGGAGGAACAGATCCAAGGCGTGGGAGAAGTGGCAGATTATGAGGCATTGTCCGGTGAGTGCACATGCATGTGTGTGTCATCCATGTGCATGGTGTGTGTGGGAGGGCTTCTGTTTGGGTGCCAGGGGAGGGTGTGTGTGCCTGAGTGGTTCGGCTCACCCATGTGCCTCTTCCTAAACATTCTTGGCAACAGTTTTTGGGTATAGCAGCATCCCTTCAGCCAACATTAGACATCCAGACCAACACCACGCCAGTTGCCCTTGGAGTGTCATCTTGCCACTACACTGTTGCTTATTTACCTCTGTTTATTCAGGCAGATTGTTTTCATACCACCACTTTTACTCAGGATTTCTCAGCCCTATTGTCACATGTCTGACATGGCTATGGTACAGTGGACTGGCTCAGTTTCGTGGACATGATTAGTTTGGACATGTCCCTGTGCTATAGGACCATTTTTGACTGGCAGCTGCATGTTAAACATTTGAACCATTACAATGAGAATAAGCAATCATATGAACAAACTGGACTGAATGAACAATCGGTGACCTCCTCTCCCTCTTCACTTCATGGCTAGGGTACATGCCATCTGTGTGATGGCATGTGTATCTGACCTGCCAATCACTGGCCAATGTGTGATGCCACTGCTAGGCAGCATGCAGCAAATGTGTTCATCTTCCATCTTGGTGTCATCAATGTGTGCCATCTGCCTCCCCATCACACGCAGTGACGGTGCATGCATGGGAGTGTTTTAGTCATGTGGGACATGTCAATCAAGTACTGTTTCTGTAGCCTCTTAGCCCTCATTGTGTGCCATAGTGCTAATGCCTGTTTCCATTTGTTTTCTTTTATGTCTTTGCAGGGGAAGACGCACCGGATACTGCTGGGGTTGTGGAGATGGTGCAGGCCCAGGAGGGGTCTGAGGGCCGACCGACCACCAGTGAGGGACGTGGTGTGGTGGTGGGTGAGAACCCACAACTGCTGCAGGTCGTGCTCTCAAGGGGTGTCTCTGACTGCACCTCCCCCGAGCTGTACTCAAGGTGTTGATTCGGATGATGAGACCTACGTGCCATCGCAGGTGAGTGTTCCTGGGAGGGATTCTGTTCTGTCCGACCCACCTGCACCAGGGTTAGAACCCTCAATGGGGATGTCAGTGTTGGCAGGTACGCCTTTGGTGGTTTCGGATGCAGGGTCACACTCCGCGACATCTGATCCTGTTCCTGGCCAGCAGATCAGAGGGGGAATGCAGTCCTGCAGCCTCAGGCAGTGCCGGCACAGCAAGGCGCAGTTCGCCTTGCCCCAGACAGGTGTGGTGCCCGCCGACGTGGTGGCCGTACGCCACCTGGCAATACCGCATGGGAGCAATCCATTTACGGTATGGCAACCCAACAGGCAGCATCATCAGAGATGATGGCTCAAGCCATGGATAGGGTGGCCACTTCCATTGTCCCTCCAGAAAGGCTGATGGAGCGACTACAGCAGGCAACCGACTCCATCTGCCAGTCACACAGGGAGGACATGTTGGCGTCCGACAGGAATAGGCGGGCGGCACTGGCGACTCTGCAGGAAGCCATCTCCATAGAGTCCCAGGGCCACAGGGAAGCCCTGATGCTGGAACTCCTTCACCTCAGGACGACTCTTGTTGAGCTTGAGGCTTCAACAAACCGAAGGACAGAACAGCAGCTGGAGCGTCTCACCCGTACGCTCTCAGCTGAGATGCAGGCAACTAGGGCAGAGGTCCGGGCATCCCGTGAGTTGTTGCATGGGGACCTCCGCACACTCATCCTCCAGAACGAGACCTACCACACCCGCATGCTTGCAGCCATAGAGGAACAGACTAGGGCTTTGCGTGGGCTGCCTCCCATAGTGCCACCACCTCCGGATGCAGCTGCAGAGGGTGAGGATAGCGACAGCAGTGATACTCCCACAATAGGGTAGCCGTGTAGGCCATGAGCCCATGGAGGTGTTTTTTTTTCGCAAGATCCACACAGGTGGGTTTTGGTGTGCACCCTGTCCTCGGACCTCCTGGGTGGCCTCCCCAACCCCCCCGGGCCCTTTAAGGGCCATTTTTGATTTTTATTTTTTTTTTAAAAAAAATTTAAATTTTTTGGGACAGTGTTTTGCCTTGTGTGGCTCCCGTGGGCATACGCTGCATTGTGGCTGGGCACATGCAGGCTTGTCATGGATTTGGTTCAGATGCTTGGGTTTTTGTCACACACACCCCTCCTGCTTCCCGTTTCCATGGGCTTGCAAAGGGTGTGCCCAAGTGACATTGACGTACATGGTGACATTGGACTCCCATGAGCTGTGTGGGCAGTCTGTAGTCAATACTGTGTATACATTCATAGTGCATATTGTTGTTGTATTGTACACTGCGTGGTGTATTGATATGTGCCTCTGCATCCATCTCATCCTCCATATTTGCAGGTCCATTCCTCATGTCTTCACAATGCGGTCCACCTTGAAATTGGAGTCCATGTTGTAAGCAGTGCACCTACACTCTTGCGTGGCGCTAACACTGTATACTTGCAAGTGTTCGGAGGGCTGTCATCATCAGGTGGGGAGGCTAGCTAATTTTTAAGTCTGTAATGTCATGTTTAAGGTAGGTTGGAGGTTGTGTAGGTGATTGGTATTCTTGGTAAGTATTTGGTAATGTGGGTTGTAGGTCCTGCATTACTGTGAGCATTTCATGTGTGGACATGTTTCCATTAGGGACACTGTAGCTGCTGACACTTGGGGCATGTTGTGGGGATTCATTTCTTTCCTCTCACATTGCATGACATGCCATGGTGTGTTGTGTGGCCGTGCCGGGGAGGGGGTGGGTGACATGGCACTGTTTTCATGTAGTATTTTGCAAGTGGGTATTCATTTCTGCAGCATGGAAGTGTCTTTTCATGACACAGCATTGGTGGTGTTTGTGTAGGTAGGGATGCACACATTGTGACACTTCCACATGAACAATCTCAGGCTGCTATGGTTCTGACAGTTGACAGTTCCTTTGTTCGTCTTAATTGTCAGGTCGAGTCATCATTGCTTATCAGATGGTATGTGCCAGGCCTGTGTGCACTCCATTGGGGTGTGATTTCTATGTGAAGTAATTAGCCACCAGCTGCGTACGGGCTGCCTCACCCCGTGCCCTCTCCCCTCCCATGAGCAGCGGGCGTGCATGTGGTTGGGGATGTGGGGGCACCACCATGTCCACGGCCAGGCCCCGGCGTGTTGCAACATTGTGCAGGACACATGCTGCCACTATGATCCTGCACACTACTGGGGGCACATATAACAGCTGCCCGCCAGAACGGTCAAGGGAGCGAAAGCGTGACTTGAGCACTCCGAATGTGCGCTCCACTATGCCCCGGGTTGCAATATGGGCTGTGTTGTATCTTACCTCTGGAGGCGTGATGGGGTTCTGAATTGGCGTCATCATGTGGGTGCTCAGAGGGTAGGCACTGTCCCCTGGTGAGGAGGTGATGGGTATCATTAGTGGGGTAGTGACATAACTCTGCATCTGACATGCATGCATGTGCAGTGGCATTCATACTCACCAAGCAGCCATGTATCGCCATGCCGCCCAGCTTCTAGGTCCCGACTTAGGGTAGACATTCGGTAAATGAAGCTGTCGTGGGTGGAGCCTGGATAGTTGGCATATACTGAGGTGATGATTCCCTTAGCATTACATACTACCTGCACGTTGATGGAATGCCAGTGCTTGTGGTTCCTATAGATGTGCTCAGATGCCCTGGGGGGACGAAGTGCCACATGGGTACTGTCAATGGCACCTAGCACTTTTGAAAATTGTGCCACACCGTAGAAATCGAGGGTGGCAGCCTGCCTTTCCGCAGGTGTCCTGGGCAGGTATATGTGCCTACGGACTGATGGGCGTGCAGTGATGATGTTCAAGACCTGGTGTAGGCAGCGTGACTGCGTGGCCTGTGACACCCCACCCACTATGGCACTTGTCCGCTGAAATGATCCTGTGGCCAAGAAGTGCAGTACATTGAGGACCTTCTCCAGGGGGCTGAGTGCTTGGGAGCACAGGGTGGGTGATGTGAGGTCATCCTCCCACTCACTGACCAGGTCCAGTATTATGTGTGGGGGGAAACCTGTACCTCCCATAAACCTGGTCATCAGGCATCCCAAAAAGGCTGGTTCTGGGAGTGAAAATTCGGGCCCTCACTATCCTCCTCCTCCTTTGGTAACCCACGGCCACTGCTGCTAGGAATGGTATATTCATCCTGGCGTATGAGCTTGTTTGTGGTTTGCGCGCACTTTTATGCTGCGCGGTTCGACGTACGCCTGCTTCATGCTGGCGTACGTGTGTCAGGATTGGACCCTTTTTCGGCACGTCGTAGGCGAACGTGTGAATCTTACCGCCCACACCAGGAATACACGTAGCATGCTCTCACAGGCACAGTCGCGGGTGAATATTCCCGCCCACCCCTGGAATACATGTGACCCACTCTCACGCGTACCCCTAAGTACACGTACCCAGGCAAATCGCGTGTGGAAGTTCACGCGCACCCCGAAGTACACGTACAATCGTGTGTGGAACTTCACGCGCACCACAAAGTACACGTACCCAGGCAAATTGCACAGCTGGGGGGTGGTGGTGGTGGTAGACATGGGTGGGGGCCTGGTGGAGGCTGCCCCTGCACTGCTGGGGGGTGGGGGTGGTAGGAGACATGAGTGGGGGCCTGGTGGAGGCTACCCCTGCACTGCGGGGGGGTGGGGGTGGTGGATGACATGAGTGGGGGCCTGGTGGAGGCTGCCCCTGGTGGCTGGGGGGTAGGGGGTGGTGGGAGACATGAGTGGGGGCCTGGTGGAGGCTGCCCCTGCACTGCAGGGGGGGGGGTAATAGGGGACATGAGTGGGGGCCTGGTGGAGGCTGCCCCTGGTGGATGGGGGGTGGGGGTGGTGGGAGACATGAGTGGGGGCCTGGTGGAGGCTACCCCTGGTGGATGGGGGTGTGGGGGTGGTGGTAGACATGGGTGGGGGCCTGGTGGAGGCTGCCCCTGGTGGATGGGGGGTGGGGGTGGTGGGAGACATGGGTGGGGGCCTGGTGGAGGGTGCCCCTGGTGGCTGGGGGGTGGGGGTGGTGGGAGACATGAGTGGGGGCTTGGTGGAGGCTGCCCCTGGTGGCTGGGGGGTGGTGGTGGTGGGTGACATGAGTGGGGGCCTGGTGGAGGCTGTCCCTGCACTGCTGGGGCGTGGGGGTGGTGGGAGGCATGAGTGGGGGCCTGGTGGAGGCTGCCCCTGGTTGATGGGGGGTGGGGGTGGTGGGAGACAGGGGTGGGGGCCTGGTGGAGGCTGCCCCTGGTGGCTGGGGGGTGGGGGTGGTGGGAGACATGAGTGGGGGCCTGGTGGAGGCTGTCCTGCACTGCTGGGGGGGTGGGGGTGGTGGGAGACATGAGTTGGACATGAGTGGGGGACTGGTGGAGGCTGCCTCTGGTGGCTGGGGGGTGGGGGTGGTGGGAGACATGAGTGGGGGCGTGGTGGAGGCTGCCCCTGCACTGCTGGGGGGTGGGGGTGGTGGGAGACATGAGTTGGACATGAGTGGGGGCCTGGTGGAGGCTGCCCCTGGTGGCTGGGTGGTGGGGGTGGTGGGAGACATGAGTGGGGGCGTGGTGGAGGCTGCCCCTGGTGGCTGGGGGGTGGGGGTGGTGGGAGACATGAGTGGGGGCCTGGTGGAGGCTGCCCCTTGTGGCTGGGGGGTGGGGGTGGTGGGAGACATGAGTGGGGGCCTGGTGGAGGCTGCCCCTGCACTGCTGGGGGGTGGGGGTGGTGGGAGACATGAGTGGGGGCCTGGTGGAGGCTGCCCCTGCACTGCTGGGGGGTGGGGTGGTGGGAGACATGAGTGGGGGCCTGGTGGAGGCTGCCCCTGCACTGCTGGGGGTTGGGGGTGGTGGGAGACATGAGTGGGGGCCTGGTGGAATCTGCCCCTGGTGGCTGGGGGATGGGGGTGGTGGTAGACATGGGTGGGGGCCTGGTGGAGGCTGCCCCTGCACTGCTGGGGGGGTGGTGGGAGACATGAGTGGGGGCCTGGTGGAGGCTGCCCCTGGTGGCTGGGGGGTGGGGGTGGTAGTAGACATGGGTGGGGGCCTGGTGGAGGCTGCCCCTGCACTGCTGGGGGTGGGGGTGGTGGGAGACATGAGTGGGGGCCTGGTGTAGGCTGCCCCTGGTGGCTGGGGGGTGGGGGTGGTGGGAGACATGAGTGGGGGCCTGGTGGAGGCTGCCCCCACACTGATCGGGGGTGGGGGTGGTGGGAGACATGAGTGGGGGCCTGGTGGAGGCTGCCCCTGGTGGCTGGGGGGTGGGGGTGGTGGGAGACATGAGTGGGGGCCTGGTGGAGGCTGCCCCTGGTGGCTGGGGGGTGGGGGTGGTGGGAGACATTTATTGGGGGCCTGGTGGAGGCTGCCCCTGCACTGCTGGGGGGTGGGGGTGGTGGGAGATATGAGTGGGGGCCTGGTGGAGGCTGCCCCTGGTGGCTGGGGGGTGGGGGTAGTGGGAGACATGAGTGGGGGCCTGGTGGAGGCTGCCCCTGCACTGCTGGGCGGTGGGGGTGGTGGGAGACATGAGTGGGGGCCTGGTGGAGGCTGCGCCTGGTGTCTGGGGGTGGGGGTGGTGGTAGACATGTGTGGGGGCCTGGTGGAGGCTGCCCCTGGTGGCTGGGGGGGTGGGGGTGGTGGGAGACATGAGTGGGGGCCTGGTGGAGGCTGCCCCTGCACTGCTGGGGGGTGGGGGTGGTGGGAGACATGAGTGGGGGCCTGGTGGAGGCTGCCCCTGCACTGCTGGGGGGTGGGGGTGGTGGGAGACATGAGTGGGGGCCTGGTGGAGGCTGCCCCTGGTGGCTGGGGGATGGGGGTAGTGGGAGACATGAGTGGGGGCCTGGTGGAGGCTGCCCCTGCACTGCTGGGGGTGGGGGTGGTGGGAGACATGAGTGGAGGCTGCCCCTGGTGGCTGGGGGGTGGGGGTGGTGGGAGACATGAGTGGGGGCCTGGTGGAGGCTGCCCCTGCACTGCTGGGGGGTGGGGTGGTTGGAGACATGAGTGGGGCCTGGTGGAGGCTGCCCCTGCACTACTGGGGGGTGGGTGTGGTGGGAGACATGAGTGGGGGCTTGGTGGAGGCTGCCCCTGGTTGCTGGGGGGTGAGGGTGGTGGGAGACATGAGTGGGGGCCTGGTGGAATCTGCCCCTGGTGGCTGGGGGATGGGGGTGGTGGTAGACATGGGTGGGGGCCTGGTGGAGGCTGCCCCTGCACTGCTGGGGGGTGGGGGTGGTGGGAGACATGAGTAGGGGCCTGGTGGAGGCTGCCCCTGGGGGGTGGGGGTGGTGGTAGACATGGGTGGGGGTCTGGTGGAGGCTGCCCCTGCACTGCTGGGGGGTGGGGGTGGTGGGAGACATGAGTGGGGGCCTGGTGGAGGCTGCCCCTGCACTGCTGGGGGGTGGGGGTGGTGGGAGACATGAGTGGGGGCCTGGTGGAGGCTGCCCCTGGTGGCTGGGGGGTGGGGGTGGTGGGAGACATGAGTGGGGGCCTGGTGGAGGCTGCCCCTGCACTGCTGTGGGGTGGGGGTGGTGGGAGACATGAGTTGGACATGAGTGGAGGACTGGTGTAGGCTGCCTCTGGTGGCTGGGGGGTGGGGGTGGTGGGAGACATGAGTGGGTGCATGGTGGAGGCTGCCGCTGGTGGCTGGGGGGTGGGGGTGGTGGGAGACATGAGTGGGGGCCTGGTGGAGGCTGCCCCTGCACTGCTGGGGGGTGGGGGTGGTGGGAGACATGAGTTGGACATGAGTGGGGGCCTGGTGGAGGCTGCCCCTGGTGGCTGGGGAGTGGGGGTGGTGGGAGACATGAGTGGGGGCGTGGTGGAGGCTGCCCCTGGTGGCTGGGGGGTGGGGGTGGTATGAGACATGAGTGGGGGCCTGATGGAGGCTGCCCCTGCACTGCTGGGGGGTGGGGGTGGTGGGAGACATGAGTGGGGGCCTGGTGGAGGCTGCCCCTGGTGGCTGGGGGGTGGTGGGAGACATGAGTGGGGGCCTGGTAGAGGCTGCCCCTGGTGGCTGGGGGCTTGGGGTGGTGGGAGACATGAGTGGGGGCCTGGTGGAGGCTGCCCCTGCACTGCTGGGGGGTGGGGGTGGTGGGAGACATGAGTGGGGCCTGGTGGAGGCTGCCCCTGGTGGCTGGGGGGTGGAGGTAGTAGGAGACATGAGTGGGGGCCTGGTGGAGGCTGCCCCTGGTGGCTGGGGGGTGGGGGCGGTGGTAGACATGGGTGGGGGCCTGGTGGAGGCTGTCCCTGCACTGCTGGGGGGTGGTGGGAGACATGAGAGGGGGCCTGGTGGAGGCTGCCCCTGGTGGCTGGGGGGTGGGGGTGGTGGGAGACATGAGTGGGGGCCTGGTGGAGGCTGCCCCTGCTGGCTGGGGGGTGGGGGTGGTGGGAGACATGAGTGGGGGCCTGGTGGAGGCTGCCCCTGCACTGCTGGGGGGTGCGGGTGGTGGGAGACATGAGTGGGGGCCTGGTGGAGGCTGCCCCTGCATTACTGGGGGGTGGGTGTGGTGGGAGACATGAGTGGGGGCTTGGTGGAGGCTGCCCCTGGTGGCTGGTGGGTGAGGGTGGTGGGAGACATGAGTTGGACATGAGTGGGGGCCTGGTGGAGGCTGCCCCTGGTGGCTGGGGGGTGAGGGTGGTGGGAGACATGAGTGGGGGCCTGGTGGAATCTGCCCCTGGTGGATGGGGGATGGGGGTGGTGGTAGACATGGGTGGGGGCCTGGTGGAGGCTGCCCCTGCACTGCTGGGTGGTGGGGGTGGTGGGAGACATGAGTAGGGGCCTAGTGGAGGCTGCCCCTGGGGGGTGGGGTTGGTGGTAGACATGGGTGGGGGCCTGGTGGAGGCTGCCCCTGCACTGCTGGGGGGTGGGGGTGGTGGGAGACATGAGTGGGGGGATTGGTGGAGGCTGCCCCTGGTGGCTGGGGGGTGGTGGGAGACATGAGTGGGGGCCTGGTGGAGGCTGCCCCTGCACTGCTGGGGGGTGGGGGTGGTGGGAGACATGAGTGGGTGCCTGGTGGATGCTGCCCCTGGTGGCTGGGTGGTGGGGGTGGTGGGAGACATGAGTGGGGGACTGGTGGAGGCTGCCTCTGGTGGCTGGGGTGGGGGTGGTGGGAGACATGAGTGGGGGCGTGGTGGAGGCTGCCCCTGGTGGCTGGGGGGTGGGGGTGGTGGTTTACTTGGGTGGGGGCCTGGTGGAGGCTGCCCCTCCACTGCTGGGGGGGTGGAGGGAGACATGAGTGGGGGCCTGGTGGAGGCTGCCCCTGGTGGCTGGGGGGTGGGGTGGTGGTAGACATGGGTGGGGGCCTGGTGGAGGCTGCCCCTGCACTGCTGGGGAGTGGGGGTGGTGGGAGACATGAGAGGGGGCCTGGTGGAGGCTGCCCCTGTTGGCTGGGGGGTGGGGGTGGTGGGAGACATGAGTGGGGGCCTGGTGGAGGCTGCCCCTGCACTGCTGGGGGGTGGGGGTGGTAGGAGACATGAGTGGGGGCCTGGTGGAGGCTGCCCCTGGTGGCTGGGGGGTGGGGGTAGTGGGAGACATGAGTGGGGGCCTGGTGGAGGCTGTCCCTGCACTGCTGGGGGGTGGGGGTGGTGGTAGACATGGGTGGGGGCCTGGTGGAGGCTGTCCCTGCACTGCTGGGGGGTGGGGGTGGTGGGAGACATGAGTGGGGGCCTGGTGGAGGCTGCCCCTGCACTGCTGGGGGGTGGGGGTGGTGGGAGACATGAGTGGGGGCCTGGTGGAGGCTGCCCCTGCACTGCTGGGGGGTGGGGGTGGTGGGAGACATGAGTGGGGGCCTGGTGGAGGCTGACCCTGGTGGCTGGGGGGTGGGGGTAGTGGGAGACATGAGTGGGGGCCTGGTGGAGGCTGCCCCTGCACTGCTGGGGGGTGGGGGTGGTGGGAGACATGAGTGGGGGCCTGGTGGAGGCTGCCTCTGGTGGCTGGGGGGTGGGGATGGTGGGAGACATGAGTGGGGGCCTGGTGGAGGCTGCCCCTGGTGGCTGGGGGGTGAGTTGGTGGGAGACATGAGTTGGACATGAGTGGGGGCCTGGTGGAGACTGCCCCTGGTGGCTGGGGGGTGAGGGTGGTGGGAGACATGAGTGGGGGCCTGGTGGAATCTTCCCCTGGTGGCTGGGGGATGGGGGTGGTGGTAGACATGGGTGGGGGCCTGGTGGAGGCTGCCCCTGCACTGCTGGGGGGTGGGGGTGGTGGGAGACATGAGTAGGGGCCTGGTGGAGGCTGCCCCTGGGGGGTGGGGTGGTGGTAGACATGGGTGGGGGCCTGGTGGAGGCTGCCCCTGCACAGCTGGGGGGTGGGGGTGGTGGGAGGCATGAGTGGGGGCCTGGTGGAGGCTGCCCCTTGTGGCTGGGGGGTGGGGGTGGTGGGAGACATGAGTGGGGGCCTGGTGGAGGCTGCCCCTGCACTGCTGGGGGGTGGGGGTGGTGGGAGACATGAGTGGGGGCCTGGTGGAGGCTGCCCCTGGTGGCTGGGGGGTGGGGGTGGTGGGAGACATGAGTGGGGGCCTGGTGGAGGCTGCCCCTGCACTGCTGGGGGGTGGGGGTGGTGGGAGACATGAGTTGGACATGAGTGGGGGACTGGTGGAGGCTGCCTCTGGTGGCTGGGGGGTGGGGGTGGTGGGAGACATGAGTGGCGGCGTGGTGGAGGCTGCCCCTGGTGGCTGGGGGGTGGGGATTGTGGCAGACATGAGTGGGGGCCTGGTGGAGGCTGCCCCTGCACTGCTGGGGGGTGGGGGTGGTGGGAGACATGAGTGGGGGCCTGGTGGAGGCTGCCCCTGCACTGCTGGGGTGTGGGGGTGGTGGGAGACATGAGTGGGGGCCTGGTGGAGGCTGCCCCTGCACTGCTGGGGGGGTGGGGGTGGTGGGAGACATGAGTGGGGGCCTGGTGGAGGCTGCCCCTGCACTGCTGGGGGGTGGGGGTGGTGGGAGACATGAGTGGGGGCCTGGTGGAATCTGCCCCTGGTGGCTGTGGGATGGGGGTGGTGGTAGACATGGGTGGGGGCCTGGTGGAGGCTGCCCCTGCACTGCTGGGGGGTGGGGGTGGTGGGAGACATGAGTGGGGGCCTGGTGGAGGCTGCCCCTGGTGGCTGGGGGTTGGGGGTGGTGGGAGACATGAGTGGGGCGTGGTGGAGGCTGCCCCTGCACTGCTGGGGGGTGGGGGTGGTGGGAGACATGAGTGGGGGCCTGGTGGAGGCTTCCCCTGCACTGCTGGGGGGTGGAGGTGCAGGGGGACATGAGTGGGGGCCTGGTGGAGGCTGCCCCTGCACTGCTGGGGGGTGGGGGTGGTGGGAGACATGAGTGGGGGCCTGGTGGAATCTGCCCCTGGTGGCTGGGGGATGGGGGTGGTGGTAGACATGGGTGGGGGTCTGGTGAAGGCTGCCCCTGCACTGCGGGGGGGTAGGGGTGGTGGGAGACATGAGTGGGGGCCTGGTGGAGGCTGCCCCTGGTGGCTGGGGGTGGTGGTAGACATGGGTGGGGACCTGGTGGAGGGTGCCCCTGACTGCTGGGGGGTAGTGGGTGGTGGGAGACATGGGTGGGGGCCTGGTGGAGGCTGCCCCTGCACTGCTGGGGGGTGGGGGTGCAGGGGGACATGAGTGGGGGCCTGGTGGAGACTGCCCCTGGTGGCTGGGGGGTGGGGGTGGTGGTAGACATGAGTGGGGGCCTGGTGGAGGCTGCCCCTGCACTGCTGGGGGGTGGGGGTGCAGGGGGACATGAGTGGGGGCCTGCTGGAGGCTGCCCCTGCACTGCTGGGGGGTAGGGGTGGTGGGAGACATGAGTGGGGGCCTGGTGGAGGCTGCCCTTGCACTGCTGGGGGGTGGGGGTGGTGGTAGACATGGGGGGGCCTGGTGGAGGGTGCCCCTGACTGCTGCGGGGTAGGGGGTGGTGGGTGACATGGGTGGGGGCCTGGTGGAGGCTGCCCCTGCACTGCTGGGGTGTGGGGGTGCAGGGGGACATGAGTGGGGGCTTGGTGGAGGCTGCCCCTGCACTGCTGGGGGGTGGGGGTGCAGGGGGACATGAGTGGGGGCCTGGTGGAGGCTGCCCCTGCACTGCTGTGGGGTGGGGGTGGTGGGAGACATGAGTGGGGGCCTGGTGGAGGCTGCCCCTGGTGGCTGGGGGTTGGGGGTGGTGGTAGACATGGGTGGGGGCCTGGTGGAGGGTGCCCCTGACTGCTGGGGGGTAGGGTGTGGTGGGAGACATGGGTGGGGGCCTGGTGGAGGCTGCCCCTGCACTGCTGGGGGGTGGGGGTGCAGGGGGACATGAGTGGGGGCCTGGTGGAGGCTGCCCCTGGTGGCTGGGGGGTGGGGGTGGTGGTAGACATGAGTGGGGGCCTGGTGGAGGCTGCCCCTGCACTGCTGGGGGGTGGGGGTACAGGGGGACATGAGTGGGAGCCTGGTGGAGGCTTCCCCTGCACTGCTGGAGGGTGGGGGTGGTGGGAGACATGAGTGGGGGCCTGGTGGAGGCTGCCCCTGCACTGCTGGGGGGTGGGGGTGGTGGGAGACATGAGTGGGGGCCTGGTGGAGGCTGCCCTGGTGGCTGGGGGGTGGGTGTGGTGGTAGACATGGGTGGGGGCCTGGTGGAGGCTGCCCCTGCACTGCTGGGGGTGGGGGTGGTGGGAGACATGAGTGGGGGCCTGGTGGAGGCTGCCCCTGGTGGCTGGGGGGTGGGGGTGGTGGGAGACATGAGTGGGGGCCTGGTGGAGGCTGCCCCTGGTGGCTGGGGGGTGGGGGTGATGGGAGACATGAGTGGGGGCCTGGTGGAGGCTGCCCCTGGTGGCTGGGGGGTGGGGGTGGTGGGAGACATGAGTGGGGGCCTGGTGGAGGCTGCCCCTGCACTGCTGGCGGGTGGGGGTGGTGGGAGACATGAGTGGGGGCCTGGTGGAGGCTGCCCCTGGTGGCTGGGGGGTGGGGGTGGCTGGGGGGTGGGAGTGGTGGGAGACATGAGTGGGGGCGTGATGGAGGCTGCCCCTGGTGGCTGGGGGGTGGGGGTGGTGGGAGACATGAGTGGGGGCCTGGTGGAGGCTGCCCCTGGTGGCTGGGGGTGGGGGTGGCGGGAGACATGAGTGGGGGCGTGGTGGAGGCTGCCCCTGGTGGCTGGGGGGTGGGGGTGGTGGGAGACATGAGTGGGGGCCTCGTGGAGGCTGCCCCTGGTGGCTGGGGGGTGGGGGTAGTGGGATACATGAGTGGGGGCCTGGTGGAGGCTGCCCATGCACTGCTGGGGGGTGGGGGTGGTGGGAGACATGAGTGGGGGCCTGGTGGAGGCTGCCCCTGGTGGCTGGGGGGTGGGGGTGGTGGGAGACATGAGTGGGGGCCTGGTGGAGGCTGCCCCTGCACTGCTGGGGGGTGGGGGTGGTGGGAGACATGAGTGTGGGCCTGGTGGAGGCTGCCCCTGCACTACTGGGGGGTGGGTGTGGTGGGAGACATGAGTGGGGTCTTGGTGGAGGCTGCCCCTGCTGGCTGGGGGGTGAGGGTGGTGGGAGACATGAGTTGTGAGATTCAGTAACACCACCAGGTGTAGGGTCCTCAGTGGTTCTACCCCCACACCCTTCATTAAGTGCATCAAAAATCTGTCTGGTAGTCCACCAGGGCAGCTATCAGCACAGCCCTAGACTTATCTTCAAAGTCTTAGTCCCTGGCTTCACAAGCACTCTGGAGAGCTTCTAAACTCATCCTAGTGATTTTACCATAATAGATTCCATTGCTTGTAGTGAAGTTGTTAGCCTAGTACACAACTAAAACCTAAAATTAACAAAGTGTGAATATTCTGTAGGTGGCAAGGTCACACAATGATTCTTAAAACCATTAGCATCCCACCACTGTCACCAGTGTAAAGACTGGAGTGGGTTTCTGTACTCCTGCCCTCTATATGACAGAGTAGAAGCACAGTGCACCCCAGCCAAGGTTCTCTATTTGGTAGCTTTGTCGAGCAACCAAGGCTTAAGCTCTCAGGAGGTGATGCAGGCTGGTTCTTAAGTACAGAGTAGTCCCCAGGTCCCCCACAAAGGACTGTCCACACACTATGTTATGTGCTAACACAGTTCTTTATATAAATAAGGTTCAAAATATATACATCAATTATAAAGGAGTACAGGACAAGGACATGGAGGCCCTGTCCCTCCAATGCATTTCCAGCATCATACCCTTCCATCATATTCAATACACTAATCATAGCTACCAACTCTGCTGCCTGCGCTGAGTAGTGTGATGGTAACCGCTGCTGACTCATTACTACATGTTCTCCATTTCTGTAACACACTACTGCTGCTCCATTGTGTCTCCTCCCAGTATCAGGGTCTATGCTTGATGACCCATCAATATAAACCATGTCTGCCCCTTCTACTTCTCCTTTAACCTGTATGTTCCCATCGATTCTATCAATGTGTGCATGTAATCCCCTTCCTCTGCAGGTTAAGCTATGTAGGTAGCTGGGTTTACTACCTCACCACCTCAATGGTCAAGTTTGTCAGTATCACCTTGTACCCTGATTGCCTTTGTGTCAGTGTGATTTTTGATTTTTCCAAAATGGCAAATAGCGAGTGCTTTCCGTACAGTACTATGGTACACCCCATGGTAATTGCTGCTGCCTTCTCTTTGGCAAACGCTGCAGGCAGAGCACATGTTTGCAAGGGAAGTGTCCCTGCATCACTGGGTCTAAAATACCACTGTAATATGCCAATGGCTTGCCCCTGTGGCTTCTTTTGTGTGAGGACCGCTGTCACCACTGAACCATCTGAGTGTGAGACCAAGTCGAATTTCTCTCTGTAGTTTGTGTTGGCCTGCACTGGCGCATCGTCCAGAGCTTCTTTTAGCTCTGTCAAACTCTCATTCATTCCAGATGTCCATTTTAATGTCCTCTTCTCTTTTTGTGCATTCTTAAGGGCCTGCAATAAGGGTTTCATGAATGTGGAGTAATCGAATACCTATGCCTGTAGCAGTTGCATTGTCGCAGGAACGTCTGCATATCTTTCACTGTGCATGGGTGTGCTGTGGCGTGAACTTCCGGTACGCTTTCTGGTGTTATCCTGTGTCCTTCAAAAGAGGTCTGTATGATGCCCTGCAGCCATATTGATAGTCTGTATGATGCCATGCGGCCATAATGAATGTCAAGAATATCCCCTCACCTGCTTCTAAAGACACAGGGTATTGTTTCGCATAGGGCTACAATGCTGCTTCTTTTAGTTTTATTTTCACCGCCCCCACTCCTTTCAGTACCCCTACATCGTGGCATCCCTTGGTCCATAACTTCTCTGGAAACTTTTTTAGATCTTCCTCTCTGTGTTTATTCCCTTTTTCACTAACTGTGTGAGGATTGGTACCAGTTTTTCCATTACTGGACAAGGTATTTGTAGCTGGAATACCATCTCTCCCTCCTCTTCCTCATTCCTCCTGTTATTGTTAGTGTTGGGTCGATGCATAACACTGTGTGCAATTCCATGCCATCATTGTCTGTCACACATAGGGTTAACATGTCCTTGCAGACCACCACCTTCTCTAGCTGTAGCACGGGTGTGGTTGCCTTCATATCGTCCTTCCGGCACTGTGGTCTGAACAGAAATTCTGATGCCGGTCGGAACACCTTTCCTTGTATTCCCAGGACCCATCCCAATAGGATCTCGACCCCCGTATAGGAACATGCTTGGGTACAGGGGCTGCGCTCGCAGGGTGCTTGGAGCATGCTCTGCCAAAAAGAGTGTGGCCACTCTTGTGTAATAAATGCCTGGTGCTGTAGACACCCTCCCTTTCTCAGTGAATGGGATTGTTGCGTTTACTTTGCAGAGCAAATCTCTCCCCAGTATATTTAATGGTGTGTCTTTGGAATACAGTAGTGGTGCTATGATGTGTTGCATCCCTATGGTTAGTGGTAAATATTTTGTTACTGAAACCATGAAAACCACCTCAGAGAAGACCTGCGTATCCATCACCTTGTTTGATAACGGGAATCCCCCCTACATAATGCAGGATTTGGTGGATCATGCGCCTGTAAGAATGGAGAATTCTCTTGGTCCTATTTTCACTGCTATGTTTGATTCCTCTTCGGGGCCATGGACACACTCTGGCTTTCTGTAGGCCCCCCTATTGCTGCACGTTACACTGTGGGAAAGGGAAAGGATTTCTTCCAACAAGAGTGACCCCATTCTAGTGGAGTACCGCATTCTGCCCTAACACCACTCTACTTCCTGCTGCTGCTTGGGGTTGTGTCGTGGTTGGTGTTGCTATCCCACCATCAGTTGTCCCCCCTTGTGTCTGTGTCCCTCCTTGCTGCACAGACATATGTCCCTGCTGTGGCTGGGCTGGGAGGAGCTGCATCTGCTGCCATTGCGGCTGTAATGTGCCAAACCCCTGTTGTTGTGCCACTTGGTTTGCTTGTGCCTGCGCTTGCTGCACGAAAGGGCAGGTGTGTGCAAGATGCCCCATGTTCTGGAATATATAACATGGTCCAAAGACGCTGTAACCTTATCCTCTATATCCTCCTCTTCCTATTTGCTGGTATCCTCTCCAGAGAGGAAAAGATCCCCAATAGCATATAATTCCCCGGTTGTGAGATTCCTCATTGTGGCATATATTACGGCTGAAAGTAACTCCTGTTTTGCGGGCACTACTGCAGCAGTGTCGGGCACGAGCATTGCACCCTTTCCATTCTGTACTTTTCCAGTTTATTTTGTAGTTCTAGAAGTACACAGCCACACTGCGAAGGGAAGCCACAAGGAACAAATAAACTGATTTGTAATCTGCAAAGCACAGCCGACACGTGTTTTGACCTCAGTCTTTTTCTAGGCTGTTTCCCAGATGGTGCTGTACATAAATTAAACAATACAATGTGATCATACATATATTTCCAATAAGGTAACATCAAATTACATCAAACAAACATCCAGGGTACAAGCATCAGGTGCAGAAATGATGTGAGGTAAATTCATCATCCCATTAGATTCGAACCAATTAGAACAGACATGTGTTAAGAAAGGTGTGCATCAAGTATCCATTATTAGTACACGTACAAAACACATGTAAAACAAAAATGGCAATTGGTCAAATCAAAAACAACAAACAAAGAACAAACTTGGGAGAAGACAAATAAAAAGTTCAGTCAATTCGGATAGTTTGTGAAAAACTAAATGTCCGCAGTTAGGTGCCATTCTGAGGCATGTTTTTGAAAAACATTTTTGAAAATCAATTCTTGAAACATGGATGACCATGCCCACATACGGGTGCCACCACGTCCACCATCTGGTGACCTATGTGCCACTAACTCAAGTGTTCCTAACACCACTGGGTTAATAGTACAGTGCATCTAATTGCTGAGGGTCAATTCAATTTCGCCCGGACACCTGTGGGCATAGCCCCATGTCCATTATTAATGGGACCGCATTACCCAATGTGGAAAATGCAAATTAACCGTGCATGTATATTCTAGTGATCAGGTGTTGCTTGCAATGCTGCCCAGGTTAGTGCCTGTATATTTGCAGCACTGTTCTAAGATAAGACTTAAAATAGGTTCATACCTTCGACGAGATCTGTGTGTCAAAACCAATGATCAGAGAGTCAGTCCAAAGCTGTGAAACCAATTGCATTAAAAACTGTATTTATTGTGCCACAGTGCAAACACGCCTTTAAATCAGTGAGCACTCACTCGCCACCTAGTGATGGAGGCACGTACATGCAAAAAGCTCTTATTGGCCCGGCAGTCCGGTAAACAAAAATATAGTGTTGCTTCCATGAAAACATAAATATATAAATATCTCGTTACCACACAAGGTATTAAGCCATATTCCCAGAATTCCCCTCTTTATTTGAACATATTCAATGGTTCTGAGAGTGGAATTGTATACCCCTTTGTTGCTTATGAAGCATAATAATTTGAATATTTTTGTACGAAGTTTTACCAAAGGTGTGTCCAGTTTATGACGTCCTTGGATTTCAATGAAAGTTTCTCAATGGGTCTTGAAAAATAGGGTAAAAAGACGGCACAAGATCTGGGACATTGATGATTTACAGAGACTGTCACGATATAAAGATGATGGGTTGTCCTATGTACCGTGTACACAAGAGAGTCCATATTTGAGGACATTTCCGTCCACAAGCGCTCAGCAATGGTACCTAAAAGTCAGACTAAATTGTCTTCCTACATTAGAAGTTTTGGGCCCCATATTAAACATACCCAAGTCAATCAGAACTTGTAGATTATGTAAAGAGCACTACACAGAGTCACTTTATCACCTGGTTATTGAATGTTCTGCCATGTTAAAGATCAGGATCTTGTTTTTCGAACCCTTTGTGAATTGAATTTCTGAGGTCATTGGTATGTGTCTTTGGAACCGATTAATGTTAGGAAGATCCATGTCTCTGCTTTTAGCATTGGTGAATTTTTAAATCTTTATCTTCTGTGAATTGTCAATTGTCACGCAGCAGGGTGCCGTGCTTTAAAGTGATGGTTTATACAGATAAGGTCACAAAGCAACCATAAATAATGACCTGGTCTTCGGAAGGTGGCTAGATCGAGGCAGTCTCGTCGGTTAGATATCTTGGATACAATCTTGTCAATTTGGCTTCTCTTACTATGTGGCAACATTCATTGAGGGACAAGCTTCTTCCCCTTGTTCCTCATATGAAACAATTACTTCATAAAGTTTTCAGATTTGCTATCTCACTTGCACTGCGCTATTACTTAATGAAAATAGGACCTGTGCTATTGTATGGTCGGGACCTCTCTCTTTTAGGATCTCAGTGACTTTCTGAATAAGTTACAGGCCCAACTTTGGAAAGAGGTGCTGTCTCTCACAATGTCAAGCCCGAACTTTGTAATACGCCATGAGCTGGCTCTTACTTCTCTTAAAGCCAGATATCAATGGAGACAGCTCCTCAGCTACTCCAAATTCCTCCTGTACAAAATTCTCTATATGTTGAGTTAAGCACACTTATGAGGGAGAAACAGATTCCCTCTATTAATAATTATGTGGGTAAGATGGTTGATTTGCTTGATACTATTGGGCTGTATGAGGAAGAACTACTCAATCATCCAGGGAAACTAAAACAAAACTCTTTAAGTACGATTGGATGTGTACTCTTGATTCTATCCACCCTACCGTACTTGCAAGGAATATTTCACATTTTTGAGGAAAAGGGAGTATTTTTCAATGTACCTGTCCCATTTCTCTTGTCCGAAAATGCGCTCCTTGTATATGCACTTTAAGCTAAAATCAACTTCCCACTAGGGAACGGACCATCTATTGGGAAGGACAGTCGGTATCTTCTCCCAAAATTTCAGAATGTCTGTTCTGCCTAGAGATAGATTCCATCGAAACCCTCAAACATTGGGTACTAGATTGCCAGTTTCTCACATCCAAGAGAGGTAGATTCCTTAAATGTAGGGTATGCATGGACTCCACTGTCTCCAAGGAACTATTTTGGTCTAGTCTTATGTGGGGTGAAAATCTTTCACGGATGCTCTCACTATGTCAATTTGTGTCTGTTGTTTTGGCTCATCTAGGTGACTAATACTTTGATGCACTCATTATACATTTTTAGAGTTCCATTTTTTTACTTAGTTTACGATTCTATGTAGTTTTCTGTAAACCAAGTGTTTCTTTATGTTTTGCTGTTCCGAATTTTGTAAAATGTTATCGTTTTATCTTGTTACATTTGTGTATGGTTTAATTAAAACCAAATTGCAATAAAAAAATGAAAGAAATAAAAATATGTAGTTTTATTATTTGAATAATTTAAGATGAATTTTTGATTGTTGTGGAATATGCGTATTTGTTAGTTGTGTGTCTGTTTTAAATTTGTTAATATTTAAACATATTAATGCTAACCTTGTATGGTTTTTTATGTTGACCAAAAACACAATAATAAAATATATGTATATATATTGTATCATTACTGTACAATAACGGAACAACTATTTATGTATTTCCCATACTGAGGTGTATAGCTTCTGTGTAAGGGTGTAAGGAACCCTTACACTTTCCCTAAAACTGAGCACATCAATGCTTGCCATGGGCTGTTCTATTATATATAGGTGTCGTTTCCTAGAAAAGGGAAAGTACTGCTGCATGTAACACTGGCTGTAGTGTGCAAGAGTTCCTTGTGGTAAGACATTCTGTTCTTATGGTACTGAAGTTGCCTGGGCTGAAGCTGGCTGTGTAATGTTTGAATTGCATTAGGTTTGGGGTACTGTATGAATTGTCCCTGTGTGGGAGCAATCATTTGTATCTGTCCTAGATTCTGGGATTGGGCAAACCCAGGGGCAGACATTGGCAGGGACTGCAGCCTGTTGCAGGGCATAGAATCCCTGTGATGTCCCTTGTGTCTAATGTGGAGCTTGGGGTACTCCAGGATGACATTGCATATGACAATCTCTAGACAGGTGTCCCATGTTCCAGCATGTTCAACATGGTCCCCCAAATCAGGATCCTAATCCTCCAAACCATTCGCCTTGCCCCGTCCATTCGTTGTTTTGTGCTTCCTGGACCCCTCCGTTATCTCATCTGTCGTCACGTGAATTTCTCCAGTCTTGTGCTGGTCCTGACTTCTGTTGGGTATCTGTGGGGTTTGTTGCTACTGCTCCATCCATATTAGCTGTCGCTAGCTTCTTCTGTACCAGTTTGGCTTCCATTTACTGCATGTTTCATCAACTGCTCTTTCACTTTAACGCTTGCACTTACAAAATGCACTATATGCCCTTGTATTTCTCCCTACGCCTTTGCTTTCATGCCCACCATTTTGTCTAGCTCTGTTTGTACTTCAGTGGGTGGCCCTTCTTTACTACATGATAAAAGAATGCCATGTCCTGTTCCTATGTTTCCTGTTTCTCCTCTCGCTACATTTCCTGAATGGACTGAACACATCATGCAGGGTCTTGATTACGCTTCATTGTTCATGCCATTATAACATCTACGACAGTTCTATTCGGGTACCCCCTCACCAATGCATCCTATACACGGGCACAGCAATTGTTATATAGAGCCGTGTCATGGGCATCCCTCTCTAACCAAACACCTGGATAAGCTGCTTGCTCCCAAATTGTGCTTATCTGATTTCCTATGATACTAGCGTGTAACCTTTTCATGTCCGCAACTGCTACGGTAGACTCCGCTGTATGCTTTTCTATTGTGCTAATCCATTTACCATCACCTCTGGTAAGAGGTTGTGACATCTTGATCAAATTATTCTTGCCCATATGTGGCCATGGTACATATTGTCATCTGCCTACATGCTTCTGTGTCAATGGTGCTTGTGGCTCTGCTGGGCTCTTCCCTTCTGATTCCCTCTAACCACTGCCACTGTTCTAAGATGTGGCTTCAGTCACCTCCCCCATGGAGTCCTTTCTTCCCGGTCCTCGCCTGTTTCCCAGTTCTCCTTCACTTCCCTATGGCTCTGTCTTATGTCCTGCTTCATCTGTCATATAATCTATACACTGCAGTTCTGGTTCCTAAAATTTCTGCTAGCACATCTTTGATTACTGTCCTATGCATTTAGTACTTCTCCTGCTGACCAAGTCTAAGCATCCCCTGTTAGACATAGACCTTCCCTTATCTGAGTCACCCTGACCAATTTTTCCTTCACGTTGTGTACTATTGCTTCTAAATGTATGTACGCATTTGTCACTGGGTGTATTGGCTCCATTCATAGGGATTGTTTCTGAATATGCTTATATTTAGGGTTTGTGTATCCTACAGCTGGCTTTAAAGGTTCATTGCCTACAGAGGATTTTGAAGGAGTAGTCCTATTTTTGTCTCTTACTGCAATAAATAACCCCATTAAACATTTTTCTTTTTTGTATCACCGGGCACACATCATAAGTCTTTGCGCTCTTAGAATTAATAAGAATTCATAAAACACAAAAATACTTTTGGCAATATCACAAACACGGCAGGCTTTTGGTAAACTGCACCTGTTGCGAGAACCTCCAAATACAAACTCTACTGCAAAAACCACTACCAGAATTCAAAACCATAATGTACTCTTGCACAAGACCACACAATTACCAAGGCACACACCCACCCACAATTCAGCTGCACCCCAATCTTATACCATATTCAAAGTTTTCCACACCTCTGTGTCAATCTGCATTCATGAAACACTATGTACAGAATATGCAATGCAAAATGATAGAATAATCCTTTACTTTTTATTTTTTATTTTATTTATTGTGCCATTAGTCATGCATAGACTTGTTTACACAATTCTCTCAGGACCATACAAGAAAAAGAAAATACCAAAGCATACATTTTTTGTTACATCATCTCGTTAAATTTCTTTAAAAATATGTGCAATAGCAACCTGGGTTTCATGATTCTATCTTTTCAAATTCTTTTTTTTTCCTTTAACACAGGGATTTCTATGAAATGCATTTCATTTTGTTATTTCAAAAACTCTATTGCTAAGGAGATTTTCTTGCCGGCTGACAATCTGTGCCACAATTCTTGGATGTTTAGCCACTCATTATGGTGGACAAATTTAGCAAAATATTTCTCTCTTATTAGTAATGTGGCTGAGCAAGTTATCAGCAGACATCTTATATCTTGAACATATCCTTCGCCACAGAGATCACATGCTCCTTCTTTATGATCTAAATTATGCCATATTCTAGTAGTTTAGTTTGTTTTCACCAGATTTAGGGAGAAACGCAGAGGTTCGACACACAATTTGGGATTTGGAAATCTTCTTAGACAGGGCAGCAGGTATTTACTTGGTTTCTCGCAAATGCTAAACATTTTTGTGCTTTTGAGGTCGCAAAATGAGCCTCTGGTTGTGATCCAGTCCGTCCTCATCAAGGCTCGTTTTGCTTTGTCCGGATCCATAACCAGTGTCTCACTTGTTGCCTCAAAATGTTTAAGGATTTGTTCAGTGTCTCATAATTTGGATAGAAGTGTACTCTTGTGCGAATTTGTATGATCTCTTGTGTTCTCGTTCAGAGAGTTTTTACATAGATCTAAGATGGATCTATACATGAGTAATACTTTCCAATCAAATTGTGATTGGAGAGAGTGTAATCCTAGTTCATATCTGAGACAAGCTATTGTATTGTATTGTTTATTTATAAAGCGCCTATACACAGGCAAGTTTTGCAAAGCACTATTGGTAGAGACATCGGGAGTGAAAAGGTTTTTTCCATACGCAACCTTCTAAGAAAGACCAGTTGAATTAGCGGGCACTGGGATTGATTTCCAACCCATACAAAATTGCCGAGATCACTTTCCCTTTGTAAAATATTAACAAAGGTAAGATCTAAAATATACATAATAACCTTTTTAATTGGCTTATCCATTGTGTGGTCTTACTCTGTAATTCATCAGTCAGATCTTTTAACGACTGGGTTGTACCAAGATTGAAGCCTAGATATGTTTATCTTACTACCAGTAGGGTGTAGTTGTTCATACACCATTTAGGGAGTTTCTTCCTGTTTGCCTGTTGTCCGAAGATCATTATGTTGGATTTTGTGGGGTTCATTACTAGCTCATTTGTACTGGCATATTGTTCCATGGCTTTTATTAGATGTTGTAGTCCAATGGAAGTGTGATCTAGCAAGGCGATATCATCGGCATATGCTAAGAAATGAACTGGACTTTTTCCTACATTAGGGCAGACAAGTGTATGTGTGAGCAAGAAATGTGCAAGATCTGCAAGGTAGAGGTTAAAAGGTAAAGCAGCCAGGATACAACCCTGTCTCACTCCATTTGCAGTATATATGCCAGGAGAGAGTTCTCCTTTTAAGGTTAATCTCACTTGAATGATGGCATGCTGGTGGAGGGCTATTAGAATGGCAAGCAAGCCATCAGGGATGTCCCATGTCTTTAGTTCTGCCCACAATTTGGCCCTGGTGACTAAATCACAGTTCTAACAATGGTCTCCAGCTACCTGCCTCACACCTTTCACCTCAGTTGGAGGGTAATATCCTGGCTCGCTCCAGCAGGACCACCCACTATTGTCTGCCTCACACCTCCTTAACTTTAAGTGGAGGGTAAGGTCCTCACCCACAACTGCAGGACCTCCCACCATTTTCTAAAGCAACGTTGCCCCACTCCCTCCTTTACTAAGGGATGTGTACTTTTCACTTACCAATGATTTATTATGGCGCCACGGCTCCTGGCTACAGGAGCCCTCCTCTTATTCTTCTCCTTAAAATAAAAAGAAAAAACTATTGGCAAACACAAATTGCATCATACACATCAGCATCCACTCTTCATCCCCATGTAGACCTCCCAGGTCCAACTTGGGTCCTTCCTATCATCTATCTTCCTCTCTACCTGTGGTGTTCCGCAGGGGTCTAACCTTTCGCCCTGGCTTTTCAACCAATACCTGGTGACTCTCGCCCAATGCATTTCTATTTTCTGCTCAAATTTCCAGTGCTACGCGGACGACAGCCACCCTCGACCACCTCCTCTCCCTCTCTCATTTCTGATTGCCTAACTGTCATTCAAGATTGGTGTACCGCCAATGGTTTTTTCTGAATGCCAGCAAGACGTAGATCCTCCTCAACGGCACACCTTCACCATCCTTTCCCCTCACTCTCTGGCCGGCCTCCCTTGGCCCTCCTCCTCTCCCCACCTGAGAGGCTAAGAACCTCGAGGTCATCTTTGACTCCACACTTTCCTTCTCCGCCCACATCTCTGATGTCTCTAAAAAGTCAAACTTGCTACTGCACCTCCTCCAAGGTACTCTGCCTTTCCTCTCCTTCCCCCAGAATCTCACTGTCTCCCAAGCTCTGGTTCTCTCTAGGTTGGACTTTTGTAACAGCCTCTTTCTAAATCTACCTGCCTCTACTCTCCGCCCTCTGAAACTAATCCAGAACAGGACTGCAAGACTTGTCCTTGGCCCCAAACCCTGGGATCTTATCTTGCCAGCTCTGAAATCTCTGCACAGGCTCCCAGTGGCTGCGAGGATTAAATTCAAAACCCTCTGCATTGTCCACAAGGGTTTCTGGTGCCTGGGACCAAAATATCTTTAGCTATCCCTCCGCAAATACCTCCCATCTCGAGCTCTTTGCTCCTCTACCTCTAACTCCCTTAGAGTCAGTCGGTTTTCAAAGAAACGAGCTGGGGGTAGATCTCGGTCGGTGGCTGGGGCCTCCCTCTGGAACACGCCTCCCTGCCACTCTAAAACTTGAGAACCAACTCCGGTTCCAGAAGCACCTTAAGACCTTCCTCTTTGCCTCTGCCTTCGACCCCCCTCCACTGCTGATCTGTTCTCTCTTGGCACCGTGCACCTGGCCACCCTCTGTCCTCTGCGCCCAGGTACCTGTTCACCCCGCCACTCTCCTGCATGGCATCCAGGCCACCCCTTGCACTGGGATCGGTATCTGTACCCATACAGCCCCCCCCCACTTTTCTTCCTGCAACCTAGCACTTGCTGGCTGCATTACTGTTTGCTGCCTTTATTATTTATGTATTTATTATTATTTATCTGTTTCTCCCTTGCTCCACACTTTCCACTTCTGGATGTGATGCTAATCTAGCTAAAAAAGCACAATATTATATTTTGTTTGTAATATATAATGTGTGTGTGGTGTGCGTCCTTAAGGGACTGCTTGCTATCGTATGCTCAGCAGTGGGTGAGGCTTTCTCTTTGTGTCCTCATGTGATGTGTTTAGCTGATGTTACTGGCAGCACTCCTGTATTTCATCACTCTGATCACCTTTTTATATATTTCTTAAAATAATGCAAATTGCTGATATGCTGGGTTAAAAGCACATGGATGTTTGGCTATAAAGGAGAGGTTACAGCTAAATAAAAAATGCAGCTGGCATTGAATGGGCTTGTTTTTTTTGTTTTTCTCTTTTCTTCTGTGTCTATTTTAGAGGGGTTTTCACAGGTTGTATTTTCGTGCAGGTTTAGAGTGCTGGAGAGATGTGCCCTTGTTTACAATTTCCCGTACAGACATGTGATTGAAATCTATGATTAGAGTATTGATGTAAATTGATTTTATAATAGAGCGGAAACCTGCTACACAACAAACAAAGGTGTTTGGATTCTATGTGAAATTGGAGAGTTGTTTGAAGATGACAAATATGTGTTGATTTGGGAAATTGCATTAAAGATTTTTATGTGTAAATTAAATACCTTTATAACATTGATCATTATTAACTCTGAGACGTTGGTGCAGTGAAATGCTAATTAACAACACTGTGTTAACAATACTGTGTTATGCAATGCATACTACGCCTCTCTCCCTGAAGACTTTCTGTTTTGTTAAACCTCTCTATCCCATATGTGCATTAGGAGTGACAAGAGCTGTGGTGGGCGTGTTGCAAAAACTGTGAGTAAATTATCAGGTTTGAGGGTTGTACATTAACAGAGCTGTCTAATTGAGTTGGTAAGGGAAATTCATTTTGAGCCCCCAAACCCAATTTTGAAACACTGTAGCAAGAGCATGACATTGGTACTGAATAAGACAAGGGGAGACGTCCTCTGGTAGATTCCCTGTCACGTAAGAAGAGCATTAGACTGCATCTAAGCCGAGGGCTGGGGGTTAACCCCCTTAAGGTCAGAACTCTTACCAGTCGGGCTGATCCCAAACGGACATGACACCACCTTCCATGTGTGTCATTACGATCTGAAGCTGCATGTTTTCACTCCCCTGCCTCACAGTCTGAACAGTTTGTTTTCTGTCGTTTCCCCACAATCTGGAACTTGAAAGATTGCATTGCGGGACTTGTAGTCCTTAGTCAAGAACATGGTCCATGGACCGAGAACATAGTCATGTTTCAAGAAGGTTGTTTGGGAAACTGTGTGCAGGCCTTTATTCAAGAAAAGGAGGTTTGCTCAGAAAGAGTGTGTAGTTTTCTTGATTAATCTGAAGCACTGACGTAAAGAAAAGAGCACCGAGCAGTGCTGGCCCAAGGTTTCATATGTTGTATTCACTGTGTTGCTCTATGGACGGAGGGTTTTCTTGGAGTTCGCCCTAGATGCCCGGGGGCAGGCACTTGACTTAAAGCATCCAGTTACTGATCTGTAATACAGCTGGCACTTTACCCTTGTAGGTATCATGTACCCCTCTGCCAATTCCAAGTGCTGCACAATATTCTTTCCTTTTCACAACCTGAAAACATAACTGATGGCAAAACAAGCGGAAAGGCCACCCTCTGCCCTCTGGTGATGTTGGGGTGATGGTTAACAAGGAACACCCTCCCCCTCTAACTTTACACTGCTCTCATTTCAATTCACTGGCCTCCAACTCTACCTAGCCACCCTCCTCCTCAGGATGACCAGATTCCCGACCCCACCACTCCACATGCAATAATCTAGAACTCCTCCGAGAGCCGGTTCCAATGGAAGCCCCTTTTGCACACAGGGGGAACTTGAACCTCTCCTAAGTATTTCCCACCTTCCACCTTGAGTGTGATGCTCACCTCTCTGACCGCTCATTCATCTCACTGCACAATCTACCCACCCACCTATGCCCAAGGTAACTCTCCCAACCTTTGTTTACTCTCCCTCTCCCTGCCCACTATTAATCTTACTATTGACCGCTACCCTTCTGACCACTATATCCTCCACGTCTGTACTGTTGACCCCTTCTCCTCTTTCATATCTCTAAATGCACATTCAAGGCTGGCACTCTGCCCCCTTGCCCAGCTAAAGCCCAGTCCTCCCTAATCTTCCAATAATGCCACTCAGATCCCAAATAGCACAGAAATCTCCCAGCTCATACAAGCAAATAGTGTTACCTGTTGATTGTAAAATCCAGGGGGGTAGAATGTGACCCCTAAGTTATTCAAGGACGGAAAGTAGAGATGCCCCCAGGGGGGTCTGCCCAATGACCCCATAGCATACCTGCCTACATTTGAAAATCAAAAACTCCTGAGATGTATGCCCCGCCCACAGCCACTTAAGACTCCGCCCCTTTGCACACAGTTCCGACCAAACACTCCAAAAAGGTAAACTCGGTTGTTCTAGCTGTCATTAGAAACACGTTTGCAGATTCCACTTTTTAGTGGAATGCAATCCATTTCATTAAATTGGCTATTCATAACCACCCAAATTGCATAGGACGAACGGCATACGCCTGACATAAAATCAATACACACACAAAACCAAGAGAGGATATTTTCCTCAAATAGTGTTTTTGAAAACGTTAAAAATGTGTGCATGGCAAACTGGCTAGCCAAAATAAATGAAAGCTGAAAAAATAAGAAACGCTCAATACTGCTTTCAATATTGCTGCATTTGTTTTGCTTTAGCTTTCATTCTTTTTGGCCCGTTTGGCAAACTGACCAAAAAGAATGAAAGCTTAAGCAAAATAAAAGCGGTAATACTGCTTTCAATCCGGCAGTATTACTGTGTTTATTTTGCTCCAGTTTGCTCCAGTTTGCATTCTTCTTGCTCCTGCCCGGATCCCGCCCACACCTCCTGCCGATTGGCTACCGGCAGCATTCGTTTGTAGCCAATCGGATGGAGGATTGGACAGGACACAGAGACTCTGGGGTCTTCCCCGGAGACCCAGAGAAGAGGTTACAAACCCAGAGTCTTGCGGGAAAACCTGGAGGTTAGGCAGTTATGCCCCATAGCGTCACCCTACCAAAAATATCTGGATTGAAAGTGCATTGCTACTGGATTTTTCCAAACATTTAAATCTTCTTTAAATGCAGAAACTCCCATTGTACTTGGTGGATTGCATTTGGCTACCTTTTGGCTTAACACGCCCAAAATATGTTAATTAGCAATCCACAGTGGAATGTAATCCCTAAACAATCCAAGCAATCCAATCCCCAAATAATCCAGTAAAAATCCTAAAACAATCCAATCCCCAAACAATCCAGGACAAATCCCAAAGCAATCCAATCCCCAAACAATCCAGTAAAAATCCTAAAACAATCCAATCCCCAAACAATCCAGGACAAATCCCAAAGCAATCCAATCCCCAAACAATCCAGGAAAAATCCCAAAACAATCCAATTCCCAAACAATCCAGTAAAAATCCCAAAACAATGCAATCCCCAAACAATCCAGGAAAAAATCCCAAATGGCTACAAAACCGCAGACACACCCTGTACCAAAATGATGTGGAGGCCATGCTCAGGACTCTCAGCACCAAACGATCTAGTGACTTCTGGTCCCTTATCAAAAAATCGGATCGGACTCAAGACAATCAAATTACCAACTCGGTCCCAGAAGACAAGTGGGTTAAATTCTTCGAAGACCTGTTTGCTGCTCCGGCCACCGGAAAAACAGCACCTTCACCAGAGACAGACAGCCCTTGGATCAACCTATCCCCCAAAGATGACATAAGAGGAGTTATCAAAAAACTGAAAACATCAAGAGCGCCGGGCCCTGACGGCCTAACAAACATTGACCTCAAACAAAACCTGGAGGAATGGACAAACTTCATCAGCATCTTATACACTCATTGCAGAAGAACAAGATCAATTCCGACCTCGTGGACACCAATCAGTGGTGGTTCCCATTTTCAAGTGAGGCAATAGAGAGGAGCTGGCCAACTGCCGCCCGATCGTGTTATTAGATATCATCGGAAAAATCTTTGCCACCTTGCTACTCAAACACTTCCAGACCTGGGCTAGAACATCACCGCCCACTGACCCCTTCGAAAAAGAGCTTCCAAAGAAATGGAAGCAGAGCAGTAAACATCTTACTACTGACCATAATAAAAACAAAAGTCAACCAAGGAGCACCAACAGTTTTCCTGGCCTTTGTAGACCGCTCCCAGCCCTTCAACATAGTGGACAGAAGCATCCTGTGGACAGACCTGAAAGGGTGGAAGTGCCAGAGTGAAATACTAGACCCTGTGATGGCCCTCCACATGCACACCAAACTGCAAGTTCGCCTAAACCGCCATGGTCTACTATCAAAGGAAATACCATCCGAGCAAGGGGTAAAAGGGGCTGTCCCCTAGCACCAGCACTTTTCATCGCCTTCTTGGGGGACTACAAGGACTCAGAAACAACTACCAGGGCCTTTCCGCCCAAATTAGGCGATGTCAACGTGTCATGTATTTTATATGCAGACGACCTGATCTTGTTAGGCCAGACCAAAATTGGTCTTCAACGCCAGCTAACCAATCTCGCAAGCTACATGGAAGCAAACAACTTAGAAATTAACAAATCTAAGACAAAGATCATAATCCTAGAAAAACACATCTTGAAGAACAAAAACAACTGAAAATGGTTTCTGGATAACATCAGAATCGAAGTGGTCCCCCACTTCAAATACCTAGGAGTGCTAATTGACAGCTCTGCAAAAAATGCAGCAGGTCCTATGGGAAAAAACGAAGAACCTCGCAGCACAAATGAGAGCGATTGACAAGAAACATGGCAGATTTTCACTACTGCCAGTCATCCACTTCTATAAGAGAAAAGTGGTACCGAACTTTACGTACGGGATGGACGCGACCTTCACTATGCCAGCCGCAATCTGGCCCAAGCTTGAAGGACACTTATGTAAATCAGTCCTTGGCTTGCACAACTTGGTCTCAATAGCGACTCCCAGGCGCTCCCTAGGTCTTCTGTCAGTGGCATTAACAGTAGAGCAAAGCTCTATGCAATTATTCAGGAAAACCCTGCTCCCGAACACCTTGCCGATATACAAGATCCTCTCCAAGGAGATTGCAAGCCTGCACTGCAAAACTCTAAATGCCTGGGCAGAGTCAAAAGACCAAGCTGAACGAGCTAGCCTGTAATGAAGACGATCTCAAAACAAATCTGCAAAGAGTTAAATTCAAAATGGAATGCCAAGACTGGATTGCAACATCTGACAAAGCACAAGCAAACAAACTTGTAAAACACCTGCCTCTCAACTTCAACAAACTAAAAACTCCATTGGACTACTGCTCTAAATTCCCAGACAAACGCTTAATGAAAACCTTCATGAGAGCACGCTTGAACCTGCTCCCTACGTGCAAAATCTTAGCCATCAGATTACAGACAAACATCAAGGAGTGCAGATTGTGCGACTCGCCAAACCAAACTGAAACCTTAAGAGATCTCCTCATGCATTGTCCCGAGATGAAACAAGAAAGAGCAGCGTACCTGACCCTACTATGCGCGGATCTCCCCGTCGCAAAAGAGACAGTATGGTGGAACCGGTTGATGGCCAGAGAAAACACTAAATGGACCATCGCCTCGACGAAACCTTTCGAAATCGCTTTCAAAAAGATCAATCTATCTACGAACCTGTCGGACTGAACACTTCACGTCTGCATTTTTCCTCTGTATCTTCTTCTTCTTTTCTCTCTTCTTTCTCTACTCCTTCTCATTTCTCTCTTTCCTGGCCCTTCGGCTTACGCCACTGACATCTACTAAAGAAATGAACTTTCTACACACAAACTTTCGCCACCTATATGTCTGTCTGTCTGTCTGCCTGTCTGTCGGCTACAGTTCACTGAACCATTCATACCTTGCAAAAGCAATCCAATCCCCAAACAATCCAGTAAAAATCCAAAAGCAATCCAATCCCCAAACAATCCACTAAAAATCCAAAAGCAATCCAATCCCCAAACAATCCACTAAAAATCCAAAAGCAATTCAATCCCCAAACAATCCACTAAAACTCCATAAGCAACCCAATCCCTAAACAATCCAGTAAAAATCCCAAAACAATCCAATCCCAAAAGCAATGGATTGCATTTGGCTTCCTTTTGGCTTAATGCACCCGAAATATGTCAATTAGAAATCCTCCCTGCTAGAAGCGATGCAATCGGAAACCAATCCTATAAAATCCCAAAACAATGTTAACTATAACCCTGAAAAGAAAAACTCCAAAAGTGATTACAAGCATTGGGTCTTAGTGGTCATTTGGGTACAATGACAGGAAAGTTGAGCAAGGTTAATGGGATATTACATATAACAAAATAAAGGAAAAAAAAAGAATGAAACACCTGCTTTTTATTCAATTGCATTTATTAAAAAAACAGGCACGATGAGGTTCAACCTGAAAGTGTACAAGCACACAAGCATGACTTTAGCAATCCCAGACCTGGGTGCTTTACAATTAGCGGACATGCATAGATTAAAAAAACAATACCAGCCAGGGAGTCCAATTTGAACTCAGGCTAAGCCCAAGGAGCAAGGTAGTCAGGTGGGGTCCCAGCCCAGTAAGCAAGGGTGGAGGCTGGGGACCCAACTCAGGGAGCAATTGCGAAGGAGGTACCCAGACACAACCCAGCTACTAAGGATGTCCAGTGGGCGCCCAGAACCAGCCAATAGGTCAAATGGAGACCCCAGGCAAGCCCAAAGAGCAAGGGAGTCAGGTGGAGACCTTTATGGTGGTTGTTTAACTTGTTTCCTTGCTGCTTTTCTAGTTTTCTGCCTAACTGGTTATTTATTAACATTGTATCATGCTTTGGCGAAACAGCTTTGTAAGCACAATACGCAACATCATAGGGCTGTAGGCTTAGGCATATAGGCGATTGCCAATTGTACAAGGGTATCGACCCAAAGATTTCTTCATGGGAAGGCCAGGGGGAGAGAGGAGAGATGAGGCAGGAGGAAGACTGTTTTCACTTGCATATTGACAGAGAGAATTAAGCATTTATTTTAATAGGGGCGTTAACCAACTTTCTTTTTTACTCAAGGAGTGCTTACTTCTGATGATATTGCCAGACCAGGACCGGGATCAGATTAAAACACTCGAGTGGTCCCCCCCACACCTTTTTCCACTAGCCAGTTCCAGGTAGTGTTCGATGGCCAGCTTCTGATGCAAAGCCATTCTATCCCAGTACACTGAAATAGAAGCACAAACATTAAAGGAGAGTTCCGGGACTTTTTTTTTATTGTCCCTACGGGTCGGCCATGTGTTTGTAAGCATAAATCGGTAGATCGTAGGAAACTTTCCTATGGACCTTACCCGACTTTTCGCCCCTTATCGCACTCGAAATCAGCCTCCATTTTGTGATAATCCTATCATTCCGCCGCATCGACCTGGCTCACCTGCCTTTGCGGCACTAAATCAAATCCCCCGCCCCTGAGCCTGACATCAGCAGACGCGTACTGCCCATTTCAAGCACGTCTCGTGTCAACAATCGCTGCGCCTCAGCTATTGACGTGTTGCCATGGAAATGGCAGGACGCCTCTTTCCCCAATAAGTATAAACAGACCGTTTCACAACATACAGCAGCAGATTTTCGATTCCATTCCTCTCTCTGTGTTACTTTGAGTATTCTGTGACTCGTTTCAGTGCTCTGGTCAGCTACCTTCGCCGCTTGTAGCCCGTGTGAACAGATACCAGTACCACCGCTATAAATTATTTTACTATCTTTACCGCACAATGGCCACAATAATGCCGTATATGTACGAGCCCGAGTACACCGAGGAAGAACTACTGGAAAGGCAAGCACGCGAAAACGATGGGGATTCGGACGGCAGTTGGGAGGACCAGTCAACGGATGAAGAGCCTGGACCATGTCGCATGGACGGCGTCTCCACCTGGTGCACGTGCAATCGGTGCGAGCTAATGCCAACTGAGGAGGAGAACTGCTGCTGCCGTGAAAATTCCGGGTGCTTGGCCTACATTTCGGAAAGCGAGCAAAGTCAGCAGGAAGGCGAGCAAAGTCCGCAATGCATCACCGAGCTGCCAGAGTTCAGGGAAGCCTGCCTCTCACGGACAGTGTTGAGGATGATGATGGTGCTTATGCACGAACTTCGTGGCACTGTTCGTCCGCGTAATCCGAGTAACGAGTAAGTATACTCTGTTTGTGATGTCAGTGATGCCACCACTATTTCATGGTCGTCTCCCACATATAAAATTACATTTACATATCATTGGAACGCATGTAAATTGGTTCCATATAGTGCATTTTCTAGATATAATTTTTTTCTAAGGAAAATGACATGTGTTACCTGAATCGACATTGATAAGAAAGTTTGGTCAGTTTAATACAGTTTGCATCTTTTTTTTTCACAGGTGGTACAGGCTGGTGGCCTATCGTTGCTTCACTTGGTGGCTTCACGGGAGGCTCGGACACCGCGTTCGGAGAGTAATACCTGCCTGTGCGGTACTTGCCATTAGACAACATTTCCCCAGTGACAGTGGACAATACCGCGGATTTTCCCTCGATGTGCTGCAACCTCAACTTTACAATGTGTAATGTTTATTATTTATGTTTAATTAAAATCTAAAATAAAGCCCAACATATATTTTAACAATGGTTGTTTTGATTTTTTAAATGAATCTAGTGTATATTCTCCTGGGAGGGTGAGGTATTTATAAACTCACCCCCCTGCCTTCCATGTAGTAGATCCTGCAGCCATCCTCTTACATTCAGTTAGATGGCCTCTCCTTGGTGAGGCCCTGCGGCAAACGGGTCTTGTCTGCACGACCACCGCCCCGATCCACCCCCCGCCTTATCAAAGGCAGTTCGCACCGGGGTACTTGAGCTGCTGGCAAGTGGAGCTGTCAGGGAGCGATAAAGGCCAAGAGGTGCCAAAGACCATGTACACTTCAAAGTGGTCTATAGAGCATGGGTTTGTTGTTCCCATGTCTACCTCCAGACCCCGTGTCTCCTGCCAAGCATCCCCCTCACGCTGGACGGCCCCCTGCAATCCACATAAGTGTGTCTCCATTCACGAGTCTTCCTGTGTCTTGTCTGCACGACCACCGCCCCGATCCACCCCCCGCCCTATCAAAGGCAGTTCGCACCGGGGTACTTGAGCTGCTGGCAAGTGGAGCTGTCAGGGAGCGATAAAGGCCAAGAGGTGCCAAAGACCATGTACACTTCAAAGTGGTCTATAGAGCATGGGTTTGTTGTTCCCATGTCTACCTCCAGACCCCGTGTCTCCTGCCAAGCATCCCCCTCACGCTGGACGGCCCCCTGCAATCCACATAATGCCACGACATATACACGTCATTCATTCACAAACACACCCCTGGTTCGAATTCTTTATAACCCACTTCATATTTCTAATGAGAACTTCTTTGCGCTTTGCTAGTCAACCCGTGAAGGTGCTGGTTATCTGCTCTTCGTCTCTGTGAACTTCCGTGACCACTTTGAGCAAACTCGTCAGTTTGCAACCTGTGAACTGCTCCCTGTTCTACGACAAGAAACTACTCTGATCCCTGCATCTAACTGTTTGTTCGTCAAGGTAAGTCCATGTACCATAATCATTTTGCGTCCAATTTTTTAATTTATATCTATTTGCTAGTAGTCATCAAATTGCATCCATGTTTTCTTTTCGTTCACGACAGTACATGCAAGGAACTAGTCACATGTTCTGAGTTTAGTCAAATTACTTTTTCTATTTTTTGAAAGTTATTGAAATACTTATCCGCATGTGAATAACGTGTATAGTTCCAAGAACCAAAACGGACCTTGCATTGAACCTTTTATGTGTCATTTACTGTTTTAACACATTGGTATTCATAGAGAATTGTTGATCTTTACTTTTCAGAACTTTCCATAATGCCTGCCTGTTCCATTGGCGGTTGCCCTTCGAAGACCCATAACAAATCTGAAGGTACTATAATGCATGTTTTCCCTAAGACAATAGATCAGATAAGAGAATGGGTCCGATATTGCGGATATCCAGCCTCTGAGCTAGAAAGTAGAGTCCTAGAAGTCTTTGCGGACAAGAGGGGTGATCGATACCGCATCTGCAGCAGGCACTTTAGCCCAGACATGTACTCCACATCATTGCTAATAAAGAAGAAAACACCGCGAGCGAGGCGAAAATTGCTCTCAACCGCTATTCCCACTCTATTCGTCCACATCCCTCCACTGGTGAGTCAAGTTTACGTATTTATCTCTCGGCCTTGCGGTAGTGTGTAGCATTAGCTAACAATAATTTCCCCATTTATGTATCCACTCAATATGAAGGCGGAAGATTCTCCATCCGTGTCGTTATTGCAGTCATCAGCCACTTCAAGCGCCTATCGGGTAATCTTACTTAGCTATTCTGACACTGACTTGTTTTAGGCATGTAAATCAATAGTTTTAATTGATCGTGTAATTATTTTACCTAATGGTACACCCTTGTACTCGTCCTCTAGTCTTTGTTTTCAGTTATAATTATTGTTATCCAAAATAATGCAAGTACTGTCTTTCAGGGAGATGCTGAGGAGTCCAACGCATTGACGACAACCGTAGATGTCACTCAGATGCTCGAGGTACGTTTCCGGACAGTTCCATCGATGGAGATCATCAGATCTTGCATTCTTGTAGCGTGATTGTTACACACAATGTTTCTTTCGTTTTTAGCCATTGATATGTCCTTCTGTCGTCGCCCTCCTATTTGTCTTCTTTTTTCAATATTGTGTTCATTACTAATGAAAGTCCTATGTTTCAGGGAGTCGATGGAGCATTAGTCCAAGTAGAAGGGGGAGCATGCAGTTACGGGTCGGCGCAACAGCTTGCAGAAGTGTGCACCGCAGTTACATCGTCCCTTGATGTTCTTATGCATTTCGAGGTATGGATACTGACAGTTCGATCAAGCGAAATCATATGACGTGATTACATCCGCTATACTTCCTTCTTTATTAACGCAAGTACTATGTTTCAGGGAGATGACGGAGCTTCTTCTACAAGAACATCACCCCTAGTAGTTGATGCAGATCTCTGGGTGGTGACACTTCCAACGATCGAGCAAATCGAATCATATTTACATATCCATTATTTATTTTAGACAACTGATCATTTGTGCAGGTCTATTTAGATGAGCCGTTGACGCCTGCTCAAAGTTTATGTTCTTTTTAACAAAATAGAAAAGCATACTAATGCAATTACTGTGTTTCAGGGAGTTGCTGAAGCGTCATCTTCAATAATATCATCAATGGAAGTCTATGCGGAGCCCGAGGTATGGATCTTGACAGTTCAATCTAACTAGATCAACAATGCGTGAACTATTGTCGTTTGAATGTTCTACACAATGCGTTCATTCGTGTTTTGCTATTGAGATGTACGTATGGGTATTGGTCCCCAAGTACATTTTGTGTTTTCAATATTATTATACATACTAATGAAAGTTCTATGTTTCAGGGAGTCGATGGAGCCTCAGTGAGTGATGGATGTGCTTATCATGAAAATATAGTCGTTGCAGCGCGAGAGGAAGTGGAGACATGCACACACGAGTCGGAGCAACAGCGTCCAGATGTTGAAGTTCGAGGCAAGAAAGTTTCAAAGAAAAGAAAGCAAAAGAAGGTTAGTGTCCTGTTCACTATATTATGTTGTCTTTCACTGTCAATAGTTCAATACTGTAAGTTGTGTTTAAACTGAACATCCCTTTTCTAATCTGTCCTCTAGTTGCGAGTGGGTGTAAGAACTAGATCTACACAGACAGTGAAGCGAACGAGAGATGTTGCTTGTCAAACCTTTTGGCAGGGACTTGAGACTGGAGATGCATCGTGCCAATGGGAAGAATATGAAGTGATTGACAACGGAGCTATACCACCACCAGCCATTGATAGTGAATGTCCTCCTGGTAGTTTGGATGCAGTCGGAGATCAATTCACAGAATCCACACCCGCAAAAAATAAGAGCGCGCGAAAGTTGAAGACATTGTTTTTTTCTCCCATCTCCGGACAAGGAACAGATGTTGCAATGGAAGAGAATGACGTGGACGACAATGAAACACCATCAATATCACTCAGCATAGCGGAAGACGATATCAGAGATTGTACCTTTCATGCGAGTGACATGTCCTCAACGTTACAGGCCGAACCAGCTGGGATGCAGAGTGACAGTATAAGGAAAGAGGCCAAATTCATTGTATTCGATAGCTGTTTGATGGATATTATTATGATGATGAAATGTGGGCATTCGGTTGGTGGGGAAGTATGTGGGGAGCCATTGATTAATGTGACTCGTGCAATTCGAGGCACTAACCTTAAAATACATGCCACCTGTACACAATATCATCCGTTCGCATGGTCTGCACAACCCATGCTGGGGCAACTGCCAGCAGGCAATCTACTTTGTGCAGCGGCCGCACTTTTTAGTGGTTCAAGTTTTAAAAAGTTACAGTATTTCTTTCAGTTTGTGGGAATCCATTTCATTGCGAAAAGTCAGTTCTACAAATACCAAACCGATTATCTATTTCCAGCCATCAGCGAAGCTTGGAGAATGGAAAAAATGTCAATGGAAAGTACATTCGCGGGCAAACGCTTCAGGCTAGCCGGTGATGGACAGTGCGACAGCCCAGGATTTTCAGCCAAGTACTGCACCTACCACTTTCAGGACATGGAAAGTAAGAAAATTGTGAGTTCGGTGGTCGTGCAGGTGTCACAAAGTACATCCTCAGTGGCCATGGAGAAAGTTGGCTTTGTAGCATCAGTGCAAGAACTACAATCGCGGGGAATGGTGATCGACCTGATAGCCACGGACAGACACGTTTCAATTGCCAAGACAATGAGAGAAGAGTACAAAAATATAAATCACCAATTTGACGTATGGCATCTTGCAAAAACAATCAATAAAAAATTGTCGGCTGCAGGAAAAAAAAAAGATATGCAAGGTATTTCACAGTGGTCCAAGTCAATCAGCAACCATCTTTGGTGGAGCTCAAAAACATGTGAAGGGTCGTTGGAAATTCTACTGGAAAAATGGCGGTCAGTAATGTTGCACTGTAGCAACGTACATCGATGGTCGACAAATGAGCATTTCCACAAATGTGAACATGGCCATTTGTCCACAGAGGAGGCACGGAAGAAGAAGTGGTTGATTCCTTCATCACCCACTCACAAGGCCATTGAAAAGATTGTATTTGATAAAACTATAACAAGAGATTTGAGGGGACTCACGGAATTCTGCCACACAGGAGATTTGGAGGTGTTCCACAATATGTGCCTAAAGTACAGGCCCAAAAGATTGCATTTTGGCATGGAAGGCATGAAAAATCGGACTCTTCTAGCGGTCTTGGCACATAACCATAATGTTGGCCGTCAACAAAGTAGGACGACCGGAACTTTAGGGACGCTTCGCTACAATAAGGCCTTCACTAAAAGAAGTAAACAATGGGTGATCAAACCAGTGTTTGAGGATATGCAATATGAGTTTATTGAGAGACTTATCGTAGATGTCCTCGATAGGCACATACATGGAGTGGTGAACGAACCTATGCAGGGGACAACTGCATTGCCACCCAACATTGCCTCTGTTCCATGTCCACCTAAAGCAGAGCTCATTGAGAAATACACATCACGGTTTAAATGATTGTAATTTGATTGTCTGTTCTCTCGAGTCTCCTCATGTTGCAGGCCCATTGCAATTAAACCAAACAGTAATATAAATCATTTTTACAAAAATTATAGAATGTTTCCGTATTGCAAAAACATGGCCGACCCATAGGGACAATAAAAAAAAAGGCACGCAGACAAGATGTCCCTAAAACTAACTGCAGCTAACTAGAAATGTGTGCTCGCTCAAAGTGAAGGTCAGCTGCTTTGATGTTTTGCTCGGGTGGCGGAACGGCCCACGACCCAATATAAGGTTCTATTGTGATTTGACCTTGACAGGCCGGGACCATCCTGAAAGACTAAGAAAAGATAATGAATAAAATTTCAGAAACGAAACGATGAGCCACGTTCATTAGAAGAAGTAACGTCGGCAAAGAAGGAGTGGTGTTTCGGGTCTGCCCTACACAGAGACACAATGGAAAATGCAAATATAATGTAAGTAACTTTTGATGAGTTTATACCGCAATTTCATTACTATACAGTGGCTTTAAAGACGGGTTCAGTTGTACTTGTTCGTTCTATGTGGCATATTGTTTTCTACCGCGCACTATCTTGAGGAGAAACATCTGCTTTTACTGAAGCACCTCAAAACCTTCCTCTTTGCTTCTGCTTTCTCTCTCCCTCTCCCCTGCTACAACTGGTCCACTGTCTGCGACCTCAGTCCTGGGCCCTTCCACTCTCCACCTGCACTGCCTCCCTGTCAACCCCTGCACTGGGGGACTGTCTCAGTATCCTACAGCCCCCCCTTCCCAGCACTTGTTCTGCACTTACCTTGCACTTGCCACCAGCTGGCCCTATTTATTTATTATTTTATGCTACTTACCTTGTACTCCACTCCCCCCCCCTCCATGCCTCGCCACGCCTTTAAACACTTGTGTACACCCAGTAGCGCTGTCCTCGCTATGAAATGAATAATTTTAATAAGGATCTGATGGTGAGACTAATTTCATTTTTTATGTTTTTAGGTACATCATTCACTACTGTCTGTGTCACGAGTACCAGACACCGGCGGACGGCTTCTACAGCCGCCAGTTGCTTCTCCGCGTGAACAACGTTACCACCCTGACCATTTTATGGGACGATCGCCAAGTACAAGTATGCCCTTATGCGGTACTAACGGTTAGATGCAACATACCTACCGTTGTGGTGGCCTAGTGCCTCGTTGTTGGAACAGCCATGCGATTATCAGTGCGACCGAAGAGCTTATTTTTATCGTAAACCAACACCCTGTGTACTGCACACGAACATCGCTTCCCTCAAGACGAACTAATTTGGATCGAGAGCAAAGAAAAATGCAAATCGCTGAATATTCTCTAAACATTTGATGTCCAATAAACGTACTTTGCCAAATGTACAATCTTGCCGTTTGCTTTTAAACCACGGTTTCACATTCCGAATTGTGGCGCTGTATTGTGAGATGCTCTAAGACCCTGTGTACAGCAAAGGACCATCGCGTTCCTCAATACGAACTTTTTGGAACGTGAGCAAATAAAAATGCAAATCGATGAATATTCTCTAAACATTTGATGTCCAATAAACGTACTTTGCCAAATGTACAATCTTGCGGTTTGATTTCAAAGTACAGTTTCATATTCCGAATTGTGGCGCGCTGTATTGTGAGCTGATCTGTGTTGATTTCCGGGGTCTGTGTGGAGTCGCGTAGAAGACGCCTGGGCGCGTTTGCCTACGCAGCTCAGTCACGTCACGGATAGAGGCGGGGAATATGAATGTTTTGATAAAGTCTGTTTCAGGGGCGGGGGATTTGATTTAGTGCCGCAAAGGCAGGTGAGCCAGGTCGATGCGGCGGAATGATAGGATTATCACAAAATGGAGGCTGATTTCGAGTGCGATAAGGGGCGAAAAGTCGGGTAAGGTCCATAGGAAAGTTTCCTACGATCTACCGATTTATGCTTACAAACACATGGCCGACCCGTAGGGACAATAAAAAAAAAGTCCCGGAACTCTCCTTTAATATTACACATTTGAATTGCAACAAATGGCACTTCTTACAGAGCAATGAAAGTCAGCAAAAAAATAAAGCTCACTTCCTGTGATGGCTTCTAGTTTGACACAAATGGTTTCATTTTATCTGGATATTCACATTTGAACACCAAGCTTACAAAAAGCTAGTATTCACCTCTGACATGGGGCCACCACAGAGGGACCATTATCCCTCCAGGCACAAACTGCCCCACACACCGGCCTGCCAGTGTTTTTCAAAGCAGTTTTCTGAGAGTTAATGACTTAATTGGAGTTTTAAACCCACTACTGGTGTAATTAAAAAGTCAGGTCTGCCTTCAGCCACTTGATTTAGAACTGGTGCAGCAAGCTTTCCGATTCACCTAGTTTGCACTGATACAGGTTGTGAGGGGAATAGCGGGTGCTGTGACCAGTGACTGAATCCCCTTCTCCCCCAACTGCCTCCACCCCTCTTCTCCCCCAACTACCTCCTCTTCTGCCCCTACCCTTCTTACAACCCCATGCATACAATATCTATCAACAACGCGCACACATTATCTTCTACCCACACAAACACTCCCACCTGCACAAACTCTCCTGCTCACCCAGCTACTCGATCACTCCCTCTATTCAGTTGAAGGGGACAAAAAGTACAATAGAAAACACCCAAATAAAATAACCAAGAAAGAAATAAAAACACATTATAAAAAAAAATCCTAATTGGACAAACCATTCTTAAAAAGATAGCTTATTTGCACTGGAGTAGCAGACTACTTCCTCACAAGTGTTCACTCCTGTTTTCTTTAGTCGTCCTGGCCTCGAGAGTTTGTAAACACCAAGAAGATAAATCCGCGCCGGCAGCTTTCACCAAGAGCACCAGTTGCATCTACTGGGGAAAAAAACACAATGGGCCTCTTTATAAGCATGGCAGTACGGGAACTACGGTACCGGTAAGCATGACGGTACCATAGTTCCTGGACCGCCATACTACAAGCTCTGCTCACGGTTGCCGTTTCATCCGCCAGGTCTGACCTGGCGGATGGAACGGCACCCGCAGGCAGAGCATTTTGGGCGGTGCCGGTGCATCCGACCTCCCTATTCCCATTCAGCTCTATGGGGCCGAATGGGGATGGGGAGTCCCTTATTGCCGGCACCAGCAAATGGGCAAGGACCGGGTCCACCAAACTCGGCATGACCCGTTTCTTGCCCATTCATGGGTGCCAGTAAAAATGAAACTCCGGTGGCTGCCGTGCCGGTTTTGCCGGCACGGCTACCGCCGGAGTTGTAATGAGGCCCAATATGTCAGAAACTCACTAACCCACTCGTTCCCGTGGGTGCCGGTAAAAATGCAACAATTCACTCACTCATTCACTTGTCAGTCAATCAGCCACTCACTCAGTCTGCCAGTCTGAGGGTCACTCAATCCCCCTGCCACTCATGCAGTCACACCATCACATCACATTCAGTAACTTAATATTATGAGGGTGCTCCTAAACTTTGGAGGTTCCTAACTTTCATTTTCACAAGATCTTCCTGGGAGGCTATTGACATAGAACAGCTTAGGGCCACTATACTACCTTGCCCCTAGGCGGTGCCGCACTGCTGCCAGAGGTTTAGGAGTGCAGCTGTACATTGTAAAGTGTTCCAAGTGCTTTGCAGTTCTGTAAAGCAACACTTAGGCTATACTTAGCACTATTTAAAAGTAAACTAAGCAATGCTTCAAATCAAATTCATGCAACCTTGTGAGAAGCGTCAGTTTTGTCCCACCAAATGTATCGGTGCACCGGTATAAAGTGATATGCTATACTATCTGAATGGGAACGGGGACCAGCGGGAGTGAGAGGCCATCCTTTCATTTTAACAGCTCCGGGGGTCCACAACTTCACAGGCATGGTCGGACTGGGACACAAATCCATCCCCCCTGCATATATTGACAGCCCACAACAGCAGAGCCAGAGGTTTGGGAAAAGGGGAAACACCCTTAGCGTCCGATATCCCAGCACCGGCACGGGTAGAGGAAAAGTGGCATGGATTTAAAAGGGATGGGAGTCAGCAACTGTGTGGCCGCCATTTTACCATCATTCTTTGCCCTGAAACTGGCAACAGCATGCCAAACCTAGTACATGGTATTCTGTTGAAGCCAGCAACAACAGAAGCAGAGGACACAAAGGGTGGGGGCGGAAGTTGGATTGATTGCCTGAAAAGCATTAGCGGTGGTATCTATCTTTTATTGCACAACATTTTTTCTACGTCATTGGAGAGTTGGGAGGCCTGCAAGGGATATAGGGAACCATTGGGGCATCAAGTGAGTTTGTGGCCTCTTGGCTGTGACCCATCTTTAACCTTGGTTTGGGCTCGCTGCCTTTGCTCTCTGTGTTGGTGACCTTCTGATGAGGCTGAGATCTGATAGGCATAAGCAGGCAGCAGTGGAGTGTATTTCTATTTCACAGGCTAGTTGCCCTCAACATCATTTCGGATGTTGACCAGATGGCCTCATCTTCCTCACAAAAATCTCTACTGCAAGGTAGCTTGGATTCTCCACTATATCCTCCAAAACTCCAACAAGATACCAACATTTGATTGCTTTTATGGTATTATTTCTGATATAGCACCAAATTGCATACTTAATTGGTTGATTCAGAAGGCACCAGCGGCGAGTCACTTTGTAGTACCACAATTAAAAGGGGCGAGGGGATAGGGAGAAAGAGAACGGAGATCGTCGCCATGTTGTAACATTCATGTCATATGAGTACAGAGGACTGGGGAACGGAAAAGTCGAGCAGACTAACGTAGGTAAGAGCAAAGTGAGTCTCCTGTGCAAGGGATGACAGTCAGGGGCATCAGCTGAAAACATGTCTGGGGTTGCATGATTTTCTGTGCAGAGGGGACCTGGCCTAGCAGTTTGGGCTGGGCTGCTACCTTCGGTGGCGGCAGCTGCTGACTGATTTGCACATGGCTGGTCCCCTTTTGCAATGGCGCAGACGGGCTAAAAAACGGTGGTGTGGAAGGTTGCCCAGAGCAATTGCCGGTGGTTTAAATTCATTCGAAACCTTCCACCCATCACTTTTGTGGTCAGGGGCATCAGCTGAGCCAGCTGCAATCAAGAGCAATCATAGACAGGACTTTCAAGAAGAAGAGTAACCATGGAAGACCTGCAGTGAAGCTACACCTGCGCACAGTTTCATTGCACAACAGTGTGCATTAGTACTGGTGCAGATGCCTACAGCCACCTAAGAGTCAAAGTGAGCCATGAACAGGGGAGTCTTAAGGTCTTCCCTGAAACGAGAATGCTTTTCTCATTCCTGAGAAAGGGAGTTACACATCTAGGCCCCGCAGCCCCAATAGTCCGGCAACTAAGTGCCAAGTTGGCCTGTAGATGGGGACTTTATGTTGAAGATAGGCTCAACTCAGACCAAGTTCCAAGTGTGTCACACCTAGTCCTCCATTCAATACCATTTAACATGCTTCTTCGGTCAGCATGGGTCATCTCTCAAATGTCAATTCTCAAGAGAACCTGGTAGCCAATAACCCATGTTACATCCCTTTGGCATCCTTGCATACACCGCTCCTAGTCACCTCACTTGCTGTTGGAAAGCCAGGTTGAAGACACTGTGTAAACATAACCTGCCCATTAGTGCTGCTTAGTGCCTGGCCAGTGACCTCCAGTGCACTTCATAGCGGGCACCGGGCAACTAACCAACACCCACTGGACTACTGTGCACAATCCTTCTGCCTTGTTCAGTACCCAGGATGGCCACATCCATGGCCTGATACTTGGTCCTTCGGGTACCCTTGTCGTTCCAAGACGACTGACACCCAGAACCTGTGATTGGGTAATCTTCATATCAAAATACTCTGACAGTGCAGAGTTTGTTTTCTTAGCTTGTGATTTTAGGGGCGTTGGCACACCAGATCGCGTTCTTCTTCACAGGGCATGCCCGGGCTGCAAGTGTCAAACACCCTAGCTTGGAAGGACTTTTGCTGGTTCGTATGGGAAACGCAAATGTTTCACTCATACGGGGCCAGATTACAGACACTTTTCACCAGTGCAAGTGCTTTATTGTACGGTATTAGCAAAGTTTGCCCTGCCAATCCGTATTAGCACTAGGATAAACGCTGTCCTGGTTAAAAAAAGGCAATGAAAGTGAATGTTTTTTGCGTGATAGCAATTTTTGCCCTAGTGCTTGTACCATGCCAAATAGCACTTGTCACTTGTCATTTTCTAATATGGAAAAAGGAAATAGATACGGATGCACACCTGTTAGTATATATAGACTTTAAGGAGATTGAGTAGAGTAGTGAGGTGCGGAGGAGAGAAACGCAACCCTGACACTAGGTTGTGATGAAGATAATACAAAGAAACAAAAAGTTCCCACAGGCTGTGGATCTCTCACGTCCCCTGCACACTCAGGTTATTGTACAAAGACAAACAATAATTAAATCCTGTTCCCATTAATTATGTCAAGGTCAATTATGTTCAATTAATCATTTAGAATGAGTTCAAGATGAAATATTAACAGATTTTAGTTCAAAGGAAGACCATCAAATTATCCTAGATAGATGTTCTTCCAATAACTATTCTGTCATGATTGTATAAAGTTTCCAACATTAAATGTTAATACACAACTTCAGTAATAAAAAATAATGTAATCAATCAAATGTTACAACAATAGAACTTCTTAAAGGATCCACAAACATCGTTACAATATTCCCTTCATACTGTTACAATGTTCTACTTATAATGATCTGTGGGTATCCAAAAGTTGTTCCAAAATAAACTCAACGTGTTTTGGAAATCAAGTTTCCTTCATCAGGAGTAGTTATATATTCATTCTAGAAAAACCAGGTTCACCAGTTCCAATATTCTGTAAATCAGTGTTAAGAACCCGTTAGATATAATACAAATGGATATGTATCCATGATTGTATCACTGCTCTCAAAATCTCACTGTAATGCATGTTTTAGAAAGGACCCTGCCTCTCATTGGTGCCCCAGCTCGAACCAGTTTAAGGATATTTGCAAGAAAATGCAGTTTTAGTGACAGCAAAAGCTGATTATCAAAGGGCAGTCACCTGAAATGTTAAAATGCATCAACATTGACTTTGGGTTGCAATCGGGTCATAGAGTATCAATAATAAGTGTATCCTGATAGGTATGCAACCTACCTCCTGGAGTGGTGTAGGTCACAGACTCAGTATTGAGAAGGGCAAATGATGCTCAAAATGGGATTGCCCTTCACGGTCAAAAGCCGTTAGTTACTGGCGTCCTAATTTAATGCAAATGCCCTGTGGAGAACATGGCAAAACCTAGCCAAGTATTGTGCACACATTTATGTAGGTAATGTATCATTAAAAGGGTAAAAAATGCCTACCTCCTCAAGGGAAGCTGATCTTCAACTGAGATGTTTATGCGGCACAGATGCTGAGATATTAATTAGTCCATGTATAAAAGCCGTATTCCACTGAAGTGAAACCAATCTGTAAAAATGATTCCCGTGCTTAGAATTCATAGCATTGCTAGGCATTGCACAAGCGAAATGTTAAGAAAAAGTAGCCAGTTCGTATTACCTTAACAGTGCACACGATGAAATTCAAATGCTGACAAGAAAATATTCCTAGCGGTTGAAGTTGCCATTCACATAATGGTCCTCCTGAGAGAGGTAAATGCGCAAAGTCACTATACGGCCAGTTACTTAAAATCGTACATGGTGTGATAACTGTAAAACAAAGGAGAGATAAGTATGGCTTACCTCTGCTTCAAGTTTCAACATTCGTAACGAAAGGGATGTTAGTGTCAGGTCAAAAGGAGGCCAACTCCGCGGATGTCCTGTCTAAAGGAAAGCATTGCGAAGAATCGTCTGAAAAGCCTTCTTAACGTTACTAAGATCAAAGAGTCTAAGAATGGTGACTACCATTTACACATACCTTAACTGTATCGTCAGCTGAATTTACTTCGGTACTGAGACGCGAACCGGGTAAGAAAAAACCACAGGCCTGAAAGACATGTTAATAGACACTATGACACGTGAGCGTGATGACGTCAGATATAAACACCCGACGTCATCGCGCATTTTGATCATTAATTGGTGGGTCCATTGTCGTTGTAGAATAAGCAAAGAGTGTGATGATGACACACAAGATGAGAGATGATGAACGTAAAGATTGTATTAAAGAGTTATTAACCAAAACAGATCACAAGCTCAAGATAATGGATTCAAATAGTGTATGCAGTAGTCTCTAGCAGTATCAGATGGGACAATTATATGATGTATCCTCTTAATAAAGTAAATATGTTTACTTAACAGATATTAAATGACTCTATCATATTGTTAAGTGGATTGTAAACCTGCATATTATGCTAAAAGAGCATAGAGCACCTTTGCTCACAGTCTGGCTAAGAAGTGTCAAGTCAATCTATCCCAACACTCTTCTATACATCAACAAACAGTTAAAAAAATTGCTTATGTGTTTATACCTTTGATATATCCAAAGCAGACTGATCATCTCATCACTTATTTTTTGTGTAATTTTTGTTTACGTTAATAATTATATCATTTAGTTTTACACTTGTGTTTCTGAATATATCATTTCTATGTATACAAATAAGAACACAAATCAGCACTGATAGAGACAGTACTAGACAAGGCACTCGACAATGGTTGGATTACAGATAAGACTAGGCGATTCCTGCATAAAGTTAACCCTATAACACCTGTATTTTATGGTCTCCCAAAGATTCATAAACAACTGTCAAAACCACCTCTCAGGCCCATTGCCGCCGGAAGAGACAGTGGGCCTCATTACGACTTCGACGGTAACCATGCCGCTCTTAGCGGCATGGTTGCCACCGAAATCAGGTCCATGTCCGGGCTCCTAGAATGGGAATTACCGGGCCATTCCGAGTTCTGAGGGCCCGGTATTTCCTCCCTCCAGGAACCCGGGCCCGGACCTTCCCCATTCCCATGTGAGCCCCCATAGGGCTCAATGGGAATCGGAGAGGGTGCAAACAACGGGCCAATTACGAGCGGCCCGTTGTTTGCTCCCTCTTCCCCTCGCGGGACCCGGTAAGGATGCCTGGTTTGACCAGGTGTTACTTACCGGGTCCCGCGAGGGGAGCTTGTAATGAGGCGGAACAGGTTTAACCGGTCCGCCTCCTTTAGCGGAGCCTGTTAACCCGTGCCGCCTCAGTCGTAATGAGGCCCAGTGTGTTCCATCCACTGCCAATTTATGTGGACAAGGTTCTGCAACCAATTGTACAAAACACCAGCACTTGTCTTCGCAATACGACCCATTTCATCAACATAATGCAGAACATCCATGATCTCCAAGATAATGACTTACTAGTCACTCTAGATGTCCAAAGCCTTTATATGTCAATCCCCCATGAGAAGGGCCTTGAAGTTTTAGAGTGGGCACTCTTACAAGAGATTCATTGCAGAGCTGACAAAACTTTCATACTGGAACTGGCTAAAATTATATTACACAATAACTACTTTAGATTTAATCACCAATTCTATCTTCAAGCATCTGGTACCTCCATAATATGCAGGTTTACAATACACTTTACAATATGATAGAGTCATTTAATATCTTTAAATTAACATCTTTAATTTATTAAGATGATACATCATATAATTGTACCATCTGATACTGCAAGAGACTACTGCATACACTATTTGAATCCATTATCTTGAGCGTGTGATTTGTTTTGGTTAATAACTCTTTAATAGAATCTTTACGTTCATCATCACTCATCTTGTGTGTCATCATCGCACTATTTTCTTATTCTACACCAACAATGACAATGGACCCACCAATTAATGAGCAAGATGCGCGATGACGTTGGATGTTTACATCTGACGTCATCACGCGTCATAGTGTCTATTAACATGTCTTTCAGGCCCGCAGTTTTTTCTTACCCGATCCGCGTCTCAATCCCGAAGTAAATTCAGCTGACGATACAGTTAAGGTATGTGTAAAAGGGAGTCACCATTCTGGGACTCTTTGATCTTAGTAACGTTAAGACAGCTTTTCAGACGATTCTTTACAATGCTTTCCTTTAGACAGGACATCTGCAGAGTTGGCCTCCTTTTGACATGACACTAACATCCCTTTTGTTACGAATGTTGAAACTTGAAGCAGAGGTAAGCCATGCTTGTCTTTCCTTTGTTTTCCAGTTATCACACCATGTACGATTTTAAGTAACCGGCCGTATAGTGACTTTGCGCATTTACCTCTCCCACGAGGACCATTATGTGAATGGCAACTTCAACCGCTGGGAATATTTTCTTATCAGCATTTGAATTTCATCGTGTGCACTGTTAAGGTAATACGAACTGGCTACTTTTTCTTAACATTTTGCTTGTGCAATGCCTAGCAATGCTATGAATTCTAAGCACGGGAATCATTTTTACAGATTGGTTTCACTTCAGTGGAATAGGGCTTTTATACATGGACTAATTAATATCTCAGCATCTGTGCCGCATAAACATCTCAGTTGAAGATCAGCTTCCCTTGAGGAGGTAGGCATTTTTTACCCTTTTAATGATACATTACCTACATAAATGTGTGCACAATACTTGGCTAGGTTTTGCCATGTTCTCCACAGGGCATTTGCATTAAATTAGGACGCCAGTAACTAACGGCTTTTGACCGTGAAGGGCAATCCCATTTTGAGCATCATTTGCCCTTCTCAATACTGAGTCTGTGACCTACAACACTCCAGGAGGTAGGTTGCATACCTATCAGGATACACTTATTATTGATACTCTATGACCCGATTGCAACCCAAAGTCAATATTGATGCATTTTAACATTTCAGGTGACCGCCCTTTGATAATCAGCTTTTGCTGTCACTAAAACTGCATTTTCTTGGAAATATCCTTAAACTGGTTCGAGCTGGGGCACCAATGAGAGGCAGGTCCTTTCTAAAACATGCATTACAGTGAGATTTTGAGAGCAGTGATACAATCATGGATACATATCCATTTGTATTATATCTAACGGGTTCTTAACACTGATTTACAGAATATTGGAACTGGTGAACTTGGTTTTTCTAGAATGAATATATAACTACTCCTGATGAATGAAACTTGATTTCCGAAACACATTGAGTTTACTTTGGAACAACTTTTGGATACCCACAGATCATTATAAGTAGAACATTGTAAAAGTATGAAGGGAATATTGTAACTATGTTTGTGGATCCTTTAAGAAGTTCTATTGTTGTAACATTTGATTGATTACATTATTTTTTATTACTGAAGTTGTGTATTAACATTTAATGTTGGAAACTTTATACAATCATGACAGAATAGTTATTGGAAGAACAACTATCTAGGATAATTTGATGGTCTTCCTTTGAACTAAAATCTGTTAATATTTCATCTTGAACTCATTCTAAATGATTAATTTAACATGAATGACCTTGACATAATTCTTGGGAACAGGATTTAATTATTGTTTGTCTTTGTACAATAACCCGAGTGTGCAGGGGACGTGAGAGATCCACAGCCTGTGGGAACTTTTTGTTTCTTTGTATTTTCTAATATGGCCCCAAAGTTTTTTGTACTAGGACAAACTTTGCCCTAGTATTAGTACCGTGCAACATTGCAGTTGTACCAGTGAAACGTTTCTGTTATCTGACCAATGGTGGGAATGGATAGCCATTCAGCACTCCCACTCAGGACTTTAGTTTCCTGTGCCATGTGTGATAACAGTTATTCACTCCCATTTCTTTGGAGTTCTGGGACTTTTACTCTTACATTTAAAATGGGATACACAAAACTACAAATCCCAGACTTCAAAGGAAAACACAGGACTGGGTGGCCTCGGGCATGGCAGGGGGGACTTGAGATCCACGTTTGTAACTCTGGTGTAATGTACACACTTACACATGTAAATCATTACTTTTTCTGGAGTGACAATCCTGATAAAAACGATGTCAATTGCCCCCCATTGAGTTTTCGGACTCCAATAGATGGCTTAGGATTCCTGTGTTTAAGGAGCACTGTGTCTTTCCACATCCCACGTTACAAGGAGAAGCCAAAAAGTGTTCTGATGGTACTAAAACCTAGAAGGCCTAAACGACAAGACACAGAACATTCTTGCACATATTATCTTCCTTTGGCAAAAAGTCTGGAAATGATTTGTCACAAACAACTGCAATCGCAGATCGCTCAAGCTTCCCCTGACCATGCATGAGAAAGACATCCATTCCTGATTTTGCTTAGAGTTCTGGGACTTGCAGTTTTCCTAAATTAGAAATGAGAAAGAAAAAAACGACTACTGCCAGAATTCAAGGGGAAAAACAGGACCGGTGGGCCTTCTCACACATGGCCAATGGCAGCTAACAAGCTCTGCTTTTAGCGTTGGTTGTCGGATATCCATTTGAAAAGCACATTTATATTGTGCGGGGTAACTTTGCATCCACTGTGGAACACTCTTCAGATCTGTAGAACTAAGGTTACCTGGTGACTTTCTCTTTGAGTTACACAACGAAGCAGTCTGGGCTTTTCTTTCCACAACATGTGTATTCTGGGAAATGAATCCTGGGTCACGTTAATAAGATACAAATTACTAATGTAGAACTAAGGTAAAAGCAATAAGCCCAGGACTGGAGCATGGTTTCATGACCACTCCTTGGCATGGGGGTTTCTACAAACCATTGGCATGACGACGAGCACTGCCTGCTTGTTAGGGAGAATTCTTAAGAATGTGCTAATTTCCATTACCTTTTGAGACCCCCAGCAACTTTGCTGCATTTCTAGGATTTGATTTTTTACCTGAGGAGAGTGTGAGCCTTTTTTCCCACTCTTCCATGTATTTTGATGTGTGCTTTACTTTTGTGTTCTTTGGTTATGGAGTTTTAAAATAACTCCATAGGCATCATCTTTTTATGTGTGTCACACAGCACCTTCAGTGCAGTGACACAGGGATGTCTTTCAGACTTCCCAAGGTTTAAATACCTTCTCTGGGACTGACTACTGTCTCCCAGAGCATGTAAAGTTAGATTGACTTTACAAGTCTCTTTAAGTTTACAGACCCAGCACACACTATCTTCCAATAGCGTGCTGGGGGACTTGCCTAGCTTCCCCTGAGTCAAAACACTCACGCAACAGTCAAATGCTACCCTTTCCTACTTTAAATGGCTGGTGGCAGTGGTTTAGATCAAACTACCATGATTTTTCCCGACCGCGAAAAACCGTAGTGAAAAATCGGGTCAGCCATGTTTTTCAATATGGCGCCCAGGACCTATCTGTAAAAACAGGCTCTGGTGAAATTTTTTCGCCATTTCTTTTAGGAAAGGTCCTTCTTGTGTTTGTCTCTGCGTGCCAAACCAGGTTTGGTCCCTTTGTTCGTTGGCCATTAGTGGGCTTCAGTGCTGAAGCCCTCCTCTGGCGCCAGGGTGTCTGGGGTAGACAAGATGTGAGGGAGGTGCCCGGAACACCCTGTGCTCAGTCTGCTAGGAGACCTGAATGAACTCTGGCGTGATTGGCCGGCTGGCTGTCCAGCAAGGACAGCCACCCTGCTGTGTGAGTGACAGCCAGGCTGGAATGAATGGGGGAAAACTGTTTAAAAGCAGGTCTCTGGGACTTGGAAAGCAGAGTCGACCACTGGAACGAAATAACCAAAGACGAGCTGAAGGAAGAGTACTGCTGCAACTTCTGGGCTACCGGTGAAGCCCTGCTGCAGGTCTGAATTGCCTGAAACTCCATCGACAGAGAAGCCCTTCAAGGTTAACTTCTTCCCTTGAGTTTGGTGGGAACAACCAACTCGTAAGCCGCCTGGACACCCTCCCCTCCTGGTTGAAATTTCTGCAGAGTGCTGTGGAAAACCAGATAGCCAGTGGGAAGGATACCAGTTGGTGGCCTTTAAGGCACTCACACCTTAAACCAACATGTTGCCAAGCTTGTGGCCTCTTCCCTGGGCAGTGCAGGAACCTCCCAACGTCCTCCTTCTTGTCCCCATGACTGAAGCTCAAGAACAGCGAGATCTGCTCGAACTGCCAGGAACAACTGCCTCAGCTACAGCTCTTTTTCACTTTAAACGTACTGTGCAAAAGCAGTCCGGAAATCTTTTCGGCAACTGAGAAAGTTTGTGAAACTTTCCCGACTTCAAAGGCTTATCCTTCCCTAAACCTTCGTCTAAGTTTTCGCCTAGCCAAATTCTTCTAAAATCTGTGGCAAAGACTTAACTGTTTACTACCAGAACTGTGCTATCCTATACAAAGACTCTGAACCATTGACTTTGGCCCAGGCCTATGAACTGAATTGCTGGTTGTAGTTCACTGAAACCCTTTGTCCTGCCTATGCAAGTATTTGTGCTATTGAGTCTTATAACCTTGTCTTTTTACCCATTTGTAAAGTATCTGAAGTGCTATTTTGCTCCCACTTCAGGGGAGCTGAACTTGCTCAGTAACTTATTGGTTGTGTATTTATAGGGCCTCATTACACGGAAGGCGGTAATGGTTAACGGCCACCGTTAATGGTAACGGTGACCGTTAACCATTACCGCCTTACTACGAGGTCCCTTAGCGGGTTGGTGCTTTAACGCCTGCTTTTTGCAGGCGTTAAAAACCACCCCGCTAAGGGACCTCGGAGCTAATTACGGCACCGCAAAATTGCGGTGCCGTAATTAGCGCCTTCCCCATTCCCATAGAGCCCTATGGGGCAGAAATGGGAATGGGGAAGGGCAATGGCGGAAGGGGGATTTACCGCCCCTCCAACCTTGGAATGGGGCGGTAAATCCCCTTTCCGCCAAGGCGGTGCCGGTATTTTACCGGCATGAGCCATGGCGCTGATAGCGCCATGGCTCACCGCCTTCCGTGTAATGAGGCCCATAGTGTATTAGTATGTGACATTGAGCTGTTCTTTCTAGTGTAATGTTTTCAAACTGACTGTAAATAAATGTATATTCTTTTACCAAGAAACCTTGAGTAAGTGTTTGTTTGAATCACTGTATTGGTTGGTCCTTTGTGTAACTTGTTCTACTGCTCACTCAACTCTTGAGATAAGTCTGGCTGCTCAGTGAATGTTATGTGTTTATTGTTTTAGACTTGCCCTGATGAAGGAATTTGTTATATTCCGAAATGCATTGGCAAAAAAATAAGTCTTCAGATAGAGTGATTTATGGCAATCTCTTCCTCACGAAGAACAATTTTGGTGGCTACTAGTCACTTCTTTCTATAAAATAATTTTCAACATTGAAAAATCACTATATATTTGACTTTTGTATTTTTTCAAGAATTGGATCGAATGAACTATACATAGTGAAATTACAACTGATATAAAACCCAGTATGGGATTCCAGAGAGCGGCTGTATGATTGGGTTTTCACCTAATCTTTGTTTCTTGCTGTATTTTTTGGGTTTGGGTGTCTCCAGGCCTTTTTCAGCCAGCTCCTGCATAGAGGATCTAACTTCCTAACAAAGACTTATCACACTAGAAACTTTTGATAACGCCAGAAGGATTCGATACTCCTGTGGTGCCCACTCAAATTTGCTTCCTGCTCAGCCACTGCTACCAAATAACTGTGTAATATAGGCTTGTACCAAAGGTGAAATTGTACTGACACTTGTAGTCTTAATTGCATGTAGTGTTCCCAAAGGGTACTGCATGTGATTCTGCCTTACACTGCTGGCCTCTCACCCACCACCGGCTGTGCACGCCGGGTCACCAAGCGGTTCATAACCTGCCATGCAGCAAGGGTGAGCTGTGTATTCCCATGCATGGCACACACTGAGCACTCGCTCTGAGCAGACTCCAGGGTCGGATTATGGAGTGACCTTTGTGAAGCTCTGGGAGGGGAAGGCAGATGGGCTGTGAAAGAATGTGCTGCTGGGCTAGGGCTCACAATCTCATACCCATAGCAGGATCGGCAGCTGCATCCTGCTGAAAGCGACGAAATTGCGGCCCGAGCAAGGAAAGAAAAAGAAGGGTTCTGCAAATTACCAACATGCGCAGCAAACTCATCAACATACTGTGTGCGGGAGGGGCGTGGCCAGCAGCCGAGCTATGACGACGTGAGCCTCTGTAGCTCCTGCGGCCGCGGCAGATATCCTGTAGAAACAGCCTGCTACGAACAAAACTATACATTTTCCAGAAGACAAACACACCGGGCACAACCAGGCGAAATCCCGGCCAAAATCGCATACTCCTGGGTGAGTTCGGAGCCGAGGAAAACAAGCCGTGCGGCAGCGGGAAAACGCAGACAAAATGGCCGCACCCGTCAGATCGTAGCCGAATGAAGGATCGTCACTCCGACGCAGATCTGCGATCAGTGACCTGTGGCTGGGAACGAAGGCATGCAGGAATAACATCCGCGCATGATGAAGTGGAATCTCCACCAGAACAGCAGCACTCACTTCATCCGTGGAACACCCCCGGCCAGCAAACCAAACCAGGCGGGAACCTGTCGAACAATACGGAGAGCGGGCCCACTGTCTCCCGAAAACGGCGGATCTATGCTGTGCCCGTGTGAGTGGTGAGACAAACCCCCACTGCACCGTCGGGCTGCCAGAGTGACCCGAGAGGGAGACGGCAACCTAAGGCGACATCCAGACATTCGCCCTACCCTGGCCCTTGCGCTCGTACAGAGCCTGCAAGAGAAGGAGCCCAGACGGCATGTAGAACCAAGCGGCCCGGTAGGAGCACAGCCCATGACCCGCTGGCTTCATAACCCGTTTCGAGTAACGCCATAGACCCCCCAGAGACTCCGACCTGTGGGTGCGCGTGGCAAAGACCCGTGCCTACGTGGGCCCTTAGTGCAATCAGTGAAATTACATGGCAGGTGGAAAACACGGACAAAATGGCCGCACCCGTCAGTACGTAGCAGGGTGAAGGAGTACCATACTGTGATAGACCTGCGACCAGCGACCCATGCCTAGGAGCGACTGCCCACTGGCCTAACCCGCATCTCCACGGACTAGCAGTCACCCCCGGCCCAGGAGGGTGCAGAAGGAATATTACGCAAGCCGGCCTGAACCCCAAAACTGTGCGCCTGTTCAGTCGGAGGCACCTCACCATCAGCGTACGACATGGGCAAGGATAAACCCAGAAAACTAATCTCCCAGAGCAGGATAGATCAATTCACGATGCCGACAGCAACCACCCAGTCGGAACAAGACCTACCAGACACTATAGCGCAAGCAGAAGGCACAATATCGTTAAAATACATCATGGCTGCCATAGCAGACTCATGGGCCTTGATGGAGCAAAAAATAGACGGCATCAGCATGGACGTCTCCCTCCTCCGGCATGACCTCCAGAAACTGACGTCCCGTACCGGAGAAGCAGAGCAACGCATATCTGGGACGGAGGACGGCCTACGGTAAGTAGAACAACAGCTAGCTAGAGTTACGACCCGCCTAAAAACCATGGAGGAGAGGGTCGATGAGAGCGAGGGAAGATCCAGGCGTAATAATGTTAAAATCCTCGGATTGCCGGAGAAAGCTGAAGGCCCGCACATGGAATTCTTTCTGGAGCAGTTACAGACATGTTCGAAACAGATACATTTTCCAACTTCTTTTCAATTGAACGGGCCCACCGCGTGCCGACGGGCCGCCAGTACCAGGTGCCCCCCCCACGCACAGTGATAGCAAAGCTATTGATCTATCGAGATTGTGACGCATTGCTCCAGACGGGATGGGCAAAAGGCACCTTTACATACAATGGATAGAAGATAGCATTTTTCTCAGATTACTCCAGAGACGTGCAAAAAGCCAGACAATCGTTTGACCAACTCAAAAAACTGTTGGAAACCTTGAATGTGAAATACGGCCTCCTATTTCCCGCCAAACTTAAAATATACTATAAAGGCACGACGGTCCACTTCACTGACCCCAAAGATGCGTGGAAGTGGGCAGAGCAACACATTGAAGGTGATTGGACCAAGGCAAGAGGCAACGGAAACAGAGCCCCCCCCGAGCCCGGCCAAGACATGAACCGTCGGACCGACAACCGCCAGGCAACGTTCCGCAACCGCAAGAAAGGGAAGACTGTCACCCGAGACATGAACGATCAGAAACCCTGAAGGCCCCAATGAGCAAGGTGTAAGGTACTGTAAATTATTGACATTCTGCTTAAACGATTGTATCAGCCATGAAGAGACTCATAGAAAAGCGTCCAGAACAGGTGGAAGCCCCACCTCCCCCCTGGAAATTTCCGCCCCCCTGCTTCTCTGCGTTGGAGCATAGTGGGAACTTACGAACAACGAGCTGCGAGTCTACAGTTTTTGTTTAATTTCTACGAGTTGCAATGGGGCGACAGATGCTTCAGTTGGGTGTAAGTATAGGGAGTGGGGAGTTGTATATGTTTTTATGTTTAAAGGATGGACAAACTCCATGGAACATTGATGTTCTCGCGACACAGGTTTTGGTGCGACCTAGACCTTTGTTCCCTGCCGTGGTACGCATGAACACAATGGCCAGACCCCAAAGAAAGTTACTGTCATTTACACCCACAAACGCCTAAATGACTCTGCAAGACACTAAGACCCGAACCTTAAAGCTCCTCACATGGAACGTAAATGGTCTAGGAAGCAGTCTGAAGAGACGATTAGTGCGGCATTTCCTGAATAGACATAGCCCAGATATTGCTTTCCTAACTGAAACCCACCTAGCGGGAACAACCAATGCACTGTTCAAGCGGTCCAACTACCGCACAGCAATACAAGCAGGATTCACGATGGGAGCCAGAGGAGTAATAATACTGATACATAAAAGACTTTCTTTTACCCTTACGGACACAACACAGGACACTGGAGGCAGGTACACGCATGTCACAGGCACACTCTGGAACAAAACGATCTCCCTACTGGTGATCTATGCCCCACCCACACTGCAAGCCACGCTGATAGAAGACATCACGCCACTGATCACTGTGGGCACCTGAGACATCCTAATCCTGGGGGGAGATTTCAACAATGTAATGGACAATATCCGAGAGCGCACACACCTGCACAGTAGAGACCCCAATCATTGTACTAATCTAGCCACCTTTGTCGAAGCGTTTAGAATTAGAGATGTGTGGCGGGACCTTCACCCGGAAGGCAAAGAATACTCCTATCACTCTGGGGTACACGCATCATTGTCGCGCCTAGACTATTTCTTTATACCAGCATCAATATTAAACACGGCGACACAAGCAGAGTACCTCACAAGAGGCATCTCGGATCACTCAATTACGACATATAAACCAATCCCGCCACCGGTATGGAGGCTGAATAATTACCATCTAGGGTCCCCAGAATTGTTAGAACGTCTACAAAACGCTAGCACAACATACTTCGAGTTAAATGAAGGAACGGTAGACTCCCCTATTACTCTGTGGGAAGCCTACAAACCTGTGATTCATGGAGAGATCATCTCCTGGACCGCGGCACAAAGTAAAGCACACCTGGAATCAATAAGAGAAGCAGAGGCAAATGTCAAACTAGCGAAGGAAACACACCTAATCCAGGATACTCCTGACACGAACAGAGCTCTGATCCTAGCTCAAAAAAAGTTACAAAATATTGCATTGGCAAATGCTAAACAGGCACATGGGGCGATGAGAGCCAGAGTCTATGAAACAGGCGACAAAGCTGGAAAGATGCCAGCATGGCTTGAGTGGAGAGACGAGGGACACAACCAAGTGAGAGCGATCACAACACAAAACGCCGAAACGAGATCAACAGATGCAGATATTGCAGAGGAATTTTCAAAATATTATGAAAGACTATACAGAGCACCTGAAACTCCCCCTGAAACCTCTGTGTTAGAAAAGATCGCCCTTCCCACTCTTAACGCTGAACAAGCGGCTGGGCTAGATATGGAAATCACAGAAGATGAGATAGTGGCAGCTATGATGCAACTCTAGTCCGGAAAGACACCTGGTCCGAATGGTTTCCCCATTGAAACCTGGAAGAAGATAGGCGGAACTGAACTGGCCCCACACTTACTCAAATTGTATCAGCAGGCCCGAGACAAGGGCAGTCTACCACCGGATTTAAGGAAGGCGACAATAGTTGTGATACCCAAAGCAGACAAACCCCCGGACGACTGTGGCTCTTATCGACCAATATCTCTAATTAACAGCGAGACGAAGATACTGGTGAAACTGTTGGCGACGCTCCTACAACAGGTCATAACATCCCTAATACACCCAGATCAATGTGGTTTTATGCCTGGTAGATCTACGAGAATGAACATACGCAGACTACACCTGGCCATTGAGCGCGCCCAGACCCTGGACGCCCCCATGGCCGTACTCGTGGTGGACTTTGAGAAGGCCTTTGACTCGGTCCACTGGGAGGCACTCTGGGCGATTATGCGTAAAATGGGGATCGGCGAGCGATTCCTAACCTGGATCCAACTGCTGTACGAGGCGCCGACGGCCGAAGTGAGGGTGAACGGCTGGACGTCATAATCCTTTGCCCTGGGGAAGGGCACACAACAAGGCTGTCCACTATCAGCCCTCCTTTTCGCACTGGCCATGGAACCACTGGCCCAATGGCTGAGAGACACGCGCTCATTGAAAGGCATCCCCGGAGGACCAGAGTGGGAAGACAGAGTCTCACTATACGCGGACGACCTACTGATATACCTTCAAGAACCTAAAACAACATGTCCAGTGGTAACACAGCTACTGCAAGAATATGGTACTTTTAGTGGTCTGAATGTGCACCGGTCCAAAACCACACTATTTGCACTGAACCAACTGGGAAACGAGACCCCTGAGTCTTGCCCATATAAAGTCGCGCATGAACAGTTTCGATACCTGGGCGTCCAGATTACAAGAAATATCAACGACTATACATTCGATAACCTGCAACCTATTATGGAAAGATTTACAAGAGATGTGCAACATTGGAAGTCTCTACCCCTGACCCTCTTGGGGCGAGCTGCACTGTTCAAAATGTTAACACTTCCCTGATACTTGTACGTGCTACAGAATGCTCCACTGCACATACAAACCAAGACGTTCCAGGAGATAGATTGTGTACTTAGGCAACTCCTGTGGGGTGGCGGACACCCAAGAATGGCGCTTCGAACTCTACAAAGGTCAATATGGGAAGGAGGTATCGGTCTACCGAGGCTACAGACATACTACTGGGCCAGTCAGATGGCGGTGATAAATGACGCTCTACACGCCGATTCAACACTACCACATGTGAGAACGTCATCCCCCATGGAATTTTATGCTGCAACACCTAGAGCATTTCCTCGTGACATGACCGTGCACACGCCACGTATCTGGGCAGAGTCACACACCTTTATAGGCTGGGGAGACAAAATCACTCCACTACAACCGCTGTGGAACAACAGGAACCTCCCCGAGGTGATCAAACTGCCAAAATGGCCGGTGTGGATGAGACACGGTATAGAAAAAGTGAAGGACATTATAGCAGATGGATCCATTAGACCTTTTGATGAACTAATTTCGACCTTTGACCTCCCGGAGGCAGAAAGATATCACTATATACAGCTCCGACACGCTCTGCAACAGCACCTCCCTGCTCTCTCTGACATGGCAGACTCTACTCCACTGGAACGGAACATAGTGGTGGACCAGGTTGCAGCTAAAGTCACCACTGTCATGTACAGTGTTATCACCTCCTTTGCCACACCGGAACTGGAACGATTGAAATCAAAATGGGAAGCTGAAGTGGGAGAAATTATGTTGGAAGACTGGGTCCAAATCCTGATGTACCCCCGTGAAGTCACCATATCAGCCAGACTACGCCTAGTACAACTGAAGATATGGGCGAAATAGCTGAACCCAACTGTCTGCGCTGCCGGGAGGAGGAAGGAACCTTCTTTCATATACACTGGGAATGCCCAGTAATCAGTCATTACTGGCAGAAATGCTGCGATGTGTTATCAAGAGTCCTGAACCAGACGATCCCCAGAGATAGATCTGTCAAAATACGAAAAGCTCTGCCTCATCACCACAACAGCGATAACCAAAAGAAACATAGCACGTCTATGGGGGGCAGCGGAACCGCTGCAGGTGAATCAGTGGATTACGGATGTAGAAATCTGCATCGCAATAGAAAGGAGGGTTTACAGAGCCAGAGGTTGCCCTGAAAAAGCAGATAGGGTATGGCAACGCTGGGAAGACACGATGTGAACTACTGAACTTCTAATATCATAACATCATAGACTAAGAGTTGTGGACAATGCTGCGGAAAACCTACTATTGTACCAAACACTATTACGCTATGCATTGAATGTTACATAAAAGCATATAGTATGTGTTCCATATGAGTGCTTTTCCCATCCAACGTTCTTTTTATTTCTATTATTATTATTGTTGTTGTTTAAATGCTGGCCCCGGAAGGCCCAGTGGTTGTATGTTATAAATCCAATAAAATGTGTTATTAAAAAAAAAACATACTGTGGGCCACACCTCCTTACCTGATTCTGGCGTTGGTTTTTCGATCCGGGCCTTGCCTTGATTCTTGATCGCCATTGTTGCTAGTTGTGCCCAGTGTTGCAGATTGGAAGGAAAAAAACAAAAGACTCATGTCCTTCCGAAAAAAGTCCAAAACAAGCTACCTCCCATCCAAATAAGCTGAAAAAAGAAAGCGTACACTGTGAACGCTGTGGATAGGTCTCAAAAGTAAGAACAGAGTACAATAGCATCAACATAGAGAAACCACATACATAAGTTACAATAAAAAATATTTATTTAAAATGCATTTTATTTTTCTGACAATTAGAGTTTTCACATCATTGGCTTTTGGCCCTTCACTTATGTTCCTAGAAATATATTCCTTTCTGTATTACTTTCATTCTGGGGCTTTAAATGTATGCTTCTCAGCGCTTGCCTTACAAGCTGCGTTTTCTGGAACCCCTCTGTCCGTCACTTCCCTTGGGGTATACATAAGTGTTATTCTTAGCTTGTTGCCCTTTAACACAGGTGTACCCACATCAGCCACTTGCTAACAAAGTAGGATTTTTAACTTTTCAGTGCAGATTTAGTGTTTGAGCTCCCTCTGGCTGTCCATCTGGTGAAAATCAGTGGCTATTAACCCCTGGCTGTATTTCTTTCCCTCCATTATAATGTATGTACCCCGCAGATGCCTCAGACTGTTTTCCACTTTAAGCAAGTGGTCCCCCAATAATAACGTTGAAATAGTCCCCCCTACCTCTTCAGTTACGCCTGATGATAAGTGTTATCACATGTCTAGACTGGCCTACATTGCGCATCCAGTTTGGACATTTTTCTCAATGTGACATGGCATTTTTAAAGCAAAAGCCAAAAGGAGTGGTTTATTAGGTGGGGATACTAGAGCTAGGCGATCCCGGCGGAGCAAGCCTATTCAGGCAAGATATTCTTACAAATCAAGCCCACGCAGTGGTGCCACAACATTGTGTTGACCGGGCTTCAGCCCCCACACCGCTCCCGCAACATTTTGGGCTATGTTGGCAAGACATTGCTGACCTACACAGACGTTGCTGGACAGAACAGGATACAGACGTTAAACAATGCCATCCAGTTCCCCTTCATTTCCTCCATTCAAACCAGTGACCCCTTTTGATCATTTGTCAGGGGTGGTTGCTTTATGTAGGGTACGATTAAATCCCATCTGCATGTGCCTGGCTCCGAAACCTGACAATCCCCCCAAAGCCTCACCACCAACCTCCCCAAGAACCTCACTCCAGTGCTACATCACACACACTCCTCAGCACCTAACCCCAGAACCCCAACAACCAATACCACCCCAGCATAGATAGGATTGTGAATGTCAGCATGTGCCACACTTAGATGGGATTGTGAAAATTAGCCTGCGTCGTATCTAGATCGGACTGCAAATGTTAACATGTGCCGCACTTAGATGCAATTTGAATGTTAGCATGTCCCACACTTAGATGAAATTGTGAATATTAGCCTGCGTCACATCTAGATAGGATTGTGAATGAATGTTACCGTGTGCCACACATAGATGGAATTATGAAGGCTAGCAAGTGCCACACTTACATAGAACTGTGAACTTCAGGCTGCGTCACATCTAGACAGGATCGTGAATGTTAGCACATGCCACACATAGATAGTATTGTGAATTTCAGCATGTGCCACACTTAGATAGGATTGTGAACATTAGCCTAAGTTGCAGATAGATAAGATTGTGAATGTCAGCATGTCCCAAACATAGATGGAATTGTGAACACTGGCCTGCGCCGCATCTAGACAGGTTTGTGAATATTAGCATGTGCCACACATAGATGGAATTATGAAGGCTAGCAAGTGCCACACTTAGAATTGTGAACATTAGCTTGCATCGCAATTAGATAGGATTATGAAGGCAAGCAAATGCCACACTTAGATGTAATTGTGAATGTTAGCATGTTGCCACACTTATATGGAATTATGAAGATTACCAAGCGCAACACTTAAATGGAATTGGAATGTTAGCATGTTCCACACTTGGATAGAATTGTGAACATTAGCCTGAGTCGCTTCTTGATGGGATTGTGAAGGTTAGCAAGTGCCACACTGAAATGGAAGTGTGAATGTTGGCCTGCGCCACACCTGGATGGTATTGTGAAGGTCAGCAAGTGCCACACTTAGACAGAATTGTGAATGTTAGCATGTTAAATGTCATATAACCCACTAACCAAAAAAAGCTCCACATTTCTGCATACTTACCTCACTCAAAAAACTCACACAACCATCTCTCGCACAACAACCCACACGCACTTCACAACACCGCAACAACACATAAGATGCACCAACAGCACACAAGGTCTGACATCGATCCAATACTCGCACCAAAGCTCAGCACCCGGTGTAGACTGAGTTGAAGCTGCCGACAGAACACCACTCCTCTCACTATCCTACTCCCTCTTCACCTTACTAACCCGTCCCACCTTCTCGTTTGCAGATCCGCCAGAGCGCCTGGGGACCAACTCCATTGGTGATGGTGCGCAGTACAAATACCTTTAACATTTAACTTTCACCAAAATAGCTGGTGCTTTTGCGGCCCGTTGGCATCTTGCTTTGTGTTGTGCCATATTGCCTAACAACGTGCAAATGTTTCATCCAAGCTGGCCTCGCTCATAAGGCCCCCTGTCTGCTCCCTGTCTTCTATTTGAACAGAATGCAGTTTGACTACATCCTATTTGATTATTATTGAATTTATTAAGCGCTGACCAAGCTTCGAGAAACAGCAGAGCGCTTTACAGAGGTACACAACAATACAGATGCATAACGGAGCACTTTTCCGAGGTAACAACAGAACAGATACACAGCCGGGGGTGGTTTACAGAGGGGCACAGAGGAGGGGTACAGCTGTACCGGGTGGTAGGCAGGTGACAGCCGGCCACCGTCCAGCGAGTCAGGTGGCGCGATGGGATGGCCAAGATGTTAGCAATTTCTTCGACCATTGCTGCAAATTGGTATATCCTGAATGTTAGCGACTAGGCATAATTTAGAAATTAGTTAAGTGCAGTTGGACTTAATTTGCACCAATAAAATGCAAAATAAATAAAACCTAAACTGTGTGAAATGTTTAACCAGATTAAAATGCTAATAACTGCAACCAACATTGAAACTAGTTTGACATTATTTTTCCAACATTTAAGTGCAGTAAAAAGGTATGCCTATGTTGCTGGATTGTTTTTAAAGAGATACAAGTTGGAAAAAATCCAAAATAAATCTTCTAATGTATCCTTGGTTGTAAAAGAATCCAAAATAAATGCAGTAAATGTGTAGTGTTGCTGGATTGGTTTTATTGAGAAACAAGTCAGAAAAAATCCAAAATAAATCCTCCAACCCAAGACAAATAACTCATCGGCCAAAAATTCAAAATAAATGCAAAATAAATCTGCAGCTTGAAAACAAGCCAGAAGCAATCCCAAAACAATCCAAAAAGTGGATTTCTTTTTAACTAGGGTCAACTCACCCGCTTTTGGCATAGCTCTCAACCATTTTTCTTGCAAAGGCGGGTGAAATCACCCGATTTTGTTTCTGGCGGGTGAGACGCCCATTGGAATGAATGGGCGTGCAGGAGGCCTGGCGGGTGAGTCAGCCCTTTGCAAGGCGGGTGACACCCGCCAAAAGCGGGTGAGTTGAGAGCTATGCTTTTGGTGGGTGACTTCTGCTATACTGTCTGTTCCCTCCAATCCCATTGCCAGCCCACAGCTGTCAATTGAGAGTTTGCCCCAAAAAGTAAAGGCTTTTTACACCAGCCTTTTAATTGGAAAGGTTGACATGTTTGATAACCAGTCTGCCGTTGGTGGCCTTTAATTGATCTCCCACTGATGAGATTACGCCATTTTACCACTGCTGGGAGCATTCGCCCCCAACCAAAATAAGTGGGAGGAGCATTTCATGTCACACATGACACAGCATGCCGGATTCTGTAGCACAGCAGATCTTACATGTAACATTTTATACCTTCAAGCACATTAGAAAGAGAAATAACCGTTGCTGAAGCATTGTGGGATATTGTAAATTATATTATTAAGAACATTTAAAAACATTTCAAAGACTAGTTTTTTTTTTGTTCTGGGCTGGAACCATCTCTGCGCATGCTCTGATGACCCATGTTTCTTTCTCTGCGCATGCTCCGATAACCCGTGTTTCTTTCTCTGCGCATGCTCAGACTAATTCTTTCTGTGCGCATGCTCAGATGACCAAGGACGTTTTCCCTCTGCGCATGCGCTGACGTCCATTCTCCTCTCTTCTGCGCAGCCTCGGTGCAGCGAAAGCACCCGCAGATCACTCACCTGGGAGGGGTTTCCTGTCCCCGGATTCATCCGCATTCCCCCATTGCTCTGAAACGTCACTAGAGAGCTGCACCCCCGAACCCCCAGATCACTGTGGAGAGGTCGACACCATCAAAGGACGCAGGGGGAAACCCTTCAAAGATTTCTTCCAGGCACTCATTACTAATAAATCCGCCCAAGATCACTGAGAAAGAAGTGCTTAAAGATCCCTCGGGCATAAACCCCATTATTATCACTGGAGTGAAATCCACCCGAGAGCCCTGGGGGGAAATGCCTGGACAGGCGCCAGATGAGGTGAGCTGCCTCTGGTGAGGTTTTCTGGGGGTCAGGGGTCATTGCTGGCAACTGCACCCATGGCATGGTGCTCCCCTTCAGTGATGTCTGGCCTTTTAGCCCACAACACATTGGATTCTGGGAATTTTATGTTTGCGTGTCCCATGAAATATGGGTCTATAAGGGCCAAACAACCCAGCACTGCACTGTTGGCTAAATAAACAATGCTGGATGGGATCGTTGTGCCAGTGTGCCAGTTGGCAGCAATGCAGTGCTTTTTTTGTTGTTGTTGCATTTTGCATTTATTAAAGCGAAAGGTGAACCCTTCTATCAGAAATATTATAAATGAGAAAGCCTAGAGCAGAGCAATACCTTAACAAGGCACTTTTCAGTGGTATATAATGAATAGTGACTCAGAAATGGATCCCACTCACATCTCCAGATCCTCAAAACTACTTCTCTCCACTGCAGACTCAAACACCTCTACTCTACCCCTTCCCATGCTGTCAATCAACCCTTGCACCACCCTCTTCGGGCACGACGTTGCATATGCTGAGCAATCTGTACTATTCAATCATCTAAAATTCGGCCACAGCCAGTGTTAGGGAAGATTTCTCTTTACAGCACCTTTCCCTCCATTTGTATGCCACCCCCCACATTTTATTTTTAATCTGACCTGCTGCTTTTGCAGTTTAGCCTTCAGCTTCACTATGCTGGCTTTTGCTCATTTGTAATGGGGAAACTGACTTGTCCTTCGGGCAGTCAATACTGTGAAACATTATTTCCCTTAGTCATGTTACTTTGTTGCCACTTTTGGTAACTTTTTATCATTTTCCAATGTGCTAAAGGGACAAGCTGGTGGCAGCAGTGTCCTTTTGCTATTTCTTGGTGTATTTTATGTTCGCCCTACCACGTTTACTGTGTTTAGCTATTAACTGTGGCTAATGTTCTAACATGGCCCTGCCACAAGGTTTGTCATTTGGTCCTGATATTGACTTCCAGTGCCCGGGAAAGCAGAGGCTTTTTGCGGGCTATTGCAGGGGCATGTGTGTTTGCTGCCGGAAAGTGGGCTGGGACTGTCTGGTCCCAATCCACAAACTGGTTTCTGTGTGTCGGAGTGGTATGCATGAGTTGTGCCATCAGTGGTCCTGATTGGACCATTGCCTTGGTGTGTGTGAGCCAGATCTTGGATTTGCTAGCGGGAGTTTTGAGCTCTTACCTTGCTTCTTGTATAAGAAGAGGACCCCTGCATCCATTCCAGAGAGATCCTGGAAGAAAACGAAGGAGTTGAATATCCAGTCCAGCTGCAAGACGTGTGAGGAGACCAGGGGTCCTTTGAAAGAAGGCCTGGCTACCAACTTCTGCTGCTGTCCTGGAAGAGCCCTGTCTTGTTGAAGATCTCTAGCAGTCTTGCGAAGGAGCTGCAACGGTTGGGGTGGAGGGAACATCCATTCTCAATGTCAGCTTGGAGTCCTGCAAAGAAGAGCCTTCGGAAGTGCCCCTGGACCACCCAGTGGCTGACCAGCTTCGAGTTTCGGCTACCATGCTGCAGACATTGCTTTTCCGAGTTGAGACCTGTGAACTTGGGGGATCGCCAGCTTGTGCTACAAGACTCAGCTCTGCCAAAGTGCGTGGTCATAGCATCAAGGGGACCAGAGATAGGAGGCAAAACTGACTGCTGGAAGTGAGTCCTCCCTGTGTCACTGTGCATCAGTGGTCATCATCCAAAACAGCTTTCCCTCATCCTATCCTGTGCTGTGAGGGGCCCTGCATCGGGATCTTCTGCATTCTCCAACTTGTAGACCTTGCACCATCATTTGTTGCCGACCAGAGAATGCTCAAACCTGCATTCCCTGGGCATCATGGGCTGAGGCTGATGGTGGGAAATGTAACCTTGGACCCTCTTCAGAAGACCAGCCAAGTCTTAAGAAGAATCCGATTATGTGAGGTGAGTTATAACAGTACTTACCTGAACCTGTATCTCCCCTTGTAAATGTTTAGAAACTTTTACAACAGTTTGGCTTTGCCATTGTTTGCTTGCGCAAGCACTCCGAAAAGTTGGGGACACTTTTGTTAGTTATAACAACTTATCCTTGGACCCCAGAACCCCTACACTAATGTGTTCCCATCTCACAAACTGTGTGGACCTTTGGTGAACTTGTGGGCACAAGGCCCCATACGTTTTAGGGATGTTAGTGTATTATCTCTGTGTATCTGTAGTACTGCATATTAATACTCTAGGGGTTTAAGTATGTTGCCCTACTCCATTGATTGTATATATGTATTTTTTATTTAGTGTTATGTGATAATATTACATGCTAGTAGTAATTTCTTATAGTGTTATATGGCCATAAATAAATAGTATATTTGTATAACTGATTCTCTAAGTGTATAAGTGTGTTCCTTGACTTTTCACTGTGTGTGCTCATTGGGGACCTCTTACAAGCTCACCACCTCTCGATACTTCGCCTAGACCACTCGCCTTGCTACCTTGAACGGGTTCAACTACAGCTCCCCGAGTTGTCCCTGTTACTATATAGGTCGGCCTTCTAAACACCAGTCCACTAGGCCAGAGTATGGAAAATCAGTTCCAACAATTTGGTGTACAGCGGTGAGATGGCCTCTCCACTTAACATATAGGTGTTTGGTGAGGAGGATCAGTATCGGGTCCCACATTGTTGTGCTCTGCTGGAGTTTCGGGATACAGCTTGCATACACAGTGCACTGTGATATTTGATTGCCTTGTAGTTGACAGTCACCTACTGTAATTGATAAAATGGAGACAATCGCATTCACTTCCTTAAATTCTTCAGCAGTGGATCACTTAAACAATGTGTAGTGACAGATGCCCGACAGTCTCTGGGACAAGGGATGAATTGATTGTGAAAAATCTGGATTTTGAGAAGATTAAGGGGGTCCCTCCCCTAATGGTACTGGTAGTGAGGCTGGGGATGGACCCAGCAGCAGTAATGCAGTTGCTGCCACTGCAGCTACCAATGTTGAGGAGGAGGGTGAGTCTCCTAGACCTGTCTCTTTCACAACCTCGGAGTCTGAGGCCCTTTCTGATCTAAAAAAAGAGAAGTTTCGGCAACAAAAAAAAAAAGAATTTGTGTTCACCTTGGCAAGATTAGAATTTGAAATAATTTGGAGGCAGAAGGACAGAGACCGCCAGATGAAGTTTGCCAAGATACAGGCTTCAAAAGTTTCTTCAAGAGGATCTGGGGATGGTTCTGGGTCTTCTTCACATCATATGTTCCCAAAACATCTGCTCAATGTTTATGAGAAGAATTACATCATTGATTGGCTTGTGACTTTTGATTGGCTTGTGACTTTTGCGTATGCATCTGAAGCACAAGGAGTGAGTGATGCTGATAGAATTGACTGGTTGCCCAGCAGACTGCTCCATTGTGGATGCAGTGCCGTTATGGGAATGTCAAAAGCTGAGAGACACGATACTGCAAAACTTAAGCAAACTCTCATCTTTAAGTTTGGGAAGACCCCTGTCCAATACTTGAGAAGATTTAGAAAATACAAGAAAAAGGAATATATGACTTGTGCGACTTTGTTTTAAATGTATTAAAGAACTTGTGTGGCTGTGTAGAAGGTTATCGGGTAACCACATTTGAGGGCATGATCAACATGGTCATGCTTGAGTATATTTCTGCGTCTTGTTGCACAGAGTTTAAGCATCATTTGGCTGACTCTAAGGAATTAAATCTTAAGAGATTGGCACTTGCTGTTGACTTATGGGTCCCATGGCCAGAGGAGTCAGTAAAAGAGGCAGAGGGAAAAAGAATATTCCCCCTGTCCTAACTACATCTGTTGAGGTAGTTGGTAGGGGCCCTAATCCGAACTTGGAAGAAAGACCACCAGAAAATCTTGGCTCCTTTGGGACTCCTGAGTTACCCAGCTTGCTGGTAGAGGAGATCCCTAGCGGAGAGACTAGTATGGGCCAACAAAGAAGAAAACTATCTTTCATAACCCTGTTGAGAAAGGCCTTCCAATGGGGGGTGAGGGGGTTCCCCTGCAGTGAAGCAAAGAATATAGCAGGAAGGTGGGTTACTGGGAAGTAAGTCCACATAGCTCATCAGAGGAGGCCTTGGGAGGTTGAAGGTTTCTCAGGATGTGTGGCCCTTCCTCCTACAGTTGGGGAGTGACATTCACCTGGTGGTACATCCTAGTTTCAAGACACTACCAGAGTGGTCTAACATACCTTCTTGTTGGCCCATGATGGGTGTCCCAGGAGAAAACCAATGTAGGGCTCTCACTGACTGTCACTAGGTTGACAGGAATGAGACGAGTATTCAGTCACTCCAGAGTTCACTTGTAGGAAGTAGACTAATTTGTACCAGAGACAAGGCCTAATTTGGTTAGCCCTTTGACTCTGGAGACCTCAGGCAATAGGTTGAAATTGCTGATCACAACACCATAAGCCTTTGTGTCAACTCACAGAGAATAACTGCCAAGTCAGTCATTGACACCTTATTGAGTGACAATGCCAGAGGTAGCTACTGTGCTGTACTCATTAGGGATCAGACCCAGTGGAAGGAGAGTGTAGTGACCTGTCAAGTGTCACTTAACTGTCATCCACAGGAAGATGGTCTGAGAGGGAGACATGTTAGATCTCTCATAGGTTTGATTGGACCTCTTAGCCCCAGAGAAGGGAGTGGACCCTTCTCCTGTCAAACTTACTTACTAAATCCCTGGACACATGTGATTGTTCTGGGCCTTACCAAGTTTCCAAACTTAGCAAGGTAAACCATTCCAAAGGCCTTTGTGCACCTAGAAAGATTACTACAGAGTTCCCTATAGGTAGTGTGGAGGAGTCTGTTGTGAGAGATAGAATTGGAGCCCTGGTCATGGTTACGGAAAGGGAACCAGATAATTCTGAGTCTCTCCCTGTCTTGTGTCAGAGCCCTTCTCATGCCTTCAGTGAGGATGACCTAGTGTCTACTCAGCTGACCTCACATCAGGAAGCGTGAAGTGGAGATTTTGCTGAGTCAATCTCTCCCCTTGTTGTCATTGAAACCCACCATAACTGATTGGTGAGAGCTGACTGTATTATGGGAATTGGTGAACCCACCAAGCTTGGGCGTTGTGGTGGTTCAGACCTACAAACAAGAAGATCTGACGGATGGTGTGAGATCAACCCTGTGTTGAAACAAGGGATATTTGAGCCCTCTGGTTGTCATGAGTCCAGTTCTGATGATCTGGAGAAACATATGGGTACAGCCAGTTTGGGTACAGTCCCCAAGACAGACACACACTCCCCACCATTGGGTAACAACTTGGTGGGTCAGCTCAGTACTGAAAAGTACAGTAGCATTTTTGATCTCTCTGCAGGGTATGGCAACATATCACTGTCAGTGTATGCTAAGGAGGAGACCGCAGTTTCAGCATTTTCAGAACCTTACTTCTGGGTATTGACTTCTGAGTGGGCGGCTGCAACTGAAACCTGTCAAATTAGATTGGACCCTGTTGTGAATGGGAGAAAGGATCTCAGCAATGCCTAGCTGGATGATATGGCAGATTCCAACCCCACTTGAAAGGAACTGGGAATATCTCAAAAGACTGTCAAGCCCTTCATCAGGCCAATCTGGGCGACCAACAAGTGTCAAACCGAACAATAGCCATTGAACGTCCTTCAGCATATCCCTGGTGTAAGTGGATGCACAAAGCAACCACTTTTCATTGAGTTAATAATGTACAGAACTGGGCAACCCCCACTACTAAAACTCGAGTGAGGACTAGAAGGCCTTCATTGGCCTGAAATAATCCCTACGTCAGGCCCATAGTCTCAGGACACATGATTGGAAGAGAAATTACATAGTGCAGGCAGATCCCTATGACACTGGGATAGTAGGAATACTATCACAGCTTGATGACAAAGATGAGGAACAACCCATATATGTCACATCAACTACCAGTTTAGTAGTGGAGAATTCAAGTGGCCCAAAGTGGAAAATAAATGTTTTTCCATGTTGTGGTGTCTTAGGAAGTGGAGGTCATACCTCCATGGGACTCGCTTCACTGTGTATGCTCACCATAAGCCTTTGGAGTGGTTGGTGGTTATTAAAGGAGATCATTCATTATTCTCTAGGCCTTGAACTTCCTAGATCCCACATTTAGCAATGCTGATGGGCTGGCCAACTGGGATAACTTTGGCTTCTAGCAAAAGCTTTTGGAAGTGGGTGCGAGATCCCGAGATTCCGTGTAGGCACTTGGTATCAGCACGGCTTGATGGCTTCGCTCGGTGGTCCTTTTCACTGCAGCAGCAATATCATCCTCCAGCGGAGCGGGGCGGAGCCTGTGTCCCTCCTTTGGAGGTGTGTTCCCTCTCCTTGCCTTCTGCAGTAGCAGTAGCAGCAGCATTAACACTTTCAGTGGGGCTCCAGCATGGGGCTTCCACGTGTTCGGAGACCTGTCTGGGGCCAAAAGGAAAGCTGAAAAGTCAACAGCCGGTTTGAAACAGCTCCTTGTGTCCCTCTACCTCATTGCTGACTACTTTTGTGCTGCTATGTGCTGGCTGTGAAATATCTAACATAAGCACTTAATGTATAGCTTCATGTAGGGTAAGGTGTTGAGAGGTTTTTTTTAGGATCCTTGGTGGTTTCCTGACCTGCTAAGCTGCTAAATTACTAAGATTGGAAAGCTTTTTATAGTAGTGGCATTTACTTGCACCTACAATACTGTGGGAGGTGGTGACTGTTTGCTGGTGAGCTTTTGAACCACTTCCTGTACTCTGAGCTACACTGAGCACACATAGTGATAGAGGCACGTCTTAGCACCCAGTTTGCTACAGTGGCTCCCCCATGAAGGTCTAGATCAAATGATATTATGATCATATAAGATATAGGACTTAGGTCGCGGGTGATAAGGTGCTAAGGCATCCAGGAATTTTAGCTTTTCTTGAACTAGTCGGCATTACGTTCTACTATCCTGTTATTGCTCATTGTTATCTGCCATCGGCAGCATCTAGCAGCCCTCAACACTTTGTGCCTGTTTTGGATTGGATTTTTGGGTGTTTGGATTGTTTTGGATCAAATCTATTATTGCAATGGTAGCAAAACTCTGGGCATGGAAGGCAGTGAAGAAGGGAGGTGCCACAGCAAAGTATATGGGCTCAAAGGTTTCTGGGACTTGCAATTCATCAAGGCAGGCCATGATTAATTGGGTTGCCCGAAGTCAGATGGCTACAAGGGTGTCCTCCGTGATCAGGGGGCTGAATGAAGAGGAAAATAGGGTGGTTGTTATAAACGAGGTGGCTGAGGCAGAGGTGGTGACTAGTAACGCTGATGCCGAGGTGGCTACTGTGATTGATGTGGTTAGCTAGAGAAGTTTGGTGGTTGCCACTGCTGGTAATGCCGACGTTGACAACACTTCATCCAAGCCGAGCACCATGGTGCAAGGAGCAGGCACAGTGGAGATGGCCTGAAGCCAAGCGTCAGTTCTTTCGAATGCTCTTGTCCTGGACACAGCTTTGTGGATATCTAACTTGCGGATCAATTCTGGGCACAATCCAAGGTCCACATCTGCTTGTGAAAGGCTATCGATCAAATCGACTATGTCACCAGTACCCACTGTGTCAAATGATAAAGCCTCTAATGTTGCTCATGATCTTGCAGCAGTGACTGAACCCTCGTCCAGATCAATTTCGGAGGCGTTGGAGCGTTCAGTTGAGCAATACTATGCTGACAATTGTCTAAAAGGAAACTGGGCATTTCCAGAGAGGGTGGAGTGCGCAGCCTTGGATGATGCCTTAGACTATGTAGAACCCATTTTTATGGGTGGACATCCAGAGGATGATTTAATTCACAGGGAGGACTGGTGGGCTGCCCTTTCCACAGCTATTGCGAAATAGCAACTCTATCCCACACTCTCAAACTGCTTCTGCCCTCAAGTGGAGGTCCTGCTTGAATAGTGGGAATAAATATTTAAGTAGCCAATGTAAACAGTTTCTTAAAAAACCTCTAATGATGTATAGAGAGTTGTCACCTGAACATATGTGGGAATTGATATTCTCAGGTAATTTGGTGTCTTTGAGAATTACTGTGATTAATGTTCTGCGAGCTTTAAAACTTGATCAAGCTAATATGAAATAATTAAGTAACAATCTCTACTGTGAGGAATCAAGTAATGTTGCTAACTAATGGACATGGCGTTGACAAAGGATATTATGAACAAGACTATTTTTATTGTTTGCTCAACCTTTTCTGTGGATCAATTTTAGCTAAAATGTACTATGTTGAAAATGGTCCGAATGAAATGTGTTTTTAGTATTTGTCTTGCTCTATTATACATTTTCTTTGTACTGGATTTGTTCTTCACTTTTATCTAATTTTTAATTTTTGATTCATCTATATGAAAGTGTGTAATATTGTAAATTTTGATTTTAGCTTCTGTCTTTATATAATGTGATCAGAAATTGTAAAAGTTGATTAATTCAGCTATATACAATAATAAAATAAAAAAAGAGAGGGAACTTGTTCAGCATCGCCTAATCCACCTTCCCGAGCTGCTAGAGACCCTTGAAGAGACCCTTTCCTGCCCATTGCCACAAGCGCTTGCATGTACTATTGAGCACAAGGCTCCTCTCTTTGTAGGGTTTGGACTGCCTCTTAGATGTATTATTGATGTGGGACTGGGTCTAAAGGTTACCGGCACTGCCTGTTTTCTTCCCCTCTAGGTTGTCAACAAATTTTGTTCGTTTAACTCTTTAGACCACATTGGTCTTGTGTATATATTGTATTGAGTGTGATGTATTGGTTTACTTAGTGTTACTGTGATTCTTTGCTATGATCTATGTTACAAAGGTACAAAGGCCTTGTAATAAATGTGTCTATATTTTCAATATAACGCCTGTCTGGAGTAATTTGTAAGTGTCCTTGCTTTGTTTGCTCATTGAGGTCTTTCAGTCACCCTCACCCCTCCTGAGACTTACAGGGTAATTCATAGAATTCAGCGCACAAGTAGCGCACGCGGCTGGCGCACAGCGTGCGCGTGCGATAGTCTGTGCCAGCCGCGTGCGCCAAAACCGAATCCGGCGCACGGCGTATTCATGGATTTTAGCTTCCCCAGGCAGCCGTGGCGCACAGTGGCGCAGCGACTCGCTGCAGCACCAGTTACGCCCCCAGGAACGCCCCTTGCGCTGGGAAATCTCATAAAAATCACAAACCAGCGCAAGGGGCTGCGCTAACCCTGGACCATCACGGCAAGCGGCCCATGCGATTTTCAAGGGTGCGCGGGAAGTTTCACACGTCAAATCCCAGGCTACGTCCATTTCAGGGGTGCGCGGGAAGTTTCACACGCGAAAAGCTAGGCTACGGGAATTGCAGGGGTGCGCGGGAAGTCCCACACGCGAATAGCCTGGGCGCGTGTATTTCAGGGGTGCGCGGGAAGTCCCACACGCGATTACAGCAGGGTACGTGTATTTCAGGGGTGCGCGGGAAGTTCCACACGCGAATAGCCTGTCCGTGTGTATTTCAGGGGTGCGCGGGAAGTCCCACACGCGATTACAGCAGGGTACTTGTATTTCAGGGGTGCGCGGGAAGTTCCACACGCGAATAGTCTGTCCGCGTGTATTTCAGGGGTGCGCGGGAAGTCCCACACGTGATTACAGCAGGGTACGTGTATTTCAGGGGTGCGCGGGAAGTTCCACACGCGAATAGCCTGGCCGCGTGTATTTCAGGGGTGCGTGGGAAGTTCCACACTCGAATAGCCTGGGCGCGTGTATTTCAGGGGTGCGCGGGAATTTCCACACGCGAATAGCCTGGGCGCGTGTATTTCAGGGGTGCGCGGGAATTTCCACACGCGAATAGCCTGGGCGCGTGTATTTCAGGGGTGCGCGGGAATTATCACACGCGAATAGCCTGGGCGCGTGTATTTCAGGGGTGCGCGGGAATTTCCACACGCGAATAGGCTGGGCGCGTGTATTACAGGGGTGCGCGGGAAGTCCCACACGCGATTACAGCAGGGTACGTGTATTTCAGGGGTGCGCGGGAATTTCCACACGTGAATAGCCTGGGCGCGTGTATTTCAGGGGTGCGCGGGAATTATCACACGCGATTTGGCTTGGTACGTGTATTACAGGGGTGCGTGCGAAGTTACACACGCGATTAGGCTGGGTGGGTCCTGTCACCCTCGATGGCCCCTGCAGGCAGCCCACAAAACAGGGGACTACCCTGCACACCTGCTCATGTCTCCCACCACCCCCACCCCCCCAGTCACCAGGGGTACCCTCCACCAGGCCCCCACTCATGTCTCCCACCACCCCCACCCCCCCAGTCACCAGGGGCACCCTCCACCAGGCCCCCAACCATGTCTCCCACCACCCCCACCCCCCACCATCCAGGGGCAGCCTCCACCAGGCCCCCAACCATGTCTCCCACCACCCCCACCCCCCCAGTCACCAGGGGCACCCTCCACCAGACCCCCACTCATGTCACCCACCACCCCCACCCCCCCAGTCACCAGGGGCACCCTCCACCAGGCCCCCACTCATGTCACCCACCACCCCCACCCCCCCAGTCACCAGGGGCACCGTCCACCAGGCCCCCACTCATGTCTCCCACCACCCCCACCCCCCACCATCCAGGGGCAGCCTCCACCAGGCCCCCACCCATGTCTCCCACCACCCCCACCCCCCAGCAGTGCAGGGGCACCCTCCACCAGGCCCCCACCCATGTCTCCCACCACCCCCACCCCCCCAGTCACCAGGGGCACCCTCCACCAGGCCCCCACTCATCGTCACCCACCACCCCCACCCCCCGTCACCAGGGGCACCCTCCACCAGGCCCCCACTCATGTCACCCACCACCCCCACCCCCCCAGTCACCAGGGGCACCGTCCACCAGGCCCCCACTCATGTCTCCCACCACCCCCACCCCCCACCATCCAGGGGCAGCCTCCACCAGGCCCCCACCCATGTCTCCCACCACCCCCACCCCCCCAGTCACCAGGGGCACCCTCCACCAGGCCCCCACTCATGTCACCCACCACCCCCACCCCCCCAGTCACCAGGGGCACCCTCCACCAGGCCCCCACTCATGTCTCCCACCACCCCCACCCCCCACCATCCAGGGGCAGCCTCCACCAGGCCCCCACCCATGTCTCCCACCACCCCCACCCCCCCAGTCACCAGGGGCACCCTCCACCAGGCCCCCACTCATGTCACCCACCACCCCCACCCCCCCAGTCACCAGGGGCACCCTCCACCAGGCCCCCACTCATGTCACCCACCACCCCCACCCCCCCAGTCACCAGGGGCACCGTCCACCAGGCCCCCACTCATGTCTCCCACCACCCCCACCCCCCCAGTCACCAGGGGCACCGTCCACCAGGCCCCCACTCATGTCTCCCACCACCCCCACCCCCCACCATCCAGGGGCAGCCTCCACCAGGCCCCCACCCATGTCTCCCACCACCCCCACCCCCCAGCAGTGCAGGGGCACCCTCCACCATGCCCCCACTCATGTCTCCCACCACCCCCACCCCCCCAGTCACCAGGGGCACCCTCCACCAGGCCCCCACTCATGTCTCCCACCACCCCCACCCCCCACCATCCAGGGGCAGCCTCCACCAGGCCCCCACCCATGTCTCCCACCACCCCCACCCCCCCAGTCACCAGGGGCACCGTCCACCAGGCCCCCACTCATGTCTCCCACCACCCCCACCCCCCACCATCCAGGGGCAGCCTCCACCAGGCCCCCACCCATGTCTCCCACCACTCCCACCCCCCCAGTCACCAGGGGCACCGTCCACCAGGCCCCCACTCATGTCTCCCACCACCCCCACCCCCCACCATCCAGGGGCAGCCTCCACCAGGCCCCCACCCATGTCTCCCACCACCCCCACCCCCCAGCAGTGCAGGGGCACCCTCCACCACGCCCCCACTTATGTCTCCCACCACCCCCACCCCCCCCAGTCACCAGGGGCACCCTCCACCAGGCCCCCAACCATGTCTCCCACCACCCCCACCCCCCACCATCCAGGGGCAGCCTCCACCAGGCCCCCACCCATGTCTCCCACCACCACCACCCCCCCAGTCACCAGGGGCACCCTCCACCAGGCCCCCACTCATATCACTCACCACCCCCACCCCCCCAGTCACCAGGGGCACCCTCCACCAGGCCCCCACTCATGTCACCCACCACCCCCACCCCCCCAGTCACCAGGGGCACCGTCCACCAGGCCCCCACTCATGTCTCCCACCACCCCCACCCCCAACCATCCAGGGGCACCGTCCACCAGGCCCCCACTCATGTCTCCCACCACCCCCACCCCCCCGCCACCAGGGGCACCCTCCACCAGGCCCCCACTCATGTCTCCCACCACCCCCACCCCCCAGCACTGTGGGGAACCTGCCAGCAGGCCCCCACACATGTCCCCCTGGCCCCAGGTCCTGACGATACACAATCATGGCAGTAATGGCCAGCATACCCAGCACAAACACCCAGGCAAGGATTGCATCCACCCACATAGTGAATGCAATCACATGACACAACCCCAATGCCAAGTATGCGAAAGAACACATGTCTGTCACACACACATACACAATGGGTGCAAGTGAATGTCAAAACCCATATGATGACATGTAACAAACCAATGAGAAAATAACACAAGTGTAAGAAAATATAAAAAATGTATTAAAAACAAAAATATAAGTGAACTTTTCAAACATACAACGATGTGGCTAAGTAAATAAATGGCCCATGTCCGAAAACAAAAGTGATAAACAAAAAAACAAAGGAATAAAAAATTAATATGATTTTGTCCAAAGCAATATCATGTCATAGGAAATTAATGAAAAACCATTACGTCATGGTGAAAACAATAAGAAATTAAAAAAATGTATCTCCCAAAAAAACAAACTATATACAGGAATGTTCCAGGGTCCATGAGCCCAACACCAAAAATGAAACCTACCACTAACTAATGAAAAATATATGTACAAAAAAGTGGCCATTGTCCGAGCGGTCCAAAATAATAAAAATAAATAAAGGAAACCTAGCACTAACTAACTAAATAACTATATACAAAGGCAGCGGGCAAGTCCTGCGGCTCACTTGGTGATGTTGCTGGCCAGGGCATCATCGAACTCCATGTCGATGTCCTGGAGGCGGGACTCTGTCCTGGCCCCGAGGTCTCGCAGGGACAACCCCATGTCCACCTCAAACTCCCTGCGAGCTTCCTCGAGGCACTCAGCCCGCCTCAATGCCCGACGCATGGAGAACTCCGCCCTGACCATGGCGAGCCGCTCCTCTTCCGCCCGCTGCCGCTCCGCACCTATCCGCTGGCCAAACTCCTCCCACACGGAACACACCACCATCCCAGGGTTGCGCTGCCCTCCGGCCGATGCCTGCCCCTCTGATCTTGATGGCCCCGAGCCATGATGCCTCCCACGTCGAGCCCGCTGCTGCCTCCGACGCCACTGCCTCTGCCAGCACGACGGCATCCAGGCTGATGGAAACCACCGACGCCGTCGTGCACGTGCCCTGCCCGATGATGCCGTCACATCTTCCATCTGCTGGGGTCCACTTGCTGTGTTGTCCACCCCTGCTGGACCTCCGACTCCCAACTGTGGCAGGGATGGGATCCCCACCGAGCTGGCTGCATTGGTCGGGGCAGGTCCACAGGGGGCCCTGGTGGCATCTGGGCCGGAAGACGGCAAGGAGAACGACTGGCGTATAGTCTCCACAGAGGAGGAGAGGGCCGTCAGATTGGCCAACACATGCAGGAAACCCCCGAACATGGCCGATCCCAATTGGGCCACGTCGGCACGGTGCACTTCATGATGACGTGCGTGCTCCTCCCGGGAAGCACGCACGTCATCACGAATCACAGCCGTGCGCATCGCGACCCCTATCAGGACCTTCTCCACGCGGCCAGGGGTTACCACGTCCGCAGGTGGAGGGGAGTCAGGTGACATGGACATCCCCTCTACCTGCCGACGGGCCTGGGACGGGGCATCCCTGCTGGTGCATGGTGGTGCACTCACAGGGACAGTGACATGCACAGGCCCCTCCATGGTGACCTGTGCTGCCTCCTGCCCCTGGCCCTGGACTGCACCACTTGCACCAGCAGGGATGCTCCCACCAGGCCCCATGTGTGCACCAGTGTCGGCCTCCTCCTCCTCTGTGCAAACCACCAACCTGGATGGCTCCTCACCGTCTCCCGCCGTAGCAGGCCCCTGTGGGGGCTCACCCACCCCTTCCGCTGCAGCCGTGGGGGCATCCCCGCCGCCTTGCTCCACAGCGCCGTCTCCGCCCTCTTCCTCACTAGCCGCTGCGTAGAGGGAGACAAAGGACACAAGCATCAGGCTACTGTACAATGGTCCCCTAGACAGGAAGCAATAGCAGATGAGCACCACTGTCAAAGTACACTTCCATCATGTCCCTCCACAACACATGGGTCAGTCCAGGCAAAACACACACAGTAACAGGCATGGTGCATGCCATGGACATTTCCATGCATGTCCAAAGGACTCTAGAAACAACCAATGATATGTAACTCACATGCATCATGGCTCATGCATATCACATGCACACACTTCACCTCAGTCACATCCATCTGGCCCCAAACACACCGAACACAGGCGAAACAAGGGTAAATTGGGTGCGTCACTGAATCTGTGCATTGTCACACACATGTGTCATGCATCCATGGCATGCACAAGTCACAGACACGCAGGTCAGGCACACAGACATGGCTACCATATATGTACCTGGCATCAGCACCCATCCTTCACCCCCATCCATGTCCAGGTACAGAGACTGGCATGCTCTCATGTCCAAAATCTGCATAGGGCTCCCCATGCCGCATTTCAACACATGCAACAACCATGTGGGTCACACATCACTGGTCGCACATGCATTACCATGATGTCCCTGCACACATACATGCATACATGGCCCATGGCACACATACAGGCAAGTATCATAGAACCAGCACACCGCAACATGCCTGTCTCACACAGTAATGCTTGGACACATACCGCTCAACTCCAGACGGGCCTCCCTCTCAAGGACCTGGGCGTGGAGCGCTGGGCGTACGCGTTCCAGGACCCTCTTCTGGATGCAACTCATGCGGCCCCGGCCCCCCTCCACGAGGCGCCGGGCCTTCACAAGGGTCCTGGACCTCAAGTCCTCCCAGCGCTTCTTGATCTTCTGGACGTTGCGGGTTGCCACCCCCTCCGCGTTGATGGCAACCACACAGTCGGCCCAGATCCTCTCCCGTCCTTCCTTGCTGGCGCGGGACGATCCAAAGAGGGCATCATACTGCCCCAGGACATGCTCCACCAGGACACCAACTTCGGTGGCAGTGAAGCTGGTGCCCCTCTGCCCCTCTGGCCTGGGGTTGCCACTGGTGCCAGATGTGGAAGTGCCCGACATGGCAACCCCAGAGGCAGGTGTGGGTGGGCAACTGGGTCCTGGGGCTGGGCTGTGGAGCGATGTAATCCCAGTTGGGAGTCTTCAGTTCCAGCAGGGGTGGACACAGCAACTGGACCCCTGCAGATGGCTGATGTGCAGGCACCAAATGGCAGGGCACGGTGGCAGCAGGCAGGCAGGCAGGCAGCAGCAGATAGCACGTGGGAGGCTGCTCGGGGCACTGGGGGGCAGTAACTCGGCCTTCTGGGCAGGAGCGTGGTGTTCCGTGTGTTTTCGGGTGGCCAGCTTGATACGGAGTGATTTGGCACGTGAAAATCCTGCACGTCAGCGTGAAATCCGAGGAAAGGCCCTTAGCGCGTAAGCGCGTCAGCACGCATACGCGATTCTATTGGACCAGAGTCCCTCAGCGCGTAAGCGCATCTGACGTGACCCGCACGGGCGTTCCCCACTCAGCACGTGATGACGGAACACACGTGGAAATACTGCACGTCAGAGTGTCATCGCGTGATTGGCCTATGTACGTGTATTTCATTGCGTGTAATTGGACAAAAGTGCGCGTACACGCGATTGGCCTATGTACGTGTATTTCAGGGGTGCGCGGGCACTTACACATGCAAGTACGTCAGCGCACCTGTATGGCTGCTGCGTGTGAATTTCCACACGCTATTGGAGTGGGAACTAGATTCCAGGGGTGCGCGGGTCACACGCTCGCCTAGAACACGCGCAAAGCATTAATTTGCGCACTTTTCAAATAACAAGCCAGATGCCAGGATGAACATACTGTTCCTAGCAGCAGTGGCAGTGGGCTACCAAAGGAGGAGGAGGAGGAGAGTCAGGGCCAGAATATTCACACCCAGAACCAGCCTTTTCGGGATGCCTGATGACCAGGTGTATGGAAGGTACAGGTTTCCACCACACATAATACTGGACCTGGTGAGTGAGTGGGAGGATGACCTCACATCACCCACCCTGTGCTCTCAAGCACTCAGCCCCCTGGAGAAGGTCCTCAATGTACTGCACTTCTTAGCCACTGGATCATTCCAGCGGACAAGTGCCATAGTGGGTGGGGTGTCACAGGCCACCCAGTCACGCTGCCTACACCAGGTCTTGGACATCATCACTGCACGCCCATCAGTCCGCAGGCACATATACCTGCCCAGAACACCTGCTGAAAGGCATGCTGCCGCCCTGGATTTTTACGGAGTGGCACGATTCCCCAAAGTGCTAGGTGCCATCGACTGCACCCATGTGGCTCTACGTCCCCCCAGGGCATCTGAGCACATCTATAGGAACCGCAAGCACTGGCATTCCATCAACGTGCAGGTAGTATGTAATGCCAAGGGAATCATCACCTCAGTATATGCCAACTATCCCGGGTCCACCCACGACAGCTTCATTTACCGAATGTCCACCCTATGCCGGGACATAGATGCTGGGCGGCATGGCGATACATGGCTTCTCGGTGAGTATGTATGCCACTGCACATGCATGCATGTTGGATACTGAGCAAGGTCACAACCCCACCAATGATACCAATCGCCACCTCCACAGGGGACAGTGCCTACCCTCTCAGCCCCCACATGATGACGCCAATTCGGAACCCCACCACGCCACCCGAGGTAAGATATAACACAGCCCACATTACAACCCGGGGCATAGTGGAGCGCACATTCGGAGTGCTAAAGTCATGCTTTTGCTCCCTTGACCGTTCTGGCGGGCAGCTGTTATACGCTCCCCCAGTAGTGTGCAGGATCATAGTGGCAGCATGTGTCCTGCACAACGTTGCAACACGCCGGGGCCTGCCCGTGGACATGGTGGTGGCCCCACATCCCCAACCACATGCACAGCCGCTGCGCATGGGAGGGGAAAGGGCACGAGGGGAGGCAGCCCGTACACAGCTAGTGGCTAATTACTTCACATAGTATTCACTCCCCTGTGGAGTGCACACTGGCCATTGCACATTCCATCTGACAATCAATGATGACTCAACCTGACACTGATCCTGAATGTCTGGAGATTCAACCGTGAAAAGCATATCAGCCTGAGATTGTTCACCTGGAAGTGTTACAATGTGTGCATCCCTATCCACACACAACACCAATGCAGTTTTGTGAAGGAACACATTCAAGCAGCCAAAATTAATACCCACTTGCTAAATGCAACAAGAGGACAGTGCCATGTCACCCAACCCATCCCCAGCACCGCCACACAACACACCGTGCCATGTCATGCTATGTGCAGGTAAACAAAGTAATCCCCACAACGTGACAAGTGTTGCGATGTACAGTGTCCCCAATTGAAACTTCCTACACCTGAAATGCTCACTGTAATGCAGGACAAACAACATACTTGAGCACGTACTACCATGAACATGACTTCAGTAATGTAATAAATCAGTTGTCTCACCACCTGGATATGCCTGCACTCCCACCACTTCCAACTGAACAGTGTTGGTGCCATCTAGAGTTGTAGGTGCACTGCTGCCAACAAGGACCCCATCTCCAGACTAGAGGGCCTTGTGTAGACATGAGGAAGGGACCTGCAAATTGGGAGGCAGACACAGATGATGTGTTACACATCAATGCAACATGCAGTGTACAACACAACAGCAATATGCACTAGGAATGTATACACAGTATTGACTAGACTACCCACACATGTAGTGGGAGTCCAATGTCACCATGTACTTCAATGTCACTTGGGCACACCCTTTGCAAGCCCATGGAAACGGGAAGCTGGAGGGGTGTGTGTGACTCAAACCCAGGCATCTGAACCTAATACATGACAAGCCTGCATGTGCCCAGCCACAATGCAGCGTATGCCCACAGGAACCACGGAAGCCAACAATGTGTCCCCAAAAAATTGGGAAAAATATGAAAATAAAAAGAAAATCAAAAATGGCCATTAAAGGGCCCGGGGGGGTTGGGGAGGCCACCCAGGAGGTCCGAGGTCAGGGTGCACACCAGAAACCACCTGTGTGGATCCTGGGGGAAAAAAACACCTCCATGGGCTCATGGCCCACACGGCTACCCTATTGTGGGAGTATCACTGCTGTCGCTATTATCACCCTGTGCAGCTGCATCCGGAGGTGGTTGCACTATGGGAGGCAGCCCACGCAAGGCCCTACTCTGTTCCTCCATGGCTGCAAGCATGCGGGTGTGGTAGGTCTCGTTCTGGAGGATGAGGGTGCGGAGGTCCCCATGCAACAACTCACGGGATGCCCAGACCTCCGCCCTCGTTGCTTGCATCTCAGCTGAGAGCGTACGGGTGAGACGCTCCAGCTGCTGTTCTGTCCTTTGGTGTGTTGAAGCCTCTAGCTCAACAAGAGTCGTCCTGAGTTGATGTAGCTCCTGCCTCAGGGCTTCCCTGTGGCCCTGGGACTCTATGGAGATGGCCTCCTGCAGAGTCGCCAGTGCCGCCCGCCTGTCCCTGTTGGACGCCAATATGTCCTCCCTGTGTGACTGGCAGATGGAGTCGGTTGCCTGCTCTAGTCGCTCCATCAGCCTTTCAGGGGGGACAATGGAAGTGGCCACCCTACCCATGGCCTGAGCCATCATCTCGGATGATGCTGCCTGTTGGGTAGCCATACCGTAAATGGATTGCTCCCATACGGTATTGCCAGGTGGCGTACGGCCACCACGTCGGCGGGCACCACACCTGTCTGGGGCAAGGCGGACTGCGCCTTGCTGTGCCGGCACTGCCTGAGGCTGCAGGACTGCATTCCCCCTCTGATCTGCTGGCCCAGGAACCGGATCAGATGTCGCGGAGTGTGACCCTGCATCCGTAACCACCAAAGGCCTAGCTGCCAACACTGACATCCCCATTGAGGGTTCTGACCCTGGTGCAGGTGGGTGGGACAGAACAGATTCCCTCCCTGGAACACTCACCTGCGACGGCACGTAGGTCTCATCATCTGAGTCAACAGCTGAGTACAGCTCGGGGGAGGTGCAGCCAGAGACACCCCTTGAGAGCACAACCTGCAGCACTTGTGGGTTTTCACCCACCAGCACACCACGTCCCTCACTGGTGGTTGGTCGGCCCTCGGACCCCTCCTGGCTCTACACCATCTCCACAACCCCAGCAGTATCAGGTGCGTCTTCCCCTGCAATGACATAATGACAAAGAAATGGAAACCTGCATTAGCACCATGGCACACAATGAGGGCTGTGAAACAAGAGAACCAGTACTTGATTGACACATGTCCCACATGACTAAGACCCTCCCATGCATGCACCCTCACTGCGTATGAAGGGCAGGCAAATGGCACACACTCATTACACAAAGATGGAAGATGAACACATTTCATGCATGCTGCCTGGCAGTGGCATCACACATTGCCCTGTGATTGCCAGGTGACACACACATGCCATCACACAGATGGCATGTGCCATTGCTTTTGAGTGTAGATGGAGAGGAGGGCAGCACGTATTCATTCTGTCCAGTTCCCACATGCTATAGCCTTTCTAATTCTGACAGGTCTGCTTTATCACCTGGAGCTGCCAGTCCAATATGGTCCAATTGCACAGGGACATGTGTGAACATATGATATCCAGGTAACAAAGTAACTCCACTTTACCATGGCCATGCCATACATGTGACTAGAGGACTGAGGAATGCCTAGTATGAGTGGTGGAATGCATACAATCTGTCTGATTGAACATAGGAAAATAATCAACAATGTAGTGGCAAGGTGACACTTCAAGGCCAGCTTGGGTGCTGTTGGGCTAGATGTCTACTGTTGGCAGAAGGGATACTGCAATGGCGAAATGCAGCTGGCCAGGATGTCTTGCATGAAGCACATGGCTGACCCATTCGACTCAGGCGCACACACTCTCACCTGGCACACAAACAGATGCCCTCACACACACACCATGCACATGGATGACACACACATGCATGTGCACTCACCGGACAATGCCTCGTAATCAGGCAGATCTCCCACGCCTTGGATCTGTTCCTCCGTGACGTAGGTCCCAGCGACTGACTCATGTGGAGTGAGTTCCATGTCTACTACTGGAGACCCACCTCCAGTCACTAGAGTTGCGGCATAACTTGAGGCCAGCTTCTTCTTTGCCCTGCACTTTAGGTCATTCCAGCGCTTGTAGCAATCATTGGCTGTGCGCCTCACGATTCCAAGGGCACTTACGATGTCCGCAATGGTCTGCCAGTGTGCCTGGCGTTGTGCAGGTGTGGTCTTGGATCCTGCAACAATGACCATCTCGTTATCATGTCCGGACACATACTCGACAAGTGCATTCAGTTCCACATCCGTGAAGCTGGGCTTCCTCGACGGACCGGACTGTGTAGCCGTGTCGGGGGCATCAGCCTGTGCCGGACGAGCACTCTTCCTCTTCCGCTTGGAAGGTGGTGGTGATCCTGAGTGTCCTGCGCCGCTCTGGACACTAGGGGCAGGAGCCCTGGTGGGCTCTGTATCAGGTGTGTGGGATTGCACACTCAGCATGGGAGTTGGTGCAGGCATTGGCTCAAGTGTAATGGTGTCATGGGGAATGTCAGCAGAATGGACTAGGACGGACACTGTCCTGGCTGGGTGTGTGAGAGCTGGGGTGGATGGAGCTGCAGCTGCCCCTGCAGCCTCTCCGCCCTGCCTACTTGGGGCAGCAGATGACCTTGCTGCCCCAGATCCACGTGGCATGATAGCATCAACGTGCACCAGCGCACGTGTCGTAGCCCTGCAGACCTGGAAGTCAGCCATGGAGTCAGCCAGGTCTGGTGCCACAATGGGCTGGTCCAACAAGGGCTGAGCATGGATGGTGTCAGCCACTTCAGCCTCAACGGGAGGGGGGGGGGGATGATGGGTGCCCTTGACTGGTCCTCCACACATGGGGGGGCAGGCTCACCCTGCAAGTTACGACCACGTCCCCTACCGGATCCACCACGGCCACCACTTGTGGCTCTTCCACCTTTGCCACCCTTACGGAATCCTCGCCTCCCAGCCATGGCACTGATATTAATGTGCGTATGGGAGTGGCTGTAGACAATTGTCCTGGGCAATTGGGGGTCAAAGGGGTTGGGTACCAGATGGTAATTGTACATTAGTGCTCTAGGACGGCTGATTGTAACCCCTGGGGAAAGATGACGGGTCACGCAACGCACAGGAGGCCCAAAAAAGGGAGATGACGTGCACGCAACCCCTCCTAGACCACGTGTGCAGAAAGATAAACCTGCACTACGCTGTGGCACCCAGTAACACAAGAATGAACGTATGCGTGTCACACGCAGCCTAGAATGACCTCTGAAGGGGTAGGCTACACAGGGGGCAAGCACAGAAGTTGGATACGTGCGTGACTCACCGTCTGCCAGGTAAAGGAGCGTGAAAAATGAGCGCGTTTGGCTGGCTAAACCCCCGCCAAAAGAAGATGTGTACGCTGTCTGAGAAGACAGGACAACAGTAGAAGGGGACACTGTTTGAGGGTACAGGCCCAGGTAAACCAGTACAAGAGGAATAATAGAGAAAAAGCTGTCAGAGGTAACAGGGAGTACGAACTGGAAACGCCGTGAAGTAAATCGCGTGTGAAACGACAAGAAGTACAGAATTCACCCACTCGCTCTCCACGAAAAGCACGTACAAGGAAATGGTGTTCTCCATGTACCTTATATACAGGCCCACGCGTACAGCGTCACTTACGCGGCGTGTACGTTCACCAATCACACGCTTTGTCACTCCTGCGTGTAGATCCATTTTCACCAATCACACGCTTTGACACTGGGACGTGTCACGCAACAATTTCCTGCACGTGCAGGTGACTATAGGAGCGCATATGCTGTTGACGGGTTTACGCGCTAAGGGCCTTTCCTCGATTGACACGCTGACGTGTGGGATTTCACTCCCTATCAGGCTGTCCACGCGTTCACACACGAGAGACCACGCTCCTGGCCAGGAGGCCAAATTACTGCCCCCCAGAGCCCTGAGCACGCTCCCACATGCCATCTGCTGCTGCCTGACTGCCTGCTGGCCACGTGCCCCACAGTGCTGGTGGGTGGGGGTGGTGGTAGACATGGGTGGGGGCCTGCTGGAAGGTGCCCCTGACTGCTGGGGGGGTGGGGGTGGTGGGGGGCATGGGTGGGGGCCTGGTGGAGGCTGCCCCTGGTGGCGGGAGGGTGGGGGTGGTGGGAGACATGAGTGGGGGCCTGGTGGAGGCTGCCCCTGGTGGCGGGGGGGGGTGGTGGGAGGCATGGGTGGGGGCCTGGTGGAGGCTGCCCCTGCACTGCTGGGGGTTGGGGGTGGTGGGAGACATGAGTGGGGGCCTGGTGGAGGCTGCCCCTGGTGGCGGGGGGGTGGGGGTGGTGGGGGGCATGGGTGGGGGCCTGGTGGAGGCTGCCCCTGGTGGCGGGAGGGTGGGGGTGGTGGGAGACATGAGTGGGGGCCTGGTGGAGGCTGCCCCTGGTGGCGGGGGGGTGGGGGTGGTGGGGGGCATGGGTGGGGGCCTGGTGGAGGCTGCCCCTGGTGGCGGGGGGGTGGGGGTGGTGGTAGACATGGGTGGGGGCCTTCTGGCAGGTGCCCCTGACTGCTGGGGGGGTGGGGGTGGTGGGGGGCATGGGTGGGGGCCTGGTGGAGGCTGCCCCTGGTGGCGGGGGGGTGGGGGTGGTGGTAGACATGGGTGGGGGCCTTCTGGCAGGTGCCCCTGACTGCTGGGGGGGTGGGGGTGGTGGTAGACATGGGTGGGGGCCTGCTGGAAGGTGCCCCTGACTGCTGGGGGGGTGGGGGGGTGGGGGGCATGGGTGGGGGCCTGGTGGAGGCTGCCCCTGGTGGCGGGGGGGTGGGGGTGGTGGGGGGCATGGGTGGGGGCCTGGTGGAGGCTGCCCCTGGTGGCGGGGGGGTGGGGGTGGTGGGAGGCATGGGTGGGGGCCTGTTGGCGGCTGCCCCTGCACTGCTGGGGGTTGGGGGTGGTGGGAGGCATGGGTGGGGGCCTGGTGGAGGCTGCCCCTGGTGGCGGGAGGGTGGGGGTGGTGGGAGACATGAGTGGGGGCCTGGTGGAGGCTGCCCCTGGTGGCGGGGGGGTGGGGGTGGTGGGGGGCATGGGTGGGGGCCTGGTGGAGGCTGCCCCTGGTGGCGGGAGGGTGGGGGTGGTGGGAGACATGAGTGGGGGCCTGGTGGAGGCTGCCCCTGGTGGCGGGGGGGGTGGTGGGAGGCATGGGTGGGGGCCTGGTGGAGGCTGCCACTGCACTGCTGGGGGTTGGGGGTGGTGGGAGACATGAGTGGGGGCCTGGTGGAGGCTGCCCCTGGTGGTGGGGGTGTGGGGGTGGTGGGGGGCATGGGTGGGGGCCTGGTGGAGGCTGCCCCTGGTGGCGGGGGGGTGGGGGTGGTGGTAGACATGGGTGGGGGCCTTCTGGCAGGTGCCCCTGACTGCTGGGGTGGTGGGGGGCATGGGTGGGGGCCTGGTGGAGGCTGCCCCTGGTGGCGGGGGGGTGGGGGTGGTGGTAGACATGGGTGGGGGCCTTCTGGCAGGTGCCCCTGACTGCTGGGGGTTGGGGGTGGTGGTAGACATGGGTGGGGGCCTGCTGGAAGGTGCCCCTGACTGCTGGGGGGGTGGGGGTGGTGGGGGGCATGGGTGGGGGCCTGGTGGAGGCTGCCCCTGGTGGCGGGGGGGTGGGGTGGTGGTAGACATGGGTGGGGGCCTGCTGGAAGGTGCCCCTGACTGCTGGGGGTGTGGGGGTGGTGGGGGGCATGGGTGGGGGCCTGGTGGAGGCTGCCCCTGGTGGCGGGAGGGTGGGGGTGGTGGGAGACATGAGTGGGGGCCTGGTGGAGGCTGCCCCTGGTGGCGGGGGGGTGGGGGTGGTGGGGGCATGGGTGGGGGCCTGGTGGAGGCTGCCCCTGGTGGCGGGGGGGTGGGGGTGGTGGTAGACATGGGTGGGGGCCTTCTGGCAGGTGCCCCTGACTGCTGGGGGTGGTGGTAGACATGGGTGGGGGGCCTGCTGGAAGGTGCCCCTGACTGCTGGGGGGGTGGGGGTGGTGGGGGCATGGGTGGGGGCCTGGTGGAGGCTGCCCCTGGTGGCGGGGGGGGGTGGGGGTGGTGGGGGGCATGGGTGGGGGCCTGGTGGAGGCTGCCCCTGGTGGCGGGGGGGTGGGGGTGGTGGGAGGCATGGGTGGGGGCCTGTTGGAGGCTGCCTCTGCACTGCTGGGGGTTGGGGGTGGTGGGAGGCATGGGTGGGGGCCTGGTGGAGGCTGCCCCTGGTGGCGGGAGGGTGGGGGTGGTGGGAGACATGAGTGGGGGCCTGGTGGAGGCTGCCCCTGGTGGCGGGGGGGTGGTGGGGGGCATGGGTTGGGGCCTGGTGGAGGCTGCCCCTGGTGGCGGGGGGTGGGGGTGGTGGTAGACATGGGTGGGGGCCTTCTGGCAGGTGCCCCTGACTGCTGGGGGGGTGGGGGTGGTGGTAGACATGGGTGGGGGCCTGCTGGAAGGTGCCCCTGACTGCTGGGGGGGTGGGGGTGGTGGTAGACATGGGTGGGGGCCTTCTGGCAGGTGCCCCTGACTGCTGGGGGGGTGGGGGTGGTGGGGGGCATGGGTGGGGGCCTGGTGGAGGCTGCCCCTGGTGGCGGGGAGGTGGGGGTGGTGGGAGACATGAGTGGGGGCCTGGTGGAGGCTGCCCCTGGTGGCGGGGGGGTGGGGGTGGTGGGGGGCATGGGTGGGGGCCTGGTGGAGGCTGCCCCTGGTGGCGGGGGGGTGGGGGTGGTGGTAGACATGGGTGGGGGCCTGCTGGAAGGTGCCCCTGACTGCTGGGGGGGTGGGGGTGGTGGTAGACATGGGTGGGTGCCTTCTGGCAGGTGCCCCTGACTGCGGGGGGGTGGTGGTGGTGGGAGGCATGAGCAGGTGTGCAGGGTAGTCCCCTGTGGTGTGGGTTGCATGCAGGGGACGTGGAGGGTGTGAATGGAACACCTGTGAGGACCCACCCAGCAGAGCCGCGTGTGAAACTTCCCGCGCACCCCTGTAAATGACGTACCCTAGTATTTCGCGTGTAGGATTTCACGCGCACCCCTGGAATTCCCGTAGCCTAGCATTTCGCGTGTGAAACTTCCCGCGCACCCCTGTAATTGACGTACCCTGGCTTTTCGCGTGTGGAACTTCACACGCACCCCTGATATCGACGTGGCCAGGGCAATCGCATGTGGGACTTCCCCGCACCCCGGGATACACGTACCCAGGGCAATCGCGCGAGTGACTTCTCGCGCAACCCGTTGTACACACACGCGCGAATTTTGGAACAGTGGGTGTCCGTGTTAATGGCGTACACCTTTGCACCTCATTTGTCCTTTGGGGTCACGGTATGGCCCATTGCTGTATGTGGGTGGTATTTGTTGGCGCAGGTTTTGGCGCACTTTCGTTAAGTGCGTCGGGACGCTACCACCTGCTTACTTGTGGCGTACGTTTTTGGGCCTGTGCGCTGGTTTGATCGAGCGCTGTTTTGCCCTGTTCGAATCCATGAATACGTGTTGCCGGAGAGCGTGTGGGCGTTCCGCGCACTTGCCTCCTGTACTTCCCCGTGCCGCCCACATTCTTCCCCATTCCGAGTGTTGTGCCCCATTTTATTCCCCATTCCGAGTGTCCCGCCCTGTGTTCCGCCTACTTTAGAGCTGTGCGCTGCGCTCGGAGTGATAGCGCAATGGCCGTGGCGCACGCCGTTGGTTGACCTGTGCGCCGGCGTGCGCCGCGCACTTTTTCAGCGCACGTCCTATGCTTTTCTTATGCACGGACTTCCATGAATCGACGTGCGCTGGTTTCCCTGCGCTTTTCGCTATTTTTCGGCGCAGCGCACGTATAGGCCCCTCTGCGCCGGAATTTTCGGCGCACATTTATTCCATGAATCGGCCTGTTAGTCTTGACCGCCTGCCTTAGCTACCCTGATTGGTCTGGCTTGTCCAGAGGTTACCCTGTTGCAAGAAACTAGGTTGGCCTTCTGAACCTCTCCCCCTCCAGGTCAGAATACAGAAATCCTTCTTAACACTCCCTTGTGCGCCCCCTCCTGAAAAAACCTTCAGCAGATCCTACCTGTCCAGCCAACTACCGCCTTATTTCTATCACACCCTTCCTTGGGAAACTGCTGGAAAAGCTGGCCTTTCACAAATTACCTCACAAACTGAACTTGTTGGTGGTCCAGAGGCATGGAAACTGCTCTTCTGAACACCTGTGAGAACTGCTCGCATCTCTGGACTCTCCAGCCATCCTCATCCTACATGATTTCTCCTCTGCCTTTAATATGGTTAACCACTCCATCCTCATAAAATGGCTCCATAATACCCTTGGTATCTCGGGGTGGGCACTGAACTGGCTTACCTCCTTCCTAACTGACCGTTTGTCCCAAGTCATTTTTGGGCTCCTTCTCCTCACCTACTTTCTTCTCCACCTGTTGTGTCCCTCAGGGCTCAGACCTCTCCCCCTGGCTCTTCAACACTTACCTTGCTCAGCTAGCATTCCTCATTTCCTCCTACTCTGCCAACTTCCAGTGCTACGCAGATGACACACAACTCTTTTTCAAACTTCCTGCTGATCCACTTGCATTTTCCATCATCCCTGACTTCCTATCGGCTATCCAGTCCTGGTGTACTTCCAACTATCTCTGCCTAAATGCCAGCAAGACTGAGATCATTCCCAATGGGATACCCTACTTTTTTTTCTCCTCACTCTGGCCATCCTCTATGGGCTCTCTCCCTGCTCCTTCTTCTGAAGCCAGAAACCTTGGAGTCATCATTGACTCCTCTCTCGCCTTACTCACTCCCACCCAGGACATTGCTACGAAGTCCCACTTTCAACTCTTCCTTCTGAAAGGAATACCCCCTTTTCTCACTTTCCCCCAGAAGCTCAATATTACCTGAGCCCTGGTTCTCTCTAGGCTACTGCAATAGCCTTCTCCCCAATCTACCTTCTTCCACTTCACAACCCCCTCCATCTAATCCAGAATAGAGCAGCTAGACCTTTCCTTGGCCTTAAGCCCAGGGGCTGCATCTCCCTACTGTGCCACAGATTAAATTCAAATTCCTCTGCATCATCCAAAAGGCTGTCTGTGTCCTGGGACCACACCATCTTCAACTCTCTCTTACTAAATACTCTCCCTCTAGATCTCTGCGGTCCTCTGGCACCAACCCTCTATGTCTAAAGTGTGAAGGTATGCAGTCCCCAAAATACAAATATACACCTTAGTAAATGGACACATCCAGAAGGGAATGAGACCAGGAGAGTGGTTGAGAGAAGTATAAAGGCTTTATGTAAAGATCAGCATACAGAGAACTCTGCTGCTATGAGAGCGCTCTGACAAACATTACAATGGTAGTACATTTTAAAGACATTTTGCTTTATCAGTGATGTTGCATATAATAAATAATAATTTGGCATTTATATAGCGCTATGAACCCTCCGGCATATCTGAGCGCTGCTTATTATTACCCAGTGCGGTGTGGTGCTCATTTATCGACCTCGGAAGGATGGAAAGCTGAGTTTGGTCCTGCCGGGATTCAAACCTGCATCAGCAAGCTCTGCACGGATGTCAAAGCGAGCGCTCTACTCGCTGTGCCACTTGACCGGCAGTATATGTATGTATGTATGTATGTATGTATGCATATGGGATACATTACTCACCATAATCGTATTTCTGATGCTTGTATCTGCTTAGATTCACATGCTGTGCATAGGCCGACATCTAGTGGAAGCTGCGGAGTATTACAGTTTGTTTTTTTCGAAACTCGAAAATGGGCGTCGACACAGGGCATGCCAGTAATACTATCCCTAGTGTGACGTCCACTGTACCCAAGATCCCTCACACGTCTAGGATCCTCAGATTGTATTTTTTCTGACATGAGGTAGCATGAGGAGTAGCGTGAGTACAGATAATCCAAGCAGATAGACAGAAAGGTAAGACTACAAGCCATCATGCGCCTTCTCTCAGAGGGGAGGAAGGGTGGGTCGCATGTGAATCTAAGCAGATAAAAGCATCAGAAATACGATTACGGTGAGTAATGTATCCCTTCTGAGGCTTGTGGATTCTGCTTAGATCACATGCTGTGCATAGATTAGCTAGCAGTACCTGAAGAAGGAGGTGGGATGTGAGAAGGATCATGAGCAAATAAGTGTCTTAGAACCGCTTGTGTATCTGCTTTGGAATGGGTGTCAATGCAGTAATGCTGAGTAAAAGTGTGAATAGAGCTCCAAAGTAGCTGCTTTGAAAATGGTGTCAAGGGGTACATTTGCAATGAAAGCCAGAGTGGCCCCAATGCCTCTAGTAGAGTGGGCTCTTGGCGTGAAAGGCAGAGTTCTTTCAGAAAGTGAGTAACACAGCTGGATACAGCTAATAATCCACTTCGAGATGGCACCTTTAGAGACGCGATCCCCCTCTCTGCCTGTAGCTACGGAGACAAACAGTTGATCTGTTTTTCTTAGCGGTCTGGTTTTATTTACATAGTAGAGGACCGCCCTATGCACATCTAGGGTGTGTAGTTTCACCTCAGCCGAGCTTTGCGGGTCCTGGAAGAAAGCCGGAAGCTCGATGGACTGGTTTACATGGAATTTAGATATAAATTTAGGTGAGAACCTAGGGTGTGTGCGTAAAACCAGTTTGTCTTTATGGACAGTAAAGAAGGGATCCTGCACTGACAGAGCCTGAATTTCACTGACCCTTCTTATAGATTATAGAAGTAATAGCTACTACGAAGGCCGTTTTATAAGTCAGGTGTTTGAGACTGCTTTTATGCATGTGTTCAAAAGGGGGGCCCATGAGCTTGGCTAGCAACACATTAAGGTCCCACCCTGGTAGTGGGTTTGAAATAGGAGGGTGGAAGTCTCTTTACTCCTTCCATGAAGGCTTTAACTACTGGTACTTTACACCACGAAACCTTGCTATGGGAAGTGGTGTAAGCCGACAGGGCTGCCAGGTGTACTTTCAGTGAGTTAAAAACCAATCCTGCATCCAGCAGGTGGAGCATGTATGTAACAATAGTGGAAGGAGTGCAATCAACGGGGTTGATTGATCTAATCTGGCACCAGATAACGAACCTCTTCCACTTGTCGAAGTAACAGTGCCTTGTGTTTGGTTTCCTAGATTCCTTTAGGATGTCCATACACCTCTGTGGCACATTGAGATGTCCAAACTCTATGACCTCAGGAGCCATGCTGCCAGGTTCATTGAGTTGGGTTGTTGGTGCACTGTTTGACCTTGCTGCTGGGACAATAGGTTGTACCAGGCTGGAAGTTTGATGGGCTCGCACACCGCCATCCTGCGTAGGTGTGGGAACCACAGTTGTCTTGCCCACATGGGAGCAACTAGGACGAGTGTCATCGACTCTCTGTTCATCTTGTTCACCACTTTCCTGATGAGGGGAGTTGGTGGAAAAGCGTACGCAAACATCCCTGACCAGTTCATCCACAGGGCGTTCCCCTGGGAGTCTGGTTGGGGGAACCTGGATGCAAATCCTGGGCATTGTCTGTTTTCGCTTGTGGCGAATAGGTCTATAGTGGGGAAACCCCACTGAGAGAAGATATCTTCTACGACCTCTCTGTGTAGAACCCATTCGTGTTCCTCTGGGAGGGAGTCTCTGCTCAGGGCATCCGCTAGGGAATTGAGCTCCCCTGGAACATGTTGTGATGACAGGAAGATGTTCCGTCTGAGTGCCCATATCCAGATTTTCTGGGCAAGCTTGGACAGATTTGGCGAGCGAGTCCCTCCTTGCTTGTTCAGGTAGAACATGGCTGTTGTGCTGTCCGTCCGGATTTGCACTGACAGGTTTAGTAGGTGGGGCTCGAACGCCTGAAGCGCTCTGAATACTGCCAGAAGCTCTAGCAGGTTGATGTGGTTCTTGGCCACTGAGTGAGACCAGAGACCCTGAGCTGTGTGGTGCAGATGGTGAGCTCCCCGCCCCGTCATGCATGCATCTGTAGTGACTATTGCCTGTACCTCGGGATCGTAAAAGGGTTTCCCCTGTGCGAGATTCTCTCTTGTCCACCAGTGCAGGCTTTGTACCAGTGTTGGTGAAACGACCACTAGATCGTCCCACTGACCACTTGCCTGAGACCACTGTTTCGCCAACCATTCCTGCATGGGACGCATGCGCAGGCGCGCGTGGGGACCAGGTAAATACATGACGCCATCATGCCCAGTAAACGCATCGCTTTGCGTATCGTTATTTGTTGACCGGACTGATAATGCGGAATTTGCAGTAGTATATTCCGAATTCGTTCTTCTGAAGGAAAGGTCAACCCCTCTTGGGTATCTAGGATTGCTCCTAGAAATTGTTTTGAGGTGCTTGGCACTAGGCTTGACTTTTTCTTGTTGATTGAGAAGCATAACTCGTGAAGGAGGTCGATAGTCCTTTGAATGTTTGTCGTTCAAATTCCTGGGGTTTCCCCCGTTATGAGCCAGTCGTCCAGATAAGGGTACACTGGGATTGCCTCCCTGCGTAGGTGTGCAGCCGCCACCGCCAGTACCTTGGTGAATACCCTTGGTGCTGAAGCTATCCCGAAGGGCAGTACCTTGAATTGGTAGTGTCGACTGTGTGCGGTGGGAACATGGAAATATGAAAATAAGCATCTTTCATATCCAAGGTTGCCATGTAATCCCCCTTTTTTAGGAGGGGGATTACCTCTTGTAGCATGGTCATACGAAATTTTTGGGGCTTGACATACTTTTGGCAGGCCGTAAGTCCAATACTGGGCGCATTGTCAAATCTTTCTTTGGCACAAGGAAGTAAGTTGAATAAATACCCTTGTTTACCTGGTGTCCCGGGACGAGTTCTATCGCGTCCTTTTCTAGCAGAATGGCGATCTCCTCGAGGAGAATCTTCTGATGTTCTAAAGAGTGTACTCTTTGTCGTGGAGGATGGTTCCGGGGACGCTGCAGTAGTTCTATACAATATCCTGTGGATACTGTTGACAGCACCCATCTGTCTGATGTGATCCCTTCCCAAGCCTGGGTGAAGTTGGAAATGCGTCCCCCTACTGGGGTTGCGTGAGAAGGGACCCTGAACTGAGCGTCACTGCTTTGGGGGAGGCGTGCTGCCTCCCTTGTTGGGGCTGCCTCTGCCTTTACCACGACCTCTCCTATTACCCCTGCCGTAACCCTGGGTAGACTGTTGGTTGTTGTTCCACTGTGTACCCTGCCCCTGGGAATAGGTAGATCCTCTCTGGGAATTTTGGCCGCGTGGGCGACGAAAATTACTATTCCCTCTCTGGTTAGGGGGTTTATTGGTTAACTGGCCAAGGGACTTGAGTGTTTCGTATTCGTCCTTGGCATTCTTCAGTGCGTCTTCGACCTCCTTACCAAACAAAAAATCGGTCTCCACCGGTTTGTCCAACAATGATGCCTGGGTTTCTGCCTTAAAACCAGACTGCTGTAACCACGCATGTCTTTTGATAACAGTGCCTTCTGCTATCAATCTGCCTGCGTTGTCCGCGGCATTGAAGGTTGCTTTCAAAATGCAACTGGACACGGCTCTACCCTCTGCGGAAATCCGAGCTAACTGGCCCTTTAAAGGTTCAGGAGCAGAGGCTATGAGTGCCGCGACTTCTTCCCACTGATGGCAGTTGTAGCCGGCCAACAGGGTGGTGGAGTTAGCAATCCTTGCTTGATAGGCAGACGTTGAGGCTACTTTCCTGCCGAAACCGTATAGTTTTTTGCTCTCCTTGTCAGGAGGAGCTTCGGACGATGACAAGGGTGTTCCAGCCCTCTTACGAGTGTTGGTGACAACTAGGGAGTCTGGCTTCAGATGTCCTCTTATATAGAGAGGGTCAGACTGGGCCGCCCTGAAAAGTTTTTCAACCCTGGGATTGACTGCTCTGGTGAGGTTCGGGTTCACCAGGGACGGATCTATTCTCCGCTGAATGGATTTAAGGATAGGGATGGTCTGGGCAACAGGCCTCCTTTCTCCCACTAACTCTTCTGCAAAGTCCCTTTCCTCCTGGACACCGTGGGTGTCGATGTGGAAGTGTTCTGCTGCGCGTGCGAGAACCTCGTTTAGGAGGGGTTGGTTATCGACCGGGGAGTCGGGACCCGGGGCTTCGTTCTCTACCGGGGAATCTACTCTGTATGTTTCTGGGTCCTCCTCTTCCTCTTCCTGGTCCTCATCATCCCCATAGTAGGCCGTCCTGGTTTGCTCTTCTATCATACCAAATTCTTGGTCCTCACAAAAGGAAACCTCTCCTTGATACAGTGAGTATGGTTTTGCATATGGTTGTACCTCAAAGGTTTCTGACCTCATCGGAGTTTCAAACCGGGGCTTCTTACTCGGGGGGGATAGGATCAGTAGAGCCTGAGGGTGTCGCCCCCTGTGGATCATACGAGAGGAAATGTTCTGGATTTTTATCATAAAAATCTGCCAAAGAAGACATTCTTGACATGACCCTATCTATGTCTTCACTGGACCATTTTTTGGAACTCTGGATGACTCTCTCAGCAAGTCTATGGGATTTATCTTGAGTAGCCTTGCTGGTTTTAGACATATCAGCATACCTGGTTTTGTCTGTCTGTTTAGGGGGGGTGGTGTGTTTCACAGGTGTGGAAGAGCGCAAAGGTTGTTTCTTCTGCTGTTTTCCCCCCTCCCCATGAGTGGAAAAATGTTTTCCCTGTCCTTTAGTGGCTCTGGAGGTTTTGGACGCCTGGCGTCGAGGATCGGGGGTGGTGTCCCTGTCCTTCGAGCGTGGGGCCTCGCTGGTTTTAACTGCGGGCTCCGACTCCTGGAGCGCGGCCTGGGTGTGGAAGTCGTCTTCGTCTTCCGACGATCGAACTTCTGTTAGCCTAGGGAGCGAGGCACTCTTGGCAAGAGTGGATGATTGCCTGGAGTCATGCAGCGATCTTGATCGAGAGCGCCCAGAGTACACCGAATCGGACCGTTCTGTTTGTGCCTCTTTCCGAGAACTCGACGTCGTCGAGTCTCGGTTGGACTTAGTGTGTTTAGTGTGTGTAGTATGTGAAGCGCTTGTGTCGCCGGGAGTCTTCCCCATACCCGCCCTGCCGGACGACCTTCTGAGGTCGGGGACCTGCGCTCGGCTGTCTTTTGACGCCGTAATGCCCTCGCCGTCCGAAAGTACCGCGTCGCTGCCGTCGCTGAAGGCACCCTCCGCTTCCATGGCCGCCTGCCTGGCGTGGTGGGCCCAACGCTTCGTCGAACGGTCCTTAAGTGTCTTAGGTTTAAACCTACTACACGCTCTGCAGTTCGCTTCGGGGTGGTCCCTCGGCAAGCAGAGATTGCACGTGGCATGCCTGTCGACCCAAGGGTATTTGCGATTGCACTTGGGGCAGAATTGAAAAGGGGTACCCTCCATATGCACCTTGAGGCAGCGGGCTGTTAAGTGTAGGAAATGTATAAGGTATACCTATATACCAAAAGTGTAGAGGATGTACCACCCCCCACTCTCCCTACTTGCAGGGCAGAGGCCTTCCAAGGCCCGGGCCGAGGCCAGCGGCCTTCCGAGGCCCAAATCCGTCGTGAAGCAGCCGACGGTCGATTTCTTCTCCAGCCGGCGTCGAGTGTCGAAGTTCGACGTTGGGGTGGGGAAGGGTGTCAATAGATTATTATTTTAAATTTTTAGCAAAGGTATGGCTTCCGACCAGTATGGCGGAAAAAAACAATCTGAGGATCCTAGACGCGTGAGGGATCTTGGGTACAGTAGACGTCACACTAGGGATAGTATTACTGGCACGCCTTGTGTCGACGCCCATTTTCGAGTTTCGAAAAAACAAACTAATACTCCGCAGCTTCCACTAGATGTCGGCCTATGCACAGCATGTGATCTAAGCAGAATCCACAAGCCTCAGAAATATATATATATATATATATGTACAAGTTTGTTAGGATTGGGGGAAAACATAAGTACTATATAGCAACATAAGGTCCCGCTCCACAGGATTGGCTGGTCCCGAACTAGTGCTTTGTGTGGCACGTGGGTTAGCCGGGCTCATCTGGGCGGCATGAAGGTTAGGTCAACGCGACGGGAGGTGGTCACTGTCTCTAACTAAACTACTTAACATATTCTGACATAAAATGAATAATGTAAGACATAACCTCGAGAATGTGAGGATACCTATAAATTGTACACACATATAAACACATTCCAGTACCAAGCCATTATAGATGTGAGAGGTGCAGCGGTCCTGCCCTCCAGTGCATTATCAGTGAGCTCGATCTGACTGGTATTCAAGGGTTTGAGACATTCGATTGATAGGTATTAGTTTGAGATGAGATATAGAACGACATTGGAGGGGCACTCTAGGGTGGTCAGCAACTAGGGGTCACACTCCTTCTACATGAAAGTGAACATGCAATAACTTCCACGGGTGGGGGTGAGAGGAGCAAAATCAGATTTGTGAAGACAGATGGGTCGCAGCACGGTCAAACACAGGGTGATGAGCTCAGAAGACGGAAGCAAAGAATACACTGTTGAATTGTAACACTTTGCATTGGAGCATCCATGAGAAATGGGTTTGTTTGACATAGACAATGGAGGAAAAAGGTGGGGGCTGACAGTGTTCGTTGTGTGCGGTGCTGCGGCCTACTGCAAAATGGAGTCGGAAGTTTACAAAAAAATGGAGTCGCCTGGGTCCCGCAGTAGGCCCCCTTCTACTGTGTCTGGCAATTCTCTGGCCCCAGTGATGCAAGAACAGGTGATCCCTTATGTGATGAATGTATGGGGGGGGGCAAAACGACCCCTCCTTCCTTACATGTGTTTTGCTAAACAAAAGGCTGGAGGCCGATCACTTTCTCCAGCTGGCTCCCTATTATGGTAGAGCCTCCCCCTCCCTCTTTGTCTTGAGCAGGACCTCCTCAAATTACAGAAACTCCTCAAGACTTTCCTATTCAACTCCTCATTCCCTTCTTCCCTCACCTGCTAATCTCATAGTCGCTGTGATTGGTGGCCATGGCCCTTATGGGACCTGCCCTCCAATACCCAATATGCCTCTGCCTACCTCTCAGCTCTTGCCTTGGCACCCTGCTGCCTCATTTCTGTAGGCTTGCACTTTCTACCCAATTGCACTTACCATACTATGCACTTCATCTGCTGCTCACCCACGAGCACAGACATTACAGCACTTACCCTACCCCCTATTTCCCCCCTCTTCTCCCTGCACTTGCACGTTCTGAATGCTCACAATGCATAGTAGGTCTGTCTTTATCTTCCACTGTATTCATTGTTTTTTTCAATCCCATGTTCCCACCCTGTTGCCCTATGGGCGCTTTGGTACAGATTTGACTTATTGAATAAGCGCCTAACAAATGCACAGTAAATAAAACCATGTTATCGAGTTCAAGGTACTGGTCGACATTTGTAGTTACAATTTTCCCATCCATCTTGTGCTTGAAATGCAGGGTAAGCGAGCACTGCTGAGGTTGTTTTATCAGCCGGAGGTGCCCCTTGATGGCAAAAGTGCAGACTAAAATGGCAGCTAGCTGATTAAGAGCGCTTGCAGAGCAATATTGTTATCAACAACTGGTGGGAGTTGGAAAATAATTTCTCAGGTGGTTTCTTTATCGGAGTGTTATTCTAAACAATTTTGTATCACTTCTGTCTAATCTATCGGCTTCATTTACCCTGAAGGCCAGTAAGAGATTGGCAAAGAGGCAGCTGGGTTAACTCAGATTGCACAAAATCTAAGAACATTTTACTTGAAGCCCTGAAGAACCCCATGCCTTTAAAACGGGATATAGTTGGTGCCCGCGCTGTTTACAAGAGGGCCAACTCCATTAAAAAGAATGAAATCCAAGCTCAGTCTTAGGAAAATTGGGTTAATTCCTCTGCCACAAATAATGCTAAGCTATTTAAGGACATAGTGAATAATGGGCCATTTTACACATTGAAGTCAAGAAGTGCTGCTATGGTTTCCTATCAGGCTTGGGTGGCCCATTGTTCTGCCCTGTATAGTGGTGGTCATGTGGTTGCGGCCACTGAACGATGGCTGGCAGTAGATCCCCGGCAGTCACAATACCCAGTAGCAGGATACATTGTTTCAAGGTGGGGGAAATTGCATCAGCAATAAAATGCCAAGCTCTGGGCTCCGACCTTTACTTTGTGTTTCTTGGTCACAAGCAGTAATTCAGCCAAGAGTCAGAGGGCGTTACCAGCGTCATATAGAACTATTTCACTTTTAGACTTAAAAGCATGGGAAGGGTCCTCTTGGGAAGATTGGAGTCTTGGGTGGAATGTAATAACATTCTTCCCCCATTCAGTTTGAGTTTAGACCCGGACTTGGAACGGCCGAGCAGTCCTTGAACCTTTATCTGGTATTGGCTCACTCTTTGTATATTAAGGAGGAACCTGTTTTTCTTGCTTTCTTGGGTCTGAGCACTGTCTTTGACAAGGTCAGTAGTAATAAGCTTTGGTGTGTGCACAGATCCATGAATTGTCCAGGTGCATTGGTGGATCTCTTGGAGAGATCACATTCTTCCCCGGTGGCCTGTGTGAGGAGTGGGGTGCAGGGATGTTGTATTGCTTTTTTCTGGTGGATCGAGGGGTGCGCCAGGGCTGTGTACTGGCCCCCCTGCTCTTCCGTTTGTATTTTATTGGTCTTTATGACCACTTACTTAATTGCACCCCGGATGTCCCAAGGATGGGTAGTTGGCTCATGCCATTACTGACTTGTGCAGACGGCACGGTTTTGCTGGCCTGCACTTCCAGAGCTCTGCAGCGCCTGATTGATGACCTTTCTTCACTAATGGATTCATTGGATCTAAAGGTTAATGCCCAGAAATCGCAGTCATGGTCTATAGTAGGGGGAAACACCCACCAAAATGTCAGGTCATGTTCACCCCCAGAGTCTCTAGTTACGACTATCGGGGTTGGATTTGCTTCAAACGTTAGTGCGAACGCCCATGTTTTCAAGCAGACTACAGGGCTCGAACAGGCTTTGGGGAGGGGGCACATGCTATGGGCATGTTTAAAGCTAAACTGGTTGAGCTGGTGCTCGTCTATAATGGGAACACTCTCTGTTGCTAGCTATGGCACAGAGCTGTGGGGTCATAGCAATGTTGAGTCCATCCAGGTGGTGGAGAATACCTTTCTGAAAAGAGTATTGGGGCTTCCACGATCGGCTCCGAACTTTGCGGTGCACCAGGAATTGGGCTGCAGGTTTATTAGTGACCTCATCGCAGCTCAGCCTGTAAGTCACTGGCTCAGAGTTTGGGGGTAATAGCAAGGCTGCTTTAACCCATGAGCTAATTAAACACTTGCTTCCTAGGGACCCTCACATAAGGGTCCCCTTTTTTAGGTTAATAAATGCAATGTTGTCAGAAATGGATATGGCTCAATGTTTTTATATGAGCAATGTCATGCCGCCCAATGTTCTGAGATCTATAAAAGCAAGGGTATTCCAGCATATCCTGGATAGCAGGCAGTCCTCTGAGATCCAGAGGCCGGCTAATGGGAAACATGCGATTACTACAAGCCCAGGTCTCCCGAAATATTTGCGATGGGCACAGAAGCCCTCTTAGCGCATTACCAGGGCACGTTTTAAATGCATTAATTTCAGAGCAGTGGTGGCGGCCTGTTCCAATGGCTATAGAATCAATCATGCATTTTTGTTGATGCGCCAAAGGTAGACATGGCCCATTGTGTACTGTTTCGCCCTGCTTTTCCCGTATATATCAGAGAGCATGTACGTCTAAGCCATGCTTGCAGGGCCTCTGTTCTTGCCCTAATTTCCCATATGTATCAGGGAGCGTACGCTTACACATATATTGCAGGGCCTCTGTTCTACTGTTTTGCCCTGCTTTCTCGTACATATCAGAGAGCGTACGCTTATGCCACGCTTGCAGGGCTTATGTTCTACTGTTTTGCCCTGCTTTCTCGTATATATCAGAGCACATATGCTTACGCCACGCTTGCAGGGCCTCTGTTCTACTGTTTTGCCCTGCTTTACCATATATATCAGGGAGCGTACGCTTACACATATCTTGCAGGGCCTCTGTTGTACTGTTTTGCCCTCCTTTCTCGTATATATCAGAGCACATATGCTTACGCCACGCTTGCAGGGCCTCTCTTCTACTGTTTTGCCCTGCTTTACCATATATATCAGGGAGCGTACGCTTACACATATCTTGCAGGGCCTCTGTTCTACTGTTTTGCCCTGCTTTCTCGCACATATCAGAGAGCGCGTATGCTTACACCATGTTTGTAGGGCCTCTGTTCTACTGTTTTGCCCTCCATTCTCGTATATATCAGAGGGCGCGTACGCCTAGGCCACATTTGCATGGCCTCTGTTCTACTGTTATGCCCTGCTTTCCCGTATATATCAAAGAGTGCGTACGCCTACGCCACACTTGCAGGGCCTCTGTTCTACTGTTTTGCCCTGCTTTACCATATATATCAGGGAGCGTACGCTTACACACATCATGCAGGGCCTCTGTTGTACTGTTTTTCCCTCCTTTCTCGTATATATCCGAGGGCGCGTACGCCTAGGCCACATTTGCATGGCCTCTGTTCTACTGTTATGCCCTGCTTTCCCGTATATATCAAAGAGTGCGTACGCCTACGCCACGCTTGCAGGGCCTCTGTTCTACTGTTTTGCCCTGCTTTACCATATATATCAGGGAGCGTACGCTTACACACATCATGCAGGGCCTCTGTTGTACTGTTTTGCCCTCCTTTCTCGTATATATCAGAGGGCGCGTACGCTTCGCCACGCTTGCAGGGCCTCCGTTCTACTGTTTTGCCCTGCTTTACCATATATATCAGGGAGCGTACGCTTACACATATCTTGCAGGGCCTCTGTTCTACTGTTTTGCCCTGCTTTCTCGCACATATCGGAGAGCGCGTACGCTTACACCATGTTTGTAGGGCCTCTGTTCTACTGTTTTGCCCTCCGTTCTCGTATATATCAGAGGGCGCGTACGCCTAGGCCACATTTGCATGGCCTCTGTTCTACTGTTATGCCCTGCTTTCCCGTATATATCAAAGAGTGCGTACGCCTACGCCACGCTTGCAGGGCCTCTGTTCTACTGTTTTGCCCTGCTTTCCCGTATATATCAGGGATCGTACGCTTACACATATCTCGCAGGGCCTCTGTTCTACTGTTTTGCCCTGCTTTCTCATATATATCAAAGAGTGCATGCCTACGCCACACTTGCAGGGCCATTGATTCCTTCAGTTTCAACCTGCTCTATTCTACTTGTTTTGGGGGGGACTCGGGTTATGTGGGTTAGGGTTTATTATTATTTCTAAAGAACGTGTCAACTTTGAGAATTTTTTAAATAAAAATGGTTTGAATTGAAGGTAATTTGTATTTATAAAATGTTGCAAGGTTTTAATGATAGTGGTATGTTTTTTATTTTTCAAATGCGTAATTATGATGCCAATTATTGATTTTATGGGACTGTTCTGTATTCTCGAAATACACTTTTTATTAACAATAACCAACTGGCACAGAGTGCCCATCCAGGGGTGGATTAGTTCCCCCTTTCCCTAGTCTGGGGGTGAGGGGAGGTGATTGTTAGGAACAATTTCTCTTTGCAGCAGCTTTCTCTCCATTTTTATGGACCCCCAAACATTTTGCTTTTTGTTTTTGAATCTGACCTGCTGTTTTTGCAGTGCAGTGAAGCCTTCAGCCCCCCTGCACTGGCTTTTGCTCGTCTCTTATGGGGAACCTGCATGTCCGTCAGCCTTGTTGCTTTCTTGCCACTTTTGGTAACATTCTATCACTGTACAATGCATCTTATCTTACTATGCAGTACATTTATTTTACCGAGACTAACACTAAGAGGATGTTTTGTTACTCATAGTGTGCTAAAGGGACAAGCTGGTGGCAGCAGTGACTTTGAACTATTTTTTGGTGTATTTGATTTTAGCCGTACCACGTTTAATGTGTTTGGCTATTGACTGTGACTAGTGTCCTGATGTGGCCGTGCCACAAGGTCTTTTAGTTTGTCCCTTAGCCTTCTTGTCACTAACCTTTCTTCCTGGCCTGTGAGGCAAGGAAAATCTTTATATGGACTTCCAGTGCCCAGGAAAGCAGAGGCTTTTCGCAGGCTACTACAGGGCCATGTGTATTTGCTGGCAGGATGTGGGCGGGACTGTCTGGTTCCAATCCACAAACTGGTTTCCATCTGTCTGAGTGGTATGCATGAGTTGTGCCACCAGTGGTCCAGTTTGGAGCACTGCCTGGGTGTATGTTGGGGTGGGGGAGGCAGGTCTTGGATTGACTAGTGGGAGTTTAGGCTCTTACCTGACTTTTTGAATAAGGAGAGAATCCCTGGACCCCTTCCAGAGAGATTCTGGAAGAAACTGAAGGAGCCAAGTATCCAGCCCAGCTGCAAGACATGTGAGGAGACCGGAGAACTGTTGGAAGAAGGCCTGGCAACCAACTTCTGCTGCTGTCCTGGAAGAGCCATGTCTTGTTGATAGTCTCCAGTAGTCCTGCGAAGGAGCTGCCACTCTTGGAGTGGAGAGAACATCCATTCTCCACGCCAGCTTAGAGTCATGCGAAGAAGAGCCTTCGGAAGTGCCCCTGAACCACCCAGTGGCTGGCCAGCTCAGAGTTTGGGCTGCAGACGTCGCCGTTCCGAGTTGAGGCCTTAAACTTGGGGGATCGTCAGCTTGGGCTACAGGACTCGCCTCTGCCAAAGTTGTCCTAGCATCAAGGGGAACCGAGATAGGGGACCCGAGATGGGAGGAAAAGTCTGACCACAGCAAGAGAATCCCCCTACTTCACTGTGCACCTGTGGCCGTCATCCAAAACAGCTTTCTCATGTCCTGTGCTGTGAAGGGCCCTGCATCAAGCTCTTCTGCATTCTTCAACCTAAAGACCACGCACCAGCATTTGTCGCCCAACAGTGAAGTGCTTGAACCTGCAGTCCCTGGGCATCAAGGGCTGAGGCTGATGGTGGGAAAAGTGACTTTGGAATCTCTTCTGAAGACCTGTCCAGTCCTAAGAAGAATCTGAGTATGGGGGGTGAGTTATAACAGTTCTTACCTGAACCCCTATGTCCCCTTTTTAAAAGTACACACACTTTTAGAAACTTTTACAACAGTTTGACTTTGCCATTGCTTTTTCGCGCATGCACTCTGAAAGTTGGGGACACTTTTGTAAGTTAGAACAACTTGTCCCTATGCTCGTCACGATCCATCCTCATCTTCACCTGCATCAGTCGTTTGATCATCCAGTGGTGTAAATGCTGCCAGTTTAAGAACACTCATTTAATGGCATTACAGAAAATTGAGCTCGAGGAGGTATTGGGTGAGGAACACCCCAGTAAGAATGAAAGAGAGAATGAAGTAGAAACTAATTTCACAGCACTCTCACCAGACTTGGAAAAGTCCAAATTGTTATGGGGAGAGTGTTCACATGATGGGACAAAGATACTGGGCCTCATTACGAGTCTGGCGGTAGCCCTGCTGGTGATACCGGTGGGTTGCCACCAGACCCGTAAAAAATTAACGGTGCCTGGCTTCCTGGTAACATCGGGGTATTACAACCCTGGCGGCTGCGAAGTCAGGCATTGGTAATTCTGTTAATCCCCATTCCCATGGAGTACCAGAGGACTCCATGGGAATGTGGACCACGGAAGCACCAGCACCATTAATAACGATGCTGGTGCTTATGTGACTGCTTGCCTACCGTGGCCGCTGTGTTTGGCAGGGTCTTCCCTGTCGGGCACAGCGGCTCCAGCAGGCAAACCCGTAGTGTGCAGGTCTGGAAACAGTGCTGTTAGGCTTACCGGCACCGTTGTTTCCGGACTGGCACACTTGTAATAAGGCTCACTGATTTTTGGGGACAATTTGGATGAGTATGAGGAGGAAGGGGACATGACCAGGGTTACAATGGTGTGAGTGTGCAGGGAAAAGGGAAAAGGGATGAGAGGGCTAGAGCTGTTGATCGATCGAAGGGGGGAATGTATTAAAGGTGCAGATTCAGCACCAGAAATGGGGACACAACTGCGAGAGTAAAGAAAGCGGTTGTGGGTGCAGCTATACAGGAAATGACAGGTATTTTAAGCCACAGACGCCCTGTACCTGGAACCTCACCGGGATCGGTAGGGATAATGATGCATTGGGTTTACACACGGCCCAAGATACTGTCCTATGAATAGCTAAAGAAGGGGGAAGGACATGCATAGCACCATAGTAAACGCACGTAGTGGTAAATCCTTCCAGGTAGGCTGGTCCTGGGAAATCCGATCTGAAACACGTGATCAGTATGACCGGGATCTGCGAAAGGGGGGTGGGGGCTTAAGCTACACATCACGAGAAAAATGAGATAACTAGAACTAGGTGATGTAATTACTGGGCGGTCAGCCAAACCAGCCGCCCAGCATGGCAGAGCGGAAAAAGTGTTCTGTACCAGTGTGCCAATCACATGGCCACCAATGCCCATCATCAGACGGCTGTGCGAAGGGAACACTGGACAGAGTGGTGTTCCTGGGAGGACCAATCAGACGGTAAATTCTTGAGGCAGCCTCCAAAGTATGTATTACAGAGTTCGCGAAGGTCGTCATCCAACAGGTTTCGTGTGAACGACCCCTTTCCCAACAGCTGCAGGGTGTCTCGTGTTCCGTTCTAAATGGTGCTGACCAATGGCAGTGCATTCAAGTTTGGGCGGTCAGCACAAATGTTACTTCATTCATAACAAGTTGTTCCTGGGTGGGGTGTTAATAATCCGGTACCACACGGGACGGTATTGTGATGGGAAGCCGTTAAACTATTTGCTTCGGAGGCCACCAGGGGGCGCACAGGTGATGGCTGCCTGAGCGTCGTGCTCCCGCTGAGGCTGGGCCATTGACGGGGACTGAGCCCCCCCCGGGTCCCCCCAGGCGGATTCACTCGCTCGACCTGAGCTGGCGAGCCCCCCATGACGCCCCCGCCAAAAAGAACGGCACTTGAGCTCCCCCGAGAGCTTGAGAACGGGCCGTGTCGGAGGAGCGGCGAAGAGCGCATCGGCGCCAGGGACAGAGGAGCGGCCCGCGGGAGAGCCTTTTGCCGGCGAGCCCGTCCCCCAGCACCCATCCACCCCCCCCGCCCTCGCGGGGGGCCCACAAGATTTTGGGAAAGCGGCCCCGGCGGGGGATTTTGGCCTTCACCGCCCCCCCTCCTCCCTGGGCCGTGACGAGCCCCCGGCAAGGCGGGCCCCAGCAAGCACATTGTGCAATCCGTCTCGGCCACGGCAACCAGGGCCTGATTGGGGAGGTTCCAGGCCCCGACCCCCCCTCGGAGCGGGAGAGCGGGGTCAGGGCACATGGGGGGCCGCACAACACCACGCCCCCCCAAATAATTAAAAAAAAAAAAAAACACCCTCAGAGCACAATAACCGCCGGAGTGGAAACGCAACCCCCCCCCCCCCCCTCTCTCTCTCTCAGAATCGCTGCAGCCTGCACTCGCATTGAGGACACGCAGAGGGGCCTAGCTCGCCCACACCAGACTTCTACAGGTGGTGGCCTCTGGGCCCATTCCCAGGGCGTGTGCCTGCCTGACACCCCCCTGGAAGGGGAACGTGACCTCAGATGGCGACAGTGGGACGGCGCAGACGGTCACCCCCCCCCGAAGAGGAACGCCAACATCTCGAAGGAACACAGTTGTGAGGCCCCCATCCGGCGCTGGTGGGGCGTGTGCCCGCCTGGGAGCTGCCCCCCCCACGGAAAGACACCAGCCTCCCGCGGGTTTCCCCGGGACAACACAGCCTGGGGACCTCGGGCCGGGTCCTCGAGGAGACTCCCTAAAGCCACCGGACCGCAGCGGTCCCTGTAGTGGGCACAGTGGAAGACTGCATGAGCTGGCAAGTGGCACTGCAGGCATATCGCTTCAAGGGAACGGAGAGTGCGGTCAGCGGCCCCACTGACGCTGGGGACATGGCACAGCCGGAGGCCTCAATGCAGTCCACGACAGCGATGGAAAGGGGCTTCGCCTCTATCCTACAGGAAATCAGGGACATGCGTTCGGATATCGCCCAGAAATTCGAAAAGATCGACCAAAGGGTGGACAAGGTCGAGGACAGACTCCTGTAAGTGGAAACCAACCAGTCATCAACGGCAGCCCAGGAGGTGCAAACTGAGTTGAGGCTTGCAGCCCTGGAGAAGAGGGACGAGGAAAGGGCTAGACAGATGGATGACTATGAAAACAGGGAAAGGAGAAATAACCTTAGATTTTTTGGGATCCCTGAAACGGAGGGCGAAACGGAGAGAGACTTGATCCGAGTGGTGAGAGACATTATCACACTCTTGTTTTCAGAGGAAATGACCACAGAGCTCTCGTTTGACCAAGTGCATAGGGCTGGGGGCAGGGCAGGGGGCCCCCGGTCGGTCCTGACCCGGTTCCACTACTACTCGGAAAAGACTAAGGTGCTCGAGGAAGCAAGGAAGGCAGGGGTGGTGACCTATAACAGCGCTCAGATCACCATTTATCAGGACCTTTCCGCATACACCCTGGCCAAGCTCAGGATGTGCCGTCCCCTAACGCAGTTACTAAAGGAAAAGGGGGTGCGATTCAGGTGGGGGAACCCCTTCTCTCTGGCCTTCGAATACATGGGCCAACGGACAATGCTGATTACAGAAAATGACATAAGGGGAGCCATCCGGGATTACATGGTGGAGTCTACCCCCCGGAGGGGCCCTGTGGTCCGGAGGCCCTTGGAAGGGGCGGTCCTAGCCAGCCGGGTGCCAGAAGAAAGAAAACCAGTTCGAGAAAATTCAAAAAATTGAACACCCCGCCGCCCACATTGGAAAGCGAACACGTCGACTCGGCAGCGGGTCGGAAAAAGGAAGTTCCTGAGTTTTCTCAGAACACAGAGTCCCCTTGAACAGCAAGTATAAACGGGGTCAACTGAAGGGACGAAGCAGCGGGGGGGAGGGGTCTCATAGACACGAGCACTGTACTGATTGCCTAGCTGAGGAGGGTAGGCTGGTGGTCCGGCCAAATGGCAGCAATGGCGGAACTATCTGGCTGGATGCCGGGGTGGGGGAAGGGGGAGTACGAACTAGTTGGGGTTTGTTTGTTGGGGGAAGGGTTTGGGGGGCAGTTGGGGGAACGTTCCAAAAGTGTCCAAAAGGTGAAACAAGGGGAGCAAAGAGGGAGCGATGATGCAATATCATTGGCTAACAGAGAGGAAAACATAGATCATGGCTGATGCCCGTCCGGCCCTGGGTGTGGGTACCCTTAACGTGCGATGGCTGAACACACCCATGAAGAGGTCCCTGGTTCATAGGGAGTTTAGGAGGGTGAAACTGGACCTGCTCTTTCTGCAGGAGATACAGTGGGCAAAGGGGAAAGAGCCTAGAGTGCGAGGGGGAGGAATTGGGGAGGTCTTTCACGCCTCCCACAAGGCCAAAAAAAGAGGGGTGGCCATATTGGTGGCAAGGGACATGGACTTCGAGAAGGAGGCCATCCAGAGGGACCCCGAGGGTCGGTACCTGATGGTGTGGGGTTCCCTCAGGGCTCCCCCTTGACTCTAGCAGCAGTGTATAGTCCTAACGAAGGTCAGGCCCAATTCTGGGAGGAGGTAGGAGACAAGCTGAGGTTGTTCGTGCAGTGCCCACTGGTGGTGGGGGGGGGATTTTAACATGGTCCTAGACCCAACTATAGACAGAAGACGGGTTGGCCCCCAGAGCCTCAGACCCGCGGATGAAGCCATGGCGCAGAACTTTAAGAGGGTTAATGGGGACCTGGGACTGTCGGATACGATCCCAACCCCCAGATCAGGGACCCCCTCCTTTACCTATTACTCAGCCATTCACAACTCGTTTTCGAGAATAGACCACATTTTGGTGGACGAGGTCCTCACTCCATATGTAGCGGGCTATAGGATAGACCCAGTCCCCTGGTCGGACCACAACATGGTCTGAGTCACCTTAACGATGCGTTGGTGTGAAGAACGTAGAGGGCGCTGGAAATGATACCCTATTGAGAGATGAGGCACTCACCCAGGAGATCCTGGACTCCATAGCGGAGTTCTTTGAGTTTAATGATAACAGAGAGGTGGCCATGCACACAATTTGGGACGCCTTTAAGGCAACCATACGAGGAGTCCTCATAAAAATAGGCTCCATGAAGAAGAGGGAGAGGGAGGCCCAGGAGAAAGCCCTGCGGGGTAAAATAGCCTGTCTCCAGCCGGGGGGATCCCCGGACCAGGCTTTAGAGCATGACCGTGTGGCTGCACTGGAGGACTACAGGTTCCAACTGAAAGATCTGCTCCTACATAAAACTGAGAGGAGCCTCCTAATGGTAAAACAAAAATACTATGAGAAGGGGGACAAAGCGGATAAGATCCTAGCCTGGAAGCTAAGGGCGGTCCAGAGAAGTAGAAGGGTGAAGGAGGTGAGGGATACCCAGGGGCATCTCGGCCGCGACTCCTCACATGTTGGAGAGGCCTTTCGCCAATATTACAAAACCCTCTACTCCTCGGAGTATGACGGGGACGACGCCCAGATAGAGGATTTCTTGAACTCCATACAGATCCCATCCCTTTCGCGTGAGATGGCTGAGGGGTTGGAGGGTCCGGTTACCGAGGATGAGATTGACAAGGTGATAGGTGGGATGAAGGTGGGAACCTCCCCCGGAGATGACGGCTTCTCCGTCTACTTCTATAAAAGATTCCGCTCCACCCTGGCCCCGATCTTGGCGAGAGTCTTCAACGCTGTGCTGGAGGATGGCATCCTCCCCGAGTCCATGATGGGGGCCATAATAGCAGTCCTGCCCAAGGAAGGGAGGGACCCCTTGGAATGCTCCTCTTATCGTCCCATATCTCTGTTAAATATCGACGTCAAGATCCTGGCCAAGGTGGCGGGGAGGCGGATGGAGGGAATCATGCCAAAGCTAATCCATGGCGACCAAGTGGGCTTTATCACGGGAAGGCAAGGGTCAGACAATATACGCAAAACAATAGACCTGCTCCACTTTGCCCAAACGTCGGGGTTAAACGCATGTGTCCTCTCCCTGGACTCGGAGAAGGCCTTCGAAAGGGTCGAGTGGCGATACATGGGTCTCCTCCTCCAGAGGATGGGCTTCGGGCCTCACATCATGAGCTGGGTGACCGCCCTCTACAGGGCCCCCACGGCAAGGGTTCAGGTGAATGGGAGGCTGTCCGAACCATTCCCCCTCTCCCGAGGGACAAGGCAGGGATGCCCTCTCTCCCCCCTGATATACGTCCTCACGATGGAGGCATTGGCAATAGCGATTAGAGCTCACCCGGACATCAGGGGGATCAGAGGGGGTGATGTTGAATTCAAACTTTCCCTGTTTGCGGATGACATCTTGGCCTATCTGGTGGACCCTGTAGTATCACTTCCCCCCTTCCTGGCACTGGTGGCCTTGTTCGGTCGCTTCTCAGGTCTGAAGATCAACGCCACAAAATCTGTTCTGCTCCCTATGAGGACATTAGACCCGGGGCTCGACCCTCTGGACTGGTTTCACGGGATTAAAGTGGAGAAGGCCGCTGTACGGTATCTGGGGGTACTCCTCACCAGAGACATATCGAAATTGAGCGCCGCCAACTATGGCCCCATGATGGCAGAGATCAAATTAGATTTGAGGAGATGATCCTGTCGTGGTATGGCCGAATGACTGCAGTAAAAATGAATATACTACCACGGCTTCTCTACCTTTTCACGGCACTCCCAACCAACATCACAGCACAGACTTTCAGAGAGCTACAAAAGGGGGTTCGAGACTTTGTGTGGCAGGGGAAAACCCTGAGGATAGGAAGGACCACCTTGACTCTGCCTAGGGAGGAGGGGGGATTTGGGCTCCCGGACTTTCACCTCTACTTTTGTGCCGCCCAACTGCGCGTCCTACTGGAGCATATGAAAGAGGGAATGGGGACGTATTGGTCATACTTGGAAGATATGGATGCCCATCCACTGAAGGTCCGAGACCTTTTGTGGGCCCCGCGCGGGTCAGTTCCGCAACACTTAAGGTCCCACCCGACCCTGGGAGTCCTCTGGGACATCTGGAGAGAGGGCCCCCGGACTGCTCACCTCACCACTTGGCAGTCCCCGATGACCTCTCTCTGGGGCCATCCCCTTAGATTGGGGGGCAGAGGGTTCCGGCACTCTCAGCAATGGTCGGACAAGGGAATGGAATGGGCGGGGCAGCTGTTCAGAGAACGGGAATTCCTAACCTACGAGGACCTGAGAGACGCTCTCGGAAGAGATTCGCTATCCATCTTCGAATACCTCCGCCTGAAGGGCATCCTCTGCAACCCGACATGGGGCCCGAACCTGAGGAGACAGCTGACCCCCTTCGAGAAACTCCTCGATCTGGCGACCTCAAGGAAGGGGGTGGTGTCCAGCATGTACAAAATCTTAAACACCTACGACCTTCAAGGCAGATGGAACTTTCGTATGTTTTGGAACAACCTAGCAGGGGAAGAGATTTCCGAGGACTCCTGGGCCAGAATCTTCAAGATAGCATTTCACGGAAAGTTGTTTACCTCGGACATGGAGCATAACTTTAAGGTGTTACATGGGTGGCACAGGGATCCCGCGAAGTTGTCGAGGATGTTCACGGGGGTCTCGCCTAGGTGCCCGAGAGGATGCGGACAGACTGGCACCAGAGGCCCCATGTGGTGGTTCTGCCCGAAAGTTCAGGACTACTGGGGTTCAGAGCGGGATTGGATGGCGGAAGTAATAGAAGAACGTTTGCCACTAAATCCCTTAACAATGTTGTTGGGTCTCCCCCCGGAGGAAACAGAGCTGTATCGATACCCTAGGATGTGGGAAACCATGCTGAGGGCAGGCAGAGTGGCCCTTGCCCAGTGGTGGAAAAGCCCCGAGCCCCCCTTCCAAGAGGACTGGCTGCTAAAAGTGAAAAATATGTTCCTGATGGACAAACTGACTGCGATGGTGAACAAAGAAAGTAGCACTTTCCTCACAAACTGGTACGGGGTGCAGCAGTCTTGGGGCTGGGATGTTCACTGATTTTGACGCCAGGCTTCCGGCCTGCACGAGCCGGGATTGACCCCGAAAGGTGAGATAATAAGCCAGGGAACCCACGACCTGGGGAAAAGCGGCATCTAACCAACGGATGGAAGGCCACAAATCTCATCATCTCCATGGTACAGACGAAGGACTGAACATTGAAATTCTCCCAAGGCAAATACAGGTTTCTGGACACAGGGTAGGGGGGTGGGCAGGGGTTGGGGTGCGGGGTTGAGGGGGGGCAGGGGGCTTTCTTTTTTTTGGTTTCTTGTCTGCGTTTGTTGTATCTAAAAATGGCAATAAAAACTCAAGTTTAAAAAAAAAAAACTATTTGCTTCAATTATGCTTCACTAATCAACGTATACTTCGAAGAGGTGATGTTGAAGATCCAAATTCTTGGGAAACGTAGGAAGAGTGAACTCTCTAACGTGTCGATGGGCTTCCGACCATTGTATTTCTTGGTATAAAACGACTGTTTGTATTCCATTCAGATGTCAGCCTTTCAGTCAGATCCTATCCACTGTTCTGTTTGATTTGTGCTCACCCAGGTGTGATAAACAGTGTTGCTTCTTGCCTGGTGTTTGCTCCACTTTTGGAGTACGTGGTTTTCTATTATGCTCTAATTGGTGGACCCCTGACTACAATAGCACAAGCAAATGCTGAAGCCTACATTGACTGTCTCTGGAAACATGGAAACTCAAGCCAAACAACGTATACCTACACATACTTTCCCCGAAGAAGAGATAGGCAATATAAATACTGCAAACAAACATAGAAATCATAATAACCTCAGCACCCAAGGGTGGTGCTTCATACACCTTCCTAACAAAAAGTAACACCAGAAGCTGAGTGATGACTACAGAGTGGAGTAAACCAAAACTCTAGAAGAAATCCTCAATTCCATGTCAAGCAGGATTGAGGGAGACCACAAACATATGGTACCAAACAGTCTGACTCTGTATTCCCCCAAAGATCCACCAACCAGGAAATCTGGCCTGTCCAATCGTCCCTGGCATCAATACATTAACCAACAACATAGCTGGATATATTGAGTCCATCCTGAATCCTCTGGAGATAGACACATAAAGCTTTGCAGAAAGCAGCACACATGTACACAGGAGGATTCCAGAGGTAGAAAGTGTACCATATAATGCACTCCTGGCCACGCTGGGTGTTACTTCACTGTATTCCATGAATCCACATGGAGATGGAATAGCTGCATGCCAGGGATTCCTGCAAAGCATCACAAGTAATACAGACACCTCAACCAGAGCCATAAGAGAAATCACGAGGTATATACTTACACACAACCATTTCTGCTTCAATTGAAACCATTTCATAGAAAAGACAAGGATGGCCATGGGCACACAAAAGGCGCCTCAGTAGGCAAACCTTTTCATGACAGACCTTGACAAGCGGTTTTACAACAACAAATACAGAAGCCACTCACATATGTGCTAAATCAATGACCTATTTGTATCAGGGGTCCTCCATGAGCATGTAATCACTAGGATACTGGAAGTAATCCAAACAGGAGCGTACACCAAGCAAGAAGTAACACGTTTGTTACAGCTGGGCAAGCCCAAATCAAACAGCACAGTAGAACAGAACTGATTGATAGGAGCTGACGACACCGCCCACTGCGGTCAGATCCTTTATACGGTTAAACGTTATTTGCATAGTCCGAAACCATTGTGATTAATTTTGCAAAATTTTAAACATTCTACAAAGCTGATTGGTGGGACTGCGTCAGTCCCCTATAGCTAGATATAGGTTGATCAGAGATGATTGAGCAAACAATATTGACCCAGCTGTTCATCACCACCCCTCTGGTGTCACATTCCTTCCCACTCTGTCCCACAAATCACTTTTTATTTGCAATACGTAATCATGCTTGTTAGGGAGAATTCTCCAGAATGGCTAATTTCCCTTACTTACTGAGTCCCTCAGCAGCTTTGCTGGATTTCTAGGATTTATCTTTTTCACCTGGTAAGAGTGTGAGCCTTTTTTCCCACTCTTACATGTGTTTGGCTGTGTGTTGTACAATGTCGTGTTCATAGGCTATGGAGCACCACCTACTCCATAGGCATCATCTTTTTATTGTGTGTCACAAAGCACCTTTAGTGCAGTGAGACAGGGTTGTCTTTTTCAGACTTCCCAAATTAAACTCCATTTTCTGGACTGACTACTATCTCCCAGAACATGTAACGTTGCCATTGACTTTATTAGTCTTTAAATTCACAGACCCAGTACAAACAATCTTCCATAGAGTACTGTAAAGGGTTAATAGTTATCCCTTTTTGTCTGTTTCTCATGGAACATTGTTTTGTTCCTCTTTCTTTAGGATTTGGCTGGTGGCCATGGTATCTACCATTTTTTTCCCTACTGCAGACTATGAAAATAGCCTTGGTACTGTTTTAGGCTAAGTTAGTAGCCTCAAACTTTAACCCGCTGGACCCCTTTTATTTTATTTCGGTTCTGGCTGGGTTTATTCGCCATTCCTTTTTGTAAAGGCCTTTCTCGTGTTTTACTCTGCATGCCAAACGAGGTTTGGTTCCTTTGTTCGCCGTCCTTTGGTGGGATTCTGCTCAGAAGCCCTCCTTAGGCACCTGAGAGTCTAGGTGGGCTGAATATGAGGGATGGGTTTTAGGCCCCCTGCACAGGGTCTCCTTGGAGACCCAAGTCGCACAATGGTTTGATTGGCTAGGTGACATCCTGCTGTGTGATTGACAGCCAGGCTGTGTGAAGGGGGGGAAAACTGCATAAAAAACTGCTCTCTGGGACTTGGAAGGCAGAGTCACCACTGTATCGAGAGAACCGAAGCGAAGCTGAAGGAAGAGGACTACTGCAACAACTGAATCTCCCGGTGAAGCCCTGTTGCAGGTCCGAATTGCCTACACTTCAACGACAGGGAAGATCTGCAAAGAGTCTTCTCCCCTTGAGCCTGGTGGGAATAACCAGCTCACAAAGACCCTGGACTTCCCTCTTCAGATTGGTCGAATTTGCTGTGCCACAGTTAACCTGATAGCCAGCTTGAGAAAGACTCTTCGTGCTTTTAAGGAGTGCACCTTTTATTTGTCGCTTTGCTCCATTGCTGGCTTCTTCCCTGGGCAGCGCAGGACCCTCCAGTCTTCTTCCTTCTTGTCAGTCGGACAGCCGCTTCAGGAACCGTGAGCTTGCAGGAACTGCCAAGGAACCGTGAGCTTGCAGGAACTGCCAAGGAACCGTGAGCTTGCAGGAACTGCCAGGAACTACCGCAGCTACAGCATTCGTCTTCATTTAAGGTACTGTTCCAATCCAGTCATTCGTTCTGTTTGACCACCGTGAAAGTGTTTGAAATCTTTCGCTAATCCGAGGGCTTGTCCTTCTCTACTCTTTTAAATAACTTTTCTTCTGGCAATCTTCATTTTGAACTCTTGGCAAAGACTTAACCGCAAACTACTCTGAACTGTGTGATCCTCTGCAAAGACTCTGAACCATTAACATTGGCCCAGGCCTATTGATTTGAATCCTAGTTGTAGCAAGCCTTTTATAGATTGCCCTGCCTACTGCTTGTTGGTGCTGCCTCATTTTGTATAACCTTGTCTTTCCCTCCCTTATTAAATTGCTGGAGTGCCATTTTGCTCACACTTCATTTTGAGCTTAACTTTTCCAGAATCTATTGGGTGTGGCGTAGTGTATTAGAAGCATGATTTTCCATCTGCTTGAAAATAGTGAAATGTTTAATAACTGATGTGTACATAAATGTATATTCCTTTACTCAGGAACCTTGAGTCAGTGTTTGTTTGAATCATAGTAATTGCTGTCCTTTGTGTAACTATTGATACTGCTCACTTTACTGTTGAGATAAGTCTGGCTGCTCGGCCATCGCTACCACTTTACTGTGTAGTACAGGCTGTACCAAAGGTGAATTTGTACTGTAAATTGTAGTCTTAATTGTGTGTGGTGTTCCCAAAGGGTACTGCATATGATTCTGCCTAACAGTGCTGACCTCTGGAACTTTATTATTCTGCCATTGGTCAGCACACATAAGAAACACAAGACACCCTGAACCCGTGGTAAGGGAGTCATTCACACAGCATCCAACCAATGAGGTGCCTCGCAGACATCAGTGAGAACACAATATACTTGTTGCCTTTCAGGGATGCCAAAACTCACCTGCTGATTGGCTCCTTTCTGTGTCGGCCATCATCTCACATCCTTCTTCCCATGCCCACCTGCAAGGGGCAATTTGAAACTGCTGACCCAACTGTGCCTGTACCTCCCTGAACATGTTTTTGTGTCTAATTCTTCCTGGTCCCAGCAATCACCTGAGAGCCTGGCTCGCTGACCGTGTATGTATCTGCCAGTCCCTTTTCCCAGTGACTGCTGCCTCCTGGGAACAGCCAGCTTGCAACTTTCATTCAGCACCCTGTTGCTTCGGAGTGCTCTTGAAATTCGTGATTGCCCACTATGCAGGGCTTATCGGTGTTAAACCTTTATGATTGACTTACCTGTGGTTTTCACCCCATACTTGCGGCTAGGTGGTTCCACTCTTATTATGTTACCATTTTTACCTCATGCTCCTACCCCATACTCCCAAAGTCCCCCATGTCCCCCACCCCAATCTTGTCCCTATACCTCTCGAGCCGCACGTGTGCCCAGGACACCTTTATTACAGCTGTCAATGATATCCTGTCCCATCCATGGGGGCCCCTTCCCTGCTTCCATCATTCCTGCAGCTGGTAGGTATGCTCCCCTTGGCAGTGCTGAATCAGCACCTTCACTGCATTTTCTTGATTTGGAGAGAAGGTGAAAATTCCTTTAAACAGTTCCATGAATCCCTAAGTGGCTTCCACCATGGTATTATTTCCCCCAATGGAATACTCCCAAGAAGACCATAAACATCCTGCAGAACACTACTTCTGTAGTAAAGGGCGGCACCTCGAAACAGGTGTGTACAAGAAACCAAGAGACAGGAACACACACCTGCACAGGACAGGTTTCCATTCAAGCCACCCACAATAATATATTATCTACAGCCAGGCCCCCGATACCAAGGTATATAAAGACAAGCAAGACAGTCTGAAACTCGACAACCGATCACCCTCCCCTGCAAAGGCCCCCCCCTAGACTCGGCTAACATTAAACCATTTGCCTTCTCACCACTCACTATCACTGAGGTAGAAAACATCATCCTGAGAATGAAACCATATAACTGCCAACGTGACCCTTGCCCAGCTCCTATCATTAAGGACTCTGCACACGATCTAGCCCCATTCATCACGGCTTTCATCAACTCCTCCTTTAATTCAGGTATTGTCCCCGACAACCTCAAGGACACATGGGTGATCTCACTGCTCAAAAAACCATCCCTAGACCCTAACATACCCACCATCTTCAGACCCATAACTACTGTCCGGTTCCACTCAAGATCTTAGACCGCGCAGCATACCTTCAGATACAAGATTACCTGGAATCTAACAATCTTCTAGGTCTACAACAATCTGGATTTCGTCCCAGACATGGGACCGAAACAGCTCTGATAGACTTAAAAACCCAAATTGAGGTATTGAAGGAATAGAGAAAATTAGCATTGCTACTTCTTCTCGACCTTTCTGCGGAATTCGATCTGGTCAACCACCAGATCTTATGCAGGCACCTCCACTCTGCTGCCCACTTCTCTACCTCAGCCACGGCCTGGAACAAATCCTTTCTGAGTAATAGATCCATGAGGGTCTTTGCTCCATCCGCAGCCGCGGACCCGTCTCCTATTCACTGCGGCGTTCCTCAGGGTTCCTGCGTGTCACCTACACTTTATAACATTTTCACGAAACCACTCTTCGATGTGCTTGACTATCTGGGTGTCTCCTACACAAACTAGCTGACTCCAAGGCTCTTAACGACGTCTACATGGTCATCCAAGCCTGGATGGCCCAACACCAGTTATGCCTAAATGACGACAAGACTGAGCTCCTCATCCTGGGCACTTCGCGATGCCTTCGCAAACTAGAGCCTGCCTATAAGTCATTTGCCATTGACGGCAATACTATCCATGTCTCGAAAGGCACCAAAACTTTAGGCCTTTACCTTGATGCCACCGTAACACTATCTCGACAAATAAATACAGTCTGATCAGCCTCTGCATACACATGTAAACTCATTGCAACCTGCAGACCGTTTCTTACCACTCCTAACAGTGTCACATTAGCCAGAACCCTCATTATGGCCAACATTGACTATTGTAGTGCCCTCTACTTAGGAACCAGCCAAGAGAACATGAATAAACTTCAAACAACCCAAAACAACGCTATTAGAGCCGCCCTAAACATCCCTCGAAACCATCACATCTCCGAATCCAGAACCAATCTAAAGTGGTTACCTGTCAAACAGAGAATCTCACTGAAAACACTTGCCCTCACGCACAAATACTTAGCGAATAAGGCCCCCCCTACCTCTGCAGTCGGTTGTCCCGCCACTCGACATCCCAACCTCTAATAACCGCCCAGACCCACTGTCTATTAATCCCTATGTTCAAACTCCAAAAAGCGGGGGGCACAAGCTTCCCTGTTTTAGCTTCCAAGTTATGGAATGCCCTCCCCGTTACAATCAGATCTGAAGACTCATTCAGCACATTCAAGTCCAAAACCAAATCTTGGCTCTTCAACCGGCACTAAGACATGTTCTGCACACCTTACAGACTCTGGCCTATTATACACATATAGACACTTGTTATGTCTCACATCATAACCACATCCGCATTGTAATATATGTATATAGAACTGCTTGTTTATTTTCCTGTGTATTTGTTTATGTATGTATATATGCTATGTATGTAACCTTTGCACAAATTGCGTAATTTTTTATGTATGCCTATATGCTATGTATGTAACCTTTGTACAAATTGCGTAATTTTTTATGTATGCCTATATGCTATGTATGTAACCTTTGCACAAATTGCGCCCTGATGCGTCCGGGCCTGATGGTTTGTGCATTACAAATAAACAAATACGCTCCAACAGGAAGACGAGCGACAATCCTCTTGCTGCACTCTGAATGTCCTTTCTGCAGCAGTGTAACGGAGGCAGACGAATGGACAGGGAATTTGATGGTGCATTAAGAAAACTTAGAGATGATCTGCTCCAGACAGAAACAATAAATGGCCGAACGAATACCGTGTTTGTCATCCTCCAGCACCAAAACAACTGGATAGAATTATTAAGGACGTACAATCAATATTTAACATGGACACGAATCTGAGAGACATTTTCAAAAAATCTCCTTCAATTGCATACAAGTAACCCAAACATCTAACACTGTCCATCACCTTTTCTACCAGATCAAGAACAAATAAGACCGGTGACGCTCCTGTGCAATGTTAGAAGATGTTAAACCTGCCAATAAATCTGCACCGGATCAGCTGTAACAACCCTGCAGAACCAAACAGTACAGATAGAAGGGGCATCCACTTAAAAACCATCCAATGCTGTATAACTCCTCAGAAGCTAGAAGTGCCCACAAGAAAAGTATGTAGGGGAGACTTGCCAGGACTACATGTAAGAAGGAACCTGCTTAGATACACCTTCTTCAACCACAAAACAGATACTGTAGTTGGTCGACACTTCACACAGGCCAGGCACACACTGCACAACCTGTCAGTGATGGTACTGAAAGGAGGCCTCTGGAATCCCACACAAAGAAGAATGTGGGAGCTCAAACACTTGAAGATACTCAACCTAAAAAATGGTGGCCTGAATATAGATATATGTTTCATGACACAGTGCAGCCAACTTTGAGCCTCAGACTATCAAAGCAACCGCATCGACTTTGCCAGATAACCGCTTCTCCCTTCCAGCTCCCATGTAAAGCTATTGGACACAATGTTTCATAACCCAAATGAGTGAGGACAAGTGCACCAAAAATGTTAACATTGGATGTCTTAACTCAGTTGGTTGGTACCAGGCATCAGGCTAGAGGGACACTCGGATAATAGTGGGCATTGCACCAGTCTACCAGTGATAATTAAGTTGGTATTTTCCATGTTGTATGCAAGCCAGTAAGGCACTGTCAAGCATCAGGCACACTAGGATAAAATTGGACATTGTAATATTTTGGAATGTTTTCTCTATTGGCTCCATGATATGTTGACCAGTGGGGGGAGTTTCAACACCCTGGTTGTGTTTGCCCTTACAAGGCCAGTTTGGGGATTGCAATTACTACAGGTAATTGTCTTGGTGTGGATTGCGGAAAGATGCAGACAGACATTTGGAAAAACTGGAGGCTGATTGAAGAAATAGAATGTTGAACCTACTGTACATGTGAACAACTTGAGACTGTGCGGCTAAGGTATGGGACTTTATAACTTGCATTATTCCTACAATCCCAGCAATGCCTTTTTCATATTGGGTCCCACTTACAGCCTCGCTGTGCTCGAGTGTTTGGACACACTGCATGCAAAACATTAGGCAAATAACGTGGCCCTGCTTAAATGTAATGTCCCGGCCCTGCACCTGAGAACTGTTTTCCAGTGGGTGCGGTCTGCTTCATATCCCCTCTTGCATTGCCTTGCCATTAGAGGAGGCCTCAGACATCTGGATGCCTTGCACACCTGTTCCCACAGTCAATGGAGTATAAAGTGACAGATTATTCTCTTTGAAAAAGATATGTCCGGCTCTGCCAGCTCTCTTTTTCACCATTGTTAATTTTATCGTGTCACCACCATCTGATGAAGGGGTCTATGGGACTTCAAAAGCTTATGCATCTGCCATCTCGGCATAATATTTCCAGTTAGTCCAATAAAAGGTGTCAAACCTTAGAATGTGTAAAATATCTCGGAAAGAATCGGATAAGTAATTGAACCTATACTGAATACAGCAATATGTGGCATCGAGCGCGATACAGCTCTCCATGCAAAGAACTTAATTCTTGTCATTGCAACACAAGCTGGATTAATATTGGGAAAGCATCGGCAGGAAGCAGAGCCCATACACAGGGATGAATGTTGGTATACGATTGTGTAAACACAAAGGCACTGGAAAGGAATGTCTAAAGGGAAAGATCTGACATGGAATAGAGAATCGAGATTCCAAGCAGAACATGATTCACGGCCAGTCAAATGGATTCCCAGTTTCAGGATCTTCCTTTATTCAATCCCCCACCATTTGATGAAGCTATCACTTGTTCTGTACTTTTGTAAACCTCAGCAGTACTTTCACAGCACTTGTCATGGACATATGTAATATCAGCCGACGTGCAATGCTCCTTTGCCATGTTAGTCCCTTTGCCTTGGCAAGTAGCCTCTTTGGAATCTCTTTCTTTTTTAAATCCCTTTTAAATTAACACCCTTAACTAATGAAAAACTGAGACGCACACATTTTATATTTGTGCTATAGAATTTGGTATTTCCCTAATTTTTTGTTGCCGGGGATCAGTCGTAGAGTGGGAAGAATGCAAGATTCATATAGTAAAGGAAAGACTGATTACCCCCTCTCTTTGTCCGTTTATGATTGGGTTGGTGACACACTGATTAACCTTTCCTTAATACTGGTTACCCGATCCTCTCCACAACCAATTCTTATCACAAAATACTTTATTTCATATTTTCAAAAACAAGTAAAAACAATTCATACTATAAAATAGAAAATAATCAAATCAAGGTGGGGTTAGTAAGTGACGTGAGTCCTTCGTCACACTATATAGCACTCCTCGGTCTAATATGATAAGACAGGAGATGGCACAGAAAAACCTGTCATATTCTTACGACATGCTTAACTTAGTTTGAATTTGGAAATCTACAAACACCATATGTAAATCGCAGACACTTTTTTTTCCTCTGGTAGACCTTCAATACAGTCTCCAGACTGTTGAGACTGACTCATGTTTTGCCCCGTAGATGGTCTACATATGTTTCGGCCGTATTTAAATTAAGTGCTATCTCTAGCCCTTTTTCTAATGTTTAATGGCCTTCAGGATGACCAGATTTCTTTATTGGAGAATCGATCACTGGGACCCCCTTGAGTATCGGTGGAATGTTCATGCTAAAAAATAACAGATAACAACTAATCAAAAAAGACTAATTAAAAAAGTGGTAGAGATAATATGAGTGACTAGTGTGTTCACCTAGTCCCCAGTGGTCACCAACTTGATAAACAGGATTCAGACAAGAGAGGATGAGTTGCTGCAATCTTGACATGCACAGGTAACTTGATGATTTGTGATCTGCCTACAGGAAATAAGAGGTAGTGGGGGTTTAATTATTTGTCTTATTTGTACTTGCTCAATATATCATGCTTCTACTTTATGCATTAATTCAGGAGTACTAACCTGGTACTCCAGGGTCACTTATGTCGCACTGTTTGAATGTTGTTTCTTAACTTGTTAGTCGTTTTTTGCTACTGCATAAGTAAAATGAAAAGGACTTAATATGTCTATTAAGTCTCTGAATTCGACCGTTCATTGTTCATCACATCATAGTATTTCTCTGAAGCGTTATCTGCTGTTTATCTCCAATCAGTACATAATGTTCTGCTGGATTGGTTAAACACAACTCTTACCAGGGACAGTTGCATGGGACCTTGGTCCAGTTGCTCTGACCTGTGCGTTGTGACCAATGTTGGCATATCTTTTAGCTTTACTCTCTACGGGGAACAGAAGGAATTCTGCTTTTTGTCTGCTTACCTTCCGATAACGGAGGTCTTGATCCAAAATGCTGCGCATCTGCTCGCTTTTTGATAATATCAATAATGCGCGTTCTGTCTATCACATATAAAACTGATGTTATCTAGTCATGTGAGAAATGTTTGTCGGTCATGTGGCTGTCTTATTCTCTAGTGTTGCACTGCAGCTAATAGTACCGCTATTGTTCTAGCTGTATCAGATTGCTGCCATATTGTGAGACTGAATCTATCAGATGGATCAATATTAGTGTGTCATATATACGCATGTCTCTGAGTGTCAACACTGGATCTTGCCCCTCAATACATCCGATATCAGAGTGGAGCAACCTGATCCCGGTTGGGCGTATCAGATATATTATTGAATACTATTTTATTTAGGTTTATTTTATTATGATTATTGAGGATGGGACTGTGTAAAATGAGAATGAACACTTCTGCATTAGATCTTTTGATTTTTAGTTTGTACAATGGCATGAAATAATACAAGAGGCCTTTGCTTCTTTCAACAGAGAATGAGCAGCCGTCAGATGATCCATGCTGGCGAGAAGTCCTGCGAGTACATGGAACACGATAAGCACTTTCATCACGCAGCTCACCTGAAAAGGCATCAGACATCCCACATAGGGGGAAGACGGTACCAGTGTACAGAGTGTGAGAAAAGCTTCACTAAAAAGTCAAATCTGTACCAGCATCAGAATATACATACTGGGGAGCGGCCATACCAGTGTACAGAGTGTGAGAAGAGCTACAGTCAGAGCGCACATCTGTACCAGCATAAGAGGATCCATAATGGGGAGAGACCATACCAGTGTACCGAGTGTGAGAAAAGCTTCAGTCAGAAGTCAAGTCTGCTCACGCATCAGAAGATCCATACTGGGGAGCGACCATACCAGTGTACAGAGTGTCAGAAAAGTTTCACCCAGAGCTCAAACCTGTACAGGCATCAAAAGATCCATACTGGGGAGCGACCCTACCAGTGTACAGAGTGTGAGAGAAGCTTCATTCATAGAGAAAGTCTGTACCACCATCAGAAGACCCATACTGGGGAGCGACCATATCAGTGCACGGAGTGTGAGAAAAGTTTCAGTCAGAGCACAAGTCTGTTCCAGCATCAGAAGATCCATACTGGGGTGCGACCATACCAGTGTACGGAGTGTGCAAGAAGCTTCAGTCGGAGCTCATATCTGTACCGGCATCAGAGCATGCATACTGGGGAGCAACCATACCAGTGTACAGAGTGTGAGAAAAGCTTCACTCGGAGGTCAAATCTGATCCAGCATCAGAAGAAACATACTGGAGAGCGACCATACCAGTGTACGGAGTGTGAGAAAAGATTCACCCAGAGCTCACACCTGTCCAGGCATCAGAAGATCCATACTGGGGAGCAACCATACCAGTGTACAGATTGTAAAAGAACCTTCACTCATAGGGCAAGTCTGTACCACCATCAGAAGATCCATACTGGGGTGCGACCATACCACTGTACAGAGTGTGAGAAAAGATTCAGTCAGAGCACAAGTCTGTTCCAGCATCAGAAGATCCATACTGGGGTGCGACCGTACCAGTGTACGGAGTGTGGGAGAAGCTTCAGTCGGAGCTCAAATCTGTACCGGCATCAGAGCAGCCATACTGGGGAGCGACTATATACAGTGGTCGAAGTGTGTAAAAAAAGTTGTGGAACTGTGCAATTTGTTGACAAAAATGTGCTGGCTGGTAGTGATGAGACTAGAGCATGAAGAAATGTCTTTTTGGACTCTTTGCATTTCACTTGGTTACAATTACTGTAGGAAATGTGTAGGTAAACACCTAACAGACATTTAGCAAATAGGGCTCAATTTAACCTGTTAATGCCTGCATTGTTCAATAGAAAGTATGTACGTCTAAATTCCAATCAAATACATTAATGGGCAGATTTCCTCATAGTTGCTGTACATACACCCCGGAAATTATAGACCCTGACCAAAAGAACACAAATAGCTGTGGGAATGAGTGAAATACCCCAGAAACAAATCAGCTGAAGTGCTTTAAAAGTAAACAATAAGGCCCAGACCACAAACACAAACTATTGATTAATCTGATTATTTTTGATTATTAACACTCACATGGCCTCCACTACCTGCAGCGCAGGTGCATGGACTCCTGTTCCACTTCTGGCATTCTGGAGATGAACCCCGGCAAGTTGAGCCTTTCTAGCAGTAGTGGCAGGTGAATATTTTAATTGGAGCGGCATAAACATTTTTCATGAATGTGAATGAACGACTGGGCATAGCGCTGGAGCCTCATTAAACCAAGAGACATTTGGGAAGAATCCTTCCTGTTTTTTTAAAACATATTGGATTCACATGGTGGATTTTACAGCAAATTAACAAGGGGGGTCCGGGGAATCCCTGTGCCAGATATTAATCCTGGTTACGAGAGCCTTACCCAGATTCTTTAGCTCACTATCTTTCACAGAGGAGAAATATCCCAAACATATCGGTCTTTGTCCTGCCCTGGGGCAGTCCATCACCGAAATGCTAGGCAATTCTCCTCTGAACAAGAGTACCAACAGCATCCCCAGACACGTGTTTCGGTCTGGTTGGGCCTCATCAGTAGGATGGAGCTGATTCTCTCTAAGAATAGTGAGCAAGGGGTCCACGTCTAGATTCCCCTAGTAACTTAGGGTGACTATGAGGGCATTTTACAGCAAACCTACTTTAAAAAAAGATAGAGGTGACCAGAAGGTTTATAGGGCAGCAAATGGACAGTTTGAAACAATGTCATGCTGGTCATGCAAATGTATCCCATATACTCATGTGTGCTTTGCCCATAATGGCAGCAAGGATATTATAAGAACACATGCGTAAGAACTTTAGCATTGCCCTTAATGCCAGTATAGGGCCATACAACTGTTAGAAAACATGCACATACTGGCTGCACCAATTTAGCCCAGTAGCCCCTACAGAGAATACTCATGTTGGATCTGCCCATAATGTCAGTACAAATGATGTCTCCCCAGCCACCCCCAATAAGAAGACCTAATTCCCAGTCAGCAGCTATGATATGGCATTTATAACGCGCCCATACACAAGTGTTTCAAGGCGCGAGGCGCACATTCATACACATTCACATTGCACTCCTTCTCCTATTCACATACGTACTAATGTGCTACAACATTCATGGTGCACTCTCATGCGGCCACTCAAGGAACCATACACTGCATCGTTATTCACAAGTGCGCTTAAGCAGACAACCCAGTACAGGGATGCACACATACATGCACAGAGGTTTGTTTATTTTGGATCTGCGTGATGCCAAAGCGACCGAGCTTCCACCAAACTCCAGGTCCACCACGTTCTGCCTATATGGCCCCTCATATCCTGCACACCTGGTAGACCGAAATCACGTGATGTTTATCAAACATCTCAACTGCCCTGGTTCAGCCGGTTCAGCCGAAACTTAATCCCCAGTCCCTTGCAATGCACAGGAAAGCGCAGGTGCCCCACTACACAGTTTTAGGCCTGAAGTTCCCCAGACTGCATGTCCAGTGGCACTATGCAAGGCTGGGGAAGCAAAACACTGTTGACTATGCATGGCACATGGGGCATACATGGCTGGGGTTCAATATGCCATCAAATATATCAGTGTGCTTTTTCAGAACTTCCAATTCTCTTTACATTGTGTACAATCTTGCCATGTCATTATTATTTTACATTATTTACATGTCAGGTTGGCCAACCAAACCTAAGAAAATATGTGCTCAAGTACATAAGCGGTAGACTGGGCTCAAATCCTGGCTTCATCACTTAACCTAAGTCTGTGACCTTGGCCACAAGGTCATTTTTACTAACTGTGCATTGTAAGCCACAATGACGAGTCCATAGAATTAATGCACTTTGCAGCATGTTTCTTTGAAAATAAAATTGTAATCATATTGACAGATTATAGTGTTGCTCCATATATAATATAATAGGTGACCATTAGTTATTGTGCCTGAAGATGTCTGTTTGATTACTAATGGCAAATTCTTGAACTGTGACTGTCAATTCCAGCAATATCAAAAGTTAATGGGCTTTGAACATTCTTTGCCACACAAGACTTTGCAAATCCAAGAACCAGCCGTGGTGTGGGGTGTGGTTTAAAAAGCCAGGGCGGGAAAAAAGTAGGGACATGTAACATAGTGTGCTATACAGACTACTTGTACAGGTGTCTCCCTTCCCCCACCCCTCCCGCCCCAGAGCCTGCTAGGCAGACTACTTGTACAGGTGTTTCCCCCCGCATACTTACATCACATGTATTTAGAATGTAATGTTAATACGAACATGTTCCAGGAGGGATGCAATGTAATATGTATCATTATCTATCACTGACCACAAATACACCTATCCCTGTCCGACTGCATTTGCACTCATGCTATCCACCTTTCATTTACATTATTTGTTTATAAATCAACAAATACACTTACGGTGGAGAGTGGAGGGAGTGTTTGCTGTGTGTTCATCCTCATCTCCAGCACACTCTAACTTGTCCATTAAAACCTCAGACACAAGCAGAGCGGTGCGGAGAGTGTTTGGTGTTCGGTGGGCGATGTGGCTGATGGCCTGAAGGACTATTACATCGCAGTGCTATTGGATACCGATGTAACCTGGAGCTGTAATTCCATATACTCCTAATGTCTGAGTACATGAGGACTGTTAACGCATTATATCATATTTTACTGTCCAGAGGGGTAGGCCTACCTTTCTTGATCAAGATCCCCCTACCTACGATTTAGTAACAGTGACAGTCGATGCGGTGTGGAGCGGTGTGAGAGGTGTCGTTGGGGGCTCTGCAGAGTGCTCCTGATTAGCACTGCTGATTGGGTGCGTGGTGTTACCCCTTGCATACAACAGAAATACATCTAGCCCTACCCTGTAACAGTACCACCCAGATTATTAGTATGGCTGTATGTGTCCGTTGCTTCGGCCAACTGGGCGGTCTGCTCTGCACTATGTGCAGTCACTACTTGCCCGGTGGGTCACGCTAGACGGGGCTATAACAAAGCCTGCACCTGGGGGTTGGTTGATTAGTGCCAGCCAAGAGTCTCCTGCTGTGAGATCTCAGCATTATAGTTTACAATCAGATGCTGTGAAAATGAAGCCCAAACCCACCAGGAGATTGGACCTGCAGAGTGATGCCATCCTTAAGAGGAAGCGAACAAGGAGCCCCCTGTTTACCAGGAAACCCTCTCGGAATGGACCAAAAACAAAAAAGTGGAAAGAAAGAAGGGGCTCTTTGTGCGGGTGTGGTCTCTTCTGCCCAGCCAAGGATGTGCGACTACAAAGTCTATACCTCCAATATTTACCGATTCCACTGGTTAAACAACTGACTCGAGTATAATATCAGTGTTCAGAACACTCCTTGTATAACAATGAATCCTTGTTAGCCCTATGTAACACCATAAGGAGGAATTCTCTGGGGCACCAACAGGTGCTCAGAAATGCTACACAGTACACAAATCTGTACACAAATCTGTCTGCCAGCCCCAACCTAGAGGCACGTGTGTCACCCTCTGATGGTGCTGGGGGCACAGGTGTAGCTCTCTGTGCCTTTTCATTTCCACCTGATTCAAGGGGCTACTGCCCCCTGACTTGTTGGCTGACCTTATAGCCAAGCCGGAAACTTTGTTTGCTTTGTGTTCTGTCTGTGGTAGCGGCCGACCAGCAGAGCCTACACAATATGATGACTACATTGGTGGTGGCCTGTGGGGCCTCCTGTCCCACTACCCTTTCCTCCAAAGAGGCTTCCACAGTCCACGATTCACACCGAAATCTTATTAGGGTGGGGCCACCCACTGAGGTCCCTTAAGAAAGGAACAATCTGATCTGATTCTGTCAACATTGCGGCTGTATCGGAAGAGGATGCCCTTGATGCTCTCTGCGCTGATATTTCAATGATGGAGGCCGACTCATCAGTTATTAAGCCCTGTCAGCAATGTAGGGCCCCACGGGAAACATTGTTGGATGAGCATCTTCCTCTTTCTAACTGTCCTCCCTCCGGTGCTGCGGGGTCACCTTCTTCGAATACCTCTGTTAGAGGTGTTAAAGCCCCTACTGCGATCTCTAGGGTCCAGAGCGATGGTACAAAGCGTACTGTATCCCTATTTGGCCCCCTGGATTAGGGGGTCCATCCCCATCCCTCTAAGCCACCTGGGCCCTTCCTTTTTCCTTTGCATACAGTTACAGCACCTTCGTGTTTGCCACAGATCAAAGGGGTTAGTGGTCAGTGTGATGGTGTATCAAGGCCACTAACGGCTAACTTTAGAACTCCCGATTCGCAGGTTGTAATGGGTGGTGATTTGCTGTCTAGGCAGGTTAGCTGGGTGTCTAGGGTGAAACCCCCTGGCCGGATTCGAGCCACTCATACCCATCCGTCTAGTCGGATGGAGAGGACTACGAGTGTGCACCCCCTGCCACACCCGATGTTTTGTATGACCCTGGTACACATTTGGTGCCTAATGGAAATAGGATTGTGGGTCCTTTGAGGCTTGGTTCCTTGGTAAGTTTAGAGGAGATCTTCAGATACTTATTATGGGGGATCTAAATACAAATATAAAGCTTGCACTAGATTATTGCCTCCACCGTACCCGCAAGTTTGAATATGAAGTTGTTGGGGGATGTAACTTCAAAATCTTTGTGAGTTGTAAATGGGCAGAGTGATTTTCTGTTGTGGAATATGTCATTCGATTCCTGGGGTCTTAAATCGCTCCATACGATGCTGGAGCCGGGGGAGAAATATATTACCTGGTTTTCAGGAAACAGAATGTCTGCAATCAACTACATTTTCACTTCCAGTTATGTCCTTAACCTAGTAGAATCGTTTGTTGTAATCCCTACCACAACCAGCGATCACCTGATGCTTGAGGTCTCCATCAGGTTAGAGCGAGGCACTTCACCACCACAGTTTATGCCTTCGGATTTAAGTCTAAAATTGGCAAAAAATCAAATTACGTGGCATCCTGGAAATGTTCAAGCATGTAATAACCTCTTCAGGATAGACCACGCTCACACAACTTATGAAGAGAAGCAAATGAGATTCACGCAATGCCATTTTATCCCCTATGTTAAGACCCTTATAGCTGACTCTACAAAACAAATGAGCTATAAATACGCAAAGAAGTGCCATATCCATAGATATGACCACACAGTGCGTGCAAGCAAAATCTTATTGCGCTGAGCATTAAGGAAACTCACACTTTTAGCTATCTCTGAAAATTCTAAAAAAGAGGGGCGAAGATATATGCAACAGCTTTACAAGAATTGGTTAAGAGGTCATAAATACTTAATGCTCCAAGTGGACAATGAGCAAATGCTTACTGCATTGAAAAACAACTCATCTCGCCAAATTTGGCACCTGATCAGTAGGAGTCCAGTTAGTCCACCCTCGACCCAATTAATGACCATACTTGGGCCGGCCATTTTTCAGCTCTCTATGCTTTGCGAGCGCCCCCTTTTGTAATGACCAATTCTATGTCCGCCATCAAGTGGAATTGCAGCTTTTCTGCCACACAAATTCATGAAAAAATCCTCTTGGCAAGCCCCCCCAGAGCGGCGCGCCCTAATGCGCTCTCAAACATGGTACTTAAGGCAGACCCAGAGACTTGGTCTAGAGTACTGTGCATGCTTTCTGATGATATAGGTCGCACTAAGAGTATTTCATCTTCGTGGAATATGTCCTTCATCATTCCTATTTGTAAGAAAGGGGATAGATCTTTGCCACTAAATTACCAGCCGATCGCCTTATTAGATGCTGAATCAAAAATCTTTGCCAGTCTCCTCCCTCAGCAAGTGGAGGAATGGTCTACTGCAAATGCAATCATTTCTTCAGCGCAGTTTGGCTTCAGGAAAGGAGTGGGGACAGCAGCTGGGGGGATCATTATATCCCTCCTACAAGAATTGGTGTGGGAACGGGAGGCCACCCCTGTCTATTTAGCAAGCATAGATTTATCCTTAGCATTCGACCTGGTCGACCGGCCCACCTTATGGAGGAAATTAGATTATCTCGGCATCTCGAAAGATCTTTTGGCAATGCTTCTTCATCTTCATGAAGGCTCTAAAATTTGAATACGCCTAAATAATGAAGGCCTTCTCCCCTCTTCAATTGAAACATTTCATGGTTTAAGGCAGGGGCGCATCTTTGCTCCTGCTTTGTATAATCTTTATACTTCGGCTACAGCTCCTTGCTTGGAGATTGCAGCATTTATTCAACCGTCCCTTGAAGCGAAAAGAAAATGTGCTGGTGCTCATATGCAGACGATTTTCTGCTGTTTGATAGGACACCTCTGGGCCTCCAGCGCCTATTGACAGCTTTTGCCTCATACATGGCCATAAACGTGCTAATTCTTAATGTGCAAAAATCCCATGTTATGCGCTTTAGCAGAAGAAAGAGCCAGCTATCGGAGAAATGATTTTTGGGCAGAAATCGGCTGGGGACCAAGCAATCATTGATTTACCTTGGTTTCCTGGTAACTAATATGCCAAACAATCTCCAAGTTTGGAAATATTATCTTATGAAAACCAAACAAAGCACCACCCAAATGCGACTAGTCGATCGCAAATTCGGCGCATTTTCATGCATCCTGATGCTCAGGTATTACAAATTAAAAGTCACCCCAAAAATCTCCTATGGTTTAGAATTTTTACATATAGCTGGTACTTTGGATTAAAAAAAATTAGAGGCAAGTATTTGAAGAAAAATGACTCACTATTTACCAAAATGTGTTCCACTAGTCGCAGTGCGATATGAATTTGGCCTCCAGTCATTACAAAGTATTATTGACTGGAGATGTTTTTCTTTATGTCACAATCTCATTAAAGAAAAGGGGGTCACTCTGTACTCTGAGCTGGGCTGTCATTTGAAACATAACATACCAAATTCTGCATTCTTTCTGAAATTGTTGGTCATATGTAAACAACTATTAAAAATGGTGGGAGCAACACAGTGCACACTACTAAATAATCCCAAGAAAATTAAAGTTACTCCAGAATGTTGATTGGGATAACACAATTCAAAAAGTGAAGAAGTTTAGATTATATGCACACATGGTTTCCCACTATAAAAGCATGGGCTTTCCGGAACCATATTTGATTCGCTTTCCTAACAAAACCTGGCGTAATGTCTTTATGAGATTCCGTTTTAACGTAATGCTTACTGGAGAAATCTCCAGAGTGCGTGATAAACAACTGGCATCCACCATTGTACGTAGACATTGTAAGACAGAAGGTGTTATTGAATCACTGAGACATCTTTTGATAGACTGCACTGCATTATCATGAATTTGTCCAATATATTTTAGTTATTTTATAATGGACTTAAACAATGTGGACCTTGATCTCTTATGGAAGAGGATGCTCTATGACAACAAAACGTTGCTTCGACTGGCAGTTATTTGATTCCTAAAGGTAGAATGCGCCTTAGATTAGCTCTTGAACAGCATCCGAAATATCTAAGTTGAAAGATTGTCCTCTGATTGATAGATCGTGTGGTACTTGACTCTAAACTTGATTTTGCTTAAATCTTAGTAACTTGTGATACCTGAGGAATTTGGTTTTATGTCTTTTTATTGATGCGATAAGCAAATGTCCTGGAGAATTATGATAGGATTGTTATTTTGTCGTTTGTATGTGGAATTCTTTACTTTTTGTACATTTGTTTAAAGGTTTGTTTCAAACCATATGCAAATAAATCAAATAATAAAATAAATAGAGGAGATCCACACCACCGATGCCAGCCCATTCCTAAAGAGATCAGCGCCTCGATGCCCTTGGGCTGTAGTGCGCTATACAAATTCAAATAAATTAAATAAAAACATATTGAGGTTATGGTCCACCGTCCCTTGGGTGTCAACTATTTCCACTCAGCACATGTTGCAGATTAAGCTCCCCAAATGTGAAAGCCTGTGAACTTGGGTTTTGATTCGTTTTGCATCCCCCCAACAGTTGTGTCCCTATTGTGTGCCAATGTATTGCTCAATCTAGGTCTGAAGCTCACTGTTTGCCATGTACGGCCTGCAACTAGTCGCCAGTACAGGCCAGTCCAGCAAGGGGTTTGTGGCATGGTTTCAGAGTGTACAGATGGGGTGGTAATCCCTGTGAAAAGCAATATGGGGTTCAGGTGCGTGGGGGCGGGGGGTACCCGGATTATGAAGCGATAACATGAGGGAAGCTGCCTGCTACTGAGGGTTCCTTTTGTAAAGATGCTCAGTCCCACTGACGTGTGAGGATTGCTAACACATGTGGACATAGCCATCTACTGCAGGTTCTGGGTTCTATGCTCTGTATTTTCATGTTACAAGAGACTTGTTCGACTGCCCTATTCAAGTGGAGGGCTATCATATCCATCAGATCCTGGCAAAATAGGGCATAAGGGGTAGACCATATGGGGGGTCTAATAATTAGTGTTAGACAAAATATCTGCTCCAGCCGGGTGGTGGCACATTCTGCTGAGGGAAGCATGATGGCAGTAGAGGTATGGAAAGAGGATAGTGTTGGGTTTGGTCTCACTTCAAGGTGAGCTACTGCTTAGACGAGGCCTATTGCACATCAAAATTCACTCAAAACCGAAATGCCAATTGCTTGCTTTATTAGGTCAGAGGTTGAATTTGTCCCTGGGCAGTAGAGAAGAGGGTTTCGACACACCTACTGCCAATCTTTATAAGAGTATTGGATGGAGCCCTGACTTCTCTAGAGGAACACACTATGGCACCTTAAAAGGCAAAGTTAAACAGTGGGACTGGATTAATGACTATACCCATCTGGCGTCATTACGTAGCTATTCTTATGTCTCGGGTTATGCACAAATATCTTCAACCACAGAGATACCTGAGGCAGTGCTCGAATTCTTCGGTGCAGTATTTCCAGGCGAGGCTGCGTACACATCAGTTGCCAATATATCTCTTCATTGGAGCCCACCTGGGGATTCCACCAAATGACAGGTGCTGTTGCATCTGTAAAATCCCTGGAAAAGTGGAGGCGGCAAAACCTCTCTTCACTGAATGCGTAGCCTTGGGTGTTGAATGTATGACCATCCTAGGACGTATGGTGCATATGTATGAGTCACTAATGGTAGATGCATTTTAGAGCTGCTGCCTCAAGTCAGAGGCTGAAAGTGTACATATTGCACTGTATCGCCCACCCATGGTGTATTATTGAAAAGCACCTGCCCAATGGTAATTGAGATACAAGGTTTTGCATTGAATTTTAGCTGTATTCATTAGAATGGGCTCAGGAAATTCTTGTTGCATAAAATGTAATGTTGTAAAATGTCTTATATTGTATTAGATTGTTTTATGCTGATTTTATATGTATAATATCTGTGTGTATTATGCATTAACTAGAATGCCATGAGTATGTAATATGTTTAATTATAGGCAGCTGATCTTAGATGGCTATTCTGGGTGAGTATTGATTTCTTGTATTAGTAAGGACCATGTGATCGTGATTTTAATTCCTCCATTTTAGTTTTAACCATCCAATGAAAGATCTCTCGACCACTGGACATGGGCAAGTACCCAAGGCCAATCAGAGATAGTGGATATGTGCTAGTATATATACTTGTTCACCGTTGTTCTGTCGGTTTGTATAGCCTATTATAACACATTTTGGAGGTTTCGGTGAATTTGTAACTTATATGCAGCAATCTGCAACCTGTCATTTGATTGATTTATATGCCACATGTGTTTTATATGTCTTATAATGTGTTTTAACAATGTGTTTTAGAATATGTGTCTGTATTGATTTTGGATCTTATAGTTTGTAAAGGTTCTATTGGAACTAAAAACAAATACATAAATCAAATGTACACCTACCAGTGGGGGGCAGGTGCCAGTCACACTAATACATAGACTAGCCTTGCTCCCATAGTGCAGATGTTGAACTGATGTTAGCAGCTGCACATCTAGCCAGGTGTTACTTTTCAGAACACTTCCACCTGCTAAAGATGAATTAACCCGAAAATGTGGCATGCTCGCAGCTCCCCCACTCATGCACGGCGCTGTCAATCAGATGTGGACCTATCGCAGCTCCCCCACTCATGCACGGCGCTGTCAATCAGATGTGGACCTATCCCAGCTCCCCCACTCATGCACGGCGCTGTCAATCAGACGTGGACCTATCGCAGCTCCCCCACTCATGCACGGCGCTGTCAATCAGATGTGGACCTATCGCAGCTCCCCCACTCATGCACGGCGCTGTCAATCAGATTTTGACCTATAATCGTGAGTCTGCTTTACAGTGATTAGCATTCACTTTCCAATGTCTTTGCCTCATTCCCCAGCTCCTCCCTTTCTGTTTATATATTTGAATGACTGTTACTTTTGAAAAGCTTTATAAATTTCATCTGCAGGTGAATTAACGAACAGGTGGGGAAAATGTGCTTAACAGAAAAACGATATCTATCCCTCTGATTTCAGGAGGGATCATGCCACGTAAGTGTATTTGCATCTAACCTGTCTGTTACTCTGCATGTATGTAATCAATGTAACTTATCCTAATGAAACCGTTAGGAGCTGCTGACATACCTGCACAGCAGGCTGTTCCTAGTCAGTGTCAGAGCATTCCACGATACAGCCTTCAATCTGCTGAAGCTCTCTGCAGCCCAACGCAGATAACAAAACCCCCCTCACGCACCCACTACCTGGAAGCAGTCTTTGGGGGCTAAGGTCGGAGGGCAGGAGTCACACAACACAAAACCTTTCCTATCCGAGGTAAGGTTGGGTGGAGAGCGGCAAGGACTGGAGAATTCTACTGGGATCCTCGTCGTAGGCAGCAGTGAAGTGACTCTGGACGTGATGTTCTGCTTCACCTGTGCACAGTGGACACTGTGCTAAACCTTTGTCCAAGTGACATGACGTCATGTTATACGTTCAGTCAAACGTTTCTAAACTGCACAGCAGCCAAAGTCAGCACAGTGAGCGTCACCATGCGTAACCTATAAAGAAACGACGCTGCTAACCCCTCCCATCCACTTCGACCACTGACCATATCGGTGTAGGGAGAGTGAGCAAAGCTTCACTTGTAGCTCACATCTGTACCAGCATCGGAGGATGCATAATGGGGAGTGGCCATACCAGTGTACGGAGTGTGAGAGAAGCTTCACCCAGATCTCCCATCTGTACCAGCATCGGAGGATCCATAATGGGGAGTGGCCATACCAGTGTATGGAGTGTGAGAGAAGCTTCACCCAGATCTCCCATCTGTACCAGCATCGGAGGATCCATAATGGGGAGTGGCCATACCAGTGTATGGAGTGTGAGAGAAGCTTCACCCAGATCTCCCATCTGTACCAGCATCGGAGGATCCATAATGGGGAGGGGCCATACCAGTGTACGGAGTGTGAGAGAAGCTTCACCCAGATCTCCCATCTGTACCAGCATCGGAGGATCCATAATGGGGAGGGGCCATACCAGTGTATGGAGTGTGAGAGAAGCTTCACCCAGATCTCCCATCTGTACCAGCATCGGAGGATCCATAATGGGGAGGGGCCATACCAGTGTACACAGTGTGAGAACAGCTTCACTCGGAGCTCACATCTGACCTGGTATCAGACACAAATCCATACTGGGTAGAAGCCCCCATCAATGCATCCAATCATAGAAGACAATAAGCGACACCCCTCTGCCCCTCCCCCTTCCCCCAGCCTTGTTAGGGAATCGATGGACCCATACTGGGGGGAAAGCCTCTAATAAGCACTTTTAACGGGCATCACAAAAGATATCACACCTGAAATCACACATGGGAGACACACCATACTAGTGTACTGAGCGTACAAAAAGGTTTGCATACACCTCAACCCTGAACCAGGATCCGAGGATCTATACAGTGGAGAAGGGCCATGGGTGCCTTAACTCTGAACTGCCAACGAAAAACCTGTACTGCTGAGTCTCCCTCTGTGTGCACTTCAATTAGACTGCATAACTGATATCCTTCATCACACATGGTTTGAAGACTGTACAGGTGCACTGTGGTGTGACAAAAACTTCTATGCAGCTCAAATGTTTACATCTATCTGAGGAACATAGTGGAGAAGCCATACGGGTGTATGGAGTTTGGTCAGCACTTCAGTCTGCTATCAATCCTGTGACTGTAGCAAAACCAGAGAGGTAATGGCTGGAAGGTTAGGTTGCTCTGGGCAGCCCGCCAGGCCACCGATCTTCACCTGCCAAGTCATTTTAAAAGGGGAAAGACCATATGCAAATCTGGCTTGGTCCCACTCCAAAAGGGGCAGTCCAGCCCAAACTGCTTGGTCACATCCCTTCTGCATGAGACCACAAGCATCCCCAGGCATGATTCGGCCTCGTTGGGCAGAGACCTTTGATGAGTCATGCTGCAGTATGTAGAACACATCTCAGAGGTGCCAGGGTAGTTGCTGCACAGCCTTCCAGGAGCATTGCCACCCTTCAGGCCAAGGCTGGGGCAGCAGATATGAAGGTGTTTGCTGGGGTGAAAAGTGTTATTTTTTATATGAATGTGGTGTGAATATCCAAGGCTCCCCACCTGCGTGGACAGGCGTGCAGTGGACACATTTACAGGCCTGTTCCACTATTGTGCGATCAGGCTCCGTGTGCTGAGACTCATTCATGACTGATGTCACCTTCATGCATGCCAGTTGCCTCTTCAATAAAGCACATGTCTTCACCCCACTATGTGCAGAAGGAGAAGTCTGTGAACACTCACAAGGGCCGAGAACTTAGTGGTACTGCAACTGTGGTTTCAGGGATGGAACTTGCTATTAAAGCAGCTCCCACCACATCCATCCATGTAAATATGCCATGTCAAATGCTTCACATGAAGTTCATTATATGTTTTCAGTATTTATGCAGAGCCCATCATGGATGGCTCTTGTAGAGTTGGTTCTACTTCCTTCTTCCCATTCCTTTTCTCCCATTGTGGTCCCCCGCTCCCCTTTCTACAAAGCCTGACCTTTGCTCTGTCACTGCTGACATCTCCGATTCTATACCTGGGATTTGCAGCAGACGCCTTAAAAATGTTGCCAGACAATTCTGGCTGCCCCACTTCAAGGGCTTCTCAGGCACACCTCGGGACCATCGCTTAACCATGCTTCCACTAATCCTAGTACTTCTTCCAGGATCCCAGAAAACCCAATTTCTTCCACTGCACATGCACCCCTACTTATGCAATCCTACCCCTCTACCACACTCCCATTGCATCTCCTTTGCTCTGTGCATCCCTGTCCTATTCCTGCTCCCTCTTGCCCCCACCTGATCACCTGCCTACCATTACACATGCACCCATACTTATGCAATCCTGTCCCCTCTCCCACACTCCCATTGCATCTCCTAAGCGCTGTACATCCCTATCCTATTCCTGCTCCCTCTTGCCCCTCTTGATCCCCTGCTTGCCATTACACATGCACCCCTACTTATGCAATCATGTCCCCTCTCCCACACTCCCATTGCATCTCCTAAGCGCTGTACATCCCTATCCTATTCCTGCTCCCTCCTGATCCCCTGCTTGTCATTACACATGCACCCCTACTTATGCAATCCTATCCCCTCTACCACAGTCCCATTGCATCTCCTTAGCTTTGTGCATCCCTATCCTATTCCTGCTTCCCCTCAGCCCCTCCTGATCCCCTTCCTACTATTACTCATGCACCCCTACTTATGCAATCCTGTCCCCTCTATCACAATCCCATTGCATCTCCTTAGCTCTCTGCATCCCTATGCTATTCCTGCTTACCCCGCCCCCCACCCGATCCACCTCTTGCCCTGATTTCCTGCCACAACAGCCCACAGACTGATTATTCTAAGTGGGGGCGAAATACACAATTCTCTTGAATACGTTACCAGTGATGAAAAGCCATTACAGTGAGGCTAAACACTTCATAACATAACGAAGCGGTAATGCATTCCAAAACACACATCGTTCTCTGGTAAACCAGATACTTCAGCCATTGGCTGAATTCCATACCCTGTTTCACAAATACCGTGTATGGTCTGCCTGGGCAATCGTACAGAATGGGTTGTGTCCACAGTCGTGGAAGCCATCAGGAGTTTGGTGGGTGCAGACAGTATTGGGGCACTGATTTCATTGTCTTTACCAGCAGATTCGACACCATCTGTTATGTCATCCTACTGGGATTTCTACATCCGGTGAAATGCAAGATCATTTCTATTTTTTGTCTGACATCCACTAGATGAATCTAAAAACAAGACACTGCTGAGTGGATTTCCTGGGGGGTCTATCCTCCCCCTTGTGTTTTCCAGTCTGTATCCCAGTCTCTGGCAGAGCTGGTATGTTCCTTTGGTCTGTCTTTCATTTTTAATGTGGATGATACCAATATTCTTGTCAAGATCGGGTGGGGTCCAGGCGCAATAGCATTGACCTATATGAGCCGCATGGATGAGGTTATTAACAGCATGAAGAGAAATCATCCCCAATCTCGTACCTCCAAGACTGACATCATTGCATGCAACCACATGTTATCGTCCTAGCAGTCATCCGTCTGGTGTTAGATACCTGCCTCGTCTCCCATGCATGTCTGCGAGGTGCGCAACCCAAGCGTGACCATCAATTCTGAGCTGTTCTTTACACCTCACATTACTGTGAGGACCACCTGCTGTTTTTACTTGTGTACACTGCGTCACCTGTTTAGATGATATTTTCTGGAATAAAGGGATACACTTGTGAATGACTTCATTTCTCCCAGAGTTGACAATTCTAATAGAGTTTCCTTGCGCCTCCCAACAGCACACCTCTGCGTCTTCAGCCCCTCCACGTTCCATCTTTAACATTATTTGGAAGTGAGATGCAGGTGTATTAGGGTCTCTCTATCAGTTGCCCTTGGCCAAGAGCAATGGGGCGGACTCACATAGATGTTACTATGAGTAACCCAGTCTTACTTCTGACTAGCCCACAGTATCATAGTAAGCCTCATGGTAAGTTATCTGTGGCTGGGCGCCATAGACTTTAAAACCATGTACATGTTGCAATAGGACTTTCATGAGGAAAATGCATTATTTCTAGTAAATACAATGCGGATATTTTGCATAGAGAATGGTGTGTGTATCTTAATATTTCTGTGAGTTTTCCACCTGAGGGTTGGTGGTTGTTCGCTCATGTATGTTGCGGCCAGACAGCGGAATCACCTTGCAACTAGTGTTTGATTTTTTGATGATAATCTGATCTTCGAAGTAAATCCTGGAAGTCCTGGATACATCCAGACTGCACAGTCCTGCTGCACTCTCCATCTGTCCCACATAAAACACTGGGAGACCTTTTAGGGGAACGCTGCACATTTAGAAATATGTTCAATAAAAAAAGTCATTGTGTAAAGCACCCAAAGTGAATGTATATTGCTATTATGCATGGCACAGATGCCATTCCCAGCATGGTAGCAGGGCTTGATGGGTTGCAGCTGCATCCACATGACAGGCTGCAATCCCTGTATGAGACCTCAGTGGGTTGAGCACAGGCTGCCGATATAACCACCAGTGGATGTTTTCCATCAAGAGTATTAAGCCATGGGCAACCAGGGGCACAGCTTGCCTTCCTTGCTCCTTTTCCTCCTCCTCAGACAACTGACCCACCGACCGAGGACAAGGATTTTACCCCTTGAAGGAATTAAAAGCAGCGTCCGGTTACACTAACCCTGTGTGTGTACCTCCTGTGTATAGTAGTGAAGACGCACTTAGTGGAGCTAAGCTAACAAATCAGAAAGAAGGGACCATGACTGACGAAAGTAGAGAGTGCAGCGAGCTGCAGGCAACATTGATGGGCGGTGAGGAAGCGACCCAGAGATGTAAGAAGGACAAAGAAACAGCAGTCCCACGAATGAGTGGGCGGGAGGACAAATATTGCTTAAACTAGATGGAAGTGATATAACGGAGCTCAGGGATCCAGAGGGGGAAGCTATGAAGCGAAGTGAAAAGGAGAAATAGGAGGAATGAAAGAGACTAGAGGAGGAGTAGGAAAAAGATCTATGTGATTTTTCCATCATGGAATTGTTCGCATGGCAAATGTACGCACTACAAATGTTCGTACATTTCCCATTCGAACATCCAATAAAAAACCATCCATACATACACCCACAACACACCACAACACACCCCCACAACCCTACTTACCTTTCCCTCCTTCGCGCTGTGTCCCTGGAGTGCCGGTTCCTTTTCACTTCCGTGATCGGGAACTGGCGCCGCAGGGTCCTTTTCTTTTTTTTTTTTTTGGGCAGCTGCAGGGGTGTCTGTGTAGTACAGTGAGTAGGGTGTTGCGGGGCACACACCGCAGCCCCATACCAACCCCACCGAAACACCTAAACACATACCACGAAAACATAGAAATTTTGGTAGTTAGAACTTTTTGTGGTGTGTGTTTTAGGTCTTTTGGTGGGGTCGGACTTTTAGATTCGGTAATTTCGGAGGAAAACTGGAGGAAAGAGAATGGGCATAACTAATGGATGCGGCAAAGATAAGAGAAAGAGAGGAGAGGAAGAAAGGTGAAAAGATGAGGAGGGAATAAGATAAAGTAGACAAGGAGAAAGAAAGAGAAGAACAGGAAAGGAGGAGAAAACAGAAGGACACCGAGGAGAGAGTAACAAAGGCTGAAGACGAGAAAGAGAGATGGGTACAATTGAGAATGGAGAAGAGAACAGAGATTGTGAGAATTATTAAAGAATGACGGTGCAGAGAGAAGGAGGATTAAAAGCAGGAACGGGAGCAAAGCATGGAGAGACGCCTTAAGGAAGTGGAGTACATAATGAGGGTTCCCAGACTTTTGGACAAAGACGGGAAAGCAGGAATACGAAGGAGGATTGGGACACTATATTGAAGAAGGATGAATAGTGCTGTCACCCTTAAGGCAAGCAGAATCACAGCAGGTTCCCCGCTGAGAGAGGGAAATGACCCACTGGTTAGAGCAGTGAGGAGACGACCAGGACAAAATATGCTGATACGACTGAACTTTGAGGACAGAGGGGATGAAGAGAGTGATGACAGTTTAGGGACAATAGGGTCAGACAAGGAACAATCGGAAAGCGATGACGAAGAAGGAAGAAGGAGAGATCCCAGAGTGGGAGACACAAAGGGACGAAGAGGAGGAAATAGAAGGTAGGAAGCTAGAACCTGAAGGGCGCACAAAGTTCCCAAAAGGCCGATCACGTAGCGCAGACGAGGTTACCCCAAATGCTCAGAGGTTCAGGGCGTTACCAGGGTGGAAGAGAGCATTTACAATAATGAAAGACATAAGGAAACCTGTGAAAAGTGGGGGGCTGACACAATTTCCACTGTTAGAAAAGGGTGGAGGGCAACCAACATATATACCATGGCAACAAATGGACAAGGTTGAGATGCAAATTGCCATCATTGACTATGGGGCCGGGAAAATTGATTTATGATTTAGAAAGGTTGACAGCAGGGACAACATTAACAGTGGGCGACATGAAGAGCTTGCTCTCTGCTATTCTTGGGGAGAGAGCGGACAACATTTGGGAATGAGCAGGGTATCCCAGAGTGATGGCACAAGACACAGCGCCTTTCAACAACTGTAGGGCAGCCATATGGCAGGCCCTGAGAGTACAATGCCCAGATACAACTGACATAAGTGCGATTATGGCACACTAAATGCATGAGACTCAATTCAATATATTCAGGAGATACAAGAAGGCAGGCGTCTTCACTCTTGTGAACTGTGGGATAAAACCGTGGGTTTGTTTGACCACATACTAAGTGAGGGACTACCAGAGCAAGTACAGAAAACATTTAAGAAATTAGTGGGGATGGAGGCGAAGCCATGGTCGGAAATGCAATTGACTATAATACATTATTGTTGGCTAATGCAATGAGCGCGAGAAAGAAAAGCGAGGAAAGGAAACAGGAAGAAGCAAAGTCAGTTCATACAAAAATGTCAAAGTATTGAATGGAAGGGGCAATTTTGACAAGTGGAGAGGGAGTGGTCACCCAACATACACAGCACCAGCAGAAAATGTCAGGGGGAAGCTTTGCAGGAAGAGGGGGCGCTAACTAATGGCCGTGGGGAAGAGATGGCATGCCCGGGGGGAAGAGGAACAGAATACCAAGCGCAACAAGCAGAGGAAGGATTTAACGGGGGACAGCCCTAGCACCTAGAACCACCGTTACAATGTTGGGCATGTGGGAAAATAGGACACATAGCCTGAGTATGTAGGAGAAGGGGAGGGTTGCAACAGAATCATCAGGACAAAAGAGTGGGGATGGCTTTCCAATCCGTGTATAGCACGCAGCCATCTGACTATTAGGCCCAAGATTGCACACTGCCACCGGCATATGCATCACAAATGACACCAGCACAACACACACCAGTGCAGTCGCAAGAACCCATGATGTAGACACTGCAAGCACCTGTATACACACAGCAACTGCAGGCAGCACCACAAGTACCGGCACAGCATTACACTGTAGCCACAAGAAATTTGGCTACCGCTGTACAGACTCCCGCCCTAAGACTAGGGACTGTGGCTATAGTGGGGGGAATTCTTGCACAGGGACCGGGATGAGCATATACCCACAATAGGACAGCGAACAGAGACTGACTTGATGTGTTCAATCCTATCTGTTACACCTAACCCGAATGAGGAATCATGAGTGGGGGGTAACCATAGGTGACAAGACTGTCTCCTTTCCTGTAGATACAGGAGACACCAGGTCCTGTGTTAGGGAGGGGAGATACCCCATGTCAGGCATTGCCATGAATGCTCAAGGTTTTTCTGGGGCCACAGATGTGGCTCCATTCACTGACAAATTGCCAAACAACATTGGAGAGCATGCCACTGTTATATTCCCGCCAGACACCAGTTAACATAATCAACATGACCATCACTTTCACTGATCAGGGAATAGTGTGCTCTATGTTGGGGGAGAGGTGGTCTTTTTCCACCCCCTTACAATTCCCGCATGAGATGAATCCCATGTATGCTAAAAAGGGTGACGCCCCCTTTCTCTTCTATGTGTAATCTGTACTAATCACCCTCTAACTACTAACAAAGGACAAACACGTAACCAAGCCTTAATGAAAGCTCAGAGACTCAATTTTGTGATTCACTAGATGCCATCTTTTACTAGGCCCGAAGATGATCTCTAAACCCCTGTGTCTCCCCTGCCCAGCTCCTTTCACAATATACCCCAGGCCACCTCTACCTCCTGTCAGCTCTGCACAGGTTCTGTTCTCACGTAAGTCCAGCCATTCATTGTTGCAAAATTCAGTATCGCCCTGGGGAAGATGAACTCACTGCACTGTATGAGACTGGAGCAGGCCTCAGCCTAAGAACACATCCATCTCCACTAACCTGCCTGTGCTCCCTCAGCCCCCACCCCACCAGGCCTCAGTCCACTTGGCCCATGTCCCTCTGCTCCTTTGATACAGATACACATCTGATCCATTGTAATGACCAGACAAGGACACCCACCATAGCACTAATTCCCCTCACCAATATATCCTCTATAAAAATAACGCATGTCCATCCATATCATGAGGCATCCAGTAGATCAAAAACTCCAAGGTGGGCACCTGGGTCTGGGCATTGGGTTTTATGAATGTTTGGGTGCAGATGGTAGAATGTCCATATAACCTGTCGGTGAACTCTGAAAGCACCCCCATTCATGTCAAACTTTAATGCTTGCCATTTATCTCATGCCCTCAGATCCTGTTGTCGTAGATTAGATAGTTAGGAATGCAGCACTCCGCTGACCCAACCTTCACTTCGCAGAGAGGAGCCCAGCTGACCCACGTGCCGCGGGATCAACACCCCAGCAGCCGCCAATTCAACATGGTCACCCCATATGGATACATACTGTATCATTGTGCCTCACCAATTGTAATGCAGAGTTGTATACCTATAGTGTGGCCTCACTAGTGACGTGGTTTTGACTCATAATGTGCTGCCCGTGTAATGTTTGGCAGAGCGCTCTCCGGGCAACAGAGTTATCTGCATGCATAATTTACCTATATAAATTTGTTTTACTTGCAATGCATCTCCTGGTCTCATTCCCTAGCGTGGCGTGTCCATTATTTCGTCCACTGGATTTTGCATGTTGGGGGAGTGGGTGCCTTCATATACCCCAGGGATTCACTGCATCCAGACTGTATTTAGGGGGGTGCCACTAAATCACAAGGTATTCCAGTATGGGGTGAATACAATGCTAGCATGACTCCCAGGGATACAGGGTAAACTTACCAGATGAGATTTTGTTCCAGCCAGAAATTAATTTGGATTAGGAGAAAGGACATGTATTCCCATTAGAATTGTAAATAGTTATAGTAAGGGAAAAGAGGATAGTGATTCACGGGACTGATGATGCAGGGAAAGCTTGGAGAGCAGGAATCACAGTAGATGAAGGATACAGACTGACTTGACATATGAGGAACTGGTTCAGGACAACTATTCAGATATTCAGACAACATTTTTTCATAAGCATTACTGGATGAGAATGAAGTACAGGGAATTAAGTACAGGGAAGTCTCACAGAGGATGGCCCTGATGAAAAAGACACCACCATTTCTCAAGGACAACCTAGCACCGGTGACAAGCATATTATGGACCAACAGCCTGTATGACATTGGCCTGTTGAAAGGGGTAGGAGCAGTCAAAATCAAGCTAAATCCAGGAACGATCCTACCAAGGGTAAAACAATGCCCCCTGTCCACACAGGCAGATGAAGGCATTAATGAAACAATTTCCTCCTAGTACAACAGGGAATCCTAGTACCATCAGAGTCTCAATGCAACACGGTTGTGTACCCAGTGAAAAAGGCAACAGGTGGGTTGTGGCATTTTATTCAGGATTAGCTCCCTCTGAACAATATTGTTGAAGCAGAGCTTCCCTTAGTTCCCAATCCAGAAACAATATTATGCAGTATCCCACCAGAAGACACACATTTCATGATGATTGACTTGAAGAATGCATTCTTCCCAATCCCTCTTCATGAAGAATCGCAAGACTTAACCTTGTTTCTATATAGAAATACACAAGATGACCACAGGGGTATTGTGAATCTTCTTCCATATTCAATAGGGTCCTTCAAATGGACCTGGGGAATGTACATTTAGACAGCACAGTGATCCAATATATTGACGATAGGCTGGTATTTAGCAGGACCGAGGAGCAGTGTTGAAAAGACTCAATACAGTTGATGACACTTTTGGCAGAGAAAGGATACAAGGTGGACAAGGCACAATTACAGTACATTGGACTGCTAATCTCATCTCAGGAGGATAGCTCAGGAGCATTGTGCTCACCCTTGAAGCAAGACGACACAGAACAACACAGGTTTGATCCCCTGGTCCGCGCTTAGAAACCTCTGGGCATTAAGCGTGTTATAAATAACCTATCATATCATATCACAGGAAGGTCACCCCTGAAAGGGCAGAGGCGATTGTGAAAACACTGCAGCCAAAGACTGTGAGGGGGATGCAGCAATGTGTGGGCCTTCGCAATTATTCTAGGGCCTCGGTGTTCGACTACAACACATACACTTGACCTCTTTTAAACTGACATAAGGAAGCCCCAAGGGGTGACAGCAAACTAATCTGGACTGGTGAAATGACAGAAGCATTTGATGGCGCAATGCTAATGCCATGACCAATGTTAATGCCAAACCCCTACTGCCTGTTTGCCCAATGACAACGCCTGTTTTCCTATTGTTTTTTTTTTTATTGTATATGGTTACAGAATATAATCTTTCACAAATATACAGACAAATTCAAAAGTATACTAAGAAAAAAATAGAAGTTTCAGCAAAAAAAATAAAATTAAACTCCAAGCCAGATAAAACAGTATTTAAAAGAGAAGCAAAGAGAAGGAAAGAAGGAGAGAAAGAAAGACGGAGAGAAGGAAGAAAAAGTAAAATAACAAGCGAGCAAAAAGTTGAGGGGAAAACGGTAGAAACTACTACAAGAAAACAGATTGCCCACGATATGAAACCCCAAGAGAGCAACATTTATTTTTCTTTTTTCCCCCTTTTTTCCCTTCCCCCTTCTCATCAGAACCCCAAAAAGACATTTTACATAGATTTTACAATTTTAGCTTACAGTCGACCAACATCTTAACAACAGCGATCGTCTTTTGATGGGATTGACCATCTATCAGACTTTCCCAAATGTGGTCATGTACCCAATACGTTGATCCAGAAATAAACCTGCTGAAGCACTGCTGTCTGGAGTTTCTCGTACACCCACACTCCATCATCAGATGTTTGATTGATTGATTTTCTGGCTTGGCACATGCATGATACAGATTCACTGCTGAAGCCCCAAATCCTCTTCTCGCTAGGATTTCCCCAGTATGTAATATATTTAATCTCAATCTCAAAAATGTGTTCCTCAGTCTCCAATCTGGGAATTTTATTACATATTTACTGAGAGAGCCCAGTTTTCTTTCTGACATTTGAAGAGGATTTGGATATGGCCCTGATCTTATTTTCTCAGGAGTCATGATCCAGTCCATTTCCTCCCATTTTTTTTGGCCTTTATTGGGTTTTCCTCCAACAATTTTGAGTCTATGTCCGCGCTCCCCCGCCACTCCTTCACCAGCGAGCCTAGCCTACCCAAATGTTGAGAGTTACTTGCCTCCAGATGTTTTCTCATGTTTGTATACAATGAGAGGTCTTGGGTTGTCATGATACGATGATTCAATAACATCAGTTTCCACCCCGCTTGAGATTTTAGTGATCTAAGACCCAGTTCGAATCTGAGGTTGTCCATGGAAAGACTCATTGGTAGAACCAAGGCATGCTTCCAAACGAGACCTTTCCATTTTTGCCAAGACGTATTCCATAGCTGGGGCTTGGCTTCTAGCCCATATAATACAACAGGGATGACTTTGGCCTGGTAAAACTTAAGAACTGGTATGATCGAGAATTTACCATATTTCCAGAGAATTCTTTTCATCTGGGCTGCTAGAGGTTTTATTTTAGCCTCAAGATCTAGTTCTGCCTTACATATTGCTGGAGTGGCATAGATTTTGTATCCCAGATAGACCAAGTCCTCCACCCTTGTGATCACCTCCCCCCCGTTGACCACTTGGGGAAGACAATCTTTTTGTTCTTTAGCTTGAAGACCAACACCTTTGATTTGTTTGGTTTCAAAGAAAGCCTATTTTCGACTGCATTGTTGTGAATACCGTTCAATAAACATTGCAAACCAATGGCTGTCTTATCCAGAACCACCACATCATCGGCATAGGCCAGCCAGTGTATTTTCTTTCCATTTAAGGAAGGACTGGCCAACGCATAGGGTTCTAGAAAGTCCCCCATGTCAGATGTATACAAATTGAAGAATAGCGGGGCCCCGAGACAACCCTGTCGCACCCCCCAGTTTACTCTCACAGGTTCTGACGGATGACCCTCTGTATCTAGTATAACTCTGATGTCATTTTCCTTATGGAATTCGATGAGCATCGCCAAAAGCCCCCCTGGAATGCCTCTTAATTTCCTCCAGAGCCTCCCCCTGTCCACTTGGTCAAAGGCCCTTGAGAAATCTACCCAAGCACCGTAGAGTTATTCTCCCCCCTTTACCTGTGTTTTTTCACTCAAGAGATTCAGAACCATGCCATTCACTGCCGTTGAGAGTCCCCTCCTGAACCCAGTTTGATACTCAGAAAGCATTCTGACTTTTTTTTCCATGCCTCCAGTTCCCGCAGCAAGATTTTCATAAAAATCTTGCTGTCAATATCCAACAGGGCGATGGGGTGGTAGTTTTTCACCGCCTCCCTATCGCCCCCCCTTGAATAGTGGGATGACTGTGGGGGTACGCCAAGAGGTAGTTGTTTCTGAGTCAGAATTTCCATAAAAGGCCAATTAAGCAGTTTTGCCCATAGAGCCGGATTGTCCTTCAGGACTTGATAAGTCAAGCCATTTGGCCCTGCCGCTTTCGAGGAGGAGGCCTTCCTAATGAGATCTTCGATGTCCGAGGTATTGCAATCAAGCCACCATTTAGCCTTAGTGTTGTAATTAGACACTGTTCTTACCGGTTGACCAAAGACTGATTTAGGGATTTAATCCAATCACTCTCGGGAACCAAATTACTCAGTTGAGTTGTTTTCTCCCCCTCCATCTTGTGCATGGTATCCCAAAACCCCTTTGTATCCCTCTTGCCAAGAACCTCCAGGATATGCTCCCCATCCTGTTGGAACCTTTTTACATTCCGTGCCACTGACCACTGTTTATGCATGTTTTTTAGCAGTCTTATTTGCATCCCTTGTTCAATTTTGTCGAGATGAGTCTTTTTTTATGAACTTCAACCTTCTATTAAGATCTTTTTTCTTTGCCATCGTTTCCTCATCGTACAGGTGCCGGTGAATTTGTTTGGGCCCACCCCCATTTGGCTTTGGAGGACAAGTTTGCCAAATAAATGTAATAAAACCTGAGGGAGAGCAATTCTCCTTTTGCACATCTTCTGATAGGGCTGACAGCCTTTCTTTCAGGTCAGCTCCCCCAGCTTTATATTTAAGTAGGCGAACTGTACCTTTCCAGGCTGCTAGCCTCTGTGGATTGCGTGGCAGAAATACTGAAGTAATTTCTGGGAAAAAGAGTTCCAACCTGAGATGGTCACTACCACCCCCTTCTTTTATGTTTAGATTTACTTTATGTTCAAAGAGGCCACCGGACAGAAAGAGATAGTCCAATATTGAGGCAGATGTGCCCTGGATCCTAGTTGGATTAGCCGGAATGTCACCTGGAAGACACCTATTTGACATGTTCAAGCCCCAATCATTTAACCACTCTACCCATAGGTGGCACATTTTGGTGGTTCTTTTTTCCCATTTGTATTCTCTGGTTTCTTTGGAGATCGATGCATTGTGTGTAAGTCCCCTCCCCAACCCACCCCCCAGGATTATGTCAGCCCGTGGGAAGGCTAGCTTCATATCTCCTAAGGCCTTGGCTAACATATCTAGGAATACACAAAGCACCATACTTAAGGGGTTCCAATAAATATTACAGAAAATCATCACCCTATCACATCCCCCATTTCTAAGGAAAGAGAAGGAAGATAAATGGCCACAATAATCACTGATCTCTCCAATTTTTGAATTTGCTTATAGGAAATTGTGGAAGAAACTATCTTCCCATCGAAAAAATTTCCAATTATTGTGGCCATTTCTCTTCCTTCAAGGGATCTACTACACTTGGGAGTTCAGGTAATTTATCTATCCATGAACTTTGTGCCTACACCTTAATTGTGCTCAAAGAATATGAGCCAAAGTGTTGATTCTTTCCCTTTCTGGTTTTTGCCAACAGTTACTCCCTCTATAGTGAATGAAGCTTCAATAATAGAAGACTTTTATAACAGCAATGTACTAACTCTAATACTGCTAATGACTACTCCTGAAGAAAGTCCCACCACCATCAAGAGGTCTGAAACATGTTGAGTTCACATTCCCGGAGTAATACTAGACTGTAAAAAAGTATTTAGAGATTGTGAATGATCAAAATCACGACCTAATAGGATTTTTCCCTATAGTCCGATTCATCTACTAATGAATGATAACCTCTGTTGCTTTTCTATTTTTAAGAAACATTGTATATGTGTTTTTGTCATTATTATAATTAATTATATTCTTAGAGTAGTGTGATGAATGTATTTAATATGTAACCTTTGTCAATTTTATGAGATATTTTATGTAGAAACTACTAAAATAAATATATATATATATATATAGGTGAGAAACATATGTAGTTTCCTTTTTAGGGAGTAACTGTTGACCTCTACCGTCCTCCTACCTTTCCCTGTATCTAGAATTCTCTTTTCCCAAAACTAAGGTAGAAATCTACCCTGCTGAAGGAGTGGATTTTGGGATCTCCCCAAAAGTTCTGTATGGGCATGATGCCACCTGATGATGAGGAAGATGGTGGAATTCCTCAGCGGCACAATGCAAATGAAGGACGTGCAACCTGGCAAGATTTAATTGCCCACTACTTCTGATGGACTGGAAAAGACAAGGCACTGGACACTGTACATAATTAGACACACACTCAAGAAGCAATGTCCAGTCATGTGTTTTTCAGCTGTATTGAATAATGAATAACTATGTACAGATTTACATTGTTTAACTACCACTACTGTCCTGTGAAATAAACCCCACATCCCCTCCCCCACTACCCTTCCCCCACTACCCCAACACCACTTCCCCCACTACCTCCACAACCAATACCCCCTGCCCCACAACCCCCACACCCAATACCCCAACATCCCTCCCCCACAACACCTTCCCAACTACTCCCTCCCCACATGCACTTGTAAGTTGTCCTTTTCACGCCCCCTTTTTGGAGGAGGGTAGTGAGCCTCTGGGCGTTGAACAAGTCACTGAGAGCGACGCACAGGGCTAGTTTGAGATGAACTGGATGGTGTTGTGCTGGAGGATGGGCCGGGTTAGGGGGTTGTGGTGATGTTCAGTTGTTCCGCTATAGCGGTTGCCAACTGGGTGATGGACTGGGTCATGGCAGACATAACAGCATTTCCGTCCTGCACACGCTTGGTCATGCGGTACACGGCTCTGCTCACCGTTCTTGCTGTCTCTTGCAGGGCATCCTGCATGGTCTGCCGTTTGTGTTCTGTCTCTGTCACATACTGTGTGACCAAGGCCTGAATTGCCTGCTACCGCCCTTCCATGTGAGAGAGTCACCCCTCGATGTCCCTGATGTGGTGGAGACCTGGTACTGGCAGGGGAGGCAGGCTCCGGGGGCTTGTAGGACTGAAAACAGCGTCGTCGCTATGGGTGTCAGGGCCACTGACCTCCACTGCGCAGTGTGCACCTGAGCCATCTACAGGTGTACCATGTGTGCTTGCCTGCCTGGGTGGCATCGATTCTGCCTCCTCCTGCTGGCTGTGGTCTGTGGAGTCTGCCTCCTCCTGCTTCCTGTGCACTGCAGATTGTGCCTCCTCCTGCTCCCTGGCCATGGGGGATTCCACCTCTTTAAGCTGAAGTTCCTGCTGTGCCCCAGATGTTGAGTGCCGGGGGCCTTGCTGGCAGAAGTTGATGTTTGCGGGGGGGCCTTGCTGGAAGAAGTTGATGTTTCCAGGGTGGGGAGGAGGGAAGTGCTTGCTGGCAAAAGTTGATGTTTACCAGGGGGCCTTGCTGGAAGTTGATGGTGGCTGCTCGGGCTGCTGACCAGTCTGTGTTTCCTGGTGGTGGGGGGGCTGTGCCGTGGATGGTGTGGCATGCTTGTGTCTTGCCATTGAGATAGATGGTTCCTGGCTGGAGGTGGTTTCTTCGCCGCTGCACTGACGTGCAGCAGGTGTCCGGGTTGTTTTGGCATGTTCACCCTCGCTGTCAGATCCTGTGCCTTTGGGGAACAGTGAGGCAGGGCATTAGTTATGGGTGTCCATCCATCTGACATACATCGATGCTAGTACATTCCGAGTCATGCACATTGTCCTGGACATGTTGGAGGGCCTGGCATGGTGCACACAAGAATGTGGGGGGGGATGCAGTGTCGGAGCATCCTTTTGGTGTGGGCATGTTGTGCACAGTGTTTGTTGGGTGAGGTACAGGTGTCTAGTGGTTTGGCTGTTGTGGCCATGCCACAGGGGCTGTGTGCCATGTGTTGTCTCATTGTGGAACAGATGTGCTCCCATTCTATACGTTGATGCATTGATGTTTACTCTGCGTGTATGGACATGGTGGGTGTGACAGGTGTGCAACTGGTGCTGGTGATGTGTGCATCTTGCCATGAGGTGACACGGAGTTACGGCTGCAGTTGTACAGTGATGTGTGTGTGTGTGTGTGCGCATTCGCATGCAGATGGTACTTGTGTCGGCAATACAGGGGACATGTGAGGTGTGTCAGTGGGGTTTGTTGATTGTGTCCGTGGCAGGTACATTGTAGTTGTGTGGGAGGTGGCTTTCGGTGGGTGCAAATGTAGCCGAAATCTGGTGCCACCTATTTGGCATTTGGACTTCACCATTGGCATTGGGGAGGAAGGTGTGTGGTGTGACTTTGGGATTACAGTAAGGGACACTCACTGTCATCATCCGATGTTGCTGCTCCCATCTCCGCATTTCCTACCCCCTCAATAACCTCCATGTGGATAACGGTGCTGCAGGTCTCCTCCCAGGATGTGAGTTTGATGGGGGATGGCGGTCCGCCTCCTGTGGCCAGCCCTTGGCTGGCTCTGCAGCAAGGAGGTTGCAGACCGGCAGACGTAGCTCGTCCCAATGCTTACGGCAGTCTCGGATGGTCCAGGGTGTTGACCTCACTGCCGATACCTTGCGGGCCACTTCCACCAATATGGCCTTTTTGCAGAGTTAGGCTGGCCGCTGCAGGTCAGCGCAGAAAACGCTGTTGGCATTGTCCACGAGTGTGTCCGCCAACATGTTTAGCTCCTGCTCACTAAAACGTGTTTTTCGTCGATTGGCGATGCATTGCCTAGATGTCATGATGCTCTGCTTTGTTGCTGTCTACTCAGTCTTCCTGTCAGACTGCTGTAGACCAAGGATTGCAATGGATTGTGTTTTTAATATGGCCGCCGGTCCATTTCCCGTTCCGGCTCAATTATGTTTTTTCCGGTGCCGGTATTACTGGCATCGGTGTACCAGTAATTATGGCATCATCGGTTCCGGAGTTGGTGCATGCAGCATCGAGGATGCCGGTATAAGGGGTTTGGTGGCTGTTACCGGCATGCCGGAATGCTTGTGCACGCTGACTCAGAATCTACCGTAGATTCCGGCAGCTGTGCTACACAGACATGGTAGCACCGGCATGCCGGTAATGAACTTTTTTTACCAGCAAACTCGTAATGAGGCCTATAAAGACAACAGCTTCCACTGCACATAGGCTTGAATAGAAGTAAGACCCAGCTCAAACCTTATGACAGCAAGTGGGATTGGAAGAGAGTTTGTCTCACATTACAATAGACCAGCGACGCAGATATGGAAAATCCAAGATATGTCATACTGGGTGCAGATCTAATTAAAGTATTCTCCCAAGACCACATCTGAGGCCTCCTTTACTTGCTTCTTGAGAGGGCTACAATTTTAGTTTTGTTTGCCATTATCATAAGCCCATTATCACACGCATACACTGAGAATGCAGCAAGTAGTCTTTTTAAGCCTACACAGGATTTATCAAAAAGTAGGAAATTGTCGGTGTAAGCAAGCCAGGACACCTTCAACTGACCTACTTTTGGGGAGACTAGGGCAGCTGGACTCAGTCATTTACATCAGATAAGTATAGGTTGAATAGACAGGCGGCAAGGATACAGCGCTGTCTAAGGCCATACAGGGTCAGGATACAACGGGACATTACTCCCTCTCTATTCAACCTGACCTGAATGCTAGAAATTTCTTGTAGTCCTGTTATGAGCTTCAACAGACCATCTGGAATACCCCATCCTTTCAATTTTCCTCATGGTCTGGATAGATCGAAAGCAGATGACAAGTCATCTGATGGTGAATAAGAACAGTCCCCCAGCGTGGACCAGGTTTATTCCTGCATATACCTCAACGCAAGCCGATTTAATTTCGTGGAGTGGGCCTTACAGAAGCATGACTGAAATCTGGATAGTCTGTTAGATTGAGAGGGCCATACTTCGAGATTGTAACGTAATATGGATGCAAAGATCTTGCTATCAACATCCAGCAGCGAGATGGGTCTGTAATTTGTAAGTTCTGATCTCAAACCTTTCTTAAAGATGGGGACAACATATGCCGTTTGCTATGATTTAGGGAATGCATTAGATGCCACCACACTTTTGAATAAAATGGCCAAGGCATTTGCACAATTATTTGGGTCTTTTTTTAGAGTGTTATTTGTGAGACCATTTGGTCCCACAGCTCGTGATGATTTGCAACAAGTTATACGTCAAACACCATCTTTGCTTCGATCTTAATATGATATTTTTGCCACATATCTTTATCTAGTCCATTGGTAAAAGGCAAAGGCTTAGCTTTACCAAGGTTACATAGGTTCGAAAAGAACGTCACCCAAGCTTGCTCAGCAACTGCATTTATCTGGGAGGTACAAACCAGTAAGTCTTGTCCATTAATTAGAGCCCAAAACATGCCTAAATCTTTTTTTGTTCAGGCATATAACATGGTTTCTGTGTCACGCTGAAACAGAACAGCGCGTCAGTGCTTACAAAAATCTCTGTACTTTTGTTTTTCTACTTTGCATTGACTAGCTGGGCAGATAGCATGGGTCCTTATTAATCTTATCACAGTCTCATTTCGGCTTCCTTCTGAGCTAGCTACCATCATAAGCGTGCAAGTGTTTCTGGAATACACACTGCCGGGTAGGCCTGAAATTGTTTGTAGCCCCAGTCATCAGATGCTCAATTGTGGAATCAGAGTGATCTACATTGGATTTTCTATTCAAGGGTTGTATGGGACATCATATGTCCGAAGTAATTGGTCAGCACAACTATGTTTTTTTTTTTTGCGATACAGTTATATATTGATCTGGGGGTTAGTCTTGTTTGACTGAGGTTCATTCCTTCATGTTCTTTAATCCACATTTTTCTTGAAAATGTCCAGTCATTATCTAATTGATGAATCACGGTGCAACTCGTGCTATCCTATCATTTAAAGGTATTGTGCAATTTTGCATAATTTTTGCTGCGTTTGAATTTTATTTTTCCGATCATCTGGTCGCGCTGCACTGAAATGGAGTAATATACTAATTTAATACTTAGTGTTTTTTTTTCTCTCTCCCACCTTGCTTACCTTTTCATAACCTCCTCCCCCACCTTCCTGTTACCCTTGAGATCCTCATGTACCATTTGGTTGCGGTCAACTTGGCCTATCATGTATGTAATTTCTTTATTTAACTTTTAATCAAATTGTCGTTTGTTATGTTGATGTCTGTGGCATTATGGTTATGTGCTTATGTGTTATTCACACCGATGTGCTCCCCTGACGTGAGGATGTTTTTTTAACTCATTTCATTTCATCCAAAACAATCTTTTTATGTTATATTTGTCAATTGATTGTCAAATTCTTATTAATCAGCCTCGGAAGAAGAGCTGAATAGCTCGAAACACGTGTCAGGCTGACATTCCTTCTGTTGAATTAAATGCACAGCAGGGACAATACCACGAGATGCTATAGGACGTACACAGCAGGGACAATACCACAAGATGCTATAGGACCTACACAGCAGGAACAATACCACAAGATGCTATAGGATGCTATAGGACCTACACAGCAGGGACAATACCACGAGATGCTATAGGACCTACACAGAAGGGACAATACCACCAGATGCTATAGGACCTACACAGCAGGAACAATACCACAAGATGCTATAGGATGCTATAGGACCTACACAGCAGGGACAATACCACAATATGCTATAGGACCTACACAGCAGGGACAATACCATGAGATGCTATAGGACCTACACAGCAGGAACAATACCATGAGATGCTACAGGACCTTCACAGCAGGGACAATACCACGAGATGCTATAGGACCTACACAGCAGGGACAATACCACAAGATACTATAGGACCTACACAGCAGGAACAATACCACAAGATGCTATAGGATGCTATAGGACCTACACAGCAGGGACAATACCACAATATGCTATAGGACCTACACAGCAGGGACAATACCACGAGATGCTATAGGACCTACACAGCAGGGACAATACCACAAGATGTTATAGGACCTACACAGCAGGAACAATACCACAAGATGCTATAGGATGCTATAGGACCTACACAGCAGGGACAATACCACAATATGCTATAGGACCTACACAGCAGGGACAATACCATGAGATGCTATAGGACCTACACAGCAGGAACAATACCATGAGATGCTACAGGACCTTCACAGCAGGGACAATAGCACAAGATGCTATAGGACCTACACAGCAGGGACAATACCACGAGATGCTATAGGACCTACAGAACAGGGACAAAAGCACAAGATGCTATAGGATCTACACAGCAGGAACAATACCACAAGATGCTATAGGACCTACACAGCAGGGACAACACCACAAGATGCTATAGGATGCTATAGGACCTACACAGCAGGAACAATAACACAAGATGCTATAGGACCTACACAGCAGGGACAATACCACAAGATGCTATAGGACCTACACAGCAGGGACAATACCACAAGATGCTATAGGACCTACACAGCAGGAACAATACCACAAGATGCTATAGGACCTACCCAGCAGGGACAATATCATGAGATGCTATAGGACCTACACAGCAGGAACAATACCACAAGATGCTATAGGACCTACACAGCAGGGACAATACCACGAGATGCTATAGGACCTACACAGCAGGGACAATACCATGAGATGCTATAGGACCTACACAGCAGGGACAATACCACACGATGCTATAGGACCTACACAGCAGGAACAATACCACAAGATGCTATAGGACCTACACAGCAGGAACAATACCACAAGATGCTATAGGACCGACACAGCAGGGACAATAGCACGAGATGCTATAGGACCTACACAGCAGGGACAATACCACAAGATGCTATAGGACCTACACAGCAGGAACCATACCATGAGATGCTATAGGACCTACACAGCAGGGACAATACCACAAGATGCTATAGGAACTACTGTCATGATGCCTACCCCCAGGCATCCGGACCAAGCCCATCAGCCCCGGGAGCAGGCATCTGGACATTTAGTAAAACCTCAGCAGGGACTTCTTACCTGGGACTACTTTTGAGGCTATTTAAACCACGCCCGACCAGCAACACACGCTTCGTGTTATTCTGCATCCAGCAGCGTAACGCTCACCGTGCCTGCAGCCTGCATCCAGTCTTCTGCCACGCCCGCCTCGAATCCGGAGCTCCTAAAACAAAGAGGAAAGAAAGGGACAAGGTTAGAAAATGAACTTATTTCTATTCCACACCTGATTCTGGATCCATCTCGTCTCCGGACCTGTAAAGAACATCATTTCTGCACGCGCCGCATCTCCAGCTGCAGCGCCGAGCCGCGCCATACTCACCAGTCTTCACAGCATCCTTCGGGTCGGCGCTGCCTCCATCATTTCTTTGCCGAACTTTGGCACCTAAGAGACAAAAGAAAACCACAAGGTGAGCCGAGGGAACCAACAAATATAGTTCTTACCACCATAGACTTACCTGATTTACCCCTGGAGGCATCCTTTTGTGACTCTCCATATTTTCACGTGCCGCATCTGTAAAGAGAGACAAAACAACACGTTTTCCTTGTGCAACATTTACCGGACAGCGCCGGGTAATACAGACTCTTACCTGAGCGCCACCAGCTGCCACAAGAGCATCTTTTCACAAGCCAGCTGCAAGACAAGAAAGGAAGGGGGGAACAAGAGTGAACATCGGACATATTGAACTCTATGAACTTAATACTTACTGGTCCTCACCAGGAACCTCAGAGTCAGTACTCTCCGGAACTCTCCCGAGCCTTCAAACCAGTGAAGTAACTGGAATCGACGCGCCCCTGCAAATCCACGCAGGATGGAGAGCTCATCTTTCAAGAATATAAGGAGAATATTTCTACGGGTTAAGCAGACAAGATTAGGAGGGCAGATCCAGTCAGTCATCGCTGTACTTCGCATCACGTGGGTGGAGACCGCAGCTGTCCGGGTCCGACCGACGCCCCTGTGGGAGCCAGGTGAGCGTAACACCTACACAGCAGGAACCATACCATGAGATGCTATAGGACCTACACAGCAGGAACAATACCATGAGATGCTATAGGACCTACAAAGCAGGGACAATACCATGAGATCCAATATGACCTACACAGCAGGCACAATATCATGAGATGCTATAGGACCTCCACAGCAGGGACAATACCATGAGATGCAATATGAACTACACAGCAGGCCAATACCACGAGATGCTATAGGACCTACACAACCAGAACAATACCATGAGATGCTATAGGACCTACACAGCAGAAACAATACCACAAGATGCTATGGGACCTACACAGCAGGGACAATACCACAAAATGCTATAGGCCCTACACAGCAGGGTCAATACCACGAGATGCTATAGGACCTATACAGCAGGGGCAATACCACAAGATGCTATAGGACCTACACAGCAGGGACAATACCACAAGATGCTATAGGACCTACACAGCATGGACAATACCACGAGATGCTATAGGACCTATACAGCAGGAAATATACCACGAGATGCTATAGGACCTACACAGCAGGGACCATACCATGAGATGCTATAGGACCTACACAGCAGGAACAATACCATGAGATGCTATAGGAGCTACACAGCAGGAACACTACCACGAGATGCTATAGGACCTACACAGCAGGGACAATACCACAAGATGCTTTAGGACCTACACAGCAGGGACAATACCACAAGATGCTTTAGGACCTACACAGCAGGAACCATACCATGAGAGGCTATAGGACCTACACAGCAGGAAGAATACCATGAGATGCTATAGGACCTACACAGCAGGAACAATACCATCAGATGCTATAGGACATACACAGCAGGGACAATACCATAAGATGCAATATGACCTACACAGCAGGCACAATACCACGAGATGCTATAGGACCTACACAGCAGGGACCATACCATGAGATGCATATAGGACTTTCACAGCAGGGACAATACCACAAGATGCTATAGGACCTACACAGCAGGGACAATACCATGAGATGCTATAGGACCTACACAGCAGGAACCATACCATGAGATGCTATAGGACCTTCACAGTAGGGACAATACCACAAGATGCTATAGGACCTACACAGCAGGGACAATACCACAAGATGCTATAGGACCTACACAGCAGGGACAATATTACAAGATGCTATAGGACCTACACAGCAGGAACAATACCACGAGATGCTTTAGGACCTACACAGCAGGGACAATACCACAAGATGCTATAGGATGTACACAGCATGGACAATACCACAAGATGCTATAGGACCTACACAGCAGGGAAAATACCACGAGATGCTATAGGACCTACACAGCAGGAACCATACCATGAGATGCTATAGGACCTACACAGCAGGAACAATACCATGAGATACTATAGGAGCTACACAGCAGGAACACTACCACGAGATGCTTTAGGACCTACATAGCAGGGACAATACCACAAGATGCTTTAGGACCTACAAAACAGGAACCATACCATGAGAGGCTATAGGACCTACACAGCGGGAACAATACCATGAGATGCTATAGGACCTACACAGCAGGAACAATACCATCAGATGCTATAGAACATACACAGCAGGGACAATACCATGAGAGGCAATATGACCTACACAGCAGGCACAATACCACGTGATGCTATAGGACCTACACAGCAGGGACCATACCATGAGATGCATATAGGACATTCACAGCAGGGACAATACCACAAGATGCTATAGGACCTACACAGCAGGGTCAATACCACGAGATGCTATAGGACCTATACAGCAGGGACAATACCACAAGATGCTATAGGACCTACACAGCAGGGACAATACCACAAGATGCTATAGGACGTACACAGCATGGATAATACCACGAGATGCTATAGGACCTACACAGCAGGAAATATACCATGAGATGCTATAGGACCTACACAGCAGGAACCATACCATAATATGCAATATGACCTACACAGCAGGCACAATACCACGAGATGCTATAGGACCTACACAGCAGGGCCAATACCATGAGATGCTATAGGACCTACACAGCAGGAACCATACCATGAGATGCTATAGGACCTTCACAGTAGGGACAATACCACAAGATGCTATAGGACCTACACAGCAGGGACAATACCACAAGATGCTATAGGACCTACACAGCAGGGACAATATTACAAGATGCTATAGGACCTACACAGCAGGAACAATACCACGAGATGTTTTAGGACCTACACAGCAGGGACAATACCACGAGATGCTATACGACGTACACAGCATGGACAATACCATGAGATGCTATAGGACCTACACAGCAGGAAAAATACCACGAGATGCTATAGGACCTACACAGCAGGAACCATACCATGAGATGCTATAGGACCTACACAGCAGGAACAATACCATGAGATACTATAGGAGCTACACAGCAGGAACACTACCACGAGATGCTAAAGGACCTACACAGCAGGGACAATATTACAAGATGCTATAGGACCTACACAGCAGGAACAATACCACGAGATGTTTTAGGACCTACACAGCAGGGACAATACCACGAGATGCTATACGACGTACACAGCATGGACAATACCATGAGATGCTATAGGACCTACACAGCAGGAAAAATACCACGAGATGCTATAGTACCTACACAGCAGGAACCATACCATGAGAGGCTATAGGACCTACACAGCAGGAACAATACCATGAGATTCTATAGGACCTACACAGCAGGAACAATACCATCAGATGCTATAGAACATACACAGCAGGGACAATACCATGAGATGCAATATGACCTACACAGCAGGCACAATACCACGAGATGCTATAGGACCTACACAGCAGAGACCATACCATCAGATGCTATAGGACATACACAGCAGGGACAATACCATAAGATGCAATATGACCTACACAGCAGGCACAATACCACGAGATGCTATAGGACCTACACAGCAGAGACCATACCATCAGATGCTATAGGACCTACACAGCAGGAAGAATACCATGAGATGCTATAGGACCTACACAGCAGGAACAATACCATCAGATGCTATAGGACATACACAGCAGGGACAATACCATAAGATGCAATATGACCTACACAGCAGGCACAATACCACGAGATGCTATAGGACCTACAAGGCAGGGACCATACCATGAGATGCATATAGGACTTTCACAGCAGGGACAATACCACAAGATGCTATAGGACCTACACAGCAGGGACAATACCATGAGATGCTATAGGACCTACACAGCAGGAACCATACCATGAGATGCTATAGGACATACACAGCAGGGACAATACCATAAGATGCAATATGACCTACACAGCAGGCACAATACCACGAGATGCTATAGGACCTACACAGCAGGGACCATACCATGAGATGCATATAGGACTTTCACAGCAGGGACAATACCACAAGATGCTATAGGACCTACACAGCAGGGACAATACCATGAGATGCTATAGGACCTACACAGCAGGAACCATACCATGAGATGCTATAGGACCTTCACAGTAGGGACAATACCACAAGATGCTATAGGACCTACACAGCAGGGACAATACCACAAGATGCTATAGGACCTACACAGCAGGGACAATATTACAAGATGCTATAGGACCTACACAGCAGGAACAATACCACGAGATGCTTTAGGACCTACACAGCAGGGACAATACCACAAGATGCTATAGGATGTACACAGCATGGACAATACCACAAGATGCTATAGGACCTACACAGCAGGGAAAATACCACGAGATGCTATAGGACCTACACAGCAGGAACCATACCATGAGATGCTATAGGACCTACACAGCAGGAACAATACCATGAGATACTATAGGAGCTACACAGCAGGAACACTACCACGAGATGCTTTAGGACCTACATAGCAGGGACAATACCACAAGATGCTTTAGGACCTACAAAACAGGAACCATACCATGAGAGGCTATAGGACCTACACAGCGGGAACAATACCATGAGATGCTATAGGACCTACACAGCAGGAACAATACCATCAGATGCTATAGAACATACACAGCAGGGACAATACCATGAGAGGCAATATGACCTACACAGCAGGCACAATACCACGTGATGCTATAGGACCTACACAGCAGGGACCATACCATGAGATGCATATAGGACATTCACAGCAGGGACAATACCACAAGATGCTATAGGACCTACACAGCAGGGTCAATACCACGAGATGCTATAGGACCTATACAGCAGGGACAATACCACAAGATGCTATAGGACCTACACAGCAGGGACAATACCACAAGATGCTATAGGACGTACACAGCATGGATAATACCACGAGATGCTATAGGACCTACACAGCAGGAAATATACCATGAGATGCTATAGGACCTACACAGCAGGAACCATACCATAATATGCAATATGACCTACACAGCAGGCACAATACCACGAGATGCTATAGGACCTACACAGCAGGGCCAATACCATGAGATGCTATAGGACCTACACAGCAGGAACCATACCATGAGATGCTATAGGACCTTCACAGTAGGGACAATACCACAAGATGCTATAGGACCTACACAGCAGGGACAATACCACAAGATGCTATAGGACCTACACAGCAGGGACAATATTACAAGATGCTATAGGACCTACACAGCAGGAACAATACCACGAGATGTTTTAGGACCTACACAGCAGGGACAATACCACGAGATGCTATACGACGTACACAGCATGGACAATACCATGAGATGCTATAGGACCTACACAGCAGGAAAAATACCACGAGATGCTATAGGACCTACACAGCAGGAACCATACCATGAGATGCTATAGGACCTACACAGCAGGAACAATACCATGAGATACTATAGGAGCTACACAGCAGGAACACTACCACGAGATGCTAAAGGACCTACACAGCAGGGACAATATTACAAGATGCTATAGGACCTACACAGCAGGAACAATACCACGAGATGTTTTAGGACCTACACAGCAGGGACAATACCACGAGATGCTATACGACGTACACAGCATGGACAATACCATGAGATGCTATAGGACCTACACAGCAGGAAAAATACCACGAGATGCTATAGTACCTACACAGCAGGAACCATACCATGAGAGGCTATAGGACCTACACAGCAGGAACAATACCATGAGATTCTATAGGACCTACACAGCAGGAACAATACCATCAGATGCTATAGAACATACACAGCAGGGACAATACCATGAGATGCAATATGACCTACACAGCAGGCACAATACCACGAGATGCTATAGGACCTACACAGCAGAGACCATACCATCAGATGCTATAGGACATACACAGCAGGGACAATACCATAAGATGCAATATGACCTACACAGCAGGCACAATACCACGAGATGCTATAGGACCTACACAGCAGAGACCATACCATCAGATGCTATAGGACCTACACAGCAGGAAGAATACCATGAGATGCTATAGGACCTACACAGCAGGAACAATACCATCAGATGCTATAGGACATACACAGCAGGGACAATACCATAAGATGCAATATGACCTACACAGCAGGCACAATACCACGAGATGCTATAGGACCTACAAGGCAGGGACCATACCATGAGATGCATATAGGACTTTCACAGCAGGGACAATACCACAAGATGCTATAGGACCTACACAGCAGGGACAATACCATGAGATGCTATAGGACCTACACAGCAGGAACCATACCATGAGATGCTATAGGACCTTCACAGTAGGGACAATACCACAAGATGCTATAGGACCTACACAGCAGGGACAATACCACAAGATGCTATAGGACCTACACAGCAGGGACAATATTACAAGATGCTATAGGACCTACACAGCAGGAACAATACCACGAGATGCTTTAGGACCTACACAGCAGGGACAATACCACAAGATGCTATAGGATGTACACAGCATGGACAATACCATGAGATGCTATAGGACCTACAAAGCAGGGACAATACCATGAGATCCAATATGACCTACACAGCAGGCACAATATCATGAGATGCTATAGGACCTCCACAGCAGGGACAATACCATGAGATGCAATATGAACTACACAGCAGGCCAATACCACGAGATGCTATAGGACCTACACAACCAGAACAATACCATGAGATGCTATAGGACCTACACAGCAGAAACAATACCACGAGATGCTATGGGACCTACACAGCAGGGACAATACCACAAAATGCTATAGGCCCTACACAGCAGGGTCAATACCACGAGATGCTATAGGACCTATACAGCAGGGGCAATACCACAAGATGCTATAGGACCTACACAGCAGGGACAATACCACAAGATGCTATAGGACCTACACAGCATGGACAATACCACGAGATGCTATAGGACCTATACAGCAGGAAATATACCACGAGATGCTATAGGACCTACACAGCAGGGACCATACCATGAGATGCTATAGGACCTACACAGCAGGAACAATACCATGAGATGCTATAGGAGCTACACAGCAGGAACACTACCACGAGATGCCTTAGGACCTACACAGCAGGGACAATACCACAAGATGCTTTAGGACCTACACAGCAGGGACAATACCACAAGATGCTATAGGACCTACACAGCAGGAACCATACCATGAGAGGCTATAGGACCTACACAGCAGGAAGAATACCATGAGATGCTATAGGACCTACACAGCAGGAACAATACCATCAGATGCTATAGGACATACACAGCAGGGACAATACCATAAGATGCAATATGACCTACACAGCAGGCACAATACCACGAGATGCTATAGGACCTACACAGCAGGGACCATACCATGAGATGCATATAGGACGTTCACAGCAGGGTCAATACCACAAGAGGCTATAGGACCTACACAGCAGGGACAATACCACAAGATGCTATAGGACCTACACAGCAGGGACAATATTACAAGATGCTATAGGACCTACACAGCAGGAACAATACCACGAGATGCTTTAGGACCTACACAGCAGGGACAATACCACGAGATGCTATACGACGTACACAGCATGGACAAAACCATGAGATGCTATAGGACCTACACAGCAGGAAAAATACCACGAGATGCTATAGGACCTACACAGCAGGAACCATACCATGAGATGCTATAGGACCTACACAGCAGGAACAATACCATGAGATACTATAGGAGCTACACAGCAGGAACACTACCACGAGATGCTAAAGGACCTACACAGCAGGGACAATACCACAAGATGCTTTAGGACCTACACAGCAGGGACAATACCACAAGATGCTTTAGGACCTACACAGCAGGAACCATACCATGAGAGGCTATAGGACCTACACAGCAGGAACAATACCATGAGATTCTATAGGACCTACACAGCAGGAACAATACCATCAGATGCTATAGAACATACACAGCAGGGACAATACCATGAGATGCAATATGACCTACACAGCAGGCACAATACCACGAGATGCTATAGGACCTACACAGCAGAGACCATACCATGAGATGCATATAGGACATTCACAGCAGGGTCAATACCACAAGAGGCTATAGGACCTATACAGCAGGGACAATACCACAAGATGCTATAGGACCTACACAGCAGGGACAATACCATGAGATGCTATAGGACGTACACAGCATGGACAATACCACGAGATGCTATAGGACCTACACAGCAGGAAATATGCCACGAGATGCTATAGGACCTACACAGCAGGAACCATACCATGAGATGCTATAGGACCTACACAGAAGGAACAATACTATGAGATGCTATAGGAGCTACACAGCAGGAACAATACCACTAGATGCTATAGGACCTACACAGCAGGGACAATACCACAAGATGCTTTAGGACATACACAGCAGGGACAATACCACAAGATGCTTTAGGACCTACACAGCAGGAACCATACCATGAGAGGCTATAGGACCTACACAGCAGGAAGAATACCATGAGATGCTATAGGACCTACACAGCAGGAACAATACCATCAGATGCTATAGGACATACACAGCAGGGACAATACCATAAGATGCAATATGAACTACACAGCAGGCACAATACCACGAGATGCTATAGGACCTACACAGCAGGGACCATACCATGAGATGCATATAGGACTTTCACAGCAGGGACAATACCATGAGATGCTATAGGACCTACACAGCAGGAACCATACCATGAGATGCTATAGGACCTTATCAGCAGGGACAATACCACAAGATGCTATAGGACCTACACAGCAGGGACAATACCACAAGATGCTATAGGACCTACACAGCAGGGACAATATTACAAGATGCTATAGGACCTACACAGCAGGAACAATACCACGATATGCTTTAGGACCTACACAGCAGGGGCAATACCACGAGATGCTATAGGACGTACACAGCATGGACAATACCACGAGATGCTATAGGAGCTATACAGCAGGAAAAATACCACAAGATGCTATAGGACCTACACAGCAGGAACCATACCATGAGATGCTATAGGACCTACACAGCAGGAACAATATCATGAGATGCTATAGGAGCTACACAGCAGGAACACTACCACGAGATGCTATATGACCTACACAGCAGGGGCAATACCACAAGATGCTTTAGGACATACACAGCAGGGACAATACCACAAGATGCTTTAGGACCTACACAGCAGGAACCATACCATGAGAGGCTATAGGACCTACACAGCAGGAACAATACCATCAGATGCTATAGGACATACACAGCAGGGACACTACCATGAGATGCAATATGACCTACACAGCAGGCACAATACCACGAGATGCTATAGGACCTACACAGCAGGGACCATACCATGAGATGCATATAGGACATTCACAGCAGGGACAATACCACAAGATGCTATAGGACCTACACAGCAGGGACAATACCATAAGATGCTATAGGACCTACACAGCAGGGACAATATTACAAGATGCTATAGGACCTACACAGCAGGAACAATACCATGAGATGCTATAGGACCTACACAGCAGGGACAATACCACAAGATGCTATAGGACCTACACAGCAGGAACACTACCACAAGATGCTATAGGACCTTCACAGCAGGCACAATACCACAAGATGCTATAGGACCTACACAGCAGGGACAATACCACAAGATGCTATAGGACCTGCACAGCAGGGACAATACCACAATATGCTATAGAACCTACATAGCAGGGACAATACCACAAGATGCTATAGGACCTACACAGCAGGGACAATACCACAAGATGCTATTGGACCTACCCAGCTGGAACACTACCACAAGATGCTATATGACCTACACAGGCCTCTAAGTCTTCAACCTTGTTGTTTATGGAAGGTAACGTAACAGTGTGCACCTTCACCTCTTCCCATATTTTGTCATATAGTTTTACAAATGAACCTAAGACCATATTGAGAGCTGAGAGGCTAGGCAAGGACAGTTTAATAATGTCATCAGCCGCCCTGAGGGTGTGATGAATCGCTCCTTCATTTGATTGAACAGAGTAGTTAGGAGACGAAATAGATTGCTCTCTTCGGTTTTTTGGGGATATAAAATCTGCCAGTTCAGTGGGGGATCCAACTCAAGAAGTGTTGCAAGTTTGTTGGATTACACTCTCAGATATGAGATGCTATAGGACCTACACAGCAGGAAAAATACCACGAGACTTTATAGGACCTACACAGCGGGAACCATACCATGAGATGTTATAGGACCTACACAGCAGGAACAATACCATGAGATGCTATAGGACCTACACAGCAGGAACACTACCACGAGATGCTATAGGACCTACACAGCAGGATCCATACCATGAGATGCTATAGGACCTACACAGCAGGGACAATACCACAAGATGCTATAGGACCTACACAGCAGGAACCATACCATGAGATGCTATAGGACCTACAAAGCAGGAAGAATACCATCAGATGCTATAGGACCTACACGGCAGGAACAATACCATCAGATGCTGTAGGACATACACAACAGGGACAATACCATGAGATACAATGAGATGCAATATGACCTACACAGCAGGGACAATACCACAATATGCTATAGGACCTACACAGCAGGAACACTACCACAAGATGCTATAGGACCTTCACAGCAGGGACAATACCACGAGATGCTATAGGACCTACACAGCAGGGACAATACCACAATATGCTAAAGGACCTACACAACAGGGACAATACCATGAGATGCTATAGGACATACACAGCAGGGACAATACCACAAGATGCTATAGGACCTACACAGCAGGAACACTACCACAAGATGCTATATGACCTACACGGGCCTCTAAGTCTTCAACCTTGTTGTTTATGGAAGGTAACATAACAGTGTGCACCTTCACCTCTTCCCATATTTTGTCATATAGTTTTACAAATGAACCTAAAACCATATTGAGAGCTGAGAGGCTAGGCAAGGACAGTTTAATAATGTCATCAGCCGACCTGAGGGTCTGATGAATTGCTCCTTCGTTTGATTGAACAGGGTAGTTAGGAGAAGAAATAGATTGCTCTCTTCAATTTTTTGGGGATATAAAATCAGTCAGTTCATTGTGGGAACCAACTCGAGAAGTGTCACAAGTTTGTTGGATTACACTCTCAGATGTTTTGCAGGCCTTTATATGAGCAACGGAGTCTGAGTATTCAATTATGCTTATATCATTTAGTACATTCATCTGGGTTCGATCTATGGTTGCAATTTTCCTGATGGGCAGGATAGATTTCACCTCCGTGCTCGTACCAGATAGTTTTGGGATATAGTCCATTATGCATTGGCCAGCTATTGGAGACATCACAGGAGAGATACATGCTTTCAAAGCCCCAGCAATCGTTTTATACTTTGCTTCCCATGACCCTTATGCTGTGGCTTCTCCACACAAAGAGCGGGCACAATATTCACCTGACCAGTTGCTTTTGAGACTCCTAGATTTTGTCTAAGTGCTGCAGCAATCTCGGCCTTGTTACATCGCCCTGTGGCACTATCCAGTGTGCTATTCTGATGGGGGGAGCCTCCAACCTTGTGAACTGTACTCAGTTGAGCGTCTGGGGATTGACTCGTGTCCGAGGTGTTGATTTGAGGTTGGCTTCTACGGCCGGTGCGTAATGCCTTGTTTTCTTTTTACGAAACCAATATCTGTGTGCTCAGAGCCCCTCAATGCAAGGCTCAAAGGGAATAAAGACCCCCGCAGCACACAGCAGGGACAATACCACAAGATGCTATAGGACGTACACAGCATGGACAATACCACGAGATGCTATAGGACCTACACAGCAGGGAAAATACCACGAGATGCTATAGGACCTACACAGCAGGAACCATACCATGAGATGCTATAGGACCTACACAGCAGGAACAATACCATGAGATACTATAGGAGCTACACAGCAGGAACACTACCACGAGATGCTATAGGACCTACACAGCAGGGACAATACCACAAGATGCTTTAGGACCTACACAGCAGGGACAATACCACAAGATGCTTTAGGACCTACACAACAGGAACCATACCATGAGAGGCTATAGGACCTACACAGCAGGAACAATACCATGAGATGCTATAGGATCTACACAGCAGGAACAATACCATCAGATGCTATAGAACATACACAGCAGGGACAATACCATGAGATGCAATATGACCTACACAGCAGGCACAATACCACGAGATGCTATAGGACCTACACAGCAGGGACCATACCATGAGATGCATATAGGACATTCACAGCAGGGACAATACCACAAGATGCTATAGGACCTACACAGCAGGGTCAATACCACGAGATGCTATAGGACCTATACAGCAGGGACAATACCACAAGATGCTATAGGACCTACACAGCAGGGACAATACCACAAGATGCTATAGGACGTACACAGCATGGATAATACCACGAGATGCTATAGGACCTACACAGCAGGAAATATACCACGAGATGCTATAGGACCAACACAGCAGGAACCATACCATAAGATGCAATATGACCTACACAGCAGGCACAATACCACGAGATGCTATAGGACCTACAGAGCAGGGACCATACCATGAGATGCATATAGGACTTTCACAGCAGGGACAATACCACAAGATGCTATAGGACCTACACAGCAGGGACAATACCATGAGATGCTATAGGACCTACACAGCAGGAACCATACCATGAGATGCTATAGGACCTTCACAGTAGGGACAATACCACAAGATGCTATAGGACCTACACAGCAGGGACAATACCACAAGATGCTATAGGACCTACACAGCAGGGACAATATTACAAGATGCTATAGGACCTACACAGCAGGAACAATACCACGAGATGCTTTAGGACCTACAGAGCAGGGACAATACCACGAGATGCTATACGACGTACACAGCATGGACAATACCATGAGATGCTATAGGACCTACACAGCAGGAAAAATACCACGAGATGCTATAGGACCTACACAGCAGGAACCATACCATGAGATGCTATAGGACCTACACAGCAGGAACAATACCATGAGATACTATAGGAGCTACACAGCAGGAACACTACCACGAGATGCTATAGGACCTACACAGCAGGGACAATACCACAAGATGCTTTAGGACCTACACAGCAGGGACAATACCACAAGATGCTTTAGGACCTACAAAGCAGGAACCATACCATGAGAGGCTATAGGACCTACACAGCAGGAACAATACCATGAGATGCTATAGGACCTACACAGCAGGAACAATACCATCAGATGCTATAGAACATACACAGCAGGGACAATACCATGAGATGCAATATGACCTACACAGCAGGCACAATACCACGAGATGCTATAGGACCTACACAGCAGGGACCATGCCATGAGATGCATATGGGACATTCACAGCAGGGACAATACCACAAGATGCTATAAGACCTACACAGCAGGGTCAATACCACAAGATGCTATAGGACCTATACAGCAGGGACAATACCACAAGATGCTATAGGACCTACACAGCAGGGACAATACCACGAGATGCTATAGGACGTACACAGCATGGACAATACCACGAGATGCTATAGGACCTACACAGCAGGAAATATACCACGAGATGCTATAGGACCTACACAGCAGGAACCATACCATGAGATGCTATAGGACCTACACAGAAGGAACAATACCATGAGATGCTATAGGAGCTACACAGCAGGAACAATACCACTAGATGCTATAGGACCTACACAGCAGGGACAATACCACAAGATGCTTTAGGACATACACAGCAGGGACAATACCACAAGATGCTTTAGGACCTACACAGCAGGAACCATACCATGAGAGGCTATAGGACCTACACAGCAGGAAGAATACCATGAGATGCTATAGGACCTACACAGCAGGAACAATACCATCAGATGCTATAGGACATACACAGCAGGGACAATACCATAAGATGCAATATGAACTACACAGCAGGCACAATACCATGAGATCCTATAGGACCTACACAGCAGGGACCATACCATGAGATGCATATAGGACTTTCACAGCAGGGACAATACCACAAGATGCTATAGGACCTACACAGCAGGGACAATACCATGAGATGCTATAGGACCTACACAGCAGGAACCATACCATGAAATGCTATAGGACCTTCACAGCAGGGACAATACCACAAGATGCTATAGGACCTACACAGCAGGGACAATACCACAAGATGCTATAGGACCTACACAGCAGGGACAATATTACAAGATGCTATAGGACCTACAAAGCAGGAACAATACCACAATATGCTTTAGGACCCACACAGCAGGGGCAATACCACGAGATGCTATAGGACGTACACAGCATGGACAATACCACGAGATGCTATAGGACCTACACAGCAGGAAAAATACCACAAGATGCTATAGGACCTACACAGCAGGAACCATACCACGAGATGCTATAGGACCTACACAGCAGGAACAATACCATGAGATGCTTTAGGAGCTACACAGCAGGAACACTACCACGAGATGCTATAGGACATACACAGCAGGGACAATACCACAAGATGCTTTAGGACATACACAGCAGGGACAATACCACAAGATGCTTTAGGACCTACACAGCAGGAACCATACCATGAGAGGCTATAGGACCTACACAGCAGGAACAATACCATGAGATGCTATAGGACCTACACAGCAGGAACAATACCATCAGATGCTATAGGACATACACAGCAGGGACACTACCATGAGATGCAATATGACCTACACAGCAGGCACAATACCACGAGATGCTATAGGACCTACACAGCAGGGACCATGCCATGAGATTCATATAGGACATTCACAGCAGGGACAATACCACAAGATGCTATAGGACCTACACAGCAGGGACAATACCATAAGATGCTATAGGACCTACACAGCAGGGACAATATTACAAGATGCTATAGGACCTACACAGCAGGAACAATACCATGAGATGCTATAGGACCTACACAGCAGGAACACTACCACAAGATGCTATAGGACCTACACAGCAGGGACAATACCACAAGATGCTATAGGACCTACACAGCAGGAACACTACCACAAGATGCTATAGGACCTTCACAGCAGGCACAATACCACAAGATGCTATAGGACCTACACAGCAGGGACAATACCTCAAGATGCTATAGGACCTGCACAGCAGGGACAATACCACAATATGCTATAGAACCTACATAGCAGGGACAATACCACAAGATGATATAGGACCTACACAGCAGGGACAATACCACAAGATGCTATTGGACCTACACCGCTGGAACACTACCACAAGATGCTATATGACCTACACAGGCCTCTAAGTCTTCAACCTTGTTGTTTATGGAAGGTAACGTAACAGTGTGCACCTTCACCTCTTCCCATATTTTGTCATATAGTTTTACAAATGAACCTAAGACCATATTGAGAGCTGAGAGGCTAGGCAAGGACAGTTTAATAATGTCATCAGCCGCCCTGAGGGTGTGATGAATTACTCCTTCATTTGATTGAACAGAGTAGTTAGGAGACGAAATAGATTGCTCTCTTCAGTTTTTTGGGGATATAAAATCTGCCAGTTCAGTGGGGGATCCAACTCAAGAAGTGTTGCAAGTTTGTTGGATTACACTCTCAGATATAAGATGCTATAGGACCTACACAGCAGGAAAAATACCACGAGATTTTATAGGACCTACACAGCAGGAACCATACCATGAGATGCTATAGGACCTACACAGCAGGAACACTACCACGAGATGCTATAGGACCTACACAGCAGGATCCATACCATGAGATGTTATAGGACCTACACAGCAGGAACAATACCATGAGATGCTATAGGACCTACACAGCAGGAACACTACCACCAGATGCTATAGGACCTACACAGCAGGATCCATACCATGAGATGCTATAGGACCTACACAGCAGGGACAATACCACAAGATGCTATAGGACCTACACAGCAGGAACCATACCATGAGATGCTATAGGACCTACACAGCAGGAAGAATACCATGAGATGCTATAGGACCTACACGGCAGGAACAATACCATCATATGCTGTAGGACATACACAACAGGGACAATACCATGAGATACAATGAGATGCAATATGACCTACACAGCAGGGACAATACCACAATATGCTATAGGACCTACACAGCAGGAACACTACCACAAGATGCTATAGGACCTTCACAGCAGGGACAATACCACGAGATGCTATAGGACCTACACAGCAGGGACAATACCACAATATGCTAAAGGACCTACACAGCAGGGACAATACCATGAGATGCTATAGGACATACACAGCAGGGACAATACCACAAGATGCTGTAGGACCTACACAGCAGGAACACTACCACAAGATGCTATATGACCTACACAGGCCTCTAAGTCTTCAACCTTGTTGTTTATGGAAGGTAACATAACAGTGTGCACCTTCACCTCTTCCCATATTTTGTCATATAGTTTTACAAATGAACCTAAAACCATATTGAGAGCTGAGAGGCTAGGCAAGGACAGTTTAATAATGTCATCGGCCGACCTGAGGGTCTGGACTATATCCCAAAACTATCTGGTACGAGCACGGAGGTGAAATCTATCCTGCCCATCAGGAAAATTGCAACCATAGATCGAACCCAGCTCCTTCGTTTGATTGAACAGAGTAGTTAGGAGAAGAAATAGATTGCTCTCTTCAATTTTTTGGGGATATAAAATCAGTCAGTTCATTGTGGGAACCAACTCGAGAAGTGTCACAAGTTTGTTGGATTACACTCTCAGATGTTTTGCAGGCCTTTATATGAGCAACGGAGTCTGAGTATTCAATTATGCTTATATCATTTAGTACATTCATCTGGGTTCGATCTATGGTTGCAATTTTCCTGATGGGCAGGATAGATTTCACCTCCGTGCTCGTACCAGATAGTTTTGGGATATAGTCCATTGTGCATTGGCCAGCTATTGGAGACATCACAGGAGAGATACATGCTTTCAAAGCCCCAGCAATCGTTTTATACTTTGCTTCCCATGACCCTTATGCTGTGGCTTCTCCACACAAAGAGCGGGCACAATATTCACCTGACCAGTTGCTTTTGAGACTCCTAGATTTTGTCTAAGTGCTGCAGCAATCTCGGCCTTGTTACATCGCCCTGTGGCACTATCCAGTGTGCTATTCTGATGGGGGGAGCCTCCAACCTTGTGAACTGTACTCAGTTGAGCGTCTGGGGATTGACTCGTGTCCGAGGTGTTGATTTGAGGTTGGCTTCTACGGCCGGTGCGTAATGCCTTGTTTTCTTTTTACGAAACCAATATCTGTGCGCTCAGAGCCCCTCAATGCAAGGCTCAAAGGGAATAAAGACCCCGCAGTCACCGGCACGAGAGGGCTAACTGTTAGTTTGGCGCATCCCAATAGAATGCATTAGAAATTTGAAAACGCGCCGACGTACCTTTTTCACACTAAGCGTGTGAGGCCGGGAGGTGAGGGCTTTCCAGGAACCGTGCAGCCATTGCAGCCAAAGAAAGCACAAGACAGACACCCCAATGAACAGCACCACTGATGCTCCGTGTCTGAATGGAGTGTTTATAGTATGAGCTGCTCCTCCTTCAGGACAGTAGCAAACGTGAACAGACTGCAACAGGGCACGAAGTATCCAGCAGAAGACAAACACCTCAACAAACAGCACCAAATGCTGGTGCTTTGACCAAGGTTAGCACCTGTATGCCTACTGCCTGTATGCCTGATGTCAATGACTGTATGCCCAATGCAATTACCTGTCCTCCCACTGCCACCGACTGTGTGCCCTCCAGTATCATTGATACCTTACCCTCCCACCCCAATATAACCACCCACAACAGAGAACTAGATGCCCGCCCAGAGCCCATCTCTCAAGCCTGCCCTTATCAATGCTCGATCTCTGCCAGCCCACGTGCTAGACATCCACGGCCTCCTAACAGCCAATAACCTAGATGCCCTTGCAATCAAAGAAAAATGGCTCCTTGTTGCCACATATCCAGCTCTCTCCCTTGCTAGCTCACTAGGATACACTATCCTTAGGAGTGACAGACTGAACACCAAAGGTGGCAGAGTCACTGTTATCAGTAAAGACCACCTACGCATTAGACATTTCTCATCGACCAATGGCTTTAGTCATCGCATCCATAGCCCCACACTTAACAAAGGGCGCTCCTCAGACTGGATATCTGACTTAAACTGCTACATCTCTATCACATCAAATACCCCATGCCCATGGTCTGACCACCATGCTATCCTGTTCACCATCTCCCTCAATCTACAAACCAAAACACCCATCAACACGATGCCCCCATCTCTAGCCGTAAGCTAAATAAGAAAATCTCCTTCCATTTCTGGATGCCCTCAACCCAGACATCTGAGACCACATGGACACAAACAATCTTGTGGACCTATACACCAAAACACTAGCAAATGCTATCAAATCGATTGCCCCACTTGCTCCCAAAAAATCCAAATCACTAGCGCATATGAATTCCTGGTACACCCCCAGACCTCAAAGAACTTAGAGAAAAAAAGAGACAATCTGATTCCGACACACTCAAACAAGAGTTCCAAAACCTGTCCAAACAATACAAAAAGGTAATCTTTCAAGCTAAAACCAATATGTTCAATTCCAGAATCGCCAACGCGACCTCTAATACCAAACAATTATCCATCCTTATCTACGCTGACCAAAGCCGCACCTGGTGTGACAGTATCCAGAGTGCCATGCTGTATTAAATCAATTTACTCCCAAAATAAATAATTCGCAAACAAGCCACCTTGAACCATACCAAACAAACAACTTTGAGTGATACCGTCACGGCCTCCGAGAGCTTCCACTCTGCCTGCGCAATACTCCACCATTATTTAGATTCAACACAATCTCCACCCAAGAAACCCTGCACATCCTGAAAAGCCTAAAGTCCACTAAATGCAAAGGAGATATGTGTCCAGTCCCCCTGATCAACGACTGCGCTGAAGCACTGGCCCCGTTTATCATGGCAGTCATAAGCGTGGTAGCTGCCAGCCTCAAAGAAGCATGGGTCTAACTGCTCCTAAAAAACGACCCTTGACCCAACAACTATTGCCCCATCATGGCCATCTCCATCCTGCTAAAAATACTTGACAGAGCTGCCTACGTTCAAATACAGCGGCACCTTGAAGCAAACCAGATACTTGAAATCCACCAATCTGGATTCCGCCTAGGGCATGGAACCGAAACTGCTCTCCATGACTTAAAAAATCAGATGGATGACATCAGGGATAAGGGTAAACTTGGCCTCCTGCAGCTACTAGATCTGTCCGCAGCATTCAATTTAGTCAACCCAAGCATACTCTGCCGACACCGCACCCAAGCTGAATCCTTCTCTCCAGAAGCAACTACATTACATTACATTAATACATTTGTACTGCGCACCACTGTGCCTGAGGATTAAGGGAGCATGGATTGCCTCCTTCCTAGAATGTAGAAAAAGGAAAGTCTTCTCAGAGAACGCAAGTGCGACACCCTCGCCAATCAACTGCAGAGTCTCTCAAGGCTCCTGTGTCGCCCCTATCCTCTATAACATCTTCATGAAGCCACTCTTCCACCTTCTAGACTCCCTTGATATCGCATACACAAACTATGCTGACGACACACACAATGGCCCTCACTATGTAGCCGTGCCCTTATTAAGGGCACGGCTGCCGCGGGAGGTGTTTTTTTTCCGGCACCCGCAAATGGGCAGTAACCGGGTCATGCCGAGTTTGGCGGACCCGGTAATTGCCCATTCGCGGGTGTCGTTATGGCCAGCCTCCTGATCCCCATTCTGCCCCATAGGGGCCATAGGGCAGAATGGGGGTCGGGAGCATGGTTGCACCGGCACCATTTATAACGGTGCCAGTGCAATCATGAGTTCTGTTCGTGGGTGCCAGTATGCACGCCTGGTCAGACCAGGCATGCAGACCGGCACCGGCGTGCAGAACTCGTAGTGTGATGGAGAGGTAACAACGGCGCCAGTAGCACTACCGGCGCTGTTGTTGCCTTTCCGCCACACTCATAATGAGGCCCATTCTCCTCCCGTTCTCTGGCACACACTCAGAAGACACCGCCATGCTAAACCCCCCATGGCCTCTGCCTGAACAATGATAAAACAGAGCTGCTTATCCTAGGACACACAACAGTACTAAATAAACTAAACTCTGAATACTCGACCTCCGTCATCGATGGCATCCCATTCCCAGTCTCGCCTACTGTCAAAACCCTTGGAGTATATCTGGATGCCTCATTAACACTAACCAGACAAGTCAATGCCATCGCCTCCTCAGCAGCATGCTACACCAAACTCTTAAATGCCTCAAGACCCTTCCTATCTTCAGACAGCTGCCTGACGACCGCTTGCGCTTTGGAGGGCGCAAGGTTAGACTACTGCAATGCTCTATTTGCCGGCACCTCGGCCCATTATCTAATACAACTGCAAACCATCCAAAGTAACGCTTTACAAGCTGCCCTCAACCTCCCCAGATCTGAACACATATCAGCTGCCCGTAAGGCGGTACACTGGCTCCACATCCGGAAAAAAATACATTTCAAGACCCTAAACATCACCCACGGATGCATTTCCAAGTCGGCATCGCCCACCTTTCACAAAGATTCTCCAAATCGCACTCAACCAGGCCCATTAGAACACCTTACACACAAAGACTAGTTCAACCGAAATTCAAATGTGCTAAAGCAGGTGTCTCAAGCTTCCCAGTTATAGCAGCAAAGCAATGGAACTCCCTCCGACTCAAACTCTGATCAAAGGACTACTACTGGGCTTTCCGCAAAGCCCTCAAAACATGGCTCTTCATTTAACCCTCCCTGATTCATGCATCCGACCGCATCATGACTCTGTCTCCTCGCGCATGTACTCCTTTGACTGTAACACATGTACACTGTAAATATGTATACTTCCTATTGTGCCTAATAGCCTCTTTTTACCCGTTCACCCTAGCGCCCTGATGCCTTAGGGTGTGTGAGCGCTATACAAATGAAAAGAATAAATAATAAATGTATTGAAAAGGGCAATATGCGCATCCTCAGTTTTGGGAATCCCTGATTACAGTGCAGAATTGTACTTCATTCTTGCACTCAAATGGAGTAGTGATGTCAGCAGTACTTGCACAGAAAACTACCCTGGGGCACAAACCGATAGCCTACTACAGAAGGCTCTTAGTTCCAGTGATAAGAGGCCATTATCCTTGTGAACACGCATTGGCTGTAGCTGACTTTGCGATTGAGAGATCAGCAAGTATCACCATGGGCTGTAGTGCAACGGTCTACGTGGAGCGTTCTCTCTTTGCCATTCTTGAGAAACCCAAAAGCACTCTGACCACACAGAGAGCATCTGGATACGAGGTGATCATCTCAAATCCAGAAATAAAAGTAGTGCGTTGTAAACCCAGCAACATTCATAGCAGAGCCAGTGGAGGCGGGAGAGTATCTACATGACTGCACTAAATACACAGAACAATATGATAACATCGTAAGGATCTTAGAAAATGCCTTTGGGGTAGGGGAAGTACTCTTTATTGATGGGTCCTCAACAATTGACCAGACATCAGGAGAATGGCACACAGGGATGGCAGTGGTCAAATTGAGACAGAACGGGACATTTGAAGTAGTGGCAAATGCGAGGTTACCCTTGCAATTCTCAGCACAAGCAGCAGAATTGGTTGGACTTAAAATAGCACTAGAAACACATGAGGATGAGGAGATCACAGTGTACTCTGACTCTGCATACATGACATCAGCAGTACATGCAGGTCTGTCACGATGGAAAAGGCAGGGCTTCTGACACGCTGACGGAACACCACTGCAGCACGCGCCCCTGTTGGCCAGACTCAAAAATGCTCTTCAACTCCATCAACCATCAAAGTGGTGAAGTGCCAAGCTCACTAGAGGGGGGAGGACATAGATTCCTGTGGAAACCGCAGATGCAGAAGCAAAAAAAGCAGCATATTTTCTACAGATAAATTAGTTTGATACTCTTTCCAATAGACACACACAAGTGTGTAACATGGTAATGCAGGAAAGGTTTAATTCATTGTGCCTCATTCCGGAGTTGGCAGCAACCCAGCGGTGCCACCGGTGGGCTGTCGCCGACCCAGAAACACTGAGTCCGCCGCCTGACATCCCGGTGCCACCGGGACATTACAAGCCCCGGCAGCCCGGGAAGTCAGGCGGCAGATTCGGTACCTCCCCATTCCTGTGGAGTCCCATTGGACTCCATGGGATTCGGGAGACAAAAGCACGGCACCATTGCTAATAGTGCGGGTGCTTCCGTGAGAAGTCTGCATGCAGGGAATGTTGCGCCAGGCAGGTCTGACCCTGCCGGGTGCAATGGCCCCAGCAGGCAGACTCATAGTGTGGCAGTCCGGAAACAAGGGTGCAGGTAAGCTTACCGGCACCCTTGTTTATGATCGGCCACACTCGGAATGAGGCCCATTGTCTGTTATCCAGATAATGGAGTTACAGGGACGAACACCAGTAGAAGAGAAGGAATTATGGCTAAGGAGGGCGTGTTCAGTATCCTCCAGAGATGCAATGTGGCCACAGGAGAGCACCAGAAAGCCAGTCATGCCCCTCACACTACTCCAGACAGCCTTAACGCAGCTCGACTACCCGACCTATCCAAGTAAAGAGAGTCTTGCAGTGCAGATAGCAGAAGACTGGTTCTGTCCTAACTTTGCGCAGCATGTTGCTGCATTCATGTATAACTGTATTGTGTGCCAACGTTTGATAGCAGGACACACGTTCTGAGTAGTGAGAGGAGCAATACCCTGCCCTAATAGGCCCTTACAACATTTGCACATAGATTATGTGGAAATGATCAAGAATTGTAATGGCAACAGGTATATTCTAGTGGTTGCATGTCCATTTTCTCGATGGATCAAAGCCGCACCACGCGCCCACCTTGATGCCACCGATGCAGCAGAATTCCTTGTTAAAGAGGTATTCCCACGGTGGAGGGGGGGTGCAATGGCCTTTGGTCTGACAATGGACCTCAATTTGTAAACAAAGTATTCAAGCATATCACGATCCTACTAGGCAAACGTGATCTGTGAAATGCCTCAACTGCCTGCTCAAAGAAAAGACAGCAAAAGTGACATTGCCTAGAAAAAAGGGGTGGCTTCATTGCCTAGCCATAGCCCTGTTTGCATTGCGCAATCAGCCTGCCTCCGACCACCATTTAACTCCCCATGAGGTGGTGACAGGACGACGCATGCACCTCCCACTTGCTCCTCCCAATAGAGCGCTGACAGATGCCCATGTTTTAATTTTATTTACAGGGACAAGGATCAAATTTTACCAGTAAAATTATTTCTTTATGCTTTCCTTATCTACGTTGCACACAGCTATTCAATACGTTAAAGGAGTTCAGTTCCTATCATCACCTTGCTTAGTAACCCTAAAGTTCAGTTCATTTTTGAGAGACTCTTTGTTTCCAAATGAGTACAATTATTTTACTAGAAAGGTTGGCCACGTATTACAATGATAATACCAAGGGCTGTGAATTTTGGTAAGCAATTACGAGCTCATGGACAACTCCAAGAGCATACATATATGCAACACATGAACACTGCTGCAAGGGCTATTGTATTGACATTCTTTGTACTCTCCTGTCTCTACTGTGAGGGATCAGTAATGTGAGACTCAAGACTGTTTTTATTTTTCTCAAGATTCAGCATTTTATTTTACACAAAATTATTTTAAAAAACAAACTAAACCTGGTCTACAAGGGGATTCCCTACCTAGTCTAGTATCTAAGGGAACACCTCCTAGCTTTCACAAAACTAACCCTTGCACTAAACAACATAAACATGCAAAGCAACATTATACTAACTGAAAAAAAGGTTACCAAATAACCAGTGACTTCTACTAGTCCTGGGCAGGCCTTATTCCCCCTGAAATGTCTCAAATTCAATTTCTTCCAAGGGAAAGAAAGTCTTAGCCAAAGTCTTGAAAAGTTCCAAAGAATTAAATGTTCACACAAATAAAAATCCACTGGTAAACTTTCCTTCTTTGCTTGATGAAAATATTCCCTTTTCTAGTTCCACAAAGAAAATAATAGCACCAATAGGGGTTTCCTGGATGATTTCCTTCCAGGAAAGAATGAGTAAAGCCGAAGACAAAAGTACCACATCTGTTTACATCAACTCCTCTGATTTCAACTTCTGCGACACCTTTTGTACACAGTATGTCAGGATGCTTCTGCTTAAGGTTTGCTCTCTCTTCAGCAACTCCCTTCTGATATTGAAAGTATGCGAGCAGGCTTCCTTTCCCCGAATTTGACTTTTGCTTCTACTTCTTTCAAATGCAACAGTTCTGACAACAATGTTTATGTCAAATTCAACAAGACTTTATTCACCTCTACAGGTTGGCAAGGCACTCTTTGGTAAACAGTCATGCGCTCTGGTGGTAAACAGTTATGACACGGAACACGCAATTGTTTATCCACTAAAGTGAATGGTGGGATGTATCTGGAATATGATATGGGAAGATGCAATCGCCTCAAATATATTGGGGCATATCCTCATAGTCATATTGTGGTACACTATATACATATTAAATTTAACTTGGTGGAAACTCTTAATATTGTTTGTGCTTCAGTAGGTCGTCCATAGGCTGTAGATTACGTGGTGATTGCATGTTCAAGACTGTCAAGCATTTGTTGATGTATTGTAACAGTTTGGAAGTTATATGTCACCAATTGATGATGACATATTCATGGGTATTGAGATACAGAAGAATTGATGACCTATGGGTGGAGTTTATGACTGGTAACGACTGTGACCTAACATTTTATCTGGTTAAGTTTTATGTATTCGTCAGGAGTATGTTAAATTAAATGCATTGAAAATAGAATTTGTTGATTTCTTTTTTTATGCCTATTTGCATTTATAGGATACTGTTATGTTGATGTTTTAATTGTGTATATAGGCCTTCATTTATATGTATGCAAAATAAATAAATATAGTGCTGACTCCCGCAGACCTTCAGATGCAGGTTTATATGGTATAGACCTGACTCCATCAGAGCTTCAGATGCAGGTGTATATGGTATAGACTTGACTTCAGCAGAGATTCATATGCAGGAGTATATGGAATAGACCTGACTCCAGCCGAGCTTCAGATGAAGGTGTATATGGTATAGGCCTGACTCCAGCAGATCCTCAGGTGCAGGTGTATATGGTATAGACCTGACTCCAGCAGAGCTTGAGATGCAGGTGTATATGGTATAGACCTCACTCCAGCAGAGCTTCAGATGCAAGGGTATATGGTATATACCTGACTCCAGCAGAGCTTCAGATGCAGGTTTATATGGTATAGATCTGACTCCAGCAGAGCTTGAGATGCAGGTGTATATGGTATAGACCTCACTCCAGCAGAGCTTCAGATGCAAGGGTATATGATATAGACCTGACTCCAGCAGAGCTTCAGATGCAGGTGTATATGGTATATACCTGACTCCAGCAGAGCTTCAGATGCAGGTTTATATGGTATAGACCTGACTCCAGCAGAGCCTCAGATGCAGGTGTATATGGTATAGACCTGACTCCAGCAGAGACTCAGATGCAGGTGTATATGGTATAGACCTGACTCCAGCAGAGCTTCAGATGCAGGTGTATATGGTATAGACCTGACTCCAGCATAGCCTCAGATGCAGGTGTATATGGTATAGACCTGACTCCAGCAGAGCCTCAGATGCAGGTGTACATGGTATAGACCTGACTCCAGCAGAGCCTCAGATGCAGGTGTACATGGTATAGAGCTGACTCCAGCAGACCTTCAGATGCAGGTGTATATGGTATAGACCTGACTCCAGCAGAGCTTCAGGTGCAGGTGTATATGGTATAGACTTGACTCCAGCAGAGCTTCATATGCAGGTGTATATGGTATAGACCTGACTCCAGCAGAGCCTCAGATGCTGGTATATATGGTATAGACCTGACTCAAGCAGAGCCTCAGATGCGCGTGTATATGGTATAGACATGACTCCAGCAGAGCGTCAGATGCAGATGTATATGGTATATACCTGACTCCAGCAGAGCATCAGATGCAGGTGTATATGGAATAGACTTGACTACAGCAGAGCTTCACATGCAGGTGTATATGGTATAGAGCTTCAGATGCAGGCTTATATGGTATAGACGTGACCCTAGTAGAGCTTCAGATGCAGGTGTATATGGTATAGACCTGACTCCAGCAGAGATTCAGATGCAGGTGTATATGGTATAGGCCTGACTCCATCAGAGCTTCAGATGTAGGTGGATATGTTATATACTTGACTCCAGTAGAGCTTCAGATGCAGTTGTATAAGGTATAGACCTGACTCCAGCAGAGCTTCAGATGCAGGTGTATATGTTGTAGACCTGACTCCAGCAGAGCCTCAGATGCAGGTGTATATGGTATAGACCTGACGCCAGCAGAGCCTCAGATGCAGGTGTATGTGGTATAGACCTGACTCCAGCAGAGCATCAGATGCAGGTGTATATGGTACAGACCTGACTCCAGCAGAGCATCAGATGCAGGGATATATGGTATAGACCTGACTCCAGCAGAGCTTCAGATTCAGGTGTATATGGTACAGACCTGACTCCAGCAGAGCTTCAGATGCAGGTGTATATGGTATAGACCTAACTCCAGCAGAGCATCAGATGCAGGGATATATGGTATAGGCCTGACTCCAGCAGAGCTTCAGATTCAGGTGTATATGGTATAGAGCTGACTCCAGCAGAGTCTCAGATGCAGGTGTATATGGTACAGACCTGAATCCAGCAGAGCATCAGATGCAGGTGTGTATGGTATAGACCTGACTCCAGCAGAGCATCAGATGAAGGGATATATGGTATAGAATTGATTCCAGCAGAGCTTCAGATGCAGGTGTATTCCACCAGACTACACCATCCTTAGAAGTGATAGGACTCACTCACATGGAGGAGGTGTCACCATCATTGCCAAGACCAAACTCCAGCTCAGATCTTGCCCTATAGAAAACATTGCAGGCTATGAAACACTGCTCATAAAATTTCCTATAAATGAAAAAACGACTACCAATCTAGTAGTGATCTATAGATCTCCAAACTCCAATAGTCACCCAGAAATTAACATCCCTTTACTACTAGCTCCACCCATAAAACCTAATACCAAATGTATCATTTTGGGAGACCTGAACTTAGGTTTTAATGACAGCCAAGACTCAAAATCAGAAGCACTACACTCCTCCCTGAAGGATAAGAGCTTCATCCAGTTAGTGAAGAACCTTAGATTGGATCCTCTCACTAAACATGTCTATAACCATCGACTCTATCTCTCCTCTTAGTTGGACCGACCACCACAACATTAAATTCACCCTTAGGCCAATTGAACCCCCATTAAGCAAACCTAAAGTAACCAATACCTACGAAACTAGAAATTCCCGGAAACGTACTCCTGAAAACCTAGTGCTGTTGCTTTCCAAAGCCTTAGATACGTCTCTATTTCCAATGACAACCCCTGCCTTACAGCACACACTTACCACAACTGCCTCACCTCTACTATCAATGCTGTAGGTCCTCTTACCACCAAAACCAAACGCTCTGACAAACGATCATGTTTCTGGTTCAACGATGATCTAGTTTCACTTAGGAGAACCGAACACGCTCTTGAACATGCCTTCAGAAATCACCCGACTACAGAGTCTGAAAAAGCTTTCCAGGAGGTAAATAAATCCTACAAAACAGCCATCACCACCTACAAAGCTAATGCTTACAATGGGCAGGTCAGCAACGCCGCCTCTGACTCAAAAGAATTGTTCTCAATCCTAAAAGAATTGGAAAATCCAGCCCCAGCCACAAATTCTACCAACCCCAGTAAAGAGTGGTGCACCACTATTAAAGACACCCTAGCAGCTAAGATTAAAAAAAGTACATGATGTATTTGTTTCAAAATCAATAGTAATGATACATTTTCTTGCAATGAATTATGTATGTATTAAGTCAATTTTGTTTTTGCAATATGTGTAAGGTTTGATGCAAGACAAAAGAGAGTAAAACAAATTATTTTCTGATATGTTTGAGAGACCCATAGAATGCTGGAAGAGGATAGGCTGGCTCTCAGGTTATTGATGTTCATACACTTAATGAGAGAGAGAGTGCACAGACAGTGAATGCGTTACAATGCTGCTGGACAATTGGGGCTTAGATTTGGGGTCTGCTGGGAATGTTAAACCTCCTTTTGTACACCCATGGGTGAGTACAAGGTACAAGAGGGTGCCTGGAGCGACAGCTGTCAGGGTTACAGCCTGTAGAGAAACGTGGCATGTGCAGTGCTCAGCACAGCACCCCATCCCTCTCCTAGGTGCTGCTGCGCAGAATGGCAGAGAGAGTGGTTCCCAGACAGTGCATTTATTCTCATTATTAAAGCCAATAGCAGAGGCTGGGAGACAGCGTTTTGCTTCTGGAGACTCGCCTGAGTTGCAGGAGACTTGTAGGTCTGCTACAGGACCATCACCCCTCCCTATTAATCCCCAGCTTCACCTTCCTTTACTGGAGATTATAAGAAAGTATAAATAATGTACATGGTGTATTGGCAATCTATACTGTCCCTTGCACAGGTTTTCCCCTTGTATTTTCCTGCTCTGCCACCTCCATCATGTCCTGTTCACTATTCACTGCCATTGTAAAGTGCCCTGTTAGGCCATTGGTCCACTCACCAACCTTATAATTTGTGCACACTGTTTCTGATAGAAGCACTCAGCTTCCTCTTCCATAAATACAATGATACTTGCTGCATAAATGGAAAAAAACGCCAATACCATAAAGGGCTCCTTAGCCAGTCCTGTTTGTTTAGAGAACAGCACGCTGCATGCTGGGAATACCAATACTTAAAGCCACATATTTAGTGGGACACGTGAAACTACAACCCCCAGGATCCAAAATATTGTTGTCTAAAAGGCTTAGGATGAGCCCCATGGAATTGGTCCAGTTGGCAGCAATGACGCCTGTCCCCAAAGAAACAACCCAGGAGGCCCCTCACCTCATCTGGCTCTTTCCTAGCCATTTCTCTCCAGTGATCTTGGGTGGATTCCTCTCCAGTGATCTTGGGTGGATTCCTCTCCAGTGATCTTGGGTGGATTCTTCTCCAGTTATCTTGGGTAGGTTTCTCCCTAGAGATCCTGAATGGATTACTCTGCAGTGACCTCTTGCAGGATTCCAGCAAACCCACTATGGAAGAGAGGAGGGTCCTGGGAGACCGGGTGATGTAGAGGGTACCAGGACTGCACTGAGGCTGCGCAGAACAGGAGATACTAATCACCAAGAACAAGAGACACTAATCACACTCCCAGGAGATACTACTCTCCAGAGCATGCGCAGAGACTATTACTACGGAAGCTCCCCAAAGTCTGTGTTAATTGGCTCCTAGAGCACCCCAGCCCCCTGTGGCCCTCGGGAACCGTTCTGAGAAAGAGTTAGAGTAATCTCATTGGCCAGATATCAGTTAAATACCGCGTTTACAGGCCGGCTATTGGTCAGCTCCTCCTGGGCATCTGTCTACGTCCTCTCATTAAATGCCATGTTTAATGCGCTGGAGCATCAGGGACAGACGTGCAATATATTTCTTTCTTTCTTTCTTTCTTTCTTTCTTTCTTTCTTTCTTTCTTTCTTTCTTTCTTTCTTTCTTCTTCCTTCCTTCCTTCCTTCCTTCCTTCCTTCCTTCCTTCCTTCCTTCCTTCCTTCCTTCCTTCCTTCCTTCCTTCCTTCCTTCCTTCCTTCCTTCCTTCCTTTCTTTCTTTCTTTCTTTCTTTCTTTCTTCTCTCTCGCTCTCTCTCTTTCTCTCTCGGATAAAGAGAAATACTGCTTAACATTTCTCAGGAACTTCTCAGGTGTGACGACGTCCCTGTCAGTTGTAGCGCATGCGCGAACCTCGTTTGGGACCAGCACATGCGCAGGTTAATAAACCGCGCTCGTGCGGGCAGTTGCCGCCGGGACGCGTAGCAGGCAGCAGAGCGTCCCGTGTCTCTCCGAATGTGTGCGTGTGCGCATGTATGCATGTGAGCCACCCGAGGCACGGGGGGCTATACAACAACTGGCGACGAGGATGGGATACCATCGCAACGTTCGCTTGATGAACACGGCGTGTTCTACATCGGCGACGCTACACGGTGGTGAGTCACGGACCCGGCGGGAGCAAATCCATGGTGCCCTAGCATCTGGTATGCAGCAGTAGCGGCCTGAAAATGTGCTTGTGCGCTGCTCATACCATATTCACAGAATTTATGGAACTCTGGCAGTCCTCTACAACCTAGAGGACAGCCAACATCGCAGAGCTACCGAACAAAAGGTGGCTGGACAGCTCAGCTGGCAACAAGGAAGACACACAAAGCTGGAGGAGAGCAATGACATGCTGAATTCCACCGTACAGTAACGGGAGGTACGTACGCTGCCCACCCAAGTCAGGTTTGCGGCCTCTGAGCCATAAGGAGGTGCCTGTGCGACCTGTAGACATGGCGGAAAGTGACGGAGAGGCGGAAGCGGCGACTGTGGTGGTGAAAGCACAACAGGGGTCGTTGTTACCCATGCAGGAGTTTGATGTGTCCGGTCCCCCTTCGAAGTTGGGCCCAAGATGGTTGCTATGGATAAAAAAACTTGATATGTACTTTACAGAGACTGGGATAACCAATGACGACGCAAAGAGGGCCACTCTTTTGTACTCGGCAGGCCTGGATGTCATACGCATATATGAATCCCTGAACCTTCAGGTAGTGACCTATGATGCTGTCAAAACTGCTCTGGAAAATCACTTTATACCACTCTCTAACGTCGACTATGAGAGGTTTCTCTTCTGTGGCGAAAAACAGCGGGAGGAGAAGTCACTGGTTCAGTTTTGCGCTCGACTGCGGCTCATGGCCACCACGTGCCGATGGGACAATGAGGAGTCGATGATTAGGAATCAAGTACTTCAAGGGTGTAGCTCAGGAAAACTACGAAGGCAAGTGTTGAGGGAACCGGGCTGGACTCTGCAACAAATCCTAGACAGTGGCAGAACCTATGAACTGGCGGAGTCGAGAGGTGCCAAGATGGACGCAGCAGTGCGCCCTGGGAAATCGGAAGAGGCATTTGCTATCAGTAAACAGACTGCGTCGAAAGACAAGTGGGGTCAGAAACGACAGGAAACTCGTCCCCCGACAGGGTCTGGAGCCATCTGCCAGTATTGCGGATATGATCTGCCCCATTCTGAGGAGTGTCCAGCCAAATCGAGGTCATGTGGCCGGTTCAACCGACTAGGACACTACGCCCGTATGTGTCGTGCCCCAGCTCCCGTGCCAACACAGAGGGGCCCGGCCAGGGTACGTGGAGGTGGTTCGAGAAGGCAGAGGAGCATTGCGGCTTTGGAGCAAGAAATGCAGAGACTTCAGCTAGCTGAAGAGGAAGAAGAGGAGGAAGACAAAGTATTTTTCATCTCGAGCATCGCTACTGGGGCGAAGAGTAAAAGACAGCCCAAATGTGTCGTGAACATTCAAGGGGTGCCGACAGAAGTGCTAATTGACACAGGGGCCTCAGTATGCGTGCTGGCCTCGGAACACTACCAGAAGATTCCTGGCCCTCCCGCGCTGGACATTTCGACGGAGAGGATTTTCACGTTTGGGGGAGACACTCCGCTCCCCATCAAGGGTGTGTTCGTAGCGCCTATATCCAGGGGCGGAAAGACCATAAAGGCCCGGTTCTTCGTTACAGATGTGAGTCCACACTCTCTACTCAGCTGTGCGGCGTCCGAAGCCCTGAACCTGGTTCACTTTGCATTAGAGGTCTATCAGGTGGATATCGAGACACTGCTGGACAGGTTTGCGGGCATTTTCGAAGGAGTTGGGAAGTTGAAGGTTCATCTGCACATTGACGACACGATCAGACCAACAGCTCTCAAGCACAGGCGTATTCCGTTTCATCTGCGAGAGAAAGTGGAAGAAGAGCTCCGGTCGCTTGTCAGTATGGACATTATCGAGAGAGTGGAAGGACCGACGCCCTGGGTCTCGCCCATTGTGGTGGCGCCCAAACCGAAACAGCCTGGGGCAGTGAGAATTTGTGTAGATATGCGTCTCCCCAAGGGGAAACGGCAGTCAGACCCTCGCTGGAAGACACAACTTCTGAATGGCAACAATCACACAGCCACAGACAGAATGCTGCGCAGGGATTGGCTAAGGCAAGGGAAGGCGAGAGCTTTCCCAGGGTTTAGTTTGCAGTAGTGAGATCATGGAAGAGCAACAGAAAATGATAACAGACCCCAGAGTTTAAAGAGAAGATACTGTACCCCGATTGGGCAGACCACAGCAGGTTTGCTGAGTTTCCACAACCATGTGCCTCCAAAGTAAACAACTTGAGCAGAAAAACAAACCTTTGCCGCAGCTGGGAAAGAGATTTTGTAACATAAATCGGAGAATCGAATTCTCCCATTGGACTGTATTGGGGCTAGAACTATTTTAGGAGGTAGAATGTAGAAAGTAGTATCTTTTTGGTGAAGAAATCGGGAGTCTCCCACCTAAATCAGGAGGGTTGGCATGGATGCTTAATGAGGGTCACACTTTGGCAGAAGTTGAGGTGGAAGACATGAAAATGCATGTCCATAAAGATAGCGTGATCGTATAAAAACACAGCATCCGGTAGGGCAAACAGCACTTACAGAGCTCTCTTTTATGAACAAGCAGTTATGCAAGACACCTTCATCCACAATTCAATCCAAAGTAAAAATTGATGAGCAGCACAGAAGTTTATATGTAGCTCACATAACATGCATGCAACGATGATAAGTCCAGCTCATAGAACCACATCTTGAAGGAACATCAGTGCTCATGTAATAGAATCATATAGGAACCAGTGATTAGTATAGTAGTTCACACCTAAGTCACGCCACCTAAATGTAATAGTGAACAAAGACAACTGCATGGCAATATACACTGCACACGCACAAACACATCTGCAAAATTATGTAAGAACACATTTTGTCCGCAGCTAGACCCCAGCGTGGAAGGTCAGGGTCTGGACAAATGCAATCGTGAGAAGCAGGAAGTACATGCAAGTAACCTTTCCCCCAAGACAGTTGCAAAAATGACCTGATAGTACATAGTTCATAATGACGGGAGTCGTATTCTAGTGCCAACCGCTTAGATTTTCTAGGACGGAACTTAATTGTTATAACTTTGTTTTACACTATCACATCTCGCATTCCGATTGGTTAAGAGTTCTGCGCTTACTCATTCCACATCTACGCCTCCTGGAACAGCCAATGGAATATCAACACTGAACTTTACATGTTTTACCAATCATTATCCAAACACAGAATGTGGGAAAGGATATGACTTTACTGAATATGAGCAAACTAGCATGTACCTCACTTACACCACATGGGTAGAATAGGCCAATGAAATTGCGTAATGTATGGAAGCATATATACAGTAACTCACGCCAGCTAATGACTGTTGAAGTGAGTCGTAACACATTGTTTCTTTGTGCTTTCTGCAACCACCATAAAATCATGGACTCACTTCACTAGAATTAGAAAGAATTGGAATGTCTGTTAGATATTTCCCTGCCCTGGCAGTTACAAAAATGTTTTGTTTTTCTCATATCTCGTTCATCACATTTTTGCTCTTTGGATTCCTTTTATTGGGCCTCATTACGACCCAGGCGGACTTCGCGGTGCTAAATGCACCGCGAAGCATGGCGGAAAGCCGCCGATAGCGCCATGGGGGTTGGCGGATTTACCGCCCCATTCCGACCTCGGCGGAGCGGTAAATCCCCAATCCCCATTCTGCCCTTCCCCATTCCCATTTTTGCCCCATAGGGTATAATGGGAGTGGGGAAGGAGTTAATTACGCCACCGTAAAATACGGTGGCGTAATTAACAACGAGGTCCCGTAGCGCCATGGTTTTCTCCGGCTGGTAAAACCAGGCGGAGAAAACCTCCATGGCGCTACGGGAACTCGTAGTATGGCGGAGAGGTACGCCATGCACTACGCTGGCGTAATACCCTCTCCGCCAGGGTCCTAATGAGGCCCATTGACACGAGCGGAACTTGCCATTGAAGGCGCAGAGTCCCCAAAATACAAATATAAACTTTAGTAAATGGACACATCCAGAAGGGAATGAAACCAGGAGAGTGGATGAGAGAAGTATAAAGGTTTTATGTAAAATCAGCATACAGAGAACTCTGCTGCCATGAGAGCGCTCTGCCAAACATTACAGTGGTTGTACAATATATACTTTGGACGCGTCACTGTGACGTTTCCCTATAGTGGCACAGAATCATGTTGCGATTGGTAGATAACACAAATACAGTATGGCAGTATGATGTCCGCCTCCACAGGATTGGCTGGTCCCGAGCTGATGCTTCGTGTGGCACGTGGGTTAGCCTGACTCATCTGAGCAGCACGAAGGTCAGGTTAGCTTGGTGGGAGGGGGTCACTGTCTCTAACTAAACTACTTAACATGTTCTGGCACAGAATGAATAATGTAAGACATAAACAACCCCTAGAATGTGGGAATGCCTATAAACACATTCCAGTACAAGCCTTTGTAGAGGTCAGGGCTGCAGGGGCCCTGCTCTCCAGTGCATTATCAGTGAGCTAGATCTGACCGGTATTCAAGGGCTCAAGACATTCGATTGATAGGTGTTAGTTTGAGATGAAATATATAAGGACATGAGAGCAGTTATATTGGGGGCACTCTACGGTGGTCAGTGACTAAAGGTCACACTTCTGCTACATGAAAGTGGGAATGGAGGCCCACTGGGGCCAATCATGCAGTAACTCCCAAGGGTGGGGGTGAAAGGAGAAAGACCAGGTTTGTGAAAATAGATGGTTTGCAGCGCGGTCACACACAGGGCGATGAGCTCAGAGAAAGGACAAAAGAATACACTGTTGCATTGTAACACTTCGCGCTAGAACATCCGTGAGAAATGGGTTTGTCTGACACAGGCGCCGGAGGAAAAGGTGGGGGCTGTCAGTGTTCACTGTGCACGGCGCTGCAGGAGTCAGAGGTTTACACAAATGGACTCTACCTGGGTCCTACAGTAGGCCCCCTTCTACTGAGGCCAGTAGAAGCCACTTCTTCTCTGGCACCAGTGATGCAGGAAGGGAGGCGTCCCTCCTACTATCGCAGGGGCAGGTGATCCCTTCTGTGTTGAATGTATGGGGGGGCAAAATGACCCCTCCTTTCCTGCATTCCCCTCTTTCATTACAAAAGTAACAAACTACTTTTTGCTTTTATCACAGTTGATATTCTTGTAATGCTCTGCCTCCACTACGGCTTCATCCCAGGTGGGGGTTCCTTTTAGAGACATCCATGCCCTGCACACACCCTTAAGCTCTGCCCCCGTCTGACATATTCATCTGGGGTACATGTCATGTATATTCCCCCATCCCCATCCAGATCCACCCATACCACCTTATACCATTCTAGTTCCCGAGGTTCTTTGATGGTTGTGTGGAATAAACTGTCCACCCTTTCTCCATGGTTGCGGTATACTGCTGTCATGCAGAATTTAGGCTCTGCTTTATCACTTGTCTGTATTTGTGTATCTTTGGTTGCTGGCCCCTTTGCTGGACTGCTTATTGTCACCATCCTCATTGCGGTACTAGGCATTGATTTTGCACTGCATCGGAACCCTACCTGGTACGCACAGAGGATCAGCAGTAAAAATACCACTATTGGGACCCGTATCTTCATGACAACTGCAAACCAGGATGGGATCCAGTCGAACATGGAGTCAAAGCACTGACTCCTTTCTACACCGGCCTCTTTCTTCATTCTTTCTCCAAGGTTGTGGACTGCAGATATGATACGTGACAGGGTCCTGTTGTCCACATCGGCAGAAGGTACGAATGTACAACATGCACTCCTGATTTTTCACCAAACACCACCGTCCATTGCTGTGAGAAGGTCTAAGACATAGCGGTTTTGCATGGTCCTTAACCGCAGGGCTCTGAGTTCTACCTTGATGACATTGAACTCCCCCTAAGTATCGTTTGCCAGCTGGATCAACTCCCACCTTACAATCTGGAGCCATTTTGCATTGGCTCTCGCCTGGATGCCGGGTACAAGTGAGGCAAAAAAATGTATCTACAGAGTTGAATAACTTGTATTGGTCTGGTATCTGTTCCAAGAGCTCTGAGGATTTGCTGAAATCTAATTGGATGCTCTCTTCCTGCGGGACACTCTTTCCTGTAGTTTGTCTTCCGGCAGGATGTCATACATGGGGGGTTCTTCGGATGTTGTCAGGGGTGCTGCAGAGGGTTTGTGGGGCACCCACACCCCCTGGACATGGCTCTCCAGGATCACCATTAAGGCTGAATGCAGTGTGGCCATGGTGCAGGTACCTCTCCATGATGGGGGGAGGTACAGGTACGCATGCTTGCCGCACACCCAGTAAGTGTCCATCAGGGCTGCAGTGCCCTTCTTCATGTCAGGGATAATGATTGTCTTATTACAGTTCTTTTTTGTCCCCATGGCTACTTTTCCTTCTCTCTGAAAGCAAAGTTCAAACTGTATTTCTCGTTGTATTGTAATGGGTTTTTTCGAGCGCTGTTACCCATGTTAGTTTGGCAATGTGCTGTGACCATGTTGGAGTGCATGTTTTTTCGATCCATTGACATTTTTCCTCTGACAGTCCTCGCAGGGCCTCTGCCTTGCACGTTATGGTTTCTTCTTGCCACCTGTTGTCTGAAAACATAGTTCCTTTAATTACAAAGAAGGGTTCCTTGATGCCTATTACTCCTTGTGGTTTGCTTTGGAAGGTTTTGTCATTTTGCAGCAGCTGTATCATTACTGTGTGTGCTTGGAAGGTACTCCGAATCCTACAGAGTGATAGATGAATAGATGAAATGGTTGTTTGTGTGTGTACAAGTGACATCACTGACATGTCATTAACTGGGTCATCACCATTAAGCATATTTACATCTGGTAGTACCGACACATCCTCAATTGGTCCATTAACATCATACTTATTTAAAGCATTGTAATTTCCTAAGGGATCATTACTAAAATGCATTACAGAATATGTAAAATATGTAAATGCCGGGCTCTTAAAGGTGCGATTTTGTGAAGGGTGGTGAGATTGTGATTTAGGGAGGCATTATGGGTCCATATTAGTTTTAATCCTTCCCAAATCAGGCCTCTGCCGTGTTTTACAAGTTTTACTCCATTCCCCTCTTTTATTTCTCCTAAAATAAAAGTCAGCAACCAATATAGTCATAAAACAATTCAAAATTACAGAGAAAAGTATGGTGATGAAATACAACCCAAATTCATAGCTATATGCTCTAGTAGCACTAACACTACCCCTATTGCTATCTACATTTGGAACGTTGTCATGGAGTTTGCAATGTTGTCATGGAGGGCCTTCCTTTCTGCCATACCTGAATCTAGAGAGGGTGATAAAAATGGGTTTAGTATACCTTCGAATACATTAGTTATTATAACTTTTTCTCCTTACAATTTTTGCGAAACAGAAAGAAAAATAGAAAAAGAGGTAGAGTCACAGATAGAGAGGGATGGAGACAGAGAGAGAGAGAGAGAGAGAGAGAGAACAAAAAGGCACATCATATATCACCACTTTACATTGTTTGTATTTATACTCGATGAAAATTATCCTCTGAGACCATATATACATAATTTGCATGTTCTTTTTCATTTCTTAGTTTACTCTTTCATTATGGTACCGCTGCATCTTGTTCAAGCATTTGTTCACCATTTTGTACTGTACTGTTATGTGCTTTTCTGACATCGGAGAGGTGTATCCAGTATTTCAGGCCCTTCACTTTCACTGCAGAAGGGGTACAATATACCACTTCATAAGGGCCATGAAATCTTGGAGAGTTCCATCTCCGTACAAAACGGTGCGCATACAAAAATTCTTCTGCCATGGGCTGAACACTTGGACTGTCCACTACTCGTGTATTAGTGTCTTTTTCCCCTTCCCTTGTAAACGGAGGGGCTATTTGCTTTGCTATACTCCTCACTGCTTGTGTAAGTTGTGTCAAATACGCTTTGTACTCATCCCCCAGCACTGTGGCAGTCCTGTGTGCATCTGATGCCCTTCTTACTGGGGATAGTGGCGTTTGGATCCATCTCCCGGTCACAATCTCGTGTGGGGACAGAGATAGGTCCTTGCTTGGCTGCGTCCTCAACTGAAAAAGGGCGAGAGGCAAGCAATAGACCCAATTTTTCTTTAAGGTGTGGCATAGTTTGGACAATCTACTCTTGAGGATGCCATTTATCTTTTCCACCATTCCATTCGCTTGCAGTTGGTAAATTGAACATAACCAAATAAAGGCGCAGAGTCCCCAAAGTACAAATATAAACTTTAGTAAGTGGACACATCCAGACCAATGAGACCAGGAGAGGGGGTTAGAGAAGTATAAATGCTTTATGTAAAATCAGCATACAGAGAACTCTGCTGCTATGAGAGTGCTCTGCCAAACATTACAATGGTTGTACAATATATACTTTGGACGCGCTTGTGGGAGCGAGGGGCCAGCAGGCCCCTCTCATCCTCCACTTCCCAGTACGAAACTTGGACCAAGTGTCTCCAGTAGTGGGTTTGCCCCCTTCCCCTTATGCAATGTTAACCTGGGTTGACTTTCATGTAGATGGGACCACTGAGCAGGACACAGGGCATCCATTTTTGTACCCCCTTTCAACTCCATCTTGGTGACCAGGCCTCACTGCGATAGTACGAAACGCTTCTCTCCCGCTCCTTGCTGCAATCAGGCACACCGAGCACATGGCCCCCACCCTCGTTCTTACTCTGACTGGAAAACTCTGCAGCTCCATTCTCACACTGAAGCCAGAGGTATTTGCAACAACTAATAAATGTAACACATCACTCTTCCTCTGAGATCACTGTCCTGCATGTGAACCGGCATGAACTAAGGCCATAGCTCGTCCATCTCCACAAATGTGTCCTTACCCCCACACCCTCGCCAGTGGAAACGTACTGCCATTCCAACCCCGTGTCCCTGCAAGATATTCCTTTCATGTGCCAGACCACTGACCTCACCATGATGCCACCCAGCAGACCCCCAACTAACATTAGACCCCTGCTGCAGTATATCGTGCACAGTACTAACAAATGCCACATACCTAAGATTCTTGTAAGCATAAACCTACACTCTGGTCATTGTATTGTAGTGGTCAAGACCCCTAACCTATGAGTTGTATAATCCAAATGTTATAGATGATATAGAAACCTGAGTGACTTTTATAGAGACATGATAACCTACTGAGAGTCTTTTTTAAACACTAGTATTTAGTTCATGCATCGTAGAGAATGAGTTATGTTAGCTTAGATTGTGACCACCCTGTTTCACAGCAACCTGACCTTCACCCATCCGGAGCATAAATGTCTGATGTCCATCCTCCCGCCAACCGAGCAACCAACCAGAAGGACGAGATGATGCCCACACCTAAAACACCATCCTAGCTGACCAATCCGGGTCCAACGTAGTATCATATGTTAGATGCATCATTGTACCTATATAATGTACTGTAACATTAATTTTGCCAAAGCGCTCTCAGAGATCTAGATACACTTTTCCTTGAACTCTCACAGCCTGCTCTCCTTGCCTTATTCTCCGTCTGGGGAGTGTCTGTTTTATTCTCTTGCACGTTGAAGACGGGGAGGGCACAAACATTTGGTGACCCCCTGCGACGTGATTCGGAGAGGTGCATCGAGGCCTGCACCGTGCGGCGAGATCCGGGATGCCCCCCAGCAAAACCATTGCCTCCGCGGCCGGCCATCCTGTGCGCACTACAAGAAAGGGTCAAGGGTTCCCAGTTGATGAATACCTGACCGAAAAGCTGCTCGCCGAGGCGGGCCACGGCTTGGTTGGGGTGCGGGCCTGACTGGGGTCGGACTGCGAACGGTGACCCTCAGATTACCTGACTGAACACTTGAGTGCCGGTTGCGAAAGTTGCCAAAGAAAGGTAAGGGGGAATAGAAGGGAAGAAGGGAACAGGTGACAGTGGGCTATAGCAAAGAGTAGGGCCTGTGTGAGTGATGATGAGGCTTTTCTGATCTTTCCTTTATATGGCCAGTAGGTTTTGTGAAAAGTGAGAAGGGGAAGAGAAGAGGTATCCTAGCCCGAACGAGGTAGAAGGCGGCGCCGCGTAGCATTGTCTCGTCCAGTGCAGAATAAATAAGTGAAGATAAAAAGAAAATAGTAGGAGTCTCGTATATTGAGTAGACTCAGAGTAATTATTTAGAATATTATTTTTCCGTGTAAGTAAGAATTTTTGGGAAAGAGTAAGAGGCTGTAAGAGGTGGGGAGTGAATGAGAAGAGTAGGTGAGAAGGGGAAGGATTGGTAACGGGAACAAAGGGGAAATAAAAGCGCGCAGGTAGTGCATGTGCATGATATGTGTTATATGTTTTTTCGTGTTCTGTCTATTTTTGTCAAGAATATCAAAGTATTGTAATTGATTTGTTGGTAAAGTGGTATACATGCAAAAGTGAACTGTTGAATCTGAAAATGCAATAATCACATGAGTAACATTGAATATTGATATATATATACTACCAGTAATTGAGAAGCCCGTAGTATACTGTTGATCTAGAAGAAAGGACGAGTGGGTGGAGAGGTGATTGGAGGGAGACTGAGATCCAAACACACATACAGGTAAAGGGAGAAACACCATCATGGGGGGAATAACACCACTAGCTCATATTTGTCAACACCTTCCGCTATACAGTGAAAAGATACAAAAGTACCACGATCAATGGTTGACGGAGATAAAAGGAGACAGTGTAACGCCGATTTGGCCAGAAGGAGGGTCATTTGATAAAAGGGTGTTAGATTTAGTGTCCACACACTTGTTAGCAAAATAAAAGGGGACACAGTTACAAAATAGAAGAGAAGTACTGGACCTGTGGCGAATGTTCGAGGAAGTTACACCCACAGCAGAGGTAGGTAAAGAAAGAACGAGTGAAAACCAGAAAACGCAGGAAGAGGTAAGCGGGACGCCCAAGGGCGAGTGCACAACCACTACAGCTGAGGGTGATAGAACTAAAATATATCCCTTAATGTCAAGACCAGCAGTGGGATACAGCGAGCCTCTGTATGTACCAGCATGCCCCACCCCCACTCCCTCAAATGGAGTGGTAGCTACAGCACCACCACCCTATGACAAAGGAGGTTTGTATGGCCCAACAAGTGCACCCTCGTGAATTTAGCACACTTAACCGGAGAGTTAGACCGCCAGCTAGCGCATGCACAGATGGAAATAACACGGCTAAGAGCATTGTGCGATAGAGGCCAAATGCTGCCGGTGGGAGGTACCACCGTTGTCCATGGCAGATTTCACACTCTCATGAAGTAAGGCAGGGGAGGTGGCGCCAGCAATCTCGGAGCCGGCACGATCAGTATCATCACAGGGGACACACATACCAAAAGGGCGAGAAAAGGAATGGCAATCAGGAGAGTTCCTGTTTCATCTAAATGACAAACCAGTGAGGATTATACGTCCAGCTACCCCAGAGAGTCAGCAAGGGGAAGGACAGGCGGAGAATGACAAAAAGAATACAGAAATAGAAGAGGTATGGAGTGACCTAGATGAGTATGAAGAAGCAGCAGCCGCTGTGGGCTCCCCATTACCATCTCAGCTTGACGATTGGGACGAACCATCACCCCCACGATGGCAGGGTAGAATAAGACAGCGAACGAGACGGTAAGTAAAACAGGGAGGAGACATACATTACAGATGCCATTGATACATAAGGCCGCACTTTATTCCATGGGCCCAAATGGACAAAAACAACTTGCTGGAAGTCCTCCCCCCACTAGTGGGGGGGGGCTGGGAAATGGATACATGCGTTCAAAAAGAACACGGCAGGAGTGCCACTAGCAATAGCGGATGTGAAAAGCTTGTTAGTGTCAGCAATTGGTGACCAGGCAGACGCAGTGTGGGAAAAGGCAGGATTCCCCGAAGTAACAATGAGTTGTGACTGCCACGACGGGTCAGCGTTCAACAACGTTCGAGCACAAGTATGGGACGCATTGCGGCGCACGTTTCCAGACATTCCAGATTTACATTTAGTGATGCAGTGTACAATGGAGGAGAACGAGGATCCTACACAATTCATACTGCGGGTGCAAGATTTGTAGAGAAGCGAAACTGGTACGGCGTGGAACCAATCCACTACCTTGTTATATTTTATCATCAAGAAAGGGCTCCCGAAGGAGGTACAGAAGGCCTTGGATACAATAGCTGGGATAGAAGCCAAGGGGTGGCCTGAAATTCAGAGTATAATTGTGCACCACTGCAGGAGGATCAAAGAGAGAGAAAAGGAGATAGCACAAAAAAGGCTGGCAGACGAGGCAAAGCTGGTACAGAACAAATTAGTGAAGGTCGCCGCCATAAATGCCAGCATAGCTGCAGATAGAGAAAACGAGGGGGATGAAGGAGTGGGAAACGAACCAGTTACAATAGCAGCACTGCGGGCAGCAGGAGAACAAGGACCGTGGAATGGAGAAGAGCCATACAGAGGACCACAGTGGCAAGAAAGACCAGCGAGAGGAAGAGGTGGGTATTGTGGCCAGAGAGGAGGGTTCGGAGGTATGGGGAATAGAGGATTTGGTGGGCAAGGAATGAGAGGTGGACCGCAGGGGTCTTGTTGGAACTGTGGGAGATGGGGACACTATTCAAGAGATTGCAGAATGCGGCCTTCATGGTATTTCCAAGAGTAGCAGCCCATGGAAAACGAACAAGGATGGGGATGCCCACACCCAGGTAGCCCCTATGGATTGCCAATGGGAGGAGGAAGACAACAAGACCAGTGCTATAACAAACCCCAAATGCAGCAAAGACAGCCACCCCCAAAACCCATGGCAAGGCAAAACGTGGTAGGAAACGCAAACAATAACTGTTTCGCAACGGCTGCAAATGGTGCACCTGCACCATTCCGTGGCGTGACAGTGGTTGGAGACAATGGCCCTCATTACGACCCTGGCGGAAATCGAAAAACGATGGCGGAAATGCAATACCGTCATCGAATAGCGCTCGGTGCGACTATGACCCGTCACCGCAAAGTACGATGCCATTAGCGACACCGTAGTGAACGCCAACGCTAACTGCACCAAGTACGCGCGCGCGCGCCATGCCAAACCGTAAATACCACCATGGCGCAAGGGTACGCGAATTCCGACCCTAGCGGACATGTACCTAACGCCATCAAGCACGGCGGAAAGTACCATTCCGCCATGGTGAGAAGTACGGCATCGCGAATCAACCGTAAACGGCCCCACTGAGTGCCTGTACACCGCTCCCTGGCCACATAGTACAACTCCCCGTAGGTGCAATGAAGTCACAATGCAACCAGTGAAATGTACAAGTCACCCATGCATGCCAACGAACAAAAGAATCTCAAGAGGGGCCAATGGGAGCTGCAGGGCACAGATGGCACGAATACAGAAGCCATTCCAATGGACATGACCACAGTCCCCCACCAAGAAACGCACGCAAACACAGGCACCTGTGACCAGCAATATTCCGTAAATCACATCATTCCACCAGTCCACCTGGCTGACCGGCATCTGTTACACAAAACCTAATCCCCCGCCCCTGAGCATGACATCATTCAAACAGTCATATTGGCAGCCCTCATCCCTGACCTCACTGGGCTTCGTAGGCAAACGCGCCCAGCACAGTACCACGCAACTATACTCCGAAGCTGGAACCCAATGCAGATCTCCTCACAATACATCGCTCCCCAAATAGGAATATGCCACATCACTTGCAAAGAAGAACGCTACACGGCCCATATCAGAATAGAAATTTAATGCACAACAAATTCACCAAGCCCATACAGCCATTAGGTCATGAACTCCAAAACACATTTCACCATTGTGGGCTGCATCCGCAAGAAATGACCAGCTACTTCTTGTGTGACGCCCTGTTCCTTCATGGTACACAGAGCCACATTCTCGTACGAAAAGGCAACATGGAAGCGCACAGAACCGCAGGGCCGTCCCAATGGGGAGGCACTAGTCCAGCTGAAAGGCCGAAATGTTGCTCCGAGCCACTAGTACTGCGTAAGGGCATGTGGCCCATTGGCGATCGTCCCATAAGATCGTAATGCTGCTCCACTGATTAACACGAAGCAGCAGGTGTCGGGAGTAAAAGCCATCTGCAGGAGTGGCATACAGATGGCAGTGGCAAAAGGGGAGGAGATACCTGTCAACCAAAAGAAAAGAAAAAGAACAGAATGGCCATCAGAACTACATTCGAACAACTCACTTCAATGATCACACTAAATCCACAGCCATATGCATGCTAGCCCACTCCAAAGGATCATCACCACCCCAAAACCACTTGCGACTCATAACTATCTATATCGAGGTGTAAACACCATCACAAACGAGTGTACCTGTGCATGCGTCTGTGAAAACAGAATCCATCAGATGGGATTGGTAACGTGCATGGACACAAGTGTCTGAGGGCGCGTCGAGACAGGGAGGGCTCAACAAGGCCAGATAGACGATGGTCCCACTATGGCAGCCCTGCATCACATAGCGCAGGGGAGGCGGACAGATTCCAAGAAGCCCTGTACATGGCAAACACTGTATCAAATCATCTGCCCATGCATCCATTCATCATTCCCTCATCCCGTAATGATAACGCCTGTTTCCATACTCACATAACATGTGAGAATTCCATTGAGTCTGTGCGTTATGCAGCCTGCAAAATCCACTGTGCCCCAGCCCGTAATTCCAGTGTTGTGAAGTAACATGTATTTGGGAACGTCCGGCCTCACCGTCCACTTCGCTATTGCGCATCCCAAACTATTCATATCAATCATTGCATCCTCGCCATGGCCCCTGTCCCAAGGACATTGAACAATAGAACGTTATATTTGCAGTCAGACCTGTGGGCATCTCCTCGCCGCTAGCTGATAACCGAAAGCGCCGCCCTTCGAATTCCTCATTTTCAACATCACGTCAAAAAGGCATCTGTGGCCGCTTGAAATCACAAATTAATCCATCTAGTGCGGCTGTGTGTGAAAATGGCAACTGCCTTCACTCACAAATGGGACGCCCCGCCCGTCGTTGCAACTCGGTACAGTGATGCATGAGGGTCCACCGTTACTCGAGTACTACGTTCCACTGACCCTTCACAAGTCTGTTCGCGACTGCAAAGATTGTATGTGAAACAATGGGACCATAGCCGAATGAACATATCAACCAATGTTACACGGCCATCGGGTACAAATACATGATTGCAATAGCAAGATGCCATTCCTCGAATTGCAGCGTTGTGTGCGGGACGTGCTCGGCCAAAGGGGAGAGCAGCTTGCACAGGTGGAATGAATCACCACAGGTGGAGGCCATACAGCCTGAAAACACATAAATTGCACACCCAGTCTCCTCCCACAACCACACCCACTCCGAAATGCTACCGGCAGGACTCGCGATGTTGGCCCTGGGGGACCTGATAGCACTGCAAGTACTCCAACTCCAAGAAGAAGACGAACACCAACTACAACCGGCCGCACGGAGGAGACGCAGGAGGAGGAGGAGGGCAAGGCAGGGCCAGCAAGGGCCGCCAGCACAGCCACTACCACCACGCAGGCAGCCCGCAATCCCACGCCTCCGATCACATCCGTTCAACCTCACTGATGAGCAGATCCACACCCTCTACCGTTTGGACCGGGACACCATAGCCGCCATTGTGGACATGACACAGGCTGACCTTGTCAGGATGATAGATAGCCCAACCGCCATCCCACCCCTACTGAAGGTGGTGTCTGTACTCCACTTCCTGGCCACAGGCACCTACCAGCACACAGTCGGACAGTTGCATGGCATTTCTCAGCCACTGTTCTCACGGACACTATTGCAAGTGCTCGATGCCCTCCTGCAGCACGCAGACGACTACATCTCTCTACCACGCTCGGAGCAGGAAATTACCAACACAAAAGTGGGATTCCATGCACTTGGCGGCATACCGGGTTGCCTTGGTGCCATCGACTGCACCCATGTGGAATTGGTCGTCCCACATGCCATGGAGGCCCAGTACCGCAACCGAAAACAATTTCATTCTCTGAATGTACAAATGGTGTGTGACTCCAACAGGATCATTACACATTGTTGTGCCCGATTCCCTGGATCAACCCATGATTCTATGGTCTTGAGGAACTCAACAATACCACGCTACATGGAGCGACACGCAGGGTACAGATCCTGGCTACTCGGTGAGTCTCATTTCATGCATGATGATGTGGGGTATGTGATGCGGCAATGACCTGGCAGGAAGGGGGATGGGGGGGGTGCGTACGTAGCAATGGCATTCCACATAATTCGTTTATCGTCCACATACAGGTGATGCTGGATATCCACTGAAGAGATGGCTCCTCACACCAGTCCGGAACCCACGGGACCAGCATGAGGAGGACTACAACCATGCCCACTCACGTACCCGTGTAGTCATTGAACAGGCATTCGGCCTACTGAAGACTCGTTTCCGGTGCCTCAGCAGGTCTGGCGGGGCACTCCTGTACCGCCATGAGAAGGTTGCAAAGATGGTGATGGCATGTGTCATGCTACACAACATGTGCGTACGTAGAAATGTGCCCATGCCCCCTGACGCAGAACTGCAAGCACCTGAAGATGGTCATGATGAGGGTGGGGATGTGGCAGCACCTCAAGGAGTCCGCGAGGCACAGGAGGGCCGTGACATTCGTCAGCATCTCATTGATGCATGCTTCTAGCACTCACGCCTGGTGGCTGATACATGGACACGGGACTCGTGGCACTGTGTGTGTCTGGTACATGCACAATATGGACTGTACGCCTATGATGGCCTAGTACACAAAGATCATTGTCCACACATCTCATTGGTTGATCGTGCATTGTTTATGGCATATGTGATATCATGTTGAACACCCTATCGACCCGCCACCCAAGTGAGCCCAACACACCCCCTCCACCCTCCTACCTCCCCCCCGAACACCAGTGTCCAAAGATGCTCATTGTCAGTGGGCAGTCGCTATTGCAAGCCCCCTCTGCGGGTATCAGGGGCACCCCTGCCTGTGGAGCGCAGGTTCCTCCCAGATCTACGTTGGGGGCTGCCCTGGACGGAACTTGCAACGGATGATGTCTCTGCCTGCTCACGTCCATGCATGTCCCTAAGGGTTTGTGAGAGCTCAGTGAGCACACGGCGCACTGCGGCAAGTTCGGCACATACGTCTTTGGACGTCGCATGCAGTTCCCCCCTCAGGCTCTCGGTGCTTCTCTCCATTTGGACTCTCAGGCTCTCGGTGCTACTCTCCATTTGGACTCTCAGGCTCTCGGTGCTACTCTCCATTTGTACTCTCAGGCACTCGGTGCTACTCTCCATTTGTGCCCTTAGTGTCTCTGTACTTCTCTCCATTTCTGCCCTAAGTGTCTCAGTTGATGTTTCTATGTCTGCCTTAGTGCCCCCACATTCATCGGCATGGTCCTTGAGGAGCGTGGCCAGTTGCTGCTGTTGCACGATTAACTGGTCGAGGGACTGTTTCCTCTGCTGGGCCATGGCCATTTGCGATGGTGTCACAGAGTGGCTGTTCGCCTCATGTTGCCCTGCCACAGGGCTTGTGGGGGATGGCCAGTCGTCGTCTTGTGGGTGCCCCTGCGTGGTATCCTCATGGTGTATGGGATGGGACAGACAGGGGGATTGGGACAGGTCATGGATGGATCTGACTTCGACATCCCCGTCTTCTGTGTCGGAGCATGCTGCCATTAATGGGGTGTCACCTATGGTGCTGCTGCCACCAGAGGCAGTGCCTTCTGTGGCATCCATTGGGGGAACCTGTGGTGCTGCTGTTGTGGGCATGCTGGCTGCTGGGGTGCCTGTTGATGTTCCCTCCTCTGTGCTGCCACCTGATTTGTGCTGCTGCCGTGTCTTGATGCGTGCAGCTGAGGTGGAGGGTCTTTGGCCGTTGGTCTTGGCCCTCTTTGCAGGTGTGCTGGTAGGGGTGTCCTGAAGCTCGTCGTTTGGATCGGACCCTGTGGTGGAGTAAAGGAGGGCGAGCGTTATTAATGGGTCTGTGGGAATTGGAATGGCAATGTATCACATGCATTGGGGTGGTACCTGAGGGTGATTTGGGTCGGGGCCTTGGAGGTGCTTTCATTTGTGTGTGGAGTGAGGGTGCAGTTGTTTGGCAGCCTGCAGTTAGGGTGTGCCTGCTGCACGTGTAGTGGGTGTTTTTGGGGTTTTTAATTATTTATGTATTTATTGTGAGTTTTAAAGTGCGCTATCAGGCCAATGTGTGTGGACGTTCTCCTGGCCATGTGTTGCTGTTGCGCTATGTGGACACATGTGATTCACATGATTGGACATTGTGGATTTGGCATGGTTTTATTTGGGCCACCTACCGGATTCTCCGGATGTCTGCACTCCTTTCTCCATCCCTCCGACTCCCTCTATGCTCTCCATTCCAATGGTGGAGGCACAGATTTCTTCCCAGGGGGTCAACTTGATGGGTGATTCCGATCCTCCCCCGGTGGCTGTGGCAATGTTGCGGTTGGCAGAAAGTATGCTACGGACGCGTATCCGCAGGTCGTCCCATCGCTTTCTGCATTGCTGTGGGTTGCGGGGTGCGGTCCCCACCGCACTTACCCGCTGTGCCACCAGGGCCCATATGGCCTTCTTGTTCGCAAGTGCCGTCCTGGTCATTTGCGTGGAGAAGACGGCGGCGGCATTCTCCTGGAGGGTCTCTGTAAGCACGGTGAGTTCCTCACGGGAGAAGTGGACCTGCCGCTTGCGGTCGCACGCTTTCTTCGCTACTTTTCCCATTTTTCTTGGTTTCGCTAGGGTGGATGACGGGTTGGGATGTGTCTCAGGGTAGTGTTTTTAGTGGTTGTGTGGATTTTGTGGTTTTATAGGTGTACGGCGTGTTGTTTCCCGTTCCGGGCCCATGTTTTTACTTCCGTTTCCGTATATTTACGGTCACCGTACTTTCCGGTTGGCGCTCACTGTGGTGTCCGCTAAGATGGGTGGCGGTATTGCACCTAGGGCGCCGTACGGCGGCGGTGTGGGCCGTTTTGGGGTCATTTCCGCCATCGCGGACTTTGCACTTCCGCCATGCCGTGGTGCTCGTGCCCGATGGGTCGGAATGGGCCGCACTTTGCTCCATCGTGCAATGGCGGAAACGCTATTTACGCTGTGGCGGTCCGGTCAGTCACTTTCCATCAGGGTCGTAATGAGGGCCAATGTCTTCTCGGTACCAGGACAAGAAAGACATGCAGATTAGGACAGCCCACAGAGAACACTTGCGTGTCCGGTCCTATCCACCACCCTACGTGCAGAAGAGGAACCACTAGTGGGGGCAGAAATAGGAAACAAGCAGTTTATCTTTATGGTAAACTCAGGAGCAGAAAAATCATGTCTTATGGAAGGGCGGTTTCCGCTCTCTGGCAGGTATTTGGAAAGGCAGGGGTTCTCTGGGGCTATTTTAAAAGTTCCTTACACTAAAGATCTTGATATAACGGTGGGGGGAAAAACCGTGCACGCACCTTTACTGTACCATGAAGATGCGCCAATCAATTTGTTGGGGAGAGATTTGCTAAGTAAATTGAACATGACCATTTCGTATACAGAACGGGGAATAGTGTGCTCCACCCAAGGAGTATGCCCTGTACGAGCAATGTTGATGATTAGCACAGTGATGAATGAAGTTGTAGTACGAGGAATACCCATTGATATAGACATGTTCATTTATGGCATCCAAGTATTAGCCGGAGTAGTACCGGAAATAACGAGAAAGGAATGGAGGACACCATCAGATTTTATATTCCGCCCAATTGCACACACAGACGTCGTGCCAGGCACGATAATGTCCATAGACATTGAGACATTTCAGGTATCAAGCCAACATATTGTGGTCATAGGATTGGACACGCATGGGTGCGAGTGGAGGACTGTATTATGCATAGACCCAAACATAATGCTCAGAGACATAACACACGAAGAATTATTCACTGACAACGAAGATGATGGAGAAATAATAATGGAAATAAGTATACCATGTGATATTATGATTCAGTAAAGAGAAGTACACAACCCACTCATGGCTAGTGTCAATGCCCCACTGACAATATTTGAGGAAGACATGGCAAAGGTGCTACCTGAAATTTGGACTACAGGCCCCCACGATGCAGGGTTACTCCATGAGGTGACACCAATAAAGATGCCATAACACCACGAGTGAAGCAATATCCCATATCCAGAGAAGCAGAGGAAGGGATTAGGTAAACAATTAGGTAAACAATAAATGCACTCCTAAAACAAGGTATCATAGTGCCATCAAACTCCCCGTGTAACACAGCTATCTTCCCGATCAAAAAAGCAAAAGGAGGGGCGTGGAGGATGATCCAAGATCTCCACCCACTCAATGACGTCATCCAAAAAGAGTTCCTACTAGTGCCTAACCCGGCATCAATATTGTGCAGCATACCAAAAGAATCGGCATGTTTTACTGTGATTGATTTGAAGAATGCTTTCTTCTTCATACCACTCAACCCAGGATCACAGTACCTGACAGCATTCGCATTAGGAAACAACAGGCATGAACATCGCAGACTCCCACAGGGGTATTGCAAGAGCCCTAGCATTTTTAATAGAGTATTACGTGAAGATATTGGGAATATAGATGTGGAGAGCACCATTATACAATATGTTGACGATTTACTTGTCTGCAGCCATACAGAAGAAAAGTGCACAGAAGACTCCATAACACTGTTAAATGTGTTAGCCACCAAGGGGTACAAAGTGGACAAGGGGAAATTACAATACTGCCTTGCCGAGGTCGTATACCTCGGACAGCTAATATCAAAAGATGGAAAACGAATACTCCCAGACCGAGCAGCCGCCATACGCAACATAATCATACCAAAAACAGTGAAGGACATGCAAAAGTTTCTCGGTATATGCAACTATTGCCGAGCATGGATCCTTGATTGCGTGGCATACACACATCCTTTACTACAAGCATTAAAAGAAGCACAGAAGAGTAGAGCCACAATAAAATGGACACATGATATAATGACTCAGTATTTCAAACTAAAAGACCTTATTGCCGATGCCCCAGTTCTCGCGAACCCAGATTATGAGAGGGAATTTTTCTTGTTCTCACACTGTAACGGAACACTGATGACAGCAGTATTGACACAAAAAATATCATTAGGCCACAAACCATTGGCCTATTACAGTGGAACGCTAGATCCAGTGATGCAGGGTCACTTCGCATGTGAACAGGCCCTCGCAGCTGCGGCCTTCACAATTGAAAAAAGTGCCACAATTGTAATGGGATGTTCGGTGACTTTGTACGCAGAGCATTCACTATTTGCTATTCTCAAGCGGTCAAAATCAACCCTGACAACCCAGAGAGCAACTGCATATGAGATAATAATTTCAAGTCCCAATATACACGTGGTCAGATGTAAGACAGTGAACCCAGTAACATTCATTCCAGAGCCATGTACGACAGAGGACAAGCAGGAACACGACTGTGCCACCTATGAGGGAGAGGGTGATGACATTCCCAAAGCAAGTGAAAATGCCCTGAAGGAGGGGGAAATATACTTCATAGATGGGTCAGCATCGATAAACCCAGAGACAGGGGAGAAGCATGTGGGAATGGCAGTAGTACGAATGGAAGAAGACAACTATGAAATAATAGTTCAAAAGCACCTCCCATCTCATTACTCCACACAGGCAGCGGAATTAACTGCACTGTTTGAAGTATTACATACAGCCAAAGGGTGCACAGTGACTATATATTCAGATTCCGCATATGTAACAACCACAGTCCATTCAGGGCTAGCCCGTTGGCGTAGAAGGGGGTTCAGACAAGCAGATGGCTCTCCAATACAACACTATTGAATGAATTGATAGATGCATTAGCAGTACCATCGGTAGTGGCAGTGGTGAAATGCCAAGCCCATACCAATAAGACAGATGCAGTCTCATTGGGAAATGTGGCAGCCGACGCAGCAGCGAAGGAGGCCTCGTATCTCAATACAACACCAACACTCAAATGCATCACAAATGCAACCATTACAGAGTCACTAGAAGAAGCCTACAGCAACATACCAATAGCACAGATAATAGAATTACAAAGGAGAGCACCACCAGAGGAGCAGCAGTTGTGGAGCAAACAGGGGTGCAAACAGTCAGCCACAGACCTCATATGGAGACAAGAGACAACGGGAAAGGTAGTGATGCCAGTAGAATTATTAGAAGTAGCATTCCAACAGCTGCACTTCCCAGGCCATGTAGCAAAGCAACACATTGCCGCAGACATCCAGGAACATTGGTTTGTCCCTATTTTGCAGGAACACTTGTCCAAATTTGTGGTAGAGTGTACAACATGTCAAACATACAATTCAGGAATGACATTGAGAACACTGCGGGGTACCCTGCCCCGACCAACAGGACCATTTAAGGAACTCCACATTGATTACGCTGACATGGGAGAGCGATGTAATGGAGCAGGATACTTGATTGTAGTGTTATGTCCCTTTTCAAGGTGGGTAGAAGCGGGTCCATGTCACCACCCAGATGCGAAGTGTGCGGCGAAGTTCCTGGTGCGGGAGGTATTCTCCCGATGGGGAATATGTGATGTGATAAGATCAGACAACGGCACACACTTTGTGAATGACCTCTTCAAGGGGGTGAAAAACAACTGTGTTCCATTTATCATCCAATTGCGAATGGGGTGGTGGAAAAGATCAATGGATTACTCAAGAGTAAACTATCAAAATTATGTAATACACTGAAGAAAAACTGGGTGTATTGCTTACTCCTGGCACTGTTTCAACTCAGAACGCAGCCATGTAAGGATCATCATTTGAGCCCCCATGAAATAATAATGGGGAGGCAAATACATACACCACTCTCCCCGATTAGGAGAGCATCAGACGCACACAGAGCTGCCACAATGCTAGGGGAAGAATTTAAGGAATACCTGACCCAGCTGACGCGCGCAGTACGCAGCATAGCGCCACAAATAGCACCACCTTTTACTGAGAATGTGGCAACTGATACTACCACATCAGCCACAGACAGCCCAAATGCACCACTGATGCCAGGAGCACAGGTCTATGTTAGGAGTTTCGTGAGGAGATGGAATTCACCCAGGTTTCATGGCCCTTACGAGGTCACATATAGTACACCCACTGCAGTGAAAGTAAAGGGATTGAAATATTGGGTGCACATATCAGGAAGGCACGCGATAGTACAATCCCCCAGAGTGGACAGGAATGTGCTAGCAGCACTACAAATGAGATTGAAAAAGAATGACAAAATTGTTTGACAAAAGAAATGTGCAGAAACAAAAGTTATGATATACATCTTGTTTTTGCATGACTTATCTCTCTCTTTTCTTCTTTCTTTCTTTCTTTCTTTCTTTCTTTCTTTCTTTCTTTCTTTCTTTCTTTCTTTCTTTCTTTCTTTCTTTCTTTCTTTCTTTCCTCCTTCCTTTTTCTCTCTCTCTCTCTCTCTCTCTCTCTCTTTTTGTCTCCCTTCCTTCCTTCCTTCCTTCCTTCCTTCCTTCCTTCCTTCCTTCCTCCCTTCCTTCCTTCCTTCCTTCCTTCCTTCCTTCCTTCCTTGCTTGCTTCCGTGCTTCCTTTCTTTCTTTCTTTCTTTCTTTCCTCCTTCCTTTTTCTCTCTCTCTCTCTCTCTCTTTTTGTCTCCCTTCCTTCCTTCCTTCCTTCCTTCCTTCCTTCCTTCCTTCCTTCCTTCCTTCCTTCCTTCCTTGCTTCGGTGCTTCCTTTCTTTCTTTCTTTCTTTCTTTCTTTCTTTCTTTCTTTCTTTCTTTCTTTCTTTCTTTCTTTCTTTCTTTCTTTCTTTCTTTCTTTCTTTCCTCCTTCCTTTTTCTCTCTCTCTCTCTCTCTCTCTCTTTTTGTCTCCCTTCCTTCCTTCCTTCCTTCCTTCCTTCCTCCCTTCCTTCCTTCCTTCCTTCCTTCCTTCCTTCCTTCCTTCCTTCCTTGCTTGCTTCCGTGCTTCCTTTCTTTCTTTCTTACAGAAAGGACTTAATTTAAATGGATGTGAAATGGATAAAAGCAAAAGCAAATGAAAATAATGATTAAGCATGAAATTGAAATGTAAATACATGTATATAAAGTGGTGACTTAACAAATTTGTATCGCCCCTCCAGGTGACAAATGGCCCAACGAACCACAATCGCGGAGAACCAATTAATGCTAGATAGCGATAGGGATGCCATTAGGGCTAATAGGTTTAGCAATGTTGAATGCATTCTAAAATGTGCTGCAGTTCTGTTTTCAGTAATTTTTTTTTCTTTATTTTTTTATTCACTTTATTTTCATTTTCAATTACAGAAAAACAAAGTAAATACAGAATAACAATGACTAGGTCAATAGTGAAATTCGCATAGAAAATCATTTAAGAGATATCAATTAAGCAAAAAGGAACCACAAACTATAATACATCCCAATAAGAAGTACAATCAACGACCACACATACAGGACCACAAATGACAACATAAAACAAAACACAAACACCCACAACACACAACATATATTGTAAACTAGACCAATCCGAAAATTCTCAAATGAAGCACATTTCACCCATAAAGATCAGAGAAATTCCCCCATTGTTCATCATAGCATCCTTCCTTGTGCAACTTACAAAACATAGTCTTCTCATAATGAGAAATAACTTGCACATCAAAAATCCAATCCTCAACTATTGGCTTCTTCCTCGTTTTCCACACCTTCAAAATCTGCTTTGTAGCTACCAACAAAACCTTAGTTATCCAACACGATGTTACCCAATTAATTCTGTAAGTGCTACTCGGTAATAGTAAAACAATTGCCAATGGATTCCTAGGAAATGCAATATTTCAAACCTGGTCGATCCTATCAACTACATTGTCATGATCTCTGCTTCCAAAAGATCAGGACTTGCCCGACTCCCTTGGAAGCAGACCCATAACCCCGGTTCCGAGTGCCAGCCAGTCCCAATTGGGACCTTTTGGACCCTGTCCTGGCGCCAGTGCCACCAGGCTCATAAAGATGCCCAGTCCCAGCGCTGGAAGCGCCGGGCTCATAATGCTTGGGTGGACTTACCTGCAGCAGACCATGCTGCTTACTTACCTGCCAGTTGAACCCCTGATCCTCTTCTGTTTGGGACTACTTTTCCTGTTGGGTGGGGCAGGAGCCACTCCCTAGGTTCAGAACACTGGAACTCTTCTGGAAAACAGGAACTCTTTTCTTACCTAGGCGTGGCTGTGGAAGGAGACACCTAAGCACTACAGGAGACTATTTAAACCACACCCGATGGATGAATCTTGCTTTGCGTTATTCTGCATTCTCTGCAGCAGAACGCTCATCGTGTCTTCTGCTTCTGATCCTGGGCCTAAGGGAACAAAGGCTTACCATCCTGGAATCCAGTCTTCAGCAGCACCTGTAAAGACAAAGAAAGAACAGGTTAGCACTACGGTCTTCAGTGGCAGCGCATCTCTTACCTGGTCCATCGGCTGTCACCAACGCCTCGCGCTGCATTCCGGCATCTGAAAGACAAAGGCTTACCTACTCTTCGCATGCTCCGGAGGTCTTCGCACTGCATTCCGGCATCTGAAAGACAAAAGCTTACCAGCTCTTCGCACGCTCCGGAGGCCTTCGGCGCTGCATCCCGCATCTGAAAGACAAAATAAGGTGCGTTTAAAGACATTGGGCAACTTTATTACTCACGTGCCATTACTCCTTCCCACGCCGAATCCAGTGGGTATTCCAGCACCCTTCAGCTTCTCAAAAGCTCCGAACTTGTACCTGCAAGATAAAAGGGACAGTTAGTGCGCATCGTGAAGCAGGCTACAAGCGCTTACTTACGTGCTTCCAGGCGCTTCTATTCCTCACGCGGGTTCGATCCTCAACTCTCATCAGCCCGCCATCCGCCATCGCCGGAACCCTGCAAAACAAGAGATATCATTACAAAAGACTTTTAAGACATTTGAAGTGCCCAGAACTTACCGTTCGTGCAGTTAACGACGGACAGCAGTCCTCTGAGGTCAAGAGGCCTGCACCCTTATCCAGTGAAGAAACTGGTTATGGCACCCTGCCCCGAGGCAGATGGAGAGCTCGGCGTTCACTTACCTAAGGTGAGGGCGTTAACCTTTGGGGTTCTACAGGAGAAGAGAAAGGGAAGAGGAGAGAGGCACCCAATAAACCCAGTTCATTAATCCCATATTTTCTATCTGCAGACATCTTACTCTTCGAGTCAGACATACAGTGCACAGAGGTCCAGCCCAAAGAGCCAGCCGTGTGTTACACATCACCTTAGAAGATACGGTATACGCCCAGTCAAGACCGGCGCCTCTACGGGAATCAGGTGAGCGTTACATACATCACTTCAAAATGTCCTCACCCTCTCACAGTTCCACAACATGTGAATCAGCGTACCTCTCACTTTCCCACAACCCCAACATTTATCACAATCAACCAGACCCAAATCACACATGCGAGCAGGGGTCCAATAGATTTTACCCAAAATCCTCTGATGTATGTAACGTAATTGCAAATCCGTTTTTGCCCATACCGTTACTCTCCAAACCTTATCCCATTCAACCAATGTCAATTCTCTACCCAACTCCTCCATCCATGACAATCTCAGCTTGTCCCACGAATCGATCCACTGCACATCCAACCGCATAGCACACAGATAATCCAAAACTTTCCTAGACCCACAGGTCAGTAGATTAAGAACCCCAGGCTCCTGCAATAGCAGAGCATCCAGCATCCAAATCCTTTCAGACATCAAACACGACAAATCATCGTATCTCCTCAACTCTCTATTTCGTAATCCAAATTTCTCTGCGAGCCCACCAAAAGGAACCATTCCGTCATCACCCCAAATATCCCAAATTTTCAAGATACCTCTGCTAATCCAACTTCTCCAATTCAATGGACTATTATTTATCTGGAGACCAGGGTTGTTCCAAAGGGAGGCCTCTTTATAAATGAATAACCCTTGCTCATTTCCCACAATTAGAGACATCAATGCCACTTTCGTCGCCAAAACTGTCCTCAACAGGCACATTTTCCCTGGCAACTTTCCAAACGAATATAAACACTTAATGTCATATGGGAGGAAGTTTTGCACCTCAATCTGCACCCACCAAGGCAGCTGGTGCAGATCACTAACAGAATAGCTAGACACCCTCTTTAAAAGGAAACCATTAGCATAGTTTTTAAGGACCGGATAGCCAAAACCTCCATCCTTGACACTGCGAGTCATAATATAACGAGGAATTTTAGCCTTCTTCCCCACTCCCCAGAGTAAATCTTGAAACAACCTATCTATCCGCTGCAACACCTTCCTCGTGAAAAGTAAGGGCAAAGACTGAAGAACATACAAGACTTTTGGTAATAAAATCATTTTAATCACGTTAATCTTAGCCCAAATGGTCAACATGAAACGTTCCCACCTCCTAATATCCTTCCGAAGCACCTCCACAGGTTTGCTACATTATACTCAACCAATTTCCCAACATCCCGGATAAGATGTATGCCTAAATATTTAACACTCACATTTTCCCACTTACAATCCCAATCCAACAACTGTTCATGCCTAGGTGAGCTTTTTACCGGAAACACCTCAGTCTTCCCCCAATTAATCCGATAGCTAGACAGCCTACCTACTTCCTCAAAAATGCCCTTCAACAAGACTCTTCCCTCAGCAGGATTACTCAAAATGACTACAACATCATCAGCATATGCCAGCACCTTAAGTTCCCCATCCCCTACACACAAACCTCTAATTCCTCCATGTTGCCGAATATACGCCAACAAAGGCTCTAACACCAAATTAAACAGCAGAGGGGACAAAGGACATCCTTGTCGTGTGCCCCTAAACAGTGTTAATGACTCTGAAAATCCACCATTTACACACACTTTCGCTGTTATTCCCATCTGCAAAGACTGAACTGCCCTAACAAACAGAGGCCCAAACCCCAATTTCAACAACGTGTAATTTAAGAACTTCCAGTTCACCCTATCAAACGCTTTTTCAGCATCCAGAAATATAAGTAAAACATCATCGGTCACAGAATCTGGCAAGTTCAAAACGTTCAGCAACATTCTAATATTATCATACCCATAACAATTCTTCATAAATCCAGACTGTGAACGATCGATCAAACCCCCCATATACTCACTAAGCGAACAGTCAGAATCCTAGTGAAAATCTTCCTATCAACATTAAACAAAGAAATAGGTCTGTAATTACAGCATCTTGTCACATTCCTGTTGTTTTTTATGGCCTGGTACTACACACTTTTATCTTTGGTTAATGACATACACAAGGGGGTGGGGGGTGGGGCTAATTTGATACGAGAAGGATCACACTTAATATGGACTGGAGTAAAGACAATATGGAAAGAGACATATGACATTGATGCTAACGGTACTAATATAATGCAACCTTCAGAACATACCACTGCAGATCCAACAGGGGTTTACCTGTCACGTTTGAGTATAAATATGAGTAATGATTATGAATTGAACATATATGATGGCGACTATTATTGCCCAAGTGATGTAACCAACACAAGTATGCATGCAAAGACAACCATAAACCCTACCTCATATTACGCTGCTGCTACTGATGAGTATACACATGCCATATTGAACAGCAATGATACTGCCTGGGCTGGAATGTTTCCAATACATTACCAGAAAGTGAGAAATAATAAGGAAGGGGGGAAAAGGAGAAGAAAAAGTGGGGTGCAAGGGAAAAGATATGACATTTATCATGACCTAGGGTTAGATAAATTGAAGATCCCCGGCACCCAGATCAATCAAATAAATGGTATTCGGACATGAGTGCCACAGCGAAGCAAGCAATGAATGAAAGCTGCTATGTCTGTTCCCTCATCCGGCATGCATCAGGAACACCGAAAATGTTGGTACCACAGGAAGTGCCCTTGTCGGAGCCCCATTGTTTGATTCATTTGGTTTTGTGCAGGATGAAAAGCACCTTCCAAGCACACACCGTCACGATGGAAAAACTGGAAAACGAGAGAACATGCACAAGCAGACGCCAAGGAGTAATCTGCCTCAACGAGCCATTTCTTATCATCAAAGGGACGAGGTATGCACAAAATAAGTGGCACGATGAAACTATCGAATGCAAGGCAGAAGCACTCTGAGGCCTACCTGATGACACCTTCCAATTGATAAAGAGCATATGCACCCATATCTGGTCGCAACACGTAACTAAGTTAACGTGGGTCACAACCTTGGAAAAACCTATAAAAATACAGAAAGAAGGGCCACATGAACTGTGCTTCCATGGGAAGGGAAAGTAAACATGAGGGAGGTAAGAAAGTGCAACAAGACAGTGATCATACCCGACATGAAGAAGGGTACTGCAGCACTCATGGACATGTGTTAGATTTGCGGCAAACAAGCTTACCTGCACCTCCCTGCATCATGGAAAGGAACTTGTGCCTTAGCCACCCTCCATACAGCCCTGATGGTAATACCAAAAAGCCATATCCAAGGAGCAACGGGAGAATCGGCTGTCATATCGGCAGCAGGACAATTGGCTGAACCATCGACAGCGCCCCAACTAATGATAACAGAAGCTCCAGTTTACGAACTATTGTCAGAAGATGAACTAAAGAAAAAGCTATCACGAAGTAACAGGTCCTCTAATTACATCTCATCAAAATCATTGAAACTCCATGCTGAGATCCCGCAGAAGTACACGCTCTTTTCGTCTGCAGAGATGTTTTTCGCATTACTCCTTGCTCCGGGACTCCAAGCACGATCAAACACCAAATGGTTGCAGATAGTGCGCTGGGAGCTCATCCAGCTGGCTAACGACACTGAAGAAGGATTTAATGTTATAAAGATAGAGTTCCGCGCACTGCGCCTGATGACAATGCAAAACAGATATGTCCTAGATCTCCTCACGTCGATGGACGGTGGTGTTTGGCGAAAAATTTGGAGGGGGCATGTTGCACATTCGTGCCAACTGAAGATGCTGATAACGGGACACTCTCACATGTGATAACAGCGGTACATAATTTATGAGAGAGGATGAGAAGCGAAGGAGGGGCAGAGGAATGTACGTGGTTTGACAATATGTCCAGCTGGATAACATCATGGGTAAATGGGGCAATGAAAATACTCGTCCCCATCATCGTCTTTGTGCTCCTATTCTTCTGCGTGTGCCAACTGGGACTCCAGTGTTGTGAAAAGAGCATGCCTACCTCAACCATGATGATAGTAACAATGGGCCGACCGACAACGGTAGCTACTATGATAGATGCACAAATGCAAATAGGGGAATATACTACACCACAATACAGGATAACAGCCATTTACAGGAAATACGGGGACCGGGTTGATAATTTGCACCACACAACAATAAAAGAACCAGGGGAGCTACAATGGTACAGAGAGGTATGGGTGGACTTAGATGGAGATGGTGGGATCTACTTGATGTGTACACCAGATGAATATGCAAGAAGAGGGAATAGCTTAAGAAGTGTATGCAGGCAATAGATGCCAATAAAGGGCACCCCAGCGTGGGACGAAGCAGTTGCGGAAGCTGAGTACTACCAAAGGGAGAATGAAAAGGATAAAAAATAAATATTTGTTACTTTAGATGTAACGAAAGGGGGGAATGTATCAGAGTGAGGGGCTAGCAGGCCCCTCTCATCCTTCACTTCCCAGTACGAAACTTGGACCAAGTGCCTCCAGTAGTGGGTTTGCCCCCTTGCCCTTATGCAATGTTAACCTAGGTTGACTTTCGTGTAGATGGGACCACTGAGCAGGACACAGGGCATCCATTTTTGTACCTCCTTTCGACTCCATCTTGGTGACCAGGCCTCACTGTGATAGTACGAAACGCTTCTCTCCCTCTCCTCGCTGCAATCAGGCACACCGAGCACATGGCTCCCACCCTCGTTCTCACTCTGACTGGAAAACTCTGCAGCTCCATTCTCACATTGAAGCCAGAGGTATTTGCAACAACTAATAAATGTAACACATCCCTCTTCCTCTAAGATCACTGTCCTGCATGTGAACCGGCATGAACTAAGGCCATAGCTCGTCCATCTCCACAAATGTGTCCTTACCCCCACACCCTCGCCAGTGTAAACTTACTGCCATTCCAACCTCGTGTCCCTGCAAGATATTCCTTTCATGTGCCAGACCACTGACCTCACCATGATGCCACCCAGCAGACCCCCAACTAACATTAAACCCATGCTGCAGTATATCGTGCCCAGTACTAACAAATGCCACATACCTAAGATTCTTGTAAGCATAAACCTACACTCTGGTCATTGTATTGTAGTGGTCAAGACCCCTAACCTATGACTTGTATAATCCAGATGATATAGAAACCTGAGTGACTTTTATAGAGACATGATAACCTACTGAGAGTCTTTTTGAACCACTAGTATTTAGTTCATGCATCGTAGAGAATGAGTTATGTTAGCATAGATAGTGACCACCCTGTTTCACAGCGACCTGACCTTCACCCATCCGGAGCACAGATGTCTGACGTCCATCCTCCCACCAACCGAGCAACCAACCAGAAGGACGAGATACCACACCTAAAACACCATCCTAGCTGACCAATCCAGGTCCAACGTAGTATCATATGTTAGATGCATCATTGTACCTATATAATGTACTGTAACATTAATTTTGCCAGAGCACTCTCAGAGATCTAGATAAACTTTTCCTTGAACTCTCGCAGCCTGCTCTCTTTGCCTTATTCCCCATCTGGGGAGTGTCTGTTTTATTATCTTGCACGTTGAAGACGGGGAGGGCACAAAGACGCGTCACAGTGACATTTCCCTATAGGAGCACAGAATCATGTTGGGATGTCATGATCTCTGCTTCCAAAAGGTCAGGGTTTTCCCAACTCCCTTGGAAGCAGATCCATAACCCAGGTTCCGAGTGCCAACCAGTCCCAATTGGGACCTTTTGGACCCAGTCCTGGCGCCAGTGGCACCAGGCTCATAAATATGCCCAGTCCCAGCGCTGGAAGCGCCAGGCTCATAATGCTTGGGTGGACTTACCTGCAGCAGACCATGCTGCTTACTTGCCTGCAAGGTGAGCCTCTGATCCTCTTCTGTTTGGAACTACTTTTCCTGTTGGGTGGGGCAGGAGCCACTCCCTAGGTTCAGAACACTGGAACTCTTCTGGAAAGCAGGAACTCTTTTCTTACCTAGGCGTGGCTGTGGAAGGAGACACCTAAGCACTACAGGAGGCTATTTAAACCACACCCGATGGATGAATCTTGCTTTGCGTTATTCTGCATCCTCTGCAGCAGAACGCTCATCGTGTCTTCTGCATCTGATCCTGGGCCTAAGGAAAAAGGCTTACCATCCTGAATCCAGTCTTCAGCAACACCTATAAAGACAAGAAAGAACAGGTTAGCATTACGGTCTTCAGTGACAGCGCTTCACTTACCTGGTCCATCAGCTGTCACCAACGCCTCGCACTGCATTCCGGCATCTGAAAGACAAAAGCTTACCAACTCTTCGCACGCTCCGGAGGCCTTCGGCGCTGCATCCCGCATCTGAAAGACAAAACAAGGTGCGTGTAAAGACATTGGGGAACTTTAATACTCACGTGCCATTACTCCTTTCCACATCTAACCCAGTGGGTATTCCGGCACCCTGCAGCCGCTCCGAACTTGTACCTGCAAAATAAAAAGACAGTTAGAGCGCATCGTGAAGCAGGCAACAAGCGCTTACTTACGTGCTTCCAGGCGCTTCTATTCATCACACGGGCTCCATCTTCAACTCACTTCAGCCCGTCATCCGCCATCGCCGGAACCCTGCAAAACAAGAGACATCATTACTAAAGACTTTTAAAGACATTAGAATTACTCGAAACTTACCGTTCGTACAGTAAACGACGGACAGCAGTCCTCTGAAGTCAAGAGGCCTGCTCCCCTTATCCAGTGAAGAAACTGGTTACAGCACCCTGCCCCGAGGCAGATGGAGAGCACGGCGTTCACTTACCTAAGGTGAGAGCGTTAACCTTTGGGGTTCTACAGGAGAAGAGAAAGGGAAGAAGAGAGAGACATTCAATAACCCAGTTCATTAATCCCATATTTTCTATCTGCAGACATCTTACCCTTCGAGTCAGACATACAGTGCACAGAGGTCCAGCCCAAAGAGCCAGCCGTGTGTTACACATCACCTTAGAAGATACGGTATATGCCCAGTCAAGACCGGCACCTCTATGGGAATCAGGTGAGCGTTACAGAACGCAAAGCCTACCTCAAAACTCCCGTCCAGGCGCTATGGAGACCTCGGATACCGACCAGCTAGCCCAGTTGCTTGGGGAACTAAGGGCAGAAGTGCATGCAGCCCGTCAGGAAACGAACGCTCTAAGAAGGGAACTGATTATTTCCAAGGAGCGAACAGATGATCTCGCTAGACAATTGCTACAGTCACAAGCCGGACAGACCCCGTTACCCGCATCTGGGGGAAATCTTCCTTCTACATCCTCTATGAATCCAGTGCAGATCAACCTACCTGAGAATGTACCTCTGGCTCCGCCCGAACGATTTTCTGGTGACCCAAAGAGGTTTGCAGTATTTATCAATCAGTGCCGGTTGCATTTCTTATGCCGGCCAGCAGCCTTTCCAACTGATCAAGCTAAAGTAGCTTTCGTGCTTTCGTACCTTAGTGGCAATGCGGCAGACTGGTCGATCCCTCTAGTAAATCAAGATGATCCGGTCCTCCATGATTTTCAAGCTTTTCAGCTCAGTATGGAAAAACTGTTCGCAAGACATTCACAGGGGCAGGCCTTGGACAATGAGCTTCTTTCGTTGCGACAAGGTAATCAAGACCTTTTGGCTTATATTGCGTCTTTCAACAGACTGATAGTGGAAACTCAATGGCCTGAGGACAAAAGGATTACGCTGTTTTATAGAGGTCTACGTGGATTAGCTGAAAGATGTGTTAGCCCAAGTAGTGAATCCCCCACAAGATTGTTCGGACTATATAGACTTAGTCGTTCAAATAGATCACAGACTGCAGAACAGGAAGGCCGATCGTTCCAAGTTTGATGCTCGAGTATTTTCCAAACCGCCAACTCCTTCCAAAACAATAGACTCCGGGGAACCCATGCAAATAGGGGGCCTGAAAGGTCCTCTAACACAAAAGGAGCGGGAAAGGAGAAAACAGTTGCAATTATGCCTATATTGCGGAAACTCAGGGCACTTTCTTCGAGACTGTCCGGTGAAACCTGCCAAGTAGGCAGTAGGAGCTGCAGTTACCAAAGTTACAAACTCTGAGCAGGGAAACGACCTCGCCCGACAAGAATAGAGGTCCTCTTGCCGAGCGTGAAAACCAGTTCCGTGACCTCGCATTTCGTGATAACTATGGTCCTCATTAGCCCTGATAATCCGGATCGATTACATGCAATTGAAGCTTACGTCGACAGCGGTGCCATCGGCAATTATGTGGATCATGAAATGGTTTTCAGGATGAATCTAACTCTTTGTCCCAAGGCTGTAAAGGACGTCATTACTACGGTGGATGGAACGGAGATAGCCTCCGGACCAGTAACGCATACCACTCAAGAAGTGACACTAGTAAGTCAAGATGGACACCATGAGAAGATCGTGTTCGATGTGATAAAGGTTCCTCAGTTTCAGATTATTCTAGGAATACCTTGGTTAGAGAAACACAATCCTCTGATCGATTGGCGAGCAAGAACGGTCCAGTTTCCAGAATGTGTCTCTACTTGTCACCCTCCACCTGGTGTTGCACTGACAGCAATTTCTTCAGAGACTCCCCAGTTACCTCCCGAATACCTAGAATACCAAGATGTTTTCCGGAAGGATCAGGCTAACTCTCTACCTCCTCATAGGTCTTATGACTGCCAGATAGACCTGATACCTGGTTCTACTCCTCCTTGTAGTAGAATTTATGCCCTCACCGAGCCTGAGAACCTTCACCTGCGACAATACCTGGATCAATACCTGGCAAATGGGTTTATTCGTCCTTCCAAGTCCCCTGCTTCTTCAGCTTTGTTCTTCGTCCCAAAAAAGGAAGGAGACCTTAGAACTTGTATAGATTATCGCTCCCTGAACCAGATCACCGTCAATAATAGATATCCGTTACCTTTGATCCCTGAACTCCTGGACCAAGTCAGAAAAGCATGCATATATACAAAGCTGGATCTTAGAGGAGCCTACCACTTGGTACGAGTAAAAGAGGGCGATGAATGGAAGACGGCCTTCCGCACCAAATATGGGCTATTTGAATATCAGGTCATGCCCTTCGGACTTTGCAATGCCCCGGCCGCCTTTCAATATTTTATGAACAATGTCCTCAGAGAGCTCATAGATGTGTGTGTTGTTGTTTACATTGACGACATCCTCGTTTATTCTTCATCGGAAACACGTGAAAATGGTCCTCGAAAGATTGCGTCAACACAAACTTTTCGCTAAGTTGGAAAAATGTGTTTTCAACGTGACTGAAGTTGAATTCTTGGGATTCATATTATCACCTAGCGGAGTGCGTATGGATTCAAAGAAGGTTGATGCAGTTCTCAAATGGCCATCACCATCCTCCGTAAAAGGTGTGCAAAGCATGTTAGGCTTCGCTAACTTTTACCGCAGGTTTATCCCCGAATTTTCTCGAATAGTCCAGCCCATCACTGCCTTGTTAAAGAAAAACAAACGTTTTGAATGGTCTACCGAGGCGGAACAAGCTTTCCAGGATTTGAAGACTAAATTTATCTCTGCACCAATCTTAAAACACCCTCGCCCCGAACTCCCCTACATCGTGGAAACTGATGCTACAAGCCTTGCCATGGGGGCAGTTCTATCACAAAAGGACCCGGTAACCAATCAGTTGCATCCCGTGGCATTTTGGTCCCGCAAATTCTCGCCTCCTGAAATCAATTACACGATTACTGACAAGGAACTTCTGGCTATCAAGTCTGCCTTTAAGGCTTGGCGGCATTATCTGCTGGGGGCCCGACACACCGTTACTGTGATTACGGATCACCGAAACCTGCAATATTTGAAAACCGCAAAAGCCCAATCCTCTAGACAACTCCGTTGGGCATTATTCTTTGCCGAGTTTGACTTCATAATTACCTATCGACCTGGTACAAAAAACTGTAAAGCTGATGCCCTTTCTCGGATGGGAGTGGAAGAACACTTGATCAACCCTAAACCTGTACCAATCATTCCCGAACAAAGAATTCTGGGTGTAATCGCCACACAATCCATAGAGGAAGTTAAGGATAAAGCCAGGCTACTGGTAACTCCAGCAGACATACAGAATTGGAATCTGCAGGGAAAGGACTTTGCCGTAAAGGACAACTTATTGTATTTCCAAGAACGATTATACCTGCCCAGCACAGATTTACAGAAAAAAGTAATCTCTTGTTATCACGATTCTTTAATGGAAGGACATCCCGGTATGGCCAAGACCTCAGAAAAGATCAAGCGCTACTTCTGGTGGCCGTCTTGGAAAAAAGATATCAGAGACTTTATAATGTCCTGTGGAGTATGCGCCCCAAAACAAGAGTCAAAAGGAAAGACCAGCAGGCCTCTTACGCCCTATTGACATCCCACCTCGCCCTTGGCATACGCTTTCTATGGACTTCATCACCGATCTACCTCCATGCTCCGGATACAATACGATTCTAGTAATCGTGGACTTATTCTCCAAGATGGCGCATTTCATTCCGCTCAAAGGCTTGCCAACAGCAGCAACTCTGGCCCGAGAATTTCTCGAAAACATCGTCCGACTGCACGGTTTTCCTTCGGTTCTAATTTCGGATCGAGGTAGTCAATTTATTTCTCATTTTTGGCGCAGTTGCTGTCGGTCGGCTCACATTGATGTGAGACTATCGACCAGTCACCACCCTCAGACCGACGGACAAACCGAGAGGACCAATCAAACTCTGGAACAGTATTTACGCTGCATGCTGCAACAAACTGAAAAAACTTGGAAAGACATCCTTTGGATAGCCGAATATGCCTACAATAACTCTGTCCATTCGGGAACTGGGAAAACCCCGTTTTTTCTTTTATACGGCAGTCACCCTCGAACCTCGGAGTTGGATCCCCTCCAAGATCTTGAAACACCAGCAGTAGACTACCTGCATTCTACAATCACCCAAGCCTTTAAGGAAGCTGTTTCTCACCTTCAAAGGGCTAAAGAACAATACAAGAAAGGAGCAGATCATCATCGGAAGGAAGCCCCTCAATATCAAGTAGGGGATCAAGTCTGGTTATCCACCAAATATCTACCTCTAAAAGGGCCACGCACATTCAACCCAAGATACCTTGGTCCCTATTCCATCACTACCATAGTAAACCCAGTAGTGGTCAAGTTGGACTTGCCCCCGCACATGAAGATACATCCGGTCTTCCACGTCTCTCTATTAAAACCCGTGCAACCTCAAACCCGACTAACTAAATCTCCAAAACCCATCCTAGTTGATGGAGAACTCGAGTTTGAAGTCAAAAGCATTCTGGACTCCAAGATCTCCAAATCTAAACTATTTTACCTAATTGACTGGAAAGGCTACGGCCCCCAAGAGAGATCCTGGGAACCTGCTGAATATGTCCACGCTCCTCGCCTAATCAAAAGATTTCACCGAACATTTCCTGACAAGCCAAAACCCCCGGAGAAGCCCGGTTTGAGAGGAGCCTTGAGGGGGGGTACTGTCATGATCTCTGCTTCCAAAAGGTCAGGGTTTTCCCAACTCCCTTGGAAGCAGATCCATAACCCAGGTTCCAAGTGCCAACCAGTCCCAATTGGGACCTTTTGGACCCAGTCCTGGCGCCAGTGGCACCAGGCTCATAAATATGCCCAGTCCCAGCGCTGGAAGCGCCAGGCTCATAATGCTTGGGTGGACTTACCTGCAGCAGACCATGCTGCTTACTTGCCTGCCAGGTGAGCCTCTGATCCTCTTCTGTTTGGAACTACTTTTCCTGTTGGGTGGGGCAGGAGCCACTCCCTAGGTTCAGAACACTGGAACTCTTCTGGAAAGCAGGAACTCTTTTCTTACCTAGGCGTGGCTGTGGAAGGAGACACCTAAGCACTACAGGAGGCTATTTAAACCACACCCGATGGATGAATCTTGCTTTGCGTTATTCTGCATCCTCTGCAGCAGAACGCTCATCGTGTCTTCTGCATCTGATCCTGGGCCTAAGGAAAAAGGCTTACCATCCTGAATCCAGTCTTCAGCAACACCTATAAAGACAAGAAAGAACAGGTTAGCATTACGGTCTTCAGTGACAGCGCTTCACTTACCTGGTCCATCGGCTGTCACCAACGCCTCGCACTGCATTCCGGCATCTGAAAGACAAAAGCTTACCAACTCTTTGCACGCTCCGGAGGCCTTCGGCGCTGCATCCCGCATCTGAAAGACAAAACAAGGTGCGTTTAAAGACATTGGGGAACTTTAATACTCACGTGCCATTACTCCTTTCCACATCTAATCCAGTGGGTATTCCGGCACCCTACAGGCGCTCCGAACTTGTACCTGCAAAATAAAAAGACAGTTAGAGCGCATCGTGAAGCAGGCAACAAGCGCTTACTTACGTGCTTTCAGGCGCTTCTATTCATCACACGGGCTCCATCTTCAACTCACTTCAGCCCGTCATCCGCCATCGCCGGAACCCTGCAAAACAAGAGACATCATTACTAAAGACTTTTAAAGACATTAGAATTACTCGAAACTTACCGTTCGTGCAGTAAACGACGGACAGCAGTCCTCTGAAGTCAAGAGGCCTGCTCCCCTTATCCAGTGAAGAAACTGGTTACAGCACCCTGCCCCGAGGCAGATGGAGAGCACGGCGTTCACTTACCTAAGGTGAGAGCGTTAACCTTTGGGGTTCTACAGGAGAAGAGAAAGGGAAGAAGAGAGAGACATTCAATAACCCAGTTCATTAATCCCATATTTTCTATCTGCAGACATCTTACCCTTCGAGTCAGACATACAGTGCACAGAGGTCCAGCCCAAAGAGCCAGCCGTGTGTTACACATCACCTTTGAAGATACGGTATACGCCCAGTCAAGACCGGCGCCTCTACGGGAATCAGGTGAGCGTTACAGGGATTGGTAGAGAACACAAATACAGTATGGCAGTATGATGTCCGTCTCCACAGGATTGGCTGGTCCCGAGCTGATGCTTCGTGTGGCACGTGGGTTAGCCGGACTCATCTGGGAGGCGCAAAGGTCCGGTCAGCTTGGCGGGAGGGGGTCAATGTCTCTAACTAAACTACTTAACATGTTCTGGCACAGAATGAATAATGTAAGACATAAACAACCCCTAGAATGTGGGGTTACCTATAAATTGTACATGCATATAAACACATTCCAGTACAAGCCTTTATAGCGGTGAGAGGTGCAGGGGTCCTGCTCTCCAGGGCATTATCAGTGAGTTAGATCTGAACGGTATTCAAGGGCTCAAGACATTTGATTGATAGGTGTTAGTTTGAGATGAAATATATGAGTACTTAGAGCAGTTATATTGGGGGCACTCTAGGGTGGTCAGCGACTTTAGGTCAAACTTCTGCTTTGTGAAAGTGGGAATGGAGGGGCACTGGGGCAATCATGCAATAACTCCCAAGGGTGTGGGTGAAAGGAGCAAGACCAGGTTTAAGAAGATAGATGGGTTGAAGCGCAGTCACACACAGAGTGATGAGCTCAGAGGAAGGAAGAAAAGAATACACTGTTGAATTGTAACACTTTGTACTAGAGCATCCGTGAGACATGGGTTTGTCTGACACAGGCACCGGAGGAGAAGGTGGGGGCTGTCAGTGTTCACTGTTTGCAGCACTGCAGGAGGGGAGAGGAGGCTTCAAATTAATCGGAATGCTGCCTTCTCCAAAATGGAGTCAGAGGTTTACACAAAATTGACTCTGCCTGGGTCCCGCAGTAGGCCACCTTCTAATGGGGCCAGGACTTCTTCTCTGGCACCAGTGATAGGGGAAGGGAGGCACACCCCCTACTATCACAGGAGCAGGTGATCGCTTCTGTGTTGAATGTATGGAGGGGGGCAAAACGACCCCTCCTTCCCTACAGCATACATAAGCATTATCTGATTTACTTTATTTTGTGCCCTATACTTGACTGGGTAGGGCTAGCAAATGTTTATATTGGATTTGACGTTCTATAAACTGTTTGCTTGCTAAGCCTTGGCTTAAGAAAGGTCTTTCATTTTGACCCAGGATCTCTCCATCGCTGTGTCTCTCTCTTGCCCAGCAGGTCAAGGAGAGCGAGGCCAAGGCGAAACCAGAAGAACTAGGATAATGCAATTTGCTGTAGAGCAAGAAGTCCAGTCCAAGTGAATCGGTGATCCTGTGGGGCAGAGGGAGCATGAGCATTTAAGGTGCACTTGGAGGCCCTGAGAGTGGATCATGCAACAGCGGCAAGGAGAGTCCCTGATACCCTCCCTAGGCAGTCATAACCAAGCATTAGGAGGCAAGCCTATTGCAGAGCAGAAGCAACGGAATCAGAGAAGAATTTACCCAGAAGAAAGATCCAAACCCGGATGAAGCCATGACTTTGCAGACAGACCAGAAGAAAAGGGACAGTGCAACAGTACAGAGCGGGCAGGAAATAAAGAACCCAGACCACTGACAATCAGTGAAGGGCAAAACAGGACAGGAGAAGATTAGAGAAGCAGGAGGACGAAGCAAACACATGATAACATGGTGGGCACAGGTGTGCCAGTCAAGGAAGCATGACAAGTGAAACTGAGTGGCTGCGGTGACATAGAACATGTTCTAAATGTAGCAAAACAGGGCACCTAGCAAATACCTGCAGATATATCAAGCTATTGATATATAGAGAAGTGAGCATTCAACACCACAAGGCGACTTGATCCTGAGTGTTGGTCAGAGGAGATGCACCAACGTAAGGGGAAAACCGTACTAAAGAGTGAGCAGGTGGATAGAAAATCGGAAATGCTTTCAGAGAACTATGCTGAAAAGAACAGTACAAGGAGAAAATAACTTTTGTTGACATGACCTGAAAAAGAAATTCAAAGACCAAAACATATACTGGAAAACTGTACATAAATAAAAGTAGGCCTGAGAAAGAATGGCTGAAAGAAGGAAAGGCCAAAATATTAGCTTGCCCTTTAAGGATTTTTAGTAGGTAAATGCCATACTCTGCGTCTCCTACTTAAGCATTGCTAATATTACCCTAGAAGAGGATAGTAACATTATAATATAATTTACTCGGCCTGCAAGGGACAAGGGACAAGGTCTATGCCAGGTAATGCTTGTACATAGTATAAAGGCAATGCGTATTTAGACAGCTAGAATGCTTTTCACACACAGTGCATGTTTTCCAGGTTTTCAAAGTTCCATTGGACATAGACCTTAACAAATTATATGGTAAGTGTCTGCAATACAAAAACGATTTTGCTGAGCACTTGTACAATCCAACCCAACAATATGACAGTGGGGTATGTTGCATGCAATTTTGTATGTACTACAGAATGATAGTGTACATGCAGATTCACAACATTTTCTTAATTTCCCCTAATATTATGTGGATGCTTTAAATATGTTTTGCTTTCAAAGTATTATGGGTATGCAAATATCCCAGTGAATGCGTTACTGCTACACTCCCCCACATTCTACAGAGCGCTGCCAATTAGTATTGGAGGCTAGCAGAGGAGCCAGAGAAGGATACGCGTGGGGGAGGGTGGTGTGATGCTGGAAATGCATTGGAGGGACAGGTCCTCCTTGTCTTTGTCCTATGCCGCCTTAAACTATGTGTTCTTCTAATTTTCTGCACAGGAGTCCAGGTTGGACACCTGGCAGTGCAGTTCTTCATTTTGTTCTTGGTGAACAGTACCCATGGGACACCCGAAGGGCACCCATGGGTAGGGGCGCAACCCGGTACTCTTAGTGTATGTTTTTGAGCACATGTGTGTTGCCCAAAGAGCAGGGTATAGGCTGGTGGCAGCTACATGTTGATGTGACAGTGCCTCTAGGTATCCTCCATTTTTGGGTTACCCATGTCCTGCCATAGCAATCAATGGAGTCCTACGCAAAGGTAAGATGGCTACTGGTGGCCTCGTGGTTTCCTTTGCCTTACCCCCTCGTTTCTCAAAGTCCCTAGAAGCCCAGGCTCTAGTCCCATTTCCTGCACGGTTGTTGGGTGGAAAGACCATATATGGTTTTTGGGCTGCCTCACACCAGACTGGCTGGAGCCTTCCCAGGAGCTGCATATTGTGGGTACACCCTTGTGGTGGAGCCTACCTGAATTGAGTGAGTAGTCATTATGCAGTCTGTGCTGTGTCTGGTTTTGGTTGTGTGACACATGCCTGAGCAAGCCCTGACTGATACTGGAATGAATGCAGTGTGGTGCACTGAAAGGCTGGGTAGTAGCCCCAATCCACAAACTATGTTGTGGGTGTCTGGTTTCTGGTGAATAGCCTGAATACCTGTGAGCCTGACTGGGTGCTGCCTGCATGAATGCACTTGTGTGTGATTGGCTGGCTCAGCCTGAGTGAATTGGGAGTGTTTAGTATAACAGGGGCCCTCACACTCACCTCCTTGTCAGAAGCTGTAACAAGAAACCTAAAGCTGAAGCTGAATTCATCTTAAAACCTGGAGTCAGGTTGGAGGAAGAAGTCTGCGGCTGCATTTCTTCAACAAATCCGAAAACCACTGTGCTGGCTCAAGAACTGAACCAGAGAGGGCCTTGATAGGTGACCTCTTTCTGAGCTGCGAGCGAACATCGTGCAACTGCTGCTCTTCACCCGAAGTATCCTGTAAACCAGTCCTGTGTGCCTGCTGTCCAGAGAAGGGGTCTTCGTGAGTCCAGAAGAGAAGTTCCTGAACCTCTTGAAACCAAGTAGTTTATCTGTGGTGCCCAGGATGCGGACGAATGTTGGTGACCGCTGGAAGTCAGGTTGCTGAATATCACAAACAGAGACCACTGCAAAGACTGAGAGTGCTGCCTAGCTGACACTGCTTGGTTCCCCCTTTCTTCTCTCCATCGACATCCCAGTGACTCCTTCTTCCATATGGGGGACGTCTTCGAGACGTTTTGTTGAGTAAGGCAAGATATGATATGATATGATGTGGCATGTATAATGCACCTGTACACAAGTGTTTCTAGGCGCGAAAAAAGAAACTCCCCCACTTCGCCTGCCAAGGCACCCAAGGTACTGTGACGAGGAAGAGCATCTCCATCCTCAGGAATCATCCAGGGGTCGCAGATTCATCTGGGATCCTGTTCTACGGTGGCTTCCCAGGTACTTTGGCGTAGTCGGTCCTGTAGAAAATAAGCAGAGTATTATGGAACGTATTTTGACTGGGCTGTAATATACAATCTAAAGTACACCTTAACGTTTCCCTTACAGGTTGCTCGGCGGGGGGGATCCTCACACAGTATTGCCCATCTACTTTAAAGAAAGCAATCGGCCAATGTTCCTAACCTAATCTGCCTTTCTACAGTAATGTCACAGCCATTATCCAGTGCTTTATGACTCCTGTGCTTTTCAATACCTGTCAGCAGTTGGTGCATTCTAAATTGAATCTAATGTACATGGTGGTACCACATAGGTGTGTATATATTTATCCTTATTAGGATAGTGTTGCCTGAGTGCAAAGTGTGTTATTTATTGATGTATATATTTCCTTGAACCTTATTTTATATAAAATAACTGTGTTAGCACTGTGTGTGGACATTCCTTTGTGGGGGCTTGGGGACTCACTGTACTTAAGAACCTGCCTGCATCACCTCCCTTGAGTCTCAGCCTTGGTTGCTCGTCCATTGCTGCCACATAGAGAACCTTGGCTGGGGTGCTCTGTGCTTGTACCCCAAACGTACATGGACAGAAATACAGATACCCTGCTCCCGTCTTTACAGGTGGGTGGTGGGGAATGGCACTGGAAAACAGTCCATGGGGGTGAAGAACAAATCAACATCTTTTAAAAACCAAGCCAAAGGTTTCGGCAGTACAGTGCAGTGAAGGAAATGTGTTGTTTGGTAAAGGATACAAAACTCTAGTCCTAATAGTAGTCTAGGAAACTGCACCTCCTGTTTCTTCCTTTGTTCAGCTGCTGTGGGCTTTTCACTATAATAATGTGTTCTTCCTTTATTGCCTCTAGCATACCGTGCAACTTTTTTAACTGATAACAGTGACTTGCAGAAGAGGTTCCCTAACTACAGGAAAAGGTACAATGTGCTGTACCTCTGAGCATTGCAGCTATTAACTTAAAAGGCTAATATATGTGATTGTCTTCAATGGGGCTCAATAAGAAACCTCAGTAAGGCTCTTGTTGAATGTTCTCTAGGCTGTGGCGTGGAAGGCCGGTCAATACTATGGGCTGCACTATGTGCCCTGTCATTTCACTTCCTATGTTTGGGTTACAGGCAAGGCTCTAATAAGAATGTACTCCCTCTCCCTACTTGCAATCAAATGATTATTCAGGAGAAAACAAGTAATTAGCTTTGCCAACTGGGATACATGATGCTAATTAAAATATGTTATTTCCCTTTAAAATGTGTAATGAGATTGAGTAGTAATATTATTAGAGTCCTTTCTATGTCACTGACCAGATAGTCATTTCTTCAAAAATATCACTGGAGCTTTGTGCCTAGAAGTCGGGGCTAGCTCCTGTATGTACATTGTTTCCCATGTTGGTGCTTAGGGAGTAACATGGGTGGTGTCTATGCCTCTTAGCTGCAAGGCTGGTTTTGAGTAAGTGTGGTCACAGCTCTGGTCACAGGGCAACGTAATGTGTCTTGAAAGCAGAGGCTCAGGCATTCTGATCCTCACTGCTTCTCGTCTCTAAATGAGCAACATAATGGCCCTCATTAGGACTCCGGCGCTAAACCATGGTGCTATTAGCACCATGGTCCATGCCGGAGTCCGCCGTGGAGAAAGGGGGAATTACCATCCCATTCCAAGGTTGGTGGGGTGGTAATTCCCCCTTTCTCCATGGCCCTTCCCCATTCCCATTTTTGCCCCATAGGGCTCAATCGCAAATTGCGGTACCGTAATTGCCATCAAGGTCCCTTTGCGGGTCCCTACTTTAACGGCTGGTCCAGACCAGCCGTTAAGGTCGGGAGTCGCAAAGGGACCTCGTAGTAAGGCATTGAGGGGTTAACGGCGCTGCAGCCTTTTACGGCGCCGTTAATCCGTTAACGCCGGGGTCGTAATGACCCCCAATGAGTGTAATTATATACTGAATTTAAATTGCAAATTAAGATGAGTCCCCAGTCTTTATCATGACCCAGCGCAGTGCAATCTTTAAAAGCAGTTCACGCTCTATAGTGAATATCCGAGGTGAACCATTGCGTATCAGACTGAAACCTCTGTAAATACGCCCACAGGGCAGTACAAGATCATTCTCTGAGGTAAACTGTAACTAGTTTACACCCTTTAAGAAGTTGACCAGTTTCAGCATTGCCAGGTGACTATGCCACCTTCCTCAGGAGTGGGAACACCATCTCAATCGGGGCATCACAGATACAGGATGCCAACACACGCCTACTATTCTAGCTATGTGCAGTCTTCAGGAGACATAGACAAAAAGAAAACAAGGTTATCTAAGCATTTTAATAGAGGACACAGGAAAGGAGACACTATTGTGGTTTCCAATCATTGCTTATAGAGAGACTGAAGATCTGACAAATCACTCACCATCTACTCGGAACGCTGCCATCTCCAAAATGGAGTTCAGGACCCTCGCCTGGACCTCCTGCCTAAAGGTGGTGGCCTTGAGATAGCCACAACGGATAAGGCAAACCCAGTTGGCCATCTGGCGGAAACCTGTGTCTGCAATTTCCAGGCCCACCATGATGGTGTGGTCCGACGCCACCTCACCTTCCTGGAGGATCTCCAAAGCTTCATCCCGTTTGTCATCGGGGAGGAAACCCAGGAGCAGAGCCATCTTGTACCAAAGCTCCCGGTCGTATCTGGCCACGATCGCTAAGGCGTTTACCGTTGCCGCCGCCGATTAGATTACCTTTCTACCCATGGAATCCAATTTCTTCCCCTCTTCGTCCTGGGTACAGATGAAGAAGACGACAAACTCAATTACTTCTTCCTGCCGGCCGCTGAGACTACAGAGTCGGCAACGGTTGAGACCGCAGACACATGGGTGCAGGTTCCAGCACCTGGTACTTTTTCTCAAGACAGTCTTTTTTCGCTGGGGCTAAGGCAGGGTTTTTCAGCAGCACAAACCCCTTTCCCCAGACGTCATCTAGGAGCAGTACTGACAGGATAGTCTTCCTCTTTGCCTCCTGGCGTTGGTACAGGAAGACCTCCTTCTTCTTCTCCTCCGGGGTGAGCTGGAAAAATCTCAGAAAATCTGATGCCCAGGCAATCATGGAATGAAAAGATCCCACTTCAATAAGTGGAGAAGCTCTCAGCACCGGGGATGCAGGATCTCTGAGTCCTGCGCCTTATAATGTATCCGTCGTCACCGTGTCCGTCCCCATGCACCTAGAGGGGGAGGGCAGTGACGGTTGGCATGGAGGCGTAGGATGTCTCCTCCTCCTCTTCACCGTTGGCTGCCCTGGTGTCAATGGGGTCACTGGTGGTGCCACTGGTGGAGCTGTCAGCAACCTCTTCTGATTCTCTGACACCAGCATGTGGAGTGCTGAGAGGATATCCTGCGATAAGTCTCAGCGCCCATGTTGTCGTCGTCACTGCTACCTCCGCCTCCGGCGGGCATCTCTTTGACATTCTCATCATCATCGTCACCACTGTGACGTCCTCGTCGAACGAAGAAATGTCTGTGTCCTGGAGTTCTTCTACACCCCCCCACCCCGCCTGTGGGTCCTGAGGGGTCGGTCGCAAGCTAAGGTCTGGCATCCTCTTCTCCGGAATCTTTTCTATTGGCTTGAATGAAGACTATCGCCTGGCAGGGAGAGACACTCTGGACGGGGTCAGCTACTTTTGCCTTTGAAAGGGAAGCCATCACCATCTTGATTTGGCCTGGATCACCAGGGCCTTCACGGGCAGGTCAGCCATATTGTCCTGCTTGGCCTTCTCCTTCATGGGTAGTTCGGACACCTTGTCCTGCTTGGCCTTCTAATTCAGGGGCAGTTCAGACACCTTGCCCTGCTTGGCCTTCTCTGGTGTCTCCCGAAGCTTCCCCGGGGTAGCTGACTTTCTCTTGGATAAAGAGCTGGAGCGGTGGCTGGAGATCGAGGGCAACAGTGATGATGAAAGCGCCCTGACCATTGCGCAACCCGCTTGTGTGGTGACCCCGACAGAAGCGGGCTAGCAGTGCTTAGCCTTGTGTTGGGCCCCCATTGATGGAGAGCCCTCAAAGGACTTAGAAACCCGCTCAGGTTGGCTGGATCCGGAAGAGTCATGCCCCTGAGAATCACCCAGGCTAGAGGGCCTGGTCTTGAGTCACGTCGCAAACCGGATGTGTCGATCCTTCATTGTGCGCTTAGTAAAGCCACAGCAGATCTCACAATCTTCTTCTTTATGCGCCGGGTGTAGACAATACAGGCAGTGGGAATGCTTGTCATCTGAAAAAACATTCTGCAAACCGCATCTGGTGCACAGCTTGAAGAGGGAAGCTCTGTCCTTCTTCTCCTCCAACATGCTCCGGCGGGTGTAGGCCTGAAGACGTGTGGAAGCTTCCTAGAAGAACACTCAACAATTTCTTCCCTTGAGGCGCGATAAAAGATGCCAAAAACTGGTCCACATTAATCAGAAGGATAAGCGATGGAGCACACAGGCTCAATTGAACGGGAAACAGAGTTTTCCTAGTAAAAAATGCAGAAAGCTCGAAGAGAGAAATGTGAGGCCTCCCAATACTTGAACGTGCAGTAAAAATCAGAATATGGCTGCCAGAGGAGGGGCTTAGGTAGAGGGCGGTCATTGGCTGGGGGCAGTATGACCCAGAGCTCAGTGATTGGTTTATATGAGAAAAGACAGTTTAGAAACAAAACTGAAACTGTTTTTTCTTTTACTGAGGATTCCCAGCCTGACGAAGGGGAATGTTCATGAGAATGTGAATCCATGAAAGACCCCATGCTGGAGAAGGCTACCTTACACAAATAGGCTAAATGCTAAATATGGCTCCTGTGAGAAACCTAGGGTGTTTTCCCAGGTAGAGCCCCGTAATCCCTTATCCAGGTGGCCAGGACACGGCCATCGCTGTTGGATCCAGTTCCTGGGGGTGCACCAGTGAAGGAGCATCACCTGGATAGGGGAACCCGGGGTTATGCTCGGGGAAATGCCCCAGGTGGGACGCAGTATTTTACCGAGGACAAATGAGAGGAGGACAAAATCCTTGAGGCCTTTGTAGGCTGTATTACATTTGCACACCTTCCCCCAAATGAATCCATCTTGTCCAAAAGCAATGGCCCCTCCATATCTGATAAGTCTCATAGGTGCCCAAACCCTGCTGCCATCAAAAACCACAACTCCCAGAATCCTTGCTATCCTGTCTTCTACCCAGATATTCCCAATCATTCTTCTTCACGTCCCTCTGATAATTCATTCCCGAACACCCAATGCATCTTGACAAAACACTACGGTTCCCACAATCCCCTTTGTTCAGTTCACAATCCCAGCTATTCCCCTTTGCTTCACAAAGCTACGAATCCTGTCCTGTTATCATTTTCCGAACTCCCAGTCAAATGTGACCAACAACAACAGTTCCCGCAAACCCTCTTACTCATTTCCCAAACCTTACAAAAAACACTCTTCTGAGATCACCACAAACACCTCTAATACGTGCTTTATAATCCCATGCAACAACTCTCCTCTCTATATCCCGAAGGATATTCTGGGCCTCATTCCGAGTATGGAGGTAGTCATGGCGCTATTTGCCCCATGACTACCTCCTATACTGATGCCGACTACGACTTGGTTCAATGGGGACTTACCAGTGTAGTCCGACCTTTGCGGGACCGGTAAGTCCCCATTGAAATATCCATTCCCCATTCCCATTAGAGCCCTCAGAAGGCTCAATGGGAATGGGGAAGTAGCTTATAACGGTACCGCAATTTGCGGTACCGTTATTAGCTCTGAAGTCCCTTAACGGGTTCCGTCCATAACGCCTGGTCAGACCAGGCGTTAAAGGAGGGACCTGCTAAGGGACCTCGGAATAGGGCGCAAAGGGTTTACCGGCACCGGGGTCCTTACCGGTGCCGGTAATCCCTTTGCGCCCAACTCAGAATGAGGCCCTCTGACACTCTAACCCCACCACCCCATTTTCTGACACAAACACTTTTGACCGACCAAACGACAATGAAGCAACACTAAAACTGTTTACCTGACATGTCACAACCCAAGGGTCAGGCAAAGTCAGGCAATTGACAAGAATCACCTACACTTGACGGCCTTTTCCCTTCCTCACAGGTATAAAAGGTGGAGCCTGAAAGCACACTACAACAAAGGAAAACCGCACGACATGAGAACTACCTCAGCACAGCAGTTCAAGAGGAGGAGAAAGACGGCACATACCGAGGGCGTTACAAGGACACAAGCGACCTCCCCCTTTCCGACTAAGCCCGTTAACCCTCTGCATAAGGAAACGTAAGGCCACAAACAATAGCCAGTGTGTGTTGCAGCAGATGTCAACGATACATGAGACCCTCCTCTGCTGATAACTAAGCCGGGAATAGACGCTGGTCTCCGGAGTACCGACCTTGACTCCAGATATTCCGAACAGCCAAGCGGTTAATTAAATTCAGCGAGTCGAGGGTAGAACTGATGAAAACCGAACTGTGTTGAGTGAAAGCCGCAAAGTAGCAAATTGAGAGAAGTTCAATGAACTGTTAAGAATCAAGGGGAGACAGCTGCAGAGGGGTTCGGCACCATGTGGGTGCTCACTCGAAAGACTGTGGTCTATCCTGTGTTTAGTGAAACTGCAAATACCAGAAGGCCTTGGGAAGGCTGTAAAGGATTGGATAAAGTGGTCATACAGGGGTCTTGCAAAATCCTCTGTACATTTGAAAGACTTTGACCGTCAGGTGATTACAAAAGGTATGATTGATGAAGTTGGAAACTTAGGGGATGGAATGAATGCTACAATTGCAAAGAGTGGGTATGTTTCAAACGTACTGTTGTCGGAAATATTATTACACTGTACAATCAGCGCAAGAACATACGCAAATTATTTTTGTCTCGGGGGATCTTGGGGTGAAAATTTATGTTCGAACGGGAATCGAGGACGTAACTCGAATAAACAACTGTTCCTGTAAATAGACCAGAGATTACTAAAGGCTGAAAAACACATAAGCAAAGAGACAGAACAGTGGAGAATAGGCAAACTCAGGGAGCTTTGAAACTGAGAAGCAACGCGCCGAAGCGTGGAATGAGATGCCAGATATGCAGTCCCTGGCAACGGAGGCAGAGTCTTCTGTGGAGAGCTGAACAACAAGGCTGAAACGCTGCAGGAAGTGCGGTCTTCCATGATGGAAGGAGTAATACCCGGCTTCAACAATGCCAAATGGACCAACGTCTCTTGTGAGACATGACAGTATGCCCCCGCCAAAGGGCAGAGGTGCTGGGCTTCCCAGGGTGGCTCCTATAAAAACGCTGGACCAGACGCAGGGCATGGACTGCAGAGGTAGGCTCCCAAGACCTCTCAGCAGGAGAGTACCCCCTCCAGTCCAGAACATACTGCAGCCAACCATGGCGATAGCAGGAGTCACAGATCCCAGCCGCCTCAAATTCTGCACCTGCTGGAGTAGCCACCGGAGGGGGACAGGCACCACAACCCTGCTGAAAATGGTCTGCCACATTCTTCTTGAGTTGGGATACATGGAAGACTGGATGAATACAGGCCCAGGACACAGGCAACTGTAGACATAAGGCCCAAAGTTGGAGCAACACTTTAAAAGGGCCAACATAACGGGACAACAATTTAGAAGGAACTAAATGCCTCCGTAGACATCTTGACGATTGCCACACCTTACCCCCAGGGAAAATGACAGGTGCCGGAGTCTGATGCCGATCAGCAAATCGTTTGACGCGTTCCTGAGCTTCCACCAATGATGAATGCACCTTCTGATGCCCTTGATGAATGATACGCAATAAACTATTGATGTCCGGAAAAAAGGTTGCAGGAGAGCCCACAACAGGAATGCATACAGGATGGAAACCGTATGTACAATGAAAGGGACTGGTGCCAAGAGAAGCATGAAAGGAATTGTTGTAGGCAAATTCGATGAAGTCTAATAATTCTGTCCAGTTATCTTGAGCTGTAGAAATGTAACATCGGCAATACCCTTCCAAAGTCTGGTTCAGGCGCTCCGTTTGCCTGTTAGTTTGCGGATGAAATCCTGAACTCAGGGCGCGCTTGATGTGAAGGAGGGCACAGACGTGCCGCCAATACTTGGAGGTGTATTGTGGCCCAAGTTCCGAGATGATGGTCTCTAAAAGCCCATGTAGGGTAATGGTATGCAAAATGAAAATTCTGGCCATTTGAGCCCCTTTAGGAACTCCAGGAAGAGACACAAAATGGGCCATTTTGGAGAACGAATCAATAGTCACCATCACTGCGGTACATCCATTAGAAAGAGGCTGATCCGCAATAAAATCTGTCAAGATAATTTGCCAAGGCCTTACTGGTATGGGCATCCTGGTAAGGCTGCCCAAAGGGGATTGACGTGGCCAGTTAGACTGTAAACAAACAGAACATGCAGCAATGTAATCATGAACATCAGAGACGAAACTGGGCCACCAGAAATGACGCTGTATGATTTCGGTAGTATTATGAATTCCACGGTGACCTGCCATAGGGGTATCTTGACACATATGAAGCACCATCTTCTGGAGCTCTGAAGTTGGAATAAACATTGTCTGTGCCTTGAAACAATAACCTTGCTCCTGAGTGAGATCAAGTTGACGGAGGGTTTGTGGCTCCTTTATTCTCATCTTCTGGGTAGCTTTAGAGACAGACTAGAGAAAATCTGAGATCAAATGGATGAATCTTGCCTTAGGGAAAATGGGTTAAATTCAAAACTGTGTGAATCATGCAGATTCTTTCCTCGGCAAGTAGTCTGCCTTAAGATTAACTTTACCCGGTATAAACGTGAATATGACGTCATACGGGCATACGAGGAAAAGAAATGAGCCCAACAAGCTTGTCTGCTGTTGTGAGTTTGCGCATATTGTAGCGCTCTTAAATTATGGTGGTCAGTCTGCACTTCGACGGGATGTGGAGCCCCCAGTAACAAATGACACCATTCTTTGAATGAGCATTTTATGGCCAACAGTTCTTTTTCTAGCACTGCATAGTTCAGAGAGTTTTTGAAAGGTAGGTGACTGGACATTATTCATCCTGGAGATTCTCCTGAAGAAGAACCACACCCAAGGATTGATGGGAAGCATCAGATTCAATGATAAATATCTTGATTGGTCGGGAGCGAGAGGAATAGGAGCAGTGGTAAACTTGATCATCAAAGGCGTGTTGGGCCTCAGTGGACCACTTAAAGGGAATCAATTTTTTGAGAAGTGTAGTCAAAGGAAGTATTAAAGCAGAGGCATTCGAGATAAAACGCAGATAAAAATTGGCAATCCAAGTAATCTCTGGATGTCTTTGATACAAGCAGGAGGAGACCATTCCAGAATCAGAGACACCTTCTGCAGGTCCATAGACACCCCTTGATTGGACAAGATGTACCCCAGGTAAGTAAACTTGTCCCGATGAAATTTGCACTTCTCCAGTTTACAGTATAAGTGGTTCTTCTGAAGCTGGGTTAATACCTCCTTAACATGTACCACATGCTCTGAAGGGGATGAAGAGTATATCAGTATATCATCAAGATAGACTATTACACAAAAAAGTAGAATATCTGCAAATAATTGGTCCATGAACCTTTGGAAGATGGCTGGGGCGCTGGATAATCCGAAGGGCATCACGCAATACTCGTAATGCCCGAACGGGGTATGAAAAGCCGTCTTCCACTCATCGCGAGGTTTAATTCGGATGAGGTGATAAGCACCTCTAAGATCCAGTTTTGTAAAGATCATAGCCCCTTTGACAGCCTCCAGAATGTCCCGTATGAAGGGCATCAGATAATGATCCGGTATTGTAATCCGATTTAGTCCATGGAAATCAATACAAGGATGGAGTTCTGTGGTGTTCTTGGGGATGAAGAATAATGAGGCTCCCGCTGGGGACATGGATTCAGTAATCAATCCATTGTGTTAATTGGTCAGAAAATATTCCTTAAGAACATCCTTCTCTCTAGCCGAGAAGATATACATACGACCAAAAGGTATGGGTTGGTCAGGGACCAGCTTAATTGTGCAGTCATCCCTCCAGTGAGGAGGGAGTTCAGAATAATCAGAGGTTGAAAATACTCCACGTAATGAATGGTACAGTTTTGGGATCTCTTGAATCCGATTTAAGACAGTGGTGTTGGTTTCAAGTTTGGCTTGCGTCGATGCAGGATGAAAGCCCACCGCTCCTTGAGAAAGACAGTGTTCCAGGCAATATTCATACCACAGAACATTTTTACCAGCTGACCAATTGATATAGGGGTTATGCATTCTAACACAAGGTAGACCCAAAATAACAGGATAATGAGCTGTTCTTATGATGTCCAGTATGATATCTTCCCCATGTGGGGCTATCTGCAGAGGCCATGTTTGTTCTCGGATGGGTCCTGACATGAGGGGGCTATGATCCATCTATTCGACCGGAATAGAAATGGACTTGGGCGACTGGGGGAAGCCATGTTTAGAAGCCCAAGTGTCATCAATGAAATTCCTCTCTGCCCCACTGTCTACCAAAGCGGGTACATCGATGGATTGAGTGGAAGCGCTTTTAAACATATTCATCAGAACAACCATGGGAAAGTCAGGTATTTCAGTGACTTGAGACGAAAAACTGGATGATGAGGATCCTACCAATTGTTCCCGAACATTGGTTCCCCTTACGGACAGGTTCTGGCGTTTCCCTGCCACCTGGGAGGAGCAACTGGACAGCTCTGTAACAGGTGGTCCTTGGATCCACAGTACATGCATAATCCCAAACTGCGGTGATGAGTACGTTCTTCTGGAGATAAAGGACCCCTAGCAGCACTGATTTGCATAGGTTCATCAGGAGCAGAAGTTTTATAGGTCGTGGTTTGGAATTCCGATGAGGTCCGAGACCCTCTGTGCTTCTGCTTCTCTTGATGCCGTTCCTGGAGACGATAGTCAAGCTGCATTACCAAAGAAATCATTTCAGCTAAATGACTTGGGCGAGGACCTTGGGACACCTCGTCCTTCAGTTCTTCATTTAATCCCCAACGAAAGAGGGTGATCAAAGCGTCATCGGGCCATGCTGTGTCAGCCGCCATTTTTTTGAATTTGGTTATGAAGCCTAACAAGTTGTGAGATCCCTGCTTGAAATCTAGTTAATGCTCTTGAGAAGATATCGTAATTTCCTGACGCCCAAACATGGCTCTCAAACCGTTTGCAAACGCTGAGTAAGAGTATATAATTGGATTATTTGTAGTCACTAAAGGAGTAGCCCATGCCAAAGCGGGACCGGTAAGATGTGAAATGATATGGCCAACCTTATCTCGTTTGGTAGGAAAAAATGCGGCTTTGAAGGCGAATTTTACCGTGCATGATTCTAGAAATTCTTTTAATTTGTGGGGATTTCTGTCAAACCTCACGCCTGGAGGGAGTTTGGAACAACTAGGCGATTTCACCATCTGCTGGTGCAAAACCGCGTTTTCTTGCTTCATAGCCTGAACTTCGACTGTCAGAGAATGCACTGCCGCAAATAACTTCTGCTGCTGCGCTTGATCCATTCCGAAGCGTAATGATGCCCTGATAACTGATTATATAATCTTTGGGAATGGCTTACTGTAATAATCGAATATCAAACACTGTCAAATCTATATTGATCAGTATTAAACTCACCTAGAACAGGGTCCACCGATCTGAATCTGGGGCAGCTGCAGTGATGAAACTGAAAGCCTCCTGGAGGTCCACTTCCTTCCCGTAGCTAATTGCGCCAGGAAGGGGTGAGAACACCAGGGAAACCCTCTGGGAATAAAACCCTGTCTGCGATGCGGATAGGTGTCCTAGTAGCTGAAGCGTTAATGCTGTCTTCAGGCGTAATCCAAAGGAATGGCTACATCTAGCAGTAAACAGATAGAGAGAGAGAGGGAATAGATTAGTGCTGCAGGGTAGATGATAACCCTAAAGAAAGACAAAAGGCCCTGAATACACAAGGTTATTACCAGAAGTGGAAAGTCGTGTGCAGAGAAAAAAGATCCGCAAATCTTCCTAGAAGGTTTGTTCTGTATAGATGTAGCGAAAAGAGTACACAATGAACACCCTGATAGCTGTGGGAACATAGGTCTGTAATACTATGAGTGAGCTTGCAACAGAAGAGAAAGAATCTTACCGCCGACGCACCAGCGTCTTTCGTGAGCTGTAGCACTGTCTGTTGCACTGTCTGGAGATCTGAAATGGAACGCGTGCGCGCGTCTATGAAGGAAGATGGCGTCTCAGGTTGCTGTAGCAACTTTGGGGACGGAATAAATGCTACGATTGAAAAGAGTGGGTAAGTTTCAAACTTACTGTTGTTGTAAAAATGATTACACTGTGGAATCAGCGCAAGAACATACCCAAATTATTTTTGTCTCAGGGGATCTTGGGGTGAAAATCTATGTTCGAACGGGAATCGAGGACGTAACTCGAATAAACAACTGTTCCGGTAAATAGACCAGAGAGTACTAAAGGCTGAAAAACATATAAGCAAAGAGACAGAACAGTGGAGAATAGGCAAACTCACGGAGCGTTGAAACTGGAAGAGAAGCAACGCGCCAAAGCGTGGAATGAGACGCCAGATATGCAGTCCCTGGCAACGGAGGCAGAGTCCTCTGTGGAGAGCTGAACAACAACACTGAAACGCTGCAGGAAGTGCGGCTCGCCATGATGGAAGGAGTAATACGGGCAATGCCTACCAGGCTCGAACGATGCCAAAAGGACCAACGTATCTTGTGAGACATGACAATTGTTCAATAAACACCCTTGAACTGTGATCACTTGTGTCTGTCTTTACTGTTGCCACCATGAGTTCCTTGTTTGTTTGTTTGTTTTATTTGTAATGCACAAGAATACCCTAAGGTAACAGGGCGCAGCAGTTACATGGATTTGCGAAACTTAGTTACATCAACGATAGTATGTACATACACATGAGCACAAGAAAATGGCAGGAATATATACACATATACAAATTAACACAGGTAAATACAACATATACAAATGGCAATGGATATGCAAGACCTAAGGACTCTGAGTATTAGATGGCTTGCGTCTTCAGCCAAGAGATAGTCTTGGAACGGAAGTTTTGGTAAGGTAAATCCATTCTGAGAGTTGGTGGTAGGGAGTTCCACAATTTGGCTGCTTTCACTGGGAAATTGTTGCCTCCTATGGTGGAGTGTTTATAGTTAGGGACAGAGAGGCAGTCTCTATATACTGATCTTGTGGGTCTCAGAGACGTCTGTCTGTGAAATCTGTCAATGAGGTAGATAGGAGCAGCATTATTGAGGGGCTTGTGGGTAAGTGAAGCGGTTTTAAGGAGAATTTTATCCTTGATGGATATCCAATTGTTCTGTTGGCTGTATACTGTGATATGGTCCCTTCTAGAGATGCCTAGCGCCGCTCTAAGAGCGTTATTCTGGAGAATTTGTAATTTACCAGTGGTAGCTTTTGAGGACCCAAGATAAAGAGCGTTACAGTAGTCCAGACGGGACAATATAAGGGCTCTGGCAAGGGTCAAGCAGCTGGAGTCAGATAGAAAGGGTTTGGCTGCACGGATCAATTTGCACGTGTAAGCCGTGGAGGATGCTAATGAATTCACCTGTCTATTGTAGGAGAAGTTGGAATCTAAGTAGAAGCCCAAAGTTTTAACTTCATTTCCTACCCTGATAGTGTTGCCGTCGATCACGAACGATGAATAGGCAGGGCTTAGTTTCTTTAGGCTAGCCGTAGAGCCCAGGTTGATGAGTTCGGTTTTATCATTATTCAGGCATAGTCCATGTGTGGCCATCCATGCCTGGATGATGATGTACACCCTATTCACCAAGGCCAAATCCTTCGTATAATCTCCAGAAAGCGGAAGGAGGATCTGGGTATCATCTGCATAGTTAGTGTAGGTGACACCGAGATGATCCAGATCATCGAAAAGGGGCTTAGTAAATATATTGTACAGTGTGGGGGAGACACAGGATCCCTGAGGTACGCCACAAGTGATGGGTATGGGGTCTGCTGCATCTGTGGGCGAAAAAACCCTCATGGTTCTGCTGTTAAGGAATGATCTAATCCATGTGATGGCCTCGGCGGAGAAGTGAGCTGATGTGTGTAGGTGTGTGCAGAGGACAGAGTGGTCGACCAAGTCAAAGGCTGCAGAGAGGTCGAGGAGGAGGAGTAGGGAAGCTTGGCCATTATCTCTGAGCATGTCAATCTGTGTTTTAAGGTCAATAAGAGCCGTCTCAGTCCCATGTTGGGGACGGAAGCCTGATTGTCTGGCTCCTAGCAGGTGTTGTTCTTCCAGGTGCTTCTGTATCTGTACATAGGCGACCTTGTCCAGGATTTTTTGCAGAAATGGTACAGTCGTTATGGGTCTATAATTTGTGGGAGTGGTTGGGTCGAGTGTGTTTTTTTTTTAGAAGAGGCAGTACCCAGGATTGTTTTAGATTGGTTGGGATAGATCCGGTAGAAAAGGAGGCGTTGATTAGCTTTGTGATGAAAGGGGAGAGGTTGCGGGCAGCATCTTTGATAAGCTGTGCCAGGCACAAGTCTCCCTTGCAGTTGGAGGGTTCCAGAGACAGGATGGTTTTTTCAACTTCCAGTACGGTCACCTTAGTGAAGTTGAAACGGGTGGTATCTCTTGAAGTCTGCTTTCCAGGTGGTTTGGCCTGGTAGGGGTTATTCAAGGATGCTTTTTTACAGGAGATTTTGTTTTGTAGAGTAGCAATTTTATTGGCTAGAGCCTTTTGGATTTCTGAACACCAATTCTTATCTTTAATGCATGTATCTGGTGGTGCTATGGGGGTTTCTACCTCTTTTAGGATAGAGAATAATAACTTCATATTTGATTTAGCTTGAGAGATATGGGAGTCGAAGGAGGTACGTTTAGCTAGGAAGATTTATTTTTTGTACAAGGCCGCTAGTTTAGTGAGTTTGATTGTATTGGCTGCTGAAGGGACTTTTTTCCAAGTAGCCTCGCAGTTTCTTTTTTGTTGTCTTAGGTTTTTAAGGAATGTTGTATACCACTTATTCAGATGCATTTTGGGCTTACTTGGCCTGAGTTTAAGAGGGGAGATTAAGTCCAGTGAAGTGGACATAATTTTGTTATATTCCTCAACCAAAGTCTCAGGGTCCAAGTTGTCAGGGAGTGTGTTGAGTGTAGGGAGTAAGTTCGGGATAAGTCGCTCCACAGTGATACTCTTTTTATTTCTCGTGAGTGTGGGTGGAGCCCTACTGGTCGGCATAGGTGGAGGTCTAGTGGTGGAGAGTGAGAACGATACCAGGTGGTGGTCAGTCCAAGCAAGGGGTGAGATGTCGGTTATGTTAGCTAGACAGTTAAAGTCTGCGACCCAATCAAGTATTCTACCTTGGGTATGGGTAGGTTTCATGCTTCTTTGGGTGAATCCTAGTTCGGTAAGTGTATTAAGTATGGTGAGGGCAGGTTGGTCTTCTGGGTCATTGAAACCCATGTTAAAGTCTCCAAAGGTGAGTACCTGGGTGGCATGTTTAAGGTTGGTGGAAAGGATGGTATTAATGTCCTCGTCAAAAGTGCCTATTGGCCTGGAGGGCGATAGATCACATGAATGTTAAGAGTTTGGGCATTGCTAATGGGAACTTTGACTGAGAGTAATTTGCAAGACGGGGCATTGATGATGGTAGCCAATCTCATAGTAAGACTACATTTATGGATGATGTCCACACCTCCTCCTCTAGAGTTGGGTCTGTCGTGTCTCAGGATGGAATAGTTTTCTGGGACTGCAAGCATAAGCATAGGGCCAGCTGCCGGATGGAGCCAAGTCTCTGTGATAGCGAGGAGGTTGATGTCTTCTTTGAGGATCAAGTCTGCAATTTCAGTTGCATGAGCTACTAGCGATCTGGCGTTAATCAGGGCTCCCTTGATTTGAGGGCTCGCTGTAGTTGTGGCAGTTGAGGTGGGAGTAGATTCCTGTGCTATTTTAGTACTGCTCAGAGTGGTGGGACTGTGAGGGGGTTTAGGGTGGTAATTCTGAGATGAGTTAGGTTTAGGGGTGTTTAGGCTAGTAGTCGTGGATCTTAGTCTTTGAGGCATTAAACGGGCGAGTAGCTTGTAGATTTTATCTAGTCTAGCTCTGAGTCTTGAGATTCTGTCTATGGTGAGGCAGGGGCGGCTATTAGGTAGCACTGGAAGTGAGTCACCACTTATACCATGTATATCTGGAGGAGAGCTACTGGTGGATTTAATGTTAGGTATAGTCGAATACATAGTGAGTGGAAGTTGGGGTGGCATGCTGAATAGTACTGTAATATTTATAAGGAGCAAGGAGCAGGCAGACAGGCAAATAAACAGGGGAGACATGCTAAGAAGTTATAGCAAATATGTTCATGGAGGGTAATTAGTCTGGTGCTTGGGAGAGAGACTTGGACTAGGGTCGATGGAAGGATATGTCTCTTGGACTGTGTAATGGCAATGGACGTGTCACAGGGCAGGGAGAGGAGCTGATTGCAGTTAAGGGAGTGGGTAGTCTCAGTGCTCTTGAGGCGTGTATCTCTTGCACAGGCAGTGACAGAGCATCAGTGAGCACTATAAAGGAGCTGACCATGCATTGGCAGTGCTATGCCACCATGAGAGGCTGACATTATTTGGAAGAAAGCGGATTGTTTGGGGTGCACGTAGGTGGCACTTGGAAGTAGTCTAGGAACACTGGTGGCTAGTAAGCAGTAATGACCTGTGGGCAGGATATGCTTGCATTATGAGCCATGCTAGCAAGCAGTAATGACCTGTAGGCAGGATATGCATGCATTATGAGCCATGCTAGCAAGCAGTAATGAGCTGCGGGCAGGATATGCATGCATTATGAGCCATCAGAAATCTAGATAAGGCAATAGGGCAGTCTGGCATGAGCAATATGTAGAGTCAAGACTGGGTTAAGGTGACGTGTAAACAGATGCAAATCAAACAGTACAGGTTCACCTAGAAGCACTAGATCCCACTAGGGTAGAAATGGCAGGTATCAATTGAACAGTAAGCGTTCACCAAAATTCGAAAATTACAATAGAGGTTAAAGTGGCAAATGCTAACTTTGGTATGTGCAAGCAACAGCTGTTGAGCAATGTGGAGTCACCTAGCTCTGCAGCGTTATTAGGGACTGGGTTATAATATACAGACAGAAGGTGCCGATTGACACGACGGTCCACTTAGGGTCATGTTCAAAGTAAGTATAGTTTGCAGGGCAGTGACTATAGTCAAGACGGGTAACCAAGAGGTGGTATAGTGTTCCGTGACAATGACATTTCTTTTTTTGAATTTTCTTTTTTACAGACACTCAGAGGAGAGTGTTACTGATGATATGTGAGCAGTGTAAGAGTTATTTGGAGCAATGAGTGGCTAAATAGTACTACCGTTAGGGAGTGTGTTATTACGCTTACCATATCGTAGATGAGTTCCAAACTTATTAGGCTTGCGATGTGATGTTCAAGGAGCAGGGGTTCCGGCCTAGACTCTAGCCATGCTCGTGACAGGCTCAGGACAGGTCCTGCTCCTTTGTGTGTGCTCCTTCGTGGGCTGTTCTGGCATTCGCCTTCCGGTGCCTGATTGGTTGCTATAAAGGAGTGTGGGCCAATGGGTGATCCGGCCAGGATCAGGAAGCAGGGGCAGGTCAGGTAGCTGCACGCAAAGCCCGGCGGCCATTTTTCATTGGGGCATCCTCGAGTGTGGCAGTGGTAGCTCGGAGTATGTGCTCGGCTGGATCCTTTGGGGCATTTTCTGCTCACAAAAATGGTTTTGCATGCCTAGGTGTCACATGCAGAGAATTATAGGGCGATGTTTTCAGTTTTAAAAAAAATGCTGATTTGAGCGCAAGATATGGCATAAGTGCCACAAAGCCTACCTTGCGCTGGAACTGGAATCCCCAGCTCTATTCCAAAGCGGGGTCACTGCTCCTGCAGTGAAGGAGCTCCTGCTCCATAGGAAGGGGACGAATGGGCCACCACCTTACGCTATTACATTACATTCAGGATAGGAGAAGGTCTAGCTTGCACAAATAATTGAAATGCAACATGTGGCTGAAAAACACAACTAGGCTAAATGCAAGATATTGCTACCTTACACTAATACGCTAATGTTTCCTTGTCATGTGTCCAAGGACACAGGCCAATCAGAGGTAGCGAAAAGCAGGCAGGGCCTATGGATTACTAACTGGAAGCCAGGTAAAACCACTTACAAAGGACAGGCCCCCCTGACTCCCTCAGCCTATTGCTATCAAGATGGGAGGAGAGAGGAAAAAGGAACAGAAACAAACAGCGGGCTACACCCCCAAAGGCAGTCGCCTCCAGAAGTTGAACCAGCACTAAAAGTTTGGAAATTCCACTAAAACCACAGACCAAACCCCCCAAAAAGAACCCAAACCAGCTGGAAACTTCTTACCAGGTGCTTGCTGTTCAGGATGCCTATGGATTACTACCTGCAAGCCAGGGAACACAATTTACAAAGGAAAGGCACCCCTAACTCACTCAGCCAATTGCTATCAAGATGGGAGGAGCAAGGAAAAAGGAGCAGAAACAAACAAAGGACTACACCCCCAAAAGCAGTCCTCTCTAGAAGTTTAACCGGCACACAAACGATTTGGAAATTCCACTAAAAACACAGACAAACCCCCACCAAAAATACTACAAACAGCCTGGAAACGTCTTACCCGGTTTGGTAATGGGTGGTTCACAAATGAGATTAATTGTGTGTCATCCACATAGTTGCAGTAGGAGATACCAGATTTATTGGTGATGTCAAGTAGGGGTGTCATGTAGATGTTGAAAAGTAGAGGTGAGAGTGTGAATCCTTGGGATACTGCACAGGTAAGTGGGCGAGGTTGGGAATTATAGGGGCCCAAGATGTAACACTATTAAACCTCTGCATAGGTAGGGAGATGTTGAAAAGAGAAAGATACAAGATTGATTTAATTTGTATTTATATAGCGCTATATGACAAAGCGATGTACAGAGCTAAAATCTGTACAAGTGATGTAAAACAAAATGAAAAGCACAGGTTAACCAGTAAGCAGGAAGGTTTTAAGATGTGAGCAGAACGAAGGAAAAGAAGACAAAGATTGAAGAGAAAAGAAAGCACGTTCCGGCATTTCGGGGGCCAATAGAAAAAATAACAGAAATAGGAATTTGCACAAGGATGAGGAGGAACAGTAATAACAAAACATGACTGAGAACGAAGTGGACGTGATGGAACATGAAAAGAAATAAGAGAAGAAAGATAAGGGGGTAAGACTGTGAAGACATTTGAAAACCATACAAAGAAAGTTAAACAACAAAGAAAGTTAAACAACAGCCGTGTCTCAAAGGGGAGCCAGAGCCAAGAGCAAGGGCAGTAGAATCGCAGGAGGATAACGAGAAAAAAAGGCAAGCAGCTGAGTTATAGATAGAACAAAAAAGAGGGAGATGAACTGCAGGAAGACCTAGTAGAAGAGCATAATGGTAGGGAAAATAAAGAGAAGGAAAAATAACTTTAGTAGCAGAAAAGGAAAGAAATAGTCTAGCCTTCCAAATATTGAAAAGCTGGAACTGACAGGAGTGGGAGAAAGCAGAAATATGAGGAGAGAAAGAAAGAGAAGAGTCGAGAATGACCAAGATTACAGGTAGAAAGAGAAATAGAAAGAGAAGGAGGAAAGGGAATAGAGGGGAATGCAGTGCCATAGCAGGGAAGAAAAGAACTTCAGTCTTGGAGGGGTTTAAAAGAAGAAACCGCACCGTGAAGTACACTGAAGTACTGTTGGCTGCTGGCTGCGTGCGGGCGCTCTCCCCATTTGAAAAGTTGCCAGGATCTTGTGAGCCGGAAACCTTACGGACGTCCTTTCCTGTTACACTGTGCTGCCTGACCTCCAAAAGAGGTGTTTCCTAATTTGCCAATCCGCCCTCCTGGTGGTCACCGCCTCCTTTTTGGAATGAAATACCAGATCCCTCGCGCACCCGCGCCGCGCACCGTGAAGTACACTGAAGTACTGTTGGCTGCTGGCTGCGTGCGGGCGATCTCCCCATTTGAAAAGTTGCCAGGATCTTGTGAGCCGGAAACCTTACGGACGTCCTTTCCTGTTAAAATGTGCTGCCTGACCTCCAAAAGGTAACTGGACTATTGTTAATATACACAACACTACTCTTATAGTGTTTACGTACTTAGGGGGTCATTACGATCCAGGCGCTAATTGCGCCTACTTTACCACCATGGTGTAAACTATGTTTACACCATGGTGGATGGCGGATTTACCGCCCCATTCCAAGGTGAGTGGGGCGGTAAATCCCCATTTCCCATTTTCCCTTCCCCATTCCCATTTTTGCCCCATAGGGCATAATAGGAGTGGGGAAGGCGCTAATTACGCCACCGTAAATTACGGTGGCGTAATTAGCATCATGGCAGGTTAGCGCCATGGATTTTAATGGCTGCTAAGAGCAGCCGTTAAAATCAGAATAGGCGTTAAGGGTTAACGACAGCGTTAACCCTTAACACCTGGGTCGTAATGAGGCCCTTATTAGCCTGATAGTTCGTGTCCTCTTCACATTGTGTTGTTCAAGTGCCACAAGTCACGCGATACTTTCACGTTGTGCCCCCGTGTTATTTTTTCCACGTTGTGACCCCGTGCTGCTCTAAAATTCTATGACACGTGTCTTTCTCACGTGTACATACGTAAGTCATGTTGACAATTGTTATTTTAGTTTTTTCTTTCCCTGATTGGCTCTTCTCTTTTCTTTTGCCTAGAGGTGTGTCATAATTTGCCAATCCGCCCTCCTGGTGGTCACCGCCTCCTTTTTGGAATTAAATACCAGATCCCTCGCGCATCCGCACCACGCACCGTGAAGTACACTGAAGTACTGTTGGCTGTTCGCTGTGCGCGGTGCGGCTCGCGGGGACTGGCTCTCTGCTTTTTCTAGTAGTAAACCTGGGGTAGGAAATTGATTTTTTTTCCTGTTTAAATCATGTGGTTAATTATTCTTGTTCTGTGTTATTTATAGTTCAAGAACCTCTAGAGCTTGTTGTGCCAATTACTGTTGCATTATGGATTTGGCTTTAAGAAATGGGAAAAAGAGGAGGGAGTGTTCCTCTAAAACCCTTCCCTCCGCTGACTCTCCAAAAAACGTAAACAAAAAGAAAAAATTTAGCCCTGTAACCTCACTTAATGGTAAACAATCGTTTCTATCTATGTCAAATCATGACGATGTGTTGAGACCATTTGATGAAGTTGACACTATGGGCCTCATTACACGGATGGCGGTAAGGGTTAACGGTCACCGTTAATGGTACCGGTGACCGTTAACCCTTACTGCCTTAATACGAGGTCCCTTTGCGGGTTGGAGACTTTAACGCCTGCTTTTTGCAGGCGTTAAAAACCAACCTGCAAAGGGACCAGGGAGCTAATTACGGTACCGCAATTTGCGGTGCCGTAATTAGCACCTTCCCCATTCCCATTATGCCCTATGGGGCGAAAATGCGAATGGGGAAGGGCAATGGGGGAAGGGGGAATTACCGCCCCACCAACCTTGGAATAGGGCGGTAATTCCCCTTTCCACCATGGCGGTGCCAGTATTTACCGGCATGGACCAAGGTGCTGATAGCACCTTGGTCCACCGCCGTCCGTGTAATGAGGCCCTATGTCTGAAAAACAAATCGTACCCGTTGGGTCTGGTGAAATTTGTTCGTTAAAAAAAGCAAACGATAATATAACCAATGATCCTTTTGATACAGAGGAACACACTTGCAACATTCAAAACATAATTGCTGACATCCATGACAATAGATATTTACCGATTTCTGACATTTCTATGCTTGCACCTGTAATTATGTCAGACTTAGACAAAAGAGTGCGTTTATCACTCGGCCCCTCCACTCCAGTTTCTACTCAAGGCATGCGGATGGAGCATGTACACTTTCACAAATCTAACATCAAAGAGTTCAATTATCAGTGTACAGACTCAGGAAATATTACAGAGAAAATTGTTGGGCAATTTCCGTCTACCAGTTCGCCTTCAAGAGATCCGTGTCTAATCCACTCACACAAAACCCACTCTTTGAGCAGAAGAATACTTCGGCTCCTGTGTTTAACCTTTCCAATGTACCCGTCATGCCACAGACTCAAGGAACTATTGAGGAGGATTGCTTTGAACAAAAAATCAATGATCTACCTATCTTCATGAAAATTTTAAACTTGTTGGATCGTGGTCATGAATAATCGCATCTTCTATTGCAAGAGTTACAAAGGGAAATGATAAAAAACACTTCCCACATCACCAAAATTGAAGGCTACATCTTGGCACAAGAAGCATGGCAGGGCTATCACATGAACTGCAAAGTGAAGGATGCTGCAGAAACCTACATCCCGCAGGTTGAAAAAAAACAAATGGGTACGGAAACCTCTGACGATCCAATGTTACTAAACGGTGTACCAGTGTCTTTTGCACAAATATTACAGTGTAAGGTTGAAAAAGTAGAAAAAGAAGAGGATAAGGAGTCATCGTCGGAATTTGCTAAGATTGATCATCTGGAAGTTGCTATATTGCAACACGAAAGATTGATACAAGTCGAGAACATCTTGGTCCAGATGAACTCCAAAAATAATATTCTAGACATGCTAAAAGAGGATCAAACCCCCAATGACAGTAAAGACTTGGTAGAACTTGTACCGGACAGTCCGACGATTTTGATTGATTTAATGGATAAAGCCATGGCCAAAGAAGAGCCTCAAGAAAGCGCTGAATCTCAAGCAAAGTTCTATTATACATCACGAAGATCCAAGAAAAATCACTTAAAAGCTTTAAAAAGACGTCACAAAAATAAAGGAATTTCCCTCAAAGACGAGAAAAAAATGCATGATCTGTCTAAAGAACTCTCTTGTGGAAATAAAGAATCCATAAGCACTAACTTAGGTGCTATTTTGGTGAGCTCTCCGGAACAAAAATTAAACTTAAATGAGTTAAATGAGGAGAGCAAAAATGCCCTGCAATTGAAACCATCTCCTATTCATGAAATCGCTCTTAATCAACTGGCTACTCAAAAAAAAAAACACAGAAGCAGCTCGTGAAACATTCTAATGTGGAAGTTGTTGACATGAAAGGAAAAACTAATATGGAAATCGAATCTAAGGCGCAGTCTGAGTTGATGGTTCAACACCATTTAACTTCATTTTTTACTGACATTTCCTCAAAAAAAATCGAATGGGTTCACTAGAAACATAACTCTCAAAAGTAAGGAGGACAGTCATGGAGAGACTGCGTCTACTGCGATTGAAGAAGAAAAACACTCAAAAACCATGCATAGCAAAGAAGTGTTAGAAAAAATCGCCATATTACTAGAATCAATCCCCAAAGAAGAAGGCTCTTGCATAGATATTCACATAATGCAAGGTCAATTGGTTGAAAAGGTTCTGCAGACGAAGGATCCTAGTCAATCTATATCTGATTCCACAGTATCTGCCCTCACTAAAAACATTCTTCCAGAAGCAATCATACAACAAGACCAGGATGGTCAAACAAGGGCTGAATTTATAACAACAAATTACCATGCTGGGTGTGATTTGCCCGAAGAATTGAAAGAGAGCGCTGATGAGGCTTTTCAACAAGAGTGCCCTAATGAAGTAGAAGAGAATCAAACCATCCAGCAATTCCAGAATATCCCCTCAGAAATGAAAAATACAATTGGATGGATAAGTGACGTCAAAATCAATGGGACAGCTCGCATTAACAGATCGTTCCTCATGAACGCCTTATATAAAATTCCTCCACTCAGAAATTTTGTTACGAATGACATAGAATGGATTAGATTGCCGAATATAAACAACAGCAGGATGCTGTCTAAAATGTCTTCTCCCATAATTGCCAAACTGATGTGGGATCACCAAAGTGATCTTTTGATCCTTGGTTTGGCTATGGTTGGTTTTCCACAAATAAATATTGCTATGGACTTTCTGGAGTACCAACCACCTCCTCCGAAACTAAACAGTGACTTCACAGACTCCCTATCTGTGGATAATGCATCGAACAAAAACATTTCGGAACAACTTTCTGCCCTGACTAATGCCCTAAATGGGCTCAAATGGCTGGAGCCTCTCATAAAGTCTGCTGCTAACATAAGTAGATCTACAGCCTCTTCATAAAGTCATGAGCTTACCATTGTGTCGTGGAACTGTTGTGGGCTACTTAATTTACTGAATTGGAGAAGAGCGGCAGAACATAAAATCTTACCTAATATCTTACTTATTCAGGAGTCTATGGCCACGAAAGACATCCAATTTGATGGCTATAAAACCTTTTCCCACCATGCTAAAAAAGGGGTGAAAGGGAGACCTACTGGTGGCATTGCGATCTTGATTGACACCCGTTTAAATTTTACCATCAATAATATATATGAATTGGATATGTTCATTATGTTGGACATTTCCTTTATTTTTAAAACGAATGAAAATCTATTGTTGGTCTCCCTTTATTGGAATCCCGTTCAACTCCAAATTGAAAAAGCGGTTGAGATCTTAGGTGATGCCCTGAACCTTGCACTCTGCAAAGCTCCATCTGCAGAAATCCTTATCGGAGGAGATTTTAATTCCCATATGGGATACCTTGGCATCTCTAAGAGTTCCTACTCACACCATCATCATTCCTCTAGTCTAAAAGGAAAGATTTGGTGTAAATTCCTTAAAACCTGGAATATACACTTAATTGCCCACAGAGACACTCATTGTAATGTCACTTGGAAAAGGGGAAATGCAAGTTCATGGATCAATCACATATTTGCCTCAAATGGACTTTCTCGTTCTATGACTAAAACAAACACCCTTAGGACTGATATGGGAGATCATGTGATGATCACCACCTCAATTCGGAACTATTTTACTTTGTGTCCTCCAGTAGCTCAGTTAGCATTAATTCAAAGTCACAGACCAGGTGCCTCAATTAACTGGTATCCTGCTCCATGCAGAGATTTCACATTTCTTGTCAATAGAAACCTCTGGAAAGATAAAGCACAAAATGGCATGTTTAACTCTGCAATCCTAAAATTGAATTGTGAAATGATTGCCACACATTTGGCTAAAGGTTTTTTTCGTAAGTTTGAGCAACTCTCCTGTGAATATAACAGAGATGACTTTTGTGCTAAGATAGCAGTTCTAAAAAGTAAGAAAAACCCTCATATATGGATGTTAAAGAAGTCTACATGGTGCTCCAATGCCGAGTATTTTGCGCTAAAAAAAAGGTTCTATTTTCATATAAACAAGCAGTAAGGGAGATTCATGATGCTAACAAACTGCTTCAAAACCAAAACATAGTAACTCTTCTTTGCAATCGCAAGACTAAAGACATATGGAATATGATAAGATCTCTAGACAAAGAACCAACGCGTGAGTTTGTCTCTGGCATTGATAGTGCAACCTGGACTTCTTTTTTTCTCGCCAAATATGCTCTCCCAGAAAATTTTAGCGTGCTTGATACTCCACCTGACTGCCATTTACTTCCTAATATTTGTCCTTGGGGAAAGAATGACATACTTGAGGCTATTCAGAAATTAAAACGTTCTAAATGTGCAGGTCCTGATGGACTCCCTCCTTGTTTAATAAAGGACGATCCTTTATTCTGGGCCCCTATTTTTCTTATGATTTTCCAAGAGATATTTAAATCTAAAAGGATGCCGGAGTCTTGGCTTACTTAAATTATCATCCCCTTACACAAAAAAGGCTCAATTGAAGACCCAAATAATTATCGTCCTATAGCGATCATTGATGTCACTGCGAAAATATTTGCTTCTCTAATTCTACAAGAGCTTGAAATATTTGCACGCAACCACGATTCATTGTGTCTGGCGCAAGTGGGATTTCGCAAAGGGATGGGAACTCCCTTTAATGCGTGTTTGATGGCTCATATTATATCTCATTCTACTTGCCCGTCTCATGGCCCTGTTTTTGTTGCCTCCCTAGACCTGAAAGCTGCGTTTGACAGGGTTATTAGGAGCAAATTATGGGAAAAATTGCGGAAAGCAAAATTCCCCCAATACCTCATTACTCTTATTCAAATGTTGCACTTTAGAACTAACTTCAAAGTTAGAATTAACAGGGAAGGCTCACTAACCCAAGCTTTTCCATCTTTTACAGGTGTTAAACAAGGCTGTAATTTATCAGCGATACTATTCAATCTCTACCTCCTAGATATAGAAGATCTATGGAATGCTAAGAAGTTGTTTGCAATTCGTATCGGAGCCTTTACCTTGTCTTGGTTAGCGTACGCTGACGACATCTTATTTTTTGATCGGACTCAGTCAGGTCTTCAAGCTAAACTTGATTGTTTCATGCAATATTGTAACTCTAATAATTTGGTAGTCAATACTCAAAAATCTAACATTATTATCTTTTCAAATAAGAAAAAAGTACGTAAGTTTGTATGGAAAATTGGTGTCTCTCCAATTACAATTAGTCCCACTCTAACATACTTAGGATTGATTCTCTCTAAAAATACCTCCTATAAATTCACGAAAGAACAATTGATTGCAAAAATTGCTCCATTAAAATGCCAAATGAAAATCCTACTAAAGAAAATTTGTACATTTTCTCTATTGCCACTTTTGGAATTTTATTCAAAAAAAGTTGAAGCCATTTTATTATACGGAGTCGAACTTACCTTACATGACCTAAGGCCATTATTGGACCAACTTCAAGAGCTTATTTGGAAAGATGTATTAGGCTTACCTTTATCTATACCTAATGCTGTGATAAGACATGAGTTAAGGATTAATTCCCTTTCCTCCAGATACAATTGGCGCATGTTAAATAACTTTGCTAAAATATTATTTCCTATTAGAAACTCGCTCTACATGGGGCTAAACAGAATGTTAACAGTTAACAACCCTCCCTCTATGGTGCAATTTAAAGAACGCATGCTAACTTTACTGGATAAGATCAATCTCCCAATGGAAGATTTGGAACTTTTTCAAGAGAAAATCAAGAAAAAGCTATTGCTACAGGATTGGGGCGATACCTTTACGAAAATGGAAATCTACCCTTCTTGTGTGGAATATCGCAAATTCATACATAAGCAGAAACCATGCATGTCTTATCTAACACTTTGCCCCTGTTCTAAGGTCCGTCGGACTTTTATGCGCTTCAGGCTAGATTTAATTCATACTCGATCTAGAACGAAAAACTGGTCTAAAGATACATTGGCTGACACCAAAGAGGTTTGTAGTTTTTGTAATCAAGCTCTGGAGACTTTAAAACATCTGTTCTCATATTGCTGTTATTTTGAAAATGTACGATGCATTCTTATAAAGTCCTTGTGCAAGCTAATACGATTCTAGCTAGAGAGTGGATTTGGACTAAATGTATGTGGGGATTAACGGACACTTCTGTAGTAAAAACAATAAACCTTGTAAATACCATTGAGAAAGAAGTGGAAAATGCATCTCTTTTTTAGAGAGCTAATGAATTTTGAGAATTGTTGGTGCTTAAATCAAGTGTACTCTTGTACAAATTTTAATTTACGAATTTGACATTCTATGTTCAACATGTTATATTGATTCTGTTCATATTACAATATCTTATGTTGTCTGATTTTAATAATTTTGTATTGTCTGAAAGAATCACAAATTATTTGTAAGGTCTATATTTTTGACTAAAAACAAATAAAGTTTAAAAAAACAAAAAAAAAAAAAGAAGAAAGTGAGTCGACATCCAAGACTGAATTGCAAGAAAGCAAGAGGTAAGAGAAGAGTGTTTTCCAAGCCCCACTGTCCTCCTTCAGAACCATAAAGCAGCACAGGTAGAAGCCATCCCCTATGGTGGAGGAAGAAACTGTCTTGATTGCTTTCAAAGCCAGGAGCATGGACACTTTTTTGAGATGTTAAAAGCTGGAGGCAGCAACAGAGGTGGGTGTTGTGGGAGTGGGTCTTGGTTGTCTGTACACAAAGCAGACTACAGATATGGTACAATGATCTGATGCGATACAGTAGCAGACCAGAAGGAAGGAGATTCTGCCCCCATCTGGGGAATCAAGGTAATGGGCCTGGAGGCTGCCAATTATTCACCATGTCGGCTAAGGACGGAATTGATCTGAAAATATTTTGCTCACCTCTGGGATTTCTTAGAAGGAGCCTATGAAGAGGAGCCCCACAAATGATGCCTCTGGGATCGATTCTGGAACACCTGGAAGGATCTGGCATGACCACTCTTCTGAACCGAGGTGGATGACTGTATTGAGAGGGCTTTGCGATGGCCAACTCAGCCTTCTCTTTGTGCAATTCCTCATATGTGGTGGGAGAAAAGCCCATCAGACGAGAGGGTCTTTACCTGTTCCTCTGACTCCATATCAATTTAGCTCTTCTAAGCCAGGCCCATGAGCACAAACAAACCAGGCCCATGAGCCTATCCAAGCCAGGACCAAGGACATAGCCAAACCAAGTCACATGCCCCTAGAGGCAGTATCTACATGCCCAGTTACCAAGTTCACAATATCAGTAGGCATCTGACATCCCAACCAAAAACTGGTGTCTCCTTTCTACAGGACAGTTGTGGGCAAACTCTGTCTCTTTCCGAAATGTTGCCTTACATAAAGCTGGGATCGCACCAGAGTCTACTTGTCCGAGGTGAACTGTCTGGTACCCTGCATCCCGGGCCTTATCTTTTTTGCCTGAAGGTGTCAAGGAGGGCTGGAATGCTGAAGATGCTGCTTTGAGAACGGTTTCCCCTTAGCAGAGACCGATGATCACACTGAGGAATGTTTAGGCACATTGAAGGACAGGTACAACTTTTGAGGGAGTGGTACTGTACATTTTGCATTCAGCTTCTTATGAACAAGAGCTCCTGAATGGGGGGCCTCCCACATCTTCCTGACCTCATACAGCACACCAGCCTTAATAGGAATATTTCATTTCTCTGTTTTTGAAGACAAAGAACGGTGCCAGTGTTCCTGTTTCGTGAAGGATGGGGTTGAAATTAGGAATCTCACATCCCAGGGACTACATTACCACCCTAAGCATTTCATGGAAGGCCTTCAGAGGGTGTGGTGGGGCTAACATCTAGATGAGCAGACAGAGGGTCAGCCAAATCAGAACCAATAAGGCATAGAGGTTGCTAGGATTGTAGGGCTCACAAGAAACATGGAACCAGGCAGAACTGATGGGGCTGCAGGCAGTAACGCTGCTGCTGTGGCTAAAGACTCAACCACTGGATCTTAACAAAAAGGTAAAACATAAGGCAACACCACTGACCAGCACAAAATCAAAGCAAAGCCATCCAATAGCCCCTTATGCCACAGCCAACAGCAATGCACAGCATCCACAAACACTGCGTGCACCATCTTACATAACCACATCTTCCACTCACCCCGTGGCTCAGCAAAAAGTAAAGAACACTGTCGCACTCTCAGCAGCACACCGAATGTAATATCAACACCACCAAAGCATCCACCCACAGAAGAAATCTAAACTAGAGCTATCAAACCCCAGGCCATCATCCAGCCACCCAAAGAAGACATCATGCCTTAGGCAACCACATTAAATGGTTGACTCTCCCAAGAGCACAGCTTAGGTCAACCAGCACACATCCAACACTCACGTACTGACGTAACCCAGAAAACAAGTTGCAAAATGCAAAATCAGACCCTCTCCCTACTGGGAACACCAAATAACAGCACCTGTTAATTTATCAAGAACCAGAACAAAGCTAGAGTCAAGCTAGTCTATCCCAAATATTGATCCTGTTGCAGAATAGAGGGAACTCCCTGGAGCATCATCCATGCATGCATTACTAGAATCCAGCGAAAGCCAGGGAATACCAGACAACCACTGACCACTCAGAGCACAGCTAACACCAGAGAAGTTCCTCACCCTAGTGACTACTGATGGAAAACACAGATCATCTTCTTTAATTAACCATACAAGTACAGAACAGAAATAAATACATTGAATAAAAGAATTTTAAAACCTTAACACATACTGATAAATTTATAAGACAGAATAAGAGTCATAAAACATAACAGTCCCATGGAAAATAGCACGGGTAATCACAGTGACGATTATAATTGATAAGTGGCTATAAATTGAAACAACAAGAAATTAGCAGTATTGCAAATAGCTGAAGAGATTAACAATTAAAACAACAATACAACTAATGCTGTAGTTGAAAAACTATTTCAAATGTGCAATACAGAATCAATCACAATAATTATTATATTTAATTACTAGAAAACTGCATACCAATATCAAATTCTGGTATTCAAGGTCCATTTAAATAGAAGAAAGAGGATTAGGAACAGCAGTGGATAGGTAACCCTAACCTTATAATAGTGCACAATCAAGTTGCAACCAGGCACTATAATTCATTATTTCTTGGATGAGTCCATAATGCCTCATGGCAATGCCAAGATCCTGCGCTTTATCCAACAGGCCTGGACAAAATATGTGGAAAACACAAAGATGACATTTAGGTCTTTTGATTTCTTGCACAGAGCTTATTCCTCATTTAGAGACTTTATTCCTCTATTCCTTAAATATGTTATGTTATGAAAATATATATAGCGCAAACTATCACCAACTAGGGCATCATGGCGCTTAGGCAAAGATCGAGAGATACAGCAATGGGAAGAAAACAATTGAATAAAAAAAATAGGCCAAGAACAAGAGAGTTTTAACAGCACACCGGAATGAAAGATGGTTAGAAATGGAACGGTGGGAGTGAGACAAACCGTTTCACAGCTAAGTGGCGGCTACAGAAAAGGAACGTCCCACCAGATGGGCGCGCTTAAAACCTAGCACATCAATAGAGCAGGCTGCACCAGAGCACAAGGCATGAGAGGGAATATAACGCTTGAACTTAGACTGTAGGTATTGTGGGTCTGTATTGTAAAAGGCCCGATGGACCAGGCACAGTGCCTTAAACTTGACACGCTTGACAACTGGAAGCCAATGCAAATACCGAAAAATGTCTGACGTGAAGGAGAGCTGCAAGTCCCAACAGCGACCCAGGTTGCCACATTTTGCACAATTTGTAGGCGGTGAAGGAGATACGCTGGTTGCCCAAGATAAAGGGTGTTGCAATAATCGATAGAGCCAGAGACCAAAGACAAGACAGCCAAAGGACGAAGGTGCTGAGGAAGATATGGAAGAACCTTATGCAGGATGCAAATTTTGAACTGGAAAGCCTTACATACTGCACTAACCTGGTCACCTATCAACAAAGATGCTGATAGCTTGACACCAAGATCTTTTACTGTGGCTGAGGGAGCTGGTAGAGGGGAAAGCTCATCCGGCCAGAATGCTGTGGACCATGGAGAAGAATCGAGTGTAGCACCAACCACCAGGACCTCCGTCTTATCGCCATTAAGATGGAGCCAGTTACTACCCATCCACGCATGTATGGCCTGAAGTCACCCCGAGAGGGACGGGTATGCCCAGATGTGGTTCCCGAGTCTGCCCGGCCTATAGACTCAAGCTACTCCTCACTGATGAGGCCGAACAAGGCTGAAACATGTCTGGGGATGCTTGTGGTCTCGTGCAGAAGGGATGTGACCTAGCAGTTCTGGCTGGACCGCCACTTTTGGGGTAGGACCAATCCTGATTTGCGTATGGTTTTTCCCCTTCTGTAATGGCTTGGAAGGCTGAAAAACGATGGTCTGGAGGTTTCCCAGAGCTATGTCTGTGGTTATGATTAATTCAAAACCTTCCAGTCATCATCTTTTTGTTTTTCTAAAGTCACCCCGAGTGGGACGTGTATGCCCAGACGTGGGTCCCGAGTCTGCCCAGCCTAGAGACCAAAGCTACTCCTCAGTGAGGATGCCCAACAAGGCTGAAACATGTCTGGGGATCCTTGTGGTCTCATGCAGAAGGGATGTGACCGAGCAGTTCGGGCTGGACTGCTACTTTTGGGGTAGGACCAATCCTGATTTGCATATGGTTTTTCCCCTTCTGTGATGGCTTGGCAGGCTGAAAAACGATGGTCTGGAGGTTTCCCAGAGCTATGCCTGTGGTTATGATTCATTCAAAACCTTCCAGCCATCACCTGTTTGTTTTGCGAAAGACAAGCACGACAATGCTCAACAGTGGAAGCGAGGGCCAGGTCAAGAAGGACCAAGATTTGTTTGTCATCCGCGTAAGGGTAATACCAAAAAACAAGAGTGGATATGTTTAACTAGAGGGAGAATATATACATTGAAAAGAAGAGGGGAGAGGGCAGACCCCTGTGGAACTCCACACATGACGGACAGAGGAACAGAGGTGAATGGTTGAAGAGAAAGAGATTGAGAGCGGTCAGAAAGAAAACACAGGAACCACTCAAGGACCTTGCCAGTGACACCAACAGCAGAAAGCCTATTGATCACCATATCATGGTCTATAGTATCGAACGCCGCAGAGAGGTCGAGAAGGAAAATATACATTTATATTTTTGATACCTGCCCCTTTTTGCCTAGGGTACAGAAAGAAAAAATGTTGTAAGGTTTTAAGGGTTTCAGGACAAGATGAACATTGATCGGACTGGTGCTCATTCCAACAAGACTTAAACGAAACGATTGGCAAAGTGCTCAATCTCAATTTCATGTATAATGACATTTTGAATGGATTGTTAATTGAACACAGATTGTCCAATTCCTCTTGGTCCTCCACCGACCCGCTCCCTTCAGCTTCCTCCTCACCTCAGCTACTTGTCTCCAAGCTGTCTTGGAGCAGGTGTCTTCGTGAGAGGTAGTCCTTTTCTTTCTTTCGATGTATCTGCCTGCCTCGAGAGAAAGCGACAGTGGCCGCCTGTAAGCTGCAGCACTGTGGCTCCTATCCCGGGAGAAGGCTGGATATTTGGGGAAAAAGCCCAAAGGCTGAAAAAACCCCTTCCGTTGGATTAGTTGAGATGCAGTGTTCCTCTAAGCCAGAGAAGGGATGATGGAGATCTGTTCCCATAAACAATATCAGAGCTGTGTCCAAGCAGAAGCTGTAGCGGTGCCTTGGCAATGGAGATTGGCAAGTGAAGTACAAAGCCGGCAGCTTCCAGGAAGACCCAGGAAGGAGTAAATACAATTCTGCTTCCAAGATGTCAGAAACGAACCGCAGGAGTGAAAACGGCAACAGCCGAAGCGGAGAGGCAAGTCGGGAAATCAGACCAGTAGCAGAGCCGCAAAGAGACTCAGCAGAGAAAGAAAAACCGAAAGAAGCCAGAGCGTGTAGAGTGAATCACGAAGACAGAAGGGCGGAAGGCAAGAGAGCCACGAGGAAGAAAGGGAGCGCGGCCAGGAGGAAGAAAGAGAGAAAAGGGAAAGAGGAACGCTTCAGTGAGAAGCAGAAAGTATGTAACTGTGACCGTGTAACCAAGCAGGGAAAGGTGTCCTAACGGTTGCAACGCTCCGTCCGCTGGGAGTACAAAGGCTATGTACCTCCCAGAGGCGGCCATGATGAGAAAGACTAGAGCGCTACTTCCCCGTGTTAGAGAACGTGACAGAACAGTCGATGGCGGGGAAGCCGTCAACGCGGCAGCAACCGCCAACAACTCGGGCGCATGACAGTATGCCCCCTATTAGTTCCGTGGAACCCGGGTTTTCTCGAGTGGGCTCGATGAAATCTGTCATGAGGCAGTGGGGCGTGCGCAAAGGAGGCAGGTTCCCAGGAATCCTCCGATCTTGGGTACACTTTCCGGGCGATCAAGTACTCAAGCCGACCCCGGTAGTAACGGGAGTCACAAATCCGAGATACCTTGTATTCAACTTTGTCACCCCCTCGTATGTCCCTATGACAAGAAGCCGGTTTGCTCGACTTATCAGGAACAAAGGTCTTCAGGAGGGAGGAATGGAAGACATGGTGAATGCAGCTGAGATTGGGGGTAGTTTGAGTTTGTTGGCTACTGGGTTCATCTTAGCCAAGATGGGAAAGGGTCCCAAGAAACAGGGAGAAAGTTTAGAGGGACAAACCCAGCGAGGTAGATATTTGGTCGAGAGCCATACTTGAGTGCCTTCTTTCCAGACCGGCAATCCCTGCAATGTCTATCCGCTTGTTCTTTATAAGTCTTCATACTGGTTTCCAGGCTGAGCTTCACTGCCTTTTGTGCTTCTGTTATGTTTGCTAAAGCAGCTTCGATGGCAGGTAAGTTCCAGGGTTAGGAGGTACTGGATGTATGGAACGTGGATGGAGACCATAAGTGCAGTAAAAGGGAGACAGTCCAATTGCCGTGTGTTTTGAGTTGTTGTAAGTGAATTCTGCAGTCGTTAGTAACTGTACTCAATTGTCCTGATGTTGATTGCTATAACACCTGAGGTACTGCTCTAACGTGGCAGTGTGCCGCTCAGTCTGCCCGTTAGTTTGGGGGTGGTATCCTGAGGACAAAGCCCACTCCATGCCTAACCTGCTACAAAGGGCCTTCCAAAACTTCGAGATATACTGACTTCCGCAGTCGGAGGTGATTTTATCCGGTAGACCATGCAAGCGGAATAAATCTCGAACAAAGGTCTCTGCCATGGTGGTAGCTGTAGGCAGCCCATTGATGGGAGAGAAATGTGCCCTTTTTTTTAGGGTATCCACTGTGACCATTATACAGGTACAGGAATCGGATTCTGGGAGTTCCACGATAACATCCGTGGAAATGTGGCCCCACGGGCGAGATGGATCTGACCCCTGTTTCAGGAGACCAAAGGGTTTGCCAGTGGGATACTTGTTCATGGCACACACACGACATGCTCGTAAGTATTCCCTCACATCGTTTCTTAGATTGGGCCGATAGAAGGGTCTACCGATAAATTCAGAAGTGTTGGATTGGCCCCTATGTCCTGCTGTCTTGTTGTCGTGACACCAACTGATGACCTTCTTGCGCAGGGATCCTGAAGGTACATACAGCCGGTTGTTGTGAAAACAGAGTCCTTCCTCCTCCTCGTAGGGAATAGCGGTATGCTTGAAGAGAGTCGATCGTTCAAAAACTGTGGCTTCCTTAACCTCTTGCAGAAACGTGTTGGTATGAGCCAGGATTATGTTCCTGGGGAACATTCGCTCAGCTGGATGCAAACTGGAGTGGTTAAAGGAACCCTTACGTGAAGGGGCATCCGCCAAGGTGTTTTGCGAACCCGGAAGATAAGTAATCCTGAAGTTGTATTGAGCGAAGAATTGCGCCCAGCGGGCTTGGCGGGAATTCACGCATTCCATAGACTGCAGAACGCAAAGGTCTACTACCATCCTCCTTCCCATGTTCTCCCTCCTCTTAGCCTTCCCCCTCTAAGCACTTACTCTTATCATCTGTTCCCTGGACTTTTGATAGCAGCTTGTCTGTCTCCCCTCCTCCCCTCCTTGTTTTTCTCCCTCCTCCCCCACCCCTGCTCTTTACATTTTTCTCTGACAAATTTGCACAGTAGCGTGTCTTGTTCACCTCCTTCTCCCTCTCATATCCCACTGTGCCCCCCTCCGACCCCTCCTCTTGTATACCACCTGCATTACATCAATTGTCATCAGACATAGTAATGTTACTGCTTGCTTTGTTCTCCTTTTTTTTTGTCTCCCTAAAAGGGAGACAGTCCAATTGCTGTGTGTTTTGAGTTGTTGTAAGTGAATTCTGCCGTCGTTAGTAACTGTACTCAATTGTCCTGATGTTGATTGCTATAACACCTGAGGTACTGCTCTAACGTGGCAGTGTGCCGCGATCCATCCCTTCCCTCTTGCCTTACTTGTTCTATGCACTTGCACTATCAGAAATGTCAACAGGCCTATTACGGTAGTTATTTTTCACATTCTGTATTGTTTCAAGGACTTTAACTGAATGTAACTGTATTTTCCTATGTTCCCTCCCTCCTTGAAGTGCTTTGAAACACATTGTGTATAGGCGCTATATAAATCAATATGATCAACAGTCAATCAATCAATCAATCAATCAGTCCTGAGCAGAAAAGGCTGTTGACCAACTAGTAAAAGATGATGCCATTCCTCACATGCTTGCTTCATGGCTAGCAACTCCTTTTCCAGGGCAGAATAGTTGAGTTGGCTGGTGGTAAGTGTCCAAGAAAGATAGGCTATAGGGTATTCGGTGCCTTCCTCCTCTTGTAATAAAGCAGCTCCAATGGCAGCAGCCAAAGCATCGGTTTCCACGATAAACGGCTTGGATTGGTCGGGTTGCTGTAGAATTGGAGCGGAAAAGAAAAGGGTCTTGAGACTGTGAAAGCTGTTATCTGCTGTTGAGGACTACAGAAACCGCCCAGGGTCCTTTTTTAGAAGGGAAGTGATGGGAAGGACTACCTATGAGAACTTGGAGATAAACCGTCTGTAGAAATTTGCCAGACCGAGAAATCTTTGTACCTCCTTGACGGAGGATGGAGCGGGACAGTCGAGTATGGTGGATACTTTCCGTGGATCCATGGTGATTCCATGTTCGGACAGGACAAATCCCAAGTAGGAGATTGAGGAAGCCCCAAAAACACACTTATCGGGTCTGGCGAGTAGATGGTTTGCCTGAAGACAGTCCAATACTTCTAGCACACGCTTGTGATGTTCTTTTGGGTCGGTAGAATAGACCAGGATGTCGTCTAGGTAAATAATGACCGATATTAACATGAGATCGGAAAACATCCGATCCATGAACTGCTGGAACACTGCAGGTGTATTTACCAGCCCGAACGGCAAGACCCGGTATTCATACAACCCGAAAGGAGTGCAAAAGGCTGTCTTCGATTCGTCTCCTGAGTTGATGCGAAGCAAATGGTAAGTGTTACTGAGATCAAGCTTAGTAAACATCTTAGCCCCTTGCACAGCTTCAATGATATCAGTAATCAAGGGCATAGGGTAGTGATCTCTGACGGTTACTTTTTTCAGGTGTCTGTAATCAATACAGGGCCGAAGATCTGCTGAATTCCTCTTCGAAATGAAAAACAAGGATGCTCCTGCAGGAGACTTGTATGCTTGGATGAGACCATTGTGTAAGTTGGCGTCCAAGTAACCGTGCAGAACCTGTTTCTCGGTTTGTGAGAGAGAAAACATGCGTCCAAACGGAACCAGTGCATTGGGTTCCAGGTCTATCGCCCAGTCTTCGGGCCGATAGGGAGGAAACTCGACTGGTATCTTCTCCTTGAACACCTGGTGGTACTGTGCACAAAATTGGGGAAGCGCATGCACTCCTATGTGACCCTCTAGAGATGCCGCCGTCGCATGTACTTTGCTCTAGTTAGTGAGTGGAAGACAATGCGCTTGCAAATGGCGGATTCAAAACATAACTGATTAGCTGCCCAGTCAATGCGAGGATTGTGCTTTCTGATACCTAGAATGATAGGGAAGTGAGCCGCTCGTATGATGTCGAACTTGTGCATCTCAGAGTGTTGTTAAACAGTAACCTGCAGTTCTTCTGTAGTATGAGTTATAGGTCCTGAGGAGAGAGGAGAGCCATCCATACCCTCAACCTTTTGTCCTTCTTTACGAACAAGCCTCCGAAGACCCACCTTCTCCGCCCATACTGTATCGACGAAGTTGCCCGCCGAACCGCAGTCCAGGAGGCCCAGAGACTCGACTTGGCGATGATCGATGTCCACTAGTACTGTGACCACCATCAAACGGGAATCTTCTTGGACTCCAGAGGATGAGATAGAGAGGGATACGTAGTGACTAAGGCCTGTGACTAACACCCGGAAACTTGTCCCTTCTAGGACCGAGGGTGTTCGTTTCCCGACCGCTGTGGCGGTACCTCCGAACAATCCTTGAGGAGGTGTTTATATGAGCCACAGTACGCACACAGTCCCTTCTCTCGTCGGCATCTTCTCTCTTCGGAAGTAAGTTCTACCCTGGTAGCACCGATTTGCATTGGTCGCGCTTTGGAGAGTGAAGGAGTGGTAATAGGGGAGGACTGGGATTCTCCGACGAAGGGGCTCCCTCAGTGACATCATCGCTCCATTTCTCTCTACTGGAGGTGGTATTCGATCTGTAATACAGAGGACAACAAATCCGGGAACGTTGGAGGTCTGGAAGAACCAGCCAACTCGTCCTTTATCTCATCTTTTAAGCCTCTGCGAAAGAAGGCATATTGTGCTTGTTCTGGCCAGCCTGCCCCAGCTGCCAGCTTCTTGAAGGTAGTGATGTAAGAGAGGAGATCCAATGAACCCTGACGAACATCAAGTAGGTCTTCACAAGCCGTGAAAGTCAACTATGGCCATTCAAATGTCTGCTTGAGAAGGGCCTGAAAACCTCTGAAATCTTGCAGAATAGGATTGCCGCTGGTGACCAAAGGGGTAGCCTATGCAAGGGCATTACCAGTCATGTTTGAGATGAGAAAGCCAACCCAAGACTGGTCGGTGGAAAAAGCACAGGGTCTGAAAGTGAAATACATTGTACAGGCTTCAAGGAATTCTTTAAGCCTCTTAGGTGTTCTATCGAATTTACCCGAGGATAAGGTCATAGGTGATAGTTCAGTCGGTTGTTGTTCACGACAGGTTATGAGCTGCCCGAGGACCGTGTTTTATTTCTTAACAGTCTGTAGTTCCTGTGACAGTCTTTGGATAGCTGTCCAGAGCTCCTAGACCTGTTCTGCTGTGGCCATTGCTGTCTTCGGGTGTTGCAAGCTGTCCAATTCCTCTTGGTCCTCCCCCGACCCGCTCCCTTCAGCTTCCTCCTAATCTGAGCTACTTGTCTCCGAGCTGTCTTGAAGCAGGTGTCTTTGTGAGAGGTAGTCCTTTTCTTTCTTTCAAGGTATCTGCCTGCCTCGAGTAGAAGCCACAGTGGCCACTTGTAAACTGCAGCCCTGTGGCTCCTATCCCAGGAGAAGGCTGGCTATTCGGGGAAAAAGCCTAAAGGCTGAAAAAACTCCTTCCGTTGGATTCGTTGAGAGGCAGTGTTCCTCTCTGCCAGAGAAGGGATGATGGAGATCTGTTCCCGTAAACAATATCAGAGCTGTGTCCAAGCAGAAGCTGTAACGGTGCCTTGGCAATGGAGATTGGCAAATACAGTATGAAGCTAGCAGCTTCCAGGAAGACCCAGTGAGGAGTAAATACAATTCTGCTTCCAAGATGTCAGAAATGAGTCACAGGAGTGAAAACAGCAAAAGCCGAAGCGGCGAGGCAAGCCGGGAAATCAGACCAGTAGTAGAGCCTCAAAGAGAAGTGGCAGAGAAAGAAAAACAGAAAGGAGCCGGAGTGCGGAGAGTGAACCGGGAAGACAGAAGGGCAGAAGGCAAGAGAGCCGCGAGGAAGAAAGGGAGCGCAGCCAGGAGGAAGAAAGAGAGAAAAGGGAAAGAGGAACGCTTCCATGTGAAGCAGAAAGGATGTAACTGTGAGCGTGTAACCAAGCAGGGAAAGGTGTCCTAACAGTTGCAACGTGCCGTCCGCTGGGAGTACAAAGGCTATGTACCTCCCAGCGGCAGCAATGATAGAAAAGACTAGAACACTACTTCCCCGCATTAGAGAACATGATGGAACAGTCAATGGCGGGGAAGCCGCCAATGCAGAAGCAACGGCCAATAACTCGGGCGCATGACACAGACACACTTCTATAAGGCTATCTTGCTTTATTTTTAAATAAGAATAGTCTGTTAACAGTGCCAAATACTTATTAATGTTCTTCCCTGTGGTCCACTCTACATGTGTTTCAATGACAGTTCATCTACATTTCATGGTGATCACAGAAGGATTTATCCACAACTCCCCCAGATGTACCCGGTGTAAGTGATCCCTTAGGAGTTTACACCATGGAAGGGAACATGCATGTTGGTGCCCCAGCAGATCTAAGAGGGCTTCCTTATATTTAATCAAAAGTGGATTGGTGGATCAAATGTGTGCCCAACAGAGTACTGGTTTCAATTGGATATAAATACCAATAGATGGTAGCTCAAGTTCTAAATGGAGTGGCATATTTGGTGAGCTGTAGGGGAACAACTATGAGCAGCTTTTTTATAAAATAGTTATCAATCACGCTCAATCTAGGGTTGTTGGAGTGCTCCCACAATTCTGCACTGAGCATCACCGCTGGTAGGCCCTGCATTTGACAGATATCAAACCGTTTGTCAAAGATTTTTCAAACATCAAGATTGCACTGCTACTTTTCCTTAGGATCAAGTTGGTTTATATCAATAAGGTTTTGCTAATTCGTGTTTCACCCAACCCTGATTCTAGTTTCCCTTATGGATAGCTTCAAGCGAGAACGAGATCTAGAGTTTTCCCGTAGCTTTGGAAATCCTATAAATGTGCCTTACAGACTGCTCAGTTTGTTTATAATTTGGGCATATCCCGTTGTTTCTACTAAGTAAATTACTTTGATATAATTTACTTTGTTTAAATTACTTCGAAAATACTTTGATTTTTTGGGTCGGTTCATTTCCTCATCTCCCCTTCCCCTTCATGAACACCCCCACCTCAAACCCTTCCCCACCCTCTTTACCCCCTTATACAAAAATACTTAAAACCTCAAAGTATTTTTGAAGTTATTTCCACAAAGTAAATTACATCAAAGTAATTTACTTCATGGAAACAATGGGATACAACACATTATAAAAAAAAGCTGGGCAGTCTGTAAGCAAAATGTATAGGATTTTCTTAGTTTTGGAGGAGATAGGGGAGGCGTGCCCTAAATCAAGTCCTCCTCAATAGTAACAAGCATTTCATGTAAGGGTTCATACTGAATGTTTAGATCAGCCAAAATGAACAAAATTGTTTTGTTGAATTTATCCTCCACCCAATTGGCTACCAAATGTGATACAATGTACCCATCCCATTTAAGCCACAAGGTCTGCACTGTTATAGATGTTGAATAGCAAAAATGTATCACCTCCTGGGATTTCAATGTATAGGCCTTGTATATCTGGTGAACCTGTATGGATACATTTTATGTGGGCTACAGGTTTCCTGGAAACATACAAGTCTAAAGATCAAATGAAATTGACCCAATTGAGGTCGTCCCGATATGTGTGCAGGCCAGCTATGCTCCAAGACACCAGATTCAGCTCCTGCATAAGATCCCTATCTTGTGTTAATCCAATAAACTGGCAAGCGGGTAGGGAAATGTCAAGCACTTATTAATGCAATGTTGAAGGGTGTCAGTTTTGGGATGGGCAAGGATTGTTGGCACTCCTCTCAGTGAGAAGGTCTGCTGGAGGAATAGTGCTTAAGTACATTGATTGCAAGTTCCTCATTGAGGAAGATCATTTTGTTGTAATCTTGGCCACCTTGCCCAGTGGCGTGAAAACTCCTAGCTTCAATAGTATCAGCTCTCATGATTGACACGCAGTGTTTCTGATGGCGTATCCAATAGATGCATTTATTGATAAAACTGTCTTTCCCCTCCTGTTTTCCTGACATTAATTTTGGTTCATTAGTAATGTATAATACTCCTCCTCTATGGTTATAATCATGATTAGCGGCAAATGTCTTTTTGAAACTGTGGGCCTCATTACAAGGTCGGCGGTAACCCGCCAGTGCTACCGGCGGGTTGCCGCCGACCTCTAACACTGTTCCGCCGACTGAGATACCAGTGCCACCGGGACATTACAAGTCCCGGCGGCCTGGGATGTCAGGTGGCAGAAAGTGTAAGTCCCCATTCCTGTGGAGCCCTACGGGGCTCCACAGGAATGGGGACAGCGAAGCACCGGCTCTGGTGCGTCAATGAAAAACATGCCTGCAGGGGCCGGTGATCTCGGCAGGCCAGACCTGCCAGGAGCACCGTCCTCTGCATGCATTCTCGTAGTCTGGTGATCCGGAAAGGGTACCAGTACGTTGCTACCAGCACCATTATTTCTGGACCGCCAGGCTTAAAATGAGCCCGTATGTCTTTTTGGCATATAATCTCCCCATGGCCGATAACCATTCCACACACCAGTATGAGATACATAACCTGAGGTTTGGTGGCTTTTTATCAGACAGTTTCTAGGTGGAATATGCCCCCTGATTGGGGAAGGATTGCTTCAATATGATTTTCAAACACCTGGAACATTGGATTTGGTTAGTGGGAATTTGATTAGTTAGCAGTAAATGGGTAGATACAGCCATCCTAGGTGGCAGCCGACCCATAGGTGGATTCATCAGAGTAGTTAGGTTTTTCAGATCTTACTTAGCTACGCCAAACTCCTTTTTAAATCCCCAATAGATTGTCACAAACACCTAATTTGAGCCAGTAACAAAAGGCAGTTAGATCAATTCCTCAATGTGGGCACAACATAAGGGGTCTGGGACTTGATTGCCATTTTGCTCATCATGGTTCAACATAGGGGTGGCAACAGTATTATCTGGATTAAGGTCTGCTATACCAGTTCACTGCTCCTTGACCAAATGAGTTAGGGATCAAAGCGATTGGAAATTTAAATTCCTTCAGTGATAAGAAACAGGACTTGCAAGGAGTCTTCCTCTTCTGAATCACCAGTTGATGGTTGATTTTCAGAAAAGTGGTTACAATGCATCTCAACTGGAAGGAAAACATTACACCCCCCCATTTGGTTAGACAGTCTTGGGGTCACAATAGGATTGCAGTCGAAGAATTATGCCATTTAGCAATATCTTTACATGGCTTAGATTTAGAAAAAGATCCTTTAGTTTGGTGGGGCTTCACAGAGCCCTTGCATGTTGTTGCCTTCGGTGCTTCTCGCGGCTTATCTGAAGCAGGGAGGTCTGATACAGGTGCTGCAGCTGTACCATTAATATTGTCTAAGAGGCCCTCAATCACATGTATTAACGAGTTTACCTCTATTAAGAGAGCAACCAGGGGGGCCACTTTCTTTGGGCCATTGACAGGTGCATCTTTAGTCTGCCCCCCTAGCCCCCGTGCTGCCTCTTGACTTCTGAGTACTTTAACTGTTAGTTGTCCAAAGAACCTGTATCAAATGAAGTAAGGAGGCATAGCAAGGGCTGTATTGAAAACATACAGCCTTACATGATCGCAGACCTTCGCAGAGTGCAGCGGACTGTCTCACCTTTTTCTTCAGGCTTCGGTGAGTGCTTGATATCCAGCATCCTTTGAAGCAAGTTGGGCTGGGCTAGCAGAAAAGCAAAGCAACATTACATGGTCCTGTGGAGGATGGATTTTTCCTTGTCCCAAGGCTTTGCCAAGGGCTCGATAGCTAGCATGTATTTGAGCATGGAGAGCGGGCCAACAGACAGGAAAGCAGCAGTACAGGATCCTGTAGAGGTGGTCGACTGCCGCAGACTGCCTTGCCCTTGTCCTCAGGCTTCGGCGAGGGCTCGATATCCAACTTCTGAATTTAGGCAGCAGTTGGTCAACCAGCTGAGCTATCATACCAGAAATGGTGCGTCAGCCATGAAGGTTATACGTAGATATTCGCTGTGGGTGCTTCACCCATTAACTGTTTCTGTTTAAAATCTTTATAATATGCAATAATCATCCAAAAGGTATCCTGGAGCCGAGTGGTTGGACCACAGGAGACGGCAGCAGGGCTGCTGACTGTGGACATATGCATGATTTCCAAGATTCCCAAAAGATCTGATTGTCATCAGGAAATGGAACAGTGGTTGGAAGGGAATTCCACTTGTTGACCCTAGGCTTAAGATGGAGCACTATTTTCTTTGCAAAATATCTCCTGCTTATAATTACAATTAATAATGCATTGTTGTCATGCAAGTCCTTCCCCAACATACACATGGCTTTTAACTATATGAATGACACTTATCTCGCTCTGTACAGTGGTGAGGGTTTCTCTCCAGTGTGGGATCTCGTATGAGTCATTAGGCTTGATGCACGATTAAAGTGTTTACCACATTCTGTACACCCATAGGGCTTCACCCCAGTATGGATCCGTTGATGGCTGCTTAGGGCAGAGGGATCACTGAAGCTTTTCTTGCATTCTGTGCATTGATTTGGCTTCTCACCAGTATGGGTCCTCTGATGCACAATCAGAACCGAGATACAAGTGAAGCTTTTTACACACTCTGAGCACTGGTATGGTCTCACCCCAGTATGGGTCATCTGATGCCTCTGCAGATGTGCGGTCTGAGTGAAGCTTTTATCACACTCAGTACACTGGTATGGTCGTTCCCCAGTATGGATCTTCTGATGTAGCTGCAGATATGAGTTATAAGTGAAGCTTTTCTCACATTCTGTACACTGGTATTGTCGCACCCCAGTATGGATCTTCTGATGCTTCCGCAGATTTGAGCTCTGAGTGAAGCTTTTATCGCACTCTGTACACTGGTATGGCCGTTCCCCAGTATGAATCTTCTGATGCAGGTGTAGATATGATCTAGAAGTGAAGCTTTTATCACACTCTGAGCACTTGTATGGTCGCACCCCAGTATGTATCTTCTGATGCTGAAGCAGATTTGATCTCTGGATGAAGCTTTTCTCACACTCTGTACACTGGTATGGTTGGTCTGCAGTATGGATTTTCTGATGCCTGTACAGGTGTGACTTATAAGTGAAGCTTGTCTCACACTCTGTACACTGGTATGGCCGCTCCCCAGTATGGATCCTCTGATGCTGCTGCAGATGTGAGCTATACGTGAAGCCTTTCTCACACTCTGTACACTGGTATGGCTGCCTCCCAGTATGGATCCTCTGATGCTGCTGCAGATGTGAGCTCTGAGTGAAGCTTTTCAGACACTCTGAGCACTGGTAGGGTCGCACCCCAGTATGGATCTTCTGATGCTTCTGCAGATTTGATCTCTGAATGAAGCTTTTTTCACACTCTGTACACTGGTATGGCTGCTCCCCAGTATGGCTCTGCTGATGCTGGGTTAGATGTGAGCTCTGAGTGAAGGTTTTCTCACACTCTGAACAATGGTAGGGTCTCACCCCAGGATGGCTCTGCTGATGCTGGGTTAGATGTGAGCTCTGAGTAAAGCTTTTCTCACACTCCAAGCACTTGAAAGGTTTTTCCCATGTGTGGGATCTCTGATGCATTGTCAGCTTTGATGTTTGATTAAAGTGCTCATTACATTCCGTGCACTCATATGACTTCTCCCCAGGATGGATCTTCTGGCAGCTGCTCATTCTCTGTTGAAAGAAGCAGAAGTACCCTTTATTATTTTATGTCAATGAACAGCCTAAAAATCAATAGATCTACCTGCAAGCTGTTAATTCTCGTATCAAAACCCACTCATAAACTCATTGGGTGATCCTGTGAGAAGCCGCTTCTGAGCCTTCAACAATCAGGAGAGATACATGGCAAAATGTACTTGTTGGGACAATCTTCACAGACTTACATGTACAATACTGAGTGCAAATCTAGTCGTGCTTGCCCCCATACATGAAGAGATGAGACTTGGGCATGAATTTAATTTTCACTGTTTGATGCAGTATTTTTCTAAAACAGGAAATTCATTAGGGAAAAATAGAATTACCAATGAGTAGCTATTGACTATGGGACTATATTCCATCTAGAGGTCCTGAGGGAAAGCTGATAGACAATGAAAGTGGAGCTCGAGTGTATGATGCCATTAGGTACCAGAGGGGCAATAAACCCCATGACTGATAGCTTCACAATCATAATGTGATGATGTCTATGGCCCCGTGTCGTTTTCATGCTCCATGTGCTGTCCCCAGGGTCCAGAAGTGCAGGGGGTGGGGAGGGAAGGCATGAGGGAAATATATACAACAGCAAAAACAAACCAAGGAGAAACAAGTGCACCACCAACCCCTAACCATCTCCATGACAGTTCCCTAACAGAATCACAGCTTCTGTGCAGTTAAATGCAGTGTGGCCGGTGGCAGCATCAGAGCCAAAGCTTTCACAAACAGCCAGAATACCAGCTCCTGTGTGGCTCCTGTGCAGTCACATGCAGTGTGGCCGGTGGCAGCACCATAGCCAAAGCTTTCACAAACAGCCAGAATTCCAGCTCCTGTGTGGCTCCTGTGCAGTCACATGCAGTGTGGTCTATGGCAGCACAAGAGCCAAAGTGTTCACCACCAGCTCGAATCACAGCTCCAGCACTGTCAGGGAAGCTCTGGCTGTATGTGGCCGGGGTCCTGGGAATGTCCTGCTTCCCTCAGTTCTTATATCATCATCATCATCATGATTAGGCTTTTATTCAACTTTCGTCATTGTGCCAGTAAATACATAAACCATTGTCATAAAAACATTTAACAGTATAAATTCTGACATGATTTACAAGGTGAATGATACAACATTACATCAGCAATATAAACTCAATACATGTGAAAGGGGCCTGATCTTAACCAGTGTCCCAAAAGGAGCGGTTTAAGCAAATCTCAATAATTCTCCTCTAACCTAAACATTGCCTCCAGGTTACATTATTTAAATGAATAATGAATCAGATCCCATGGTTAGCCCCTAAAATATGAAAAATGTGCAAAATATCAGTACAGACTAAATACAGTTTTGAAGTAGATTAAACAACATGATTTAAAAGGGACCTAATGTATACCAATGCTGCAGACGGAGCTGTCTAAACAAGTCTCAGTAATTCAGCTATATCCTAAACATGGCCTCCAACTTACATTATTTAGGTGAATAATGGAACAGTTCCCAATGGTTAGCCATCAGGATATGAAAAATATGCAAGACAGCATTACCGACTAAATACAATTTTGATGTAGATTAAGCAGCACAATAAGTGTAAACATTGGCATATAGTCCAAAACATGTAAAGCATTTTTTATTTATTTTATTTTTATTGGCTTATATAAACCTTTAAAAAATGGAACAAGAAAGAAAAATGTGCACTTTGCACAAAGTTACTTAGTGTCAATATCAGAATCAGTGTGTATCATCACTGCACTTTGTCTGTTGAAACATAATCATGCCTCAGGTTTACCATTGACTCGAGTTATTCCTGTGAGTGCTGTAATGATGAGGGAAACACTGATTAAGGCTCTTAGACCTTCAGAGTCTATATTTTCCAAGCATCTCTCTATGTCTACCAGGATCAATGTTAGTGCAAAGATCAATTTTTTGTTCACCCCGGAGAACAGTAGTTGCCACCACTCTTCAGCGGCCATCGTTGAAAGTCCTTCCATCAATGGGCCTAGGTGAGTGGTTCTCTGCTCTCGGAGAGCGAGGCAAAACAAAGTAAGATGTTTTAGTGATTCTTCGTTGGTGAAACAAAGCCGACACTTTGTGTTCGTCTCACCAGAGCCTGCCCAGTGGCTGATTCTATCTTTGGTCTTGATTAAGTTTAAGCGAAAGCGCAAATAGGCAGTTCTGCTTTTGTTGTCTGGAAATAAGGCCACGTAGTTTTGAAGGCTATTATATGCTCTGGCTTCACTGGGCACATCTTTCATTGATTTCAGTCCCCTTCTTTTGTCCCCAGTTAAAATCCAGTCCTGTTTCCATATTTTTTCCTTTACCACATATGGGTTCTCTTGGAGGGTTTTCACATCTGTGTCATACATGTCTAAGATTTATTTGCACCTTTTGTGCCATAGAGATAGTAGGCACTCAAGATTTCCACTGCCAGGATTGTGTATAATTCTAAACTGAGGAGTTACATCTTTTGTGATTGGTTTTCTAAACAGTGCTAAGGTATTCCAGCTAATTCGGGTTTGGATGGAAATCAAGCTTAACTCGTATCGTATACATACTGAAGGGGTGCCATTAGGTAAGTGAAGGACTTTTACCCAAAAGATGTTTTCCAAGGTCAACCATGTGTCTTCGGAGCAGCCAAAAGCATTTTTCGGCTCCGAATATTAGGGCTGGGACCACTTTCTGCTGATAGAACATTATCACCGGCTTCAAAGAAAACTTCCCATAATTTTTGTTCAGTATCTTGGCCTGGCAGGCGAATTGCCGACACCTTGCTTTAACAATCTCCACCCAACGCCCATCATTTATATTTGCAATGATCTGCATGTCAAGATATCTGGTGTTTTTGACAGTGAGTCAGGATTCTGTTCCTAGGTGCCATTTGAATTTTTTGTTGGGCCCTTGCTGGCCGGTTTGCAAGTTTTGCAACGTAAGTATTTCAATCTCGGCATTGTTTATTAGCAGGCCAATGTTGTTAACGTAGCTTAGCAATGCATCCATTTTACGCTGTAGGCCGATCAGAGTGGTATTTAGCAAAATTAGGTCATCGGCATATAGCATCCAACTGGCCCATGAATTTTGGGGGAGAAGGATCGAGGACCTTCAACTGCAGTGCCAATATCTAACAGGAACAGATTGAAAATTATGGAGGCTAAGGGACAGCCTTGCTTCACACCGCAGTAGGTGTTAATGTCGTCCGTAAGAAATACAAATGTACTCAGTGTGCAAAAAGGCAGGTTGCTATTTCGGCCCAAAGTTTAGCGCATGCTCAGAGAGGTCCCTTTGATCATCTTCTTAGTTTAAATGGTATACAAGCTACTCTGGGCAACTGAGGATACGCAGACCCTTCATTAATACAGATATCGATAAAAACGGTTGAATTGTGCAAGTCAGCAAAGGTAGGTACAATATCGTAATGGGCTAGGGAATGAATTCCCTATTTCCCCAGCCATCAATTTTCTAGATCTTGTACACGACGCCTAGTGGAAGCAGCTAGCTACACAATATACAATACTGATATCGTTAGATCGCTTAAACCATAAGGGTGCTTGATTTACAGTCATACACTGTGTGCTTTGCAAACCGTTTTCAAGTACCTCCATCGGGCCACTCAGTAGCACTGACGAAAAACAAGAATTGCCCTAGTGTCTCCCTGGCTGAGCCACACACTGGTCATGAATCACTTCCAGTTGGAGATCATTTACCTGCACGGTGCGCCAGATTCAGTAGGTTTAGTCTAAACTTCAAAAAAAACTATGAGCCAAATGCGGGTTTACCACATCGAGATACTTTTTGAATCCCAGTTAGTGCTTACCAATCATATATGACTCACCCATTGCTAACACGCTACAGGCAATAACAAGTTAAATTTTTCGTCTGCTCACGTGGGACCCTCTTTACCAATTCCACTGTACTTTTCGCAATACCTAAAGGGTTAAACCATTCCTCACTTAAGTTCAAGTTAATCAAATGTATCTTGGCGTGTACAAACCAAGGCAAAGATCTACCCCCATCAGAGCTCAGAATATGTACAACTGAGTTCAGGGACTGTCCACACTCTCAGCCTGTACAGGACTGGCCCAAGGCTTGCATCCCTGGTAATCGGTCTGAGGCCCAGCTCTAGATACAGGGGACAGACCGGGCATGCAGAAGCATTTGAGGAAGGATCTTTCAGCCAACCCCAATTTACTGGCCACAGCATGGCCCCAGGTTTCCACTCCATACAGGGATGCAGATTTCTCCTCTGCGACATACATACTGCGCCCAGATAATCATAGCATCGGACCGGTTCTAAAGCAGTGCCAGTGATGTATAACTTGAGTTTGGTAAACTGTTTAGGCCAAAAAACTATAGAGATCTAGTTTTCCCAGTATTCAGCTCAAACTGGAGCTCTGTGCATTTCTCCACAAATGCTTCCAGGGTGGTGTCCAGGCCCCTTGCTGATGTTGACAGGAGAACAGCGTCTCCAGGAAAGAGCAACATTGGGATGGCTATGGTTGGTCCAAGCGTTTAGATCTAACATGGCTTGTGACTTCATCTATGTAAATTGGGAACAGCAGAGGGGCGAGGCCATAACTGTGCCTCACCTCTCTGGTCACAACAAAGGAGTCAGTCAACTCGCCACCCAAACACCAATGTACAGAGGCTCTATTATTGGTATCAGGTAATATTATCCCATTATATATGGTCGCCGTATATATTATCGCCGGGAAAAGTTGTGGCGATATTATATGGGTGACCTTATATATAGGGACAGGGGCAGCAACAAAAAAAAAAAAAGGGTTTGGGGTTGCAGCGGTGTCCCCCTCATTTTCCATGCAATAATGTCCCCACAAAAAACGTCAATTTCTCGGCCACATTTTTGCATGGCGATATTTTTGAGGGGACATTATTACATGGAACACTATTATTTGAATAAAATGATTCAATGATTTCCAAAAGGTTACCTGGAACCCCCCTTCTGGCCAATACAGACCACAATGGATTTTGATTGTGAATATTTCTAATGTGCACCAAACAGATTAAACTATATACAGGCACATATGTCAACTTTTAGATAGCATTTCAGTGTATGAATTCATTATTTATTCTGTAAAGAGGGCAGACTATCTAAATGAAAATGTTTTTAAACTCTTTCTGAACAATATTAGGGATTTACATGACCTAATATCTAACGGTAGTTGGTTCCATAATTTTGGCCCAAACACTACAAATCAGGAGTTTGTCGCCAGAGCTGAGATCTCTGTGTGGACAATATCGGGTGATCTTATCCACAGATATTCAGGGGTGAGTACATTCAAACACTTATAGATCAGACACGCCACTTTACATTTTATTCTGTCCTCTACCTTGAGCCAATGTAGGGATCTGTGTAAGGCAGATACATGGTTCCTTTTCCCAAGGTGTCCAATCAGCCTGATTGCAGCATTTTGAGCTCTCTGCAATCTGTCTGGCTGGGACTCCTGCCAGAAACGTGTTACAGTAGTCCAGGTGGGGGTTAGTCATGGCTCCCACAACTACTGTATGATCTTCCTGCCGGGATAAAATGAAGCACATTCCTCAACACCCGCAGTGCATGTCCTGCAAGGATAGCTCAGCGGCAACGTGCTCGCCTTGGAAGCAAGACGACACAGAGCAACAAGGGTTCAATCCCCGCGTCTGTGCTTAGAAACCTCTGGGTATTAAGCTTGTTATAAATAACCTATCATGTCTATCATGTCATAGAAGACTGCCTTAACCTTAGTCCCCACCTGGACTTCACTGCCAAGGTTCTCATGCCATATACAGCCTAAATGTCTGGTTTTGTTAGCATATTGGAGTTGGTCCCCCAAGATCAGTGGGGGTAACCTCTGTCTCTCCAATAACATTTTCCCTTTTAGGCTGAACAGTATCACTCAGTCTTAGCAGCATTCAGCTATAATTGATTATCTGCCATGCAACCATTAAGCTCATTCATACACAGATTCATTTTCTCAAATGCTTCCTCCATATTCTTTATCTCAGTGTTGATCTGTGTATCGTCCGCATAGGAATGGAACTGTAGGCCATGCTTCCGAAATATGTTAAACACTGGACAGAAGTACAGATTAAAGGAAAAGTGCACTCCAAAATATTATTTTTCCGATCGTTCGGGCATGTGGTTTTAAGCAAACTGTGATCGATCGTAAAAACATTTCCTATGCACCTTACCTTAGTCTTCCTCACTTTTACACATGTGAAAGCAACGAGCAGGGCGCGGCCATTTTGAGCTAATCTTATCTGTTGATCCATCACCCTAAGTTCAAGTTCCCCTGCGGCACTAAATCATATCCCCTGCCCCTGAAACTGAAATCACTATTTCTAGCGATATGCTCCACCTATGTTCACGCTGTTAGTTGACAGCGTAGCCAAATGTGCCTCATCATCACACACGTATAAACGTCATTTGACGCAGAACCCAGAATATCAACACACACATCCTCTCACAGCACAGCGTGTCCCAAATCTGAATCGAAAAAACTATTTTTAATGGAAACACCAATAAACGCTCCGAGAACAATTAATTTCGTTGTATCCGAGCATCAAATCTTCATTGAGCGGTAAAACGTGTTCTTTTCGGGAAAAGAAACGCATTTGACACACCTTGAATTGCAAGGCTTCAGCATCAGCTTCTTGCTAGACCACCGTAAATGATGACAGGTTGCTCCTCGTCGCTGGTACTGACAAAGGGCATATGGGTCCCGGGCGATCGTCCCACAAAAGCGTGATCGTCATCCATCCGTTTATGTGAATATGACACTGTTGAAGAAGCCCGTCACTTGGAATCTGGAAATGATGACATTCGCAGAAAGGAAGAATATATTTGTATTGAAAGAAAATAACAAAAATATATTTCAGTAGCAGTTCTTTATTCCAATTTATCCATTTACCCTTTAATTCTGTTCCGGGTGAAACCTAATAATGAACACAAACCATAAACTAATGGAAACACAGTGAACAGATTTTGCAAAGTTGAAGTCTACAATGTCATTGAGAGGTTAGTGCCGTAGAGTATGTTTAGCTCGCAATGGGATGCGGAAGCTGACGGAACAAATGGAAAAAAACACATAGACGGCATTATAACGGAATATTAGCAACAAACCTGGGGGTGTTGGAACGTGGGAGAACCCAGATGTGCACTCCCAACTAACAACCTATTACAATGTAAGCAAGCAATACAGGTCAGAAAATAAAACCTTGACTCGCTCGTCTATAAACTCGTCTTCAGCCAAACTTACATTATATTTGGTATTTCCATTCTCTTGGCGTAACGCAGAGTGCCCGCTCAGATCAACGGTAATGAAATTACATGTTCCTTTGTCCGGTCTTAAAATGTTAAACCTTATCATTTTTGCGGGTAATAAACACCTCAGCATCTGTGAAACTAAAGCAAATCCTCCCTTTCTTCCAAGGTCCAACAACAACTGAACATTTTTTTGAGCGCGTTTGCAAGTATCGTTTTGCTGAAGGGAAGCCACAAATCAAAAACATACTGTACAAGATGCATTGGTGTGAACTTCCTACAAGCAACTTCAAACGCTGTGATTTTCACTCCATGGGTGCAATTACCCACGCCGACTAACGTGGCATTTGAAATATGTTCAAAAAATAAACCAATTTGTTTGCTGGCATCCACCAATGCTGCGCTATCGTGAATACTTTTTTTGGTCATCTATATTGCTAATAAAGGCTGGCAACGTAGCATGCACATGTCCAAATGGACAGAATAAATGTTTGATACTTGCTAAAGGCAACATTGAATGACTGTAATTTCAGTGAGAACTTACTCGTGCAGAGCTGGCAATGGGTGGAGGTGGCAGGGGCTGGCTGTGCACGGCGCTGAGAGAGGGAGAGGCTGAGAATTTGGCAGAGGGACAGAGGCCTACAAAAAGATGTTGTTCGGACTAGACAAAATGGAGTGCAATCTGCACATATTAGCAAAGGTTTTATACACCTATAACTAGGATGGGGGATGCTAATATATGCAATATTGTTGGAGATGTGTCTTCTCTTAGATCACACTTCATATACTTATGGCGAGAATGATGCCGGGGGGGGCAAAACACACCACTCCTACCAGATAACGAGGAAACCATTTTCAAATAGGCCCAATGACACTGACAAGTCATATCTTCAAGTGCCCTTTCATCTTCAATGAACTTCCCGTGCACTAACAACCTAAACCCTGCCAGGCCTCAGCCCACCAGCTCCGACAACGCAGTTCCTTTCATGCCAATATCCATCTGACCCTCAGTGAAGGACCCACAAGAGTTGACCGAAAGCGGGAAGGGGAAAAACACAGAGTTACACTGTATGGAATCCTACAATAGGCGCTTCTTGCAGAAAAAGGTGACAAAAAAGATGATACATTTGAAATCACAATTTGGAGGTTATTGCCACCTATTTCTAGCTCCACAGACATGCATGTTATCATTAGGACATTTAAATTAATGATTCATAAACTGGATTAATGTGCATAATTCAATACTTAATACTTTTAATAGATTTGAAATTCGAGTTAAATAGCATTCAATTGTTCATGTACAATGTACAAACATTGGCGAACATAGCCCAACAGTTACAGTCAGCACATTATGAACACTGCTACAAATCATTTATACCGGGAAGTCAACCGGGAAGTCAACTGTTCAACGAGTTCAGCTTTCGGCGGACATGGCTCGTTTGTAATGTCTTGAGGCAATGTTTATGCCCTAGAAACATAATCAGGATCAATTACGTGAGTATGCATGGCCAGCACAGTCAAAGTGAAATTTTTCACAAAATCAAATTCCATTTCCTGGTATATTGGCTTGGCCACCCATTGTTTGCTTTGTTTTGCAAAGTTCATTGTGTAGCGAGGCATCCCAAAGTTTCCTGCAGTTCTCAATTGTTCTCTATGAAGATTCTCATTATGCGCTAATGCGGCTAGTAATGTCCTAGCTTGCATCCCATCAATGCTGAAATGCAACCTCTTGGGCCTCTAATTTAGGCACATATTGTGGAACAACTCCAAATCTCCACTGTGACAGAATTCTGTGATTCCCTTTAAGCCTCTTGAAATAGTTTTATCAAACACAAACTTCTCAAGAGCTTTATGTGTAGATGAAGACAGAACCAACCACTTTATCTTGCGTTCCTGCTCCTCCGATAAAGGTCCATGTGCACATTCATGAAGATGTGTGTTTTCTGTCCATGAGTGAACATTGGAACAATGGTGCATCAATGAGCGCCATTTTTCAAGTAGAATTTCCACAGACCCATCACAAGTTTTGGAGCTCCACCAATGATGATTGCTGAAAGAATGAGACCACTGTAAAATGTTTCCCAAACCTTTTTTTTTACCAGCAGCAGTGATTATTTTATTCACTGATTTTGCAACGTGCCATACATCAAATTGATGACGAATGTTTTGAAACTGATCTCACATGACCTTGGCTATTGAAACATGTCTGTCAGTGGCTATGAGGTCTATTTGAATTCCCCTCGATTGAAGATGTTCGACAGATTTTATGAAACCATGTTTCTCCATGGCCACAGAAGACTTACATTGGATCACCTGCACGATCTCAGAACTCCGAATTTCTTTAATTTCCATGTCCTGAAAGTGGTATGTGCAGTACTTTGCAGAAATTCCTGGGCTATCACATTGTCCGTCACCAGCTAGCCTGAACCGTTTGCCAGAGAATGTACTTTCAATTGACATATGTTCAATTTGCCATGCTTGACTAATAGCGGGGAACAAAAATGATCTTTGATATTTGTAGTACTGGCTTTTAGCAAGGAACTGAACTCTCAGAAATTGACAGAAACTGTACAACTTACCAAAAGTGGAGCCACTGAAAAGTAAAGCTGCTGAACACAGTAGATTTCCAGCTGGCACTTTGCCCAGCATAGGTTGAGCGGACCATGAAAATGTGTTAGGACGGTGGACACAGGTTGCTTTGATGTTCAGGTTAGTGTCTAGCAATACACGAGTCACATTCACCAATGGCTCCCCGCATATTTTTCCCCTCTCTCGATGGACACATTTCAGCATCAGTATAATCTCTATTAGGCAGCTGTCGAATACAATGGGCCTCATTACGAGGCGGGCGGTAAGGGATTACCGGCACCGGTAAGGGCACCGGTGCCGGTAATCCCTTACCGCCCCAATACGAGTTCCCATCGCGGGTCCTCCCTTAACGGCTGGTTTTCCCAGGCATTAAGGACGGGACCCGCAAAGGGACTCTGGAGCTAATAACGGTATCTCAATTTGCGGTACCGTTATTAGTGCCTTCCCCATTCCCATTGAGCCCTATGGGGGCTCAAATCGGGAAGGGCCCTGGTGAATGGGGAATTACCGGTCCCGCCAACCTTGGAATGGACCGGTAATTGCTACATTCACCAGGGCGGAGTCCAACCTCGTATTGAGGGCCAATGTATTTGTGCTCCTTTATTAGCCAATCGTCCTGCATGAATGTGGTTTGGGACTCATACGTGGTGGATAAATCGCCCAAACTGCCCACACTGAAGTCGAGATCATTGGCAAGTTCATATGTCAATTGCATTGAAGCTTCAGTCTCTGTTAGTTCAGCTTGCGCAATTTGTACACGAACTGGTGAAACCGTCAACTTCAAAAGTTTATTGGGTGGAATGCTTTTTGCAGGTGTAAATTGTGCCAAGTGGTCAGCGAGGTATTCCAATGCATCTTCATTATATTCAGTATCATCTTGTCTATTTCTCACATTGTAGCAATGGTCCAATAACACTTTGCTGGTCACATTCTATTCAGTTTCAGGCCGTTGGACATAAGCATCTCGAGTCTGCTTATTGACTAGACCACGCTGCGCATCAAATAGTAGTTGCTGCATGGTGAAATCGGTTTGGCAAGGGGCATCTTTGGTTTCATTTGTTGTCTGTGTCTTTATACTTCTTTTCCTTCTGGGCCTCTAGAAGATGGGTCAGAAAAACATGTTCAATGTATAGCACACACACAGATGAGTGTGCTTCATTTGAAAAAACTTGTCATTAAGAAAATACAAGTCCACAACACTTCTAGAAAACAAAATTGTTTCTCATTTACCCGTGTTTTACCCGCATATTCTTGATTTTCTGTGAAACCGTGGTGTTCTCTGTAACATAGATATCACTACTTTTTTTTTACCTACTTTTGGGCTGTTTTTAAAAAAACAAATGGACAGATTTACACCACATTTACAAAAAGCACACTATCGGGACCAAGCTGTCACTCCGCCCGCAAATTTGGTGAACATTGGTCCAGAGGTTTGGTCTGCAGACATGAGCAAATTCTTTTTGCCACTGAGCCTATGAGGATTTCCACACATTTTGGTACCCCCCCTATAATTTTGCCTCCCGTTGACAAAACTGCACCAAACTTCATAGAAACATTCCAAGGGGGCCATATGTTTTTTTTGCAATGTTGGTTGACTATTCGTCCAGGGTGAGCAAAGTTATAAGCCGCCCAAAAAGTGCTTTCTATGAGTTGAACAACTTAACCATAACCACACGGCCGCTACTGCAGGCCATGTAATTATATATATATATTCACTAAAAAACACTTAGTTAAAGGGACGTTATGGTTCCAAGTAAAACCTAAAAACCCCTGAAATTCACCAGTTATGGTAAGCTAAGCAACCATAACTCCCGCCACCACTGTGCACTGCTAAGACTAACACCCAGGACATCAAAGATGACATCACAAATGTCATTGATGACATCCCTTTAACAAAGTGTTTTTTAGAGAATTGCATAGGTTTTTAGTAGCACAACTTAACCATAACGTCCCTTTAACAAAGTTTTTTTATTGAAGTGCATACGTTTCTAGCAGTGGCACGTAACCATAATGTAAAGTAACATCTGACTTCATTGCACACCTTCCGGAGAATGGCACATGACCATATGCTGGCGCACAGCACAGTGACGTATCGGAGAATCCGTACACACTTAAAAATAAGATCTATGCCTCGTGCACAGTGTTGAACTACATTTTTTACTGATGTAGGAACTTGCACCTTCAACATTTCCCTTGCACAGCTCCAACACCTATTCGTACTCAGACATTAACAATGTAGTACACAGTACATACTTTTAGCAAAAGTACTATTTATCTGAAACCGACATGAGCTAAGGCCACCCCTCCTACCCAAGAAACAGCACCACTGCTGTAATGAAGGAGCATGAGTAACACTGCCCCTACCTTAGAAAAAACACACGCACAACATTTTCCCCCATTCACCTACCCCTCCATATTATAGTTTGGTGCCTCTTTGCTAATTACCGTCCGCATTCTTCCTTTTTACCTGTCCTTCAAAAACAAAAAAGCCATCCGTAAACAAAGTAAATGTTCCTTTAAGAACCACCTTTTACAGTTTACAAATATAAATTAAAAAAATCGCATACACTCCATGTTCTTTATGTTTCTCAGTAAAGTACATAGATGCAATAAGATTTTTCAACATTTCCATTTGCAGTTTGTAGTATGCTAATGGAAATATTGTAGCATTCGTCCTCGGTCCTGGGACTGGAATGGTTAATAAAGGGAAAGCAGGTTAAGTTATCAGCCCATTAGAAGCGAGAGTGCATAACGCATTCTCTGGATCATTACCCCCCTCCAACCCCTGAAATGGGGGATGAATGCCATTAACAATCTAGATTTCCAAAGCAGTAACCCGTACTACTAAAAAAGAGGATTTTTCGTCGTAATCCAGGACGCCACGGGCGTCCCGGATTACAAAACAAAATCCTTTTCCAAGATGGCCACCATAGAAAGGGAAGGCAGTTGTTCCATACAGGGTCCCTCTTTGCTTTCCATGGCAGTCTGCAGAACGCAAAAAGCAAACCCTGTTAATATATCATCAGTAGTACTTTTTTCTTCCCTGTGAAAAGAAAACAGTAACATTTTAGAATTTGTAAAGTGCTTTTATTTCACAATAAACTGCCTGAGACCATCAGACTATTCCCATTTTCAATCAAATTGTAACTTTGTTTCTTCGGTCGTCATTGAAAATGGTAATCGTGAGGCACACGTTGTTCTTTTCCCATACACGAAGTAATCGTTTTAGATAAAGTAACCGCTTCTGTCGCACAGTGATTTCCAAGACGTCGGCATGAACTTCGGCCTACACGACCATAAAATATGTTATTTTATTACTTCTAATGGCCACTGCAGCGTACGGACAAATGGGTCCTGGGCGATCATCTCACAAAACTGTGATGGTTAGGTAGGCGGTCACGAGTACGTGCATAAGGCGTGCAAAAAATCTGTCACTTGGCATCTGGAAAACATGGCAATAACAGTAAGGCAGGATGTAGCTGGTCGGAAAACATAACAGAAAATACTTATCAATACCCAACCTTTAGCAAACAATTTCAAAAACGACAAAAAGAACGAGGAAAGTGATAAAGAAATCGACGTGGCCATACATGACATCTTAAAGAAATATTAGCATTCAACATGAGTGAATCTCGTGATAGCCTACAAATCCTGAGAAGCTACACTTTCCATAAGTAAAAAAAAATGACTACTACACAAAAAGATAGTACTTGAGTTACATTGCCAAAATTAATATTCAGATAATAAAAAATTAAATCGCGTGATTTCAAAAAAGATAAAAAGAACGTGGAAACTGATACAAAAATTGATGTGGTCATACATGACATTTCAAAGAAATATTAGCGTTGAACATGGGTGAATCTACTGATAGCCTACAAACGCCAAGAATGTGCACGCTACATAAGTTAAAATAAACTACACAGAAAGATAGTACTTCACTTACATTACCTAAAGTAATGTTCTCGTAATAAAAAATGAAATCTTGTTCCGGTGTAGAGTCGTCAAAAGTAAACTTACACGATATTCACCATCTCCATTGTCTTCGTAAAACTCAGACAGCAATGTACTTGCACCAAAGAATCTTCTTCAACTGATATTACATGTGCCTTACAAACGGTTTGAATAAATAACCTTATCAAACAGTATTTTTGCAAACTTTCACTCCCTGCATTTTTACTGAATTTTCCCTTTGGCTCAAGGTCAAAAAACAATTGACCTTATAGCTTCAGTCGGATGCAGGGGCCTACTGAGCTCGCAACCAAAAAAGCAAAGCAAGTGACCTTCGCTCAGAATGCAAATACATTCTGACTTTGCAACACCATGTCTCAATGCATTCATGAGAATTGGTACTCCCATACACTTGTAGACCCGCTGTTTCTATCAAACAGTGCAGGTGGCTGCCTCAGATTTCAAACTCTAGGAGGCCAGTCTGGCTGCAATATTATTTTAAATAGATTGTAACACAGACACAGTAAATCTTCACCTGCACTTAATGGACACTACATTGAGCAGTAACTTTCCATTTACCGTATGACTTTGGTGACAGGAAAACACCACTTTTTCACTTCCTGCTGCCACTTTCCATCCCAGCCTCATTAAGCCTCACCTTCCGAGACAGTATTTCATAAGTTTAACAAGTATAGCAATGTTGTGTTATGTTATATGTGTTAGCGGCGATGTCCGCGTACACCAAAAGACAAATGAAAGATGGCGGGCGCAGTGAAACAATCTGACGCACTTCACGCTGGTCAACATCCAACAGTAAATGCATCACATGTCCGCGGACATGACGCTTCGGATTAGCCAATCGTTATCTTGTCCGCGGAGCGAACAGGGAAGTGTGACCGCGGAGCGGACATAGATATCACTAATTTTTTGAGACATAGTTTTACAGAAAACGACTGCACGGATTGGCACCAAATGTACAAAAGCACACTTTCGGGACAAAGCTCCAGCTCCTGCCGCATATTTGGTGAAAATCCATCCAGCGGTTTGGACTGTAGGCGTGCACAAAATTTTTCCCCCATTCAGTCTATGGTAAAAAAAACGTTTTGGGACCCCCCTATAATTTTCCCCCGCTTGGACCAAACATCACCAAACTATGCAAAGAAATTCAGAGTGGGCAATATACTTTTTTTGCAAAGTTTGGTGAGGATTCGTCCAGGGGGAGCAGAGTTATAAGCTGCCCAAAAAGTGCTCTTCCTATGGAAACAGCAACTTAACCATAACTACTCAGCCACTAGTGTGGCTGTGTAATTCAATGAAAAAACTTTGTTAAAGTGACGTTATGGTTAAGTTGCACTAAAAAAAAACTATGCAATTCAATGAAAAAACTTTGTTAGGACTCCCCCTCTAATTTCGCCCCCTCTGGAGAAAATCCCACCAAACTTTGGAAAACCATTTATATCTAGATCCAAAATCGATTTGCCAAATGTTGTGCAGATTCATCAAATGACACCACATTTATATGCCTTTACAATATTTTGGGACCCCCCCCTCTAATTTTGCCTCCTCTTAACAGAATCCCACAAAACCTTCTAAAACCATTCAGGATTAGTTCTAGAATAGAATTGCTAAATTACATGCAGTATCATTGAGTGGCGCAAATGTTATAAGTCATCCAAAAACTGCTTTTCCCCAACCCTGTAATGCAGAAATAGGTATAGATGTCCTAGGACATCTGAAGTGTCCGTGAACACCACATGACTGCCCCAGGACATCTGGAGTGTTCACGGACTTTGGAGGGGTGAAACAACCAATTTTTTGGCTTCTTATGGCCATATCCAATCCCATCCTTATCCCCCCCACATCCCCAGAGATTGTTTGTCGAGTTTGACAAGTGAAATGCTGCTTTTTTTTAAATGTTTTCACCGCGCTGTCCTCGGACCCCAAAAATGTCCACAAATCCAAGATGATGGGCGCTTCAGGAAAACCGACGCATTTCATGTTTTCTCACCAGCCAATCAGCGAGCGTGTCCCGATGACTGTGGACCACACAAAAGTCTGCGAATTTTCAGGCCAATTGGAGGCCAGTCTGCCGACAGAACAGCCAATCAGAGGCCAGTCCACGGACCGAACAGGGAAGTGAGTCTGCAGAGCGGACATAGATATCACAAATTGTTTTGCCTCACATTTTGGTCATTTAAAAAAAACTACTGGACGGATTTACACCAAATTAACAAAAGCACGCTTTCGGAACCAAGCCGTCGCTCCTGCCGCAAATTTGGTGAAAATCCGTCCAGCGGTTTGGGCTGTAGGCGTGGGGAAAGTTTTTTTACCATTATGTCTATGGGGGAAAAAAGACATTTTGGGACCCCCACTATAACATTGCCCCCCCTGGGCCAAACCTCACCAAACTTTGCAGATTTAGAGTGGGCCATATACTTTTTTTGCAAAGTTTGGTGAGGATTCGTCCAGGGGGAGCGAAGTTATAAGCCGCCCAAAAAGTGCTCTTCCTATGGGTTTAGCAACTTAACCATAACTGCATTGCCGCTAGCGCAGGCCATGTAATCAGTACAAAAAACGTTGTTAAAGGGACATTATGGTAAAGTTGCGCTACTAAAAACCTATGAAATTCAGTGAAAAAAAATGTGTTAAAAGGAGGTTATGGTTCCAAGTAAAATTGAAAATCACCTGAAATTCGCCAGTTATGGTAAGTTAAGCAACGATAACTTGCGCCACCACTGTGTACTGCTAAGACTAACACCCAGGACATCAAAGATGACATCACAAATGTCATTGATGACGTCACTGATGACATCACATGTCTGACTCCCTCTTTTTTCATTTACTGACATATGTATACAAAATGCTTTTCTTCAGTAACAGTTAGTAAATCAAAATTCAAAAGGTACTATATTTGTAGACTTATCCTTCAAATATTTTCTAACAGTAAATCCCTTCGGGTCCACTCATAGCATATGAAACATATACATAGGGAAAGACACAGGCTTGAAAGACAGCAATGCTTTCGATGCATGAAGATAATCAGTAAGGTTATCAACACTTTCTTATAGTTCTGCTGTTTTTTACTACTGTACTTTCCTTGGATATGCTCATATTTGTATACTTTGTACTCACACTACTTTCCTTACGGTCCAGTCACATCATGTTATACTTATAAATAGGGGAAGTAGCAGCTTTGAAGCAGAGCAATCATTTCTGTGCATGAAGATAATCAGTTAGGTTACGAACATTGTCTGGTAGTACTGCTGCTTTTTTGCTTACTTTACTTTCCCTGTATATGCTTATATTTGTATGTGTTGTTGTCTCTTTGTGTTTTGTCTGTACTAATCAATTATGTAGTAACTGGGTTTTATTAACTACTTATTAAATGTTTCACTGTACGCAAAAGTCTAATAAGAAAGCATTTATCATTTTACTATTCAACATGGTAAGATTATTAATATTGCACCTCCATCAAGTATGCTGCACACAATGCCTATGTTTCTACATGAGTAGCTTAGTATACTGGAAAGAAATTCATAATAGAATGCTATTTGTATCAATGCATTGCTTAATGCACTACGTACCTCATGATAATTATTCCAATGATCCTTGACATGTTTTTTTATCAACATTACAATATGAATCCCTTGTACAGACTTTTCATGAAAAGTAAATGCACATGTGATGCCATCAGTGATGTCCTGGGTGTTAGTCTTAGCAGCGCACGGTGGTGGTGCGAGTTATGGTTGCTTAGCTTACCATGACTGGCGAATTTCAGGTTTTTTTTGGTTTTACTTGGAACCATAATGTCCCTTTAACAAAGTTTTTTTCACTGAATTTCATAGGTTTTTAGTAGCGCAACTTAACCATAACGTTCCTGTAACAAAGTTTTTTCACAGAATATAGATATATAGATAATGTAAATTTGATAAATGTTCACTAGGATGCCCTTAGTTTATATGCATATAACATAGAACATACTGAACCCTGCGCTAGTAGGTCTGATATCCGCGAACCATGCCATGCGCCTGTTCACGGACGGACTTGGACAACATCAACACTATCCAAAAACTCAGGGGGCATCGTACATTGTTATATCATAAAAAAAAAAACACTAAACATGTTCAAAAAGCAGCACATAAATAAATTACATTCAATAATAAATAAGAAGTGAAACTGTGTATGTAAGACACTAACAGTCCAATTACATAGCATATGCAACAAAGTGGAATATACCAAAACACAATAAATATGCATCCAACGGAATGACCTCACGGAAATTGCAGAGCAAAAATCAACAGGACACCTACGCAGCAGGAACAGCAAAACCTAGCAAGAAACTAGTGAGTACACTACATTTATTGTATATATCTATGAACGTTCTATATTAGGTACACTAAAACTAATATTTATTTTTTTACTCAGAAATGTCCAGTACTTTGGAATGGCTGGAAGAAAATGTTCCTCGGGATGAAATGGGTGAAGACAGTGATACTAATAGTAGACACTACATTTCTCTATATAAACCAATTAATAACCATTACTTTATGTGTACTTAACACATTTTCTTTTTTTAATAGACCATTCAACAATAAATACAATATACCAAGAGAGACATTAGAAAATCCTCTGCAGCGAATGGAGCTAAAAATGGATCTGTTAATGAAAAATGTCATTCTTATAAAAAACTTTGTGCAGGACCATATAAAAGACAAAAAAAAATATCATTGTCCAACATGTACCTGTTCCCCCTCTCCATGTCCCAGCCAACTATCCCCAAAACCTCCTCACCAAGAAAAGCGTTACGATGAGACTTCACTCCCTTCCTCATGTCCAACCCCTAATTCCCCTGTATTTGTTTCAGTTTCTGGATCCCCCTCTCTTTCATGATTTTTATACTTTTATCCAATAATAAAATATTAAGTGTGTTGTTAGTATATTCCTCTGTGTCTTATTTTTTCACAAAGGCAGTTAGGGTATCCGCAGACAGCGTGGCTGTCCGGGATGTCCTCAATTAACCAGAATGGGGGTGTCCTAAGGACAGTATACCTGTTTGCATTGTTGGCAATCAAAATGGAGGTGTCCTTAGTACACACAAGATGTCCGCCTGTCCGCAAACAAACAAAATGGGGGTGACCTAAGGACACTATACCTGTTCGCACTGTCCTCAATCAAGATGGAAGGGTCCTTAGGACACACAATATATGTCCGCCTGTCTGTAATTAACCAAAATGGGGGTGTCCTAAGGACACTATACCTGTTCGAATTGGCCGTAGTCAAAATGGGGGTGTCCGCAGAACACTAAAGACATCCGCATATTCGTAGCTATGCAAAATAACGTGTCCTAAGAACATTCCCCCTGATCGCATTGTCCGTAACCAGAATTAATATGTCGATAGAACACATAGCCCGTCCGCCTGTCCGTAAAGTTGTGACGCAGATTTGTTTTGTTCGGGGACCTGAACACTGTCCGTAGAACACCCGCGCACATGCGTAGCACACCCTTCCCCTACGAACATTGTGCTTGTCCGCAACTGTCCACTGCACGTTTGTCACACTTTTAATTAGTTTGGGGACTGCAACACTGTTCATAGAACACCCGCACACATGCGTAGACCTGACCTCGCGCATTTGGTGCCCTACAGACAGCTGTCCTATTCGCCAACGTGTCGTTGACGTCATCATGTGACTGCACCCGCGCTAAGCATAACAAACACTGTCCGGGCCCCCTGGACACCTAAAAAGTGTTTTTTCAGCAATACAAGGTATTTTCCTGGGAAAGTTCAGCCTTGCACATGTCCCACATTATCTCCCTGGCTATCTGCATACTTTTTGGAATTATTAGAGCCCTCTCTTGGTGTTCGAAATGTTCAGGAACAGCGCGGGTGTCAGCGGACACATCGAAAAATCTGAGCGTGGGGAATTAAAATGTAAATAGTGTGCCCCATTTCCTCTTTGTGGTTGGCTCTGAAAAATGCATTTTTTTGTTTTTTTTGCAGATGCCTCAGAAACACCTTTTATTTTGTATTTATTTTTTTGGGGGGGTTCCTTCTTTTCCTCCAAAAATCTACACATTAACTTCTCCAAAGAAACCCCTATGTTCCAAAACAGCATGGCATTTCCCGCAAAAGATAAAGACATGCTATCTTCTTTAAAGTAATCAACATTTCCAGAGTCAATGTTGTCATTGTTGCAAAAGAACATGCCAGCTCTAAACATAAAAGCAAACATGCCTCGGTTGATTAAACACCTACCAATAATTTGCTGAGGACAAAAAACAGAACTATTGTCCCATATTGCCCTAGGCACCAAACCACAAAAAATTATCTTGCCATTTGCAAGTAGTTTCATTACTGCTTGAACCAAGTTTTCTAGATCTTTTAACAAAGTAGGGGCAGTGACATAACCCAAATGCAAAGCATCACAGTGCAGGACAACCACATGGGGACTATTTAGCCTAGCCATATCTTGGCAAACTTCTACCATTGCCTGCAAATTCAAACCAGGCACAGTGCTCCACACCACCTCCACTCCTTTTACATCAAAATTCTTTCCCACATTCCTACATTTTGCATACTGCTCCAAACCATTCACAAACATATCTCCAAGCACCACCACCCTGACTTTCTCCACCTCCGCCATCTTCACTACACACAGCCTCTCTCAATATGAAGCAGAACCTCAACACCTAATTGGCTAATCCTCAAAAGACACTCCCATTTCATGCTCGGAAGCCCCGGATGTGGCATGCCATGTCTGCGAACAGCCACGCTGTCCACGGGGCATGTAAGTAACACTGGGGCAGCCCGTCTAGCCTTTCCGTTTCACTCTCTGCACCATTCCATCATTGGCTACTGTTAAGCAGTCACACAACCATCCACCAATCACATGCAAGACCTCTACAGCTAACTCGATCATCACAATTCAGCACTTTAGATGTACTGTTGATTACTCCGAGTACAATTGAGCTCTGACTGCAAAGCACCTACAGCAACTACTAGTAAACTCTCCAACATTTCTACTTGCAGATTCATGCACATCCACATGCATGAACACAAAGTACAGGTATGAATATTTTTTGTACAGTACATCATACATGCCAACATTCGACCCACCTGGGAGGCACATTTCCCCCGAAAAATTGGGAGACAATATTTGTGTCACAAGAAAGCATTGGGCAAAGATGTATTTTCGGTGGGAGAACATGAAAAATAACAATATTTTTCACTGAAAAATGTGGAGTCTTCTGACAAAATCAGAAGGATTGGCATGTATGGTACATGTACATCTCTTGTATAAATTCTTATAAACAGAGTAACTGCCACTTACCTTGTGTAACCTCTAAAACAAGCTTACTGTCATTTCTACCATCTGCTATGATCAAGTGTCACTTGCAAAGTTGTCTGATTTTTATTTACCCATATTATTAACTGCAATGTGCAAACTGTTATTTTTTTCATTCATTCTATCATTTCTGTAACCACTGCCACATGTTTAACCACATTTCAACCATGATAGCATTTCATGCATTTTAGTGCATACGATGCACATACAATTTCCTTTCTATGCATTCTCCATACTTCACATACATTCTATCATTTCAACTTCCTTTACAATGACTGTATTAGTAATCAGACACAACACACATAGCTATCTAACAAAAAGTGCCATTTCATGTTAAAAGATGGGAGAAATAACAGTATCATTATGGAAAAAGGCTTTCTAGTGTGTCATAAAATTACACGCAGCCAGGATGAGTACATGCATCTTTATGTATGCACACAGATAGCCAATATCATTTGAAATATCATTTGAAAGGCTCCCAGCTGAAACAACACCAAAGCCTACACAACTCTTCTTCCAGTCTACACAGCTCTCTCATTCCAGCTGGTTGCCCATTCCGTTCTAGATTTCACAACAGCATTCAGCTATGCAAAGGGGCAGTCATTTCTATCACATAATCTACAACTATGTACAGTGTTGTAAAGCAAGACATACAACATCTCCCCCCTTCCCTTCAGTCTGCAACACAAGCACCAGGTCCTTCCTTGCAGGTCCTTCCTTGCAACCCTTACTTTATTTCAGACTCTCCCATCTCCAAGCACCACAGAATCACCCACTGAGTAATAAGCTGCTGACCCCATCAAATCCTTCTGATTTATTTCCCACACCTTCACAAATACATACATTGCATACTTTTCCAAACAGTTCTTGCCATTTCCCCTGTAAAAATAGCAAACAAAGCATACAATTATTTGTTCTATCTCCTAACATCCAATAACACTGACTTACAAAGCCAAGTTTGCTCTGTGCGCTTACTATTGTACTCATTTCTAAAGCACATTCAACAAACATATTCTAAATAAAATATACAGAATGCACATATGCAAAGAAAAGTGCATGTACATGCTATGCACAGTTATCAGAAAGCACTACTACTGCAAAATTAAACAAATCCATGTGTATATTAACAACAGAGCTATTAACACACATATTTACTAACTTCTTTCTTTCACAATTGCAGTGAAGACCACTCTCCTAAAAAGCAGCAGTGTCTGAAGTACGAACGAGAACTCAGAAGAAAACTACTCTTTCCATCCAAAAAAGTAAGTGCAATACTGCCATAATGTTCTAACTGTTACGCAAACAGTGTAGAATTTTAGTATTCTAGAACAAATAATTGTATCAATCCTGCAACATAAGATTCAGTATTAGTGCTTCCCCTCACCAGCTCCATACTTTCTATTGCAATCTGAACACCAGTATATTAACACACAAATACAAGAATAGCCTTCCCAACTTGATGTAGTAGCCCATTGCACAATCACACACCTCTACATACATCCTTAACATCATACTCAGACACTCATGCACAAAGCACACATACACTGCACAAAATCCCAACCCACACTTTCTTTTTTTCTCCTCCAGACCACAAAGAATGCCTACCAAAAAGCAACTCTGTAGAAAACAACGCAAAAGTAAACAAAATCAAACTAAAACTCTCCAAAATAAGCATCCACCTCTAGCAGAATTTGAACAAAAGGTTCAAACAAAACAGCTAATACAGTCACTAAGCAAAACAAAACAAGCTTCCAGTATAGAAACGTTGCCTCCTCTTTCAAAATGTAAAACATAACAGAAAGTGATTAACAAGACAGCAGTTACCACTAGTGCTAACACTGCACCTATAAATCTTGATGTAGCGGCAAGTAAGCATACCAAAAGAATTCTTTCACAAAAAATGTTCCACCACAGAGTCCTTCAGAATCTTATAAAAACAGGAGAGATATCACGCACAACATAGAAAATTAATCCTAGAAGCTCTTGTAGACAGTGCAATACCTCTCAAAAGGAAATGATTTATTTTTAGTTTTAAACAGAATGAAACCACTAACAAAACTAACAAAACTAAGTACTGAACTACAAAAAAAGACTTCTCAATAAACGGAATATCAACAAAGATAACTTCACAAACATCCGTGGAGGTAAGTGGAGTCACACCACAAGCACAGAACCATATTTCAATGAAGAAGCATACAAACAAAAGCAAGCAAACCTAGTTGCCAAACACAGCAGTGGACAAGGGTATGAAAAACCTAATAATACTATTATGGAACAAAAAATGCTGCTCACACAAATATCCCCAGAAAACTCAGTATCACCTGTCCATTCCACTCAACCAATACGTCCAGTCTACAAATGGCTGTGCACATCAATGTGTAACATTGCCAAAAAAATCTTTCAAATCTTTGCGCCAGTTCCTCAATCAGTATGTGAAAGGCAAAGACAAATTCAAAAATAAACTACTACAAAATATGGACCCCTGTCCAGTGCACAAATACACAGGACTACAAGGACATTCATTAGCCTGCATTTGTGGACCTATATGCAAAAGCACCTTCCACAATATCAAAATGATATCAACACATCATTCAACTATAAGACATCTGGTCCATAAACCATACTATACTAAAGGTCCTGCTTTAGCATTAGGCAATTTAAATAACAATCTTCTACAAGGTACAGCCAAACAACTACTGGAAGAAATAGAGCATAGCCAGAGAAAATATTTTGGAATTGAAAGCCACTTACAAAATGCAATAGATTTACAACAGATTAGCAACAACTGTACAGATGGCAACCTTCTTTTACACACATACAAAAAAGAAATATTAAAGTTTAAAAGTACATCTGCTGAAGTACCAAACCATGTGTGTTGCCGCAGGACTTTTAAAAAAAAAAAAAAATAGCACAAAAACTATAGACATAATGTACAAAATAGAAGACAATGAAGATTCCAAATGGTTCCAATTAGCTCTCTATCTTATAGCAGAAAACAAATATGAGATTACTGACCCCTTAATACTCTGCAGTTACTGTACTGCAAGACTTGACAACAACCAAACACCTTCACGTGCGATCACAAATAACTTGGAATTATTCCCATTACCAAAACCCGTTGCAACAACTCGACTTATATGAGAGCATCATAATTCAAACAGTGCACCCATTTCAAGCAATAATATGCCTTCAACCAAAAACAGCAAAACAACCTCACTCTGAATTAGTGAAAGGCATTTGTGGCAAAGTAGTTTATTTGCCAATAGATATCAAAGGAAATGTACACACTCTGGGAGTGCAACGTCCAATAGATCAATCTTTAATTATCTTAGTAAATGGCGTACTTGCAAAAGACAAACCAATTTGGCAACAACTCGTGGACTTACATAAAGTTAGAGAAGCCCTGCAATATCTAAAAGACAACAATGAATACTACAGAGAAATTAATATTGAAGAAAACCTGAAGGAAACCACTGAAATAATTCAAGAGTCATCAGAAACTGGTAAATTTCAACTTCTAGATCCTGCTACAGAATCCAATATTTTAGACCAATATACAATTCACCCATTACACTCTAAAGACACCATAGTTGATGCACTGAAAACGTACCAAATGCGACAAGCCACAGGATCTCCAATCAGCATATGGGAAAAAAGTATAGAAGCACGTGCCTTTCCTCTACTCTTTCCTACTGGAAAAGGAGGAATGTATGATGATAGACCCACACAAATAACAGCATCAGAATATCGCTCTTTACGAATGTATTCAGAAGACCCCAGATTCAGACAAAACATGGAATACATATTCCACCTTCTCTTTGAAAGTAAACTAGCAACACTATGCTACGGAGTTGCACAGGCATTGAAATAAGGTACCCATTTTCAAAATAAGTCAGCTATGCAATTACTACAAAAAGTGCAATAAAAAGATGAGATTTTACAGTCAAGCATTACAAATCTTTTAGCAAACATGCGTGGTACAAAAGAATACTGGTTCCGACATAACGGAGATGTACGCTGTATGATAAGAAACGATTGGCCCACCCGTGTGGTTTGTGACATTAAGTTGTGCAGAGTATGCATGGGAAGATTTACATGATTTCCTATGCATAGCAAACAAAAACAAAACAAACATAGATATAAAAACACCAGAAGAACTCTGCTCTCTAGATCCTGTGAATGTATCAAGATATTTACATCATTGCTTCATTGCTATGCTACACTTCATTTGTAATAAAACTGTTCCTCCCCTTGGAGAAGTGCAACACTTCTTTTGGAGAAAGGAATACCAAGCCAGAGGAGCACCACACATCCACATGTTTTGTGGATTAAAGATGCTCCTAGATTTGTTCAGGATAGTGATGCCACTGTTTTGCAGTTCATCCAAAAATAAGTCACTTGTGAAATCCCTTCACAAACAACACATAGTGACTTTCATGCACAAAGTTTACAATTTCAAAGACACAAATGTGGAAAATATTGTTGTCGCAAATTTAAAAACAAAGGGAAATACTGCAATAAATGCTGCTTTGGTTTCCCTAGACCAGTTTCAACAACAGGTCAAGTAAAGAACGCCATGTCTTCAGTTAGACATAGTGTCAAAGGTAAATCACCTATGAACACATATTACATAAAAAGAACAGAAGAATCAAAATACATCAATGATTACAATGCAATCATTGCCCTCCTATGGAATGCAAACATAGATGTGCAGTTCATTGCAGACATGTCCACTGCAGTAGCACAATATGTCACAGCCTACTTAACCAAAGCAGAGAAAACAGAACTTCAGGACCTCTGGGATGACATATCATCTGACAAAACACTATCACAGATATTGTACAGCTTAGGCATAGAAATGCTCTCCCATAGAGAATGTGGCTGCTATGAAGCTGCAGACCATGTAACCAGTACTGCCTTGTATGGAAAATCTGACAATATAGTATGGCTAAGTATTGGCCCTGCTAAATCTAGAAAAAGAGTTCTCAAATCATATGAGGACATATAAACAATAGCCAAAACTGATCCCACAGCCAAGACATTTTGAAAAAAATGCACTAGATACATACTACCCAGACAGGAGTACCAATTTGGAAACCATGTGTCTCCACCACGTAGCCCAAAACTTCACATACAAAAATAATATTAAACCAGATGAAAAGAAAGGAAGATACAGAGTAGCAAATTGGGAAGGCAGCTTAGTGAAACTTACCAAACCCAGCTTAATTAATCATATCAAATTGTCATTATACATGTCCCTGCTACAACTTTTTAAACCATGGAGAAAAGAAGAAGAGTTACTGGATACGTATGACTCCTATGAAGATGCTTTCAAAGCAAATGAAAGCACTATAAGAAACGTAAACTTTACACAGAACCAAACAATGTTGCACAGTGAACAGCAACAGGAAGAAGAACTCCAGACCCAACTAGATGTGGACACTCCTGACAGTAGTCAACTTCCTGTAACAGGAAGCCAAGAACCACTTGGACAGCCACTAATAGCAAATGAGGCAGAATTAGCCAAGACAGAAGTAGAAAACACCATGTGTCATTATGAGCAATCTACAGAAGACTGCTGTACTGAAATCACAACTAAACACAGAGCAGCGTAGCATTTTCCAAGAAATAAAACAAATTGAACATGGTGTGCAGCATGAAAATAAAAAAACTGTACCTGCCAAGATTACAAACCTATACTACTATATGTGAGTGGTCAAGCTGGTTCAGGCAAAACATTCTTAATCAAAATCATCAGCAAGTTCCTCCAACAATTGACAAACAACAAACTGTCAGCTATTGTAACTGCCCCCTCAGGTTTAGCTGCCTACAACATCAGCGGTGTCACTTTATACCGATTACTACTCCTTCCAGTAGAACACCAAAACAAATTAGTCTATTACAAACATTCTACAGAATCTGCAATGGAACTACGCAGAGTTTTCAAACAAATGAAAATGTTGTTAATAGATGAGGTGAGCATGGTATCCAACCTTATGTTGGCTTTAATTCACCTCAGACTACAAGAGGTCCTCAAAACAGACTACGGAGAGCTCTTTGGAGGAAAACACATTATTGTTTTCGGAGATCTTCAATTAACACCAGTGAAAGATGAACCTATTTTTAAAACCTTAGGGCACAAACTGTGCCGTAAAACTCTTGGCAGCATAGGAAATGTCAACCTTTGGCAACATTTCCAATACAGAGAATTAACAGAAAACATGCGCCAGTCTGCAGACCTCACCTACGCCAACATTTTAAAAAGTATTAGAGTTGGTGAACTATCTCAAGAAGCACAAGCAATATTAAAATCCTGGCACATCCATGCACTTTATGGCCATAACTCATGTGCTACTGATGCCATGGAACAATTAGCACACCAAAATATCAATGGTATGTCCTTAACCCCAACTCGTGGAAGCTGTTCCAAATTCAATGAAACAATGTTCCAAAAAGAAATGCAACCAATAGTTCAAATTGCCTCCACAGACAAACTGGACGTACATGGTATGACGCTACCCATGTGTCAACAAGCCACAACAAGGCTAAAGACCTTGGAAAACTCTATCTCTAACATAGCTGATTTTGAGAAAATATTAAAATTATCTTTAAACTGTAGAGTAATGCTTAAACCTAACTTTGACGTGGACCAAGGACTAGTTAATGGAGCACTTGGTACAGTTGTTGGCTTATAAACATACCCACGTGACAACAATATTCAATAACCTTCACAACAATAGGTATAATCTACCATGCAGGAGCTACAACCAATGCAGGTCACTACACTGCATATATAAAAAAGAATTGTGGATGGTTCAAATGTAATGATAGTACCATTACTCTAAAGCAGAGATAACCAGCAAATCTTGTGAACGCTTGCTTAATATTATTAAAACTAAAATGTAATAATTAATCTGTGTATGAACATAAACAAAACTAGAACTTCAAAACTATGACCAGTTAGAATACACCAACAGGTATCTAACGCCCCAAGAATCTGCAACAAAGAAACAGATAAATGAATACCACTAACATTAAACAAGAAATAAACAGTTGGAATACGCCAACAGGTATCTAACTCACCCAAAAACCTGCAACAGGCCAACAGATAGATGAATACCACGAAAATGCAAAAAGAAATAAACAAATACAATACATATCTAATAATATCTAATTGCAACAATACTACCACCACTTCCAACTGAAAAACCATACACCTATTCAATTCCACCTATTGAAATCAATAAAAGAAATATATTGTACAACAGCGTAGAAAGTTTTTTTTTTAATCCAGCATGGATTTCCTTCTCACAGACCCAATGATTTAATCAACAAACACAGGAACTTAGCAAATTGCCAGTACACTGGACTCACAAACACCACAGCATAACACACCCATTAAAGCAAACACCTGACCATAAACCACAATCCAAAATGTTTGCTCCCATGGGTATCTTATGCTGCAGCGCTTGTGGCCAAACAATACAATCTTGACTGCATGCCTGGCCAAAACTCTTCATACAGCCTCAACAAAGGAAAGAGTAAGTATATAATAATTAAACTCACAAACACTGCAACATAACACAGCCATGCAAACGAACACCTCACCAATAAATACAACCCAAAATTATTAGAGTCTTCAATACCAACATTCTGAACACAATGCGACAAACAAGCAAACACACATCATCTCACTATCCTATAAACACTATTATACTACTACCAATCAGTACTCACATTTTTGAAAACATATCCCCTAAGCAGCCCACATACAACAATCAAAATGTTTGGTAGCATTGTAGACTTATGCTGCGGTGGTTGTGGCCATGCACCCAAGACTCTAGGCCCTGGCCACAAAAACCGCAGCATAACACGCCCATAGAAAGAAACACCTACCAAACGACCACAACCAAAAAAATAATACATCCACCTCAAAACTGTGCACTTCAATTAACATTCTAAAAAATAATTACAACCAATGTACAAACTCTTCAATACATACCCTCTTCACCCAATGCTCTTCTAACGACCCAAAACCAACATCATACTAAACTAAAATAGCCAGTAGTGCGCCCAGTGTTTAGTACGTCCGCGGACAAAAATATGAGCATATACAGGGAAAGTACAGTAATAAAAAAACATCAAAATTATCAGAAAGTGCTGATAACTCTACTGATAATTTTATTGCACAAAAAGGATTGCTGTCTTTCAAGGTTGTGTCTTCCTCTATGTATATGTTTCATATGATAGGACTGGACCATAAGGGAATTATTGTAAGAATATACTTGAAGGATAAGTCTACAAATATAGTACATTTACAATGTTTAGTTCCTGACTGTTACTGAAGAAAATCACGTGGCCTAGATATGTCAGGAAAGGAAAAAAGGGGGCGTCAGACATGTGATGTCATCAGTGATGTCATCTTTGATGTCCTGGATGTTAGGCTTAGCACTGCACGGTGGTGGCGCGAGTTATGGTTGCTTAGCTTACCATAACTGGCGAATTTCAAGGGTTTTTCGGTTTTACTTGGAACCATAACGTCCCTTTAACAAAGTTTTTTCACTGAATTTCATAGGTTTTTAGTAGCGCAACTTAACCATAAAGTCCCTTTAATAAAGTTTTTTCACTGAATTTCATTGCTTCTATTAGTGCAACTTTACCATAACGTCCCTTTAACAATGTTTTTTCATTGATTTTCATAGGTTTTTATTAGTGCAACTTAACCATAATGTCCCTTTAACAAAGTTTTTTCATCGAATTTCATAGTTTTTTATAAGTGCAACTTAACCATAACGTCTCTTTAACACATTTTTATAATTGAATTCCATAGTTTTTTATTAGTGCAACGTTACCATAACGTCCTTTTCAATGGATGAAGACCACTAGCATCCTAATTTCTCAAAGTGGGAACCCGGGGTGGTAAAAAAAAGATTTTTCTTCCCAAACCGGAACGCCTGAGGCATCCCGGTGTAGGAAGGAAAATCTTTACCAAGATGGACACCATGGAAAGGGAAGGCGGGGTGTATAAAGAGAACACAACAGGGCATGGGTAGGGGGGACCAGGAGGGAGATACGGGGCATGAGAGGGGGGTTGAGGGGTAACAGGAGAGAGAAACGGGGCATGAGCAGGGGGTGGGGGGAAACAGCTGGGAGACATGGGGCGTGAGCGGGGGTGGGAGGCATCAGAAGGGAGACACGGGGCATGAGCGGGGGGTGGGGGGTGACAGGAGAGAGACACGGGGCATGAGCGGGTGTGGGGGGCAACAGCAGGGAGACACGGAGCATGAGCGGGGGTGGGGGGCAACAGCAGGGAGACACGGGGCATGAAAGGGTGGTGGGGAAAACAGAAGAGAGACACGGGGCATAAGCGGGGGTTGAGGGGTCAGAGGAGGGAGACACGGGGCATGACCGGGGGGTGGGGGGCAACAGGAGAGAGACACAGGGCATGACATGGGGGTGGAGGGCAACATGAGAGAGACACGGGGCATGAGAGGGGGGTGGGAGGTAACAGGAGAGAGACACGGGGCATGAGCGGGGGTGGGGGGCAACATGAGAGAGACATGGGGCATGAGCGGGGGTGGGGGGCAACAGCAAGGAGACAAGAGGCATGAGCGGGGGATGGGGAGAACACGAGGGAGACACGGGGCATGAGAGGGGGGTGGGGGTAACAGGAGAGAGACACATGGCATGAGCGGGGGTGGGGGGCAACAACAGGGAGACACAGGGCATGAACGGGGGTGGGGGGCAACAGATGGGCAACACGGGACATGACCGGGGGTGGGGGAAACAGGAGAGAGACACGGTGCATGAGAGGGGGGTGGGGGTAACAGGAGAGAGACACGGGGCATGAGAGGGGGGTGGGGGTAACAGGAGAGAGACACAGGGCATGAGCGGGTGGTGGGGGGCAACATCAGGGAGACATGGGGCATGACCGGGTGATGGGGGCAACAGGAGAGAGACATGGGGCATCAGCGGTGGTGGGGCCAGCAGGCGAGAGACACGGGTCATGAGCGGGGGGTGGGGGGTAACAGCAGGGAGACACGGGGCATGAGCGGGGGGTGGGGTCAACAGCAGGGAGACACGGGGCATGAGCGGGGGGAGGGGGTTAACAGGAGAGAGACATGGGGCATGAGCGTGGGGTGGGGGGGAACAGGAGGAAGACACGGGGCATGAGCGGGGGGTGGGGGCAACAGCAGGGAGACACGGGGCATGAGCAGGGGTGGGCAGAACACGAGAGATACACGGGGCATGAGCAGGGGGTGGGGGGCAACAGCAGGGAGACACGGGGCATGAGCGGTGGGTGGGGGGCAAAAGCAGGGAGACACGGGGCATGAGCGGGGGGTGGGGGGAACGCGAGGGAGACAAGGGGCATGACTAGGGGGTGGGGGGCAACAGGAGAGAGACACAGGGCGTGAGAGGGGGGTGGGGGTTAACAGGAGAGACATGGGGCATGAGAGGGGGTGGAGGGTAACAGGAGAGAGACACGGGGCATGACCGGGGGTGGGGGTCAACAGCAGGGAGACACGGGGCATGAGAGGGGGTGGGGGGCAACACGAGGGAAACACGGGGCAAGAGCGGGGGTGTGGGGGGCAACATGAGGGAGACACGGGGCATGAGCGGGGGGTGGGGGGCAACAGCAGGGAGACACGGGGCATGAGCGGGGGCTGGGGGAACACGAGGGAGACACGGGGCATGACCAGGGGTGGGGGGATTAACAGGAGAGACATGGGGCATGAGAGGGGGGTGGGGATTAACAGGAGAGACATGGGGCATGAGAGGGGGTTGGGGGATAACAGGAGAGAGACACGGGGTGTGAGCGGGGGTGGGGGGCAACAGCAGGGAGACACGGGGCATGACCGGGGGAGGGGGGCAACAGAACAGAGACACGGGGCATGACCAGGGGGTGGGAGGCAACAGGAGAGAGACACGGGGCATGAGAAGGGCGTGGAGGGTAACAGGAGAGAGACACGGGGCATGAGAGGGGGGTGGGGGATAACAGGAGAGAGACAAGGGGCATGAGAGGGGGGAGGGGGGCATCAGCAGGGAGGCACAGGGCATGACGGGGTGTGGGGGGTAACAGGAGAGAGACACGGGGCATGAGAGGGGGTGGGGGGCAACACGAGGGAGACACGGGTCATGAGCAGGGGGGTGGGGGCAACAGGAGAGCGACACGGGGCATGAAAGGGGGGTGGGTGGTAACAGGAGGGAGACACGGGGCATGAGTGGGGGGTGGGGGGAACAGGAGGGAGACACGGGGCATGAACGGGGGGTGGGGGAACAGGGGAGACACGGGGCATGAGCGGGGGTGGGGGGAACAGGGGAGACACGGGGCATGAGCGGGGGTGGGGCGTAACATGAGAGAGACACAGGGCATGAGCGGGGGGTGGGGGGAAACAGCAGGGAGACACGGGGCATGAGCGGGGGGTGGGGGGCAACAGCAGGGAGACGGGTCATGAGCGGGGGATGGGGGGAACACAAGGTAGACACGGGACATGAGCGGGGGGTGGAGGGCAACAGCAGGGAGACACGGGGCATGACCGGGGGGTGGGGGAAACAGCAGGGAGACACGGGGCATGAGTTGGGGGTGGGGGGAACATGAGGGAGACACGGGGCATGAGAGGGGGGTGGGGGGTAACAGGAGAGAGACAAGGGGCATGAGCGGGGGTGGGGGGCAACAGCATGGAAACACAGGGCATGACTGGGGGGTGGGGGGCAACAGAAGGGAGACACGGGGCATGACCATCGGGTGGGGCAACAGGAGAGAGACACGGGGCATGAGAGGGGGGTGGGGGGTAACAGGATAGAGACACGGGGCATGAGACGGGGTGGAGGATAACAGGAGAGAGACACGGGGCATGAGCGGGGTGTGGGGGGGGCAACAGCAGGGAGACACAGGGCATGACCGGGGGGTGGGGGGCAACAGAAGGGAGACACGGGGCATGACTAGGGGGTGGGGGGCAACAGGAGAGAGACACAGGGCATGAGAGGGGGTGGGGGTGACAGGATAGAGACACTGGGCATGAGAGGGGGTGGAGGGTAACAGGAGAGAGACACAGGGCATGAGCGGGGCGTGGGGGGGCAACAGCAGGGAGACACGGGGCATGACCGGGGGGTGGGGGGCAACAGAAGGGAGACAGGAGCATGACTGGGGGTGGGGGGCAACAGCAGGGAGACACGGGGCATGAGAGGGGGTGGGGGTAACAAGAGAGAGAGACGGGGCAAGAGCAGGGGTGTGGGGGGCAAATGGAGTAAGACACGGGGCATGAGAGGGGGCTGGGGGTTAACAGGAGGGAAACATGGTGGAGCAAGAGCGGGGGGTGGGGGGAACAGGAGGGAGACACGGGGCATGAACGGGGGTGGGGGGGAACAGGGGAGACACAGGGCTTGACCAGGGGGTGGGGAGCAACAAGAGAGAGACACGGGGCATGACGGGGGTTGGGGGGCAACAGCAGGGAGACACATGGCATGAGAGGGGGTGGGGGCAACACGAGGGAGACACGGGGCAAGAGCGGGGGTGTGGGGGGCAACAGGAGGGAGACACGGGGCATGAGCAGGGGGTGGGGGCAACAGGAGGGAGACATGGTGCATGAGCAGGGGGTGGGGGGCAACAGCAGGGAGACATGGGGCATGAGCAGGTGTGGGGGGAATACGAGGGAGACACAGGGTATGAGCGGGTGGTGGGGGGTAACAGGAGAGAGACACAGGGCATGAGCGGGGGTGGGGGGCAACAGCAGGGAGACACGGGGCATGAGCGGGGGGTGGGGGTCAACAGCAGGGAGACACGAGGCATGAGCGGGGGTGGGGGGAACGCGAGGGAGACACGGGGCATGACCAGGTGGTGGAGGGCAACAGGTGAGACACAGGGCATGAGAGGGGGTGGGGGTAACAGGAGAGAGCCACGGGGCATGAGCAGGGGGTGTGGGGCAACAGCAGGGAGACACGGGGCATGACTACAGGGTGTGGGGGGCAACAGAAGGAAGGCACGGGGCATGACCGGGGGTGGGGGGCAACAGCAGGGAGACACGGGGCACATGACCAGGGGTGGGGGCAACAGAAGGGAGACACGGGGTATGACCAGGGGGTGGGGGGCAACAGGAGAGAGACACGGGGTATGACCAGGGGGTGGGGGGTAACAGGAGAGAGACACGGGGCATGAGAGGGGGGTGGGGGGTAACAGGAGAGAGACACGGGGCATGAGCGGGGGTGGGGGCAACAGCAGGGAGACACGGGGCATGACCGGGGGGTGGGGGGCAACAGAAGGGAGACACGGGGCATGAGCAGGGGGTGGGGGAACACGAGGGAGACATGGGGCATGAGTGGGGGTTGGAGGGTAACAGGAGAGAGACACGGGGCATGAGAGGGGGGTGGGGGGTAACAGGAGAGAGACACGGGGCATGAGCGGGGGTGGGGGCAACAGCAGGGAGACACGGGGCATGAGCGCTGGGGGTGGGGGGCAACAGCAGGGAGACACAGGGCATGAGCGGGGGGTGGGGGTTAACAGGAGAGAGACATAGGGCATGAGCGGGGGTGGGGTTAACAGGAGAGAGACATGGGGCATGAGCAGGGGGTGGGGGGCAACAGGAGGAAGACACGGGGCATGAGCGGGGGTGGGCAGAACACGAGGGATACACGGGGCATGAGCGGGGGTGGGGGGCAACAGCAGGGAGACACGGGGCATGAGCAGGGGGTGGGGGGAACACGAGGGAGACACGGGGCATGACTGGGAATGTGGGGGGCAACAGAAGGAAGACACGGGGCATGACCGGGGGTGGGGGCCAACAGCAGGGAGACACGGGGCATGACCAGGGGTGGGGGCAACAGAAGGGAGACACGGTGTATGACCAGGGGGTGGGGGGCAACAGGAGAGAGACACGGGGCATGAGAGGGGGGTGGGGGGGTAACAGGAGAGAGACACGGGGCATGAGAGGCGGGTGGGGGGTAACAGAAGAGAGACACGGGGCATGAGTGCGGGTGGGGGCAACAGCAGGGAGACACGGGGCATGAGAGGGGGGTAGGGGGCAACACGAGGGAGACACGGGGCAAGAGCGGGGGTGTGGGGGGGCAACAGGAGGGAGACACGGGGCATGACCGGGGGGGTGGGGGGCAACAGAAGGGAGACACGGGGCATGAGCAGGGGGTGGGGGGAACATGAGGGAGACATGGGGCATGAGTGGGGGTTGGAGGGTAACAGGAAAGAGACACGGGGCATGAGAGGGGGGTGGGGGGTAACAGGAGAGAGACACGGGGCATGAGCGGGGGTGGGGGCAACAGCAGGGAGACATTAGGCATGAGCTGGGGGTGGGGGCAACAGCAGGGAGACACGGGGCATGAGCGGGGGGTGGGGTCAACAGCAGGGAGACACGGGGCATGAGCGGGGGGTGGGGGTTAACAGGAGAGAGACACGGGGCATGAGCGGGGGGTGGGGGTTAACAGGAGAGAGACATGGGGCATGAGCGGGGGTGGGGGCAACAGGAGGAAGACACAGGGCATGAGCGGGGGGTGGGGGCAACAGCAGGGAGACACGGGGCATGAGCAGGGGGTGGGCAGAACACGAGGGATACACGGGGCATGAGCGGGGGGTGGGGGGCAACAGCAGGGAGACACGGGGCATGAGCGGGGGGTGGGGGGAACACGAGGGAGACACGGGGCATGACTAGGGGGTGGGGGGCAACAGGAGAGAGACACAGGGCATGAGAGGCAGGTGGGGGTTAACAGGAGAGACATGGGGCATGAGAGGGGGTGGGGGTAACAGGATAGAGACACGGGGCGTGAGCGGGGGAGGGGGGCAACAGCAGGGAGACACGGGGCATGACCGGGGGTGGGGGGCAACAGCAGGGAGACACGGGGCATGACCGGGGGTGGGGGGCAACAGAAGGGAGACAAGGGGCATGACCAGGGGGTGGAGGGTAACAGGAGAGAGACACGGGGCATGAGAGGGGGTGGGGGGCAACAGCAGCGAGACACGGGGTATGGGGGGGTGTTGGTTAACAGGAGAGAGACTCTGGGCATGAGAGGGGGGTGGGGGGCAACACGAGGGAGACACGGGGCATGAGCGGGGGGTGGGGGAAACAGGAGAGCGACCCGGGGCATGAGAGGGGAGTGGGTGGTAACAGGAGGGAGACACGGGGCATGAACGAGGGGTGGGCGGAACAGGGGAGACACAGGGCATGAGCGGGGGGTGGGGTGGAACAGGGGAGACACGGGGCATGAGCGGGGGGGGTGGGGTAACAGGAGAGAGACACAGGGCATGAGCGGGGGGTGGGGTCAACAGCAGGGAGACACAGGGCATGAGCGGGGGATGGGGGTAACAGGAGAGAGAACAGGGCATGAGCGGGGTGTGGGGGGCAACAGAAGGAAGACATGGGGTGTGACCGGGGGTGGGGGGCAACAGCAGGGAGACACGGGGCATGACCAGGGGTGGGGGGCAACAGAAGGGAGACACAGGGTATGACCAGGGGGTGGGGGGCAACAGGAGAGAGAAACGGGGCATGAGAGGGGGGTGGGGGGTAACAGGAGAGAGACACGGGGCATGAGAGGGGAGTGGGGGGTAACAGGAGAGAGACACAGGGCATGAGCGGGGGTGGGGGCAACAGCAGGGAGACACGGGGCATGACCGGGGGGTGGGGGGCAACAGAAGGGAGACACGGGGCATGAGCAGGGGGTGGGGGGAACACGAGGGAGACATGGGGCATGAGTGGGGGTTGGAGGGTAACAGGAGAGAGACACGGGGCATGAGAGGGGGGTGGGGGGTAACAGGAGAGCGACACGGGGCATGAGCGGGGGTGTGGGCAACAGCAGGGAGACACGGGGCATGAGCTGGGGGTGGGGGGCAACAGCAGGGAGACACGGGGCATGAGCGGGGGGTGGGGTCAACAGCAGGGAGACACGGGGCATGAGCGGGGAGTGGGGGTTAACAGGAGAGAGACACAGGGCATGAGCGGGGGTGGGGGTTAACAGGAGAGAGACATGGGGCATGAGCAGGGGGTGGGGGGCAACAGGAAGAAGACACGGGGCATGAGCGGGGGTGGGCAGAACACAAGGGATAAACGGGGCATGAGCGGGGTGTGGGGGACAACAGCAGGGAGACACGGGGCATGAGCGGGGGGTGGGGGGAACACGAGGGAGACACGGGGCATGACTGGGGATGTGGGGGCCAACAGAAGGAAGACACAGGGCATGACCGGGGGTGGGGGGGCAACAGCAGGGAGACACGGGCATGACCAGGGGTGGGGGGCAACAGAAGGGAGACACGGTGTATGACCAGGGGGTGGGGGGCAACAGGAGAGAGACACGGGGCATGAGAGGGGGGTGGGGGGGTAACAGGAGAGAGACACGGGGCATGAGAAGGGGGTGGGGGGTAACAGGAGAGAGACACGGGGCATGAGTGGGGGTGGGGGCAACAGCAGGGAGACACGGGGCATGAGAGGGGGGTAGGGGGCAACACAAGGGAGACACGGGGCAAGAGCGGGGGTGTGGGGGGAACACGAGGGAGACACGGGGCATGACTGGGGATGTGGGGGGCAACAGAAGGAAGACACGGGGCATGACCGGGGGTGGGGGGGCAACAGCAGGGAGACACGGGCATGACCAGGGGTGGGGGGCAACAGAAGGGAGACACGGGGCATGAGCAGGGCGTGGGGGGAACATGAGGGAGACATGGGGCATGAGTGGGGGTTGGAGGGTAACAGGAAAGAGACACGGGAAATGAGAGGGGGGTAACAGGAGAGAGACACGGGGCATGAGCGGGGGTGGGGGCAACAGCAGGGAGACATTAGGCATGAGCTGGGGGTGGGGGGCAACAGCAGGGAGACACGGGGCATGAGCGGGGGTTGGGGTCAACAACAGGGAGACACGGGGCATGAGCGGGGGGTGGGGGTTAACAGGAGAGAGACACGGGGCATGAGCGGGGGGTCAGGGTTAACAGGAGAGAGACATGGGGCATGAGCGGGGCGTGGGGGCAATAGGAGGAAGACACAGGGCATGAGCGGGGGGTGGGGGCAACAGCAGGGAGACACGGGGCATGAGCGGGGGGTGGGCAGAACACGAGGGATACACGGGGCATGAGCGGGGGGTGGGGGCAACAGCAGGGAGACACGGGGCATGAGCGGGGGGTGGGGGGAACACGAGGGAGACACGGGGCATGACTAGGGGGTGGGGGGCAACAGGAGAGAGACACAGGGCATGAGAGGCAGGTGGGGGTTAACAGGAGAGACATGGGGCATGAGAGGGGGGTGGGGGGTAACAGGATAGAGACACGGGGCGTGAGCGGGGGAGGGGGGCAACAGCAGGGAGGCACGGGGCATGACCGGGGGTGGGGGGCAACAGCAGGGAGACACGGGGCATGACCGGGGGTGGGGGCCACAGAAGGGAGACACGGGGCATGACCAGGGGGTGGAGGGTAACAGGAGAGAGACACGGGGCATGATAGGGGGGTGGGGGGTAATAGGAGAGAGACACGGGGCATGAGCGGGGGGTGGGGGCAACATCAGGGAGACACGGGGCATGACCTGTGGGGTGGGGGGCACCAGAAGGGAGACATGGGGCATTACCGGGGGGTGGGGGGCAACAGCAGGGAGGCATGGGGTATGGGGGGGTGGGGGTTAACAGGAGAGAGACTCGAGGCATGAGAGGGGGGTGGGGGGCAACACGAGGGAGACACGGGGCATGAGCGGGGGGTGGGGGAAACAGGAGAGCGACCCGGGGCATGAGAGGGGAGTGGGTGGTAACAGGAGGGAGACACGGGGCATTAACGAGGGGTGGGCGGAACAGGGGAGACACAGGGCATGAGCGGAGGGTGGGGTGGAACAGGGGAGACACGGGGCATGAGAGGGGGTGGGGGGTAACATGAGAGAGGCACAGGGCATGAGCGGGGGGTGGGGGGCAACATCAGGGAGACACAGGGCATGACCAGCGGGGCAACAGAAGGGAGACATGGGGCATTACCGGGGGGTGGGGGGCAACAGCAGGGAGACACAGGGTATGGGGGGTGGGGGCAACACGAGGGAGACACTGGGCATGAGCGGGGGGTGGGGGAAACAGGAGAGTGACCCGGGGCATGAGAGGGGAGTGGGTGGTAACAGGAGGGAGACACGGGGCATGAACGAGGGGTGGGCGGAACAGGGGAGACACAGGGCATGAGCGGGGGGTGGGGTGGAACAGGGGAGACACGGGGCATGAGCGGGGGGGTGTGGGGTAACAGGAGAGAGACACAGGACATGAGCGGGGGGTGGGGTCAACAGCAGGGAGACACGGGGCATGAGCGGGGGATGGGGGTAACAGGAGAGAGAAACAGGGCATGAGCGGGGGTGGGTGGCAACAGGAGGAAGACACGGGGCATGAGCGGGGGGCTGGGGGGCAACAGCAGGGAGACACCGGGCATGAGCGGGGGTTGGGGGAACACGAGGGAGACATGGGGCATGAGCGAGGGGTGGGGGGTAACAGGAAAGAGACACAGGGCATGAGCAGGAGGTGGCGGGCAACATCAGGGAGACACGGTGCATGAGCGGGGGGTGGGGGGCAACAGCAGGGAGACACGGGGCATGAGCGGGGGGTGGGGGGAACACGAGGGAGACAAGGGGCATATCCAGGGGTGGGGGGCAACAGGAGAGAGACACGGGGCATGAGAGGGGGTGGGGATTAACAGGAAAGACACGGGGCATGAGAGGGGGTTGGGGGGTAACAGGATAGAGACACGGGGCATGAGCGGGGGTGGACGGCAACAGCAGGGAGACACGGGGAATGACCGGGGTGGGGGGAAACAGAACGGAGACACGGGGCATGACCAGGGGGTGGGGGGCAACAGGAGAGAGACATGGGGAATGAGAAGGGGTGGAGGGTAATGGGAGAGAGACACGGGGCATGATAGGGGGGTGGGGAGTAACAGGAGAGAGACACGGGGCATGAGCGGGGGCTGGGGGGCAACAGCAGGGAGACACGGGGCAGGAGAGGGTTGGGGGGTAACAGGAGAGAGACTCGGGGCATGAGAGGGGGGTGGGGGGCAACACGAAAGAGACACAGGGCATGAGCGGGGGGGTGGGGGAAACAGGAGAGCGACACGGTGCATGAGAGGGGGGTGGGGGCAACAGCAGGGAGACACGGGGCATGAGCGGGGGGTGGGGGGAACACAAGGGAGACACGGGGCATGACCAGGGGTGGGGGGCAACAGTAGAGAGACACGGGGCATGAAAGGGGGGTGGGGATTAACAGGAGAAACACGGGGCATGAGAGGGGGTGGGAGGTAACAGGAGAGAGACACGGGGCATGAGCGGGGGTGGGGGGCAACAACAGGGAGACACGGGGCATGACCAGGGTGGGGGGCAACAGAACAGAGACACGGGGCATGAGCAGGGGGTGGGGGGAACATGAGGGAGACATGGGGCATGAGTGGGGGTTGGAGGGTAACAGGAAAGAGACACGGGGCATGAGAGGGGGGTGGGGGGTAACAGTAGAGAGACACGGGGCATGAGCGGGGGTGGGGGCAACAGGAGGGAGACATTAGGCATGAGCTGGGGGTGGGGGCAACAGCAGGGAGACACGGGGCATGAGCGGGGGGTGGGGTCAACAGCAGGGAGACACGGGGCATGAGCGGGGGGTGGGGGTTAACAGGAGAGAGACACGGGGCATGAGAGGGGGGTGGGGGTTAACAGGAGAGAGACATGGGGCATGACCGGGGGGTGGGGGCAACAGGAGGAAGACACAGGGCATGAGCGGGGGGTGGGGCAACACCAGGGAGACACGGGGCATGAGCGGGGGGTGGGCCGAACACGAGGGATACACGGGGCATGAGCAGGGGGTGGGGGGCAACAGCAGGGAGACACGGGGCATGAGCGGGGGGTGGGGGGAACACGAGTGAGACACAGGGCATGACTAGGGGGTGGGGGGCAACAGGAGAGAGACACAGGGCATGAGAGGCAGGTGGGGGTTAACAGGAGAGACATGGGGCATGAGAGGGGGGTGGGGGGTAACAGGATTGAGACACGGGACGTGACCGGGGGAGGGGGGCAACAGCAGGGAGACACGGGGCATCACCGGGGGTGGGGGGCAACAGCAGGGAGACACGGGGCATGACCGGGGTGGGGGGCAACAGAAGGGAGACACAGGGCATGACCAGGGGGTGGAGGGTAACAGGAGAGAGACACAGGGCATGAGAGGGGGTGGGGGTAACAGGAGAGAGGCACAGGGCATGAGCGGGGGGTGGGGGGCAACATCAGGGAGACACGGGGCATGACCGGGGGGTGGGAGGCAACAGAAGGGAGACATGGGGCATTACCGGGGGGTGGGGAGAAACAGCAGGGAGACACAGGGTATGGGGGGGTGGGGGTTAACAGGAGAGAGACTCGGGGCATGATAGGGGGGTGGGGGGTAACACGAGGGAGACACGGGGCATGAGCGGGGGGTGGGGGAAACAGGAGAGCGACCCGGGGCATGAGAGGGGAGTGGCTGGTAACAGGAGGGAGACACGTGGCATGAACGAGGGGTGGGCGGAACAGGGGAGACACAGGGCATGAGCGGGGGGTGGGGTGGAACAGGGGAGACACGGGGCATGAGCGGGGGGTGTGGGGTAACAGGAGAGAGACATAGGGCATGAGCGGGGGGTGGGGTCAACAGCAGGGAGGCACGGGGCATGAGCGGGGGATGGTGGGTAACAGGAGAGAGAAACAGGGCATGAGCGGGGGATGGGGGGCAACAGGAGGAAGACACAGGGCATGAGCGGGGGGTGGGGGGCAACAGCAGGGAGACACCGGGCATGAGCGGGGGTTGGGGGAACACGAGGGAGACACGGGGCATGAGCGAGGGGTAGGGGGTAACAGGAAAGAGACACAGGGCATGAGCAGGAGGTGGCGGGCAACAGCAGGGAGACACGGTGCATGAGCGGGGGTGGGGGGCAACAGCAGGGAGACACGGGGCATGAGCGGGGGGTGGGGGGAACACAAGAGAGACACGGGGCATGAGAGGGGGGTGGGGATTAACAGGAAAGACACGGGGCATGAGAGGGGGGTGGGGGGTAACAGGAGAGAGACACGGGGCATGAGCGGGGGTGGGGGGCAACAGCAGGGAGACACGGGGAATGACCGGGGTGGGGGGAAACAGAACGGAGACACGGGGCATGACCAGGGGGTGGGGGGCAACAGGAGAGAGACACTGGGCATGAGAGGGGTGTGGAGGGTAACAGGAGAGAGACACGGGGCATGAGAAGGGGTGGAGGGTAACAGGAGAGAGACACGGGGCATGAGAGGGGGGTGGGGGGTAACAGGAGAGAGACACGGGGCATGAGCGGGTGCTGGGGGGCAACAGCAGGGAGACAAGGGGCATGAGAGGGTTGGGGGTAACAGGAGAGAGACTCGGGGCATGAGAGGGGGTGGGGGGCAACACGAGGGAGACACGGGGCATGAGCGGAGGGGTGGGGGAAACAGGAGAGTGACACGGGGCATGAGAGGGGGTGGGGGGCAACAGCAGGGAGACACGGGGCATGAGCGGGGGGTGGGGGGAACACGAGGGAGACACGGGGCATGACCAGGGGTGGGGGGCAACAGGAGAGAGACACGGGGCATGAGAGGGGGGTGGGGATTAACAGGAGAGACACGGGGCATGAGAGGGGGTGGGGGGTAACAGGAGAGAGACACGGGCATGAGCGGGGGTGGGGGGCAACAGCAGGGAGACACGGGGCATGACCAGGGTGGGGGGCAACAGAACAGAGATACGGCGCATGACCAGGGGGTGGGGGGCAACAGGAGAGAGACACGGGGCATGAGTGGGGTGTGGAGGGTAACAGGAGAGCGACACGGGGCATGAGAGGGGGCGGGTGGTAATTGGAGGGTGACACACGGGGCATGAGCGGGGGGTGGGGGGAACAGGAGGGAGACAGAGGGCATGAACGGGGGGTGGGCGGACCAGGGGAGACACGGGGCATGAGCGGGGGGTGGGGGGGAACAGGGTAGACACGGGGCATGAGCGGGGGGTGTGGGGTAACAGGAGAGAGACACAGGGCATGAGAGGGGGTGGGGGTTAACAGGAGAGACACGGGGCATGAAAGGGGGCTGGGGGTAACAGGAGAGAGACACGGGGCGTGAGCAGGGGTGGGGGCAATAGCAGAGAGACACGGGGCATGACCGGGGGGTGGGGAGCAACAGAAGGGAAACACAGGGCATGACCAGGGGGTGAGGGCCAACAGGAGAGAGACAAGGGGCATGAGAGGGGGTGGGGGTTAACAGGAGAGACACAGGGCATGAGAGGGGGGTGGGGGTAACAGGAGAGAGACACGGGGCATGAGCGGGGGTGGGGGGCAACAGCAGGGAGACACGGGCATGACCGGGGGGTGGGGGCAACAGAAGGGAGACATGGGGCATGACCAGGGGGTGGGGGGCAACAGGAGAGAGACACGGGGCATGAGAGGGGTGGAGGATAACAAGAGAGAGACACAGGGCATGAGCGGGGGGTGAGGGTAAAAGGAGAGAGACACGGGGCATGAGAAGGGGTGGAGGGTAACAGGAGAGAGACACGGGGCATGAGAGGGGGGTGGGGGGGCAACAGAAGGGAGTCATGGGGCATGACCGTGGGATGGGGGGCAACAGCAGGGAGACACGGGGCATGAGGGGGGCTGGGGGTAACAGGAGAGAGACACGGGGCATGAGATGGGGTGGGGGGCAACACGAGGGAGACACGGGGCATGAGCGGGGGGTGGGGGGAAACAGTAGAGCGACACGGGGCATGAGAGGGGGTGGGTGGTAACAGGAGTGAGACACAGGGCATGAGCGGGGGGTGGGGGGGAACCAGGAGGGAGACACGGGGCATGAACAGGGGGTGGGGGGAACAGGGGAGACACGGGGCATGAGCAGGGGGTGGGGTGGAACAGGGGAGACACGGGGCATGAGCGGGGGTGGGGTAACAGGAGAGAGACACAGGGCATGAGCGGGGGATGGGGTCAACAGCGGGGAGACACGGGGCATGAACGGGGGGTGGGGGTAACAGGTGAGAGACACGGGGCATGAGCGGGGGTTGGGGGGCAACAGGAGGAAGACACGGGGCATGAGCGGGATGAGGGGAGCAACGCGGCAGAGAGAGATGGGGCATGAGCGGGGGTGGGGGGAACACAAGGGAGACATGGGGTATGAGCGAGGGGTGGGGGTAACAGGAGAGAGACACAGGGCATGAGCAGGGGGTAGGGGCAACATGAGGGAGACACGGGGCATGAGCGGAGGTGGGGGGCAAAAGCAGGGAGACACGGGGCATGAGCGGTGGGTGGGGGGAACATGAGGGAGACACGGGGCATGACCAGGGTGTGGGGGGCAACAGGAGAGAGACACGAGGCATGAGAGGGGGGTGGGGGTTAACAGGAGAGACAGGGGGCATGAGAGAGGGGTGGGGGGTAACAGGAGAGAGACAAGGGGCGTGAGCGGAGGTGGGGGGCAACAGCAGGGAGACACGGGGCATGACCGGGGGAAGGGGGCAACAGAAGGGAGACACGGGGAATGAGATCGGGGTGGAGGGTAAGAGGAGAGAGACACAGGGCATGAGAGGGGGTGGAGGGTAACAGGAGAGAGACACGGGGCATGACCGGGGGTGGGGGGCAACAGCAGGGAGACACGGGGCATGAGAGGGGGTGGGGGGCAACACGAGGGAAACACGGGGCAAGAGCGGGGGTGTGGGGGGCAACAGGAGGGAGACACGGGGCATGAGCAGGGGGTGGGGCAACAGGAGGGAGACACGGTGCATGAGCAGGGCGTGGGGGGCAACAGCAGGGAGACACGGGGCATGAGCAGGTGTGGGGGGAACACGAGGGAGACACAGGGTATGAGCAGGTGGTGGGGGTAACAGGAGAGAGACACAGGGCATGAGCGGGGGTGGGGGGCAACAGCAGGGAGACATGGGGCATGAGCGGGGGTGGGGGTTAACAGGAGAGACACGGGGCATGAGAGGGGGGTAACAGGAGAGAGACAAGGGGCGTGAGCGGAGGTGGGGGGCAACAGCAGGGAGACACGGGGCATGACCGGGGGTAGGGGGCAACAGAAGGGAGACACGGGGAATGAGATCGGGGTGGAGGGTAACAGGAGAGAGACACAGGGCATGAGAGGGGGGTGGAGGGTAACAGGAGAGAGACACGGGGCATGACCGGGGGTGGGGGGCAACAGCAGGGAGACACAGGGCATGAGAGGGGGGTGGGGGGCAACACGAGGGAAACACGGGGCAAGAGCGGGGGTTTGGGGGCAACAGGAGGGAGACACGGGGCATGAGCAGGGGGTGGGGCAACAGGAGGGAGACACAGTGCATGAGCAGGGGGTGGGGGGCAACAGCAGGGAGACACGGGGCATGAGCAGGTGTGGGGGGAACACGAGGGAGACACAGGGTATGAGCAGGTGGTGGGGGGTAACAGGAGAGAGACACAGGGCATGAGCGGGGGTGGGGGGCAACAGCAGGGAGACATGGGGCATGAGCGGGGGTGGGGGTCAACAGCAGGGAGACACGGGGCATGAGCGGGGGGTGGGGGGAACACGAGGGAGACACGGGGCATGACCAGGGGGTGGGGGCAACAGGAGAGAGACAAAGGGCATGAGAGGGGGGTGGGGGTAACAGGAGAGAGCCACGGGGCATGTGCAGGGGGTGGGGGGCAACAGCAGGGAGACACGGGGCATGACTTGGGGCGTGGGGGGCAACAGAAGGAAGACACGGGGCATGACCGGGGGTGGGGGGCAACAGCAGGGAGACACGGGGCATGACCAGGGGTGGGGGGCAACAGAAGGGAGACACGGGGTATGACCAGGGGGTGGGGGGCAACAGGAGAGAGACACGGGGCATGAGAGGGGGGTGGGGGGTAACAGGAGAGAGACACGGGGCATGAGAGGGGGTGGGGGGTAACAGGAGAGAGACACGAGGAATGGTTGGGGGTGGGGGCAACAGCAGGGAGACACGGGGCATGACCGGGGGGTGGGGGGCAACAGAAGGGAGACACGGGGCATGAGCAGGGAGTGGGGGGAACACGAGGGAGACATGGGGCATGAGTGGGGGTTGGAGGGTAACAGGAGAGAGACACGGGGCATGAGAGGGGGGTGGGGGGTAACAGGAGAGAGACACGGGGCATGAGCGGGGGTGGGGGCAACAGCAGGGAGACACGGGGCATGAGCTGGGGGTGGGGGGCAACAGCAGGGACACACGGGGCATGAGCGGGTGGTGGGGTCAACATCAGGGAGACACGGGGCATGAGCGGGGGGAGGGGGTTAACAGGAGAGAGACACGGGGCATGAGCGGGGGGTGGGGGGCAACAGGAGGAAGACACGGGGCATGAGCAGGGGGAGGGGGGCAACAGCAGGGAGACACGGGGCATGAGCGGGGGGTGGGCAGAACCCGAGGGATACACGTGGCATGAGCGGGGTGTGGGGGCAACAGCAGGAAGACACGGGGCATGAGCGGGGGGTGGGGGGCAACAGCAGGGAGACACGGGGCATTAGCAGGGGGTGGGGGGAACGTGAGGGAGACACGGGGCATGACTAGGGGGTGGGGGGCAACAGGAGAGAGACACAGGGCATGAGAGGGGGGTGGGGGTTAACAGGAGAGACAAGGGCATGAGAGGGGCGTGGGGGTAACAGGAGAGAGACACGGGGCGTGAGCGGGGGGTGGGGGGAAACAGTAGAGCGACACGGGGCATGAGAGGGGGTGGGTGGTAACAGGAGGGAGACACAGGGCATGAGCAGGGGGTGGAGGGAACCAGGAGGGAGACACGGGGCATGAGCAGGGGGTGGGGGGAACAGGGGAGACACGGGGCATGAGCAGGGGGTGGGGGGAACAGGGGAGACACGGGGCATGAGCGGGGGGTGGGGTAACAGGAGAGAGACATAGGGCATGAGCGGGGGATGGGGTAACAGGAGAGAGACACAGGGCATGAGAGGGGGGTGGAGGGTAACAGGAGAGAGACACGGGGCATGACCGGGGGTGGGGGGCAACAGCAGGGAGACACAGGGCATGAGAGGGGGGTGGGGGGCAACACGAGGGAAACACGGGGCAAGAGCGGGGGTTTGGGGGCAACAGGAGGGAGACACGGGGCATGAGCAGGGGGTGGGGCAACAGGAGGGAGACACAGTGCATGAGCAGGGGGTGGGGGGCAACAGCAGGGAGACACGGGGCATGAGCAGGTGTGGGGGGAACACGAGGGAGACACAGGGTATGAGCAGGTGGTGGGGGGTAACAGGAGAGAGACACAGGGCATGAGCGGGGGTGGGGGGCAACAGCAGGGAGACATGGGGCATGAGCGGGGGTGGGGGTCAACAGCAGGGAGACACGGGGCATGAGCGGGGGGTGGGGGGAACACGAGGGAGACACGGGGCATGACCAGGGGGTGGGGGCAACAGGAGAGAGACAAAGGGCATGAGAGGGGGGTGGGGGTAACAGGAGAGAGCCACGGGGCATGTGCAGGGGGTGGGGGGCAACAGCAGGGAGACACGGGGCATGACTTGGGGCGTGGGGGGCAACAGAAGGAAGACACGGGGCATGACCGGGGGTGGGGGGCAACAGCAGGGAGACACGGGGCATGACCAGGGGTGGGGGGCAACAGAAGGGAGACACGGGGTATGACCAGGGGGTGGGGGGCAACAGGAGAGAGACACGGGGCATGAGAGGGGGGTGGGGGGTAACAGGAGAGAGACACGGGGCATGAGAGGGGGTGGGGGGTAACAGGAGAGAGACACGAGGAATGGTTGGGGGTGGGGGCAACAGCAGGGAGACACGGGGCATGACCGGGGGGTGGGGGGCAACAGAAGGGAGACACGGGGCATGAGCAGGGAGTGGGGGGAACACGAGGGAGACATGGGGCATGAGTGGGGGTTGGAGGGTAACAGGAGAGAGACACGGGGCATGAGAGGGGGGTGGGGGGTAACAGGAGAGAGACACGGGGCATGAGCGGGGGTGGGGGCAACAGCAGGGAGACACGGGGCATGAGCTGGGGGTGGGGGGCAACAGCAGGGACACACGGGGCATGAGCGGGTGGTGGGGTCAACATCAGGGAGACACGGGGCATGAGCGGGGGGAGGGGGTTAACAGGAGAGAGACACGGGGCATGAGCGGGGGGTGGGGGGCAACAGGAGGAAGACACGGGGCATGAGCAGGGGGAGGGGGGCAACAGCAGGGAGACACGGGGCATGAGCGGGGGGTGGGCAGAACCCGAGGGATACACGTGGCATGAGCGGGGTGTGGGGGCAACAGCAGGAAGACACGGGGCATGAGCGGGGGGTGGGGGGCAACAGCAGGGAGACACGGGGCATTAGCAGGGGGTGGGGGGAACGTGAGGGAGACACGGGGCATGACTAGGGGGTGGGGGGCAACAGGAGAGAGACACAGGGCATGAGAGGGGGGTGGGGGTTAACAGGAGAGACAAGGGCATGAGAGGGGCGTGGGGGTAACAGGAGAGAGACACGGGGCGTGAGCGGGGGGTGGGGGGAAACAGTAGAGCGACACGGGGCATGAGAGGGGGTGGGTGGTAACAGGAGGGAGACACAGGGCATGAGCAGGGGGTGGAGGGAACCAGGAGGGAGACACGGGGCATGAGCAGGGGGTGGGGGGAACAGGGGAGACACGGGGCATGAGCAGGGGGTGGGGGGAACAGGGGAGACACGGGGCATGAGCGGGGGGTGGGGTAACAGGAGAGAGACATAGGGCATGAGCGGGGGATGGGGTCAACAGCGGGGAGACACGTTGCATGAGCAGGGGGTGGGGGTAACAGATGAGAGACACAGGGCATGAGCGGAGGGTGGGGGGCAACAGGAGGAAGACACGGGGCATGAGCGGGATGAGGGGAGCAACGGCAGAGAGAGATGGGGCATGAGCAGGGGGTGGGGGGAACACGAGGGAGACATGGGGCATGAGCGAGGGGTGGGGGTAACAGGAGAGAGACACATGGCATGAGCAGGGGGTGGGGGGCAACATGAGGGAGACACGGGGCATGAGCGGAGGTGGGGGGCAAAAGCAGGGAGACACGGGGCATGAGCGGGGGGTGGGGGGAACATGAGGGAGACACGGGGCATGACCAGGGTGTGGGGGGCAACAGGAGAGAGACACAAGGCATGAGAGGGGGGTGGGAGTTAACAGGAGAGACACGGGGCATGAGAGGGGGGTGGGGGGTAAGAGGAGAGAGACAAGGGGCGTTAGCGGAGGTGGGGGTAACAGCAGGGAGACACGGGGCATGACCGGGAGTAGGGGGCAACAGAAGGGAGACACAGGGAATGAGATCGGGGTGGAGGGTAACAGGAGAGAGACACAGGGCATGAGAGGGGGTGGAGGGTAACAGGAGAGAGACACGGGGCATGACCGGGGGTGGGGGGCAACAGCAGGGAGACACGGGGCATTAGAGGGTGTGGGGGCAACACGAGGGAAACATGGGGCAAGAGCGGGGGTGTGGGGGGCAACAGGAGGGAGACACGGGGAATGAGCAGGGGGTGGGGCAACAGGAGGGAGACACGGTGCATGAGCAGGGGGTGGGGGGCAACAGCAGGGAGATACGGGGCATGAGCAGGTGTGAGGGGAACACGAGGGAGACACAGGGTATGAGCAGGTGGTGGGGGGTAACAGGAGAGAGACACAGGGCATGAGCGGGGGTGGGGGGCAACAGCAGGGAGACATGGGGCATGAGCGGGGTTGGGGGTTAACAGGAGAGACACGGGGCATGAGAGGGGGGTAACAGGAGAGAGACAAGGGGCGTGAGCGGAGGTGGGGGGCAACAGCAGGGAGACACGGGGCATGACCGGGGGTAGGGGGCAACAGAAGGGAGACACGGGGAATGAGATCGGGGTGGAGGGTAACAGGAGAGAGACACGGGGCATGACCGGGGGTGGGGGGCAACAGCAGGGAGACACGGGGCATGAGAGGGGGGTGGGGGGCAACACGAGGGAAACACGGGGCAAGAGCGGGGGTGTGGGGGGCAACAGGAGGGAGACACGGGGCATGAGCAGGGGGTGGGGCAACAGGAGGGAGACACGGTGCATGAGCAGGGGGTGGGGGGCAACAGCAGGGAGACACGGGGCATGAGCAGGTGTGGGGGGAACACGAGGGAAACACAGGGTATGAGCAGGTGGTGGGGGGTAACAGGAGAGAGACACAGGGCATGAGCGGGGGTGGGGGGCAACAGCAGGGAGACATGGGGCATGAGCGGGGGTGGGGGTCAACAGCAGGGAGACACAGGGCTTGAGCGGGGGGTGGGGGGAACACGAGGGAGACACGGGGCATGACCAGGGGGTGGGGGCAACAGGAGAGAGACACAGGGCATGAGAGGGGGGTGGGGGTAACAGGAGAGAGCCACGGGGCATGAGCAGGGGGTGGGGGGCAACAGCAGGGAGACACAGGGCATGACTGGGGCGTGGGGGGCAACAGAAGGAAGACACGGGGCATGACCGGGGGTGGGGGGAAACAGCAGGGAGACACGGGGCATGACCAGGGGTGGGGGGCAACAGAAGGGAGACACGGGGTATGACCAGGGGGTGGGGGACAACAGGAGAGAGACACGGGGCATGAGAGGGGGGTGGGGGGTAACAGGAGAGAGACACGGGGCATGAGAGGGGGTGGGGGTAACAGGAGAGAGACACGCGGCATGAGCGAGGGTGGGGGCAACAGCAGGGAGACACGGGGCATGAGCAGGGGGTGGGGGGCAACAGCAGGGAGACACGGGGCATGAGCGGGGGGTGGGCAGAACCCGAGGGATACACGTGGCATGAGCGGGGTGTGGGGGCAACAGCAGGGAGACACAGGGCATGAGCGGGTGGTGGGGGGCAACAGCAGGGAGACACGGGCCATTAGCGTGGGTTGGGGGGAACGTGAGGGAGACACGGGGCATGACTAGGGGGTGGGGGGCAACAGGAGAGAGACACAGGGCATGAGGGGGGTGGGGGTTAACAGGAGAGACATGGGGCATGAGAGGGGGGTGGGGGTAACAGGAGAGAGACACGGGGCGTGAGCGGGGGGCAACAGCAGGGAGACACGGGGCATGACCGGGGGTGGGGGGCAACAGAAGGGAGACACGGGGCATGACCAGGGGGTGGGGGGCAATAGGAGAGAGACACGGGGCATGACCAGGGGGTGGAGGGTAACAGGAGAGAGACACGGGGCATGAGAGGGGGTGGGGGTAACAGGAGAGAGGCACAGGGCATGAGCGGGGGGTGTGGGGTAACATCAGGGAGACACAGGGCATGACCAGGGGGGTGAGGGGCAACAGCAGGGAGACACGGGGCATGGAGGGGTAACAGGAGAGAGACTCGGGGCATGAGCGGGAGGTGGGGGGCAACAGGAGGAAGACACGGGGCATGAGGGGGAGTTGGGGGGGCAACAGCAGGGAGACACGGGGCATGAGCGGGAACACGAGGGAGACACGGGGCATGAGCGAGGGGTGGGGGGTAACAGGAAAGAGACAAAGGGCATGAGCAGGAGGTGGGGGGCAACAGCAGGGAGACACGGTGCATGAGCGGGGGGTGGGGGGCAACAGCAGGGAGACACGGGGCATGAGCGGGGGGTGGGGCGAACACGAGGGAGACACGGGGCATGACCAGGGGTGGGGGGCAACAGGAGAGAGACACAGGGCATGAGAGGGGGGTGGGGATTAACAGGAGAGACATGGGGCATTTGCGGGGGGTGGGGGGCAACAGGAGGAAGACACAGGGCATGAGCAGGGGGTTGGGGGGGCAACAGCAGGGAGACACGGGGCATGAGCGGGAACATGAGGGAGACTCGGGGCATGAGCGAGGGGTGGGGGGTAACAGGAAAGAGACAAAGGGCATGAGCAGGAGGTGGGGGGCAACAGCAGGGAGGCACGGTGCATGAGCGGGGGGTGGGGGGCAACAGCAGGGAGACACGGGGCATGAGCGGGGGTGGGGGGAACACGAGGGAGACACGGGGCATGACCAGGGGTGTGGGGCAACAGGAGAGAGACACGGGGCATGAGAGGGGGGTGGGGATTAACAGGAGAGACATGGGGCATGAGAGGGGGGTGGGGGGTAACAGGAGAGAGACATGGGGCGTGAGCGGGGGTGGGGGGCAACAGCAGGGAGACACGGGGCATGACCGGGGGTGGGGGGCAACAGTATGGAGACACGGGGCATGACCAGGGGGTGGGGGGCAACAGGAGAGAGACACGGGGCATGAGAGGGGCGTGGAGGGTAACAGGAGAGAGACATGGGGCATGAGAGGGGGGTGGGGGGTAACAGGAGAGAGACACGGGGCATGAGAGGGGGGAGGGGGGCAACAGCAGGGAGACACAGGGCATGAGGGGGTGTGGGGGTAACAGGAGAGAGACACGGGGCATGAGAGGGGGTGGGGGGCAACACGAGGGAGACACGGGGCATGAGCGGGGGGTGGGGGCAACAGGAGAGCGACACGGGGCATGAAAGGGGGGTGGGTGGTAACAGGAGGGAGACACGGGACATGAGCGGTGGGTGGGGGGAACAGGAGGGAGACACGGGGCATGAACCGGGGGTGGGAGAACAGGGGAGACACGGGGCATGAGCGGGGGTGGGGGGAAAAGGGGAGGCACGGGGCATGAGCGGGGGTGGGGGGAAACAGCAGGGAGACACGGGGCATGAGCGGGGGTGGGGGGCAACAGCAGGGAGACGGGGCATGAGCGGGGGAAGGGGGGGAACGCAAGGTAGACACGGGGCATGAGCAGGGGGTGGAGGGCAACAGCAGGGAGACACGGGGCATGACCGGGGGGTGGGGGAAACAGCAGGGAGACGCGGGGCATGAGTTGTGGGTGGCGGGAACACGAGGGAGACACGGGGCATGAGAGGGGGTGGGGGGTAACAGGAGAGAGACAAGGGGCATGAGCGGGGGGTGGGGGGCAACAGCATGGAAACACAGGGCATGGCCCGGGGGTGGGGGGGCAACAGAAGGGAGACACGGGGGAGGGATGACCATGGGGTGGGGCAACAGGAGAGAGACACGGGGCATGAGAGGGGGTGGGGGTAACAGGAGAGAGACACGGGGCATGAGCGGGGGTGGGGGTTAACAGGAGAGAGACATGGGGCATGAGCGGGGGGTGGGGGGCAACAGGAGGAAGACACGGGGCATGAGCAGGGGGTGGGGGGCAACAGCAGGGAGACACGGGGCATGAGCGGGGGGTGGGCAGAACCCGAGGGATACACGTGGCATGAGCGGGGTGTGGGGGCAACAGCAGGGAGACACGGGGCATGAGCGGGGGGTGGGGGGCAACAGCAGGGAGACACGGGGCATTAGCGTGGGTTGGGGGAACGTGAGGGAGACACGGGACATGACTAGGGGGTGGGGGGCAACAGGAGAGAGACACAGGGCATGAGGGGGGTGGGGGTTAACAGGAGAGACATGGGGCATGAGAGGGGGGTGGGGGTAACAGGAGAGAGACACGGGGCGTGAGCGGGGGGCAACAGCAGGGAGACACGGGGCATGACCGGGGGTGGGGGGCAACAGAAGGGAGACACGGGGCATGACCAGGGGGTGGGGGGCAATAGGAGAGAGACACGGGGCATGACCAGGGGGTGGAGGGTAACAGGAGAGAGACACGGGGCATGAGAGGGGGTGGGGGTAACAGGAGAGAGGCACAGGGCATGAGCGGGGGGTGTGGGGTAACATCAGGGAGACACGGGGCATGACCAGGGGGGTGAGGGGCAACAGAATGGAGACATGGGGCATTACCGGGGGGTGGGGGGCAACAGCAGGGAGACACGGGGCATGGGGGGGTAACAGGAGAGAGACTCGGGGCATGAGCGGGAGGTGGGGGGCAACAGGAGGAAGACACGGGGCATGAGCGGGGGGTTGGGGGGGCAACAGCAGGGAGACACGGGGCATGAGCGGGAACACGAGGGAGACACGGGGCATGAGCGAGGGGTGGGGGGTAACAGGAAAGAGACAAAGGGCATGAGCAGGAGGTGGGGGGCAACAGCAGGGAGGCACGGTGCATGAGCGGGGGGTGGGGGGCAACAGCAGGGAGACACGGGGCATGAGCGGGGGTGGGGGGAACACGAGGGAGACACGGGGCATGACCAGGGGTGTGGGGCAACAGGAGAGAGACACGGGGCATGAGAGGGGGGTGGGGATTAACAGGAGAGACATGGGGCATGAGAGGGGGGTGGGGGGTAACAGGAGAGAGACATGGGGCGTGAGCGGGGGTGGGGGGCAACAGCAGGGAGACACGGGGCATGACCGGGGGTGGGGGGCAACAGTATGGAGACACGGGGCATGACCAGGGGGTGGGGGGCAACAGGAGAGAGACACGGGGCATGAGAGGGGCGTGGAGGGTAACAGGAGAGAGACATGGGGCATGAGAGGGGGGTGGGGGGTAACAGGAGAGAGACACGGGGCATGAGAGGGGGGAGGGGGGCAACAGCAGGGAGACACAGGGCATGAGGGGGTGTGGGGGTAACAGGAGAGAGACACGGGGCATGAGAGGGGGTGGGGGGCAACACGAGGGAGACACGGGGCATGAGCGGGGGGTGGGGGCAACAGGAGAGCGACACGGGGCATGAAAGGGGGGTGGGTGGTAACAGGAGGGAGACACGGGACATGAGCGGTGGGTGGGGGGAACAGGAGGGAGACACGGGGCATGAACCGGGGGTGGGGGAACAGGGGAGACACGGGGCATGAGCGGGGGTGGGGGGAAAAGGGGAGACACGGGGCATGAGCGGGGGTGGGGGGAAACAGCAGGGAGACACGGGGCATGAGCGGGGGTGGGGGGCAACAGCAGGGAGACGGGGCATGAGCGGGGGAAGGGGGGGAACGCAAGGTAGACACGGGGCATGAGCAGGGGGTGGAGGGCAACAGCAGGGAGACACGGGGCATGACCGGGGGGTGGGGGAAACAGCAGGGAGACGCGGGGCATGAGTTGTGGGTGGCGGGAACACGAGGGAGACACGGGGCATGAGAGGGGGTGGGGGGTAACAGGAGAGAGACAAGGGGCATGAGCGGGGGGTGGGGGGCAACAGCATGGAAACACAGGGCATGGCCCGGGGGTGGGGGGGCAACAGAAGGGAGACACGGGGGAGGGATGACCATGGGGTGGGGCAACAGGAGAGAGACACGGGGCATGAGAGGGGGTGGGGGTAACAGGAGAGAGACACGGGGCATGAGCGGGGGTGGGGGTTAACAGGAGAGAGACATGGGGCATGAGCGGGGGGTGGGGGGCAACAGGAGGAAGACACGGGGCATGAGCAGGGGGTGGGGGGCAACAGCAGGGAGACACGGGGCATGAGCGGGGGGTGGGCAGAACCCGAGGGATACACGTGGCATGAGCGGGGTGTGGGGGCAACAGCAGGGAGACACGGGGCATGAGCGGGGGGTGGGGGGCAACAGCAGGGAGACACGGGGCATTAGCGTGGGTTGGGGGAACGTGAGGGAGACACGGGACATGACTAGGGGGTGGGGGGCAACAGGAGAGAGACACAGGGCATGAGGGGGGTGGAGGTTAACAGGAGAGACATGGGGCATGAGAGGGGGTGGGGGTAACAGGAGAGAGACACAGGGCGTGAGCGGGGGGCAACAGCAGGGAGACACGGGGCATGACCGGGGGTGGGGGGCAACAGAAGGGAGACACGGGGCATGACCAGGGGGTGGGGGGCAATAGGAGAGAGACACGGGGCATGACCAGGGGGTGGAGGGTAACAGGAGAGAGACACGGGGCATGAGAGGGGGTGGGGGTAACAGGAGAGAGGCACAGGGCATGAGCGGGGGGTGTGGGGTAACATCAGGGAGACACGGGGCATGACCAGGGGGGTGAGGGGCAACAGAATGGAGACATGGGGCATTACCGGGGGGTGGGGGGCAACAGCAGGGAGACACGGGGCATGGGGGGGTAACAGGAGAGAGACTCGGGGCATGAGCGGGAGGTGGGGGGCAACAGGAGGAAGACACGGGGCATGAGCGGGGGGTTGGGGGGGCAACAGCAGGGAGACACGGGGCATGAGCGGGAACACGAGGGAGACACGGGGCATGAGCGAGGGGTGGGGGGTAACAGGAAAGAGACAAAGGGCATGAGCAGGAGGTGGGGGGCAACAGCAGGGAGACACGGGGCATGAGCGGGGGGTGGGGGGCAACAGCAGGGAGACACGGGGCATGAGCGGGGGGTGGGGGGAACACGAGGGAGACACGGGGCATGACCAGGGGTGGGGGGCAACAGGAGAGAGACACGGGGCATGAGAGGGGGGTGGGGATTAACAGGAGAGACATGGGGCATGAGCGGGGGGTGGGGGGCAACAGGAGGAAGACACGGGGCATGAGCAGGGGTTTGGGGGGGCAACAGCAGGGAGACACGGGGCATGACCAGGGGTGGGGGCAACAGAATGGAGACACGGGGCATGACCAGGGGGTGGGGGGCAACAGGAGAGAGACACGGGGCATGAGAGGGGCGTGGAGGGTAACAGGAGAGAGACACGGGGCATGAGAGGGGGTGGGGGGTAACAGGAGAGAGACACGGGGCATGAGAGGGGGGAGGGGGGCAACAGCAGGGAGACACAGGGCATGAGGGGGCTTGGGGGTAACAGGAGAGAGACACGGGGCATGAGAGGGGGTGGGGGGTAACACGAGGGAGACACGGGGCATGAGCGGGGGGTGGGGGCAACAGGAGAGCGACACGGGGCATGAAAGGGGGGGGGTGGTAATAGGAGGGAGACACGGGACATGAGCGGGGGGTGGGGGGACAGGAGGGAGACACGGGGCATGAACTGGGGGTGGGGGAACAGGGGAGACACGGGGCATGAGCGGGGGTGGGGGGAAAAGGGGAGACACTGGGCATGAGCGGGGGTGGGGGGTAACAGGAGAGAGACACAGGGCATGAGCGGGGGGTGGGGGGGAACAGCAGGGAGACACGGGGCATGAGCGGGGGTGGGGGGCAACAGCAGGGAGATGGGGCATGAGCGGGGGAAGGGGGGAACACAAGGTAGACACGGGGCATGAGCAGGGGGTGGAGGGCAACAGCAGGGAGACACGGGGCATGACCGGGAGGTGGGGGAAACAGCAGGGAGACACGGGGCATGAGTTGGGGGTGGCGGGAACACGAGGGAGACACGGGGCATGAGAGGGGGGTGGGGGATAACAGGAGAGAGACTAGGGGCATGAGCGGGGGGTGGGGGGCAACAGCATGGAAACACAGGGCATGGCCGGGGGTGGGGGGCAACAGAAGGGAGACACGGGGCATGACCATGGGGTGGGGCAACAGGAGAGAGACACGGGGCATGAGAGGGGGTGGGGTAACAGGATAGAGACACGGGGCATGAGACGGGGTGGAGGATAACAGGAGAGAGACACGGGGCATGAGCGGGGCGTGGGGGGCAACAGCAGGGAGACACGGGGCATGATCGGGGGGTGGGGGGCAACAGAAGGGAGACACGGGGCATGACCAGGGGGTGGGGGGCAACAGGAGAGAGACATGGGGCATGAGAGGGCGGTGGGGGGTGACAGGATAGAGACACTGGGCATGAGAGGGGGTGGAGGCTAACAGGAGAGAGACACGGGACATGAGCGGGGCGTGGGTGGGCAACAGGAGGGAGACACGGGGCATGACCGGGGGGGTGAGGGGCAACAGAAGGGAGACAGGGGCATGACTGGGGGTGGGGGGCAACAGCAGGGAGACACGGGGCATGAGAGGGGGTGTGGGGGTAACAGGAGAGAGACACGGGGCATGAGAGGGGGGTGGGGGGCAACACGAGGGAGACACGGGGCATGAGCGGGGGGTGGGGGCAATAAGAGAGCGACACAGGGCATGAAAGGGGGGTGGGTGGTAACAGGAGGGAGACACGGGACATGAGCGGTGGGTGGGGGGAACAGGAGGGAGACACGGGGCATGAACCGGGGGTGGGGGAACAGGGGAGACACGGGGCATGAGCGGGGGTGGGGGGAAAAGGGGAGACACGGGGCATGAGCGGGGGTGGGGGGAAACAGCAGGGAGACACGGGGCATGAGCGGGGGTGGGGGGCAACAGCAGGGAGACGGGGCATGAGCGGGGGAAGGGGGGGAACGCAAGGTAGACACGGGGCATGAGCAGGGGGTGGAGGGCAACAGCAGGGAGACACGGGGCATGACCGGGGGGTGGGGGAAACAGCAGGGAGACGCGGGGCATGAGTTGTGGGTGGCGGGAACACGAGGGAGACACGGGGCATGAGAGGGGGTGGGGGTAACAGGAGAGAGACAAGGGGCATGAGCGGGGGGTGGGGGGCAACAGCATGGAAACACAGGGCATGGCCCGGGGGTGGGGGGGGCAACAGAAGGGAGACACGGGGGATGACCATGGGGTGGGGCAACAGGAGAGAGACACGGGGCATGAGAGGGGGTGGGGGTAACAGGAGAGAGACACGGGGCATGAGCGGGGGTGGGGGTTAACAGGAGAGAGACATGGGGCATGAGCGGGGGGTGGGGGGCAACAGGAGGAAGACACGGGGCATGAGCAGGGGGTGGGGGGCAACAGCAGGGAGACACGGGGCATGAGCGGGGGGTGGGCAGAACCCGAGGGATACACGTGGCATGAGCGGGGTGTGGGGGCAACAGCAGAGAGACACGGGGCATGAGCGGGGGGTGGGGGGCAACAGCAGGGAGACACGGGCATTAGCGTGGGTTGGGGGAACGTGAGGGAGACACGGGGCATGACTAGGGGGTGGGGGGCAACAGGAGAGAGACACGGGGCATGAGAGGGGCGTGGAGGGTAACAGGAGAGAGACACGGGGCATGAGAGGGGGGTGGGGGGTAACAGGAGAGAGACACGGGGCATGAGAGGGGGGAGGGGGGCAACAGCAGGGAGACACAGGGCATGAGGGGGTGTGGGGGTAACAGGAGAGAGACACGGGGCATGAGAGGGGGGTGGGGGGCAACACGAGGGAGACACGGGGCATTAGCGGGGGGTGGGGGCAACAGGAGAGCGACACGGGGCATGAAAGGGGGATGGGTGGTAATAGGAGAGAGACACGGGACATGAGCGGGGGGTGGGGGGACAGGAGGGAGACACGGGGCATGAACCGGGGGTGGGGGAACAGGGGAGACACGGGGCATGAGCGGGGGTGGGGGGAAAAGGGGAGACACTGGGCATGAGCGGGGGTGGGGGGTAACAGGAGAGAGACACAGGGCATGAGCGGGGGGTGGGGGGGAACAGCAGGGAGACACGGGGCATGAGCGGGGGTGGGGGGCAACAGCAGGGAGATGGGGCATGAGCGGGGGAAGGGGGGAACACAAGGTAGACACGGGACATGAGCAGGGGGTGGAGGGCAACAGCAGGGAGACACGGGGCATGACCGGGAGGTGGGGGAAACAGCAGGGAGACACGGGGCATGAGTTGGGGGTGGCGGGAACACGAGGGAGACACGGGGCATGAGAGGGGGGTGGGGGATAACAGGAGAGAGACAAGGGGCATGAGCGGGGGGTGGGGGGCAACAGCATGGAAACACAGGGCATGGCCGGGGGTGGGGGGCAACAGAAGGGAGACACGGGGCATGACCATGGGGTGGGGCAACAGGAGAGAGACACGGGGCATGAGAGGGGGTAGCGGTAACAGGATAGAGACACGGGGCATGAGACGGGGTGGAGGATAACAGGAGAGAGACACGGGGCATGAGCGGGGCGTGGGGGGCAACAGCAGGGAGACACGGGGCATGATCGGGGGTGGGGGGCAACAGAAGGGAGACACGGGGCATGACCAGGGGGTGGGGGGCAACAGGAGAGAGACATGGGGCATGAGAGGGGGGTGGGGGGTGACAGGATAGAGACACTGGGCATGAGAGGGGGTGGAGGCTAACAGGAGAGAGACACGGGGCATGAGCGGGGCGTGGGGGGGCAACAGGAGGGAGACACGGGGCATGACCGGGGGGGTGAGGGGCAACAGAAGGGAGACAGGGGCATGACTGGGGGTGGGGGGCAACAGCAGGGAGACACGGGGCATGAGAGGGGGGTGGGGGTAACAGGAGAGAGACATGGGGCAAGAGCAGGGGTGTGGGGGGCAAATGGAGTAAGACACGGGGCATGAGAGGGGGCTGGGGGTTAACAGGAGGGAAACACGGGGCATGAGCGGGGGGTGGGGGGAACAGGAGGGAGACACGGGGCATGAACGGGGGTGGGGGGAACAGGGGAGACACAGGGCTTGACCAGGGGGTGGGGGCAACAAGAGAGAGACACGGGGCATGACCGGGGGTGGGGGGCAACAGCAGGGAGACACAGGGCATGAGAGGGGGGCAACATGAGGGAGACACGGGGCAAGAGCGGGGGTGTGGGGGGCAACAGGAGGGAGAAACGGGGCATGAGCAGGGGTGGGTGCAACAGGAGGGAGACATGGTGCATGAGCAGGGGGTGGGGGGCAACAGCAGGGAGACACGGGGCATGAGCGGGGGGTGGGGGTCAACAGCAGGGAGACACGAGGCATGAGCGGGGGGTAGTGGAACACGAGGGAGACACGGGGCATGACCAGGGGGTGGGGGGCAACAAGAGAGAGACACGGGGCATGACCGGGGGTGGGGGGCAACAGCAGGGAGACACAGGGCATGAGAGGGGGGAGGGGGGCAACATGAGGGAGACACGGGGCATGAGCAGGTGTGGGGGGAACACGAGGGAGACACAGGGTATGAGCGGGTGGTGGGGGGTAACAGGAGAGAGACACAGGGCATGAGCGGGGGTGGGGGGCAACAGCAGGGAGACACGGGGCATGAGCGGGGGGTGGGGGTCAACAGCAGGGAGACACGAGGCATGAGCAGGGGGTAGGGTAACACGAGGGAGACACGGGGCATGACCAGAGGATGGGGGGCAACAGGAGAGAGACACAGGGCATGAGAGGGGGGTGGGGGTAACAGGAGAGAGCCAAGGGGCATGAGCAGGGGGTGGGGCAACAGCAGGGAGACAAGGGGCATGACTGGGGGTGTGGGGGGCAACAGAAGGAAGACACGGGGCATGACCGGAAGTGGGGGGCAACAGTAGGGAGACACGGGGCATGACCAGGGGTGGGGGGCAACAGAAGGGAGACACGGGGTATGACCAGGGGGTGGGGGGCAACAGGAGAGAGACACGGGGCATGAGAGGGGGGTGTGGGGTAACAGGAGAGAGACACGGGGCATGAGAGTGGGGTGGGGGGTAACAGGAGAGAGACACGGGGCATGAGCGGGGGTGGGGGCAACAGCAGGGAGACATGGGGCATGACCGGGGGGTGGGGGGCAACAGAAGGGAGTCATGGGGCATGTGCAGGGGGTGGGGGGAACACGAGGGAGACATGGGGCATGAGTGGGGGTTGGAGGGTAACAGGAGAGAGACACGGGGCATGAGAGGGGGGTGGGGGGTAACTGGAGAGAGACACGGGGCATGAGCGGGGGTGGGGGCAACAGCAGGGAGACACGGGGCATGAGCTGGGGGTGGGGCAACAGCAGGGAGACACGGGGCATGAGTGGGGGGTGGGGGTTAACAGGAGAGAGACACAGGGCATGATCGGGGGGTGGGGGTTAACAGGAGAGAGACATGGGACATGAGCGGGGGTGGGGGCAACAGGAGGAAGACACGGGGCATAAGCGGGGGTGGGGGGCAACAGCAGGGAGACACGGGGTATGAGCGGGGGGTGGGCAGAACACGAGGGATACACGGGGCATGAGCGGGGGGTAGGGGGCAACAGCAGGGAGACACGGGGCATGAGCAGGGGGTGGGGGAACACGAGGGAGACACGGGGCATGACTAGGGGGTGGGGGGCAACAGGAGAGAGACACAGGGCATGAGAGGGGGGTGGGGGTTAACAGGAGAGACATGGGGCATGAGAGGGGGGTGAGGGGTAACAGGATAGAGACACGGGGCATGAGCGGGGGTGGGGGCAACAGCAGGGTGACACGGGGCATGACCGGGGGTGGGGGGCAACAGAAGGGAGACATGGGGCATGACCAGGGGGTGGGGGGCAATAGGAGAGAGACACGGGGCATGACCAGGGGGTGGAGGGTAACAGGAGAGAGACACGGGGCATGAGAGGGGGTGGGGGGTAACAGGAGAGAGGGACAGGGCATGAGCGGGGGGTGGGGGGCAACATAAGGGAGACACGGGGCATGACCAGGAGGGTGGGGGGCAACAGAAGGGAGACATGGGGCATTACCGGGGGGTGTGGGGCAACAGCAGGGAGACACGGGGTATGAGGGGGTGGGGGGTAACAGGAGAGAGACACGGGGCATGACCAGAGGGTGGGGGGCAACAGGAGAGAGACACAGGGTATGAGAGGGGGGTGGGCGTACCAGGAGAGAGCCACGGGGCATGAGCAGGGGGTGGGGTAACAGCAGGGAGACACGGGGCATGACTGGGGGTGTGGGGGGCGACAGAAGGAAGACACGGGGCATGACCGGAGGTGGGGGGCAACAGTAGGGAGACACGGGGCATGACCAGGGGTGGGGGGCAACAGAAGGGAGACACGGGGCATGACCAGGGGGTGGGGGGCAACAGGAGAGAGACACGGGGCATGAGAGGGGGGTGTGGGGTAACAGGAGAGAGACACAGGGCATGAGAGTGGGGTGGGGGGTAACAGGAGAGAGACACGGGGCATGAGCGGGGGTGGGGGCAACAGCAGGGAGACATGGGGCATGACCGGGGGGGTGGGGGGCAACAGAAGGGAGTCATGGGGCATGTGCAGGGGGTGGGGGGAACACGAGGGAGACATGGGGCATGAGTGGGGGTTGGAGGGTAACAGGAGAGAGACACGGGGCATGAGAGGGGGTGGGGGGTAACTGGAGAGAGACACGGGGCATGAGCGGGGGTGGGGGCAACAGCAGGGAGACACGGGGCATGAGCTGGGGGTGGGGCAACAGCAGGGAGACACGGGGCATGAGCGGGGGGTGGGGTCAACAGCAGGGAGACACGGGGCATGAGTGGGGGGTGGGGGTTAACAGGAGAGAGACACGGGGCATGATCGGGGGGTGGGGGTTAACAGGAGAGAGACACGGGGCATGAGCGGGGGGTGGGGGAACACGAGGGAGACACGGGGCATGACTAGGGGGTGGGGGGCAACAGGAGAGAGACACAGGGCATGAGGGGGGTGGGGGTTAACAGGAGAGACATGGGGCATGAGAGGGGGGTGGGGGTAACAGGAGAGAGACACGGGGCGTGAGCGGGGGGCAACAGCAGGGAGACACGGGCATGACCGGGGGTGGGGGGCAACAGAAGGGAGACACGGGGCATGACCAGGGGGTGGGGGGCAATAGGAGAGAGACACGGGGCATGACCAGGGGGTGGAGGGTAACAGGAGAGAGACACGGGGCATGAGAGGGGGTGGGGGTAACAGGAGAGAGGCACAGGGCATGAGCGGGGGGTGTGGGGTAACATCAGGGAGACACAGGGCATGACCAGGGGGGTGAGGGGCAACAGCAGGGAGACACGGGGCATGGAGGGGTAACAGGAGAGAGACTCGGGGCATGAGCGGGAGGTGGGGGGCAACAGGAGGAAGACACGGGGCATGAGGGGGGGTTGGGGGGCAACAGCAGGGAGACACGGGGCATGAGCGGGAACACGAGGGAGACACGGGGCATGAGCGAGGGGTGGGGGGTAACAGGAAAGAGACAAAGGGCATGAGCAGGAGGTGGGGGGCAACAGCAGGGAGACACGGTGCATGAGCGGGGGGTGGGGGGCAACAGCAGGGAGACACGGGGCATGAGCGGGGGGTGGGGCGAACACGAGGGAGACACGGGGCATGACCAGGGGTGGGGGGCAACAGGAGAGAGACACAGGGCATGAGAGGGGGGTGGGGATTAACAGGAGAGACATGGGGCATGAGCGGGGGGTGGGGGGCAACAGGAGGAAGACACAGGGCATGAGCAGGGGGTTGGGGGGGCAACAGCAGGGAGACACGGGGCATGAGCGGGAACATGAGGGAGACTCGGGGCATGAGCGAGGGGTGGGGGGTAACAGGAAAGAGACAAAGGGCATGAGCAGGAGGTGGGGGGCAACAGCAGGGAGGCACTGTGCATGAGCGGGGGGTGGGGGGCAACAGCAGGGAGACACGGGGCATGAGCGGGGGTGGGGGGAACACGAGGGAGACACGGTGCATGACCAGGGGTGTGGGGCAACAGGAGAGAGACACGGGGCATGAGAGGGGGGTGGGGATTAACAGGAGAGACATGGGGCATGAGAGGGGGGTGGGGGGTAACAGGAGAGAGACATGGGGCGTGAGCGGGGGTGGGGGGCAACAGCAGGGAGACACGGGGCATGACCGGGGGTGGGGGGCAACAGTATGGAGACACTGGGCATGACCAGGGGGTGGGGGGCAACAGGAGAGAGACACGGGGCATGAGAGGGGCGTGGAGGGTAACAGGAGAGAGACATGGGGCATGAGAGGGGTGTGGGGGGTAACAGGAGAGAGACACGGGGCATGAGAGGGGGGAGGGGGGCAACAGCAGGGAGACACAGGGCATGAGGGGGTGTGGGGGTAACAGGAGAGAGACACGGGGCATGAGAGGGGGGTGGGGGGCAACACGAGGGAGACACGGGGCATGAGCGGGGGGTGGGGCAACAGGAGAGCGACACGGGGCATGAAAGGGGGGTGGGTGGTAACAGGAGGGAGACACGGGACATGAGCGGTGGGTGGGGGGAACAGGAGGGAGACACGGGGCATGAACCGGGGGTGGGGGAACAGGGGAGACACGGGGCATGAGCGGGGGTGGGGGGAAAAGGGGAGACACGGGGCATGAGCGGGGGTGGGGGGAAACAGCAGGGAGACACGGGGCATGAGCGGGGGTGGGGGGCAACAGCAGGGAGACGGGGCATGAGCGGGGGAAGGGGGGGAACGCAAGGTAGACACGGGGCATGAGCAGGGGGTGGAGGGCAACAGCAGGGAGACACGGGGCATGACCGGGGGGTGGGGGAAACAGCAGGGAGACGCGGGGCATGAGTTGTGGGTGGCGGGAACACGAGGGAGACACGGGGCATGAGAGGGGGTGGGGGGTAACAGGAGAGAGACAAGGGGCATGAGCGGGGGGTGGGGGGCAACAGCATGGAAACACAGGGCATGGCCCGGGGGTGGGGGGGCAACAGAAGGGAGACACGGGGGATGACCATGGGGTGGGGCAACAGGAGAGAGACACGGGGCATGAGAGGGGGTGGGGGTAACAGGAGAGAGACACGGGGCATGAGCGGGGGTGGGGGTTAACAGGAGAGAGACATGGGGCATGAGCGGGGGGTGGGGGGCAACAGGAGGAAGACACGGGGCATGAGCAGGGGGTGGGGGGCAACAGCAGGGAGACACGGGGCATGAGCGGGGGGTGGGCAGAACCCGAGGGATACACGTGGCATGAGCGGGGTGTGGAGGCAACAGCAGGGAGACAAGGGGCATTAGCGTGGGTTGGGGGAACGTGAGGGAGACACGGGACATGACTAGGGGGTGGGGGGCAACAGGAGAGAGACACAGGGCATGAGGGGGGTGGGGGTTAACAGGAGAGACATGGGGCATGAGAGGGGGGTGGGGGTAACAGGAGAGAGACACGGGGCGTGAGCGGGGGGCAACAGCAGGGAGACACGGGGCATGACCGGGGGTGGGGGGCAACAGAAGGGAGACACGGGGCATGACCAGGGGGTGGGGGGCAATAGGAGAGAGACACGGGGCATGACCAGGGGGTGGAGGGTAACATCAGGGAGACACGGGGCATGACCAGGGGGGTGAGGGGCAACAGAATGGAGACATGGGGCATTACCGGGGGGTGGGGGGCAACAGCAGGGAGACACGGGGCATGGGGGGGTAACAGGAGAGAGACTCGGGGCATGAGCGGGAGGTGGGGGGCAACAGGAGGAAGACACGGGGCATGAGCGGGGGGTTGGGGGGGCAACAGCAGGGAGACATGGGGCATGAGCGGGAACACGAGGGAGACACGGGGCATGAGCGAGGGGTGGGGGGTAACAGGAAAGAGACAAAGGGCATGAGCAGGAGGTGGGGGGCAACAGCAGGGAGACACGGGGCATGAGCGGGGGGTGGGGGGCAACAGCAGGGAGACACGGGCATGAGCGGGGGGTGGGGGGAACACGAGGGAGACATGGGGCATGACCAGGGGTGGGGGGCAACAGGAGAGAGACACGGGGCATGAGAGGGGGGTGGGGATTAACAGGAGAGACATGGGGCATGAGCGGGGGGTGGGGGGGCAACAGGAGGAAGACACGGGGCATGAGCAGGGGGTTGGGGGGGCAACAGCAGGGAGACACGGGGCATGACCAGGGGTGGGGGCAACAGAATGGAGACACGGGGCATGACCAGGGGGTGGGGGGCAACAGGAGAGAGACACGGGGCATGAGAGGGGCGTGGAGGGTAACAGGAGAGAGACACGGGGCATGAGAGGGGGGTGGGGGGTAACAGGAGAGAGACACGGGGCATGAGAGGGGGGAGGGGGGCAACAGCAGGGAGACACAGGGCATGAGGGGGTGTGGGGGTAACAGGAGAGAGACACGGGGCATGAGAGGGGGTGGGGGGTAACACGAGGGAGACACGGGGCATGAGCGGGGGGTGGGGGCAACAGGAGAGCGACACGGGGCATGAAAGGGGGGTGGGTGGTAATAGGAGGGAGACACGGGACATGAGCGGGGGGTGGGGGGACAGGAGGGAGACACGGGGCATGGACTGGGGTGGGGGAACAGGGGAGACACGGGGCATGAGCGGGGGTGGGGGGAAAAGGGGAGACACTGGGCATGAGCGGGGGTGGGGGGTAACAGGAGAGAGACACAGGGCATGAGCGGGGGGTGGGGGGGAACAGCAGGGAGACACGGGGCATGAGCGGGGGTGGGGGGCAACAGCAGGGAGATGGGGCATGAGCGGGGGAAGGGGGGAACACAAGGTAGACACGGGGCATGAGCAGGGGGTGGAGGGCAACAGCAGGGAGACACGGGGCATGACCGGGAGGTGGGGGAAACAGCAGGGAGACACGGGGCATGAGTTGGGGGTGGCGGGAACACGAGGGAGACACGGGGCATGAGAGGGGGGTGGGGGATAACAGGAGAGAGACAAGGGGCATGAGCGGGGGGTGGGGGGCAACAGCATGGAAACACAGGGCATGGCCGGGGGTGGGGGGCAACAGAAGGGAGACACAGGGCATGACCATGGGGTGGGGCAACCGGAGAGAGACACGGGGCATGAGAGGGGGTGGGGGTAACAGGATAGAGACACGGGGCATGAGACGGGGTGGAGGATAACAGGAGAGAGACACGGGGCATGAGCGGGGCGTGGGGGGCAACAGCAGGGAGACACGGGGCATGATCGGGGGGTGGGGGGCAACAGAAGGGAAACACGGGGCATGACCAGGGGGTGGGGGGCAACAGGAGAGAGACATGGGGCATGAGAGGGGGGTGGGGGGTGACAGGATAGAGACACAGGGCATGAGAGGGGGTGGAGGCTAACAGGAGAGAGACACGGGGCATGAGCGGGGCGTGGGGGGGCAACAGGAGGGAGACACGGGGCATGACCGGGGGGTGAGGGGCAACAGAAGGGAGACAGGGGCTTGACTGGGGGTGGGGGGCAACAGCAGGGAGACACGGGGCATGAGAGGGGGTGTGGGGGTAACAGGAGAGAGACACGGGGCATGAGAGGGGGGTGGGGGGCAACACGAGGGAGACACGGGGCATGAGCGGGGGGTGGGGGCAATAAGAGAGCGACACGGGGCATGAAAGGGGGGTGGGTGGTAACAGGAGGGAGACACGGGACATGAGCGGTGGGTGGGGGAACAGGAGGGAGACACGGGGCATGAACCGGGGGTGGGGGAACAGGGGAGACACGGGGCATGAGCGGGGGTGGGGGGAAAAGGGGAGACACGGGGCATGAGCGGGGGTGGGGGGAAACAGCAGGGAGACACGGGGCATGAGCGGGGGTGGGGGGCAACAGCAGGGAGACGGGGCATGAGCGGGGGAAGGGGGGGAACGCAAGGTAGACACGGGGCATGAGCAGGGGGTGGAGGGCAACAGCAGGGAGACACGGGGCATGACCGGGGGGTGGGGGAAACAGCAGGGAGACGCGGGGCATGAGTTGTGGGTGGCGGGAACATGAGGGAGACACGGGGCATGAGAGGGGGTGGGGGTAACAGGAGAGAGACAAGGGGCATGAGCGGGGGGTGGGGGGCAACAGCATGGAAACACAGGGCATGGCCCGGGGGTGGGGGGGCAACAGAAGGGAGACACGGGGGATGACCATGGGGTGGGGCAACAGGAGAGAGACACGGGGCATGAGAGGGGGTGGGGGTAACAGGAGAGAGACACGGGGCATGAGGCGGGGTGGGGGTTAACAGGAGAGAGACATGGGGCATGAGCGGGGGGTGGGGGGCAACAGGAGGAAGACACGGTGCATGAGCAGGGGGTGGGGGGCAACAGCAGGGAGACACGGGGCATGAGCGGGGGTGGGCAGAACCCGAGGGATACACGTGGCATGAGCGGGGTGTGGGGGCAACAGCAGAGAGACACGGGGCATGAGCGGGGGGTGGGGGGCAACAGCAGGGAGACACGGGCATTAGCGTGGGTTGGGGGAACGTGAGGGAGACACGGGGCATGACTAGGGGGTGGGGGGCAACAGGAGAGAGACACGGGGCATGAGAGGGGCGTGGAGGGTAACAGGAGAGAGACACGGGGCATGAGAGGGGGTGGGGGGTAACAGGAGAGAGACACGGGGCATGAGAGGGGGGAGGGGGGCAACAGCAGGGAGACACAGGGCATGAGGGGGTGTGGGGGTAACCAGGAGAGAGACACGGGGCATGAGAGGGGGGTGGGGGGCAACACGAGGGAGACACGGGGCATTAGCGGGGGGTGGGGGCAACAGGAGAGCGACACGGGGCATGAAAGGGGGATGGGCGGTAATAGGAGAGAGACACGGGACATGAGCGGGGGGTGGGGGGACAGGAGGGAGACACGGGGCATGAACCGGGGGTGGGGGAACAGGGGAGACACGGGGCATGAGCGGGGGTGGGGGGAAAAGGGGAGACACTGGGCATGAGCGGGGGTGGGGGGTAACAGGAGAGAGACACAGGGCATGAGCGGGGGGTGGGGGGAACAGCAGGGAGACACGGGGCATGAGCGGGGGTGGGGGGCAACAGCAGGGAGATGGGGCATGAGCGGGGGAAGGGGGGAACACAAGGTAGACACGGGACATGAGCAGGGGGTGGAGGGCAACAGCAGGGAGACACGGGGCATGACCGGGAGGTGGGGGAAACAGCAGGGAGACACGGGGCATGAGTTGGGGGTGGCGGGAACACGAGGGAGACACGGGGCATGAGAGGGGGGTGGGGGATAACAGGAGAGAGACAAGGGGCATGAGCGGGGGGTGGGGGGCAACAGCATGGAAACACAGGGCATGGCCGGGGGTGGGGGGCAACAGAAGGGAGACACGGGGCATGACCATGGGGTGGGGCAACAGGAGAGAGACACGGGGCATGAGAGGGGGTGGGGGTAACAGGATAGAGACACGGGGCATGAGATGGGGTGGAGGATAACAGGAGAGAGACACGGGGCATGAGCGGGGCGTGGGGGGCAACAGCAGGGAGACACGGGGCATGATCGGGGGGTGGGGGGCATCAGAAGGGAGACCCGGGGCATGACCAGGGGGTGGGGGGCAACAGGAGAGAGACATGGGGCATGAGAGGGGGGTGGGGGGTGACAGGATAGAGACACTGGGCGGAGGCTAACAGGAGAGAGACACGGGGCATGAGCGGGGCGTGGGGGGGCAACAGGAGGGAGACACGGGGCATGACCGGGGGGGTGAGGGGCAACAGAAGGGAGACAGGGGCATGACTGGGGGTGGGGGGCAACAGCAGGGAGACACGGGGCATGAGAGGGGGGTGGGGGTAACAGGAGAGAGACACGGGGCAAGAGCAGGGGTGTGGGGGGCAAATGGAGTAAGACACGGGGCATGAGAGGGGGCTGGGGGTTAACAGGAGGGAAACACGGGGCATGAGCGGGGGGTGGGGGGAACAGGAGGGAGACACGGGGCATGAACGGGGGTGGGGGGAACAGGGGAGACACAGGGCTTGACCAGGGGGTGGGGGCAACAAGAGAGAGACACGGGGCATGACCGGGGGTGGGGGGCAACAGCAGGGAGACACAGGGCATGAGAGGGGGGCAACATGAGGGAGACACGGGGCAAGAGCGGGGGTGTGGGGGGCAACAGGAGGGAGAAACGGGGCATGAGCAGGGGTGGGTGCAACAGGAGGGAGACATGGTGCATGAGCAGGGGGTGGGGGGCAACAGCAGGGAGACACGGGGCATGAGCGGGGGGTGGGGGTCAACAGCAGGGAGACACGGGGCATGAGCGGGGCGTGGGGGGGCAACAGGAGGGAGACACGGGGCATGACCGGGGGGGTGAGGGGCAACAGAAGGGAGACAGGGGCATGACTGGGGGTGGGGGGCAACAGCAGGGAGACACGGGGCATGAGAGGGGGGTGGGGGTAACAGGAGAGAGACACGGGGCAAGAGCAGGGGTGTGGGGGGCAAATGGAGTAAGACACGGGGCATGAGAGGGGGCTGGGGGTTAACAGGAGGGAAACACGGGGCATGAGCGGGGGGTGGGGGGAACAGGAGGGAGACACGGGGCATGAACGGGGGTGGGGGGAACAGGGGAGACACAGGGCTTGACCAGGGGGTGGGGGCAACAAGAGAGAGACACGGGGCATGACCGGGGGTGGGGGGCAACAGCAGGGAGACACAGGGCATGAGAGGGGGGCAACATGAGGGAGACACGGGGCAAGAGCGGGGGTGTGGGGGGCAACAGGAGGGAGAAACGGGGCATGAGCAGGGGTGGGTGCAACAGGAGGGAGACATGGTGCATGAGCAGGGGGTGGGGGGCAACAGCAGGGAGACACGGGGCATGAGCGGGGGGTGGGGGTCAACAGCAGGGAGACACGAGGCATGAGCGGGGGGTAGTGGAACACGAGGGAGACACGGGGCATGACCAGGGGGTGGGGGGCAACAAGAGAGAGACACGGGGCATGACCGGGGGTGGGGGGCAACAGCAGGGAGACACAGGGCATGAGAGGGGGGAGGGGGGAAACATGAGGGAGACACGGGGCATGAGCAGGTGTGGGGGGAACACGAGGGAGACACAGGGTATGAGCGGGTGGTGGGGGGTAACAGGAGAGAGACACAGGGCATGAGCGGGGGTGGGGGGCAACAGCAGGGAGACACGGGGCATGAGCGGGGGTGGGGGTCAACAGCAGGGAGACACGAGGCATGAGCAGGGGGTAGGGTAACACGAGGGAGACACAGGGCATGAGCAGGGGGTGGGGCAACAGCAGGGAGACAAGGGGCATGACTGGGGGTGTGGGGGGCAACAGAAGGAAGACACGGGGCATGACCGGAAGTGGGGGGCAACAGTAGGGAGACACGGGGCATGACCAGGGGTGGGGGGCAACAGAAGGGAGACACGGGGTATGACCAGGGGGTGGGGGGCAACAGGAGAGAGACACGGGGCATGAGAGGGGGGTGTGGGGTAACAGGAGAGAGACACGGGGCATGAGAGTGGGGTGGGGGGTAACAGGAGAGAGACACGGGGCATGAGCGGGGGTGGGGGCAACAGCAGGGAGACATGGGGCATGACCGGGGGGTGGGGGGCAACAGAAGGGAGTCATGGGGCATGTGCAGGGGGTGGGGGGAACACGAGGGAGACATGGGGCATGAGTGGGGGTTGGAGGGTAACAGGAGAGAGACACGGGGCATGAGAGGGGGGTGGGGGTAACTGGAGAGAGACACGGGGCATGAGCGGGGGTGGGGGCAACAGCAGGGAGACACGGGGCATGAGCTGGGGGTGGGGCAACAGCAGGGAGACACGGGGCATGAGTGGGGGGTGGGGGTTAACAGGAGAGAGACACAGGGCATGATCGGGGGGTGGGGGTTAACAGGAGAGAGACATGGGACATGAGCGGGGGTGGGGGCAACAGGAGGAAGACACGGGGCATAAGCGGGGGGTGGGGGGCAACAGCAGGGAGACACGGGGCATGAGCGGGGGGTGGGCAGAACACGAGGGATACACAGGGCATGAGCGGGGGGTAGGGGGCAACAGCAGGGAGACACGGGGCATGAGCGGGGGGTGGGGGAACACGAGGGAGACACGGGGCATGACTAGGGGGTGGGGGGCAACAGGAGAGAGACACAGGGCATGAGAGGGGGGTGGGGGTTAACAGGAGAGACATGGGGCATGAGAGGGGGGTGGGGGGTAACAGGATAGAGACACGGGGCATGAGCGGGGGTGGGGGCAACAGCAGGGTGACACGGGGCATGACCGGGGGTGGGGGGCAACAGAAGGGAGACATGGGGCATGACCAGGGGGTGGGGGCAATAGGAGAGAGACACGGGGCATGACCAGGGGGTGGAGGGTAACAGGAGAGAGACACGGGGCATGAGAGGGGGTGGGGGGTAACAGGAGAGAGGGACAGGGCATGAGCGGGGGGTGGGGGGCAACATAATGGAGACACGGGGCATGACCAGGAGGGTGGGGGGCAACAGAAGGGAGACATGGGGCATTACCGGGGGGTGTGGGGCAACAGCAGGGAGACACGGGGTATGAGGGGGTGGGGGGTAACAGGAGAGAGACACGGGGCATGACCAGAGGGTGGGGGGCAACAGGAGAGAGACACAGGGTATGAGAGGGGGGTGGGGGTACCAGGAGAGAGCCTCGGGGCATGAGCAGGGGGTGGGGTAACAGCAGGGAGACACGGGGCATGACTGGGGGTGTGGGGGGCGACAGAAGGAAGACACGGGGCATGACCGGAGGTGGGGGGCAACAGTAGGGAGACACGGGGCATGACCAGGGGTGGGGGGCAACAGAAGGGAGACACGGGGCATGACCAGGGGGTGGGGGGCAACAGGAGAGAGACACGGGGCATGAGAGGGGGGTGTGGGGTAACAGGAGAGAGACACAGGGCATGAGAGTGGGGTGGGGGGTAACAGGAGAGAGACACGGGGCATGAGCGGGGGTGGGGGCAACAGCAGGGAGACATGGGGCATGACCGGGGGGGTGGGGGGCAACAGAAGGGAGTCATGGGGCATGTGCAGGGGGTGGGGGGAACACGAGGGAGACATGGGGCATGAGTGGGGGTTGGAGGGTAACAGGAGAGAGACACGGGGCATGAGAGGGGGTGGGGGGTAACTGGAGAGAGACACGGGGCATGAGCGGGGGTGGGGGCAACAGCAGGGAGACACGGGGCATGAGCTGGGGGTGGGGCAACAGCAGGGAGACACGGGGCATAAGCGGGGGGTGGGGTCAACAGCAGGGAGACACGGGGCATGAGTGGGGGGTGGGGGTTAACAGGAGAGAGACACGGGGCATGATCGGGGGGTGGGGGTTAACAGGAGAGAGACATGGGGCATGAGCGGGGGGTGGGGGCAACAGGAGGAAGACACGGGGCATGAGCGGGGGGTGGGGGGCAACAGCAGGGAGACACGGGGCATGAGCGGGGGGTGGGCAGAACACGAGGGATACACGGGGCATGAGCGGGGGGTAGGGGGCAACAGCAGGGAGACACGGGGCATGAGCGGGGGTGGGGGGAACACGAGGGAGACACGGGGCATGACTAGGGGGTGGGGGCAACAGGAGAGAGACACAGGGCATGAGAGGGGGGTGGGGGTTAACAGGAGAGACATGGGGCATGAGAGGGGGGTGGGGGGTAACAGGATAGAGACACGGGGCGTGAGCGGGGGTGGGGGGCAACAGCAGGGAGACATGGGGCATGACCGGGGGTGGGGGCAACAGAAGGGAGACATGGGGCATGACCGGGGGTGGGGGGCAACAGAAGGGAGACATGGGGCATGACCAGGGGGTGGGGGGCAATAGGAGAGAGAGACAGGGCATGACCAGGGGGTGGAGGGTAACAGGAGAGAGACATGGGGCATGAGATGGGGTGGGGGGTAACAGGAGAGAGGCACAGGGCATGAGCGGGGGGTGGGGGGAAACATCAGGGAGACACGGGGCATGACCAGGAGGGTGGGGGGCAACAGAAGGGAGACATGGGGCATTACCGGGGGGTGTGGGGCAACAGCAGGGAGACACGGGGTATGAGGGGGTGGGGGGTAACAGGAGAGAGACTCGGGGCATGAGAGGGGGTGGGGGGCAACACGAGGGAGACACGGGGCATGAGGGGGGGTGGGGGAAACAGGAGGGCGACCCGGGGCATGAGAGGGGGGTGGGTGGTAACAGGAGGGAGACACGGGGCATGAACGAGGGGTGGGCGGAACAGGGGAGACACAGGGCATGAGCGGGGGGTGGGTGGAACAGGGGAGACACGGGGCATGAGCGGGGGGTGTGGTGTAACTGGAGAGAGACACAGGGCATGAGCGGGGGGTGGGGTCAACAGCAGGGAGACACGGGGCATGAGCGGGGGGTGGGGGGTAACAGGAGAGAGACACAGGGCATGAGCGGGGGGTGGGGGGCAACAGGAGGAAGACACGGGGCATGAGCGGGGGTGGGGGCAACAGCAGGGAGACAGGGGGCATGAGCGGGGGGTGGGGGGAACACGAGGGAGACACAGGGCATGACTAGGGGTGGGGGGCAACAGGAGAGAGACACGGGGCATGAGAGGGGGGTGGGGATTAACAGGAGAGACAGGGGGCATGAGAGGGGGGTGGGGGGTAACAGGAGAGGGACACAGGGCATGAGCGGGTGTGCGGGGCAACAGCAGGGAGACACGGGCATGACCGGGGTGGGGGGCAACAGAACGGAGACACGGGGCATGACCAGGGGGTGGGGGCAACAGGAGAGAGACACGGGGCATGAGAGGGGTGTGGAGGGTAACAGGAGAGAGACACGGGGCATGAGAGGGGGGTGGGGGTAACAGGAGAGAGACACGGGGCATGAGAGGGGGAGGGGGCAACAGCAGGGAGACACAGGGCATGAGGGGGTGTGGGGGGTAACAGGAGAGAGACAAGGGGCATGAGAGGGGGGTGGGGGGCAACACGAGGGAGACACGGGGCATGAGCGGGGGGTGGGGAGCAACAGGAGAGCGACACGGGGCACGAGAGGGGGGTGGGTGGTAACAGGAGGGAGACACGGGGCATGAGCGGGGGGTGGGGGGAACAGAAGGGAGACACGGGGCATGAACGGGGGGTGGGGGAACAGGGGAGACACGGGGCATGAGCGGTTGGTGGGGGGAACAGGGGAGACACGGGGCATGTGCGGGGGTGGGGGGTAACAGGAGAGAGATACAGGGCATGAACGGGGGGTGGGGGGAAACAGCAGGGAGACACGGGGCATGAGCGGGGGTGGGGGGCAACAGCAGGGAGACGGGGCATGAGCGGGGGGAGAGGGGGAACACGAGGTAGACACGGGGCATGAGCGGGGGGTGGGGGGCAACAGCAGGGAGACACGGGGCATGACCGGGGGTGGGAGGTAACAGGAGAGAGACACAGGGCATGAGCGGGGGTGGGGGGCAACAGGAGGAAGACACGGGGCATGAGCGGGGGGTGGGGGGGCAACAGCAGGGAGACACCGGGCATGACCAGGGGTGGGGGGCAACAGGAGAGAGACACGGGGCATGAGAGGGGGGTGGGGATTAACAGGAGAGACACGGGGCATGAGAGGGGGGTGGGGGGTAACAGGAGAGAGACACGGGGCTTGAGCGGGGGTGGGGGGCAACAGCAGGGAGACACGGGGCATGGCCGGGGGGTGGGGGGCAACAGAAGGGAGACATGGGGCATGACCGGGGGGGTGGGGGGCAACAGCAGGGAGACACAGGGCATGAGGGGGTGTGGGGGGTAACAGGAGAGAGACACGGGGCATGAGAGGGGGGTGGGGGCAACACGAGGGAGACACGTGGCATGAGCAGGGGGGTAGGGGGCAACAGGAGAGCGACACGGGGCATGAGACGGGGGTGGGTAGTAACAGGAGGGAGACACGGGGCATGAGCGGGGGGTGGGGGAACAGGAGGGAGACACGGGGCATGAACGGGGGGTGGGGGAACAGGGGAGACACGGGACATGAGCGGGGGGTGGGGGGAACAGGGGAGACATGGGGCATGAGTGGGGGTTGGAGGGTAACAGGAGAGAGACACGGGGCATGAGAGGGGGGTGGGGGGTAACTGGAGAGAGACACGGGGCATGAGCGGGGGTGGGGGCAACAGCAGGGAGACACGGGGCATGAGCTGGGGGTGGGGCAACAGCAGGGAGACACGGGGCATGAGTGGGGGGTGGGGGTTAACAGGAGAGAGACACAGGGCATGATCGGGGGGTGGGGGTTAACAGGAGAGAGACATGGGACATGAGCGGGGGTGGGGGCAACAGGAGGAAGACACGGGGCATAAGCGGGGGGTGGGGGGCAACAGCAGGGAGACACGGGGCATGAGCGGGGGGTGGGCAGAACACGAGGGATACACGGGGCATGAGCGGGGGGTAGGGGGCAACAGCAGGGAGACACGGGGCATGAGCGGGGGGTGGGGGAACACGAGGGAGACACGGGGCATGACTAGGGGGTGGGGGGCAACAGGAGAGAGACACAGGGCATGAGAGGGGGGTGGGGGTTAACAGGAGAGACATGGGGCATGAGAGGGGGGTGAGGGGTAACAGGATAGAGACACGGGGCATGAGCGGGGTTGGGGGCAACAGCAGGGTGACACGGGGCATGACCGGGGGTGGGGGGCAACAGAAGGGAGACATGGGGCATGACCAGGGGGTGGGGGGCAATAGGAGAGAGACACGGGGCATGACCAGGGGGTGGAGGGTAACAGGAGAGAGACACGGGGCATGAGAGGGGGTGGGGGGTAACAGGAGAGAGGGACAGGGCATGAGCGGGGGGTGGGGGGCAACATAAGGGAGACACGGGGCATGACCAGGAGGGTGGGGGGCAACAGAAGGGAGACATGGGGCATTACCGGGGGGTGTGGGGCAACAGCAGGGAGACACGGGGTATGAGGGGGTGGGGGGTAACAGGAGAGAGACACGGGGCATGACCAGAGGGTGGGGGGCAACAGGAGAGAGACACAGGGTATGAGAGGGGGGTGGGGGTACCAGGAGAGAGCCACGGGGCATGAGCAGGGGGTGGGGTAACAGCAGGGAGACACGGGGCATGACTGGGGGTGTGGGGGGCGACAGAAGGAAGACACGGGGCATGACCGGAGGTGGGGGGCAACAGTAGGGAGACACGGGGCATGACCAGGGGTGGGGGGGCAACAGAAGGGAGACACGGGGCATGACCAGGGGGTGGGGGGCAACAGGAGAGAGACACGGGGCATGAGAGGGGGGTGTGGGGTAACAGGAGAGAGACACAGGGCATGAGAGTGGGGTGGGGGGTAACAGGAGAGAGACACGGGGCATGAGCGGGGGTGGGGGCAACAGCAGGGAGACATGGGGCATGACCGGGGGGGTGGGGGGCAACAGAAGGGAGTCATGGGGCATGTGCAGGGGGTGGGGGGAACACGAGGGAGACATGGGGCATGAGTGGGGGTTGGAGGGTAACAGGAGAGAGACACGGGGCATGAGAGGGGGTGGGGGGTAACTGGAGAGAGACACGGGGCATGAGCGGGGGTGGGGGCAACAGCAGGGAGACACGGGGCATGAGCTGGGGGTGGGGCAACAGCAGGGAGACACGGGGCATGAGCGGGGGGTGGGGTCAACAGCAGGGAGACACGGGGCATGAGTGGGGGGTGGGGGTTAACAGGAGAGAGACACGGGGCATGATCGGGGGGTGGGGGTTAACAGGAGAGAGACACGGGGCATGAGCGGGGGGTGGGGGAACACGAGGGAGACACGGGGCATGACTAGGGGGTGGGGGGCAACAGGAGAGAGACACAGGGCATGAGGGGGGTGGGGGTTAACAGGAGAGACATGGGGCATGAGAGGGGGGTGGGGGTAACAGGAGAGAGACACGGGGCGTGAGCGGGGGGCAACAGCAGGGAGACACGGGCATGACCGGGGGTGGGGGGCAACAGAAGGGAGACACGGGGCATGACCAGGGGGTGGGGGGCAATAGGAGAGAGACACGGGGCATGACCAGGGGGTGGAGGGTAACAGGAGAGAGACACGGGGCATGAGAGGGGGTGGGGGTAACAGGAGAGAGGCACAGGGCATGAGCGGGGGGTGTGGGGTAACATCAGGGAGACACAGGGCATGACCAGGGGGGTGAGGGGCAACAGCAGGGAGACACGGGGCATGGAGGGGTAACAGGAGAGAGACTCGGGGCATGAGCGGGAGGTGGGGGGCAACAGGAGGAAGACACGGGGCATGAGGGGGGGTTGGGGGGGCAACAGCAGGGAGACACGGGGCATGAGCGGGAACACGAGGGAGACACGGGGCATGAGCGAGGGGTGGGGGGTAACAGGAAAGAGACAAAGGGCATGAGCAGGAGGTGGGGGGCAACAGCAGGGAGACACGGTGCATGAGCGGGGGGTGGGGGGCAACAGCAGGGAGACACGGGGCATGAGCGGGGGGTGGGGCGAACACGAGGGAGACACAGGGCATGACCAGGGGTGGGGGGCAACAGGAGAGAGACACAGGGCATGAGAGGGGGGTGGGGATTAACAGGAGAGACATGGGGCATGAGCGGGGGGTGGGGGGCAACAGGAGGAAGACACAGGGCATGAGCAGGGGGTTGGGGGGGCAACAGCAGGGAGACACGGGGCATGAGCGGGAACATGAGGGAGACTCGGGGCATGAGCGAGGGGTGGGGGGTAACAGGAAAGAGACAAAGGGCATGAGCAGGAGGTGGGGGGCAACAGCAGGGAGGCACGGTGCATGAGCGGGGGGTGGGGGGCAACAGCAGGGAGACACGGGGCATGAGCGGGGGTGGGGGGAACACGAGGGAGACACGGTGCATGACCAGGGGTGTGGGGCAACAGGAGAGAGACACGGGGCATGAGAGGGGGGTGGGGATTAACAGGAGAGACATGGGGCATGAGAGGGGGGTGGGGGGTAACAGGAGAGAGACATGGGGCGTGAGCGGGGGTGGGGGGCAACAGCAGGGAGACACGGGGCATGACCGGGGGTGGGGGGCAACAGTATGGAGACACTGGGCATGACCAGGGGGTGGGGGCAACAGGAGAGAGACACGGGGCATGAGAGGGGCGTGGAGGGTAACAGGAGAGAGACATGGGGCATGAGAGGGGGGTGGGGGGTAACAGGAGAGAGACACGGGGCATGAGAGGGGGGAGGGGGGCAACAGCAGGGAGACACAGGGCATGAGGGGGTGTGGGGGTAACAGGAGAGAGACACGGGGCATGAGAGGGGGGTGGGGGGCAACACGAGGGAGACACGGGGCATGAGCGGGGGGTGGGGCAACAGGAGAGCGACACGGGGCATGAAAGGGGGGTGGGTGGTAACAGGAGGGAGACACGGGACATGAGCGGTGGGTGGGGGGAACAGGAGGGAGACACGGGGCATGAACCGGGGGTGGGGGAACAGGGGAGACACGGGGCATGAGCGGGGGTGGGGGGAAAAGGGGAGACACGGGGCATGAGCGGGGGTGGGGGGAAACAGCAGGGAGACACGGGGCATGAGCGGGGGTGGGGGGCAACAGCAGGGAGACGGGGCATGAGCGGGGGAAGGGGGGGAATGCAAGGTAGACACGGGGCATGAGCAGGGGGTGGAGGGCAACAGCAGGGAGACACGGGGCATGACCGGGGGGTGGGGGAAACAGCAGGGAGACGCGGGGCATGAGTTGTGGGTGGCGGGAACACGAGGGAGACACGGGGCATGAGAGGGGGTGGGGGGTAACAGGAGAGAGACAAGGGGCATGAGCAGGGGGTGGGGGGCAACAGCATGGAAACACAGGGCATGGCCCGGGGGTGGGGGGGCAACAGAAGGGAGACACGGGGGATGACCATGGGGTGGGGCAACAGGAGAGAGACACGGGGCATGAGAGGGGGTGGGGGTAACAGGAGAGAGACACGGGGCATGAGCGGGGGTGGGGGTTAACAGGAGAGAGACATGGGGCATGAGCGGGGGGTGGGGGGCAACAGGAGGAAGACACGGGGCATGAGCAGGGGGTGGGGGGCAACAGCAGGGAGACACGGGGCATGAGCGGGGGGTGGGCAGAACCCGAGGGATACACGTGGCATGAGCGGGGTGTGGAGGCAACAGCAGGGAGACACGGGGCATGAGCGGGGGGTGGGGGGCAACAGCAGGGAGACACGGGGCATTAGCGTGGGTTGGGGGAACGTGAGGGAGACACGGGACATGACTAGGGGGTGGGGGGCAACAGGAGAGAGACACAGGGCATGAGGGGGGTGGGGGTTAACAGGAGAGACATGGGGCATGAGAGGGGGGTGGGGGTAACAGGAGAGAGACACGGGGCGTGAGCGGGGGGCAACAGCAGGGAGACACGGGGCATGACCGGGGGTGGGGGGCAACAGAAGGGAGACACGGGGCATGACCAGGGGGTGGGGGGCAATAGGAGAGAGACACGGGGCATGACCAGGGGGTGGAGGGTAACATCAGGGAGACACGGGGCATGACCAGGGGGGTGAGGGGCAACAGAATGGAGACATGGGGCATTACCGGGGGGTGGGGGGCAACAGCAGGGAGACACGGGGCATGGGGGGGTAACAGGAGGGAGACTCGGGGCATGAGCGGGAGGTGGGGGGCAACAGGAGGAAGACACGGGGCATGAGCGGGGGGTTGGGGGGGCAACAGCAGGGAGACACGGGGCATGAGCGGGAACACGAGGGAGACACGGGGCATGAGCGAGGGGTGGGGGGTAACAGGAAAGAGACAAAGGGCATGAGCAGGAGGTGGGGGGCAACAGCAGGGAGACACGGGGCATGAGCGGGGGGTGGGGGGCAACAGCAGGGAGACACGGGGCATGAGCGGGGGGTGGGGGGAACACGAGGGAGACACGGGGCATGACCAGGGGTGGGGGGCAACAGGAGAGAGACACAGGGCATGAGAGGGGGGTGGGGATTAACAGGAGAGACATGGGGCATGAGCGGGGGGTGGGGGGCAACAGGAGGAAGACACGGGGCATGAGCAGGGGGTTGGGGGGGCAACAGCAGGGAGACACGGGGCATGACCAGGGGTGGGGGCAACAAAATGGAGACACGGGGCATGACCAGGGGGTGGGGGGCAACAGGAGAGAGACACGGGGCATGAGAGGGGCGTGGAGGGTAACAGGAGAGAGACACGGGGCATGAGAGGGGGGTGGGGGGTAACAGGAGAGAGACACGGGGCATGAGAGGGGGGAGGGGGGCAACAGCAGGGAGACACAGGGCATGAGGGGGTGTGGGGGTAACAGGAGAGAGACACGGGGCATGAGAGGGGGTGGGGGGTAACACGAGGGAGACACGGGGCATGAGCGGGGGGTGGGGGCAACAGGAGAGCGACACGGGGCATGAAAGGGGGGTGGGTGGTAATAGGAGGGAGACACGGGACATGAGCGGGGGGTGGGGGGACAGGAGGGAGACACGGGGCATGAACTGGGGTGGGGGAACAGGGGAGACACGGGGCATGAGCGGGGGTGGGGGGAAAAGGGGAGACACTGGGCATGAGCGGGGGTGGGGGGTAACAGGAGAGAGACACAGGGCATGAGCGGGGGGTGGGGGGGAACAGCAGGGAGACACGGGGCATGAGCGGGGGTGGGGGGCAACAGCAGGGAGATGGGGCATGAGCGGGGGAAGGGTGGAACACAAGGTAGACACGGGGCATGAGCAGGGGGTGGAGGGCAACAGCAGGGAGACACGGGGCATGACCGGGAGGTGGGGGAAACAGCAGGGAGACACGGGGCATGAGTTGGGGGTGGCGGGAACACGAGGGAGACACGGGGCATGAGAGGGGGGTGGGGGATAACAGGAGAGAGACAAGGGGCATGAGCGGGGGGTGGGGGGCAACAGCATGGAAACACAGGGCATGGCCGGGGGTGGGGGGCAACAGAAGGGAGACACGGGGCATGACCATGGGGTGGGGCAACAGGAGAGAGACACGGGGCATGAGAGGGGGTGGGGGTAACAGGATAGAGACACGGGGCATGAGACGGGGTGGAGGATAACAGGAGAGAGACACGGGGCATGAGCGGGGCGTGGGGGGCAACAGCAGGGAGACACGGGGCATGATCGGGGGGTGGGGGGCAACAGAAGGGAGACACGGGGCATGACCAGGGGGTGGGGGGCAACAGGAGAGAGACATGGGGCATGAGAGGGGGGTGGGGGGTGACAGGATAGAGACACAGGGCATGAGAGGGGGTGGAGGCTAACAGGAGAGAGACACGGGGCATGAGCGGGGCGTGGGGGGGCAACAGGAGGGAGACACGGGGCATGACCGGGGGGTGAGGGGCAACAGAAGGGAGACAGGGGCATGACTGGGGGTGGGGGGCAACAGCAGGGAGACACGGGGCATGAGAGGGGGTGTGGGGGTAACAGGAGAGAGACACGGGGCATGAGAGGGGGGTGGGGGGCAACACGAGGGAGACACGGGGCATGAGCGGGGGGTGGGGGCAATAAGAGAGCGACACGGGGCATGAAAGGGGGGTGGGTGGTAACAGGAGGGAGACACGGGACATGAGCGGTGGGTGGGGGGAACAGGAGGGAGACACGGGGCATGAACCGGGGGTGGGGGAACAGGGGAGACACGGGGCATGAGCGGGGGTGGGGGGAAAAGGGGAGACACGGGGCATGAGCGGGGGTGGGGGAAAACAGCAGGGAGACACGGGGCATGAGCGGGGTGGGGGGCAACAGCAGGGAGACGGGGCATGAGCGGGGGAAGGGGGGGAACGCAAGGTAGACACGGGGCATGAGCAGGGGGTGGAGGGCAACAGCAGGGAGACACGGGGCATGACCGGGGGGTGGGGGAAACAGCAGGGAGACGCGGGGCATGAGTTGTGGGTGGCGGGAACATGAGGGAGACACGGGGCATGAGAGGGGGTGGGGGTAACAGGAGAGAGACAAGGGGCATGAGCGGGGGGTGGGGGGCAACAGCATGGAAACACAGGGCATGGCCCGGGGGTGGGGGGGCAACAGAAGGGAGACACGGGGGATGACCATGGGGTGGGGCAACAGGAGAGAGACACGGGGCATGAGAGGGGGTGGGGGTAACAGGAGAGAGACACGGGGCATGAGCGGGGGTGGGGGTTAACAGGAGAGAGACATGGGGCATGAGCGGGGGGTGGGGGGCAACAGGAGGAAGACACGGGGCATGAGCAGGGGGTGGGGGGCAACAGCAGGGAGACACGGGGCATGAGCGGGGGGTGGGCAGAACCCGAGGGATACGCGTGGCATGAGCGGGGTGTGGGGGCAACAGCAGAGAGACACGGGGCATGAGCGGGGGGTGGGGGGCAACAGCAGGGAGACACGGGCATTAGCGTGGGTTGGGGGAACGTGAGGGAGACACGGGGCATGACTAGGGGGTGGGGGGCAACAGGAGAGAGACACGGGGCATGAGAGGGGCGTGGAGGGTAACAGGAGAGAGACACGGGGCATGAGAGGGGGGTGGGGGGTAACAGGAGAGAGACACGGGGCATGAGAGGGGGGAGGGGGGCAACAGCAGGGAGACACAGGGCATGAGGGGGTGTGGGGGTAACAGGAGAGAGACACGGGGCATGAGAGGGGGGTGGGGGGCAACACGAGGGAGACACGGGGCATTAGCGGGGGGTGGGGGCAACAGGAGAGCGACACGGGGCATGAAAGGGGGATGGGCGGTAATAGGAGAGAGACACGGGACATGAGCGGGGGGTGGGGGGACAGGAGGGAGACACGGGGCATGAACCGGGGGTGGGGGAACAGGGGAGACACGGGGCATGAGCGGGGGTGGGGGGAAAAGGGGAGACACTGGGCATGAGCGGGGGTGGGGGGTAACAGGAGAGAGACACAGGGCATGAGCGGGGGGTGGGGGGAACAGCAGGGAGACACGGGGCATGAGCGGGGGTGGGGGGCAACAGCAGGGAGATGGGGCATGAGCGGGGGAAGGGGGGAACACAAGGTAAACACGGGACATGAGCAGGGGGTGGAGGGCAACAGCAGGGAGACACGGGGCATGACCGGGAGGTGGGGGAAACAGCAGGGAGACACGGGGCATGAGTTGGGGGTGGCGGGAACACGAGGGAGACACGGGGCATGAGAGGGGGGTGGGGGATAACAGGAGAGAGACAAGGGGCATGAGCGGGGGGTGGGGGGCAACAGCATGGAAACACAGGGCATGGCCGGGGGTGGGGGGCAACAGAAGGGAGACACGGGGCATGACCATGGGGTGGGGCAACAGGAGAGAGACACGGGGCATGAGAGGGGATGGGGGTAACAGGATAGAGACACGGGGCATGAGACGGGGTGGAGGATAACAGGAGAGAGACACGGGGCATGAGCGGGGCGTGGGGGGCAACAGCAGGGAGACACGGGGCATGATCGGGGGGTGGGGGGCAACAGAAGGGAGACACGGGGCATGACCAGGGGGTGGGGGGCAACAGGAGAGAGACATGGGGCATGAGAGGGGGGTGGGGGGTGACAGGATAGAGACACTGGGCGGAGGCTAACAGGAGAGAGACACGGGGCATGAGCGGGGCGTGGGGGGGCAACAGGAGGGAGACACGGGGCATGACCGGGGGGGTGAGGGGCAACAGAAGGGAGACAGGGGCATGACTGGGGGTGGGGGGCAACAGCAGGGAGACACGGGGCATGAGAGGGGGGTGGGGGTAACAGGAGAGAGACACGGGGCAAGAGCAGGGGTGTGGGGGGCAAATGGAGTAAGACACGGGGCATGAGAGGGGGCTGGGGGTTAACAGGAGGGAAACACGGGGCATGAGCGGGGGGTGGGGGGAACAAGAGAGAGACACGGGGCATGACCGGGGGTGGGGGGCAACAGCAGGGAGACACAGGGCATGAGAGGGGGGCAACATGAGGGAGACACGGGGCATGAGCAGGGGGTGGGGGGCAACAGCAGGGAGACACGGGGCATGAGCGGGGGGTGGGGGTCAACAGGAGGGAGACATGGTGCATGAGCAGGGGGTGGGGGGCAACAGCAGGGAGACACGGGGCATGAGCGGGGGGTGGGGGTCAACAGCAGGGAGACACGGGGCATGAGCGGGGCGTGGGGGGGCAACAGGAGGGAGACACGGGGCATGACCGGGGGGGTGAGGGGCAACAGAAGGGAGACAGGGGCATGACTGGGGGTGGGGGGCAACAGCAGGGAGACACGGGGCATGAGAGGGGGGTGGGGGTAACAGGAGAGAGACACGGGGCAAGAGCAGGGGTGTGGGGGGCAAATGGAGTAAGACACGGGGCATGAGAGGGGGCTGGGGGTTAACAGGAGGGAAACACGGGGCATGAGCGGGGGGTGGGGGGAACAGGAGGGAGACACGGGCATGAACGGGGGTGGGGGGAACAGGGGAGACACAGGGCTTGACCAGGGGGTGGGGGCAACAAGAGAGAGACACGGGGCATGACCGGGGGTGGGGGGCAACAGCAGGGAGACACAGGGCATGAGAGGGGGGCAACATGAGGGAGACACGGGGCAAGAGCGGGGGTGTGGGGGGCAACAGGAGGGAGAAACGGGGCATGAGCAGGGGTGGGTGCAACAGGAGGGAGACATGGTGCATGAGCAGGGGGTGGGGGGCAACAGCAGGGAGACACGGGGCATGAGCGGGGGGTGGGGGTCAACAGCAGGGAGACACGAGGCATGAGCGGGGGGTAGTGGAACACGAGGGAGACACGGGGCATGACCAGGGGGTGGGGGGCAACAAGAGAGAGACACGGGGCATGACCGGGGGTGGGGGGCAACAGCAGGGAGACACAGGGCATGAGAGGGGGGAGGGGGGAAACATGAGGGAGACACGGGGCATGAGCAGGTGTGGGGGGAACACGAGGGAGACACAGGGTATGAGCGGGTGGTGGGGGGTAACAGGAGAGAGACACAGGGCATGAGCGGGGGTGGGGGGCAACAGCAGGGAGACACGGGGCATGAGCGGGGGGTGGGGGTCAACAGCAGGGAGACACGAGGCATGAGCAGGGGGTAGGGTAACACGAGGGAGACACGGGGCATGACCAGAGGATGGGGGGCAACAGGAGAGAGACACAGGGCATGAGAGGGGGGTGGGGGTAACAGGAGAGAGCCAAGGGGCATGAGCAGGGGGTGGGGCAACAGCAGGGAGACAAGGGGCATGACTGGGGGTGTGGGGGGCAACAGAAGGAAGACACGGGGCATGACCGGAAGTGGGGGGCAACAGTAGGGAGACACGGGGCATGACCAGGGGTGGGGGGCAACAGAAGGGAGACACGGGGTATGACCAGGGGGTGGGGGGCAACAGGAGAGAGACACGGGGCATGAGAGGGGGGTGTGGGGTAACAGGAGAGAGACACGGGGCATGAGAGTGGGGTGGGGGGTAACAGGAGAGAGACACGGGGCATGAGCGGGGGTGGGGGCAACAGCAGGGAGACATGGGGCATGACCGGGGGGTGGGGGGCAACAGAAGGGAGTCATGGGGCATGTGCAGGGGGTGGGGGGAACACGAGGGAGACATGGGGCATGAGTGGGGGTTGGAGGGTAACAGGAGAGAGACACGGGGCATGAGAGGGGGGTGGGGGGTAACTGGAGAGAGTCACGGGGCATGAGCGGGGGTGGGGGCAACAGCAGGGAGACACGGGGCATGAGCTGGGGGTGGGGCAACAGCAGGGAGACACGGGGCATGAGTGGGGGGTGGGGGTTAACAGGAGAGAGACACAGGGCATGATCGGGGGGTGGGGGTTAACAGGAGAGAGACATGGGACATGAGCGGGGGTGGGGGCAACAGGAGGAAGACACGGGGCATAAGCGGGGGGTGGGGGGCAACAGCAGGAAGACACGGGGCATGAGCGGGGGGTGGGCAGAACACGAGGGATACACGGGGCATGAGCGGGGGGTAGGGGGCAACAGCAGGGAGACACGGGGCATGAGCGGGGGGTGGGGGAACACGAGGGAGACACGGGGCATGACTAGGGGGTGGGGGGCAACAGGAGAGAGACACAGGGCATGAGAGGGGGGTGGGGGTTAACAGGAGAGACATGGGGCATGAGAGGGGGGTGGGGGGTAACAGGATAGAGACACGGGGCATGAGCGGGGGTGGGGGCAACAGCAGGGTGACACGGGGCATGACCGGGGGTGGGGGGCAACAGAAGGGAGACATGGGGCATGACCAGGGGGTGGGGGGCAATAGGAGAGAGACACGGGGCATGACCAGGGGGTGGAGGGTAACAGGAGAGAGACACGGGGCATGAGAGGGGGTGGGGGGTAACAGGAGAGAGGGACAGGGCATGAGCGGGGGGTGGGGGGCAACATAAGGGAGACACGGGGCATGACCAGGAGGGTGGGGGGCAACAGAAGGGAGACATGGGGCATTACCGGGGGGTGTGGGGCAACAGCAGGGAGACACGGGGTATGAGGGGGTGGGGGGTAACAGGAGAGAGACACGGGGCATGACCAGAGGGTGGGGGGCAACAGGAGAGAGACACAGGGTATGAGAGGGGGGTGGGGGTACCAGGAGAGAGCCACGGGGCATGAGCAGGGGGTGGGGTAACAGCAGGGAGACACGGGGCATGACTGGGGGTGTGGGGGGCGACAGAAGGAAGACACGGGGCATGACCGGAGGTGGGGGGCAACAGTAGGGAGACACGGGGCATGACCAGGGGTGGGGGGCAACAGAAGGGAGACACGGGGCATGACCAGGGGGTGGGGGGCAACAGGAGAGAGACACGGGGCATGAGAGGGGGGTGTGGGGTAACAGGAGAGAGACACAGGGCATGAGAGTGGGGTGGGGGGTAACAGGAGAGAGACACGGGGCATGAGCGGGGGTGGGGGCAACAGCAGGGAGACATGGGGCATGACCGGGGGGGTGGGGGGCAACAGAAGGGAGTCATGGGGCATGTGCAGGGGGTGGGGGGAACACGAGGGAGACATGGGGCATGAGTGGGGGTTGGAGGGTAACAGGAGAGAGACACGGGGCATGAGAGGGGGTGGGGGGTAACTGGAGAGAGACACGGGGCATGAGCGGGGGTGGGGGCAACAGCAGGGAGACACGGGGCATGAGCTGGGGGTGGGGCAACAGCAGGGAGACACGGGGCATAAGCGGGGGGTGGGGTCAACAGCAGGGAGACACGGGGCATGAGTGGGGGGTGGGGGTTAACAGGAGAGAGACACGGGGCATGATCGGGGGGTGGGGGTTAACAGGAGAGAGACATGGGGCATGAGCGGGGGGTGGGGGCAACAGGAGGAAGACACGGGGCATGAGCGGGGGCTGGGGGGCAACAGCAGGGAGACACGGGGCATGAGCGGGGGGTGGGCAGAACACGAGGGATACACGGGGCATGAGCGGGGGGTAGGGGGCAACAGCAGGGAGACACGGGGCATGAGCGGGGGTGGGGGGAACACGAGGGAGACACGGGGCATGACTAGGGGGTGGGGGCAACAGGAGAGAGACACAGGGCATGAGAGGGGGGTGGGGGTTAACAGGAGAGACATGGGGCATGAGAGGGGGGTGGGGGGTAACAGGATAGAGACACGGGGCGTGAGCGGGGGTGGGGGGCAACAGCAGGGAGACATGGGGCATGACCGGGGGTGGGGGGCAACAGAAGGGAGACATGGGGCATGACCGGGGGTGGGGGGCAACAGAAGGGAGACATGGGGCATGACCAGGGGGTGGGGGGCAATAAGAGAGAGAGACGGGGCATGACCAGGGGGTGGAGGGTAACAGGAGAGAGACATGGGGCATGAGATGGGGTGGGGGGTAACAGGAGAGAGGCACAGGGCATGAGCGGGGGGTGGGGGGCAACATCAGGGAGACACGGGGCATGACCAGGAGGGTGGGGGGCAACAGAAGGGAGACATGGGGCATTACCGGGGGGTGTGGGGCAACAGCAGGGAGACACGGGGTATGAGGGGGTGGGGGGTAACAGGAGAGAGACTCGGGGCATGAGAGGGGGTGGGGGGCAACACGAGGGAGACACGGGGCATGAGGGGGGGTGGGGGAAACAGGAGGGCGACCCGGGGCATGAGAGGGGGGTGGGTGGTAACAGGAGGGAGACACGGGGCATGAACGAGGGGTGGGCGGAACAGGGGAGACACAGGGCATGAGCGGGGGGTGGGTGGAACAGGGGAGACACGGGGCATGAGCGGGGGGTGTGGTGTAACTGGAGAGAGACACAGGGCATGAGCGGGGGGTGGGGTCAACAGCAGGGAGACACGGGGCATGAGCGGGGGGTGGGGGGTAACAGGAGAGAGACACAGGGCATGAGCGGGGGGTGGGGGGCAACAGGAGGAAGACACGGGGCATGAGCGGGGGTGGGGGCAACAGCAGGGAGACAGGGGGCATGAGCGGGGGGTGGGGGGAACACGAGGGAGACACAGGGCATGACTAGGGGTGGGGGGCAACAGGAGAGAGACACGGGGCATGAGAGGGGGGTGGGGATTAACAGGAGAGACAGGGGGCATGAGAGGGGGGTGGGGGGTAACAGGAGAGGGACACAGGGCATGAGCGGGTGTGCGGGGCAACAGCAGGGAGACACGGGCATGACCGGGGTGGGGGGCAACAGAACGGAGACACGGGGCATGACCAGGGGGTGGGGGGCAACAGGAGAGAGACACGGGGCATGAGAGGGGTGTGGAGGGTAACAGGAGAGAGACACGGGGCATGAGAGGGGGGTGGGGGTAACAGGAGAGAGACACGGGGCATGAGAGGGGGAGGGGGCAACAGCAGGGAGACACAGGGCATGAGGGGGTGTGGGGGGTAACAGGAGAGAGACAAGGGGCATGAGAGGGGGGTGGGGGGCAACACGAGGGAGACACGGGGCATGAGCGGGGGGGTGGGGAGCAACAGGAGAGCGACACGGGGCACGAGAGGGGGGTGGGTGGTAACAGGAGGGAGACACGGGGCATGAGCGGGGGGTGGGGGGAACAGAAGGGAGACACGGGGCATGAACGGGGGGTGGGGGAACAGGGGAGACACGGGGCATGAGCGGGTGGTGGGGGGAACAGGGGAGACACGGGGCATGTGCGGGGGTGGGGGGTAACAGGAGAGAGATACAGGGCATGAACGGGGGGTGGGGGGAAACAGCAGGGAGACACGGGGCATGAGCGGGGGTGGGGGGCAACAGCAGGGAGACGGGGCATGAGCGGGGGAGAGGGGGAACACGAGGTAGACACGGGGCATGAGCGGGGGGTGGAGGGCAACAGCAGGGAGACACGGGGCATGACCGGGGGTGGGAGGTAACAGGAGAGAGACACAGGGCATGAGCGGGGGTGGGGGGCAACAGGAGGAAGACACGGGGCATGAGCGGGGGGTGGGGGGGGCAACAGCAGGGAGACACCGGGCATGACCAGGGGTGGGGGGCAACAGGAGAGAGACACGGGGCATGAGAGGGGGGTGGGGATTAACAGGAGAGACACGGGGCATGAGAGGGGGGTGGGGGGTAACAGGAGAGAGACACGGGGCTTGAGCGGGGGTGGGGGGCAACAGCAGGGAGACACGGGGCATGGCCGGGGGGTGGGGGGCAACAGAAGGGAGACATGGGGCATGACCGGGGGGGTGGGGGGCAACAGCAGGGAGACACAGGGCATGAGGGGGTGTGGGGGGTAACAGGAGAGAGACACGGGGCATGAGAGGGGGGTGGGGGCAACACGAGGGAGACACGTGGCATGAGCAGGGGGGTAGGGGGCAACAGGAGAGTGACACGGGGCATGAGACGGGGGTGGGTAGTAACAGGAGGGAGACACGGGGCATGAGCGGGGGGTGGGGGAACAGGAGGGAGACACGGGGCATGAACGGGGGGTGGGGGAACAGGGGAGACACGGGACATGAGCGGGGGGTGGGGGGAACAGGGGAGACACGGGGCATGAGCGGGGGTGGGGGGTAACAGGAGAGAGACACAGGGCATGAGCGGGGGGTGGGGAGAAACAGCAGGGAGACACGGGGCATGAGCGGGGGATGGGGGCAACAGCAGGGAGACGGGGCATGAGCAGGGGGTGGAGGGCAACAGCAGGGAGACACGGGGCATGACCGGGGGGTGGGGGAAACAGCAGGGAGACACGGGGCATGAGTTGGGGGTGGGGGGAACAGGAGGGAGAAACAGGGCATGAAAGGGGGGTGGGGGATAACAGGAGAGAGACAAGGGGCATGAGCTGGGGGTGGGGGGCAACAGCATGGAAACACAGGGCATGACCGGGGGGTGGGGGGCAACAGAAGGGAGACACGGGGCATGACCATGGGGTGGGGCAACAGGAGAGAGACACGGGGCATGAGAGGGGGGTGGGGGGTAACAGGATAGAGACACGGGGCATGAGACGGGGTGGAGGATAACAGGAGATAGACACGGGGCATGAGCGGGGCGTGGGGGGGCAACAGCAGGGAGATACGGGGCATGACCGGGGGGTGGGGGGCAACAGGAGAGAGACACGGGGCATGAGAGGGGGGTGGGGGGTGACAGGATAGAGACACTGGGCATGAGAGGGGGTGGAGGGTAACAGGAGAAAGACACGGGGCATGAGCAGGGCGTGGGGGGGCAACAGCAGGGAGACACGGGGCATGACCAGGGGGGTGGGGGGCAACAGAAGGGAGACAGGGGCATGACTGGGGGTGGGGGGCAACAGCAGGGAGACACGGGGCATGAGAGGGGGGTGGGGGTAACAGGAGAGAGACACGGGGCAAGAGCGGGGGTGTGGGGGGCAACAGGAGAGAGACACGGGGCATGAGAGGGGGCTGGGGGTTAACAGGGGGGAAACACGGGGCATGAGCGGGGTTGGGGGGAACAGGAGGGAGACACGGGGCATGAGCGGGGTGGGGGGAACAGGGGCGACACAGGGCTTGACCAGGGGGTGGGGGGCAACAGGAGAGAGACACGGGGCATGACTGGGGGTGGGGGGCAACAGCAGGGAGACACGGGGCATGAGAGGGGGGTAGGGGGCAACACGAGGGAGACACGGGGCAAGAGCGGGGGTGTGGGGGGCAACAGGACGGAGACACGGGGCATGAGAGGGGGTGGGGGTTAACAGGAGGGAGACACGGGGCATGAGCGGTGGGTGGGGGGAACAGGAGGGAGACACAGGGCATGAACGGGGGGTGGGGGGAACAGGGGAGACACAGTGCTTGACCGGGGGGTGGGGAGCAACAGGAGAGAGACACGGGGCATGAGAGGGGGGTGGGGGGTAACAGGAGAGAGAAACGGGGCATGAGCAGGGGGTGGGGGCAACAGCAGGGAGACACGTGGCATGAGCGGAGGGTGGGGGGGCAACATCAGGGCGACACGGCGCATGAGTGGGGTGTGGGGGGAACACGAGGGAGACACGGGGCATGAGCGGGGGGTGAAGGGCAACAGCAGGGAGACACAGGGCATGAGCGGGGGGTGGGGGGCAACAGGAGAGAGACACAGGGCATGAGCGGGGGGTGGGGGGCAACAGCAGGGAGACACGGGGCATGAGCAGGGGTGGGGGGCAACAGCAGGGAGACATGGGGCATAAGCGGGAGGTGGGGGGAACACGAGGGAGACACGGGGCATGAGTGGGGGGTAACAGGAGAGAGACACAGGGCATGAGCGGGGGTTGGGGGGCAACAGCAGGGAGATACGGGGCATGAGCGGGGGGTGGGGGGCTACAGCAGGGAGACAAGGGGCATGAGCGGGGGTGGGGGGCAACAGCAGGGAGACACGGGGCATGAGCGGGGGTGGGGGGAACACGAGGGAGACACGGGGCATGAGAGGGGCATGGGGGGTAACAGGAGAGAGACACGGGGCATGAGCGGGGGGTGGGGTGCAACAGCAGGGAGACATGGGGCATGACCGGGTGGTGGGGGGCAACTGAAGGGAGACACGGGGCAACAGGAGGGTGGGGGGTAACAGGAGAGAGACACGGGGCATGAGAGGGTGCTGGGGGTAACAGGAGAGAGACACGGGGCATGAGCGGGGGGTGGGGGGAACACGAGGGGGACACGGGGCATGAGCAGGGGGTGGGGGTAACAGGAGGGAGACACGGGGCATGAGCGGGGAGTGGGGGAACAGGAGGGAGACACGGGGCATGAACGGGGGGTGGGGGGAACAGGGGAGGCACAGGGCATGAGCGGGGGTGGGGGGAACAGGAGGGAGACAGGGGGCATGAGCGGGGGGTGGGGGGGAACGGTGGAGACACGGGGCATGAGCTGGGGGTGGGGGGAACACGAGGGAGACACGGGGCATGAGCGGGGGGGTGGGAACAGGGGAGACACGGGACTTGAGCGGGGGGTGGGGGGAAACAAGAGAGAGACACGGGCATGAGCGGGAGTAAGGGGTACAGGAAGGGTAGTGTCATTCCATGTACATCTAGTTTGTCTGTGGCGCTAATTTCCATTATTGTTTGCGTTTCTTTACTTAACATTATTTCATTGAATTTGAAACAGCTTGCAAGAGTTGGCATTAAGGCCATACAATTGACATTTTTGTGGGCTAATTGTTCCATAACATCTATAGCACATGCATTATCACCATAAAGTGCATGAATGTGCCGGGTTTTCAATATTGCTTCTGCTTCTTTAGAAAGTATACCAACTCTGATACTTTTTAAGATCTTGGCATAAGTGAGATCTGCAGATTGGGCATGTTTTCTGTTAATTCTCTGTATTGGAAATGTTGCCAAAGGTTGACATTTCCAATGCTGCCAACAGTTTTATGGCAGAGTTTGTGTCCTAATGTTTTAAAAATAGGCTCACCTTTTACTGGTGTCAATTGAAGAAGATCTCCGAAAACAATAATGTGTTTTCCTGCAAAGAGCTCTTCATAGTTTGTTTTGAGTACTTCTTGTAATCTGAGGTGAATCAAAGCCAACATTAGGTGGGACACCATGCTCACTTCATCTATTAGTAGCATTTTCATTTGTTTCAATACTCTGCGTAGTTCCATTGCAGCTTCTGCAGAAAGTTTGTAATAATCTAATTTGTTTTGGTGTTCTACTGGTAGTAGTAATCGGTGTAAAAAAACACCACCTATGTTGTAGGCAGCTAAACCTGTGGGGGCAGTGACAACAGCTGACAGTTTGTTGTTTGTCAATTGTTGAAGGAACTTACTGATGATTTTGATTAGGAATGTTTTGCCAGAACCAGCTTCACCACTGACATACAATAGTATAGGTTTGTAATTTTGACAGGTGCATTCTTTGTTTTCATGTTGTACACCATGTGCAATTTCATTTGTTACTACTTGAAAAATGCTATGGTGTTCATTGTTTAGCTTTGATTGTAGTATATTTAAGTCTTCTTTTTCTTCATACTGACACATGGGGCCTCATTAGGACCCTGGCGGAGAGGGTATTACGCCAGCGTAGTGCATGGCGTACCTCTCCGCCATACTACGAGTTCCCGTAGCGCCATGGAGGTTTTCTCCGCCTGGTTTTACCAGCCGGAGAAAACCATGGCGCTACGGGACCTCGTTGTTAATTACGCCACCGTATTTTACGGTGGCGTAATTAACTCCTTCCCCACTCCCATTATACCCTATGGGGCAAAAATGGGAATGGGGAAGGGCAGAATGGGGATTGGGGATTTACCGCTCCGCCGAGGTCGGAATGGGGCGGTAAATCCGCCAACCCCCATGGCGCTATCGGCGGCTTTCCGCCATGCTTCGCGGTGCATTTAGCACCGCGAAGTCCGCCTGGGTCGTAATGAGGCCCATGGTGTTTTCTACTTCTATCATAGCTATTTCTGCCTCATTTGTTATTAGTGGGTCTCCCAGTGGTTCTTGGCTTCCTGTGATAAAAGGTTGACTACTGTCAGGAGTGTCCTTATCTAGTTGGGCCTGGAGTTCGTCTTCGTGTTGCTGTTCATTGTGCAACATTGTTTTGTACTGTGCAAAGTTTACATCAGTTATACTGCTTTCATTTGCTTTGAAAGCGTCTTCATATGAGTCATAGTTATCTAGTATTTCTTCTTCTTTTCTCCATGGTTTAAAGAATTGTAGCAGGGACATGTAATATGGGATACATTACTCACCGCAATCATATTTCTGATGCTTGTATCTGCTTAGATTCACATGATGTGCATAGGCCGACATCTAGTGGAAGCTGCAGAGTGTTTTCCTAAGCGGTCTGGTCTTGTTTACGTAGTAAAGGACCATCCTACGCACATCTAGGGTGTGTAGTTTAACCTCAGCCAAGCTTTGTGGGTTTTGGAAGAAAGCCGGAAGCTTCATGGACTGGTTTACATGGAATTTAGAAATAAACATAGGTGAGAACCTAGGGTGTGTCCGTAAAACCAGCTTATCCTTATGAATAGTAAAAAAGGATCCTGCACTGACAGAGCCTGAATTTCACTGACCCTTCTTATGGATGTAATGGCTACTAATAAGGCAGTCTTATAGGTCAGGTGTTTGAGACTTGTCTTATGCATGGGCTCGAATGGGGGGCCCATGAGTTTAGATAGCACCATGTTCAGGTCCCATCCTGGTGGTGGGTTAGATATAGGAGGATGAAGTCTCTTTACTCCCTCCATGAAGGCTTTAACCACGGGTACCTTCCACCACGACACCTTGCTATGTGAGGTGGTGTACGCTGACAGTGCTGCCAGGTGTACCTTTAGTGAGTTGAAAACCAACCCTGCGTCCAACAGGTGGAGCATGTATGTCACGATTGTGGAAGGAGTGCAATCAACTGGTTTGATTTGTTTATATTGGCACCAGATAACAAATCTCTTCCATTTGTCGAAGTAGCAATGCCTCGTGTTCAGTTTCCTAGACTCTTTTAGGATGTCCATACACCTCTGTGGTAAATTGAGATGTCCAACCTCTATGACCTCAGGAGCCATGCTGCTAGGTTCATGGAGTTGGGTTGAGGATGCACCTTCTGACCTTGGTGCTGGGACAAAAGGTTGTACCAGCCCGGGAGTTTGATGGTATCGCACACCGAGAGTCTGCATAGGTGTAGAAACCTCAGTTTTCTCGCCCACATGGGAGAAACTAGGACGAGCGTCATCGACTCTCTGTTCATCTTGTTCACCACCTTCCTGATGAGAGGAGTTGGTGGAAAAGTGTACGCAAACATCCCTGACCAGTTCATCCACAGGGCGTTCCCCAGGGAGTCTGGTTGGGGAAACCTGGATGCGAATCCTGGGCACTGTCTGTTTTCACTTGTGGCGAATAGGTCTATCGTGGGGAAACCCCACTGAGAGAAGAAATCTTCTACGACATCTCTGTGTAGACACCATTCGTGTTCCTCCGGAAGGGGATCTCTGCTCAAAGCGTCCGCTAGAGAATTGAGATCCCCTGGAACATGTTGAGATGACAGAAAGATGTTCCGTCTGAGTGCCCATATCCAAATTTTCTGGGCAAGTCGGGACAGATTTGGCGAACGAGTCCCTCCTTGCTTGTTCAGGTAGAACATGGCTGTCGTGCTGTGCGTCCGGATCTGCACCGACAGGTTCAATAGGTGGGGCTCGAACGCTTGAAATGCTCTGAAAACTGCCAGAAGCTCTAGCAGGTTGATGTGATTCTTGGCCACTGTGTGAGACCAGAGACCCTGAGCTGTGTGGTGGAGATGGTGAGCTCCCCATCCTGTCAGGCATGCGTCCGTCGTGACTACCGCCTGTATCTCAGGATCGTAAAAGGGTTTCCCCTTGGATAGATTGTCTCTTGTCCACCAGTGGAGGCTTTGTACAAGTGTTGGCGAAACGGCCACTAGATCGTCCCACTGACCACTTGCCTGAGACCACAGTTTCGCCAACCATTCTTGCATGGGACGCATGCGCAGGCGCGCCTGGGGGACCAGGTAAATACATGACGCCATCATGCCCAGCAAACGCATTGCTTTGCGTACTGTTATCTGGCGACCGGTTTGATATTGCAGAATTTTCAGTAGTATATTCCGAATTCTTTCCTCTGAAGGAAAAGCCTGCCCCTCTTGAGTATTTAGAACAGCTCCTAGGAACTGCTTGGAGGTGCTGGGCACCAGACTTGATTTTTTCTCATTTATAGAGAAGCCCAATTCAAAGAGGAGGTCGATAGTTCTTTGAATGTTTGTCCTGCAAATTACTGGGGTCTCCCCCGTGATGAGCCAGTCGTCCAGATAAGGGTACACTGGGATTGCCTTCCTGCGTAGGTGTGCCGGCGCCACCGCCAGTACCTTGGTGAGGCTATCCCGAAGGGCAGTACCTTGAACTGGTAGTGCTGACTGTCCACCTTGAAGCGCAGATATTTTCTGTGCACTGGGAACATGGAAATATGAAAATAGGCATCTTTCATATCCAATGTTGCCATGTAATCCCCCTTTTTTAGGAGGGGAATTACCTCTTGGAGAGTAGTCATGCGAAACTTTTGGGGCTTGACATACTTGTTTGCAGGCCGTAAATCCAATACTGGGCGCATTGTCAAATCTTTTTTTGGCACAAGGAAGTAAGTTGAATAAATACCCTTGTTTACCTGGTGTCCCGGGACGAGTTCTATCGCGTCCTTTGCGAGAGGAATTTCAATATCTTCGAGTAGGATCTTCTGGTGGTCTAAGGAGTGTATTCTTTGTCGTGGAGGGTGGTTTCGGGGACGCTCTAGGAGTTCTATGCAGTATCCTGCGGACACTGTGGACAGCACCCATCTGTCTGATGTGATCCCTTCCCAAGCTTGGGTGAAGATGGAAATGCGTCCCCCTACTGGGGATGCATGAGAAGGGACCCTGAACGGAGCGTCACTGGTTTAGTGGAAGCGTGCCCCGTCCTTTATTGAGACTGCCTCTACCCCTACCACGACCTCTTTTGTTACCCCTGCCATAACTCTGGGTAGACTGCTGGTTAGTGTTCCATGTAGTACCCTGGCCTTGGGAATAGTTAGAGCCTCTTGGGGAGTTTTGTCCGCAAGGCCGACGAAAATTGCCATTCCCTCTCTGGTTAGGGGGTTTGTTGGTTAGTTGCCCTAGGGACTTGAGTGTCTCGTACTCGTCCTTGGCATTCTTTAGCACGTCCTCGACCGCCTTTCCAAACAATAGATCCGCTCCACCGGCTTATCTATCAATGATGCTTGGGTCTCGGCCTTGAAACCAGACTGCCATAGCCAAGCATGCCTCTTGATGACCGTGCTTTCAGCAATTAATCTGCCGGCGTTATCCGCGGCATCAAAGGTTGATTTTAAAATGCAACCTGATACGGCTCTCCCCTCGGCCAAAACTCGTGCCAATTGGCTTTTTAAGGGTTCTGGGGCGGAGTCTATGAGAGCCGCGACTTCTTCCCATTGATGGCAGTTGTAACTAGCCAGCAGGGTGGTGGAGTTTGCAATCCCTGCCTGGTAAGCGGAAGTGGAGGCTACTTTCCTGCCCAAGCCATAAATCTTCTTGCTCTCCTTGTCGGGGGGAGCTTCGGACGATGACAAGGGTGTTCCCGCCCTCTTACGGGTGTTTGTAACAACCAGGGAGTCCGGTTTGAGATGTCCCCTTATGTATAGTGGGTCAGATTGGGCTGCCCTGAAAAGTTTTTCAATTCTGGGGTTTACTGCCCTAGTGAGATTGGGGTTAACAAGGGAAGGATCTATCCTCCTTTGTATTGAATTAAGGATAGGGATGGCCTGAGCAACAGGTCTCCTTTCTCCCACCAGTTCCTCTGCAAAGTCCCTCTCTTCCTGAGCACCTTGGGTGTCAATGTGGAAGTGCTGTGCCGCTCTGGACAGGACCTCATTCAGGAGAGGTTGGTTGTCGACCGGGGAGTCGGTAACCGCGGGCTCTTTCTCTACTGGGGAATCTACCCTGTATGTATCTGGGTCGTCCTCTTCCTCCTCCTCCTCTTGGTCCTCATCATCCCTGTAATAGCCTGTCCCAGTTTGTTCTTCGAACATGCCCACGTCTGGATCCTCAACAAAGGATGGATCTTCCTGGTATTGCGAATAGGGCTGTATATAGAAGGGGTTTGAAGATAGAGTTGGTGCTTCAACCCGGGACTTCCTACTTGGGGGTATTGGATCCTTCGGGCCTGAGGGAGTTGACCCTTCTGGTGTATAAGAGAGAAAGTGTTCCGGGTTTTTGGCATAGAAATCTGCCAATGATGACATCCTTGACATTACTCTGTCTATGTCCTCACTGGACCATTCCTTTGAACTGGGAATAACTCTCTCCTGGAGTGCTTTCCCTGTTTTATCCTGACTAGACCTACTGGTTTGAACAGGGGTCTTAGGGACAACAGATTGAGATTTGTCCTGGCTAGACCTACTGGCCTGAAGGACAGGGGTCTGAGACTTGTCCGTCTGTTTAGGTGGAGTAGAATGTAGTTTAGGAGTGGAAGTAGGCTGGGACTGCTTACTTCGTTGTTTTCCCCCCTCCCCGTGGGTGGAAGAGTGCTTCCCCGACTTTTGGGCCCTATCAGAGCTTTTCGATGCCTGGCGTCAAAATTCGGGGGTAGAGTCCCTGGAGAGTGTAAGGGATTCGGTAGCACCCTTGCCGCTGCCTGCAGATGCCGGCTTCTGGAGTGCGGCTTGGGGGTAGAGGTCGGCGTCGTCCTCCGACGACCGAACCTCAGTCACTAAGGGGAGCGAGGCAATTTTAGCAACAGTGGAGGGTTGCTTGGTGTCATGAGGCGATCTTGAACGCGAACGCCCAGAGGACACCGACTCGGTGGACCGTTCTCTACGTGCCTCTTGCCGAGAACTCGACGTGCGCGTCGAGTCTTGGTTGGACTTCTGTTTGCTGGAAGTGGTGTGGGTAGCGCTCGTGTCACCAGGGGTCTTCCCCATAGCTGCCCTGCCGGACAACCTTCCGAGGTCGGGGACTTGCGCTTGGCTGTCCATCGACGCCACATTGCCCTCGCCGTCCGAAAGTACGGCGTCGCTGCCATCGCTGAAGGCACCCTCCGCGGCCATGGCCTCTTGTCGCCTGGCGTGGTCGGCCCAACGCTTTGTTGAACGGTCCTTAAGGGTCTTCGGTTTAAACCGACTGCACGCTCTGCAATTCGCCTCGGGGTGGTCCCTCGGCAAGCAGAGGTTACACGTGGCGTGTCTGTCAACCCAAGGATACTTGCGGTTGCACTTGGGGCAAAATTGAAAGGGGGTACCCTCCATACGCACCCTATGGCAGCGGGCTGGGAGTGTAGGAATATAAGTAATGTACCTATATTAAACAGAGTGTAGGATATGTGCCACCCCCCACTCTCCCTACTTGCAGGGCCGAGTCCAGAGGACTTCCGAGGCCCACGTCAAGGCCAGAGGCCTTCCGAGGCCCAAATCCGTCGCTGTAGTCCGGCGGTTGAATTTTCTCCGATCCGGCGTCGAGTGCCGATGTTCAGATACTCGAGGTAGAGGTGGAATAAACGGGGAAATATATAACAATATTAGCAAAATCTGACTAAATCAGGGAACTCCGCTCAGTGCTTCCGACCAGCATGGCAGAAAAAATCAATCTGAGGGTCCTAGACGCGTGAGAGATCATGGGTACAGTGGACGTCACACTAGGGATAGTATTACTGGCACGCCCTATGTCGACGCCCAATTTTCGAGTTTCAAAAACAAACTGTAATACTCCGCAGCTTCCCCTAGATGTCGGCCTATGCACAGCATGTGATCTAAGCAGATTCCACATGCCTCTGAAACTTCTTTATGTTGAGGAGTCTTTAATGACAATTTGATATGATTAATTAAATTTGGTTTGGTGAGTTTTACTAAGCTGCCTTCACAGTTTGTCACTTTGTATTTACGGTTTTGTTCATCAGGTTTTATATTATTTTTGTATGTGTAGTTTTGGGCTATGTGGTATAGGCTCATGGTTTCCAAAGTGGTACTCCTGTTTGAGTAGTATGTGTCCAATAAATAGTTTTTTTAAATGTCTTGGCTGTTGGGATCTTGTTTGGCTATTGTTTCTATATCTTCGTACGATTTTATAACTCTTTTTCTAGATTTAGCTGGACCAAGACTTAGCCATACTATATTTGCAGATTTACCATACAATGCAGTACCAGTTAATCGATCAGCTGCTTCATAGGATCCACATTCTCTATGGGACAGCATTTGTATGCCCAAGCTGTATAATTTCTGAGACACTGTTTTATCTGATGACTGGTCATTCCAGAGGTCTTGGAGCTCTGTCTTTTCTGATTTGGTTAAGTATGCTGTGACATATCGTGCAACTGCAGTAGAATTGTCTGCAATGTACTGCACGTCTATGTTTGCATTCCATAAGTGGGCAATGATTGCATTGTAATCATTGATATATTTTTCTTCTTCTTTTCTTTTTATGCAATATGTATTTTTAGGTGTCTTACCTTAACACTATGTCTAACTGAAGACATGAGGTTGTTCACTTGACCTGTATTTGTAACTGGTCTAGGGAAACCAAATCGGCATTTGGTGTAGTATTTCCCTTTGTTTTTGTATTTGCGACGACGATATTTGCCACATTTGTGTCTTTGGAATTGTACAATTTTTGCATGAAGATCACTATTTGCGGATTCTGATGGAATTTCACAAGTGACATATTTTTCAATAAACTGTAAAACAGTGGCATCACTGTCTTGACCAAATTTAGGAGCATCTTTAATCCATAAAAGCATGTGGACATGTGGTGCTCCTCTGGCTTGGTATTCTTTTCGCCAAAAGAAGTGTTTCACTTCTCCAAGGGGGGGAACAGTTTTGTTACAAATAAAATGTAGCATAGCAATGAAGCGATGGTGAAAATATCTTGAAACATTAACAGGATCCTGTGAACAAAGTTCTCTAGGTATTAGTATATCTATGTTTGTTTTGTTTTCGTTTGATATGCGTAGGAAAGCATGTAAATCTTCCCATGCATATTCTGCACAACTTAATGTAACAAACCAAGTAGGTGGGCCAAGGTTTCTGATCATATAACGTACATCTCCATGACGTCGAAACCTGTACTCTTTAGTACCACGCATATTTGCTAATAGATTTGTAAGATTTGCTTGTAAAACCTCATCTTTTTGTTGAACTTTTTGTAATAATTGTGTAGCTGTCATATTTTGAAAGTGTGATCCTGATTTTAATATGTGTGCAACTCCGTAACATAAAGTTGCTAGTTCACTTTCAAAGAGTAGGTGGAATATGTATTCCACATTTTGTCAAAATCTGGGATCTTCAGAATACATTCGTAATGAGCGATATTCTGATGCTGATATTTGAATAGGTCGATCATCGTATCTTCCTCCTTTGCCAGTAGGAAAGAGTAGAGGAAAAGCACGTGCTTCTATACTTTTTTCCCATATGCTGATTGGTGATACTTTTGTTTGACGCATTTGGTACGTTTCCAGTGCATCTTCTATGGTGTCATTAGAGTGCAATGGATGAATTGTATAATGGTTTAAAGTGTTTGATATTGTTGCAGGATCTAGGAGCTCAAATTGACCAGCTTCTTGTGTCTCTTGAATTATTTCAGTTGTATCTTTCAAGTTTTCTTCAATATTAATTTCTTTGTAATATTCATTATTCTCTTTAAGATATTGCAGGACTTCTCTAACTTTATGTAAATCTACCAGTTGTTGCCAAATGTTTTTGTCTTTTGTAGGTACTCCATTTACCAAGATAATTAAAGATTGCTGCATTGGACGTTGCACTCCTAGAGTGTGCACATTTTCTTTTAGATCTAATGGTAAATACACTTCTTTTCCACGAATACCTTTTACTAATTCAGAGGGAGGTAATTTTGCAGTTTTTGGTTGAAGGCGTATTATTGCTTGAAATGGGTGCACTGTTTGAATTATGATCCTCTCATATAAATTAAGTTGTTGAAGGGGTTTTGGTAGTGGATATAATTCCAAGTTATTTGTGATAGCACGTGAAGGAGTTTGGTTGTTGTCAAGTTTTGTAGTGCAGTAACTGCAAAGTATTATGGGGTCAGTTATTTCTTAGTTGTTTTCTGCTATAAGGTAGAGAGCTAATTCAAACCATTTAGAATCTTCATTGTCTTCTATTTTGTATGATAGGTCTACAGTTTTTGTGTTACTTTTATAAAAAGTTCTGCGGCAACATACACACACGTGGTTTGGTACTTCAGCTGAAGTACTTTCAAATTTTAGTATTTCTTTTTTGCATGTGTGTAGTGAAAGGTTGCCATGTGCAGATTTGTTTCGAAGTTGGTTTACAGCTAATTCATCTTGTAAGTGGGTTTCACTTCCAAAATATTTTGTCTGGATATAGTCAATTTCTTCTAGCAGGTCTTTTGCTGTACCATTTATTTATTTATTTATTTATTTAAATTTGTATAGCGCGCAAGCAGCCCAGGGGCATTGAGGCGCTGTTACTTGCATGAGCTTAGTTACAGGCATAGTATCAGTAAGAGGCGTAATACAGATAGGAACAAGCAAGGTTATCATTACAGCTTATGCGGTTGGTCAATACAGATTAGGCAGTGGGTCATATGGTTGGTATTATGCAGCTGCGAGGGACCTTATGAGAAGAGGGTGGTTTTCAGTGCTTTGCGGAAGGCTAGGAGGGAGGGCTCACCGCGGATGGTGGGAGGTAGGGCATTCCAGTGAGTGGGTGCGAGATAGGGGAAGCTGGATCCCCCTGCTCTGGATCTTTTTACTAATGGCACAGAGAGCATGTTGGTGTAGGGTGATCTTGTAGGTCTTGTGGAGGCGACGGATTTGATTCTTTGTGAGAGGTAATCGGGGGCAGTGAGATGGATGCATTTGTGTGTCAGTGTGAGCGCTTTGAAGATTATTCTTTCCTTTATTGGGAGCCAGTGGGCTAGTTTTCTGGCTTCCGAGATGTGGTCCCTTTTGGCAATAAGTTGGGCTGCTCGGAGAGCATTATTCTGGATTACTTGTAGCCTCTCCAGGTTTTTTTTTGAGGTTCCTAGGAAGAGTATGTTGCAGTAGTCTAGCCTGGAGCCGGTGATGGCTCTGGCTATGTTTGTGCAGTTGTCTTTGGAGAGGAAAGGCCTGACTGCGTTGATCAGTTTAGCATGATATGCGGCTGAGGAGGCAATGGCGTTGACTTGTCTGTCCATGGAGAGGTTAGAGTCTAGATAGACTCCAAGAGTTTTGACTGAGTCTGAAACAGGTATTTTGATGGTGTCGATGGTGAAGTGACTGAATTGGGAGTCAAGTTTTTTTAGCGTTTCGGGGGAACCTACCAGTAGGAGTTCTGTCTTGTCAGAGTTGAGGCATAGTCCATTGTGTGCCATCCAGGCTTGGATGGTGTTGTAGAGGTTGTTAAGGGTCATGGAGTCGGTGTCGTAGTTGCCTGTGAGGGTAAGGAGGATCTGGGTATCGTCCGCGTAGTTAGTGTAGGATATACCCATAGCGTCGAGGATGAGGAAGAGGGGTCGTGTGAAGATGTTGTAGAGTGTGGGGGAGAGGCATGAGCCTTGGGGCACGCCAAAGAGTATGGTAGTGGGTGAGGCAGAGGCTAGGTCGGAGAATACTTGCATGGTTCTGTCTTGTAGGAAGGATTTGATCCATGCTGTGGCGTCAGGGGAGAACTTGGCAGTGAAGGAGAGATGATGGCAAAGGACGTCATGATCTACAAGGTCGAACGCTGCAGATAAGTCAAGGAGTAGGAGAAGAGCTGATTTGCCCATGTCTCTGGCATCGTCCATTTGGTTTTTCAGGTCAAGTAGGGCGGTTTCAGTCCCATGTCTAGGGCGGAAGCCGAATTGGCGGAGTCCCAGGAGTTTGTTTTCTTCGATGTAGTGCTGAACCTGCAGATAGGCTGCTTTGTCGAGTATTTTGAGGAGGAAAGGGACGGTGGTGATGGGTCTATAATTGTTGGGGGAGGTGGGATCGAGAGTAGGTTTTTTTAGGAGGGGCGGACCCATGCTTCCTTGAGGGAGGTGGGGACTTTCCCTGCTGTGAAGGAGGCATTAACAAATGCTGTCAGGAAGGGAGCAATTGCTTCAGTGCAGTCCTTGATGAGAGTGGCTGGGCAAGCATCACCTTTACAGTTTGATGCTTTGATGTTCTTCATTATGTTAATGATGTCCTTTTCCTGTATAGGTTTGAAGGAGAAGGGTTGGGGAGGGTCTTGGGCTGGTGGTGGGACAGGGATATGAGTATTGGGCAGGGCTTGTTTGGTAGCTAGTATTTTGCTTTGGAGGCGGCTCAGTTTAGTTAGCATTGCCGTTTGAATTTCGTCGCACCAGGCTTTGTCTTTGGTGAAGTTCTGGGGGGTGGGAGTAGGAGTCTCTAGCTCCTTAAAAATAGCAAAGATTTCTTTTGTGCTGGATTGGGCTTCCGAAATTCTGGATTCAAAGGATTTGGATTTTGCCCGGGTGATAGCTTTTTTGTACTCGGTGGAGCAGGCTTTAAAGATCAGCTTGTCTTTGTCAGTGTGGGACGTTTGCCACTGAGTAAGTGCTGCCTTTTTCTCGTTTCGGAGTGCGAGCAAGTCTGGGGTGAACCAGGAGTTAGAGTGGGTGGTAGGTTTGTATTTACGGGGTTTTAGTGGGGCAATGGAGTTGATAGCTGCTTTAATGGCAGCATCGTAGGTTGATGCAAGAGTTTCTGGGTCTGCGGAGAAAGGTGGTCTGAAAACTGGGCCTTGTAGGAAGGGCAGTAGTCTTTCCTTAGTGAGCTGGCGGGAGCTTCTCGTGAGGCAAGGTGGTAGGGGTTGGGGTGGCGGGGTAGAGGAGCTGGTGGTGAGGATGCTAAATGTGATGATATGGTGGTCAGACCATGGGGTGGGAGTGTTTCCAGTGATGATGAGTGGGCAGTTGTGCTGAGCAATCCAGTCGAGTGTTCTGCCCTGAGTGTGCGTTGGGTTAAAGATGGTGTTCTTATAGCCTAGTGTTGTTAGGGCTAAGTCAAAGGATTTAGCTGCTGGGTCCTTTTTATCCTGGAGGCCTAAATTGAGGTCCCCAAGGAGAATGGCTTTCGAATGTTTTTTGAGGTTGTCAGATATGAGATGGATGAGGGCGGCTTGGAAGTCTTCTAATGGGCCAGGAGGGCGATAGACAATATGAGCGGTAATGGTGCAGTTGGGGGAGAGGATAAATTTGACCTGGAGGTAGTCATAGTTGCTGTGTAGGGGTTTTTCTACCTTTCTAATACTATAGCAGTCCTTAGCGATGATTGCGACCCCTCCACCTTTAGAGGGGCGATCTTGTCTGGTGATGGAGTAGCCAGAAGGGAGTGCCAGGGAGAGCGCAGGGCCAGAGGCATCGTGCAGCCATGTTTCTGATATCATGAGCAGGTCAAGGTCATGGGAGGTTATGAGGTCGTGAATGTCTAGGGCGTGGGCGCTGATGGATCTAGCATTGATCATGGCGCATTTGAGGTGGGGTTCTGTGACGACTAGGGAGGGGTATGTGGGAGGAGAGGGTGAGGTGATGGGCATGGTCGGTGTGGAGCTGGGGGCTCCAGTGGTGTTGTGGTGGACGGCAGTAGAGGAATTGGATATGAAATATTTAGCACTGGGGGGCGCAGTTTTGGTAGTGGTGGGCACAGGTGAGATCACATTTGGCACAATAGCATTCACAATGGGGGTAGAAGAATTGCATATCACACATTTTGCACTGGGGGGGCGCAGTTTTGGGAGTGGTGGGCACAGGTGAGATCACATTTGGCACAATAGCATTCACAATGGGGGTAGAAGAATTGCATATCACACATTTTGCACTGGGGGGGCAGTTTTGGGAGTGGTGGGCACAGGTGAGATCACATTTGGCACAATAGCATTCACAATGGGGGTAGAAGAATTGCATATCACACATTTTGCACTGGGGGCGCAGTTTTGGGAGTGGTGGGCACAAGTGAGATCACATTTGGCACAATAGCATTCACAATGGGGTAGAAGAATTGCATATCACACATTTTGCACTGGGGGGCGCAGTTTTGGGAGTGGTGGGCACAGGTGAGATCACATTTGGCACAATAGCATTCACAATGGGGGTAGAAGAATTGCATATCACACATTTTGCACTGGTGGTAATTGAGAAGGCTTTAGGCTTTGTGGTTAACCGCCTGGATATGGCCATGTAAGTGGGTGGGTTGGGTTGCGAGATACGGGAGCATAGCCGCGCATTGCGGATGTTAGTGGGAAGGGGGTTGGAGCTGATGGTGGGCTCTATAGTGCGAGCACGTAGTCTGGAGCTCCTGGTGGCCAAGTCCTGGTGTAGGAGGAGGCAGTGGGCAAGCTCCTTACCTCTGTGATGATGCATAGTATCGTGGCAGATGGCAGCCGAGCAGCGAAGAGCTGCAAAGAGGAGTGCAGGCCTTGTCCTCTGGCCTTGTCCTCGCGGCTTCGCCTGGCGGTGAGCCCCGTCTCCCTTCATGGTGGGGGGGGGTGGAGCCGGCAGGGCGGGAAGCCGTATCAGGCTGCGGGCTGCGGGCGGGAAGCGGTGTCGTTTCGGCGCGAATTTCAAAAGATGCTTTAACAAAAGCATTGTCGGCGGTGATCATGCCTTCCATGGCGGAGGCCTTCGCGATGTGCGCGAGATGCGTTGGATCAGATGGAGCTCCGTAAAGCAGATGGAATTCATGTAGAAGAATGTTATTTAAATTGGCTAGTGCTAAAGCAGGACTTTTAGCATAGTACAGTTTATAAACTAGATTTCTTATACTTGCATGATGTGTTTATATCCTTTTGATATCATGGAAGGGTGTTTTGCAAGTAGGTCCTGTAATGCAGGCCAATGAATGTCCATGTAGTCCTGTGTACTTGCGTACTGGACAAGAATCCATATTTTGCAGGAGTTTAATTTTGATTTTGTCTTTGCTTTTCACATATTGATTGAGGAATTGGCGTAAAGACTTGACATTTTTTGGGGGATTTGGGAATGTTACTCATTGACGTGCATGGCCATTTGTACACTAGATGTTCTGATTCAGTTGAATGGAGGGGTAAATCTACGTTTTCAGGGCATATTTTTCTAAGGAGTACTTCTTGTTCCATTATGGTATTATTAACTTTTTCATAACCTCGACCACTGCTATGTATGGCAATTGTATTTGTTTGCTTTTGTTTGTAGGCTTCTTCATTAAAGTATGGTTCTGTGCTTGTAGTGTGACTCCATTCACCTCCACAGATATTTAAGAAGTTATTTCTGTTGACATTTCGTTTATTGAGAAGTCTCTTTTGTAATTTAGTTATTAGTTTTGTTAGTGGTTTCATTCTGTTTAACACTAAAATAAATAACTTTCTTTTGAGAAGAAGTGAACTGTCTATCAACGCTTCTAAGATTACTTTCCTACGATAGGTTTGAAGTGTTGAACCTGGTTTTTATCCTGTTTTTATAAGATTTTGAAGGACTTTGTGACGGAACATTTGGCTAAAATACTTTTCTTGGTATGCTTACTTTGTACTATATCAAGATTTATAGAATACGTTTTATTTGTAGTGATAGTTGATTTTCTGTTAATTGTTTTTTGGGTTGTTTTACTTTTTGATAGAGGAGGAAAAGTTTTTGTACTAGAAACTTCTTCTGTTTCACTCCATGACTGTATTAGCTGTTGTGATTCAACTTTTTTTTGCAAATTCCAAATTCTGCTGCAAATGGATGTTTATGTTGGAGACTTTTCTTTTCATTTGCTCTACTTCTGCGTTCCTTTCTACGGAGTTGCTTTTTGGTAGGCATGCTTTAGGGTCTGTTGAATAAAATACAGAAGGTATGGGTTAGGGTGTTCTGCAATGCATGTGTGTTGTGTGCATGAGTGTTTTAGTTACATGATAAAGATGTATGTAATGGTGTGTGATTGTGCATTGGGAAGTACAACTACTAGGGATGGGTATTCTTGAATTATGTGTTAATAAACTGGGGTTTAGATGACAGAAAAAAGTAAGCCAGTGGTGTGGAGAAGTATAAATAGTATATCTAAAGCTATACAATTAAAACAGTTGTTTCTTCTACAACATCTAAATTGTAGTGGCTGAGTTGGGTGATTTGTGTGGTGAAAAATAGGAATTTCTGGGCCATTCTGCCAGTAAATCACTGTTTAAGACGGGAGGATTTTTGGTCAGAATGGTGCAGAATCTCTATTTCTAGGTACAGAAGTAGCATGAATTAACATTAGAGTGTGTTTGAGTAATAATTCTAATATTAGGGTAACAATCTACTTACTTTTTTTCTAAAATGAGCAGTTTGCTTCTTAGTTGTTCTTTGTAATTCAAATTCGGCTGCTTATTTTCAGGAGAATGGTCTTCACTGCAATTGTAAAAGAAAGAAATTAGTAATTCGGTTTGTATACTGCACTGTTTTTAATTTAGACATAGATTTTTTAAATTGAAATGCTCAGTGCCTTTCTCAAAACCATTAAAACTATCTTATGACTAACTGTAGGAAAGAAAATATCTTTACTATGGCTTGTCAAAATCATAATGTACCACTGTATACCACTATTCATGTAACTAAGCTTGTCCACGTAATAGTGAGTCCATGTGATAGACTGCTTTTCCACATAAGAGGGAGTCAATGTCATAGCCTGCTTGTCCTATATAAATGTAAGTAATTATATAATCTAAAAAAATTAAAACCAAGTATGTGTTTGTACAAATATTATTCTTTGAGATTTGATGATAGAGTGTGCATGTAATTTTGTTTGATCATATGAAGTCTATATATTGTTATTAGTTTAACATTATTTGTGTGTGTGTGTGTGTACAAAGAAATTAAACGGTATAAAGGTTTGTAAGTCACAGTTCATTTTAGGAGAATAAATAAATGATCGTAGATTCATTTTACAGATTATACAAGGTATAAGTCGGTTAGATTCTGGAATGTTGGTGAACAAGGCAGCAGCTTAAACCAACTGCTCCTGCTCCCTCCCAGCCTATGGATAATAATAATATGGGAAATTGAGAAAAATGAATCCTGCGCTGATATCAAAGAAGAAGATTGAGATCCCTGACAACCCCAACTCCAAAAAAGCTAAACAAGGGGAGAAGATGGGTGAGAGTTCAGAGAATGGTGACATGTATGCACTGCTTCTCCAGATTGCCCAGGATGTGAAGGAAATGAAGTTTACCCTCAGTGAATTGTCCTCTCAAGTCGGTCGCCTGGAGAATAGAGTCACCAAAGTGGAAGCAGAAAATACAACCTTGGCCACGGAGGTTGCAGGGAGTTATAGGGCCTACAAGGAGTTGAGATATGAAGTTTCTGATTTGAAGAGGAGGAACCTGATGTTGGAGGCTGATCAAAGGAACTTGAACTTGCGCTTGCTGGGTGTGAGTGAAGACCCTGCTTTGGACAAAAACCTCGATCACAGAGTCAGAGGAGTACTGGAAGCAACTTTGGGTAACAACATCCTAAAAGAAATGGACATGGATTACTCCTTTAGAGCTGGTAAGCTGGTCCAGGCCGGAAAACCAAGACAGATCATCATGGTGATGTCCAGAGTGAGTGCAAAGGAAAGGATTTTAAAGGCTGCGAGAGAAAAAGGAAAACTTCTGCTAAATGGAGATCAATTGGCGATCTATCCAGATTTCCCTAAGGAAATAGTGGAAATGAGGAAGGCGTTCAAAAGTGCAAAAGCTTTGGCACAAGAAAAGGGGATTAAAACTCTGCTGGTGAAACCAGCGACACTGAAGATATTTTTTGGATCAGGTGTCAAAACCACAGAGGATCCAGTTGAAGCTGAAAAGTGGCTGAGGGCTGGGGGCTTAAACTTGGATAATAGTATTGCAGATTGATGTGATGCATGATGTATGAAGCTGTGAATATGTAAGGTTACTTTTCTTTATTGATTCATTTTTTCCTGAATTTATTAGATGGGAATTGGTTTGTTTAGGTATCAGAGCGTTATTAATGTTTCAAATATGCTGTAACGGTTTTTCGCTCGAGCGTAGGCTTGATGTGGGCTCGGATAATGGGTGCTTTACTCTACGGCAGTACGCGCTCTATAGATTTTTTATAGGTGATGGTGCTTGTTTTTGTTTGGACGGAGTGCGGGAGGTGTCGTGCTGTCCGGAAATGTCGGCCATGCGACACCATTCGGAGTCTTGCCAGCAGTGGTGTGTTGGATTGGTGGATGCGTGTGACCGGCCACTGTTGACGCACATTTGAGGTAAGGCGTAGTGGCGCGTTCTCCTTTGGGGCCGCAGCACGCGTGTTCCGGGCAATGTGCCTTGCTGCATGCTCAGGTGTTTGGGGGGCACAGTGGGTGTAGAGGCTGGGGTGCATGTGTTGTGGCTGAGGGGAGGGGAATGCTCTTTGCACGGCTTTATCCCGGACTGCTGTGGTACGTTGATCACATTGTAATGTGTTTCCATAGCCAGAATTAGATGAAGGAATGCCACGTTTGCGAGTATGCTGCCCAATGCTAATCCCCTGCACATGTAACAGTTGTTCTTGTCCTGGTTGCACACCCCTGACATGCTGAGTGGGGTATATTTGACATGTACTTGTACTGTAATAACGAAGCCAACTGTATGCCATTACCATCACTGCATAAAGAAGGTGCGAGTTGTCACTATTGGGTACCTGGGGTTCCACTGTAGTCTACACCTTTTACTTTGCATGGGTACGTTTCCTTTCGTGCAGTAACGAAATCAGCTGTGAGAATGTAATAGTGCTGTCATCTAATGTGAACACTGACGAGGCCTATGGTTAAGATATGACTGTGCACCTCTGTCTACTTACCAAATCACAGACAGAATTTTCCATTAGGTTTTTTTTTGCAGTAATGCTTACGTTGGAGAGGGTTTGATTCCATTCTCAAAGCGCAATGAGTGATGTGCCAACACGTTATATCTGGAGTGCCCAGTTATACAGTACATTTGGATTAACACGGTGGGGGTTGCAGTTTTGTGCCATGGAAGTCACATGGGGGAATGTAGTGTCCAGGAAATACCGGAGATTCTGATTTTTATGCTTGACAAGGTGAGTGGTAAGGCCACCGGGAAAGTCATGGATTGGTGTGTGAATGCCATGGAAAAGTTTAATGCTGTATCTGGCTTCTAATCTCATTTGGTAGGGTGCAGGGACACAGGTATTTTGCAACTCTCTGTACACTTGCTCACACTTTCTAGTGATGATTCACGCTCAATTGCTCAGCATGCCCGCAGTAGTTGGGATTTGTGATGTTTACACTGATGGTTGTGACGGTAGGTGGATTAGTGTGATTCGTTGATGGTTATAATAAGAGAATTCAGGTTTTGTCTAGGCATGCGATTGACACATGGTGTGGTATTTAGCGTTTTTGAGTAGGGGATGTTGCATCTATTCAGGAATGCTCTTATTTGTGCTTTCATTTGCTGGAGAGTTGTGGGAATTCCTTTAGACCAAATTGTATTTTCAACTTCATTTGAATTTGACCAAATGTGGTCTGTGACACCCTTTATGGGCTTTCTATAGGCTGACCTAAGGGAGGGAGGGGGGTAGTCCCTTTCAGCGTGTAGCTGGAAGGGATGTTCTGGATGGTTGGGTGGTTCAAGCCCAGGAGTGTGTTTTTTTTATTTTTTATTTTATTTCATTTCTTTACCTGACTATAGGTTTAGGTAGTATTGCGTCTTGTGAATTCATTGCAAGGATTGGGAAACGGGATCTAGCAATGTCTTACACTTATCAGAGGAATTTCAGAGTGGTATCTTGGAATGTGAATGGTGCACATTGTGCTGTCAAGAGGAAGGTGATTTTGAGTAAACTAGGGGAGATGGGGGTGGATGTCGCGATGCTTCAGGAGACTCATTTGTTAGATGCGGATATAGATAAGTGGAAAAAGGAGTGGGTTGGTGATGTTTATGGTTCATCGTTCACTACTGGTTCTAGGGGTGTGTGTATTCTTTTTAGGAAGAATCTCCAGATCACTGGGATGAAGTGTGTGAAGGATGGGGATGGAAGGATAGTATGTGTCACTGCACATATTCAGGATGCTCAGTATTGTTTCTGCAATATATATGCTCCGAATGGGGGTGATGGTAGTTTTTTTGTAGCTTTAACGCAAATGTTGCAGAATGTAAATGCGATTAATGTGATTTTGGGAGGGGACTTCAATGTGGTTTTAGAACCTGGACTTGATAAAAGTGTGGGGGGTGTGGACAATGCCAACGCTCTGAAAAGAACAGCATTAAAGAGACTAATTGATGAATGGAACCTCACAGATGTTTGGAGATTGCAAAACCCTTCTACGAGACAATATACTTTCTTCTCTGCAAGGCATAATGCTTATTCGAGAATCGACCTCTTTATGACCTCTGGCCTCTGTACACAATCATTCCAAAGGGGTAACATCGGATCACTACTTGTTTCGGACTATGCTCCAATCTCAATAGACTTGCGATTGACCTTCCCGGTTCCTAGGTCTAACACCTGGCGGATGAATGTCTCCCTCTAGGACGACGATGAAATTGTGGACAAAATTGTTCAAGAAGCGAGATTCTTTATATCTGTGAATTAGACTGGTGAAGTCAGGGTGGAGTTTGTGTGGGAAGCCTTCAAATCATATATGCGAGGATTGTTGATTGGTTTGTCCAGCAAAAAGAAAAAAATGAGAGATGCAGAAGTGAAAAAGCTTATTGTGGACATTCAGGATCTTGAGAGAAATAATATGCAAAACATTTCAGATGAGACTATTAAAATATTGAAGCAGAAAAGGAGACGATTGGAAGATTTGTATTCTTCGAAGGCTGAGTGGTTGCTTTTTAGAACCAAAAGCAACTACTATGAAAAAGGAGAAAAATGTGATCGACTTCTGGCACATCGGTTGAGGGTTATGGACAGTGGCAGATCTGTCAATGCAGTGGAAAGACAGGATGGGTTGGTGACTTTTGATCCTGTGGAGATTAATGCAGCATTTCTGTCGTATTATAAAACCCTGTACTCTTCAGAGATCAACTTATCTGAGCGTACAATTGGTCAATTCATTGATGACTGCCATCTGAAGAAAGTGAGTTTGGAATCCTTGGAGTGTATGGAAAGAGATTTGAACGTGGAGGATCTCAGGTTGGCTGCTTATGCGCTGAATTCTGGGAAGTGTCCAGGCCCGGATGGGCTACCAGCTGAACTTTTCAAAATTTTCCCAGAAGAGGTGTTTGCTTTGATGCTAGAGATGCTGCGCGCCTCTTTGAGGAATGGGTGCCTTCCAAGTTCAACAAGACATGCTTCAATCTCCGTTTTTCTGAAGGAGGGACGATCACCAGTGAAAACTGGCAGCTATAGGCCGATCAGTTTATTGAACACGGACAACAAGATTTTCGCCAAGGCGTTAGCTTTGAGGATTGAGAATGCGCTGATGGATATCATAGATGTAGGCCAATCTAGATTTGTAAAAGGCAGACATGTTTCAGAAAATGTGAGAAGATTGTTGCTGACACTGTATGAAAGCAAAGAACACCATAATGATGTGGTGACGTTGTCCTTGGATGCTGAGAAAGCTTTCGACCTTATTGAATGGACATATCTTTTAAGTACATTGAAAGGCTTTGGTTTTGGAGATACCATGATCGGATGGATAAGACTGCTGTATTCCCGGCCGACTGCTTGTGTTCGGACTAATGGCATGGACTCGGGCATTTTTGAACTTGGGAGAGGGACGAGGCAAGGCTGTCCACTGTCGCCAATTCTGTTTGTGATCGCCATGGAATTGCTGGCTGTGAGGATAAGAGAAGAGGATATAATTGAGGGCGTACGCTTTGGTGCAGCCTCCCAGAAAGTTTGGTTGTATGCGGATGACATGCTGTGGTGGTTCAGAATGTGGAGAGCTCCATTCCGTGGCTGATGGAGTTGATCCATGTGTTCAACAAGCAATCTGGATACAAGATCAATTGGACCAAGTCGGAAGCGCTGCCGGCATCAACCACTTGCACTGTTTTGAAGATGCAGGGTTTTCCCTTTAAGTGGTGTCCGAATAAGATGAGATACCTTGGGATTTGGCTAACGAATGATGTCTCGAAAATAATGGATGTCATGTGATTCAATCTTTGGAGGTGGACCTGAAGAGATGGAATGCACTTAAATTGAGTCTCTGGGGGAGAGTGAATGCCATCAAAATGACATCAACACCGCAAATCAACTATGTGCTCAGTGTGCTTCCCCTGGACGTAAAGAAGGGCCATTGGCGGACAATTGAGAGTTTAATCCAGTCTTTTCTCTGGGAGAACAAACAGCCACGCCTCAGCTTGTGGAAATTGCAGCTGCCCCAAGACTGTGGAGGTTTGGGGGTTCCTGACTTTGAGAATTATCATTTGGCCTTTGGAGCCAGGCATCTGGTTCCATTTATTGAAGATTCGGAGGATGTTTGGACGCTGGCGGAATCAAGTAGTTCTTCTCCGTTGCCGCCTAGGGCCATACTGTCCACGGTGGATGGATCTGGTTATCGCTCATTTCCGCCGACAGGATTCCTGAGAACTTGTTGGAGGGAACTATGGAAGAAAAGTAAGCGTAAGGTATGTGATAATGATTACATTCCTATCTGGTTGAATCCAGGTATTTTGCTGAATGGGAGGCCGCTATTGTGGTTGAACTGGCTCCTGAGTGGTGTACTATGGTTGAGTGATCTGATGGAAGACGGCAAATGGATCAGCTATAGAAGACTTTCACAAATTAAAGATCTCAGAGACTGTACAGTGGGTGAATACAGAAAATTGAGAGGTTTGCTGCGGAACCAGAGAACTGTTGATGGCGGTGGTTGGCAGTTATGGCTACCTGAATATAAGACATTAGGTGGTATGGCGTCCAAAGTATATAGAAATCTGAGCCAACAGTACACGCCAGCAGAGGGGTTGTTAACTAAGTGGTCTGAGGTCCTTGGCTCTGATATGACTGTGGAGAGGTGGAGGTTTCTTTGTAAAAACGTAACTCTGACATCCATTAATCTTGGAGAACAATGCCGCCAAATCAAAATTCTTAATAGAGGGCCTCATTACGACCCTGGCGGAAATCGAAAAACGATGGCGGAAATGCAATACCGCCATCGAATAGCGCTCGGTGCGACTATGACCCGTCACCGCAAAGTACGAAGCCATTAGCGACACCGTAGTGAACGCCAACGCTAACTGCACCAAGTACGCGCGCGCGCGCCATGCCAAACCGTAAATACCACCATGGCGCAAGGGTACACGAATTCCGACCCTAGCGGACATGTACCTAACGCCATCAAGCATGGCGGAAAGTACCATTCCGCCATGGTGAGAAGTACGGCATCGCGAATCAACCGTAAACGGCCCCACTGAGTGCCTGTACACCGCTCCCTGCCCACAAAGTACAACTCCCCGTAGGTGCAATGAAGTCACAATGCAACCAGTGAAATGTACAAGTCACCCATGCATGCCAACGAACAAAAGATTCACAAGAGGGGCCAATGGGAGCTGCAGGGCACAGATGGCACGAATACAGAAGCCATTCCAATGGACATGACCACAGTCCCCCCCCCCGAAACGCACGCAAACACAGGCACCTGTGACCAGCAATATTCCGAAAATCACATCATTCCACCAGTCCACCTGGCTGACCGGCATCTGTTACACAAAACCCAATCCCCCGCCCCTGAGCATGACAACATTCAAACAGTCATATTGGCAGCCCCCATCCCTGACCTCACTGGGCTACGTAGGCAAACGCGCCCAGCACAGTACCACGCAACTAAACTCCGAAGCTGGAACCAATGCAGATCTCCTCACAATACATCGCTCCCCAAATAGGAATATGCCACATCACTCGCAAAGAAGAACGCTACACGGCCCATATCAGAATAGAAATTTAATGCACAACAAAATCACCAAGCCCATACAGCCATTAGGCCATGAACTCCAAAACACATTTCACCATTGTGGGCTGCATCCGCAAGAAATGACCAGCTACTACTTGTGTGACGCCCTGTCCCATCATGGTACACAGAGCCACATTCACGTACGAAAAGGCAACATGGAAGCGCACAGAACCGCAGGGCCGTCCCAATGGGGAGGCACTAGTCCAGCTGAAAGGCCGAAATGTTGCTCCGAGCCACTAGTACTGCGTAAGGGCATGTGGCCCATTGGCGATCGTCCCATAAGATCGTAATGCTGCTCCACTGATTAACACGAAGCAGCAGGTGTCGGGAGTAAAAGCCATCTGCAGGAGTGGCATACAGATGGCAGTGGCAAAAGGGGAGGAGATACCTGTCAACCAAAAGAAAAGAAAAAGAACAGAATGGCCATCAGAACTACATTCGAACAACTCACTTCAATGATCACACTAAATCCACAGCCATATGCATGCTAGCCCACTCCAAAGGATCAACACCACCCCAAAACCACTTGCGACTCATAACCATCTATATCGAGGTGTAAACACCATCACAAACGAGTGTACCTGTGCATGCGTCTGTCAAAACAGAATCCATCAGATGGGAATGTTAACGTGCATGGACACAAGTGTCTGAAGGCGCGTCGAGACAGGGAGGGCTCAACAAGGCCAGATAGACGATGGTCCCACTATGGCAGCCCTGCATCACATAGCGCAGGGGAGGCGGATAGATTCCAAGAAGCCCTGTACATGGCAAACTCTGTATCAAATCATCTGTCCATGCATCCATTCATCATTCCCTCATCCCGGTATGAAAACGCCTGAATATTTACTCACATAACATTAGAAATATCCATTGAGTCTGTGCGTTATGCAGCCTGCAAAATCCACAGTGCCCCAGCCCGTAATTCCAGTGTTGTGAAGTAACATGTATTTGGGAACGTCCGGCCTCATCGCCCACGTCGCTATTGCGCATCCCAAACTATTCATATCAATCATTGCATCCTCGCCATGGCCCCTGTCTCAAGGACATTGAACAATAGAACGTTATATTTGCAGTCAGACCTGTGGGCATCTCCTCGCCGCCAGCTGAAAACCGAAAGCGCCGCCCTTCGAATTCCTCATTTGCAACATCACGTCGAAAAGGCATCTGTGGCCGTTTGAAATCACAAATTAATCCATCTAGTGCGGCTGTGTGTGAAAATGGCAACTGCCTTCACCCACAAATGGGACGCCCCGCCCGTCGGTGCAACTCGGTACAGTGATGCATGAGGGCCCACCGTTACTCGAGTACTACGTTCCACTGACCCTTCACAAGTCTGTTCGCGACTGCTAAGATTGCATGTGAAACAATGGGACCATAGCCGAATGTACATATCAACAAATGTTACACGGCCATCGGGTACAAATACATGATTGCAATAGCAAGATGCCATTACTCGAATTGCAGCGTTGCGTGCGGGACGTGCTCGGCCAAAGGGGAGAGCAGCTTGCACAGGTGGAATGAATCACCACAGGTGGAGGCCATACAGCCTGAAAACACATAAATTGCACACCCAGTCTCCTCCCACAACCACACCCACTCCGAAATGCTACCGGCAGGACTCGCGATGTTGGCCCTGGGGGACCTGATAGCACTGCAAGTACTCCAACTCCAAGAAGAAGACGAACACCAACTACAACCGGCCGCACGGAGGGGACGTAGGAGGAGGAGGAGGCCAAGGCAGGGCCAGCAAGGGCCGCCAGCACAGCCACTACCACCACGCAGGCAGCCCGCAATCCCACGCCTCCGAGCACATCCGTTCAACCTCACTGATGAGCAGATCCACACCCTCTACCGTTTGGACCGGGACACCATAGCCGCCATTGTGGACATGACACAGGCTGACCTTGTCAGCATGATAGATAGCCCAACCGCCATCCCACCCCTACTGAAGGTGGTGTCTGTACTACACTTCCTGGCCACAGGCACCTACCAGCACACAGTCGGACAGTTGCATGGCATTTCTCAGCCACTGTTCTCACGGACACTATTGCAAGTGCTCGATGCCCTCCTGCAGCACGCAGACGACTACATCTCTCTACCACGCTCGGAGCAGGAAATTACCAACACAAAAGTGGGATTCCATGCACTTGCCGGCATACCGGGTTGCATTGGTGCCATCGACTGCACCCATGTGGAATTGGTCGTCCCACATGCCATGGAGGCCCAGTACCGCAACCGAAAACAATTTCATTCCCTGAATGTACAAATGGTGTGTGACTCCAACAGGATCATTACACATTGTTGTGCCCGATTCCCTGGATCAACCCATGATTCTATGGTCTTGAGGAACTCTACAATACCACGCTACATGGAGCGACACGCAGGGAACAGATCCTGGCTACTCGGTGAGTCTCATTACATGCATGATAATGTGGGGTATGTGATTCGGCAATGACCTGGCAGGAAGGGGGGGGGGGTGCGTACGTAGCAATGGCAATCCACATCATATGTTTATCGTCCACATACAGGTGATGCTGGATATCCACTGAAGAGATGGCTCCTCACACCAGTCCGGAACCCACGGGACCAGCATGAGGAGGACTACAACCATGCCCACTCACGTACCCGTGTAGTCATTGAACAGGCATTCGGCCTACTGAAGACTCGTTTCCGCTGCCTCAGCAGGTCTGGCGGGGCACTCCTGTACCGCCATGAGAAGGTTGCAAAGATGGTGATGGCATGTGTCATGCTCCACAACATGTGCGTACGTAGAAATGTGCCCATGCCCCCTGACGCAGAACTGCAAGCACCTGATGATGGTCATGATGAGGGTGGGGATGTGGCAGCACCTCAAGGAGTCTGCGAGGCACCGGAGGGCCGTGACATTCGTCAGCATCTCATTGATGCATGCTTCTAGCACTCACGCCTGGTAGCTGATACATGGACACGGGACTCGTGGCACTGTGTGTGTCTGGTACATGCACAATATGGACTGTACGCCTATGATGGCCTAGTACACAAAGATCATTGTCCACACATCTCATTGGTTGATCGTGCACTGTTTATGGCATATGTGATATCATATTGAACACCCTATCGACCCGCCACCCAAGTGAGCCCAACACACCCCCTCCACCCTCCTCCCTCCCCCCCGAACACCAGTGTCCAAAGATGCTCATTGTCAGTGGGCTGTCGCTATTGCAAGCCCCCTCTGCGGGTATCAGGGGCACCCCTGCCTGTGGAGCGCAGGTTCCTCCCAGATCTACGTTGGGGGCTGCCCTGGACGGAACTTGCAACGGATGATGTCTCGGCCTGCTCACGTCCATGCATGTCCCTAAGGGTTTGTGAGAGCTCAGTGAGAACACGGCGCACTGCGGCAAGTTCGGCACATACGTCTTTGGACGTCGCATGCAGTTCCCCCCTCAGGCTCTCGGTGCTTCTCTCCATTTGGACTCTCAGGCTCTCGGTGCTACTCTCCATTTGGACTCTCAGGCTCTCGGTGCTACTCTCCATTTGGACTCTCAGGCTCTCGGTGCTACTCTCCATTTGTGCCCTTAGTGTCTCTGTACTCCTCTCCATTTCTGCCCTAAGTGTCTCAGTTGATGTTTCTATGTCTGCCTTAGTGCCCAAACATTCATCGGCATGGTCCTTGAGGAGTGTGGCCAGTTGCTGCTGTTGCACGATTAACTGGTCGAGGGACTGTTGCCTCTGCTGGGCCATGGCCATTTGCGGGGGTGTCACAGAGGGGCTGGTGACCTCATGTTGCCTTGCCACAGGGCTTGTGGGGGATGGCCAGTCGTCGTCTTGTGGGTGCCCCTGCGTGGTATCCTCATGTTGTACGGGATGGGACAGACAGGGGGATTGGGACAGGTCATGGATGGATCTGACTTCGACATCCCCGTCTTCTGTGTCGGAGCATGCTGCCATCAATGGGGTGTCACCTATGGTGCTGCTGCCACCAGAGGCAGTGCCTTCTGTGGCATCCGTTGGGGGGACCTGTGATGGTGGTGTTGTGGGCATGCTGGCTGCTGGGGTGCCTGTTGATGTTCCCTCCTCTGTGCTGCCACCTGATTTGTGCTGCTGCCGTGTCTTGATGCGTGCAGCTGAGGTGGAGGGTCTTTGGCCGTTGGTCTTGGCCCTCTTTGCAGGTGTGCTGGTAGGGGTGTCCTGATGCTCGTCGTTTGGATCGGACCCTGTGGTGGAGTAAAGGAGGGCGAGGGTTATTAATGGGTCTGTGGGTATTGGAATGGCATTGTATCACATGCATTGGGGTGGTACCTGAGGGTGATTTGGGTCGGGGCCTTGGAGGTGCTTTCATTTGTGTGTGGAGTGAGGGTGCAGTTGTTTGGCAGCCTGCAGTTAGGGTGTGCCTGCTGCACGTGTAGTGGGTGTTTTAGGGGTTTTTAATTATTTATGTATTTATTGTGAGTTTTAAAGTGCGCTATCAGGCCGATGTGTGTGGACGTTCTCCTGGACATGTGTTTCTGTTGCACTATGTGGACACATGGTACTTCACATGATTGGACATTGTGGATTTAGCATTGTTTTATTTGGCCCACCTACCTGAATCTTCGGATGTCTGCACTCCTTTCTCCATCCCTCCGACTCCCTCTATGCTCTCCATTCCGATGGTGGAGGCACAGATTTCTTCCCAGGGGGTCAACTTGATAGGTGATTCAGGACCTCCCCCGGTGGCTGTGGCAATGTTGCGGTTGGCAGAAAGTATGCTGCGGACGCGTATCCGCAGGTCGTCCCATCGCTTTCTGCATTGCTGTGGGTTGCGGGGTGCGGTCCCCACCGCACTTACACGCTGTGCCACCAGAGCCCATATGGCCTTCTTGTTCGCAAGTGCCGTCCTGGTCATTTGCGTGGAGAAGACGACGGCAGCATTCTCCTGGAGGGTCTCTGTTAGCACGGTGAGTTCCTCACGGGAGAAGTGCACCTGCCGCTTGCGGTCGCACGCTTTCTTCGCTACTTTTCCCATTTTTCTTGGTTTCGCTAGGGTGGATGACGGGTTGGGGTGTGTCTCAGGGTAGTGTTTTTAGTGGTTGTGTGGATTTTGTGGTTTTATAGGTGTACGGCGGGATGTTTCCCGTTCCGGGCCCATGTTTTTACTTCCGTTTCCGTATATTTACGGTCACCGTACCTTCCGGTTGGCGGTCACTGCGGTGTCCGCTGTGATGGGTGGCGGTATTGCACCTAGGGCGCCGTACGGCGGCGGTGTGGGCCGTTTTGGGGTCATTTCCGCCATCGCGGACTTTGCACTTCCGCCATGGCGTGGTGCTCGTGCCCGATGGGTCGGAATGGGCCGCACTTTGCTCCATCGTGCAATGGCGGAAACGCTATTTACGCTGTGGCGGTCCGGTCAGTCACTTTCCGCCAGGGTCGTAATGAGGGCCAGAGTGTTTTGGGCTCCCCAGAGACTTTATGCGAGAGGGATGATTGACTCAGAGTCCTGTTGGAGGTGTAAGCATGATGTCGGCTCCTTTGAACACTTGATCTGGGACTGTTATGAACTGAGGACATTTTGGAGGAGTGTCACTGAAAAGATTAATGAGGTTCTATTACTGCAAGAGGATTTTGATTATAACACTATCATCTTGGGTGAGGATGATAAAGTGGAAGATCTCACTTATCCACAGAAATGCTGGTTTTTTAGGGCTACAAATTCTGCGAAAAAAATTGTTTTGAGAAAATGGAAATGTGATGAGAGACCGACCTGTTCAGAATGGGTGGAGGACTTGAGGCAAGTGGCCAGAATTGAGAAGGTTATCCTTCGCAGGAACAAAAAGTTGAAATTGTTTGATGATATGTGGGGTGGGTTTTTGGATGACATGTGATAATAAGTTGGCCTGTTTTGCTTTTTAGATTCTGTGAAGGTTGGGGATGGATATGGGGTGTGGATTCTATGCAATGAGTTCTACGATTACAATGCTGATAAGTTTGTTGCTTGTATGTTTTCTATAAAATTCAATAAACTTAATAATAAAAAAAAAAGGTATAAGTCGGTTAGAAAATGTGTTCATGTACTGTATAGAAAATATGCATACCTGTAGTTTGTGTTCATGCATATAGATATGGAAGAAGCTGCAAGTAGAAATCTTGGAGACTTCTCTAGTATTTCTCGTAGATCGTGCTTGCCAATGGTATGAGATTTGTAGTCCGAGAGATTCACCGTACATTTGCAGTGCTGATCTATGATCATGCAGTTACATGTAGAGGTCTTGGATTTGATTGGTGGATGGTCATGTGATTTCTTAGCTACATCCAATGAGGGAAAGGCACAGAGAGTGAAGTGGAAATGGTAGAAGGGCTCTCAATGTTACGATATGTTCGCGGACATGGTGGTAGTTCTAGGACACCGCGCATTACATCTGGGGAATTTGGGGTGGGGAGGCATGCAAATGAGATTGAATGTAGCAAGGGATTGGTCAGTAAAGTTTAGTGAGTGTGTTGTGCTAGGAGAGGTTTTCTCAGATATTCTTTTTGCTGAGAGAAGAACAGATAGCTATGGCTGAGTGTTTTAAAAAACAGATTGTGTGGATTTTGGGAGACTCGTGGATACATTGGTTGAAAGTGCATGCAAAAGCTGTGGAGTATCTATAGATCTTGGATTCCCACACGTGGAAATGCACTGGCATGGAGTCAGTGGAATGAAGTGGCTGGACTTGCTACCTCTCTGTGCAACTTTGAAGATAGAGGAAAATCCAGACATAATTGTAATTTATTGTGGAGGGAACAATTTAGGACATGTGTCTGGAATTTCTTTGCAATTTGCAATGAAAGAAGGACTTCAGAAGATCATGGACATGTTTCCAAACTCCAAAGTAATTTTTTCACGGATTGCGCAGAGACAAATGTGGCTTCGTTCTTTCTCATGTGGTCCACAAATGGAGAAAGCAAGGCGTAATGTCAATAAGGCTGTTTGTGCCTTCCTAAGAGATTTTGACATGTCCTTTTTTCACAATGAAAATATTATGTTTTGTAGTACATACATTTTTCGCAGAGATGGTGTCCATCTTACCTATGCTGGCAATCAGATTTTTCTGAGAAATGTATAAAATGCATTGCGATCTTTTTTAGAAATGCAGCATGAATTTCGAAGTAGGTGTTAAGTATTTATAATTTTTGACATACAAACACCTCCCAAAGGCTCTTTTCAGAGCCACCACTTCCTCCCAGAGAAAAATGCAATGGTTACAATAGGGTAGCATCCCAATTTTTTTTATGTTCGCGAACTGTCCGCAGACTTTCAAGAAATAGAAAGGGCCCTGCGTTATTTATCTTTACTTCTGTTTTTTAACTGTGAAAGGTGGCTCTGAAAAGAGCCTTATTATTTTTTGGGGGATTTTTGTTATTTTGTATTTTTTTTTGTTTTTTACACACGACACACTGGGAGAGGAGGGGAAAGGAGGGTAAAGGGGCGGACACCAACCACAGGGATAAGAAAGGGTGAGCTGAGAGAGGAAGATGTAGAGTGGGTTTTATTTGGGTAGTGAGCAGGTCTCCTCGTGCTCTGAGACGATAGTCTCAAAAGCACTGCAAAGTCGCTCCCCCCTGCAGAGTACTGTGTCACAGTACATACATACAACTGTGACCCTCGAAAGGTAAGGGTCATCAGAATTCTGTATGGCCTGTGAGGCAGCTTGAGGAAGACGCTATCCCAGAGAGGTGTTCCTTGTGGTGACAGGATCAGAAACGGAGGATGAAGTAGAGGCAATCAACCTACTACGCTATTCGCAAAGGTACAACCTTGCAAATGGCCCCAGTGTGGAATGAGTTCAGGTGTCGCTTCATGGTCGTACACCCAAAGCTATACGAACCATGCCTGACGGGACTGAGTATTTTGCACTCATTGCAGGTGACATGGTTCGCACGAGCCTTAGGACCATTCCCATGAACGGTAAACAACCGCCACACCCAGGAATCACGCCGAGGGCGAGTAGTAGGGTTTTTCTCTACCTCATTCTCATCATCCTCTTCTTCCTCCTCTGTATCCTCACTCCTGTTCCCCTCTTCAGGCCCTTGGGAAGGTGGGGGTGGTGCTGAGGCAGATACAGCACCAGGTGGCAGCAGTGGAGCCATAGAAACCATCAGGTTGAAGATGGAAATCTGCAGGTTGCAGCAAAAATCTCTGTGCTCTGTAGAATAGCCAGAAACACAATGAGAATGAGCTCTAGGGCGTGGTCTTTTATGGGGGTGCTTGTGAACGGTTCGCGGACATGCGCGCCGTCCGCAAGACAGATCGAACACCAAAAAAGTTTCAAAAATTCACAAAAACTATGTGGAAATTTAGGATTAGTATGTGGGATTTGTGGTATGTTGAGTTTTTAATGAGAAATATTGTGGATTACTTGGAAATGTACTTTTAAAGTGTTCGGGGACACGAACAGTGTCCGCATTCAGAACACGCGAGCAACGTGGGCGCGGTCACATGATTGTTTCATGAGCATGTTTGCTAAGGTAGCAGCTGTCCACAGGACACCCAATGTACGGACATTGTTTTGCGCATGCGTGTTGATGTTCTACGGACAGTGTTCGGGTCCTGAACTAATTAAAAGTGCGTCACACGTAAAACAAACAGTTACGGACAGCCATTTGTTCTTAGCACAGTTTAATTTACTTGTGCACAATACGGACAGACATAGCGTCTCAAGCACACCTCCATTTTCGTTTATTTACAAACAATTCAGGACACCACAAGTGTTCTTAGAACAGTTTCAACTTGCTAGCGAACACTACGAACAGGCATAGTGTTCTTAAGGACACCTACATTTTCGTTTACTTATGAACATTTCAGGACACTACGAGTGTTCTTAGAACATTTTCAACTTGCATGAGAACATTACGGACAGATATAGTGTCCTCAGGGCACTTAGATTTTCGTTTCTTTACGAACATTTCCGAACAACTGCGCTGTCCGTGGACACCTAAATTGGTTTTACCACAAAGAACTGAAAGTAATTACAACACAATATAAAAAAGTAACTTTATTTAAAATATATAAACAATTTATGACTGAGAAGGTGGGGCAGAAACGGAAACAAAAACAGGACAATTAGGGTTTTCAGTATAAGTGGGATCAGGTGAAGAAGGGATGGAAATCTCATCAAAACGTTGTGGCCCATGGAGAGAGTTTGGGGTTAAATGAATGGGATATGGTGAGGGGGGACAAGTACAGGTGGGCTCAATGGTATGTTGTTGGTGGTTTTAGGTGATCTTCCACAAAGTTCTTTAAATCCGTAAAATTTGCCATACGTTGGTCCATTTTGTTGGTAATGTGTTCAAGAGTGTTATCCACCGCTTCTTTTTCTTTGGAAGTTGCAATTTTTGTATGGTCTGTAAAAATAAATGTATATGTTGAATGTATACAAAATAATATTTATTAATTGGTTTATATAGTAAAGTGTGTACCATTAGGTGGACTATCTTCTAACATTTCCTCTTGTGGGAAATGCTCCTCTAGCCAGTCCAGAGTACTACACATTTCTGTGGGAAAACAAAAAAGTAATATGTTTTTTTTTCTAATATAGAAAGTTTATAAATATATGAGTAAAATGAAGTGCACTTACTATTTCTGGTAAGATATGTAATCAGTAGTGTATACGTCTGGTCTTGCTCTTAGTTGTGGAGTGTCTGTGAGGTAATTACGTTGGAAGCCACTTTATCTTCTTTTGGTATATTCCATTTTAGAACATATTGTATTTAAATGAATGGTTAGTGTGTTACATATATGGGTTACATTTCTTAAGTATTACTACATATACTCTGTATGTCTGCTGCTTTGTGAATTTGTTAAATATTCCTATGTTATGATATAACAATTACACATACCCCCCCAGAGTTTTTAGGTGCTGGTACTGTTTTCCGAACATGTCCGCGGACCGTCAAATTCAGTAGAAAGGGTTCAGTATGTTCCATATTACATGTACATAAAGTCAAAGTTATTATTGTTAAGTTGTGCTACTAAAAAACTATGAAATTCAGTAAAAAAAACATTGTTAAAGGGACGTTATGGTTAAGTTGCGCTACTAAAAACCTATGAAATTCAGCGAAAAAACTTTGTTAAAAGGGACGTTATGGTTAAGTTGCGCTACTAAAAACCTATCAAATTCAGTAAAAAAACTTAAAGGGAAGTTATGGTTCAAAGTAAAACTGAAAAACCCCTGAAATTCGGCAGTTATGGTAAAATAAGCACCATAACTCGCACCACCGTGCACTGCTAACACTAACACCCAGGACATCAAAGATGACATCACAAATGTCATTGATGACATCACTGGTGAAGAAGTTGCATGTGCGAAGCACAGCAATTTGTGACAAAGTTAAATAACAGAATCACAGTTTCACTCTTGGCTCTGTGTTTTCATTTAGTTGTTGGGGGACCACTAGCACAGCCATTTCTCACAGCAACCCCACAATGGGAATCTTTATTTACGGGTCAGTGATGACTTTCGCTCTGTTATGGAGTGGGCAGTGTGAGGGGTCAAAAATGAGAGGCAGACACAAAGTGGTATTGTTTTCAACATCAGACATATTTATTTAAAGAAAAGGGTTGGGTAAAGGCCTCTCTGTCCCTATCCCAAATAGTTTCTCTACCTAGGAAACTAAAATTAAAGATTAGTCTGTGTCTCGACAATAACATTATATAAACTGGGTCATCAAGAGTCTGGCGGTAACCCTTAAATGTTGCAGTAATGCTATTATCGCTGCATTTAAGGGTCCGCCAAAATTGTGCTTGGCAGTCTTTACCCCCAGCTCTAAGCTGGGGATAAATCTGCTGTGATTTCAGCGATATTACCGTGTGCTTATACCGCCGGCGGTAGTAGCACTGAAAAAATCCCCCATTGGGCACAATGGGGAATGGGGAATTCCGGAATGGCCGCAATGGGGAATAGGAAATTACTGTTCCGCCAAACCTGTATAATAGTGCTCAGGGGTTTGGCAGTAATCCTAATAGCCCTGGCGGTATCCCGGTGGTATTACCGCTGGGATATCACCCAGCTTGTGATGAGACCCAAAGTGTCCTTCTGCCTGATCACGAGTTTGGTGGTAAACTTTAAATGCGGCGGTAACACTATTACCGCCACATTTAAGGGTCCGCCAAATCACGGGGTAGGCAGTTTTTACCTCCAGCTCTGAGCTAGGGTTAAATCCACCAGGAAAATTCCAATTTTCGGCCACAATTAGCGCTGCGCTATTAGTGCGCACTAATTGTGCCGAAAATTCCCCATTGGGTCCGGGAATGGGGAACTACTGTTTTCGCCAAACCCGTGATCTGGTGGAATGGTGTTAATCCCCATTCCCATTGAGTCCCCTAGGACTCAATGGGGATGGGGATCATGGAAACACCGGCACCATCTCGTAATGGTGTCAGTGTTTCCTCGTCCGCCTGCAGGCGGGCGGTTTTAAACCTGCCAGGTCAGACCTGGCGGGTTTGACGCCTCCGCCTGCAGGAGTTGTGATCGCCTGGCATGGAATCAATGGTGGCGGTGTGTTTACCGCCACCGTTGTTTCCATACTGGGCGAGTTATAATTAGGCCCAATGTCTTTTTCTTTCATACACTTTAAGGGTATTCCCTGGTGTACTCTCCTGCCAGGAATCCCCTTCTGAGTTTTATAGATCCCTGGTGTACTCTCCTGCCACCCCAAAAGGCTTGATGCCTAATATATCTACTTTATTAGGGTTTGTTTCAATGTTCTCTCTGTTTCTCAGTAAGCATAGTTGAAGCATAGTTGTACGCCTGCACTGTCTATACTTCATTGACTTCAAATACTACTTGCTCTAAGCTTCCCCATATCGACATCTAACACAAGTAGACTTGGTCAACTTCTGTCTTCTAACTTCTTCACTAGTATTCCTTTGCTTATAGCAACGCTTGCTCCAGCTTTCCCCATACCAACACCTCACATATGCAGACTTGTGCATGTTTGTCGTACAGCTTGTTCAATAACATTCATCTGCTTGTGATAATATTTGCTCCAACTTTCCCCATATTGATGTCTTAGGTATGAGGAATTATGAAAATGTGGTCTTTCTCATTTATATTCAAAATGCACTTTTAATTGTCCATGTGACTGTCGGTACACCCCGGGGTTCCCACCATCAAGTGTTTCATAGTTTATCCGACCATGGTATGTTGCCGTGGTTTGTTTGTTTGTTTGTTTTATTACTTGTATTGCGCACCAGACCCAGGGGTAACAGGGCACATTGAATACGACAACTTACAGTTTAGTTACAATAACACAAAGGCAAATATGGAGACAATAAATATACACAATAAGGCAGAACAATGGTACAACATTTTTACAATCCTGCTCAGTCAGGCGCTAAATACTAAGTGTTAGATATGTACAAAGATACAGTCAAGCAGTGGAGGGACATGCAGAGTAGGTCAAAGCAGTTAGTAGTCTGTTTATTTTTCCGCATCTTTGATCCACCTTGTAAGGTTTTGTCGGAAAGTGGGGTATGGTTGATCTGCCCACAAGGTAGTTGGTAGGGAGTTCCATAGTTGGGCTGCTTTGACCTGGAAGCTACAGCCTCCAACTCTGGACAGTTTGAATCTAGGTGTTGAAATGTTGTTGGAGTTAGAGGATCTGGTGAGTCTTGTTGGATTTATTCTAGTGAATCTCTTGGAAAGATAGCGTGGTGCGGCATTGTTTAGACATTTTTAAACAAGTGAAACCACTTTTAGCTGGATTTTCTCATGAGTCGAGAGCCAGTTATTGGCTCTTCTAAATTCAGTGATATGGGCTCTCCTGTGAATACCTAGTGCTGCTATAAGCACATTATTCTGCAAGATTTGAATTATTTTGATGATTTCCTTGTTGGCCCCAATGTAGAGCGAGTTGCAATAGTCCAACTTCGATAATATGAGAGCTCTAGCAAGTATAATGCAGCTGTTATTGGATAGGAAGGGTTTGCCTGCTCTCATCAATTTAAAGGTGTAAGCCATGGCAGAGGCCATCGCGTTGACCTGCTGTTGAAAGAGAGGGTAGAATCCAAGAAGAAACTCAGAGTTTTTACTGCATGAGCGGTGGTGATTTGATTGTTATCAATGTTAAAAGAAGAATAGTTGGGACCCAGTTTTTTGAGGGTAGGGGGTGTGCCAAGGATAATGATTTCAGTTTTGTCGTCATTCAGGCATAGTCCATGAGTGGCCATCCATGCCTGGATGATGAGATACACCCTGTTCACCAAGGCCAAATCCTTGTCGTAATCACCAGTAAGTGGTAGGAGAATCTGAGTATCATCGGCATAATTAGTGTAGGTGATACCAAGAAGATCCAGATCGTCGAAAAGGGGCTTTGTGAAGATGTTGTAGAGTGTAGGAGAAACACAGGATCCCTGGGGCACTCTGCATGTGATGGGAATAGAGTCTGCTGCCGCTGTGGTGGAGAAGACTCTCATGGTCCTATTATTGAGAAAAGATTGGATCCATGCTGTGGCTTCTTCAGAGAAGTGTGCAGCCATGTCCAGATGCCTACAAAGGACCTTGTGGTCAACAAGGTCGAATGCAGCTGATAGGACCAAAAGGAGGAGTACGGCTGGTTTCCCTTTATCCCTGAGCTCGTCGATTTGTGCCTTTAGATCTAAAAGGGCTGTTTCCATCCCGTGCTGAGGACGGAAGCCAGACTGATGTATTCCTAGCAAGTGGTTGGTTTCTAGGTGTTTCTGTATTTGTAAATATGCCATTTTATCTATGATTTTTAGGAGGAATGGCACGGTAGTGATTGGGCGGTAATTAGTGGGTATGGTTGGGTCTAGTGTCTGTTTTTTAAGCAGGGGGAGTACCCAGGATTCTTTTAGGTTACCTGGTATGGACCCTGTTGCGAATGAGGCGTTGATAAGTTTTGAGATGAAGGGAGCCAGGTCTCTGGCTGCGTCCTTTATCAGTTGGGCTGGACATTGGTCTTCCTGGCAATTTGATGGTTTGAGTGACAGTATAACTTTTTCAGTGAAGTCTTAACTCGGGAATGGCTTCTTCCACTTGGCAGACCCTCCTTCAGCTCTTCCACCGGCCTCGCATTCACTCGCTGGTGAAGGTGCTGCTGTTCAGCATGACTGTGTCCTTGACAGCCTCTCTGCTGCTGCCGGTACCTTTGTGGCTCTTCCCCGGAGTCTGCCATGCTGCCCTGGATCTCCTGCCACTCCTGTTAGAAATGTTGACAAGCAGCAGCTTGAAAGTACCTGCCTCCTTCAGAACGGTTTGTTCTTGTGCGTCTGCCTTCACTGGCGGTTCTGCTTCCAGCTTCGTCCAGGCTGCTTCTCTTCTTTCGGTCTTCTTCATTTACAAGGGAAGTATACAGCATCCCTCCTGATGGGGTCACCACATCTCCCCCCTGACAGCCATCTCCTCCCATGTGATCCTGCCTCATAGTAACACCCCCAGGGTCTGGATCGGAAAGCAGCTGCTGTTCCCTGGCCCAATGGGAGGAGATCTCAGGCTGGGGATCAGTGACGACTCAACAGGATTCATCACAGCTGGCCCCATGCTCAGTCGTCCTCATACAGCTTATGAGATATTGCCAACACACTCCCACTGGCAGGAACATGCGCCCTCTTGTAGAAAGCTGTTGTCAGGCAGTGTTATTGTAACACAGCAGCCACAGGATGCCCTCCTAGGCCAGTGTCTCCTCGTGAAGCAGGTCTCTGCCAGTATCTGAGATGTAGCCATAAACAGGCTCTTTCAATTCTCTCCACTTCCACATCTTAGTCTTTCATGTTGAACGGGTCATGGGTGCACCATTCTAGGCTATAGGAAACACTGGGAGAAAGGACTAGTCTTGCACTGTTTTCTGGGACATGACCTTGCCCTCCTGGCTCTGACCAAAGTTTGTGTTCTTCCTCTGCACCTTCTCAGTTCAGGTCGGCAAACTGGGCCATGCCACGGAGTACAAGGTTGTGGGCTATTGTGAAGTGATGTTGATTTTTTTGATGTTTCACTCAACGTTTTGATTGGCTATTCCCTGGTCCTGTCAATCTCCTAGAAAAGGAATTGTTACTTCCCTTTTGTTACCCTGCAGGTGTTTGGCATCTTTCTTCAATGGTTGCCATGTGAATCTTCTGAATACTCCATTGATGGCAAATTTTCTTGATTGGATTCTCTGTGGCAGTGACTGTCAACATAAGAAGCCGGGCCGTCACCTAAGTGTCAGGCAAAAGGTCCAACATGGCATGGATCTGCAGCATGGGGCGGTTTCCCTTGTCTCTAGCAGAGCAAGAGAGTGGGGGAAGACTCCACTGGTAGCCAACAAGCATTGAAGGGAAGAAAAATACCACTTGTGAAAGATGTATGGAGTGAGCAGCTGTTGCCAGATGTAGGTTTCCTATGGATGAGGGTGTGTTGTGGCAACTTCCTAAAATGTAGGATAATGTTTGGAGCTAGAACCCAAACTGGTCTACTCTATATGAGTCACCCATGCATTGAAAGTGTTTTTCACCATGTCCCCCTGTCAACAGCACACACAAAGGGTGGGAAGGTGGAGGAGCTTATGCCAATCCCTCATATACTGCCTCATGGTAGCACTTCATACTGCGGGTGGGCGTCCCTGTACCCAAGGCGTGAGTGGCTGGTGACAGAGAGTAGTTTATAGACAGCAGAGGACTGAGTGGTGACAGTGCCTGGAGATAGTTGGGAGTTTACAGACTGCAAAGCACTGAGTGGTGACAGTGCCTGGAGAGAGTGGGGAGTTTACACACTGCAAAGCACTGAGGGGTGACAGTGCCTGGAGAGAGTGGGAAGTTTACAGACTGCGAAGCACTGAGTGGTGACAGTGCCTGGAGATTGTGGCGAGTTTACAGACTGCAGAGCACTCACAGGTAGCTGCACCTGGGGACAGTGAGTAATTTAGAAAGTGTAGAGAACTGAGGGGATAATGTGACTGGGGAAAGTGGGGAGTATACAGTTAGCATTGCATTGTTGAGGACAATGTCTGGGTACAGTGAAGAAAGTGAAGAGCGCTGAGGGAAAGCGGGGAGTTTAGGGAAAGCAGAGTACTGACAGAGAGTTGTGTAGACTGCATAGGAGTGAGGGTGGGCAGGGCCTGGTCTGTTTGGCTAGTTGTTTTTTACTGCAGTGGGCTGAGGAGTGGCAATGCATGATAAGAGTGCATTGGCAGAGTCCGGCAGGGGGCCAGTGGGCAGTTTAAACCCTTCATGTTACTTGGGCTGACAGTGATTGATTAGACTGGGTGGTTCAGAGACAGCAGAGCAGGTCGTTTAGAGACAGCAGTTTACTCTCCTCCCTGAGCGATGGACAACACAAACTGTGGCACTGCCTCACCTGCCACTCTCCTCCCTCAGACATGGATCACCCACCAAGGCACTGCCTCACTTTTACAATCTCCTCCCTGTGACATGGATGAGCCACCATGGCACTGCCTCACTTGCCACTCTCCTCCCTGAGGCATGGACCACACACACCATGGTGCTGCCTCACTTGCACTCTCCTCCCTGAGGCATGGATCACACACACCATGGCACTGCCTCACCTGCCACTATCCTCCCTGAGGCATGGACCACACACACCATGGTGCTGCCTCACTTGCCACTCTCCTCCCTGAGACATGGATCACACACACCATGGCACTGCCTCACTTGCCTCTCTCCTCCCTGAGACACTGATCACACTCCATGGCACTGCCTCACTTGCCACTCTCCTCCATGAGACATGGATCACCCACCACGGCACTGCCTCACTCGCCACTCTCCTCCCTGAGACATGGATCACGCACACCATGGTTTTGCCTCCCTTGCCACTCTCCTACCTGAGACATGGATCACACGCACCATGGCACTGGCTCACTTGACACTGTCCTCCCTGAGACATGGATCACACACCATGGCACTGTCTCACTTGCCACTCTCCTCCTTGAGTCATGGTTAACACACCATGGCACTGCCTCACTTGCCTCTCTCCTCCCTGAGGCACTGATCACACTCCATGGCACTGCCTCACTTGCCACTCTCCTCCATAAGACATGGATCACCCACCATGGCACTGCCTCACTTGCCACTCTCCTCCCTGAGACATGGATCAGACACACCATGGCACTGCCTCACTTGCCACTCTCCTCCCTAAAACAGGGATCAGACACACCATAGCACTGCCTCACTTGACACTGTCCTCCCTGAGACATGTATCACACACACCATGGCACTGTCTCACTTGCCACTCTCCTCCTTGAGTCATGGTTCACACACCATGGCACTGCCTCACTTGCCACTCGCCTCTCTGAGGCATGGACCACACACACCATGGTGCTGCCTCACTTGCCACTCTCCTCCCTGAGAAATGGATAGCCCACCATGGCACTGCCTCACTTGCCGCTCTCCTCCCTGAGACATGGATCACACACACCATGGTTCTGCCACCCTTGCCACTCTCCTCCCTGAGACATGGATCACACACACCATGGCACTGCCTCACTTGTCACTCTCCTCTCTGAGACATGGATGACACACACCATGGCACTGCCTCACTTGCCACTCTCTTCCCTGAGAGATGGATAGCCCACCATGGCACTGCCTCACTTGCCGCTCTCCTCCCTGAGACATGGATCACACACACCATGGTTCTGCCACCCTTGCCACTCTCCTCCCCGAGACATGGATCACACACACCATGGCACTGGCTCACTTGCCACTCTCCTCCATGAGAAATGGATCACACACACCATGGCACTGCCTCCCGTGCCACTGTCCTCCCTGAGACATGGATCACCCACCATGGCACTGCCTCACTTGCCACTCTCCTCCGTGAGACATGGATCAGATACACCATGGCACTGCCTCACTTGCCACTCTCCTCCCTGAGACATGGATCAGACACACCATGGCACTGCTTCACTTGCCACTCTCCTCCCTGAGACATGGATCAGACACACCATGGCACTGCCTCACTTGACACTCTCCTCCCTGAGACATGGATCACACACACCATGGCACTGCCTCACTTGCCTCTCTCCTCCCTGAGACATGATTCACACACACCATGGCACGGCCTCACTTGCCACTCTCCTCCCTGAGACATGGATCACACACACCATGGTTCTGCGTCCCTTGCCACTCTCCTATCTGAGAAATGGATCACACACACCATGGCACTGGCTCACTTTCCACTCTCCTCCATGAGACATGGATCACCCACCATGGCACTGCCTCACTTGCCACTCTCCTCCCTGAGACATGGATCAGACACACCATGGCACTGCCTCACTTGCCACTCTCCTCCCTTAGACATGGATCAGACACACCATGGCACTGCCTCACTTGACACTCTCCTCCCTGAGACATGGATCACACACACCATGGCACTGCCTCACTCCTCCTTGAGTCATGGTTCACACACCATGGCACTGCCTCACTTGCCACTCTCCTCTCTGAGGCATGGACCACACACACCATGGTGCTGCCTCACTTGCCACTCTCCTCCCTGAGAAATGGATAGCCCACCATGGCACTGCCTCACTTGTCACTCTCCTCTCTGAGACATGGATGACACACACCATGGCACTGCCTCACTTGCCACTCTCCTCCCTGAGAAATGGATAGCCCACCATGGCACTGCCTCACTTGCCGCTCTCCTCCCTGAGACATGGATCACACACACCATGGTTCTGCCACCCTTATGGACCACTGCTTGAACTTTGAGTTGCTTACATAGTTAGAAATGCCAGGTTGCCACATGATTTGTTTTGTCTTATAATGAGAGAACCTTGAAGCTGTACATAAGCACGAGTAATCTGCAAACCCAGGTGCCGTTCTGTCTAGTTAGGCCATTATAGCAGCCAGTTATAGCAGGCAGCTAGAAAGAATTATACATGGCTGTATGTGTTCCACCGCAGGAGTTGTTATTCATTTCTGCTCCTCCAGAACTATCTGACCTTAGCACAGAGAGATGGTAAGGCAAGGAATGCCACCTCGTTATAGGGAACACAATATGTTTTCCTCCATCCAGATGGACCCGGTTCTCAGATAGTAAATTGTCTTGGCACTGGCAGCAAGAGTGTAGAATGTTTTAGTATAATGAATTAGGCAGTAACCCCTTGAACTCTAGCCTGATGATGTCTGAACAAAGGGGGCCGGGCAATGCCTTCTAAGGCTGTGAAGTATGCTATATATGTGCCTGTTGTACTTGTGCTCACTCACTCTCTCCTTACGGTGTCCTGACACGTCGTGGGGCACTGAGATCCATTTTGATCAAATGCTGTTTGTTGAATAAATATATTCGACTTTGAATCCTCATGACTGGCGTGTCATTAGTATATGGTTGGAGGCCTTAATTCCGGTCTTTGATCCATCAAAATGGCTCCCAAATAGGGACCCTCCCACTGATGCCCCATCATGGAGACGAGCCAGGACGAGGTGACCGGACCGAGATCGGTGTGTGTCTTAGGGGTGCCCCTATGCAAAATGAGAAGTGATTCCTCCGCAGATCTGTGCACAGCCCTTCTCTGGCCGACAGACCGCGTCTTGCGAGCACGGCGGCGAGGGTCTCGGAATTGAGGCTGTTTGAGCCAGGACACGCCAGACACCACGACTGCGTCTTTCAGAACGATTGTTGAAATCAGGTGAGTCGTGCCCTGATATCCGATATCCCTGATATTTGTTGTTGAGAGTTGCCTTGCAAGAAGCAAATGTCCAGGCAAAGAGAGTATGGTTTGTAACTATGCCTGGAAAAATTGACCCCATGCTTTGCCAGATTTTTGCATTGCGGCACTCGATCATTGGAATATGGCCAACCGGCGCCACCCGAAGGTTCGCCGGCATATGAAATGTACGTAAAGTACGGACTGGGAGCAATAGTTTTTAATACGATTTGGCACAGACAAACTAGGCATGAATCCGAACTTCAATGGCCGGATTACAGCAGTTTTGAGCTAGCCCGCATAGCACACTTAGAAACTGTACTGTTATGCATAAAGGCTAGGCCCGCTGCATTTGACACTATCAGGGACTGGAGGAAGGAAGCGATACAATGCTTGCGAAGTAGAGAGAAACATGCACGCAAACACAAGACTAATGCTGAGAAAGCACTAGAACATGACCAACAGACGCAGGAAGATAAAATTAGGGGTTGGGCAGGGCATTCCAGCTAGAGGTACAGAAGATATATCCCTCTCAGGATATGCATGCAACAGATGAGTTGATAAACAAAATATTGAATGAGCGAAGGTCTGACCCAGTTGATGATTCCACTGCACCGCCTCCCTATGTACCGCTTCCGACATTTGCTCCACTTGCACCCCCTCCTGTATTGGCACCTGTGCCAACTGTTGCAATTGCTACTCCCTGTCTCCCATCTGCCCTGCTGGCATCATTTCCTCCACCACCTAGCGAGGCAGATTTGCTTGCTGAGCCTTGCCCGAGTGGCTCTGCTTCATTGTCGGAGGTTTTTAATGATTACAGGGAAACCCGTAGTACAGTTAGCAAAGAAAGGAAGATGGAATTGCACCGGTGGGCTGAAAAATATATTGAAGGGGGGCGATGAATGTGCCACTTTGTCCTCTTTATCCGATCATGGGGATTTCAATGACCAAAAGGTACTGATTGAAAGAATGGCTTCATATTTGGTTGAGATATGGGGTGATTTAACGGATGAAGTTGCGCCGCAAGATTTGCCTGATCAGGTGGTCCTTGCCCGGACTTGTAGTAATGGTGCAAAGATGCGAGAATATCTGAGTAGAATATTTGTGTTCTAGAGGGAACTTGACTGTTTGCACAAATTACTTGTATATAAGCCTAAGATGCAAGCATCGTATGTCCAGAAGCGGTATTTCCCTCCTTCGAAACCGGTTAGTGAAGAGATGCGTATTTGCATAAGTGATGCCCTTAGGTGGATTTCAGATGCCACTCATTCCCCGATTGAAATTCATGATACGTTTTTCCAGTACACAGCTGCGATACAGAGCAAAGTGTTGCAAGTGATGGTTGAGTATTTACAGGATGATTGTATGAAACGAAACGCATGTTGTCTGGCTGATTTAATGTTGATTTACAAAAGAGCTTTTTCTCCAGAAACTGCATTGACCGCATTGTCCCTTGATCTAGCCCTATTGTTGAATAGACGTTTAGATCTTCCCCTGATTGACCCGCCACCTATGCAGTTACCGATGAGAGAAGTTCCGCCAACATTTGTCCCCAGGGTAGAGGTCCCAGCCATTGATCGAGGTGCCGCACGCACAATTGAAGCGTATTACATTTTCCAGTTTGCCCATGTCCCATTCTCCCATCAAGAAGTAATACCATTAAACAATCGATTCCAGATATTAGAAAGAATCCCTCTGGATTCTATAAAGAGATTGAGTCGTCTTACATTGATCGGCGTTTACATTGGGTGATATTGATTTGTTATTTCCTGTGATTCTGCCTGCTGACATATGGAAACAGATTAGGTCATTGGATGACGGGACAGGATTGGGCAAAACATGGGCTAACATGACACAAACAGACAGGGATAGGAAGGCTGGTGAGCGACCGCTACAGATTATCTTAACATTGCCTATGAACATTGTCACTAAATTGAAAACAATTGTCCCAGAAAAAAGGATTGTTTGGGACAAACTCACTTCTTGCATGCAAAACAAGTCGGAAGGTGCCACATAATAGTGGACAAGATCCGAGTACGGAACCAGGTAAAAGATTGTTTGTCGAGACGTTTGTGCAAGGTTTGTTGCCCGAAATACAGACACTGATTATGACGTCTGAAAGCGCATGGCAAGCAAAGTCGCAATCTGAGGTTCTACACATGGCTCATTATTATGAAAATATAGTGAATGCAGAGAAGGATAAGGTGGAGAAATAGAAAGGTGAATTGAAAACAAGGGTTTTGCTTCAGCAAGTGGCAAGGAGAGCTAGAGGTGGTAACACACAGTTTAAAGGATAGTACGCACCACAGGGCCAGGCCCAATTAGGTCCCCCATCCATTAACCAATGTGCATACTGTAGACAAGAAGACCATTGGCGCGCACAATGCCCAATTCTCCAGCAGAGAGCGAATGGTACCCTATCTAGGCAATCGAGGGGACGTCCAGGGCTAGGGGGCCCTGGAAGGAATAATTATGCAAATAATCCACAATCACAGTCACAGACACAACCCCAAGAAGGCCAAGGGAACCAACAACAGAATACAGGTGGCAGGAACATATTCGATAATCCCTCCAATGCATATTACACTGAAGACTTTACATCTGATGATGTACTTTTCCCATAGGACAGCCCAAAACAGGGTCTGGAACCAGTACCTATTCCCATTGAACAAAAAGGGCCCTACGTAGAGATGAGAATTGGGAATAGGGAGCATGTATTCTTAGTAGACACCGGTGCACAAAAATGCTCAATCAACCATCAGCGGGTTCCAGATATACCATTGTCAGGGCAAAGCATTGTTTCCGTAGGGTTCTCAGGTACACCAGTAATTTGCCCGATTTCAAAGCCGGTGTCCATTACATTGGGTCCTTTCACTAAGCAGTGTCCATTCCTACTGACTAAGAATTGTGGGGCGAATTTGTTGGGGTTAAATTTGTTGAAGAAATTGAATACTGTGATTTATTGTTCTCCGGATGGAGTGTATTTATTTATTTATTTATTTATTCGCATTTGTTGAGCGCACATCAGACCGAAGGCATCGTGGCGCTAGTTACAGTGTTGCTTATACTTAGTTACATACATGTTCATGTCCGTAAGGTTACATTGGGCGAGATATACTTATGCAAGAGCAGCAGGAGTGCATGAAAACGGGTTTAGTTGAATAGGGCAGTTTTGAGCTTTTTTCAGAAGGAGAAAAGAGATGTATCAGCTCTGAGGTGAGAGCGTTGTTTTGGGTTGTTTGGAGCCCAGATAAGTTTTTTTGGGAGGTGCCGGCTAGGAGCGCATTACAATAGTCTAGTTTGGCTCCTATAGTTGCTCGGGCGATGGAGAGGCAGCTATCCTTGGTTAGGAATGGTTTTATTGCGTTAATGAGTTTAGTACTCAGTGCTGAGGCCGAGACTATGGCGCTGACTTGTTTGTCCATGGATAGTGTTGTGTCTATGTGAACCCCCAGTGTTTTGACTGAGGATAGGACTGGGATGATACAATCGTCTATGTTGAAATTGATGTACAGTGGGTTGAGGTTGGAGAGGGTTGATTTCTGTCCTAGAATGAGGAGTTCGGTCTTGTCCCCGTTCAAGCAGAGGCCGTTAGTAGCCATCCATGCTTGTATGGTAGAGTAGATTTGCTGTAGGGTAGAGGCGTCTTGGTGATAATTCCCTGTCAGGGGGAGAAGAACCTGCGTGTCGTCGGCGTAGTTTGTGTAAGTGATCCCCAGCGCGTCTAGTTTATCAAATAGTGGCTTGGTAAAGAGGTTATAGAGCATGGGGGCAGTACAGGAACCTTGTGGTACCCCACAGTGGATGATGGAGGGTGCTGCATGTGCTGAGTTAGAGAACACTTTCATCGCTCTTCCCTCTAGGAATGATGTTACCCAGGATGCTGCGTCCTTTGAGAAGTGCGCAGCGTGTGTCAGGTGACTGGTAAGAGTAGTGTGGTCTACCAGATCAAACGCCGCTGAAAGGTCAAGGAGAAGGAGGAGGGCGGGCTTGCCTTTGTCTAGGATGTTGGTAATTTTGTTTTTTAAGTCTAGAAGGGCGGTTTCAGTACCGTGTCCCTTGCGGAACCCAGATTGTCTTTTACCTAGGATTGCGTTCGATTCAAGGTATAGTTGAATCTGTTTGTGGGCGGCCTTGTCAAGTAGTTTCAGGAGGAAAGGGACTGTGGTTATGGGTCGGTAGTTGTTAGGGTTAGCAGGGTCTAGCGTCGTTTTTTTTAAGAGAGGGCGTACCCAGGCCTCTTTAAGGCTGTCTGGGACTATGCCCGTTTTGAAGGATGCATTGATGAAGGCGAGTGGTTCTGCGCAATCTTTGATGATTTTTGGGGGGCATACATCACCCTTACATTGTGAGGGTTTGAGGTGTCTGAGAATGTCAGTGACCTCGGTTTCGGAGATTTCAGTAAATGCAAATTTGGGCATGTTTCTTACTTTTACGTGTAAGGTTTTGAAGTGGCGGGATATTTTGTTTTGGAGGAGGTTTATTTTTGTAAGCATGGCTGATTTAATGCCTGTACACCATGCCTCATCTTTGACGATCTCATCAGGGCATGTAGGTGGTACGGTTAGCTCTTTGAATATATTGAAAAGTTCTTTAGAGTGGGAGTTGGCATTGGAAATGCGGTGGTTGTAGGTTTCAGATTTAGCAAGGAAGATTGCGTCTTTGTATTTTTTTGCTATGGATTTGAAGTTAGCTTTTGTGGTATCGCATGGGTTAAGCTGGCAATTTTTTAGGGCTAAGCGTTTGTCTTTGCGCAAAGTCTGGAGTTCCTGAGTGAACCAGGAATTGGAATGGAAGGATTTTTTTTCTTTTTTGTTTTCTAGTGGGGCAACAGTGTTGACAGCCATTGTGATGCTGTCTTTGAATATTTCTGCGAGGATGTTGGGGTCATCGGAGAACGGGGGCGCTAGGCATGGTAGATTGAGGAGTGCACTGATATTGTCTGCAGTGAGTTTTTTGGCGCTTCTTGCTAAGGTCGCCGGTGCTTTAGTAGGCACTTTAGCGCTTAGTAAGACAGGGATGTCAAATAGGAGAAGGTTGTGGTCTGTCCAAGGGAGGCTACTAATGGAGGTGATGGCTGTGTTACAGTTGTGGTCTACAATCCAATCTAGGATGCGTCCTTTAGCATGAGTAGGCGAGGTGCTCTTTTGAGAGAAGCCTAGGTCTTGGAGGTCCTTGGCTAAAGAGATAGCAGCATTGTCCTTAGAGTCGTTGAATCCTAAGTTAAGGTCACCAATAAGTAGTGATTTTGTGGATTTTTTAAGGTTGTTTCTTAGGAGGTGATTGACTTGACCTATGAAGTTAGCGGTTGGGCCAGGTGGACGGTATACAGTATGAATATTTATTGTGCTATTTGGAGAGAGTGCTAGTTTGACTGATAGGATGTCTATATTATCTTCCTCTTGGTGGGGTACGGTTCTGATAGAGAGGGTTTCTTTGTGAATAATGGCTACCCCCCCGTCCTGTTCTGGCTATCCTATCTTGTCTAAGGATGGCATACCCTTGTGGTAGGGCTAGTGAAATGGCTGGGCCGGAGGCTTCGTTGAGCCATGTCTCTGTGATAGCGAGTAAGTCTAGGTTTTGGGTAGTTATTAGGTCATTTACTTCTAATGCGTGGGCATTGAGTCATCGTACATTGATTAAGGCGCATTTGTATAGCGTTGGGCAAGGGCAAGAGATTTTTGAAGGTATGGTGTGGGTGTCTGCTTTAGGTACAGTGGTACATTGAGAGTAGGAGTTACCGCTCGGTGTAGTAAGTGTGTGTTTAAATTTGTGGCATATGGATGTGTTATCATGGATGTGGAGTGTGTGCACTTTAGAGGTGCGTGAGCTAAGTCTGCAGTTTCTGTGTGGTATGTGTGTAGGAGTGGCATGGTGGTGGATAAGGATGGTGCGGGCTCTGAGTCTGTCTAGTCTGAGGTTGAGGTTAGGTATCATTAGTGCTGTGTTATTTGGAGTGTGTGAGGGCTTGGGCAGGGGGTCCATCGGGTGTATTCGATGGTGCGGGCTGATTTGATAGTGGTGGGGGTGCTTTAATGTAGAAGGGTGTGGTGTGGTCATAAAGGTGAGTAGCGTGCTAATTAAGCAGGTGAGGACGGGCAGAGAGTACATAGCAAAATAGCAGTGGCAACCTGCCTAGATTCCAATATCACAAAATGGGGCAAAATGCAGTGTTTAGGCAATAAATAGCAGTGGCAACCTGCCTAGATTCCAATATCACAAAATGGGGCAAAATGCAGTGTTTAGGCAATAAATAGCAGTGGCAACCTGCCTAGATTCCAATATCACAAAATGGGGCAAAATGCAGAATTTAGGCAATAAATAGCAGTGGCAACCTGCCTAGATTCCAATATCACAAAATGGGGCAAAATGCAGTGTTTAGGCAATAAATAGCAGTGGCAACCTGCCTAGATTCCAATATCACAAAATGGGGCAAAATGCAGTGTTTAGGCAATAAATAGCAGTGGCAACCTGCCTAGATTCCAATATCACAAAATGGGGCAAAATGCAGTGTTTAGGCAATAAATAGCAGCGGCAACCTGCCTAGATTCCGTATTTGACGATCTCACCACAACAAAATCTTGTTTCACAGTTTGTATCCATGCCATTGCCAACTGAATTAAGTACAGTCCCAGCATGTATATGGGCCGTGAATGATAATGATGTTGGTGTCTTGCAAGTAGAGCCAGTCCACATTGCTTTGAAACCAGGTGTTGCCTTGCCACGTATTCCGCAGTATAGAATCTCGGTTGAAGGTGAGCAGGCCTTGAAAAGCATTGTCTCTGATTTGGTGCATAGAGGAGTAATTGAAGAAATTGCAAGGAGTGTGTGTAATAGTCCGATTCTTCTGGTGTACAAGAAAGGGGATAATGTGATCCCGTTCCGTTTTATTATTGATTTGCGTGCGATTAACAAGATTGTTGCTCCACAGTTCCCGATTGTCCCAGATGTTACTACAATTCTAACTATGATCCCCGCTACCGCCACTCATTTTAGCATGATTGATTTGAAGAATGCTTACTTTAGCATTCCAGTACATGCTGATAGCAGATATTTGTTCGCTTTCACATTAGGTGGGCGCTCCGTCACCTTTACACAAGTACCAGAATGCTATACAGAAAGTCTGAGCATCTACAGCAGGGCCCTGAAAGAACAGTTGGACATGTAAGAACTACATTCTACATGCACATTATTACAGTACATTGATGGCTTGCTGATAGCCGCAGATTCAGAGGACGCTTGCAAGGAGGGCACTGTATTGTTATTGACACACTTAGCAGAACTAGGCCATAAAGCGTCACTTAAGAAATTCCAGTATTGTCGACAGGAGGTGGCCTATATGGGTTACCTCCTGTCGAAAGAGGGTAGACGCTTGACGCCAGAACGAATTCGGAGCATATCTGATAGGTCTGTCCCACATACGTACAAAGAGGTAAGAGCTTTAATTGGCATGGCCTCATATTGTAGACAGTGGATCCCAAATTTAAGTCTATGTTGGCATTGACGAAGAAGGATATTCTTTCTCCCCTGCCATGGAACATGGACTGCCAGACAGTATTCGATTCTCTCAAAGCTGCATTGTGTTCAGCTCCAGTTTTGGGCACACCGAATTATGAAAAATGTTTTGTCCTGTACGTGCATGAAAGGGATGGTTGTGCTTTGGCTGTGTTGACGCAGGACCATGGGGGGAAGAATAGACTGTGCGGTATTTCTCCTCCACTCTGCATCCTGTAGTATGCGCTTTGCCGCGTTGTTTGAGTGCTGCCGCTGCGTCAGTAAAGCAAAGTGAGGGGTTGATTCTGGGTCACTCGATAACCGTCATGGTACCTCACTCAGTAGACGTTCTGCTGAATAAAACGCAAACACAATATCTCACGTTGGCTCGGCTAACAAGGTATGAGCTGATTCTCTTTGCTCTGCATATCCAAATTAAGAGATGTTGTGCTTTGAATCCAGCTGAATTGCTACCTTCTCCACAGGATACAGAAAACTGTGACATTGTATCACATGATTGCCTTTTTGTAACTGAACAAGATACTAAGGGAAGGGTTGACCTCACTGACACACCCTTGAGAGAACCAGATGGAGAGCTATTTTGTGATGGCTCCTGTTTCAAATGACCAGATGGCACATCCACTGCTGCCTATGCTATCACCAAGTTGACTACTGTTGTAGAAAGTAAACAAATCCCACATAACTCGGCCCAAGCCGCAGAAATAATCGGCTTGACTAGAGCCTGTGAAATATCTGACGGTCTTAGAGTAAACGTATTTACCGATAGCCAATACACATTTGGGGTAGTTCATAACTTTGGACATCTGTGGGCTGAGAGGGGCTTCTTAACATCACATGGTATGAAGATCCAGCATGGCACTTTGATAGTACAGTTTGTGTTGGCACTCGCAATCCCATCCAAACTAGCAATAATGAAATGTGCCGCACATCACAAAGTGACGGACAATGTGGGAAAAGGAAATCCTTTTGCCAATAGAATTGCCAAGCAAACTGCAAATGACGTGCACTCCAAAATGTACATTTTAGATTCAGCAAAATGGGTCACTGACACTTGCATAATGGAGGAAGGGATTGGTAGCATAAAGGAAATTCAGACAGAAGCTACTCCCGAAGAAATCAAACAATGGTCGGAGGGTCCCGCGGGACTAGACAATGAGGGTTGTTGGGTTGATCATGCCAAACAAAGATGGATGTTACCCAACGCATATGTTACTGCCATAGTCACCATGGCACATGGTACGACACATATATGTGCAAAAAAGATCTGTCAGCGTTTAGACCCTGTCTGGTATAATAAGAACAACCCAAAGGTTGCTGAACGACTTGTCCAAAACTGTATGGTCTGTCTGCAACATAACACTGGAAAGGGAACACCGACACCAAAGGGTAGTTTTGGTCCTCCCTCCATGCCATTTGAAGTGATACACATTGACTTCATTGAGATGGAGCGTTGCCAGAACTACAAATATGTCCTGGTGGTAATTTGTGCTTTTAGTAAATAGGTTGAGACCTACCCACTGAAAGATTGTACAGCTATGTCTACAGCCAAATCCACGTTGAAAGAGTACTTCCCCAGGTTTGGGTTGCCAAGAGAAATTTGGTCTGACAATGGCCCACATTTTGTTGCAGCAGTAATACTGCAAATATGTGCAGGCCTGCAAATTGACAAAGGTTTTCACTCAGCGAGGCATGCATAGAGTGCTGGACTTGTGGAACGTCACAACGGAATTCTGAAAAATAAACTGGCAAAAATATGTGCCCAAAGCAAATTGAAATGGCCAGATGCCTTGCCCTTAGCCTTACTCTCAATGCAGACAACCGCGCAGTCAAGAACAGGGCTCTCCCCGTATGCAATTATCATGGGGAGGCCAGCAAACGTATGGAATGTACCCAGGCCCAAGAAGTTGAGTGACATAGAATACCCTCTGTTGGCCGATTACTGTTATCAGTTAACTCAAAACTTGCGTTTGATTCATCAGCAGGTGCGAGAGGCTGATCCTGCCAAATACGAAGGGCCAGGTCATTATCTGCGGCCAGGGGACTGGGTTCTCACAGAAAACTTTGATCGAAGAAACTGCCTTAAACCTCGGTGGAAGGGCCCCTTCCAGGTCCTCCTGGCCACGCAGACTGCAGTACATGTCGAAGGCCGAAAGCACTGGATCCATGCCACACACGTTAAGCGGATCTTGCTTCCTCTGCCCTACGACAAGTGGGAAGACAAAGACGTCGGTGACTCCATCTCCCAGAATGCATCAGCACAGATCGACACGCAGAATGCCAATTCTGAGTTGAATCTACTTCCTGAGCCTGAAGGGCCTGGGGAGCTTGCAGCACCATCTTTGCTGCTTTCCTTATTGTCTGCATCATCTTTCACCATGGCTGTCTCTGCATCTGCACCTGTTCCTGGAGACAACAGTGTTTTGTTTTCTGATCACTCCCTGCCTGGTGCAACCAGGTACAATCTGCGACCATGTGACAAGAAGAACGCTACAAATTTGCAGTAGCCTTTACATTCGGCCCTGCCAACTCGAGGGCCGGGGAGAGGGGCTAGGGAAATGGAGCATATGAGCCAGATGGAGGCACTGACACAAGCTTTCCCGGTGCTTTTGAAGGTGTACGGTCATTGGTCCTTGTGGAGACAAGCAAGGTCATTGTTCTGACACCTGTGTGATCTACTTGCGTTCTCTTTGAACCAACAAATTGAAGGATACCTGAATCACGCCAGCCCCCTCATCAAACCTCGGCTGGAAGTTTGAAAGAGGGCAAGAGGTTGACAAGGACAGACAAGCTGCCTACAGACTAGACTAACAGTGCGATCAGGTGCTGCCTATGAAGAAACTGTAAAAGCTTGACAGCAAAGCTCTAAAACAGACGCTGAGAAACTTTTAGGGAACTATGCCTCTGTTTGGGGCTGCCCGTACAGATAATGCTGATGACCAGTTTGATGAAGTTAGACATGTGCAGATGAAACGATGGTCCTTGAAGGCCAAATGTATATTGATCACAGTATTTGCATTTGTTGAAATAGCTCTGATAATCCTGTTATGGTATTTGGAGCACTTACATCCGCTTGAGACTATGTTACCAACTATGAGCACGACCACAATGGTTACCCCACACGTCCTTTCTCATACTCTACGTCCTTGGGACGTTTAACATAGAGGGTGTTATGACAACAACACCCTCTTGCTGATAATGAACGCCACCCATGCCATCCTGAACAAAACAAACTGCTGGGTTTACTCACATCTACCACAGCATTGGGAAAGAGGGATGGGTTGGTACATACATCCTCTCTCTCTGACTACTGCATGTTATGCCTCTCTTAGGGCACTATTTTTTGTAAGATGGAATGATAGTGGCAGAGGGAACTTTGATGGTGCTAACATTAATGACTTTGAGAGACTTGTATTGACACCATTGGGTTGTTTGATATTTTCAGACAAAAGCTAACCAAACTTTGCATCCACCAGACCTGTCGATAGGCTTTCCAGACCTTATCAATCTATGATCACTTTCAAGATGTCTCCCGTGGGCAAAAGGGATGCCATACCACCTTCCTACACAATCAACCATAGTCCACAATCTGTTCCATTTAGAATGCGAAAAAATGACACTCGCCAAATGGGAAAATTTGATAGGTGCGCAAATACTGCTATTTTAGGGCATGAAGACAGACCATTGTACATAGGAGGTCCCGTTTATTTTGTATGCGGGGAAGAGGCATACCCATGGCTACTCAGGGATTGGGAAGGTACCTGCTACTTGGGGATACTCTTACCAGGAGTATACCTTGCAACAACTTCCGAAATTTCAAAACCACACCCCCAGACAGACAGATGGTGATACAGCCTGGGACATTGTTGGGGATGTGGCAAAATCTTTTGTACCCTTCGGGGGACAGGCAATCAACTCGTGCAGCATTAGGAGATTGGCCAGAGTCCTGGAGAAGACAATCAATGAGACAACAGACATAATGTATAATATGACATTAGAGCAAAAGGCAATCAGGCTGCTGGCCCTTCAAAATAGGATGGTGCTTGACGTCATCCTGGCAGAACGTGGTGGTGTATGTAAATTAGTGGGGTCCGCGTGCTGTGTTTTCATACCTGACTCCTCCCCCACAATATTTAAAGCAATAAAAAGGTTACATTAACTAAGTACAGAAATTCTTGTCACCAAGGGTGATTGGAACATTGGTGGCTGGTTCTGGGACATGCTAAGATCCTGGGGTTGGAAGATATTCTCATTCTTGGCCATAATACTCAGTATCGTACTATTCTGTTGTTGCTGTGTGCAGTGTCTACCCACCATTTGTACCATGATATGGGATAGCTGTGCGCAGGCTGTCACAAAGATCAAGCTGAAACCCGAACTGTCCCAAATCACCAACAATGCAATGGTAGCACAAGATGCCACGATTGAAGAATTCATGTCCATTGACATTTTTGATGAGAATGATTCAGGTTGTTCCGATGACAACAGCTCAGACAATTGGTCTGAGGAAGATGCAGTTTTTGGGGGATTCTCTTGGCTTAGGCCAAAATGAGTCTTTGTAGAAATGTAAACGCAACTATGCCGTCTGATTATATATTGGCCTAAGCGCACTCGTATCACTTTTGCATCATGAAACAGTGTTGCAACATGTGAACCTGAAACCATTGCTTGAGAAGCCATTTTGTGTAAGGAGGCCATTTTGAGTTTTTGTTCTGCTCTCTGCTCATAGCACATATATATATATATATATTCTGGTTTTCAGCTTGAGCACAGTAACCAACCGCTGCTTGACCTTTGAGTTGCTTACATAGTTAGGAATGCCAGGCTGCCACATGATTTATTTTGGCTTATAGTGAGAGAACCTTGAAGCTGTACATAAGCACAAGTAATCTGCAAACCCAGGTGCCGTTCTGTCTAGTTAGGCCATTATAGCAGGCAGCTAGAAAGAATTGGAGTTGTTATTCATTTCTGCTCCAGAACTGTCTGACCTTAGCACAGAGAGATAACATTGGCTGGTAAGGTAAGGAATGCCACCTCGTTATAGGGAACATGATATGTTTTCCTCCACCTAGATGCACCCGGTTCTCAGATAGTAAATTGTCTTGGCACTGGAAGCAAGAGTGTAGAATGTTTTAGTATAATGAATTACGCAGTAACCCCTTGAACCCTAGCCTGATGATGTCTGAACAAAGGGGGCCGGGCAATGCCTTCTAGTGCTGTGAAGTTTGCTATATATGTGCCTGTTGTACTTGTGCTCGCTCTCTCTCTCCTCACGGTGTTCTTACACGTTGTGGGGCGCTGTGATCCATTTGATCAAATGCTGTTTGTTGAATAAATATATTTGACTTTGGATCCTCATGACAGGCGTGTCATTAGTATATGGATGGATGCCTTAATTTCGGTCTTTGATCCGTCAACTGCCTCACTTGCCACTCTCCTCCCTGAGACATGAATCACACACACCATGGTACTGCCTCACTTGCCACTCTCCTCCCTAGGACATGGATCACACACCATGGCACTGCCTCACCTTCCACTCTCCTCCCTGAGACATGGATCACACACACTATGGCACTGCCTCACTTGCCAATCTCCTCCCTGAGCCATGGATCACACACCATGGCACTGCCTCACCTTCCACTCTCCTCCCTGAGACATGGATCACCCACACTATGGCACTGCCTCACCTTCCACTCTCCTCCTGAGCCATGGATCACACACCATGGTACTGCCTCACCTTCCACTCTCCTTCCTGGGACATGGATCACACACACCATGGCACTGCCTCACTTGCCACTCTCCTCCCTAGGACATGGATCACACACCATGGCACTGCCTCACCTTCCACTCTCCTCCCTGAGACATGGATCACACACACTATGGCACTGCCTCACTTGCCAATCTCCTCCCTGAGACATGGATCACACACACCATGGCACTGCCTCACTTGCCACTCTCCTCCTGAGCCATGGATCACACACCATGGCACTGCCTCACCTTCCACTCTCCTCCCTGAGACATGGATCACCCACACTATGGCACTGCCTCACTTGCCAATCTCCTCCCTGAGACATGGATCACACACACCATGGCCGTGCCTCACTTGCCTCTTTACTCCCTGAGACATGGATCACACACACCATGGCACTGCCTCACTTGCCACTCTCCTCCTGGGACATGGATCACACACCATGGCACTGCCTCACTTGCCACTCTCCTCCCTGAGACATGGATCACCCATACCATGGCACTGCCTCACTTGCCATTCTCCTCCCTGAGACATGGATCACACACACAATGGCACTGCCTCACTTGCCTCTCTCCTCCCAGAGACATGGATCACACACACCATGGCACTGCCTCACTTGCCACTCTCCTCCCTGGGACATGGATCACACACAATGGCACTGCCTCACTTTTCGCTCTCCTCCCTGAAACATGGATCACACACACCATGGCACTGCCTCACTTGCCTCTTTCCTCCCTGAGACATGGATCATACACACCATGGCACTGCCTCACTAGCCTCTCTCCTCCCTGAGACATGGATCACACACCATGGCACTGCCACACTTGCCACACTCCTCCCTGAGACATGGATCACCCACACCATGGCACTGCCTCACTTGCCACTCTCCTCCCTGAGACATGGATCAATACACACAATGGCACTGCCTCACTTGCCACTCTCCTCCCTGAGACATGGATCACACACACCATGGCACTGCCTCACTTGCCACTCTCCTTCCTGAGACATGGATCACACACACCATGGCTTTGCCTCACTTGCCTCTTTCCTCCCTGAGACATGGATCACACACCATGGCACTGCCTCACTTTCCACTCTCCTCCCTGAGACATGGATGTAACAAAATATGGCACTGCCTCACTTGCCACTCTCCTCTGTGAGACATGGATCACACACACCAGGGCACTGCCTCACTTGCCAATCTCCTCCATGAGACATGTATGACCCACCAAGGCACTGTTTCACTTTCCACTCTCCTCCCTGAGACATGGATCACACACACCATGGCACCGCCTCACTTGCCTCTCTCCTCCCTGAGGCATGCATCACACACTCCATGGCACTGCCTCACTTGCCACTCCCCTCCCTGAGACATGGATCAGACACACCATGGAACTGCCTCACTTGCCACTCTCCTTCCTGAGACATGGATCACACACACCATGGCACGGCCTCACTTGCCTCTCTCCTCCCTGAGGCATGCATCACACACACCATGGCACGGCCTCACTTGCCGCTCTCCACACAGTCTGTTTCTTCCACGCTCCTAAACTAGTGAATGGGGAATAAGTCTCATGATCAACAAGGCTTGCCCATCCCTCCCTCTTCCCCCCTGACTTCCTCTCTTCTTCCTTCCATCATATTACTCTTCTGCTCCTCGTGCCTACCTGACATACTATCATCCTTGCATATCAGACCATTGCATGCTCAAATGTAATTTGTTCCAGACGTGCACCTCAGTCTTTCCTACTCCCCACCTCTGCCCCTCCCTCATCAAATCCCCTCTCATCTTCTTGGGTGGTTGCAACCTCCCAAACATCTCCAATGCCCATCGATTTGAGCTTGACTGACTCCTATCTGACCACATCCTGGTTGCCCTTCACCAATATCCCATCCACAGTCATGGCATCTCTCTGGACCTGGTCTTCATCTCATCATCTCTCTACGCTACTCCCTGCTACATTGATATCTCCCTCCAGGGGCCACTGCCTCCTTCTCTGTCTCTGTTCCTCGTCCACTCTCCCTCTCCCCCTTTCCTAAATACAAATTAAAACGTGACTCTAAGGCTGTCTACATAGCCAGGGTTAGGACTTAATACTTAGCCCACTCTGCACTCCATGCCAGCCTCATTGAGCAAATGTTCAAGGAGTGTAACTCTGCACTTACCTCTCCCTTTGAGCTTACTATCCTCTACCTGCTCATTCTACTGCTCTGGATTCAACAAAGTCCAAGTACTACATCAACCATATGTTCTCTCTGCTCAGATGTGTTTAACTACATGGTCGCCCACCTGGAGATCAACAGACTCTTTAAAATGCTCCAATCTGGGGTTTGGGAACAAGCACATACATGTCCATCCATCGAATCAGCTCCCACATACAACTCCATCCATGGAGCCAGCTCACACTTACACCTGCATCCATGGGACCAGCTCAGTGCTGCCTTTGACACTGTCAGCTGCCCCCCTCCTACACACACACCCTCTCTAACAGGGTCATCCACTGCACTGCCCATCAGTGGATCTCTTCCTACCTAATGGACTGGTCCTTCCACACCACCCCTCTCTGAGTGGGTGTGACACAGGAACCGGTTATTTGATCACTACTCTTCACACTTCGCATCTCCTCCATCCACAAACCAATCTCTTCTTTTGACGTCTCCTACCAGGTCCCCTATTCACCAACAACACCCAAACCTCCTTCCCTTTCCCATTGTTCACCACTGAGTGGTGCACCTGTATATCTAATGGTCTCACTGCCACAGTTCACTGGATAGCACTCCAGTACTGAACGCTCAACTGCCATAAAACCAAAAGGTGTCTCACAACTTGCAACCCCCCAATATCCATCCTCTATTCACATTAGCCCCAAGGCTTGCAACCTTGGGGTTCTCTGAGAATGATGCAAAGCTTCAACATTGCATTACCTCTACAGTGACGGCCACCAGGATCAACACTCTGAACAGATGCAAAATCCACCCCACCTCACTAAGCACTCTAATAAAACCTTAATTCCCAATTGCTCATCTTCTCAGGACATGTGACGACTGATCTGGCCTTTCATTAGGCCTTCCTCACTACTGTATTGCCTCTCAACAGTATACTCAACTTTCTGACTCACACCATTGCAATCCACCATGTTTCTCTCATGCCGCGGTTCGCTGCCTTCATGCCTTATTTATCTTCATGCAGGATGGCTCAGTTACCCACAGCCTTCATTTAGGATCACTCCACCACATGCCGCCTTCATGCGGTATGGCTCAGCAACCCAGGGCCATCATGCAGGCTGACTCCTGCACATACTGCCTTCATGCAGGATGGCTCAGCTACCGATCACCTTCATGCAGGATGGCTCAGCTACCCACATCCTTCATGCAGGATGGCACTGCTACCCACCATCTTCATGCAGGATGGGACTGCTACCCACCGCCTTCATGCAGGATGACTCCGCTACCCACCATCTTCATGCAGGATGGCTGTGCTAGCCAACCTCTTCATGCAGGATGGCTATGCTACCCACCGCCTTCAAGCAGGATGGATCTGCTTCCCAATGCATTCATGCAGGATGGCTCTGCTACCCACTGTCTTCATGCAGGATGGGTCTGCTTCGCACCGCTTTCATGTAGGATGGCTCTGCTACCCACGCCTTCATGCAGGATGACTCTGCTCAATACAGTGATATGAGATTGGCACACTAAGAAGCACAGTCCTGTACACTCCAAGAGTACTCCAAATAGCCATTGTAGAATGGGTAATGGTTTAAATAGCACTAATGAGGGCTCTTTACTGCTTCACAGGAAATTAAAGAGCATTTTGGAGAACATATAAATGACTACAGAGGTTTATCTTTGACAAATATCTTTGTGATAGAGTGGTTGTATGCTTGAATTGCTAAGTACATGAGGCACAGCAGGTGAGATTTGCTATTAGACCTCAGAAGGTCAGTGACCACGACTTGTTAAACATCTGTCTTAGAAGGGAAGGTGGGAGGGGTAAGCAAGAGAAGATGAGTGATGTGGCTATGTGGAATTGTTGCACTTGCTTATGCATAAAAGCACAAGAGGCAAAAAGGATAGATGAAGGATTAAGGGATAAGCTAAGGGAAGTTCCTTCTAACACTGACAATAGGGGTCTTCTAAAAGAATTTTCCAAACCAATGGGTAGGGGTCAAAAGGCCCAATGGTCACAACATCATGTCTATTATTTGAAAATAGTAAAGAGATAAAAGGGCCTGAGAAAGGATGTTAGATTGATCAGAGGTGATGCTAAACCCGATAAATTGGAAAGGATTAGGAAACTCCAGCAAGTGTATAAAAATTGGTGCAGGAGCTCAAGACATTTAAGGGCACAAAAAGATGCTGAGTGCACTCTATGAGCAGTTTGTGAAAGAAATTCAAAAAGCACCTGGGAGTTGTTTAATAATTGTGGAGTGTTTAGAGAGGCTAATATGTTGGCCATGGTACCAGAGAGTGATTGGATCAAACACTACCAAACTCTATATGCCGATCCTGGAGGAGATTTGAGTGAGATCAAGGTAGTGGATGCGCCCAGATGTTTTTTTTCATTTGACGAACATGATGCATGCTTAATGATCGGTAACTTGAGTGCCTCGCGAGCGGCCGGACCCGATGGCATATCAAACCAAGAATTTAAAAAAAATTAAGATCTTTGGTGTAAAATTCTTGTGATCATGTTAGAGCAAATTATGAAGAATAAAGAATAAGGTGATCCCCCCTTCATGGAGAGAGGCGTTAATTGTGCCGATCTGTAAGAAGGGCGATAGGGCGGATCCTAGAAACTACAACCCTATCGCCCTTTTGTATTCTATTGGCAAGTTATTTGCCTCTGTACTCTTGCGAGACCTGAGAAAGTGGGATGTGAAGAGGGAGATCTTAGACCCGAGACAAACATGGTTTGTAAGGGGAGTGGGCACGGTCCTTAATCTCTTTATTATAAATCTATTAAAGGAAGCAAGACTTGAGGTGAAATCTAACCTGTTCTTGGCATTTATGGACCTTGACCAGGCCTTTAACGGGCTCATCAGGGGGCGTCTTTGGGCGAAACTCAGAGCATGGGGATGTCCAGGAGACTTAGTGGAGGCTATAGAGGCCCTATATGTGGGCACGTCTGTACGGATACGGATTATGCTGTCTGGGAAGGGCACACTAACCCATAAAATCCTTACATTTAGAGGGCTAGAGCAGGGATGTGCTTTGGCTCCTCTACTCTTTTGCATGTACATGGCGGATCTGCCATCCTCTCAGCTAGAGGTGAGAGCTTTCCCGCCAAAAATAAATGGAAGTGTGGTTCCCTGGATTCTCTTCGCTGATGATCTAGTTTTTCTGGATCTTACCCCGATTGGACTCCAGCGCTGCCTGGTGGCTTTTGAAGCCTACCTACACAAGAATGGCATGAAGATTAATGCCAAAAAATCTAAAATGCTTGCCATAAAAATGCGCAAAAGGTAAGAAGGGACAACTTCACTTGGAAAGTGGGAGGTTCCACTCTAGAAAGGGTTGAATCAATAGTATATCTGGGAGTTACACTTAGTAAGAATCAAAATGACTCGTCCCAATTGACCTATTTGTGGTCGAGAATGATCCCACTGATAAATCAGGGTAGAGTGTTCCAGCGTCGATATGGGAAATTCACCCTCCTATCTATAACAACTTTTTACAAGCAAAAGGTTGCACAAATACTCACATATGGGGCTGAGGCGGTGCTCTCACTTTCTTGTCATTGCTGGGAGAAAATGGAGGCCCATTTGTGGCGTAAGGTATTGAATCTCCCTGATAGTTTACCTGTGTGTATGATAAGGTTGGAATTAAGGCTACAATCTTTGGAATCGATGGTGGCTTGGAAAATGGTCTCCCTATACAGGAAATGCCTCCCATCAGAGGACATGAAGCCCTTTGAGATCTTGGCTCTGGATAAACACCTGGTAAAGGGGCCGTTAGAAAGGTGGTGAATAAAGGTGGAAGCCTTTTTGCAGGATACGGTTGTGCAGATAAAGACACTACTGCACAACCCAATGGCGGCTAAGAAGAAATTGCTGATTAGTGATTGGATCTCCACGGTTGATCAATGTAATGATATGAAATTGAGGAAATTTGTGCGGGTGGATACGGAGATGGTTAATGAATTGCCAAGGTGTCTGAAGAAATTTCCCTCCCCAAAATACCGGGACATTCTGCTCAGATATCGTCTAAATATTTTAAAGACTAGGGAAGTACAATGCAGAAGGAAAATGCCTGTGGTGGATATTGCCGCTTGTCGGTACTGCAGATTGACGCTTTCAATTGAGACCCCGGAACATTTAATAATGCATTCTGATACCTTATCAGAGATCAGATCCCTTTTACTGGATGAATTTAGACATATGGGGGAAACCGTGACTAAAAGTGAATGGTGGGAATGGGTGTTGATTGGCGACCAGACCAGGTTGGTCATCGCTGTTATGAAAATGCTGGCTACATTATTGTCCATAGATGAAGATGTTTGAAGGTGGGGGATCATAGATAATCTGTTGGATGTGAGGTCCGACGAGGAACATTTTTTTTTTAACAAGGTGAATGTTAAAGGTTTATTTTAGTTGACATATGTGTGTTTTGTTTTACTGTATATTTGATTTGTAACCAACAAAACATTTAAATAATAAAAAAATAAGGCACATTATTATAGTGCCCATTTAATTCTGCACAATGCTACCCATGTATTTAGGGTGCCATATGCTCTCACTCAGACAGCCCCAGACTTTGGCTTTGATGATAACGGCTGTAACATCTGCATTGTTACTTCTTTTCCCATATGAGGAGGGCCTCATAATCTTTGAGAAACCCACCACATTTTACAAGAGGATAGGCCGGGTCTCAGGCTACTGATGTCTGTGCATTTGGGGATCTGTGCATGCACATACATCCTCAGAGAATGATACACTTAAGATGATAGAGAATGCACACACAGTGAATGCATTGCAATGCTGCTGGCCCAAGTGAGACTTAGATTTGGGGTCTGCTGGGAATGTTAAACCTCCTTTTGTACACCCCCGGGCGAGTGCAAGGTACACGAGGGCTCCTGGAGCGACACATTTGAGGGTCACAGCCTGTAGAGAAACGTGGCATGTGCAGTGCTCAGCACAGCACCCCACCCATCTCCATGGTGCCGCCCTGCAGAATGGCAGAGGGAGTGGTTGCCAGACATTTATTCTCATTATTACAGCCAAAAGCAGAGGCCGGGAGACAGCGTGTTGTTGCTGGATACTCGCCTGAGTTGCAGGAGACTTGTAGGTTTGCTACAGTACCATCCTCCCTCCCTATTAATCCCCAACTTAACTTCCTTTGCAGGGATTATAAATTTAAATAATGTATATGGTGTATTGGCAATCTATACTGCCCCTTGCCCAGGTTTGCCACTTATATTGTCCTCGCCTGCCACCTCCATCAGTTCCTGATCACTATTCACTACCATTGTAAAGTGCCCTGTTAGGCCATTGGTCCACTCACCCACCTTCTAACTTATGCACTGTGTTTATGATAGAAGCACTCATCTTCCTCTTCCATAAATACAATTATTCGTGCTGCACACCTGGAAAAAAGGCCCCATGCCTTAAAGGACACCTTTAGGCAGTCCTGTTTGTTTAGACAACAGTGCGCTGCATGCTGGGAATTCTAACACGTAAAGGCCCATCCTTAGTGGGTTACCTGAAACTACAACTCCCAGGATCCACAGTATTGTTGGCTAAAATGCTGAAAATGAGCCCCATGACATGGGTCCAGTTGGCAGCAAATGCTCAAGTCCCCAAAGAAACAGCCCCGGGGGCACCTCACTCACCTCATCTGGCTCTTACCCAGCCATTGCTCTCCAGTGATCTGGGATGGATTCCCCTCCAGTGATCTTGGGTGGATTCCCCTCCAGTGATCTTGGGTGGATTTCTCCCTAGAGATCCTGAATGGATTATTCTGCAGTGACCTCTTGAAGGATTCAGAGCAATGTGATGGGGCGTTTCCCAGGACTGCACTGAGGCTGCACAGAACAGGAGACACTAATCACCAAGTACAAGAGCCACTAATCACAAGCCCACGAGACACTACTCTCCTGAGCATGCGCAGAGACTACCACTACCGAAGCTCCCCAAAGTCTGAGTTATCTGGCTCCTAGAGCACCCCATGCCCTCTTAGGAACCACGGTGAGAAAGAGTGAGAGTAATCTCCTTGCCAGATATCAGCTAAATGCCGCTTTTACAGGTCGGCTATTGGGCAGCTCCTCCTGGGCATCTGTCTACCATCTCTCATGAAATGCCATGTTTAATGCGCTCGAGCATCAGATACAGACTTGGAATATATTCATTCTTTTCTTTCTTTCTTTCTTTCTTTCTTTCTTTCTTTCTTTCTTTCTTTCTTTCTTTCTTTCTTTCTTTCTTTCTTTCTTTCTTTCTTTCTTTCTTTCTTTCTTTCTTCCATAAAGAGAAATGCTACTTAACATTTCCCAGGAACTTCTCGGGCAGTTGGAATGCTTAAATAACAGTTCCCAAGCAGTTTAAAGCATGTCCCTCCTGCACACAGATAATGTATTGTTTAATCATGTGCAAGCTGCTTATACAATGCTCACTGACTATTCATTAGCATGTATTGAACAGTTACAAAATGTTTATTAGATTCTAAAATCATACGATCAAATTAACATGTACCCCTCCCCGGAAGGCCTTTAAGGATGGAAACCTTCTCCAACTTACCACTCGTAACTCTCGCTCAGCCATCAAACACTCCTCAGACATCTGCCGTCTCCTGGAAAACTTGACCTCGATGACCGAGACATGGTTCACGGCCAGCTCTGTCATGATCTTTGACACTCTCCTTCCTGATGGCAACAAGATCCTCTCCGCGCCCAGATCCAACTGTTCTGGTGGGGGTGTAGCCCTGATTTTCTGGGATGGGATTCCTGCCTCTGTCTTTCCTATGCAGACCTACTCCTCATTTGAAAGCCTGACCTGTAGGCTTTCTCTCTCCTGGCCACTCTCATATTGGTCACTATCTACCGGCCACCTGGTCAGAACTCCCCTTTCCTCTCCGAATGGGCGGATCTCTCCTCCTCCCTCCTACCCTCAACCACTCAACTCCTCCTCCTCGGTGGCTTCAACATCCACCTGGATGCTTCCTGTCCCGCCACCGGACTCTTTTGCAACCTTTGCAACTCTCTCTCTCCATCCATCCCTCTGGCTCAACTCACGCTGCCGACATACTCTGGATGTTCTCATCTCCTCTGACCTTCCCCTCTCTAACCCTCTCACCACTCCTCTCTCCTGGAGTGACCACGTTCTCCTCTCTTCTCATCTCTCTGCTACACCTCAGGCCATGCCTACCTCCACATTGCCACCCACCTTCTCAGTCATTCGACACATGAAGCGTGTGTCAGTTGAGGCTTTCGGCGCATCTTTCTCACCCCCTCCTGCACCACGGGCTGACTCACACCCTGACACAGGCCTCTCCATGCTCCACTCTGCTATATCTGATACACTCGATGTATTTAACCCTGCCATGAGGATCTGCATGAAGCCTAAAGCCAAATGGAACTCCTGGTATGACTCAGATCTCATCACCCTTAAATGCAAGTGTAGGGTGGCTGAGAGGAAATGGCTAGCTTCTTGCACATCCTCTGACAAACTTGCCTGCCGCCTGCTCCAAAGGCAATACCGACTCTCTGTCCTCACTAAGAAGGGAGCTCACATGCAAGCCAGCATTTCTGCGGCATCTAACAACTCACCCAAACTCTATAAAATCTGCAAGGAGCTGGCCAATCTCGCCACCGCCTCTACCTCTCCTATTCCCTCCCAGGCCCTCTGCACGGCCCTGGCTTCCCACTTCATCCCAAAAACCCAGGACATCCTGTTCAACCTCTCAGCTTCTCCTGCTTCACCTTCCAGTCTCCCCTCTTCCTCCAGCCCTCCTGCACCCCCCCTCCTTTCTTTGCTATTCCTCCCTTCTCCCCAGGTGAGATTTCTAGACAAGTCTGATCTACGAAAACCTCATCAAATCAGGTTCTTCCCTGTTCTTCCCAAACCATCAAGGACCACATTGACACCCTCGCTCCAGCCTTGGCTGACTTATGCAATCCCTCTTTCGCCTCGGGAACCTCCCCCTCCCCTTTGAAACACTTGCTTGTGCACCCTCTTATCAAGAAACCATCTGCCGATCCCTTCCTTTCAGCTATCACCCGATCTCTATCACTCCTTTTCTGGGCAAACTCCTTGAAAAGCTGGCCATCTCCCAGCTCAATCTTCACACTGAATCTGTTGGTCATCTCCATAACCATCAGTCTGTCTTCAGAGCTGCTAGAAGCACAGAGACTGCTCTTCTGAACATCCGTGAAGACCTGCTCTCTAACCTTGATTCTAACATCCCCTCTGTCCTCATCCTACTTGATCTCTCCTCTGCCTTTGACACAATCAACCATGCCATCCTGCTCAGCTGGCTCCATGATAACCTGGGTAACACTGATCAGGCTCTGTCCTGGGGCCTTCTTTCCTCTCCCAGGTCCAACTAGGGTCCCTTCCTCTCCTCTTTCTCTCCACTGTGGTGTCCCCCAGGGGTCTAATCCCTCTCCCTGGTTGTTCAACCAATACCTGGCACCTCTCGCACACTGCATTGCTGATTTCTGCGCTAACTTCCAGTATTATGCGGATGACACCCAGCTGGCTATCAGGCTCCCCACTGCCGCCTCTTCTCCTTCTCTCACCCCGGATTGTCTCTCTTCAATCCAAGAGTAGTGCACCGCCAATGATCTCTGCCTGAATGCGAGCAAGATGGAGATCCTCCTTATTGGTACACCAGTGCCCATGTTTCCCCTCACTCTCTGGCCGGCCTCCCTTGGCCCCCTCATGCTACCACCTGCGAGGATAAGAACATTGGGGTTATCCTCAACTCCACACTCTCCTTCTCTCCTCACATCTCCGACGTCTCCAAGAAGTCAAACTACCAACTGCACCTCCTCAGAGGTATTGTCCCTCTCCTCTCATTCCCCCAGAAGCTCACAGTTTCTAGAGCCCTGTTTCTCTCTAGGCTTGACTATTGTAACAGCCTCTTTTTAAATCTGCCTGCCTCTATTCTCCATATCTCTCCAGCACTGAAATCCCTCCATTGGCTGCAAGGATCAAATGCAAGACCCTTCCCACTGTCCTCAAGGCCTTCTGGGAACAAAGTATATCCAGCTTGTTCTTCTGAAGTATCTTCCTACTCGAGCCCTTCTCTCCTCCACCTCCAACTCCTTGAGGGTGAGGCATTTTTCCACTCTGGAATAGCTGTTGGGAAGGAAATAGTCATAGCCTACTCTCCTTTACATGATACATGGAGGAAAACTCAAAAGAAGTGAAACCGCCCCCCATCTGACACGTGTACAGAGTCTTATACCATAACAAAGTAGAGAACTAATGCTGCCTATCCTCTTCATACTAACACTCTATCCTCTATTGCACCACATTGCATAATAGTGTGCCTAGACGCAACCTTTTACTAGGCCCAAAAGCCTACCATTCAGTGAATCTGCAACACCCACACCGCAGGCCTCTCTCGCAGAGGGACCAAACAGCATGACAAAACAGGCCAGCACCGCATGGGCCATGTTCTCACGGAAGTTCATCCGTTCCCTGTCCTCTGAATGTTGCAATTCTTGAATATCATTTTTGATCCGAATGTGCCCAGCGAGGAGCGTGAGACAGGAACAGGCTGCAGCACAAATGTCCATCCATCTCCACTAACCTGCCCGTGCCCTCTCCCCCTCCACCCTGCCAGGCCAGAGCTCGCCCTCCTTCAGCTTTGCCATCTCTTTCATGATACGTATCTAACCCTGTCACCTCTACAATTCCACAACACCCACCGTAAACCGATCTCTTGGGTAACCATATATTCGCCCCAAGAGACAACCCATGTCTGCTACATCATAAGGATAGGTGGTAAAGCGTGCCCCCAGGAGAGGTGCAGATTGCAGGTGGTGCAGTATCAATGAAAGTCTGAAATGCGGAGGTTGCCCAAACAATATTTTATTCCCAATTTACAAAGACCCTGTTGATGAGAGGCCCAGATATCTATCATTATTCAGTTCCTGTTGTTTAATTTAGACAGAGAGGAATGCAGCACCAGCTCAACCTGACCTTCACCGGTAGATGAGCGCAGCTGACCCACGTTCATCACGATCAACTGAAATGCATTGGCAAATGAACGCCTAGTATCCCCTATGTAATATATGTTCCCCACCAAACCTAAGCAGCGGAACTACCAAAATCTAATGATGTCACTGATGACGTAATTGTCTTTTATAATGTGCTGCACGAGTAATTTTTGGCAGTGCGCTCTCGGGCAGCAGAGTCCTTTGCCTGCATTTTTTCATTATTATATAAACTGTGTCATCCTTGCAACTCATCTCTTGGTCTCATTCCCTGACAGGGTATAGTATCTTATTTTTCCATTGGTATTGCGGCACGTCTAATATTGGGTACCTTCACAGCCTCCCTGCCTCTCTTAAACTTGAGCAGAACCACCTCCATTTCCGGAAGCAGCTCAAGTCTCACCTCTTTGCTTCTGCCTTCTCTCTTCCTCTTCCCTGCTGAACCCCTGTCTGATAGTGCACTAGTTACCTGGCTACCCTCTGAACCACGGGCCCAGGTCCCTGCACCCCCCTGCCCCCCCAAGCTGCACACCTGCACTGCCCCCTGGCAACCCTGCACTTAGGGCTGTATCTGTAACCCTACAGTCCCCTACCTGCACTATATTTCAATTGCTGATCTGCACTTAACATTGCACTGCCACCTGTTGGCCGCACTTCTTGTCTCTTAATGTTTAGATTCTATGTCCTGCACTTGCTCCTCCTCTCCTCTGCACTTTTTCCCTTTCATCTCTCCCGTACACTTGCGTAATCTCAATGTCACAGGGCCTAGTAAGATCATTGTCTTGTCTCCCCCTGATCCCTCCTCTGCCTCGGCACGCTTTGAATCACTTGTGTATGGGCGCAGTATAAATAAAATATCATATCATATCATAACATACATGACAACCCTCCCGATTTAGGCAAGAGACTCCCAATTTTTCAATTAAAAATACTGTTTCACTGCTCCCTTTCTGTGGTGAAGTCTTCCACTGAGGGGCTCCAAAATGTTGGCATGTCTGTATTAACCACTTCCTTGCATAGGACTTGATTATCAGCTTCAAGTATTTACTTGACATTTTCAAATCAGCACATAAGCATTATCCAATTTACTTTATTGTTATGCCACATACTTGTCATATAAGTGTAGGAGAGTATGAGAACATGGGCACATTTATTCAACGTCCCAAACCTACACAGAACTATAAGCTGCGAGAGTGACTGTGAGAATAGTGTGCTGGAGCGAAGCACGCAGCCCCATTTGGCAAAAGGCTTCATCCTTCATGCTTAGGTCCAAAGATCCTTAGCAGCCACACTTCAACCAGGCCATAACACACTTTTCTTAGATCAACATAGTCATGTACCTTTATCTAAACTCAGCTGCATTTAACATCAATTAGGCAAACATAGAAGAAGTGTTTCTATTGATGGATACATGATCTCCAATATTTTACACACGCTGAATCCATTGCACGTAGGGCTCTTGATTTAATTAGCTTCTCCTGCAGAAAGAATATCTCCCCATTACCCCCATACAGGAAACGGCAGTCAGACCCTCGCTGGAAGACACACCTTCTGAATTGCAACACTAACACAGCCACAGACAGAATGCTGCGCAGGGATTGGCTAAGGCAAGGGAAGGCGAGAGCTTTCCCAGGGTTTAGTTTGCAGTAGTGAGATCATGGAAGAGCAACAGAAAATGATAACAGACCCCGGGGTTGAAGAATAAAACACTGTACACCGATTGGGCAAACCACAGCAGGTCTGACAAGTTTCCACACCATGTTCCTGCAAAGTATAACAACTTGTGCAGAATAACCAAAGATTTTGCCACTGCTTGGAGGGAGATTTTGTAACAGAAATCGGGAGAATAAAATGTTCCCATTTGAATGTATTGGCTTAAGAAACGTCTTTCATTTTGACCAGGAATCTCTCCAACATAGTTCATCTTTTTTAAACTTTATTCTGGTTGTAAGTAACAATAAAATTACCAAACATAAATAAATGCATTGACTAAAACAATTTTAAAACCTTAACACATACCGATATATATTTATAAGACAGGAAAAGAGTTCCATCAATAGCACAGGTAATCACAGTGATGATCATAATTCATAAATGGCTATACATTTAAACAACAAGAAAAGTGCATTATTGAAAATAGATGAACAGGTAAAAAATTAAAACAACAATAAAACTAATGCCGTAGTTGAAGAACTGTTTCCAATGTGTAATAAGCAATCAATCCCACTAATTATTATAAAACTTCATAAAAATATCAGATTGCGGCATTCAAGGTACATTTAAATAGAATAAACAGGAATAGGAACAGTAGTGGAGAGTAAACCCTAACCATTGTAAGTGAGAGGCCCCCAAAAATACAATCAATTCGCTCAATAGAGTCAATCAAGACGCATCCCGGAAGGAAATGAGACTAAGACCAAGTGCTGATGTTAAAAAAGGTTGTTTATCTAAATAGGGCCAGCAGAATATACTCTGCTCAGGCCAAGAGCACTCTGCAGAAAACATGTTCCAAACTATTTTTATACAACAATATCGTCATCAAACAGGGAGAAGACCTAAGGGGCACATAATCGATTGGGATTGGTTACTAGGGGCGAACTCCTATAGATGCCATAGGGTTGGAGACGCTTGGTTGGCTAGGAGCACGTGGTGTGGCGATGACGCTTGGGTCAGTAGGTCAGCTGGGCTCATCGGACTGGCATGTGAGAACGGCAACTGTTGATGTTGTGTCTTTGTTAAATAACCATGTGACATTTGCCCTTGTGGCCACACATTCCCATTCATTCTCTAGCATAATCTGCTTGTCCAGCGAGCTCAAAGACTTATGGCCTAAACACCTATGAAAACGTTGGTTCAAATACAGGTTAATTTATCATTGGGCAGAGGTTGTGATTCATCCATTAAATGCAATGCTTGATTTGTTCAGACAGTTCAGAATGTAATGGCTAAAGAGGTATAACTCTTAAGGTCACGGTGTGATCTGGGATGTCCATCTGATAAACAACAAAGGAGGGCTCTAAATCTACGACTAGGAAAAATAGGTCACAAGAGGCACATACCATCATGGGCATACATTTCATTGTGGGGGTTTAATGGTCGCTTGTCCAAACATCATTAAATCTCTGCTAATCTACCTTGACACCATAAGGGGTAGAGAAGAATCGAAACCTCTTTGCAGTGTGATTCCACGTTGCACAAAGAAACAGGGCCTTTATACATTGCTTGCTGTGTTACATTCCGGTTATGCTAATTTAAGAATATACTATATTTTCCAACTACCCAAATAGTCTCATTGCAGCAAAAACTCATAATAGAATCAAACATGCACTCGTTCTTCATTAAAAAAGTTCATAGCTCAAGGTCTGTGCATACAGCCTTAACACATGTTGCCATAATATGAACATTCTGGTCAGGACGACTAACTACTGCATTGGTTTTACTTAATATTATGAATGTATTTACATTCTAACTACAAGATGAGGTAGCTTAGTGCTGGTGTGTACAGTATTATGCTGGTTATGCATGCCATTTCTCTTAGCAGCATCGTTTCATACGTTAATATATGTCACACTTTCAAGACCAATTTCTAATGTTAATACTTCTGTTACACTTATGTTGTGCGTTATGATAATATCCTTACATTATTTTATATGAAATAAACAGCTTATTCAGATAGCGAGCAATTAAACACTTTGGTTTTCTTCTATTAAGGCACGAATAATGGAGTACACGTAAAGGTCACTTCTAACAGTTTAATCCTGCTTTAAGGAGCATTGGGCAGGGTATCCTTTATGACCAGGGTCTGCTGGGTGGGGGCAGGTTTATAGAGATGAATGATTTCTGTGCTGGCCCCTGTAATGGGCTGTGTCAGTGTCAGTGAAGTAAGACGGAAGACAGAAGATACAGTATAATGTTTGTTGCATTCTCGCGGCTAGTCTCTCATGAGAACCGAACAACTGCAAAGACGGCAGAGGGGAGGAGGCTGTGTGTGCCTGGCTGGGAGAGCTGCAGGCCTGCGTTGACACTTCACAACTATCCTGCCATTACAAAATGGAGTCAGTAGCTTACAAATTACAAAATGGAGTCTCGTTCAACTCTGGTCTTACGCTCTATCAAGGGGGGTCACAGTTCCATGGGGTATTCCCACACAAGTGCTCTGCGGCTGGGGCCCTGGACCCAAAGCAGCCGCCGTTGGGCCTACCCAGGAAGTGTGAAGAATTGGGGGGAATTTCCAAGACCCCCTCCTTCCACTCACTGTATAATAGTCTGCTATCAAGTTGCAGCCAGGCACTTTAATTAATTCTTTCTTGGATGGGTCCATAATGGCTCATGGCAATGACAAGTTCCTACATCTCATCCACAGGCCAGGGCCAAGTAGGTGGAAATCGCAACGATAATGTAGCCCATGTTCTAGATGTAGCAAGATGTTTGGTGGGCTGTGGCGGGACGACTATGAGCAGCTTTTTTATTTAAAGAGTTTTCAATCACTAGAGATGTTGCCGTACTCCCACAATTCTGCACTCAGCATCACCGCTATTAGGGCCTTCATTTGATAGATTATTAAAGCCGAGAGGAGAATATTGTTACCAAAAGATGTGGCATACGACAGGTTTGCGCTGCTCCTTTTCCTCAGGTTGGTTTGATAAATAGGGTTTTGCTAATTTGTGTTTCACCCAAACCTGATTCTGAGGTTATCAAAGAAAGGGACATCATCGATTTTAGTTTCCCTTATTCATTGTTGCATGCGGGAACAAGATGTAGAGGTTTCCCGTAGCTTTGGAAATCCTATAAATTTGCCTTACAGACTTCCCAGCTTGTTTATAATTTGAGAGTATCCAGCTGTTTACAAAAAGTAAATGACTTCGTTGAAATTACCTTGTAAATACTTTGACATTTGGGGGGTTTGATTCCCCATCCCCCTTCCCCCTCATGACCACCCCCACCGCAAAACACTTCCCCACCCTTTTTTCCCCCTTGTCCATAAATACTTAAAACCTTAAAGTATTTTTGAAGTTATTTCCACAAAGTAAATTACATCAAAGTAATTTACTTTATGGAAACAATGGGATACAACACATTATAAAAAAGCTGGACAGACGGTAAGGAAAATGTATAGGAGTTAGGGGAGGAGAGTCCCAAATCAAGTGCTCCTCACTAGGAACAAACATTTCATGTAAGGGTTCATACTGAAGCTTTAGATCGTCCACAATTAACAACATTGTTTTTTGTTTAATTTATCCTCCACCCAATTGGCTACCAAATGTGATACAATGCACTCATACCATTTAAGTAAAAGGATATGTACTGTTATAGTATCACCTCCATGGATTTCAATAAATAGCTCTTGTATATCTGGTGAACCTGTATCGATACCATTTTTGTGGGCATTCAATTTTGCAATAACCCACAGACATACTCCCCTGCTTGGCCATCCTATTTTATGAGAGGGGCAGACTGTGGAACCGTGAAACACATATAACCCTCCAAATATAGAGGGCTACAGGTTTCCTGGAAACATATGAGTCTAAAGATCAAATGAAATCAGCCCAATCGAGGTAGTCCAGATGTTTGTGCCGGCCAGCTGTGTTCCAAGACACCAGACTCAGCTCCTGCATAAGATCCCTCTCTTGTGTTCATTCAATAGTATTACAAAAAACTGGCAAACGGGGAAGGGAATGTCAAACACTGACTCATGCGATGTTGAAGAGTATTGGTTCTGGGTTGGCCTCGCTTCAATTGTATCATCTCCCATGATTGGCAAGCAGTGTTTCTGATGGCATATCCGATAGATGCATTTATTGATAAGACTGTCTTTCCCCTCCTGTTTTCCAGATTTTAATTTGGATTCATTAGTCATGTATAAAACTCCTCCTCTATGGTTATAATTATGAATAGTGGCGTATGTCTTTTCGAAACTATGGGCCTTAATACAAGGTTGGCGGTAACCCACCGGGTCAGCGGGTTGCTGCCGACCTATAACGCCATTCCGCCCTCCTGGGGTTTCAGGTGGCAGAAAGTGGGACTCCGCGGGAATGAGGACACAGAAGCACCGGCTCTGTTGCTAACGGTGCCAGTGCATCTGTGAAAACCATGCCTGCAGGGGCCGGTGCTCCCAGCAGGGCAGACCTGCCGGGAGCACCGGCCCCTGCAGGCATTCTCGTAGTCTGGCGGTCCGGAAAGGGTGCCGGTACATTGCTACCAGCACCATTACTTCTGGACCGCCAGGCTTGTAATGAGGCCCTATGTGTTTTTGGCACATAATCTCCCCTGGCCCGATAACCTTTCCCCACAACAGTATGTGGTGCATTATTTCAGGTTTTGTGGATTTATACCACCTAATTTCTAGGTGGAATATGCCCCTTATTTGGGGGATGGATGGCTTTTAATGTGATTGTCAATTAGTTAGGTTGTTCAGATCTTGCTTACTTATGCCAAACTCATCTTTAAATCACCAATATATTGTCACAAACTTCTAATTTTAGCCAGTAACAAAATGTAATTGGAGGAATCCCTCAATGTGTGCTCAAGATGAGGGGTCTGGGACTTGATTTCCATTTTGTTCATCATAGTTCAATATGGGGGTGGCAACAGTATTATCTGGATTAAGGTCTGCTATGCCAGTTCACTGCTCCTTGACCAATTAGTGGATCAAAGCAACTGGAAATTTCAATTCCTTCAGGGATAACAAACAGGACTTTTAAGGAGTCGTCCTCTTCTGAATCATCACTTGATGGTTGATTATTGGAAAAGTGGTCACTTGAAGTAATCGCTGTGCCCTTCCTGGTGCAATTCATCTCAACTGGAAGGACATCATTACATCTCCCATTTGGTTAGATAGTCTCGGGGCCACAATAGGATTGCAATGGAAGAATTATGTCATGGTTTAGATTTAGAAAAAAGATCATTGTGTTTGGTGGGTTTTCACAGAGTTCTTCCATGTTGTCCCCTTCGGTGCTTCTGACTGTTTATCTGAAACAGGGAGGTCTGATACAGGTGCTGAAGCTGGACCATTAATATTGTTTTAGATGCCTTCAATCTCGTATATTAACAGGTGTACCTCTGTTAATAGTGCAGCCAGGCGGGCCACTCCCTTTGAGCCATTGACAGGTGAAACGTGTGGCATAGCTTGATGCTTCAACATCCTCTTTGAAGTGGAATTCAAAGAATAACATAAAGTATGGAACCAAGTCAGTGGCGTATGCTTCACTGGTTCAAGGGCAGCTTGAGTCTATCTCCCCACCGTTCAGCCTCCAAACAACGTTAATCTTTCTAAATAAAAGCAGATGCACATCATAGGCCAGCCCCACTGGACTTCTGAGTACTTTAACCATTAGTTGTCCAAAGAGCCTGTATCAAAGGAAGTAAGGCGGCATACCAGGGGCTGTATTGAAAGAAAAAACAGCCTCACATGATCGCAGGCCTCGCAGAGTGCAACGGACTGCCTCGCCTTTTTCTTCAGGCTTCGGTGAGTGCTTGATATCCAGCGTCTTCTGAAGCAGGTTGGGCTCGGCCAACAGAAAAGCAAAGCAGCATTACATTATCCTGTGGTGGAGGAGGACGGCCTTTCCCTTGTTCCCGGGCTTGGCCATGGGCTCGATATCTAGCGTGCTTTTGGGCATGGAGAGTGGGGCCAACAGAACAGGAAAGCACCAGTACCGGATGCTGTTGAGGTGGCAGGCTACCTTGCCATTGTCCTCGGGCTTTGGCGAGGGCTCGATATCCGACATCTGAATTTCTGCCGCAGTTGGTTAACCAGCTGAGCTATCAAACTGGAAATGGTGCATGAGCCATGCATTTTATAAGTAGATATTCACTGTGGGCGCTTAACCTATTAACTGTTCCTATTTAACATCTTTATAATATGCAACATTCCCCAAAAAGTGCTTAATCACAGGAGAGTGCAGCAGGGCTGCTGATTTTGGACATATTCAGGATTTCCAAGATTCCCAAAAGATCAGATTATTTATTTATTTATTTATTGTTCACCTGGTAGGTGCTTATACAGCAAGTACATTCTGTTTCAAAGCACCCACAGGGCAAAAGGGAGGGTACATGGGAATGAGATATTAAAATACATTGGGCCTCATTACGACCCTGGCGTTGGACCATGGTGCTATCAGCACCATGGTCCATGCCGGATTCCGCCATGGTGGATGGCGGATTTACCGCCCCATTCCAAGGTTGGCGGGGCGGTAAATCCCCATTCACCATGGCCCCTTCCCCTTTCCCATTTTTGGCCCATAGGGCTCAATGGGAATGGGGAAGGCGCTAATTACGGCACCGTAAATTACGGTGCCGTAATTAGCACCAAGGTCCCTTAGCGGGTTGGACTTTAACGCCTGCAAAAAGCAGGCGTTAAAGTGTGAATCGGGCGTTAAGGGTTTAACGGCGCCGCAGCCTTTTACGGCGCCGTTAACCCCTTAACGCCAGGGTTGTAATGAGGCCCATAAAATATTAAATACAGTGGCGGGGAATAAAGGACACACCTACTATGCCTTGTGAGTATTCAGAAAGTGCAAGTGCAGGAGGGAAGGGCCAGGGGTGGGGGGTAGGTGCTGGGGTGCCCTTGCCCATGGGTAAACAACAAATCAAGTACAAGGTATTGTAGGTGCAAGCCTCCATAAGAACCAACCAAAATGTATTGTGCAATAAACTGAAAACTTACATCAACCTTGGAACAGTATACAAATAACTGATGGTAAGATCACAGTGTTGTCTATTTCCTGGTATCCTGTGATGTATTAAAGATGTCTTTGAAACTCAGCTCAAGTGTCTGTCTGCCTCCCTTCTCCCTTCTAAGTGTCCAGTCTCAGCTCCCTGGTCCACAGATGCCAAAAGCCCAGGGGTGGTTGGGAATTGGTCCCTCCTCTTCAGTGCCACCATTAATGGAAGAGGATGTGAAAGGGGATAGAGTAGAGATGAGATGAGAAGTACGTAGGTCTGGAGAGGGGACAGAGAAAAGATTATTGGTACAGATCTCGCTGGAAAATGAGCCGGCATAGGTGTCTGCGATGGGATGGCCAGGATGTGAAAACAGAATGTCTTTTTTGTGCTTTGTTCATCCAGACTGTGTGAGAGAGGGAGGATAGGTAATAGTGTAGCAGTATTAGAAGATAGGAGAGATGGTGAGTGCCATCTCAGTGGCACACAATAGATGAGAGAAAGAAAAGGGGGGGCTGCACTGCACAGTCCTGGCCCTTCTCCAAGGTGGCCTAGCAGTAAATAGGGCATACATACAAATGCAGGGCAATAGGTGGGGCGCAGGATTCAATTATAAAAAGGATCACAATGCAGTGCACAAAATTGGTGCAAGATGTAAAGCACACCCACCTAGATACAATTTCAAAAATGATCACAATGCAGAGCACAACATGGATGCAAGATGTAAACACAACCACCTATATACAATTTCAAAAAGGTTCACAATACAGTGCACAGTATGGATGCAAGATGTAAAGTACACCCACCTAGATACGATTTCAAAAAGGATCACAATGCAGAGCACAGAATGGGTGCAAGACGTAAAGCACACCCACCTAGATACGATTTTAAAAGGATCAACATGCAATGCAAAAAATGGGTGCACAATGTGAACACACCCACCTAGATATGATTTCAAAAAGGATTACGAATGAATGTGGTGCACACAGGGATGTGTGATGGAAAAGAAGAAGCACAACTTGAATGAATTTATCTTTGTAGGACACAGAGTGCAGTGAAGGAAAAATAGGTGGTTGAGGGAGAAAAGGCAGAATAGGATTGGCACAGTTATGGTTCAAGGAGATAGGTGGAGGAGGCAATAGGACAGTTCAGCCATCACTCACATTTGAGCAGAGGGAGCCTGGAAGTGCTGGGTTACAAGTTTGTGCAAGAGCAAGACGTGCACAGGAGGCTGCAGCATTGTTTGTAGAGGGACACGAAGGTGGGGAGCCCTTCCATACCCAGATAGGCTATACGTACCTTACAGAATCCAATCTGAAGGCAGGCATCTGCGATACCATGGTAACATGGGGAGTTCTGTGTTGCTGGTGGGGGGAGGCGTCCCCGGTCACCTGGGAGAGTCTTCCCCTCCTTGGAGATTTCACATTCTTTTTCAGCAAATCCCACAAATATGGGAGGGCAATCAGCCGAGGCCGTTCAGCGCGGCAAAGAGAGAGAAATGGAAGAAATGATGGTGTTTTGTCATGCCAGTGCACCGTTGCCCCTGACGCTTTACTCCACGTCGCTGTATGCTGGTATGAGAGTGGGGAAGGCGAGGATAACCCCTCTGATGCGACCGGGTGGCGTGCTACACAAGATAAAGACCGGGCACAGACAGGACCTTTTGTTATGGGCCTTGCGTGTGGGGTCCGGCTAAGAAACCTGCTGGTTTCTGATTGGCTAGATGTAGCTTACAGTATCCAATCCGAAGGCAGGCATCTGCGTTACCATGGTAACATGTGGAGCTCTGTGTTGCTGGTGGCAGGAGGCGTATCCGGTCACCTGGGTGAGTCTCCCCATGGTTAAAGACTCATCCTTGGAGATTATCATCAGGAAATGGAACAGTGGTTGGAAGGGAATTCCAATTTGTGGCCCGTATATCACATCTAGCCTTAAGATGGAGCACTAGCTGTTAAGCATATACATGTTTTTCTTTGTAAAATATCTCTTGCTTATATTTACAATAAATAATGCACTGTTGTCATGGAAGTACTTGCCCAACATATACGTGGCTTTTAACTCTATGAATGAAGCATATCTTGCTCTGCAAACTGTTGTGGGTTTCTCTCCAGTGTGAGATCTTGTATGAGCCAGCAGGCTTGATGCACGATTAAAGTGCTTACCACATTCTGTACACCCATAGGGCTTCACCCCAGTATGGATCACCCGATGCACGATCAGAAACGAGAAACAAGTGAAGTTTTTCACACATTCGGAGCACTGGTATGGTAACCCCCGCAGTATGGATCCTCTGATGCTGATGCAGTTCTGAGCTGTTAGTGTAGCTTTTCTCACACTCTGTACACTGGTGTGAGTTTCAACCCAGTGTGGTATCTCGTATGAGTCGTTAGGCTTGATGCACGATGAAGTGCTTACCACAATCTGTACACCCATAGGGCTTCGCCCCAGCATGGATCATTTGATGACTGCTCAGGGCAGAGAGGTCACTGAAGCTTTTCTTGCATTCTGTGCACTAATTTGCCTTCTCACCAGTATGGATCATCTGATGCACAATCAGAACCGAGATACAAGTGAAGCTTTTCACACACTCTGAGCACCGGTATGGTCACTCCCCAGTATGGATCTTCTGATGCAGGTGCAGATGTGAGCTATAGGTGAAGCTTTTCTCACATTCTGTACACTGGTATTGTCGCTCCCCTCTATGGATCTTCAGATGCTTCTGCAGATTTGATCTCTGAGTGAAACTTTTCTTACACTCTGTACACTGGTATGGTCTCTCCCCAGTATGAATATTCTGATGCAGGTGCAGATATGAGCTAGAAGTGAAGCTTTTCACACACTCTGAGCACTGGTATGGTCGCTCTCCTGTGTGGATCCTTTGATGACTGCTCAGGGTGGAAGGGTCACTGAAGCTTTTCTTGCATTCTGTGCATTGATAGGGCTTCTCTCCTGTATGAATCCTTTGATGCAGGTGCAGATATGAGCGCCGAGTGAAGCTTTTCCCACACTCTGTACATTGGTATGGCCGCTCCCCAGAATGGATCATCTGATGCTGATGCAGATTTGATCTCTGAGTGAAGCTTTTCTCACACTCTGTACACTGGTATGGTCGCTCTGCAGTATGGATCTTCTGATGTCTGTACAGATGTGATTTATAAGTGAAGCTTTTATCACACTCTGAGCACTGGTATGGTCTCTCCCCAGTATGGATCCTCTGATGCTGCTGCAGATGTGAGCTATAAGTGAAGCCTTTCTCACACTCCGTACACATGTATGTCCGCGCACCAGTATGGATCCTCTGGTGCTGCTGCAGATGTGAGCTCTGAGTGAAGCTTTTCAGACACTCTGAGCACTGGTAGGGTCGCTCCCCAGTATGGCTCTTCTGATGCTTCTGCATATTTGATCTCTGAATTAAGCTTTTCTCACACTCCGTACACTGGTATGGTCGCTCCACAGGTTGGATCCTCTGATGCTGCTGCAGATGTGGGCTCTGAGTGAAGATTTTCGGACAATCCGTAGACTGGTATGGTTGCTCCCCAATATGGCTCTGTTGGTGCTGTTTTAGATGTGAGCTCTGAGTGAAGCTTTTCTCACTCTCCGAGCACTTGAAAGGTCTTTCCCCTGTGTGGGATCTCTGATGCCTTCTCAGCTTTGAGGTGTTATCCATGTGCTCATCACATTCTGTGCACTCGTAGGACTTCTCCCCAGCATGCATCCTTTGATGGCTGTGCCTTAGCTGTTGAAAGAAGCAGAGGTGCCCTTTATTATTTTATGCAATCGTACAGCCTAAAAAACAATAGATCTAGCACAGTGCTCTTAATCCTAATTTTACTCCCCACTCACAAACTTAGTGGGTGATCATGTGAGAAGCCACGCTTCTGAGCCTTCACCAATTAGGAGAGAGACATGGAAAACATGTACTTGTTGGGAGAATCATACACCGACGTACATGTATAATATTTAGTACAAATCTAGTCGTATTTGCCCCATGAATAGATGGGACCTGGGCATATGTAATCGTGTTTACATAGGCAGTACCATAAGGGAGCTAAGTGTTAGAATACATGAACACATCTCATCAATCGGCAGTCAGGACATATCTTTACTACTTGCGCAGCATTGGCAAGCAAACCATCAGATGGATGATGAACAGGACTTGAGATTTTTAGTACTTCAAAAAGTCTCCCTTGGAAGGAGAGGAGGAAACAGGGAAATCATGCTGAGGCGAGCAGAGGCACCCATAACATGTAAATTTCGCACAATTGACTTCGGACTTAACAGAAATAATGAAACGGTGTATATTTTGTAGCTATGTGTATATCTGTGAACATGTCATTAAGAAATGGTGTAATTTGATAACCATATGTTCTCGGGTCATAATTGTATAGAGCACATTCGACAAACTGCAAGTCGTGTAAATGACAGTCTAATAATGTTTTGAAACAGTAAGACATTGTTTGAAACAGTGGATATATATGTATTATTTTTGCATCAGGGAAATGGTTATCCGTAGCACATTAAGTGACACAGCAATTACTAATGGTTATGAGAAGCAGTCTCGTTTTATGTTTTTGTTAATGCCCTTTATCTTGTTTTGTGGACCGTTCAAAAGAAATAACTGAGTCTGCTCCATTTAAAATTCCGATTTTCTTTTCAAAACTAGATTTCTTATTTTTTGACCAAACGCTAAAATAGTTAGTCCATAAATAGTATGTCCACATTTATTGGATTATATATACAAAGTACACAATCATTATGCAGCCATTTCAGAAAAACTCCCAAGTATGGCGCACAGGAGTAGTGCTGTTGGCTGTATTTTCGAGCCCATAATATGGTGCCCGGGAAACAGACCAATCGACATTGAGAAAGGGCTATCGGGAACCATGACAACAGGGTGAAGCCAGGTACGTGGCTGCTAACGCCATTCAGACTTGAGCGAGCCGACGCGAGGAGACGGGCCAGTATCTTTTTAGGTAAGCCCTAACTTTTCAAACTATTAAGCATGAATGGAAGGGATATCATGCGCGATATTCACTATTTGGAACTTGTATGAACATTGTATCAATTAAAAGGAGTGTCCTAAGGGGACGTATACACTAAACACATTTGGTTTGTTTTACTAATGTTACCATTTGTCAAACCCTTAATAGTCAACGAGCCAGAATGTAGAAGAATCATTCAAGATGTTTACGAATTAGCACTTGTGTTAAGATGGATTTCTGAACTCTGTCCTGGAGGGGCAGAGGTTCAGAAGGCCAGCCTAGTTTCTTGGAACAGGGTAACCTCTGGACAAGCCAGACCAATCAAGGTAGCGATCGCGGCGGTCAAGACTAGGTCTCAAGAGGGTTGAGGGTGACTGAAAGCCCGCAATGAGCACACAAAGCAAAGACGCTTACAAATTACTCCAAGCAGGTGTTATATTAAGACTTGGGAACGCCAAGTGTACGAATCGTTTGAGAGTGGCAAGGACTCGTAATACAGCAGCAACCTGATGGCGGTTACAGAGCAAGACTCCTGGGTAGGCTGGTCAGTCCACTGGATGGCCCAGAGACACTTCCGAAGGCTTACGTGCAGGAGATGGTGAAGATGCCGAGAATAGTTGTTCCCACTATTCCAAAGGGTTGAAGTACCAGTACAGGCCTTCTCATTCGATCAGAGGTAGAAAGGGTTTCACAAAGCGACAGCAGTGCAGAGGGGCAGTCCTTCAGCGGGTCACCAGCGATTCCTCGGTTCAGCCTCGTAGTTGCAGGATACTTGGCTCCTGTATCCCTTTGTTCGTGAGAACTCAGAAGATCGACTGGTAGTGGTGTTTCCAGCCTCCTCTTATCCACGGTTCCCTTCGTGCCAAAACGGAGAGGACCCAATGGGAGATCTGCTCACCAAACATTCACACCATACGTGGACCTATCACGGACCACGGTGGTCCCAGGCATTCACGACACACTAGACTCTCTGGCACCCAGGATGTGTATTGGGACCAGACATCCCAGCCCACATCCTGGAGGCACGCACAAGGCCTGTAGAAGCCCGCGAAAGCATCTGTGTTTCGTGGGAAAGTACATGCCCAAATAAGGAAGGCCCCGGGTTGGCTCGACCTGGGGAAGGTTAAGGGGGCAAGACGGTCAGCGGGCAGGACAAAGAGCCTTGTGGTCAGGCCATTGTGGGAGCCAGGCCACCATGTTGGGCTAAGTGCGAGAAACGTGCTTAAACAGCCAAAAGGAGCTCAAAACACAAAGAAATGATCGCTGCCACCAGTCCCGTCCGTGATTCACTTGCACCATTTGTTAACAATCCAAAGAGAGTGTCTAGGGCCTGTAGAGTGACTAGAGACCCAAGAGAGCAGTAATTTAGCTTACAGTGCCCTCTTGTGTCATGTTGCGCGAAAGCTGCAACATGATAAAAGAACTACGGAAAGCGTTTCCCGGTACTGACTGTCATAAGGGCATGTCAGTTTTCCCGTAAGAATGGAGCGAAATCCCAGCGGAGTGCGGCGGAAGGCTGCGCTTCTCTGGCAAAGTCTAGATCATGGTGAAAACAACAGCAAAAACTTTAGGGGTTGCCACATGGAAGGAAAATTACCCACAATTAAGAAATCTTTCCTAACAACTTGCAAAAATATAATGGCATAAAGACAAATGTCACTTACAATGGAGGAACATACACGTTACTCTTTTTGAGCCGTACTTATAACGTTATTTATTTTTTAACTTCAAATCATGGCGGGACGAACGCCACAAATATGTTCATTAGCCGATACAACCAAATAGAACTAAAGTGCATTTTTTACAACTCTGTTTTAAATGTCACATGGATCGGTGACAGAATGAAATGAATTCCAAATACACAATATTATAAGTTGAAGTCTTTAACATGTAGAAATTGCATAACTATAGCCACAATGTATTACAGGTGGGATTGAACCCTGAGAATTGTTAAACTGAAAGTTAATGACGATGAAAACGAAAGTGATAATCTGATAACCTGGTAAGGCGATATGTCATGAATTTAAATAAACTTGTCTTTGCCTTAGCTAGTACATGGATCCACGATTAGGAAGAACATATTGTTCAATTCAATTCTTAGCACTGTATGAAGAAAATGTGATCACAACTATGCATCACATGCACCAATTACTTTTCTCACTAACCTATTGTACCCGTTTTGTTCTGTTTTTCTTGCAAAACTCACCTAAGCCACCAACCACCCCTCCTTAATATCTGCATGTTAACAAAAATTGTTTATTTTGATTTTTTGTATATGGAATTGATGGAATGTGTATATCAAGTGATTTAAGTTCAATGCATTTATTTGCCCTGATTTGAAAAAGGCAAATGCAGTGCAGAAACACATGTAATCAAAAAGGGCCTTTCTATACCAATATATAAAGTTTTTTAAAGTTAACTAATAAGTGTGGTGCCGTTTTTTTTTTTCTGTGAAGAAACCATCCAATTGCCTTTTTATTCAGGGGAAGGGGACTGTGCCCCTGTTTTTCTTCACACACTTGCGACACAACCATACTATTTATTGATTTGGGCGCAAGGCCAAAGAAAGTTGGTACAAACAAAAATCTTCACCACAAATTGGATCACATCCTTCCTGGATGAAAGATCCATCACAGGATTCACTGAGAACGCCAGCGCCCCACCAGCACCAATCACCTGTGGTGTGCCACAAGGATCTTGTGTATCCCCAACACTATACACTATATTTACAAAACCACCTACAAAATCTCCTGTACAAACTATGCCGATGACACGCAAATTCTTCTCCCACTTTCTGGCAATTACCATGAAGACTCAGCTTTCCTAAACTCTGTCTACTCAACCATCCAGGCCTAGATAGCCACACACCGCATTTGCTTAAAGAAAGAAAAGACAGAGATCCTGCAGGTGGGTGCCCATTGGTGTTAAAAATCTTCGACCCACAATACTCACCCTTCAACATTGACGGCAACTTAATCCCAATCTCTCCATCAGTGAAGACACTGTCACTCTCTCCGCAAGTAAATGCCATTGCCTCTTCAGCCACCTACACAACCAAACTAATAAATGCGGCCAAAACTTTCTTATCCCCAGCTGCTTGACTATCGCCAGAGAGCCCATTGACTCAAGGCATGACTACTGCAATACGCTCTTTGCAGGCACATCGAAACAAAACATTAAACAGATGCAGACTATTCAAAACATCCCTAAACAGGAATATCTCGGCAGTCAGGAGAAATGCCCATTGGCTCCCCAAATGCCAGTGGAGTCTATTTAAATCACTATCAATCACCCACGGATGACTCTCCAATGAGGGCCCCCCTATCTACCACGGAAGATAACCAAGGAAAGCACCTCGAGATCCAAGAGATCAGCCGACAACTATCGTCTGTCCCAACCCAAATGTAAACAGGTTAACTGGAGGCTTAAGTGTTGCATCCTTTGTCGACAAACATTGGAACCTGCTCCCACCCATCCTGCGAGCTGAAACATCATACTGGAAATTACGCAAATCTCTAAAAACATTACAATTTGCCAGATTGATGCCTTGTATCTATGCAACTTCTTTCCCTGCCTCACTGTACATGGCCGGTCGTTACGTGAAACTGGCTATGTATTCAGCGCCTCAATGCCTCCGGGCTTAGTGCGCTCTACACATGTAAAAATAAACAAATACATAACATCCATCTCAGAGGTTCTGAGGGAAAGCTGATAGACGATGAAAGCAGAGCTTGGGTTTATGACGCCATTAGGTACCTGGAGATGGAATATACCCCATGACTGATAGCTGCCCAATCATAATGTTATGATGTCTGTGTTTTTTCACACTCTATGAGCTGTCCCCAGGGACCAGCAGCACAGGGGGTGGGAACAGAAGGCATGAGGGAAATATATACAAGAGCAAAAATATAGTTACACACAAGTGCACCACCAACCCCCAACCATCACCATGACAGTTCCCTAACAGAATCACAGCTCCTTTGCGGTCAAATGCAGTGTGACTGTGGCAGCACCAGAGCCAAAGCTTTCACAAACAGCCAGAATCACAGCTCCTGTGCGGTCAAATGCCATGTGACCATGGCAGCACCAGAGCCAAAGATTTCACAAACAGCCAGAATCACGGCTCCTGTGTGGTGTTAAGATGGATTTGTGAACTCTGACCTGGTTGGCAGAGGTTCAGAAGGCCAGCCTAGTTTCTTGGAACAGGGTAACCTTCTGGACAAGCCAGACCAATCAAGGTTGCTTGGCGGCGGTCAAGACTAGGTCTCAGGAGGGGTGAGGGTGACTGAAAGACCGCAATGAGCACACAGGGTGAAGGACACTTATAAATCACTCCCAGTCAGGTGTAGATATATTACAATGCAAATACATTTATTTCAAGGCCTTTATTTCAAGGCCTTTGAGTTTCAACACATAAATCAATTCACAGTAATACTTATTAAGCCAACACAATCCTATCTAAATACATACATACAAGACCAATGGGGTCTGAAGTGTTAATGCATGAAATGGGTCCACAACCTAAAGGGGGAGGATACAGGCAGTGCAAATAATCTTTAGTCCCTTCTTCATCCAACACACTCCTAACTAAGAGTCAGTCCAATCCCTAAGAAGTGTGGAGCCTAATGCTCAAATGTACATGTGGTAGTTCAAATGGGCGAAACAGGGTCTCTTCAAGGGTCTGTAGCAGCTCAGAAAGGTGGGTGAGGCGATGAAGAATAGGTTAGCACTATTTGAGGAGGGTCTCCACTTGAGGGCAGAGTCGATTCCAAGAGTCGGGAATAGTTTGCTAGTTCGCACTAGCAGTGGAAAGGAGAGGGGCCCGCAGGGGCCAGTCATACTTAAAAATGGATGGAAGTTCTAGGGGCCACCGGTTAGTGTTGCGATTACTCACCCACTCCCGGCGCACTTCAGACCAAACTTCGGCAGTCAAGTCCACATTGGTTGCAGGTTCAAGTACAGCAATTTGACGGCTCTGCGGCTTTCAGCAGCAAAGATACAGTGATGATTCCCAAACGGGACAGTGCTGATTTCTCTGCACCTGGTGGATGGATCATGCCAGTTTGACTGCAGCAGGCTTCAGGGGCAAGAGGGGCACAAATGCAGCGCACCTGCAAAGTTTGTCACCACGGCTGGGCAACACGGTAACTGCATATACTGCGGTTCTGGCTCAGTCGCTTCACTTCAGACCTGGGAAAGCCAAGTGTATGAAATTCGGTGTGAGGATACCGTGAATACAGAGCTAGCGATATATCAAGTTTCCAGGGCCTCCTCAAAATGGCAGCAGTATTAGGGCAAAGAGTCTGCGTAAGCTGGTCAGCCCACTGGTTGGCCCAGGGACACTTCTGGGAAAGGCTTATTTGCAGGGTTTGATGAAGGTGTCGAGAATAGTTGGTCCCACTATTCCAATGGGTTGAAGCGTCTTCGCAGCCCTTCTAGGACGACCAGATGCAGAGGGGTCTGAAATGATCTCCGGACATGATATATATATATATATAAAAGGTATTTATTAAGTTAACAGGTTAAAGCCCACTGGCTCAGCAAACGACACACTATCAACTGATCTCTATAACATTATAGTCCTGCATCTTTCCCTTGATGTTCTATGTTCCATCTTCCAGGCCCCATGCTCCACACACTCCCATAGACATAACTGTCATAGGCTCCTGCCTTGCAATGTAACCTTTAGCGGAATCATCACAGTTACAACATTCTTTAATTAATCCTTCTATTTCCAAATCCATGCCAGGCCACCAATAATCCTGCCTGACAAGTTGTTTTGTCTTTGTCACCCTTGATGTCCCTCATGTGCTACTTCTAATATCTTGCACCTTAACCTTAACCTTAACTTGTCACCCCTCAAAACCATTTTTTTTTTCAAAAACAACTCATCATATACTTGTCTAACAGCCTCAGGTAAAACACCTTTCCTGATTTCATTACTGTTTACTCCCTCTTCAATACACGTCTTTATTTTGCTAAGAACTTCATCCAACTCCATAGCCTTTGCCCGTTCATTCTCAGACACCACTTCCTGCTTCATATCCAATATTTCCTCATCATTGTTATCTTCTTCATCATTATCTTCAAAGTTTGTCAACCTTGATAAACAGTCAGCACATTTATATTTGACGCCAGGAACAAACTCCATCTCCTAATTGTATTCCTGCAATGTTGCCACCCATTTTCTGATTCTTGCTGACACCTTATCCAAACCTTTGGTACCCACAATTTACCTGAGGGGTTTGTGATCCGATCTCACAACAAATGTTGCTCCCCACAAGAATGAACGGAACTTCTCAATTGACCATGTCACTTCCAACAACTCTTTTTCAATAGTTGAATAATTGTATTCTGCTACTTTCAGTACCCTTGAAGCAAAAGCAATAGGCTATTCAATGCCCCCTTCAATTTGGGATAAAACAGCACCCAAACCATGATTGCTTGCATCAGTGGTAAGAATGCTTTTCTTGTTGGGCTTGAAAGACCTCAAGGTAGGCGCACTGTTGAGATCTTTCTTTATCTCACTAAATTCACCTTCACATTCAGTATCCCAAACACATTTCACATTCTTTTTTGCCAACTTCCTCATATGAAATATATTGTGACTAATATTCTGCCATCCCCAAAAATGATATAACCTTATCTTTGGTATCTGGACTGGGGACATTTTAAATTATTTTTACCATTTCTTCCTTGGGTTTTATGCCTTTGTCAGAAATGTCATGTCCTAAATACTGTATATTTGATCTATTAAATTTACATTTCTCCTTGCTAAGAGTTAAACCAGAATCTTGAAAAACATAGAAAAACTTACACATTCTGCTATCATGTTCTTTTTGATCTTTCCCATAGACTAGAACATTATCCTGAAAGCGAAGTACACCTTGCATATGATGGAATAAATTGTACATCACACGCTGAAAAACAGCTGCTTCAGAAATTAAACTAAAAGGCATCCTTCTACATCAGAACAAATCTTCAGTAGTAATAAAAGCTGTAACATTTTTTGATTTGGGATGTAACATAATTTGATGATATGCTGATTTGAGGTCTAGAGTACTCATTATCTTCGCATCTCTTACAGTCCCTAGCATTTCTGTTATATGTGGCAAAGAATGTCTGTCTGGGATTATACATTTATTTACAGACCTGAGGTCAATACATAACCTGAGTTTTCCATTGGGTTTATGCACTAAAACCAATGGTAACACCCATTCGGAAGATTTAACTCGTTCAATAACTCCTTGTGCTTCCATTTTTCCCAGTTATTGTTTTACATCCTTTTTGATTTCCAAAGGTCTGACCTTATGTACAACAGGAACAGTATAATTTTTCATACGAATTTCATGCCGAAGGTTCTTCAAACTCCAAAGTTCATCTCAGAACACAGGATGATGTTCAAAATGTTCAGATTTCCTCCCCTGATCTACTGCATATACCATCTCTTCTGGGCTCTAGTTTTATTGTTAATCTTCTCTGATGAGACCAGCTTAACAAAGGATGCATTCCTTTCTTGGAGACATATACTTTCCCCTTTGCTGTTCTGTCTTTGAATTTCATGGTCGACCAAAACCAACATTCTAACTCAATGTGTTTTCCACCATACGCGACGGGCTTCACATCAATTTCTTTCAGAGCGGTGCACCCTTTGAAGTGTCCCTCGAAAGGCATTCTTGGTAACAAATTATACTTGGCACCAGAGTCAATAACCATCTTAATTGTTGAGTCACCAACTTGTATGTCTGCCATAGGCTTTTCAAGATCAGCATCTTGATCTTCTACTACATTGACCCTTGAATCTTCAATTATAAAAGTACATTCTTCAACTTCTTCAAATAGTTCTTCGATGCAATCTATATTCTCTAATTTAGTTTTACAACAATTTGTCAAATTACCTTTTCTATTGCATCTTCTGCAGATTTCTTTTAGCGCCAGACATTTTTCACTGCTGACAATATGATACATGCTACCATACCCATAGCATTTTCTTCTGTTATCATCAATGTCTCCCTTTTCCTTGAATGTGGCTCCTCTTTTCTTTTCATAACTTTGATCTTTTTTACTAAATTGTCCCCTTTTTATTGTGTGTTTATTTTGTATAGCCAACACTTCTGGCAATTCAGATGCTTCAGACTTGTTATATGTATCTTCCTTCATTTCAAGTTCTTTCACTCATTTATATCTATGTTCTACTTCTTTTGCTGTCTTTACAATCTAACATAGACACCTATATATATATATATATATATATATATATATATATATATATATATATATATATATATATACATATAATAGGGATTTATTAAGTTAACAGGTTAACTCAGCAACCAACACACTATTAACTGATCTCTATAGCATTCCAGTCCTGCATCTTCCCCTTTACGTTCTATGTTCCATCTTCCAGGCTCCATGCTCCACACACTTCCATAAGTTAGAAATGAATGAAACATGATGCATGTACATGGAACACGTAATCCAAGATACCAATCACGGACCACAGTGGTTCCGGGCATTCACAGTACTCCAGACTCTCTGGCACCCAGGATGTGAATTGGGAACAGACATCCCAGCCCACATCCTGCAGGCACACACACAAGGCATGCAGAAGCTCGCGAAAGCTTGGCACTTTGCGGGAAAATGCATGCCCAAATAAGGACTGACCTGGGTCGGCACGACCTGGGGAAGGTGAAGGGGCAAGATGGAAAAAGGACAGGACAAAGAACGTCGTGGCATGGCCATTTTGGAGCCAGGCCATCTATTTGTGCCAAATGAGGTAATCACAGTTTACCTGGGAGGAAAGGGTTAAAAATATGCGAAATGATGCGCTGCCACTAGCCCTGTCCAAGGCACATCTGCACTTCTCCTACAAAATCATTCGAGAGTATCTAAGGCCTTTGGAAATGGCTAATAGACCCAAGTGCACAGTGCTGGAAGGTACATTGTACATTTGTTACATGCTGCAGAAAAGTTGCAAAATTGGAAAGGACGAAGGGAAACAAAGTCTCCCAGTACTGACTGTCTTAAGGGCATGTCAGTTTCTCCATAAAAAGTGAGCGAAAAGCCCAGAAGAGTGCAGCAGAAGGCTGGACCCCCCTGGTAAAGTCATACTATAGTGTTTAACATCAGCAAAAAGTTGGGGGGTACACAACTGAAGGGGAAATTACACATGAAATGGAAATCTTTCCTAACACTCACCCCTGCCAGACCAAGGACAGGGGGAATTAATCCACCCTGGATGAGTCCCATGTTCAGGTTGGTTAAGCATTCTGGACAATCCATCAGCATTGCTATGTTGGACACCTGGCAAATGCTCAATATTGAAGTCAAAGCCTAGCAGACTTATGGACCACCTGAGCAACTTTGGAGTCTCTCCCTTCATGTTCATTAGCCACTTTAAAGGCTTATGGTCAGTTTGCACAGTTAAGTGTGTCCCATAGAGGTAGGGCCTCAACTTCCTTAGGGCCCAAACATTCATTCTCTACTGTAAACCATCAGAGCTCTCTGTCCTTAAACTGGCGACTAATTAAGCCAATAGGGTGTTCCTTACCCTTCCCATCTACTTGTGATAGTACAGCTCCTATCCCAGTGTCAGAGACATATGTCTTCACAATAAAAGGTATTTGGTAATCAGGGGCCCTGAGAACAGGGGCCTGGCAAAAGTTTTTTTTGTTTGTTTTGCCATTGAATACCTTCCCACACTCTTCACACCAAGTTACCTTCTTGTATTTCTTAGGAGTGGTGTGAGCAGTCTGAGGGGCAGCTATGGTTCCATAGTCTGCCATGAAATTCCTGTAATACCCAGTGATTCCTAAAAAGGCTCTCACTTGGGTCTGATTGGTGGGGGTAGGCCAGTCTTGTACTGCTTGTATTTTACTGGGTAGAGGTTGTATCCTCCCTCCACCTACTTCATGCCCAAGGTAGACCACTGAACCTTGTCCAATCTGGCACTTACTGGCCTTTATGGTGGGCCTTCCGAAGAGCCTGCAACACATTCCTAAGGTGTTTCACATGGTCTTCCCAGGTGGCAGTGAAAACTGCTATATTATCCAGATATGCAAGAGAGAATTCATCCCGCCCCTTAAGCACATGATTCACAAGCCCCTGGAAAGTGGCAGGGGCATTCTTCAACCCAAAAGTCATTACCCTGAACTGGTAAAGACCCTCTGGTGTTGAGAAAGCTGTCTTCTCCTAGGCATGGTTTGCAAGAACTATTTTCCAATAGCCTGCAGTAAGGTCAAATGTGCTGGGGTATTTGGAAGAACCCAACGTATCCACCAGCTCATCTGTTCTGGGCAAGGGGTGTGCATCTGTCTTGGTGACAGCATTCAGCGCCCTGTAATCCACAAAGAACCTTAACTCAGAGGTATCTATCTGCCTTTGGAACCAAAACAACAGGGCTGGACCGTGGACTACTAAAGGGTTCAATAACCCCAGGATCCAACATTTTGTTGACCTCTGTCTTCCTCAACATCTGAAGCAGTGCAGCAGTTTTAACTCTTGGGATGAAAGCCTTCAGCCTATTTACATGGAACACTTTTGAAGCCTGACCAGTCCCTCCAAGGTTCACTAAATAGTTGACCTCACCCAGTGACTCCACCACTGTGTAATGGCCTGACCATATATTCCTATATGGTAGCATGGTCGACTAGTACCAGGATAAAACTATTGCCTGAGGATGTTTGGGGTTCAAGGGGACCAACAATGTCGATCCCTACCCTCTCAAATGGTACTCCCACAACTGGGAGTGGTACCAGTGGAGCTTGGATTGTTGTGCCACTCTTACCAGATAACTGGCAGGTGGCACAGCTCCTGTAGTGACTTTCAACATGCACCCCCATCTTGGGCCAGTAGAAATGCATGGAAAACCTTTTTTGGTTCACTTGATACCACAGTGAATAGCAAGAGGCACTTCATGTGCCAGCTGCAGGAGGAAGGATCTGACAGCAAGGGGAACTACCAACCTCCTATGGTCTCCTTCTGTAAACTCTGTACACTCACTGTAGAGGACCCCACCTTCCCAATAAATCCTATGCTTCCCAGGAGGTTCACCCTCAAGCTGGGAGCAGGCCTGTCTCCTTAGGCCTTCCGGAGATGGGCACTCACGTTGGCCCTTACTGAATTCATCCCTGTCAGGACCACCTTCTACTAACAAGTATTTTAGTTCAGGATGGTCATTTGGATCAAATACTTCAGGTAACAGCTCTACCTCGTCAGGTCCAGGTGTTTGACCAACTACCTCCACCTCAGTGGTAGGTGATTTAGGGGGTATGTTTTCTTTCCATATTTTTCCTTTCTTGACTCGTTTAGCCTTAGGTTTCCCCTTTGGCTTGGGCATTGCAGTGGTCTTGGCCAGTGCTGCCCTTGTTTGAGACATTGTGCAGGGTCTGTCTGCTGTATCTCCCACAAGCCCTAAGGCTCTGAGATCATTTCCCAGCAAGACCTTTCCTGGGACATCTCTCTGAATGCTCACTGGAATCCTGACTACTGTACCATTTATAGTATGATTTACAGGTATAACTGGGAACTGGAGTTGTGGGCCATGAGCCAACTTAGTGGGCATCAGAGGAGCTCTGGCATCTTCCTCTGGGTCTACCAAGGTAGAATCCACTACAGTCCTGATGAACCCACTATCCCTAAGAGCAGGAGTATCTACTCGATTAATCAGCACACTGTACTTAAAGCAGTGTTTGGTATTGACTGGAATCCTAGCATAAACCTCTGAGACATTAGGCTCCCAGGAACCCAGGGAAACTAAAACTACCTCAGAATCTATCCCATTGGGGAAGGAATCTGAGGAGAAGGATGCCCCTGTAATCTCTTCTTCCTCATACAAGGAGATGTCCATATTAGCAGAGTGGACCCCCAAGGTTTTGACCTTACATTTGGGGTCCCCCTTCACATGGTCACTTGCTCCACAAGCCATACAAGATCCACTGGATCTGTTGACACAGGGAGGCTTACTCTAACCCGAATTCTCTTTTGGAGGGTAACCTCCACTACCTCGTGTGTCCTCTTGTGACTTACCCTTATTTTTCTTTTTGTGGCCCTTCTGGGAGGATGTTTTATCAGATCCCCCACACTCTTTATCTTTGAACTTGTTCCCCCTCCTCCTGCTTACCAGGATGGATATTGTCCTTATGGGACAGTCTATGTGACACCCACACATCTGCTGCAATGGCCAGCTTCTTAGGATCTAACTCTTTAGAATCTGCTAACTGCTGCTTAAACTGAGGGGAACAAGATAATATGTTCAAGCATGACAAGGCATATCATACCCTCAAAGGTGGAGACCTTATAGCCTTCAATCCAGCCAGTCAAGTTTTTCAAAGTATCAGTCACATATGACACCCAAGTACTTCATTCTTTCTTTTTGTACTCTGTAAATCTCTTCAAGTATTGGGCAGGAGTCTTCGCAAAATTCAAGATGAGAGTTTGCTGCAACATTATATTATCTCCATAATAGCACTGCAGCCAGAATGGGGCAGTCTGCTGAGCAACCAGGCAATTTTAACAGCATTTACAACCTCTTGAACTTCACATGCATTCTCAAATGCATTCAACCAGTCCATAAATTCATTCTTCTCATCATACACACTGAGCAGAACTTTAGGAAATCTTGGATGAGAGGAGGCCCCAGACCCATGTCCAGATCCCTTGGAGCCATTTGAAACTTGAAGCTTGGCCAGTTCCAACTGGTGATCCCTGTCCTTCTGTTTTTTCTGCCTGCTCTATCTTCAGCTTAGCCATGTGAAATTCAAGCTCCTTCTGCCTAAACAGCAGCTCTTTTCTCTTGAATTCCAGCATGGCCTCAGCATCAGCATTTGCAGAGGAAACATTGGACATTACATCATCCACATCCTAATGGGCACCATGAATGAGGGCAGCGACAGAAGCTATGACACTGAGTTGCAACTCTTGCCATTCCATGACTCTCTGGATCATTTCCAACTCTGTACCTTGAGCAGGTAAACCCCTCTGAGTACAAATTGTTCTCAATGTTTCTGATCTAGAAGCATTTAAGGTTATAAAGGTACTTGTTTCCATTACATTAGATAGGTCTATGGCATTTACAGTTATCACTACAAAGTCACTATGTGTCCTGGGTAGGAATAACTTGAAATGCCTTCACTAGTGTGCAACACTGGATACCTCCAGTCCTATCCCACCACTGTACACCGATTTGTTAAGATGGATTTCTGAACTCTGACCTAGTGGGCAGAGGTTCAGAAGGCCAGCCTAGTTTCTTGTAACAGGGTAACATTCTGGACAAAGCAGACCAATCAAGGTAGCTTGGCGGCGGTCAAGACTAGGTCTCAGGAGGGATGAGGGTGACTGAAAGACCTCAATGAGCACACAGAGTAAAGGACACTTACAAATCACTGCCAGTCAGGTGTCGATATAGTAAAAATACAAATACATGTATTTCAAGGCCTTTGAATTTCAATACACAAACCACATCACAGTAATACTTATTAAGCCAATCCTATCTAAATAAATACATACAAGACCAATGGGTCTAAAGCGTTAATGCACAAAATGGGTCCACAACCTAAAGGGGGAGGATACAGGCAGTGCAAATAGTTTTTAGTCCCTTCTACATCCAACACACTCCTAACCAAGAGGCAGTCCAATCCCTAAGAAGAGTGGAGCCTAATGCTCAAATGTACATGCAATGCTAGCGCACGCGTTAGTTCAAATGGGCAAAACGGGGTCTCTTCAAGGATCTGTAGCAGTTCGGGAAGGTGGGTGAGGCGATGAAGAATAGGTTCCCACTATTCGAGGAGGGTTTCCACTTGAGGGCAGAGTCGTTTCCAAGAGTTGGGAATAGTTCGCTAGTTCGCACTAGCAGTGGAAAAGAGAGGGGCCCCCAGGGGCCACTTATGCATAAAAATGGATGGAGGCACAAGGGGCCAACGGTTAGGGTTGCGATTACTCACGGACCCCTGGCACACTCCGGACCAAACTTCAGCAGTCGAGTCCACTTCGGTTGCAGGTTCAAGTGCGGCAATTTGACGGCTCTGCGGCTTTCAGCGGTGAAGATACAGTGTTGATTCCCAAATGGGACAGTGGCAATTGCTCTGCTCCTGGTGGGTGGATCAGGCCAGTTTCACTGCAGCAGGCTTCAGGGGCCAGAGGGGCACAAATGCAGCGCACCTGCAAAGTTCGTTACCAGGGCTGGGCGACATGGTAACCGCGTATACTCTGGTTCTGGCGAAATTCGGTGTGAGGGTGCCGTGAACACAGAGCTAGCGATATACCAAGTATCGAGGGCCTCCTTGAAACGGCGGCGGTATCAGCGCAAAGAGTCTGTGTAAGATGGTCAGCCCACTGGTTGGCACAGGGACACCTAAAATGATTACTTGCAGGGTTTGATGAAGGTGCCGAGAATAGTTGTTCCCACTATTCCAATGGGTCGAAGCGTCTTCGCATACCTTCAAGGACGACCAGGTGCCGAGGGGTCCCACGGGACGACAGCAGGCTCAGGGTGTCATGACTCAGCTTCTTAGTTTCAGGATACTTGGATCCTATCCTTCGTTCACTGAGAAATCCAGAGATCGACATGGTATGTGTTTTTGGGGCCTTCTCTTATCCAGAATCTCCTTTGTACCAAAACGAAGAGGACCCAATGGGAGATCTGCTCACATACAGGCATACCATACATGGACCAATCAAGGACCACGGTGGTCCCAGACATTAACAACACTCCAGACTCTCTGGAACCCAGGATGGGTATTGGGAACAGGCATCCCAGCCCACATCCTGGAGGCACGCACACATGGCATGCAGAATCCCGCGAAAGCTTGGCGCTTCGAGGGAAAATGCATGCCCAAATAAGGACTGACCCAGGTCGGCTCGACCTGGGGAAGGTGAATGGGCAAGATGGCTAATGGATAGGACAAAGAACCTTGTGGCATGGCCATTTTGGAGCCAGGCCACCTATTCGTGCCAAATGCTGTAATCACGGTTTACCTGGCAGGAAAGGTTTAAAAACATCCAAAATGATAAGCTGCCACCAGCCCTGTCCAAGGCACATCTGCACTTCTCCTAAAAAATCTTTCGAGAGTATCTAGGGTCTTTGGAAATGACCATGAGACACAAGTGCACTGTACTTGAAGGTACATTGTACACTTGTTACATGTTGCAGAAAAGTTGCACCTTTGCAAAGGACTAAGGGAAACAAAGTCTCCCAGTACTGACTGTCTTAAGGGCATGTCAGTTTCCCCATAGAAAGTGAGCGAAAATCCCAGATGAGTGCAGCGGAAGGCTGGGCACCTCTGCTAAAGTCAGACTATGGTGTTTAACACCAGCAAAAAGTTTGGGGGTACACAACTGGAGGGAAAATTACACATGAAATGGAAATCTTTCCTAACATGCAGTCACATGCAGTGTGGCCCGTAGCACCAGAGCCAAAGCTTTCACAAACATCCAGTATCACAGCTCCTGTGCGGGCACATGCAATGTGGCCGGTGGCAGCAACAGAGCCACAGCTTTCGGAAACTACCAGAACCACAGCTCCTGTGCGGTCAAATGCAGTGTGGCCACTGGCAGCACAAGAGCTAAAGCTTTCACAAACAGCCAGAATCATGGCTCCTGTGCGGTCAAATGCAGTGTGGCTGGTGACAGCGCCAGAGCCAAAGCTTTCACAAACAGCCAGAATCACGGCTCCTGTGCGGGCACATGCAATGTGGCCGGTGGCAGCAACAGAGCCACAGCTTTCGGAAACTACCAGAAACACAGCTCCTGTGCGGTCAAATGCAGTGTGGCCACTGGCAGCACAAGAGCTAAAGCTTTCACAAACAGCCAGAATCATGGCTCCTGTGCGGTCAAATGCAGTGTGGCTGGTGACAGCGCCAGAGCCAAAGCTTTCACAAACAGCCAGAATCACGGCTCCTGTGCGGTCAAATGCACTGTGGCCAGAGGCAGCGCCAGAGCCAAAGCTTTCACAAACAGCCAGAATCATGGCTCCTGTGCGGTCACATGATTTGTGGCCGGTGGCAGCACCAGAGCCAAAGCTTTCACAAACAGCCAGAATCACAGCTCCAGAACTGTCAGGGAAGCAATGGCTGTATGTGGCCGGGGTTCTGGGAATGCCCTGCTTCCCTCAGTTCTTATATCATCATCATCATCATCATTAGGCTTTTATTCGACTTTTGTCATAAAAACCTTCAACAATATAAATTCTGACATGATTTACAAGGTGAACGATACAACAAAACATCAGCAATATAAAAACAATACATATTAAAGGGGCCTGAACTTAACCAGTGTCCCAAAACGAGCAGTTTAAGCAAATCTCAATAATTCTGCTCTATCCTAAACACGGCCTCCAGGTTACATTATTTAAATGAATAATGAATGAGATCCCATGGTTAGCCCCTAAAATATTAAACATTTGCAAAATATCAGTACAGACTAAATACAGTTTTGAGGTAGATTAAACCACATGCTTTAAAAGGGACCTAATCTATATCAATGCTCCAGACGGAGATGTCTAAACAAGTCTCCAACTTACATTATTTAGGTGAATAATGGAACAGTTCCCAATGGTTAGCCACCAGGATATTTATAAAGCGCTTGGTGTAAAGCGCTTTATAAATAAATCAATCAATCAATCAATATAAAAACTGTGCAAGACAGCATTACAGACTAAATACAATTTTGATGTAGATTAAGAAACACAATGGGCCTCATTCTGACCCTGGTGGCCGCGGTATGAACGGTGCCGGTAAGGTACTGGCACCGATCATACAGGCAACCGCGAGCAGACCAGGATGCTAACAACTGACCCGTCATTAACGGGTCCGTTGTTAGCATCCTTCCCAGTCCCATTGAGCCCTAGGGGGGCTCAAATGGGAATGCGGACGTACCGGGTCCGAGTCCCGCAAAAGGGAATTACCGGGCCCTCCAAGGTCGGAATGGCCCGGTAAGTCCCCTTTTGTGGGACCCGGATCTGGGCACGGACCCTAGTTTGGAGGTAGCCACGCCGTTAAAAGCAGCATGGCTATCTCCAAAATCGTAATGAGGCCCAATGATTGGCATATAGTCCAAAACATGTGAAGAAATACAAATGTACTCAGTGTGCAAAAAGGCAGGTTGCTATTTGGTCCTAAAGATAAGCGTATGCTCCGAGAGGTCCCTTTGATCATCTTCATAGTTTAAATGGTATACAAGATATTCTGGGCTACCGAGGATACACAGAGCCTTCGATAATGCAGATATGGATAAAACCAGATAAATTGTACAAGTCAACAAAGGCAGGTTTGTACAATATTGTAATGGGTTAGGGAATTAATTCCCTATTTCCCTGGCCTTCAATGATCTAGATCTTGTACAACACGCCTAGTGGATGCAGCTAGCTACACAATATACTATATTCATACCGTTAGATCACTTAAACAATACGAGTGCTTGATTTACACATCATACACTGTGTGCATTGCAAACCGTTTTCAAGTACATTCATCGGGCAACTCGGTAGCACTTACTAAAAAACAAGAAGTGACTTACAGGCCGATTCATGGAATTAATGTGCGCCGAAAATTTCGGCGCAAGCGTGCGAAAACGTGCGATTCGCAGTGAAAGAGCGAAAATCGCAGTGCAAGTGCGAAAATCTCAGGGAAACCAGCGCACATCGATTCATGGAAGTCTGTGCGCGAGAAAAATATTGGATGTGCGCTGAAAAAGTGCGCGGCGCATGCCGGCACACAGGTCATCTAACGGCGTGCGCCACGGCCACAGCGAAATCGCACATAGCGCGGTTCACATAACAAAAGTAGGCGGAACACGGGGCGTGACACGCGGAATGGGGAACAACTCGTGAAAATATGGGCGTCACGGGGGAAGTACAGGAGGCAAGTGCGCGGAACGCCCACACGCTCGCCCACAACACGTATTCATGGAATCGAATAGGGCAAACCAGCGCACGGGCAAAGACGCGCACAGGCCCATACACGTCCGCCACACGAAAGCAGGCGGTAGCGTCCCTCCGCATGAAAAAGATGTGCGCCAAAATGTGCGCTGACAAAAAGCATGTATACACAGCTCTGAGGAAAGTCCCATACTGTGGCCCTCTAGAACAAATGACGTGCAAAGGGGTACGCGACAAACACGGACACCCGCTGTGTGAATAATAGCGTGTGCGTGTATTTCGTGGGTGCGCGGGACGTTTTACACGCGATCGTGCCTGGGGGAGCGGGGTACGTGTATTTCAGGGGCTCGCGCGAAGTTTAACACGCGATTGGCTTCGGGGAGCGGGTACGTATATTTCAGGGGCTCGCGGGAAGTTTAACACGCGATCGGGCCTGGGGGAGTGGGGTACGTGTATTTCAGGGGCTCACGGGAAGTTTAACACGCAATTGGCCTGGGTACGTGTATTTCAGGGGTGCGCGCAAAATTTTACACGCGATTGGCCTGGGTACGTGTATTTCAGGGGTGCACAAGAAGTTTTACACGCGATTGGCCTGGGGGAGCGGGTACGTGTATTTCAGGGGCTTGTGGGTGGTTTTACACGCGATCAGGCCTGGGGGAGCGGGGTATGTGTATTTCAGGGGCTCGCGGGAAGTTTAACACGCGATTGGCCTGGGTACGTGTATTTCAGGGGTGCGCGCAAAGTTCTACACACAATTGGCCTGGGTACGTGTATTTCAGGGGTGCGCGCAAAATTTTACACGCGATTGGCCTGGGTACGTGTATTTCAGGGGTGCACAAGAAGTTTTACACGCGATTGGCCTGGGGGAGCGGGTATGTGTATTTCAGGGGCTCGCGGGTGGTTTTACACGCGATCGGGCCTGGGGGAGCGGGGTACGTGTATTTCAGGGGCTCGCGGGTGGTTTTACACGCGATCGGGCCTGGGGGAGCAGGGACCCACTCACCGTCTGCCTTGCGTGTAGAAGAACACGTAGCCAACACCCACCCGCTGTGAAGTAATAGCGTGTGAACCCCAACGCCTGCAAAACACACGCACCGCACCCCACGAAAAGCACGTACAGAGCAATGGAAATCCACGTGGGATCTTCAAGCCCTGCCAGGGCAACGCCCGTGTGCGATACGTCACAGACGCGCTTACGCGCTAAGGGCCTTTGGTCCAATGGAATCACGTATGCGTGCTGACGCGCTTATGCGCTAAGGGCCTTTCCTCGAATTACACGCTGACGTGCAGAATTTTCACGTGCCAAATCACTCCGTATCAAGCTGGCCATGCATAAGCACACATAAGACCATGCTCCTGCCCAAAAGGCCGAATTACTGCCCCCCAGAGCCCCAAGCAGCCTCCCACGAGCCATCTGCTGCTGCCTGCCTGCCTGCCTGCCTGCCTGCTGCCACCGTGCCCTGCCATTTGGTGCCTGCACATCAGCCATCTGCAGGGGTCCAGTTGCTGTGTCCACCCCTGCTGGAACAGAAGACTCCCGACTGGGATACCATCGCTCCACAGCCCAGCCCCAGGACCCAGTTGCCCACCCACGACTGCCTCGGGGGTCGCCATGTCGGGGCAAACACCATCCGAGACCACTCGCGACCCCCAGCCAGAGGGGCAGAGGGCCGCCAGCTTCAGTCAGAAGGAAGTTGGTGTCCTGGTGGAGCTTGTCCTGTGGCATTATGGTGCCCTCTTTGGATCATCAAGCACCGACAGGGAAGGACGGGACAGGATCTGGGACGACTTTGTGGTTGCCATCAACGCGGAGGGGGTGGCAACCCGCAACATCAAGCAAGTCAAGAAGCGCTGGGAGGACTTCAGGTCCAGGACCCTCATAAAGGCCCGGCGCCTCGTGGAGGGGGGACGGGGCAGCATGAGTACCAGCCAGCTGAGGGTCCTGGAACACGTACGCCCAGCGCTCCATGCCCAGATCCTTGAGAGGCAGACCCGTCTGGAGTCGAGCGGTAAGTGGCCAAGCATTGCTGTGTGAGAAAGGGCATGTTGCAGTGTGCTGGTTGTCTGATACTTGCCTGTATGTGTGACATAGGCCATGTACGCGTGTGTGTGTGCAGGGACATCATGGTCATGAATGTGAGACCAGTAATGTGTGAAGCACACGGTTGGTGTATGTGTTTAAATGCAACATGGGGAGCCCTATGCGGAATGGACACATGACAGCATGCCAGTCTCTGTTCCTGGACATGGGTGGGGGTGAAGGATGGGTGCTGATGCCATGTACATGAATGGTGTCCATGTCTGTGTGTCTGACCTGCGTGTCTGTGACTTGTGAATGCCATGGATGCATGACACATGTCTGTAACAATGTTCAGAATCACTGATGCAGCCTAGTTATCCTTGCATCCACTGTGTCTGGGGTGTACGAGTCCAGATGGATGAAAGTACGGTGAAGTGTGTGCATGTGATAAGCATGACCCATGATGCATGTGTGTTCAAAAACAACATTGTAGCATGCAAACATGCAAATGTCCCTTGGACATCTTTGCTAATGTCATAGCATGCGCCATGCCTGGTACTGCATGTGTTTTGCCTGTACTGACCCATGTGTTGTGGAGGGACATGATGGAAGTGATCTTTGACAGTGCCACTTATTGCTATTGCTTCCTGTCTAGGGGACCATTGTACAGTACCCTGATGCTTGTGTTCTATGTCTCCCTCTACACAGCGCAAAGTGAAGAAGAGGGCGGAGACGGCGCTGTGGAGCAAAGCGGCGGGGATGCCCCCACGGCTGCAGCGGAAGGGGTGGGTGAGCCCCCACATGGGCTTGCAACAGTGGAAGACGGGGTGGAGCCATCCAGGTTGGTGGTTTCCACAGAGGAGGAGGAGGCCGCTAGTGAGCCGCACATGGGGCCTGGTGGGGGCATCCCTGCTGGTGCAAGTGGTGCAGTCCAGGGGCAGGGGCAGGAGGCAGCACAGCACAGGTCGCCGTGGAGGTGCCTGTGCATGTCACTGTCCCTGACACTGTGACTGCACCACCATGCACCAGCAGGGATGCCCCGTCCCAGGCCCGTCCGCAGGTAGGGGGGATGTCCATGTCATCTGACTCCCCTCCACCTGCGGACGAGGGGACCCCTGGCCGTATGGAGAAGGTCCTGATTGGTGTCGCGTTGCGCACGGCTGTCATTCGTGATGAGGTGCGTTCTTCCCCGGGGGAGCATGCACGTCATCACGAAGAGCACCGTGCCAACGTGGCCCAGTTGGGAGCGGCCGTGGTCGGGGGTTTCGTACATGTGTCGGGCACTCTGGCGACCCTCTCCTCCTCTGTGGAGGCTATGCGCCAGTCGTTCTCCATGCCGTCTTCCGGCCCAGATGCCACCAGGGCCCCCTGTGGACCTGCCCCGACCAACGCAGCCAACTCGGTGGGGATCCCATCCCTGCCACAGTCGGGAGTCGGAGGTCCAGCAGGGGTGGACACACCAGCAACTGGACCCCAGCAGATGGAGGATGTGACGGCATCATCGGGCAGGGCACGTGCACAACGGCGTCGGTGGATTCCATCAGCCTGGATGCCGTCGTGCTGGCACAGGCAGTTGTGTCGGAGGCAGCGGCAGGCTCGACGTGGGAGGCATCATGGCTCGGGGCCATCAACATCAGGGGGGCAGGCATCGGCGGAGGGCAGGAGAACCCTGGAATGGGAGTGTCTTCCGTGTGGGAGCGGTTGGGCCAGCAGATAGGTGCGGAGCGGCAGCGGGCAGAGGAGGAACGGCTCACAATGGTCAGGGCGGAGAACTCCATGGGGAGGGCGCTGAGGCAGCCTGAGTGCCTCGAGGGTATTCGCAGGGAGTTGGAGCTGGACACTGCATTATCCCTGCGAGACCTCGGGGCCAGGGAACATGCCCGCCTCCAAGCCATTGAACAGGAGTTCGATGATGCCCTGGCCCATGACAACAACCAGTGAGCCGTCGGACTAGCCCGCTGCCCTTGTAAATAGTTATGTAGTTAGTGTTAGGTTTCCTTTGCTTTTTTATTTATTTTGGACCTTTTGGACAATGGACCACATTTTTGTATATAGTTATTTTATTAGGTAGTATTTTTAGATAGGTTTCATTTCTTCAGTTGGGATCATGGACCCTGGATTGTTTATCTGTATATAGTTGACTGTTGGATTTTAGTTTTTTTTTGGGATTTACCCATGGAGCAATGTTTTTCGGTTTTGTTTTTCCCTTGGATTTACTTTTTTGAACTGTGACTTTGGACACCTTTCCTTTGGATTATGATTTGTGGTTTTTCATTATTTTACGGACATGCTGCTTTTGGTTTTTAATTCCCATTGTCGTTTGTTTATTTTTAGTTCCATTTATGTTGCTTTTAATACATTTTTTTCATCACACTTCAATGTGTAGTATCATCTCATTGGTTTCATGCATATCATGATATGGGTTTTGACATTCACTTACACCCATTGTGTGTATGTGAGGGACATGTGTTCATTTACATACTTGCCATTTGGGTTGTATCATGTAATTGGCATTTCTAAGTGGGTGGATGCAATACTTGGGTGGGTGTTTGGCATGTGGAGGCTGCCCATAAGGGCCAGGGATCTAGATTGTGATGACGTGTTGGCTGGGGGACATGTTTCAGGGCCTGCTGGCAGGTGCCCCACAATGCTGGGGGGTGGGGGTGCAGGGGGACATGAGTGGGACATGAGTGGGGGCCTGCTGGCAGGTGCCCCGCAATGCTGGGGGGTGGGGGTCCAGGGGGACATGAGTGGGACATGAGTGGGGGCCTGCTGGCGGGTGCCTCGCAATGCTGGGGGTGGGGGTGCAAGGGGACTTGAGTTGGTGATCAGTAGTGCAAGGAGACATGTGCCTTTGCTGGGGGGCATGCCCATGTTGGGTGGGCTGCCTGCGGGACATGTCCAGGGATGCAGGGTAGTCCCCTGTGGTGTGGGCTGCCTGCAGGGGCCGTGGAGGGTGTACAGGGAACACCTGGGAGGACCCACACTGCCAAATCACATGTAGGACTTCCCGGCACCCCCGAAATACACGTACTCTGCTGAAATCGCTTGTGAAACTTCCCGCGGACCCCAGTAATACACGTACCCTGCTGAAATCGCGTGTGAAACTTCACGCGCACCCCAGTAATACACATACCCTGCTGAAATCGCATGTGAAACTTCCCGTGCACCCCAGTAGTACACGTACCCTGCTGAAATCGCGTGTGAAACTTCCCACGCACCCCTGAAATACACATACCCAGGCCAATCGCGTGTGAAAACACCCGCGCACCCTTGAAATACATGTACCCAGGCAAATCGCGTGTGAAAACACCCCTGAAATACACGTACCCAGGCCAGTCACGTGTGAAAACACACACGCACCCCTGAAATACACGTACACAGGCCAGTCACGTGTGAAAACACACGCGCACCCCTGAAATACACGTACCCAGGCCAGTCGCGTGTGAAAACACACGCACACCCCTGAAATACACATACCCAGGCCAATCGCGTGTAGAACTTCCCGCGCACCCCTGGAATACACGTACACTGCTCGCCCAGGCCCGATCGCGTGTGAAGATTCCCGCGCACCCCTGAAATACACGTACCCAGCCCAATCGCGTGTAAAACTTCCCGCGCACCCCTGGAATACACGTACACCGATCCCCCAAGTCCGATCGCGTGTAAGACTTCCCACGCACCCCTGAAATACACATACCCAGGCCAGTCGCGTGTGAAAACACACGGGCACCCCTGAAATACACGTACCTAGGCCAATCGCGTGTAGAACTTCCCACGCACCCCTGGAATACACGTACACCCCTCCCCCAGGCCCGATCGCGTGTAAAACTTCCCGCGCACCCCTGAAATACACATACCCAGGGCAATCACGTGTAGAACTTCCCGCGCACCCCTGGAATACACGTACACCGCTCCCCCAGGCCCGATCGTGTGTATGACTTCCCGTACACCCCTGAAATACACGTACCCAGCCCAATCACGTGTAGAACTTCCTGTGCACCCCTGGAATACACGTACACCGCTCCCCCAGGCCCGATCGCGTGTAAAACTTCCCGCACACCCCTGAAATACATGTACCCAGGGCAATCACGTGTAGAACTTCCCGCGCACCCATGGAATACACGTACACCGCTCCCCCAGGCCCGATCGCGTGTATGACTTCCCGCGCACCCCTGAAATACACGTACCCAGCCCAATCGCGTGTAACACTTCCCGCGCTCCCCTGAAATGCATGTACCCAGGGCCATCGCGTGTGAAACTTCACGCAAACCCCAGTTATACACGTACCCACTCGCACAGGCCGTTTCGCGTGTGGAAGTTACCGCGAAACCCGTAATACACGTTCCCCGCTTGGCGTTTGCTGTTTGGCAGTCCGGTAAACTGGTTTTGGGTTGTTGCAGACCTTTGCGCTGGATTGGGGATTTTGATGCCTTTTCCTTGCCCAAGGGCGTTCTTGGGGGCGTACCTGGCGCTGCTGTAGGGTCGCTGCGCCACTCTGCACCACGGCTGGTTTTGGAGGCTAAAATCCATGAATACGCTGTGCGCTGAAATGGATGTTATCGCAGGCGGCTGGCGCACTCTATTGCACGGGAACACTGTGCGCCAGCCGCCTGCGCCACTTTTGTGGGAATTTCCATGAATTACCCTGTTAGTGTCTCCCTGTCTGACCCACACACTGGACATGAATCACTTCCGGTTGGAGACCATTTACCTGCGCGGTATGCCAGATTCAGTAGGTTTAGTCTAAACTTCATAAACAAACTACGAGCCAAAGGCGGGTTTACCACTTTGAGATACTTTTTGAATCCCAGTGAGTGCTTACCAATCAATTATGACTCAACCATTGCTAACCCGCTACAGGCATTAACAATTTTATGGCTTCCTCATGAGAGACCCTCTTTACCAATTCTACTATACATTTCGTAATACCCAAAGGGTTAAAACATTCCTCACTTAATTTCAAGTCGATCAAACGTTTCTTTATGTGTTGTTACGCTCACCTGGTCTCTGCGGAGGCGTTGGAGCATGGTTGCAGCCCTCCCTGAACTTGAATCACCTCCCTTCAGGCCTCTCCCTCAGTAGAAAAGCTGTGCGCGGTGGTACGTGGTGAGACTGCTCCTGTGAATTATGGAAGATAAACTCTCCATCCTGCCACTTCTGGCAGGGTCACGTCGAATGGGATCTAGTTCCTTCACTGATCCCTGATAAGGATTAGTCCAGTCCAGCTGCGACTATGCTTCTCCTTAAGATTGGTAAGTCTTTCTTGAGCTCTTGTGATGCTGTTCGTTCTGTTTAATGTCGTTATATGTTGCTCCTAATTATGCCCGCGATAATGTCTCTCTTCTGTTTTCTTCCCTTAGATGGAAACGCGGACTAGATGCAGCTGTTAGACGTCAAGACGCGGCCGGAGGGAAGATGGAGGCTACCGCAATGTTCGACAGCAGGTAAGCAAAGGTTTAAGGTAAAGCGCGAGGTATGGCGAAGCGCAACCTTAAACTGACTGTTTTTTCAATGTCTAACCTTGTCTTCTGTTTCTCCTTGCAGGCGCTGCTGTCGACAATGGAACTTGTCGTGCTGCGGTGCGAAGATGAAGATTTTGGCATTCCCGAAAGTGTAAAGATGAATACTTGGCTCGCCGAAGAGATGTACCGGTTAGAACAGCTTCCCTGAGTTGGTAAGTATGCTGGCAGGAAGCAGGATGTCCAGAAAGCAGAATCTTCAAAGGTAAGTCTGACCTCAGGTGACGGTGAGCGTTACGCTGCTTGCAGAATATCCCAAAGCACTGGCCTTAAGGATGAGCAGCTTATATAGCTGAGCTTCTGAAGCCATGCCCACTAGGTTCAGCCTGCCTGCCACACCCAAAGGCAATCCATTAGCAGCCACACCCAAGAATACACTTGGGCTGCTTAATGAATAGAATGCTCAGGTTAATGAATTCTGCTTAATGGATGGAATGTTCAACGTTAATGCATCTGCTTAATGGATGGAATGTTCAATGTTAATGCATCTGGAGTGCTATGTCCATAATAAAGGCTTATGGTGTCAAATGGATGTTCTTGTTTACCTTTGTTCATGAGCATGGCACCAAGGCACCAGGGCAGTGTCCACCCAGGTCTCCTGTGCATGCGACCCCTGCATGCCTGTGCCCCTGACTTCATGACCATGACAGCACTCCCCCTCAAGGCCCCTCTCAAGGTTGGTTCTCCTCCAGGTCTTGGTTTGGTGTGATTATTGCGATGGAACTGTCTGATTAAACGTGGAGCATGGACGTGTTCACTGGGTTCCCAAGTTCGGTATTGAGGTCTGTAACCTTTCCAGTCAATTAGGTAATACAATTTTGATCGAACCACCTTGGAATCCAGGATGGATTTGACTTCATATTTTAGCTCTCCATCTATTACTTCAGGCTCTGGCGGAGAACTAAGCCGTGTTTCATTGGTTTGAGGAGGGAGGCATGAAATACGGGGTGAATTTTCATGTGAGATGGTAACTCCAATTTCATGGCGATTGATTATGGACTTTATAGTATAGGGGCCCAGGTATCTTGGTCGGAAAGCTCTTGGCCCCTTCAGGGGAATATATTTGGATGCTAACACCTTTTCGCCAATCTGGTAGGCAGGAGCTTCCTTCCGATGTCGATCAGCAAACAGTGTTTGTCTTTCTTTAGCCTTGATCAGATGTTCTGTCGCCTCCTTAAAAACTTGAGTGATGGTTTTATGCAAGTTTTTTATGGCTGGCATTTCCAGGGTATTGGGTGGATCAAATACTGATGTCCTTGGATGTCTTCCGTGCACAGTGTAGAATGGAGTTTGCCCTGTGCTTGTGTGAACTGAGTTGTTGTATGCATACTCAGCTCTCCAGAGTATATTTTTCCAAGAGTCCTCGGACTGTTGCAACATACACCTGAGATATTGCTCTAAAGTTTGGTTTGTTTTTTCAGTTTGCCCATCAGTTTGAGGGTGATGGCTTGTGGACAACCGTAGATCAATCTTGGCCATCGTACAACACGTTCTCCAAAAGGCAGAAACAAATTGAGTTCCACGATCAGACACTAATATTGATGGAAATCCATGCAATCGAACAATTTGCTCTAGGAACACAGAAGCGAGAGTTGACGGAGTTGGGAGTCCCTTCAGAGGGATGAAATGGGCCATTTTGGAAAATAAATCCACAACGACTAATATGGTGTTGTATCCCTTGTAGGGTAGAAGATCTGTGGTGAAGTCCATCGACAGGGTATGCCAAGGTGCTGGCAGTACTGTTAGGGGATGTAGTAAGCCAGCGGGGTTCTGTTTCTGAGACTTGTGTTGTGCACAGACTCCACAGGTTTCAATAAATTGAGCGATGTCCTTTCGCCAGGTTGGCCACCAGTAGTTTTGTTTTACCTTAGCCTGAGTTTTGGCTATTCCTGTGTGTCCTTCCACCAATGAATCTTTGTAATTTGTGATGATTTGCTTTTGCAGTTCTTGGTCTTGGACATATAATCTTCCTTGGAAATATGGTAGATTGTCTTTGATGGTGTACTGGTCACCTTTTAACAGCCATTCCTGTTGTGTTGATTGATCCATCAGTGATTTCAAAACGGTTCTTTGGTCATCCACACGCGTGGTGGCAGCTATTCTGGTTTGAATCCTTTCCTCAGGAATTATGGCCACGGGGTCGGATGTTGTAAAAGCCTCTTTCTCTTCACTCATGCGTGATAGAGCATCTGCTTTCCCATTGCGTACTCCAGGTCTATAAGTGATAATAAAATTGTATTCCTCGAAGAAGAGAGCCCAACGCAGTTGGAGCAAGGATTGTGCTTTGGCGGTTTTCAAGTATTGCAAGTTACGATGGATGTCTCACCCCTAGAAGGTGATGTCTCCAGGCATTGAATGCTGCCTTAATTTCCAGTAATTTCTTATCTGTGATTGCGTAGTTCAACTCGGGAGCTGAAAATTTGCGGGACCAGAATGCGACTGGGTGTAGCGTCCTGTCTCGGGGTCTCATTGTGACAATACTGCTCCCATGGCGATTTTTGAAGCATCTGTCTCAACTATGTAAGGTAGGTCTGGTCGTGGATGTCAAAGGACTGGTGCTGTAGTGAATGCTAGTTTCAACTTCTGGAAGGCTTCTTCAGCTTCTGTCAACCAATGGAACTTTTGATTTTCCTTTGACAAGGAGGTAATTGGATGTACAATTTGTGAAAACCCAGGTATAAACCGACGGTAAAAGTTGGCGAACCCAAGCACGCTTTGCACTCCTTTCGTGGATGTTGGTGAGGGCCATTGTAGGATTGCATCCACCTTTCGTGTATCCATATGTACGCCTTGTGGTGTGAGCATGAAACCGAGAAACTTGACTTCGGTTACATGGAAAAAACATTTTTCCAACTTGGCATACAATTGGTGTTGTCGAAACTTCTCTAAGACCGCCCGGACATGGCCTACTTGTTCTTCCATGTAATTTGAGTAGATAAGAATGGCGTCAATGTAAACAAGAGCGCAAACATCTAGTAGTTTACGAAGTACATCATTCATAAAGAATTGGAACGCTGCTGGGGCATTGCATAGCCCGAAGAGCATGACCTGGTATTCAAAGAGGCCGTACTTCGTGCGGAAGGCCGTTTTCCACTCGTCTCCCTCTTTTACTCTTACAAGATGGTATGCTCCTCTTAAATCCAGTTTAGTGCAGATTTGGGCATGTTTCACTTAGTCCAAGAGCTCTGGTATAAGCGGTAAAGGATATCGATTTTTTAATGTGATCTGATTGATGGCTCTATAGTCGATGCAAGTTCTTAAGTCCCCCTCCTTTTTAGGCACAAAGAATAAGGGCGAGGAGGAAGGGGACTTGGACGGGCGAATGAAACCGTTCACCAGGTACAGATCCAGGTAAGCTCTAAGATGCTGATTTTCCTGTTCTGTCAGAGTGTAAATTCAGCTGCAAGGGATCTGGGCTCCGGGTTCAAGATCTATTTGACAATCGTAGGGTCTGTGCGGGGGCAGAATGTTAGCTTGCTCTTTTTTGAAGACATCCTGGTAATCTTGGTATTCAAGCGGAAAGGAGCTGGTGAGGCCCAACACAATTCCTTTCTTCGGTTTCAGATTGGTGTCATCTTTTTTTGTAACATGTGTCAGCACAATCATGAGGAAATGTCAGAACTCATTTTCGCCAATCGATCCTAGGATTGTGGGTCTCCAGCCAGGGCATTCCCAATATCATCTGGAAGTGAGGACCACTGATGAGATCGAAAGTAATTTCCTCTTGATGCCCGTCCTGACATAAAAGCTTGACTTTCTCTGCGTATTGTGTCACTGGGCCAGATGATAGCTGAGAACTATCCACAGCAGTGACGTTTTCCAATTTCTGATTCTGTCGGAGAGGAAGACCTATTCGGAGAGCCAAATCTTGGTCAATGTAGTTACCCACAGCTCCATAATCAATATATGCCTCCAAGACATGTATTTTTTATGGTTGCTTGTGATTCACCAAAAGCACTGGAAGGACTAGATGTGAGGTCTGTACAGATTCCTTTTTCATGCTCGACAAGCAGACCCCTACACTTGCCGGGCATTGGCGATTCCCAAGTTCTGTTCTTCTTCCTCAGTTTTGTCTGTTGTCCCAACCGTTTTCTTGGGTGATTTTACCGGACAGTCGCAGAGGAAGTGACCTGCTTGTCCACAGTACAAGCAAAGCTGTTGTTGTCTTCTTTTTTCCCTTTCTGCTTTGGTAAGGGGACTTCGTAATCCACCAAGTTGCATTGGCTTAGACTGTTCATGTGGTTTAGTCTGATTTTCACAAGGTCATACGTAAACTGACCATCCCTCTGATCTAGCTCGATCCATTTTACGATTCTGCAACCTATGATCAAGTTGCATTGTCAGGTCTATGTAGTCCACACACCTCTCAGGGGGATTCACCACCTGCGCCAACACATCCTTAAGTTCTCCGCGTAACCCTCGGTAAAAAAGTGTAGTCCTCTTCTCTTCTGGCCATTTGGTCTGGGCTATGAAATGATTGAAGGTTGCAATATAGGTTAATAGATCTTTATTCCCTTGTCTGAGTGACAACTCATTGTCCAGAGCTTGTCCTTGTGTATGGCAGGCAAACAATTTCTCCATCTCATGTTGGAAATTCCCAAAGTTCCGGAGTAAAGGGTCATCTTGATTTACCAAAGGTATATAGACCAGTCCACCGCACTACCTCCTAAATACGAGAGAACAAACGCCACTTTGGCTTGGTCATTAGGAAAGGCTCCTGGTCTGCAAAAGAAATGAAGACAACATTGGTTCATAAATACAGCAAACTTGTTTGGGTCACTGATGAAGCGGTTCAGGAGGAGCTAGAGGCACTGCTCCTGGAAGAACCACCTGAACCGGTATAGATTGTTGTGGTGTGAAAGAATGAGAAGATTGGTTCATTCCAGGCAGTGGAACCTGTCCTGCTTGTGCTTGTAGCATGTGTCTTGCCAATTTGTCAGTTCTTTCTCGAGTTACAATAAGATCCCTCCGTAATGCATTGGTTTCCTGTCTTGAAGCATGTACTTCAGCCCTTAATTCCCCTATCAAGAGGGCTAAGTGATCTGTTTCTGAAGTTTCCATAATGCCCAGGCAGAGAGTATTAGAGGCTTTGCATTCTTTTACGCTCACCTGGTCTCTGCGGAGGCGTTGGGGCACGGTTGCAGCCCTCCCTGGACTTGAATCACCTCCCTCCAGGCCTCTCCCTCAGTCGAAAAGCTGTGAGCGGTGGTACGTGGTGAGACTGCTCCTGTGAATTATGGAAGATAAGCTCTCCGTCCTGCCACTTCTGGCAGGGGCGCGTCGAATGGGATCTAGTTCCTTCACTGATCCCTGATAAGGATTAGTTCGGTCCAGCTGCGACTATGCTTCTCCTTAAGATTGGCAAGTCTTTCTTGAGCTCTTGTGATGCTGTTCATTCTGTTTAATGTCGTTATATGTTGCTCCTAATTATGCCCGCAATAATGTCTCTCTTCTGTTTTCTTCCCTTAGATGGAAACGCAGACTGGATGCTGCTGCGTCAAGACGTGGCCGGAGGGAAGATGGAGGCTACCGCAATGTTCGACAGCAGATAAGCAAAGGTTTAAGGTAAAGCGCGAGGTATGGCAAAGCGCAACCTTAAACTGACTGTTTTTTCAATGTCTAACCTTGTCTTGTGTTTTTCCTTGCAGGCGCTGCTGTCGACAATGGAGCGTGTCGTGCTGCGGTGCCAAGATGAAGATTTCGGCGTTCCGGAAAGTGTAAAGATGAATACTTGGCTCGCCGAAGAGATGTACCGGTAAGAACAGCTTCCCCCAGTTGGTAAGTATGCTGGCAAGAAGCAGGATGTCCAGGAAGCAGGATCTTCAAAGGTAAGTCTGACCTCAGGCAACGGTGAGCGTTACGCTGCATGCAAGTGCAGAATAACGCGGAGCACTGGCCTTAAAGATGAGCAGTTTATATAGCTGAGCTTCAAAAGCCACGCCCACCAGGTTCAGCCTGCCTGCCACACCCGAAGGCAATCCATTAGCAGCCACACCCAAGAATACACTTGGGGCTGCTTAATGAATAGAATGTTCAGGTTAATGCATATGGAGTGCTATGTCCATAATAAAGGCTTTTGGTGTCAAATGGATGTTCTTGTTTACCTTTGTTCATGTGTCTGGCGCCAAAGGCACCAGGACAGTGTCCACCCAGGTCTCCTGTGCATGCGACCCCTGCATGCTTGTGCCCCTGACTTCATGACTATGACACGTGTACAACCTAAGGCAAAGACCTGCCCCACTCAGAGCTCAGAATATGTACAACTGAGACCCAGCCCTAGATACAGGGGAGAGCCCGGGCATGCAGAAGCATTTGAGGAAGGTCTCTTTCAGTCAACCCCAATTTACTGGCCACAGCATGGCCCCAGGTTTCCACTCCATACAGGGATGCAGATTTCTCCTGTGCAACATACATACTGTGCCCAGATAATCATAGCATCGGACCGGTTCTAAAGCAGTGCCATTGATGTATAACTTGAGTTTGGTAAACTGTTTAAAGTCAGGCTGAAAGACTAGAGATCTAGTTTTTCCGGTATTCAGCTCAAACTGGAGCTCTTTGCATTTCTCCTCAAATGCTTCCAGGGTGGTCTCCAGGCCCCTTGCCGATGTTGACAGGAGAACAGCGTCATAGGGAAAGAGCAGCATTGGGATGGCTTTGGTTGGTCCAGGCATTTAGATCTAACATGCTTGTGACTTCATCTATGTAAATTAGGAACAGCAGAGGGGCGAGGACACAACTGTTCTTCTCCCTTCTGGTCACCGCAAAAGAGTCAGTCAACTCGCCACCCAAACCCCAACGCACAGAGACTCTATTATTTGAAAAAGTTATTCAATGATTTTCAAAAGGTTACCTTGGACCCCTCTTTTGGCCAATAAAGACCACAGTTGACCCAGTGAAACACTGTCAAAAGCAGTTTTGAGGTCAATGAACACTGTACAAAGATTCATATTTCTCAAAACGGTGTATTTCTGTATCATTAGATACAAACTAAAAACTTGATATATGGGGCTTGTAGATGGTCTTTTATGCCCTCCTGAACTACCCAATCTGTAGTTGTTTGTGAATTACTCTTGCAAACACCTTCCCCACATTCTCCAACAAGGATATTGGCCTGTAATTCCCGGGATGCTGTCTCCCTCCTTTTTCATAAACAGGAATGATAGAAGCATTTTGCCAAGAGGGAGGCACCTTGTTGATCCTGAGAATCACATTGAACAGCCCCCATAAAACCTGAGTCCGGACAGTCAATTCATACTTAATAATCTCTACAGGAATAAAATCCAGTCAAGGAGCTCAGCTCCCACCACTCGTTGAGATAAGATAGCATTCTCAACTTCCAATAGCTCAAATTGGACAGTGCCCAGGTTACTTTCATTGACTGAACTCCCATCCTCCACTTGCATTACCGAGTTCTGCAGAACATCCACATGCTCTATCAAGCAAAGTGATTCTTCCAAATACTCAGGGTGACATTAGCATGATATGATATGATATAATATGATATGGCATTTGTAACGCGCCGACACACAAGTGTTTCAAGGTGCGACGAGGCAAGGAAGGGGGAACAGAGGGAGGACAGAGACAATGATCTTACTAGGCCAAGTGACATTGAAATTGAGCAAGTGCAGGGGAGGTGGGATGGGAAAAGTGCTGGGGGTAAGGGGAGGGGGAAGTGATACACATGGGATCAAAACAATAACAAGAAGTGCGGCCAGCAGGTACAAGGGTAAGTGCAAACAGCAGGTGTCCAAAAGTGCAGGTAGGGGGACCGTAGCGTTACAGATACAGACCAAAGTGCAAGGGTTGCCGGGAGGCAGTGCAGGTGTGCAACTGGGCTGGCAGGGACCTTGGCCCAAAATAAGAGGGTAGCCAGGTGACCAGTGCAGTATCAGACAGGAAATCAGCAGGGGAGAGGAAGAGAGAAGGCAGAAGCAACAAGGAAGGTCTGAGGTGCTTCCAGAACTGGAGATGGTTCTCCTCATGTTTCAGAGAGGCGGGGAGGCAGTTCCAGAGGGAGGCCCCAGCCGAAGAAATAGATCTACCACCAACTCGTTGCTTGGAGAAGCGACTGACCCTGAGAGAGTTGGAGGTGGAGGAGTGAAGAGCTCAAGTAGGAAGGTATTTACAAAGGGAGAGCTGAGGGATTGAGGACACAGGAGCCAGAAGGCCTTTTGGACAATGCAGAGGGTCTTGAACTCAATCCTCGCAGCCACTGAGAGCCAATGCAGAGATTTCAGTGCTGAAGAGATACGATCCCTGGGCTTAAGGCCAAGAACAAGTCTCGCAGTCTGTTCTGGATGAGTTGTAGAGGGCAGAAAGTAGAAGCAGGCAGATTTAGAAAGAGGCTGTTGCAGTAGTCCAGCCTACAGAGAACCAGAGATCTAGAGACAGTGAGCTTCTGGGGGGAGGAGAGGCAAGGAAGAATACCTCTGAGGAGATGCAGTTGGTAGTTTGACTTCTTAGAGAGGTCAGAGATGGTAGGAGAAAAGGAGAGTGTGGAGTCGAAGGTTCTTAGCCTCACAGGTGGGAGCAGGAAGAGGGCCAAGGGAGGCTGGCCAGAGAGTGGCAGGAAAGGAGGGTGCAGGTGTGCTGATGAGGAGAATCTCTGTCTTACTGGCAATACGTCAGAGATCGTTGGCAGCACACCACTCTTGGATAGCAGACGGACAGTCAGAGATGAAAGGAGGAGAAAAGGTGGCAGGGGGAATCTGAAAACGAGCTGAGTGTCATCAGCATACCACTGAAAGTTGGAGCAAAGAGTGACAATGTGGTGGGAGAGATGGGCAAGGTATTGGTTGAACAGCCAGAGAGAGAGTTTAGACCCCCGGGGAACACCAGGTAGAGAGTGAGATAGAGGAAAGGAAGGACCGAAGTTGGACCTGTGGGGGTCGATCAGAGAAGAACGAGGTCAGCCAGGCCAGGACCTGATCAGTGATACCAAGGTTATCACTGAGACAAATGAACAGGATGGCATGATTGACCATGTCAAAGGCAGAAGAGAGATCGAGTAAGATGAGGACAGAGGGGAGATTAGAATCAAGGTTAGAGAGCAGGTCTACACAGGTGTTCAGGAGAGCAGTTCCCATGCTTCTGGCTGCTCTGACACCAGAATGATGGTAATGGAGACAACCAACAGATTTGTTGTGAAGATTAGGCTTGGAGATGGCCAGCTTTTCCCGGAATTTGCCCAGGAAAGGAAGGATGGAAATGGGGCGATAGTTTGCGGGCAGGAGGCGTCGGCTGAGGGTTTCTTGAGAAGAGGGAGCACAAGAGAGTGCTTCAAGGGCAAAGGTTAGGCTCCAGTCAGTGGTGAAGGAGTGGTTGCAGAAGTCAGCCAGGGCAGGAGCGAGGGTATCAATGTGGTCCTATATCTATTTGACCCAGAAGTACAAGAATGAAAAAGAAAATTAAGAAAACCAAAAAAGTAGCCTTGCAGAGACCTCCTTACTAGAGAGCAAAGATATTGAAAAATATCAGATGGAAATATAACAACTGGGTACAAACTAAAAAAATACAACTCAGCAAGATGGTCAAAGGATGATAACAGCAATGTATGAGAAGAATTCAGCTCAAATATGGACATTATTACATGCAGCAAATCATATTTCTCAACTGCCAATACACATAAATGGTGTCACAGAAAATCCGTGGATACACCATTATACTCAGTTATATGCACAACCATCTAGTATTGGCAACCGTCGCTTTTCCCAATCTGCTATCACACAACAACTAAAAATGACTGAGGATGATGTTCTTTACTACATACTGAAATCAAGTAATTTGCGGGCACCTGGCCCTAATGGGTTAAACAATAGGATGCTCAAGCAACACCCTGATGCATGGACAATGATCCTTTATAATATTTTTCACCATATTATTTCCACCAATAAAATTCCTGAATCATGGTGAAACTCTATAATCGTTCCCATTTTCAAGAAGGGTGATCGGTCGTGTCCATCCAACTACCGCCCGATCGCCCTTCTTGATGTTCCGGGTAAATAAATGCAAGATTTATTCTTAAGAGATTTCAACCTGCGGACCTTAGAGAAACAGCGACGTAATCGTTTTCAGACGGGATTCGTGGCAGGACTGGGTACAGTGATTCATTTACTTACCATCACCACCATCTTGGCACAACATTTTGACTCTAGGCAACCTCTATATATGGCCTTTGTCGATTTCCAGGCCGCTTTTGACTTGGTCCCAAGGAAGCTCCTTTTTGACAAATTACACCACACAGAGTGCCCCCCTCATATTGCCTCATTCATTGAGACATTACACGCAAACACTAGAGTTCAGGTGAGAGTATCACTGAAGGGTGATTTGACTTCTTTTATTGACACACATCGAGGCCTGTGGCAGGGAGGCATCCTTGCCTCAGCTCTCTTCAATGTATGTATTGCAGACATGGGTGATCACTTCGAAAACATCGATAGTGATGCTCCGAAACGAAGACACCAACAGATCCCAGCCTTATTTCCGTGGATGATCTTGTTCTAATGTCCAAAACTCCTCAAGGTCTACAACGACTGTTAGACGCATTGTCAATTTATGTACAACAAAATTCACTGACTATTAATATAAATAAAACAAAAGTCAACACTTACAATCCTAATGGACGTGACAAGCTATCTAGGAGGTGGCTTTTACAGAGCACGATTTTGGAAATTGTACAGCAATAAACATACTTGGTGTCACACTCAGTTATAGACAAGATGACAAGCCATATTTCATAAGTTAGGACAGAAAACGTACAACAGCCGTATCACAATCCTGCACTATTCAAGCGAAATATGGCAAGTTCTCGCTAAATCCTGTCCTAATATTCAATAGACAGAAGGTCACTCCAATATTGTTATATGGTGCAGAAACCAAGCCAGTTTTGATTGAAATAACGTTACAAAAATGTGAAAGCAAATACTGGCGGCGCCTACCAAAACTACCAAACTGTGTACCGATCGCGTGGATTCAATATAAAGTGGGATTGACTTCCGTGTATGTTAGATACTTGTGGCAGCTCATGGCATTATTCAGGAAATGTCTGATAACACCAAAGTCAAGCATGCTTATAAGTAGTTTATCTGAATATATGTTTACTACGAAACATCAATTCATGCGAAAATGGAATGACACAATAATACATACTTTGGCACAAGCAGATATAATGCTACAAACCTTGATAGAGAATCCAACTAGAGCAAAAACAAAATTGTTTCAATATGACTGGATCAGAACAAGAGATAAGTGCCAAAATTATGAAGATTTTAGAAATAATCCTTTTTCGAGCCAAGAAATATAATGGGCCTCATTACGAGTCACCCGGTATGGAAACAACGGTGGCGTTAAACCTGCCGCCACCGTTGGTTCCATACCGGGTGATATTGAGTCCTGCAGGCGGAGGTGTCATTCCTGCCAGGTCTGACCTGGCGGGTTTAACACTGCCCGCTTGCAGGCGAACGTGTGGAAACACCGGCACCATCACAAGATGGTGCCGGTGTTTCCATGGTCCCCATTCCCCTTGAGTCCTATGGGACTCAAGGGGAATGGGGATTTACCGAATTCTGCCTCCGGAATTCCCGGGTCACCGGGGTTGTAATGCCCCGGTAATTCCAGGAATCACAGAGGCGGAATGGTAAAACGAGTCCGGCGGTAACCGAGCCGGAAAAACCGGCAGGTTACCGCCGGACTCGTAAGGAGGCCCAATGTCTTTCAATTATATCTAATTAAATCACCCTCAGTATTGCACAGACTTGACTTTCTGTGCATGAGATTTAATGTTTGGCCTACAAGCGATATCCAGAGTAGACATGGTGAAATCTCCAAATGTGATAATGTTTGTCGCTTTTGCTGGATTGCAGGGAACAAAGAAACTCTGCAACATTTATCAATAGATTGCCCTATGCTACAAGACAAGCGCATTATGAATTTTAAGAAGCGTCTTCAAGATTATCAGACAGTCACTCCTGAGCTGTTACGGACAATTGTTTTCTCTGGTAAAATGATAGCAATTAGAATTGCTGTTCTCAACTGCTTATATTCACTGAAATTGATGTGAAGAAACCGGACATGACATAAGTAAGAGTGATTAACTAATGAAGTTCTTTATGTTAACTGAGTTACAACTGAATGAATATAACAACTTTCATCACGTTTTCTTATTTTTCCTATTTTTGTTTTTAATGCTACTTCAAACTGTTTAAAAGAAATTTTATACAATTGTATTTTTTAAATAATTTTGTAAACATTTGTATAATTCTAAAGTTGATTAAATCAGCTGAATCAATTAATAAAAATAAAATATAAAAAACAATGTGGTCCTTGATGGTTTTGGAAGACCATGGAAGAACCTGTTATGACAAAACTTTCATAGATCGGACTTGTCTAGAAACATTGTCAAGGGAGACCAGAGGAAAGGCAGAGAAAGAGGGAGCAGAGGTGACCACCGGGGGGCCAGAGGTAGAGGAGAGAATAGAGCGAGGAGACCATGGGACCAGATCCCACTTACATCTCCGTCCATGGTATCATCTCCTACTTACATCTCCATCCATAGGAAAAGCTCCCACTTACATCTCCATCCATGGAGCCAGCTCCCACTTACATCTTCATCCATGGGACCAACTCCCACTAACGTCTATATCCATGGTGCCAGCTCCCATTTACAGCTCCATCCATGGGGCCAGCTCCCACATCCATTTCCATCCATGGAGCCAGCTCCCACTTACATCACCTTCCATGGGACCAGCTTCCACTTACATCTTAATCCATGGACTCAGCTCCCGATAGCATCTCCATCCATGGAGCCAGCTCCCACTTACATCTCCATCAATGGGAGGAGCGCCCACTTACATTGCCATCTATGGGAGCAGCTCCCACTTACATCTCAATCCATGGGACTAGCTCCCACTCACATCTCCATCCATGGGACCAGCTCCCACTTACATCTCCATCCATCGGAGAAGCTACCACTTACATCTCCATCCATGGGACCAACTCCCACTTACATCGCCAACCATGGGACCAGCTCCTACTTACATCTCAATCCATAGGACCAACTCCCACTTACAATCCCATCCATGGAACCAGCTCCCACTTACATCTTCATCCATGGAGCCAGTTCCCACGTACATCTCCATCCATGGAACCAGCTCCCACTTACATCGTCATCCATGTGACCAGTTCCCACTTACATCTCCACCCATGGAACCAGCTCCCACGTGCATCTGCATCAATGGTACCACTGCCAACTTACATCTCCATCCATGGAGCCAGCTGCCAATTACATCTCCATCACAAGCTCCCACTTACATATCCATATTTCTCACAACTGCTGACCACTCCAAAATCCCGATTCTCACCCCCTGATCTCGGTGCTGCCTTTCACAATGTCAGCTGTCCCTCCCTCCTACACACACACCCTCTCTTACATGGTCATCCACTCCACTGTCCTTCAGTGGATCTCTTCCTACCTGATGGACTGGTCCTTTAACACCATCCCTCTCTTAGTGGATGTAACACATGAACCTGTTATTTGATAACTTCTCTTCACACTTCACATCTCCTCCATCTACAAGTCAATCTCTTCTTTTGACGTCTCCTACCAGGTCCTCTATTCACCAACAACACCCAAACCTTCTTCCCTTTCCAATCCTTCACCTCTAGAGCAATCCATCCATATATGTGACTGTCTCACTGCCACCTGTTGCTGGATAGTACTCCTGTACTAAATGCTCAACTGCTATAAAACCAAAAGGTGTCTCACAACGTGCACCACCCTCCCCCATATCCTTCCTCCTTCCTCTGTTCACACCAACCCCCAAGGCTCGCAACATTGGGATTGAGAATGAGCCAAAGCTTCAATATTGCATTACGTCTACAATCAGGGCCGCCAGGATCAACACACTCAACAGATGCAAAATCCACCCCACCTCTCCTAGCACTCTAATAAAACCTTAATTCCTACTCGCTCTTCTTCTCATGCCATTTGATGAATGATCTGGCCTTCCACTAGGCCTTCCTCGCTACTACATTGCCTCTCAACAGGATACTCAACATTCTGACTTGTGCCATTGCAATCCCCCATGTTTCTCTCCTCCCGCGGCCCACCGCCTTCATGTCAAAGAATCTGCTACCCACCGCTATCATGCAGGATGACTCTGCCACATACCGCCTTCATGCCGGATGGCTCTGCCACATACTGCCTTCATGCAGGATGGCTCAGCTACCCACCACCTTCATGCAGGATGGCTCTGCTACCCGCTGCCTTTATGCAGGATGGATCCACCACATACTGCCTTCATGCAGGATATATTTTATTTATATTGCGCTCATACACAAGTGTTTCAGAGCGCTACCAAGCAAAAGGAGGGGAACAAGGGAGAATAAAAACAACAATCTTACTAGGCTCAGTACATTAATAATGTGCAAGGGAAAATAGGGGGAAAATGGGAGGGAGAGGGAGAAGTGGAAAGTGCGGCACAAAGGAGAGAACAGAATAAATAATATGTGCAATAAATAAAAGCAATACAAAAATAAATAAGTAAATACAGGCAGAGGCAAGAGCGTGATTTGTCAGATAGGGTATATCTGAAAAGTGCAGAAGAAAAATGGGGGACAGTATGGGTACAGATACAGATCCCAGTGCAAGGGGTGGCTCGGAGGCAGTGCAGGAGGGTGCGCACGTACCTGGGCCCGAGGGATAGTGGGTGGCCAGGAGCATAGCGTCAAGAGAGAAAGCAGATCGACAGGGGAGAAGAGGGGCAAATGTAGAAGCAAAAAGGAAGGTCTTGAGGTGTTTACGGAACCAGAGATGGTTCTCCTTAAATTTCAAAGTGGCCGGGAGGCTGTTCCAAAGGGAGGCCCAAGCCGAAGACAGAGATCTACCCCCAGCTCATTTCTTTGAAAAACGACTGACCCTGAGGGAGTTAGAAGTAGTGGAGCGAAGGGCTCGAGAGGGGAGATATTTACGGAGGAATAGTTGACAGTATTCTGGACCCATGCCCCAGAAAGCCTTGTGGACAATGCAGAGGGTTTTAAATGTAATCCTTGTATCCATTGGGAGCCAATGAAGGAATTTCTGAGCTGGAGAGACACGATCCCAGGGCTTGAGACCAAGGACAAGTCTTACCATCCTGTTCTGGATTAGTTGTAAAGGGCTGAGCGTGGAGGCAGGTAGATTGAGAAATAGGCCATTACAGTAGTCCAACCTGGAGAGAACCAGAGCTTGGGAGACAGTGAGCTTCTGTGGGAAGGAGAGGAAAAGTAGAGTACCTCTAAGGAGGTGCAGTAGGAAGTTAGACTATTTAGAGATGTGAGAGATGTGTGCAGAGAAGGAAAGTGTGGAGTCAAAGATGACCCCGAGATTATTAGCTTCGCTGGAAGGGGTAGGAGGAGGGCCAAGGGAGGCCGGCCAGAGAGTGAGGGGAAAGGATTGTGCAGGTGTACCAATGAGGAGGATCTCAGTCTTATTGGCATTTAGACAAAGGTCGTTGGCGGCACACCAATTTTGAATGGCGATTAGGCAATCAGAGATGAGGGAAGGAGAGGAGGTGTCTGAGGGAAGCCTGAAGATGAGTTGGGTGTCATCAGCATAGCACTGGAATTTTGAGCAGAAAATGGAAATGCAGTAAGCGAGAGAAGCTAGGTATTGGTTGAAAAGCCAGGGCGAGAGGTTAGACCCTGGGGAACACCGTAGGTGGAGAGGGAGATAGAGGAAAGAAAGGACCCAAGTTGTACCTGGGAGGGTCGATCAGAAAGGAAAGAGGTCAGCCAGGCCAAAACCTGATCAGTGATACCAAGGTTGTCACGGCGAAGATTGAACAGGATGGTATGGTGGACCGCGTCGAAAGTAGAGGAGAGATCAAGAAGGATGAGGACAGAGGGAATGATAGAGTCAAGGTTGGAGAGCAGGTCCTTGCGGATGTTCAGGAGAGCAGTATCCGTGCTTCTGGATACTCTGAAACCATATTGGTGGTCATTGAGAGAACCAACAGAGTTGGAATGAAGATTAAGCTGTGAAATGGCTAGCTTTTCCAGGAGCTTCCGCAAAAAGGGAGTAAAGGAAATTGGGCGATAATTAGCTGGACAGGAGGGATCTGATGTAGGTATCTTGAGAAGAGGATGCACAAGGGATTGCTTGAGAGGGGAGGGGAAAGATCCAGAGGCAAAGGAGTGGTTACAGAAATCGGCAAGGGCCGGAGCAAGGCTATCAATGTGGTCCTTAATAGTTTTAGAAGAACAGGGATGAACCTGTTTTGATGAGGCTTTCATAGATCGGACTTGTCTAGCAACCTCTTTCGGGGTGAAAAAAGGAAAGGAGGAGAAAGAAGGGGGGTGTCAGAAGGAGGGACAGCTGGATGGGAAGGAGAAGTGGGAGGACAAGATGTCCTGAGTTTTGGAATTGAAGTGAGAAGCAAGGGAGTTGCAGAAAGCCTGGGAGGAAAGAGGAGCAGTGGATACTGCAGCAGGGTTGGCCAGCTCCTTGCAGATTTTAAAGAGTTCAGCCGAGTTGTTGGATGCCACAGAGATGCAGGCTTGAATGTGGCCTCTCTTCTTAGAGCAGGCAGCAAGACTGTATTGCCTTTGGAGCAGGCGGCAGGCCAGTTTGTCAGAGGATCAGCAGGAAGCCCTCTATTTCCTCTCAGCCGCCCTACACTTACGTATAAGTATAGCTAGGTCAGAGTCATACCAGGAATTACACTTGCCTTTGGACTTCAAACAGATCTCATGACAGGGGCAAGAATATCAAGAGTAGCAGAATAACACAGGGAAAGAGCTGTGTCAGGGTGTGAGTCGGCCTGAGGTGGGGGAGGGGGGAGAAGGTGGCAGTGAAGTCCTCGAGTGAAACTTGCTTCATGAGCCGGATGTCCAAGAAGGTGGGTGGCAGAAGATGGAAAGATGAGAGGAGAGGAGGCAGTGATCACTCCAGGACAGAGGAGTGGAGAGGGGAGTGGAGAGGGGGAGACCATAGGATATCAAGACATCCAAAGTGTGACCGGCAGAATGAGTGGGGCCACAGGGGCGGATAGAGAGGGAGAGTGAATCGCAGAGGTCATGAAAGAGCACAGATGAGTAACAGGGAAAATTGAGATAGATGTTGAGGTCACCAAGGAGTGTGAGTTGAGTGGTTGAGACCAGGAGGGAGGAGGAGAGGTCTGCCACCTCAGAGTGATAAGAGGTAATTTGACCAGGTGGGCGGTAGACGGTAGCAACAGTGAGAGAGTGGCTAGGAGGGAAAGCCTGCAGACAAGGCATTCGAAAGAGGAGTAAGTCTGAGTGGGGATGGTAGAGGCAGGAATCCACTCAGGGAAGATCAGGACTACACCACCTCCAAGCCGGTTGAGTCTGGGAGCTCAGCTACCCACCACCTTCATGCAGGATGCCTCTGATACCCACCACCTTCACGCAGGACAGCTCTGCTAACCACTGCCGTTATGCATGATGGCTCTGCTACCCACCGCCTTTATGCAGGATGGCTCCACCAGATACTGCCTTTATGCAGGAATGCTCAGCTACCGACCACTTTATGCAAGATGGCACCACTACTCAACGTCTTCATGCAGGATGCCTCTGCTACCCACCGCCTTTACGCAGGATGACTCCGCTGCCCACCACTTTCATGCAGGATGTCTCTGCTACCCACCACATTCATGCAGGATGGCTCTGCTACCCATCGCCTTCATGCAGGATGGCTGCGCCACGTACCGTCTTCATGCAGGAGGGCTCAACTACCCACCACCTCCATGCAGGATGGCTCTGCTACTCAACGTCTTCATGCAGGTTGGCTCCGCTACCCACTGCCTTCATGCAGATGGCTCCGCTAGCCACCGCCTTCATGCAGATGGCTCCGCTAGCCACCACCTCCATGCAGGATGGCTCTGCCACCCAAAGCCTTCATGCAGGAGAGATCCCTCTCACTCTGTAGGAGATATTTGTGCTGTTAGGTACATTTCTGATTGATCCACCTCAGCGGCTGCTGACAGGATGACAGCCAGAACACAAGATCTGTCTTGGAAGAGTGGAGTTGATTTTTTACAGTTAATGGTAATATGAGAACAGCAGTACCCCCATAGGAGGGGAGCGGCCTAGTATTTGGAGACAAACTTAGTCATTGTGTTTGTCCTGCTGTAAAGCAGGCATCACAATGTGGGTGCACTGTCCATTTGCCGGATTTGAAGGGGACGCGGATAGGCTCCGCCTGCAGGGGACGTGATGGGGTTCTAACAGACCATTGAAGTCGACAAAGCACCAGGCTGCAGGCTCTACAAATGTGCTTGCATGTTCCATTCTTTGTTAATTATTAGTGTCTTTGCTACTGTAATAAATGTGCTGGTTTCACAGCACTGGCAACTAGTGACCCTCCTGCAAAATTAAGCATTGCCTTGGAGCTCACAGAAGAAGCAGATCATTGGTTTCAATCGGATCACATCCCATTCCTGGAAGTAAGGACATCTTGAAAAACAAAATGGTGTATATTTTTTGCAAAAGGTGGTATTAAAAATAATGAAATTATTTAATTGTGCTTCAATTTTTACATTTAAAAAGAAGCAGTTTAAAATATTAATGTATTATTCTCACCATAATACACATGTTACAATTATGAAGTAAAGCACATGATTAAAACCTAGAAAAACCCTATTCATTATTTTCTGATATTAGATGCATGAAATATATTCTGATGATTGTTCTTAATTATAATGATAGCCATGTGATGTATTTGATCAATTTACATTTGATTTATCTTTAAAATGAATCGTAATGATACATTATTGCAATGAATTATGTATATATTATGTCCATTTTCTTTTTGTAATATGTATAAGGTTTGATGCAAACCAAAACACAGTAAAAAAAAAAAGATTCTGATATGAGATTGTCACTAAGAAGCACAGTCCTTTACACTCCAATTGCACTATAAATAGCCATTGTAGAACAGGTAATGGGATAAATAGCACAAATGAGGGCTCTTTACTGCTTCACATAAAATTAAAGAGCTTTTTGGAGAACACATGAATGACTACGGAGATGCATCTTTGACAAATAGCTTTGAGATAGAAGGGTTGTATGATTGAATAGCCAAGTACATAAGGTACATACTATGGTGTTCATTTAATTCTTCACAATGCTAACCCATCTATTTAGGGTGCCATATGCTCTCATTTAGACAGCCTCAGAGTTTGGCTTTGATGATAACAGGCTGTGGCATCTGCTACTCTGTTGGGGTAGCCATCCTTCTTCTTCTCCCATATAAGAGGGCCTCGTCATTTTTGAGAGACCCACAACATTTTAGAAGAGGATAGGCCGGGTCTCAGGCTATTAATGTCTATGCATTTGGGGATCTGTGCATGCACAGAAATCCTCAGAGAATAACACACTTAAGATGATAGAGAATACACAAATAGTGAGTGTGTTACAATGCTGCTGGACAAGTGAGGCTCAGATTTGGGTCTGCTGGGAATGTTAAACCTCCTTTTGTTCACCCATGAGTGAGTACAAGGTACAAGAGGGTTCTTGGAGCGACAACTGTCAGGGTTACAGCCTGTAGAGAAAAGTGGCATGTGCCCATCTCCTAGATGATGCCCCGCAGAATGACAGCGGGAGTGGTTGCCAGAGAGTGCATTTAATAGCATTATTAAAGCCAATAGCTGGAGACTCTCCTGCGTTGCAGGAGACTTGTAGGTTTTCTACAGTACCATCCGCCCTCTCTATTAATCCCCAACGTTACCTTCCTTTACAGGTGATAATAATGTTATGGTATTGTTTATTTATATAGCGCCTATAGACAGGCAAGTGTTTCAAGGCGCTCAAGAGGGTGGGAGCATGGGGAAAAAACAAACAGTCGCTCAGAGCCCTTGACATTCTGAGACGATAATAGTCTGCACAGGCAGAGTAAGTGAGTAAAAAATACATTTAACTGTTTGGGAGACAGCAAATAGGCCTTTCAGTGATTCTGCAGTTTTAACAGTGCAATTAAGGGGTGAAGAAAGGGGAGAATAGACATAAGATCTTCAGGTGTGGTGTATAACGATCGAGCAAGTGCAAGAAAGTAGAAATAATGTACATGGTGTACTGGCAATTTATAATGTCCCTTTCCCAGGTTTTCCACTTTTATTTTCCTCCTCTGCCACCTCCATCATTTCCCGCTCACTATTCACTACCATTGTCACCAACCTTCTAACTTATGCACAGAGTTTCTGACAGGAGCACTCAGCTTTCCCTTCAAGAAATATAATTATGCGTGCTGCACAACTGGAAAAAGCCCCCATGCCCTAAAGGGCCCCTTTAGCCAGTCCTGTTTGTTTAGACAACAGCACCATTGCATGCTGGGAATTCTAACACTTAAAGGCCCATATTTAGTGCGACAAATGAAACTACTACAACTCCCAGGATCCAAAGTATTGTTGGCTAAAAGGCTGAAGATGAGCCCCTTGACATGGGTCCAGTTGGCAGCAAGGACTCCTGTCCCCAAAGAAACAGCCCCGGAGGCACCTCACCTCCTCTGGCTCTTTCCCAGCCATTGCTCTCCAGTGATCTTAGGTGGATTTCTCCCCAGTGTTCTTCGGTGGACTTCTCCGTAGAGATCCTGAATGGATTACTCTGCAGTGACCTCTTGCAGGATTCAGAGCAAACCCACTAAGGAAGCGAGGAACGTCCTGGGAATATGATTGATGGGGAGGGTCCCAGGACTTTACTGAGGCTGCGCAAAACAGGAGACACTAATCACCAAGGACAAAAGACACTAATCACAAGAGTACGAGACACTAGTCTTCTGAGCATGCACAGAGACTGTCACCATTGGAGCTCCATCATGCCCATGTTAATGGCGCCTAGAGCACCCCACGCCCCTGTGGCCCCACAGGAACCACTCTGAGAAAGAGTGAGAGTAATCTCATTGGCTAGATGTTGGTTAAATGCCGCTTTTACAGGTCGGCTATTGGTCAGCTCCTTCTGGGCGTTCCGTCTCTCATTAAATGTTTTGTTTAATGCACTGGAACATCAAGGACAGACTTGGAATCAATCCTTCCTTCCTTCCTTCCTTCCTTCCTTCCTTCCTTCCTTCCTTCCTTCCTTCCTTCCTTCCTTCCTTCCTTCCTTCCTTCCTTCCTTCCTTCCTTCCTTCCTTCCTTCCTTCCTTCCTTCCTTCCTTCCTTCCTTCCTTCCTTCCTTCCTTCCTTCCTTCCTTCCTTCCTTCCTTCCTTCCTTCCTTCCTTCCTTCCTTCCTTCCTTCCTTCCTTCCTTCCTTCCTTCCTTCCTTCCTTCCTTCCTTCCTTCCTTCCTTCCTTCCTTCCTTCCTTCCTTCCTTCCTTCCTTCCTTCCCTCCCTCCCTCCCTCCCTCCCTCCCTCCCTCCCTCCCTCCCTCCCTCCCTCCCTCCCTCCCTCCCTCCCTCCCTCCCTCCCTCCCTCCCTTCCTTCCTTCCTTCCTTCCTCCCTCCCTCCCTCCCTTCCTTCCTTCCTTCCTCTCTCCCTCAAGAGAAATGCTGCTTAACATGTCTCAGGAACTCCTCAGGCAGTTGGAATGTTTAAATAACAGTTCACAAGAAGTTTAAAGCTTTTCCCTCCTACAATCAGCTAATATATTCTTTTGTCATGAGTAAGCTGCTTATACAATGCAAACTGAATATTTATTCATTGGCATGTATTGAACAGTTTCAAAATGTTTATTACATTCTAAAATAATACGGTCATGTTAACATACATGCCAACTGTTGGGGGTCGCCTGCCATGGTCATCCGGCAGGCGCCCCTGGGTGCTATCTCTGTTAGCACCACGCAGTCCCACTATGTGTGGGGGTTGGGGCCTGCCCTGGACATCCGGCAGGGCCCCTGGTGCTATGGGGCATCAGCACCATGAAGTGGGGTCAAGCCTGCCAGGCCTCTGACCGTGCGGACATCGGCTGCCACCCTGGCATGCGGGTCCCACGGCATCAGGGCGTGCAGGCCTGTGCCTCCACGTATAGGCCTGCAGCCTACATCAATAATGAGACACGGACTCAGTTGTTCCTCTTTGGAGTCTGCAGCCACTCTGTCTCACGTGCCTGCAAGAGCTCCTTTTATTGCCTTGTGCCATGACACCGTAAAGGGGCAATACACTTGGGAGGGTCACACCTAAGACTCCTCCATTTTCATAACGAACAAACAAACGTTGCTATACCACACATGCGTCCCACCCGTTTCAAAACAACAAAATACTTATCACTCAGAATTTACAGGATAGACCAATAATGGGATATGCCACGGACCCATAGATAACTAACTCCGACAGTTACAAACATAACATATACTAACCTATTTCTAAACACACTCAATAGATGGCAGTCGTGGCCAGTGAGCTGCCGGAGGAATATAGGCAGTTCTCCCACAGTTTGCAAAACCCTTTATTAACCTGGGGTTCGGCACGGCCACTACACAAACACCTCATGACTGCGGGATCACAGCCTCACCTTATTATTCTTTACTGAGATCACTTAACGCATGTGGTTACTATGCAGGTTCACAGCATCAAAACACACAGGATTACTGAGTCCTCTTTAAGCAAACTGCAGGGCAGCAGGGGACCAGTTCATCTTCCATCAGCACCCGTTCAGGAGTCACTTCCCGAGCCCAGGCCCATGGATGGTACAGTTCACGGCCGGCAAAGCCACACCTGGCGGGTACCAGGGGCCACATCGGCATAGTCTCCTGATGTTCAGAGCCGGGCAGCGAGACGCAGGTGTCAGGGCGTCCAGGCTGCTCCCTGTGCTGTGGGTCGGGCACGGGTGACAGGACATCACTCACCCCTTCTGTGTGATGCTCCCCCAGTCAGGAGTGTCTCTTTCCTCCAGGGCCGCAGGAGGGCGCACGAGCACTCAGGACGAGCCGCAACCCATACCCTGTCCGCTGCACCACTTCTGGGTGGTGGTTTGGTCAGACACCAGTTGTTGGCTGAGTTCAGGGGGGCTGACAGGTACCTCCCCCAAGGCCACGTTGGACTAGCCTTGTGACAACATGGCATGTGGGGCGACAACCGTGGCAGGCAGTTGAGGACCCTTTTGTGGCTCGGTGTCAAGGCCACCTGTGGGACAGGCAGGGTGACCGTGGCGGTCCAGTATTGTGGTTGCTTGCTGCTTAGGTCTGTCCACAGCAGTGGGGGCGCCCTCGGGTTACCAGATGGTGCAGAGCACTCGTGGTCCAGCGCTTGAGGGCCTTCACAATTGACTAGTCCTGCGCATGCAGCATCTATTATGGTGACCCATTGCTGCCTTCAGTGTGCAGAGTCCGTCCTTTCCCTTATTCCGACCCGGAGGCCTGGCACATCAATGTCCCCTTCAGTTCTGGTGGAACGGGCAGCGTCTTACTTCCTGGCCCAGATGACCAGGGCTCATCACTGTCCTTGTGCTAACATAGAACACTCTTCAGTTGGAGTGGCAGTGCTCCTTCTTCTCTGCCACCCATGCTTGGGGAGTATAGGGGGGGGGGGGACTGCATGCCTCGGTGTAGATGTGGGGATAGGGAGTCACAACAGACGTGAAGCAGTCAACAGTTGATTGGCGCATGATAGCTTCTGACCACTTAGGTTTTCACACTCCGAAACCAACATCTGAGTGCCCATGTGCATTGGCAACGGACGGTTGTTTCTCCTTTGCTGCTGGAGCTACCCATGGTATCTGGAAGCAACTAAACCAGCCCCCCCTGGATGTCTTCGTGACACCAGTCCCCTTACTGATGTGCTAGGGCTTTCAACGACCACCTCTTATCAGCTGCGGCATAGATATGCTGGGGCGAAAGCACAGTCCTTGTCCCTGAACCCTGAAGTGGCAAACCGAAGAGTGTCCCATCATGCAGCAACCTGCTTTTATGCCGTGGGATATGCGTGAAGGTGCCCCAGTGGAGAGCGTTTCAGCTCAGTTGGCAGACGTGGGTGGCCCACGGTCTACTACAGCAGGAACTCAGTGTTGCCGATCCAGCCCACAAGGGAGGGTGCTTTGGTGGGATGTCTGGCACCAACTGCCCATTTAGGACTCCTCCAGCCCCTCTGAGCATTGGCATACACCTGACACATTTGTAGAGAGCTGCGCACCTCCAGGATACAGCAGAGCGTACCAGATGGACCACCTATTGGCAGCATTTATTTATTTATTTATTTATTTATTTATTTATTTATTTATTTATTTATTTTACGCGTTACAGCCGGGTCCCCTTCTGTTTGATGCACACACCTCTTACTGTCCTTTAAGACTTCACTGCACAGGCAGCCCGTAGACAGTGAGAGTCGGCACCGCAGGATGCACGCTTGGGGCCAGTTGTTTTTCTGTTCTTTTGAGATTTGTTCCCAAATTCACAGCAGGCATCTTTCTCCTCCAGCAGGAAACAAATGACGAAGGCACTGTTGGGCTAGAGAGTTACACTGACCTTGCAGATAGTTTTGTTTCTTAGTAGTAACCATCCAAATACTCATCTGACTAGCAATGCGACATGCGTTGCTGCCAGTGGATTGCCCTTCTCGATCCTTCTTTGCTTCTGCTGCGACCCGTGGCACTTCATTGTTCCGCGCCGGTGTGGCTCAGGCTCACTGTGAGGCCCATGTGCTTCTGTTCGCATAGCGCCAACCTGGAGCGCTGCACCTTGTCACCACCGGGGCCCGGGATCTCACTGGGAGCATCAAAAACGGCATAAACCTGTGTCCAAACTCTGACATGGAGCAGCCAGGCACTTTACCGCTGATGGGCCCGGGATATAGGGGGGCAGCAGTCTCTTTATTGGTGTTTCATTTAGCTCCGACACAGAGCCGTTCATTTCCACACCTGCCCTGGGACCTTTACAGGGACTTCAGCAGGGCAGCATGCTGGAGGATCCTGCTGCCGCCCATGGGGCGGGGGCCACTCACCTTCCTGCGGCCGCAGCTCTCCCGCATGGTGGGACCTTGCACAGCTGAGCACAGAGGGCCGTGCAGGCAATACAGCCTCCGGTTGTCACAGCAGGGTATTCCTCTCTCTTCATGGACAGGCTCCCTTTCTTGCAAAGGTAATCCACCGCCCTGTTTTCACTCCGGTCTGGAGCACTTTTTTTTTATTGTTCCCTCCTTCCCTGTTCACTGGCGGCTGCCCAGGACATAATTCTCTCCCCTGGGGCAGCACGACTTCTTCCCCATCGGGAGGTCAGTCTGTTCTTGTGGGCCTCTCCCCCATTTACTTTCTGGCAGGCTTCTGGCTTGGGGCTTGCAGGTGCGGGCACCCACCTCTTTCTCTCCCGGGCGGGACCTGTGCGCACACGCACCGATTGCTGTTTTCGGCAGGAGGCGTTTTTTTTTTTTTTTTAAAAGGCCCGCTGAGAGAAACTGCAGGCTGACCCTCCCCTGGCCACACGAGTAATCTCTTCACAGAGGACTGCAGCCAAGGAGAGTCGGCCAGCAGGGTTCGGTCTCCCCTTTCGCGGAAAGGGAATCGGGCCCTCAGGGGTGATGGGCACTCCCTGCCCTCTCTTCTAGCGTCGGGTGCCACATACCCGGGGTGCGGAACACTGTACAGGCAATGCCGCCTCTGGTGGGGTGGGGACGGGTGCTCCACAGCTTTCGCGTGATGGAGACTGCTCCTCCTCTTCTTCATCCTCGCAAGGCCAGGGCAGCGCACCCGCGCTCCGCGGCGGATGTTGTTGGGGGGAGGGGGCCTCACCCTGTCCCCGCAGGAACCTCCTTTTCTTCGCGGCAGCCGCCGCTCTCGTTCTTCTCTTTGCAGCGGAACGCCGCGGGGTGTGTGCCCCAGTGCAGGGCAGCCCGGGCCTACATCGCCTTGGCCGTGGCGGTGAGGCGCAGGCCACGCTGGACCCACGGTGGGGTTGGATGCTCCTCTCCCCCCACACCACTTACTGGCAGCAGGGGGTCCACGCGGACTTGTGGTCCTCGTCGCCATTGTTGGGGGTCGCCTGCCATGGTCATCCGGCAGGCGCCCCTGGGTGCTATCTCTGTTAGCACCACACAGTCCCACTATGTGTGGGGGTTGGGGCCTGCCCTGGACTTCCGGTAGGGCCTCTGGTGCTATGGGGCATTAGCACCATGAAGTGGGGTCACAGCCTGCCAGGCCTCTGACCGTGCGGACATTGGCTGCCATCCTGGCATGCGGGTCCCACGGCATAAGGGCATGCAGGCCTGTGCCTTCACGTATAGGCCTGCGGCCTACATCAATAATGAGACACGGACTCAGTGGTTCCTCTTTGGGAGTCTGCAGCCGCTCTGTCTCACGTGCCTGCAAGAGCTACTTTTATTACCTTGGGCCCATCTTAAAGGGGCAATACACTTGGGAGGGTCACACCTAACACCAACCCTCCCAATTTAGACAGGAGACTCCTGATTTTTCAATGAAAAATTATGTTATTTTTCACTGTCTGCTGCCTAAAATAATGATAACACCAATGCAATTCTATGGGAACATTACATTCTCCCGATTTCTGTGGTGAAGTCTCCGACTATCAGCTTAAAGTATTTCCTCAATGTTTTCAAATCAGCATATAAGCATTGTTTAATGTACTGATTTGATGCCATATACTTGTCATATAAGTGTAGGAGAGTATGAGAACATGGGCACATTTATTCAACGTCCCAAACCTACACGGAAATATAAGCTACGAGAGTCACTGTGCGAATAGCGTGCCGCAGCGAAGCAGGCAGCCCCATTTAGCAAAAGGCTTCATGCTTAGGTCCACAGAGCATTAGGAGCCATGTACCTTTATCTAAACTCAGCTGCATTTAACATCAATTAGGGAAACATAGAAGTGTTTCTATTAATGAATACATGATCTCAAATATTTTGCACTTACTCAATCCATTACACGTAGGGCTCACAATTCAGTTAGCTTCACCTGCAGAAAGAATATCTCTTCATCACCCCACCGCAGTCAGACCCTCGCTGGAAGAAACACAATCTGAATTGCAACAATCACACAGCCACAGACCGTATGCCGTGCAGGGATTGGCTAAGACAAGGTAAGGCGAAAGCTTTCGCAGGGTTTAGTTTGCAGTAGTGAGATCAGGGATGTCATCTAGGGGTCGGCAGAGTTCACAACTGCAACCTCTGTGGTCTCCCTTGCGACCTCCGTGGACTCCCTTGCGACCTATAAAAAAAAGAAAAACGAAAAAAGATATATTGTTTTTTAAAAAATTTTTTAAATGCAAGCTCCTGGGCTGTGGCCAGCACCATGTGGCTATTTCGGGAGTGCCATAAGTCTAACACTTTCAGCACTGACACTAAATAAGAAAGAATAGGAATACCAAATAATGGGCCTCATTACAACCATGGCAGTGCGGGAACTACGGTACCGGTAAGCATGCCGGTACCGTAGTTCCCAGACTGCCATACTATGTGCTCTGCTCACGGGTGCTGTTTCACCCGCCAGGTTTTTCCAGGCAGGTGTAACGGCACCCGTGAGCAGAGCACGTTGATTGCACCGGCACAACTCTGTATGTGTCGGTGCATCCGACCTCCCCATCCCCATTCAGCCCTATGGGGCAGAATGGGGATAGGGAGGCCCTTGATTCTGGCACCCGCAAATGGGCAATTACCGGGTCCGCCAAGCTCAGCATGACCCGCTTCTTGCCCATTCGCGGGTGCCGAAAAAAATGCAACTCAGGCGGCAGCTGTGCCCTTAATAAGGCAGAGTTGTAATGAGGCCCAATGTGTCTTTTCTGGAATTCTATACAATAATTGACTCATTAAAGGTTTATTTCAGACACACTTCAGGGGGTGAGTCACTGATTTAGTCTGTTCTTAAATGCCTCAACTCAGCCTTTCAACCTTCTGAGGTCGATAAATGAGTACCAACACAGGTTGGGTAATATTGGGTGTATATTTTTTCTATGTAAAACGCTTAAGCATAAGTGCTATATAATAACACATCATTATCATTTGGTCACGGATGTCTGCTTGCATTCACATTAATATGGGCCTATACACACTGATCCTAACGATACATGTGGTGATACATTCTTGTATGAGTGAGATCATGGAAGAGCAACAGAAAATGAAAACAGACCCCGGGGTTTAAGGACAAGACACTGTACCCCGATTGGGCAGACCACAGCAGGTGTGCCTAGTTTCCAAAACTATTTTCCTGAAAAGCATAACAACTTGTTCAGAATAACCAAACATTTGACAACAGCTAGGAGGGAGATTTTGTAACAGAAATCGGGAGAATCAAATTGTCCCATTGGACTGTATTGGGGTTAGAAGTATTTTAGGAGGGAGAATGTAGAAAATAGCACCTTTTAGTGAAAAGATCAGAAGTCTCCGGGCCCAAATCAGGAGGGTTGGCATATATATTTAATGAAGGTCACATATAGGCAGAAGTCTAGTAGGAAGACATGAAAAAGCATGTCCATAAGGATAGACTGATCGTATAAAAACACAGCCTCATGTAGGGTAAATAGCACTTACAGAGCTCTCTTTTATGAACAAGGAGTTATGCAAGACACCGTTATCCACAATTCAATTCTAAGTAGGGATTGATGAGCAACACATGAGTTGATGTAGCTCACATCACATGAATGCAACAATGATAAGCACAACTCATAGAACCACATCTTGAACAAACATCAGTGCTCAATTAATAGAATCATATATGAACCAGTGATTAGTATAGTAGTTCACACCTAAGTCACATCACCTAAATGTAATAGTGAACAAAGACAACTGCATTGCAATCTAAACTGCACACGCACAAACGCATCTGCACAATTATGAAAGAACAAATTTTGTCAGCAGCTGGGCCCCAGCGTGTAAGGTCAGGGTTTGGACAAATGCAATCGTAACAAGCAGGAAGTACATGCAAGTAATCTTTCCACCGAGAGATTTGCAAAAATGACCTGATAGTACATAGTTCATAATGACGGGAGCCGTATTCTAGTGCCAACCGCTTAGATTATCTAGCACAGAACTTAGTTGTTATATCTTTGTGTTATACTGTCACATCTCACCTTCCGATTGGTTAAGAGTTCTGCGCTTACTCACTCCACATCTACGCCTCCTGGAAGAGCCAATGAAATATCAACACTGACCGTTACAGGTTTTACCAATCATTATCCAATCACAGAATGTGGGAAAGGATAAGACTTTACTGAATATGAGCAAACTAGCATGTACATCACTGACACCACATGGGTAGTATAGGCCAATGACATTTATTTTTATTGTATTTATGTATTTGTTGAGTGCCAGCAGCCCACAGGCATCGGGCGCAGACATAGATACAATTGAACTGAACGATTAAAATGGGACAGGCAGGATTAGCAAATTGGAGACAGTACAAGAATGAGTCATTTGAAAAGGAAGATTTTCAAAGTTCCCCTGATTTTTTAATCCGGTTCCAGTCTGAGAGTAAGTGGCAAGGTGGTCCAGAAGCAGGCCGCCTTTGTGGGAAAGGATCTACCGAGGCCTTCGGTACATTTAGCTGCGGGCCCTGCATCAGCCATAAGCTGGAAGAGCGAAGGGATCTCGTGGGTTAGTATGGTGCAGCCAGTGGTTTTAGATGTTCTGGTTTTATACCAAAGAGGCAGCAGTGAACCAGGGTGCCCACTCTGAAACCAAACCGTTCCCGGATGGGTAACCAGTGCAGTTTCCTGTGATCTGAAATGTGTGTTCTTCTATGACTGTTGGTCACAATTCGAACAGCTTCATTTTGGATCACCTGACATCTCTTAAGGTTGGATAAAGAAGCTCAGCTGAGTAAGGAGTTACAATACTCCAACCTTGTCAAAATGGTGGCTCATGCGATAGTGACACAGTTTCTCTCAGAGATATAGGGGCGGATGTTCTTGAGGAGGCGTAAATAATAGTTACATGAATGATTCAAATTAGCAGGGGTTCCGTCTCCCAATTGCATTATATGATGTTCAGGTTGCACTGATAGGCCTCTCTCCCACTATACAGGTCTCTCAAATTTAACAGGAGTTCTGTCTCCTAATTGCACTGCTTGATGTCTACATTGCACTGATAATCCTGTCTCCTAATTGCATTGTATGATGTTCAGGTTGCACTGATAGGCCTCTCTCCCACTATACAGGTCTCTCAAAATTAGCAGGGGTTCCGTCTCCCAATTGCATTGTATGATGTTCGGGTTGCACTGATAGGCCTCTCTCCCGCTATACAGGTCTCTCAAATTTAACAGGAGTTCTGTCTCCTAATTGCACTGCTTGATGTCTACATTGCACTGATAATCCTGTCTCCTAATTGCATTGTATGATGTTCAGGTTGCACTAATAGGCCTCTCTCCCACAATACAGGTCTCTCAAAATTAGCAGGGGTTCCGTCTCCCAATTACATTATATGATGTTCAGGTTGCACTGATAGGCCTCTCTCCCACTATACAGGTCTCTCAAATTTAGCAGGAGTTCTGTCTCCTAGTTGCACTGCTTGATGTCTACATTGCACTGATAAGCCTGTCTCCTAATTGCATTGATAGCAGGGCCGCCGTGCCCAAATTGCATTGTCTGTTCTCCAAACTGCTCTGATAGGCTTCTCTCCCACTATACAGGTGTCTCAAACTTAGCGGGGCCGCCGTGCCCAAATTGCATTTTCTGTTCTCCAAACTGCTCTGATAGGCTTCTCTCCCACTATACAAGTGTCTCAAACTTAGCGGGGCCGCCGTGCCCAAATTGGACTGTCTGCTCTCCAAACTGCATTGATAGCAGGGCCGCCGGGCCCAAATTGCATTGTCTGTTCTCCAGACTGTTTTTGATAGGCCTCTCTCCCATTATACAGATGTCTCTAACCTAGCAGGGCCGCCGTGCCCAAATTGCATTGTCCATTCTCCAAACTGCATTGATAGGCCTCCCTCCCTACTATACAGTTGTCTCAAACTTAGCAGGGCCGCTGTGCTCAAATTGCACAAAATGCATTGATAGCAGGGCCGCCCGACCCAAACCCACAGCCCCAAAACATACGTAGTTAGCTCACCACAGTGAGCCACGCGAAGGGAGACCGAGACTAAAGAAAGCCACTGTTAAAACCCAACTAGATAACTATACAACCCTTAACTCCACCTTATACCCCGACTGAAACAACAACAAGACTAAAACAACTCGGAATCATACAATGCCGCGCAAACGGCCCACCCAGAGGGAAAGAAGAGAAGAAAGAACAAACACCCCGAAACTTCAACCAAGAACAGCAACAACAGAACACGCCCCCACAGACAGGTTCAGAGATCGGACCAACACTGAAAGAAGAGAAAAATCCCTCTACCTAACTCCATACCTCGCCGAGACCTGCTCACCAGATCGAACCAACGCAACGCCAAAACCAACTACACTGAACAACCTACCAACATCACGAAGAAAGACGAACCCGACCAGATACAACAAGCACACAACTGAAGCTATAACACCATACATCACCAAAGCAAGAAGAACCCCCAACCCACAACCACGTCCCCTGGAAGACGAACCAGATGAAAACAAAAACCCTAGATTAAACCTAGAAGAACTACTCGAGGACGCCGACAACCTGAAACCTGCTCCTGAGCTAGATCAGAAAATGACCATAACAAAAAAAGGCAAACCAAGCTACACCTCTAAACTCCACTGCAATCTAATAAACGCAAGATCCATGTCAAAACATTCTGCAGAGATCTTCGACCTTCTCGACGACAACGGCATCGACATCCTCTTCATCACAGAAACTTGGCTGGGCGACAACTACAAAATCACACTCCAAAGCTGCCTTCCAGCAAACTTTAAATGCCTTCAAATCAACAGGAAAAATAAAAAAGGAGGAGGCATCGCAATAGCCTTTAAAGAACAGCTGAAAATAAGAACAGACGAACCTCTCAACATCCCCAACTGCGAGTCCATGGTCATACACCTAACGGCTAGCCCAAAAACCAACATCACATTCATCCTGGTGTACAGACCCCCAACTTATGATGCATCCTTCGTCGACAACTTCATAGAAGCCATAACCAACATAGCAATCAACCACGAACACCTAATCATACTGGGGGACTTCAACATCTGGTTCGAAGACAGTCATGCCAACTCCCAAAACTCACTGATTGAACAACTCGCCACCATGAAACTACGACAACTAGTAAAAGGGGCAACTCATTCGGCAGGACACACCCTGGACGCAATATTCGCAGAGGAAAAACTCATCACCACGGCACCGCCAATACAAATACTGTGGAGCGACCATCTCATCATCCCATTCGTAATCACTCTGCCTACTCAAGTCTACATCCAACCTCGCAAACTCACAGCCACCACAAAAAGAAACTGGAAAGACGTCAAAAAAGGCAACCTATTCGAACAACTGGAGTTAACCAAGCCCTTAACAACAGAACTAGACCTAGCTGACCTAGACGGGAAAGCTGAGATATTACACAAATGGACTGCAGATACAATTGACAAGATGGCCCCAGAAAAACCATTCACACCATCAAAAAAGAGAGCAATGGCAAAATGGTTTACCCCACTACTAAGCACCATGAAAAAAGAAAACAAAAAGATGGAAATGGAATGGAGGAAAGATTACAACCCAGACAACAAAACAATGTTCCAGAAGCAAATTCGCGCATACAAGAAGGAAATTCAAAAGGCAAAGAGAAGGCATTTTGATGACAGAATCACAAATGCCACCAACACACAAAAAGAAATGTTCCGTATCATTAAAGAAATGAGAAACCCACCAGGCTGTGACAACACCCCAACCCCCTCGGAGAAACTATGCAACAATCTTGCAGACCACTTCAAAAAGAAAATCAACGACATCCGACAAACCATCCAACAGAGACCAACTAGCAGCGACATACAACCAAACGAACCCAAATCAGAACCGCAGCACAAACTCAATAACTACCCCGAAATATCAGCAGAGGCATTCGCAATGCTGGTAAAACACAGCAAGAAAGCGGGTTCACCGATGGATCCCTGTCCCCCGGACATCTACAAATCAATCCTTGCACAAGGAACACCAGCAGAATACTTCAGAAACCTTCTAAATCTATCACTGGCAACAGGAACAGTACCAAGGATCTTCAAATCGTCTTTCATCAAACCACTTCTGAAAAACACAAGCGGGGACGTAGACGACCTCTCCAACTACAGACCAATCTCCAACATCCCCTACCCAGCCAAACTCCTCGAAACCTACGTATACAAACTAACCCAAGAATACGCTGAAGAACACCACCTGCTAGACCAAGCTCAAGTCGGCTTCAGACCCTCAAGAGGTACAGAAACAGCACTACTATCCATCTGGGATGACCTAAAAACAAACGCAGACTCCGACACAACATCTGCCCTTATCCTGCTCGACCTCTCTGCAGCCTTTGACACAGTTAGCCATGACACCCTAACCAAAAGACTAGCAGACATAGGCATAACAGACACAGCGCTACGCTGGACTAAATCATTCCTAGCAGACAGAACTGAAACCGTCTGGATCAAACCATTCAAATCTACCCCACGAGTCAACGACTGTGGAGTACCACAAGGATCCTCACTATCACCACTGTACTTCAACATCTATCAAACCCCAGTAATCAGAATCTTCAAGAAACACAACATCAAATGCTACAACTACGCAGACGACACTCAAATCATCTACAAGATCGAAGACACCCAAGCCGATCATTCAAACTTAACCGACTGTCTAAAAGAAGTCTTCAACTGGATGAATGCCAACAACCTGAAAATCAACCCAGGTAAAACCGAAATCATGATCATATCCAAAAACCAACAAAAGGAAACCGCCATCCGGTGGCCAACGGAAATGGGATCTGCACCATCACCATCTAAGGTAGTAAAAAATCTGGGAGTCCTGATGGACAACACCCTAACCTTAGAACCGCAAATAAACGCAACAGTCAAGAAATGCTTCTTCCTCCTCCACACGGCAAGAAAAATACTACCTTTCCTCTCCTTCACACACAAAACACTCACCATCGTCGGCCTCATCATGTCAAGCATCGACTATGCAAACAGCCTCTACCTCGGTATACCGGAATACCTACTGAAGAAGCTACAAAGGATCCAAAACACAGCAGCCAGACTACTCCTCAAACTATCCAGAAGAGACCACATCACCCCGGCCCTAAAAACACTACACTGGCTCCCAGTAAAACAGCGCATCATCTTCAAAACAATGTGCATAACGCACAGGGCAATCAGCGGACAAGGAGCAGAATTCCTACAAAAGAAAATAACAATCTACAAGCCAACAAGACCGCTCAGGTCAACCAATGAAATCCGACTGGAACAAAAACCTTACATCAAGAAGAAACTCGGAGGAACCGCTTTCTACCACCTAGCCGCGAAAACCTGGAACAGCATCCCAAAAATAATAAGGAACACCAAAGATCACCTCAAATTCAGAAAATTACTAAAAACCTGGCTCTTCAAAACCAGAGACTAAAATCGAAACAACAATAAGACAAAGGACTCAACAAAAAGGACCTTGACACAGGGGTCCACCTGCGAGACCCAGGGAGACGGAGGCAACGACTCCAGCCAACCCTCACCATCACCCGTACAGCCACAACTAGGTACCACGAGCTGTGGAACGGACAAGACACAACAAATCACCACACAAACGGAAGTATGGACACTAGCAGCGGCGCTAGTCATGTGGGGGGGTGAGGAGCATGCAAAGTTATTAAGGGAGCGGGCGGAGGGGACAGCTAAATCCTCAAACGGCCTCGAATGGAGAAAAAAAAAACGAGCACGTACCTCCTGAGGCACAGGGTGTACAAGCATCCCGTCGTGTAAGATTACACGAGCCCAACCGGCTCAATCCAGGATAGAGATGCCAACTAACCAATACCACTAACAACTTCCTTCTCTGCATACACCTCTCAAACTCCAAACCAAACACAACCACAAACCTCCAGCACAGCAAACCGCACGAACTTCACCACACTGCAACAACAAAACAAAAACACACATAGACTCGCACATCAGCACACGACGACTACCGGCCGCATACACCCCAGGCCCAGCCGACGGAACCACCGGGCTGAGGCTGCCAACAGCACATCACTGCAATCTTGCACTTTTCCAGCCTCCACCCACTAACCCACCCCTCCCTCCCTCTTTCAGAGCCGCCAGAGCGCCAGGGGACCACTCCGGTGGTGATAGTGCGCGGTACAAATGACCTTTAACATTAACATTAACATTAACATTAACATTAACATTAACGTTATGTGAGCATCTGCATTTAAAGAGGCCTCCAACTGCACCTTTAAGGTGTCTACTTTCAGTTGAGTTTTGATTACATTCTGGGTCATCATGAGTTTGGCGGTAACCCTTAAATGCTGCAGTAACGCTATTACCGCTGCATTTAAGTGTCCGCCAAATCACAGGCTTGGGGGTTTGCCCCCAGCTCTAAGCTGGGGGGCAAATCTGCTGCAATTTTGCTGATTTTCAGCGCTATTACCACTGCACTAATACCACCGGCAGTAGTAGCGCCGAAATTTCCCAATTGCGCCCAATGGTGATTGAGTAATTCCCGAATGGGCCCAATGGGGAATAGGAACTTACCGTTCTGCTAAACCCGTGAGCCGGCGCTAATATCGCTGGGGGGTTTGGCGGTAACGCTAATAGCCTCGGCGTTAATAGGCTGGTGTTACAGCTCAACTTGTGATGAGGCCCACTGTCTTTTATTGGGAACTACTATAGTGTGTGCTCAGTTTGTTTCGGGCCTGTTTGCATCCAAAGATCATCACTCCGTCTTGCTACCGTTCAGGCATAACCAGTTCTCGGACATCTAGCTATCAATGTGACCGTAGATGTTAGACAGGTTTCTGTAGTCTGTGGTGTAATTCCCAGTAAGTGATGATTTGGGTGTTGTCGGCGTAATTTGTAAAAATGACACCCAGCTTGTCAAGAAGTGCACAGAGGGATCTGATGTATACATTGAAAAGCAAAGCTGAGATGGACGCGCCCTGTGGCACTCCACAATGGCTAGGAGCAGAGGAGGAAAAATCAGATCCCTACTGTATTCTAGATTCACGATGTGACAGAAAGGAGTGGAGCCAGTCCACAGCTTCCTTAGAGCAATGAACTACGTCTTTTAGGCAGGTAAGAAGGTGTTCATGGTCAATGAGCTCATACATTACAGAGAAAGCTAATAAGATCAATATCCCTGCCTTCCCTCTGAATCCCAGTGATTTTACCGAAGGCAAAACTATCGAGGCTGAAATATCCAAAAACAAGTATTTGAATTACCAAAAGTTCAAACACTTTGTTTTTGGACATTTCAGCCCCGATAATTTGCCAAAACACACATTCACACACACACACACACACAACACACCCATAACACCCCCCCACCCCCACACCCTCAGCACACCCCCAGCACACCCCCACCCACACCCCCAACATACACAAACCCCACTTACCTTCCTCTTCACGCTGGTTCCTGCAGTGCCAGTTCCCTTTCACTTCCATGATCGGGAACCGGCGCTGCAGGGTCCTTTTCTTTTTTTTTACACCGACGGCTGCGGGGGTGTCCCCCGCTGCCCCCGCTCACTACACCATAAAGTATAGTGAGCGGGGAAATGCGGGAGACACCCCCGCATCCCCCGTTTGCTTTTTTTTTTCTTTTTTCTTTTACACGGACTGCTGTGGGGGTGTCCCCCGCAATCCCCGCTCACTATATACCATAAAGTATAGTGAGCGGGGCAATGCGGGGGACACCCCCGAACCCCCTGTTTTAAATGCTACCACCAAAGGATCAAACTTTTGGTGTTCGATCCTTTGGTGGTAGCATTTTTCGAACTTTGGGTCATTTCGACCTTTTTCTTTCGAACATTTCTACCTAAACCTTCCCTCTGTCCATGAGCTCCAGCATTTGAGTCTGAAGATCGATGAGGGCAGTCCCAGTGCTGAATGAAATTTGAAAACCAGATTGTCAACTGTGTAGAATGCGACTGGACTCCACAAAAGATTGTAACTGGGTAGTGGCGAGTTATTTGAGTATTTTAAGAAGAAATTGACAATTGTTAATGGTTCTCAGATTGCTACATTCTCTAGGATCAATATTAGTTTTTTTGGGATGGGAGTGATTGTAACTTTTTTGATGCAATTAGGTACGTACTTTTCCCTGAAAGAAGCATTGACTAGGTATGTCAAGAAGGGAGCGAATAAGTCCTTGCGTTCCAAAATCAGTTTTGGAGGACGGAGATTGTAGGGACAGGAGGTAGGGCGCATTGAAGACAGCAGGATGGACATATCTTGGATAGACATTTGAGAGAATGAGAATTCCTGCGAATCCAAAACCTTTGGGATGTAAATAGGCCTGTTTTATAAGGGGGAGACTGCAATGTTGGGCAGCCTATATTTTGTTTTGGGCTGAGGCAATTTTAGCATCAAAGGCAGCCTGTATTGAAGTGCAATCTGAGTTAGTTGGTAAGAAGGTAATCTGGGATACCTTAGGTTTTTCCAGAGATTTCAAAATTTCAAAAAGCTTCCGAGTGTGGAATAAGGAAGACTCGATTTTGACGTCAAATAAGTTCTGTTTAGTTTCTAAGTTTAGAGATTTATATGATTTATCAACATCCTTCCAGGCCTTCCTGGTGTCATTAGATTGATATTTGAGCCAGTGGGCTTCTAATGCTCGTTTATGTTTCCTCAGGAGTCTTAGTTCCGGGGTGAACCAGGTTCGGTGTGCTGGATTGTCCCTGGCCTTTTTGGTTTTCATAGGAGCTGACTGGTCGAGTATTATAGTGAATACTTCCGCAAAATATGAGACCATGCTGCAGCTGAATCATCTGGCTTTATTTTGGACCTGATGTTACTTAGACAAGGCTGAAGATCCTGGTAGGAGATATTTTTGAGATTTCGACCAGTGACAGTTTTTATATGGTTTGGAAGATTGGGCAGAGAGTAGAGGCCCTGGATGTTAAGGGTGATAACAAAATGATCAGACCATATGCAGGGACTGGTTGAAATGTTGTTAACTAGGAGTGTTCTTGTCACAATCCAGTCTAGTGTATTGCTTTTTGATGTGGTGGGTTTGATATTCTGGACTTCATGTTCTATGGAAGAAAGGACAATTCTAATTCAATGGCTTCTTTGTCCAATAGGTTCCCTCTCCATCTGTTCAGATCTCCCAGAAAGGGCGTAGCCGTGCTGGGGCTGGACAAATTCTTTAAGATATTGTTTATTTCATCATTGAAATCGGGCATAGAATTACGAGGGCTATAAATGAGGACGAAGTTTAAGCAATTAGTGTTAGTTTGAGTAATTTTAACATGAAGGACTTCGCATCCGGAACACTCGACGGGGGCTGGAAAGAGCCTTAGTTCCATTTTAGCAATAATGGCCACCCCGCCACCGCATCTGGAGCTGCGGTTTACACAGAAGATGGAGAAGCCTGTTGGAACTGCTAAACTGATAGATAGGCCACTTCTCGGTGATTCAGTGAACGTCTAAATTTTTCTCAGTTACCAGGTCGTGAAGATCTCAGACATGACTGACCAGAGATCTTGTATTAAGGAGTGCGGCTTCCTTATTGTGGTTTCCTTATTCTTGGGCAGAAGGGCTTTTGTGTTTTTTTTTATTTTTTTGCTGGGTGGATTGAGTTGTACGCGGCAACCAGTGATAAAGTGAGGAGGAAAAGAGGAGGTTACAGCCTCGGTCCCCATGTAATTAGTGCAGTTAGGAGGGTGAATACCATGTGGTAGGAACCCAGCATTTGAAATGTCATGTTCTGGGATGTCTGGTGTGTAAGATGGGTGTGTTAAAGAGGTTTTCCGGAAAGCTAGCGTGCTTTGAAGCTGCTATTGCAGTCTTCATTTGGGAAGTTGCGGTGTCAGAGGGCGCATTGACTGTGCAAGCCATGGGAGCAGCAAGCGGTGAAGTTGGGAGGCTATCGAGTTTGATTAGCTTTAGTTCATTCATGTACCCCAATCGCTTAGCCCGCAAAGCTGCCAGTGATAATGGAACTCCAGTCGGGTAACCCATTTTGAATACGGAATTCCTTAGAATTAAAAGGGTAGACAGCTGACGGGATGGTCTGGGAAGATTAGAAGCACTTACTGGGGCAGAGTGTCCCTGTGACGCTGTGAACGTTGAGGACCAGCAAAGGCTGGCTTGGTGCTGAAGCACCTGACAGTTCAGTAAGTAGAGCCCAGGATTACCTGGGAGTTGGAGTTTGAAAGAGCAGTTCCTATGCTTTCACGTTATCAAGTACAACAACATGTAACAGATTTCAGAGTGACACATGCTAGAAATGCAAATGAGAGTACATTATCTCTTTGCTTGCAAATGTTACACAAATAAATGCAAAGCTCGGCGGCAATGGCGGAACGATCAGCTAAACAGCTTCCTCAATCACAGTGTCACAATCACAATGCGTGCAATCGCACAATGCGTGCACTCACACTAACCGCGCAGCATATACCATGTGTAACTTATGGAAGCATATATACTGTAACTCAACTGACTGTTGAAGAGAGTCATAACACATTGTTTCTTTTTGCTTTCTGTAACAACCATAAAAAAATTAACTCACTCGACTAGAATTTGAATGTCTGTTAAATAATTTCCCTGCCATGGCTGTTACAAACAAGTTCTGTTTTTCTCATATCTCGTGCATTGCATTTTTGGTTCGTTTGATTCCTTTTATTAATACGAGAGGAACTTGCCATACATAAGTATTATCTAATTTACTTTATTTTGTGTCCAAAACTTGACTTAGCAAATGCTTACATTAGAGTCACATTCTGTAAACTGTTTGCTTGCTTTGCCTTGGCTTAAGAAACCTCTTTCATGTTGACCAGAAATCTCTCCAACATAGATCATCTTCTATAAACTTTGTTTTGGTTGTAAGTAACCATAAAAGTACAGAACATAAATAAATGCATTGAATAAAAGAATTTTAAAACCTTTTTGTTTCTTATATATTGACAATGTAGATTATGTCTAGCTATAACATCAAAACAATGAAGGTGCATTCTGAAAAATATGTAAATTGGGTTCTCCCATTATGAGTAATTACTGTAATTCCAATATGGGATAGGCTCAATCAGTGACATTTTGAATATGGTTAACAAAATGAAATCGTAATTCTCTAAAAGTGTTATTCATCTGAATGAAGGTGATTTATACAAAAAATATTTGTTGAATGGTGTTCTTACCCCCTCCATGGGGCTGTTAACATAACAAGTATACTCACCCAAGATGGCGGATGGAAAACACCACGATCTACAACTAGTAGCTGTGTAGACAAACAGGAAGTAAACATAATCAGCCCGGCACATTACTTCTATGGGGAAACTCATGGTATATGCACCCAGTGAATACTGGGTTCACGCGCGACCGTAAGAGCAGATACTGTATGAGAGAGGAGCTCTCAAAGTACGAAGGCTAGAGGCGACATTGCAGTACTGATACAGTGGTTAATGCGAGTCGAATCAACGTGGTTTCCGAATCAGAACTTTTCCGAGATATCTCGATCACGAGCCGCGCAGTGAAGAAAGGTAAGGGGACATGGGCAGATGTTTTCTGCAGTCAAACATAGTTACATACTTTAACCACTAAAGCTAAATCGTATATATTTACCATTTGTTGCAAGATGTAGTCCCATAGTGGGGAGAGACTCACAAATTAGTTCCGTTTCACACAACAAGGAAATCACAACAGTCCATGCACCACGAGCGAAAAAATCGTCCGGGAAGGGTCCACATTTAATTGGATTTTCCAGGTATGAATTTAAGAATTGTAAGGTGATCACAAGTATATATTGGTTAACACTCAATGGCATACTAAATGAGAACTATGTTTCTCATTTCAGATTTCAACGTTAAACAAGACCCTACTCATATTAATACGCTTAGAGCTGGTACAGGCATAATTCCAAGTGAGTATAGAATTGCAAGAAGTGAAAAATCAGAACCATTCTAATAGAGGAGTTTGTAGGGGGACCCAGCGCATATTTTTGCTCCTGTTCCCACACAAACTCCATGCTCTGTACGCTAAAGAAACCTAGCAGAGTGATAACTAGGATACGTCTCTTTTCAGGTCCCTGAAGAGAACGGAGCAACACATAAGAACAAAGAGTGGCATTATTTAGCCACAGGTTTGCGCTTAGACGCGGCTGATGTACACTGGGAGTTTTTCAGAACTAAGAGCGTGTGATGAAGATTGATGAATTTCTTTACCAATTAATAGATATCGAGTACTTTATAAACTTTAAAAGACAACCAAAATAATCCTTACCTGAAGAAGGGCACCTTCAAGCCCGAAACACATAGTAAAGGATAGGTACACAATAACCTATCAGATTATTTGCACAACAAGTGGGGAAGAGGGTTATTACCTATGAATTCAAATTTACCTGTGAAAGTAAACAGTGAAAGAAATATCTTGTGGTTTTTTTAAAGTTTTTCCTTTTTTCTTTTGAAATTCTTGAGGAGATACATGATAAGATGACATGAGTATGTTTATGTGAAGTTAAATGGTATAATTTTTGTTGACAGACACTGCATACTGTAAATGTGTTTAATATGTGAAATCAATATACACAAAAAGTTTAGTAAACACCGATGACTTATCTGGTCAATTGAAATTTATAACTGGTTAGTTATTGTGTGTGCCCTTGGTTGTACCTTGTTTTTTCAAGGTGCCTAATTTTTACACAATATTTAGATCTGGTAGTACAGATCTACTAGGGAGCACCTGAAATTTGTTTAATCACGTGAAGGTTTATCTAAGGTAAGTCACATTGGAATACCGATGAGTGTACCTCTACTCTTAGCTTTCTTATTCAGTTCACCGCCAGTTTCTCACGCAGCCCGATGATCCTGCTGCCGCTCCCTTTCTACAGAACACATTGTAAGGCTATGTAAACAGAGCACCGACTCAAGCCTAGTCACCTACTTAGTACGAGCCTGTACATTGTGCTTCATTACACTGGGACTTGTACGGGTACGGTAAATGGACGATTGAACATTGCTATAAACCTATCGCAACCAAGTCTGCTGTGCACTCCTATGTGCACGTATTGCACAACTCTAACACATGTTGACAACTTAGATTATATGCCCATAGGTCATTGCCAAATGCTCCCACACTGTTACATGATCATAGTGCTCGCCTATGGCTCCCTAGGTCTGCTATCACATACTAGTGATTACGTATAGAACACTGTTGCCAACTTAGACCGCAGCCAACCGTACGCCTAGCTATTTGATTGCTCACCTCAGGGCATTATTTTGATTTACTCATCCAAGTGTGAGCCCTGCCATTGTTGAATGTTCACCTCCGTGCATTATTTGAGTTATTCATCCAAGTGTGAGCCCTGCCACTGTTGAATGTCCACCACTGTGCATTATCTGATTTATTCATCCAAGTGTGAGCCCTGCCATTGTTGAATGTTCACCTCCGTGCATTATTTGAGTTATTCATCCAAGTGTGAGCCCTGCCACTGTTGTATGTTCACCTTCGTGCATTATTTGATTTACTCATCCAATGTAAGTCTAGCCACTACTGTATATCCAATTCCATGCATTGTTTATCGTACTAGCGATTAAGTATAGAACCCTACTAGTAGCCAAGACCTGATCCAACTGTGAGCTTAATTAAAATTATTGAATACCCACCTCTATAGATTCCTCCCCTGAATCTACTGTCCACGATTATGCGCTGAATACCACCTTTTTAAGAGTAACACTTGGCTCTTGTTCATAACCTGCATTGGAATTACTGTTAAGCTTCTCCACTTGCAGCCACACTCTGACTCATTGATGAACATAGCAACAAAACAGTGATAGGTCAACTACCCCTTCCTTGAGTCCCTGTGACACTTACAGGCAAAGTCCAAGATAATCCTGGTAAATCAAACATTAATCATACCACAATTTCATCTGTTAGAAAAAATGTATTCATTTATGTATATGCATCTTATGCAAAGCATATAAAAGGACTATCAGAAAGTCCTATACATGACAAACTAAAACTAGCAAATCTGTGCTAACCACTTACAATCTGAATGGTGTGGTAACACCAAACCTATCATAATGAAATAAGAACAAAAACAGAGTGAACAAAAAGTAATTCATAAAAGCGGGAAAGAAGTAAAAACGAATGACACAAGTTTGTTATTTACCAATTTAGGGATCAATAATCTTGATCCCTCAAGCATACGTACATATCCCAGAGTTTTCTCAGAGTGGTTGTTAATTGTTGATTTAGTATGCCTATTTCCTAACCACTCTATGCTATTCTGAAGGCCAATCAAAGGTATCCGAGGGTGTATTCCACACTCTTCCCTTTGTTGAAGGCTAGTTGTAAGATTGAGAGATAGGAAAAAGAAGATACAAATTTCCTAATGTAAAGTCGACATATGTTTCGGCCTTATAACTCATACAATGCACTCTCTCGGTGCTGTTGGTTGTGTTGATAATGGCCGTCTTCAGGACACGAAAACAAAGTTGTTCAAAAAAAGAAATAAATACTTTCCCAGGTACTTCTATTGTGATCTGCAGTTGCCTCAGATTACTTCAGGACATTTTAGGAGGAATCTTAGTGGAGTGATTCCAACCACTTCAGGCTCCTTGATGGATGCTCGCTTCACAAGGTGTGTTCATTCACCGTGCCTTGAATGTCTATCAGGGGGCAGTCGTTCTTGTACAGTCTCCACAGCAGGCGACTCAATTAGTAGGCTTGATATGATAGGATATGGCATTTGTAACGCGCCTATACACAAGTGTTTCAAGGCGCGACGAGGCAGGGAGGGGGGAACAAGGGGAAGACAGACAACGATCCTACTAGGCCAGGTGTCATTCAGATCGCGCAAGTGCAGGGGTAGGGGGGAAGGGAAAAAGTGCAAGAGGAGGGGGGGAAGTGCTGAACAGGGTAAGTTGCCGTCACTGGTGGAGGGAGGGGGGACATGAGTTGGGGCCTGCCTGTAGGTTGCCATCACTGGGAGGGTGTGAGGGGGACATGAGTCAGGGCCTGCCTGCAGGTTGCCATCACTGGTCGGGGGTCATGAGTCGAGGCCTACCTGCAGGTTGCCGTCACTGGTGGGGGGTGAAGGGGACATGAGTTGGGCCTGCTTGCAGGTTGCCGTCACTGGTGGGGGGTGGGGGTCACATGAGTCGGGGCCTACCTGCAGGTTGCCGTCACTGGTGGGGGGTCTTGAGTCGGGGCCTGCCTGCGGGGTATGGTCACGGGTGATGGGGGGTACCTTGTGGTGTGGGCTGCCTGTGGGTATGGTCACAGGTGATGGGGGGTCCCTTGTGGTGTGGGCTGCTGCAGGGTATGGTCACGGGTGATCGGGGTCCCTTGTGGTGTGGGCTGCCTGCGGGGTATGGTCATGGGTGGGCTGCCTGCGGGGTATGGTCACAGGTGATGGGGGGTCCCTTGTGGTGTGGGCTGCCTGCAGGGTATGTTCACGAGTGATGGGGGGTCCCTTGTGGTGTGGGCTGCCTGCGGGGTATGGTCACAGGTGATGGGGGGTCCCTTGTGGGGTGGGCTGACTGCGGGGTATGGTCATGGGTTATGGGGGGGTCCCTTGTGGTGTGGGCTGCTTGCGGGGTATGGTCGCAGGTGATGGGGGGTCCCTTGTGGTGTGGGCTGCCTGCAGGGTATGGTCACGAGTGATGGGGGGTCCCTTGTGGTGTGGGCTGCCTGCGGGGTATGGTCATGGGTGGGCTGCCTGCGGGGTATGGTCACAGGTGATGGGGGGTCCCTTGTGGTGTGGGCTGCCTGCAGGGTATGGTCACGAGTGATGGGGGGGCCCTTGTGGTGTGGGCTGCCTGCGGGGTATGGTCACAGGTGGTTTATAGTCAAAATGTCAAAAAACAAAAAAGTCAAAAACAATAATGTTGAAAAAAAAATGTTGAATGTTTTATTTTTAATTTTTTTTAATGGGGGGGTTTCCCCCCACAACCCCCTGTTTATTTTTTATAACTAAACCCAACTAAATATAAAAATAAAAAAAACACATTCTGGGTTTTTTTTCGACATTTTCTTTTTCGACATTTTTCTTTTCGACTTTTTGTAGTCGACATTATGACTGCACACCGTCATAGGTGATGCGGGCGGTCCCTTGTGGTGTGGGCTGCCTGCGGGGTATGGTCACAGGTGATGGGGGGTCCCTTATGGTGTGAGCTGCCTGCGGGCTATGGTCATGGGTGATGGGGGATCCCTTGTGGTGTGGGCTGCCTGTGGGTATGGTCACGGGTGATCCCTTGTGGTGTGGGCTGCCTGCAGGGTATGGTCATGGGTGGGCTGCCTGCGGGCTATGGACACAGGTGATGGGGGGGTCCCTTGTGGTGTGGGCTGCCTGCGGGTATGGTCACGTGTGATGGGGGATCCCTTGTGGTGAGGGCTGCCTGCAGGGTATGGTCACGAGTGGGCTGCCTGCGGGGTATGGTCACAGGTGATGGGGGGATCCCTTGGGGTGTGGGCTGCCTGCGGGTATGGTCACGGGTGATGGGGGGATCCATTGTGGCATAGCTCTCAACTCACCCGCTTTTGGCGGGTGTCACCCGCCTTGCAAAGGGCTGACTCACCCGCCAGGCCTCCTGCACGCCCATTCATTCCAATGGGCGTCTCACCCGCCAGAAACAAAATCGGGTGATTTCACCCGCCTTTGCAAGACAAATGGTTGAGAGCTATGATTGTGGTGCGGGCTGCCTGCGGGGTATGGTCACGGGTGATGCGCGGGTCCCTTGTGGTCTGGGCTGCCTGCGGGGTGTGTTCTTGGTGATGGCAGCACGCGCGGGCCTTTACACACAATTTGGTTGGCACGAGCGGGCTATGGGATTTCGCTGATTCACGCGCAGCCCTTTCCACACGATTTGGCGGGCGCGAGTGGGGGAAGCGATTTCGCGTGAGTAGGCGTGGCCCTTTATACTCCTTTTGGCAGGCGCGAGCGGGGTACGCGATTTTGTGGGGGTATGCGCATCCCTTTACACGCGATTTGGCATGCGCCAGCAGGAAAGCTATTTTGCAAGAGTACACGCGGCACTTTACACGCGTTTTGCCGGCGTGAGCGGGGTACGTGATTTTGCGGGGGTACGCGGGGCCCTTTCAACGCGATTTGGCTGTTGCGAGCGGGGTACGCTCCGAATTTTTCACGCGATTACGATGAAGGGAGGCTGTATGCTGGGGCAAGGATGGCGTGGGGCCTTTCACTGGCTTTTTCCTGCGCACGGTGAGGTGCTGGGGGCATTACTGGCACGCCTTCTCGGCGTGCGGCGCTTGCGCTGCTTCTGCCCTGGATTCTATGAATCGGGCCCAAGATCGAGAGGGTTGGCATGTATGTTAACATGACCATATGATTTTAGACTGTAATAAACATTTTGTAACTGTTCAATACATGCTAATGAATAAACAGTCAGTTTGCATTGTATAAGCAGCTTACTCATGATTAAAGAATACATCAACTGCTTGTAGGAGGGAAAAGCTTTAAACTGCTTGGGAACTATTATTTAAACCTTCCAACTGCCTAAGAAGTTCCTGAGACATGTTAAGCAGTATTTCTCTTTATCCAAGAAAGAGAGAAAGAGAGAAAGAAGGAAAGAAGGAAAGAAGGAAAGAAGGAAAGAAGGAAAGAAGGAAAGAAGGAAAGAAGGAAAGAAGGAAAGAAGGAAAGAAAGAAAGAAAGAAAGAAAGAAAGAAAGAAAGAAAGAAAGAAAGATAATTTATTGCACATCTGTCCTGATGCTCCAGTGCATTAAACATGGCATTTAATGAAAGGACGTAGACAGATGCCCAGGAGGAGCTGACCAATAGCCGGCCTGTAAAAGCGGCATTTAACTGATATCTGGCCAATGAGATTACTCTCACTCTTTCTCAGAGCGGTTCCTGAGGGCCAAAGAGGGCGTGGGGTGCTCTAGAAGCCAATTAACACAGACTTAGGGAGCTTCAGTAGTAATAGTGTCTGCGCATGCTCAGGAGAATAGTGACTCCTGGGCTTGTGATTAGTATCTCTTGTTCTTGGTGATTAGTGTCTCCTGTTCTGCGCAGCCTCAGTGCAGTCCTTGGACCCTCTATATCACCCAGTCTCACCTGGACTCTCCTCTCATCCTTAGTGGGTTTGCTCTGAATCCTGCAAGAGGTCACTGCAGAGTAATCCATTCAGGATCTCTAGGGAGGAATCCACCCAAGATCACTGTAGAGCAATGGCTGGGCAAGAGCCAGATAAGGTGAGGTGCCTCTGGTGAGGTTTTCTTGGGGCCAGGAGCCATTGCTGCCAAATGGACCCATGCCACGGATCTCATCTTCAGCCATCCCTGGCATTTTTACCAACAATGTGGTATTCTGGGAGTTGTAGTTTCACGTGTCACGTTAATTTCGGTCCTGTACGTGTTAACATTCCCAGCATGCAGCGTGATGTTGTCTAGACAAACAGGACTGGGTAAAGGTGTCCTTTATGGTATTGGGGCTTTTTTCCAGGTGTGCAGCACGTATAATTGTATTTATGGAAGATAAAGCTGAGTGCTTCTATCATAAACACTGTGCATAGGTTATAAGGTTGGTGAGTGGACAAATGGCCTAACAGGGGACTTTACAATGGAAGTGAATAGTGAGCAGGAAATGATGGAGGTGGCATAGGAGGAAAATACAAGTGGAAAACCTGGGCAAGGGGCATTATAGATTGCCAATACACCATGTACATTATTTATACTTTCTTATAATCCCCTGTAAAGGAAGGTGGCGTTGGGGATTAATAGAGAGGGTGGATGGTACTGAAGCAAACCTACAAGTCTCCAGCAACTCAGACGAGTCTCCAGAAACACAACGCTGTCTCCCGGCCTCTGCTATTGGCTGTAATAATGAGAATACATGCACTCTCTGGCAACCACTCCCGCTGTCATTCTGCGGGGCATCACCTAGGACATGGGCACATGCCACTTTTCTCTACAGGCTGTTACCCTGACAGTTGTCGCTCCAGGCACCCTCTTGTACCTTGTACTCACCCATGGGTGTACAAAAGGAGGTTTAACATTCCCAGCAGACCCCAAATCTAAGCCCCAATTGTCCAGCAGCATTGTAACGCATTCACTGTCTGTGCACTCTCTCTCTCATTAAGTGTATGGACATCAATAACCTGGGACCCGGCCTATCCTCTTCCAGCATTCTGTGGGTCTCTCAAACATATCAGAAAATAATTTGTTTTACTCTGTTTTGGCTTGCATCAAACCTTACACAAATTGCAAAAACAAAATTGACTTAATACATACATAATTAATTGCAAGAAAATGTATCATTACTATTGATTTTGAAACAAATACATCACGTACTTTTTTAATTTAATGTATTTATATAGCGTAAAAGACGAGAGCCCGTGGGCATGGGGGCACTAAACAAAACAAACATACATAAAGCAGAAAAAAGAGGCAACCAGGGGATAGAAGTGTTTGGTTACTAGATCAAGAAAGCAGCAGAATGGTGCTGTCTGCAGGTCCTTCTTGTAAACAGAAAAAGATGAGCGCGCTCTGAGATTGAGAGGACGCTCGTTCCAGAGGCTTGGGGCTGCGTGAGGGAATGACCCTCTTGTAGCTCTCATTATAATTAAGACCAATCATTAGAATACATTTCATGCATCTAATATCAAAAAATAATGAATATGTGTTTTCTTGGTTTTAATAATGTACTTTACTTCATAAATGTAACATTTGTATTATGGTTACAATATTTACCGGAAGTGAGAATAATAATGAACATTTTGAACTGTTTCTTTTTAAAATGCAATAATGGTAGCGCAATTAAATTATTTCATTATTGTTAATATCACCTTTTACAAAAAATACACACCATTTTGTGTTTCAAAATGTCCTTACTTCCAGGAATGGGATGTGATTCAATTAAACGATCTGCTCATTCTGTGAGCTCCAAGGCAATGCTTAATTTTGCAGGCGGGTCACTAGTTGCTGGTGCTGCAAAACCAGCATATGTATTACAATCGGCAAAAACACTAATAATTAACAAAGAATGCAACATACAAGCACATTTGCAGAGCCTACAGCCTGGTGCTCTGGTGACTTACAAGGTCTATCCACGCCCCCTTCAAATCCTGCAAACAGACAATGCAACCTTTCCTGCAGAACAAACACGATGACCAAGTATTTCTCCAAATACTAGGCCACTACCCTCTTATGGGGGTGCTGCTGTTCTCATTTTACCATTAACCGTAAAGAATCACCCCAACTGTTCCAAGACAGTGCTTGAGCTCTGGCTGTCATCCTGTCAGCAGCCGCCTGGGTGGATCAAGCAAACATGCACCCAACAATGCAAATATCTCCTATAGAGTTAGAGGTAGCTATCCTGCATGCAGGTGGTGGGTAGCGTAGCCATCCTGCATGAAGACGGTGAGTAGCAGAGCCATCCTGCATGAAGACAGTGGGTAGCAGAACCATCCTGCATGAAGGTGGTGGGTTGTGGAGCCATCCTGCATGAAGGCTGTGGGTAACTGAGCCATCATGCATGAAGGCAGTGGGTAGCAGAGCCATCCTGCATGGAGGCTGTGGGTAGCGGAGCCATCCTGCATGGAGGCTGTGGGTAGCAGAGCCATCATGCATGAAGGCGGTGGGTAGCAGAGACATCCTGCATGAAGGTGGTGCATAGCATAGTCATCCTGCATGAAGGCGGTGGGTAGCGGAGCCATCCTGCATGAAGGCGGCTGGTAGTGGAGCAATCCTGCATGAAGACGGTGGGTAGCAGTGTCATCTTGCATGAAGGTGGTCGGTAGCTGAACCATCCTTCATGAAGGCGGTATGTGGAGGAGCCATCATGATGGCTCTCGGGAGGAAAGCCATCCTGCATGAATGCAGTGGGTAGCGGAGCTATCCTGCATGAAGGCATTGGACCGCGGCAGGAGAGAAACATGGGGGATTGCAATGGTGCGAGTCAGAACGTTGAGTATCCTGTTGAGAGGCAATGTAGTAGCGAGGAAGGCCTAGTGTAAGGCCAGGAGTAACTGGAGGGATAGCCCAAAACAGACACAGGACTTAGGGCTGTAATTAAATGTATACTGAGAAGGGGGTTTGTCCTGGCTGTAATAGTCTAAACAAATTGCAACTTATTTACATGCAAATTAAATCTACTGTGTATTAACTGTCCATTGATGGCGCTATTTTTTGCCTATTCATGGATAGATGTACATCAAAAAAACAACATACGCTTACTATTTTTAGTGCGGTTGGGTACAGCTTTTAATATATTGCTGACCTAATTAACTCTTTTCTACTTTTTTACATATTCATAGAATAACACAACTATTTCAGTCTGTGCAGAAGTACAATTATTCTGCACGCCGACAATCATGAACAATGAGTACAAAAATTCTATTACAAGCATAGGCCAAGTTAAACAGATTGATACAAGGATACACTTCATAATAGGAAATGAAAGGAACAGAGAGACACATACATACAAATTATTCTAGTACATGTTGGTGTCCTAATTGTACATTATGGTTTTTTAACAGGTTTTTCCAATCAGATAGAGCTTAAAATCTTTGTTATTACTCTAGGTGGAAGACCTTGGGTAGGTCTGTCATAGCCAGGCTAAAGGGTGACCAAATAATGGGTCGACGTCACTGAGATAAATCCACAAACAGATTTTTGAAATAAGGACCATGGGGCACCTATGGGTGCATTGGTCCTTGGACGTTTCGACTTTCTGTGGGTCACAACCTTCTTCTGGAGCCAAGGCGTGGTCTCCCCTGTAGAAAATGAAGGGGAGCTGAGTTAAAAAAACGGGTTTGGAAGAGTAGGGGACTGCAAAGCGCAGTAGGTTAAATAAAAAGTACTAAACATATATACACAGAAAAGAAAGGACACAATTATTAAAAACACTAGTTTTCACATATGAAGGGTCAAGCACTGACCTTTCACAGGGCTGGGTCCTGGGTAGCAGCCTGGTGGCTCGCGTTTTTAAAGTTGGGTGGAACCCTCAACGAAATGACGTGGGTCACAAGTGTCCTTAACGTAGGGCTATATACAGGGGGCAGAGAGAAATAAATAAATCTATCTATATACCCTTTGTAAGCACCAAAAAACACTAGAGTCCAAAGTGAGCCTGTAACCTATCAACGACCAAGATACCCAAAAAGAACAAAAATGTACCTTTAGGCCATGTTCTGTAATACACTAGTGGTCAGTGTTGTTGTCTGTAGGGCACTTGTGGTAGATGAGCTCGAAGTTAGAGCTTCAATTGCCTAAAGCAGGGTTCCTGGGCTGGAAGTTCAGGGTCAATCTATATGTGAAGAAAAGGAGGGTAGCACCATATAAATGTACGGCCTCTTGCTAGATGGCCGTGGGAGTGCTCAAAAATCCAGAGAGCCTGGGGCGCGTGGTTACCTTAGAAAGGAGGCAGCCGGGAGCCAAGCGTCTGGCGAGTGTCCAGGAGCTTCGGTGAACTCAGAATGGAGCTGTGTTCGAGAACGCTATGTGCGCAAGCGCAGATAGGGATACCTCAATGGAACATGTGCATGTGTAGTAGGTAGCCCCTCGTCCCGTCGTCATGGGGACGAGATGGTAGCTAACTGAGGCACGGACACAAGACATGTAATCCTGCTGTGAATGGGAATGGAAGCATTGCATGTATATGTGCAAAGTAAAGGCAGACCAGAGAGGCAAATCGAAGTGCCTGGAAAAATATTAATATAAGACAATGTGGTCAACAATTGGCTTTGAGGAGCGCCAAGATTAAGGAGGCGATGCGCGCATGCGCAGGTAGGAAATAGTGTATGGACCATGCGCATGCGTGGTAGATAGCCCCTCGTCCTGTAGTCATTGTTGGGGGTTGGTCGGGATCCCCCAGCGCCTTCTGTAACCCCCAACCCCGAAGGACTCAGCCGGAGACGTCCACTCGGTCCGGGCTTCCCGGTCGCTGTGTCGCGGCCGAGAATGCCCCGTTTATTTATGTTGCACGCAGTGGAAAGTCACGCTGCCGCGTTCGCGCCCAGTCATCGGGCAGCGCCACACTCCTCCTTTTTCCAGGAGAACAATAACAATACTAACACTAGACACTGCAAAACAAACCAACATGAATCCTTAACACTTTACGAAAACCCCATGTTCAAAACACCCCTTTATTGACATCCACCCGGGTCCCCTTACTTAACAGTCCTCATCCTCAGGACAAACAGCCAGGTGACCCAACACCTAATCGCTGAGGTGAGCAGGCTTCCCTCGCCCAGCCCTCTGGGGGTACCTCCTGCTCACCTCCGGCACGGGTGATCTGTCCAGGAGCATGCCCCGGGCCGGAGACTCAGGCAGACAGGGTGTTTCCCTTTCATCCTCAGGGATCTCTCCTGGGTCTGGATCAGGAGGTGGATCAGTTCTTGGATCCCGCAATTTCTTGAAGAAACTCACATTGCGAGTTACCGCCGACCGTCCGTCCGATGCAGTCACCATGGACCCCGGACCGCGACGACATCCAGCGGTTCCGGTTCATACGGTAGGGAGAGCTTCCCATGGGGATGCCTATTCCGAATGAGGACCTCATCGGCAGGCTCCAGCCGCTGCGGGCGAAGCCCTCTCCGAGCGTTCTCTTGCTCGATCCTCAGCCGCCGGTCCATCTCGACCTGTTGGTCATTGATCACCCCAGGTTCTTTCTCTCCTACCTCTGGTAGCAGACCCCGAGGACACCGCTTGAAAAATGCCTCAGCCGGGGCCACTCCCGTGAATGCATGTGGCGTGGTGCGGTACACCCTCAGAAACTGGTACAGGGCTCTCTGGAGTGACTGCCCCTGCCCCTGAGCAATTCTAAAGGTCTTATTTAGAGTCCTCATGAGCGGTTCCGCTTCGCCATTGGCCCAGGGCCAGAGGGGCATGATTTTCCTGTGCACCACCCCATAGCTCTCCATCAGCTCCGAGAAGCGTTCGCTCTGGAATGGCGCCCCGTTGTCCCAGCACAGCGTGCGTGGGAAACAATGGGCTGCAAACACCTTTTCCACGGCCACCACGACGTGCTCAAATGCCACAGAGTCTACAAACTCCACCTCGGGGTATCTAGAGTACTCATCGACCAGAACTAGGAAATGGGTGCCCATGGTGGTGGATCCAAAGTCCGCATGAACGATTTCCCTCGGCATTGTCTCTATTGCAGGTTCCCGCTGCAGGGGAGATGCCGCCTGGCACCAAACACAGGCCGCCACAAAGTCATCCACCTTGCGTTCTAGCTCGGGGAACCACACCTTCAGCCGTAGGCGTGCCTTGGTCTTGGCGGCACCCTGATGACTACGGTGAGCCAAAGCGATCACCTCGTCCACCTTCGATTGGGGCACCACAATCCGATCTCCGCGGAGCAGAAGGCCAGATGTCCAGAACGATAACTCCTCCCGGACTTTCCATAGTTGCTCAAGTCCGATCCTGGCCACCTGGGTGCGCCCCGACAGAGCCTTCAGCACCGACTTCCAGGAGCCCTGTTGCATCGAGTGTCTTAGGATCTGGAAGCACTCATTTTGCGCTGCAGCTGCCTCCAGCTCCTGGAGAGGCATGGCGTTTTGCGTGGCTGCCTCCACCACCACCCGGACGTGCTCTACTGCTTCTTCTGCACAGGCGTCCTGGACTTCGCCTGCGTACGCCCCAGGGTGTCTGGAGAGATAGTCTGCAGCGTTGTTCGCCCCTGGCCGGTGTACCAAGGTGACTCCATACTCCAAAAGGGCGAGCATCCACAGCTCAATGCGTGCCGGTGGCTTGGATGACGACCCTGCTAGCATGGATAGCAGCGGCTTGTGGTCTGTCACCACCGTCACCGGGCGTCCCAGGACGTAGAGCCGGAAGTGCCGGCATCCCCACAGTACTGCCAGCGCCTCACGCTCGATCTGTGAGTATCACTGCTCCGCGTCGGACAGGGCCTTGCTGGCATATGCCACCGGGTGGACGCCCCCACCACTGTCAATTTGTGTTAGCACAGCGCCCAGGCCGAATGGGCTGGCGTCGACGATGATCTCTGACGGCAGCGCGGGATCGAAGAAGGACATGGTGTCTTCAGCCGCCAGGGCACCCTTTATGTCATCAAAAGCCACCTGTTCTAGCGGGCCCCAGTTCTAGATGACATCCTTCCTGGTCAGTGCCCTGAGCGGTTCCGATCTGGAGGCCAGATTTTTGATGAATCGTCCACAGTATGTGACCATGCCTAGGAAGCTTCGCACCTCGGATACGGACTACGGAGGCTGCGCCTTCTTTATGTCCTGCACCTTCCGGGGATCAGGAGACACCTCCCCTTCTTTGAATACAAAACCAAAGAATTCTATTGATGGTCAGAGAAATTCACACTTCTCTTTGTGGAGGGTAAATCCCAAGGACTGCAGTCTTCCGAACGTCTTCGCCAACCGCCTCAGATGGTCTACCTCCGTTCTGGCAAACACCAGGATGTCGTCGCTTATGTTCAAAACGCCCTGTAGATCCGCCAGAGCGCCCCGAATAATGTTCTGGAGCACCTCCGCCGCAGAGGACACACCAAAGCTTAGTCTCTTGTAGCGGTATAGCCCTCGGTGTGTCGTGAAGGTGGTAATGTACCTCGACTCGGGTTGGAGGACAACCTGGTGATAGCCCGCTCGAAGGTCCAGTTTTGAAAAGAAACGAGCGCCCTGTATCTCTGCAATGATGTCGTCAATCGTCGGGGTGAGGTGCCTCTCTCTCTTAATGGCCTTTTTCGGGAGCCTCATGTCGACGCAGATTCTAACAGCATCGGGTTGTTTAGGCTTCCGTGCAACCACTATCGGGGACACCCAGGGTGTCGAGCCTTCCACCTTTTCTATAATGTCAAGATTGACCAAATTGTCCAGTTCCTTGTTGACAAGTTCACAGAGGTGGAACGGCCCCCTTCGATGTTTCAGGGCAATGGGCTGCACCGACTCATCAATGTGTAACCTCACTGGGTCACCGGCCATCTGCCCGATCCCCTTGAACAGCGCGGCATACTTTTCGAGCAAGTCATTAATGTCCTCCAAATAGACACAGTATGCGAAGCTGACGATGCCGAGGGCCTCTGCTGCAGCACAACTGAGCAGCGTGTTGGTGCTCACCGGTGTCACGTAGAATCATGCTGTGATTTGGGAGCCCTCATGTTCTACTTTTGCCACGAACACACCGTCCAGAGGGATGGGGTCAACACCACCGAAGGCAAAAATGCGGGCCTTAGGAGCAGCCAGTTTGGGGGGCTGGTTCATGGCATCATAGTGTCCACGGGCCATTACATTCACTGACGCCCCAGTGTCCACAAGGACGGGGACTGGAGATCGGTTCACCTCGACCACGCACCTTGGCTGTCTCCTGTTCTTACTTCTCAGGATCCCCACACTCGAGACAAAGAAGATATTCTCTTCCTCAGCCTCCTCCACCTGGGCATCCTCCTCAGTCTGATCCACCTGAGCGACGTTGGATGGTCGACCCTGGCAATTGAGACTGGACCATCCCGGGCCCCTCGGTACCAATACTGGCATTGTGGCTTTGCATACCCTCGAGAAATGATCCGGCATCCCACACCGTCCACAGGTCTTTCCATCCGCAGGGCACTCAGCAGGGTGGGGCACATCATACCCACATTTTTGGCAGATTTCTCCTGCCCTACCGGCTCAATCCTGAGGACTGCCGCCAGGTCTTCGGGTGCCCCTGCCACGTCGCCACATCGCACATACCTCTTCGGTCTTGATGGGGCACGACCTGGCCTCCATTCTAGCAGCCCTCGTGGCACCTCCCCAGTTCAAGGATGCGCTGAAGTGTAATTCCAGGCTCCCTTAGCACATGGCGCCTTAATTTGCCTGATGAGCAAGCCTGGATCAGCATCGTCCTGATCATGTCCTCCGCATCACCCCAAGCGCAGGCCAGCGAGAGACGCCTTAGGCGCCCATAGAAAGTGTCCAGAGTCTCATCGTCTTTCTGTTTGGCAGAGAGCATGACAAAACGTTCATAATCACCATTGGCGAGAGGCAGGAAGTAGGCCTGCAGAGCGGCCTGCGCCTGATCATAGGATCTATCCCCTGGCGGGAGCGATTCAAAAGTCTCTTGGACAGATGGACCTGCCGAGTACAGCATAGTTGCCAGCCGGGTATCATCATCTACCATCTGGGCAGCCCGAAAGTACATGTCCATGTGGTCCACCCTCCTCCTCCATCTGGGCCCCAAGCTGGAAGGTGGGCCCGATACATCAAACTCCGGGATGGGCTGCAGAGCCGCCTGTGCACGTGCCTGAGCCATAACAGGGAGAATCTGCTGAACAATGGGTGCTGCCACAGGCTGCGCTGGAAGTAGAGGACCTTGAGGGCCTGCCTGACCACCTGGAGGCTGCTGTGCTGGCTGCACTGGAGGCAGCAAACCTTGAGGTGCTGCTGGCGCATGTGGAGGCTGCTGCACCGCCGCTCCGTCCTGGTCCTCAGTATCACTCATTCGTTCGAGCGCACAGGCACCCCCAGCGTGAAGGACAGGGGCCGCAACTCAAACACCAAGTCCAACTGCCTCCAGCCAGCACCATTGAAGAAAGACAGCTGCTGCACCACACCTCTGTGATGATGAAGAGGATGAAGATCAGTGGGGCCACCAGTCTGATGATGAAGAAGATGAAGAGAAGCCTCAGCTTCCAGCTGTTCCAAAAATTAGGACAAGAAAGAAATATGGGATATGCAGGCCCAGCCATTGTAGCCCTCCTTCTTGCTTGCACTCGACGTAGGAGACCCAGGAAAATGCAAAATCACCAACTGGACAAAGTCACATGCAGGTATCACTGCTGCTAGCAGGATTTCCGAAAATTAGGCCTGGATGCACTTCTCAGCTCAAACCAGAGCTCGGAGAAGTTTCCCGGCCTGATTCACAAAATGGCCGCCAGCCGCGTGGGTAACGCACAGCCTGCTGGCCGGAGCGAAGTCTCAAGGCGACCTTGCTGCAAATACACAAAAATTGCCGGTCAAGTCACCGGCAGGCCCAGGAATTGTTTCTCCCACCCGTCACCACTGTTGGGGGTTGGTCGGGACCCCCCAGCGCCTCCCGTAAGCCCCCAAGCCCGAAGGACTCAGCCGAAGACGTCCTCTCGGTCCGGGCTTCCCGGTCGCTCTGTCGCGGCCGGGAACTCCCTGTTTATTTATGTTGCACGTGGCGGCGTGCAACGTCACGCCGCCGCCGCGTGCACGCCCAGTCATCGGGCAGCACCAAAGTCATGGGGACGAAGTGGAAGCTAAATGAGGCACGGAAACGAGACGTGCAAACCTACTGAGAATGGGAATGGAAGCCTAGCATATGTTTATGCGAAATGAAGGCGAACCAGTAAGGCAGATGGAAATGCCTGAAAAAATGTAAATGTAAAAAAATGAAGTTAAAAAGGGATATGGGGTGCGCCAAGATAAAGGAAGCTACCCAACCTGTACTCTGTGGGCGTGGAGAGTATGTGTGCAGAATGAGTTATGAAACTGCAAATGAAGAAGGGTGCAGTAAAGGAAACCGTGAAGGCGCCAGACTGTATATGAAGTGCGCAAGTGCCACGTGTAAGAAGCTGTGTTAGTGGCTGCGGAAAAATGGCGCAGTAAGATAATGGCCCTCATTCCGACCCTGGCGGAGAACCATGGTGCAATTTGCACCATGGTCCATGGCGCAAAGCTGCCAACTCCGCCATGGGGGTTGGCGGACTTACCGCCCCATTCCGACCTCGGCGGGGCGGTAAGTCCCCAATCCCCATTTTACCCTTCCCCATTCCCATTTTTGCCCCATAGGGCATAATGGGAGTGGGGAAGGCGTTAATTACGCCACCGTAAATTACGGTGGCGTAATTAACATCAAGGTCCCGTAGCGCCATGGATTTTTCCGCCCGGAAAAAGCAGGCGAAAAAAGCTCCATGGTGCTACGGGAACTCGTAGTAAGGCGGAAGGGTACGCCATGATTTACGCTGGCGTAAACCCTTTCCGCCAGGGTCGGAATGAGGGCCAATGAGAGGATGTGGATGCAAAGGGGTCTCGCAGCAAGGTGGATAGTCGCTACTGTCAGATAAGTGACAGGCCGTGACCCTAATGTATTGCTAATGGACATCCCAAAGCAGCAGGGTGCAATAAATGGGTGGAATAGACAGTAAGTACAGAGAGAGAAGGTCTATAGTAAGCTGGAGTCTAGAGAAGATGGCAAAAGGGTCCCCACTATCTGCAATGATAGAGAGGCTGTGGGGTGGAATATGCTGTGGCCAGGAGAGGCTAGGGGGTGGATACTGCTGTGTCAAGGAATCATGAATACTGGCCCGATGGTTGCGCCTCGTTAAGACCTGTGGATATAGATTGGAGTTTAAACATCCACCAGGATTCCTTAAAATTCAAAGAATTCGTGGTATGGCTGGCGTTAAACACTTTGTCAACCACCCACCAAATGAAGTTATCTGGACCATGTTGGAATTCAAGAAAGTGTGGCACGAGTAGAGCGGAAAGAGTTTTGCATCGAATCCTAGACCTGTGTTCGCCAATTCTTTTGTGGACAGGTCTAGAAGTCGTCTCACATAACGTAAGCGACAAGGGCATTCTATGATGTAGATAACGTTACATGATTTGCAATTCAAAAAGTGGTGTAGTTTCCATTCCTTACTCCCTATCTGAAAGGAGTTGATTTTCTTTCGTCAATTTGCATACTGCACAGTTGCCACATGGGTGATGACCATTGATTTCTCTGAGATTCCACATGGAAGATCTGATGTTACCTTTGCTCATCCTGGCATGGGTGAGCATGTCTTTCAGATTTTGGGATCTTTTCAATGCCATTCTGGGTGTTGGTTCATTAGGCAAACTGAGTTGTATCAATGGCCAGAATGTTCTTATCATACCTTTAAGTTTGGTAGTATTTGTCCAAATGTAGTTACACACGCCATGATGTCTTCTTTGGGGGTGTCCTGTGTTTTAGGTGAGAGTAATGTTTCTCTCGGCGTGAATCTGGCCCTCTTTTGTGTGTCTTTAAGCAGTTTTTTTGGGTGGCCTCTAGATTTCAACTTATCTTGGAGAGCAGACGCATTCTTTTTAAATTCCGAGATGTCTGTACAGTTCCTGCGCACTCTTAAAAACTGCCCATAAGGGAGGTTATCCCTCAGATTGTGTGGGTGGTTGCTTTTATAGTGCAGCACAGTGCAAATGTAGATAATGTCATTGATATATCTATGCCATAACACAATGCTGTCAAGGAATGGGTTGGAGGTGTTAAGTACATAGTTATATTCGTATTCTGCCATAAAAATTACGGCCATACTAGGAGCAAAAGCCGCCCCCATTGCTGTGCCTCAAACTTGCAGATAGAAGGTGTCATCAAATTCAAAGAAATTGTTAGTGAGTGCCAATTCCAACAGTTCCACTATGAAATTGGTGGGGACTTTTTTTGTATCATGTGATGGGTAAGATGGTGTCTAATACATTGAACTGCTGAGTCTTGTGGAATGCTTGTATAGAGGCTATTGATGTCCATCGTGACTAGTAGATCTTCTGATGGATTAAAGGGCTGGTGTTCAAATTTATTTATGGTAGACATGGTGTCTCTCAGGTACGTCAGTGTTTTCTGACTCAAGGGTTTGAGGAAATGATCAATAAACTTCCCGACTGGTTCTAGAACTGAGCCACATCCCAAAACTATGGGTCGTCCTGGTGGTGTAGTCCGGTTCTTATGGAGTTTTGGTAGGGCGTAAAAAGCAGGAGTGCGTCCCTCAGAACTGTTCAAAAAGACTTCTTCTTTATCTGAAATCCAATTGTTACCCATGGCGAATTCAATTACTTCCAGTATTTTTCTCTTGATTGCTACCATTGGGTCTTTATGCAATTTTTTATAACTGCCCTCTTCATTCAAAAGTGCCATCACCATTTTCTTGTATTGATCTTTGCTTTGAACTACAAAACCTCCACCCATGTCGGCTGCTTTTATTACAATTGATTTGTTCTCTGTTAATGTTTTAAGGGCTTTTTGTTCACCTGAAGTGAGGTTATGCCTATTAGGAGATGCTCTATCTTGGACTTTTTAAATTTTTTGTGTGATGCACTTCTCAAAGGTAAGGACGGATGCAGGCATTTCATTATCTCTTGGAAAGAAGTCAGATTTGGTCCTCAGTCCTGAGTCGTCAAGTTCAGTAGGGCTTTCCTTGTAATCAAAATATATTTTCCTTCTGATGGTCCTGTAGAAGTTTGTTCATTCTTGGTCTAGCCTAAACCAATCAGTGTGGTTCATGGGGACAAATGACAGTCCTTTGGAAAATAGGGAGTTCTCATCTTTTGTCAGCATGATACCAGATAGATTAAAGATAGGTATTTCCTCTAGTATCTCCTGCATCTCCTGTTGTGGTTCATAGCCCGCCATTGTGGGTAGTTGAAGAAAGGTATTGGTTGAAACTGTGGAGGGACCCAGTAGCCTCCCCTGGGTCCCCCTTGTCCTAAAAAAGACATCATTGGTGGCTGCTGCAGATTTCCACGGTTGGTTGTTCTTCCCCTAGTTGTAGCTTGGTCGTCATCCGAGGAGTCAGAGCTAGATGTATTCCAGAATGATACCGTTTTGCGCCTATTTCTTGTAGGTCATGTGTGGTTCAGGCCAGATCAGGCGTCAAATGGCCTGAGAAGAAGAGCAAGTGGGAATTAAGGTTTTATTAGACTGCTAGGAGAGGTGGGGGTGGATTTTGCATCTGTTCAGTGTGTTGATCCTGGCGGCTGTGACTGTAGACGATTGCAATGTTCAAGCTTTGGCTCATTCCAAAAGAAAATCCCAAGGTTGCATACCTTGGGGGCTGGTGTGAACAGAGGAAGGATATGGGGGTGTGTTGCAAGTTGTGAGACACTGTTTGGGTTTATAGCAGTTGAGCGTTCAGTACTGGAGTGCTATCCAGTGCCCAGTGGCAGTGAGACAGTCAGGTAAATGGATGGGTAGCTCAGAGGTGAAAGATGGGAAACGGAAGAAGGTTTGGGTGTTGTTGATGGTAGGAGGCATCAAAAGAAGAGATTGGCTTGTGGAGAGAGGAGGTGTGAAGTCTGAAGAGAAGAGATCAAATTACTGGTTCATGTGTCACATGCACTGTTAGAGGGATGGTGTGGAAGGACTAGTCCATTAGGTAGTAAGAGATCCACTGATGGGCAGTGAGCGGATGACCATGTTAGAGAGGCTGTGTGTGTAGGAGGGAGGGACAGCTGGCAGTGTCAAAGGCAGCACTGAGCTGGTCCCATGGATGGAGGTGTAAGTGGGAGCTGGCACCATGGATGGGGATGTAAGTGGGAGCTGGTCCTATGGATGGAGATGTAAGTGGGAGCTGGCTCCATAGATGGAGATGTAAGTGGGAGCTGGTCCCATGAATGGATATGTAAGCGGGAGCTGGTCCCATGGATGGACATGTAAGTGACAACTGATCCCATGAATGGAGATGTAAGTGAGATCTGGCCCCATGAATTGAGATGTAAGTGGGAGGTGGCCCCATGGATGTAGATGTAAGTGAAAGCTGGTCCCTTGGTTGGAGATGGAAGAGGGAGCTGGCTTCATAAATGGAGATGTAAGTGGGAGCTGGTCCCATGGATGGAGACATAAGTGAGAGCTGGCCCCATGGATGGAAACATAAGTGAGAGCTGGCCCCATGGATGGAGATGTAAGTGGGAGCTGGTCCCATGGATGGACATGTAAGTGGGAGCAGGTCCCACAGATGGAGATGCAAGTGGGAGCTGGCTCCATGGATGGCGAAGTAAGTGGGAGCTGGCTCCATGGATGGAGATCTAAGCGGGTGCTGGAATGGATGGAGATTTAAGAGGCAGCTGGTTCCACGGATGGAGATGTATGTGGGACCTGGTTCCATGGATACAGATGTAAGTGGTACCTGGTTCCATGGATACAGATGTAAGTGGGAGCTGGTTCCATGGATACAGATGTAAGTGGGAGCTGGTTCCATGGGTGCAGATGTAAGTGGGAGCTGGTTCCATGATTGGAGCTGTAAGCAGGAGCTGGTTACATGGGTGAAGATGTAAGAGAGAGCTGGTTCCATCAATGGAGATGTAAGTGGGAGCTGGACCCATGGATGAAGATGTAAGTGGGAGCTGGTTCCATGGATGGAGCTGTAAGCAGGATCTGGTTACATGGGTGGAGATGTAAGCGAGAGCTGGTTCTATCAATGGAGATGTAAGTGGGAGCTGGACCCATGGATGAAGATGTAAGTGGGAGCTGGTTTTATGGATGGACATGTAAGTGGGAGCTGGTTCCATGGATGGCGATTTAAGCGGGAGCTGGCTCCATGGATGTAGATGTAAGCGGAAGCTGGTAACATGGATGGAGATGTAAGCAGGGGATGGTTCAAGGATGGAGATGTAAGCGGGAGCTTCTCCCATGGATGGAGATGTAAGATGGAGCTAGACCCATGGATGGAGATGTCAGCGGGAAGTGGTTCCATGGATGGAAATGTTAGCGGGAGATGGTTCCATGGATGGAGATGTAAAGGGAGCTGGCTCATGGATGGAGATGTAAGTGGAAGCTGGTCCCATGGATGGAGATGTAAGTGGGAGCTGGTCCCATGGATGGATATGTAAGCGGGAGCTGGTCCCATGGATGGACATGTAAGTGACAACTGGTCCCATGAATGGAGATGTAAGTGAGATCTGGCCCCATGAATTGAGATGTAAGTGGGAGGTGGCCCCATGGATGGAGATGTAAGTGAAAGCTGGTCCCATGGATGGAGATGGAAGAGGGAGCTGGCTTCATAAATGGAGATGTAAGTGGGAGCTGGCCCCATGGATGGAAACATAAGTGAGGGCTGGCCCCATGGATGGAGATGTAAGTCGGAGCTGGTCCCATGGATGGACCTGTAAGTGGGAGCAGATCCCACGGATGGACATGTAAGTGGGAGCTGGCTCCACGGATGGACATGTAAGTGGGAGCTGGCTCCACAGATGGAGATGTAAGTGGGAGCTGGCTCCATGGATGGAGAAGTAAGTGGGAGCTGGCTCCATGGATGGTGATGTAAGTGGGAGTTGGTTTAATGGATGGAGTTGTAAGTGGGAGCTGGTCCCATTGGATGGAGATCTAAGCGGGTGCTGGAATGGATGGAGATTTAAGAGGCAGCTGGTTCCACGGATGGAGATGTATGTGGGACCTGGTTCCATGGATACAGATGTAAGTGGGACCTGGTTCCATGGATACAGATATAAGTGGGAGCTGGTTCCATGGGTGCAGATGTAAGTGGGAGCTGATTTCATGGATGGAGCTGTAAGCAGGAGCTGGTTACATGGGTGAAGATGTAAGCGAGAGCTGGTTCCATCAATGGAGATGTAAGTGGGAGCTGGACCCATGGATGAAGATGTAAGTGGGAGCTGGTTCCATGGATGGAGCTGTAAGCAGGAGCTGGTTACATGGGTGGAGATGTAAGCGAGAGCTGGTTCTATCAATGGAGATGTAAGTGGGAGCTGGACCCATGGATGAAGATGTAAGTGGGAGCTGGTTTCATGGATGGACATGTAAGTGGGAGCTGGTTCCATGGATGGCGATTTAAGCGGGAGCTGGCTCCATGGATGGAGATGTAAGCAGAAGCTGGTACCATGGATGGAGATGTAAGCGGGAGCTTCTCCCATGGATGGAGATATAAGATGGAGCTAGACCCATGGATGGAGATGTCAGCGGGAGGTGGTTCCATGGATGGAAATGTTAGCGGGAGCTGGTTCCATGGATGGAGATGTAAGTGGAAGCTGGTCCCATGGATGTAGATGTAAGTGAGAGCTGGTCCATGGATGAAGATGTAAGTGGGAGCTGGCTCCATAGATGAAGATGTAAGTGGGAGCTGGTTCCATGGATGGAAATGTAAGTGGGAGCTCTTTCCAAGGATGGAGATGTAAGTGGCAGCTGGCTCCATGGATGGAAATGTAAGTGGGAGCTGCCTCCATAGATGGAGATGTAAGTGGGAGCTGGCTCCATAGATGAAGATGTAAGTGGGAGCTGGTTCCATGGATGGAAATGTAAGTGGGAGCTGGTTCCATGGATAGAGATGTAAGTGGGAGCTTCTCCCATGGATGGAGATGAAAGAGAGAGCTGGTCCTGTTAGGCAGAATCACATGCAGTACACTTTGGGAATACTACATGCAATTAAGACTACAAGTGTCAGTACAATTTCACCTTTGGTACAAGCCTGTACTACACAGTTATGTGGTAGCAGTGGCTGAGCAGCCAGAGGTATCTCAAGAGTTTAGTGAGCAGTAGAACAAGTTACACAAAGGACCAACAAATACAGTGATTCAAATATACACTTACTCAAGGTTTCTTGGTAAAATAATATATATTTATTTACACAGTTAGTTTGAAAACGTTACACTAGCAAGAGCAGCTCGATATAACACACTTAATGTACTACAAATACACAACCAATAAGTTACTGAACAAGTTCAGCTCCCCTGAAGTGGGAGCAAAATGGCACTTCAGATACTTAATAAAGGGGTTAAAAAACAAGGTTATAAGAATTAATAGCACAAATACTTGAATAGGCAGGGCAACGGGTTTCAGTAAACTACAACCAGAAATTCAGTTCATAGGCCCAGGCCAAAGTCAATGGTTCAGGGTCTTTGTATAGGATAGCACAGTTCTGGTAGTAAACGGTTAAGTCTTTGCCACAGAGTTTAGAAGAATTTGGCTAGGCGAAAGGTTTGACGAATGTTTAGGGAAGGACAAGCCTTCGAAGTTGAGGAAAGTTCCACAAACTTTTGCGATGGCCGAAAAGATTTCCGGACCGCGTTTGCACAGTAGCTTGTTAGTGAAGAAGAGCTGTAGCTAAGGTAGTTGCTCCTGGTAGTTTGAGCAGATTTTGCTATTCCTGCACTTCAGTCATGGGGACAAGAAGGAGGACGTCGGGAGGTTCTTGCACTTCCCAGGGATGAGGCCACAAATTTAGCAAAACGTCAGTTTAAGGTGTGAGTGCCTTAAAGTCCACAAACTGGCATCCTTCCCACTGGCTATCCGGTTTTCCACAGTACTCTGCAGAAAATTCGACCAGGAGGGGACAGTGTCCAGGCGGCTTACGAGTTGGTTGTTCTCACCAAACTCAAGGGAAGAAGTTAACCTTAAAGGGCTTCTCTGTCGATGGAGTTTCAGGCAATTCGGACCTGCAGCAGGGCTTCACCGGTCATCCAGGAATTGCAGCAGTCCTCTTCCTTCAGCTCGTCTTTGGTTCTTTCGTTCCATTCGTCGACTCTGCTTTCCAAGTCCCAGAGACCTGCTTTTAAACAGTTTTCCACCATTTATTCTAGCCTGGCTGTCACTCACACATCAGGGTGGCTGCCCTTGCCCAACAGCCAGCTGGCCAATCACGCCAGAGTGCATTCAGGTCTCCTAGGAGACTAAGCACAAGGAGTTTCGGACATCTCCCTCACATCCTGTCCACCCCAGACACTCTGGCGCCAGAGGTGGGCTTCAGCACTGAAGCCCGCCAAAGGCCAACAAACAAAGGGACCAAACCTGGTTTGGCGCGCAGAGACAAACACACGAAGGAACTTTCCTAAAAGAAATGGCAAAAATAGTTGACCAGAGTCTGTTTTTATAGATAGGTCTTGGGCGCCATATTGAAAAACATGGCTGAACCGATTTTTAGCTACCGTTGTTTGCGGTCGGGAAAACACATGGTAGTTTGATCTAAACCACTGCAACCAGCCATTTAAAGTAGGAAAGGGTAACATTTGACTGTTACGTGAGTGTTTTGACTCAGGGGAAGCTAGGCAACCCCTCCAGCACTCTATAGGAAGATAGTGTGTGCTGGGTCAGTAAATTTAAAGAGACCTTTAAAGTCAATTTAACTTTACATGCTCTGGGAGACAGTAGTCAGTCCCAGAGAACGTATTTAAACCTTGGGAACTCTGAAAGACATCCCTGTGCCACTGCACTGAAGGTGCTGTGTGACACACAGAAAAATATGATGCATGTGGAGTTGTTTTAAAACTCCATAACCAAAGAACACAAAAGTAAAACACACATCAAAATACATGGAAGAGTGGGGAAAAAGGCTCTCACTCTTCCCAGGTAAAAAAAAAAAAATCCTAGAAATCCAGCAAAGTTGCTGGGGTCTCAAAGGGTAGGGAAATTAGCACATTTTGAGAATTCGCCCTAGCACTCGTCCCCCCCAGACTAAGGGACAGGAGGATTTAATCCACTCCTGAATGAATCTCCTTACTCCAGTCGGTCAAACATCCTGGAGAGACCATCAGCATTTTGGTGGTGACACCCAAACCTGTGTTCAATGGTAAAAGCAAACCCTTGCAGGCTGATTGGCCATCTCAGTAGTTTAGGGTTTTCCCCTTTCATTTGCATCAACATTCTCAAGGGTTGGTGGTCAGTCAGAATCACAAAAGTAGATCCATACATGTATGGTCTAAACTTCTTCAGTGACCACACAATAGCAAAACATTCCCTTTCAATGGTTGCCCACCTTGTCTCAGGTTCCTTCAGCTTCCTGCTGATGAAGTAAATGGGGTGCTCCCTACCTTTCTCATCCAGCTGACTCAGAACTGCACCTATACCTGTATTTGAGGCATCTGTCTACACAATGAAGGTTTGGTTATAGTCAGGAGCTCTTAGGACTGCAGCTTGACTAAGGGCTTTCTTTAGGCCTTCAAATGCTTGAGCGCACTCCTCATTCCACCTGACCTTTTTAGGGAATTTGGGAGAGGAGACCACATTCAAGCGAGAAGCTATGGTCCCATAGTTCTCTATGAAGTTCCAATAGCAACCAGTGAGGCCTAATAAGGGGTGGCCCAGTTTTGTACAGCTTGTACTTTGCTAGGCAATGGCCTGATTTCCCCTCCTCCTACCTCATGCCCAAGGTAGACCACTCTACTCTGACCAATTTGACATTTACTAGTCTTTATGGTCAGATGGGCCTGCTCAAGAGCCTGCAAAATATAACCGAAGTGTTCAACATGTTCTTTCCAAGTAGGGCTGAACACTGCAATGTCATCCAAGTATGCCATGCAGAAGTCCTCCATCCCATTCAGAACTTGATTAACCATCCTTTGGAATGTAGCAGGTGCATTCTTTAGTCCAAAAGGCATTACCTTAAACTGGTAGAGGCCTGCTGGGGTTGAGAATGCAGTTTTCTTTTTGGCATGGTCTGTCAGTGCTATTTGCCAATAGCCTGAAGTGAGATCAAATGTACTAAGGTACTTGGCTGAACCAAGTTTGTCCACCAGTTCATCTTTACTTGGTAAAGGGTGGGCATCCGTCTTGGTGACTGTTAGGCAGAAACCTGTGCAGTTCCCTTTGGGAACACTGCAAAAGATTTAGGATTACAGGTGTTAGCAGTAAACCCACTTGATAGCAGTCTGTACCACCCAGATTCACCTGGTAGCTGTGGCTGAGCAGTCAGACTTTCCTCAAGAAGAGTTAGGCAGTATGCAAAGTATACACAATAGGCACTCAGATCCAATAACACAAGCAAACACTGACCAGAGCTTTGGTATCAAAGCATATAATTGTTTATTTAAAAACACACTGTTTGAAACACTCCAGCACTCTTATTGTAAAACACTCTAAACACAGTTACTATTATAATATATCCAACCCTAATTCCTTATCAGATAAGTCTTAGTTAACACCACTTATTTCCATACAGAGGTGAGCGCTTAACTATAGATGGCACTCCAATAAGTTCATGAAGAAGGGAGGGAAAAAGACAGAATATGGAAAGATGCACCACTCTAAGATTTAGGAACACTATTAGCAAGGCAGAAGAACAAAAGTCACTTGTGAGCCAAAGTCCATAGGCTGGGCCCACTCTTAGAGAGAGCAGAGCACAAATGCACCCAAGATCACACAGTTACACTAGGCTTAGAAAGTCTTGCAGAGAGTTCGAAAAGAGTTTAGAGAGGCTCAGAAAAGTTTAGCCAGGGTGTCCCAGGCTAACCCAGGTTCGAAAGCCGGGTGCTAAATCTACCCCGTACAGTCGGTGGCAAGGGAAGCCAGGCGGGACACGGTACCTTAAGTGGGAAGGATCCTCCAGCGGTGGCAGTTGTTCCTGGCAGCGGGTGCAAGTCTCGTCGACGTCCAGGGGAAGAGAAGATCTCGACTTGGAGGAAAGATGAAGGTCATTGCACTGCCAGGGAAGAAGCCAGCCGCAGAGTTTTCCGGTTAAAGGTATTACCCTTTATTTCGCAGTTGGGGAAAAACGTGGTATTCCGGTTGCCGGGGTGCTTGGCACAGGCAAGGCGGCCACGAGATGCGTCGGTAAGGCGAAAAGACGGCGAAACTGGTTATCCCCACCAGTCAAAGGAAGAAGACTCTCCGGCGGGAGATCTCCTCTGTCGTTGGGAAAAGTGGTGAGACGGTCCAGCAGGGCTCCACCGGTGGTGTCATCGTGGCAGGTCGGCTCAGCTTCTCCCTCTTTGGATTCTTAGGTCCTGTGGCGACCTCTGAAGTTCCAGTCCCCAAAGCCCTGCTTTTATGCAGAAAACCCCCATTCACTCAGCCTAGCTGTCACTCAAACATGATAAGTGGTGAGCCGGCTGGCTCACCACTGGGGCCAATTAGGACGGAGTGCGACTTGAGTTGCCTAGGCAACTCAGTCCAGGGTGCCTAAATCCCCCTCCACCCCTCCTAAGTACCCCAGACAGAGTGGCACCACTTTGGAGGGCTTCTGTGGAGAAGCCCGCCAAAAAGTGGAACAAAGGGCTCGACTTGGGTTGGAGTCACAGAAGAGAACACAAACGCCATGTTAGAACCGAGTTTTGGCAAGAAATACCAACCGGAGAATTAAAAATAATTAAATAAACTGGCGGTATGTTCGAGGCTATCGTAATTAAATAAAGATAGTAGCCTCGAACAATGGGAAAATCCCATTGAGAAATATTTGCGGTTGAATATAAAAGGTAGTATCCACTGCCACTAGCCAAAACTTAATCAGGGGGTACGGAGACGTGCCCCCTCGACTAACAGACCCTGGGGCAATCGAATTGCCCCAGACAGTATGTCCACAATATGATGGTTTGTACTGGTTCTGTTCAGAATTTAAGACTAGTAAAGTCAATGGTGACTTTACATGCCCTGGGAGACAGTAGTCAGTCCCAGGGTATGGAGTCTATGCTGGGGGGGTCACTATGACACCCCTGTGTTACTGCACTGAGGGTGCTGTGTAACACACATCACAAAAACACATGAAGCCCTATGGAGTAAAAGACCCCATAGCCCATTAAACACATCTAGAGTCAAAGAAACACACTCAAATCATGCCCAAGAGTGAGGGTAAAAGAGTCTCACTCTTGGCAGGAGAAGAAAATAAACCCCAAAAATCTAGCAAAGCTGCTGGGGGACTCACTAGGTTAGGAAATTCAGCCTAAACAGAGAATTCTCCCTAACACTCGCCCCCCCAGACTAAGGGACAGGAGGATTTAATCCACTCCTGGATGAACCTCATACCTCTAGTCGATGACATACATCCTAGAGAGTCCATCAGCGTTTTGATGGTGACACCTTGACCTATGTTCTATGGTGCAATCAAAGGTTTTCCTTTGTAAGCTATATGACCTACAAACCCTTTGAGGAACAGCAGTCATTTTAAAGTTATAGGGGATCTGGTTGACCAGTCCCTCAGACGTTGTTACAACTTCTGAACCTGTGTTAGGCTTTTTCAAGGGGTCCTTATAAAGGATTCCTTTAGATCTAGAGGGGCCTCCAAGGTTCCTCACCACCTCTCTTGTGGGAGCAGGTTGGGTCTTAGGCCTCTTGGTTGGAGGGGTTGGGGTTAGGCAATGTACCTGCTTCCCCTTCCTCTTAGATCTAACCTTACCTACTTTAGGAGGTTCCCCCCTAATATTAGGATTAGAGTTGGGGTCTTCAGTAGTGGGTCCAAAAGTCTGAAGGGTTTTGGCCTTAGACTTTTCTTTCCTGGTTTTCCACCAGCATTGAGAATTACCAGTTCTCTCAGGCCTAGGTAAGGGTCCAGTAGGTCTATCCTCCTCTTCCTCAGAAGCAGGGGGGTCACAGACTCTGAAACTGGGGAAACAATGATGGAGCTTGGTTGGGGCTCCCATTTCCCTAATGTACTAGCCTGAAATGTGCCTGGGTTAGAGGTCAACTTACTAACACCAGGGCTTGTAGTGGGGGTCTCAGTAGAGGTTCCCACAGGCTTAGAGTGGTCCCCTAAGGTGGCCTCTCTAGCCAATTTGGTTAGGTTCTGGTTCTCCATACTGGGAGGCCTGGGGGTATGTGACACTACTCCTAGAGTTCTCAGGTCATTCCCCAACAGGAATTTCCCAGGCACCTCAGTCTGCACACTGGCAGGGATCCTCACTGTCATGTTGTTACACTGAATGAGGGCTGGTAGAATAGGAACCATTTGGACAGGGCCTCCAGACATCTTAGTGGGACCTTTGGGTGCTTTTGCCACATCCTCAGGTTGAAAGAAGCTTTCATCCACTACTTTCTGCTGGCCCCAGTGTCTCTCCTGGCAGGAGTATCCTGTCCATTGACAAGAACACATATAATACACTTTAGAGTTTGCAGGTAGGGAGTTATACACAACCCTATTCTGTGACTTAACCAGATCCATGGACTCAATAGACACAGTTGCTTGAAGACCCAAGGGTTCTTCAGCAAAAGCTTCAAAGTGAGCACTAGCCATGTGTACTTCATCCTCAGGAGTGAAGGCTAAGGAGACTGTGCGGATCCCTGCAGGTTTACCCTTGCATCTGGGATCCCCTTTGATATGATCAGTAGCCTTACAGATATAGCATTGTCCAAATGCTCTCTGAAAGGGTGGCTTGTTCTGACCTCCTTCTGGTTGTTGACCAGAAGGTACACTAGCCTGATTTGGTTTACCATAGGGCTTACCCTGGTTATTTTGTTGTTTGTGGCCCTCTTTGGAATTTGCAGTATTAGAATTCTCTTTGGAGTCCTTTTTAGGCTGTTTCCCCTCATCCTTCTTCTGAGTTACCCCAGAATCCTTGTGAGTGGCCCTGTTGGCAACCCACAAGTCAGCAGCCTTAGCTAGCTTTCTGGAATCTAATTCCTTTGAATCAGCCCAGTGCTGTCTGAGCTCAGGAGAGCAGGCATCATAAATTGACTCCAACATTACAAGATTTCTCATTCCCTCATAAGTGTTCACTTTGTAACCCTTAATTCATCCCTATAAGTTTTTCAAACACTCACTCACCCAGGTAGCCCAAGGGGTACCATCATTCTTTTTGAGGGTCCTAAACCTCTTAAGATACTGGGAAGGGGTCTTCCCAAATCTAGCTATCAAAGCTAGTTTCACACATCCATACTCTTTCCTATCCTCCTCCCCCAACTCCATTACCACATCAGTTGCAACAGGGGGAAGCCTAGAGAACAACCAGGTGAGTAAGTCATTTCCTGTGATGTTCTGGAGCCCATGATTATATTCAAACAGAGACAACCAATCCAACACATCCAACTTAGGCTCATACATACCAACCAATTCTTTAGGCATCCGGGGTCTTTTAGGACTGGAACTTCTAGAGGAGCCAGATAGAGACGTATTTTCAACAGACAATTTCTTCATTTCTAGCTCATGCTTGAGCTCCATTTCCCTTAGCCTTAAATCTTGATTCAGTTCCTGGTGTCTTTGTTCAGCCTGAGTATTAGGTTTTTTAAACTCTAATTCAAGTTTCATCTTCTCTAGTTCAAGATATTGAGGACTAAGTGTGGGACTTGGTAAAGGTCCAGTAGGTACAGCAGGTAGAGCAGACAGAGGCCTGGGGGGGACAGTCACAGCAGCCTCACCCTCCTCTTCTGACTCTTCCTCAAGATCATCAACATTTGGTTCAGTTTCAATCTCAATACTGTTATCTACAGTTGCTGGAGTGGTAGGTTCCTCTGAACCATCATCCAGGCTTTGGTTAGCTAACAACCTTTCTATTAGTTCCATTTTCTTGCCTTTAGTCAGGAGATTCTTATGCTTACAGAGAACTCTTAAACAATCAGCAGTTTTTGTAGCAAGGGACTCTTGACTATAAGTTTCCATAGTTGACATGTTAGAAAGATTACTTTTTTCAGTGCTAAGCTTTGTGGTTAGTTGCACTAAGGTATCCTAAAGCACTCTAAAATGTATACTCAATACAAATCCCACCGCTGTACACCAGTGTTAGGCAGAAACCTGTGCAGTTCCCTTTGGGAACACTGCAAAAGATTTAGGACTACAGGTGTTAGCAGTAAACCCACTTGGTAGCAGTCTGTACCACCCAGATTTACCTGGTAGCTGTGGCTGAGCAGTCAGACTTCCCTCAAGAAGAGTTAGGCAGTATGCAAAGTATACACAATAGGCACTCAGATCCAATAACACAAGCAAACACTGACCAGAGCTTTGGTATCAAAGCATATAATTATTTATTTAAAAACACACTGTTTGAAACACACCAGCACTCTTATTGTAAAACACTCTAAACACAGTTACTATTATAATATATACAACCCTTATTCCTTATCAGATAAGTCTTAGTTGACACCACTTATTTCCATACAGAGGTGAGCGCTTAACTATAGATGGCACTCCAATAAGTTCATGAAGAAGGGAGGGAAAAAGACAGAATATGGAAAGATACACCACTATAAGATTTAGGAACACTATTAGCAAGGCAGAAGAGCAAACGTCACTTGTGAGCCAAAGTCCATAGGCTGGGCCCACTCTTAGAGAGAGCAGAGCACAAATGCACCCAAGATCACACAGTTACACTAGGCTTAGAAAGTCTTGCAGAGAGTTCGAAAAGAGCTTAGAGAGGCTCAGAAAAGTTTAGCCAGGGTGTCCCAGGCTAACCCAGGTTCGAAAGCCGGGGGCTAAATCTACCCTGTACAGTCGGTGGCAAGGGATGCTAGGCGGGACACGGTACCTTAAGTGGGAAGGATCCTCCAGCGGTGGCAGTTGTTCCTGGCAGCGGGTGCAAGTCTCGTCCTCATCCAGGGGAAGAGAAGATCTTGACTTGGAGGAAAGATGAAGGTCGTTGCACTGCCAGGGAAGAAACCAGCTTTTTCCGATTAAAGGTATTACCCTTTATTTTGTAGTTGTGGTAAAACGTGGTATTCCGGTTGCCGGGGTGCTTGGCACAGGCAAGGCGGCCACGAGATGCATCGGGAAGGTGAAAAGACGGCAAAACTGGTTATCCCCACCAGTCAAAGGAAGAAGACTCTCCGGCGGGAGATCTCCTCTGTCGTTGGGAAAAGTGGTGAGACGGTCCAGCAGGGCTCCACCGGTGGTGTCGTCGTGGCAGGTCGGCTCAGCTTCTCCCTCTTCAGATTCTTCGGTCCTGTGGCGACTTCTGAAGTTCCAGTCCCCAAAGCCCTGCTTTTAAGCAGAAAACCCCCATTCACTCAGCCTAGCTGTCACTCAAACATGCTAAGTGGTGAGCCGGCTGGCTCACCACTTGGGCCAATCAGGACAGAGTGCGACTTGAGTTGCCTAGGCAACTCAGTCCAGGGTGCCTAAATCCCCCTCTACCCCTCTAAGTACCCCAGACAGAGTGGCACCACTTTGGAGGGCTTCTGTGGAGAAGCCCACCAAAAAGTGGAACAAAGGGCTCAACTTGGGTTGGAGTCACAGAAGAGAACACAAATGCCATTTTAGAACCGAGTTTTGGCAAAAAATACCAACCGGAGAATTAATAATAATTAAATAAACTGGCGGTATGTTCGAGGCTATCGTAATTAAATAAATAAAGATAGTAGCCTCGAACAATGGGAAAATCCCATTGAGAAATATTTGCGGTTGAATATAAAAGGTAGTATCCACTGCCACCAGCCAAACCTCGATCAGGGGGGACGGAGACGTGCCCCCTCGATTAACAGACCCCGGGGCAATCGAATTGCCCCAGCCAGTACGCCCACAATATGATGGTTTGTACTGGTTCTGTTCAGAATTTAAGACTAGTAAAGTCAATGGTGACTTTACATGCCCTGGGAGACAGTAGTCAGTCCCAGGGTATGGAGTCTATACTGGGGGGTCACTATGACACCCCTGTGTTACTGCACTGAGGGTGCTGTGTAACACACATCACAAAAACACATGAAGCCCTATGGAGTAAAAGACCCCATAGCCCATTAAACAGATCTAGAGTCAAAGAAACACACTCAAATCATGCCCAAGAGTGAGAGTACAAGAGTCTCACTCTTGGCAGGAGAAAAAAATAAACCCCAAAAATCCAGCAAAGCTGCTGGGGAACTCACTAGGTTAGGAAATTCAGCCTAAACAGAGAACTGCAGTAAGAGGTCTATCATACACACAGAATCTCAACTCATTGGATCCTGCCTTTGGTACTAGAACAACTGGACTAGACCATGGACTGGTAGAGGGCTCTATTACCCCGAGATGAAGCATCTTGTTGACCTCCTCATTTATGTGGGATTTTACATGATCTGACATCCTGGAATGTCTGCTTTTAAAATGTAAACAGTCACCAGTTTTAATATCATGCTTGCCCCAAGGGGTCAAGCCTGGCGATACTGAAAACAGGGAGGCAAACTGATTTAACAGAAACTTGCACTCCTCCTGTTCTTCAGGATTCAAATTAGAAGAGAGATTAACTCCTTATATTTTCTCATCTAAAGGCTGGCCTCTGAGTAGGTCAGGTACAGGTTCACTCTCCCCCTCCTCTTGAGCTGTAGCTAGAAGTAAAGCTCCCACTTCTGGTCTTGAGACATAAGCCTTTAGGCGGTTGGTGTGAAAGACTCTGGGAGCCTCCTTAATATTGCCTAAATCCACCAGATAGTTGACCTCTCCAAGTTTACCCACAACCTTGAAAGGTCCTATCCATTTGTCCTGTAAGGCCTTCTGCCTTGTAGGTACCATAACTAGAACTAGAACTAGCTGGTCTTGAGAAAACTCAACCATGTTGGCCTTCTGGTCATGCCAATGCTTCACCAGAGCCTGACCTGCTTTTAAGTTATCTGATGCTTCTGCCATCATGTGTGACATTCTCCTCTGGAGATATATCACATAGTCAGTGACTCTCACTGGATTGGGGGATGGCACACTCTCCAACCCCTCCTTAATTGGGGCCAAGGGGCCTCTAACTGGATGGCCATAAAGAAGTTCAAAGGGACTAAATCCAACTCCCTCCTGAGGGACTTCTCTATAAGCAAATAGAAGGCATGGCAGTAGAAGGTCCCACGTTCGTCTAAGGGGTTCTTCTAAAGCACCTATCATGCTCTTCATTGTACGGTTGAACCTCTCTACCAATCCATTTGTCTGAGGATGGTAGGCAGTTGAGAACTTGCAAGTTACTCCACAGTTTTTCCACATGGCCTGCATGTAGTGGGACATAAAATGGGATCCCCTGTCAGAGATAACTTCCTTAGGAAAACCTACCCTGGTAAAAATACCAAGTAGGGCCTTAGCTACAGCCTAAGCTGTAACAGTTCTCATAGGTATGGCTTCAGGATACCTAGTAGCATAGTCTACTACAACCAGGATAAATCTGTTTCCTGAAGGTGTTGGAGGGTCTAAGGGACCAACAATGTCGATTCCTACACTCTCAAAAGGGACTCCCACCACTGGGAGAGGCACCAAGGGTGCCACATTCTTGGCTCCACTCTTGCCAGAGGTTGGGTTGGCAAGTGTGACAGCTCCTACACTACTTATCTACATCAGATCCCAACTTAAGTCAGTAGAAATATAAAGAGAGCCTTTCCTTGGTCTTTTTAAAACTTAAGTGACCAGTCAAAGGTATCTCATGGGCTAACTGTAGGAACTGGAGTCTGCTTTCAAGAGGCACTACAAGTCTTTTGTAGTCCCCTGGGATATACTCAGTCGGTTCACTGTAGAAGAGGCCATCTTCCCAGTACAACCTATGCTTCCCTGGCTCTTGCCCATCCAGCTGGGAAGCTGCCTGTTGGCGAAGACCTTCAAGAGTAGGACACTCTCTTTGACCTCTGTTGAAGTCTGCCCTACAGGGTCCACCTACTGCCAGTAATGACTGCAGCTCAGGATGGTCTGCAGGATCCAGATCGCCAACAGGGGCAAGGTCCTCTTCCAGCTCTGTTTCCTCAGCAGCTGATTCAACCACACACTCAGAATCAGCTGGTGGAGGAGTCACAGGTGTGACTTTGGACATTCCTCTCGGGGATATCCTTGTTGGTGGCACAGGAGTGCTGGCTGGTTTCTTCCTGGAGGTTTTAGGTTTGCCCCTTTCCTCCTTCTTCTTAGAAATTGCAGTCAGTAAGACTGGGAGTTATAGTTTCCTCTATAATCTCCTCTTGAGAGCCCCTTAAGGTACTCTCTCTCTCTGGCCTTCCTAGGCGGCTCTTTTTTCCTTTTGCTGGGAGGCCTGGGGGTGCTTGATACAACTCCAAGAGTTTTTAAGTCATTCCCCTACAGGACTCTCCCAGGTACTTCACTTTGCACACTTACAGGTATCTTGACAGTCATGTCATTGCACCGGATGAGAGCTGGTAACCGTGGAAGCATTTGGACAGGGCCTTCAGCAAGCTTAGTTAGGAATTTTGGTGCCTGAGAAACATCCTCAACCTTGAAAAATGATTCATCAACTACAGTTATGCTGGCCCCAGTGTCTCTGATGACAGGGATCTCCTGACCATTCACAAGAGTGTCTTTGTAATACTCTTTAGTATTGTCTAGAATGGAATTATAGACATCTAATTTCTGTTGTTCCCACAGACCCAGGGATACTAAAGAAACACTGGCTGAGACTTTCATGGGTTCCTCAGCCAGTAAGTGAAAGTTTCCACTTGTCATTGGTACTTCATCCTCCAGGGAGAAGGCTAAGGAGACAGTGTGGATCCCTGAAAGTTTACCATTACATCTGGGATCCCCTTTCACATGGTCAGTTGACCCACAAACATAACATTTTCAAAATGTCTTTATGAATGGGGGTTTGTTCTTACCTCCTTCTGGTTTGGCACCAGGAGGTACACCAGCCTGATTCGGTTTCCCTTGTGGCTTACCCTTGTTATGTTTGAGGCCCTCTTTTGGAGTGCAAGTATTATAATTCTCTTTGTTGTCTTTCTTGTGCTGTTTTCCCTCCTCCTTCTTCTGAGTTACCCCAGAATCCTTGTGAGTAGCCCTGTTGGCAACCCACAAGTCAGCAGCCCTTGTAAACTTATTTGGACCAATTTCCTTAGAGTCAGCCAAGTGCTGTCTCAGCTCAGGAGAGCAGGCATCATAAATAGACTCCAACATAAACAGAATTCTCATACCTTGATAAATGTTAACTCTGTAACCCTTAACCCATCCATCTACATTTTTCAAACATTCAGTCACCCAGGTAGCCCAAGGGGTACCGTCATGCTTTTTGAGGGTTCTAAATCTCTTAAGATACTGAGAAGGGGTCTTCCCAAATCTAGCTATCAAAGCTAGCTTCACAGTTTCATACTCCTTCCTTTTGTCTATATCCCCCAACTCCATTACCACATCAGTTGCAACAGAGGATAGCCTAGAAAAAAGCCAAGGAATCAACTGATTCCCTGTAATGTCTTGAATCCCATGGTTATTTTCAAAAGCAGCCAACCAACCCAAAATATCAAGCTTAACCTCATACATACTTACTGCATCTTGGGGCATGTGAGGTCTCTTAGGACTGGAAGACCTAGAGGACTCTGGGAGAGAACCAGTTTCAAGAGACTTTTTCATTTCAAGAGCATGATTCAACTCCATTTCTCTGAGTCTAAGTTCTTGATGTTTGCTTTCAGTTTGAGCTTGGATTCTTTTAAACTCTAACTCAAGTCTCATTTTTTCTAAATAGACACATTCAGGACTTAGTGTTGGACCTGATGGGGTCGCTGTGCTCAAAGGTCAGGGCCTATGAGCAGGTAGAGGTAAGACAGGGCCTACATTCTTAGACTCTTCTGCCTCTTCTAAGCCATCCACAATATTAGAGCTTGGCTCTGACATATTATTATTATTATTTTTAAAAAAAGGTTTTATTGGTTAGACAATTAAACCTTTTACATTACCATTTTTCACATTTCCTTAAGTACATGGCCTTGTTGTTGTGAACTGTTTCTCTTTCTATCTGGCCATTTAAATAGCAGTTGCTATAATCCAGTTTACTCCCATTTTTTTTCTCAGGGTCCTTCCAGTTCCAAGCCCAATTTCAAGGCTTCAACAAATTTTAGGGCATCAATTGTTCGCCCCACCTTTTCCACTGTCAACATCCTCTCCCAATACTCTTCCTCTCTCTCTGGAGGAATTTCAGCCAATTAATTTCCCGATTCCGTCAGGCGTTTCAAACCCAATGCCGGGCAGTTTAACATGACATGTCTAATAGTCTCCAATGAGTCTTTATTTTCACAGAACCTGCAGTGCGATTTATTCTTTTCTATTAACTTTCTCCTCCATTTTTCTTCTCTAGAGGTCCAGATGTTCAGTCTGCATCGCAACAGCAGGTCTCTGTAATGATATGATGGAAACTTCATCAGATAAGGGGGGGAGTATTCAATGTTTTCCGCTCCCATGTGATATTGTGACACAGATTTTTCTCCAGTTTCTTCTCTTGAGTTTCTTCCCAATCCTTTTCCTGGAGAGTTCTTTTTGCCTTGTCGGGATTATCCTTGAGGATGTCTTCCGAGATATTAAGCTGCTCAAAAGGACTTTTACATTTGGTCTTCCAATTTAGGAGTGTCTTATCTCTATTCGTCAAGCCTGTCTGGGCTAGGATGGCAAAAGGTGCAGGTGGTTTATCAAGGATACACTTCCTGTAGTGAGACAATGTTTTCCATGATACTATTGAGACCAGGGATTGCAGCCTTAATTCGCTTCTTATTAGTTCCACTGGCAGCAAGTTTGGCAGCTTCAAAATTTTCCGTCAGAAATATACCTCACATATGCCCCAGATTTCCCAGCGAAGGGCTAGCAGTGCCTCTGTTCCATAGGTTATTACAGCTACCACCTTTTGTTTGTAAACGTTTATGATAGGCGTCAAAGAAAACTTTCCATATCTTTGGTTTATAACAAGCCCTTGGTTTGTTAGAGTCATTAGTTTTTCCCGGATCAGTGCGTATTGCCCATCTTCATTGCTGTTTTTGTTTATCCTCACTCCTACATATATTGTTGTATCCACCACCTCCACATTTTCATTATCTAATGACCAGACAAAGTTTTTCTTTACAGTTTTGTTCCCAGGACTGGATTTCATTGTTAATACCATGGATTTTCTTATATTTATTTTAATATCATTCTCTGTTAGAAATTCTTTGAAAGCCTCTATCCATCGCTGAAGCCCGATGGGCGTTAGGTCGACAAATACCACATCATCGGCATACAGCACCCAAGGCACTTCAACAACATTTATCTTGGGGGCAAAAGCCTGGACCCTTCCTTGTGAGATCTCCATATCGGCCATATATATGACAAAAAGGAAGGGTGCCAGGGCACATCCCTGCTTTATCCCTCGAGATGTTCTGATCTTTTTGTCACTGCTCCATTTGCTGTTATTTGAACCTTGATGGTAGTATTCGTATACAGGGCTTGGATTGCTTCCAATAGGTTGACCGGGCATCCCCAACTGTTCATCTTTTGCCATAGGTGGTCGCGGTTTATCCCATCAAACGCCTGTTCGAGATCTATAAAAGCTAAATAGATGGCTTTTTTTCATCCAGGGCCTTTGCTTTCATAAGATTTAATAAGAACAGCTTTAGTGAAGTACCTACACCACTTATGAAAGCCGTTTGCCTCTTGTCCAGGATGTCAGCCTGTTGTGCCCATTTTTTTAGGTCTCTTAACAAAATGGACGCAAATAGTTTGCTTATTGAATCCAGCAAAGCTATCGGCCTATAATTTCTGGGGTTACCTCTGTCCCCTTTTTTATATATTGGGACAATGAGGGCCTCTCTCCAACAAGCTAGAATTTGTCTGGATAGTCTTATTTGTTGGAACAATGTGTAGATTAAATCTGTCCATTCTTCACTATTGCCCTTAAGCATCTAGTTTGGGATGCCATCGAGGCCCACTGCCCTAGAGGAACTTAATTGTTTTATCATCCCTAAGATGTCTTCAATTGCCCATGGATTTCCATCATGTTCTTTGTATCCATTTTCTCATTTTTTCCTCATTTAGGGCCTCATTACGATTCCGGCGGTAATCGTGTCTGAAATTCCAGCAGGTTACCGCTGGACTGGTATTACCATTCCTCCTCAGTGATTCCCGGAATTACCAGGGCATTACGACCCCGGTGACCCGGGAATTCCGGAGGTGGAATTTGGTAAATCCCCATTCCCATTGAGTCCCATCTCGTGATGGTGCCGTGTTTCCACGTCCGCCTGCAGGCGGGTGGTGTTAAACCCACCAGGTCAGACCTGGCGGGAATGGCACCTCCCGCCTGCAGTGCTCGAGATCACCTGGTATGGAAACAACGGTGATGGCGGGTTTACCGCCACTGTTATTTTCATACCGGGTGACTCGTAATGAGGCCCATAGAGTATTATAGTGATTAATTCTGTTTTCCTCTGAGACTTGATTTACACCTATGGCAGATTGGCAGAGGTCCGTTATTTATTATGTCCCACAGGCTTTGTGTATTATTAGTTGTCACTACAGCTACCATTTTTTCCGCATCATCCTGGGCTCTCTGATGTCTTATGGAGCGTAGCCAGTTTTTGTAGGCTTGCCGACACTTCCTCAGTTGTTCCTCTTTCCCCAAAGCATTTTCCTTTTTTATTTGAGCCAGCTCAGCTCTGGATTGTTTCCTTTTAATGACTAAGAGTTCATTATATGCATGCTTCCATTTGATTATTTTGATTCTGTTGGGATCATACTTAACCTCAAAAGCTTCTAACAGCCATCTATATTCCACCATATCTTCACCATTTCCTATGGCAGTGTTATATTTTTCCACCAATTTAGGTATCCAATGTTTTTTTATCCTTAGTCGGTTTGTTCCCCATGACACTTCAGTTACCTTAGCTTATTTTCCATGATAGTTCCGTTTCCAATAGGCTGTGGTCACTGTTTGCTTGCTTCTTTATTGTAAAGGAGTTTACCCATTCCAAGGTATTGCTACCTACAAAACAATAATCTAGACAAGCTCCAGTTTTCCAACAATACCATGTGTTCGCCCCCATCAGATCACCTCTGGTCTGGCTGTTTAGCATCTTCATATCACAAACTCTCATTTCCTCCATACATCTTTTTTTCTTTACCTACGAGTTGTTCTACCATCTTTTTTTCCCCTCTTTCTTCAGGAGTTTGATGTTTAAGTCGCCACTGAGCAAGATGAGTTGATCTTTGTCCTCCATCATTGACTTATCAATGGCTTCGGTGATATTTTTTAGGTAGCTTTCAACTTTGGGCATGTTTTCGCTCCAATAGGTGTTAATCAGTAGCATCTAAGTTGGCCCATCTTTTGTCTCTGATTTAAGTGCTATTTTCATGATTTGCACAAAAGGATTTGGTATATGGTGCTCCAAAACTTGTAGATGGCTGTCTATTTTTTTAAGGTTATCAGGCCCGCAAATGGTCTCCCCTTTGGGCCTTTCCTGGCCGGATTTATGTAAACTTCATATCCTTCACATACTGGGATTTTCTGCAGCCAAGATTCCTGCACACATATAATGTCATATTTGCCCAAGAAGTTACTTCCACCGGTAAAACGATGTTTAAAGCCTCTGGAGGAGGCATGGCTATGACAGATACCATTGATGCAAAAAACAAGGACTGCAAAACAGGTCTTCAAAGCAGGTGCTCGCTCCTGGACTGCCAGATTGAGGATGAGGAAAAGTAATGGGTGGTTCCCTTCTGAGGAGCTGTCTGTGGACCACGCGACTGTCCACAGACAACCGAGTCAAAAAAGACACCTTGCAAAGTTGTAGAAAGTTGACAGATCACTTAGAATGTGTCTATCATCTCTGGAAGGGTAAACTTTCACCTTGAAACACTGTAGATTGGCAGAAAATGCAGTTTTAAAATGTCAGCGGATGATGAGTTTGTACAAAAAGGTACATTTGGGTGTAGTAAGTGTACGTAATGTTGTTTTATGTATATGTGTTTGTTGGTTGAATTGTAGAACATGTTTTGTTCTCCCCTGGACTTCTGGGATTTGTGAATGCTACTTTCTGTCTGTGGACTATTGTACTGTCTGTGGACTCTATAGCTGCTGCATTGGGGGTGAGTATAAGATATGGAGCTTGTTAAAGGTATTTGTTAATGTTAAAGGTATTTGTACCGTGCACCGTCACCACCAAAGTAGCCCCCAGGCACGCTTGCGGATCTGAAAAGGAGATTGTGAAAAAAGGGAGGAGGTGGGCGATTAGTAGGGTGTAGTTGGGAATAGGAAAGAGAGAAATTGTGATATTGTGTTGGCAGCCTCAAGTCGGTTTGCACCGTTCACTGAGCTCAAGCGTGGTTTGCGGGTCTGTGCGAGCTCCCCTATGCTGTTCTACTTTAATTATAATAATAATAATAATAATAATTTAGCACATATATACATGCTACAAATCCTTAGGTATCTGAGCACTGCTTATTATAACCCATGGTGTGTGGTGCTCATTTATCGACCTCAGAACGATGAAAGGCTGAGATTGGCCCTGCCGGGATTAGAACCTGCGTTTGCAGGCTCTGCACAGATGTCAAAGCGAGCGCTCTACTCGCTGTGCTTCGGACCGGCAATACAAACTTTGTTATGTGTTGTTAGTCTGTTGTGCCAATGTGGTGAAGCGCGTGTGGATTTCTGTGCAGAGAGGTGGTTGTCTGGTTTTCTGTATGACAGGTGTATGAGGAAACGTGAGAGTGGTTAGGTTATTCTAGTTCGATTTTTGGTTGTTTTTTTTTCCTCTCCTCCTCTCTCTCCCTCTTTTACTTATATCCTTTTGTTACTGAGCTCCCTCATCTTGGGTCAGAGATATTTAAGTTAGAGGACTCTGGTCACTCCCAGCACAACTTGTGCAGTAATTTAACCTACCTAGGTTTTTCTGTGGGTTTGTGTTATGTGGTGTGGGTGATCAGGGGTTCCCTCTGCCTCATGGTTAGGTGAGGAATTGATTTAGGGTTATGGTTTCCTCCCCGGGTATCTTGTTCCCGAAGGGTTCTAATCCTTGTGTGTCGTTTAATCCTGTTTCCGGAGCAAAAAGCCAAGTTTTGAGCAGTTTTCTGAATTTCAGATGATCCTTTGTGTTGCATATGTTTTTAGGTAGTTGATTCCATGATATTGCTGGCAGGTGAGAGAACAAAGATCCCCCAAATGTTCTCTTGTTGTAAGGTTTTGGTTCTATTCGTTTGTTGTGTAGCAGATTAAGGGTGCACTGGTAAAATCCTATGAAATTCAGCGACAACACTTTGTTAAACGGACCTTTTGGTTGAGTTGCACTAATAAAACCGTATGAAATTCAGTGAAAAAACGTTGTTAAAGGGACGTTATGGTTACTAGTAAAACAGAACATCCCTAGATATTCTCCAGTTATGGTAATCGAAGCAACCACAAACCTGCAGTTTACCTTTGTCTAATTGTTTTTGTGGGAGGAAGTTTGTGTACATGTGTGTCTGTTTGAAATGTTCAGCATTCTTCCCAACATGCTAGAATACTGAAATGTGGCATGTGGGCAGGTTCCATAGTGTAGCAAAAAGTGTTACATATAAATATACCTTTGTCTCATTCCTTCTTTTTGTAGGCATTCCAGTGCAAAGCATGGGTACAATTGCTATATTTGACTATGAATGTAAAGTCTTGGTCAAAAACCTGTTTGCAAGGGTTCCTGGATTTTACCTTTATCCACCCAATCTTTAATCTATTTAATAGGGCTATGGAGAACATGTTACTAGCATAGTGTGGCCCCTGAAATATTTGTATTTTTTATATGCGTTCACACAATAAGGCATTTGCAGAAGAGTCAGTATGATACATTTAGTTGGTTACATTAACAATTAACTTTCTAACTGGTCATCCTCCATTAGCAAAGATGGCTTTACAGCACCATGTGCAGCCTGTACAGTTTTGCTTAACCTGCCCACGTGGTATAGGCCACAACCCCGAGTGGATCTTTACAATACACATAATAAGGCTTGATAATACCCCTAATGCCGACGTAGCCTTTATTCTGGTTCTTAGGCGGTTAAGTACACCATCATGTGAACACATGGAGTGTGTTTTTGCAAATAAATGCTCCTCGGATGGAGGCCTATGTCATACTTGCACTGCTTTACGTTCATGCCACTGTGACAGGACTGAGGAAAAACAGGCCCTGTCAGGGGAAGGAGCCCCATTATCAATGCCTCAGCCGGTGCCTGAATGTCTGCGAACAGATCCCCTTCCAGCCCCTCCTTACCTTCATGGGCTCTTACGTGCATGCCACTGTGACAGGTCTGAGAACCAAACACACACACACCAAACCTACACACCTTCCAGTTTCCCTTCGTCGATGGCAATCAGGTCAGGAAGATCTCAAACGATGTTCATACCGTACCGCTGCCCTTTAAAACTATCACACACACATCATCCCTTCAATCCCTTGACACCTGCACAGATCAGAGGTGTCAGGAGTGTCAGGAGTACTAGCAGAGCAGTACCACAGGAAGATGCTGTAATATTATTCCTTTCAAATCCAAAGACAGACATTTATGTAAAAATACATCTTTTAGCTTCATTGAGTTACGGGGTACCATGAAGATTTGATAACAAAATGTTATAATTTCTAAGGTCAAAATATGTTCTTGTCTGCAAAACAATTATTCTTCAGGAAGAGAAATTCCTATTTAACTCTCAACTTTAAAAATAATGACTAATCTACTCCAACTTCAGAATCTTTCCTGGGGCCCTGATCATAGCTAGTCTCCATTTTCAGGTATGTTTGTCTTCAGCCGTGTTGGATAAATCTCTTTGCCTTGGATCACTAATAAGAACCACCTCACAGGTGTATGTTGTTTTTGTCCGAGAGTTAATCTACATTTCTCTGATACAATATGTGGATATGTAGTGAGTTGCAAGCATCTTCTCAGAATTCTTTTCTGTGTCTTTTGTTTTTGTTTTTTCTTTTTATCTTGTTGTCTGTTCCATTTGCTTTTCTTCAGCCCGGGGAATACATGTTATAGTTCCGTATCATAGACCTCTGTGCCGTATCGCTCCTAGTTGTCTTTGTTTGAGTGTATAGCTGCTGGAACAGTATTTGGTGAATAATACTAATTGTAACATGTTCTTGTTATATATAATATATGAGATGATATACTCTAAGATTCAAACATCAGAGCGAGCCTTCGAGTATTATCTGATAGAACAATACTCAACAATGAAGTATTATTGTACTCTTATTATACAAGACTGGGTGATGTATCTTTTATATTTCGATCCTTCATTGGACTAAATATAGTACTTTAAAAGTTCCAAAGATGTGTTGGATATATTTTGAGAGAGACGAGGAAACTACCTCTATTTGGCAGCAGCGAGTATTGGACAACCGCTGAATGATTTTTGTGAGTTGGGAGAAAAGATATTCCCCAAGTGATGGTGACAGAGAAGAGGAAAGGGGGGAAAGGGCAAATATATAATACCCCAAATGATCTTCTATAATGCATGCAACATGTACAGCCATCAATTGGCATATGTGGAGCCAAGAGGAGGATTGTCCGTAGTGTTAGATGAGCTATAGTATGTTACAGCAATGTAGCTAATTATAAAGCAATACATGAGTCTCCATCCGCTGCTGCCACTCCCATCTTCTATGGACTGCACCTGCCTCACATTGGAGACACACATTCCCCTGTATCCACCCTCCTACTTGGTCCGCACCGTGGACCCGTTTATAACCTCTGAGATAACACATGAACCAGCACTTGTGTAATATCTACTTGTGGTTTAATGACTTTAGAAGGATGTACACAGTTTAACATGAGTGTTAGCAGAGGGGACGGAACACGCATTCAGCACACCATCTTCCCAAGACATCATTATTATTAGCGTTGTTGTGTATAGCAATGGCAATTTTCCCTTTTCCCAATGCCATATCGTCCCACTGTAACGTCACAGCAGAGGATTCTGCAATTCATAATCAGTAGCTGTAATATCATTGGCAAGGGTTCAGCGTTTTCTCTGCCTCCCCCGTGTCATATCAGAACTGGCAATCGAGGCAAAGCATCATCAAATAGGTTACCCTTGACGTGCCCTCTTTGAAGCCTAGTATTTACCATCTTATTCTGTCCGATTTGGAGCAGCTTTTGACCATGGAGCTTCCTAATGAAGAGGTCTACATTGTATCTGATAACCTTGTTACTAACATACAACCTTTCATCACTAAACCTAGCCAGTGTGTCAAAAAACATGCCATTAAATCCAATTAGTGGTTCGATGAAGACTGCAAGTTAGCAAAACTTGACATTTTAAATTGCTTGGAGGGAGGCTTGAGTGTTAACAAGATTAAGTGGTGGCGTCTGAGAGCCCATTATAAACTCCTGATCAAGCATAAAAAAGATAATTTAGTACGTCTAGAGTGGGAAAGACTGCAGGAAGGTTCCTTCACTGGGGAAACCTGTACGTTTAGGAAACCTATCAGTGGCAATAGGGAGGGAGGTAGTAATGATCCAGGTGCTAATATCACCCCGAGTATTTTGAAGAATCATTTGGCTTGATAGAGCAAGTGGATGTCCTGGGGAACCCGTTAATGCAAGTGGAGTATGGGAGTTCAATCAAAGAAAGTAACCTGGGTTCTGTGCATTTTGAGCTATTGGAACTAGAGAACAGTATCTTATCTCAATGATGGGGTGAAAAAGTCCTGGACCATATTTTATTCCTGTAGACCTTATTAAGGATGAATTGACTGTCTTGACCCCGGTTTTATGGAGGCTCTTTAATGTGATGCTCAGGATAAACAAGGTGCCTCCCTCTTGGCAAAATGCTACTATCATTCCTATTTATAAAAAAGGAGGTAGACAGCATCCCGGGAATTACAGGCCAATATCCTTTTTGGAGAGTGTGGGGAAAGTTTTTCCAGAGTAATTCACAAACAACTCCAGACCTGGGTAGTGCAGGAGGGCATAATTGAGCACAGTTGGGTGTTTGGCTCCGGCGCCCCAAATGAGCCCTTCGTCCTCCTCCCCTCCAACCTCAACTTCCCCATTGACCGGTAAAGTGTTACTACAGTTATCCTGCAAAAATCCAAACAGAAATAACAATGCAGGTCCTCTAGAGACTGTTTAAGATGGGGCCTCTTCAAAAGGAGATGGTGCATCGCCTAGATAAACAGCAACATCTTCAGCAGTGCGTCAAATCTCTTTTTCCCCAGGGCCTCAGTTAGCTATTGAAAGCTGGCATTCCCCACAATTACAGTGAAATAACCAAATAAGAGGCACTAATGGACACACCCCAGTAGGGAATGAGACCAGGACCAAGTGCAAGTGAGGTAAAAGAAAAATCTTTATATAAAGTTAAAATGGGGCACGCAGAGGACTCTGCTACTCCGAAAGCGCTCTGCCCACACAACGAGAAATACACGTTACATTACGGTATATTACAAAAACACGTCATCTATGACGTGTGATATAGGGATACAATAAGTAACGTCATTGGGCAAAGGGGACTGGTCAGTATGTTTCATATACGGATGATGCTTCAGGATTGGTCTGCTTCAGATTGTAGCTTCTTAGGGCAAGCAGGTCAGCTGGGCTCATCTGGGAGGGGTGCTGGGTCGGGCAATGTCCACGTCGCTGTAATTCATTCTATCTAACATTTTCCCTTTTGGCCACACATATCTTAGCATTATTCATGAATCTCAACATACAATATATATCATTTATATTTTTGACCTGAACAATAAAACGTCAGGGTACATGGGTCCAGGTGTCTTATCTAACACAGTATTTCAAAAGCACATTAATCAAGTATCTTCTTGGATCTACTGCGGGTGTTTTACTCTTTGTTAGTACGAGAAAAATATATGGCCACATGGGATTAGTGAACTGGAGTGGCACACGGGCGAGGGGCATGTAACTGTTACATCAAAGCGGTGTGAGATTAGGGGGCTTGTGGTCTATATTTCTTTAGAAGGTGTCTGCTAATGCAGAGGCAGATTTGTGGTTATGGATGGTTTTTTCCAGGACCAGGCTTTGGCCCGGCCACACACAGGGCAATGATGTAAAAGGAAGAGTAGAGATACAGTGCTTAGTACGTTACACTTTGCGCCCAAGCTTCCGTGAGAACAGGACAGCCGTGGAGACGGCAGAGGGGAGGAGGTGGGTGGTTGGCAAGCTGGTTGTGCACAGAGAATGAAGGGGAGAGGTGCAGACCTGCATTCAGTGTTTACCTGCAGCCTACTTGAAAATGGAGGTGGTAGGTAACACAAAATGGAGTCCCATGGCTATGGGTCATTCAATGGTAACCTCATACCTTGGCCAGAGGTGTGCTGTCAACCATGGAATGAGCATATCATGTGCGTTGTTAGGAATGAAGGGGGGCCTGGGAGACCCTTCCTCCCTTACATTATCGATGCAAATCTTTCGCAATCACCGTATCTATTCACTCAGGGTCATAAGCAAATGGCCTCACCACTGGATCATTGCCTACGGGATATGTCGCAGGAAGAGGATGGCTTTATTAATGTGCACGCTACAACACAAGAGGCCCCTAACACACCTGGTCCTGCCCTCCATGCTCTGAACTTTACCCTCTCCCAAATGGTGAACTTGTACGATTTAATTGCGGTGGAATACTGAACCCACTGGTCCAATGCAGTCTGGTCTGGGCGGGGGCATCAGTAAGTGTGGACAAGAATAGGTGAATACATTAACTTCCAGGCTGAATAGGCAGTAGGTACGCTGTCTCAAGCGGGCATTTTTCACTTTGGGCACAGGAGGTTGAGGGGTGCAGAGCAGGCAGTGTAGCAGTACAGGATTGATTCTCTGGTTGGGTAGGTAGTGGGTACGCGTCTATGGTGGGCATTTCTTACTTTGGGTGCAGGTGGTTGGGAGGGGCAGGGAAGAGGTGATTTATTTTTTGGTGAGCATTAAGTTGGGTGTTGAAGCATCCTTTCTCACACAGGGTTTGGGAATTGTGGGGTAGTTGTGGTCTTTGGGTTTGTGCCTTAGGACAGCAGTTGTTGACAGAGCGGTAGATGGGCAAGTTCAGTGGGATTTTGTCGTGATGGGTAGGTTTGTGCAGCCGGTGGTTTCAGTGATGAGGCTGGTGAGCAAGTCAGGTGCGCTTGTATGGCTGGGCTGGTTAGAGAAGGCGGAGAGTGGGATTTGCAGATGGGAAGGTGAGGAGCCTTATTCACGGGCATGACTGCTCGAGTGTAGGTGCGTGTGTACTGTGGGGGCGGTCCTACAGGAGTAGTAGGTTGATGTGCGGGGAGGAGCAGGGATGGGCAGGCAGAGGGGAGAAAGGGGCTACCTCTGGGAACCGGGATACGTGAGGCAGACAATATCGTCCCATAATAGCTACTCATTGATCATTTTATTTGTCCCCAATGAATTTCTTGTTTTCGAAAAATACTGCATTAAACAGTGAAAGTGAAATTCATGCCAGTTCTCCTTTGTTCATGTATGGGGGCAAATACGACTAGATTTGCACTCAATATTGTATGTGTAGGTCCTTGTAGGATTCTCCCAACAAGTACAATTTTTCCATGGCACTCTCCTGATTGGTGAAGGCTCAGAAGTGTGGCTTCTCACAGAATCACCCCGTGAGTTTGTGAGTGGGGTGTAAAGCAAGGATTAACAGCTCTATGCTAGATCTATTGATTTTTAGGATGTACGATGACATAAAATAATAAAGGATGCCTCTGCTTCTTTCAACAGAGAACGAGCAGCCATCAACGGATGCATGCTGGGGAGAAGTCCTACCAGTGCACGGAATCTGATAGGCACTTTAGTCACACATCAAAGCTGAGAAGACAGCTGAGATCAAACACAGAGGAAAGACCTGTCAAGTGCTCGGTGTGTGAGAAAAGCTTCACTCAGAGCTCACATCTAACCCAACATCAGCAGAGCCATACTAGGGTGCCCTACCAGTGCTCAGAGTGTGAGAAAAACTTCACCAAAAACTCACACCTGTACAGGCATCAGAAGATCCATACTGCGGAGCGACCATACCAGTGCTCAGAGTGTGAGAAAAGCTTCACTAAAAAGTCACACCTGTACAGGCATCAGAGGATCCATACTGGAGAGCGACCATACCAGTGCTCAGAGTGTGATAAAAGCTTCACTACGAGTTCACACCTGTACAGGCATCAGAAGATCCATACTGCAGAGCGACCATACCAGTGTACAGAGTGTGATAAAAGCTTCACTGTGAGATCAAATCTTCAGCAGCATCAGATGATCCATACTGGGGTACGTCCCTACCAGTGTACAGAGTGTGAGAAAAGCTTCATTCAGAGATCAAATCTGCAGCAGCATCAGAGGATCCATACTGGAGAGAGACCATACCAGTGTACAGCGTGTGAGAGAAGCTTCACTCGGAGCTCAGATCTGCAGCAGCATCAGAAGATCCATACTGGGGTGCGACCCTACCAGTGTACAGCGTGTGAGAGAAGCTTCACTCGGAGGTCACATCTGCGCTTGCATCAGAAGGTCCATACTGGGGAGCGACCATACCAGTGTACAGAGTGTGAGAAAAGCTACACTAACAGCTCAGAACTGCATCAGCATCAGAGGATCCATACTGGGGTGCGACCATACCAGTGTACAGAGTGTGATAAAACCTTCACTCGGAGCTCACATCTGCACCTGCATCAGAGGATCCATACTGGGGTGCGACCATACCAGTGCTCAGAGTGTGAGAAAAGCTACACTAACAGCTCAGAACTGCAGCAGCATCAGAGGATCCACACTGGGGAGCGACCTTATCAGTGTACAGAGTGTGGTAAAGGCTTCACTTCTAGCTCACATCTGTACCAGCATCAGAAGATCCATACTGCAGAGCGACCATACCAGTGTACAGAGTGTGAGAAGAGCTTTAATCAGAGCTCACATCTGTACCAGCATCAGAAGATCCATACTGGGGAGCGACCATACCAGTGTACAGAGTGTGAGAAAAGCTTCATTCAGAGATCAACTCTGCAGCAGCATCAGAAGATTCATACTGGCGAGTGACCACACCAGTGTACAGAGCGAGAGAAGCTTAATTCATATAGTTAAAAGCCACGTGTATGTTCGACAAGGACGTCCATGACAACAGTGCATTATTTATAGTAAATATAAGCAAGAGATATTTTGCAAAGAAAAACATGTATATTCTTAACAGTTCCGCAAGTGCTCCCTCTTAAAGCTAGAGGTGATATAGAGGCCAAAAAGTGGAATTCCCTTCCAAACACTGTTCCATTTCCTGATCATTATCTGATCTTTTTGGAATATTGAAAGTCCTGCATAAGCAGTCCTGCTGCACTCTCCTGTGGTCCAAGCACTCTGCGCCAGCATACCTTTTGGGTGAATGTTGCATTTTATAAAGATGTTAAATAGAAACCGTTCATAGGTCAAGCACCCACAGCGAATATCTACGTATAACCTTCATGGCTCGTGCACCATTCCCAGTATGAGAGCTCAGCTGATTGGCCAACTGCTGCAGAAATTCAGAGTTCGGATATCGAGCCCTCGCCGATGCCTGAGGACAAGGGCAATGCAGTCTGTGTCAGTCTGCCACCTCAACGGGGGAGGGGAGGTGAGAAGTGGTGGCAAAAGCCTCAACTGACTCACGCTTCATGGGTCGGATAACCGAGAAGGTAGGTGGCAGTGCTGGAGGTGGCTTGGCCTGAGGGGTAGAGAGGGTGAGCTGGGAGGAAAGGAGAAAGTGATCACTCCAGGAGAGAGGAGTGGTGAGAAGGATAGAAAGGTCTGAAGAGATCAGAATATCCAGAGTGTGCCCTGCAGATTGAGTCAGCCCAGAGGGGAGAATAGAGAATGAAACAGAGTCACAGAGGTCACAAAAGAGTCCAGAGGAAGGATAGGAAGCATCCAGGTGGCTGTTAAAGACTCCAAGACGAAGGAGTTGAGTGGTGGACGCACACTCCAAGAGGAATAGGAGATCTGACCAGGTGGCCGATAGATGGTAGTCACAGTGAGGGAATTGCCAGGAGAGAGAGAGCCTGAAGATGAGGCATTCGAAAGAGGAGTAGGCCTGCGTAGGAATGACAGAGGCAGGGATCCACTCAGGGAAGAGCAGGGCTACACTTCCACTTGAACGGTTGGACCAGGGCGCAGAGAGGATCTTGTAGCCATCAGGGAGGAGAGTGTCAAAGCTTGTGACAGAGCTGGTCATGAACTATGTCTCGGTGAGACCGAGAACAATGAGGTCAAGTTCTTCCAGGAGGCGGCAGATGTCAGAGGAGTGTTTGACAGCAGAGCAAGAGTTTAGAGTTACAATATGGAGAAGGTTGCCGTCCTTGAAAGACTTCCGAGGAGGGGTAAAAATCAGAGGTATGCCCTGCGCAGGAGTAGAAGAAGAGTAAGGAGGAGAGGGCAAGGTAGCCAAGGAGGAGACAGCAGGTAGAGGCAAGGAAGCCGTGGGGGGAAGAGAGGGGACAGCAGGAGAAGGGAGGAAGTTGATGAGGCGCGGGAAGCGTCTATCAAAGAGGAAAAGATGGGCCTTGGACCAAGACTGTACCATTCAGGTAAACATTTATGATGACCTTGGAGGAGTCGAAGGAGGACAGGAGGGACCTCCCACCAGGTGCCACCATTAATGGGAGAAGAAGAGATAGGAGAAAGCACAGAGACCATACGAAGAGTCCATTGGTCTGGTGAGGGAACGACAAAAAGGATGTCAGTGAGAGTTTGCCTGGAGGAGGCACTGGTATAGGTGTCAGCGATAGGGAGGCCTGGGTTGGAGAACAGGATGTCCTTTTTAAACTTCTTCCTTCCAGATTTAGTGAGGAGAGCAGAATAGTCGATAGAGAAGCAGTTAGAAAAGATAGGAGAGAAAGAGAGCACCATACAGTGGGTAGATAGAGGAGAGAAGAAGACAGGGCGGGGAGAGCACTAGGGAAGGACAACGGGGAGGGGCCAAGCAGACGAGACAAAAGTAGACAATTGGACAAGATGACAGGAGCTCAGAAAATGGTAGAAAAGTTCACTAGATGAATGATTTGCTAAGGAGGCAAAACCACAGAAAGTCACTACTTTAACAATGCAATTTTAAGTACATTCAGAATGCAATTTTAAATACCGGAGAAAAATACACCTAAGTCTGAGAGTCCTGTATAGTGGGAAAAAAGGCCCAGGTTTAACAATGCAATTTTAGGAACTTTCAGAATGCAATTTTAAATACCAGAAGAGGCCATTCAGGGGGAGGCGAGCGGGCTGTGAGGCGGGAGGGATTGGAATCAGGAAGCTGGGAAGTGAAGAACAACGCGGGGCAGACGGCCAGCAGAGTTTAAACAATAATACTGCTAAACAGAGGCCCATGGAGGCTGGATGAACATGAGCACTCACCCGTGAGGCTTGAGGAGGAAGGGTGAACGCAGCAGGCCGCTGTGGACTAGGCCAAGGGAAAGTGCGACCAATCAGCGGGAGGGATTCGAATCAGGAATCTGGGGAACAGGCAGAGAAGCAGAGAACAATGCGGGTCATTGCAGCTAGCAAAATGTAAAAAATAATGCTGCTAAACAGAGGCCCAAGGAGGCTCGATGAACAGGAGCACTCACCCGTGAGGCTGGAGGAGGAAGGGTGAATGCCGCAGACCGCTGTGGACTAGGCCAAGGGAGGCGGAAAGAGCAGCGAATCAGGGGGAGGTGGACGGGCTGGGAGGCAGGAGGGATTCGAATCAGGAAGCTGGGGAACAAGCACGGAAGCAGAGAACAAAGCGGGGCAGGCACCCAGCAAAATTAATAAAATAATGCTGCTAAACAGAGGCCCAAGGAGGCTTGATGGACAGGAGCACTCACCCGTGAGGCTGGGGGAGGAAGGGTGAATGCCGCAGACTGCTGTGGTCTAATCCAAGGGAGTTGGAAAGAGCGGCCAATCAGGGGAAGGTGGGCGGGCTGGGAGGCGGAATGGTTTGAAATCAGGAAGCTGGGGAACTGGCAGGCAAGCGGAGAACAACGTGGGGCAGACGGCCAGCAAAATTAAAAAAATAATTCTGCTAAACAGAGGCCCAAGGAGGCTCTGTGAACACGAGCACTCACCTGTGAGGCTGGGGGAGGAAGGGTGAATAACGCAGACCGCTGTGGACTAGGCCAAGGAAGGTGGAAAGAGCGGCCAGTCTGGGGGAGGTGGGCAGGCTGAGAGGTGTGAGGGATTGGAATCAGGAAGCTGGGGAACGGGCAGGGAAGCGGAGAACAACGCGGGGCAGGTGATCAGCAAAACATAAACAATAATGCTGCTAAACAGAGGCCCAAGGAGGCTCGATGAACAGAGGCACTCACCCGTGAGGCTGGGGAGGAAGGGTGAACACCGCAGACTGCTGTGGTCTAGGCCAAGGGAGGTGGAAAGAGCGGCCAATCAGGGGAAGGCGGGCGGGCTGGTAGGTGGGAGGGATTGAAATCGGGAAGCTGGGGAACTGGCAGGCAAGCGGAGAACAACGCAGGGCAGACGTCCAGCAGCATTTAAAAAATAATGCTGCTAAACAGAGGCCCAAGGAGGCACGGTGAACAGGAGCACTCACCCATGAGGCTGAGGGAGGAAGAGTGAATGCCGCAGACCGCTGTGGACTAGGCCAAGGGAGGTGGAAAGAGAGGCCAATCAGGGGGAGGTGGGTTTAGTGGGAGGCGAGAGGGATTGCAATCAGGAATCTGGCGAACGGGCAGGGAAGCGGAGAACAATGCGGGGCAGGCGGCCAGCAAAATTTTTAAAATATGCTGCTAAACAAAGGCCCAAGGAGGCTCGATGAACAGGAGCAATCACCTGAGGAGGAAGCAATGCTGCTTTGCTTTTCTGTTGGCCCAGCCCACCCTGCTTCAAAAGATTCTGGATAACAAGCACTCACCGAAGCACAAAGAAAAAGGCAAGGCAGCCCGCTGCACTCTGCGAAGGTCTGCAAGCCTGTGAGGCTGTATGTTTTCAATACAGCCCCTGCTATGCCGCCTTACTTCATTTGATACAGGCTCTATGGACAACTAACGGTTAAAGTACTCAGAAGTCCAGTGGGTCGGGCCTATGATGTGCATCTGCTTTCATTTAAAAAATGTACGTCGTTTGCAGGCGGCACGGGGGGAGACAGACTAAAGCTGCCCCTTGAACCAGTCGAGCATACACCACTGACTTGTTTCCATATTTTATGATATTCTTTAAATTTTACTTCAAAGAGTTGAAGCATCAAGCTGTGTCACACATTTCACCTGTCAATGGCTCACAGAAAGGGGCCTGCCTTGTTGCACTCTTAACAGAGGTAAACACATTACTAGACGCGATTTAGGGTGTCTTAGACAATATTAATGGTCCAGCTGGAGCACCTGTATCAGACCTCTCTGCTTCAGATAAGCAGCAGGAAGCACCAAAGAGGACAACATGCAAGAACTCTGTGAAAACCCACCAAACACAATGATCTTTGTCTAAACCTAAACCATGTAAAGATATCACCAAATGACTGTCTAACCAAATGGTGGAGGTAATTATGTCCTTCCAGTTGATATGCAATGCATCAGGAAGGGCCCGGTGATTCCTTCAAGTGACCAATTGTCCAATAATCATCCATCAACTGGCGATTCAGAAGAGGAAGACTCTGTGCAAGTCCTGTTTGTTATCTCTGAAGGAATCTAAATTTCCAGTTGCTTTGATCCACTAACTAATTTGGTCAAGGAGCAGTGAACTGGTATAGCGGCCCATAATCCAGATAATGCTGTTGCCACCCCTATGTTGAACCACGATGAGCAAAATGGAAATCAAGTCCCAGATCCCTCACGTTGGAGGATTGTTCCAACTGATTTTTGTTACAGGCTGAAATTAGAAGTTTGTGACAAGCGATTGATGATTTAAAAAGGAGTTTGGCATAGCTAAGCAAGATCTGAAAAACCTAACCATTTTGATGAATCCTCCTGCGTTTAGGCCCCCACCTGGGATCGCTGTATCTACCCATTTACCGCTAACTAATCAAATGCCTGCTAACCAAATCACATTTTCCAGGTGATTGAAAATCACATTAAAAGCCATCCATCCCCAATCACGGGGTATATTCCACCTAGAAATGATGTGGTAAAAGGCCCCAAAAACTCAGATGATGTACCACATACTGGTGTGGGGAATGGTTATCGGCCCAGGGGAGATTTTATACCAAAACGACATTTGCCACTATTCATGATTATAACCATGAAGGAGGAGTATTATTCATTACTCATTAACAGAAATGAATATCAGGAAAACAGGAGGGGAAAGACAGACTTATCAATACATGTATCTATTGGATATGCCATCAGAAACACTGCTTGCCAATCGTGAGAGATGATACTATTGAAGCTAGGCGTTTTCACGCCCCTTGGGGAGGTGGCTAAGACTGTAACACCATTACCTTCCGTAATGAGGAACATACATGGGCTGCAATCAATTGACTTCCTCACTATTCCTCCAGCAGGCCGTCACAGGCCTGGTGGATAAGACGTAGGATCTTGACATTACCATGAGCCATTATGGACTCATCCAAGAAATAATGAATTAGAGTGCCTGATTGTAACTTGATAGTAGACTAATATACGGTTAGGGTTTACTCTCCACTGCTGTTCCTAATCTTCTTTCTTTTATTTAAATGTACCTTGAATGCCGCAATCTGATATTGTTATGCAGTTTTCTATTAATTAAATATAATAATTAGTGTAATTGATTGTGTATTACACATTTGAAATCGTTTTTCAACTACAGCATTAATTTGATTGTTGTTTTAATTATTCATCTGTTCATCTATTTTCAATACTGCATATTTCTTGTTTCGATTTATAGCCACTTATGAATTATGATCATTACTGTGATTACCCGTGCTATTTTCCATGGGACTGTTATGTTTTATGACTCTTATTCTGTCTTATAAATTTATCAGTATGTGTTAAGGTTTTAAAATTCTTTTATTCAATGCATTTATTTCTGTTCTGTACTTTTATGGTTAATTAAAGAAGATGATCTATGTTTTCCATCAGTAGTCACTACGGTGAGTAACTTGTCTTTTGTAAGTGGTTTTATCTGGCTTGCAGTTAGTAATCCAGAGATCCCTGCCTGCTTTTCACTCCCTCCGATTGTCCTGTGTCCTTGGACACAAGACCAGGAAACACCCTTCCTCACCGGCCCTCCCAGGGTAACCTTGCCCGGGCAGCCATCGGCTAAGGTCCTGAGGCAAAGCAATGCTCCCTCCTAAGCAGCTCCACTCCGTATTTGCCCGTGTTCGCCTGGGACACCTGACGCAGAACAAGCAGACAATTCAGTCTAGAATCACCACGGAGCGTATAACTCCCTTGTTGAGCGCTACCATGGACAATATCAACAAGATTGAGTCGGTTGAGGAGCTAGCCACTGTGCTGGTCTCCTCCTTTGACAAAGTCACCAATCTTCTAGCTCCCCTTAAACTGACACATGAAATAGTTGCACCTAACAATGCCTGGTTCACATAAGAACTCACGGAGCTCAAATCAGACATGCTGAAATGTTTCTGAGTGGAAAAAGAACTCAACTCTGCCCTCTTTCTTAGCTACATGTAAAAAAGCTGCTAACGATTATAAGCAAGCAATTATTAACACAAAAAAAAAAGTGATTCAATGATAGAATCAGCAGTGCGCAATATGAAAGCAAGGAGCTTTTTAAAATTTGAAAAAAGCAAGCTACCCCCTGCATGCAGAAGACCTCTACCATCATCAAGGACACAGCTTGGTGTACATCAATACAGGAAGCATTGCAGGGGAAGCTAGACAAACTCTGAACGGATATTGTCAATAAAAAGGCTGATGCTCCCAGAGCAACACATTTTACACATCGACCACCAAACCCTCTGGTCCCAGAGTTTTGATTCACTCCCATTACAGCTGAGGATCTAACGCCTATTCTAAATCAACTCAAGTCTACATCATGTAAAGGCGATCCATGTTCGGCCGTTATTATTAAATCTTGCTCGGCCACATTGATGGAGGCAATTTGTAAATGTATCAATGCCTCCTTCAATGAAAACCTGGTGCCAATAGAGTTGAAACAAGCATGGATCACACCCATTATTAAAAAAACCTAACTTACCAGAGGATAATCCTTTGCACTTCAGACCCATCACTAACACCCCGTTCGTATTGAAGATTCTCGACCGAGTAGCCTATGTACAGTTAACTTCCCACTTTAACGCTCATCCCATCTACCATTCACACCAATCCGGCTTCAGACAGGGGTTTGGCACTGAATCAGGCCTATTAGAATTGAAGTGGAGACGGGTGGATAGTATGGATAGAGGCTTGCCATCCCTTTGAATGTTACTAGATCTTTCGGCTGCCTTTGACCTGGTGGATATACCATCTTGATCCCCAGGTGGAAGGAGGTAGCAAACTTCTCAAGCGGGGCATCCATGTGGCTCTCATCTTTTCTTAGTAATAGGTAATGTAGAGTTTTCTCGGGTGAGGCAGAGTCCCCCCCCTCCTCGATTACTTTAAAATTCTGGGGTTCCTCAAGTGGCCTGTTTATTGCCCTGTATATATAATATGTTCACTGTTCCTTACTTACAATACCTTGATTATAATGACATAGAATTTACTAACTATGCAGATGATTCTCAGTGTCTGATACTCCTCACTGGTAATCATGAGTTTGATGAACATTATCTCAATAAGGTATTTGCCATTGTGGAACACTGGATGATTCGGAAATATTTTGCTCTTATCAAAGACAAGACAGAGCTCATGGTTGTAGGCTCCCAATACCTAATAAAGAAATTGGGTGTGGACTATGAGAATTTCAATCTTAATGGTACTAATATTCCTACCCAATCAAAGGTTAAAACCCTGAGAGTAGTGTTGGATCAGCACCTCACTATGAAAGAGCATATTAGCACCATCATCTCATCATCTGCATATCACATAAAACTCCTGGCACATATGCACCTGTTTATCAGTCAACAGAATGCGGAAACTATTGCCGGAGCAATAGTGGGTGCTAAAATATATCACTGCAGCAGGCTCTTGATTGGTATCAATAAAGGAGATTGGAAAAGATTACAGGTGGTGCAGAATAGCACAGTGAGAATGGTAACTGGCATTGCGCGTAGAGACCACATCACTGAAGCTCGCTGTAACCTTCACTGGCTCCCTGTCGAGTCCAGACATGTTTATCGCCTCACCCTCATTGTTTTTAAATGCCGCCAGGCCAGGATGCCAGAGTATCTTCAAGCTCTGATTAGCGATAAGGGGCAAATCAGGTGTTTAAGATCCAATAACACCAACATGCTACACATTCCGAAATCCAATACCGTTAGGGCCAGCAAAACAGCTTTTATGCATGCTGCGCCCAGAATATGGAATGGTCTACCCCCAGATCTTAGAGAAGTGAATTCCATTGATGTCTTTAAAAACAAACTTAAAACGTGGCTTTTTAAATAATTCTGTTTTTAATGGTTTTAACTGCACTTCAATTTTTATTCCTTACTCTTTTAATTGTTTATGTTGTTTATCTTATTGGCACCCTCAAGCCTCCGGGTTCAAGGCAGCGCAATATAAATTACTAAATCTAAATGTAAATGTACAGCAACAGATAAGGTAAGGGCAGTGTGGGTGGGGATTACAGCCATTACTGTACTCCAGTAAAACCCTGCCCCTCTTATTACCTAATGTCATATAGCCACTTGCATTTAGCCTATTTGTGTGGGGTGCTGTAAAGAAAACACACACTGGGGGGGTGGCTGTACTCCAGCTCTCTATATGGTAGAGGAGAGGCACAGAGGACCCCAGCCAAGATTTTCTATTGTGGTAGCAATGGATGAGCTATCAAGCCCTAGCTTCTCAGGAGGTGATGCGGGCTGGTTCTTAAGTAAAGTGTAGTCCCCAAGCACCCACACAGGAATGTCCACACATTGTATTAGTTAAAACACAGTCTTTATATAAATAAGGTTCAATGTTATATACACTATCACGATAATACACTTTGTGCTCCGACAATTCTAAAATGGTAAATATATACAGTTCTAGGTGGTACCCCGATTACTCTGATTCCATTAAAATGCATCAACTGTACTCAGTTCAAATAGCATACGAGTCAACACAGTAAAACGATATCAACCATAGACGTAGGAGGAAGATGAGTTGGTTAGACAATTGGAAGAATACTGACCCCTACCACTAGGCACAGTTCCGTATGAGAACCCCCCCCCACCTGGGCAACCTGTAAATAAAGATGCACTACAAGCCCAGTCCAGATATTTCTATGAGAGTCTTATCTTCTTCTATAGTTGTGCAACCCAAATGTACCTTGCGTTGTAGAGTTCTTCGTCGGTGAATCGGCGGGCCCTTCTTGAGTGTGCTCCCTTTCAAGTGGGAGCCACGGGTCGTCAAACTTCCGAGATGAAGAAAAGGGTGAACGTTGTTGTTGAGGGCGCAGGTTTGGTCCTTGCGGTGCTCGTTGACGAGCGATCAAAAACGTCCCGCAACAGGTGAGGCACGCGGTGTACCTCAACGACGATGGTTCATTGCCGCAAAGAGTTAGTGTAGAACTTTGACCCAGCAAGGGTGTTGCGTCGTCGGCATCTGGCATTGGCGAACAGGACGTGACCACGGCTGGCTTTAGCAGCTTCTTCGGCGTCTCTGAGGTGTTCGGGTGGCAGGAAACCCACCGGCGGATTCTCCTTGGTCATCGGCAGCCTTGACTTTCTCCGGCAGGACGAAAGCGATCGACAATAATGAACAAGGGAGTCCTTGGATCAAATGTTCTTAGGCAAACGGGAGCACAGCGGCTCTGGTCGATGACGGCGGACGGCTGTCCGGTGCTTCTCTTCGTTCTCCTCGGTGGTCCCCTTCTACGGTCGGCAGCCTTTCGTAGGTCCGTTTACCAGGGAGCTTTGCCAAAGATCAGCTGGTACACGATGGTCCCTCGTAGCTCGGGGAGAGGTCTCCTTACCAGGTCCTCTCTTGGATCAGTTCTTGAAGACACAGCAGCTTTCAGATTACACGGAAGGGACCAGCGGTTCTCCTTCTTCTTCCAGCTCGGCTTCGAGAGTAAGCATCAAGTATCAACTTCAGCTTCCGACTGATTTCTAGCAGTGAGAGGCCCCAGATATACTAGTTGATCTCCCATTCATTCTGCTGGGTCGCACTCAAGCAAACAATCACTCAGAAGGGCATTCAGGCAGTCAGTCAGCCAATCAGGCGCATGGTGCATTCAGGCCATTCTTCTCCATCCAGACACTCACAACACAGAATGTGGATTCGGACAAGTACCACGCCATTCAACTCTACACGCTGCATTCATACCAGTTTCAGGCAGGGCTATCTCAGTCATTGTGTCAAACACCAGATACTAGACACTCATAAGACAGACTGCATATTCGTCACACACTCCATTCACCCAGGTCCCACCCCACTGGCGTGCCCACAACATACAGTCATTGGGAAGGCTCCAGCCAGTCTGGTCGGCACTTACCCACACTACCATATATGGAACTTCCACCCAACAGCCAATCAAGGGGAAGAGACAGAGTCAGAGCTTCCCAGGACTTCGGGAAAATCAAGGTAATAGGCGATGGATGGCAAGAGGCCATGGTATCTTGTCTCCATCAGGAATCCAATGATTCCAATGACAAGGCCTGGGCATCCAGCCCATACCCTGCTCTGTGGGCCACACACAGGTGCCCAAAAACATACACTAGGAGTACAGGGTTGTCCTCCCACCCATGGGTGCCATAAGGGTATCCCCAAGGGTCTGTTCACCAAACCAAATACAGCAATAGCTGCACCTCCAGGAGTCCCACATGAACTACTGCACGGAAAACAAGTCAAAATATACATGATAAGGCAATAAAGGACAAGGATTCAGAGGCCCTGTCCCTCTAATGCATTTCCAGCATCACAGTTACCTTATGTTACATGTAACCTAATAGTGTAAGGTAACCATATTTAGCATTTAGCATAGGTGTTTAAGGTAGCCATATTTTACATTTGGCCTATTTGTGTAAGGTAGCCTTATCTTGCATGTAACCTATTTGTATTAGTCAGATACATCTTGCATTAAGCCTATTTGCAAGGTAGCCTTATCTTGCATTTGACCTATTAGTGTAAGGTAGACATATTTTGAATTGAGCTTATTTGTGTATGGTAGCCTTGTCTTACATTTAGCATAAGTACATTAGGTGGCCATATTTTACATTTAGCCTATTTGTGTAAGGTAGCCATATCTTGCATTTAGCCTATTTGTGTAAGGTAGCCATATCTTGCATTTATCTTAATGGTGTAAGGTAGACATATTTAGCATTTAGCATAAGCTCATTAGGTGGCCATGGTTTATATTTAGCCTATTTGTGTAAGGTAGCCATTTCTTGAATTTAGCCTATTTGTGTTTTTCACCCACATCTTGCATTGTGCCTATTTGTGCAAGGTAGACAAATCTTCACTGTAACCTAATAGAGTAAGGTAGTGTAAGGAACTCATGGTGGCAACAGTTAAGACAGACACAAGTGATCACAGTTGAAGGGTGTTTATTGAACAATAAATGCAGTGTGGAAAAACGCCCTAACCTAAACCTAAATCTAAGATGGGAGCGAGCTTCGACCATCAAATGAAAATAAGGCAGCCCATGTGGTGTGTTGTCAAAATAAATGGCCTATACTAAAAAAAGAAAAAAAAAAACTATTGCCAAATCCTTACAACTAAATATAGAAAGAGTGTTGGGTAGGGTTTTCAAAAGATAGAAGTGTTCTCAAATAATTTGTCAGGATGTACATGCCAGGGGTCTCCCTTGCCCATGTTTAAGCACAGGATAAGGTGGGTCTCCTGAGCGCAACACGCACTCAAGACTTTCCAGCATGAGTCCACAGTTCCATTTCAACAATCAGGTTCTCATGGGCCATGTCTCTTTACTCTCAAAAGTGTCTTGCCTCAGAAGGCCTGATGTTATCAACAAACAAACACAAAGTTCTGTTCCACATATCTCTTGGGAGATGAGTTCACCCCTGGTCCCCCTCTTCCGGGCGCAGCCCCCTCACAAATCGTATTCAACCTTATCAAAATAAACAGTTCCTTTTCTCGATAAACATTGGGTGATGTGTTCACGCCTGTATCCCCCTCTTCCAGGCGCAGATCCCTAGAGAATTTCTTAATAATAACAGAACCTCGAAAAACTATGTTCTCTTACTTTCAAATGTCTGTCCGATTCAAAGTACAGAAACGAAAAGTTCATTCAAAAAGTTCTTCTCTTTGTTCGAGTGATAGTTTCTTCACCACAGGTTTCCCCTCTTCCGGGCTCAGACCCCTCTTGGACATCAGCCTCCCACCGCCGGGTTCACTATGGCAGTGTGGTGTTTAGGGTGATTCTTTCTCATTCTTGGGTCCCTCTCTTCCGGGTGCAGACCACTCTCGAATCTCAGCCTCCCTCCGCCGGGTTCACTATGACTTTCCTGTCCTTAATGTCTTTTTAAACAGATCCTGTGGACATCCCTCTGCCGGTTTCACCTTCATCAACACACTGTTTCTTGAGGCTTTAGGCCTTGCCTCTTTTTGTCAGCATCCCTCTGCCGGGTTCACTCTTGCCAACTTCATCAATCATGCCTTTCGTAAACACCTGTCGGTCAAAGTCTTTCGAATGTACAGAGGATTTTGCAAGACCCCTGTATGACCACTTTAACCAATCCTTTACAGCCTTCCCAAGGCCTTCTGGTATTTGCAGTTTCACTAAACACGACATAGACCAGAGTCTCTCGAGTGAGCACCCACGTTGTGCCGAATCCCTCTGCAGCTGGTCTCCCCTTTATTCTTAATAGTTCTTTGAACTTCTCTCATCTTGCTACTTTGCGGCTTTCACGCAACACAGTTCGGTTTTCATCAGTTTTCCCCTCGACTCACTGGCTGTGAAGAACTGCTTGGCTGTTCGGAGTATTTGGAGTCAAGGTCGGTACCCGGAGACCAGCGTCTCTCCCCGGCTTGATTATCAGAGGAGGAGGGTCTCATGTATCGTTTACATCTGCTGCAACATACGCTGGCTATTGTCTGCGGTCTTACGATTCCTTCTGCGGAGGGTTCATGGGCCTTAGTCAGCAAGGGCAAGGTCCCTTCTCTCCTTGTCACCCCGTAGGTATGTGTTGTCTTTCTCCTCCTCTTGAACTGCTGTGCTGAGTTAGCTCTCACGTCGTGCGGTCTGCCTTGCTTGTAGTGTGCTTTCGTGCTCCACCTTTTTTCCCTGTGGGGAAGGGAAAAGGCTGTCAGGTGTGGGGTATTCTGGTCAATTGCCTGACCATGCCTGACCCTTGGGTTGTGACATGTCAGGTAAACAATGTTAGTGATAGTCTGTTGTCTTTTGTGTTGGTCAAAAGTGTTTGTGTCAGAAAAGGGAGTGTCAGAGTACCCTACGGGATATAGAGAGGAAGAGGTGTTGTATGGGATTATAACCATCGTCCTAGAGGGGCTTGTGGTGATCTCAGAAGGGTTGTTTTTGTAAGGTTTGTGAAATGAGTAAGAGGGTTTGTGGGAACTGTGGTTGTTGGTCACATTCGACTGGGAGTTCGGAAAATGATAATCAGAGGGACAGGATTGGTAGGGTTTGTGAAGCAAACGGGAATAGCCATGATTGTGAACTGAACAGAGGGGATTGTGGGAACAGTAGTGTTTTATCAAGATAGATTTGGTGTTCGGGAATGAATTATCAGAGGGACGTGAAGAAGAATGATTGGGATTATCCAGGTAGAAGACAGGATAGCAGGGATTCTGGGAGTTGTGATTCTTTATGGCAGCATGGTTTGGGCTCCTATGCGACTTATCTGATATGGAGGGGCCATTTCTTTTAGGCAAGAGGGATTCAATGGGAGGAAGGGGTGAAGATGTAATACAGCCTACAAAGGCCTGAAGGATTTCATCTTCCTCTCCCTGTAAGCCCCCGAGTTTGCCACCTCACCCTGTGGTGAAGCCCCCGAGGAAGGTTGTGTTGAAATGTCAGGCTTCCTAACCCAGGGGCAACAGAGTTGCAACCATGTAACTGTGCAGCAACCGTGATACGGTCTTCGTCCTGCCTGTCAGCTCTACGCAGAGCTCAAGCTAGGCCGGGGACTTAATCCATTGTGGAGAGCGGGTGGATCAATTGCCAGGGCGGCACCGAATAAAGTGCCATCAGCTCTGTGGGCGCACTGACCGGCAGCTCCAGAGGGGAGCACTGTGCTCCAACCTTGTGATTGGGGCACCAAGACTGGGATTTCATCCCTCGCTGTGTGGATGCGAGAGGAGCGGACATCAAGTGAGCCGGCGACCATGGGCCACCAGTCATCCCCTCCACTGTTGGCTTGAGTGGGGCACACATTGGTGCGGCTTGGTGGTGGGGGCCACCACAGAGGAGGGGGCAGTGAGCCCGATCCCGCGTGGGTCCTGGATGAGTTCAGTCCTTGCCCTCCACAGTTGTGACTCTGGCTTGCTGGGGCTGCTACGAGGCACATGAGTCCAGCCCACACAGCAGGGGGAGTAAGACCTGGGAGTCTCTTCGTTTCAGAGGTGCACATATCTTTCTCTTCAGTGCTTTACTGGTCTCCGGTTTGAGATTGAAGTGGTTGTCCTGCAGTGAGGCCTTGCTCAGCTATCTCAGTCATGCTGCTGCTGCGGGTGAACTCTCGGCCACTCTTTTTAAGCATCAGCAGCACAACCAAGGTGCAAGACTGCCACAAGTGGCAACATAGTGCTGGCTCTGCCGCCGTGGGGTATACTCAAACCGGAATGTTGTGGTGTCCCCCTCCCCCACTGGTACGTATGTGTCACTTTAACCTTTGCGATTGTCCCAGAAATCAGGAGGGCACGCCTGCTTACATCGGATCAGGTCTTATCTACTTCAAAATTGATTCCTTTCTTGATCAGGATTCCAACTCCTCCCTTCCTGAGTGGGCCCGAGCCCCAGAATTCCTTTCCCCATCTTTTTCCTAATATGCCTCTCTCCTCCCCCTTGGCAAACTTTGTCTCTTGTAGAAGGAGAATGTCTATTTGAGATCTACGGAATTCCCTTGCCACCAGTGATCTCTTGGTCGGTGAGTTGAGGCCTTTCACGTTCAGTGTTCCTATCCTTAGGGACTCCCTACCCTTCTGCTCTTCAATTGGTGCCTTTATCAGAGTATTTCGGTTGTGGATTCGTGACCCGTGTCAAGTAGATATATTGTTCATAAGGACTCACGTCGTCTTGAGTGATCCCTTGTATTGCCGATAATGCTTCATCCTCTGTACATTTCTTGTCTGCCCAGCCCCCCCACCCTCCACCCTTCACCCTTCCCACATTGACGGCGTCCGTGCGGACACAGATAAAGACACTGGTCCTGCATCGAACCACCTTTAGGGACCGTCACTTTGTGTCCCCAAGATTATTATTACATCATAATCGTGATAGAGCCCCCTTTCACCCCACTCCTTCGTTTACATGGCTCGAGTCTTTTTTGAGCCTCTACATCCTTACACAGTTCAGGCCATGGACATATGTATTAGAATATATGTCATCTTACCAGTGTTGCAGTTCATCGGTTCTCTCCCCCTGGGGGGGTATTACCTCTCCGGAATTTCCTCGATCCCTTGACACGTTTCCTTCTGGGGCCCTGTATACGCCATCCTCTTTCTTCTCGACGTGGGTCTCCTCGATCGTGTTCCTCTGCGCTTGGTCCAAGGAGGTCAGAGATGTACGCCTTGATCTCCCCCTCTGAGCTTAGCTTGATTTTGTTTCCGTTGTATTCGAAGGACCGAGAGAAGGGGTATCCCCCACCTGTATCTTATGTTCTTTTCCTTCAGATGTTTGGTGATAGGCCCGCACATGCGTCATAGTGCCAGGGTCATGGATGATAGGTCCTGGTATATCAAGATTTGGGATCCTTGGAGGGTAATTGAATCGCTGCTTCTTGCTTTCTCGAGGATTTGTGTTTTGTCCTGAAAACAGTTAAATCGACCAAGGACAGATCTTGGTCCGCCTGGAGGCCCTCCAGCTCTGTGTATCCTCTGTGTCTTAGGTTCATCAACCGCGTCATTGGCAATTAAGAGTTTGATGATGTCATGCAGGGTGTTCTTCAGATCGCTGTCCGTCTCCCCTTCTCGTTCCGGGATTCCGAAAATCCTCAGGTTGTTCCGCCTCTCCCGGTTTTTCCAATTCATCAAGCTTGAGTTTGAAGCTCTCCTCTCGTTGCTCCAGTTCGGTCATCCGCTGGTCGAGTTGTGCTTCAAGGGTGTCTATGGACGCTTGATTGTTCTCGACCCCTTCGAGCCTCTCCTCCATGGTATCTAGGCATTGAGTGATCTTGTCAATTTTGGAGCCAATGCTGGCACCCATATTCTTTATTTCGCCCAGCAAGGCGGCAATGTCCCCTTTGGTAGCTGCTGATACACTCCCTGAGGTATTTTGATTCGGCATGGTATGGTTACAATTTTCGGCAGGAGTCGAGACATAGGAGAATGTAGCTAGTTTCTCCCTTATGTCCATTGGTTCTCCCAAAGTTCCGTGGTGTCACCAGTGCTGTTCGACGGGGAGATGGGGTCGGGGGCAGAGGAGGCACACGCCCCTGGGTCGGGGGCCCTACCCTCTCCACTCCAACGTCGGTGGACTCGGGAAGTTTGTTAGGTGTTGGGGGGGTGTCTGTGGTGTGTTTGTTGATATGCCCAGGGTACAGTAATGCGTATGGGTCACCCGGGGGGGTGCCCTTTAAGCGGTGTCCGGGTCAGCTGACGCTTTGGGGGTGTTTTCCGCTTGTGCAAGATGCGGGGGTAAACATTCAGGGCGAGAGAGGTCCGAACCGCCGCTGCGCGGTGATGGCACACCACCTGTAGTTCACGGGGTAGATGGGATGGGGCTACCGTCTCCCCGCTCAGCGCTGTCTCAAGGCCTAGTCCGATCTCGCTCTTCGGAAGCTCCGCCAACTCGACCGAGGCTGTCATGTCCCCTTTGCGGCAAGGAACGTCGTCGGGAGTATGAATTCCGTGGCTGGGGTTCAGGTTCTTTCAGGCTTTCTTCGTCTGTCAGGCCCAGGGTCCGCCTCCGACCGTTGCGCAGTTCCCTGCGAGCGGGCCGCGAAACAGTTATGTGTGACGTCTTTTGGAAGGACGTATATCTCAGGTTTGCAGGGGTCGTTTTCGACCGGGTTTTCGACCGACCGGAGGGGGGGGTCCTCAGCTGGCGGCACACCGGTGTAGAATCTTGGGGGAGTTGTCAAAGTGGGGGCTCAATCCCTCCTAGCGACCCAAAGAAGCGGAGATCACGCGAAGTCAATCCACATCCACACACCCCCTGGTGGCCATATCTTGACTTTTGAACTCCTGTCTCTGAGTGTTTCTTGATTCTGCCTGCCTAACCAAAATATTGCCTGTGATTTTTGCCTCCAACTCCCTCTGGTTATCTCAGGTGCTAAGTGTATTTTTGCCCCGGTAGCATTTCATGTCACGGATATGCGTTTATTTAGTAGACCACACTGTCAAAAAATGATCGCAATCGTATTCACGGTAACGTGTTTTCTTCGTAACACCGGTTCATTCAACACAGGTTACTTACCTTGAGACTTACTATACAAAGTGAATTGGTTAGTTGTAGTATATTTAACGTGTGGTTTGTATTTGAGTTTAATAGAAGTGTTGTGTTTATAACAAATGGTTTAAAAATAAATGTACTTATATTTTTTACCTGAAAACTTGAGTCAGTGTTTGCTTGAGTCACAGTAATTGTGGTCCCTTTGTGTAATCTCTGCTACTGCTCATATACTCTTGAGATAACACTGGCTGCTCCGCCACTGCTACCACTCTGACATAGTAGTACAGGCTTGTACCAAAGGTAAAACTTGTATTGCCACCTGTAGTCTTAATTGTGTGTAGTGGTTCCTAAGGGCACTGCACAGGATTCTGCCTAACAGTGAGGAATGGTGTTGATCGGGGTAAACCCTGGTGTGGGGAGAATGGGAGGTTAGAATCCACAAGGCAAAGACCAACTCTAATGTGGTGCACTCTTCCAGCTGTACTGTTGTTAAGCAACATGGTAGCGTTGCAGGAAATGAAGCCGGGCCAATCGTAGTTCAATGTATCCTTTTGTTCGTAAGATCGTTCCGATAGTGTTTGGGATGGCGGGTTTCCAAGTGATTCCTACAATAGGGAGGACTATAAATATGGAGCGAGAAAGCTGCGTCTAATGTTGGTTTCGAAAATACGGCTGCCGTACCGTTGCTATGCAACATGATAGTGTTGCAGGAGGTAGAGCCGGAATGAGTTCAGTGGTCTGAAGTGAGACTCACTGATCGAACGGGCACTAAGAAAATAGATAGCAGAGAGTTAGATCCAGGAGTAGGTGTAGGATAGTGTACAGGGAAAAAGGCACAAAAACTCATGTAGCCTCTGCTGAGAAGAGTAGCAACGCAAAGTCTGGAGGGCTGGAGAACGTGATAACAGCTTCAACGGTGTCCAGGGAGCGGAGCCAAAGCAGAGAACACAAAGAAAACTGAAGTGCTGTTTATGCAGACGGGTGCCATCTTGTGAGAAGAAAATTGAACCATCCCAATTCCCCTCCAGCGATGCCACAAAGACCAATGAAGCCCACGAAGCATAACATCCAAAAGACTAAAGTCATGATGGTAGGTGCGCAACCCAGGAAAAAAAGAAAACCTTTTTTATGGAAGATAAATAATAAATGTCTGGAACTTGTAGATACTTACCCATATTTAGGCATGCCTGTCGTTAGCCATCCGACTGTCAATGTATGATAAATGTTATCAGAAGATATCTTGCAGCAAGGGGTGGTTATTTCACTGAGGGCTTTATTGAAATATATATAGTATTATTCCCGGAGTACTGTATGCATTGAAGGTTCTAAATGACAAATATATGCAAAGGCCTGATAAAGTTGAGGGGAAATTATGGAAACCAGTTCTTAAACTCCCAGGAGTTGTCCCGATAGAAGCAATTAGTTGTGAACTAGGAATTGTTTCACTGTCCACATTAAGGAAAATGCGCTGTGTCAAACTTTATAAAAGTTTTATGCGTCCATTTCAATCGGAAAGCCTTTATAGCACTGGTCATACAAATGCCCTTGTGAGCAATTTGCAGAAGACTGAGACTTCCTTTTTATTGAATATTAACTTAAACAATATTAATTTTAATAATAAGGACCTTCGTTTTAATAATGCGATTAAAAGGAAAGCTACCAAATGAGATATGATTAATTGCCTGGAGTACTTGAATACCAAAAAAATATTTGCCTCCTATATTAAACAAGGATTTAGGCTTGGTAAGTCATGTGCAGAAATGTGTGGAAATTGTTTTTTTTTCGCCACATTTTGGACTTTGCTGGGGGTTCTGGGTAATAAATTCAAGGCCGATTTGCGCAAGTCAGACCTCTGTGGATTCCCACGGGTGTCCTCTTTTCAGAAATGCATGGGCTTCCCAGTTGTCTTTGGTGGCTTGGACACCCTAGGCCCATATCTGTATGGTGTGCACATGAGTCAATATCCGGAAATTCTTCTGTGCGAAAAAACTTTGGGTTACCTGTGTTTTCGGCTTTTCCCTTTGCGCCCAGGTAAGTGCACCCACACATGTGAGGTACCATTTTCATGGGGACACCTGTGGGAACGCGGGACGGTAGGCCATGTGTTGTTGGCAGCGTGTTTCGGTGGGTGAGCCGAGTGAAATGTGCAGAAATTGTGTTTTTATTCCCCCAAATTTGGACTTTGCTGGGGGTTCTGGGTGATACATTCTCGGCCGATTTGCTCAAGTCAGACCTCTTTGTATTCCCACGGGTGTCCTCTTTTCAGAAATGCACGGGGTTTTGTATGGTGTGCGCTTGAGCGAAATTCCTGAAATTCTGCTCTGCGGAAAGACTTCGGGTTAGCAGTGTTTTAGGCTTTCCCCTTTGCGCCCTGATAGGTGTGCCCACACATGTGAGGTACCATTTTCGTCGGGACACCTGTGGGATCATGGGAAGGTATGACATTTGTTGTGTTTGCATGGTTTCCATAACGTTTCGACCCATTTGCTGCTGCCCTTTGTCACACAACCCTTTAATTTCCCAAATGTGCCCTACATTTAGACGCTGCTTTAGGCACCATACACTTTTGTAACCTGCACAAGTCACCTACCCTTCAAAAATTTCTGCCTGTGCCGTTTCAAAATATGTATGATTGCCCTTCCTCACCGCATTTGCTTTCCTTATTTACACATGCTAGGTACGTCTGTCCAGGCCCTAAGCATAAAACTCCTGGGTGCCAGGGCTCTGTTTTTGGCTTGTGGTATTGCTTGTTTTGTGAAACATTACAAAAAATGTGTGATTTCCTAACTGCAATATTTGGGGGAATGTAGTGGAGCATTGTTTTTCTCAAAATTCATACAAGCCATTGCCGTACCAGGCCAACCATGTCCACCACATACCTTTTTTTCGGTCATTTTCCCCCAAACTATGGAATTGTTCCCTACATAGTTGTTAGCTGACATGCATCACCCCTTCCTACACTTTGTCTACTTTTCAGAAATGTATGCTTTTCTGTCCTCCCATTTCAGCTTTCCTACCCTTTTCTTCCATTCCGTCCACGCATGTCCTATTGGAAAAAAAATAAAACAAATTGTCTCCATTTTTGGTTATTTTCTGCCCCCCCCCTCCCCCTGCAGCAAACTAGGATTCCTGTAAGGCGTTATGATCGCCTACATGTGGCAAAAAAAGGGGACAAATTTGGCCAAGATATCTCATGTAACAAAAAAGTTACAAACCATTGAATGGCGACATACAGAAATCACAAACAACGACCTTGGCACTGGGGGGGAATCCCCATGGCAGTTAAGGGGTTAAAGTACTTTCCTTAGGGTTTGGTCTCAGTTCATGGTGCACATGCATGGGGCAATAAACAGGCCTCAAACACACAATTCATTTGTATACATAAAGATAAACTTTTATGTTATTTACATTTTCTGATGATGCCGTTTCTTTCTTCCTTACTTTAGTTTCCCTGTATGTGCCTCTGATTTGTATGTATTGTGGGTCTTCATATGTATTGTGTGTACTAGCACACGTGTGTAGTTAAGCCTTGAATGGTTAGCTAGTTAATACATGTTTAACATTACTCAAAACTCTGATAAGGTAGCATTCATTATTTTACTATCCAAAATTACAAGATTATAAATACTGTACTATGGTGCATGCTGTAGCCATTGCCTATGTATATGTACTATTGGGTTTCTGTATTACAGCAACACTCAAATATAATGTTGTTTAGATTAGTACATTCTTACAGTTTTTATTTTATATTTTTTGTTCTTTTTTTATTTGTATATGGTTTACATATGAAAACTTTACAATTACATATAATAGGAGGAAGAAAAAGAAAGAAGAAGAATACATATCTATAAAGTAACAATACAACAAAGCCCTAACCTTCTTCTAAAATGTATACACAGCATACAAAATTAGTGCAGAAAGAAAAAATGAACATTTGTCAAAATTCAATATGAATTCCAATTTCATACAGAACAGGGCATAACAAACACTCATAATTTGCAGTTTTGCTCAGATAGTACAGTCATGTATCGGAATAGCGGGAATGTAAATGAAAATGCATTAAGCAGGGCCCTTTGAGAAAAACGTGCAGCAATCAAGTCAGGGGTGCATAAAGATCTAAAGATTTGATAAAACCTGCAACCGCAAGGCCCTCCATAACATTAGAAATTGAGAGACATCTTGACCAGATAAACATATCTGCCCCAAAAGTCCCAAAGTTTTGAATTTTCCCAGATGGAGTGCCCTAGAACCTTTCAATGTAGCACAATCTAAAAACAGATGGCGGACAGTTTCAGTAGCCCCTGTCATATGGCAGAAGCGACAGAGGATATTTGAGTCTTTAATCGCATTCCTTCTGTATAGAACTTCCTTAGTGGGAAGAATGTTCCACCTAAGTTTCAGGAGGAGGGAGCGATAATAACGATTAGGGAATTGTGACAAAATAAAGGACATAGTACCGCTCTTCTTATGTTCATATTTTAGATCAGTGAGAGAGAGATATGAATGGAATTTCTCCGTTTTACTATTCCAGTCATGGGAATAAAGGAGTTTTTTCACCTTGTCCGGATTGTTCATCAGAGTATCCCTGTCCGTATACAGATCCAATAGAGCCCTATCACAGAGGTCTCTGAATTTTAAAAGATATATATTGCTGTCCAAGCCTCCCTGTGAGAGAACAATTTTGCCCAAATCGAAAGAGAGAATCCTCTTTAGGACAAAGCAGAGAACGAAAAAGGGCCAAAACCCGCCAGAGGGTTTTAGCTCTTAAAGACGCAAGACCTAATTCAAACCTTGTGGCCACTGTTGGGATGCTATTGGGAAGTTTCATAACCTTTCTCCAGAAGATACCCTCCAAGGGAATCCCAGAAAGTATGGATATCTAAGTAATGGAGTCCCATGCCATATATTAATATCGGAACAACCTTTCCTTTGAAAAAGTCTACCGCTGGCTTAAATGAAAACCTACCATACTTATTGTCCAACTTAATGGTCTGTGAGATAAGGGGTAAGGCTTTATATCTAATCGATCGTCTAAGTTCACCAACCAAGGGTTGAGCCAAAATCAGGAATCCCAAATTGACAATTTTTTGTGCTCTGACAATTGGTTCTCCACACATTTTCCACACTTGTTTGTTCCCTTTTTTTATTTTCGAGAAGACCATCATACTTGTTTTGCTAGGGTTAATTTTTAACCCATTTATTTACAGCATATTCTTCAAACTTACATATTAGTCTTTGTAAGCCAACTTTGGTCTGATCGAAAAGGAGAAAGTCATCAGCATATGCCAACCACGAGAACCTGAGATCCCCCAATTTTGCACTCACAAGCCCTGCATCCCTGACAAATTCCCCCGCATCTGCCAGATATAGGATAAAGAGACAGGGAGCCAGAGAGCAACCCTGTCTCACCCCTATTTGTGTCCTTATTCTTCTGGAAAGAGTCCCTTCCAAATTAATCCTCACATTAATCCCCGAGTTCTCATACATGGCCATGATAAGATTAAGTAGGCCTGTGGGGAGCCCCCACTTAGAGAGTTTGGCCCAGAGACGGGACCTAATGACTAAGTCAAAAGCATTTGACAAGTCGATCGACGCAACATATAAAGTACCACCAAATTTGCTCCATGCTGAACCTTGCACAGCAGTTAAGATAAAGCCATTTAAGTTGGTTGAATGTCCAGCCCTGAACCCTGTTCGGTATTTGTCTAGGATATTGTTCTCTTTAATCCAGGCATTCACATGTGAGAGTAGCAGAGAGGCAAAAAGCTTGCAGTCTGCATCGATAAGGGAGATCGGTCTGTAGTTCTTAACAAGAGTCCGCTGACCTCTCTTAAAGATGGCAAAAATATAAGCAGTCTGCCAAATAGTAGGTATTATGCCAGTTCTCACTATGTTTTAGAAGAGCATGAGAGTAGCTTAGCCCATATTTCTGGTAGGGCTTTCAATGTGTTATTCATCAGACTATTTGGGCCTGGTGCCCTAGAGTTCTTAGCTTTAACGATTAGCCCAAGTACCGTCTCGTAATCAATAAAAGGCTCCCACAAGGTGTTTCGTACAGCCTCCCCATTTGCAGCTTCTTGAAGGCCCTCTTCCCCTTGCCCAAAAAGCTCAGTAAAAAAATCTACCCAGTGGACCTCCGAGATGGGATTCAGTTGGTCAGTAGCAGAGACAGGCTCCGAGATGAAAAGAGAGCTCAAAAAGCCCTGAGATTCCTCTTGACCAGAACACAGAGCATCAGCTTCGCATCACTTTGTAGCAGACTGCATTTTTTTGCTATACAGTAGTTTTTATATTTTTGATGTATTGATTTAATCTTGGCACTTTTATCGGACTGGTCAATATCGAGATTTCGGGTTTCTCTGGAGTTTACATACATGGGTCTTTTCTCTAGCAAGCTCCTCGTCAAACCTGTGGGCATGGTCTCGTTTAAAATATCCCTTTCTCAGTCTATCATGGACATTACTATGGAGAACATTCAACAATCTATCATAATATTGGGTGTTAAAGACCACTTGTTTCCATAGAAGAGAGGATGGTTCAAAGAAGAGAGGAGTTGGCCATTGAAGAGATTGATATTTCCAGACGACCAGTGTACCCCCGTACCTTGTCCCACAATTTTCAAATTACATGGTCCCCCAAAGGGCAGCTATTTAGTAGGAAGACAAAAGGAGACAATCAAGGACCCATGAGCACTCCAAGGGTTAAAGAATACCTGAACTTCAGAGGAAAGAGGTAGCAGGGAGTGGTCTACAAAGAAATAATCTATAGTAGAAGTTGAGAGACCTCTCTGCCAAGTAGGCAGGAGAGGGTGGGTAGAGTCAAAAGGTACCATTCAGACATATCAGACCCACCGATTCCAAAGAAAGATTCCAGAGTCTACCCCAAACATATTTCTGGCCCCTCCGATCAGACTCCTCCAAATCTTGTCCCAGGTCCCCGTAATCAAGATCGGAGGATGTAGAACAATCAGAATTCAAATCACCTGCCATAATCACTTTCCCCCTAATATTCACAGATCTCCAGGCTAGAATCATTTTTGTTAGACATTCCAAAAAGGACTCGAGGACGGCTAGGCCTTGGTGCCAATAGATATTAATCAAAAGAATGTCAACCGAGCCGTCTCGAGAGGCGGTCTCCGCTGCCAGAATCCCAATTGGCAAGTCGGGGATAATCATACTCCGGAAGCCAAGAGATGACCTAAGCCCAATAATTAGGCCCCCTGACGCTCTCCCTACCAGACTAGGTTTGGCATTTTGAGAGTAGATTTCATTGCCATCATTATATGGGGATGAGAGCAGCCAGGTTTCCTGCAAATAGAAACAGTCAGTAAGATTAATCATAGCTACTGTATTAGTATTTGTTAGGAGATGTAGATTTCCACTTGTATTCCAAGACATAAAACCAAGTTTATTGGAATTTGTTTTCTTTATTACAGAGCCCGGACTTATATTACATAGCTCAGTTCCAGAGACCAGAGGAAACCTGGGCCCAGTTTCGAGCTTCTCCATGATTCCTGGCCGGCAAATGCCTCAGTTGAGGTTGAGAGAACCTTTCCGGGTGGTAAACCATAGTCAAATTTCCCCTATACTCTTCAGATCTTCCAGGGATACTGGGTACTTGACTAGGTTTTACCAATTTTATTTCAAAGCCAAGCTCCATAAAACCCTCTTTTTCTCCCATTTTCAAATCCAGCACCATTCTGAATTTCAGGACAATATTGCTAAGATCGCACGATCCTTAGGGGGAAAGTAGATCCTTTCTAGATCATAACTGGAGACCAAAGACAATGGGCCTCATTCTGAGTTTGGAGAGAGCCATGGTCCGGTCTGGCAGAATGGGGTCTTACCTTGGAGGACCCGGTAAATCCCCATTCTGTAGACCATTCCCCATTCCCATTTGAGCCCCCAAGACTGATCAGTTCAGACTCATATGGACATCTAGGGGGAGAGTTGACTGACCAACTTTATGGAGACAGTGAGTGTCAACAGCATTAACTCAGTCTAAACCCAAAATAGAGTCGACATCCACCGAAGGGGTGGACTTCACTCTATATAGATCCAAAAGAAGTTGTTTCGCCGAGTCAATATTGACCAAAGTCGGGGGATCAATAGTTATAGAAATCTGAGAGTCCATAGGATTCGAAATACATGGCAAATTCACAGGAGGAAGAGTATCAATTGGATGTTCTTTTTGAATATTAGAAGTACCCAGACCACTTTTTACAGGGTCAGAGACCTCTAGGTTGTCATTAAAAATAGGGGGAGCAGAGATACTCTGAACAGAGATAGCAGGGGCCAGGACCATAAGACAATTGCTATCATCAGGAGAAGGAATATTTATAGAAGGATCTGTCTGAATACCTATAGCTGTTTTCAAAGGGAGTAAATTACTCTCAGTAGCCGAAGTGCTGGCATTAGAGGCCATTGTGATGGGTACCCCTAAAACCCCAGAGGGCAAAACCCCCTTAGGAGACAGTTGTAACTGATCTTCTTTCATCAAATCTATGAGAACAGGAGCATTCTCCGAGTTTTGCAACACTTTTAAACCCAGAATATAGGCAGTATCAGTTCCCTTATCTCGTTTATGATCTTCAGATGTAGTAGAGTCATGTGCATCTGTAAGAGCAGATAGACAGGGAGTATAAGGAATCAACCTGTCTAAAGCTTCCTCAGACACAGTAGCCGACTTAGTTAGATCTATAATAACAGGGACACTCTCCAGGTTGTGCAGTACTTTTACCCCTGAGATAGAAGCAGTGACATCTCCCTCATTCCGCAAGAATGATACCAATGGAACATGAGCAGATACAACCCTGCCTGATGAGAGAAAGGGAGTTAGGCGAGGCATCTTATTTAAATCTTCCCCAGGGGCACTAGCCACTGCCAAACCTGAGGCCCTCTCAATAAAGTCCCCCTCAGGATTTAACTGAGACGGCACAGGAGAGGCGGAACATTGCTTTGTTATAGTAGAATTATCTTCCCTAATAATCTTCACCAACTCTTCAAACCTATCAAGCCCCTCTAACCTGGTATAGATTTCCGAGAGTAGGAGAGAATGGGATCTGACCTCTACCCAAATATGGTCATAGAGACTAACAAAGGAACTCAGAACCACATTTAAGGCTGAAACTGTAGGTTGGGTAAGCCTTATCCTTTCAACAGCTTCCTTGAGAGTGTGATGCAGCATTGAGTCACTGGGATGTTCCTTTATTGGCTCCGCTAGTAGACCCCTCTCTCTCAGCCAATTTTGCTTTTCCGTATACTCATCAATGAAGTTTGTGAGTTCAGATGGGGAACCCATTAATGAAGCATCACATGCCTGTTGGGTTACATTGTTAGTATCAATCGGTCTAGGTTCTAACCCACTCTCAAAATTGCTTTGTCTGCACACTCAATGATGCTAATATAATCAATATCATTGTGTGAAGCCTCTTCAGTATCCAATCTTTTCACTACTTCTGCCAAATGCAGATGATCTAAAGTAACCACCGAAAGGGCCTAAGGGGGAGGTTTAATTAGGTGTGTTTCCAAAAATAATTAGAGATCTTTTTCCCCGAAATTGGTTCCCTCAGCGAGCCCAGCTTATATTTTATTTTAGAGAGATACTAAGATTGGTTTCCTTGGTTTCCTTGCGGGAGTTTTAAAGACCGGGACTCTCAAAATAGAACTGTCAGGGTTCCCGGCAGTGGAGGCAGAAAGATGTGGATGTGTGGTTAAGCTCTGATTTACCACACCACCTAGAAAAGACACTCCCCCAGAAAACTTAGGAGAGGTTGTATGATTGATATTGCCCTCCAATTGCGAGGAGTGCAAAACAGTGGCAACGCTAGTGACAGCAGAGATTTTTATGCAATTAGGACCAAGGGCAGCAAACTGTGAGGCAGACAGGGTTGTGTTTAACTGCAGAAGAGTAGGGATCAATTTGATAGCATTCACCATTACATAATCCTCTTAATTAATAGCGGGGTCCCCCCTAGTGGAGATACCCCTATCACCCAAGTTCAGAGCTAAAGTGGCTGCTAGTCGCTCTTCCTGAGCATAAATAGAGATATCATGATTTCTATTAAAAATACAGCTATTGTCGCACAGAGTACGTGGGGTAATGCCCATAGTATTAAAAACATTGTTCCTATCATGAGGATGGATTTGGGCATGTACAATAATTATTAGTGCGGTAATACCTAGGAGGCCAGGAATTTCAGTGCTAGGGAGTTCTACCGGGATAGTGTCGTGTTTGCCTGGGAGGGCAGTAGAGGGAGATTGAGGTAGACTACCTACTTTGAAATCTGGAGAATTTAGCTCCTCACCAGATTTCAAAGAATCAAGGGCAGCCTCCATGGCTGATTGGATCCTGAGACCCTTACGTGTCATCCAAAAAGAGATCCACACAGAGAACTGGAGAACCAAAAATACAGACAGAAGATAGAAGGAAACAGTTCACAGACCAGCAGGGGCAGTATGGGACCAAGATACACAAATCACAAAATTCATGAGCAACAGAGTTATAAAAGAAGACAGTTTTTTTTCCATTAAAATGCACTGAGTAGGAGTAAAATCTAGGTCGAATCACTAGATAGAAGTTTATGGTGGGAACAAAAATATGAAAACATCCACATATATATCTAAAATTAAGAGATTTAAGAGTACGACTTCTTAATATAAAATAGATGTTGATGTTTAGGCAGAGTTAAGCACCAGATTTCCTAGATAGCAGCAAATATTCCGGAAACGGCTATGTAGTCCATGGTTACAGGGTAAGGAATGCCTGGTAGCTTGAGGAGCTGCCAGAGTCCGACTCTCCTCCCTCACTCTGTACACCTAAGCAGTGAAGATAAGGAGGATGACCAATACAGCAGACCAGTAATTTCGTTATGTCTTGTGGTACTCGCACATTAACTTCTGGGCGATAGGCAGTCGTCTGGCAAGTCCGAGTCTTGAGCTGGGGGACAAGGACACAGGTCACAGCCAAACAGCTAAACAGTGGCTCCAGCCCTTACAGCTCCAGGGCTTAACGCCGTAAGGGGGGCTGTGATCACAGTCACTTGATCAGGGGCTCCGCCTTCCTTCCCGGAAGCAGCAAGAGTAGGTGGCTTGCAGTGCTGCCTTGAAAGTATGCCCAAAATCACAAGCAGAAAGTCTATAGCAGAGTATCGCCAGCGCCTTTACAGTAGGCTTTCATTAATAGATGAAGTAGTTCATGATAGGTGTCCCAATCACCACTGACATTTTGTTACCAACATTATACACACAACCCCTTGTAGGGACTTTTCATAAAATTATTTCCACATGTGATGTAATTTGTGATGTCATCTTTGATGTCCTGGGTGTTAGTCTTAGCAGTGCATGGTGGTGGCACGGGTTATGGTTGCTTAGCAGTTAGAGGTGCCTGTAAGTGCATGTATGGGCCTCTACATGTTTTTATATAGTTATCATTTCACCCACCATTCCAGCCTGGTTGGGTTTCCAGTTACTGGTGTTCAATACACAGTTACCAGGTTCCAACACTAGTGATGGAGTAGATCTTGGAGCCTGGTGCAGTGGGATGTGCTGATTCCAGGAAGAAGCAGTTGATGAGAGCTTCCCTGGCTGGGGGCTGTTACTGATAGAGCTGAAACCTGATAACTTGTTCAATAAAGACAAGTATTACAGCTCAGAGACTTGTGCGTGTCATTTTTAATACTCTCAACAATGTGGCGACGAGGATTGTGGGGGAGGAGAGTGACAACCACCGCAGAGAGTGAGGAAGGGAGCGGCAGCGTTGTGGCATCCTCCAGGGCAAGAGTGGCAGCACTGCGAGGAGGTAAAGGAGCCCAAGTGTCTGTGAATCTGAATATCTACCTCCAGCGCGTGGTGGGGTGCGGAGAGGACGAACAGAGATGAGCAGAGGCCCCATCTCAAGTCTGGAAGATTCACCAGTGGCCAGAACGAGCGCACATGCTGTGCGACAGCCCTGGCAAGCAAGCAGTAAGGAAGCTTGGGTACAAGAGGGGATAAAATAAAATTGGAAGGCCACACGCAGTTCCCCGAGCACGAGGGACTCTTTGAATCCAAGCGTCCAGGTTGTCACAGTGACCTGCGGATACAGAGAGGAAAGGACCCTGGTGCGTCAGGGAGAGTGGCAGCCATTTTGCAGAAGCCGGGGCTGGGTTGCTATGGCGACCACTGCACAGCTGACAAAGTGCAGAGCTGTCGTGCAACCGAAGAGGAAACATCTCCGTTCACAGCTGTCACTGGTGCAACGAAAACATCGGGAGAGCTGTTATGAACTCTGCAGTGCACATAACATGTTGACAGTGAAACGGTGAGTGGCGCATACGAAGTGCATTGTCTTTGAAACAGGAACATTGCCAGTTCATGCAGCTGGAGAGAGAAGCTTAGCAGCATTATCATACAAGTTGCAGAGGGACAAGCTGCAAGACAGTAAAGCATTAGAAACTTCAGCAGTCCAGTGAGCCTTGAAAGGTGTATTGGTGAAATCCAACCCAACATGGCTAATATTCCAGCCCCATTATTTTTCTTGTCTGACTGGAGGGAGGGCTTGATCAAATATGTGTTAACCATGTTTGGGTCAAACTACTCTAATGACAGGAAAGAGGCACTTTTGTTTCACTGTTTATGACCTGCAGGTTAAGACATTTTATGGAAATTACCTGAACCTGGTGGCACTGAAGATTCAGGTGCTTATAGTGAGGATGAGCGTCTGAAGACGGTGTTGGAGATATTAATGGAGGTGGGGCTTACCATTGCAAAGGAGGAGTGCACATGTAAGGTGAGGAAGGTTGTGTACTTAGGGCATGAAATCTCTTGGGAAGGGGTAAGGCCAAAGAATGATGCCGTGGAAGCTATAAGGAGGATGGAATTGCCCAGGAGCAAGGGTGATGTTTTGTCATTTTTAGGGTTGGTGGTTTCTATGAAAAATGTATTGCGCGGCTATCTGACAAGACAAGAAACATGAGGAGACTCACTCGGAAAGTGCTTTCATTTGCATGGGATGAGAGTTGTGTGAGGAATTTGAGGATATCAAATGCACTGTTGTGGATGCGCCAGTGTTGGACAGTTTTGTGGAGACTAGAAGAACATTGATTTTTGTTGATGCTAGCAATTATGGATTGGGCACAGTTTTGATGCAAGAAGCCAGTGATAGGAAATGCCACCAACGTAAGAGGTGAGAATGGAAGGTTATGGGAAGGTGAGGAATGAACTTTGTGTGAAGGGTGGTTATTTGTGCAAGGGTCACAAGTTGGTAGTCCCAGAAAGGATGAGTGCAGTGGTTGAGTTGACACATACTTGTCATTTAGGTTTGGCTACGACCAAAAGGTTGGTGAGGTCTGATTTTTGGTGGCGGGTGTCGACAGGGATATTGAAGAACAAATCAGAATGTGTGTTGAGTGAGTGGAAGGGGACAAAGGACTCAGAGTGCAGAAGACTCCCATGATTGTGAGGGAGAGCCTGAGGAGGCCGTGGGATGAGGTAGCATTGGATTCATTAGGGACATTCAATATTAGAGGGTCGAGAGATGCCTATTTACTTGTACTTATGGACTTATTGTCCAAGTGGCCAGAGGTGTGGGTGCTCAAGGAAATCACCAGCAGCAGCATAATACGATTTTTGGAACTGTTACTTTGGAGAGAGGGGTTCCCAAGGAAGTGTCTGTCGGATAATGGTTCTCAGTTGGTGTCGAGAGATTTTAATGAATCTTGGAGAAATATGAAGTAGAACAAGTCACCACGTCATTATATCATCCACAAGGGAATGGGTGTGTGGAGCGATTCAATCGCACCTTGATGGAAGTGATTAGGATCGCGGTCGCTACAGGGGTGATTGGTTCCGAACTGTCATGGAGAGGACATTTCAATAAGATTGGCCCAGCATGGGGTCACTGGTGTGCCTCCATTTGAGTTGCTGCGGGGCAGGAAACCCAACTCGCATTTCACAATGTGTTGTTGTGGAGATAGAGGGAGAGAAAAATTGTTGGCCAGTGGGCAAAACTCCAAGTTGTGATTTGATGAGAACAATTATTGTACAGAGTTGGTGGTCAAGCCAGGTGAATGGATCAAGGTGAAACTGCCAAAAAAGGTGAATAAAAGGCAGCTCCTTGTTTTCGGAGCCCAAGGAGTGATCAAAGATCTGGCTGGGTTCTTCAGTGTTAGTTAAAGGGGGAGCATTATGGAACAAGGAGAGAGTGGCAGCGTTGAGGAGAAATTAATCCGTTGCTAAGCAGCAGAAGATGGAAGGGAGGTGTCAGAGGTGCCTGTAAGAGCATGCATGGGCCTCTACATGTTTGTACATAGTTATCACTTCACCCTCCAGTCCAGCCTGGTGGGGTTTCCAGTTACTGGGTGTTCTGTACATAGTTACCAGGTTCCAAGTCTAGTGGTTGAGTAGAACTTAGAGCCTGGTGCAGAGGGATGTTCCGATTCCAGGAAGAGGCAGTTGATGAGAGCTTCCCTGGCTGGGGGTCCTTACTGATAGAGCTGAAACCTGATGATAACGTGTTCAATAAAGACAAGTATTCCAGCTCAGAGACTTGTGCGTGTCATTTCCACTACTCTCAACATTAGCTTACCATAACTGGCGAATTTCTGAGGTTTTTCGGTTTTACTTGTAACCATAATGTCTTTTTAACAAAGTTTTTTCATTGAATTGCATAGGTTTTTATTAGTGCAACTTAACCATAACGTCCCTTTAACAAAGTTTTTTCAGTGAATTTCATGGGATTTTACCAGTGCATGCTATTTTCCTACAACTTAGTGATATCTTACCTACGCCAATATAGCAACATTTGTGTCCAATTTACAAAGTTTCACCTCAAAACTCTGTTGATGTCTGCGAACGTCTGACATTATCATGGACCTTCCGAACAGTGCCACGTGACCATGCGCGTGGCATGATGACGTGTCCGTGAAGGCATCTGCACTTAGCGATCAGGTCCGTGCTTCGAGGACAGATCGGAACTGCATTTTCTACTGGTTTAGGGACTTTCAAGCTCAAAATGCACAGCTCCTACACCTATACTTACTCATCATCCATTAACAATCTAGTACACAGCACATGCTTGGAAAAATATTTGCAAAACTGCTATTTATCTTAAAAGAGCCACCACCACCAGCTGGAGGAACTACACAACAAAACAAAAAAAAGAAAGTGCACCCACGAATGGCAATTACCGGGTCCGGCTGGGCCGGAATAGCCAGGTAATTGCCCATTAGTGGGTGCCAGACCCGGATCCAGTTTGGAGGTAGCCTTGCTGGTTTAACCGGCAGGCTACCTCCAACCTCGTAATGAGGCCCAGTAACTCCTATATAGTAGGAGGCGGAAGAGGTCAGAAAGGGAATACAGTATTTCATCATTGGGTGCCCCTACCCTGCTCCCCCAGGTTCTGTACAGTGAAAATCCCTTGGGTTTTTCACACTTCCCAGTATGGGTCTTCTGCTGCTGATACAGATGTGAGCTCTGAGTGAAGCTTTTCTAACACTCCATGGTGATATGGTTGCTTCCCAGTATGGATCCTCTGATGCTGGTACAGATGTGAGCTACAAGTGAGCTACAAGTGAAGCTTTGCTCACACTCCCTACACCGATATGGTCAGTGGTCAAAGTGCATGGGAGTGGTTAGCAGCATTGCTCCTTTATAGGTTACGCATGGTGACGCTCACTGCGCTGACTTTGGCCGCTGTGCAGTATAGAAATGTTTGATTGAACGTATAACATGACGTCATGTTACTTGGACATAGGTTTAGCACAGTGTCCACTGTGTACGGGTGAAGCAGATGACATGTCCAGAGTCACTTCACTGCTGCCTGCAACAAGGATCCCAGTAGAATTCCCCAGTCCTTGCAGCTCTCACTCCCGACCTTCCACAGAGCATACAGGTTTTGTGTTGCTTGATCCCTGCCCTCCGACCTTAGCTTCCAAAAGACTGCTTCCAGATAGTGGGTGTGTGACGGGTATTTTGTTATGTGCACTGGGCTGCAGATAGTTTCAGCAGATTGGAGGCTGTAGTATGGAATCCTCTGACACTGTGGCAAAGACCTGCCTGCTGTGCAGGTATGCCAGCAGCTCGTAACTGTCAATGTTTTATTATGATAATTTGCATAGATTACATACATGCAGAGTAAAAGACAAGTTGTATGCAAATACACTCACATGTCATGATCCCTCCTGAAGTCAGAGGGATAGATATAATTTTTTTGTTAAGCACATTTTCCCAGCCTGTTTGTGAACCTACCTACAGATGAAATTGATAAAAGTTCTTAAAAGTTACACTCATGCAAATATTAACAACAGAAAGGGTGGAGCTGGGGAATGGGGCAAAGGCATTGGTAAGTGAACGCTTAACATCGTAAAGCAGACTCATGACTACAGGTCCAGATCTGATCGACAGAGCTGTGTAGGAGTGGGGGAGCTGCAAGCACACCACATTTACTGTTTATTTCATCTTGAGCAGCTGGGAGCGATCTGAAAATTAACACCTAGCTAGATGGGTAGATGGTAGCATCAGTTCAACATATGCGCTATAGGAACACGGCCAGTCTATGGATTTGTGCGATTGGCACGTGCCTCCCACAGGTAGGTGTAAATGAAAGGTTACAAGTATGAGTGCAGATGCAGTAGGGGACAGATAGGTGTATTTGGGGGTAGTGGGAGAAGATAATGCATATTAGGTTGCACCCCTCCTGGAACATGCTCATATTAACAAGACATTCTAAATACATGTGATGTAATTATTATGTATGGGGGAAACACCTGTACAAGTAGTCTGTCTAGCAGGCTCTGGGGGGGGGAACACCTGTACAGGTAGTCTGTCTAGCAGGCTCTGGGGGGAACAGCTATACAGGTAGTCTGTCTAGCAGGCTCTGTGGGGGACACCTGTACAGGTAGTCTGTCTAACATGCTCTAGGGGGAACCTGTACAGGTAGTCTGTCTAGCAGGCTCTGGGGGGGATCACCTATACAGGTAGTCTTTCTAGCAGGCTCTGGGGGGGGGGTACACCTGTACAGGTAGTCTGTCTAGCACACTCCTGTTACATTTCCGTACCCATTTCCCGTCCTGGCTTCTTAAACCACACCCCCACAACGGCTGGTTCATAGATTTGCAAAGTCTTGTGTGGCAAAGAATGTGCAAAGCCCATTAACTTGCTTAACTTTTGATTTTGCTGGAAGCAACAGTCACATTTAAAGAATTTGCCATTATTAAGCAAAGGGACATCTTCAGGCACAGGAACTAATGGTCACTGTTTATATTATGTATATGTAGCAACACTATAATCCGTCTCAATATGATTAAGGTTTCATTTTCAAAAAGGAACAGACTGCAAATTGCATCACTTCTATGGACTTTTGGCTTACAAGGCAGTTAGTCAAAATGATTTTGCGGGCAAGATCAAAGACTCGAAGCTAGGATTTCTGCAGTCAGCTGCTTAGAAACTTGAGCACATATTTTTTAGGTCTAGTTGTTAAATATATGTAATAGGCCAACATGACATGTAAATAATAATATGAAGTTCCTAAACAGCAAATTGATCTATCTGATGGCATACAGAACTCCAGCCGTGTAGGCTCATTGCGCCATGCATAGTCAAGGGTGTTTTGCTTCCCCAGTCTTGCAAAGCATCACTGGACATGCAATCTGGGGAACTGCTGGCCTAAAACTATGAAGTGGTGCACCTGTGCTTTCCTGTGCATTGAAGGGGACTAGGGAGCAATTTAGGCTGAACCAGCTCCACTGTGTATGTTAGGAACCAGGAGGGTGAGATGTTTAATAAACGTCTCCCGATTCCTGTCTACAGGGTGTGCGGGAGATGAGGGTTCATGCAGGCAGCAAGTGGCGCCTTAGATTTGTGGGTGTTCTGATGCTTTGGCATCGCACAGGTGGGAAAATAAACAAACCTCTGTATATGCGTGCATCCCTGCACTTGGTTGTCTGCCTAGGTGCACTTGTGAATAAGGATGCAGTGTGTATGTTGCAGCGTATGGTTACTCGTGTGAATGGGAGCGTGAGAGTGCACCGTGAATGTTGTATCATATTAGAACATATGTGAAGAGGAGAATGAGTGCAATGTGAATGTGCATGAATGTGCATGAATGTGCGTATGAGTTGCTGGCTGGGAATTAGGTCTTCTGATTGGGGTGGCTGTGGAGACATAATGTTTACTGGCATTATGGGAACATCTAACATGAGAATCCTCAAGAGGGGCTACTGGGCTACATTGGTGCAGCCAGTATGTGCATATTTCTAACATTTGTATGGCCCTATACTGGCATTAAGGGCAATACTAAAGTGAATGTTCTTACGTATGTTTTCTCAAAATATCCTTACTGCCATTATGGGCCAAGCACACAAGTAGGTTTGTCAATGGGGATATTGGCATACATTTGCACGACCAGCATGAATTTATTTCAAACCTACAGAATACTGGTACATATTGTGGGCAAAGGAATCATCAAAATGTGTAGGAAAAGGCTCCTGTGTACTGTTGGTGGACTGGCATCTATTGGAGTTTGTCAATTTGCTGCCCTACAAACCTTCTTGTCAACTGCATCATTTTGTACAGAAGGTTTGCTGTAAAATGCATCATGTGAATCCAATATTTTTTAACAACTTCTTAGGGGAAGGACTCTTCCCAAACTCCCCTTAGTTTGATGAGGCTCCCACACTGCACTAAGTCATTCCTTCACATTCATGAGAAATGTTTATGCCGCTCCAATTGCACAGGAGCCCATGCACTTGTGATGCAGGCAGCGGAGGTCCATGTGAGAGTTAATCTGTTCACAAAATAACCAGATTAATCAATAGTTTGTGTTTGTTGCTGTGGACTTTTTCCTTTTAAAGCATGTTTTCTGGTCTTTAGCTCATTAGTTTCTGGGGTATTTCACTCATTGCCAGAGCTATTTGTGTTCTTTAAGCCAGAGTCTATCATTTCCAGGGTGTATGTGCAGTAACTATGAGGAACTCTGCCCATTAATGTATTTGATTGGCTCTTAGACCTACATGCTTTCTATAGGGAAGGGCCATCATTAACAGGTGAAGTTGAGCCCTAATTGCTATATACATGTTGGGTGATTACCTACACATTTTGTTTAGTAGTTGTAATTAAGTGAATGGCACAGAAACAAATCGTCCAAAAAGACCCTTCTTCATGATCTAGCCACGCCCCTACCACCCTGCACATTTTTTGTCAACGTTTCCACTTCGACCATTGTATATGGTCGCTCCCCAGTATGCATCTTCTGATGGCGGTACAGACTTGACCTATGAGTGAAGCTTCTCTTACACTCTGTACAAAGGTATGGTCGCCCCCCAATATGGACCCCCTGATGCTGCTGCAGAGCCGAGCTCTGAGTGAAGCTTTTCTCACACTCTGTACACTGGTACGGTCTCTCCCCAGTATGGACCCTCTGATGCTGCTGCAGATCTAAGCTCCGAGTGAAGCTTTTCACACACTCTGTACACTGGTATGGTCGCTCCCCAGTATGGATCCTCTGATGCTGCTGCAGATCTGAGCTCCGAGTGAAGCTTCTCTTACACTCTGTACACTGGTATGGCCGCTCCCCAGTATGGATCTTCTGATGCTGCTGGAGATTTGATCTCACAGTGAAACTTCTCTCACACTCTGTACACTGGTATGGTCGCTCCCCAGTGTGAATCATCTGATGCCTGTACAGATCTGAGCTCCCACTGAAGCTTTTCTCACATTCTGTACACTGGTACGGTCGCTCCCCAGTATGGATCTTCTGATGCACGTACAGACCTGAGCTCCCACTGAAGCTTTTCTCACACTCGGTACACTGGTATGGTCGCTCCCCGGTATGGATCTTCTGATGCAGGTACAGATGTGAGCTCTGACTGAAGCTTTTCTCACACTCTGTACACTGGTATGGTCGCATCCCGGTATGGATCTTCTGATGCAGGTGCAGATGTGAGTTATAAGTGAAGCTTTTCTCACACTCTGTACACTGGTATGGTCGCTCCCCGGTATGGATCTTCTGATGACTGTAGAGATTTGACTTTGTAGTGAAGCTTTTCTCACACTCTGTACACTGGTACGGTCTTTCCCCTGTGTGGGCTGTCCGATGCCTCCTCAGGTGTGCTGCATGATGAAAGTGCTCATCACGTTCCATGCACTCGCAGGACTTCTCCCCAGCATAGATCATCTGACGGCTGCTCATTTTCTGTTGAAAGAAGCAAAGGCACTTTGTATAATTTCATGCCATGGTACAAACTAAAAATCAAAAGATCTAATGCAGAACTGTTCATTCTCGTTTTACACAGTCCCATCCCCAAAAATTATAACAAACTAAACCTTTCTAATCCATCACCAACCAGGAAAGTGAAAAGGACAGAAATACTTGTTAGGAGAATGAAACAATTATTTACATGTACAATATTGCATAGAGACATTTAAAAAAATAAATGTATGTATCCTAGTTTGTGGATGTCATTAGTTAAGGTAATTTAAAAGTTGTTTAAAAAAAAGAAAGCAATTCCAAGCAGGCCACTTTCCAAGGGAAAGGAGCTTATATCATGGTAAAGGTGTGTTGGACGTCGGCTTAAATGACAAATGTCCATGACAAGTGCTGTGAAAGTACTGCTGAGTTAAACAAAAGTACAGAACAAGTGATAGCTTCATCAAATGGTGGGGGATTGAATAAAGGAAGATCCTGAAACTGTGAATCCATTTGACTGGCCATGAATAATGTTCTGCTTGGAATCTCGATTCTCTATTCCATGTCGGATCTTTCCCTTTAGGCATTCCTTTCCAGTGCCTTTGTGTTTACACAATCGTATACCAACATTCATCCCTGTGTATGGGCTCTGCTTCCTGCCGATGCTTTCCCAATATTAATCCAGCTTGTGCTGCAGTGTCAAAAATAAAGTTCTTTGCATGGAGAGCTGTATCGGGCTCGATGCCACATATTGCTCTACATAGCATACGTTATTTCTGTGGTATTTTACACATTCCAAGGTTTGACACCTTTTATTGGAATAACTGGAAATATTATGCTGAGATGGCAGATGCATAAGCTTTCGAAGTCTCATAGACCTCGTCCTCTTCGTCAGATGGTGGTGACACGCTAAAATGAACAGTGGCGAAAAACAGAGCTGGACACATCTTTTACAAAGGAAGAATAATCTGTCCCTTTAAACTCGATTGACTGTGAGAACAGGTGTGCAAGGAATCCAGATGTCTGAGGCCTCCTCTAATGGCAAGGCAATACAAGAGGGGATAAGAAGCAGACGGCACCCACTGGAAAACAGTTCTCAGGTGCAGGGCTGGGAATTATATTGAAAATAAAATTGTAAATATTGTATTGCTGTCTTACTCACCATCAGCCTCCCAAACTGCCCATACTGTACTGCTGCATTACCGCATTGCCATCATCTAGTATTTCACACACTGTACTGCCAGTATTACTGCATTGCCATCATCAAGTATTTCCCTTACTGCATTGCCTGCATTACTGTATGGTCAGCATCATGTATCTCAAACTGACAATACGGCCTGCTGCTATCCCCACTTCTACGACAACAAAGTGTTAGCATTGTATTGTCTTTGTACCCAACACCCAGATTTACAGGCCTATGTCTCAAACAGCCCATATTGCATTTGCATTGTTTGCGCGCACCCACGTCTGCCGTACATCTAATGTGGCAATAACGTACATTTCCACTCGTACACCTTAGACAATAAGCACTCAGTCACTCTTCGACAACTAGACTGTAGAGAGTACCCGCCCTTGAAGTCAGGAATCCACTCTGCTGGCTAACGCCCTAAGCACCGCTACTCCTTGAACCCAGTTACACTCGGACCGGATTTACCAGGAGATGGATATCCAGGAACCAAGGACCAATTATATCGCCTGCCTGCACCACAACAGGCCTGCCCCCAAACACACTAACTCTAAAAATGGCTACCAACCTCCCAGAGTCGCATACCATCCTGACATCACGTTTCCTTCCAGCTATGCAGCATGTCAGCTCTATAGGAAATAAACACCCCAAACACACACCTAGCATCAGCCAATGTATGCCTACCAACCAACAGAACACCTCCTTTGCAAGCTTGCCAAGCATCAATCTTCCATGCCCACTGGGCACCAGGAACCTCAGACTAAGGTCTCGACTAGCAATACACCAGCCACAGCCATCCATTCTGACACAAGTGACCACTGTGAAGAACTCTCACTCCAGATGAAGTGCCTACTACCACACCACCAATAAAGTGTGTCTTACTCCACTACCTTGCACACACTGCAGCTCTATGGACACTACCCCTAGCCCAAAGGCCACTAGCAGCAGCTACCCGACACCACATCGAACGCCAAGGATACCTGTAAAGCACTAATCTCCCAGGCCAGACCACTTACCCCGGCCTTAACACCTAACGATACCAACCGCCATCCCACATCAATGCACACTTTTCACTCAAAAACTATCCTGCCCCCTAGCGAGAATCAGAACATTGAAACTTCTTCAATTAAGGGCGCACTTATCAACGCAAGATGACTCCAAGCACAGGCGTTCGACATTGCAGACCTGATCACATTAGACAATTTAGACTTCTTAGCAATTACCGAAACTAGACTCCAAGCAGCAGCTGGACCAGCTCTCCTCTTGGCCATCCCCGAAAACTACACTATCTTCAGGACAGATAGAGAAGATAATAAGGGTGGAGGAGCAGCTTTCATTGCCAAAAAACCAACTCTGCATAAGAGAAATATCTAATTAATTGTTCCCTTCGGGTGAACTCCTCTCCATCAAATGTTCTCTCACTGCCTCAATCACCTTGACCCTCCATGAAATCACTCCTTCATTCCCCCCAACACCCTATTTTCTTTCTCTCTCTCTTCTAGTACCCCCATCTTAGCTCTATTCACTTTCCCCCTTCCTTCCTATGACCTCTCATCCTACTATGTAATTTACTCCCTAATCTCTCTCCCTCATCTTTCCTTCCCCATCCCCCTTCTCTTCTCCTCCTTCTCATATGCAAACTGTTATACATACTGTTTTTTGGTCTGATTAATGTATATTGTTTGCTTCTACTTTTCTATGTTTGGTGTATTCTTGTTGTTAAACTGTAAAGCTCCTTGGATTAAGACGCTATATACATACAATAAATACAAATACAAATCAAGCACGAGCATATCAAGTAGCGCAACAACAGGACCCATTCATACAGCAGGCGCAGGCACAACCACAGCAGTTCCAGCAACCGTAGAACGGAGCCCCAACAACTACAAACCTAGCAGGGACAACCACAACCCCCACAGGTACAGCCTCAGACTTCAGCTGGGGAGGTGGGGACCCCGTGGGCACCCCCGAGCATACTACAAGCACCCACACAGGCACCAGGGGGGCACAACATTGCTGGGACTGAATGTGGTACCCTACTAGACAGGAGTAATCGTTCTGGGAGGGAACCCTTTCCATTCCCACAAAACTTAACACCCCAATAGGAGAGCCCACAGGAAGTGTGTGTGCGTCCTCCCAAAGAGCAACTCGAGGTAGCAGTGAAGGTAGGACAGAGTTCTCTTTTCTGATGGATAGCACAGCCTCCAAGTCATGAATAAAGGAGGGTGGATTCCCACTGTCAAACAAAGTAATGGACACGCAATTGTCACAATTCCAGTAACAAAAGAGTTACCTTTAAGGATAGGCACAAAACACCTCATATTGTATTCCAAAAACAGCCCCATAAACATACTGGGAAGGGACCTACTGAGCAAACTAAATACAGAAAAGGGCATGGTGTGCTCAACCCCGGGCGTTTATTCCGCCAGAGTGGCAGCTGTCATCCAGGCCGTATATGCCCACAGCACATTGCGAGGACAACCCACATACCCAGAGTTATTTCTATCGGGGTCCAGATACTACTAGGGTCGGTGCCAGGGACAAAAGGGAGGACATTTTGATTAGCTTAAGAATTCTTGTTCAGGCCTCAGTGCCACAAGGAAATTGCCTCAGGCACACTAATGTTGCTGTTGCTCAAAGAAGTGATCACTAGAAAAGATATTGGGCCTCATTACGAGCATGGCGGTAGCCGTGCCTGTATGGCAGGCATGGCTAGTGCCATGTTTGCTACCGGCCCGCCACCCACGATTGGGCAATAACCGGCCCATTACGGGTTGAACGGGCCGGTAATTGCCCATTCGCGGGTGGCGGTATTGCTGGCCTCCCGATCCCCATTCTGTCCGTTGATAACAGTGCCGGTGCAAACGAGAGTTCTGCTCTCAGGCGCCGCACTGCCCGCCAGGTAAAACCTGGCGGGCTGTCAGGAACCCGCGAGCAGAACTCATAATGCGGCGGGACGGTATGAACGGTGCCGGTGCCTTACCGGCATTGTTCATACCATCAGGGTCGTAATGAGGCCCATTGTGATACTATGTGTCGAATGGCGTACAGTACTCTGTATTGATCCCACACTGACGATAACAAACGTCACTGACGCACAGCTTTTTACAGGTAGGGAGCAGGAGGAAGATGGGGAAATAGTATTCCAGCTACACATCCCTGCCCATAAAAGTAATAGAGAGGCTAATACCACAATTAACACAGATGGTGGAATGAGGGGGGATAATACACACAGGAGGATTTAAAGAAGGTCCCTGGGAAATTCTGGACTGCTGAGCCTCATGATGTGGGGGTGCTAAAAGTAGCAGGGGCTGTGAGAACACAATTAAAAGAGGAAGCATTATTACTAAGAGCAAAGCAGCATCCACTGTCCCGTGAAGCAGGCAAAGGCATATTGTGATGAATCCTACGGGCCCCTCAGTAAACCCTGCCTAAAGTCTCCTCCCAGGTGGCCAGGGAAAGGCAGACGCTTCCTGATCCTGACCTCAGGGGTGGTGCTCACTGTGCCCCTGCCTAAAGTCTCCTCCCAGGTGGCCAGGGAAAGGCAGACACTTCCTGATCCTGACCTCAGGGGTGGTGCTCACTGTGCCCCTGCCTAAAGTCTCCTCCCAGGTGGCCAGGGAAAGGCAGACGCTTCCTGATCCTGACCTCAGGGGTGGTGCTCACTGTGCCCCTGCCTAAAGCCTCCTCCCAGGTGGCCAGGGAAAGGCAGACGCTTCCTGATCCTGACCTCAGGGGTGGTGCTCACTGTGCCCCTGCCTAAAGTCTCCTCCCAGGTGGCCAGGGAAAGGCAGACGCTTCCTGATCCTGACCTCAGGGGTGGTGCTCACTGTGCCCCTGCCTAAAGTCTCCTCCCAGGTGGCCAGGGAAAGGCAGACGCTTCCTGATCCTGACCTCAGGGGTGGTGCTCACTGTGCCCCTGCCTAAAGCCTCCTCCCAGGTGGCCAGGGAAAGGCAGACGCTTCCTGATCCTGACCTCAGGGGTGGTGCTCACTGTGCCCCTGCCTAAAGTCTCCTCCCAGGTGGCCAGGGAAAGGCAGACGCTTCCTGATCCTGACCTCAGGGGTGGTGCTCTGCGGGAGGATCACCTGGGAGGAGACAAGGCTCGGGTGGTGAGGCCATTCCATGGGATGAGACACTGTATTAGTCTCCCAATGGGAAGAACCTTTTACAAATACCAAAGCATGTAATGGCTTATTGTCGTTCTGATTTGTCTGATCCACAAATTAAACATCTTAATTTGGATAAAACTACCGTAAAATCCCTAAACATTTTAAGAAATGAAAGCCTGTCTGAGACTTATAGGGCCTCATTACAAGTGAGGCAGTAAGGGGTTAACGGCGCCGGTAAAGGTGTCTGCGCCGTTAACCCCATAGCACCTCATTACGAGGCCCCCTTGCGGGACCCGCTCTGGACGTTTGGTCAGACCAGACGTCATTTGCGGGTCCCGTAAGGGGACCAGCATGCTAACAACGGGCCCATTGTTAGCATGCTCCCTATTCCCATTGACCCCATGGGGGCTAAAATGGGAATGGGGATGGTCTGGGTCCGGGTTCCCTGAATGGGGAAATACCGGGCCCTCCAAAGTCGGGATGGCCCAGTATTTCCCCATTCAGGGACCACAGACCCGGACCCGAGTTTGGAGGCAGCCATGCCCTTATTATGCGCTTATTAAACTCCAAACTCGTAACGAGGCCCATGAAGTTAGAAATCATCCCCGAGGGAGAGTGAAATGACATGTGTAAATAATGGCTTCAATGAACTGCTTTCCCCTTTCCAAGTGCATTCTTGTGATGTTTCCTTAAATACATTTAGATGAAGTAAACTTAGCAGGAGCAGGAATAGAAGTGGGGGTAGCAACAGCAGTCACAGCAGCAGAAGGAGAAAGCAGCAGCAGGCATGTTGTTGGCAGTCCACGCAGAAGTTGGAGGAAAGAGAAGGTGCCGGAGCCACTGCATAGCAGATTTCAGCTGCTGGTCATGAGAGGGTCATTTTTTCCCCCATTAAATCTGAAGTGCAGATTTCAGCCTTCTGGTAACTGTAATTTCACTCAGACGGGATAGGGAAGGTTCGAGAAATGGACGGGAATGACCGGGATGGAAAACAGAATAGAACATAAGGGATTCTGGGAACTGTAGTATTTTATCTGAGCCTGCTGGAAGCGTGGGAAATAATAATCAGAGGGATGTGGAGAAGAACGGTTGGAATCATTCAAGTAGGAAGTAGAAAAGCAAGGATTCTGGGATAGGTTGTTTCTGGGAGTAAAGGAAATTGGGATCCTAGGAGATTGGTTATATACAGAGGGGTTGTTGGTTTTTAAAAGAGGACGTTTATTGGATTGAAGAGAGGTCGATTTGGTACATCCTATAAAGGCTTCATAGACCTCGTCTTCCTCGTCCCCCCCCCCAAGCATGACCCCGGGTTCTCCTACCCAGGTGATCCTCCCTCGCTCATCCACCCCCAGGGTTGGGATCTGAAAGTGCCAGAGCTTCCCTGGCCACCTGAACTGAATAAGGGATTCTCAAGCTCTTATTGGGAGAATACACTCAGATTTCTCCCAATGTCTGCAATTGTGTGCGGAAATGCGAGAACCTAGCTTTACTGGACCCCATGAAGTAATGTATTCAACACCCAGAGCAGTAAAAGTGAAAGAAAGGCGAGCATGGATCCACATGTTGGGCATTCGCAGAGACAACAGTGTCGCCCCCTCCAGAGAGGAAGAGAGGGGACCAACTTGATGGGGAATATACACCAGTTATCATTAACACGTTTTTCTTCCAATAGACTTTACAGGAGACCCGTAGAAGAGGACGACAGTAGGCATGGTTACAGTTGGGGGAATGGGAAAAATTATAAAAAAGATGTGACTTGGATAAGGGTAGGACTGTTTTGCACTTTTCTGCTGCTTCTCTTTCTTTTCTGGTTTTCTTTGCATAAAGAGTCAGGCAGCATGCCAAATGAAAAAAGTATGCAAGCAAAAGGAAGTGTATTTAACATAGAAAAATCTCATGAGATGATGGGGGGCAGGACATGGCATCTGGGAACATGTGGTATGAAGAACTGAAACGTGTGGAGCGATAGAGGGCTAATGGCAACTGCTGTGTATGCTCTCTAATCCCACACATTATAGGGACACCCAAACAATTCTTGTCCCGAGAAGTAACAGCAGGGGAGAAGGGATGCATAATACATCTGTCTTTCTGTAAGACTCATGGGGCCTCATTACAAGTGAGGCGGAATGGGTTAACGGGCTCCGCTAATGGTGGCGGGCCCGTTAACACCATTCCGCCTCATTACGAGGTCCCCTCGCGGGACCCGGTAAGGACGCCTGGTAAGGCCTGCGAGGGGAAGAGGGAGCCAACAACGGGCTGGTCGTAATCGGCCCGTTGTTAGCTCCCTCTCCCATTCCCATTGAGCCTCCCAGAGGGAGGAATTACCAGGCCCTCCAAACTCGGATTGGCCCGGTAATTCCCCATTCTGGGAACCCGGTAAAGGAGCCCAGTTTGGCGGCAGCCATGGAGCTAATAGCTCCATGGCTGCCGCCAAACTCTTAATGAGGCCCATGGACTTTTTCAGGGCGAACAGTAGCCATTCATTGGATAGATGAAGGGGAAGAAGTGTACGCTGATAATTATATACAGCTGGGGAGCATGTCCAAAAAGGAAGCCACCAAGCACATAATACTAGAATATGTAACAAAGGGGGAAAAGGAGGGTAAAGCAGTTGTTCTTCACGGCCCACAACAGAGTGTACTGCAAAACTTCTACAGGATACGATATCCCCTGGTGCCACACCAGACCCCTGATGAGAATACAGGGTTCAGTGTTTCACGATGGAAAATGGGAAGGGGCATTGTGCAGTGTCGCACAGAGGGGCTAGTGGGATCTGAGAAGGATGTGGCAAGAAAAATAAATAAGAGTTGGTGGGTGGTTTGGAATGAACACCTATATGCTTTACCTTGGATAGATGAGAAGCATCAACCAGTTAACATAAAGCCTCTTACACAATTCCCTTTGTGTTTCAGGGCCACTAGGCCAGCAGTGGTGGGGGTGAACACTGGCAGAGAGAAGACAATGAGCATGCCGGCAGTGCACAGTGGGACAGCGGTGTCGATGGACCACTGGCAGGGCTGTAGATCGAAAGCATAGGCCCAGCTGCCTCCAGACTGGGGAGGAGTGTGCTCCCTTGTCACACTCCACAGCCCTGCATTGGTTGTGCCACAAGCAGATTTAATACCCTTCAACGACCACTCAGCATTACCGCAATGGAAGATGGTGGCAGAGCAAAGGGCACCAGGAGTACAGGAGTGCACCATGAACAGGAGGAAAATTAGCAGTAACTACTTGTCAGAGGAGTCCTCGCAGAGTATGGATGCAATCCCACACCACTTCAGATTGTCTACTAAAGCATCTGTCTTCTTTGCCTCACAGTTGCTCACTGGAGTGCAAGCAGCCACCAATGCCAAGTGGCTGCAGATTACCAGGTATGAAGTGCTACAGCTAGCAAATGTGACTGACAAAAGGATTGAATGCAGTAAGGGAAGTACTTCATGCACTACGACTGGTAGTACTTCAGAACAGACTCATTGTAGACATGCTAATAGCAAGGGAAAGTATTTGTATTTGTATTTATTTTTATTTGTATAGCTCACCAGGACCAAGGGCATCAGGGCGCATGTCTTAGTACAAGTAAGCAGTGGTACAGATGAGAACAGTTACAAAGTGGAGTTACATATGATCATGCAGAGCAAAGTACTCAAAAACAAGAATGTAGATTGGAATTACAGGGAAGTAGAAGGGCTTGAACGCAAGATATGCACTATATACACAATATACACAATACACATCATTATATACAATCTGCATAGAGAAGTTAACGCCGGACGCAAAAGAGATTAGCGTACTGTAATACTGAAGTGGTGGTGGTGGTGAGGAGTTAATCTTGAAAGGTGATTAACCAGTGTTTGGCTTTTTGTTTAAATAAGGAATGAGAGGATTCGGACGTAATAGCTAGTGGTAGCGAGTTCCAGAGTTTGGAAGCAAGGACTGGAAAACTTGCATCACCTGCTTTCTGCCGTTTGTATCTGTGGATGGACAGGCAGTGTGCTTGGGCTGATCTGAGTAACCGGGTGGGCATGTAATGAGAGAATCGGGAGGCTAGGTAGATGGGGGCCTGATTGTTCAAACATTTGTGAGTGAGAGCGAGAGATTTCAATGAGATTCTTTGTGCTACTGAGAGCCAGTGTAAACTTCTCCTTGTTTCAGAGATGTGTGAAGATCTGGAGATACCAAAGGCCGCTCTGATGGCATTATTCTGGATAACCTGGAGTTTATTTAAGTTATGTGGGTTGGTCCCTAGATATAAAGCGTTGCCATAGTCAAGTTTGGACATAACCAATATCCTGGCCAGAGTAATGCAGTTCGGGGTAGTTAGAAAGGGGCGGCGTGCTGTAATAAGCTTACATGTGTAAGCAGATGCAGAGATTACAGCATTAGTTTGTCTATTGAGCGATAAAGTGGAGTCAAGATAGATTCCTAATGTTTTGGTGTCGCTAGAGATCTTAATGGAGTTGCCGTCAATGTTGAAGGTTTTGAAAGAGGCATCAAGTCTATTCAGTCGATGTTGGATGAGAAGCTCTGTCTTGTCATCATTGAGACAGAGCTCATGTTGAGCCATTCAGGCTTGGATGACTTGGTAAACATCATTAAGGGCTTTAGAATCCACCATGTAGTCCCCCTTGATGAGGAGAGTATCTGGGTGTCATCAGCATAGTTGGTGTAGGTAACACCCAGATAGTCACGTATGTCAAACAGAGGTTTAGTGAATACATTATAAAACGTTGGCGAGACGCAAGAACCTTGTGGCACCCCACATGGCACGGGTGAGGGCTCGCCAAGGCAGTAGGGGAAAAACCCCTCATGTATCTGTTGTCCAGGAAGGAGCTAATCCATTTGGTGGCTGTCTTAGAGAAGTGGACAGCTAATTTAAGGTGACGACAGAGGATTTGGTGGTTGACCAAGTCAAATGCTGCCGATAAGTCAAGGCGTAATAATAGGGCCAATTTACTGTTGTCTTTTAGGTCCTCGGTTTGTGTTTTGAGATCTATCAGGGCTGTTTCCGTCCCGTGCTTAGGTCAGAAGCCAGATTGTCTAGTGCCCAGTAATTTGTTGGTTTCCAGATACTTCTGAATCTGGAGGTATGCTGCCTGATCCAGGATTTTCAGCAAGAATGGGACTGTAGTGATGGGTCTGTAGTTGGTAGGTATGCTAGGGTCTAGAGTGTTTTTTCTTAGCAGCGGTAACCCGAGCATCCTTGAGGTTGCCAAGGACAATACCCGAGTGAAATGAGGAGTTGATGAAGGTGGCGATGAAAGGGACAAGTTCATGTGCAGACTCCTTAATGAATGGGGTGGGGCAGGAGTCGCCCCAACAGTTGGACGGTTTCAGTTTACTAATAATGCTTTCTACCTCTGGGCTGGTGAGAGGAGCAAAGCTGAATGGTGCTTGAGTGAATGTGGTAGGCGGGTTGTTTCTAGTGGGGAGTTTGGCTTGGAGGATGGGTTGAAGGCAATTTTGTTTAGCATTGATTTTGGACTGTAATGTGGATATTTTAGTAAGGAGAGCTTTTTGGATGTTGTCACACCACATACTGTCTTTACTACATATAACGGGGGGGGACGAGGGGGATTTAAGAGTTTTGAATAGCTCCTTCGTGTTAGATTCTGCCTGTGAGATACGCAGGTTGTACGTCTCTTTTTTGGCTTGAAAAATGCTTCCTTGTAGTTAAGTGACACTATGGTGAGGTTATCTGTATTGGCGTCACAAGGGAAACTTTTCCAGAGTGCTTCAGCATTATGTTTTCTTTGCGTAGTACTCTTAGTTGTGGGGTGAACCACGAGTTGAGGTGGGCACGTTGTTTAGGTTTCCTGGATTTGAGGGGTGCGATGGTGTTGATAGCTTTGAGCAAAGTTTGGTTAAAGGTGTCAACTAAGACCAAAGGGGCGTCATGTGTAAAGGCGCAATTATTGAGAATAGGCAGAATGAGGGGGAGCAGTTTGTCCCTGGTGATGTCCTTTTTGTTTCTTGTGGGGATGGAAGGTGCAATAATATGTTTGGTGCGTGGGTCATTGGCAGGTGAGTTAAAGATGATAATATGATGGTCGGACCAGGCACAAGGGAGGTTGGAGCAAATATGCATATTGCAGTTTAGGTCGGCGATCCAGTCGAGCGTTCTTCCCTTAGAGTGGGTAGATTCGACAATGCGAGGAGAGAATCCTGGATTAGAGATATTGCTAACAATCTCTCCTGCATGGTGGTCATTAGGGTCTAGTAGGCCGAGATTGAGGTTGCCAAGTAGTAGGACTTGGGAGTTGAGTTTAGTGTTATTTGTAAGGATGGAAGTGATGTCATCTGAGAACGTAGAGAGAGGACCTGGGGGTCTGTAGATAAGGTGCTTAGTGGCTGTGTTATTATAGAGAGAGTTTGACTGATAGAGACTCAGCAAAGAGCTGTATGTTAGGAATAATTCTCATATTAATGTTGTCTTTATGGATAAATGCAACACTGCCTCCTTTGGCTAGGTTAGAGTTGTGATTGCATCTAATGATGGAGTACGTCAGGATGGCAAAATTATAATACCATGCACGACATTTTAAACAATTATCAAGATGAAGTAAAACCGAGAAAACGGAGAAAACACTATCGGGATGAAAGAGATTACCAAGATGATAGGGTGTGCACCTTTCAGGTGAAATATAACTCAACGACTAAATTTGGGTCCAAAACCAGTACACCCAACACTTCATCGGCCAGTTCGGATGCAGATTCGGAAGGTGAAACACAGAACACAGAAGAACCAACTAATACAACTGATACATCAGGGGTAAAAGTGAGCTCAAGTGGAAGATCAACCTCGGGATTCATGAATCAAATCAAGAGGTATAAAAAAGGTAACAGAAATCCCATACCGAAACAGGTCCGTTTTCAGTTGCCACAGAACATTGGAGCAACACCCAGCACACCAGGAGGAGAGGAAGGAGGGGGGGTTCAAGATCTAACCAGTCAAGAATCACAAGAAAATGCAAACAAAAGGCTTACAAGAGCAACTTCAAGAGAAGCGAACAGAGTGAACTAGGGCCAAACTTGATTCTCAACTTATCATCTAGACCGATTTCATCTGAAGAGAGCAGGCTTCTGAACAAAGGACTTTCCTTTGCGCCGTCTACAAACCATAACGAGACAGACCTACATATTGATCTTTTCAAGTTTGTTCGAAAATTGAAACTAAAAAAGTTATTTGCCACTAAGGCACCAGGCATGTACACACACCAACCAAAAGTCATTCCAAGTGAACGGAGTATTAAAGAGATTGAAGATATTCACTTACTCAGATCAATCGCAGAACCAATGGACTATGACATCACTAATGTATTAAGAGACTTCAATGTGCAACCTGATACCTTATCAATGAAGGAGCTGAAACCTACATCTAAATTTGTACCCCAATTACCAACCAATAATGTCATTGACACCTTCTACAAGGCAGTATCTCAAGATCTTTATAAAATGGATCAAAGAAACCTAAAATCAAAAACAAAACCCAATCTCACCCACAGAGAAAAAGAAGCTTTACATCAATTGGAAACCGACCACTCAATAATTATCAAGGAAGCGGATAAGGGAGGGAATATTGTTGTTATGGACCGGGACAATTATTTGAAAATGGCCAATAGTCACCTCAATACCTCAGGTTGTTATGAAAAATTACTAGCTAACCCTACAAATGAGATTGCACAGAAATTGGAACTTAAAATTCTGGAATGGCATCGAAAAGGTCTTATTACAGACAATGAAAAGAGCTTTCTCACAATCAAAAACCCGACTATACCAATAATATATTTCTTACCAAAAATCCACAAGCAATATGATTTGATACCAGAGGGCCGCCCTATTGTCAGTGGGATTGGTTGGGCAACAGAGAATATCTCACAGTATCTGGACAACATTCTGAGACCCAGGGCCACCCAACTAAAGGCATATCTCAAGGGCACTACAGATGTCATCACTAAGCTACAATCTTGGAACTGGGAACAAGATTGCCTTTTAGCAACCATGGATGTGAAAGCACTATATACTTCGATTCAACACTCATGGGCTCTGTAAACTATTGACTATACCTTCAGGGAGGAGTCAGCCTTGATGTACCACCAAATTGTAATGATCAAGGAAATGCTAGAGCTATCCCTACAATGTAACATCTTTAACTTTAACAATGTCTTTTATAGACAAACTCGAGGTGTTGCTATGGCACTAAATATGCCCCAGCCCTAGCAAACTTCTTTATGGGACTTTTTGAGGATTCAGTTATATACAAGGATAAGGTGTATCAGAAGGATCTTGTATATTGGTCAAGCTATATTGACGATGTGTTGATACTATGGAAAGGCACAGAATTAGAATTCACGGCCTTCCTAAACAGAATCAATGTTAACGAAATGGGCATTCAATTCACTGGTGTCTGCGATGCAACTAGCATTGATTTTTTGGACCTCACCATATATATTGAACAGAACCAGATAAGAACACGCACATTTCGTAAACCTACGGAGGTCAACGCCACCTTACATGCTACTAGTTGCCATCATCGAACAACGATTCTTAACATACCAGCAGGAGAATTTACAAGAGCAAGAAGAAACTGTCAGACAAAAGAACACTTTGAGAAAGAATGCAGGCTTCTACAATCGAGATTTCTGGCAAGAGGATATTCAAAGAAATATGTTACCAAGGCATTGGACAAAAGTCTGCAACTAACACAGGAACAGACTCTGGCTATTAAGAACAAAACCTTGGAGCCACCTACTATAGGATTTATCACTAAATTTGGAAACGATCATAAACATGTGAGAAAGATTTTGGCCAAACACTGGCATCTTTTGAAATTGGATGACCACATTTCTAAGTTTATTGACGACAAACCAAGAATCATCTTTAAGAGAGCACAGACACTAAAGAACAAACGAAGTCCTTCAGACTTACCAGACCTAACAGAGGGAACATCCAATTGGTTACAACCCACTAATGGCTTCAGGAAATGTGGAACCTGCACCATTTGCAAACATGCACATGAAAAAACTGATTGTTTCAAGAGCAGCAACAATAAGACTATAAAAATCGAGCAACCCATAAATTGTAGGACAAAATATGTGGTTTACGCGATTATATGTGTATGCAAATTAGTCTACATTGGGAGCACCATCAGGGAACTTAGGACTAGGGTGCGTGAACATCTTGCTAAAATTGGAAGTCAGGACCCTAGACTTCCTCTTGCTTGTCATTGGCAAGAAAAACATCAATTGGATAATGAAGCTGATATTACGTTCATTGGTCTTCAAAAAGTAACCCTCGGAAGACGTGGAGGTGACAGAGAAAAGAGACTCAGACAAACCGAGGCGAAAATAATTTGTAAACTCAACTCCACAGTACTTGGACTTAACACTGATAATGAAATGGTGTCCTTTTTATAACAATAATTAAGTTGTAACTATAGTGTTTAGAAATATGTTTACCATCTCATTCACACTATCATACACTAAGGCCTTTCCGACTATGACATTATTCGATATGTTAACACAGAAGCATTTCTCTTAAATTCCGCTTTGCTGACACTTCTAATACATTAATATTAAAAGTCCTTGATGTGCAGATCTTTTTTCAAACTTACTACTTTACTCTATGTAACTCACCATATATCTTTATGGTATGTTCACTCCATTACAATATGGCCGCCAGTGAACACACGACTAAACATGAAGAAAGGAGGACAGAATGTGGTATCTGCTACCGTAGCAACTGATACAATGACAGAGAGGACGCATAATGGCGCCCCCTCGAGACTTGTAGCAACTTTGCGATCGTACGCGCTTATTCTGAACAGCAGGTAAGAGAGCGTCTGACTTTTCACGTATCCGAAGATTCATGCGATTTTCGCGCACGCGAATGTGCGTTTGTTACTTGCATACACTCACTTATACGCTTTAACATGTAATATCGCGCACGCGATTGTGCGCCTCCAGTATAGAATACGTGTCAACCCACCACTACGATTTCACGCGTTTAAGCATTCACGCGTTTAGCTAAGATGTGACTATCTTTTGTCACCCACTAGTTTGTGCACGCGTACGTGCGCTTATTACTTACCGGTTGCTTTAACGTATCAGGATCCCGTTATTTTAATGATTACATATTTTTCGCACGCATATGTGCGTGTCTTTCACGGATCAGACAAGCAACTCTATTTATGCGTGTATTTTTTCACGCGAAAGTGCATTGCGAGTTTCGTACGTGTAAACGCTTTTCCACGTGTAATTTCACACGCGAAAGTGCACCTTGAGTTATTAGGAGTGCAAACACTTTTTTACGTGTATTTTTCACTTAACAGACTTTGATATTTAAGAATACGTACCACTTTGGCACACTTTATATGCAGGTTGCGTTTATTTTATTCTGCAGTTGGAAACCCAATACTAAGTGCATTTTTCACTATCTAGTTTTCATATTAGGGTAAGATAAGAGTTTATGATATGATTTTTTACTTACAGGGATTTACCCTTTTGATATATGGAAGCTCATTTTTCACATTATGTGACGGGGCATCTTACATGACTACAAGGTAACACGCTTCTCCATATATTCTGTGACATGAAAGAATATGAGACCATAACAATGTTTTTATTGTAAATGTATCATAACTAACAAAGACTTTGCATCTATTTTTCTCCGAATCTCCCCCCTGCTTCCTCCAACCCCTTTTTCCCATCCAATTATTGTCTGGCTTTTTATTTCTAACATCCTTGCACTTTTGTGTTTATGTATTTTTTCTTTCAATGCATACTTAATCTTATTATCTATATCATCACTTTATTTTTGGATATATACACATGTCTACCAATGTGATTATTTGTTTATGTTTTCACATTTTTTGTCTTTTTATGACTATATGATGTTAAGACTAATCAATAGCCCTGATTTGAAAAAGGTCCTTGGAGGACCGAAACACGTGTCATCAACTATAAGGGCAATTTTCTGAGAAATAAAACTAATTTGCAAAAATTAGGCGCAGTCTCTTTCCAGGTTACTTATACCTTATACTATTTTGCAAGGGGTCTTGTACTTGGCTAAACCCCAGACCTGGTGAGACGCGACTCCATGGACTTAATGTATTGACTGTACCAACTACTTTCTTTGTTCACTACTATAAGATGTCGCCGAGTTAGACCAAACCTTCCAAGCCAAGGTTTTTGAGGAGCCAATAGGGGACCTGAGGCCAGGTCTCTGCAATGGCGATAAAGTCAAGGTTTTGTGTGATAATGAGATCTGCTATGTCAAGAGCATGGGCAGGGAGGGATCTAGCATTAATGAGAGCACCCTTAACCTAATTTTTTAAGGGGGTCTTGAGGTTGTCAGAGTGTACCTTAGAGGTGTGAGGTGGGGTGATCAGATGTGGGTTATGAGAGTGTTGTGGTGTGCGGTGGAATCTGGATCCCAGTCTGTAGTTTCTCATGTGAAGCGAGCAGGGTTGATTAGGTGTGGGTTTAGTTGCAAAGTGCTGTAGCCAGAAGGCAGGAGAGTTAAGGTAGGGATTGGTTATTTGTGGTGAGTTGGAGTTATGGGTGCTTAGGTGGGTGGGTGTAGTGGGCGTGATGGGCGTGACAGGCATGATGAGGGTTGTAATGTGGTGAACAAGTAGTTTGTTGTCATGGTTCAATGCAAGCAGCAAGGTGATAGGATAGAGGTGGGACTCTGGGGTGGAGGTGCCTAACGAGCTTCGTGAGCAGGCCAGCGGGGATGTCAAGATCCAGAATGCAAGGAGGTGGAACACAAAAAGGTGCAGCAGCATAGCGAAACGCGGTGACATGTGGTCTGGCTAGTTGTGGGCAATGCTGATAATGCTGGAGGTAGCGTCTGTAACAACATCGGCAGCAGTTGTTGCACAACAATACCCGCCAACAATGCGGTCAATGGGACCTTGACTTAGGCCGTGGAGGAAATCTGCACCCTCCATGAAAAGATGAACAAAGAGACACACAATACCACATCTGATAATTGGCTAGACTAATTGTTTGTCTGGGTGCCCGAGTGGATGGCTGTGATATTTAAAGTAACTAGCCCTATGCTTGTCTTAATGCTCGTCACTTCGGTGCAGGACACTTGATTCTAAAAAAACTAATTGCAGCAGGAAAAGAACATGCTATATAATGTCTGCCACTGATGGAGGAAGGGGGTAGATGAAAAGATAACAAGAGAGAGAGACTGACATCCTGGAATGAATGATGGTGAGGAGTAGGTGGTTCTGCAGTACCACCAACTAATGTAGAGGATTATGATGCATTCTGGGTAGCATGTACATCAGATGGGCGGGACTGCATGATAATAGGATCCACCTTGGAGGGGAATGTGGGGGGCTTCGGGAGTCTGGGGTAGGAGCACGAGGTAAAAATGGAAACATAATACGAGCGGAACCACCTAGCTGAATTTATTGGGCAAAAACCAAAGGTAAGTAAATCATTTGGGTTCAACACTGATAGACCCTGCATAGCGAGCAGTCACAAATTCCACAAGCACTTCGAAGCAACAGGGTGTTGGAAGAATGTTGTAAGCTGGCTGTTCCCAGGAGACAGCAGTCACTGGGAAAAGGGACCGACAGATACATACAAGGTCAGCGAGCCTGGCTCTCGGCTATCGCTGGGAACCGGGAAAATTAAACACAGAAACATGCTCTGGGAAGTATAGGCACAGTTGGGTCAGTGGTTTAAAATTGCCCCTTGGCAGGTGGGTCAGAACCTCTTGTTGGTGGGTCTGAACCACCACAACACCCAAACTTGGTGGGTTCACCAATTCCCATAATACAGTCTGGCTCACACCAATCAGTTATGGTGGGTTTCAGTGACAGCAAGGGGGGGTGGGAGATTGCCTCAGCAAACTCTCCACCTCACCGTGCTGATGTGGGGTCAGGTGACGAGACACTAGGTTATCCTCATTGAAGCCATTAGAAGGAATTCTCTGGCACAGGATAGAGAGACAATCAGAATTATCTGGTCCCCTTTCTGTACCAGCGTCAACCAGGGCTCCAATTCTATCTCTCACGGCAGACTCCTCCACACTACCCATAGGAAACTCGATGGTAATCTTTCTAGGTCCACGAAGGCCTTTGGAATGGTTTACCTTGCTAAGTTCGGAAAATTGGTAAGGCCCAGAACAATCACATGTGTCCAGGGATTTAGTAAGTATGTTTGACAGGAGAAGGGTCCACTCCCTTCTCTAGGGCTAAGGGCTCCAATCAAACCTATGAGAGATCTAACATGTCTCCCTCTCAGACCATCTTCCTGTGGATGACAGTTAAGTGACACTTGACAGGTCACTACACTCTCCTTCCACTGGGTCTGATCGCTACCGAGAACAGCAAAGGAGCTACCTCTGGCATTGTCACTCAATAAGGTGTAAATGAGTGACTTGCCAGTTATTCTCTGTGAGTTGGCACAAAGGCCTATGGTGTTGTGAGCAGCAATCACCAATAGCAACTTACTTCCTGAGGTGTCCAGAGTTAAAGGGCTAACCAAATTAGGCCTTGTCTCTGGTATAGAAGAGTCTACTGCTACAAGTGAACTCTGGAGCGACTGAATACTTGTGTCACTCCTGTCAACCTGGTGACAGTCAGTGAGAGCCCTACATTGGTTTTCTCCTGGGACCCCCATCATGGGCCAGCAAGAATGTGTGTTAGACCACTCTGGTGGTATCCTGAAACTAGGATGTACCACCAGATGAATGTCACACCCCAACTGTAGGAGGAAGGGCCACACATCCTGAGAAACCTCCAACCTCTCAAGGCCTCCTCTGATGGGCTCTGTGGACTTACTTCCCAGTAACCCACCTTCCTGCTATATTCTTCGCTTCACTGCAGGGGAACCCTCCCATTACAAATAGGCCTTTCTCCACAGGCCTATGAAAGATGTGTTTCTTCTTTGTTGGCCCATAGTAGTCTCTCACATAGGGATCTCCTCTACTAACACGCTGTGTAGCTCAGGAGTCCCAAAGGATCTAAGATTTTCTGGTGATCCTTCTTCCAAGCTTGGCTTAGGGCACCTACCAACTACCTCAACAGATGTTGTAGGTAGGACATGGGGAATGCTCTCTTTCCCACTGCCTCTTTTACTGACTCCTTTGGCCATAGGTTTCCCCTTAGGCCTAGGCATTCCCTTGGGCTTGGCTAAGGCAGCCTGATTCTGAGACTTAGTACTTGAAGGATTCGGTTAGTGTCTATTAGGACCTACCTCTTGAAGACTGATCTGACGCAGAACTCTTCTAGTAACAGTTCTCCAAACATTGACGGATGTCCTGACCAGTTCACTACTCACAGCTCTCCTGGCAGGTGCTACTGAATCGTTGAGAGAGGGCCGACCAGTCAACTGAGTATCCACCACAGGATCTCTGGCAAGAACCTCTGGCGTTACCATGGAGGAAGCTACAACAGCAGGACTGGGCACAGTGTTCCTAATAGTAGAGGTACTTACATCTGCTACCTGAACACTATCCTCAGAGAACACATGACTGGGGGACAGGACTGGGATGGGCGCAGATGCTCCAGCACTACTAAGTTCCAAGGAATCCAGACTAACTTCAGATTCTTCACTTGTGGAGATGGAATTTAAAGGGAAGGACCCCCCCCCCCTGCTAACTCTTCTTTCTCATACTGAGGGAGGCCAAACTTCCAGAGTGGACCCCCAAGGTCTCACCCTTAGACTTGGGGTTCCCCTTCTTGTGGTCACTGGCTACACAAGTGTAACAAGTCCCACTTGGTCTTGACACATAGGGAGGCTTAGAGAAACCACGCATGCTTGGGAGGGTTAATCTCACTACCCTGACCTCACTATTGTGAGTTCTCCTTATTTAACTTTTTGAGGGCCTTCTTGGACAAAGTTTTATTTGTACCCACGCCCTCATTTCTGCTTCCTTCCCTCCTCCTGCTTAACCAAAGAAGGCTTGTCCTTATGGGACACTATGTGAGACCCATATGTCAGCAGCAATGTTCAATCTCTTAGGATTTAACTCCTTAGAGTCAGCCAAATGCTGATTAAGCTCTAGGGAACAAAAGGCAGAAATGTGCTCAAGCATGACCGTGTTGATTATGCCGTCAAAGGGTTACCTGATAACCCTCTACCCTGCCATACAAGTTCTTTAAGGAATCTGCAAAAAAGTCACATAATTCATACAATCCTTTTTCTTGTACTCTCTAAATCTTGTCAAGCATTGGGCAGGGTTCTTTATTTTATTCATTGTTTATTTGTAATGTGCACTCTACAGCAAAAATTGTGTTTCAAGGCACATCAAGCCAAGGGGGTGGGGGGTTATGGATGCAGGAAAGGTATAAACCAAAAACAAAACGTTCTTAAAGGACTTGAAACATTCAGAACGTGCAAGTGCTATAGCCTAAGAGCAGGAAGAGGATGGTAAGTGAAGGAGTGGGTTAAAAGGGAAGGAAACAAAACATAGCGTTCTGACCAAGTCGTGAGACGATTTGGAATGTGCAAGTGCTTAAACATGAAAGAAGAGGGAGAGGGGGGAGTGCAGGAAGGAAGGAAGGTGAGAGGTACAATACTTGCAAAAGAGGTTAAAATAAGTGCAGGAACAAGTAGGTAAACTGCATTAAGGAAAGAAAACAGACATGCAATTGTGACAAGCATGTGTGAGTGACTGCAGGCCGGAAAAGTGTTACCTCATGGAATGAGGGGCAACATCAGGCAAGCAGAGAACAGCTAAGATTGATTATGGGGGATTTTACAAAGATATTGGAATGATGGGCATCACACATTTTCAGTTGTCTAAATAAAAAGTTATGTTGTTTGTACATGGATCATGGTCTATATCGCTTTACTTGTACAGCACATCAGCATATTTGGGTTGTACTGCTATTTATACATTTATAAATAAAGGAACGTGAAGAGTGCTGATCGGTGTAACAGGCTCAAGGCAAAAATACTAATTGCAACTACTGATATGATACAAGTCTTTTATAACACGCCAGTACACAAGTGTTTCTAGGCGTGACAAGAAAAGGGAGGGAAAGCAGAGGGAGGACAAGACAAATTATCTTACTAGGCCTTGTGTCATTCAGATCGTGCAAGTGCTAGAATGAGAAGTGCAAGTGTAAAGGGAGGGGTGAGTGCAAGGGAGAGGGGAGTGGAAAACAGAGCAGCAATGCTTTGAGTAATTGCAGCCAGGGCAGCACAGCTCTGGGTAGTGCAAGGGGAACAAGGGACTGTAGGGTTACAGTTACAGCCCTTAAGTGCGTGGTAGGCCCGGAGGCAGAGCAAGGGTCAAGAAATAGCCTAGTGAGATGCTGAGGGTAGCCAAGCAACCAGTCAGTACAGCAAACAGGTCGGTCAGCAGGGGAGGGAGAGAAAGGAGAAGAGGAAAGTTCTGAGCTGCTTCCAGAATTTCCGGTGTTCCGGCTCAAGTTTGAGAGGGACAGGGAGGCCATTCCAGAGGGAGGCACCTGCAGAGGAGAGAGATCTACCCCCCACTCTCTGCCTGGATAAGCGGTCAACACTCAGAGTTGGAAGTAGCTTAGCAAAGGGCCCAAGAAGGAAGGTATTTTGGAAGAGAGCATTGGATGTAGTGCAGGCATGGCCCCAGAAAGCCTTGTGGACCATGCAAAGGGTCTTGACGTTGATACTTGCAGCCACCAGGAGGCAGTGGGTAGATTTCAGGGCTGGAGAGATAAGGTCCCTGGGCTTGAGGCCAAGGATACGTCTTGCAGTCCTGTTCTGGATTAGTCGCAGAGGTCAGAGAGTAGAGGAAGGCAGATTGAGAAAGAGGCTGTTGCAGTAGTCCAGCCTAGAGAGAACAAGGGCACTGGAGACAGTGAGCTTCTGGGAAAGCGAGAAAGGGAAGCGTCCCTCTGAGCAGGTGGAGCTGGTAGTGGGACTTCTTGGTGAGGTCACAGATGTGAGGAGAGAAAGAGAGAGTGGAGCTGATGATGACACAAAGGTTTTTTGCCTCGCAGGAAGGCGAAGGAAGGGGGCCGAAGGCGGACGGCCAGAGTCAGGAGAGGGAAAGGAGGGGCAGGGTTCTCAATGAGAAGGATCTCCATCTTACTGGCATTAGGGCAGAGATCGTTGGGGTGCACCAAACCTGTATCGCGGATACACAGTCAGGAATGAGCAGGAGAGGAGGCTGAGGGGAGCCTCAAGGAATGCTGAGTGTTTTTATTAATTTTTTTGTTGGGGGTCCCCGCCCAAACCCCCGTTTTTGGTCTAAAAAACTTTTTTTTACTATACGGAAACCAAAAAATATATATATTTAAAAAAAACATTCAACCCTTTTGTTTTCGGTCTTATTGACTCGACCCTATTGCATTCAATCATTTTGGTGTCGATCCTTTGACCGGACACCCATCCGCATAACACTGAAAGTTAGAGGGGAAGGTAGAGATCAGGTGGGACAAAGGGGCTAAGTGGAGTTAGAAAAGCCGGGGTGAGAGGATAGAGCCCTGGGGAACTCCACAGGTAGAGAGAGAGGTGGCAGAGAGAAAGGAACCAAGTGTTATTTGAATGTTGGCGGAGTACAAAGACTTTGCTGCCAGAAATAGAAATGACTAATGCAAATTCTCGGTTTGTGATATTTATTGATAGGGAATAAATGTGCTCTTCTTTTATTCTAAAAAAAGATTTGCAAACTTTAAAGTTCAATTTTTTAAGATCTTCTAATCTATCATCTACCAGAAAACTCAGCCAAGCACTAGTAGAAAGATAAACTTGATAGAGTTTGTTTTATCAGTTGAAAAAAGAAAAGAATGTATAAACGAGAGAAAGATGAATGAAGCAAAGGGGGAAGAGAAAGAAGGAATTAAAGAGAATAGAACAAATAGAGAGAAAGAAATAAAACGAATTGACTAAAGAAGGAAAGAAAACGAAAAATAGAGAAGGTGGGGAGAGACAAATAAATTGAGTCAAAGAGAAAGATAGTAACATAAAAGAGAATGTAAAAACGATAAAGACACTGAAATAAAGAGAAGGAGTTAAAGAGAAAGAGAGAATGAGGGAAAGAAACATGGAACAATGGAATGAGAAACAAAGGAATATAAAAAACAGAAGAAAAGAAGCAAAGACGAAGAAAAAAAGAATCTCGAAAGAATGAACGAGAAATAAAAAGAGAAATTAAAAAAAAGAGAAGAAAACAGAAAAAGGAAGATCGCGGAAGGACAGAAAGAAGGAAGCATTATACACGAACTTGAAAATTCATCAGTTGAAATGTTAGAAGAACAGATATGCCGCTCTTGAAGAAAGTGTTTTGCAGTGATCAGATGAGTCAATTATTGATACTTTGCGACAGGAGCCAACAGAAGGGCATGTTATAGTGTTCTCGAATGTGCCACTGGTTTGATTTTGATGTATTTAGAATGTTTTAAAATGATTTAATGGCAGTTTCTCTTTCAATAATTTGTGCACCGCATGTAAGCAGCAAACCACCATTTTACCGCAAAGGGAAGCGACTGTGCCAAAATATGACTTCACTGAAAATAAACGTATAAATATTTCATATATGAAGGCTATAATGTGATGCATGGGTCATAGTCATTGTCAGAGTGTGCTGTGTGATGCCAGAAAGTACAGTTCAGTTTGGGCTGCAATCTGAGCCTCGTGAGCCAATGAAATCCCAAAGTTCCAGACAATGATTCTAGTATGGGCATGTTTTCTAGGCCAGAACGGGCCACTTTTTGGGCCAGTTTCATAAGTAATTACACTAGTTTTAACCAATATTACTGGCCAAACTTTAAGATGACTTTGCTGAAGTTTTACAAAATCTTGCCTCTCAGCTTTAGACATTTCCATAATGGCACAACAGCCCGAATGGGGCAGTCTGCTGAGCAACCATGCAATCCTTTCAGCACCAATCACGCCTTGTACTTCCCATGCACACTCATCATTATGTCATCCTTCTCCTCATACACATTTAGCAGATCCTTTGGGAATCTTGGATGTGACGTGGGCCCAGAACCATCTCCAGATCCTCTGGAAGAACCTTGTGAAGCCTCCATTTGGTGGTATCTGTCCTTCTGCCTCTAATTATTTCAAATTCTAATCTTGCCAAGTTGAACTCAAGCTCTTTTTCTTTGAGCCGAAGCTTCTCCTTTTAAAAAAATAAAAAGCAAAAAATGTGGGGGTAAATAAATATGGAGGGAAAGGTGCTTTAGAGAGAAATCTTTCCTAACACTGGCTGGGGCCAAATGTTAGATTGGAGAGTACAGAGTGCTCAGAATATGCAGTGTTGTGCCCGAAGAGGGTGATAAGAGGCTTTATTGACAGCATGGGAAGAGGGTAGAGTGCAGGTGCTTGAGAGTAAGGTGCTCAGCAGTGTCAAAGGCAACAGAGCGATCAAGTGGGATGGGACTAGAGGAGAGTCGGAAGTGGTGAGAAGTAGTTGTGAGGATCTGGAGATGCGAGTGGGATCCAATTCTGGGTCACTATTCACTATATCCCACTATAAAACGCCTCCTTAAGGTATTGCTCATAATTTTAGATGAGATATATACCCCCTTTCTTGTTCACTATTCACCATCTACCTTAGTAATGAGCATCGTTGAGGTATTGCTCTGCTCTAGGCTCTCATCACTTATTTACAATATTTCTGATAGAAGGGTTCAGCTTTCTCTTCGATAAATGCAAAAATACAAAACAAAGCTCTGCATTGCTGCCAGCTTGCCCCCTGGCACAAAGGTCACCTCTAGCCAGAGCTGTTTATTTAGCCAACAGTGCAGTGCATGCTGGGATGTTTGATCCTTTAAGACCCATATATAATGGGACACGCAAAACAAAAACTCCCAGAATCCAATATGTTGTGTGCTAAAATGCCAGGGATGGCTGCAGGGGAGCCGCATGCCATGGGTGCAGTTGCCAGCAATGACCCCTGACCCCCAGGAAACCTCACCAGAGGCAGCTCACCTCGTCTGGGGCCTGTCCACGCATTTCTCCCCAGTGCTCAAGGGTGGATTTCACTCCAGGGATAATAATGGGGTTTATGCCTCAGTGATCTTTGAAGCACTTCTTCCCAGTGATCTTGGGTGGATTTTTCAGTAATTAAAGTGTGTGGACGGGATCTGTGAAGGATTTCCCCTTCTGGGCTTTGATGGTGTCGACCTCTTCACAGTGATCTGGAGAGTCTGAGGGGCTGCGGCTCTCCACTGATGTTTCAGAGCAATGGGGGAAAGCGGAAAAGCCAGGGACAGGAAACCCCTCCCGGGTGAGTGATTGGTAGGTGCCTAGCTGTACTGAGTCTGCGCAGAAGTGACACTGTTATCAGAGCATGCGCAGAGAAAGAAACTGAGGTCATTAGCGCATGCGCACAGACGGTAGCACAACAAAAAATAAGCTCTTCTTTGAAATATTTTCAAACGTTCTTAATAATTTAATGTACAATATCCCACAATGCTTCAGCAACTGTTATTTCACTTTTTAATGTGTTTGGATGTGTATAACATGTTACATGTAAAATCTGCTGTGCTACAGAATATGGCATGCTACATGTCACTTGTTATCAATGGCTTAAGTGGCACTACAAAACGAGCCAGGGCTCATCAAGGGGGCGTGGCCTAACGGGGGGGATCCTGCTGGCCCGTTAGGCCACGCCCCCCTGACGAGCCGGCTCAATGGGCTACTGGCACCACTGCCAGGCAGGTTTTTGTAGAGGTCAGCACCCTCTCTCTCTGAGGGAGAGGGTGCTGATCTCTGCATTTATTTCTAAATGCTTGCCTGGCAGGGGACAGGCCTCGCATACCGGCCTACATTTGAAAATCAAAATTCCTGAGATTTATGCCCTGCCCACAGACACACAAGACTCTGCCCATTTGCACGCGGCTCCGCCCACACGCCCCGCCCCCCTGTCTAAAAGGTAAACTCGGTTGTTGTAGCCTTCAGTTTGCTTACTATAGCATTGAAAATAATGAATTCAATGCTATAGTAAGCAAAATGAAGGCATTGTGGCGCCGGAATAATAGTACTTCACATACATGCCAACATTGTGACGTATCTGGGAGGGAGATTTCCCCAAGGAAAACGGGAGACATGCATTTTCCCATAGGAATGCATTGGGGCTGCGGTTATTTTAGGCGGGAGAGCGTGAAAAATAGCACTGAAAAATCGGGACTCTCCCGCCTAAATCGGGATATGCTTTCAATCCATGTCATTGAATGGAAAGCACTATTATTGTGATGGGCGAGCCGGTGCCTCGGGCTGCCCTGTACTAACACGCGCACACATACAATCACTGAGACATGGCACATGCGTCCATGCTTTCCAAGGTCCCGGCGGCAACTGCTGCATGGACGTTCTTTATTCAAAACGCGCATGCGCGACCCAAAACGAGGCTCGCGCATGCGTCGTGTACACTGACGACGTCACATCCCTTTTTTTCTTTAATCAAAACAAACTTACATCAACCACAACAACACAACATGGAAAACAAGAACTGGACCCGTCGTGGGTCGCAGACCTGACTAGGATGCCAGCTCAGTCTCCTGAGTCCAGGACCTAGTCCTTGAGACGAGCCGGCGGCCTGCGATTATGTCGCACGGGATATCGGTGACTGTTCTGGGGGATCGCTCCGGGGCTCTCTGCCCCCGCTTTCGATGGGGCTCCCTTGTCGGGGCCCGCCTCCTCACCGGGAACGTCCACTTTCTTAAAAAAATATTGGTTGTGGGTGATTGTCCCTCGCTCATTGGCCGCGGTGACCATGGTCCCCTTCACGTGGGTAACGGTCCCCGGCTGGGGTTCGTATGGTATAACGAGCTTCCCTTCAGGTCGACGATTCCGCACTAACACCGAATCACCTACAGCCATCTCTGTCTTGCAAACCTCTCCTCGCACTCTCCTTCATGTTGCGTGCCGCTCGCTCCTCCCGGACTTTCCTGTTGTCAATAACACCTGGTTCTCGGCCCACCATCTCGGGTATCAAACCTCTCGGGCAGCGTCCGAACAGCGCTTCGGCTGGGGTGACCCGCGTGGACTGGTGGGGCGTGGTTCTGTATTCCCTTAGGAACTCGACCAATTTCTGCCATAGATCACTCCCTCCATTGGCAGATATTCTGAACACTTTGTTAAGGGTCCGCATCATTCTCCCAGCTTCACCATTGGCCCGAGGGGCGAGACCTTCCGATGTTGGATGCCTTTTTCCTTCAAGTACTGCGCAAACTGGTATCCCGTGAATGGGGGTCCTTTGTCCGAGCACAACATTTCAGGGAACCCATGCGTGGCAAACATTCTGTCCAACGCCCTGGTGGTGTGTTCAGTCGTTGTTGATTCCACCACTTCCACCTCCGGGTACCTCGAACATTGGTCGACCACCGACAAAAAGTACATGCCCCTTCCTGTTGATCCAAAATCAGCATGGATGGTGCCCCACGGCTTCTCACTCCTTTCCATAGAACTGATGGGCGGAGCCCTCTCAACCGGACTTGCCGCTTGGCACGGTAAACACCTTTTCACATACACTTCCACCAGACTTTCCAGATCGGGGAACCATACCTTGGGTCTGAGCCGCGTCTTTGTCTTGGCGAAACCTTGGTGCCCCGTATGGGCCAGTTCCAGGACGCAGTTCCTCAGGGCTTGTGGAATGACAATTTGCCTTCCCCGCAGCAGTAGTCCATTTTCCGATATCGATAGTTCGTCCCTCACCCTCCAGAGTGCCTGAAGGTCCTTCTGAGCCCTCTGTTGTTTTGGAGCACCTCCTTCCTGTCACCACCTCTCACCGCAGCCTTGACAATCTGGAACACTTTGTCCATTGACGACTCCTTGGCCACGGCCACCGTGGATAGAGCCATGGGCATCGCGCTCTCCACCACGTGGCACACCAACTCTTGGCAATCTAACACTTCACTGGGGCCTTCCGCCCGCTCGTGATTCGGGTTGCGTGAGAGGTAGTCCGCCGGATTATTAGTCCCCGGTCTGTAGACAAGTTTGACCCCGTACTCGATGAGTGCTAGCATCCAGCGCTCTATCCTTGGGGGAGGTTTCGACAACACGCCCGCCAGGATGGGCAGGAGCGGCTTGTGGTCAGTCACAACTGTAACAGGCTTGCCCAGAATGTACAGAAGAAAATGGCGGCAGCCCCACAGAATGGCCAACGCCTCTCTCTCGATCTGCGAGTAGCGCTTTTCCGTGTCCATGAGAGCTTTACTCGCATAGGCAATGGGGTGCATGTCTCCTCTGTTATCGGCCTGCATAAGGACAGCCCCTAGACCCACCGGGCTGGCATCAACGACAATCTCCGATTCTGCAGTGGGGTCAAAGTATGCCATCGTGTCCCGATCAGACAGAGCTTTCTTGATCTCCTGAAACACCTCCTGCTCTCTCCTGTCACACACCCAGATGGCCTCATTCTTGGTCAAGGCCCTGAGAGGCTCGGACAGGGACACCAGCCCCTTGATGAATCACCCGCAGATGACCATCCCCAGGAAGCTACGTACCTCCGTGGGAGACTGGGGCGCCGCCGCTTCGCGGATGTCCTTGACCTTTTCAGTATCTGGCGAGACGCCGCTGGCATGGAAGATGAAACCAAAAAATCCAATCCTGTCCTTGAAAAACTCACATTTATCACGGTGCAAAGTGAGTCCCAACTCGCTCAACCTTCGTAGGGTACGCTCCAGTCTCGTCATGTGTTCTGCCTTGGACTCTGCAAAAACCAAAATGTCATTACTCATATTGAGTACTCCTTTTATGCCAGCCAGCGCACCCCTGATAGCATTTTGAAAAACTTATGCCGCAGAGGAAATGCCAAAACTCAGGCGTTTAAACTGATAGAGGCCCTCGTGTGTAGTAAAAGTTGTAATATATCTGGAATCTGGGTGAAGCTCTAGCTGGTGGTACCCGAACCTCAGATCCAGCTTCGAGAACACTCTGGCCCCTTGTAGTTCCCCCACGATGTCATCCAGGGTTGGTGTCAAATGTCTTTCACGTTTAATGGAGGCATTCGGGAGGCGCATGTCCACGCAGCTGTGTACCGCACCCGGCTGTTTCGGCTTCGGTGCCACTACGATGGGCGAGACCCAGGGCGTCGGCCCCTCCACCCTCTCAATAATGTCCATTTCGACTAGAAGTTAAAGCTCCTTCTCCACTTGCTCCCTGAGGTGGAACGGGATTCTTCGATGTTTGCGGTGGGCCGGATGGTGTCATCGATGTGGAGATGCACTGGGGGACCCTTCAGCTTGCCCACTCCCTGAAAGATACCGGCGAACTTGGCCAGCAGTTGGTCAATGTCCACCTGGTACACCTCAAGGGCAAAGTGCACCAGGTCCAACGCCTCTGACGCAGCACAACTGAGTAGTGAGTGCGGGCTGACGTCCGTGACGAAAAAAACGTGCCTTGATGGTCTTGGTCCCTCTGGTGACGGGTGCCACAAACACCCCTTGAACGGGTAGAGAAGTGTCGCCTCCGAAGGTGAAGATGTTTGCCGTTGACACATCCAATGGTGGTGGTCCCGGGATTGCCATATAGTGGTCGGCGATAAGCACACAGACAGAGGCGCCTCTGTCTATCATTACCTGCGTTGGGACACCTTGAATGTCAACCACACACTTGGGCTGTCTCTTTTTCTGTGCTCCTGTCGCAAGGTTCGAAATGAAAAAAACCTCTTCTTCCTCCTCCTCTTCTTCTGCGATATCTAGTCTCTGGACATTTTGCTCCAGTGTCGCAACACTGTGTTGTCTCCTAAACCCGCCGCCATTGGGCCTTGCCGGTCCTCTTTGCATGGCAACCGGTACGGGGGCACGACACATCCTGGCATAATGGCCAGGACCATTGCACCTGCCGCAGGTTCTCGATTTGGCGGGACAGTCATCAGAGTGGGGCAGATCATATCCGCAGTACTGGCAAATGGTCGCCGATCCGTGCGCTGGAGCTGTATCCTGGCGTCTCTGGCTCCATTGCGCCTTCGATGAAGCTTGCCTCCCCACTGCAAATGCCTCTTCAGACTTTCCCGGGCGCACAGCAGCATCCATCTTTGCGCCTCTCGTCTCAGCCAACTCATACACCCTGCCACTGTCTAATATTTGGACAAGAGACAATCCTGGCTCCCGCAGTACCTGTCTGCGCAGTTTGCCCGAACTCCACCCCTGAATCACTTGATTGCGGACCATACCCTCTTCATTATCCCACCTACAGGTGGTAGCAATCTGCCGCAGACGTGCGCAGAACTGATCAAGCAATTCCTCCTCCCGCTGTTTCTCACCGCAGAATAAAAATCTGTCGAAGTCCACATTGGATAGAGGAATGAAGTAGTTCTTGAGAGCCGTTTTAACGGCATGATACGTCACCACTTGCAGGTTTAGAGACTCATATATGCGGAGAACATCCATCCCTGCCGAATAGAGCAATGTCACCCTCTTGGCGTCGTCATTGGTCTCTCCAGTCACTGCAAAATACATGTCCAATTTTTTTATCCACAGCAACCATTTTGAGCCCAATTTTGAGAGTGGACCCGAAGTGTTAAATTCCTGCATAGGTAACAATGAACCCTGTTGTCTGCGCACCACTGTTTGCATCGCCAACGCTTCTCCATCGCTGTCTGTCATCTTCGCCAGTCGCACAGGCACCTCAATGCCGGATTAGAGGCCGCAAACCTGACTCGGACAGATTGCTGATGCACCTGGTCCCATGCGCAGAGGTAACACGGTGCTGCGACGATGTTCCAATGCCTGGCTGCCTTCTGTGCTTAGATGGTCACAGTCCTCTTGGAATGAAGCGCTACGGACGCTTTGGCGTTCTATCTTCCGTTAGCACGTGGGCAGCGCACGAGCACCCTCGCAGGCCGCTACTGCCTTGCGCACTGAGGCTAACGATATCGTCATCACTCGCGTCGGATTCGGGATGCGCAACGAAGAAAATGTCCGTGGTTGACACGTCGGTGCGTGTCAAACTGCTCACTCCGTTGGATCCCGCCTCGTCGCCAATGTGATGGGGGAGCCGGTGCTTCGGGCCGCCCTGTACTAACACGCGCACACATAAAATCACTGAGACATGAGACATGACACATGCGTCCATGCTTTCCAAGGTCCCGGCGGCAACTGCCGCATGGACGTTCTTTATTCAAAACGCGCATGCGCGACCCAAAACGAGGCTCGCGCATGCGTCGTGTACACGGAGACGTCACAATTATTACGGCAGCAGTGCCTCGTTCATTTTGCTTACCATAGCACTGAAAATCATTCCTTCAATGCTATAGTAAGCAAAATGGCGGTGGCGCTGCAGCAGAAATAATGCTTCTTTCAATCCAATGACATGGATTGAAAGCACTATTATTATAGTGGTGCAGGCATTGGGCAGAAATATTTTGTGCCGTTTCCGGGTCCCGTCGTATTCGGCGGCAGCCAATCAGGTGGAGAATATCGGCGGCAGCCAATCAGGTGGAGAATATGACGGGACCCGGAAAAAATCTCAAAATTCCTGAGATTCAAGGGACTTTTCCGGACACCCGGAGAAATGCTTCAAATTCCTGAGTCTACGGAAAAATTCCGGAGGTTAGGCAGGTATGGCGCCTCGTCTTTTCACCGTTAATGGTGGCACTTGCCCTCGCCAGCTGGGGAGGGGCAGCATCACCATTAAGGATATGATCAGGCATTTGTAACGCGCCTATACACAAGTGTTTCACTTGTGCCTATACACCAAGTGATGAAAGGGTGAGGCCACTGGAAGCAGAGACCTTTTCAATAAAGACTGAAACCCCTGCGAATGCGCAGGAGATTCAGGATTTAGAAAACAAGGCCTCTGCTTCCAGCGGCCTCACGTTTTCTCCATAAGGGTGGTGCCGGCCAACTGGCATCTCTTGCTTAAAGGGATGCCTCGCAGGTACAGCGCCACCATTATGGCTGAAAGGAATTTTTTTCTGAAACGTGAAGCTCTCGCACACAAGCGAGAGCTTCAGGCTTTAGAAAAAAAGCCTTTTAGTGTAGTGGCCGGGGCTGCCCGGGGAGATTAGTGGGCCCTGGCAGGGCCCCGCCTATAAAAAAGATTTCGGAGCCTGGCAGGCCCTGGCCCACTTAAAGCCCTGCTTGTAATGCTGCTCCACTTCTGAGGGCGGGGTCCGAGTGCTCCAAACATCCAAACAGTGAGAGGAGCTTGCACGAAAAAAGGGCATTATCTCATCAGTGGGAGATCAATTAAACCCCCACCCCTCACAGGCTGATGAATAAAGAAGATTGTACTTTTGGGAATGATCTCTCTGTTGTAAGTTCTTTACATCATTAAGTTCTGTACATTATGATGCAGGTCTCAAGCCATGGCACCTAGCGGCGCTGCTTGCATCCGCCCACTGAGAATGTTGTTGATTGAATGTGTGATGGGGTACGTGGTGAGAATGCGAGCAGAGTGAGGGCAGTTGTTTGTTGGAGATCTGGGCGGCAGATGCAGGTGGAGCACCGGGCTATTTAAGTGAATATACTTACCTTGCTGTCACGCCATCGTGTCCTCTGTTACTTCAGTTGGCGTCGAGATTAGCCCGATGAGAGCCAATGAAGCCGCGTACGTTTGGAGAGCTGGAGCTCTGGGAGAACAATTCTGATTCACCTGTGCAGGCAGGCTGGGAACTGCAGGTAGCTACATGCACGTCGAAGACAAGCTGCCACGGCTGTAAGTATCGAAGCGCAGCGCATAGCTCCAGAGTTAATCCTCACAAAGTAAAGTCACCGGCACACAGATTTTCGTATGAATTATTAGAGAAAAGGACCTAACTGTGTCACGTGACATGACTCCATTTTGCCTCGGAGACATGGTCAGGAAACGATCTTCATAGTAAAGAGCTCATATAGCTCTTTTTCGTCACAGTACAAGAAAAACAAATTCTTTTGTTTTTCCTTCTCTCTTTAATTGTGGAAAGAGAGTGTTCAGTTGGAGGGACAGTATTTAACTCGCATTGTTGTACAGTGCATATCTGTAGGGAGAAAACCCATACATGCCAACATTCCGAGGCACCTGGGAGGGAGATTTCTTCAGAGAAATCGGGAGACAACAATCTCCCCGTAGGAATGCATTGGGCAAAAAATAATTTTAGGCGGGAGAATATGAAAAATAGCTATTATTTTTCACTGAAAATCGGGAGTCTCCCGCCTAAATCGGGAGGGTTGGCATGTATGTAAACCATGCAAGGCATCAGTATACAGCCACCTGCAAGTTATATACCCAGCCCAGGTCAGCCAGCTGTAGTGTGGCCAGAGTGGAAGGAATTTTGTCAAGATAGTTGAACAGGAGGGATTGACATCCCATAGGAATAAATAATTGTTACTGCATGCTCTGGGTTTGGAGGGTCAAAGGAAGTACAGGGAACTACCGGAGCTATCTGCAGATGAGGCGGGAGACATCGATGAGCACGAAAAAGCTCTGAGACAGTTAGACAAGTATTATGCGCCAGAGATTAATGTGGGCATTAATAGATACAATGGGCCTCATTACGAGTCTGGGTTTGAAACCGCCTGGTTACCACCGGACTCGTATTACCATTCCGCCTCCGTGATTCCTGGAATTACCGGGGCATTACAACCCCGGTTTTCCGGGAATCAAGGAGGCGGAATAGTGTTAATCCCCATTCCCATCGAGTCCTATTGGACTCGATGGGAATCGGGATCATGGAAACACCGGCAGCATCTCGTAATGCTGCCGGTGTTTCCTCGGCCGCCTGCAGGCGGGCGGTGTTAGGTCAGACCTGGCGGGAACATCACCTCCCGCCTGCAGGAGTCGGGATCAGGTGGTCCGGAAACAACGGTGGCGGCGGGTTTACCGCCACCGTTATTTCCGGACCGCCTGAGTTATAATGAGGCCCAATTTCTATACAAGGACACAGAGAGAACAGGAGACCATTGAAGAATATGTATCGGCCCTAAGGATGTTGGCCCGAACATGTCGATTTGGAACAGGCATTACTCTAGATGAGCTGATCAGATAATGATCCACAACAAAGACTCCTTAATACAGGATAGACTTTGGATGGTGGGAAATCCTTCATTGCCAGAAGCAATCGCCATAGCCAAGAGAGTGGAGCACACTCAGCTGTGCTCGAAAGAGATGAAGAGTAAAAAGCTGGAGGCCGCTCAGAGCATTGTCCAGTGCAGCAACAAATCAGCCCAAGATCTGGAAGAACATGGAACTGTGAATGCTGTGCACATCAGGAAGGAAAAGGAACATGCAGATGACTCCAATAGTAAGATTTATAAGTCCAACGGATCAGATTACAGAGATATGAAGAGCAATCCCAGAAGACCATGGACAAGACATTAAGTGTAGGCATATGCCCCACAAGCCAGGGATGGAGACAGGTGTTTCAACTGCGGTAGATCTGGACATTATGCATATTCAAGAATTTGCCGAGCAATTGGGCAAAAATGTGGAAACTGTGGAGCAAAGGGTCACTTTGCAGTAATGTGCAGACACAAGAAGAGTGTGTCTATAGTGCAAGAGGATGAAGACTGAGACGAGTAAAGGGTAGTAGTGGTTCGAAAACCACTAGTAGAGGAATTAAAGTGCCCATGATATGAAGTCATAATAGACAACTGGAAGCTTTTAGTCATGGTAGACAGTTGTTCACCATACACCACCATCACGCGCAAGACTTGGGAGATGCTCACTCGTGAAGGGCTCAAGTCCAAGTTAAAATCACCAGACATCAAGAATCCTGGAAGGTTTGAAGGATCAAAGATCCAAATCACTCAGCAGCATTGTCCAATTTAAAGATCGCCAAGCCCAAGTGAAAGTATATGTAGCAGAAAAAGGAGTAAATGTGTTTGGTTGGAGGGACCAGGCGGCGAATCAAGCTAGACCCATGTGAGGACGAGCCCATACTTTTAGTAAAAAGCAGCTGTGAACATACAAACAAACATGAGCGTGGTCCCGAAGATGTATTTCAGTCACGTTTAGGTTTATTGAAGAATTTTGCACATAAGATAAGGATGAAATGAGGAGCGATACCAGTAGCGCACAACAAAGGTAGAACAATACTGTTCGCTTAAGTAGACAAAGTGGAACAGGAATTAAACAGACTTGAGGAAGAAGATGTGATTGAGAAAATTGAATCATCCTTCTGGGTGAGCCCCACTGTCGTCTCTGTGAAAAAAAATGGCAAACTATGAATATGTGTAGAATTAAGAGATGTAAACAAGAACATTGTGGTGGACATGTATCCATTGCCGATCATATCAGAAATGCTGAACTGTATTGAGGGTGCAGACAGGTTCACCACCTTGGATTTATCCAGTACCTACCATCAGATATCTTTTAGAGACTTCACCGCATTATTACACCTTTTGGTTTGTATCAATATAAAAGAATGCCATTCGGACTGGCCACTGCTGCAGCCGTGTTTCAGAGAGTAATGTGGCATGTGCTAAAGGGGCTCGATGGAACTATGGTCTATCAAGACAATATTATTGCATTTGGGAAGGGTGCAAGTGAACATGATGGAAGGTTGAATGAGTTATATTCCAGACTGAGTGAGAAAGGGTTGAAAGTAGAACAGAGTAAATGTAAGTTCAAGATGGAGGAGGTTGCGTATTTGGGACACGTTGTAAATCGCAAAGGTTACAAACCTAAATTGGAAGCTATGAAAGCGATCAAAGAATCACCTGAGCCTAAAAAAAGGGATAAATTGAGGTCATTTCTAGGGTTATATGTGTATTATAACAAGTTTGTGGAAAATTTCACCAGCATAACTGAGCCTTTAAGAAGATTGATGAAAAAAGATGTCAAATTCATATGGAATGATGAGTGCAAGTTCTCAGCTGAGTGCATCAGGAAGGGCATTTGTGAGCACATAGAATTGGGTGGGTTTGTTTTTGGAAGGCAGACAAAACTCACTGTGGATGCCAGTGGCATCGGTTTAGGAGCCGTTTTGTCACAATTCTCAAAAAATGGTCAAGAGAAAATAATATGTCATGCATCTAGGGCAGTTACTGACATTGAAAGTAGGTACTCTGTTATAGAAAGAGAAATGTTGGCTTGTGTTTGGGTGATTAACTATTTCAGGAAGTACCTGTGGGGGAACAAGTTCATAGTACACACAGACCACAAGCCGCTGGTAGAAGTACTGTCTGTATGTGGCATGTGCAAAGTGTCTCCTAGGTTGGTTCAATCGAGTCTCAAGCTCCAAGATTATTATTATATGGTAAAATATCTCCCAGGCAAGAGAAACCAGGTTGCAGATTTTTTGTCGAGGCTACCATTGGATTGATCAGATGCCAGTATAGTTGAGGACATTGAAGGGGTGGCCGCAGTAATTGAGGTGACTTCAAGAGAAGAGTGGTTAGAGGAACTCATGAAGGATCAGACGTTAGTAAACGTCATCGAATACACCAGGAATGGGTGGCCTGACAAAAAATATGGTGGAGCAGGCTGGCTTAAAATCCTGGGAAGTTAAGGATGAATGCTCGTTGGAGGATGGATTGTTGCTGAGAGGGGATAAGTTGGTCCCACCTCAAAGCTTGCGGGAAGAATTAGTAGGGAAGGCTCACCAAGGGCATCCTGGTGTTTCAGGTACCAAAAGTAATGTGCGTGCAAAATATTGGTGGCCAGGAGTTTATATTATGGTTCAGAGGTTTGCAAGGAATTGCTTGCCCTGTCAAAATTGTGACAAAAGTTGTAAGGTTTTCAAAAATGCACGGATTAGCATATCCAAGGTTGAGCGTCCATGGGAGAGACTGGGCATTGATATTGGGGGACCGTGTGAGAATCTGGCAAGTGAGAAAAGGTTTGTTGTGGTTATGGTAGCTTATTGCTCCAAATGGATGGAGGTCAAACTAGTGAACAAAATAGATACTAGTGAAATCATCAAGTTCATGTTACAAGATTTCAGAAGAGAGGATTACCCGAGAACGGTGATAAGTGACAATGGAGTCCAATTCAAGAGCAAGGAAATTAGAGATCTTGCTAAATGCATGGGGATTGAGTGGATGTTTTCAGCTTATTACCACCCCCTAATGAATGGCATGGTAGAAAGGTGCAACAGGGTGGTTGTTGAGACCATAGAACAGGCATTAAGGAATAATATGTTAGTCTAGGAAGCAATTAGGGAAAGGCTTTGGAGCAGAAGGATTGCCATCAGAAGTGACACAGGTAAGACACTGTTTGAGATGATGAGGGGCAGGGAGCCCAATACGTTGTTGAATCCTGAGTGTGTTAACAATAGGAAGGTGGAACAATGTTGGACATGATGAAGAAGTTAGAATGAGAATCTTTCCGAGTGACTTTGTCAGGATTAAGAAGGGAAGAGTAGTTAGAAAAGGGGAATGGTTTGGAGTCACGTGTGAGGGGAAATGAGAGGAGAAAAGATGTTGAGTTGTATGATGAGGATGTGCACATGGATGGAAGGTTGGAGAATACACATATGGATGGAAGAAATCTGGAGGGCGGTGGAGTAGAACAGAGGTCAAAAATTAGGAAACGTCCAGAGTGGTCCAGATATTATATAATGGATTAGGATTGTACCTGTGAGTAACCAAATGTATATCTTTGAGTTGTAAATATTGCTATGTTCTTTTTGGTTGTATCTTATTTTCCATTTGTATCTTATGTTGTTTTGTTCTCTTTTGTTTGTTGGTTTCAAAGGAGGGGGATTGTGTTGTAAGTTTTTTACATCTAGATAGCACCATCACAGTCAAACCTTGTTATTAAAGGGAGCTGCACATTCTCTGAATATTCTCTCAAGCTTAACAATAACTAATCAAAGTTAAGAAACACGCATCCCAGGTGCCACAGCCAGGATCCCTCCTCATCATCACAAAATGACACAGCAATCATATCACGCACCATGCATCGGGTAGTCTAGCTAGCACCATCACAGTCCAACCTTGTTATTAAAGGGAGCTGCAGATTCTCTGAATATTCTCTCAAGCTTACCAATAACTAATCAAAGTTAAGAAACACACATCCCAGGTGCCACAGCCAGGATCCCTCCTCCTCATCACATAATGACACAGCAATCATATCACGCACCATGCATTGGGTGGTCTAGATAGTGCCATCACAGTCAAGCCTCGCTGTTAAAGCGAGCTGCACATTCTCTGAATATTCTCTCAAGCTTACTAATAACTAATCACAGTTAATAAAAAAAACATGCATCCCAGTTGCCACAGCCAGGATCTCTCCTCCTCATCCCGCAATGACACAGCAATCATATCACGTACCATGCATTGGGTGGTCTAGCTAGCACCATCACAGTCAAGCCTCGCTATTGAAGCGAGCTGCACGTTCTCTGAATATTCTCTCAAGCTTACTAATAACTAATCATAGTTAAGAAACACGCATCCCAGCTGCCACAGCCAGGATCTCTCCTCCTCATCACATGACACAGTAATCATATCACGCACCATGCATCGGGTGGTCTAGATAGCGCCATCACAGCCAAGCCTCGCTGTTAAAGCGAGCTGCACATTCTCTGAATATTCTCTCAAGCTTACCAATAACTAATCACAGTTAAGAAACACGCATCCCAGCTGCCACAGCCAGGATCTCTCCTCCTAATCCCATAATGATACAGCAATCATATCACGCACCATGCATTGCAAACCCTATTCTGCCCTGGCTTCTGCCTCAGGGGAGGAAAGGGTGACTAGGTGGATTCTCAAATCTTCTGGCCTGCTGCCTCTGATACAGGTTGGTGCCTTTATGTTTGACTGTTGCTTGGTTGACAGCACGTTGATTATTACACTTACTGTGCTTATAGTGCTCCCCTGTCCACCTGACATGGTTGTTCCAACTGTTGCGGTTGGGCTAATGTTAGTAGAGGTTACAGCGATGACAGTAGTAACAAGAGATATTCACCAAAAAAGGAAAGCAAAAACACCACTTGGAATTAAGAGGCAAGACAAGAAGAGCATTTTTTAAATAACAATCTCCATTACCTGTGCTGCTTTGATTCGGGTGCAGCTTGAGCTTGAAGATATAAATTTCCCGCCTCAAATGTGCAAACATGAGCGTTAATGTATTAGTATTATGATCATTCAAGCCCCGTGGACCATGCAGTCTGTCATGGCAAAAATGAACAGTTGTTCCCACACAGTTTTAATTCTAGGGTCTCTGAGGACTAGGAGGATGGATGGGTTTCCTTTTTCTAGTTGTGGGTAAACCTGGGCCAAGTATGATGTGAAGACATGGAAATACACATTAAGATGCCATCACAGAGGTATGGTGGATCTTCTAACAAATTAGCCTTGGAATGTTTCAGGATGGGATCAGTGCGCAGCATGGAGAAGAAATGCAATGAACACAGTCACACTTTCACGATGAATGTTTGCTGAAAGAAAAAGAACAAACAGACATTATACCCTCACTCTGGATGTGTAGGAAGGCGTTGCCCTAACTCTGCTGCCCGTGAGTGAGTAACCATTGGGTGTCCTCTGCTCAGCAGTGCGGATTCTTCTTGTTGAGGATCATAGGACCCTTTGTAGACACCTCAGGGATGTTGCTCAATTCTCCCAGGAAGCCACAGCTTGGATCACTTCCTTCCTCGAAGTAAGACTTATGAGAGTACTCTCGGAACAGGCCCGTGCTACCCCAAACCCCAACTATCCCCAAATATCCCACAGGGATATTGTACCTCACCTCCACTGTACAACATCTTTACCCTACCTCTATTCAATGACCTAGACAATCACAGCATAGCATATACAAACTATGCCGATGATACACACGTTTTTCTCCCTCTCTCTGGTTCCTTTGAACAAGACACAGCTACTCTCAGGCCTGAATGGCAGTAAATGGTTTGTGTCTCAATGGGGATAAAATAGAAATCCTCCTGGCAGGCCCCAAGGAAATTCTCAACAAGCTCGACAGTCAATACAGATACTTCAGCATCGAGAATACAATAATCACGGCCTCGGCAGCAGTCAAAACACTGGGAATCTATCTTGACTCCACCCTCTCAATGACACGTCAAGTCAGCCCCATCTCATCATCGGCAGCACTTCCTACCAAAATCATAAATGCGGTTAAACCATACCTCTTATCCAAAAATTGCCTCGCCAGAGCCACCATTGGGGCCACGCTGGACTAGTGCAACGTTTTGTTTCTAGGCACCTCATCTAGAAACCTGAACAATCTGCAAATCACCCAAAATAATGCCCTTAGAGCGGCGTTAAACATTCCCAAAAGGGAGCACATCTCCTAGGCTAGACGGTACGTCACTGGCTCCCAGTTAAAGAGGGTATACTCTTTATAACCCTCGCCATCACACACATGTGCCTCTCCCTCACAGCACCTGCTTAACTATCAGAAAGAATTCACTGAGCAACATCCGATAGAACCAAGCGGGTCCAGCATTCCAATCAGCCCTTTGTTCCCACCTTTAAAAGAGCCAAAGCCGGAGGCTCGAGCTTTCCTGTCCTAGCACCTAAAATCTGGAACGCTCTACTCCTCTGTCTGAGGAAGGAGACCTCCCTCACAGTGTTCCGAAGAGCTCTGAAAACCAAGCTCTTCAACTAGACCTGCCTTCCTCTAACACAAGATCAACCAGTTCCCCTATAACCCTTGGAACATTTTCTGTAACATGTATTTCTTGTAAATGTCATCAGAACTGCTGTACTGTATCTTTTCATTGTATGATTGTGTCAAAGTAAATCCTTCTGTAACAGTGCTACGATGCCCCAGGGCCGTTTACGCACTTTATAAATTCTAAAAAATAATAATAAATAAAAGTTAATCTCGCCACCGTGGGTGAATAACCATTATCTAGCTCGGCCGCATCACCAGGTTGAGGACCACTTAATCGATCTCTTCCTGCAATTTATGAGGATTTATTCATTCTTTCTGCAGATGGACCCTTGTCTTTTTAAGTTTGGAATGTGCTGGTTGTCTCTGACCTTGGCAGCGAGCACTGGCCTTCCTGTTCTGTGCAGCCTAGTTCTGCTTTCCCTCGTCTCTCGTCCTGCGGCTTGTCGCCTTATGTGATCCTCGTTATACTCATGCTGTGATTTCTACATATGTATAACATGCTCTGTTTTCCCTATGTTAGTCGGATTTGGTCCTTGCAGGATCCTTATCTGATCCTGTAGGTCCATAAGGTTAGTTGCCATAAGCAGCTGCAAGCTTGCTCTGCATCTCTTTGTCGCCCTGCGTTCAGCGTTTCTGCACTTGGCTAATGAGAAAAATAATAAAAGCTTTTGACAGTATGTATATGTATCTGTCCTCTATCTACAGAACTGTGTAAGCATGTTCTTTTTGTATTCACATGTGTGTTTGTGTGAGTTTGTGCATGGCTGCAAGTGTACTTCGTGAATAACGTGGCTATGTCATCGTGTCACTAATGAGGTCAGCACATTGGTTTTCTGTGCATTAGTCAACATCATCCATCGAGGCATTTAGATCCATGACCAATGTTGAAGCACCTGTATTCATAAAGACTTTCACTGGATAAGGTTTGAATGGCTGTCTGAGAGAATATCACCCCGCATACGTTTCAGTCACTGGTCCTCCTGGGGGCTGTCCGAATAGTGAGTGACTGTGTGTTTTTGACTCTTTGTGCCCTCATGTTCATGGGGGTGAGGAGGGACATTCCAGTGAAACTCTTCAGCATGGTCCAACGCCACCTCCCCTTCCTGAAAGAGAGCAAGAGCCTCTGTTTTCTTGTGATCAGGGAGGAATTCCAGGATAGAGTCCACGTTGTACGAAAGCTCCCAGGTCGTACTGGGACAATATAGCTAGAGCATTAGTCTCCTTGATAATGGATACCGCCGTGTAGATGGCTCTCTTGCCCATGGCATCCATCTTCTTCCCCTTATTTTCCGACGGGACTGATGATGTGGAAGCTGGGTTGGCAGAACATTTCCATGCAGTGGCCAAGACTACCTTGTCCGGTGATGGTTGTGACCTCAAGAACTTGGGTGCAGAGTCCGGTACCCTGTATTTCTTTTCCAACCTATTTCATTTGGTTGGAGCCGTGCATGGGTTCTTCATGAGGGCTAGGCTTTCCTCCCAAATGTCCTCCAAAAAAAATGATGTCTTCCTCTTGTACTCTCGTGGCTGAAATAGAAATCCCTCATTCTTGGTTTCCTTGGGCACCAGCTGGAACAGCTTGGAGGCCTTGGAGATCGTCGACTGGAATGATCCCACCTCATCTGGCAGCGAGCCTCTATGAAGGGTGTCCAGGTGCGGTGATTCATCGTCTGCCGGGACAAAGTCCTCATTTATGTTGGTTTCTGTGGCTGTCTCAGTACCAGTGTCCTCTGTGTATCCGGGTCTGCTGGTGGAGTCGGTCCTGACGTGGTTGGGGAGGCTGCTGCAGAGGAGGCATCAGATGATGCTTCCTCTTCTTATGTGGAGGCTGGTCAGGAGCCTGTGGTACAACAGGTGCTGGTGCTGGGGGCAACCTCTGCTGTATCTCTGTCACTAGGGTGTGGAGAGTTGAGAGGATTCCCATGGATATTTTCCCTCGGCTGTGTAGGGAATGATGGAGTGCTAGGCCCCGCACCACCGTCGTCCTCGTGGACTGTGGAGACGGACGCTTGGTCATCATCGTATGTGCATGAGATGTCCATTGGCTGAACGCAAGCCTTGCAGGGTTGCTTTGAGGCATCTTCGCCCCTCTCTTTTTCCCTACTGAGGGCCATGTACCGGGGCCTGAGCCGGTGCTCCCCCACATGGGTGCCCGCAGCCTTCGCCGCTGCCTCGGTGGCCGTGTCACACAGGGGAGGCAGGGAACCTCTCTGCTTTGTAAAGACCACCCTCGTAGGGTCAGTACCACCCACCGTAGCGGTCACCCCAGAGGATGTCGATGAAGTGGTCGACTGAGTCTTTGGCTGCATCTGATGAGCCTGCTGTGAGGTCTTCTTCTCTTCCTCTGGCCTCTGTTTCTCTGATTTGTCCCATAACTTAGCTGGGGTGAAGGATTTCCTCTTTGAGGAGAAACGTGATGGCAGACTGGCTAATGAGGCGGACAGCGATGGCGATTACAGTCTATCTGACCTGGGACCCGCATCAGCGGCGAAACCGGTCTTGCAGCTCTTGATCTTTTCTTGGACCCCCAAGTATGGGGGTCCTCAAAGGACTTTGACCTTCACGAGAGGGAACCTGCTCCTCCGACCGACCGGTCCTAGGTGTGGCATGCTCGGAGCACAGGTCAGAGGCCTTACTCAACTTGAGCCATGCTGCCAGCCTGCTATATCTAAAAAGTAAATAAAGGGGTACACCTGCACTCACAGTCCCTGATCCTTCAGGTAGAATATACAACAGTCCCTGATCCTTCAGGTAGAATATACAACAATCAAAAAGGCGGATCAGTGGAACAGGATGACACTGGTTAGATTAAGTATAAATCACATATTTATTTGAAAAAACTCATCACATGAACAATTATTTTACTTACATAAAAATTACCTAAAAAATCTTACATCCTCCAAGGTTGTAATGACCCGGTAAGTCCCTATATCGGGAACTCGGACCCGGAATGCGGTAAGGGGGTAGCCATGCTGCTAAGAGCACCATGGCTACCTCCTACCGCGTAATGAGGCCCTATGTAAACATAGGGGCTGTGTGAGGCTAGTTGATCCCCTGAAACTTTGCTCTTAATAATTAAGTCAAGTGTTCACCCCAAAATAATAAGCATTACAATCTGTAATAATGATCAATGGTAAATGTTAGGAAAGATTTCCATTTATGTGCAATGTTCCCTCCAGTTGTGAACCCACCATGTTTTTGCTGTTGTTGGACCATCCTAGCCTGACTGATTCCAGTGGAGCCAGCCTTTTGCTGTACTCCGTTGGGCTTTTGCTCACTTTTTTATGGGGAAACTGGCATGCCCTTAAGACAGTCAGTACGGAGAGACATTCGGCCTCATTACGAGTTTGGAGGTAGCCCTGCTACCCCCAAACTCGGGTCCGCGTCTGGGTTCCCTGAATGACGAAATACCGTGCCATTCTGACCTTGGAGGGCCCGGTATTTCCCCATTCAGGGAACCCAGACCCGGTCCATCCCCATTCCCATTTGAGCCCCCATAGGACTCAATGGGAATGGGGAGGATACCAACAACGGGCCCGTTAATGACGGGCCCATTGTTAGCATCCTGGTCTGCTCGCAGGACCCGCTAAGGATGCCTGATTTTACCAGGTGTCCTTAGCGGGTCCCGCAAGCAGACCTCGCAATGAGGCGGTAGGGGGTTAACGGGGCCAGCAGGTCTACCGGCCCCATTAACCCCCTACTGTCAGGGTCGTAATGAGGCCCCTAGTCTTGACCGCCTGCCATAGCTACCTTGATTGGTCTGGCTTGTCCAGAGGTTACCCTGTTCCAAGAAACTAGGCTGGCCTTCTAAACCTTTGCCCACCAGGTCAGAGTTCAGACAGTAAATACAAAAGACTCACATGAGAGGGTGCATTTAGGAATGTGATAAGTGATACATGCATAATATGACTTAGATTGACTTTGGTGATTTACAGCTCCCCTGACATGCATTATGAGCATGTTTTACATTTTCAGACTCAACATCAAATTCCCTATGACAACAAAGCTTGTCTGATCTGCCCAGAAGAAGTTGGTATTGCTTAAATAATGCGGAGTGCTCGGTAATTATGCACATTTCACACTTTAACCAAATAATATATTTGAGGTGTGATTCCTCAATGGTATAGCACCCTGATTCGGAGGGGATACCTTTGGACCACTCGAACATCACCTTATAGAGTGATATGCACTGCTTGCGTTATGTTGTGATACGTTACTCAGGCTTTAATGTGAAATTTGATCTTCACTTCTTACTTTGAAGGTGCCCTTCCACATCCATATACTCTACTAATAGTGAGACGGGGGGTACTCTTGGACTTTTTAAAATGTCATTTATAAAGTCATAACCCATAGGTTTTAGACATGGTTTGCATATGGTCTTTCCCATTTTGTAATGATATGATATGATAGGTCATTTATAACAAATCTGTACACAAGTGTTTCTAGGCACGATAAGACAAGGGATGGAAGAAGAGGGAGGACAAGACAGTGATCGTACTAGGCCTTGTGTCATTCAGATCGTGCAATTGCAAGAATGAGAAGTGCAAGGGGAAAATGGTGGGGGAGGGGGGGAAGAAGTGCCAGGGAGAGGGACGGGGACAGTAGGGCAGCAATACTCTGAGTAAGTACAGGGCAGTGCGACTCAGGGTAAGTGCAATGGAGGAAAGTGACAGTAGAGGTTACAGTTACAGTCCCTCATTGCATAGAAGGCCTGGAGGCAGTGCAGGCGTGACCGATCAAGAGAGACTTTGTACACAGTGAGACTTTGAGGGTAGCCAAACAACCAGGGTATCGAGTAATATTATCCCCACCAATAATATCGCCATATATGTGGTTGTGGGGTAAGGCCACAGGCGATATTATTAGTGGGGATAATTTATGGGTTTTCTGGGACCGGGGTTTGCGGGGGTGTCCCCCTATCCATGAAAAAAAATGATGGGGGTTGAGAGGGTGAACCCCGCAGGTTCCATGGCTTAATATTGCCGCAAAAATATGGCGATATTTTTGCGGGGATATGAACCAATGGAACCGCAACCAGTCAGTGCGGCAGACAGGTAGCTCAGCAGGGTAGGGAGAGAAAGAAAGCAGAGGAGAAGAGGATAGTTTTGAGCTGCTTCCGGAACTTCAGGTGATGCGGCTGAAAGTTTGAGAGGGGCAGGGAGGCCATTCCAGAGGGAGGAATCTTTAGAGGAGAGAGATCTTCCCCCACTCTCTGCCTGGAGAAGCGTTGATCCTTAGAGAGTTGGAGGTAGATGAGTGAAGGGCTCAAAAAGGAAGGTATTTAGGAAGAGAACATTGGATGTAGTGCAGGCCCTGCCCCCAGAAAGCCTTGCGGACTTGAACTTTATCCTTGCAGCCACTGGGAGGCAGTGGAGAGATTTCAGGGCTGGAGAGATACAGTCCTTGGGCTTGAGGCCAAGGATAAGTCTTGCAGTCCTGTCCTGGATTACTTGCAGAGGGCGGAGAGTAGCAGATGGCAGATTGAGAAAGAGGCTGTTGCAGTAGTCCAGCCTAGAGAGAAGCAGCGCTCTGGAGACAGTGAGCTTCTGGGGGAAGGTGAGAAAGGGAAGAGTATCTTTGAAGAGGGTCAGCTGGGAGTGGGACTTTTTGGCGACATCCAAGATGTGAGGAGAGAAAGAGAGAGTGGAGTGGATGATGACACCAAAGTTTTTTGCCTCACAGGAAGGCGAAGGAAGAGCGCCCAAGGAGGGCGGCCAGAGAGAAAGGGGAAGCGGGAGCAGGAGTCCCAATGAGAAGGATCTCCATGTAACTCGCATTAAGGCAGAGATCGTTGGAGGCACACCCCTCCTGAATCGAGGAGGATAGACAGTCAGGAATGAGCAAGAGAGGAGACTGAGGGGAGCCTGAAGGAAAGGTGAGTGACATCAGCATAACACTCAAAGTTAGAGGAGAAGGTAGAGATTAGGTGGGCCAAAGGGCCAAGTAGAGGTTGAAATACCAGGGTGAGGACAGAGCCCTGGGGACCCCAGGTGGAGAGAGAGGTGGCAGAGAGAAAGGAGCCAAGTTAGACCTGGGAAAGGTAATCCAAAAGGAAGGAGGTCAACCATTCCAGGGCCTGATCCGTGATGCCCAGGTTCTCACAGAGTCGATTGATCAGGATGGTGTGGTTGACCGTGTCAAAGGCAGAGGAAAGGTCAAGGAGGATGAGGACAGATGGCATGCTGGAATCAAGGTTAGAGAGCAGATCTTCACATGTGTTGAGGAAAGCAGTTTTGTGCCTCTGGCAGCTCTGAAGCCAGATTGATGGTCATGAGACAACCGACAGATTCAGTGTGTAGAGTAAACTGGGAGATGGCCAGCTTTTCCAGGAGTTTGCCCAGCAAAGGGGTGATATAGATCGGGCGATAGTTTACCGGACAGGTAGTGGGTGTGCCAGCGAGTGCTTGAGGAGAGAGGAGAAAAATCCAGAGGCGAACAAGCGATTACAAAAATCGGCCAAGCTTGGAGCGAGGGTTTCAATATGGTCCTTGATGGTTCTGGAGGAGCAGGGGAGCACCTGTTCGGATGGCCCTTTCATAGATCGGACTTGTCTAGAAACCTTGTCAGGTGTGGTCAGAGAGAAAGAGGAAAAAGGGGGAGGAGAGGGAGAGTTGGCCAAAGGGGGGCTGAGAGAGAAAGAGGGAGCGGAAGAAGTGATAGTGGACAGGATGTCCTGAGTTTTAGTGGTGAAATGAGAGGCCTGAGCCTTAAAGAGGGCCTGGGAGGGAACAGGAGAGGTAGAAACCGCAGCAGGATTGGCCAGTTCCTTGCAGATTTTAAAGAGTTTGGCCGTGTTGTTAGAGACCGCAGAGACACAGGCTTGAATGTGGGCTCTCTTCTTGGACAGGACAGAGTCTGTATTGCCTTTGGAGCAGGGAGCAGGCAGCAGGCCAGTTTGTCAGAGGATGCACCCAAAGCCCTCCACTTCCTCTCAGCCACACTGTACTTGCGTTTCAGGGTGGCGAGGCCGAAGTCATACCAAGAGTTGCACTTGGAGGTAGGCTTCAGCTGGAAACTCATGACAGGGGCAAGGATGTCCAGAGTGTTGGAGATAGAAAGATGCAGATTAGAGAGGGCTGTGTAAGAGTGTGAGTCAGCCGCAGGAGTAGGAGGAGCAGAGAAAGTAGAGGCAAAGGCATCCACTGAAACACGCTTCATGGGCCGAATGACTGCGAAGGTAGGTGACAATGGTTTGGCAGGCAAAAAACGATGGTCTCAAGGGTTGCCCAGAGCAATGCTGGAGGTTAAGATTAATAGTAAACCTTGCAGTGATCACCACTTTTGTTTTTCTATATCTGCCACTTGGCCTGGCAAGCCCATTTCCCTACCTTGTTACAGGAGATGTTTCTGACAGCTTCAGGCTAACCGAGGAGCTAACAGCTTTCCGCAAACTTCTGAAAACCTGGCTCTTTCCCTAAAACCTACCGGTTCCGTTCTAGCATCATCAAAATAACACCGACCCAGCGAAGCACCCAAAGCAAAACCAAATGCAAAAAAAAAAAAAAAAAAAAAAAAAAAAAAAAAAAAAAAAACGTATTGTATCTAATATTCAGAAAAGAAATTAAAGCGAGTAATAAAGATGCAAACAGTGAAGTCAATAACACAAATTGACCACTGATAAAAGAATAATAGAGCACGGACGAGCTTGGAAAGACGATGAGTGTGATGAACAGATGATTGAGAAGGACGAACGATTAAAGATGATTCTAGACAAATATAAATGAATGTGTAGGATGAAAACGGTTGACTTGTACGTCTGGCAGACGGTTGGGTCTGGAGACCTGATAAATAATACGAGCAAAATCGATGGGGGTGACGAATGAGTATGTAAACCAATTGACCGTAGAAAGCGGTCCAAGTATGAAGAGCGGCTATGTGTAGAAAGTGGAGGAAGGTGGAGAATTGGAAGAGCATACAGAGCGAAAGAGCTTGTTGATCGAAGAGAGCATACAGAGCAGAAGAACGTCTAGAGCAGATGCGCATAATGAATAGAGAAAAGTATCGGCGACTAAATGAGGGAGCGACAGGGTGTGGAAGAGCGGAAGAACGCCGAAGCACAGGATGACTGTGCAAGGCGGATGTCTGTGATGGGCGGTTGTCTGTGGTGGGCGGTTGTCTGTGGAGGGCGGATAACTGTGGAGGGCGGATAACTGTGGAGGGCGGATACCTTTTGGAAGATGAGTGTGGATGGCGGCTGACCGTGAAAGGCGGACGACTATGGAGGGCGGACGACTATGGAGGGCGGACTACTGTAGAGGGCGGACGGCTGTGGAGGGCGGACGGCTGCGGAGGGCGGATGGCTGCGGAGGGCGGATGGCTGCGGAGGACGGATGGCTGCGGAGGGCGGATGGCTGCGGAGGGCGGATGGCTGCGGAGGGCGGATGGCTGCGGATTCGAGCCCAATACCCTCTCTAACGAAATGATTTTAGAACTGTTCCCAATAGACTCTGCATGGAAAATTGTACTTAGAAGTTCGCCCAGTCCCTCTCTGGGAAAGTTGCTTTTAGAAGTTTGCACTCTGAAAGAGCATATAACCCATCACACCACACCCCACGCTTACTCTCTCCTTACATCACCACTCAACTAGAACACAGAGATACTATGACACCATTCGGTATAACTGTTCTCATACGAACATCCACCGCTTACTCCACATCACTCTATGTAAACACTGCTGGTCCCACACCCCCAGCCAGGCGTTTTCCTCAGGCCTAACGCAGCCACATCCGTTCCGGATAAATCCCGCCAGAACGAACACATTCTCCTGATCTCTCAACCACCACACCTACCGATAAGAAGCAGCTATCACACGTGTACCGCACTAGCTGCACACATATCCGGTGCTCACACGCACCTTTTGACTATCCCTACTCTCTCTACTGATCTGAACTTCGGTTCCCAAGGGCGTTCAACCTACCAGCGCCTTCAGACCATACCAATGGTATATAAGGCGCTATATAAGTGCAAAATAACAATAACAATAACAATAACAAAACTAATCTGGTGAAAGCCTCCACACTACTAGGGACCACTTAGGCACATCGCAAGTCCATCACGTAATGACACACCAATCATATCTAGCACCATGCATTAGGTGGTCTAGATAGCAACATCACAGTTAAGCCTCGCTATTAAAGAGAGCTGCACATTCTTGAAATGTTCTCTCAAGCATACCAATAACTAATCACAGTTAAGAAACACGCATCCCAGCTGTCACAACCAGGATCTCTCCCCCTCATCTTGTGCATTGGTCCCATTTAATTGTTTCTCTATTAGCTAATCCCGGTGTCCTTTCACTTTCCCTTCCCCCAACCCTCCTCCTTTCATATTCACAGAGTATGGATGGGCGACCCCCTGGGGGTAACAGAATATGCCACCTCTCATACAAGGGCAGACGCTGTGGTGATGGGCATGGTAGAACTAATGAATAACATGTAATTAACTTCACGTGAAGCATTTGACATGGCATATTTACGTGGATGGATGTGGTGGCAGCTGCTTTAACAGCAAGTTCTATCACTGAAACAACAGTTGCAGTACCACTAAGTGCTTGGCCTTTGTGATGGTTGTAAGGAAGGCATGCTATCAACAGTAAGACAGACGCACGTGACCACAGTTGAAGGGTGTTTATTGAACTTCAACTGGGTTTGAAAAATGCATTTCTAATCCTAAATCTAAAGATGGAAGCAAGTTACAACCATCAAATAATAATAACGCAGTGCCAGTGGTGTCTTGTCAAAATAAAAGGGCATTTACTAACAATCTTTACCTCTAAATACAAAGTGTGGGAAACAATGTCATGCAAAAGAAGTGTTCAAGAAATGATATGTCAGGATATTCAAGCCGTTGGCTTCCCTTCGCAACGTTTTCAGCATGGGACCAGGCGGCACACTCAAACTTGGCACAGTCTCTGGATTCTCCAGCACGAGGGTGAAGTTCAAAACTGCAACATTATGGCCTTCTGTGCCAAAGTCTCTTTGCCATTCAAATCTCTTCTTTCAGAGGGCCTGATGCAACAAACAATAAAGTTACTTTCCTTTTTGTATTTCAATTATACACAATTGTCTTAGATGATTTACTATTCACCTCGGATCCCCCTCCACAGGGTCAGATCCACTTTCACACAATGTTCTCCGGGTCTTCACGTATCCAGTTTCTCTGGTGATTCACGGTTCACCCCGGATACCCCTCTGCTGGGCTCAGATCTGCTTTGACACAAAATCTTTGATAAGTCTCCCTCTTCTGGGCTCAGACCAATTTTTCTATTGCAACACAAATCTTGCTTTAACCCAAGCTTGCAATTGATTTCCCTCTGCCGGGCTCGGACCAACTTAATCTACTTTGTTATGAACTTTCTTTACTGTATCATGATTGAAGACGTTCAATTGTGCAGAGGATTTTGCTTGACCTGTCACAGGACCACTTCGATTCACAATCGTTTGCCACTCTTACTTTTGTCAACTCTCAGCTGGATACCTTACAGAGACTTCAATTGAGCACACACAAGGTGCCAGACTACTCTGTCAAAGGTATTGTATCTTGGTTTCAAACTTCAATTACTCATCCCCAGTTCAACTTTACTCGTGTTGGTTATCACATGCATTTCATACAATGTTCTTTCCAGCACTCGGCATACAAGTTTTCTGCTTGCAACCTTTGCTTCAACACAGACCGGTCTCGTATCGGTCCCCCAACTCACTGGCTATGTTGATTTCACTGGCGCTGCTTTGTTGTTGGAGGCAAGGACAGTACCACAGCAGCTGGCGATTCTCCCCGCCTTGATTACCGACGAGGAGGGCCCCAGGTATCTCAGACATACAATGCAAGATTCCTCAGCCTGGTTTTCCTGGTCTTATGCTTTCTATTGCAGATGCTTCTTGAAAGTAATGGTTCCTTTTCGAAAAGGTCAAGGGAACTTCCCTCCTTGCGGTTCCTTCTGTTTCACAGTCAGGTGTGTGTGGTCAGTAATTGCCTGGCCATTGTATTGGGACATGTCAGTTATACGGCTTGGGTGTTAGTCCTTTTTCTACCTGGTAAAATGGGTAAAGGTGTTACAGGGAAGGGGATACCGCATCTCACAATCCGGTGACTCCCCGAAGACCCCTCACCCAGCTGATCCTCCCGCACTAGTTCACCCCCAGGAACTGGATCCAAAGCCATGTCCTGGCCACCTGGATGACAGATCCCCGGGGACCAGTGAGTGAGACACCTTCTGGTTTCTCACATGGTTCACAACTTCTCATTCTGTACACAGTGGGATGAGGACAGGTGTTTTATTTCTGGTAGAGATTTCTGGAAGAGGCAACTGACATACATGAAGGCCACATCACAGTCATGAATGAGACTGAGCACACTGGTTGAGGCCGATTACACAATAGTGGAATAGGTCTGTAGATGTGCCCATTATACACCTGTCCTATGCATGAACCTAAGCAGGTGGGGAGTCTTATATATTCATACCCGGAGAAGGACATTCAGCCAATCAGGTGGCTGGAAGAGTGGGCGAGAATACACTGCGTATCGCCTGCTCTTTCCAGTCACCCCGACCCTTCCCCGGGTGGCACTTTCTTGACTGTGGGAAGACAACATGGAGCCAGACAGTACAAATTGATTCCATGAGATCTTCAACTATACTCATCACATGTGGAATCCCGCAAGTATTTATCCCCTCCCCCTTGATGTTCAACTTTTACATGGAACAGCTCAAATCTCTTCTAGCTCCACACAAAAGCCACCAATATGAAAAAGATGCATAGCTCTGTCTCAATATATCCCTCATCAACAATATCCACAGGCCGAGGCTTACCTCACTTTGAGCCAGTCCTGGATGTCGAATATTTACCCGACGCTCATCCCCTCCAAGAGCAAATTCCTAATGCTGATCAACAACATTAAACACTCTGCCATCCAGATCTCGATCTCTGCTGGGCATCTCAAGGGCTTCACACCCGAGCTGACCACCTGGTCCAAGTCCCTTGGATTCTACATCAGGATGCAAGTCAAAAGAAAAATACTGTCCTCTGTCCAAACCAATTACTCCATCCCTGCCACTAAGAAATGAATACCTAGTATTCCTCAAGCTTCTGGACAAAAATACCAGGAGAATGACTCCTTTCTCCTGGTATAATGATGCAGGCTTTTGCAATAGTATCTGATTTACCAGATGATACTGGGACCAGGGGAACGACTCCCTTCTCCTGGTCTACCTGGAGTAGTCTTGCAAACTGGCCATTAATTGTCTAGTACACAAATCTTTGAAAGTCTCTTTACCTCATACCAAGGATTCCTTATCATTTGGTGTATAATTCTACCCACTCTTTTTCTTACAATTAGTATTTTTCTGGGGCTTCCTGGACCCTGTATCTGTACTTGGCAGGTGGGGAAGACTGCTTCCAGTCAGTTCTTTGCATTCTCGGTATCTTCCACTCGAATTAGGCTCACTACTGTGATGAGGGAGTTCACTCCCGAGGCACTCTTGGATTTGGCTACTCTGGCTGTCACCACTGTGACGGGGTCGATTACGCGTGTTGTACTCTGTACTTTGGCTTCTTGACAAATTAGCACTGTAAAAAGGGAGGCTATGCCCGTGACTTTCTTGACTGTAATTTCTCTGGATGCCACTACTGGTATGGAGTTCACTCCCACGGAATGCTCGACTCTTGGTTCTCACTGTGAGGAGGGAGATTACTCCCGAAGACTACTCAACCTTTCAGCATCCCTGAACCTCCCCCCCAGGCTATCCCGCAGCTCCAGTTACCTTCAGCTTAACTGGGGAGGGTTACTGGTTCTTGCTGGAATCACAGGTCTGTATTTCTTCTGCACGCATCTGTGCTGTGCCTTTTTTTCTGGATCTCTTTTGTTGGTGCGGCTCTGCAGAGCTGTTGCTGCAGCGGTCTCAGTGTTGTTACAGGACCACGTGGTCCACCTCCGGGAGGTCACGCCAGAGCCGAATTATCCACACGTCAGAAAAGGGAGTCCGTGCCCTGCTGGCTCTCGTAGTTCCTCTCTGCTTTTCACCGGGAGACTCCCCGTCTATCAAGGGGCTGTGCATGCCACAGGTTTGTGCGTCCTGGGCTCTCCAGGACAGACACCTGCTTCCCTTGCGGGTCTCTGTTTTCCAAGAAGGAGGACGAGAATGATAGTCCTTCCTCAGTCTTTGCTTTATATAGCTGGGCCTGCCCCAGCATAAAGTCAAGTTCCTTTTCAATATTCATGCTTCCTTGGGGCAGACTTGTCAGTCTCTTTGTAATCCGTATTGTTGCTCTGCATGTTTTTGGCTCTTCTTTGTCTCAGTGATATCAGGTCTTAAAGGTGAGACATGAAGGACTTTAGAACACATAGTACTTTCATAGTTGGATGCTAGTAGTCAACAGGATCAGGGTTTCAGGGGAAATGATATTAGGGAGGACCTTCACAGGAAGGGGGTCCTTACTCCTCATAATTGGAGTCTCACCCTGTGTGGTCCAGCATTCCACCACCCCTAGGGGTACTATTAGGTAGAAACCTCACCTCCCTAGCCTCACAGGAAAGGGCTCTCCTCAGGAGTGAAGGGACGTGAAGACTTGAATCGTCACACTTGCTACCAGCTTTCCCTCACTAGCCTGGCACCCCCGAGATGTGTTCTACATACTGCAGCATGACTCAAAGGTCTCTGCAAATTCAACCATATCACATCAGCGCTCATCAAACTGTACTGGTTCCTGCTGCAAACACATATCACCCCCATATCTTGCTGCATCATCTACAAGACTGTCGCCCTGAAGTCCCCAAACTACCTTGCTGAGAAACTCACCATCTCTGGAGGCCTACGATCCAGCAGCAGCAAGGACATGTGCAGAATTGAACTTTGCTGCTGCAGAAAGGTAAGAACCAGAAGGCAGACATTCTGTGTCTACGCTCCCACACTCAGGAAACTCCTCGAAATTAACACAAGACTTTCCCCCTTGCTTCTGCATATTTCAGCAAGGCCCTTAAACCCCCACTTCAAGGAAAGGCCCCTCTCTAAATGTTAGGTCCACAAACCTGCCGCCAAACCTGTGACTGGGCGTTCTAACCCACCCTGTGTCCTTCCCGGTTTGCTGTAGATCCGTTGCAGCAAAATTGCCCACCACCCGCTCCCCCATTGTTAGCTCCCGGTTCCCTTGTATTTATACCATGGTGATCTGCTTCCCTCTGTGTACTCCCCCATTGTTAGCTCCCGGTTCCCTTGTATTGATACCATGGCGATCTGCTTCCCTCGTAGTTTGCTCCCCCATTGTTAGCTCCCGGTTCCCTTGTATTGATACCATGGCGACCTGCTTCCCTCGCTGTGTACTCCCCCATTGTTAGCTCCCGGTTCCCTTGTATTGATACCATGGCAACCCGCTTCCCTCGCAGTGTGCTCTCCCATTGTTAGCTCCCGGTTCCCTTGTATTGATACCATGGCAATCTGCTTCCCTCGCTGTGTACTCCCCCATTGTTAGCTCCCGGTTCCCTTGTATTGATACCATGGCAACCTGCTTCCCTCACTGTGTACTCCCCCCATTGTTAGCTCCCGGTTCCCTTGTATTGATACCATGGCAATCTGCTTCCCTCACAGTGTACTCCCCCATTGTTGGCTCCCTGTTCCCTTGTATTGATACCATGGCGATCTGCTTCCCTCGCTGTGTACTTCCCCCATTGTTAGCTCCCTGTTCCCTTGTATTGATAACCATGGCAATCGGCTTCGCTCCCCCATTGTTAGCTCCCTGTTCCCTTGTATTGATGCCATTGCAATCTGCATCCCTCGCAGTGTACTCCCCCATTGTTAGCTCCCTGTTCCCTTGTATTGATACCATGGCAATCTGCTTCCCTCGCTGTGTACTCCCCCATTGTTAACTCTCTGTTCCTTTGTATTGATACCATGGCAATCTGCTTCCCTCGCTGTGTACTCCCCCATTGTTAGCTCCTGGTTCCCTTGTATTGATACCATGGCAATCTCCTTCCCTCGCAGTGTACTCCCCCATTGCTAGCTCCCGGTACCCTTGTATTGATATCATGACGATCTGCTTCCCTCGCTGTGTACTCCCCCATTGCTAGCTCCCGGTTCCCTTGTATTGATATCATGACGATCTGCTTCCCTCGCTGTGTACTCCCCCATTGCTAGCTCCCGGTTCCCTTGTATTGATACCATGGCGATCTGCTTCCCTCGCTGTGTACTCTCCCATTGTTAGCTCCCGGTTCCCTTGTATTGATACCATGGCAATCTGCTTCCCTCGCTGTGTACTCCCCCATTGTTAGCTCCTGGTTCCCTTGTATTGATACCATGGCAATCTCCTTCCCTCGCAGTGTACTCCCCCATTGCTAGCTCCCGGTACCCTTGTATTGATATCATGACGATCTGCTTCCCTCGCTGTGTACTCTCCCATTGTTAGCTCCCGGTTCCCTTGTATTGATACCATGGCAATCTGCTTCCCTCGCTGTGTACTCCCCCATTGTTAGCTCCTGGTTCCCTTGTATTGATACCATGGCAACCTGCTTCCCTCACTGTGTACTCCCCCCATTGTTAGCTCCCGGTTCCCTTGTATTGATACCATGGCAATCTGCTTCCCTCACAGTGTACTCCCCCATTGTTGGCTCCCGGTTCCCTTGTATTGATATCATGACGATCTGCTTCCCTCGCTGTGTACTCCCCCATTGCTAGCTCCCGGTTCCCTTGTATTGATACCATGGCGATCTGCTTCCCTCGCTGTGTACTCTCCCATTGTTAGCTCCTGGTTCCCTTGTATTGATACCATGGCAATCTGCTTCCCTCGCTGTGTACTCCCCCATTGTTAGCTCCTGGTTCCCTTGTATTGATACCATGGCAATCTCCTTCCCTCGCAGTGTACTCCCCCATTGCTAGCTCCCGGTACCCTTGTATTGATATCATGACGATCTGCTTCCCTCGCTGTGTACTCCCCCATTGCTAGCTCCCGGTTCCCTTGTATTGATACCATGGCGATCTGCTTCCCTCGCTGTGTACTCTCCCATTGTTAGCTCCTGGTTCCCTTGTATTGATACCATGGCAATCTGCTTCCCTCGCTGTGTACTCCCCCATTGTTAGCTCCTGGTTCCCTTGTATTGATACCATGGCAATCTCCTTCCCTCGCTGTGTACTCCCCCATTGCTAGCTCCCGGTACCCTTGTATTGATATCATGACGATCTGCTTCCCTCGCTGTGTACTCTCCCATTGTTAGCTCCCGGTTCCCTTGTATTGATACCATGGCGATCCGCTTCCCTCGCTGTGTACTCTCCCATTGTAAGCTCCCGTTCCCTTGTATTGATACTATGGTGATCTGCTTCCCTCTGTGTACTCCCCCATTGTTAGCTACCGGTTCCCTTGTATTGATACCATGGCGATCTGCTTCCCTCGCTGTGTACTCCCCTATTGCTAGCTCCCGGTACCCTTGTATTGATATCATGACGATCTGCTTCCCTCGCTGTGTACTCCCCCATTGCTAGCTCCCGGTACCCTTGTATTGATATCATGACGATCTGCTTCCCTCGCTGTGTACTCTCCCATTGTTAGCTCCCGTTCCCTTGTATTGATACCATGGCGATCCGCTTCCCTCAGTGTGTAAATCACTCTATTTTTTTCCAAAGCTATGTCCATGCCCAATAAATTCCTTAAAGTAGTATCCAAGAGATCATGGAATGTTTTTTATATATTCAATGGTGGGAGGGAACGTAAAGTGAGGGTGTGCTGGGTTAATGTCCTGCACTAGAAGCAGGAGAAAGGCACCTTGTTTCAACCTTCCTGCACTCTGTGCACAGCGTTGGTCCCTGCAGCTTTTGGGGCAGGTTCTTTTTTGCTAGGTGCTGTTTTACAACATCAGCCACAGTATCGAGAGAACTAAAACCAGAGCAGATACATTGCTGATTTAGGAAGGTTCAGCAGAGTTGCAACCACTTTGGTCAAATGCCTGGTCTGTGATCTCTGATGTTGTGACAGGATTGATACCAGACTGAAGTGCTGACCACACTCCATGCACCCGTATGGCTCCTCTCCTGCACATTCCTCACATGGATGTAAATATTTGAGCTGTACAGGAAGTGTTTCTCACACTCAGTGCGCTGGTAACGTCATGCCCCAGTATGGCTCTTCTGATGCTGGTACAGATGTGAGCTACAAGTGAAGCTTTTCTCACACTCCCAACACTGATATGCTCAATGGTGGAAGTGCATGGCAGCGCTGCTCCTCTACCTTTTTCTGGAGTAGTTTCTTTTCAAAATAAAAGTAGACTATGGGCCTCATTACGAGAATGGAGGTAATAGCTCCATGGCTGCCTCTGCTCCGGGCTCCATTACCGGGTTCCTGCAATGTGGACTTACCGGGTTACTCCGACATAGGAGGACCCGGTAATTCCTCCTTGCAGGAACCCATCCCCATTCCCATTTGAGCCCCCATAGGGCTGAATGGGGAGGGAGGTAATAACAGGCAGATTACATCTGGCCCGTTATTGCCTCCCTCTTCCCCTCCCGGGACCCGGAAATCACGCCAGGTTTTACCAGGTGTGCGATCCGGGTCCCGCGATGGGAAGCTTGTAATCGGCGCTCCCGGAATGTAGGGGGCCGGTCCCGTACCGGCACCCTTCATTACGGGAGTGCCAGCCTTATAATGAGGCCCTATGCATGGTATGCTCAATGCACCCACTGTGGCAGCAGTGTAGTTTAGAAATGTTTGACTGAATGTGTAACATCATGAGCGGCGGCACATCACTTGGACACAGGTTTAGCACAGTGTACACCATGCACAGGCGAAGCAGCAGCCATCACATGCAGAGTCACTTCACTGCTGCCTGTGAAGAGGATCCCAGTGGGACTCCTTAGTCCTTGCCACTCTCACTCCCGACCTTACCTCGGATAAGACAGGTTTTGTGTTGTATGAACCCTGCCCTCTGACCTTAGCCCCCAAAGACTGCTTCCAGATGATGGGAGCATGACCGGTTTTGTTATGTGGGTTGGGCTGCAGATAGTTTCAGCAGATTGAAGACTAGCGCAGAATCCTTTGACACTAAGAGCAGGCTGCTGTGCAGGTACGTCAGTAGCTTGTAATTGTCACTGTTTGATCAGGATATATTGCATCGATTAAATACATACAGAGTAACAGACAAGTTAGATGCAAGTACACTTACAAGGCATGATCCCTCCCGAAGTCAGAAGGGTATATATCATTTTTGTTAAGCACATTTTCTCAACCTATTCGTGATTCCACCTACTAATGAAATTGATAAAACTTTGCAAAAAGGTACATTCATGCAAATATTAATATCAGAAAGTGTGGCGATAGGGAATGAGGCAAAGGCATTGGAAAGTGAACGCTAAACACTCTAAAGCAGACTCACGACTGTAGGTTCAAATCTGATTGACAGAGCTGTGCAGGAGTGGGGGAGCTGCCAGCACGCCCCATGTTCTGGTTACTTCATCCTAAGCAGGTGGAAGCGATCTGAAAAGTATGATTGGCACCTGCCTTGCACCGGTAGGTGTAAATGAAAAGTGAACCGCACGAGTGCAAATGCAGTAGGAGATGGATAGGTGTATTTGAGGGTAGTGGGACATGGGTAATGCAAATTAGGTTGTATCCCTCTAGGAACATGCTGATATTAACATTAAATTCTAAATACATGTCATGCAAATATGCGTGGCTAAACACCTGTACAGTTAGTTTGTCTAGCATGCTCTGTTATGTTTCCCTACCTCTTACCCATCCTGGCTTCTTAAACCACACCCCCACACCACAGCTGGTTCTTGGATTTACAAAGCCTTGTGTGGCCAATAAAGTGCAAAGGCCACTAATTTGCTTAACTTTGATACTGCTGAAAGTGACGGTTACATTTAAAGAATTAGCCATTGGTAAGGAAAAAGACATCTTTGCGACAGGCCCAGGAAATAATGGTCACCGTTTATATCATATATGCAGGGCTCGAAATTAAGATTGGATATGCAGGAGTTAAAAGCAGCTCCTGGGCATCCAGCATTAAACAGCGAGCAGGAGCTACCACAGGGGAATGAAGAGCTGGCCCACAGCATTCCGCAAATGTAACATTGTTTAAGATTGAAGCATAACATTGTGTCAATTATTTAGGACCCCTTCTGCTTTAAAAGCTGTATAAACGTTTCTCCTAAAGTTTATTTACAGATTGTCCCAAATGCACAGAGTTACATTTAAAAAGTTGTGTTTGCTCGGCATCAGTTGGTCGGGGTAACCAAAGGTAGCTCCTGCCAGTGGTTGTGCCAAGCTAACCAGGCTCTCCGAGGCTACAAGCAGGAGCTAAATAGCTCCCAGCTCCCCTCAATTTTGAACCCTGTACATGGAGCAACACAATAATCTGTCTCAATATGATAAAAGTTTTATTTTCAAAAAAACACACTGTAAAGTTAATCACATCTATGGACTCGTAATTTTGGTTTACAAGACACAGTTAGTAAAAATGACCTTGACGCCAAGGTCAAAGACTTAAGAGATGAGGCTAGGATTTGAGCCCAGTCAGGAACATGACCACATATTTTCTTAGGTCTGTTTGGTAAATATAGATAACAGACCCGCCTGACATGTAAATAGTAATATGGTAAGACTGTGTACAATGTAAACAAATTGTGAAGTACCTAAGCAGCAAACTGATATATCTGATGGCATACAGAACCCCAGCCCTGTATGCCCGTTGCACCATGCATAGTCGAGGATGTTTTTCTTCCCCACCTTGCGTAGCACCACTGTACATGCAGTCTGGGGAAATGAGGGCCTAAAACTTTATAGTGGTGCACCTGTGCTTTCCTGTGCATTGCAAGGGACTGTACTGTTCAAAAAAGCAGGGGCAAGGCGCACACTCAATCACAGGATTGTTTTTGGACACTTATTTATTTATTTATATTTATATAGCGCGCAAGCAGCCCAGGGGCATTGAGGCGCTGTTACTTGCAATAGCTTAGTTACATGGTACACATGATAGTGATTGTTGACACATTATGAATACTACAGGAAATCATACTGTTGTTACAAATATTGCATTTGTTCAGGTAATATATTGGCCAGAAAGTGGAGTGCGTGCCTCACCCCTGCTTTCTTGAACATTTAACTTGTGGAGATCCGGACTCCAGAGGCTGCAGCACCAGGGTTATTTTGCCCTACACTGGAGATCCATAATCATAGTTTTCCCCCTCCCCCTGCTAAGAGTATGATGTGTGTGTACGATTGTTTAAATGGGTTCACTACATTGACCATAATTCCTAGAGACTGCAACTGCATTCATATTGGTTTCACCTGAATTGAATGGCAACTCGGCCTCCCTGATGAGTATTGCAGGTACGAAAGCGCTTGGAGGAGTACAACCGTGCAAGAAGGGAATCGACCCTGTGAACTATTGAGCAGCAAATTGGGATTTAACCCGGTGAATTATTTGGACACTTGGAGGAGCACAACAGTGCAAAAAGGGAATCAACCCTGTGATTGGGATTTTAATCATGTGATTGTTTTTGGACACTTGTTCAGGTAATATATTGGCCAGGAATTGGAGTGTGCGCCTCGCCCCTGCTTTTCTGAACATTATACTGTATTGTGCCTGTTAGAAACCCAGAGGGCTAAGGTGTTTGATAAACATCTCCTGATTCCTGTCTGCTGGATGTGTGGGAGATGAGGGGCGATGCAGGCAGCATTTAGCGGCCCTGGAGTTGGTGGGCGTTCTGAGGCTTTGGCGTCACACAGGTGGGTAAAATAAACAAACCTCTGTGCCTGTATGTGTGCATCCCTGCACTTGGATGTCTGTGTAAGCACACTTGTGAATAAGGATGTACTTTATTTGTTGCAGCATAAGGTTACTCATGTGAATGGGAGCATGAGAGTGTACCATGAATGTTGTAGCCTATTAGTAGATGTATGAATAGGAGACTGAGTGCAATGTGAATGCGTATGAATGTGTATATGGGCTGGTAGCTGGGAATTAGGTCCTCTGATTGGCAGTGGCTGTGGAGACATCATTTCTACTGGCATTATGGGCAAATCTAACATGAGTGGTGGCGCTACTGGCCAACATTGGTTCAGCCAGTCAGTGGGCCTCATTACAAATCAGGCGGTCTGGAAATAACGGTGGCGGTAAACCCGCCGCCACCGTTGTTTCCGGACTGCCTGATCCCGACCCCTGCAGGCGGGAAGTGATGTTCCCGCCAAGTCTGACCTGGCGGGTTTAACACCGCCCGCCAGCAGGCGGACGAGGAAACAACGGCAGCATCACGAGATTCTGTCGGCGTTTCCATGATCCCCATTCCGCCTCCGTGATTCCCGGGAAACCGGGGTTGTAATGCCCCAGTAATTCCAGGAATCACAGAGGCGGAATGGTAATACGAGTCTGGCGGTAACCAGGCAGTTTTACCACCTCGGTTACCGCCGGGCTCGTAATGAGGCTCAGTGTGTCCAAACAGTGATATGGCCCTTTACTGGAATTAAGGGCAATGCTAAAGTGAGTATGTTCTTACACGTTTTCTTATAATATCCTTGATGCCATTATGGACAAAGCACACATGAGTATGTTAGTCAATTGAGAAATTGGAATACATTTGCATGACCAGCATGAATTTATTTCAAATACTGGCATGTATTGTGGGCAAAGGGATCATCAATATGTGCTGGAAAAGGCTCCTGTGCACTGTTGGTGGCCTGGCGTCTATTTGATTTTGTCCATTTGCTACCCAACAAACCTTATTGTCAACTGTGTCATTTTTCACAAAACTTGTGCTGTAAAAGGCATCATGTGAATACATTATTTGAAAATGTATTCTCTGGGGATGGACTCTTCCCAAACTTCCCTTTCAGTCGTTCATTCACATTCATGAAAAATGTTTGTGCCACTCCAATTAAAAATATTCAACGGCCACCACTGCCAGGAAGGCTCGGTGTTGCAGGGGTTCATCTCCAGAATGCCCGAGTTGCACAGGAGCCCATGCACTTGTGCTGTCATGTGAGAGTTAATAATCAAAAATGAACAGATGAATCAATAGGCTGTGTTTGTGGTCAGGGCTGTAGGAGCAACAAGTAGTGCAGCATTTCAAGCAGGCCAAGAATTTCATCGGCACCTCAGACTTCTATTGAAGGTGTGTGCCAATGTATAAATGATGATGGTATTGCAGACAGTGTGGGCGTGGCTTAGCATTGCTGGTTCAGTGGTAGAATTTTCCCCTGACACGCAGGAGACCCAGGTTCGATATTCTCGGGCAATGCACGAAAAATATATAGGATTTGTAAATCTTTGGATCGCTACCGCCACCTGCAATCACATGCAACAATGTGCCTATCCCGTGTTTGCTAAAGCATGCCTCTAAACATGGGGAATCAGCTTGCAATCTTACTCTTTTATTCAGGTCCTCTTTGAATACAATTGTTAAACTTTGTGTAGGGTGGTGCACACTGATTTTACTGCACGCGGTACCAAATGACCCCACATTTTACCCTCTAGCATAGTAAGAATACACAGACCACTCAATAATCAACCATGCACAGCTTTTGTGATTCTGTAATTCACTTTATACATTTTCTGCAGATCATGATAAAACACACACAGAGCAATATCATAATGTACATTCACTGGATGCAGGTAAAACCTTGGACAAAGACATTCCAGTTTCACAGATGATAGGGTTTTCACAACCTGTTCATATAATGCGTTTAAATCACAGCTATTTCAGTATCACTTCCCTGCCTTCTTTCACACCGGCAAAAAGCTCTCCTCCGCGGCCAGCGAAGCAGGCCTCTATTTCTGCAGGCTTGGCAGAGCACACTCTTTTACAAATAACCTTGAGATATAACTACTGTTTTGGGGATGCAGTAAACTCCCCTTTTTCTACAAGTAGCTATCTTCCTACAGGAACATACATTTGGTCTCCAATGAATGGATAAGAGAGGGCTTTTCCTCTAGCTGTGTCCAATTTGACTTTTCTGCTCATTAGTGCAAGATTATCTAAAGCATGAAAGAATCTTTCTTTGTCACTTAATGCTTACCAAGTGATCGATGTCACTTTGTCAGCATGGAAGCGCTAAAGCTGTCTTTCCCCTCACTGTAGTCAGGACTCAGCCAAGAATCACCCGACACACTCCTCTGGTGCGCAGCCCAACTCGAGACAGCAGTCTCTCAGCACACATGCACCTACCAAGCAAGGCCCCCGAACCTCTGGCTTTTTTTTTCTTTTATTTCTCTCAAGCCTTTCCTCTGCCATCCCCTTTTCTTATGGTTCCCTACAGAAAGTATACCATATTCCAGCCTGGGCAGTGATGTCATCCATCAATCAGGCATCTCTCACACCTGATGACGAGCACCCGAGTTGTTTGTTTAGATAGGGATAACCCTCTAGACATATGGACAGGTAGGTTTTTTTATTTTCATCTTAATTAAAGCCTTTTGGCCAAAATGTCATTTCCTTGTATGCCTCCTTACTCCACCATACCACACAAGCCAGTTGTGTCTTTCTTGGCTATGTGATCCTTGAAGGAGCGATGCGTCAGTGTAGAAGAGTGACTAGGTTCTATTCATACTTTATTAATTGGATGGAAAAGTATAACCTTTTCAATTGCTAATTTGATTTTTTTGACAATACGATGTATGATAGTAATACATGTGTCTTTTTATTAATATTAAAATACAGGAACCCTACTTATAACTCACAAGATGTGTCTCAAACTAAGGGTCTCATTTTTTTAAAAATTCTGTAATTATAACAATTGACACCACATACATTGAGCGCAGTCTGTGAAGCTAGCAACCTTCTAAGATTTTTGTTTTCTAAGGTGAGTGGAAACTCACCAGCCTAACGCCACGGCTGCAGCCGCTTTCTTACTGTCTTAATAAATATCAACTCGCGGTACTTCAGGGGTGCGCAACCAAAAATGTCTTGGCCGCATTTTCCACAACTTCTTGAGTTATATTTTTTAATAGGCCCAAGTGTGACTGCGGCACCAGTGTTAAAGCACAAACACTTTAGTAAATAAAACATGACTGATTATCTCAAAAACAGAGAGGAAGACAGTGTTGCGTTATTCGCACTCAGAGGGACTGATACCAATCCATTTAAATCTAGACCAAATGTTCCGGGAACACTAGCACAAAAATGTATCAAATTGGAGCGTTTGTGCAAAAAAGAAATAAACAAATATTGGGAGCAGGTTTCCCTTAAAAACTATATAGAACAAGGGATTATACCCAGAGGTTTGAGAATATTAATCTTTCCAGATTTTACCAATAAAGATGATCACGACTTGGCCGCTGATTGGGAAACCAATATCACCACTAGTTCAGAAAACATGTTAAAAATACTAGTCACACATGCAGAGCGGGAACCTGCCAGAGTAACGGTTGAAATAGACAAGCTAAAGACAGAAATTACAGCAATGAAAAATGCGGACAGCACTAAGGAAAAAAACTATGCTAAAATGAACCAAATACTAGTTGAATATCAAGATGAAATCAAACTACGTTAAATTTAGAAAATTCTATAGAGATGAGAAAGATTATTTAAACAACAGAGTATACACTTACCAACCCAAGTATGATGGGGACCAATCCCTAATTACTACTCCAATTACATCACCAGTCACCTCTGATGCGGATTCTGAATCTGAAATACCCAGGGATACCGAGAACCCAGAGCAAGACACAACAACTGACTCTATACACAGCAATAGGAGAGGTTTCCTTGCAGAAATTAAAAGATATAAAAAAGGGAACCAAACCTTGTATAATATTCAAAGCAAACAAGTACGGTTCCAGAAGAACGTCCCTTTAGGACTCAAAACCCCCGACTACTCCAACGTCATCAGAGGAGGAAGAGGGAGAGGAGCTAACAGGCGAGGAAGGGAGAAATACAGGAAAAAGGGTCACCAGATCCAGTCTCAGGAATGTCAAACCAAAACCCATACTGAAAGCTTAGTAATCAATCTATCTGATAAACACCTCTCTAACCAACAACTGTCAGCACTCAACTATGGCCTCTCGTTCGCACCAAGTTCAGAATCAGATATGACTGAGGTTCAAATTGACCTGTATAAATTTACTAGAAAACTTAAATTAAAAAAAATTCTTTCACAATAGACCAATTACATGGTCCCAACCAGAAATTATGCCACCTATCAGCACAAAAAGCATACAAGAAATAGAAAACATTCAGTTGATTTCCAATCTAAATGAAGAAGAACCCAAAACCATTAAAGACATACAGACAGAATTAGGTATACATTCACGGAATCTGGATATGAAAGAACATTAAAAAAATCCAAATTCACACCACCATTTGGAGGGGAGAATGTTATCGACACATTCTACAAAGCAGTTACCAAAGATATTCACACACATATGGATCGCATGAAACCAACTATCAATAGCAAGAAATCCAACCTAACAAGGAATGAACGAGAAGCATTACAAGAAATATGTCAGGACAACTCCATCATTGTGAAAGAGGCAGATAAAGGGGGACAAATTGTCATTCTAAACCGAACCGACTATATCAAAATGGCAAATGAACATCTATCTACGCCTGGCTGTTATAAGAAACTTAGCGGTAACCCCACGAATTAAACTGTGAAAGAACTTCTAATGATTTTACAACAATGGTACGCTCAAGGGCTCCTAACTGATGAGGAAAAGGCATTCTTATCTGTAACCAAACCATCTATGCCCACAATATATTTTCTCCCGAAGATTCATAAACCTTTTGAGCACTTACCAACAGTAAGACCGATAATGAGTGGACAAGGTGGGGCCACTGAACCATTAGCTGATTTTATCGACAGTGCCATCAAAAATCTGGTAACAAAAATTCCAGCATATCTAAAAGACACCATACATGCTCTACAAATTTTGCAGGAGATTAAATGGAAATCCACTTATGCTCTTGTAACACTAGATGTGGCATCACTCTATACATCTATCCCACACACCTTAGCTCTGGAAACAATTGATCACAGCTTTAGGACCTTTTCTGCCTCCCACTACACACATATCCAAATGATTAAAAACCTACTGGACTTTACCTTAACACACAATCCGTTTATTTTCAATGGTGATTACTTTGCACAAACTAAGGGCATAGTAATGGGTGCGAAATATGCACCATCTTTGGCCAATTTGTTTATGGCATATTTTGAGGAGAAATACATCTTTAACAACAACCCTTTCCAATAGCATATTATTACTTGGAAAAGATACATTGATGATGTTTTGGCCATATGGGAAGGCACAGGAGATGAATTTGCAGATTTCCTAAACTACCTTAAGCACAATACCTTTGGGATCCAGTTCACAGGTCAAATAGATCAACATGAGATTGTGTTTTTGGTTCTTAAAATTAAAATAGATGTAGGAGAAATACACACCTGCACAAACACAAAGGACACTGCAGTCAACTCTATTCTTCATGCATTGAGCAGCCATAAACGCAGTGTTGTAAAAAACATACCCAGAGGTGAATTTCTCCGATCGAAACGAAACTGTAGTCAATTGGAAAGTTTTCAAAAAGAATGTAAGTCCATTGGCGCTAGATTTCAGGCAAGAGGGTACCCGAAAACCTTGATAAGACAAACAACTGATTCAATTCAGAAAGTGGCAAGACAAGGACTTTTAGAAACAAAACCCAAAGGAGAAGAAACTCAGTACCCTAAATTTGTGAACTTTATTACCAAATACTCACAGGATAACAAATTGATTTACCAAATGTTGCAGAAGAATTGGCATATATTACACTTGGACACAGATCTTCAGAACTATATTACGGAATGTCCAAATATTATCTTTACTAAAGCAGCGACACTCAGAAATTTACTATGTCCCTCTTTCCTCAAACCTGAGCCAATTGGACAGGAACACTGGTTAACCTCAAGGACTCAACCATCTGGTTTTTATAAATGTGGGATGTGCAATTTTTGCAAATACGCACTATCACCAACAAAAGTATTCAAATGCCATGGTGGTTTGGTAATCAAGATTAAAGACTTTCAGGCCGATTCATGGAATAAATGTGCGCCGAAAATTCCGGCGCAGAGGGGCCTATACGTGCGCTGCGCCGAAAAATAGCGAAAAGCGCAGGGAAACCAGCGCACGTCGATTCATGGAAGTCCGTGCGTAAGAAAAGCATAGGACGTGCGCTGAAAAAGTGCGCGGCGCACGCCGGCGCACAGGTCAAACAACGGCGTGCGCCACGGCCACTGCGCTATCACTCCGAGCGCAGCGCACAGCTCTAAAGTAGGCGGAACACAGGGCGGGACACTCGGAATGGGGAATAAAATGGGGCACAACACTCGGAATGGGGAAGAATGTGGGCGGCACGGGGAAGTACAGGAGGCAAGTGCGCGGAACGCCCACACGCTCTCCGGCAACACGTATTCAAGGATTCGAACAGGGCAAAACAGCGCTCGATCAAACCAGCGCACAGGCCCAAAAACGTACGCCACAAGTAAGCAGGCGGTAGCGTCCCGACGCACTTAACGAAAGTGCGCCAAAACCTGCGCCAACAAATACCACCCACATACAGCAATGGGCCATACCGTGACCCCAAAGGACAAATGAGGTGCAAAGGTGTACGCCATTAACAGGGACACCCACTGTTCAAAAATTCGCGCGTGTGTGTACAACGGGTTGCGCGAGAAGTCACTCGCGCGATTGCCCTGGGTACGTGTATCCCGGGGTGCGGGGATGTCCCACACGCGATTGCCCTGGCCACGTCGATATCAGGGGTGCGTGTGAAGTTCCACACGCGAAAAGCCAGGGTACGTCAATTACAGGGGTGCGCGGGAAGTTTCACACGCGAAAAGCTAGGCTACGGGAATTCCAGGGGTGCGCGTGAAATCCTACACGCGAAAAACTAGGGTACGTCATTTACAGGGGTGCGCGGGAAGTTTCACACGCGGCTCTGCTGGGTGGGTCCTCACAGGTGTTCCATTCACACCCTCCACGTCCCCTGCATGCAACCCACACCACAGGGGACTACCCTGCACACCTGCTCATGCCTCCCACCACCCCCACCCCCCCGCAGTCAGGGGCACCTGCCAGAAGGCCCCCACCCATGTCTACCACCACCCCCACCCCCCCCGCAGTCAGGGGCACCTGCCAGAAGGCCCCCACCCATGTCTACCACCACCCCCACCCCCCCAGCAGTCAGGGGCACCTTCCAGCAGGCCCCCACCCATGTCTACCACCACCCCCACCCCCCCAGCAGTCAGGGGCACCTTCCAGCAGGCCCCCACCCATGTCTACCACCACCCCCACCCCCCCAGCAGTCAGGGGCACCTTCCAGCAGGCCCCCACCCATGTCTACCACCACCCCCACCCCCCCCCGCAGTCAGGGGCACCTGCCAGAAGGCCCCCACCCATGTCTACCACCACCCCCCCCCCGCAGTCAGGGGCACCTACCAGAAGGCCCCCACCCATGTACCATCCATGTCCACCTTCACCTGGGTCACAACCCCACACAATCATGACCGTAATGGACAGTCTGCCCTGCAAGAATTCCCAAACAACTATCCCATCCACCCACATATCAAACACAATGACATGTGACACACCCAATGTAAATCATATGAATGAACACATGTCTGTCACACACAGATGTTGCAAGTGAATGTCCAAACACCCCACATGTCATGCATGAAAGCAATGAGATGATACAACACATTGAAGGATCAAATGAAAATGTATTAAAAATAAACAAGGATGGTAAAAATAAAAAATAACAATAAACATGCAATGCAAACTAAATAATAAAAAAGTACAACCAAAAAAATCAGGAACACTAATTAACAAAAATAAAGTAAAATAGGGGTCCAAAGTCAAAGTCCAAAATTAAATCCAAGTACAAATGAAAGAAGAAACACATTGCCTCATGTGAAAAATTAAAACAAATATTAACATCCCTCAAACTATCAACATGATGATCCGGGTCCATGAGCCCAAATAAATGAAACCTAACTATTTACACTAAGTAAGAAAATGTCTATATACAAAAATGTGGTGCATTGTCCTTTGGCAACCAAATAATAACATTAAAACAAAGGAAACCTAACTACAACTAAACTACAGAACTATATACAAAGGCGGCGGGCAAGTCCTGCGGCTCACTGATTGTTGTTCCGGGCCAGGGCATCATCGAACTCCCGCTCGATGTCCCGGAGGCGGCCCCGTTCCACAGCCCCGAGGGTCAGCAGGGACGCCGATGTACCCACCTCCAACTCCCTGCGGATGGCCTCGAGGCACTCGGCCTGCCTCAGGGCCCTCCGCATGGAGTTCTCCGCCCTGACCATAGCGAGCCGCGCCTCTTCCGCTCGCCGCCGCTCCGCATCTATGGCATGGCCCAACCGCTGCCACACGGAAGCCACTTGACGTCCAGGGTCCTCCTGCCCTCCGGCTGATGCCTGCCCCTCTGATGGTGATGGCCCCGAGCCATCAAGGCTCCCACCTTCTTCCTCCTGCTGCTGACGTGCTGGTGCCGGTGCCCTGACACCTGCTGCCTGCACATCCTCCATTGTTTGGGGTGCTGTTGTTGCGGTGGCCACCCCTGCTGGACTCACGACTCCCGACTGGGGCAGGGATGTGTCCTCCACCAGCCTGGCCCCATCGTCAGAGGCAGCTCCACAGGGCACCCAGGTGACAGGTGGGTAGGAAGATGGCACGGAGGACGACTGGCGCATAGGGGGTTCAGGTGAGGAGGGGGTCGGAACAAGGCCCAGTGTATGGAGGAACACAGCCTGGTCTCCCTGAGAATGGGTCCGGACGTGGGCAACCCTGCTGGTGCAAGATGATGCAGACACAGGACCGGGGACAGGATTACACACAGGCACCTCCGCGGCAGCCTGTGCTGCCTCCTGTCCCTGCCCCTGTGCTGCACCACTAGCACCAGTGGAATGCCCACCTCCAGACCCCATCTCAGTCGCTTGCACGGCCTCCTCCTCCACCAAACCCACCACCAACCTGGATGACTCCCTGCCATCTTCCGCCGCGGAACCCTGTGGGGTCTCAGCTGCCCCTTCTGCTGCCGAGGAGTCCAACTTCCTCCTGCGCCTCCTGGACCTCCCCTCGGCAGCTGCGACCTGGGACACAGCACCGGACTCCTCACTCCCCGACGAGATGACAACAGGGGAGGGGAGCCGGGCCTTGCGTCTCCGGCTGGCGGTGGCATCCCTGCCGCTGTGCTCCACAGCACCTTCTCCGCCCTCCACATCAGATGACGCTGCAGGCAGGGAGAGACAGGAGACAGGCATCAGGACACTGTACAATTGACTCACACACATAACAGTTGTACAAGAGTGGCATTGTCATACTCCAGACCTGGCATCACAATCCCCAACACACTTGTCTCCTCAACGCACACACATGAGTCATTCAACAGCCATATTGCTACAGCCCGCTACATACATTCACATACAGCAGCATGAGCAGACAAAGGTGAGCCACACATCACATGATACACACGGACTCAAATACACATGCACACATGCAAAGCACACATCCAAGCATGTGTACCACTCCGCAAACTGTCAGTCATGAGATGAACATCCATGTCACATTTGCAATTCACTCTCCAACATGACAGTGTCACCTGCATCCATGTAGCAACACTGTTGCACCCTTCACAACTACACACACGCACACGCTGCAGACTAATGCACCTGGAATCAACATTCATGTGTCACACCACAAGCATGCCAACTCACATGCACAGTCAAACACATGTGCCCACACACAAGCATTTGCACTGCAAGCACACACACACACACATGCATCATCCTTGTCTCACACATCACAGGCACACATGTGCTTGTCTCACAGCCCTGCACACACACATTTATACATGGCCACACAAAGACATGTGCCACATGCACACTCCTGACACACCACCACACACACAGCTTACAATCAGTATGCATGTACACTCACCGCTCGACTCCAGACGGGTCTGCCTCTCAAGGACCTGGACATGGAGCGCTGGGGATATGCGTTCCAGGACCCGAAGTTCATCTTGCGACAAGTGGCCCCGCCGCCCCTTGGCATCCACTGCCTTCACGAGGCGCCGGGCCTTGTTCAGGGTCCTGGACCTGTAGTCCTCCCAGCGCTTCTTGACTTGATGGAATTCTCGGACTGCCACCCCCTCTGCGTTGATGGCAGTCACAATGTCCGTCCAGATCCTGGTCCGTCCTTCCTTGTCGAGGCGCATCCGTCCGTAGAGGGCATCATACTGCCCCAGGACTCGCTCCACCAGGACACCAACTTCGGTGGCACTGAAGCTGGTGCCCCTCTGCCTCCCTGGCCGGGGGTTGCCAGTCGTGCCAGATGTTGTGCTCCCTGACATGGCAACCCCAGAGGCAGGAGTGGGTGGGCAACTGGGTCCTGGGGCTGGGCTGTGGAGCGATGGTACGGCTGTCGGGAGTCTTTGGTTCCAGCAGGGGTGGTCACAGCAACTACACCCCTGGCTGATGTGCAGGCAGCAAACAGCAGGGCACGTGGGCAGCAGGCAGTCAGGCAGCAGCAGATGGCAGGTGGGAGCGTGCTCGGGGCTCTGGGGGGCAGGATTCCGGCCTTCGGGGCAGGAGCGTGGTCTTCCGTGTGTGAACGCGTGGCCAGCTTGATACGGAGTGAATTGGCACGTGAAAATCATGCACGTCTGCGTGGAATCCGAGGAAAGGCCGCGTAAGCACGTCAGCACGCGTACGCGATTTCATTGGTCCAAAGGGCCAGGCGCGTAAGCGCGTCTATAACGCACGGCCGTTTCCCAACCCGCGTGATTGGTCCAAAGGGCCAGGCGCGTAAGCGCGTCTATAACGCACGGCCGTTTCCCAACCCGCGTGATTGGTCCAAAGGGCCAGGCGCGTAAGCGCGTCTATAACGCACGGCCGTTTCCCAACCCGCGTGAAAAAATAAACCTCCCGCGCGAGCGCGTCAGCACGCGTACGCGATCTCATTGGTCCAAAGGGCCAGGCGCGTAAGCGCGCCTATGACGCACGGGTGTTTCCCAACCCACGTGAAAAAAATACACGTGCCGCGTGAGCGCGTCAGCACGCGTACCCGATTTCATTGGTCCAAAGGGCCAGGCGCGTAAGCGCGCCTATGACGCATGGGTGTTTCCCAACCCACGTGAAAAAAATACACGTGCCGCGCGAGCGCGTCAGCACGCGTACCCGATTTCATTGGTCCAAAGGGCCAGGCGCGTAAGCGCGCCTATGACGCACGGGTGTTTCCCAACCCACGTGAAAAAAATACACGTGCCGCGCGAGCGCGTCAGCACGCGTACCCGATTTCATTGGTCCAAAGGCACACAGCGAGTAATCGCATATTCAACAGCGCGCGTGAAAAACGCCCGGTTACCATTTACATCTGGATACAATTACAATATTAATAACGTACATTTAACCTGGTAAACCTCGAGCATGTAGTCACACACGCTCGGCCACGACACGTGCAAAATTACAACAGGCAATACGGAAAGACGTACGCCTGCAGGAAGCAGGCGTACGTGACCCGGCACGTCTAAATATTCACGTGAAAACATCCTACAAGCTCAGTGCAAAGATGAACATACCGTTCCTAGCAGCAGTGGCTGTGGGTTACCAAAGGAGGAGGAGGAGGAGGAGGAGAGTCAGGGCCAGAATTTTCTCACCCAGAACCAGCCTATTCGGGATGCCTGATGACCAGGTGTATGGGAGGTACAGGTTTCCAGCACACATCATACTGGACCTGGTCAGTGAGTGGGAGGATGACCTCACATCACCCACCCTGTGCTCCCAAGCACTCAGCCCCCTGCAGAAGGTCCTGAATGTACTGCACTTCTTGGGCACTGGATCTTTTCAGCGGACAAGTGCCATAGTGGGTGGTGTGTCACAGGCCACGCAGTCACGCTGTCTACACCAGGTCTTGAACATCATCACTGCACGGCCATCAGTCCGCAGGCACATATATCTCCCCAGGACTCCTGCAGAAAGGCGGGCGTGCATCCAGGAATTCTATGGTGTGGCTCAATTCCCCAAAGTGCTTGGTGCAATTGACTGCACCCATGTGGCTCTACGTCCCCCCAGGGCAACAGAGCACATCTATAGAAACCGCAAGCACTGGCATTCCATCAACGTGCAAGTTGTATGCAATGCCAAGGGAATCATCACATCAGTATATGCCAACTATCCCGGGTCCACCCACGACAGCTTCATCTACAGAATGTCTACCCTAAGCCGGGACCTAGAGGCTGGCCGGCATGGAGATACATGGCTGCTTGGTGAGCATGAATGCCACTGCACATGCATGCATGTCAGATACAGGGTCATGTCACAACACCACTAATGATACCCATCACCACCTCCGCAGGGGACAGTGCCTACCCTATCAGCCCCCACATGATGACCCCAATCCGGAACCCCACCACGCCACCCGAGGTAAGGTACAACACAGCCCACATTGCAACACGGGGCATAGTGGAGCGCACATTCGGAGTGCTGAAGTCACGCTTTCGCTCCCTTGACCGTTCTGGCGGGCAGCTGTTATATGCTCCCCCTCTAGTGTGCAGGATCATAGTGGCAGCATGTGTCCTGCACAACGTTGCAACACGCTGGGGCCTGCCCGTGGACATGGTGGTGCCCCCACATCCACAACCACATGCACGCCCGCTGCGCATGGGAGGGGAAAGGGCACGGGGGGAGGCAGCCCGTACGCAACTGGTGGCCAACTTCTTCACCTAGGAATCACAGTGCTGGCTAGTGCACACTGCTCTGGCACATACCATCTGACGATCAATGATGACACTACCTGACAATGTCACAAAATTTCTTGACAATAAACTGTCAGAAACACATCAGCCTAAGATTGTTAACATGGAAGTGTCACTATGTGTGCACCCCTACCTATACATACACCAGCAATGCATAACTATGAAAAGACAACTCCATTCATCAAATATGCATTGGCACAGGCGAATTGCTACATGACAACATTGCCATGTCACCCAATCCCTTCACAGTCCTGCCACAGAGGACACCATGTCATGGTATGTGAGAGCAAACAAACTGACCCTCACAACATGACACCGGTGTCACAAATTGCAGTGCCCCAAATGGAACATAGCCGCACTTGAACAGCTAACCGTGATGGAGGCACTACTACACACCTGTGTAAGAGTCATTTCAATCAAATTACACACCAACCCACCCTGAAGCCCACCAAAACAAGACACAATGCATGTAATCAATGGTAGTCTCAATACCTGATTGTGCTGGTATGTCCTCACCGTCCAGATGTACAGTGATGGCGCCACGCAAAAGTGTCACTGCACATCTACCGACATGTAGTCTGACTCCAGAGAGTATGCCCGTGTGAAGAACTGTGTGAAATACCTGCAAAACATGAGTAACATATGTAAGTTGAGGCACATATCAAACCATCATGCATAGTTAGGTGCAATAACAATGTACACTATGAATGTCTACACAGTATTGACTATGGACTGCCCAACAGCTCATGGGAGTCCAATGTCACCGTGTAATTTGCTGTCACTTGGGCACACCCTTTGCAAGTCCATGGAAACGGAAGCAGGAGGGGTGTGGATGCCAGGTACCCAAGCATCGAAACCAAACTCAGGACAAGCCTGCATGTGCCCAGCCACAATACAGTGTATGCCCAGGTACCCACACAAGGCAACACACTTGAAAAATAAAAATATGATAAGAAAAAATGGCCATGAAAGGGCCGGCGGGGGGGGGGGGGCCACCTATGAGGTTCGAGGACAGGATGCACGCCACAATCCACCTGTGTGGATCATGGGAAGTAAAAACACCCCATAGGCTCGTGGCCCACACGGCTACTCTGTTGTGGGAGATGAGTCGTTATCGCTCTGGCCAGACCCTGCAGCTGACTCAGGAGGTGGGGGAGCTGCCTCAGAAGATGGTGTGACAATGGGAGGCAGCCCACGCAAAGCCCGAGTTTGCTCCTCCATGGCTGCAAGCAGGCGGGTCTGGAAGGTCTGGTTCTGGATTATAATCATGCGGAGGTCCCCATGCAGTAACTTCCGGGATGACCTGACCTCCGCACGAGTTGCCTGCATCTCGGCCGAGAGCGTCCGTGTCAGACGCTCCAGCTGCTCCTCTGTCCTTCTATGGGATGAAGCCTCAAGCTCTGACAGGGTCGACCTGAGGTGATGGAATTCTTCCCTCAGGCCTTCCCTGTGGCGCTGGGACTCCATGGAAAGTGATTCCCGCAGAGTCGCCAGTCCTGCCCGCCTGTCCATGTTGGACGCCAACATGTCCTCCCTGTGTGCCTGGCAGATGGACTCTGTAGCCTGCTCCAGTCGCTCCATCAGCCTTTCTGGGGGGACAATGGAAGTGGCCACCCTATCCATGGCCTGTGCAATCATCTCGGATGATGCTGCCTGTTGGGTGGCCATACCGTAGATGGATTGCTCCCAAGCGGTATTGCCAGGTGGCATACGGCCACCACGTTGGCGGGCACCACACCTGCCTGGGGCAAGGCGGACTGCGCCTTGCTGTGCCGGCAAAGCCTCAGGCTGCAGGACTGCATTTCCTCTCTGATCTGCAGCCCCAGGAACAGGATCAGAGATTGTGTGGTGTGGCCCTGCATCCGTAACCACCGGAGGCTGACCTGCCGACACTGACATCCCCATTGAGGGCAATAACCCGGCTGCAGGTGGGTCGGACAGAGGAGATTCTCTCCCAAGTACACTCACCTGCGACTGCACATAGGTGTCATCCTCCGAGTCTACACCTGAATACTGCTCGGGGGAGGAACCCCCAGAGACACCCCTCGACAGCACGACCTGCAGCACTTGTGGGTTTTCACCCACAAACACACCACGTCCCTCACTTGTGGAAGGTCGGCCCGGGTTGCCCTCCTGGGACGGCTCCACCACCACATCCCCAGCATCAACAAGTGCGTCGTCCCCTGCAAAGACATGAAAGAGAGAAATGGAAACAGGCATTAGCACCATGGCATACAACAAGGGCTGATGAACAACAGAGCCAGTAGTTCAATGACACATGTCCCACATGACTGGGAAACCTCCTATGCATTCACCATCACTGGGTCTGGAGGGGAGGCTCAGGGCACACAATGATGACACAGAGAATGGAGAGCAACGCCTGCTCCCCATGCTGCCTAGCACTGGCATCACACATTGGCCGGTGATTGCCATGTCAAATGCACATGCCATCACACACATGGCATGTGACATAGCCACCAAGTGAAGAGGGAGAGGAGGGCAACTAATTTGGATTTTGGCCACTCTGGTCCTGACATTGCTTCATCACATCAAGAAGTTAACATGTTGGACATGGATCTGCTAGTCCCAATTGGCCACGATGCACAGTGCCTTGTCAACATTAACAAAATGCAGTAAACAATGAGATTCCACCTCCCCATCACCTGTAATGGATTCATATAGCATTCGTGAAGCACCTGTACAGAAATGTATGAAGGTACAGCGGAGCACCGAGGGGTGGTGGGGCAGAAGGGGATGCCATTCAACAATCCTACTGGTGCTGGTGTCATTCATGTAACGCAAGTGCAGAGGTGGGTGGCACAATGAAGTGCAAGGGGAAGTGGCGGCTGGAAGTGCTGTACAAGGTAAGTAGGACTTAACGTCGAGGGCAGATGGTGGTAGGCGCAGACAAGTGCTGGGGGGGTGGCCTATAGGGGTACAGAGACAGTCATGCAGTGCTGTGGGCTCGGAGGGGACAGGGGAGGTACACACTGCATCTGGCTCGGCAAGGTCCTTGCAGATTTCAATGTGTCCTGCAGAGTTGTCAGATGCCGCAGATATGTGCCCTTGGATTGGGGCTCTCATCTTGGTGAGAAGGGTGAGACGCTATTGCCTTTGGAGCAGGCGGCAGGCCAGTTTGCCAGAGGATGAGCATGATGCAGGCCATTTCCTCTCTGCCACCCGGCACCTGTGTTTTGGGTTCACAAGATCCGAGTCATGCCAGGAGTCAGCATTGGCATGGGGCTTCAGGCGGATTGTCATGACCGTGGCAAAGACATCCAGTGTACCTGACAGAGTGGAGCATGGAGTGGGCCCTGTCAGGATGGGAGTGAGCCTAAGGGGGAGCTGGATGGGGGGGAGATTTTGGCAGCATAAGCCTCGACTGACACACACTTCATGGGTTGGAATACCAAGATGCCTGTGGGGTGGTGAGGGTGAGGTGGGAGGAGAGGAGAAAGTGATCACTCCAGGAGAGAGGAGTGCAGAGAGGGATGGAGAGGGGAAGGTCAGATGAGATCAGAGCATCAAGAGTGTGCCCTGCAGAATGAGTAGGGACAGACGGGAGTTTAGAGGGTGATAGGGAGTTGCTGAGGTCACGGAAAAGTCACGTGGGGGGGACAACAAGCATGCAGGTGGATGCGTACATCACCAAGGAAGAGGATTTCAGTGTCTGGGGACATGAGTGAGGAGGAGAGGTGAGGCCACTCAGAAAGGAAGTAGTACATTTGACCAGTTTTCCGATACACAGTACGCACAGTTTGTGAATGTCGAGGTGAGATGGAGAGAGACGTCACACAAGCCATTCCAGAGGGGAGTAGGTCTACGTAGGAGTGACAGTGGCAGGAATACCCTAAGGGAAGGCAAGGGCACACCCCCCCCCTGCACAGTAGTGCCGGGCCAAGGAGAGGATCTCCTGAACGTCAGGTAGGAGTGTGTCAAAGATGCAGACAGAGCTGGCCGTCAGACATGTTTCCATGAGACCAAGGATGTCAAGGTGCATTACCTCATGTAAGTGACATATATTGGAGGAATGCCTGATGCAGCGGCAGAGTAAGGAGTGTAAATGTGGAGGAGGTTGACAGCCTTGTAGGACTTACGGGGAGTGCTACAGATCAGAGGTGCAGCATGTGTAGGAGTTGGAGTGGGAGGCGGAGAAGGATCATGGGAGGGTGCAGGGAGGCAGTGCAGGATAGATGAGGAGAGAGGAGGGGGGACAGCAGGAGAGGAAAGGAAGTTGATGAGATGTGGGTAGCATTTGTCAAGGAGAATAAGGTTGGCCTGAGGGCCTTGGACTGAGATGCTCCCATTACCATACACATCAATTGTGGCCTCTGAGGATTGGAAGGAGGCCAAGAGTACACCCCAACGGGTCACACCATTGATGGTGGAAGAGGAGCAAGGAGAGAGGACTGGGACCATGTGAAGGTCCATGGGACAGGCAAAGGCATGTATGAGCAGATGTCAGTGAGAGTTAACCTTGAGTAGGCTCAGATGTACTTGTCAGCAATAGGGTGGGTCGCATTGGAGGGCAGGGTGCCCTCATTTGACTGTTTGCAAGCAGGTGTCGTGAGTAGGGCACGATGGTCTGAACAGTAGAAGTCAGGGAAGATAGACCATGAAGAGCAGCATGGAGTGTGAGGGAATGGGGCTTGAAACCAGACGGAACAAGAGCACACAGGTAGGAGGTGGGTGTCAAGGCAAATTCCAGAGTATGACAGCATGTTGAGTGCCATGTATATACAGAGGACGCATTAGCATGTGGTATCATTGCATGTCAGGCATGTGACGATGGAACTTGAATGGCTGGGGGAAAGTGTAGGAATGGTATGTAAGACATAAGATGAATAGACAGGGGAGAATGAGCAACAATGTCGTGACAAAATGACAATTCAAGGGGAACTTCCATGGTGTAGGGCCATATGTGCACTGTTGGCAGTAGGGATAGTGCTGTGGGCACATGGTGTTGCACTGAACATACTGGATGAGGCACATGGGTGACACTATCAACTCTGCCACACACCCCCTTGACAGGCACCCAACATGAAGGCTTCGCACACACACCATGCACATGGATATAACACACATGCATGTGCACTCACCGGATGATGCCTCGTAATCAGGGAGATCTCCCACACCTTGGAGTTGTCCCTCGGTGACGTAGGATCCAGCTACGGACTCGTGTGGTGTGAGTTCTATTTCCTGTGCTGGGGACCCACCTCCAGTCACCAAGGTTGCGGCATGACTTGAGGCCAGCTTATCCTTTGCCCTGCGCTTAAGGTCATTCCAGCGCTTCTGGCAATCACTAGCTGTGCGCCTCACTACTCCAAGGGCACTTATTTTGTCAGCAATGGTCTGCCAGTGTGCCTGGCGTCTGGCATGTGTGGTCTTGGACCCTGCAACGATGACCATTTCCCTATCATGGTCTGACACATACTGAACAAGTGCATTCAGTTCGGCGTCTGTGAACTGGGCTTCCTTGATGGGCCGGACTGTGCAGCCGTGCCTGGGGCATCAGCCTGTGCCGGACGTGCACTCTTCCTCTTCCGCTTGGAAGGGGGTGGGGATCCAGAGTGTCCTACGCCGCTGTGGACACTAGGGGCAGGAGCCGTGGTGGACTCAGTACTGGGTGTGTGGGATTGCACACTCAGCATGGGAGTAGGTGCAGGCATTGGGGGTAGAGGGATAGGGTCAGGCCTGATCTGAGGTGCATGAACTAGGACCGACACAGTCTTGGCAGGGTGTATGAGAGGTGGGGTGGATGGAGCCACACCCTGCCCACGGGGGGCAGCAGATGACCTAACTGGCATAGATGCGCGTGTCCTGATGACACCAATGTGCACCGGTGCACGTGCAGTGGACCTGCTGACCTGGATGTCAGCGATGGAGTCACCCTCGGACAGGTCTGGTGCCACAATGGGCTGGTCCAACAAGGGCTGATCAGGGTTGGTATCAGCCACATGACCCTCAACCTGGGGGGGGGCAGGGGGGGGGGCATGGGTGTCCCTGACTGGTCCTCCAGACTGGGGGGGGGACAGGGGCACCCTGCAAGTCACAACCACGTCCCCTAGTGGATCCTCCACGGCCACCACGTGTGGCTCGGCCACCTTTGCCACCCTTACGGCTTGCACGCCTCCCAACCATGGCACTGATGTTATTGTGAGTATGGGAGTGGGTGTGCACAATTGTCCTGGGCAATTGGGTGTCAAAGGGGTTGGGTACCAGATGGTATTCGTACCCTAGTGCAGTGGCAAGGCTATATGACACCCCTGGGGAAAGATGACGGGTCACGCAACGCACAGGCACCCCAAAAAAGGTAAGGAACGTGCACGATACCCCTCCTAGACCACGTGTGCGTATAAAAAACCCTGCACTACGCTGTGGCATCCAGTAACACAAGAATGAACGTATGCGTGTCACACGCAGCCTAGATTGACCTCTGAAGAGGTACGTGACACACGGGGCAAGCACAGATGATAGATGCGTGCGCAACTCACCGTCTGCCAGGGAGAAATGCGTCAAAAAGACGCGCGTGTGCGCGTTGGCAACACCCCCGCCAAAAGAAGAATGGGACGCTGTCTGAGGAGACAGGACAACAGTAGAAGGGAACGCTGTGTGAGGAAACAGGCCCAGGAAAAAGAGCAAAAGAGAAAAAGCTGTCAGAGGTAACAGGGAGTACGACCTTTGAACGCCGTGAAGTAAATCGCGTGTCAACTGACAAGAAGTACAGAATACACCAACTCGCTCTCCACGAAAAGCACGTACAAGGAAATGGCGTTCTACATGTACCTTTTATGCAGGCCCACAGGTCCTGCGTCACTTCCGCATGTAGGCGCTGAAGGGCCAGCCTCCAATCACACGCATTGACACTGGCTTGTGTTTCTTTCACGCGGGTTGGGAAACGGCCGTGCGTTATAGACGCGCTTACGCGCCTGGCCCTTTAGACCAATCACGCGGGTTGGGAAACACCCGTGCATCATAGGCGCGCTTACGCGCCTGGCCCTTTGGACCAATGAAATCGCGTACGCGTGCTGACGTGCTTACGCGCTGAGGGCCTTTCCTCGGATTCCACGCAGACGTGCATGAATTTCACGTGCCAATTCACTCCGTATCAAGCTGGCCACACGTTCACACACGGAAGACCACGCTCCTGCCCAGAAGGCCGAGTTACTGCCCCCCAGTGCCCCGAGCAGCCTCCCACGTGCCATCTGCTGTTGCCTGCCTGCCTGCCTGCTGCCACCGTGCCCTGCCATTTGGTGCCTGCACATCAGCCATCTGCAGGCGTACAGTTGCTGTGTCCACCCCTGCTGGAACTGAAGACTCCCGACTGGAAGAACACCACTCCACAGCCCAGCCCCAGGACCAAGTTGCCCACCCACTCCTGCCTCTGGGGTTGCCATGTCGGGCACTGAAACATCTGGCACCACTGGCAACCCCCAGCCAGAGAGGCAGAGGGGCCCCAGCTTCAGTGTCACCGAGGTTGGGGTCCTGGTGGAGCGAGTCCTGGGGCAGTATGATGCCCTCTTCGGAAGTAGCCGCGCCAACTATGAAGGACGGACTCGGATCTGGGACGACATCGTGACTGCCATCAACGCGGAGGGGGTGGCAGTCCGCGACAACCGACATGTCAGGAAGCGTTGGGAGGACTGCAGGTCCAGGACCCTCTCAAAGGCCCGGCGCCTCGTGGAGGGGGGCCGGGGCCACATGAGTTCGATCCAAATGAGGGTCCTCGCACGCATACACCCAGCGCTCCACTCCCAGGTCCTTGAGAGGGAGACCCGTCTGGAGTTGAGCGGTAAGTGTGCAGGCATTGCTGTGTGAGACAGTGCATGTTGCAGTGTGCTGGTTGTGTGATGCTGTAAGTCTCTCGTAACCAGGACTAATGTCTGGCAGAGGGACTCCCAGGACCCCCCTTGTTAATCTGCATATTTGAGTAACTTTGGGTCTCACCCTAAGTTACTAGGGGAATCCAGACGTGGACCCCTTGCTCACTATTCTTAGAGAGGCACAGATCCACCCTACTGATGAGGTCCAACCAGACCGAAACACGTGTCTGGGGTTTCTGTTGGTACTCTTGTTCAGAGGAGAATTGCCTAGCATTTCGGTGCTGGACTGCCCCAGGGCAGGACAAAGACTGATATGTTTGGGATATTTCTTCTCTGTGAAAGATAGTGAGCTAAAGACTCTGGGTAAGTCTCTCGTAACCAGGACTAATGTCTGGCAGAGGGACTCCCAGGACCCCCCTTGTTAATCTGCATATTTAAGTAACTTTGGGTCTCACCCTAAGTTACTAGGGGAATCCAGACGTGGACCCCTTGCTCACTATTCTTAGAGAGGCACAGATCCACCCTACTGATGAGGTCCAACCAGACCGAAACACGTGTCTGGGGTTTCTGTTGGTACTCGTGTTCAGAGGAGAATTGCCTAGCATTTCGGTGCTGGACTGCCCCAGGGCAGGACAAAGACTGATATGTTTGGGATATTTCTTCTCTGTGAAAGATAGTGAGCTAAAGACTCTGGGTAAGTCTCTCGTAACCAGGACTAATGTCTGGCAGAGGGACTCCCAGGACCCCCCTTGTTAATCTGCATATTTAAGTAACTTTGGGTCTCACCCTAAGTTACTAGGGGAATCCAGACGTGGACCCCTTGCTCACTATTCTTAGAGAGGCACAGATCCACCCTACTGATGAGGTCCAACCAGACCGAAACACGTGTCTGGGGTTTCTGTTGGTACTCTTGTTCAGAGGAGAATTGCCTAGCATTTCGGTGCTGGACTGCCCCAGGGCAGGACAAAGACTGATATGTTTGGGATATTTCTTCTCTGTGAAAGATAGTGAGCTAAAGACTCTGGGTAAGTCTCTCGTAACCAGGACTAATGTCTGGCAGAGGGACTCCCAGGACCCCCCTTGTTAATCTGTATGTGTGGAATGGGCCTTGTAGGCATGTATGTGTGCAGTGTTGTCATGGCGATGCATGTGCGACCAGTAATTTGTGGATCACATGGTTGTTGTATGTGTTGCTATGCAACCTGAGGAGGCCTATGCAGATTGGACACATGTGAGCATGCAAGTGTATGTTCGTGGACATGGGTGTGGGTGAGGGATGGATGCTGATGCCAGGTACATGTATGGTGTCGAGGTCGGTGTGCTTGACCTGCATGTCTGTGACTTTTGAATGGCATGGATGCATGACACATGTCTGTGACACTGTACAGATTCACTGATGCTGCCTAATCATCCTTGTATCCACTGTGTTTGTGATGTACGAGGCCACATGGATGTGACAGAGGTGAAGTGTGTGCGTGTGATTTGCATGACCAATGATGCATGTGAGTTCCATGACATCGTACTTTAGAAGAGTGCAGTGGACATGTATGTTGATGTGCATGCCATGGACCATGGGTGTTGCGTGTGTGTATTGCCTGACCCATGTGTTGTGGAGGGACATGATAGAAGTGTACTTTACCATTGCCAGTCATCTGATATTGCTTCCTGTGTAGGGGACCATTGTACAGTGCCCTGATGCTTGTGTTCTATGTCTCCCTCTATGCAGCGGCTAGTGATGGAGAGGGCGGAGACGGCGCTGTGGAGGTAGACGGCGGGGATGCCCCCACGGCTGCGGCGGAAGGGGTGGGTGAGCCCCCACAGGGGCCAGCTACAGCGGAAGAGGGCAAGGAGCCATCCAGGTTGGTGGTTTCTACAGAGGAGGAGGCGGCCGAGACTGAGGCACACCTGAGGCCTGGTGGGGGCATCCCTGCTGGTGCAAGTGGTGCAGTCCAGGGCCAGGGGCAGGAGGCAGCACAGGTCGCCGTGGAGGTGCCTGTGCATGTCGCTGTCCCTGACCCTGTGAGTGCACCACCATGCACCAGCATGGATGCCCCGTCCCAGGCCCGTCCGCAGGTGGAGGGGGTGTCTATGTCATCTGACTCCCCTCCACCTGCGGACGAGGGGACCCGTGGGCGCATGGAAAAGGTCCTGATTGGGGTCGCGTTGCGCACGGGGGTCATTCGTGATGACGTGCGTGCTTCCCGGGAGGAGCACGCACATCATCACGAAGAGCACCGTGCCGACGTAGCCCAGTTGGGATCTGCCATTGGCGCGGGTTTTCTGCAGGTGATGGCCAATGTGTCGGGCATCTCCTCCTCTGTGGAAAGTATGCGCCGGTCGTTCTCCTTGCCGTCTTCCGGCCCAGTTGACACCAGGGCCCCCTGTGGACCTGCCCTGACCAATGCAGCCGGCTCAGTGGGGATCCCATCCCTGCCACAGTCGGGAGTCGGTGGTCCAGCTGGTGTGGACACCATGGCAACTGGACCCCTGCAGGTGGAGGATGTGCCGGCATCATCAGGCAGGGCACGTGCACGACGGCGTCGGTGGATACCATCAGCCTGGATGCCGTCGTGCTGGCAGAGGCAGTGGCTGCAGAGGCAGCGACGTGGGAGGCGTCATGGCTCGGGGCCATCAACATCGGAGGGGCAGCCATCGGCTGGAGGGCAGGAGGACCCTGGACAGAATGTGTCTTCCTTGTGGCAGCGGTTAGGCCACGCAATAGATGCGGAGAGGCGGCGGGCAGAAGAGGGGCGGCTCGCTATGGTCAGGGCGGTGGACTCCATGCAGAGGGCCCTGAGGCGTGCCGAGTGCCTCGAGGAGATCCGCAGGGGCTTGGAGGTGGACACTGCGTCAGCCCTGCGGGCCCTCGGGGCCATTGATGATGAACGCCTCGGGGAGATAGAAAGGGAGTTCGATGATGCCCTGGCCCATAACATCTCTCAGTGAGCCGCAGGACTGGCCCGCCGCCTTTGTATATAGTTATGTAGATAGTAAGTTTCCTTTATTTTTATTTATTATTTGGGTTGATTGGACAATGGCCCACGTTTTTTGTATATAGTTAGCATTAGTTAGGTTTTGGGTAGGTTTCATTTTATGGTTTTTAGGGATATTGGACCCGGACAATCATCTTTGTACATAGTTTGTGGATATTTTCGATTTTATTATTTGGACCATGGGGCAATGTGTTTATTTTTGATTTCCATTTTGATTGACTTTGCACCCGTTCTTTTGGATTTCACCTTTCATTAGATTTTTTTTGTTTTTTACCTGTTACTTTGTGTATTCATTTAGGTGTTTCTTTTTTTTCCTTCTTACATTTTAATACATTGTTCTTTTGATTCTATTGTGTGGACTTCTCTCATTGGTTTGTTGACTGTCACAATCTGGGTTTTCACAGTCATGTGTTGCCATTGTGTGAGTCTGACGGACTTGGACTCATGCGCATACTGCTCATTGGTTATGTATCATGTAATGGGTATTTGATTTTTGAATGGATGTGTACCTTGGATGTGTGTATGGACTGGGGTGACATGGGGTGGGATGTGGTTGCCCATGGGATCCTGGGATCTGTATTGTGATTTCCTATTGGCAGGGGAACATCTGTGTGGGCCTGGTGGAGGGTGCCCCATGACTGCTGGGGGGTGGGGTTGGTGGGAGACATGACTGGGACATAAGTAGGGGCCTGCTGGCAGGTGCCCCACAGTGCTGGGGGGTGGGGGTGGTGGGAGGCATGAGTGGGACATGGGTGGGGGCCTGGTGGAGGGTGCCCCATGACTGCTGGGGGGTGGGGTTGGTGGGAGACATGAGTGGGACATAAGTGGGGGCCTGCTGGCAGGTGCCCCACAGTGCTGGGGGGTGGGTGTGGTGGGAGGCATGAGTGGGACATAAGTGGGGGCCTGCTGGCAGGTGCCCCACAGTGCTGGTGGGTGTGGTGGGAGGCATGAGTGGGACATAAGTGGGGGCCTGCTGGCAGGTGCCCCACAGTGCTGGGGGGTGGGGGTGGTGGGAGGCATGAGTGGGACATAAGTGGGGGCCTGCTGGCAGGTGCCCCACAGTGCAGGGGGGTGGGTGTGGTGGGAGACATGAGTGGGACATAAGTGGGGGCCTGCTGGCAGGTGCCCCACAGTGCTGGGGGGTGGGGGTGGTGGGAGGCATGAGTGGGACATGGGTGGGGGCCTGGTGGAGGGTGCCCCATGACTGCTGGGGGGTGGGGTTGGTGGGAGACATGAGTGGGACATAAGTGGGGGCCTGCTGGCAGGTGCCCCACAGTGCTGGGGGGTGGGTGTGGTGGGAGGCATGAGTGGGACATAAGTGGGGGCCTGCTGGCAGGTGCCCCACAGTGCTGGGGGGTGGGGGTGGTGGGAGGCATGAGTGGGACATGGGTGGGGGCCTGGTGGAGGGTGCCCCATGACTGCTGGGGGGTGGGGGTGGTGGGAGACATGGGTGGGGGCCTGGTGGAGGGTGCCCCATGACTGCTGGGGGGTGGGAGTCATGAGCAGGTGTGCAGGGTAAACCCCTGTGGTGTGGACTGCATGCAGGGGACGTGGAGGCTGTACAGGGAAGACCTGTGAAGACCCAACGATCGGAGTAGCGTGTTCAACTATCCACGCCCCCCTGAAATGGACGTAGCCTGGGATTTCACGTGTGAAACGTTCCCGCGCACCCCTGAAATGGAAGTAGCCTGGGATTTCGCGTGTGAAACTTCCCCGCGCACCCCTGTAATGGACGTACCCTGGCTTTTCGCGTGTGAAACTTCCCGCGAACCCCTGTAATGGACGTACCCTGGCTTTTCGCGTGTGGGACTTCCCGCGCACCCCTGGTATTCCCGTAGCCTAGCTTTTCGCGTGTGAAACTTCCCGCGCACCCCTGTAATGGACGTACCCTGGCTTTTCGCGTGTGGGACTTCCCGCGCACCCCTGCAATTCCCGTAGCCTAGCTTTTCGCGTGTGAAACTTCACGCGCACCCCTGTAATGGACATACCCTGGCTTTTCGCGTGTGGGACTTCCCGCGCACCCCTGGAATTCCCGTAGCCTAGCTTTTCGCGTGTGAAACTTCCCGCGCACCCCTGAAATGGACGTACCCTGGCTTTTCGCGTGTGAAACGTTCCCGCGCACCCCTGAAATGGAAGTAGCCTGGGATTTCGCGTGTGAAACTTCCCCGCGCACCCCTGTAATGGACGTACCCTGGCTTTTCGCGTGTGGGACTTCCCGCGCACCCCTGGAATTCCCGTAGCCTAGCTTTTCGCGTGTGAAACTTCCCGCGAACCCCTGTAATGGACGTACCCTGGCTTTTCGCGTGTGGGACTTCCCGCGCACCCCTGCGATTCCTGTAGCCTAGCTTTTCGCGTGTGAAACTTCACGCGCACCCCTGTAATGGACGTACCCTGGCTTTTCGCGTGTGGGACTTCCCGCGCACCCCTGCAATTCCCGTAGCCTAGTTTTTCGCGTGTGAAACTTCACGCGCACCCCTGTAATGGACGTACCCTGGCTTTTCGCGTGTGGGACTTCCCGCGCACCCCTGGAATTCCGTAGCCTAGCTTTTCGCGTGTGAAACTTCCCGCGCACCCCTGAAATGGACGTAGCCTGGGATTTGACGTGTGAAACTTCCCGCGCACCCTTGAAAATCGCATGGGCCGCTTGCCGTGATGGTCCAGGGTTAGCGCAGCCCCTTGCGCTGGTTTGTGATTTTTATGAGATTTCCCAGCGCAAGGGGCGTTCCTGGGGGCGTAACTGGCGCTGCAGCGAGTCGCTGCGCCACTGTGCGCCACGGCTGCCTGGGGAAGCTAAAATCCATGAATACGCTGTGCGCCGGATTCGGTTTTGGCGCACGCGGCTGGCGCAGACTATCGCACGCGCACGCTGTGCGCCAGCCGCGTGCGCTACTTGTGCGCTGAATTCTATGAATTACCCTGATAATTAATTGTCGATCAAAATTTGTTGTATATGGAATACAATGTGTATGTCAAAAAATGTATGTTGGCAGCACTATACGAGAAGTCCGTTTCCGTATCCGTGAACACATAACCAGCTTGAACAGTCAAGATATCAGACTCCCGCTGGCCGCCCACTGGCAAGAACATCATCAAATGGACAATGCCAAAGACATCAGATATGTCGGACTTCAGCAAATCCAACCACATCCAAGAGGAGGTGACAGAGTTGAAACTACGCCAACAGGAAGCAAAAATGATTTGCAAACTTTGTTGTTTATCATTAGGCCTTAACAAGGACCATGATCTAAATGTGTTTCTGTAAAACTCATTTAATATGAACCGTTTAGAAACATAACATCAATATAAGTATGTATGTATAACCATTGTCTTGCCTTGGCTGTATTCGGCTGAGATTCATGTAACTAGTTGTCTTGATATTGGGAAAATCTACCTCGGGACCAGCCCTTAGAGCAAAAATGACCCAATTCAGCCCAAAATACAGGTTCAATTGTGCCGAGCAGTGAACTCATGCTAGTGACAAATGACACCTTCAAAACGTTTTAGTATTTATTCTAAACAGTGAATTTCAGCAACATTTTGGGATTCAAGTTAGAGAAGATTACAAAGCACAAAACGTAGAGAAATGCAAAATATAGAGAAACATAGAACATAGAGAAACACAGTCTTACGCCCCTTCAATCAGCACTGGGAGACCCTAGCCCTCATAAGCTAGCTGTTGCAAGCCCCGCTCAGAGGACAGCGCTGCAGGGTGCCGACAGAGCAACAGGTTCCGGACACTCAATTTTGCTCGAACCAAGTCCACAGATCGATCTCCCACCTGAGTCATGTGGGCATGCATTTTTATAATCTCGTGCTGTCAGTCCATGACGCACAGTTCTAGAAGCTTCCCTGTGGAAAATATAGGCTTGCTCATGGAAAAACCCAACTCTGTGAATTTCCACTGTGCTCCTTTCTGTGCCCCTCCCTGCCTGGAGCCCATCTGCGCGAAAGCTCAGGAATGTCTTATCAGTGCCTTCCCAGAGAAAAGAAGATTAGTTTACGAAACCATGCAGGGCTACAGTTAGAAAGGCAGAATATTCTAAGAGAAGCCCAGATGAATTAACCCCGTGTGAGCAAGCTCTAAAAGGCATGCACTCATAGCTTAGTGTTCATAGCGCTTAAGATTGGCTATCTAAGCGCTATATAGGTGCCATAATGTTCCACACACTCCAATAATGTCTATTAGCTACAGAGCTGGGGCCTTTGCCCTGCCTATCTAGAATGCATAATGTGACCTACCACTCCTACTAGGCCTGCATATTCCTTGTAGCTCACTACTGCGTAATGGAAGTGCTACAACAGTCTACTGTCAGCATTTTTGGCACATACTTTGAATAAACTATTGGCTTTCAGTGGCTAATGCTGTCATCTAAAGCCCTGATTGACAAATGTGCAATTGTGTGTATCACTACACTAGTACGTGCAGAAAAGCACAATTTCAAGGCAATCCCTTCCTGTTAGGCAAAGTTGCCTAGCAATTGTAGTCATGTGACACCCCATGTGACCGATAGGATCCGCCCGATCTAATTACATTGTACTATTTCCATTTCCAATCAGGTTGAACCTAACAGGGATTTGATTATCGCTTCCAACTTACTCGTAGCTGCACACAAAAACACCAATTCTATTTTTTACATCGAAATTTCGAACTTGATTTACCATCCAGATCACGTGATGCTTCACGTGACCGGAACTAGACACCATGCAACCATGGTAACTACTAAGTCTCACCGATGCCTCATTCACTGCCCGAAGACGCCTGACAACAGTCAAAGTATTGCAGCCAAGCCGGTAAGCCTCCAAACTACGATACGCCAGGAATACCAAATTAGCTACCACATACAATCACAATGAGCGACCCGCACGCGTATAACACAAACATATTTATTTTCTATCCTTATAGAATACGGCACCCATATACAATGCTGAATAATTGAATATCAATTACGATGAAAACCTGCAGTTCACAGGCACAAACTACCAAGCATGCTTCTGAAGTTTCCTAAAATAATTATGTAAAAATAAAAAACCCTCTTTACTGATACCATAGTGAGATGTATTGCACAAACTCTGAGAAAAATCTCTCCCTGTGTTTTCAGGAATAAGAACCACAGCCGAACAGCCAATGAGGTCTTTTTAAAAGGCGTTATTAGAAAACACATGGTCCCAGAACACCAGAGGACTACGGACTGGGTAACATACTGTCTCATATTTATTCTATGACATGAGTGATATGTTATTGCTCTCCAAGTTATTTCTTGTCCAGACACGTTTACCTATTTACATGAGCCTTAGTCGAAGCAAACCAATCACTAATGTTGTCTGCATATAGAATAAACAGATAGCAGAGATCAAACTGAGGAACAGTACCTATTAACAAGAATCTCAAAACCAAGGGTTTAGAATTACTGTACAATCAAAATTATTAGTGCTGATACTTTTTCAAACAATCTAGTTAAATCGTATAAATGGAAATGTGATGTTTTTCATTCTATTCCCACATGACTCATAGAAAATCCATCTTTCTTTTTCTCCTTTTTGTTTCCCCTTCATCCAAATATATGTATTTTCTTGGAAATGTACCTTCCCCGCTGTGTATGTCCTCTACCCAGACTTTTTCCGCAAATTAGGATTGAATGTTTAATTTGACTATTGGATTATTTGGTAGCATTTCTTACGCCCTGAAGACGGCCTAGCAAGGTTGAAACACGTGTTGGCGGGGCGTGACCAAGCTTATGTGGCGTGTCCAAATCTATTTCTTTTCAGAACAAACTTAATGTATGGATAGGCCAATTAAGAGTGACTAGGTTCTATTCATACTTTATTAATTGGATGGAAAAGTATAACCTTTTCAATTGCTCATTTGATTTTTTGACAATACGATGTATGATAGTAATACATGTGTCTTTTTATTAATATTAAAATACAGGAACCCTACTTATAACTCACAAGGTGTGCCTCAAACTAAGGGTCTCATTTTTAAAAAAAATTCTGTAATTATAACAATTGACACCACATCATTGTGGCAAACATATGATTGAGCGCAGTCAGTGAAGCTAGCAACCTTCTAAGATTTTTGTTTCCTAAGGTGAGAGTGGAAACTCACCAGCCTAATCCCACGGCTGCAGCCGCTTTCTTACTGTCTTAATAAATATCAACTCACGGTACTTCAGGGGTGCGCAACCACAAATTTTCTTGGCCGCATTTTCCACAACTTCTTGAGTTACAATATGTTAACAGCACAAGCACTCTAACCTGTGGCTACAGCATGTAGGCCTATCCCGAATGAGCCTATTACATCAGGCTGTGTCTCTATCACGTATGTGCTCACCATAATCTAGACACGACTACAGCCCACCCTGAACTACCCTACTACTGATCAGTACGTAATAGCCTTTTCACAGTAGATTGTGTATGCCTTTGAACCAGCCGACTACCCAGACTATGTGCTTAGTATGTAATAGCCCATTATTATGGATTGTGTGTCACTCTCAATCTAGCCTACCACTAGAGACTGTGTGATCCTCATTTTTAGACTGACCCGAACCCGCTACCTACTCTAGCATGGAATCTTTTAAACACATGTCTCTGACTATGGCCACCACCCTCCCGCTATTCCACGATATAGCTCCGTCCAACCTCCCACCCAACACTTGGAACAAAACCCAGCCCACCTCACCCACTGGAACCACCTCCCCGCCAACCAACTCAATCACGAACTACCTCTATCACCTGCAGTATGGATTGCCAACCACCCCTATCACCGGCAGAATGGATCGCCAAATATGCCATCCCGCCCATACCCCTCATGACATACTTGAGAAATGCTAAACTAGGTTCCCGTACAAACTCACCTAACTTATCGAATGTTAACATAGCCTGCCCCTGGCCATTAAGAAATGCCTGACTAAGCTCTCACATCAACACCAAGCACATACCCAACAGAACCACCTTGCCACAACTTAAGGTTTCCAAACCACCACACCAGTCCACACCACAGTAGCAAACCCAACAACCTCTGCCAGGATATTCTATGCACCCAATTTCCAGAGATCCCAGAGGCCGCCACTACAATCAAAGGCGCGCTCATAAACATGCGCTCCTTAGTCGCACACTCTCCCGACATTGCAGACGTGATCACCGCCAACAAACTGGACTTCCTTGCAGTAACTGAATCATGGTTACATCCCGCTGCCGGACCATCTCTTTCTATTGCGGTCCCGGAAAACTATTCTATCATCGGAACAGACAGAGCAATAGGGTGAGGGGGTGGATAGTGGCCATCGCCAAAACTAGTTTAAATATCAGAGAAGTCAACCAATTAGACATACCGTCATCCGCATAATTGTTATCCTTCAAACTCCCACTATCTAGCTCCCAAACAATACTAATCCACCTAATCTACAGACCTCCAGGATCTATCACATCCTTTAAGGAGGACATTTCCCATCTTTTGACTACTAATTCAAAACCAGGCTCCCAAATCATCTTACTGGGGGATTTCAACTTTGGCCTACAGGACCCGAATGATGCAAATGCCTCCTTGATCAACGACACCATCACACAACTAGGACTGTCACAACACCAACAAATCCACACACATCAAAGGCAACACTAGACTGGCTTGCTGAAGTCAACTGCGATATCTCAGTGACCGACATCACACCATGTGCCTGGTCTGACCACCATCTTATAACTTTCACGATACCCAAAGCCAGTCAAAAAAGCGAACCTACTCCTGAGGCACTCAAAACCTTAACCAGAAAAACACACAATATCACCATCGAAAACCAATCACCTCCGAATTCACCAATCCCGCAACATTGACCCCTCATCACTAGTTGTACTCTATAACACCACACTAGAACAAGCCCTGTACCTAATAGCCCCCCCTCAAACTTAGAAACCCTAAACCCACTGCGCATGTGAATAAATGGTTCTCAGCAGAACTAAAGGCACTTCGCAACCTCAAGAGAGCAGCTGAATCCTGCTGGAGAAAAGCCCCATCGATCACTACCAAGGATACATTCTCCCTCACAGAAGCCACTTATAAAACTGCCTTTATGAATGACAAAAAAGAGATCTTCAATACTAGAATTCACAATGCCAAATCTGGTACTAAAGAGCTTTTCTCTATCCTACGAGAACTGGAATCACCTGTGCCCACCAAAGATAACTGCATCAAGGACAAACCCTTGTGCAACATCCAGCAAGCGCTCTCCAACACAATTACCCTATTACAAACCAAAATTGAAGCTAAAAAGCCAATCTCACATCTAAAGACCACTTTAGTGACTTGCACAGCCCCCCCCCCCCAAACTGCCAACAATTCCACTTCTCACCCATTATGGAGGAAGAAGTAGTAAATATAATTGCTGGCCTAAAACCTTCCAACTGCCTAGGCGACCTATGCCCTGCCACAGTAATTAAGGATGGAGCCAGAGATCTCGCTCCCCTTATCACAGCACTGATTAATGTATGCATTATTCAAAACGCTGTAGAACCTAACAACCTCAAAGAGGCCTGGGTCCTACCCCTGCTCAAAAAACCCAACCTAGACCCCAACACACCCACTAATTATAGGCCCATTACCACGGTACCCTTCCTTTTAAAAATTCTAGGTAGAGTAGCTTACCTCCAAATACAACAACATTTGGAAGACAACAACCTCCTAGGACTGAGACAATCCGGCTTTAGACCCAGGCACGGGACAGAAGCAGCCCTCCTGGATCTAAAAATCCAAATGGACGAAGCCAAAGACAAGGGCAACCTGGCCATTCTGCTCTTGTTGGATCCGTCCGCAGCCTTCAACTTAGTCGACCACTAAATCCTCACCAAACACTTGTCCTTGGCTGCTGCATTCTCCCCGGATGCCACCAATTAGATTCAGTCCATCCTACCGGACAGATCATCCAGGGTCTTTGCCCCATCTGGCGGCACCACTGCTGACCCTGCACTAATCCAATGTGGAGTTCCCCAAGGCTCTTGTAGCTCCCACACACTTTACAATGTCTTCACTAAGCTCCTCTTTGACCGCCTTGATAATCTGGGTGTCACATATACTAACTATGCTGACGATACCCAGATCCTCATCGCCCACACGGGGAGTTACGACGAAGATGTTGCAAAGCTAAATGAGATCTACCTTGAAATCCAAGCATGGATGGCCACCCACAGCCTCTGCTTAAAAGATGACAAAACGGTACTGCTTATTGTCGGTTCACAGGCCCGTCTCAACAAATTAGACCCCAGATATACAACCTTCACCATTGATGGAAACATCATAAAAGTGTTGAAAGAAGTCAAAACATTGGAGGTGTGTCTTCACTCCACACTTCCCTTTAAAAAACAAATCAATGCCACTATTTCATCCACAACCTATACCAATAAACTTATAAATGCTTGTAAACCGTTTCTTTCCACCAACAGCTGCCTCACACTAGCTAGAGCCCTCATTTTGTCCAAGTTGTACTACTGTAACACTCTCTTCCTTGGCTCTTCGAACCATAACTTAAACAGATTACAGATACTACAAAATAATGCTCCCCGATGTGCCCTCAATCTGCCCCGCAAGGCCCACATCTCCACCTTTAGAAAGGAATCTCACTGGCTCCCTATCCGCGAGAGAATTAAACTACAGGCGCTGGTCATTACACATAAATGTTTATACTTGACAGCCCCACACTACTTCTCAGACAAATTCACGAGACAGAACTCTACCAGACCTACTAGATCCCCCTACTTACAGCAACTCTACATACCAAAGTTCAATCAGAGCAGAAACTTAATTCTGGACATTTAGAGCCAAAGTTAAGGAACTGCTCATAACCCAACAATAGTCAGACCTCCGCACTTAGTTATCTGCCTCTGGCCCACCCTCTATGTGTCTGTCATTATGTTATCCGTATCATATGTATGTGATCAAGGCAGCGAACCAAACTGTAACCCGGTCCCACAATACTTTACTATGCCACATCTTGAACCACTCTGTAACCAGGTCCTGTGAACCATTCACTGTACTGCATCTTTTTCCTGTGTCCTGTATGTGCAACATTCTGTAACCACTGTTGAACCTAAGTACTAGCGCCCAGTTACCCTAGGGCTCGGCTGCACTCTACAAATAAACTAATTAAACTTTGGAACACACCTTCTATAGAAGTCTGAGTTGCCGATTAAATTCTTGGCCTGTTTGAAATGCTGCACTACTTGTTGCTCCTACAGGGCCTTATTTTTCCTTTCAAAGTGTGTTAACTGATCTTCAGTCCATTTGTTTCTGGGGTATTTCACTCATTCCCAGAGCTAGTTGTGTTCTTTTGGTCAGAGTCTATCATTTTCAGGGTGTGTGTACAGTAACTTTGAGGAAGTCTACCCATTAATGCATTTGATTGGCTCTTAGACCTACATGATTTCTATAGAGCCGGCCCTTCATTACCATGCATAATTGAGCCTTAATTGCTATAAGCATGCTGGGCGATTACCTACACATTTCCTATAGTAGTTCTAATTAAGTGAAAGGCAAATAAAGAATAGTCCAAAAAGACATTTCTGCATGATCTAGCCACACCCCTATCACCCAACAAATATTTTTCAACTAATTGCACAGCCCCACTCCTTTTTTTGTTGCACTTCGATGACTGGATATGGTCTCTCTACAGTATGGCTCCTCTGATGCTAGTTCAGATTTCAGCTCAGAGTGAAGCTTCTCTCACACACTGTACACAGGTATGGACACTCTGCTGTATGGCTCTTCAGATGCTGGTACAGATTTGACTTCTGAATGAAGCTTTTCTCACACTCTGTGCACTGGTAGGGTCGTTCATTGGTATGGATCCTCTGATGCCTGTACAAGTGTGAGATCTGGGTGAAGCTTTTATCACACTCTGTACACTGGTAAGGTCTCTCCCCAGTATGGATCTTCTGATGCTGGTACAGATGTGAGCTCTGCCTGAAGCTTTTCTCACACTCTGTACACTTGTATGGTCGCTCCCCGGTATGGCTCGTCCAATGATGGCTCAGATGAGAGCTCTGCCTGAAACTTTTCTCACACTCAGTACACTGATATGGTCGCCCCCCAGTATGGATATGCTGATGCTGGTACAGACCTAACTTCCGAATGAAGCTTTTCTCACACTCTGTACACTGGTATGGATGTTCCCACATTTGAGAGGCCCAATGTCTTTTCAGATGTGATGCTGAATTAAAGCATTTATCACATTCTGTGCACTTCTCCCCAGCATGGATCATCTGATGGCTGCTCATTCTCTGTAGAAAGAAGCAAAGGCCTTTTGTATTATTTCATGTCAACGTACAAACTACAAATCAAAACATCTAATGCAGAACTGTTCATTCTTGTTTTACACAGTCCAATCCCCAATAAGTATAATAAATTAAACCTGTCTAAGCCTTCACAAACAAGGAAAGCGAAAAGGACAAACATATGTGGTAGAATACAATGAAATACATGTTTTATTATTGAATATTTGGTTTGTGCATGTTCAAAAAGACAAAGCAAAAGAATATACATATATTTAATCACAATACATATCATACAACATTTCATTTACTTTTCCTCTAAAAGAAAAATGATTTACAATATTGCGTAGACACATTGGGGGTCATTACGACCCAGGCGGTAAGTACACCAACTTTACCACCATGGTGTAAACTATGTTTACACCATGGTGGATGGCGGATTTACCACCCCATTCCAAGGTGAGTGGGGCGGTAAATCCCCATTTCCCATTTTACCCTTCCCCATTCCCATTTTTGCCCCATAGGGCATAATGGGAGTGGGGAAGGCGCTAATTACGCCACCGTAAATTTCGGTGGCGTAATTAGCACCAAGGCGGTTTAGCGCCATGGATTTTAACGGCTGCTAAAAGCAGCCGGTAAAATCGGAATCAGGCGTTAAGGGTTAACGACGGCGTTAACCCTTAACGCCTGAGTTGTAGGCCCATTTTCTATTTTATAAAAATGTGTGTGTGTCAGTTTGGGGGTTAGTTAAAGGTGATAAATTAAAAGGTGTTAAAAAAGAAAGAAATTCCAAAGAGGTTTGGCGAATTGTGGGATTCAGTCACTTTTCCCCAGAGGGGAGCCTTTCCTTGTGAGGCTAGCGAGGTGAGCCCGCTATGCAACATTTCCCATAGGGGTGGCGACAAGCGGGACCTCTCAGGGAGAGACTCCCCCCATGGGGGACAAGGAATCCTGTTCCGATGAGGAACTCTCTTTCCACCTCACTCAGGAATCCACTACAACCATACCAGTTGACAGAAGACATGATGCCTCTTATATCTGCTATTGTAATGTCTTCTCAGAAACTAAATATCTTCCCAATACTGAAAAGTGGAGCAATGAAGAATAGGTTTCTATTAACTACTGGGATGAAGCAACGCAAAGGAGGTATGAAGAGTACAGCTCATACACAAAGAAAGGACTATCATGAGGAATTAGGGAATCCACAAAGCTGTGTCATAAAAATGGAAGGAGCCAGAGATTCTGAGAGAGACCCAGAAGTTTCAAATCAGCTGGAGCAGGGAAGCTGATGGCCTGGAGCGAATGCTACTTGCCACACCGGTAAGAAGCTGGATGAAGGAAGTGCTGAGTTTCACTATTCATTGGACAGAGCTGAGAGAGTCTGCCAACCCTATCACAGTCCCAGGAGGGATGTGCAAGGAAAACTGGACAGAAGCTACAAAAAGGGACCTGCTAGAGCTACAGCTACCAGGTGGTAGAACTGGCCTACCTAACACAGGCTCAAGGTGAGAACCACAACAAAGAAGTGGCAGCCCAGAAGAAAAGGGAGCGGCCGCTGCTCCACAAAGTAATGCCACATGGAGAGTACGACACCGAAGCATGTCTGCAGAAGCAAGGTCACAAGCCATTCTGACAATCTACAAAGAAGCAGAAAAGGGGAATGCCGACCTGGTGATGCGGACCCATTACGCCACAGGTAACGGAGAGAGAGAGGAAGACATGGGGAACACAGCACATGTAAAGAGTTGCTTGATTATATTCAATGTATCACTAAAATCGAATATAATGATTGTAGCAAGCCTAATCATCCCAGTGAGAGGCACGACCCCAATAAGACTGATAACCCTTCCTGTGCTCAGCCAACTGGTCCCAGTGAAGGGCAAAATCCTAAGAAGAGTGAGAATCATTCAGTAACTCAGCCTACTCGTCCCAGTGAATGGATAAACCATAAGAAAGGTACAGATGGTCATTGGGTACTTTACACAGATCCCAGTTAGGAGGCAAGTTAAGAGAAACTCATACTAAGTGAGGAGAGAGAAGACAGACTCTTGGTGAAACAGATACGCGAAGAAGAAGGATTATCAACAAAAGTCAAGGAGTGTACAGTAGAAGGACATTCATGTGCTAGGGTCTGTTGGATACAAGTGTAACATCCCATTCAGGATGTGGAAAGCCTATTAGCAAGCGTCTCAGTGTGTGAGGTTTGTGATTGGCACGGCAGAATATGTATGTATCAGTTGTAGTTAGTTTTGACACATATTAGAAACAGCATATAGCTACACAGAAAAAGCAACAATGGATTATTGTTGCAGTTGTAGAGGTTATAGATGGGCAATGTATAATAGGCCCTGTATTTAGAGATAGTACACAATGTTATACTTTGATGTCCGAGAAGGGAACTACAGTAGGTGGAAGGAGAAGATGGAGTCAAAGAGGTGTTGTGGTATGTGGGATGTTTTACCCATGCATCCGAGCCCTACCTCAAAAACTGTGCAGTACTGACATGGAAAACATCATGATGGCCAGAGCTTCCCAGAAAATGCACAGGGAAATGCATGAAGAATAGGCTGCCACTCATTTTGCCGATGTTATGGGCACAGAAGGGCACTGCCTAAAACCACCATTGGACTACCCACACAGTAGCCTGAAACCATTGGGAATGGCAATGCTGATTGCCAAAAGCAACCTAGGATTGTGGGGAATTCATTTTCTTAAATCCCAAAAATGGGTGCATTACCAGTACTCACCACTATCAGAAAGCCGGCGTTTTAAAACAACACCAGACTTTTTCCTTTTTGGTGTAAAACTGAATAAATGAACCCAAAGCATGCCAAAGAAAGACTTACTGAGAGGTGGATACAATGGGCCTCATTACACGGTAGGCCGTGAGCCATGGCGCTATTAGCGCCATGGCTCATGCCGGTAAAATACCCGCACCGCCTTGGCGGAAAGGGGATTTACCGCCCCATTCCAAGGTTGGAGGGGCGGTAAATCCCCTTTCCGCCATTGCCCTTCCCCATTCCCATTTCTGCCCCATAGGGCTCTATGGAAATGGGGAAGGCGCTAATTACGGCACCGCAATTTTGCAGTGCCGTAATTAGCTCCGAGGTCCCTTAGCGGGTTGGATTTTAACGCCTGCAAGAAGCAGGCGTTAAATCCTCCAACCCGCAAAGGGACCTCGTAGTACGGCGGTAAGGATTAACGGTCACCGTTGCCATTAACGGTGACCGTTAACCCTTACCGCCGTCCGTGTAATGAGGCCCAATGTAAAGTTATATTCTGAAGTGACTTGAATGTTCATAACAAGACTGGCTGAGCTCTGCAGGTCTGCAGCAGCCTAACTGAAACTGGATTTAAAACTACCAAAAATCGAAAATGTTTAAATTAACTGAGTGACCTACTTTTGAGTGGCACATAGTTGTCACTGTTGAAATGCCATAGTTTTGAACTTAGAATCAGCATTCTAGCTGCATATGTAAACATTATCTTGACTTAAACTGGGTAACAAAAAGTGACATTTTATCTGAAACCTGGCTTAAGGAACTGAATTCTGCCCACCAGCTACCCCTGACAGGTATTGAGACTTGCACAACAGCTGTGTTCCTAGGCCTAGCTGCCTTTTTGCTGCTCCCACCAAAAGGGATCTGACACTTCTCTGATTGAATTACCTGGGCTCTGCAGGAAATTGAACAAAGCCCTGTCCTGACTCAGGCAAATGTTTTATGGAAGTGGCCATAAATGGCTTCCTCTTGAACAATGGGCCTTCCAGGGCCCAGGCAGATGGTTTATTGCAGGGGTAATAAAAATGGCTTCCTCTTGGCAGAAACTGGGAGGGGGAGAAACTGGAGACAGAGGCTGAGCTTGAAGAAAGTGGAAAGACTGGTTTCTGTACCATGTGACCGGAAAAGACACACCCCTGTAGCCAGAATATGGTTTTAGAAAAAGATGAATAACTCATAGTACGGACTTGTCATAATTATTTAAATGATACCATAATTCTTGTGATTTTTCTGCCCACATTTTAAGAGGTTTTTAGAACCGGTGGCATGATCTAGGGGCAAGCTAGCAGTTAAGAGGGTATTACTTAAAATGTATGCATGTTAAAAGTCTGATACTTCATCAATTAATGCCTGCATGCCTTGCACACATTTAGGTAAATTTGAGTAAGAATCTGATATTGGTAACCTGACCAAAAAGTGAAATATGTTGCCATTTCTGAATGCAAGCTCCCAGGAAGAGCAGATTTGGACAGGGTATACCTCCTGTGATATGTGATGGGTGCATGTAATTTTAAACAAATGTGTACCTGTGCAAATATGTCTTTTGGGTCAAAATATAGATTGTGTGTAATTTGACAGGGGTGGGTTCTCTGTACCATAAACAGACCTCATCATGATGACACTTCATTTCATTCCCCCAATCAAGGGGAAGAGGAGGAAGTGGCCAATGACAAGTGGAGAGGGGTAGGCCCTAGGAAACTAGCCTTTCCACCCATTTTCAAAACACATAAAAGCAGACAGTCAGGACAGCTAGGGACATTCAATTCCATTTGCTGCGAAGCATGCTGCCGGACCATACAACATCCAGAGATCCAGACTTCAAATCCATCAATCTCCAGAGAGAGCAGAGCTGACCCAGACCACTGTTAGCAGAACCAGAGAGCTGACCCAGATCACTGTGAAGTGCCGAGACCAGACCAGAGTCCAGTCTAACACCTGACCAGATCCGTGGCGAGGCCCATTCTATTTCTAAATATATTGTGAGTACCCAGCAGAACTGTGCAGAACCAATCTCTTAGTTAAAATAATATAATTCAATCTATTTTAATCTAAGTAGAACTGCCTAAAAGCTGTCACCTGTCATTTTCTAGCTGTTAGCTGTCACTTGTCACTTTGAACTTTTAAAATTTCAAATCTGAAAAACGACCTTCACAAAATCGTTCATAACTCTGTAACCATTTGTGCTAGGAACTTGGTTTAACTTTCCTCTGAAAGCTTAGAATCTTGGCTTTTCAACGAACCTAGAACCGCATGCCGATTCTCTAATACTTTTGCCGCAATCGTGAAAAACGCACTCGCGAATTTTACCGCGATTTGCAAATTTCGCCACGTGTGAAAACCGCAGCTTCATTGCTTTCCTTGCTAAAAATTCGTTTGCCTCTTAAGAACCATCCCTGAATCATTGCTAGAGTGAGCCTGGACTAATATTAACTAGATACCACTCACCCTGAACCTCTAGAGGGAATTAAAAGCATTTTAGCATATTTTTCACTTCATTGCCAGCACATATAAAAGCATTTTGGGCCTGTGTTTCCAACTTCTGTAGTCTAAGCTTGCTGGGGTGAACTGAATTACATTTGATTGCATTTCTGAGAACTGTGTGTTTTCCTTCCATTTCCTTGCATTGCATAAAGGGGGGAGGGGATTGCCAAAGAAAAGTGATTACATTGTTTTGTTGAAATCATATTGAGTATTTTCTGTATTGCATTTTCATTCAACATTACATCCATCTGAACTTATATAAAGCATTCTCTACCACATTATTCTTCTGTTCCTATTCACAAGTGTGCTAGTGCCAGACTATCCATTATTGATTACTGCTCAGATTCAGTGTGATATTCAATTATTAATTTATTATAAAGTGTGATATATATATATATTGTTTAAATTATCAAATAAACCTTTAAACTTGCAAAAAAGAACTACTTATTGGCTCATTGGGGTCAGGGGGATTCCAAGAGAGGGGTGTTATATAGGGGTAGTCATCCAGAATGCATGAACTGGACATAAAGATATATCAATAAGGGTTTCCATTCAGTATCCCAGACTAGGCATTGACTTAGCTGTAGTGTTGAATTGAATCCTCTTACAGGTAAAACCGTGGTCTGTCAGACGAAATTGCAATAGTGCAGCCATGTTGAATATGAAGGCCTGTTACATGATGAACAAATGCAGGCCCTGATGTCGAGCTGTGTATAGGTCAGTCCCAAGACAAATCCCCCTTCAACCCCCCCATCCCCCAAGAGAGAAGCTGCAGAGTTCAGAGGCACCCGCACTGCGCAGATAAAAGCGAATTGTATCCAGCTGCGGAGCTTGAAGGTGCTGGGAATGGAATGTTATGTCCAGGAAGGGAAGGTAGGGATGTGCCCTGTAAAGGATAAATTCGTGAGAATAGGGCACAGGGATTTGTGATGCCAAGGACCTGGGGAAGATTTAGAACAATAGTGCCCGAACAGCTGCCATTCCATTAGAACTGCCAAGCGGCTCCATGACCAGAGTAAATAAATCCATGAAATTCAGACTCAAGAATGGAGCCCCTGGTCACGTCATTAAGGGGCAGCTAGATTCCCAGGGAGATAAGGGGGGAGACGTGTCTGGAACGTACCATGATTTTGGACGGAAGGAGTTGAGGTGATGCCAGTAAATTTAGTACATGGTGGAGAGAGCAGCCTGTGTGCGCCACATTGTCTGGTATAAAGAGAAGGCCATTTGTTTTATCAGTGCAGGGTTGGCCTCACTGTTTTTAGTTTGAACGGGTCTTGGTGGGAGGGGTCAACATCAAGTGATGTATTATGGTAACAATATACCTGTTAGCCAACCATGTATTTGTATTTGTATTTATTTTATTTGTATAGCGCAGACCAGGCCCGGAGGCTACCGGGCGCATTCCTTAAGGCAATGGTTACATAAGTTGCATACAGTGATAATATATCAAACAATAAATATGGCATAGAAATAGACAAAGGTAGGTAGTACAACGATACATGGTTTGTCAAGTAGTACATCCCTACATAGGTTATTGCAACACGTTTTCAGAATGTAGCTTAGGCATTGGAAGAGGCGAGCCAACATTTGGCTCTATGTTTGAAAAGGTTGAGGGAGGGGAGGTTTCTGATAGTCAAGGGGATTCAGTTTTGATAGTGACGATGTAGTAGGTTACGTGTTCAGGGGAATGGGTTTAGATAAGGTGTGGCCAATCGGCCCAGAGACTATAGGGGGTTATTAGCATGCCGTATAGGTGGTAGCCAATGAGGGTGGTGGGATTATGTTGTACTCATTATGAGTAGTATTGTTAATTTGTGGTTTTCCACTACATACCCTGTAACTTCTTCGGGCAGGACAAGCTCTGTGTCAGCTCGGCTCTACAGGACTGTTTGAAACCAGGTGTTGAAACTGAACTACACGCTGTCAGAGGTGTGAAACATTGGGTCCAATGTTCCATGGAGGCGTAACGTTCATGGAAAGCGTAAAAGTTTTGATTAAGGCATGTACGTCTTCAATTAACTAACTCATTTTCAATCATTTGTATGGCGGAGAGGATGGGCGGTATGCAACATGCCTTTTCGCCACTCCCTTCCTCTCCGCCATACAAATACTCCAGAATCTGCACCAGCATGCATTTTAATGGCGGCAGAAATGCTGGAGTTTCCCATGAAGTCTGCCTGCTTCAAGCACCAATTATAGTGACCAGTTGTACAATTGTACAATGGGGGACTTTTCTTTGAACTCTCGCTCAGCTGTCGAACATTCCTCCGACATCTGCCACCTTCTGGAGGAACTTGACCTCGATGTCCGCGGTCTCACTGAGACATAGTTTACGGCCAGCTCTGTCACGAGCTTCGACACTCTCCTCCCCGACGGCCACAAGATCCTCTCTGCGCCCAGGTCCAAAAGTTCCGGAGGTGGTGTAGCCCTAACCTTCCTTGAGTGGATTCCTACCTCTGTCATTCCTACACAGGCCTACTCCTCCTTCGAATGCCTTGTCTGCAGGCTCTCTCTCTCTCCTAGCCATTCCCTTACTGTGGCTACTATCTATCGACCACCTGGTCAGATCTCCTCCTTCCTCTCTGAATGGGCGAAACTCTCCTCTTCCCTCCTAGTCTCGACCACTCAACTCTTCCTTCTTGGAGACTTCAACATCCACCTGGATGCTTCCTGTCCTTCCTCTGGACTCTTTCGTGACCTTTGTGACGCTCTCTCACTCGCTATTCTCCCCTGCGGACCGACTCACTCTGCATGTTCTGATCGCCTCAGGCCTTCCCCTTCCGGTACCTCTCACCACCCCTCTCTCCTGGAGTGATCACTTTCTCCTTTCCTCCCAGCTCACTCTCTCAACCCCTCAGGCCAAGCCAACTCCAGCAATGCCACCTACCTTCTCGGTCATCCGGCCCATGAAGCGTGTGTTACGCTCACCTGGTATCCACGGGGACGCCACCCGGCCCTGGTTGGATGATATGCACTCTCGAACCCTCTCCCGGTCCCTTGGTAAGGCCTCTGGTTAAAGATGGGTCTGCAATATAGGAGAGCTGGATTCAATACCAGAGTTTTTGTTTTCCCACCTCCCTTGGCCTCAACTCCTTCCTCCCCCTTGGGCCCTCTCCTCATCTTAATATTGTGAAAGGTGGATTCTCTGTCCTGCTCCTCGTGGCAGGGGCGCGTAGATGTGGGGGGCGAGCAGCGATCAAGTTACTTCACTGATGCAAGCCCCCCCTGTCGGAATCCAGGCCTGCTGCGACTCCATAGGTTTGCTGCTTTACAGTCTTTATATGCATATCTTATGTTCCTCTTAGTTTGAATAATAATGTCTTGCTTCTTCCCTTTTAGGTATGGAAAGGTATTTTAGTGTTGTCCTGCAGTTTGAAGATGAGCATGGGCTGTTAGGCGAAAGCGCAGTGTGCGCGATGCTGTGGTGAGTAATGCGCGATGCGTGGCGCTGTTTCGCCTTTTATATTGCTAACCTGTGTCTTTTCTCTCCTTGCAGGTTGCGATGTTCCTCACCGAGCGCCGTAATGTTCCAGCAATGATACTGACCAGGAGATGACTACCCAGGTAAGAATTGTGTGGATTTCTTCATTCGGGAGGAAACGTGAGTAAACACTTACTAATGCGGTCTTTGTTTCTCCTCTTTCCAGGTTATGGTATTCCAGGATGCATGCGGTGCCGGATGATAGAGTTTGTACCTTCAGGTGAGTGGAACTGAAGTCGGCAATGGATTGAAGACAGGATACTGTTCCAGGTAAGTTTCGTAGTGTTCTCTCTCTCTCTGCAGGTCCTTGGTTTCAGGTAAGCTGGCATCAAAGAACTGGACACGGTGGGCGTTACGCTGCCCACAGCAGAATAACGCAAAGCATGTTCTGCTGTGGTTTAAATAGTCCCAGGTAAAGAAGTCCAGGTAAAATAGTCACAGGCCTGCCACACCCAAAGTAGTCCAGGTAAAGTAGTCCCAGGCCTGCCACACCCAAAGGACTAGACCGCATAGCTCAGTTCCTTGTAACTGAGCTATGTGTGTGCCTCCATATTGGCTGAACCCCCCCACCCCCCAAGTTAAATAGTCCCAAGTAAATAGTCCCATTCTAATGTTGGTCTTCATGATGGTTATGAGCCTGGTGCCAAAGGCGCCAGGACTGACTCCAAGAGAGTCTTAGATGAGGTTTTAAGGCCTTTGACCTGGCCCTAACTGGAAGGCTGACTTGCCAGTGAGGGCCAGGGGCAAGGGTCATGACAGCATGTCTCAGTTGAGGCTTTTGCCGCCACTTTCTCACTCCCTCCTCCCCCTTTGGCTGACTCACATCCTGACACAGCCTGTTCCATGCTCCACTCTGCTATATCATACTTTTGAGGTTTTCATTGCTACATTCTTACCACCTAGTCCCCCTTTGGCTGACTCACACCCTGACAGAGCCCTTGCCATGCCCAACTCTGCTATATCTGCCCCTGTCATGAGGATCCACCTAAAGCCCAAAGCCAAGTACAACTCCTGGTACGACTCAAACCTCGTCACCCTTAAATGCAAGTGCAGGGTGGCTGAGAGGAAATGGCGTGCTTCATGTACATTCCTCTGACAAACTGGCCTGCCGCCTGCTCCAAAGGCAATACCGGCTCTCTGTCCGCACCAAGAAGAGAGCTCACATCCATGCCCACGTCTCTGCGGCATCTAACAACTCGGCTGAACTCTTTAAAATCTGCAGGAACTGGCCAATCCTACTGCAGGATCTACCTCTCCTGTCCCCTCCCAGACCGTCTGTGCGGCCCTGGCTTCTCATTATATCTCTAAAACTCAGGGCATCCTGTCCTCTCTCTCTTCCTCCTCCTCCCTGCTCTACCTCGGGCCCTTCTTCGGCCAGCTTTCCTTCCTCCTTCTCTGCCTTTCCCATGTTCTCCCCAGACAAGGTTTCTAGACAAGTCAAATCTATGAAAGTCTTGTCAAAACAGGTTCATACCTGTTCCTCCAAAACCATCGAGGATCACATTGACTCCCTGGCTCCAGCCCTGCCCAACTTCTGCAACCACTCTTTCGCCACTGGAGTCTTCTCCTCCCCTCTGAAACACTCTCTTCTGCATCCTCTTCTTAAAAAACCCTCTTCTTAAAAAACACTCTGCCGACCTGTGCTGCCCGGCTAACTATCTCCATCAATCCCTTCCTTGGCAAACTCCTGGAAAAGCTGCCCATCTCCGAGCTCAATCTTCACACTGAATCTGTTGGTTGCCTCCATGATTATCAGTCTGGCAGAGCTGCGAGAAGCATGGAAACTGCTCTCCTGAACATCTGTGAAGAACTGCTCTCCAACCTCGATTCCAACACTCCCCTGTGTCCTCATCTTGCTTGATCTCTCTTCTGCCTTTGACACAGTCAACCATGCGATCCTGCTCAACCATCCCCCGTGATAACCTGGGGATCACTGGTCTGGCCCTGGCTTGGCTGACTTCTTTTTTCTCTGATCAACCCCCAGGTTCAACTTGGGTCCTTCCTCTCCTCTATCTCCATCTCTACCTGTGGTGTCTCACAGAGGTCTAAGCTCTCTCCCTGGCTGTTCAACCAATACCTGGCACTTCTTGCCCACCGCACTGCCGCGCTCTGCCCCAACTTCCAGTGCTATGAGGAGGACACTCAGCTAATTTTCAGGCTACCCTCTGGCACCTCTTTTCCCTCTCTCATCTCTGACTGTCTGTCTGTCTGTCCTCCATGCAGGAGTGGTGTGCCGCGCATGATCTCTGCCTTAATGCCAGTAAGACCGAGATTCTCCTCATCGGCACACCCACTCTCTCCTTTCCTATCACGCTCTGGCCGGCCTCCCTTGGTCCTCTTCCTGCTCCCACCTGTGAGGCTAAAAATCTTGGGGTCATCTTCGACTCCACACTCTCCTTCTCTCTTCACATCTCCGACGTCTCTAAGAAGTCACAATACCAGCTGCACCTCCTCAGAGGTATTCTTCCCTTCCCCTCCTTCCCCCAGAAGCTCACTGTCTCCAGAGCTCTGGTTCCATCTAGGCTGGACTATTGCAACAGCCTCTTTCTAAATCTGCCTGCTTCTACTCTCCGCCCTCTGCAACTCATCCAAAACAGGACTGCAAGACTTGTCCTTGGCCTCAAGCCCAGGGATCGTATCTCTCCAGGACTGAAATCTCTGCACTGGCTCCCAGTGGCTGCGAGGATTAAGTTCAAAACCTTCTGCATTGTCCACAAGGCGTTCTGGGGCCTCATTACCTTCAACTCACTCTTCCTAAATATCTTCCTTCTCAAGCTCTTCGCTCATCCGCCTCCAATTCTCTCAGGGTCAGTCGCTTCTCCAAGCAACGAGTTGGCGGTAGACTTCTTTCTTTGGCTGGGGCCTCCCTCTGGAACAGACTCCCTGCCTCCCAGAAACTTGAAGAGAATCATCTCCGGTTCAGGAAGCACCTCAAAACCTTTCTCTTTGCTTCTGCTTTCTCTCTTCCTCTCCCCTGCTGACTTCCTGGCTGATACTGAAACTGCACTGGTTACCTGGACACCCTCTGATCTCGGGCCCAGGTCCCCTCCCCCGCCAGTCGCACACCTGCACTGCCTCCTGGCAACCCCTGCACTTGAGGACTGTTTTTTTGAAACCCTACAGTTTCACTACCAGCACTTGACACCGGATGTCTGCACTTACCCTTGCCACCTGCTGGCCGTACTTCTTACTTATTGTTATGTATTCTATTATCCCCATGTACTACACTGTCACCTCGCCCTGCCCCCACACTTTCCTCCTTCCCCCTTCCCATGCACTTGCACAATCTGAATGACACCCGGCCCAGTAGGATCGTTCCCCCTCCCTTGCCTCGTCGCGCGTAGAAACACTCGGGTATAGGCGCGTTATAAATGCCATATCATAGCAGTCAAGAACAAACATTGGGAGTGGGATACCGAATCAGGAAGAAGCACTGAGACACCCGAGTGGGACTGGACTAAAGTACTCTGAACAGCGACATATTGCTCTGGCTTAATTTTACATTTTGTTAAAGTGCTGATGTTCCTCCTTCTCTCCTCTATTGCTATACCTGCTTCCTCCAAACTGTTCCTCTATCTCTCCTTTGCTCCTTCCTCCAACTTCTCCCAGCGCTTCTTGCTCTGTTCTGCAACTCGCCCCAAAAGGGTCTCCTGCTCCCTCTCCAAACTCCCATATTGAGAGAGGTGCCCCGCCCCCTTTTGTACTCAAGTGGGGCCTATGAGGTCTCTAATCCAGTCATAGTTTTCATGTGCGGTTTTAATGCGTCAGAGGTTCTGAGCTGCTTACCTGCCCACTAGATTAAACTGGACAGGTCTTTCCCTGCAGAGCCACATACTGTAGCATTAGGTACTTGGTCCACTATTTCCAATCTGTACACTTTTACGAGCCGGAGTGCTCACGCGTTGCTCCATCCTCGGCGGACCATCTCCCTGCCATACCCCCCAAAACATGGGGCTCTGCACAAAAGACCACACAAGCACTAGCTAGGTGTCTGGGTGCTTTCACAAGAAAGGAAGAGTAGGGAAAGCCCCATGCTTTATATCAGCATAAAGCCATTCCCTAGAAAATGTAACTATGTACAAATTGAGCTGAAATGCTATCAAGTGAGTAGTAGACTGCCTAAAGTATTATCACCTAGGCCACCACTTCCAGTTACTTACACACCATGTCCCTCCAATGTGGATAGTGTGGAACAAGGGAACCAACTGCTACATTCTGAGGTGGTTTGTGGCCCTACAGATATGCAGGCCGATTCATGGAATAATTAGCGCGGCGCAAGTGGGCAAAAACGTGCAAATCGCAGTGGAATAGCGAAAATCGCAGTGCAAGTGCGAAAATCGCATGAAAAGCAGCACACGTCGATTCATGGAAGGCCGTGCGCGAGAAAACCAGCGGATGTGCGATAAAAAAGTGCGCAGCGCACGTTGGCGCACAGGCCATCTAACAGCGTGCGCCAGGTCACAGCGAAAATCGCACAGGCCACAGCGAAATTCGCACATAGCGCGGCGCACGCAACAAAAGTAGGCGGAACACGGGCGTAACACTCGGAATGGGGAACAACTTGCCAAAACGTGGGCGTCACGGGGGAAGTACAGGGCACAAGTGCGCGGAACGCCCACACGCTCGCCTACAACACGTATTCATGGAATAGAATAGGGGAAAAAAGCGCACGCTCAAACCAGCGCACAGGCACAAACACGACCGCCACAAGAAAGCAGGCGGTAGCGTCTCTGCGGCTGTAAGAAATGTGCGCCAAGAAATAGCACCTATATACTGCCATGATGAATGTCCTATACTGTGGCCCTCCAGGAAAAATGATGTGCAAAGGGGTACCCACAAACACGGACACCCGCTGACAAAAAATACGTGTGCGTGTATACCGGGTGCGCGGGAAGTCTCACACGCGATTTCAGCAGGGTACGTGTATCACAGGGGTTCGCGTGAAGTTATTCACGCGATCGGGCCTGGGGGAGCGGGCTACGTGTATTTCAGGGGTTCGCGTGAAGTTTCTCACGCGATCGGGCCTGGGGGAGCGTGCTACATGTATTTCAGGGGTTCGCGTGAAGTTTCACACGCGATCGGGCCTGGGGGAGCGGGCTATGTGTATTACAGGGGTTCGCGTGAAGTTCCTCACGCGATCGGGCCAGGGGGAGCGGGCTACGTGTATTCCAGGGGTGCGTGAGAAGTTCCACACACGAATAGCCTGGGCGCGTGTATTTCAGGGGTGCGCGGGAAGTTCCACACGCGAATAGCCTGGGCGCCTGTATTTGAGGGGTGTGCGGGAAGTTCCACACGCGAATAGCCTGGGCGCGTGTATTTCAGGGGTGCGCGGGAAGTTCCACACGCGAATAACCTGGGCGCGTGTATTTCAGGGGTGCGCGGGAAGTTCCACACGCGAATAGCCTGGGCGCGTGTATTTCAGGGGTGCGCGGGAAGTTCCACACGCGAATAGCCTGGGCGCGTGTATTTCAGGGGTGCGCGGGAAGTTCCACGCGCGAATAGCCTGGGCGCGTGTATTTCAGGGGTGCGCGGGAAGTTTTACACGCGAATAGCCTGGGCGCGTGCATTTCAGGGGTGCGCGGGAAGTTCCACACGCGAATAGCCTGTGCGCGTGTATTTCAGGGGTGCGCGGGAAGTTTTACACGCGATTTCAGCACGGTACGTGTATTTCAGGGGTGCCGGGGAGTCCCACATGTGATTTGACAGTGTGGGTCCTCCCAGGTGTACCCTGTACACCCTCCACGGCCCCTGCAGGCAGCCCACACCACAGGGGACTACCCTGCATCCCTGGTCATGTCCCGCAGGCAGCCCACCCAACATGGGCATGCCCCCCAGCAAAGGAACATGTCTCCTTGAACTAATGAACACCAACTCATGTCCCCCACCACCCCCACCCCCCAGCACTGTGGGGCACCTGCCAGCAGGCCCCCACCCATGTCCAACTCATGTCCCCCACCACCCCCACCCCCCAGCCACCAGAGTCACCCTCCACCAGGCCCCCACTCATGTCACCCACCCCCCCAGCCACCAGGGGCACCCTCCACCAGGCCCCCACTCATGTCTCCCACCACCCCCACCCCCCAGCCACCAGGGGCACCCTCCACCAGGCCCCCACCCATGTCCAACCCAGGTCTCCCACCACCCCCACCCCCAGCCACCAGGGGCAGCCTCCACCAGGCCCCCACTCATGTCACCCACCACCCCCACCCCCAGCCACAAGGGTCACCCTCCACCAGGCCCCCACTCATGTCTCCCACCACCCCCACACCCCAGCAGTGCAGGGGCACCCTCCACCAGGCCCCCACTCATGTCTACCACCACCCCCACCCCCCAACCACCAGGGGCACCCTCCACCAGGCCCCCACTCATGTCACCCACCACCCCCACCCCCCAGCCACCAGGGTCACCCTCCACCAGGCCCCCACTCATGTCTCCCACCACCCCCACACCCCAGCAGTGCAGGGGCGCCCTCCACCAGGCCCCCACTCATGTCTACCACCACCCCCACCCCCCCAGCCACCAGGGGCACCCTCCACCAGGCCCCCACCCATGTCTCCCACCACCCCCACCCCCCAGCCACCAGGGGCAGCCTCCACCAGGCCCCCACTCATGTCACCTACCACCCCCACACCCCTGCCACCATGGGCAGACTCCAGCAGGCCCCCACTCATGTCTCCCACCACCCCCACCCCCCAGCAGTGCAGGGGCATCCTCCACCAGGCCCCCACACATGTCTCCCACCACCCCCACCCCCCAGCAGTGCAGGGGCATCCTCCACCAGGCACCAACACATGTCCCCCTGCCCCCAGGTCCTGACGATACTCAATCATGGCAGTAATGGCCAGCATACCCAGCACAAACACCCAGGCAAGGATTGCATCCACCCACATAGTGAATGCAATTACATGATACAACCCCAATGGCAAGTCTGTAAATGAACACATGTCCGTCACACACACATACACAATGGGTGCAAGTGAATGTCAAAACCCATATCATGACATGTATGAAACCAATGAGAAAATACCACAAGTGAAAGTTAAAAAAACATGTATTAAAGAAAAAAAATAAGTAAACAAATCAAACATACAACAATGGGGATAACAAAATAAATGGTCCATGTCCGAGAACAAATGTAAAAATAAAAAAAACAAAGTAATCCAAAAACAAATGTTGTCCAAAGCAAAATCATGTGGAAGTAAAATAATGAAAAACCATTTCCTCATGGTGAACACAATAATTAATAAAAAAAATGTTTCTTCAAAAAGCAAACTATATACACGAAAATTCCAGGGTCCATGAGCCCAACACCATAAATGAAACCTACTACTATCTAATGAAAATAATATATACAAAAAAGTGGCCATTGTCCGAGCGGTCCAAAAAAACAAAAATTAATAAAAGAAACCTAACACTAACTAACTAAATAACTATATACAAAGGCAGCGGGCAAGTCCTGCGGCTCACTCGGTGATGTTGCTGGCCAGGGCATCATCGAACTCCATGTCGATGTCCTGGAGGCGGGACTCTGTCCTGGCCCCGAGGTCTCGCAGGGATAACCCCATGTCCAGCTCAAACTCCCTGCGAGCTTCCTCGAGGCACTCAGCCCGCCTCAACGCCCGACGCATGGAGAACTCCGCCCTGACCATGGTGAGCCGCTCCTCTTCCGCCCGCTGCCGCTCTGCACCTATCCGCTGGACCAACTGCTCCCACACGGAAGACACCACCATCCCAGGGTTGCCCTGCCCTCCGGCCGATGCCTGCCCCTCTGATCTTGAAGGCCCCGAGCCATGATGCCTCCCACGTCGAGCCTGCTGCTGCCTCCGACGCCACTGCCTCTGCCAGCACGACGGCATCCAGGCTGATGGAAACCACCGACGCCGTCGTGCACGTGCCCTGCCTGATGATGCTGTCACATCTTCCATCTGCTGGGGTCCAGTTGCTGTGTTGTCCACCCCTGCTGGACCTCCGACTCCCAACTGTGGCAGGGATGGGATCCCCACCGAGCTGGCTGCATTGGTCGGGGCAGGTCCACAGGGGGCCCTGGTGGCATCTGGGCCGGAAGACGGCAAGGAGAACGACTGGTGTATAGCCTGCACAGAGGAGGAGAGGGCCGCCAGATTGGACAACACATGCAGGAAACCCCCGAACATGGCCGATCCCAATTGGGCCACGTCGGCACGGTGCACTTCGTGATGACGTGCGTCCTCCTCCCGGGAAGCACGCACGGCATCACGAATAACAGCCGTGCGCATCGCGACCCCAATCAGGACCTTCTCCACACGGCCAGGGGTTCCCACGTCCGCAGGTGGAGGGGAGTCAGGTGACATGGACATCCCCTCTACCTGCGGACGGGCCTGGGACGGGGCATCCCTGCTGGTGCATGGTGGTGCACTCACAGGGTCAGGGACAGCGACATGCACAGGCGCCTCCACGGTGACCTGTGCTGCCTCCTGCCCCTGGCCCTGGACTGCACCACTTGCACCAGCAGGGATGCCCCCACCAGGCCCCATGTGTGCCCCAGTGGCGGCCTCCTCCTCCTCTGTGCAAACCACCAACCTGGATGGCTCCTCACCGTCTCCCACCGTAGCAGGCCCCTGTGGGGGCTCACCCACCCCTTCCGCTGCAGCCGTGGGGGCATCCCCGCCGCCTTGCTCCACAGCGCCGTCTCCGCCCTCTTTTTCACTAGCCGCTGCGTAGAGGGAGACAAAGAACACAAGCATCAGGGCACTGTACAATGGTCCCCTAGACAGGAAGCAATAGCAGATGAGCACCACTGTCAAAGTACACTTCCATCATGTCCCTCCACAACACATGGGTCAGTCCAGGCAAAACACACACAGTAACAGGCATGGTGCATGCCATGGACATTTCCATGCATGTCCAATGGACTCTTGAAACATTCAATGATATGTAACTCACATGCATCATGGCTCATGCCTATCACATGCACACACTTCACCTCAGTCACATCCATCTGGCCCCAAACACACCAAACACAGCGGATACAAGGGTAATTTGGCTGCTTCACTGAATCTGTGCATTGTCACACACATGTGTCATGCATCCATGGCATGCACAAGTCACAGACACGCAGGTCAGGCACACAGACATGGCTACCATATATGTACCTGGCATCAGCACCCATCCCTCACCCCCACCCATGTCCAGGTACAGAGACTGGCATGCTCTCATGTTCAAAATCTGCATAGGGCTCCCCATGCGGCATTTGAACACATGCAACAACCATGTGGGTCACACATCACTGGTCGCACATGCATTACCATGATGTCCCTGCACACATACATGCATACATGGCCTATGGCACACATACAGGCAAGTATCATAGAACCAGCACACCGCAACATGCCCTGTCTCACACAGTAATGCTTGGACACTTACCGCTCAACTCCAGACGGGCCTCCCTCTCAAGGATCTGGGCGTGGAGCGCTGGGCGTACGCGTTCCAGGACCCTCATCTGGATGGAACTCATGCGGCCCCGGCCCCCCTCCACGAGGCGCCGGGCCTTCACAAGGGTCCTGGACCTCAAGTCCTCCCAGCGCTTCTTGATCTTCAGGACGTTGCGGGTTGCCACCCCCTCCGCGTTGATGGCAACCACACAGTCGGCCCAGATCCTCTCCCGTCCTTCCTTGCTGGCGCGGGACGATCCAAAGAGGGCATCATACTGCCCCAGGACATGCTCCACCAGGACACCAACTTCGGTGTCAGTGAAGCTGGTGCCCCTCTGCCCCTCTGGCCTGGGGTTGCCACTGGTGCCAGATGTGGAAGTGCCCGACATGGCAACCCCAGAGGCAGGTGTGGGTGGGCAACTGGGTCCTGGGGCTGGGCTGTGGAACGATGTAATCCCAGTCGGGAGTCTTCAGTTCCAGCAGGGGTGGACACAGCAACTGGACCCCTGCAGATGGCTGATGTGCAGGCACCAAATGGCAGGGCACGGTGGCAGCAGGCAGGCAGGCAGCAGCAGATGGCACGTGGGAGGCTGCTCGGGGCACTGGGGGGCAGTAACTCGGCCTTCTGGGCAGGAGCGTGGTCTTCCGTGTGTTTTCACGTGGCCAGCTTGATACGGAGTGATTTGGCACGTGAAAATCCTGCACGTCAGCGTGAAATCCGAGGAAAGGCCCTTAGCGCGTAAGCGGGTCAGCACGCATACGCGATTCTATTGGACCAGAGTCCCTCAGCGCGTAAGCGCGTCTGTGACGTGACCCGCACGGGTGTTCCCCACTCAGCACGGGATGATGGAGCACACGTGGAAATACTGCACGTCAGAGTGTCATCGCGTGTAATTGGACAAAAGTGCGCGTACACGCGATTGGCCTATGTACGTGTTTCATGGGTGCGCGGGCACTTACACACGCAAGTACGTCAGCGAACCTGTATCCCGTGGTGCGTGTGAATTTCCACACGCTATTGGACTGGGAACTGGATTCCAGGGGTGCGCGGGTCACACGCTCGCCTAGAACACGCGCAAAGCATGAATTTGCGCACTTTAACAATAACAAGCTCAGACGCCAGGATGAACATACCGTTCCTAGCAGCAGTGGCAGTGGGCTACCAAAGGAGGAGGAGGAGGATAGTCAGGGCCAGAATATTCACACCCAGAACCAGCCTTTTCGGGATGCCTGATGACCAGGTGTATGGGAGGTACAGGTTTCCACCACACATTATACTGGACCTGGTGAGTGAGTGGGAGGATGACCTCACATCACCCACCCTGTGCTCCCAAGCACTCAGCCCCCTGGAGAAGGTCCTCAATGTACTGCACTTCTTAGCCACTGGATCATTTCAGCGGACAAGTGCCATAGTGGGTGGGGTGTCACAGGCCACCCAGTCACACTGCCTACACCAGGTCTTGAACATCATCACTGCACGCCCATCAGTCCGCAGGCACATATACCTGCCCAGAACACCTGCAGAAAGGCATGCTGCCGCCCTGGATTTTTACGGTGTGGCACGATTCCCCAAAGTGCTAGGTGCCATCGACTGCACCTATGTGGCTCTATGTCCCCCCAGGGCATCTGAGCACATCCATAGGAACCGCAAGCACTGGCATTCCATCAACGTGCAGGTAGCATGTAATGCCAAGGGAATCATCACCTCAGTATATGCCAACTATCCCGGGTCCACCCACGACAGCTTCATTTACCGAATGTCCACCCTAAGCCGGGACCTAGAAGCTGGGCGGCATGGCGATACATGGCTGCTTGGTGAGTATGTATGCCACTGCACATGCATGCATGTTGGATACTGAGCAAGGTCACAACCCCACCAATGATACCAATCACCACCTCCACAGGGGACAGTGCCTACCCTCTCAGCCCCCACATGATGACGCCAATTCGGAACCCCACCACGCCACCCGAGGTAAGATATAACACAGCCCACATTACGACCCGGGGCATAGTGGAGCGCACATTCGGAGTGCTAAAGTCACGCTTTCGCTCCCTTGACCGTTCTGGCGGGCAGCTGTTATACGCTCCCCCAGTAGTGTGCAGGATCATAGTGGCAGCATGTGTCCTGCACAATATTGCAACTCGCCGGGGCCTGGGCGTGGACATGGTGGTGGCCCCACATCCCCAACCACATGCACAGCCGCTGCGCATGGGAGGGGAAAGGGCACGGGGGAGGCAGCCCGTACACAGCTAGTGGCTAATTACTTCACATAGAAATCACACCCCTGTGGAGTGCACACTGCCCTGGCACATTCCATCTGACAATCAATGATGACTCAACCTGACACTGATCCTGAATGTCTGGAGAATGAACCGTGAATACCATATCAGCCTGAGCTTGTTCACCTGGAAGTGTCACAATGTGTGCATCCCTACCCACACAGACACCACCAATGCAGTTTTGTGAAGTTACACATTCAAGCAGCTAAAATGAATACCCACTTGCAAAATGCAACAAGAGGACAGTGCCATGTCAGCCAACCCAACCCCAGCACCGCCACACGACACACCGTGCCATGTCATGCTAATTGCAGGTAAACAAAGTAATCCCCACAACATGACACTAGTGTCACTATGTACAGTGTCCCTATTAGAAACCTGCAACACCTGAAATGCTCACAGCAATGCCGGACCAACAACATACTTGAGCACGTACTACCATTAACATGACATCACAAATGTTACATATTAGTAGTCTCACCACCTGGAAATGCCTGCACTCCCACCACTACCAACTGTGCAGTGTTGGCGCCATGTAGAGTTGTAGGTGCACTGCTGCCAACATGGACCCCATCTCCAGACTAGAGGTCCTTGTGTAGACATGAGGAAGAGACCTGAAAATTGGGAGGTAGACACAGAAGATGAGTTACACATCAATGCAACATGCAGTGTACAACACAACAGCAATATGCACTAGGAATGTATACACAGTATTGACTACAGACTGCCCACACAGCTCATGGGAGTCCAACGTCACTGTGTAATTCACTGTCACTTGGGCACACCCTTTGCAAGCCCATGGAAACGGGAAGCAGGAGGGGTGTGTGTGACTCAAACCCAAGCATCTGAACCAAATACATTACAAGCCTGCATGTGCCCAGCCACAATGCAGCGTATGCCCACAGGAACCACGGAAGCCAACAAATCGTCCCAAAAAAATAGGGAATAAAATAAATCGGAATAAAAATAAAAATAAGAAACAATCAAAAATGGCCATTGATGGGCCCGGGGGGGTTGGGGAGGCCACCCAGGAGGTCCGAGGACAGGATGCACACCAGTACCCACCTGCGTGGATCCTGGGAAAATAAAACACCTCCATGGGCTCATGGCCCACACGGCTACCCTGTTGTGGGAGTATCACTGCTGTCGCTATTACCCTGTGCAGCTGCATCCGGAGGTGGTTGCACTATGGGAGGCAGCCCACGCAAGGCCCTAGTCTGCTCCTCCATGGCTGCAAGCATGCGGGTGTGGTAGGTCTGGTTCTGGAGGATGAGTGTGCGGAGGTCCCCATGCAACAACTCACGGGATGCCCGGACCTCCGCCCTCGTTGCCTGCATCTCAGTTGAGAGCGTACGGGTGAGACGCTCCAGCTGCTGTTCTGTCCTTTGGTGTGTTGAAGCCTCAAGCTCAACAAGAGTCGTCCTGAGGTGAAGGAGCTCCTGCCTCAGGGCTTCCCTGTGGCCCTGGGACTCAATGGAGATGGCCTCCTGCAGAGTCGCCAGTGCCGCCCGCCTGTCCCTGTTGGACCCCAACATGTCCTCCCTGTGTGACTGGCAGATGGAGTCGGTTGCCTGCTCTAGTCGCTCCATCAGCCTTTCTGGGGGGACAATGGAAGTGGCCACCCTATCCATGGCCTGAGCCATCATCTCGGATGATGCAGCCTGTTGGGTTGCCATACCGTAAATGGATTGCTCCCATGCGGTATTGCCGGGTGGCGTACGGCCACCACGTCGGCGGGCACCACACCTGTCTGGGGCAAGGCGAACTGCGCCTTGTTGTGCCGGCACTGCCTGAGGCTGCAGGACTGCATTCCCCCTCTGATCTGCTGGCCCAGGAACAGGATCAGATGTCGCGGAGTGTGACCCTGCATCCGTAACCACCGAAGGCGTAGCTGCCAACACTGACATCCCCATGGAGAGTTCTGATGCTGGTGCAGGTGGGTGAGACAGAACAGAATCCCTCCCTGGAACACTCGCCTGCGACGGCACGTAGGTCTCATCCGAATCAACACCTGAGTACAGCTCGGGGGAGGTGCAGCCAGAGACACCCCTTGAGAGCACGACCTGCAGCACTTGTGGGTTCTCCCCCACCACCACACCACGTCCCTCACTGGTGGTTGGTCGGCCCTCGGACCCCTCCTGGGTCTGCACCATCTCCACAACCCCAGCAGTATCAGGTGCTTCTTCCCCTGCAAAGACATGAAAACAAAGAAATGGAAACAGGCATTAGCACCATGGCACACAATGAGGGCTGAGAAGCAAGAGAACCAGTACTTGATTGACATGTCCCACATGACTAAAACCCTCCCATGCATGCACCCTCACTGCGTATGAAGTGCAGGCAAATGGCACACACTGATGACACCAAGATGGAAGATGAACACATTTTCTGCATGCTGCCTGGCAGTGGCATCACACATTGGCCTGTGATTGCCAGGTGAAACACACATGCCATCACACAGATGGCATGTACCATTGCTATTGAGTGAAGATGGAGAGGAGGGCAGCACCTATTCATTCAGTCCAGTTCCCGCATGTAATCGCTTTTCTGATTCTAACAGGTCAGATTTATCACCTGGAGCTGCCAGTCTGAAATGGTCCAATTGCACAGGGACATGTGTGTACAAATGATATCCAGGTAACATAGTCACTCCACTTTACCATAGCCATGTCAGACATGTGACTAGTGGACAGACAATGCCTACCATTGCGATATGAAACGCTCCTCAAAACACCAGTGGCGCAGCGTTCGCCTCGTGTACTATAAAAAGTTATATCCAGATCATGGCGCGCATCTCCACCCCCGTGTCATGCTCAATCAGTATGTGTCGCTTACCATAACTCTTAGCGTGAGGCTCCCTTCGTGGAAAATTCAATCGCCGGCACCTCCGTGGCTCGCTCGGCTCCGATCCCACACACATCAGTTATTACCCACATATAGAAGGTGACAGGGACAGCTGATAATGTAAATAACATTTTTCGTCAGGCAGTTTGTATGGCAGTTCATCTTCCAGACACTCTGACCATAATGAAATTCTCGTTTGGTTTCGGTTAAAGGGCACGCATTTATAGTGTCCAACAATAGACGGTAAACCCCATTGATCATTGATAGTAGGTTCTCTTGCTGGCTCTCTATAAGTATGGACCAGTCTCTGTCTGAGATTTTGGTTGCGTTTAAACGCAAACGTAGGTTTTTTCATTAGTGACCCTGGTTGTTTAACTAAACTCCAGTGTTTGTTTATGATTCTCTTTACATCCCCACTAACTGGATTGAATGTGGTTACACATACAAGACGTTCATTCTTGTGTTTTTCTCGTGTAGTTAAACAAGTCTCACAATTGGTGTTTTCAGCTCTTTTCATTTGGTCTTTCACCAGCCTTCTTGGATACCCCCTATTTTCCAGTCTCTCCTTTAGCTGTTCTGCATGGAGCTTAAATTCGTCCTTTTCAGAGCAATTTCTCCTTATAGAACTGTCCATATGGTAAGTTCTGCCGTATGCTGGCAGGGTGAAAACTGTTAAAGCGTAGTAGGGAGTTCTAATCAGTTGGTTTTCTGAAAAGAGTAGTTGTAAGTTGATTCGCAGACTTTTTGATCAGGAGATCGAGAAAGCTCACCTGACGGTAACTATATTCAATAGTGAATTTGATGTTTGTCACATTGATTTAGCCATTCATGGAACTCCATGAGAGATGTAACCGACCCCTTCCAAATTAGGAAAACGTCATCGATATAGCGATGCCATAGTTTCAAATGAGATTTCAGTGTGGGATGAATCATAAGCAGATTTTGTTGGCCCAGAATAAACTTATCCTCATAGTCAGCCATGTATAGGTTTGCAACATCGGGGGCAAAAGTATCCCCCATACTGACCCCTTTTTCTCCTGTTTATAAAGTTGTTTTTTTGAACAAAAAGACATTTTCGGTCATTGCTAGCCTAATGCACTCTTGGACAAACTCAGTAGGAGGCAAATGTGGTCTGGTTCTCTTGTTCAAATAATGCCCCAAGACATGCAGGCATTCCATCTGTGGAATAGCTGTATATAAGGACTCGACATCCATGGTGAGAAGAATATCTGCCTCTTCAGTTTGGATGTCGTTAATGATGTTAATCATGTGGGTCGAATCCCTCACATATGACGGCATCTCCAGGACAAATGGTTTTAGAAATATCTCTGCATAGACAGACAGCGGTTCCAACAGGGAATCAATAGCAGACACAATGGGTCTACCGGGGGGCTTTGTCCCTGTCAACTTCTATATGTGGGTAAAACCACACGGGAAGTTAGACAGCGCATATCGGAACATAGGAGCTGTATAAGAAACAAAGTGGCGGATAAACCGCTAGTTGAGCATTTTGTCAAAATGCAACACAATGATACAGACCTGAGGTGGTTCGTACCCCAACAGATTAAGAACATGAGAGGGGGCGATATTGGTATAACACTACACCGTATTGAGCAAAAGTGGATTCATACTCTAAATACAGTCCGGAAGGGACTGAATGTTTCAGTAGAATGAAATAATTTGGTCACAAAAAACTGATCTGTAATATGAGACGATTGGTCAGAACGTAGATTGATACAATATTATGGATACTATGTGGTTAAGAACTATACTACACTTATAATCGAATGTCCATGTGTGGCCAAGCTTGTTTCCATTTAAATATGTTTCCATCTATATGCCTGTACTTGATATATGTTAATTTGAGTCTCAAGATATCATCCACTTTTATTATAAAAAAGTCTATGGGCCTCATTACGACCCATGCGGTAAGTTACCGCCTGGGTCGTACCTTTACCACCATGGCGTAAACTACGTTTACGCCATGGTGGTTGGCGGACTTACCGCCCCATTCCGAGGTTGGCGGGGCGGTAAGTCCCCAATCCCCATTTACCCTTCCCCATTCCCATTTTTGCCCCATAGGGCATAATGGGAGTGGGGAAGGCGTTAATTACGCCACCATAAATTACGGTGGCGTAATTAACAATAAGGTCCCTTAGCGCCATGGATTTTAACACCTGCTAAAAGCAGGTGTTAAATCCTCCATGGCGCTAAGGGACCTCGGAATCAGGCGGTAAGAGTCGGCGCTGTTTACGCTGCCGTAAACCCCTTACCGCCTGGGTCGTAATGAGGCCCTATATTTACAAATGGGACTGTATGTTGATGGGTTCTGTTCTTCCCAATTTGAAAAAAAAAATTGTTTTAGCAACAACTAGTAGAGCCTACAGCTTTAGAATTCGTTGGTATTGATTCTGTATGTAAAACAAGTATTGTGCATACATAATGACGATATATTTGTCTGAATGGTTATATTGGCCCATTGACCCAGTTCTTGAATCAGGGAGTAAACATGAGTATTCTTCACACCCAAGATGTATGCGACCAGCATCTTACAATCGTTTGGTATATATGTCTATCCCTCATATACACACTCTTTGGGTTTGGTAAGTGGATCCTCTGCTCTAGATAGAGCCCCTTATTTTAGGGGGACAATATGTGTAATTTTCATGTCCATACATGCATGTGACTCGTTTTGGATAGTTGTGGCATGGGTGTCCATCTTGGTCTGTTTACATATATTATTGGATTTGCGCAGTTGCTTGGGCCTCCTTAGACATAAGCGACAACACGGTAATGTATAATTATTTTAGGAACATGACTGCATGATTAGTTATGCCCTATTTCCTGTTCAGCCCTCCGGCAGATGGTACATTTTATGAGCCACGCACGGGTGGATTTACGCCGTACCTTTAAGTCACCATGCACAGAAACGTCATTTGATACTGTGTCCCTTGTTTGTGTCTATTCCTAAGTTGGGTAGTCCTACTTTGGTGTTTAGGACACCCCATAAACATAGTCCTTTGTTTATGTTGAGTCCACACTAATGACTGATGTGTGTGGGATCGGAGCCGAGCGAGCCACGGAGGTGCTGGCGATTGTATTTTCCACAAAGGGAGCCTCACGCTAAGAGTTATGGTAAGCGACACATACTGATTGAACATGGCACGGGGGTGGAGACGTGCGCCATGATCTGGATTTAACTTTTTATAGTACACGAGGCGAACGCTGCGCCACGGGTGTGTAGAGGAGTGTTTATTTATTGATAATAGGCATTGTCCGGCTGCATGGTATGACGGCGTTACGGGCATCATGTGGACGTTGCCCTTGGCATAACTATTGCCATACATACTGTGCGCACACAGCGGGTGTTCCCTTCTAAATGAGTGGGCAAGAGTGAGATAATCCTTACTACCGCATTTAGCCCCATTTTATATCATTTTATATCTTTGTACTCGCATGTCAGTGGATAAACGGTTCTAGAGGTTATGGTCTTTCCCACCCCCATTATCCAGCATGGTATATAGCCGTTATATCTAGAACAGGTATATGAGATGAGAGATCCTCCACTTAGGAGTTGCTATTATGTGTTTTCTCTGTAGCCTTGTGAATGATCATTGATCGATACACACTAGGAAGATCCTGTAAGCACTACGCGGGCCCTAGGGGGATCCATAGGTAGTCCCTGCCTCCTGAAGATATCCACTTTGCACCATGGGTGCTTTTAAGTGATCTGATTGTTTGTATTTATCTTGGTCTTAGGAATGCACACTGAGTATTCAGTGTTTCTCCAGAATGCGGAGAGGTGTTTCTGTTGCTTCCACAGGTTCAACATATACATTGATTCCAGTGGAGGATGAATTTCCGCTGTCCCGTTCACCATCCCTTGAGCTGGAAATTGGGGGTGAGTAGGGGCTCGTGTGTTTATTGAATTATAGCACATTTGTGACATTAACAGTCACCTGTTTTAAGAAATAGCGGTGACACTATGGTTTTTATCTTTTTTAGACTTACTACTGGCCCATATACGTTGAGAACAGGGCAGAGTAATTGCTCCATGCCCTACGTCCTGAAGAAGGTCTCCGACCGAAACACTTGTCGCCGCTTTTCTGTGTGAATCATCTGGTCAAATAAATGACCAGATATACGACGACACCTGATACTGTGGACTGGGTCACTGTTTAATGTGATAACTGAAAATAATTGGTGTAGCAATATCATCAATGCCTATTGGTGTAGTAACCACTTTGGTGTTTTACATTTGAATGTTTTGAATGAGTTTTGTATGTGGTTGTGATTGAAGGAATTAATTGATTGTTTTTACTGGATTTTACGATGCAAAGATTGATTTTTCTTGTTATGAGTTTATTGAATAAAATTTGATATATACTGAATTTAGTTAGTGTCATCCCAATCTACTGGTCCACTTTTTTGCACAATGGCAGAGTAGCCACACAGTAGTCTGATTGTGATGTACTTGAATAGAGTCAGAGGGAAATGTGGGACGGGTGCAATACCACACAGTGCTGTAGCCAAATCTTCAAGTGAACAACCTTCCAACAGTCAGCCATGCTGATGGAGCAGACACGCCCCCCATGCCCAGACTGGAACAGATAAGGATATTGCCCAGCCCACTCTGAGCTTAACGGATACTTAGGCACTGCTAGAAAGCATTTGATGTCAACACATTTTGGTGAGAAACTGGCACAGAAAGACACGCCATTGCCAAGGACTGCTATGGCCAGGGATTTCCATCAAGTGCCTAGGTACCCACCACACACGTAGAGATTGCTGCTAAACTGCCAGTTATACACCCCACTGCCAGATATTTCCATTAAATGCCCATGAACTGACACCATTGCAGGGACTTCTGTCATATGGACAGGACTCACACAATTGCAAGGAAATACTATCATAAACACAAGTGCACATACCTTTGTCTCTTAAGTTAGGAGAAAATGGAATCCCAAGGGTCCCCTGCTCATCTCTCAGAGGGGCCATCTGAGTAAGGCCGCCCTCTCTGTAACCCGCTGGGTTATCCTTTTCTGGTGATAATGAGGCTGACTAGGGACTGTGCAGCCAGAGCAAAGACACATGCATAGCACCACCGGGAGCCGCAGGTTCAGACAGCCAATCAATGCTAGAGCACCCCAGCCCAAAAGAAATATTGCTCTCATTCTGCAAGCAGCTCATGCATTGCATAGGAGTGAAGACTCCAAAGCACGCAATGAGCATACAGATGGGACAAATTCCAGGCCAAGAGAAAGCTCTACAGCGCTAAGCAAATGCAAAGCCTTGAATTGGTCAAAATGTGGCAGTCTGCAGTGGTGTGGTGCGCTGGACTGTTCGCTTGTGTGAACCTCTTACCTCCCATTGAAAAGGAGCTGCTACGTGCAGCTGTGAATTAAGGTGATATAACTTTAAGGCCTGGGCCACTGTGTTTGAACGGATGAACTCCACCCCACTTCAGCTTAAAATATTGCAGGAACCACGAAGCGGCTAGAAAGTGGCAGTCTGCAGTCTGCAGGGCCGCCACAAGCTCTATTCTGCAAGTCAGTCCAAGGAGCAACACGTATTTTTTAAGTACATTTATCATTACCGTCTTTACCGTGTTGCCCAATACAGCCGCTGATGTGCTGCTGAAATCACCTGGCAGATCATCTAAAATTGGCTCACCCGACTAAGGACTCAGTCGTCGACTTGATCTAGAGGAGGGTCGGCCGCTGCGTTGTCATCCCGGTTTCAGCCTAGTCTCTGCCGGGAGCTGGTTAGAGCTTCATAGCAGTGGGCAGAGGAGTGGTCCCATTGCTGTTGCAAGCAAGGCTGAGTAGGACATTCAGCGAGCCTCGGAGTCAATTACATTGGGGAAGGTCGCAGAAGAGTACCTTCTATTCCGCCCAGTCTGGTCAGGAGGGAGGAAGGAGGACACTCAACTGGCAACAGCGGGGACAGGGAACGAAGGTGGCGATCGGGATCGCTGGCCCCGTCTGACCCAGAGACTGTCCTTCCCACTGGCTGAATCCTGGAAGAGGGGAGTTTGGGGCTAACCGGAAGCGAGGAATGGCCCCATCCTAACTCTGGCTTTAAAGACCAGGCTGCACTCAGGCCCGAGATGTAGCCCATAGACATTCGGGTTCAAATTGGTGCAACAACAGCCTCCCCCAGGAACATGCTGGAGATAGAGGGAACGGACCATGACTGTATACTAATTTCATCCCCCAATGCTCCCTCTCCCAATTCTCTGGTGAAAGAGGGAGGGGGTGACAACTAGGTTATATCAGCAAATCAAACCGAAAAGGGACCTATGCCAGTTACCCCGGAGGTGCTAGACGAAGCCCCACAGGTGCAGGGTGCAGTTATGAGCAGTAATCTCCCTGCTACAGTGTTGGGGGCCTTTGGATGCAAATTCTCCAGACCTAATACTCTCGGAACTGAGGCCCGAAGAAATACCAGCTACACGCGTTTATAGAGATTTGGAAAAGCGGAGGTCAATGGCCATCAGAAAAAACAGGAGCAGCAGTCTCTGAAGAAATTTTGGAAATCCAAAATGGTTGGCGTCAGAAAATCTTTCTAAGCAATGCATTTTCTATCGGAAGGCAGAGGACCCATCCATGTGCAGGGGAATGGAGCCCGGGGTGGGTGTTGGGGGGTGCCTTATCCAGTAAGTGCACAACCTAAGCGCCCTGCAAGTGGAGGGGGCCACGGTGGTAGGTTGTGTCCAGGGGGCTCTGCTAAAAAGTTGCTTGCCTTGAGACTTTGAAAGAAAATGTATCTCTAGAAGGCTGTGAAGTCCGGGGGACTTCCTTGGTGAGCCACCCCCACCCACAAAAAAGCCCTGCAGAGGACACAGACCAGTGGGATCCTATACTGTCACAAAGAAAAAAGGCCAAAACGGCCTTGGATAGGGCGCAACTCTGTAGCCCTACAATGGAATCTTCAAGTTCCCCTTCGAGCCCACCACATATCACAAGGGCCAAAATGCAAAAGATAAAGAGGAAAAACAGAATAATATTGAGCGACCTCTCTCGGATGAAAACCTTTTGTTGGACTTGTCTGCCGCTCAAGTTGAGGACCAGGCCCTGAGGTTCTCTCCGTTAGATGCAGGCCTATTAGCGTCTCTCACGCTAACTCTGGTGCCGTTCATGAAACTTCATGAAACCCTGAGTGACCAAATTAGAGATCAGACCACGGTGATGGCTATGCTCCACTCAAAGCTTCTAGAAGGCTTTGTAACTGGCATTCAGAGCAATCTGGATAAAAATAAGGAGGAAATTACCAACATACTGCACAACATCATTGATACAGCTATCAGAGATAAAAATAAAAGGCGCAGCGACATGGACCAAGTAAATCATTGGCCTTAAAACACACATGACCTGGTTATACATCTTGCCAATACTATAGCTAAAGAAGCGGCAGAGGAAAAGACAGTGAATCTCCACGGTAATAGGAGGTGGTCCGCAAAGTATGATCAGGCCTCTGAATTCCAACTAAGCGATGCATTGAAACTGGAAATAGTACCTTATGCGTGCTGCCCTCCCTTGGAGAACCTACCAACTGTGGAGCATCCTGGGGCCCTACTCCCCACTGACAGAGGCAACAAAGAAGAACTGCCAAGTACAGGGCCGATGGCCCCGATAGATGCTCCATCCAAAAGAAATCCGACATCTTTGCCAAACTGTCCGAGGGGGAATATGGCAAATGTTAATAATAACAAGTCGCTGCACAGTAAGAGGGTGACCTTACAAAGAAAATTGTCTAAGGATAAGTGTGAAAATGTTACAACACAACCTATTCGCCGTGTCCTCAAACAAAATGTACCTAGATCATCAACAACGGAGCAACAGATCCTTAGAAATGTATTGCCACCAAAATCAGCAGAAGAGAAAACTAACAAAAGGGAGGGGGGGGAATCTGTCCCGTCTTTCAGAAGGGATGAGACGGTGCTCAAACCATCAAGGATGATAAGACGTTGATATAGAAGATAAAGAGATCTGTGACCTAATTAACCTATCCACCTACACCTCCCAGGAGGAAGATGAGTTGAGGCTCGAGGATGCACCCCCCCTCCGTGTAGACCGTCCATTCAAGCTAATCTAAGTGATGAGAGAAGTTCAAGCGAGGAGGAGGAGGAGGAGGAGGAGGAGGAGGAGGAGGAGGAGGAGGAGGAATCCCAATAGCCCGGCTCGCGTAACATCTACCCAAAATCCCAATCGATGGTTGGTAGAAGGGCTCCATTCTGCCAGGGGGTGTGTAGCGATCAAAGCCTAATTGAAGTTATAGACACTGAGGAGGCTAATACTATGTGCATTAAGGAGGTGGCAACGGGTCCTTCGCAGAAAGAATGTGGTGCTCACTTTCAAGCATTGGAAGATAGAAGACAAGTTTGCCAAAAAAAAAAAAAAAAGAAGAGCTTTAGACCCGAAGCCGAAGAAATCAACAAAGGCAGATCATGATCAACAGAACCCAAAGCCGTTTAGGGACAACAGCGAAGAGGAAACAGGATCAAAAGGTAACCAATGTAATTACAATGAGACTTCAGACTCTCTTTGGAAAGCCTTCTAGTCATTAAAGACAACCTGATCCTGAACAGAGCTAATGTTCTGCGATTCCTCTATATTATCCCTGCTTTGAATCAAATTCACTCCAGGTGACCTGCACCTAGTGGAATTTCCTGAAGAAGATTGCTTGGATAAAATAGTAATGTACTTATCCTCATCGAAAAAGAAGGATACTCTGCTAGGGGGCAGAGAGAAGCTGCTATCCATTGGCTTTGCTCTTTCTGACTAGGAAATTAAAAAGCAAGTTCCATCTAGAGGAGACAAGGGGGCCTATACGGCCAGGATACCCAGAGTGCGTGCAGAGAAAAACCGACACAAGTTAAACTCTCACAAACTAAGGATAAAGCCTAATGAAAGTTCTCCATCAATGACGAAGAGCTCGCCACTAACAAATCAGACGATCCGCTGTATGGTTGAAAACAACCACAAGCAAAAATACAATAAAGAGTACTCTGATGAGCGACCGACCTGGAAAAATAAGATTGGGGCTGGCTGGCGGGGGCTTTGGCCCGCCAGATGTGTCCGGCCATAGCTTCTCAGGGGAAAGGGGGGGCCAGTGAGGACTCAAGCGGATCTGCCTACACGCCTATGCTGTTGGAACACGAGAGGCTTCTCTTACATGTTTGGTGAGGGGGACCCAAAACTACAGGACTTCGACATTGTTTGCTTGCAAGAGACGTGGCCCCGCCCCCCCTTTTGGACGGCTTTACCGTATACTTCAGTCTGGCCGAAAAGGGCCTAAATGGAAGTCCAACGGCTGGCCTGTTGATAGCCCTAAACAACAGCAGGGGCTATAAATTGATCTCAGAAAGCCAACCACCCCCCATCAAGGCTCTAATAATAAGGGTGGGATCTTCCTTAAATTGGTCGGTTAAGACCGTTATGTTGATAAATCTGTATTGGAACATGGGTTCCCCTAAGGGAAAGGGGATTGTAAGTACAGTGTTAGCCCTGATTGATGAGGCAAGAGGCAATTAGCTAAACCTGGAAATCTTACTATGTGGAGATCTCAACATTCATTATTTTGATGCAAATCTAAACCTTATTGAAGATCATACACCATCTGTGTGCCCACAAATACCGAGAGGTTTGCACTGGAGAAAGAAATTGGATATGAGAAACAATTATTTGGTAAAGGGCCACATCATTGGGGACTCACGTGTAAATCCAACATGGAAAAGGGGCAAGGAAGAAAAGGTTTTGGATTTTATTTTCGCATTGGATAATTTATTCACGCATTTATTCAGCTTAACAGTTTATGAAACCGACCGTAGTGACCACAATATTGTTGAAATTACCATTGCTAACTAGCCCACAGGCGTGGTTGACAGGCAAACAGCAAATTTGGAAGTAGAATCTGGCAGAAAAAGGCTGAGGGTTCATCAGCCCTCTATTCCTGTGGCAGGCTCACTTTTAGGTGAAAATGTGTCTGGTCTGGAGAGCTCATACTTCAAAGCCTTTGATGTAACTATGTCATCTAATAACAAACCAGGCTTTTCCAAACGCCATAACTTTGATGCCGAGGAGGAAAAAAGATCTTAACAAAAAAATTCTGAGCAAACCTCCAAAGAAACACGGAAAAGTCCAAGGGAAACTCAAGGCGATTGAAACAAAACTTCACAAATTGGTCGAAAAATCACTAATTCTGGAAGTTATAACAGGATGCTTCAAAAATGTTCAACATAGTGTCTGCCAAGAACATTGCAGAGATGTGGAGATTTAGGAATTTTCTCCATGCGCCTCAGCAATCCCTGAGCCTAAATCCGGTCCCATCATAATCTCTTCAGATCCCTGTATGCATTGCCCAGCAATTCGCAAATTAATGTAGAAGTCCCTACGGAGGGACCATGGATGTTTTCAGCTGAAAAGAGCGAGATTTTAGATCTGCTCCACAAGACAAGCACATCCAAGGCAGCCGGAATCTGATGGCCTCACCAATCTTATGCTGAAGAAAGAACACGAGAAATGTGATTGTTCGCTGAAATCAAAAGGCCAAAAAGAATTCCATTGTCTTGGACTTGCTCCATTTTTGTTCCCATATACAAAAAGGGCGACAGGGCTAATCCATGCAATTACATGCTAATCGCTCTATTAGATGTGACAGGCAAGGTGTTTGGCTCACTTATCTTGAACGCCCTCATGAATTGGAATAAATCTACATCACACTACGACCAGTGGCAAGCAGGCTTCATCAAAGGCTTACGGACCTCTGTGAACGTATCCCTGTTAAATATCTTAAAGGCTAGAGTGAAAATGAAGAACGGCTCTGAATTGTTCCTTGCTTCGATAGATCTGGCCCAGGCGTTCGATACTATCGACAGACATCTATGGGCGAAACTAGAATCTTGAGGATGCTCAGAGACATTAAGTTGCTCCATGATGACACCACCTTGCGTGTGGGGCTGGGCCGAAAGGGGAACTTGAGTGACTCTTCCAAACTTTTAATGTTTGTTGTTCTGATGTCAACAAAGCCCTTGACTCAACTAGAAGCTTCCCTCCCTGCCTGGCAGGTGTGGCAAATAGTCGGCTACTGTATGACGACGGTTTGATCCTTTTAGATCAAACCCAGGTGGGGCACCAAAGACCACTAAATACATTGGAAAGCTAGGTTGACGCAAATAGCTTAAGGATAAATGTAAAAAAATTCGAGAATCCTGATCTTTGGTCGTAAAAAAAGGGAAAAAGAACTCTAAAACTAAAGCCTGGCATACCAAAGGGGAACAAATCATGGAGGTGGCATCTTTAACCTATTTGTGCATGTGCTTGAATGACAGTGCGGTGGACGCACAGAGGGAAGTAATATTGCGAAGTAAGGCTAAGAATTTAGCTGCACAGGCCAGCATATTCCAGAAGCGTTACTACAAATTCTCTGTGATTCCAATAATTGGCTTCTACCGCCTGAAAGTCACGCCGGTTTTGACCTATGGGGCGGAAGATTCCTTTACATTGTCTTCTGAGGTATGGGGAAAATTGGAAGGCATCTTTTGGAGAAGAGTTTTATTTTTGCCCAACTGTGTGCCCATTCAAGCCATCAAGGTCGAGTTGGGCCTGACCTCACTCTATGCCTTTACGGTGTGGAAAACTGGCATTCTTCCAGAAATGCTGTGGGGAAAACACGGAAGGAGGACTTGCAGCTATAGGAAAAGTAACACAGATCTACTATTGAAGACCTGGAGGACGGCGTGTCTAGCCATTTTGAAGGAGCTGAATGAGTCTGAATCGAGCCGGTGGAGCAATCCTGCACAGGTAAAGAGGGAACACTATGACCTAGAATGGATTGACTCTTTGTAACACACGGGTAACTCCAAACTATATGGAGACAACTTCCCGGACATCAGACCCAGGGGAACGGTGGCAATCTATCTGTCCACATTCCAGTGCAAATACGGGCATAGTCAATTTTTGCCCTTTAAGCTAAACCTGTTTCCGACTAAGGAAATCGATGAAGTGCGAAAAGCCAAAGAGCTGCGGAACTTTCAATGCAGACTGCAAGCGCAAAAGGGGGATCCTGTACTATTTGACCTTATTATGCGCTAGGTTGAGAGAATTAAGGTCAAAATGATTCGGTAGATTTGTTAATCAATTCCAAACTCAAACAGCTAAAGATTGGTGGTCAAGCCTCATTAGGAAAACACAATCACACAGCAGCATATATAAAGTAGGAAGAAATCAGACCAAGTGTGTCACTTAAAAAGAACTGGAGGAGGGACTGAGCATGGATGACCAACGGAGCAGAGGAGGTCCAGGAGAGTGGAGAGGCCCAACTAAGACAAGAGTCATGAGAGCTGAGAAATTTGAGATGTCTAAGAGAGCATGCAAAGGAGAAATCTGAGGAGTTAGAGAGTTGAACAAGCTGAGAGGTTGGAGAGAGCAGAGAACTGAGAAAGCAAAGCTGAGGAGTGTGAGAGGGCTGGAAGAGCTGGACAAGAGGAGAGAGCTGGTAGGCTCGAGAGAGCAGATAGAGCTTGAGAGAGAGAGAAAAAGAGAGAGAGAGAGAACCAAGAAACCCAGTGAGAGCTAAGAGTCTGGATGGAGCAGATAACTGGAGGGATTGAGAAAGCAGAAAGGCATGAGAGAGAGCAGAGAGGCTGGAGTCAGCAGAGAACTAAGGAAGCTGAGGTGACAGAGAGAGATGGGGCGATTAACAAGCTAAGAATGCTGAGAGAGCCGAGAGGATGGAGAGAGCTGCCAAGACTGGGGAGACCAGAGAAGAAACGTGGGGGACCTAAAAGACCTGCAAGACCCTCTCCCTGCACAAGGGATGAGAAATGCGACCTGACCAGAAGGCGAGACTACCTGTGAAACAGCTCTCCCTGGACATGGGCCCAGTCGGGTGACACGAACACGACTACAATCCCTGACCACCACCTTCCAGCCTCCTGAATTGTTTTTGGTCACTTTGACTCTTTTCCTTTTTTTAATTGCTACTGGCCTACTGTGCTGCATTGTTGTTTGCTTCCTGCCTGCTATTTAATTATTTGCTCACTACAAGCCTTTTGTTTGGTCGCTACCCCCTATTTAAATGTTTGAGGTGCTACCATCCTGCTGAACTTTATTACTGGTTGCTTCCAGCCAGTTAATTCTTTGGTCACTGCCAGTCTCTAGTGTCATTTTTGGTCAGTAAGCCCCGTCATTGTACAAGGGCATTAAATCAGGAAAAAATACATTGTTTCTACGGATTTGGATCAATGAAAACATGCGTTTGCTGCCTCCCGTTCCCACTTCGCTGAATGGGCAGCCAATGGAATGATACTTCGCCAAACTTTTACATAGAGGTCTTTCTTAATTAAATTGAAATCTTTATTCTGGTCCCTCAGTATACAGATACCGTGAAAGGTGACTCATACTGCAGGCAACCCTAGCTTTCAATGACCAAATTAGCAAAAGCTTCTTTTCAAGCGTGAAAGCTTTTGTTGGCCATGCAGACAACCCAGTTTACTACACTGGATACATCCATCGCCACCATCATGGTCTTTGCATGTTTATTGCATGTGCATGCAGTGCCACCGGGAAAATCAATGAGGTCCCTGTGTGAGGTTAGAGGCACTTTCCATTCTTTGCTATGAGGGGGCCGAGCCCAAGGGACTGGAATGGTCTGTCTGCTACCTGATGTACCTTACAGAGGGTGGATGAAGCAGGATTCCCTGCTCTCATCACCCCTTCTGAGATGCAGTAAGACTGTGTGGACACCAACACCTCAAGACAGCGATGGAATCAGCAGCCACTGTCCTGGACCAGAATAGATCACTGAGCTGAGTCAACTCCTAAGCCACAAGCTCTTAATAAAGCCTGTATACCCATTGCAGACTGTCCGTGGACTGCAAGGTTCACTGAGGGCATGCCCCCACTAACCCAGAGAACACAGGCAGAAGCAGAACACCGTGGAACAACAAAGACACACTGGCAAATTCAATATGGCGCTGACGTCATGGGGAATAATTAAAGTCACAAAACTGACAAACAAGAATAAGAAGACTCATTTACATCTTACACAATACAAAGAGGATAACAATAACTGCATAAGGGAGGGAGACATCAATGGAGGAGGGACTAAATCAGGAAACCTGAAAAATCACCCAGAGTCAAGGACAATCGCAAACCAGCTTGCAAACCCCCCACCCCTCACTGTGGGGGCGCAAAAGGAGCTGGAGAAAGGAGGTTAAGTGTGCAAACTGACAGGAAGCAGAGATGCTACTCACCTAGGCTTCATCCTTTCAGAAGAAGGTTTATGAGATGGACTCCAGACAAGGTCAAAGCCATAATGGATTGGTCATCTTGGGGGTGACTCTTCCCGCCGATGATTCCAAACGATGGGAGAGAGCGGAAGAGCCCGGAACCGGAAACACCCCCTCCACGCGTGGTCTGCGAGTGCCGGCGCTCTACTGAGGCTGCGCGGAACAGGAGGCACTAGTCACTATCGGCGAGACACTAATCACTGAAGCATGCGCAGAACAGGAGATACTGATCTGCAGCGCATGCGCACAAAAAAGTGATTCACCTCTATGAACATCAGTAGACACAGTTATTAAGAAACATTCGAAATCAAAGGGTCCGGGACCCAATGGACTTAGCAATATTGTTTTTAAAAAGCCACAGCGTGTGGTCCACCGCATTATATATCAACTGTACGAATATCATGGAGAAACACTATCCCAGATAGTTGGACATTGGCACACATTATACCTATGTACAAAAAAAGCAGACAAAAGAATTCTTATTTATTTGCATTTTTTAAAGCGCTCACACAGCTCGGGGGCATCAAGGCACTGTTACAGGAGTTGTTTTTCTTAGTTGCGTATTTATAAAGCACTTAAATACCCAGAGGTTTCTAAGCGCGGATCGAACCGTTGCCGCTGAGCTATCCTCCCGGGACATGTCCAGTTATAGACCTATTGCATTATTAGATGCAGACAGTAACATCTATGCATCATCGGGACAGTACAACATTAATCCTGAAAATTGGAAAATTGTGCCTCTATAATAACCAACTTTCCAAGTGCCAGACTGGCTTTAGGAAGGGGGTGTGGAGCACATTGAACAGTTCTTGATGGGCGTCTTAATACAAACCGCATGGGGGGAAATAACCCCCCTCTCCCCATTATAGAATGTATATATACATGTCGCTAGCATTTCATACTGTGAAACTGATGAACATGTGGCATAAATTGAGAAAATGGCAAATACCTGAAGTATTGCTAGAGATATACAGGATTGCTAGAGACATACATGCAAACCCTCCCGATTTAGGCGGGTGACTCCCGGTTTTTCTCTCAAAAATGTTGCACTTTTTTCTTTCTCCCTCCTAAAATAATTATAAACCCAATACTATCCAATGTGAAAATTCAGTCATGCCACTTTCTTTGAGAACTTCTTCCTCCCATGCGCAAAAAAATGTTGGCATGTATGTAGAAGTATTGACGACAACCGACAGAGACTAAAACACGCATAAGATTGAATTTACAGCGCACCGCTACCAAACGTATTCCAACTTTTAAAGGCCCGAGAGAAGGCTGTGTGTTGGCAACCTGTCTTTTCAATTTATACATGTCAGACTAGCTGGAAAGAGCAGCATTTATTTCCCCAAAACTGGGGGTTACAAAAATGTGCTGGTTAACTGCCAACAATGGGCTTCATTACAAGTCCGGCAGTAACCATGCCGGTAAAACCGGCAGGTTGCCGCCTGACTTGTACATTTTACCAGCACCTGGCTTGCCGGAAACAGCGGGCATTACAAACCTGGTGGTCCGGGAAGTCAGGCGCCGGTAAAATGTTGTTCCCCGTTCCCATAGAGTCCTGTAGGACTCTATGGGAGTGGCGAACACGGAAGCACCGGCATCGTTAATAGCAGTGCCGGTGCCTCTGTGAAAGTCTGCCTACCGTGGCCGCTTTGCCCGGCAGGGTCAGACCTTCCGGACACAGCAACACCGGCAGGCAGACCTGTAGTGTGACGGTCCGGTCACAATGGTGGCGTTAGGCTTACCGGCCCGTTGTTACCGGACCGGCACACTTTTAATGAGGCCCAATGTCAACCTTTTGGATCACACTCTAAAAGGGCTGCAGAGACTAATTGAGGCTTTCAGAATATTCACTGTTGAAAATTATTTGCTTATTAACAGCAAAGAAATTGAGGTCATGCGATTCACTAAATCCAGTTGCCAAAGACAAGGCTAGACATATGATATTATATGATATGGCATTTATAACACGCCTATACACAAGTGTTTCAAGGCGCAACGAGGCAAGGGAGGGGAACAGACGGAAGACAGAGAAACAATCTTACTAGGCCAGGTGACAATGAGATCGGGCAAGTGCAGGGGAGGGGCGGAAGGGGAAAAGTTTGAGGGGGACGGGGGAGGGGAAGTGTAGTACATCGGATAACAGTAAATAAATAAAAAAACAATAAATAAGAACAATAAATAAGAAGTGCGGCCAGCTGGTGGCAGGAGCATGAGTAAGTGCAGACTTCAGGTGTCAAGTGCTGGTAGGGGGTTGTAGGGATGCAGAACCAGCCCCAGAGTGCAAGGGTTGCCAGGAAGGCTGTGCAGGTGTGCAACTGGCGGGGAGGGGACCTGGGCCAGAGAACAGAGGGTAGCCAGGTGACCAGTGTAATTTCGGTTTCAGCAGGAGTTCAGCAGGGGAGAGGAAGAGAGAAAGCAGAAGCAAAGCAGAAGGTCTTGAGGTGCTTCCGGAACCAGAGATGGTTCTCCTCAATTTTCAGAGAGGCAGGGAGGCTGTTCCAGACGGAGGCCCCAGCAGAAGAAAGAGATCCACCACCAGCTCGTTGCTTGGAGAAGCGACTGACCATGAGGGAGTTGGAGGCGGATGAGGGAAGAGCTCGAGGAGGAAGATATTTAGGAAGAGAGAGTTGAAAGAATTGAGGCCCCTGGCCCCAGAAGGCCTTGTGGCAATGCAGAGCCAGTGAAGAGATTTCAGTTCTGGAGAGATACGATCGCTGGGCTTGAGGCCAAGGACAAGTCTCGCAGTCCTGTTCTGGATGAGTTGCAGAGGGCAGAGAGTAGAAGCAGGCAGATTTAGAAAGAGGCTGTTGCAATAGTCCAGCCTAGAGAGAACCAGAGCTCTGGAGACAGTGAGCTTCTGGGGGAAGGAGAGGAAAGAAAGAATACCTCTGAGGAGGTGCAGCTGGTAGTGTGACTTCTTAGAGACGTCAGAGATGTGAGGAGAGAAGGAGAGTGTGGATTCAAAGATGATCCCATGGTTTTTAGCCTTGCAGGTGGGAGCAGGAAGAGGGCCAAGAGAGGCCGGCCAGAGAGTGGCAGGAAAGGAGGGAGCGGATGAGAAATTCTGTGCATTCTTAGGTTCACATTATGCTCTTTACTTGGATGCAAATGGCCAGGCTTGGGTTGTATGGAGAGAGGGGTGTTGGTTCCTCCAGTAAATATTTTCCATCATTCACTGCAGGCAGCCGGCGCGAGGTGAGGAAGCCCATCCGGGCACGCCGCCCATTTTTCGGGCGCCAACTGGGCCCCCAGGCCCTCCGAGTGTCCCTCTCCCACCCGCACCCTCTTCCTGATTCCCGCCTCCCAACCCGCCCATCCCCGCTCTGATTGGGCCGTGAGCCCAGGTTGAAAGGGTCTAGCGACCCTCCTCGCACCGGCCCCTGCATTCACTGCAGGCAGCCGGCGCGAGGTGAGGAAGCCCATCCGGGCACGCCGCCCATTTTTCGGGCGCCAACTGGGCCCCCAGGCCCTCCGAGCGTCCCTCTCCCACCCGCACCCTCTTCCTGATTCCCGCCTCCCAACCCGCCCATCCCCGCTCTGATTGGGCCGTGAGCCCAGGTTGAAAGGGTCTAGCGACCCTCCTCGCACCGGCCCCTGCATTCACTGCAGGCAGCCGGCGCGAGGTGAGGAAGCCCATCCAGGCACGCCGCCCATTTTTCGGGCGCCAACTGGGCCCCCAGGCCCTCCGAGCGTCCCTCTCCCACCCGCACCCTCTTCCTGATTCCCGCCTCCCAACCCGCCCATCCCCGCTCTGATTGGGCCGTGAGCCCTTCATCACTTGTCCTCCCAGGGCAGCCCTCTGCCCGGCAGCCCCCACGGCTAAGGGCCCCGAGGCCAAGGGCGGCTCCAACAGAGGCGGCTCCAGAAAGTGTCTGCAGATGTCCGCAGGGGACGCCAAGGAAGCCAGCAACCAACTGACACCAACAAAAACCGTGAGTGTGGCATGAGTGGGGAGTAGAGCAATCACTCTACTCCAGAAAGTTCCTGCCACTCTAACTTACCTATCAATCGCCTAGACTGCTACAGACCTGCACCATGCATTATTAGAGAGATGTGACCACAAGCCCAAACCTATTAATGGCGGGACATCAAACACTGCCTGCAGTATAATGCTAACCATACCACGAGTAAACCACAAAGACGAGCCCGCGCCAAATCTAGACAGAAACATGATTGTTAGCATGGATTCTCAAGTTTTATGAATCCTAGCATGTCCACACCTAGATAGAATTGTGAATGTTGGCATGTCCACTCTTGGATGGAGCTGTGAAAATTAGCATGTCCTCATTTGAATAGAATTGTGATTGTTAGCATGTCCACATTTCGATAGAATTGTGAATGTTAGCATGCCCGCGCTCAGATGGAATTGTGAATACTGGCTTATCCACACCTAGATAGAATTGTGAATGTTAGCATGTCCACACTTAGACAGAATTGTGAATGTTGGCATGTCCACTCTTGGATGGAGTTGTGAAAGTTAGCATGTCCTCATCTGAATAGAATTGTGAAAGTTAGCATTGTCCACACTTGGATATAACTGTGAATGTTAGCATGTCCACACTTAGACAGAATTGTGAATGTTGGCATGTCCACTCTTGGATGGAGTTGTGAAAGTTAGCATGTCCTCATCTGAATAGAATTGTGAAAGTTAGCATTGTCCACACTTGGATATAATTGCGAATGTTAGCATGTCCACACTTAGACAGAATTGTGAATGTTGGCATGTCCACTCTTGGATGGAGTTGTGAAAGTTAGCATGTCCTCATTTGAATAGAATTGTGAAAGTTAGCATTGTCCACACTTGGATATAATTGTGAATGTTAGCATGTCCACACTTAGACAGAATTGTGAATGTTGGCATGTCCACTCTTGGATGGAGTTGTGAAAGTTAGCATGTCCTCATCTGAATAGAATTGTGAAAGTTAGCATGTCCACACTTGGATAGAATTGTGAATGTTAGCATGCCCACTCTCAGATGGAATTGTGAACACTGGCATGTCCACACCTAGATAGAATTGTGATTGTTAGCACGTCCACATTGGGATAGAATTGTGAATGTTAGCATGCCCACTCTCAGATGGAATTGCGAATACTGGCATGTCCACACCTAGATAGAATTGTAAATGCTAGCATGTCCACACTTAGACAGAATTGTAAATGTTAGCATGCCCACTCTCAAATGGAATTGTGAATGTTAGCATGTCCACACTTGGATAGAATTGTGAATGTTAGCATATCCACACTTAGATGGAGTTGTTAATATCCGCCTGCGTCGCATCTAGATGGAATTATAAATGTTAACATGTGAAAGATGCATTAAGAAAGCGTGCCCTATAGCCTCTCCATAAATTTAGAAATGTGCCCAATAGCCTGTCTGGTAAACTGAATTTAGAAGTGTACCCAAGATCCTCTGTGACAGTTGCATTTAGAAGTGTGCCCAATAGACACTCTGGAAAGTTGCATCTAGAAGTGTGCCCAATAACCTCGCTATGAATTTAGTAGGGTTCCCAATAGACACTCTATGAAAGTTGCATTTAGAAGTATGTCCATTATCCCCTCAGTGAAATGTAGAAGTGTACCCATAGCCTCCCTGAGAGTTGCATTTAGAAATGTGCCCAATAGTCTCTCTAGTAAATTGAATTTAGAAGTGTTCCCAACACCCTCTCTGGAAAAGCCTCTCTGAAAAACTGACTTAATAGTGCGCCCAGTAGCCTCTCCGTAGAAAATGGAATTTAGAAATGCGCCCAATAGCATCGCTGTGAAGGTTGCATTTTAGAAGTGTAACCAATACCATCTGTGAAAGTTGATTATAGAAGTGCATCCAATAGACGCTCTGTAAAGTTGAATTTAGAAGTATTCCCAATTACATCTATGAAAGTTGACTATAGAAATGTATCCTTTAGACACTCTTGAAAGTTGCATTTAGAAGTGTGCCCAATAGTCTCTCTGTTAAATTGAATTTAGAAGTGTTCCCAACACCCTCTCTGGAAAAGCCTCTCTGAAAATTGACTTAATAGTGCGCCCAGAATCCACTACGTAGAAAATTGAATTTAGAATTGCGCCCAATAGCGTCGCTATGAAGGTTGCATTTAGAAGTGCAACCAATACCCTCTGTGAAAGTTGATTATAGAAGTGTATCCAATAGACGCTCTGTAAAGTTGAATTTAGAAGTGTCCCCAATAGCATCTGTGAAAGTTGACTATAGAACTGTATCCTATAGACACTCTGGAAAGTTTCATTTGTAAGTGTGCCCAATAGCCTCTAGTAAACTGAATCTAGAAGTGTGCCCAATTAGCCTCTCTGTGGAAAACTGTATTTAGAAATACACCCAGTACCCTCTCTGGGAAAGTTGCAATTAGAAGTGTGCTCAGTGAAAGAGCATATAACCGACCATACCACACCACCATGCTTACTCTCTCCTTACATCACCACTCAACTAGAACACAGAGATACTATGACACCATTCGGTATAACTGTTCTCATACCAACATTCCGCCGCTTACTCCACATCATTCCATGTAATCACTGCTGGTTCCACACCCCCAGCCAGGCGTTTTCCTCAGGCCTAACGCAGCCACATCCGTTCCGGATAAATCCTGCCAGAACGAACACATTCTCCTGATCTCTCAACCACCACACCTACCGCTAAGAAGCAGCTATTACACGAGTACCGCACGAGCTGCACACATACCCGGTGCTCACACGCACCTTTTGACTCTCCCTACTCTCTCTACTGATCTGAACTTCGGTTCCCAAGGGCGTTCAACCTACAAGCGCCTTCAGACCATACCAATGGTATATAAGGCGCTATATAAGTGCAAAATAACAATAACAATAACAATGTTCGGTACTGCATAATGTTTATGTTTATTTGTTTATATTGCGCCAGAGCCCGCAGGCATCAGTGTGCAAGAAATGCATTTAAAAAAAAACTAAACTGTGTTTATGCAATGATGAAATCTGTCAGCATACAGATTGATCACAGAAAATGCATGAAAGCTTGCTTGCTTTTAGCTGCTGCCACAAACGCCCCACCCCCACATGCATGTACCCTTCACAGCAGCTGAGGTCTCTCGCAGTCACAAATATTTGAAAAACTAGACCGCCCGATTCACTTTATAATTGATCCAGCATGGCCACTGGTTGTCGGCTAGATGTGGGTCAACCCATCCATTTTCAACCTGTTTTTTCCCCACATCGAACATGGAAACGGTTGGCAAAAGTCCAGCGCACGCGTCCTGTCTAGTTGTGTCATATCTAGCCCTAGACCAGGCTCCACTGACATGTCATTCCACCAATCACAGGCCGGAGGTTCGGCAGGGGGTGGTTTAGGCATCCATGGTAACTCCTTTGTGAGTATATTTTTTTGATCGGTCACTGGCAGATTGGTTGCCACTGTTGATAGACCGCAGCTGCCCTTTTTTCTATTGGCTAAACAGGTTGTGACCATTAACACTTGCATAGGACGCACTACCAAAGGACATGTAGACTCACTTTAGGGTATGAAAGGAAAGGCGCTTATTCTTCAACCTGACTTCTAGCCGCTGGAATAGACTTTATACCAGTTTGTACAATGCACAGAAGAGGGTGAATGGGTGATTAAGGCCCCTGGGACAGTCAGTTATACTGTTACAAGAATGAATTGGTCTGCTGATCATACTAGTACTGCATGATATTTATTTATAGGACCATATTTTTTTTATCCATGTGCTATTCATTCCCCACCGCTGGCCTGCATGTATGTATTTATTTAGTTATGTATTTCCTTACTAGCAGCTCAGGCACATTCTTATATAAAGGCTGCCCTAGCTGGGTTCACACATAGAACTTGTGTACCATTAGAGCTGGGCTAGCTCGGCAGGTCTCGGGCCGGCCCGATACCCAGCTAGAGCTCTGTTCTGACCTCCCCTCTTGGGCCAATGCCTGCCCAAAGCAGGGGCCGGCCACAAGCCCCACCGGTTGCTCGCCCACTCCTTCAATTGAAGAAAGAATAAAAGACGCGCTGGTGTGCTGCCTTTGGACCCGTAGTGGCCCAGGGAGCCATGGAGGGAGAGGTCCAAAAGCTGTAAGCCTGGGAGACGGGCATTGGGGCAACTCCAGGCGCCTTTTGGGTGCTTGCAGCAAGACTGACCAAGGGGGCTTTTAGCACCTATGAGCCAAAACATAAAGGACAGCAACCCGCCTCCCTCTGTGCAGGGAGGGGGGGGGGACTATGTTTCAAAGGGGAGCCATCAGGCTGCTAATGGAGGCAGCTCTCACAGCAAGGAGTAGGGGAAAAAAGGGTGGGTAGTACAGGGTCACCAGTCGGTCTGGGCTGACCCCCAAACATAACACCCAGAGGCCAAACCGGCCTGGCCTCGGGCAGTTTGGGGGAATAAAAGGCAGTGATCTGCCATGGAAATCCTCTTCCCTCAGCTGTGCCCCTGACGCTGGCAAGCTGCTCTGAGCCCAAATGCCCGCATCATGAGGGTCTAGTGAAGGCGCGATACCTTTCGCTTTTTACCCTGACGCACTCCCGCCAACCCCCTTCTTTTGTGCAGGCATTTCCCCGGCTCGGCCGTGGTGGGCTGCTAGAGCCAGTTCTGACCCCCATGCTCGGCCCTTGCTCGGCCATACCCAAGAAATCTCTGGCTCCCCAACTCCACTGTGAGGTTTATTGTGTCTGCTGAATTCAAATGCACTAATCCCTATTTTATTTACGAGGATTGAGTGTGACCGTTTTAATTTCAACAGTCGAGGGTTCGAGGAGTTAGGCCTTATCCCACTACTAGCGGAGACACTACTTCGCAAGGGTCGTATCTGTGCAATGTATTAGCCTCCCTGGGACCACCCCTTGAACCATCAAAGAGCTCATGTGCGCAGTACGGTGCGTGCCCCTCCCCTATTGGCTACAGGTTGCTGAGGATCAGACTGCATTCTGGGGGAGAACAGATAAAACAACATCCTCCATCTGAAAACAAGGGCAGAAACACCTTACACAAGTGATTTATTAATAGACCTTTACATACAAATGCATCATTTTATAAGGTCGTTATTAGGGTTTCTCACACGCGCCTCTCTTCCCGCTGAGGCCTGTGTTTCCCTACACAAGCGGACACAGAACTATCAACCTTTTCCAATCAGAAGGCTGGTGAATTAAGAAGAGTTCCCCTTTGCCGGTCATCTCTCCATTGCCAGTTATATGGCAGGCATGAGCCATTGGGCAGCTCACTGTGGGCACATGTCTGTTTTCCCTCCTTAATATAGGGGTCATTTTCTAACCCCCTGGATTTTACAATCAACGTGTAAAACAAAGGTGTAAGCTCTTTACCCTTTGCTTTTATGATATGGGGGATTTTCGTGCTGTTTGTGGTCGGAATGGCATTAGTGGGAGATTAGGGAGGACTGGACTACAGCTGGGCAGGGGGCCAGAGCACCAGCCTTGCATTTGGATACAGATATTGTAGAGATGGCAAGTGGATAAGGAAGGAGGCAACAGAGGTGGAGGATAGAGTGGTCAGAAGGGTAGGGGTCAATAGTAAGATTAGAAGTGGGCATTGAGGGGGAGAGGAAGCAAAGGTGGAGAGAGTTACACTGGCGTAGCGGTGGCCCTTGCAGCTCCTGCCATGCAGGGGGCTCCATGCTACCCATGCCCAGTCTGGTACATCCTGCGGATGAGGGGGGTGGCTCAGAATAGTTGGGGGGGCAGGGGGCAGTGAAATTGTGTTAATGTGTTGTAAAGTCAGAGGGTGGGGTTTTGGTGAACCAGAAGAAGGAGTCGGGCAACTTAATGGCAAGTTCAAAAGAGTTTTATTTAAACTCCTAACTTGTGCACCGTACGAAAAGTAGAATTTCCAAAACAACCCATTCCATGTGCATCCATGGGGGGCCAAATCAAAGAAAAAAGACGTGTTTAGTAACTCACAATATATTCAAGCAACACCATTAATGTTTGACACTGATATGAGTGAACCAGGGCTTACAATTCAATTGGATTTCGATTGGGTAAACAAAAAATGAAAAGGCAATGATAAATATAAACCCACAATGGTGGGCCCACTGGTGGATACTTGGCTCTCAGTGTTTGCAGTTCCTTGTAGCTTGTCTTTATAGCTTTAGTATCAACTGCTTTTGGAAATAACAATTATCATCATTATGGTGTTCTCTCTCTCTCTTTCTTATAAGGAAACATTTCTGTCTTTCAATGAACAAATCCCTCTAGGATGACTTGAAACATACAGTTCTTTCTTTCCCACCTTTTCAAAGTCTGCTAACTAAAAATCTCTTATTTCCTGTGACCAAATATATCCCCTGAATTCTTTATCATTTGGTCAGCTCTTCCAGCCTTGAACCACAGTATTTGTATACTTTTCCCTCCGGGATAGTGGGACCGCATGCCTGTTATGTTCTCTTGACACTACAGACCCTGGTGGCTGCACCAGCCTTGAATAACAATGTTCCTATCCCTTTCTCTCTGGATATGAGGGGCTGTGTTCCCCTTTCTGCTCCCTTGAAGTTTCATATCTGCATCGGTTTCAGTACTCTTGGAAACCCACAGTTGTTCCTCTCGCTCGCCTCCACACAGTCATAGCGCCTCTTTCCATCCATTCCTCTTGTGGCGGGAAAAGTGTTTGTCAGCATAAGCTCATGCTCTTGGCCACTCTCTTTCATTGGGCCTTGGCATTCCCTGCTGGGTGCCAGGCCCACCATTATTCGTCAGTGGTCACGCCACCCACGTAGATGGTTGCCTCCCCGTCCTCTCCTTCCCCTTGACCAGAGCCTCATGCTTGGTCAAGGAACCTTCCTTCCAGCCTCCAGCTAGTGGGTTTCTCACTCGACACGTTGCTGCTTGCTGCGCGGCTCGATGTGGAATCGCCCCCCCTGGATGTCAATGCTTCCGGGCCTCGCCTCGTGTAGAATTTGCTCTGCTCCCACTGTGGGATCTCCCTCTCCATTCATGGTTCATTCTCTTTTTATATTCAACATTAGAGCTACAGAAAAGATGGCTGTCTTGATTGATCATGGCTCTCAGGCGAGATTCACCATTACCTGAAGCCAACAGTGTAAAACAAGAATCTTTGTACATTTTAGTTGGACCAGGGAATCCATCGGTTTTTTCAACATCCATTTATGCAGAAATGGTGGTTTGGACAGGGAGTTCAGTGCTGGACTGGGAGTCGTCTCAAAGAGGGAAGTCACTCCCAGTGAGGACTCATTTGCCCAGACCCCTAGGGAGTGTCTTGCATAGATGGCTCACCCCTCCTAGCCTCAAAGGGGGTGGCTCCCCTCTCCAAAGAAGGGATGAATCATCCACATTCGTCACAGTGGGCAAAAGGTGGGTCCTGTTACACATCAGACCAACACCTCCACCTCCTGTGCAAAAGGCGGTGGCTGCCATTACTGCTTGTTCTGTGTTGTTGGTGTAAAATAGCTCAGGCATTACTGCCTGTTATGATTTAAGGGTGTAAAGAGGCAAGGGAAACTGGGGCGTCTGGATCCCAACGCCTGTTTCTGAATCCCTAACACACACAAATGACAATCCTACGGAGAGGACCGCAGGCACGTGTTCATGGACATGGTACTTCCCTTCCAAATTAGGCACCACTTAAAAGGGAGGGGTTTGCCTTTATAAAGTCGCTTTATTTTCACTAAATCATCTGGACTAACTGTGCGCTCGGACGGCGTGGTACTCGTTGTAAAGTTCTCTATCATACATGTCAACCCTCCCCCTAAAACAATGTCATTTTCCATAGATCTTAACTTTCTCGCACATAAAATACCCGTCACTCTAATAGAAGCTTACGGCACTCTAATAGAAGCATACAGCACTCTAACAGAAGCTTACAGCACTCTAATAGAAGCTTACGGCACTCTAATAGAAGCTTACAGCACTCTAATAGAAGCTTACAGAAAAAGGGAAATATCCCTCCTTTCACCACAATCTTCTTATTTTTTTCTCAAAGCGCACTGACGCTTTCCATACATTATTCTTCTCACGTAGCCTATATCATATGTCTCGGTACACTTGTGCAATGCAGCTATGCTAATACTAATGGAGCCCCTTTTCACTGAATATCTCTTAAAAACAGAGACTGGTGCTGAACCTGGGTTAGCAGGAGGGGGGCTTGGTATCTGCAAGGGTACAGCACCAGCTGCATTACAGATCAGTAACTGGATGCTTTAAGCCAAACGCCCCCACCTGGGTGTCTAGGGAAAACTCCAAGACACCCCTCAATATGTAAAGGAACACATATGAAACCTTGGGCCAACACTGCTCTGTGCTCTTTTCTTTACGTCAGTGCTTCAGGTTAATCAAAGTAACTAAACACCAATTCTGAACAAACCTCATTTCCTTGTATACTTAAAAGCCTGGGCGTAGTGCTCCAAACAACATTCTCGAAACATAACTCAATTCTCGGTCCATGGACCAACTTCTTGGCTATGCATTACAAGTCCCACAATGCAATCTTCCAAATTGTGGGGAAACGACAGGAAACTGACTGCTCAGACCTTGAGGCTGGAAAGTAAAAACAGGGAGATGCAGATCTCGGTAACAAAAATGGAAGGTGGGCCCAGCACATGCAAACTTTAATATAGAGAGCAGGACCATTGACTGCCAAGCTACCAGCCCCGATCAACTACCATCCAATGTGTTCACACAGCAGATCCAGCCTGAGTGGCCAACGGGAAGACCAGGCAATCTTAAGGTACATGAGAATTGTCACAAAGCCATGTGGATTCCACAAATGTGCAACGCCAGAAATGTGGTTGAAAAGGGATTGTGTTGGGCATATGTACATGTTAGGCTAAAAGAAACTTAAAACTCAGAGCATAAACACTAGATGGCTTGTTCCTGAGCACAAATATCTCCCTAAATCCCCAGTGAACCTTTAGATTCGATGATGAACCAGGAATGAGACTCGGACACAAGGGGGTGTATGATTTTCTTAAAGGACTTTTATTAAAATAAAAGCGGGCATGGAAATGCTTCCTTTTCACTGCACTAGAGGTGTTTCCCTACCCAAAACCAAAACTAAGGGTCTGTCAGTGTCAGAATGTCCAAAGCAAAAACCGTCCTGTGTCCAAAGTACCATCCTGGCCTGCACATTCTAACAGATAAACTCTAAGATGAAAAGGGAAATGTCTTTGGCCTGGAGTGGTTTATAAATATCCAAAAAGAAAGTTCCAGAAGGATAGAGTTCCTTATTCCAGGGGGTGGTTCCCTTTCCCTGGATTTCTCTTCCTTTTGTTGTAGATTCAAAGATATCAGTTCCTTGAGTTTCTCTTGTTCCACAATACAACTGATATACAAAACACCTTGGATCTATGAGGGGTCAGAAATGAAAGATGACACAAAGTTGCAATGTTTTCAACATAAGACATTTCATTGAAGTAAAAAGGGTTTAGATAGGGGGCGCTGTTGGACGCCGACTACAATGGCCGCCTAGGTACAAAGCTGCGCAGCTCCAAACATCCTGTACAGAAATATCCTGTGTATCGGGGCAACGTCAGTGGACGGACGAAATGGAATCTGGTGGCGGAACGTTGGGAGCATCTGTGGATTCGATTACCACCATATTCAAGCATCACAACCCGGTAAAAGACTAGTGTATGCACTCCGAGCCTCAGAAGACCCTGCAAAGGTGAGCGGTGGGAGCGCAAGATCTCGGCGTCCCGCAAAAGCCCCAACCGCACCACTAAACCGAGCCCATTAACTGAACCCTCACGGCGAAGCGAGAGAGCCCAATCCATCTACACACTGTGTGCACTGGGTGCGAGCATTGTAATCTGGCCTAGACGGTGTGGGGCAACATATTTTGCAGCGAGCAACAGTATACTGGCAGCAGGTACGTGCAGCCACCGCATTGGTAAGCACTACGCTGGCCACCGGGTGGCTGAGAAGTACGCCTCTGCAGCTCCGTAGCTGCAGGGTGAAGACGGCAGAGTGAAAACTGACCACAGAGGCTAGCGGCAGAGGAAAGAGGGGAGCAAGGTAATCAACCCCCTGATAGGTGTTGCGGGCCCCCAGCAGGGCAAACAAGCTCCGGATTGACAGGGCTAAGTTCCGGCATCGGTCGGAAGGCAGAGCTGCCCGCCGCAACCATACGGGACTGTCTGACTGCAATCACTGTACACCTCACAAGACAAGGCATATAGAAGCACCAGCGGACGTAGGATAATACCGGCTGCACAGCGCTGTCAACAGCATTTCCCATACGCGCAGGCAGCTCCCACATCCATACGAGGTGATTAGCTCTGCCAATTCAAAACTATGTGCATGCAAGAGACTATAACCTGAGCTAGGGGCACCTTCAAGAAGTGATCCCTCAAACACATATCTCCCCGGGTGGTGGGCATGGCTGAGAAACCCTTGAATATACCAATGGAGAACTTTCTGGAGGAGGCGCTATGCACAATGCTCCTGGAAGCCAAGTTTTCCACACAATTCCTCGCCGAGAGAGCCCACAGATCTCTCGCCCCCTCCACCCAAACATGGAGCTCCGCCACAAACCATCATCGCATGTCTACTCAATTTCCGAGACAGGGACTTGATTCTCCGCCTCTCCCGAGAAAAAGGCACATTATCATACGACTCGGCATGGATTCACATATATCCGGACTTCTCAAACAGAGTACAGGCAGCCCGTTGTACTTTTGACCAGGTCAAAAAAGCGCTTAGAGCACGATCCATACCATACGCCATGATGTTCCCGGCAAAACTCTGTTTACAACACTCCGGGAGAGTCAATTTTTTGGAATCACCTGAAGAAGCCATGCCATATATAGAGCGGAACATACCACTACCACCAAACAGTAACAACCCTCTGCCGCAATCAAACACATGAAAGTACCCAGAGACACCAAGCAATGATCACAAGGTGCAAATTTCCTGACCCGCCAGAAATCAGCGCAGCAGCTCCCAAGAGCAGACCGATATGAACAGTTTGGTCATGGCCATACAGAGCCACCCACAGTTGCAGAAATTGAAGTTTTGGTACGGGGGTTACACTGCCCAGTTGGAGGGATGGAGAGGGTGGGTTGGGTGGGAAGGGTGATGCCTGTTGCCTAAAAAGGATAGATCGACGGGGGGATGTACTATAGACAGTGATTGTAAGCTGAATAACGATGGGCAGGGTGGAAGTTGGGGGGGGTTACAAGAGACACATGCCGCCAAGAAAGTAACTGAATCATTTGCTCAAGGCTTGGGACAAATGTGAATTGGAGCAGAATACTCCTTGCAAGCCAGAGGAGTACTAACCATTATACATCAACGCACCGGCTTCCAAGTAGCCAGGTCATTGATGGACACAGAAGGCAGATAGTTAATTATATCAGGTGTAATGTACAATCAAGAACTAATTTTGATTAATACATACAGCCCAAACATAGATGCGCCTGAGTTCTACCTCCAGGTCATATCGCTAATTTCACCGGTGGGGGAAGCTAAAATAATATGGGGAGGTGATCTGAATACAATCCTCCACCCATTGAAAGACAGGTCACCCACAGGCCACAGAAACAACACCAGGACAGCATTAACCGTTCTACAAGCTATGCCCACACTACCCCTTACAGACGTGTGGAGAGAGATACATCCCAACCAGCAAGAATACACATTCCACTCACATGTACACAATTCCAGTTCTTGCATCGACTATTGGCTGTGTTCCCCCAAATATATCCCTGATGTGGGAGAATGTACCGTACTCCCCCGTACACTATCTGACCATTCACCAGTCCTGATAGACCTTCAGCTGGCAGATAAAGACCAAATCCCACACAGTTGGCGAATGCCTCAAGCATTACTGAAAGATGAATCAGTGATAGAGCCACTACGAACAGACATAAGCAAATTCTTCGACCATAATACGGGCTCGGGGGTGTTGGTAGCAACGGTCTGGAAATCATTTAAAATCTGGCTGAGAATGCATCTGATACCACGTTCACTGGGGACCCTTCGAGTGATAAGGTGCAAACTAAACCAAACCGAACACACACTAAAAGCCCTAGAAAACTCATACTCCTGTACACCGGGGATTGACATGCTCAAACCATTGCTGGACCAATTAGCAAGATTTAGATCACTAGCAGAACGGGAAGTATTGTATATGGCACAACCAACGCGGACCAGGGGATATGGGGAGGGTACACAGTGTTCTTGGAGTTTTACTCTAAATTGTACGCAAACACGGATCTAGTAACATCAGAAGAGCTCGGCCAATATATGGACTTGTTCTCACTGCCCGTGCTGGAATATGTCAAAAAAGAGATACTAGATCTCCCCATGAGCATAGAGGAGTTCAGACAAGCTATTAAGGATCTAAAAGCGGGTAAAAAAACCTGGCTCATACAGTATCCCAGTAGACCGTTATAAAAACCTTAGCACGGAACTCGCTCCGAAACTGTTGGAGTTGTGGGAGCAGGCTCTAGGGTCCGGCACCATAGGGTCAGAGGCCATAATAACAGTCCTACTCAAACCACACAAACCACTGCATGAGCCTACGTCATACCGCCCCTTGTACTTGATTGATGCGGACACTAAAATATTCACCAAAGCAACAGCCAATTGTCTACTTCCCTATATGAACAAATTAATACATCCAGACCAATCAAGATTTATCCCCTCACGGTCCACCACGTTGAACCTCTGTGGATTTTTCTCTATCACTTCACAATTACACTCAAAAGCAAAGAGGGTGGCGATCGCACTAGATGCTGAGAAAGCATTTGACTCGGTGTCCTGGATATTCATGTACGGCACACTGCGAAAGATGGGATTCGGTCCAAGGTTCCTGAGCTATATACAACCGCTATATAAAGACCCCACAGTCAGAAATAGAACAAACAAGACTCTATTACCCGAATTTACACTCCACAGAGGCACGCGGCAGGGTTGCCCCTTAATCCCCCCTCATCTTCACACTTACCATAGAAGACATGGCGGCACGCATTAGGGGTCCCCCTCAATTCATCTTGCTCTATGCTGACGATACTATGCTATATATGAGAGACCCTGAAACCAACCTTCCCCCAGTGATGCAAGAAATTAATGACTTAGCGAAATACTCAGGCTATAAAATTAACCAAGCCAATTCAGAAATCATCCCCCTCGCTCAAGCCACAACACAATCACCAGCCACAGCTTGATTCCGATGGTCCCCAAATTCAGCTCGCTATTTAGGCATCATAATGGTGACAGATAAGTGCACCCTATACTCTGCAAATTATGAACCTTATCTAACACTGCTCGATATCAAGTTATGGAATGAATTCCCAATATCTATGTATGGTCGAGTAGCCCTACTAAAAATGGTTATGGTACCCAAGTTATTATATCTATTCAGTAATATTCCAATTTGGCAAGGCCGCCAATTCTTTGACAAACTACAGAAATTTGCCTCCAACTTCATATGGGGAGGAGGTACGGTGAGAAAAATACGATACAGGTGGACTGGTGGCCCATACTTAATCCTATACTACTATACTGCCCAGGCACACTTTGCGAAATACTGGACTCACACCACAGAACTATATACACACATACAAGCACATACAAGCACAGAAGTTTGCTGCTACCCCCATAAATCTGCAAACCATGCTATATGCCAAAGCTAAGCAAGACACGTGCAACGGAGACCCGGTGGCGCCCACAGTGCGGCTCTGGGCAGCGCTGTTTTGCAGAGTAGAATGCATAGATCCCTACTTGTTCTCTTCCCCCCTCTGACCCTACCCAGACATTGAACCTACACTAGACACGACACTACAACAAAAATGGGACCCAGTGAAAGAGAGGTTTGTGAGTTTGGAGGAGGTTCAGAAGAAAGTGGGCGTAAGCCTCATTACAACATTACAATACCATCGACTAAGAGCAGTATGCAGAAATAAATGGCCTTCATTTCTAACTGCTCCTACCCCACACCTGTTTCTGACTTCCGTTATGTCGCAAGAAGGATTTAAAGGCAATGGGCCTCATTACGAGTTTGGAGGCAGCCATGCCCTTAAAAAGGGCATGGCTGCCTCCAAACTCGGGTCCGGGTCTTACCGGGGACTTACCGCGCCATTCTGACCTTGGAGGACCTGGTAAATCCCTTTTGCGGGACCCGGACCCGGTACATCCCCATTCCCATTTGAGCCCCATGGGGCTCAATGGGAATGGGAAGGATGCTAACAACGGGCCCGTTAATGACGGGCCTGTTGTTAGCATCCTGGACAGCTAGCGGGTCCCGCTCTGCAAGTCTAGTCTGGCCAGGTGTGCAGAGCGCGACCCGCTGCAGATCTCGTAATGTGGCGGTCCGGAATGAACGGTGCCGGCCCCTTACCAGCACCGTGCATTCCGCATCCGCCAATTTCGTAATGAGGCCCAATGTCTCCACGTTGTATAAGGCGGTGCAATCACATACCCCTCAAAAAAATACAATGAAGACCAAATGGGAGCGAGACATGAACATTACTATAGATGACCAACAATGGTCAAATTACTGCTACTCTACCAAAACAATCTCCCTCTATGCCAACTTCAGACTGATCCAGTTTAAAATACTGAATCACCTGCATATAACACCCAGCAAATGGACTAAATTTGACCTCTCTCAACAAGCAACCTGCCCAAGACACCCCCAAAGCAAATTTGAAACACATGTACTGGGAATGCCCTCCTATCAGACACTACTGGGAAGAAGTGGCCGCCATCCTCAGCGACATACTGGACATAAACATCCCGGCCACCCCACTGAAGTAACTTCTGGGTGATATAGGAAAAGTGCCAATTAAAACACGTAGACTCTTCTCGGTTGCAGGCGCAGTGGCCAAACGGAACATTCTTTAATGCTGGAAAGCAAAGTTCACCCCCACTACCCAAGCATGGCTAAAATACTTGATTTACGTATACGAATGTGAAGAGAACTATGGTAAGGGGATATCCTCCGGGGCCCTCTCCGGAGGTATCTGTTAGGCATCCAGGGAGAGTCGAACGAAGAGGTGGACCTCTCCACCCCATGTCTTTGATCACTTTGATCAATGCTAGACCATCCTCCATATTGTAGATTCCAACTGTATGATCGGGAAATGCTGTAAGGTTACAGTCAGCTGAAAAATAAAGTTTTAATATCTGAGTAAACCAAAAAAAAGGGTTTAGATAAAGTCCTTCCTGCCCCTAAGCTAACTAAGGAGAATATCCCGGCCTATGAAATCAAAACTAGGGACCAGCCTGTGTTGCGTCATTCAACTTAAGCAGATTGGCCTTGATTCCAAAACATATCTGACCTTCACAAAATAAATGAACACTAAAATGAACACTAAAAAGGTGCAAGGTAAAGGTCTCTGGTTGAAGTTCAGCAAAAAGTGTCAAAACAAAATATGAAAGTTCAACAAAACAGTCCCTGTATCCAGGGGTTGATTCCTTTCCCCTGAACGGTTTCAGGTAGAATATTGAACATTTTCTGTTCAAACAATAGTTCCTTAAGAATAGTAGACATGTCTCTATCATCTAGTATTTTCCTAATAATGTTGAAATCTGTCTCTTCAGGAAATTATATTTCAAGGTTGGCAACATGTCTCTTTCCCCGAGCAATACTTTCTTAAAGTGTCTCTTTTATATAACACTTTATTACATATGGTCTCCTGGTACACTCTCCTGCCAGGAATATTTTCCCAAAGTCTCTTTCTTGAAAACACTTTAAGTAGATATCCTGTTGTACTCTCCTGCCAGGAAACCCTCTATGGGCTTGGTAGATCCCCACATGTATTTTCCTGGCAGGTATCTTTTCCCAAAAGGCTCACTGCCTGATGCACTTCATTCACTAGGTCTTTCAAGTTCTATTTCTCTTTAAGTATAACACAGTTACACTCTTTCACTGTGTATACTTCACTGTTTCCAAAAATAACTTGTTCCAACTTTCCCCATATAGGCATCCCACTTATGGAGATGTGTTCAAGTTTAGGTTTCTTAACCTCTTTGTAATATTCATTGACTGTGACAATACTCGTTTCAATCTTCCCCATATAGGCATCCCACACATGGAGATTTCTGTAGCTCTTGCCTTTCAACTGCTTCACTAATGTTCACTTTCTTATGATATTATATGATATGATAGCATTCAAAACGCGTCTATACACAAGTGTTTCAAGGCATGTTAACTCCAGCTTTCCCCATATTGGTATCTCATATAAGGGGGTCCAGGTAAATAATTTAGTTGATATTCAAAATATGGTCCCAGTTGTTCAAACGCCTGTCAGCCCGCCCGCACCTCTCAATGCTTCTGGGCAGACTCATTGGTGTTGGTAGGAGAATCTGGACCATGCCACGCTGCTGTGGTGAGGGTGTATCTCAGTGTAACTCACAGGTGAGATGAGTGCGTGAAACTGGAGAATAGAACCGAAAACCGGGAAGTTGCTTGAAGAGCTTTGGGTAGAGCCTCCACCCAAGCCTCCTCTCTGTGAGGGAATAAGACCTTCTTAATGATATAACCTCTTGCTGTCTAATAACCAGGCAAGTGGACCGATCACCCAAAAGAGTGGGGAGAACGCACTGCCACGGACCAGGCTGCAAAGGAAAGAACAACAAGTAAGTGTTTTGAAGGTAGCACTTATCCCCTGAAAGCCTTACTAACCAATGGAATACCTGAGCTTTTTCCCTCCGTTGTATGGAAAGTATGGCACAACACAGGAAATCACCTAGGAAAATAACAAGACTTAGAACCTAACTGGATTAAGCTGTGACATAAATCAGGAGGTGGACAGGATCTTACCAGTGGAGAAGGACTGAAGGATTGGAGGAAATCAGAACACAACGGCAGGGATAAAATTTGAAAAAGGGAAATGTTAGTAGGGTACTAATACCCGAGCGGCACGAGGGTCGCACTGGTTTCGGGATGGTGCACAGCTGCAGAGCGTCCTTAAGTGCACAGGCAAAACAAAGTTCAATCCCAATGTTCAGTTCACAAAAGCAGAATAGTCTTACCACTGGTGACTGTAGAATGAAGGTAACAACCAGACGGAATGGTAGTTCAGGAAGGAAGGTAGTTCGAAGGCAGGCAAGGTCTGGCACACTAGCAGGCAGCAACCATGGCAAAAACATCTAGAAGAGCAGTCCGGGAGCAAACAGGGGTCTGATACACATGCAGGCAAAGACAAAGACAGAACCTTATCTTACGGAGTCCGTGCAAGCAAGCAGGGGTTCAGTACACGTACGTACAGGAACAATGGCAAAACGTTAGTGCGGGTTCCAGGAAGATAAGCAAAGGTCCGGTACACGGGTAGACAGGTAAGCCATGGAAATCCAGTAACGAGTCCAGTAAAGAAATCCGGGTCGATACCGTAAAGAATCAAAGGGTTGGCACTTGAAGGAGGAACTTCTAGTAGCCGGGAGTAGCTGTAAACAGAAGCAGCGTCCTGGCTGCAACCGCGGAATACATCAGTAAAGGAGGCGGGGCAAGCCAATGCGAGGCTTCACAGCCGAACTACAGCACAGAGCTAGGTTTTCTGGGAAGTGTAGTTTTGTGTTGCTAACTTCCACGGTAGCTGCCACCGTGTATAGAATGGAGCAGCATTATACCGTATCCCTTTGGGGAGCGCTACAACCCTCCTGACCTTCTTGGTAGCGGTACTTGGGAAACCAACTGCACTAGGGATCCGAGCTGCTAAGGATGCAGGTGGCTGGGGCTTCCGCACAGGACGAGGTGAACGCCGGCCCATAACAGCATCCACCCCCAAAGGCGGCGACAACCCCCTGCGGGTGTGGAAGCGACGCAGGAGTACTGGTGAGTGAATATTGCTCAAGGGTTCCCCCGACCTGTCCTCGGGACCATACCCTTTCCAGTCGACCAGATAGAATGGACGACCCCTGCGCAGTTGAAAGTCCAAGATATCAGCAACCTCATATTCGTCCTCGCCATCCACACAAACAGGGCGAGGTCGTGCAGGTAGACGCGTAGAGGGAAGGCAAGGCTTGAGGAGACAGATATGGAACACCGGATGTAGTCTCCATGAAGCAGGCAAAGAAAAACGCACTGCCACAGGATTCAAAACGTCCGTAATGGGAAAAGGACCCACGAACTTTGGCAGCAGCAGACATTTGCCAGGAATGCGCAGATTACACGTAGACAGCCAAATTCTCATGCCCACTCTGTACTCCGGGGCTGCAATCCAATGTTGGTCAGCGTACTTCTTGGCCCTCTCCTGGGCAAGCAGAAGATGGGATCGAACTGCCACACGGACCTACTCCAATTCTCTAACACAAGCCTGAGCGGCCGGGTTGTCGATGGGGAGCGCCGGATCCAAAGGCAAAGACCGTGGATGAAACCCATATAAGGCAAAAAACGGGGACACACCTGACGCGGAGTGCACCGAATTATTGTAGGCAAATTCAGCAGGGACGAGCATCTCCAACCAGGTAGACTGAAATTGGAGACAAAGGCATCGGAGGAATTGCTCAAGAGTGGCATTAGCCCTTTCAGTTTGCCCATCTGTCTGTGGATGATACGCAGAGCTGAAACAATTGTCAATGTGAAGTGAAGACGTCAAAGCCCTCCAGAAGCGAGGTCTGAAATAATGATAGAAGGGAGCCCAAAGAAATGAAAGATATGCTTGAGGAACAAAGAAGCCAAGACGGAGGCCGAAGGCAAACCCGAGCATGGAACAAACAGAGCCATTTTAGAGAAGTAGTCAATGACTACCCAGACAGTATCATAACCGTTCAGAGGAGGCAGGTCCACAATGAAGTCCATGGAGACCATATACCATGGTTTGTGTGGCACCAGAAGGGGACGCAAAAGGCCCATAGGCTTGGATCTAGAGACTTTGCATTGAGCACACACCGAGCAAGAGGCCACATAATCGATAACATCCCTGGACATTGATGACCACCAAGCCCAGCGACGCAATGCCTCCAGCGTCTTTTGTTGCCTGGATGGGCCGCCATCAGGGAATCGTGTGACCAGGCTAGGGCCCGAAGACGTGCTTCCCCAGGAGGTATAAAGAGAAGACCTTGGATATAAGGCAAGCCCTGCACAATGTCAAGGTTGAGTGAGTCACATTCCTTCATGTTTGATGACACCCAGGACAAGATAAGAGCACGGAGTGAAGGCTGAGGAGTACAGGCACAAACTACCCTCTTAGGTAACAACAGGGGACGATCAGCCTTAGAAATACAAGTACCGTGGGATAATCTTGAAAGAGCGTCAGCACAGGCATTGAGACGAGCCGGTCGGTATGTGATGACAAAATTAAATTGGGAAAAAACGAGATGCCAACGAGCTTTAAATGCAAGGAGGCTGCGATGGTCCGAATAAACAGTGACTTGATGACGGGCACCCAACAGATGGTGACGCCATTCTGCAAAGGCGTCTCTGATGGCTAATAATTCACGCTCTGTGATAGGATAATTGCGTTCATACGGGGTCAATTTCCTGGAGAAATATGCAACTGGATGGACTTCCCCGAATCAGGACATTCCTGTGACAACACCGCCCAGATAGCTGAGCCGGAGGCATCCGCCTCCACTAGGAAAGGGAAGAGGGTCCAGGTGTTGTAAGACCGGTGCCGTCGAGAAGGCGGCCTTCAGAGTCTCAAAGGCCTGCTGTGAATCCGGATTCCATGCATACGGTTTCTTGGAGCTGGTCAGTGCAGTCAAAGGAGCAGAGATTGATGAAAATGAATTAATAAAACGCCGATAAAAGTTGGAGAACCCCAAGAAGGACTGCAACGCTTTGACAGAGGTAGGGATGGGCCATTCCAGAATTGCTCTAACCTTGGAGCGACTCATTCGAATGCCGTGGCTGGAGAGGTCATAACCAAGGAATTCCACCTAGGTGGAATTAAAAACACACTTCTCTGCCTTGACGTATAGGTGGTTCTCACTTAATCTTTGCAACACAATACGTACATGTACGTTGTGTTCGTTCATAGAGGATGAATAGATAAGGATATCATCCAGATAAACCACAACAAATTGGTCCAGGCAGTCATGGAAGATGTCGTTCATGAATGCCTGGAAGGTGGCCGGGGCATTACAGAGACCGAACAGCATCACTAGGTATTCAAATAACCCATATTGTGTTTTGAAGGCAGTTTTCCACTCTTCCCCCGCTCTAATCCGAATGAGATTATAGGCATCCCTAAGGTCAAGTTTAGTGAACACCACTGAAGAACCAAGCTGATCCAAAAGCACTGATATCAACGGAAGGGGGTATTGATTTTTTACAGTAATTGCATTTAATGCCCTGCAATCTATACAAGGACGCAGGTCCCCCTCCTCCTTAGGGACAAAAAAAAGTGTAGATGCCGCAGGGGACTTTGAAGGCCTTATAAAGCCTGTGGCCAGGGCTTTATCTATGTATTCCTTCAAAATCTTGTCCTCTGGTAAGGTAAGGAAATAGACTCTGCCGGCTGGTATCTTGGCCCCTCGTAACAGGTCTATAGGACAATCATAGGGTCTATGAGGGGGTAATTGATCTGCCCTACGTTTGTCAAACACATCCCGAAAGGATTCGTATTCAGGAGGAATGTCTGTACTGGTGTCATGAGTGATGGCGCCTATAATAGACAAGGAAGCCACCAGAGCCTGACAAGAAGACTCAGGGCATACACACGTGTGATGCTGGAAATGCATCTGAGAGACAGGGCCTCTGAGTCCTTGTCCTTTTTCTGTTTTTACCATGTGTTCTGTTATGTTTTCTGCCCCGGAGTCCATGTGGGACTCCTGGCAGTGCAGCTCTCTCTTTTGGTTTGGTGAACAGACCCATGGGATACCCTTATGGCACCCATGGGTAGGGGTACAACCCTGTGCCCCTAGTGTATGTTTTTGGGCACCTGTGGGTGACCCCAGAGCAGGGTATGGGCTGGTGGCAGCTCCGTGCTGAATTTGACAGGTGCTCCGGGTGTCCTCCATTTTGGGAAACCCTGGCCCTGCCATTGGGATCTGTTGATTCCTAATAGAAAACAAGATGGCCCCTGTGGCCTCTTGCTTTCTATTGCCTGATATCTTGTTTTCCCAAAGTCCTGGGAAGCCCTGTCTCTGTCCCTTCCCCCTGACTGGCTGTTGGGTGGAAGTTCCATGTATGGTATTGTTGTGAAGGCCCAGCTAGACTGACTGGAGCCTTCCCGGTGACTGTATGTTGTGGGTACCTCCTGTGGGTGGGACCTGGGTGAATGGAGTGTGTGACCATGACCAATATACACTTCTTGTTGTGGTTGTCTGGTTTCTGGCATGAGAGACAAAGACTGAGACAGCCCTGCCCGAAACTGGCCTGAATGCAGTGTGTAGTGTTGAATGGCGGGTACTTGTCCCAATCCACATTCCCTGTTGTGAGTGTCTGGAAGGGAGGAGTGTGGCCTGAATGCACTGTGTGCCTGATTGGCTGACTGACTGCATGAATGCCCTGCAGTATGATTGGCTGCTGAGTGTGTGCCAGCAGCGTGGATGAGAGAAAGGATAGTATATCTGGGGACCTCTCACCACTGGAAAAGTGTTCAGAAGGGACCTTTGGTTGAGAAGCGACCATTGTGCTCCTGAAGCAGCCAGGGAGCTGAGTCTCCACTCTACGAGTAACTGGAACTGCTGATCCTTGACGTCCAGCTGGAAGAAGAAGACTTGCTGTGGCATTTGCTTCGACCGATCCGAAGGCTGACGAGATCGTCGAGGGCTGACCCGAGAGAGGACCTGGTAAGGCGCCCTCTTCCCGTGCTCCGAGGGACCATCGAGCACCGCTCCATCTTCGCCGAAGCGCCCTGGAAGACAGACCCTCGAAAGGTTGTCGACCTGAGACGGGACCGCTGAGGAGATCGAAGTGAAGCACCCGGACATCGACGCCGTCGAAGTCCATTGCCGTCGACCAGGGTTCGCAGGTTTGTGAAACCGCTGGAGGTCCGTCGAAGTTGTGTTACCCAGCCGTGGGAACCACTTGACGCCGTGCCGCCGACGACCGGAGCCGTCTGCTCCTTTGCCTAAGAACACTCAATCGAAGGACTCTCTCGACCGCTTCGTCGACTGCTTATCCTGCCGGAGAAAGTACAGGACGACCAACGCGCCGAGGAGAAACCTGCCGGTGGGTTTCCCGCCACCCGACGACCTCAAAGACCCGGACGACTCGACGCCCTTGCTGGGCTCCCGTCTCTACAATCTTTGCGGTCCAGAACTATTGTCATCGAGGTGCCCCGCACACCTCCGCCTTGCAGGACGCCGACGCCCCGACGCCGACGAGCACCGCTCGGACGAAGCTGCCGCCTCTTCGACATCGTTCTACCTCGTTCGTCGACGGACGTTCGACGCCCCGTGCCTCCCGCTTGAAAGGGAAGGCATTCAAGAAGGGCCGTCGATTCCCCGTCGCCGAACAGCGAGTCCCTCGACGTTTGTCGACGCCTTCGAGGAGCTCAACTCCACCAGGTACATTGGGGGGGGTAAAAACATTATAGGAGAGAATAAGACTTGCAGAGCAATATATCGACTGGGCTGGTACTATATCTTTCTTTACAGGTTGCCCAGGTGGGGGGATCTCTACACAGAACTGTGCCTAGTGGTAGGGGTCAGTATTCTGCCTATTGCTCAACCATCTTATTTTCTCTCCTCTCTCTATTGCTGGTTTCACTCTATTGGTCTGTGTGATATTGTACAGTATTGTTCATGCACTTCAATGAGATCTAGGGTGGTACCACTTTAGGATTGTAAATATTTGTCATTGTAGATTTTGCCAGAGTACAAAGTGAGTTATCATGATAAATGTACATAACCTTAACTTTTGATTATATAAAGACTGTGTTCTAACCAATACAGAGTGTGGATATTCCTTTGTGGGGGCTTGGGGGATACACTGTACTTAAGAACCAGCCTGCATCACCTCCTGAGAAGCTAGGCCTTGATTGCTCGACCATTGCTACCGAATAGAGAATCTTGGCTGGGGTCTCCTGTGCCTCTCCTCCACCATATAGGGAGCGGAAGTACAGACACCCCCCACCGGTCGTAGAGGCCCGTCTCTCACAACACGTGTCCTGAAAACAGTGCTCATTACACTCCAAAGAAGGGAAGCGAACACTCTTTTTTACACAATCAATAGCAGGGTTGTGGTGTTGTAACCACGGAATACCCAATATGACCTGATATTGAGGAGCCTTAATTAAATTGAACGAAATCAATTCAATGTGTCCGTCTTCGGTTTTCATACTGACAAGGGAAGTATTCTGTGTAACTAAGCCGGATACCAGAGATGTACCTTCTGACAACCCCTTGTAAAACACGGCTGATTTCTTCTCTTCGGGCCAGTCTGTTTCAGCAGCTAGCTGATTGAATCTGGTGAGATAAGAAAAAAGAGAAGATGCGCCTTGTCGTAGTCTCAGAAACTCCAGGTCTGATACTTGAGACTTATAGCAGTTATCAAACACCCTATTCATGGCCAAAATGAGTTCATCACAGTCATAGAGGACGTAGCTGTTAGACTCAGGCAAAGGGTTGGCCCAAGCAGCCGCCGTATCCCCGAGATGGGAAAGCATAAAGGCTGCCTTGGTGGTGGAGTTGGAAAAGCGGCGGGCCGACACAAAAAGTGTAACTTGCATTGGTTTATGAAAGTCCGGTATTGCTATGGGTCGCCGGTGAAGTGTTCAGGAGGGGCCAATGGGAATTGTTTGGCCATCAAAACCGGGGCCGCAGAAAACCCTGCAGCAGAAGCTGGAGGTAAACCAGAACCTGATGCGGCCGCGCCCACCATGTCTACCCCCAGTGTTGGGGGAGTTGGAATACTCCGTAAAATATCGATCCTCTGGTGAATGGCGTCTTGAGCCACCGTCATGTCAGACCGTAACTCAGACACTAAACGAATTAAGGCGGTCAAAGGATCGGCTTCTACCATGGCTTCTGTTTTTGTTACTCACCGGTGAGATTAGTGCGTGAAACCGGAGAATAGAACCGAAAACCGGGAAGTTGCTTGAAGAGCTTTGGGTGGAGCCTCCACCCAAGCCTCCTCTCTGTGAGGGAATAAGTCCTTCTAAATGATATGACCTCTTGCTGTCTAATAACCAGGCAAGTGGACCGATCACCCAAAAGAGTGGGGAGAACGCACCGCCACGGACCAGGCTGCAAAGGAAAGAACAACAAGTAAGTGTTTTGAAGGTAGCACTTATCCCCTGAAAGCCTTACTAACCAATGGAATACCTGAGCTTTTTCCCCCCGTTGTATGAAAAGTATGGCACAACACAGGAAATCACCTAGGAAAATAACAAGACTTAGAACCTAACTGGATTAAGCTATGACATAAGGAGGTGGACAGGATCTTACCAGTGGAGAAGGACTGAAGGATTGGAGGGAATCAGAACACAACGGCAGGGATAAAATAAGAAAAAGGGAAATGTTAGTAGGATACTAATACCCGAGCGGCACGAGGGTCGCACTGGTTTCGGGATGGTGCACAGCTGCAGAGCGTCCTTAAGTGCACAGGCAAAACAAAGTTCAATCCAAATGTTCAGTTCACAAAAGCAGAATAGTCTTACCACTGGTGACTGTAGAATGAAGGTAACAACCAGACGGAATGGTAGTTCAGGAAGGAAGGTAGTTCGAAGGCAGGCAACGTCTGGCACACTCGCGGGCAGCAACCATGGCAAAAACGTCTAGAAGAGCAGTCCGGGAGCAAACAGGGGTCTGATACATGTGCAGGCAAAGACAAAGACAGAACCTTATCTTACGGAGTCCGTGGAAGCAAGCAGGGGTTTGGTACACGTACGTACAGGAACAATGGCAAAACGTTTGTGCGGGTTCCAGGAAGATAAGCAAAGGTCCGGTACACGGGTAGACAGGTAAGCCAGGGAAATCCAATACGAATCCAGTAAACAAATCCGGGTCGATACCGTAAAGAATCAAAGGGTTGCCAATTGAAGGAGGAACTTCTAGTAGCCGGGAGTAGCTGTAAACAGAAGCAGCGTCCTGGCTGCAACCGCGGAATACATCAGTAAAGGAGGCGGGGCAAGCCAATGCGAGGCTCCACAGCTAAACTACAGCACGGAGCTAAGTTTTCTGGGAAGTGTAGTTTTGTGTTGCTAACTTCCACGGTAGCTGCCACCGTGTATAGAATGGAGCAGCATTATGCTGTATCCCTTTGGGGAGCGCTACAACCCTCCTGACCTTCCTGATAGCCGTACTTGGGAAATCGACTGCACTAGGGAGCCGAGCTGCTAAGGATGCAGGGGGCAGGGGCTTCCGCACAGGACGAGGTGAACGCCGGCCCGTAGCACTCTGGAAAGATTTCCCCGGCTTTGCAGACCCTATTTTGATTCCAGTGTCAGCTCCACGTTCATGATCCGGAGAAACTAAAGCAGTTTCACAAGACCGCATCTCCAACAGCCTCACTGCTGCTGTAAACCAGCAGCCCCTCTAAAGCACCAGCAGCACCTTTCCCGGTCTCATGTCTCTCCGGGTAAGTGTGCTTCCAAATGGGTGCTCATGAGCATCTGTTTCCCTCAGTGCGGTTCACCTCCTTGCGTCTGCTCTCTGTGCCGCTTTCAACTTCACACGCTCTGCAGCTTCCTTCTCCTCTCCTACTTCTGCCACCCTTGATTTGAAAAGGCACACCATTTTTAAATGTTCCACGCAGCTGACCTTCATCACGACAACTAGTCTGCTGATTTAGCTTGATGTCACTTCTGCTCCACAATATTGTGTCGAGCATGTATAACCAACAGAAACAAGACAACTTCCTACAAATTCTCATGTTGATTATGTATAACCAACAGAACCAAGGTGCCCTCCTACATAATCTCATGTCGAGCCCATATGACCAACAGAACCAAGGCGCCCTCCTACATAATCTTGTGTCGAGCACTTATAACCAACAGAACCAAGGCACCCTCCTCCATAATCTTGTGTCAAGAATGTATAACCAACAGAATGAAGGTGCCCTCCTACATAATCCTGTGTCAAGAACGTATAACCAACAGAACCAAGGCACCCTCCAAAATAATCTTGTGTTGAGCATGTATAACCAACAGAACTAAGACACTCCCCTACATAATCCTGTGTCAAGCATGTATAACCAACAGAACCAAGATGCCCTCCTACATAATATTGTGTCGAGCATGTATGACCAACAGAACCAAGACACCCTCCTACATAATCTCATGTTGAGCACGTATAACCAGCAGAACCAAGACACCCTCCTACACAATCTCGTGTCGAGCATGTATAACCAACAGAACCAAGACGCCCTCCTACATAATCTCATGTTGAGCACGTATAACTAAGAAAACGGAGGACAGGGGAACATAAAAACCTTGATCACTCATAAAACCAAATAGCCTGACATATTTACATTTTTGAAAGTGGGCAGAGCAGACAAGGATTTCTCATGTACCTTGTTTTAATGTTAACATCTCAAGCTCGAGCCCCTAAGACGGCAAATACCTTCTTTAGAGGCTACAGAAAGTGAGATTATTTCAAAGGATAGGGTAATGGGAATAAACAGTGTCATCACCCTTATTAATGCACCCCATCCGAGAGGAAGTACACTTTGTGGCCGATTCATGGAACAAACGTGCGCCGAAAATCTATGCGCAAGCAGGCGCAAGCAGGCGCAAGCGCGAAAAAACAGGCTAACGCACACACGTGCGATTCATGGAAGTCCCTGCGCATGTTTTCCTCGGGATGTGCGCCAAACCCGTGCATGGCGCACACGTCACTGAAACATCCCGAACGGCGTGCGCGACGCGCACAGTGAAAGCGCACAACCTCAGCGCACACACCAAAAAGGGGGCGGGACACGGGGCGTAACGCGCGGAATGGGGAACAATGTGCGAAAATAAGGGCGTAACTGGGATGTACTGCTGGGAAGCGGATGGAACGCCCACACGCACGCGAACCACACGTATTCATGGAATCGAATAGGGCAAAGCCGCGCACGCCCAATGACACGCACAGGCCTAAACACGTCCGCCACACGAAGGCAGGCGGTAGCGTCCCTGCGCATCACAAAAGCGCCAATATACAGCAATGATGAATGTCCCATACTGCTATTGTGCCTGGGGTTCGCGTGAAGTTTTTCACGCGATCGGCCTGGGGGAGCGGGCTACGTGTATTACAGGGGTTTGTGTGAAGTTTGTCATGCGATCAGGCCCGGGGGAGTGGGCTACGTGTATTACAGGGGTTCGCGTGAAGTTTTTCACGCGTTCGGGCCTGGGGGATCGGACTACCACTCACCGCCTGCCTTGCATGTAGAAGAACGCGTAGTCAACACCCGCTGTGAAGTAATAGCGTGTGAACCCCAACGGCTGGAAAACACACGCACCGCACCCCACGAAAAGCACGTACAGAGCAATGTAAAGGCACGTGGGATCTACAAGCCCTGCCAGGGAAACGCCCGTGCGCGAAACGTCACAGACGCGCTTACGCACTAAGGGCCTTTGGTCCAATGAAATTGCATATGCGTGCTGACGCGCTTATGCGCTAAGGGCCTTTGGTCCAATGAAATCGCGTATGCGTGCTGACACACTAAGGGCCTTTCCTCGATTTACACGCAGACGTGCAAGATTTTCACGTGCCAAATCACTCCGTATCAAGCTGGCTACGCGTAAGCACACGGAAGACCACGCTCCTGCCGAAAAGGCCGAATTACTGCCCCCCAGAGTCCTGAGCAGCCTCCCACGAGCCATCTGCTGCTGCTTGCCTGCCTGCCTGCCTGCTGCCACCGTGCCCTGCCATTTGGTGCCTGCACATCAGCCATCTGCAGGGGTCCATTTGCTGTGTCCACCCCTGCTGGAACAGAAGACTCCCGACTGGGATACCATCGCTCCACAGCCCAGCCCCAGGACCCAGTTGCCCACCCACTCCTGCCTCTGGGGTTGCCATGTCGGGCACTGCAACATCTGGCACCACTGGCAACCCCCGGCCAGAGAGGCAGAGGGGCACCAGCTTCACTGCCACCAAAGTTGGTGTCCTGGTGGAGCAAGTCCTGGGGCAGTATGATGCCCTCTTCGGAAGTAAGCGCGCCAACAAGGAAGGACGGACTCGGATCTGGACGGACGTCGTGAATGCCATCAACGCGGAGGGGGTGGCAGTCCGCGACTACCAACATGTCAAGAAGCGCTGGGATGACTGCAGATCCAGGACCCTCTTGAAGGCCCGGCGCCTCGTGGAGGGGGGCCGGGGCCACATGAGTACCATCCAGATGAGGGCCCTGGAACACGTAGGCCCAGCGCTCCACGCCCAGATCCTTGAGAGGCAGACCCGTCTGGAGTTGAGCGGTAAGTGGCCAAGCATTGCTGTGTGAGACAGGGCATGTCTGATACTTGCCTGTATGTGTGACATAGGCCATGTATGCATGTGTGTGTGCAGGGACGTCATGCATGTGAGACCAGTAATGTGTGAACCACACGGTTGGTGCATGTGTTCAAATGCAACATGGGTTGCCCTATGCGGAATGGCCACATGAAAAGCATGCCAGTCTCTGTTCCTGGACATGGGTGGGGGTGAGGGATGGGTGCTGATGCCATGTACATGTATGCTGTCCATGTCTGTGTGTCTGACCTGCGTGTCTGTGACTTGTGAATGCCAGGGATGCATGACACATGTCTGTCGCAATGTTCAGGTTCACTGATGCAGCCTAGTCATCCTTGTATCCACTGTGTCTGTGGTGTACGAGGCCAGATGGATGAAACTAGGGTGAAGTGTGTGCATGTGATAGGCATGGCCCATGATGCATGTGAGTTCCAAAACAACATTGTATGTTTCAAGAATCCCTTGGACATGTATGATAATGTCCATAGCATGCGCCATGCCTGTTACCGCATGTGTTTTACCTGCACTGACCCATGTGTTGTGGAGGGACATGATGGAAGTGATCTTTGACAGTGTCACTCATCTGCTATTGCTTCCTGTCTAGGGGACCATTGTACATTACCCTGATGCTTGTGTTCTATGTCTCCCTTTACACAGCGCCACGTGAAGAAGAGGGCGGAGATGGCGCTGTGGAGCAAAGCGGCGGGGATGCCCCCACGGCTGCAGCGGAAGGGGTGGGTGAGCCCCCACAGGGGCTTGCAACGGCGGAAGACGGGGTGGAGCCATCCAGGTTGGTGGTTTCCACAGAGGAGGAGGAGGCTGCTACTGAGGCGCACATGGGGCCTGGTGGGGGCATCCCTGCTGGTGCAAGTGTTGCAGTCCAGGGGCAGGGGCAGGAGGCAGCACAGGTCACCGTGGAGGGGCCTGTGCATGTCACTGTCCCTGACACTGTGACTGCACCACCATGCACCATCAGGGATGCCCCATCCCAGGCCCGTCCGCAGGTAGGGGGGATGTCCATGTCATCTGACTCCCCTCCACCTGCGGACGAGGGGACCCCTGGCCGTATGGAGAAGGTTCTGATTGGTGTTGCGTTGCGCACAGGTGCAATTCGTGATGAGGTGCGTGCTTCCCGGGAGGAGCATGCACGTCATCATGGAGAGCACCGTGCCGACGTGGCCCAGTTGGGATCGGCCATGGTCGGGGGTTTCCTACATGTGTCGCCCAATCTGGCGACCCTCTCCTCCTCTGTGGAGACTATGCACCAGTCGTTCTCCATGCCGTCTTCCGGCCCAGATTCCACCAGGGCCCCCTGTGGACCTGCCCTGACCAATGCAGCCAACTCGGTGGGGATCCCATCCCTGGAGAGTCGGGAGTCGGAGGTCCAGCAGGGGTGGACACACCAGCAACTGGACCCCAGCAGATGGAGGATGTGATGGCATCATCGGGCAGGGCACGTGCACGACGGCGTTGGTGGATTCCATCAGCCTGGATGCCGTCATGCTGGCACAGGAGGTTGCGTCGGAGGCAGCAGCAGGCTCGACGTGGGAGGCATCATGGCTCGGGGCCATCAACATCAGGGGTGCAGGCATCGGCCGGAGGGTAGGAGAACCCTGGAATGGGAGTGGCTTCCGTGTGGGAGCGGTTGGGCCAGCAGATAGTTGCAGAGCGGCAGCGGGCAGAGGAGGAACGGCTCACAATGGTCAGGGCGGAGAACTCCATGCGGAGGGCGCTGAGGCGGGCTGAGTGCCTCGAGGGTCTTCGCAGGGAGTTGGAGCTAGACACTGCTTTATCCCTGCGAGACCTCGGGGCCAGGGAACATGCCTGCCTCCAAGCCATTGAACAGGAGTTCGATGATGCCCTGGCCCATGACAACATCCAGTGAGCCGTTGGACTAGCCCGCTGCCCTTGTAAATAGTTATGTAGTTAGTGTTAGGTTTCCTTTGTTTTTACATTTTTTTTGGACCTTTTGGACAATGGGCCACATTTTTGTATATAGTTTTTTTTTATTAGGTAGTGTTGTTAGATAGGTTTCATTTCTTTTGTTGGGATCATGGACCCTGGCTTGTTCATCTGTACATAGTTCACTGTTGGATTTTCTTTTAATTTTACAATTTACCCATGGAGCAATGGCTTTCAATTATAATTTCCCATTGGATTTTCTTTTGTGGACTGTGACTTTGGACACCGTTCCTTTGGATTATGATTTTTGGTTTTGCATTTTTTCACGGACATGCTTCTTTTTATTTTTTTACATTCCCATTTCTGGCTGTTTATTTTTGATTCAATTCATGTTTCCCTTAATACATATTTTTTGATCAAACTTCAATGTGTAGTATCATCTCATTGGTTTCATGCATCTCATGATATGAGTTTTGAGATTCACTGACACCCATTGGGTGTATGTGAGGGACATGTGTTCATTTCCAAACTTGCAATTGGTGTTCTATCATGTTATTGCCATTTCTAAGTGGGTGGATGCAATACTCGGGTGGGTGTTTTGCATTTGGAGGCTGACCATAGGGACCAGGGATCTAGATTGTGACAACATGTTGGCTGGGGAACATGAGTTGGGGCCTGGTGGAGGGTGCCCCACAGTGCTGGGGGGTGGGAGTGCAGGGGAACATGAGTTGGGGCCTGGTGGAGGGTGCACCACAGTGCTGGGGGGTGGGGGTGCAGGGGAACATGAGTTGGACATGAGTGGGGGCCTGCTGGCAGGTGCCCCACAGTGCTGGGTGTTGGGGGTGCAGGGGAACATGGGTTGGGGCCTGCTGGCAGGTGCCCCACAGTGCTGGGGGGTGGGAGTGCAGGGGAACATGAGTTGGAGCCTGGTGGAGGGTGCACCACAGTGCTGGGGGGTGGGGGTGCAGGGGAACATGAGTTGGGCATGAGTGGGGGCCTGCTGGCAGGTGCCCCACAGTGCTGGGGGGTGGGGGTGCAGGGGAACATGAGTTGGGGCCTGGTGGAGGGAGCACCACAGTGCTGGGGGGTGGGGGTGCAGGGGAACATGAGTTGGACATGAGTGGGGGCCTGCTGGCAGGTGCCCCACAGTGCTGGGGGGTGGGGGTGCAGGGGAACATGAGTTGGACATGAGTGGGGGCCTGCTGGCAGGTGCCCCACAGTGCTGGGGGGTGGGGGTGCAGGGGAACATGAGTTGGGGCCTGGTGGAGGGTGCCCCACAGTGCTGGGGGGTGGGGGTGCAGGGGACGAGTGGTGGTGCAGGCTAGTCCCCCGTGGTGTGGGCTGGCTGCAGGGGCCGTGGAAGTTGTGGAGCGAACACCTGGGAGGACCCACACGGCCAATTCACGTGTAGTACTCCACAGAACCCCTGAAACACACGTACCCTGCTGATGTCGCGTGTGAAACTTCCTGCGCACCCCAAGATACACGTAGCCAGGACATTCGCGTGTGAAACTTCCCGCGCACCCCGAAATACACGTACCCTGCTGATGTCGCGTGTGAAACATCCCGCGCACCCCAAGATACACGTAGCCAGGACATTCGCGTGTGAAACTTCCCACACACCCCAAAATACACGTAGCCAGGATATTTGCGTGTGAAACTTCCCGCGCACCCCTGAAATACACGTACCCTGCTGATGTCGCGTGTGAAACTTCCCGCGCACCCCAAGTTACACGTAGCCAGGACATTTGCGTGTGAAACTTCCCGCGCACCCTGAAATACACATACCCAGGACATTCGCGTGTGGAACTTCCCGCGCACCCCTGATATACACGTACCCTGCTGATGACGCGTGTGAAACTTCCCGTGCACCCTGAAATACACGTAGCCAGGACATTCGCGTGTGGAACTTACCACGCACCCCTGATATACACGTACCCTGCTGATGTCGCGTGTGTAACTTCCCGCGCACCCCGAAATGCACGTACCCAGGACATTCGCGTGTGGATCTTCCAGTGCACCCCTGATATACACGTACCCTGCTAATGTCGCGTGTGAAACTTCCCGCGCACCCCGAAATACACGTAGCCAGGACATTCGCGTGTGGAACTTACCGCGCACCCCTGATATACACATACCCTGCTGATGTCACCTGTGAAACTTCCTGCACACCCAGAAATACACGTACCCAGGACATTCGCGTGTGGAACTTCCAGCGCACCCCTGATATACACGTACCCTGCTGATGTCGCGTGTGAAACTTCCCGCGCACCCCGAAATACACGTACCCAGGACATTCGCGTGTGGAACTTCCCACGCACCCCTGATATACACGTACCCTGCTGATATCGCGTGTGAAACTTCCCGCGCACCCCAAGATACACATAGCCAGGACATTCGCGTGTGGAACTTCCAGCGCACCCCTGGAATACACGTACCCTGCTGATATCGCGTGTGAAACTTCCCGCACACCCCAAGATACACGTAGCCAGGACATTCGCGTGTGGAACTTCCAGCGCACCCCTGGAACGTACCCTGCTGATATCGCGTGTGAAACTTCCTGCGCACCCTGAAATACACGTAGCCAGGACATTCGCGTGTGGAACTTCCAGCGCACCCCTGAAATACACATACCCAGCTGAAATGACGTGAGGTACTTCCCGCGCACCCCAGTGATACACGTAGCCCGCTTGCCGTGCTGGTACAGGGTTAGCGCAGCCCTTTGCGCTGGATTGGGGATTTTGATGGCTTTTCCCTGCGCAAGAGGCGTTCTTGGGGGCGTAACTGGCGCTGCTGCATGGTCGCTGCGCCACTGTGCGCCACGGCTGGTTTTGGTAGCTGGAATCCATGAATACGCTGTGCGCGGAAATGGATTTTAGCGCACGCAGCTGGCGCAGGGATTCGCACGTGCACACTGTGCGCCAGCCGCGTGCGCCACTTGTGCGCTAAATTCTATGATTACCCCCTATGTTACTGGGAGTCATACCACAAGGTGGACATCCGCATGGTCTCCAGGCGCTCTAGCAGATCTAAATGAGAAGGTGGGGCTTGGTGGTTATTGGGGAGAGAGGGATAATGCAAGGTAGCTTTGCTGTTGTGTTGATGCTTGCACATTGGAAGTACCCTGAGTTCTGCATGCAGGTCTGTTTCTAGGTGTCATGTGAGAAGGGCATAGATCATTTCTGTGCAGTTGTGCCTTCCATGCATGTGTTGCTGGAATGCAATGGTCGCGAATGTGATGTGTAAGTGGGTTACAGGTCTGTTCTCTGGTGTCTGTTGGGAGAGTAATTCTTGTGCCTTGAAATGACTGAGATTCACAAGTGGTGCCTTATTCATTTTCTAGAAACAAATAAATATTATTCAATTGCCATGTGTGAGTAGCTTACTTGGTATGCGTATAATGTGTTTGAGCATAGAAGTTGAGAGTATTATTTCAGGAAGTTGGTGGATGGCCCAATGGGCAACTCAGAGCATCCATCCGGTGTGGCCATGGCAACCTTATATAAGGGGGCTGGGGGTATTTGGGTGACTTCTCAGTTATTAGGCCCTTCGCGAAAGGTACTTGAGAGGATATGTCCCCTGAGGTACACTTGAGAGGGCTGGAATCTCTGGCAGTGGACAGTGGCCAGAGGCTGGTCCTGGATGAGAGTGGGAGGAACACAGGGAGGAGTGGAAAGCATAGGAAACATGCAGCAGAGGGTACCCAGTAGGCAGTGGGAAGATGGTGGTCCTTGACGAAAGTAGGGGGGGGGCGGAAGATAAAAGGAGCATGCAGCAGCGGGTACCCAGTAGGCATAGGATGCCCCTCGAGGATAGTGGCGGAACATGGGGAGGAGTGGAATACCTAGGAAGCATGCAGCAGTGGGTACCCAGTAGGCAGTGGGCAGAGGCTGGTCCTGGAGGAGAGTAGGGGAACACAGGGAGGAGTGTAAACATAGGGAGCATGCATTTGAGGTTACCTAGGAGGCAGTGGGCAGTGGCAGGGCCTAGATGAGAGTTGGGGAACATGGGGAGAAGTGGAAGACAATGAAAGCATGCAGCAGAGGGCACCCAGCAGGCAGTGGGCAGAGGATGGTCCTAGACGAGAGTGGGGGAACATGGGAGGAGTGTAAGGCATAGGAAGCATGCAGCAGAGAGTACCCAGTAGACAGTGTGCAGATGCTGGTCATGGATGAAAGTGGGGGAACATGGGGTGAAGTCGAAGACACAGGGAGCATGCAACAGAGGGCACCAAGTTGACTTTGGGCACAGGATGTCCCTGGATGACAGTGGAGGAACATGGGAGGAGTGGAAGACACAGTGAGCATGCAGCAGAGAGTACCTAGTAGGCAGTGGGCAGAGGATGGTCCTGGATGAGAGTGGGGGAACATGGGAGGAGTGTAAGGCATAGGGAGCATGCTCAGCAGGTACCCAGTAGGCAGTGGACAGAGGATGGTCCTGGATGATAGTGGGGGAACATGGGAGGAGTGTAAGGCATAGGGAGCATGCTCAGCAGGTACCCAGTAGTCAGTGGACAGAGGATGTCCTGGATGAGAGGGTGGAACATGGGGAGGATACGATATGATAGGTTATTTATAACACACTTAATACCCAGAGGTTTCTAGGCGCGGACCCGGGGATCGAAACTGTGTTGCTCAGTATCGTCTTGCTTCCAAGGCAAACATGTTGCCACTGAGCTATCCTCCCAGGAGGAGTGGAAGGCATAGGGAGCATGCTCTACTAACCATGATAGGGAAACCCCAATTGTGGTGCAGCTCTGGTGGGGGTCATGCAAAGTAAAGAACACGTAGTTCCAGTAAACTGCAAAAGATACATTTATTTGAATGAAGTAAATCTTAATAATTATATTAGAGGTATCCAAAAAACGGAGATCTGCATATTATTTTCCCTTGAGTCCAAATGTAAACATTAGTCTTTTAAAGAAAATTAACAAATAAAAGAATACCGGACTAATAATGTATTCTTTGTGAAACACAAATTATGTTAAGCATAGGAAGATTATTTAGCATAGCAAAAACAAATATTGGTGTACAATACACATAAACAAATTACAAAAGAATCAAGAATAACAAAAATACAAGAATTATTTGCTCATTGCAGGTCTGCCAACATAGCAAAACCAAATGTTGGTGTCCATTACACATAAATAAATTACAAAGGAGTCAAGAAAAACAAAAAATACAAGAATTATTTGCTCATTGCAGGTACGTAAATTAAAACATCTATGTGCCTCATTCCGAGTACGGCGCTAACCAATGGCGCTATTAACACCTTGGTTGACGCCGGACCGGCAGCGCCTTGGTGGATGGCGGAATTACCGCCCCATTCCAAGGTTGGCGGGGCAGTAATTCCCCATTCACCAAGGCTCTTCCCCATTCCCAAATGAGCCCCCATAGGGCTCAATGGGAATGGGGAAGATGCAAATAACGGTGACCGTTCATTACGGTCACCGTTATTGGCTTGGAGGCCCCTTTGCGCCCTCGACTTTAACACCTGCTCAAAGCAGGCGTTAAGGGCGAGGGCGCAAAGGGAACTCGGAGTATGGCGGTAAGGGATCACCGCCACCGGTCTCGTTACCGGTGGCCGCTATCCCTTACCGCCATACTCGGAATGAGGCTAGTCTTTTACAATTTTGGTGTTCTAAGATGTGTCCTTAAGTCCAGTCTATGAACAACCAAATACATTTCGGCAAGCCACCTGCTTGGAGTAAATTGCCTTCCTCAGGGCGATTATGCCACCAATTAATTAGTGGGTAAAAAATGAAGGACACAATCCGATAGTGGCCCTCGCCTGTGTGAAGAGCATAATGCAGAGGGTAGGAGAATCCAACCAATATTCGGCTTCTTAATCGGTGGTGAGAGGTAATCAAGTATATCCGTTAGTTCGATGCCCATTGGATCAGATGCATCCAAATCCAGCCCTCTTGTGTAGAGTGTGGATATGTTGTTGAGCAATGACCTGGTTTTCACGGTAGACTGGAGGATTTAATGATGTGGATTCATGGCAGAGACAGTTTGGATCTCACTCTTGTAGCGTTTTTGGTTCTCCAAATAACCTTGCTTAGGCGTATATCCTGACTTTTCTCCTCAGAGACAGCGGCATTGAAGTGAAAAATGCTGGGAGAGTGGCGGGTCATGGGGAGTAGTGGAATTCCTAGGGAGCATGCTCAGCAGGTACCCAGTAGGCAGAGGATGGTCCTGGATGAGAGTGGGGGAATATGGGGAGGAGTGGAAGACAAAGGGAGCATGCAGCAGAGGGTACCCAGTAGGCAGGTGGGTAGAGGATGGTCCTGAATGATAGTGGAGGCACATGGGAGGAGTGGCGACAGGTGGCAGTCCTGCAAGGTGTTTTTGCACTGACTTGGTGCTTGGAGTGGTGCTGGGAGTCTGTCTACCATCTCTATTGAGTCTATTGCCTTTTTCTACAAAAACGCCATTCACACGTGGAGCAGCGCAGATTGGCAGCGAGTGGCAGTCCTGCAGGACAGCATACAGTAGAAGGTAAGCGATATAACATTTGGGAAAATTACGCTGCCTACATTTTCATCTAACACTGATAACAAAAGTATGGCTAAGAACATTGAACCCACAGAACACAGTATACATTCAAATGTAACATTAGACGTGAGATCCACTAAAAGCGTGAACCTCTTAAAATAAGCTCCAGTACGAGAGCAAATGACGGAATTACCGGATGTGGAAATTATAGAACAACAACAATCAGGTTTATGCGCTTTGCATCACCAGCCCAGCTTCCATGTGGAAGTAGACATCATAGCTCGAACAGCATCACACATAAACGTTAAACAATTGCGGGAAGTACAAATCGAACAGCCCCCTTTGAAAGGAATAATGCCTGGATGTAAACATAGCGACGAGATAACTCAAGATCAACTCACAATTGATACAATGCATAAACTAAATGAACAATGTGCAAAACAAATGGAAGAAACAGGAAAATTGGAACAATTAAATCCGGACCAAGTGCAAAAATCATCTGCACACAATATTCACAACCCTGATGAACATTACTTACCAGCCGAGGCAGGCTGCAGCGGTAGCCGTAGTGGTAGTTACTGCATGATTGTGGAAACCCGCAGAACTTGAGGAGAGCGGACGAGAGGATGGTACAGCGGAGAGAGGAGGCGAGCTGGGAGCGTGCGCGGCAGAGGGGAGAATCAGTGGAAATGAAACTGAAGTCACAGCGCGCGAGTTGGTGGGCGGGGCTAATGAGAACGTTGGGGCAGAGAAAATCAGGCCACCTGCCCCAGCTAGCGGGACACTTGAGGGACACCAACCAGGAAAGCAGCTCTCACTCGCACGAAGTTTGTTTACAGTGGCCGCAGCTATCAACAATAAAGCAGTCAAGACAAATGATTTGGAGAGCACGAATATATCTGCAAAATTGCCTATGAAATTAAAAAGGAAGTTGGATATAACATTACACGAACAAAGAGCAGCCAACTTTTTTGCCAAATGAGCTAATATTAGGAAGGAGTGGAGACCAATGAGCCTAAAACCAAACAACAACTTTGGCGGGTGTGCTTTCCACTACACAAGTCAATGCCAATATGCAAGAGACGAATACGAAACACCAGCGAGTAGTTAGACAAAGAAATCTGATAGTTCCACAACGAAAATCATACATAAGGTGCTATATAAATGCCAAGTAACATAACATAACATAACATAGATACATCCATACTAGTGGAGAATGAGGATCCACTAAAAAGTGGCCCATTGAACATTGAATTAGAGCAGCGGGAGCAGCGAGACAAAGTGAATAAATGTGCCAGTGTAAAGTGGAAATGTCTATCACCCAAATGTACTCCTCATGCCACTAGTAATAACAGCTCTGTAGAGACAGGAAAAAATCATGAACCATCTAAAAAATATACAAGTGATCGACATAGTACATGTAAAGAACCAGAAAGAAGCATGATTCCTCAACAACTCAAACAAAGACAATCCCAATAATGGAGAAAGAGGAAAGTGCAAATGATAACATAAGTAACCATGAGTTCATCTTAGTTTCTACACTGACTGTAATATTATCACCTTTCATGAAACTATATGAACAAATTGGGGAAAACCAGAAAGACCAAACAACAATGCTGGCAATGTTGCACTCCAAAATGATTCATGTGGAGGGTTTCATAAGTGGAGTGCAACACAACATCAATACAAGTGAAGCAAAAGTTGCCTCCCTCCTACATACAATACTAGATCCAATCATTAAATTGAAAGAAGCTCATAGACAATCACATACTTATGAAATACAAGAATTACAAAATGTAACTGGATTGAAAAAACAAGCTTCTGTAGTAGAAACACAAACAGATACTAAAAAGCAAGTAACAAGCTCATCACAAACAGAGCACAAAGACAACTTAAGATGTGTGCCTATGAAGAATATTGAACAGACAATAACACAAGCCAGTAAAATGAGAAATTCAGTACAAGCCCCTGTAGAGAGAGAACATCTACATGAAGGATACAATGGGCCTCATTATGACCCTGGCGCTAAGGGGTCTGCGCCAGCGTTAGCTGCGCCGACCCCTTACCGCCAACTACGAGTTCCCGGAGCGCCATGGTCATTTTTCCGCCCGCTTTTTGCGGGCGGAAAAATCCATGGCGCTCTGGGACCTTGGTGTTAATTACGCCACCGTAATTTACGGTGGCGTAATTAACTCCTTCCCCACTCCCATTATACCCTATGGGGCCGAAATGGGAATGGGGAAGGGTAAATGGGTCAATGGGGACTTACCGCCCCGCCGACCTCGGAATGGGGCGGTAAGTCCGCCATCCGCCATGGCGTAAAGGGACTTTGCGCCATGGCGGAAAAGTCCGCCGATGGCGGAATTAATCCGCCAGGGTCGTAATGAGGGCCAATGATAGAAAAAATGTGTCCCATGTTCAACAAACCATCAAAAAACAATGGTGAAGACAATTCAAGACTAATGACGAAACATACAACGGTTGGCATACAGACAGTACAACAACCTAATAAATCAAGAGGAAAAGCAAATTGTTGTGATGTCTTAAGGGAAGCAGGGAGCTTTCAATGCTTTCCCTTAAATGTGATGTCTCAACCCTGTGTGAGGTCATGGAATGTTCTGGTTGCATCTTACAGATAATGTTCTAAGTGGGTCGGTTGGAGGAAAGTGTTGAAGGAGAGGAGCCTCTGATCGTTGGGGGTCTTCTTCCCTTATATGTAACCTAAATAAATACTGTTACATGTCTTACCTGACTGCGCCAGCCTCTTCATAACAATGGCGACGAGGATGGGATGATCGAGGTCCCGCAGATAGGTCAAAGGAGACCCCCAGCATCTGCCAACGTCGAGTCGCGGCCCGCAGCAGGCGATCGCATCGCCCCGACGTCTGTTCCGCCCGTGCTTCCCCTAAGCAGCCGGGGGGACGGAGTTTGGAAGTGCTCCGTGAGATAGAAGCCGCTGCGGGGAGAAGTGTCGGCGCCGCCAGAGAAGTAATCGACTGGCAGTGGGCTGCTCCGCCTCCTCTTTGCGTTGAGCGGCCCGCCACACACAACGACGGATGCTGAGGCCCCATTCCAGCGTCCCTGAAGAAACGACCGAAGCTGCCGAGGGAGAAGTTCAAGGCGGACTGCACCGCTTCCTAGCAGCGCGCCGTGCAGCTGTCGAGTGATCACGGCCTCAGGGAAGGTCGCTCCGCTGCCGAAGCGTCGAGCGACCACTGTGTCCCTGCAACGTTTGTGCAAGTAAGTGCCATTAACTCCGGTTAGTGCCCCTGCTGATCCCGGCCCACACTCGCCAGCGTAGGGAAGACGCCGGACTTCAGTACCGTATGTCCCTAGCAGATGACAAAGAGAAAAAAGATCTCTTACTGCATTGAGTTCCAAAGGTGAACTGTCACGGCGGATACGCGCCTTGTTGAACTGGTGCGACAAATCTTGCAAGGATCGAGCTGGGAGAAGTATATTTTCATACGGAAGCATGGCAGCATTACCTGGCATATCTGGCCCGCCCATTTTCATGGCCTCTCCAGGTGCGGCGAAGATTGCTTGGCCCCAGTGGCGAAAAGGTTTTATGCACTATATGAGGGCAGCTGGCGGAACAGCATATTCTAGTGAAAGAAAAGTGGCATTGCTATTACACTTCCTAGGCTATGAGGGACAGAGGATTTTCGAGACACTTCCTCAGTTGGTAGGTGATGGAAGCGGAGATGACTTGAATGAATTTGAATCGGCACTGCTCAAACTAGATAAGCATTTCAACCCCAAAAGAAGTACAATTTTGGAGCGGTATAACTTCCGCATGCGGATTCAAGCTCACGGGGAATCTGTCGAAGACTATGTCACCGCTCTCCGTCACCTTGCACTGACGTGCAAATTCCAAGGAAGCTTTGATGAGCATATCCGCGATCAATTCATGACGCATTGCCACTCGAATAAAATACGTGAGGAACTGTGGCTGAAGGACGAGCCAAATCTGGATGAGGTGTTGGATTTGGCCAAGCGTGTGGAGCACTCGCTGGCATGTGTTGCCAAGCTCTCCAAAACTGAGGGAAGTGATCCTAAGGAAAACAGGCAGGAGGTGCTGAGTGTGGGTGAAGGAAAGAACAAAAGGAAAGGAAGAAACAAGCAGAAGGAGAGGAACAACGCAGAAGAGAAGAGAAACCAAGTGTCGGCACAGAGAAGCGAAAAGAGAGAGGAAAAAAGGGGCGAGAGATTGTGTTATCGATGTGCCAGTGCGACGCATTTTGCATCCTCTGTAGTATGCCCAGGGCGAAAGGCGGTATGCAATAAATGCAAAAGGAGAGGACACATTTCCACGTGTTGCAAGAACTATCAATTTGGCCAGACGGGGCAAAGGAAGATACTGTTAGTAGAGGATGAGGATGATGGAGAATCGTCAGAAGAAGACACTGCGTTGGCATTGGCAAATGTTATTGTGAACACATTTAATGTTGTGGCCGGTGGTGGAAACACGGATGAGTGTGAGCGGCCCTATGCCGTGGTGGCAGTGAACGGGTGTAAGGTATCAATGATGGCAGATTCAGGATCAAAAGTTACGTTAGTGTCCAGGAGTGTTTTTGAAGATGAGATGAAGGGGAAGGTGTCAGCGTTGTCGGAACCTGACATAAATCCGGGAGGCTACAACCAAGATAAGATTGATTTATTAGGATATGTGTGGAGTAGATTTGAGTTTAAAGGTCGCAGTTGTGATGGGAAGGTGTATGTGACAAAAAAAAAGGACAATCCTTGTTGGGATGGAGAGAGCAGAAGAATTTAGGAATCAGACTAGACCCCAACCACCCCGAGCAAGTTTTGCAAGTGTCAGAGGCATCCACGATGTCCTGCAGATACGCGAGAGAGTTTGGTAAAGTGTTTGATGAGAACTTGGGAGGAATAAAGGGTTTTCAACATCAAATATTGCTAAAAAGCGGGAGTGTGCCCACCGTAGCCAAACTCAGACCGGTGCCATTTGCCTTGCGGGATAGTGTTAAACAAGAGTTGCAAAAATTGTTAAAGACAGGAGTAATCGAGAGAGCTGGGTGTGTTGAATGGGTTTCCCCAGTCGTAGTAGTGAAGAAAAGTTCAGGGGACATAAGATTGTGTGTGGATATGCGTGAGTTGAATAAGTGCGTGTTAGTGGACAGGCACCCGCTGCCCAACATGGGTGAGTTGCTGACCATGGTCGGTGGGGGGAAGTATTTCTCCAAACTAGATATGACGTCAGCCTATCATCAGGTGGAGTTAGAGGAGTCATGCAGAAAGGTCACAGCGTTTGTGACGCATGAGGGAGTGTTCCAATTTAGGAGGATGCCTTTTGGGTTGGCATCTGCCTCCTCTGTGTTTCAGAAAATAATGGATCGCCTTTTGAGAGGAGTAAAGGGCGTGTTCTGTTTTCAAGATGATGTCTTGGTGAGTGGAGTGACTTTGGAGGAGCATGATGGGAATCTGTGCAAAGTGTTAAAGATATTTAAGGATAGGGGTATCACGCTGAGGGAAGAGAAGTGCAAATTTGCTGTGACAAATGTGGACTATTTGGGACATGAAGTATCGGGGGACGGGATTAGACCCAAAGAGGAGATGGTAAATGCCATAAGGAGAGTGGAGAGACCTTGTAATAAGAGTGAATTAAGGTCCTTTCTCGGAATGACGGAATTTTATCAAAAATTTGTGGTAAATTACGCTGACAAAGTGCAAGAGATGAGAAAGGTTCTGAGGAAAGGTGTTGATTTTGAGTGGAATAGTCAATGCGACTTGGAATTTAATAGAATAAAGGAAGAGATAAACTTAGCTCGTCCTTTAGGATGTTTTGACACAAGAAGACTGTCTATCATTACTGTAGATGCCAGTGAGTATGGGCTCGGGGCGGTATTATCTCAGAAGCAGGATGATGGGTCTGAAGAGGTGATAGCGCATGCATCGAGAGGTCTCAAGGGAGCAGAGATGAGATATTCGGTTATTGAAAAGGAGGCATTGGCGTGCTTCTGGGCTGTAGAAAGATTCAGGAATTTTGTGTGGGGAGTAGAATTTGTGATCCGCACAGATCACAAACCCCTAAAGGCTATATTCGAAAGCAAGGGCCTAGATAAAGTTTCCCGTAGAGTGGCAGGTTGGGTCACCAGGATGCAGACTCATTGTTTTAAGATGGAGGTCATTCCAGGAAAGGATAACATATTCGCGGATAATTTGTCGAGGGTGAGAGTTGCTGATTCTGATATTGTGGACAGTGAAGAAATGGATTTAGTATTCATCAATACCGACGGAATTGTGTCCAAACAGGAGTGGTTGGATGAGGTGAAGAAAGATGAGACCATGAGCAAGGTAATTCCTTATGTGGTGTCAACGGCATGGCCGATTAAAGTGAATCTGGCAGACGGGGTGAAGCCGTTTTGGGAAGTGAAGGATGAGTTGTCCGTCACGGATGGGATTTTATTCAGGTGGGGAAGAGCGGTAGTCCCGATAGGGTTGAGGAAAAAGGTGATAGAGTTAGCGCATTGTGGGCACATAGGCGTTACAAAAACCAAAGGGGTGTTGAGACAAGAATATTGGTGGCCTGGTTTTGATAGAGAGATTGAGAATTACTTAGCTAATTGTCAATTTTGCATCAAGAGTGGAAAGGGAGTTGTGGCCAAGAAGCAACCGTTAGTGGATGTGGGCCTCCCGTCAAGGATATGGAGTGAGATAGCTATGGATATTCTAGGTCCTGTGGAGTTAGGTTACGGTCGAGGAAAATTCATTGTTCTGGTCGTAGACCTGTTTTCTAGATGGGTGCATTTTAAGATTGTGAGAAATATCACTGGAGGGAGTATGATAAAGACATTGCAGGAAATTTCTGCCAATGAAGGCCTACCGGAAAGTATATTGACGGACAATGGTCCCCAGTTCATATGTGGTGACTTTACCAGTTATTTAAGGAAGTGTGGAGTTGACCACAAAAGAACTTCATTGTACCATCCCGAATCCAACGGGGTAGTTGAAAGAATGAATAGGTGTGTGATGGAGAGTATTCGGATGGGTGAGGAGTGTGGACAGGATAAGATTGCCATGATACAGAGTAGGATGTGGGCTTTGAGGATGGCACCTCATGCGACAACAGGTCTGTGCCCGTTCGAGCTTATGAGGGGCAGGAAGCCATATTCCATGGCGTGTCCGCCATGGCTTGGTAGGAGTAGAGAAACGGATCTGGTCGTTGATGAGGTAAGAAAGTCACTGGTGAAGAAGAAGTCCGAATGGGTCATGCGCGAAAATCGCAAGAGAGGGAAGAAAGAATTGCGCGTGGAGTGTGGAGATTGGGTCAGGATTAGGAAGGGAGTTGTCAAAAGGAAAGGAGAATCCCTGTATTCGGATCCTGTCAGGGTCGTGGCAGTCATGAAAGGGGCTGTACGTGTGACCGGAGGGCAAGTGTGGAATAAGGATAGAATAGCCACTGTGAGGAGAGCCCATGTATAGATGAGCGGAACGCCATGGGACTGTTTGCTCCTGTGTTGTTGTTAGTGTGTGTTTCGTTTGCTTGGAAATGGGTGCGTGTGATTTTTCATTTGAATTAAACATTTAAACTCATAGGATAAGTTAAAAAAAAAAGGGGGAGATGTGTTGTGATGTCTTAAGGGAAGCAGGGAGCTTTCAATGCTTTCCCTTAAATGTGATGTCTCAACCCTGTGTGAGGTCATGGAATGTTCTGGTTGCATCTTACAGATAATGTTCTAAGTGGGTCGGTTGGAGGAAAGTGTTGAAGGAGAGGAGCCTCTGATCGTTGGGGGTCTTCTTCCCTTATATGTAACCTAAATAAATACTGTTACATGTCTTACCTGACTGCGCCAGCCTCTTCATAACACAAATCAAGGGAGAAAAAACAAAAATCAATCATTAATTACGCATGCTAAATCAAATCAAAGTAAGTTGTTCATTAAGAATATAACAATACCAATTTCCGAACCACAACCAAAAATGTTAAAGAATAAACTGCACCATACTGATTCGATTCAAGTAGTGGAAGAACTTGATCAGCCCTTGAGATTGCAGAGAGAGCCATCAATTGATTTGATGGATATGTCAACATACTTGATATCAACATCAGATGAGCACGACTCAGAAGTAAAGAGCAATAAAGACTCCTCTTGTGTACCTCAATCATCTGATTCTGAAGAGGAAACTGTGGAAACACGGAAACCTCACTGGACAAAATGACCACAAGGTCGGTTAAAATGTGGTGTCAAACATCAAGTAGTGCTGTAAATGCAGGGAATAATAAAGTGGAAAACTCAAGACAAGACAAGCAATTATACAAAAAAGAACAGTGTGAACAAATCCTACTCTCAGAGATAGTAATGACAGTTCAAGAAGAAGTTGACCAACATTTACCAACGGATCAAAAGGAGCAGCGACTGAAAGATATAACACAGAGAATGGAAAAATTCAAACAAGTGGTACATCAATCGAAAACAAGTGTAATAAAAAAGGATAATTACATAGTATCTCCACTGAGAATAACCAAATGGAGAGAAACCAAAAAGAGCAACCAAGAAGAATTAAATAACGAATCCAATTCAAAATCAACTTCAAATCAAATGGATTCTGCAGCTCTAATATTAGTTGAACGTATTGATACTGAGGATGATGAACTTATTCTAAATAGATCTAATGACATCCGGTTATTTCACCATCTTCCTGCTCTAAGGGCCTTAAAAGTAAAGATCTAAAGACAATTGAATTTGTAACCGAGGACAGACAGGATAAAATCATTATCCATTTAGGTAGTATAATGATTAAACAAATCCTAATAAAAGAAGCACCGAAGTTGCGACCAATGGGATTTGACCTCATAGAGATGAATAACTCGGAGCGAGAATCCATAACAGGGAAATCATCTACAAAACACAAAACAGACAATAGTTCATTCAAAAAAAGAATTTAAGCAACAAAAAATTGCATTTGATCGACCACAACTAAGACAACAAATACAACAGCAAAACACGAGATCTAACCAATCGATGGAGAACAAGAAAAAGCCTCATCGAGTAGAAATACCCGAATTAGGGTCTGCAGAAAACTGGAAATGGCTTGCTAATTTGTTTGCGACAAAAATGAACAACACATAGATCTCAAAGCAACTAAACAACAAAGGCTTAACGATAGCAAGCTGGAATTCACGTGGGTTTGTGCACTCGATCGATGCCACTGAAACAAGCAATCTAAATCAGTACATAGTCTGCCTACAAGAAATTTGGCTGTTAAGTATTCCAATAATAAATGGATACTCGGTATTCCTGAATCCGTCAACTAAAGGACCATGTGGAAGGCCATTAGCAGGTTTGCTAATTGCAATTAAAAATACACTAAATTTCGAGTTATTGCACACGACCAATGTGAACTCGCATAGTCAATGTGCAGCTGCAACTTTGGTAGAGAGTGATTCACATAACTCAATTACTTTAAAAGTTTCAAACGTATATTGGAATCCGGCAATATCACACTTCATGAAGTTTCCTGAACTAATAGCAGCACAGGTGGACAAAGCCATAGAAAAATGACTGAGCCCACATATTGTCATCTGTGGGGACTTAAATTCAATGTGCTGAAACAAAGAAGGCTACGAAATAGATGATGATCAGCCCTATGTTACAACAGCTAGACAGCGAGGAATAGGCTGGAGAAGAACAATGACTAAACAAAATATAACCATTCTCACTGATAACCAGCATAATGACAAACCAGGTTCTGTAACCTGGAGAGGATTGAAAAGTAGCAGAATACTCGACTATATATGCATATCGGAAAACATCTTACAACACCAAATAAAACTCAAAGGTGACTGAAACACTAAAAAGTGATCATAACTTATTGCAGATTACCTGGTTTTGGCAAACAGAAAGACTGGGGATCGATAATAACACCCAGCTGGATGTGACCCCAGGCAGAAATAGATTGCGAATCTCCTCGAGAAAATTAACAAACTTCCGAATGGAATTTGATAGAACAATTTCAACAAAACGATCTCTGGGAAAAGTGGATCTATCTGAGTTCACAGTATTAGTGCACATTTTTGAAAGTAAAGAGGACAATTCAACTAAAGTAAAATATCAGCATAAACATCATTATGACGAAACAATTGTGAAACAAAAAATAGAGAAGTGAAGGAAGAAATACGAGCCATAAGAGAGCTCGATATAGTACACAGAAAGTTCTGGTTAAAAAAATCTGACAAAAATGTCAGAACTGGAGGAAAGGATATTTGAGAATATTAACACTCAAAGATGCAGAACCAATGTTAAATCTCAATAGCAAAAATAAAACACGGCACAGATAAGGTCATTGATTAATAATCTGGACACTCCCCAAAATGCCTTGCAAATAAATCCAATTTCCTCAGCTGAATGGATTACATACTATTCAAAACTCTATGACCAAACTAAAGAACAATATTCCACCAAAGAATCATGTGGCAGTTGGGAACTGCTACACATTGACTAAACAATTGTGGAAGAAGCAATACATGAATTAAACAAATCTCATGCAGCAGGCCCGGATGGTCTAACAAATGCACTGTTAAAAAACAATGTAGTACAATGGTCACCAATTTTAACATCATACTTTTCAGCAATACTAAAAAAACTAAGAATTCCACATTCTTGGAAGAAAGCAATCATCGTCCCGATCTTTAAAAAGGGATCGAGAAGGAAACCATCTAACTATCGCCCCATCGCACTGTTAGATGTGCTGGGGAAGTTATTTGCTTCGTTTGTGCGTATGGCTCTGAATTTGTGCAGTATCGAAAATGAATCACCGAGACACTTGGCAAGTGGGTTTGTAAAAGCCATAGGAACCAGCCTAAACCTTTTATTACTGAACATCTTAAAGGCGCAAACTCAATGCAGCAAAGGAAAAAGTACCTATGTCGCTTTTATCGACCTAACCAAAGCCTTTGACCTTGTGGACCGGCAAAAACTTTGGTATAAGTTAAAAACTTGGAAATGTCCACCAGCAATTTGCCAAATAATTGAACAACTATACTCGGACATTTCGATTCAGATCTGTGTAAATCAACAAGGGATCCTGACTAAATTGATAGCAACAAACAAGGGGCTAAAACAAGGCTGTCCCCTTGCGGCCGAGTTGTTCAACTTGTTTATTGCTGATATAGAACAAGCCTTCAGCCATACAAGATACTTTCCACCAAAAATTGGAGCTTTCACAATAAGTCGTCTATTATACGCAGACGATATTGTGCTCATAGACCAAACGCTCATAGGGCTGCAATGCCAACTGAACGCATTCCACTCCTACATTCAAACAAATGGGCTGAAAACTAATTCAACCAAATCAAGAGTCATGATATTTGGAGAAAGAACAGGGAACTCTAAGAAACACACTAATTCTTGGATGATCAATGGAGAAAAGATACCACAAGTAACTGCACTCACATACCTAGGAGTATGCATGAATACAAGCCTAACTGATAAACCAAGAGTTGATACTTTAAAAGCAAAGGCAATAAACCTGGCAAGCCAAGGTAGAATTCTCTGCAAACGCTACTGTGAATTCTCCATGATGCCCCTGATAAATATTTATCGATCAAAAGTCAGCCCAATCCTAACATATGGAGCAGAAACAGCGTTCACCTTTAAAAAACAGAACTGGACAATTCTGGAAGGCACTTTTTGGACGCGGGTCCTGCGTTTACCATCTGGTCTACCGATACAAGCATTACGAATAGTATTGGGCTTGACATCCCTCCAGGCGATTGTAACATGGAAATCTTTAACCGTGTCTCGAAAATGTATAGAACCACCGGCTAAAAGTGGATTTAAAATCATAAACGAGGTCTTGATTAAAAATCATGATCAGACATTAAGAGAATGGCAAAATATATGTGAGGAAATCCTTGAAGACCTGAATGAAATAAACAAATCATTATGCATGAATCCGGATAAAGTTAAACGGAAACTTTACATTAGAGATTGGATTACTACACAAGAAGAGAGACAGAAACTTACCCGATACGAAAAGACCTTTTGAGGAGAGTCGAAAATTTAACACAATACCAACATATTTAGCACTGTCACCAGATGCACACTTTCGAGACCAACTATTAAGGTTTCGATTGAACTTATTCCTAACCAATGACATAGTGAACGCAAAATTGACAACAACAGTATTATATAGACTATGGGCCTCATCACGAGTCTGGCGGTAACCCTTAAATGCGGCAGTAGCGCTATTACCAGCGAATTTAAGGGTCCGCCAGATCATGGCCTTGGCGGATTTCCCTGCAGCTCTGAGCTGGGGGGAAATCCGCGGAAAATTTGCCAATTTTCGGTGCTATTACCACTGGAGGGAAATCCGCCGGCGGTAATAGCATGAATTTTCCCCATTGGTCCCAATGGGGAATGAGGAATTCCCAAATGGGCCCAATGGGGAATGGGCACTAACCGTTCCGCCAAATCCGTGATCCGGCGCTAATAGCGCCGGGGGGTTTGGCGGTAGGGCTAATAGCGCCGGCGGTAATAGCGCCGACGTTACCATCCAACTCGTGATGAGGCCCAATGTCATACTCCAGAAATAAAAGAATCACTAAAACATCTGGTCATGGATTGTTCTAAAGTGGAAAGCACCAGAAATCGACTTTTTATAGCGATAACCTCCAGTTACCCGAGTAAAACCGAAGAAGACTGGTGGTTAATGCTGTTCTGAGGACAGTGTAGACATATTTCGATAGCACTAGTTAATCTCTTGCAAACTATTTTTAAGTTAATTAATGAACAAAGAAACAAACAATAATGTTTCAAATTGATGGACACTAAAAACCAATACATAAAAATTGGATGGTGATGTTTTTCGAATTGCAAGAGTTGTGTTATATTTGAAAACTGTTGAAAACTGATTTATAGGTAAAAGGTTTGTAATGTATAAACCAGATATAAAAAAAATCTAATAAAAAAAAGGAAGACATAGGAGCATGCAGCAGAGGGCACCCAGTAGGCAGTGGGCAGAGGATGGTCCTGGATGTGGGTTTTAATTACCTGGATTTGATTTATATTTTTCGGCCAATTCTTTTTGTGTATCCATGTATCCATGTGCCTAGTTCAATGACCTCAGAAGTTTCTTTTAGAGTGGCTTCGATGGGACTGCATTCTCCTGGGAAAATTCAGTCTTGCGACATTTCTGCACACTGTCTCTGCTGAATATGCTGAAAAAACAAACTGTCACTACACCCTGCAGCCCTTTGCTAACATTAGCCTACAGGAAAGTGGCTTATCTACTGTTCACATATTGCTTGAAAGTCCACCTATCATGTTACCCCCTAAGGCACCTAACACCCCCATCCTGTGCCCATACTGGGCAAACCTACCCCATTACTATACCAAACCTCTGCCCTCCTTTGTGTTCCCCTGTTGGACCTCTTGCGCTGCACCTGCCTTATGCACGCTATGCCCTGTTCAATGACGTCTCCACTCCCGATGTCACCCACCACGTCACTCTTGACGTCACCCCGTTACTTGCGTAACTAATATGTGTGCCCCCGTCAGCAGTGTTGAACCTGGACCTTTACAATATTCTCCCCTTGGATCAATTTATCGATTGACATATCCTGTGCCAACAGCTCCCTGCTTTTTTCCTTTGGTATCCATATCCTAGTCACTCTGCGGAAGCTTTCCCCTTGTGCCTCACACTCCTCTGGTGTGGCATCCCATTATCATACATGCCTCCCCATCAGCTGAACAGTCTACCCAAAAGGTCTTGTAGTTAAATATATCCAGGGTGTGGCATTGTGAGCATTCCCGGGGAGCCATATTCTGACATTTCTTTTTGTGCTGTGTGTGTCGTAAACAGGGTGTCGCTCCCTGTGTCCCGTCAACATTCAGGGGCAGCAAATATGCTCTGCCTCCCCTGCTTCTCTTGAAAAATGTTAACACTAATTGACGTGTACAAAAGGTGGTGACTACCAGAATGAGGATTGGGACTTGTGAGAAACCTGAAGGTCTCTCCCTAACAAGTCCCTGGGGATCTATCATCCAGGTGGCCAGGATACAGCTATCACTATTGGATCCAGTTCCTGGGGGTGGGCCAATGAGGGGGTATCACCTGGATGGGGGTCCTCAGGAAGTAGAGGTGGGACACTGACGGGTGAGACACCGTATCCCCCTTCTTCCAACACCTTTTCCCCACCCTACCACATAGTACATTCAGAAACACTGCCCCCCTTTTTCCACATGAACAATTTTGCACATCACGAAATACAACAGACTAACACCAGAGCCGTTTACCTGACATGTCCCAATACAAGAGTCAGACAAAGTCATGCAATTGACCAAAATCACACACACCTGATGGCCCTTTCCCTTCCCCACAGGGATAAAAGGTGGAGCACGAGAGCACAGTACGAGCAAGGCAGACCTCATGACGAGAGAGCCAACCCAGCACAGCAGTTCAAGAGGAGGAGAAAGACGGCACGAACCGAGAGGGTGACAAGGAAAGAAGCGACCTTGCCCTTTCCAAACTAGTCCCGTGAACCCTTGTTGCAAGGAATCGTAAGACTGCAAACAATAGCCGACTTGTGTTACAGTAGACATCAATGATACAAAGGGCCCTTCTCTGCTGATAACCAAGCCGGGGAGAGACGCTTGCCACTGTGGTATCGGACTTGACTCCAGAGAAAAGTAATGCCAAGTGGTTCATCACAGCCGGTGAGTCGAGGGGAGAGCCGAAAAGAAACCGAACTGCGTTGAGCAAAAGTAGCAAACAGCACATTGAAGAAAAGTTAATACAAGATGTCCCAAACGAAGTGAACCCGCACAGTTTGTTACCACAGCAGGGCAACGGAGCGGCCGTGTGTATCTCAGTCAAATGTACACTACTTACTTCAGACCTGGGAACGCCAAGTGTACGAATCGTGTGAGAGTGACAAGGACTGGAAATACTACACAACCTGGCGGCGGTTACAGAGCAAGACTCCTGTGTAGGCTGGTCAGTCTGCTGGATGGCCCAGAGACGCTTCTGAAGGCTTACGAACAGGAGATGGTGACGATGCCGAGAATAAAACCAGCTGCAGAGAAGTCTGGCACCACCTGGGTGCTCACTCGAGAAACTATGGGTGAATACCCATGTGTTGAAACTACTGTTACCAGAAGGCCTTGGGAACTGGGTGAGAAAGGGGTCAAAGTGGTCATACAGGGGTCTAGCAAAATCCTTTGTGTAGTCGAAAGTCCTTGACCGGCAGAAGATTGTAAAGTTAAGGGAAGTGAATCCTGCATCGTAAGAAAGTAGAAGTCATTGTGTGATTGGCAAGAGTCAACCCGACAGAGAGATGCCAATGGAAAGGGGCAAAGCCTAAAGTCCTGAGGAACAGTGTGCTAACAAAGGTGAACCCGACAGAGGGATGTCCACAGTGAACTGTTTAAAAAGACATTAAGACTCGGATGCAAGGAAATCCATATTGAACCCGACGGAGGGAGGCTGATGATCAAGAGGGATATGAGACCGGAAGAGGGGATCCAGGGGATCAAGGGGTGAAAAGCCATCACCCAAAGTACATATGGAAAAGGAACTGTTTGTTGATATTTGAACACATCAGGTTCTCAGAGGCAAGAGACCTTTTGTAGAAACGAGACTTAACCACCGACAGACCTGATACCTAAAGCGGAACTGTCGTCTTGTGCTGGGAAAGCTCGAGTGTGTACTGTGCATAGGAGTCCTGCCTTGTCCCGTGCTCAAAACATGGGGAAGAGAGACCTCCGGCTACCACATCTTGACTTACCATTTTGTGAATCCTATCCCACACTCTTTTTGTATTTTATTGTAAGGACTGGCAATAGATTTTTAGTATAGGCCTTTTTTATTTGACAATATGCCACAAGAACGGATTTATTTTGATTTGATGCTCGTAGCTTGCTCGCATCTTATATTCAGGTTTAGATTAAGCCTTTTACCACCCTACCTATACAGTTTAATAAACACCCTTGAACTGTGAACACTTGTGTCTGTGTATTCATGATACCATGCCTTCCTTAGAGACTGCTATCTTAAAATATTGAACATCCACATGGGGACCCAAGCGAAAATGCTTTTGAACTAGTTGTTAGATGCTACTGGGCTTGTTTCTTTTGTCATAGTCACATGGAGTGTGTGCAACTCTTCAACAGGCTGGGCCAAATCTCCATTTGTTGCATTGTTTGTGGGCACAAATGTTCAACAGCTGGTTCCTATCTTCTTGCACACCCCACCCTCCATTGCTGCTGACAAATCCAAAATGTATCTATTCTGGAGTGCAACCATTCTTTCCGCCCTAAGCTTCTTCCTTATTGTGTTCAGTCCTTTCTCTGTTGAATTTGCAAACTGTAGTACATCGTAACGGGTGATGTGAACCCACTTCGAATTTTCAGCTAACTGGACATCTGGAAGGATTACTGAGGAGAAAAATGTAGCCGCCTTATGTTAGGCAGAAACCTGTGCAGTTCCCTCTGGGACCACTGCAAAAGGCTTAGGACTACAGGTGTTGGCAGTAAACCCAATTGGTAGCAGTCTGTACCACCCAGATTTACCTGGTAGCTGTGGCTGAGCAGTCAGTATTCACAGTAGGTCAATAGAACACAGTAGAACAAGCAAACACTGACCAGAGCTTGGTGTAAAAGAGATATAATTATTTATTTAAAAACCACATCTAATAAAACACACTGGCACTAATATCTAATCAGTTCAAAAACACGGTCACTAAAAGATATACACTCCCTTCAACGATTAGTTAGACAAGTCTTAAGTAAAGCAACACTTAGTTTCAGACAGCGGTGAGCGCTTAACGAAGATGGCACTCTAATCAATCGGTTTACAAGGGAGAGATAGGCAGAGCAAAGATAGAAGCAATTCCCAAAACTTTCGTACGAACACAGTAGGAGAAGAAGGCAGGTTAAAACCGTAAAGTCAAAGTTAACAAGGCCGGACCCACTTTAAGAGGCTCCGGACGAAATGTGTCCAAGGTCACACGGTTTAAAAAGTGCACAAAAGTCTCACAAAAAGCTCAGAAAGGAGTTGGATCAGTAGAAAGGGACCAGTTAGATGGTCAAGGCGGCCAGCCCAGTCCAGAAGGTTAAGGGGTTATTATTACCTTGTAGCAATCTTTAGAAAGGGAGGCCTGGCGGACACGGTACCTTGAAATGGTGAGAACGCTCCAGCGGGGGCAGTTGTTCCTGGCAGCGGGTGCAAGTCGGTGCTTCGTCCGGAGGAAGAGAGGATCTCGTCGAGGAGGAGAGCAGGAGTCCGTTGCACTGCCAGGGAAGAAACCAGCCGCGGAGTTCTCAATTAAAAGGAGCGGTCCTTTTATTCGCGGTGCAAAGGTAAGTGGCTATCCGGCTGTCGGGGTGCTTGGCACGGGCAATTCGACCACTTGGACGTCTTGGAAGCGAAGAAAAAGAAGGTAAACTGGTTGTGCCCACCAGTCAAGGGAAGAAGACTCTCCAGCAGGGAGGTCTCCTCTGTCGTTGGGAAGTGGTGAGTCGGTTCAGCAGGGCTCCACCGGTGATGTCATCGTAGCAGGTCGGCTCAGCTTCTCCCTCTTCGGATTTTCAGGTCCTGTGGCGACTTCTGAAGTTCCAGTCCCAAAAGCCCTGCTTTTATGCAAGAAACCCCCATTCATTCAGCCTAGCTGTCAATCAAACATGCTAAGTGGTGAGCCGGGCGGCTCACCACTTGGGCCAATCACACAAGAGTGCGACTTGAGTTACCAAGGTAACTCAGTCTAGGGTGCCTAAACCCCCTCCCACACCCCCTGTGGTACCCAGACAGAGTGGCACTATTTTGGAGGGCTTCTGTGTAGAAACCCGCCAAAAGTGGAACAAAGGGCTCGACCTTTGGTTTGGAGTTACAGAGGCGAACACAAACGCCATTTTAAAACCGAGTTCTGGCAAAAAGACCCTACCGGTGAATTAATATTAAATAAATAAACCGGCTGTATCTTTAACATTGCACCAAAAAGTGGTGCGTTGAAAATACATGGGAAAATCTCATAGAGGATATTCTTAAGGAATATTATGCGTGGTAACCACTGCCACCAGCCAGAAACTTGACGAGGGAGGACTGCACAGTTCCCCCTCGAAAACAGACCCAGGGGTAATCGAATTACCCCTACCAGTGCTTCCACAATATGATGGTTTGTACTGGTCCTGTTCACAAATTTGGACTAGTAAAGCCAATGGTGACTTTACATGCCCTGGGAGACAGTAGTCAGTCCCAGGGTATGGAGTCTTTGGTGGGGTGTCACTATGACACCCCTGTGTCACTGCACTGAGGGTGCTGTGTAACACACATAGTAAAAACACATGAGACCCTATTGAGTAAAAGACCCCATAGCCCATAAAACACATTAACATTCAAAGGAACACCACAAATCATGTCCAAGAGTGGGAGAAAAAAGAGTCTCACTCTTGGCAGGAGAAAAAAACAAACTCCAGAAATCCAGCAAAGCTGCTGGGGGACTCACTAGGTTAGGAAATTCAGCCTAAACAGAGAATTCCCCCTAACACTTGCCCCCCCCAGACTAAGGGACAGGAGGATTTAATCCACTCCTGGATGAATCTCATACCTCTAGTCGATGACATACATCCTAGAGAGACCATCAGCATTTTGGTGGTGACACCCTGACCTGTGCTCAATGGTGAAATCAAACCCTTGCAGACAGATTGACCATCTCAATAGTTTTGGGTTTTCCCCTTTCATTTGCATTAACCATCTCAAGGGTTGGTGGTCAGTCTGAATGACAAAAGTAGAACCATACAAGTATGGCCTAAACTTCTTCAGTGCCCACACAATAGCAAAATATACTCTTTCTATTGTTGCCCACCTTGTTTCAGGATCCTTCAGCTTTCTGCTGATGAAGCAAATGGGGTGCTCCCTACCTTTCCCATCCAGTTGACTAAGGACTGCACCTATACCTACATTTGAAGCATCTGTCTGCACAATGAAAGTTTGGTGTTAGTCAGGAGCTCTGAGTACAGGAGCTTGGCAAAGAGCCTTTTTCAGGTTTTCAAAGGCCTGATTGCATTTCCCATTCCATCTGACCTTCTTAGGGAATTTTGGAGAGGAGATTACATTCAGTGGAGAAGCTATGGTCCCATAGTTCTCAATGAAATTCCTGTAATACCCAGTGAGGCCTAGGAAGGCTCTCACCTGGGTTTGAGTAGTAGGTGTTGTCCAATTTTGCACAGCTTCAATCTTACTGAGCAAATGCCTTATTTCTCCACCTCCTACCTCATGCCCAAGGTAGACCACTTTACTCTGTCTAATCTGGCATTTACTTGCCTTTATGGTCAGAATGGCCTTCTCAAGAGCCTGCAAAACATAATTGAGGTGGTTCACATGTTCTTCCCAGGTTTGGCTGAATACTGCAATGTCATCCAAGTATGCCATGCAGAAGTCCTCCATCCCTGTCAGAACCTGATTCACCATCCTTTGGAATGTAGCAGGTGCATTCCTCAGTCCAAAAGGCATAACCTTGAATTGGTAGAGGCCAACTGGGGTAGAAAATGCTGTCTTTTCCTTGGCATGGTCTGTCAGGGCTATTTGCCAATAGCCTGACGTCAAGTCAAATGTGCTGAGGAACTTGGCTGAACCAAGTCTATCCACCAACTCATCTGTCCTTGGCAAAGGGTGGGCATCAGTCTTGGTGACTGGATTAAGAGCTCTATTATCCACACAGAATCTAAGTTCTTTAGATCCTGCCTTTGGTACTAACACAACTGGGCTAGACCATGGACTAGTAGAGGGCTCTATTACCCCGAGATCAAGCATCTTGCTGACCTCACCTTTGATGTGGGTTCTTACTGTTAGGAAAGATTTCGTAATTGTGGGTAATTTTCCTTCCATGTGGCAACCCCTAAACTTTTTGCTGTTGTTTTTCACCTTGATCTCGACTTTGCCAGAGAAGTGCAGCCTTCTGCCGCACTCCTCTGGGCTTTCGCTCCATTCTTACGGGGAAACTGACATGCCCTTAAAACAGTCAGTACCGGGAAACGCTGTTTTCCGTAGTTTCTTTTATCATGTTGCGGCTTTCGTGCAACATGACACAAGAGGGCACTGTAAGCTAAGTTACTGCTCTCTTGGGTCTCTAGCCTTCTACAGGCTCTAGATACTCTTTTTGGAGTGTAACTGATCGGTGCAAGTGAATCACAGACGGGAATGGTGGCAGCGATGGTTTCTTGTGTTTTGAGCTCCTTTTGGTGTTTTAAGCGCATTTCTCGCGCTTAGCCCAAAATGGTGGCCTGGCTCCCAAAATGGCCAGACCACGAGGCTCCTTTGTCCTGTCCGCTGAGCGTCTTGCTCCCTTCACCTTCCCCAGGTCGAGCCGACCCGGGGCCTTCCTTATTTGGTTATGTACTTTCCTGCAGAACACGATGCTTTCACGGGCTTCTACAGGCCTTGTGTGTGCCTCCAGGATGTGGGCTGCAATATCTGGTCCCAATACACATCCTGGGTGCCAGAGAGTCTAGGGTGGTGTGAATGCCTGGGACCACCGTGGTCCATGATAGGTCCACGAATGGTGTGAGTGTTGATGAGCGGATCTCCCATTGGGTCCCCTCCGTTTTGGCGCGAAGGGAACCGTGGATAAGAGGGGGCTGGAAACACCACTACCATGTCGATCTCCTGAGTTCTCACGAACGAAGGAATACAGGAGCCAAGTATCCTGCAACCACAAGGCTGAACCGAGGAATCGCTGGTGACCCGCTGAAGGACTGCTCCTCTGCACTGCTGTCGCCTTGTGAAACCCTTTTTACCTCTGATCGAACCCGAAGGCCTGTACTGGTACTTCGACCCTTGGAATAGCGGCAACAGCTATTCTCGGCATCTTCACCATCTCCTGTTCGTAAGCCTTCAGAAGCGTCTCTGGGCCATCCAGCAGACTGACCAGCCTACACAGGAGTCTTGCTCTGTAACCGCCGCCAGGTTGTGTAGTATTTCCAGTCCTTGTCACTCTCACACGATTCGTACACTTGGCGTTCCCAGGTCTGAAGTGAGTAGTGTACATTTGACTGAAATACACACGGCCGCTCCGTTGCCCTGCTGTGGTAACAAACTGTGCGGGTTCACTTCGTTTGGGAATCTTTAACTCAACTCTGCTGCTGCAGAATCTACACGACGACGAGACGTCCCCTGCTCTCCTGAACCTGCCAGCAACTGAAACTGACGCGGAGAAGCCTGGGTCTGCTTGCATCGGGGACCGGTGAGTAGCATAGCTAGGAACTAGTCGCCCTCCTGCAGGAGCCCATAGCTTTTCCCTGCTGTGTCAAAACAGCACGCCTTTCCGTACTCGCGCTCTGCTTCTGCCCACAGTGGAGGCTGCGCTTGAGTCGCGGAATTCTGTTCTTCTTCATTTATGCACTAAACTGAACTGCCTGATTCCCCCGAAGAGACTCCCCTTTTTGCCCGTTGGCACCAGCGTGTGCAGGTACTTTTGAGCACAAGGCTCCACTCTTCGTAGGGCTCGTACTTCCTTTTAGTTAGGTGCCTCTGAAGGCGGACTGGGTCTAAGCATTATTTCGCACTGCCTGTTTTCATTCCCTTTTAGGTGGACTACACATTTCGTGCATCTAACGCTTGAGACTTGTTTGTATTTGTATTTGTATATATATTGTATTGGTCTGGTATGTGTTGGTTTACTAGAGTTGTATTGTGATTTCTCGCTACGGTCATTGTTTTAAAGGCCTTGGAATAAATGTGTACATATTTTAATATAACACCTGTTTGGAGTAGTTTGTAAGTGTCCTTGCTTTGTGTGCTCATTGCAGGCTTTCAGTCACCCTCACCCCTCTTGAGACCTAGTCTTGACCGCCGCGATCGCTACCCTGATTGGTCTGGCTTGTCCAGAGGTTACCCTGTTCCAAGTAATTAGGTTGCCCTTCTGAACATCTGCGCCACCAGGACAGAGTTCAGAAATCCGTCTTAACAAATTGGTGTACAGCGGTGGGATACAACTGAAGGTATCCAGTGTTGCGCACAAACTAAGGCATTTCAAGTTATTCCTACCAGGACATGTAGTGAATTGTTATAGTATAACTTTAAAAAGGCCATAGTCCTATCTAACAGTATGGAAACAAATACCTTGTTAACTTTAAATGCTTCCAAGTCAGAAACATTGAAAAAGATGTGTGCGGAGAGAGGTGTTTCCTCTCAAGGCACGAAATTGGATATGATCCAAAGAATCGTGGCGTGGCAAGAAGCGCAGCTTGACGCTATAACTTCTGAGGACAATGCGGAAGGAGGTGGGGCTGCTCTCACTGGTAGAACCGACGGTTCTGCCGCTGCACTGATCCACTGCGACCACAAGGACAGGGAGGATGTGATGTCTAATGTTTCCTCTGCCAGCGTCGATGGGGAGGCCATGCTTGAATTCAAGAAGCAAGAGCTGCTGTTTAGGCAGAAGGAGCTTGAGTTCAATATGGCCAAACTGCAGGAAGAGCTTGAGTTCAATAGGGTCAAGCTAAAAATCGAACAGGCAGAAAAACAGAAAGAAAGGGATCACCAGTTGGAACTGGCCAAGCTTCAGGTTGCAAATGGGTCCAAGGGTCCTGGACATGGGTCTGGGGCCTCCTCTCATCCACGGTTTCCGAAAGATCTGCTCAGTGTGTATGAGGAAAGGAATGACATTATGGACTGGCTGAATACGTTTGAGTATGCATGTGAAGTTCAAGAAGTTGACAACGCTGATAAGATTGCCTGGTTACTCAGCAGACTGCCCCATTCTGTCTGTAGTGCCATTATGAAAATGTCGAAGGCTGAGCGAGCTGATTTCGCAATGTTAAAGCAAACTCTCATTTTAAATTTTGGAAAGACTCCGGCCCAATATTTAAAACGATTCCGAGAGTACAAGAAAAAGGAAGGTGGTACTTGGGTATCTTATGTAACCGAATCCTTAAAAAACGTAACTGGCTGGGTCGAAGGTTATAAGGTTTCTACCTTCGAAGGCATGATAAATCTTGTCATGCTGGAACACATTTTTGCATCTTCTTCCCCGGAGCTTAAGCAGCATTTGGCCGATTCGAAGGAGATAGATCCTAAGAAGCTGGCCATTGCAGCAGACTTATGGGTGTCACATCGAGTGTCCCATAAGGACAAAACTCATCCTGGTAAGCAGGAGGAAGGGAAAAAGTCCAAAGATAAGGAGGGTGGAGAATCTGATAAATCTTCTTCTCAAAAGGGCCGCAAAAAGAAAAATAAGGGTAAGACACAAGAGAACTCACAGGGTAGTGGAGGTCAGCCTCCGAAACAGAACTCTGGTTACAATAAGCCTCCCTATGTAAACAGACCCAATGGATCTTGTTTTGCTTGTGGAGCAACGGACCACGTGAAGGGGGATCCCCGGTGTAAGGTTAAACCTTTGGGGGTCCACTCCGCTAATCTGGCCTTCTCCTCCTACGAGGAAGAAGAGATTACAGGAGCATCCTTCTCCTCAGACTCATTTCCAAGTGGGATAGAAGCTGAGGTAGTTTTAGTTTCCCTGGGTTCCTGGGAGCCTAAAGTCGCAGAGGCTTATGCTAGGATTCCAGATAATACCAAGCACTACTTTAAAGACAGTGTGCTGATCAATGGAGTAGATACTCCAGCTCTTAGGGATAGTGGGTGCAGTCGAACTGTAGTGGATTCTACCTTGGTAGACTCAGAGGAAGTTGCCAGAGCTACTCTGATGCCCACTTAGTTGGCTGACGGCCCACTCCGTATGTTCCCAGTAATACCTGTAAATCTTACTTTAAATGGTACAGCAGTCAGGATTCCAGTGAGCATTCAGAGAAACGTCCCAGGAAAGGTCTTGTTAGGTAATGATCTCAGAGCTCTAGGGCTCGTAGGAGACACTGCCGAAAGACCCTACACACGGTCTCAAGCACGGGCAGCATTGGCCAAGACCAATACGCCGCCCCAGCTGAAGGGGAAACCCAAGGCGAAAGGAGTAAACAAGTCAAGTCGAGGGAAAGAGAATATTCCGCCAAGCTCGCCTACCACTGCGGTGGAGGAAGTTGGTCAATCGCCCGGGCCTGACAAGGAGGTGGCGATGCCTGAAGTATTTGACCCCAACGACCATCCTGAACTAAAAGACTTGTTAGTAGAAGGTGGTCCTGATAGGGACGAATTCAGTAAATGCCAACGTGAGTGCCCATCTCTGGAAGGCCTAAGGAGACAGGCCTGCTCCCACCTTGAGGGTGAACCTCCTGGGACGCATCGGATTTATTGGGAAGGTGGACTCCTGTATAGTGAGCCCACACAGTCCACAGAAGGAGACCATAGGAGGTTGGTGGTTCCCCTTGCTGTTAGGCCCTTCCTCCTGCAGTTGGCACATGAAGTGCCCCTTGCTGGTCACCTTGGTATTAAGAGGACCAAGCAAAGGTTATCCATGCACTTCTACTGGCCCAAGATGGGGGTGCAAGTAGAAAGTCACTGCAGGAGTTGTGCCTCCTGCCAGTTATCTGGTAAGGTTGGCTCGACAATCCAAGCTCCATTGGTACCACTCCCAGTTGTGGGAATAACATTCGAAAGGGTAGGGATCGACATCGTTGGTCCCCTTGACCCGCAAACATCCTCAGGCAATAGGTTTATCCTGGTGCTGGTCGACCATGCAACCAGATATCCTGAGGCCATCCCATTGAAAACTGTAACTGCCAAGTCAGTTGCAAAAGCGTTACTTGGCATATTTACTAGGGTTCGCTTCCCTAAAGAAGTTGTGTCGGATCGTAGCAGCAACTTTATGTCGAAGTATATGCAGGCTATGTGGAAAGAATGTGGGATCACCTACAAGTTCTCTTCTGCATACCACCCCCAGACCAATGGTCTGGTGGAACGTTTCAACAGAACGTTAAAGAGCATGATTGGGGCTCTGGAAGAACCTCAGAGAAGAAAATGGGATCTTCTTTTACCATGCTTACTGTTTGCCTACCGAGAGGTACCACAGGAGGGTGTTGGCTTCAGCCCCTTCGAACTTCTGTTCGGTCATCCTGTGACTACGGTTAGCCATAGTCAAAGAGGGATGGGAGATGCCCACTCCCCCTGTTACTACCAACATAGTAGATTATGTGCTGGGGCTCAGAAAACGGATGGTACTTCTGATGGGCTTGGTTAGTGATAAATTGAAGGCGGGACAAGCGCTGGTGAAACATTGGTACGACCAGAAAGCTTCCCTCATCAACTTTACACCTGGTCAGCAAGTCCTGATCATGAATCCCATAAGGCCTCGAGCTTTACAGGACAAATGGTCAGGCCCTTACACCGTGGTGGAGCCCCTGGGTGAGGTTAACTATTTAGTGGACCTTGGAAGGCCTGGACAGGCTCCAAAAGTATTTCACGTAAATAGGCTGAAGGCTTTCATCCCAAGAGTTGAAATCGCAGCACTGCTACTGGCTTCAGATGTTGAGGATGAGGAGTCTGAACCTCTCCCCGACCTGTTCCAAAGCGGTCCTTCAGATAGCTCCTTTGAGGGTGTCCGAGTGGCCCCTCACCTGACTTCTGAACAGCAGGCTGAGGTGAAAAGTTTGCTTAGGCAGTTTTCCCCCCTGTTTTCACAGTCGCCTGGTTTGACACCTTGGTGCAAACATAACATAGACACAGGAGACAGTGTACCTACCAAAAGTGGGGGATACAGGATGTCAGACAAAGTACGGTCTTATATTAAGAGCAAGGTCAACAAGATGTTAGACCTTGGGGTGATTGAACCCTCTAGTAGTCCTTGGTCCAGCCCTGTGGTTTTGGTTCCAAAGGTAGGCACTTCTGAATTGAGGTTCTGCGTGGATTACAGGGCTCTGAATGCTGTCACCAAGACAGATGCACACCGAACAGATGAGCTGGTAGATACTTTGGGGGCCTCCAAGTACCTCAGCACGTTTGACCTCACTGCTGGCTATTGGCAAATAGCTTTAGCAGAACATGCCAAGGAGAAGCCAGCGTTTTAGACTCCAGACGGCCTTTACCAATTCAGGGTAATGCCGTTCGGGTTGAAAAATGCCCCTGCCACTTTCCAGAGGCTTGTGAATCATGTGTTGAATGGGTTGGACAAATTCTGTCTTGCATATCTGGACGATATAGCAGTTTTCAGTGCCGCCTGGGAAGACCATGTGAAACACCTCGGGATTGTGCTCTAGGCTCTTCAGAAAGCACACCTGACCATAAAGGCTAGTAAATGCCAGATTGGACAAGGCTCTGTGGTTTACCCTGGACATGAAGTAGGTGGAGGGAGGATACAGCCTCTTCCCAGTAAAGTACAAGCAGTACAAGTCTGGCCGACCACCACTACACAGACCCAAGTGAGAGCCTTCTTAGGACTCACTGGGTATTACCGCAACTTCGCGGCAGACTATGGCACCATAGCTGCCCCTCTGACTGCCCTCACCACTCCGAAGAAACCCAAGAAGGTAACTTGGACCGACGAGTATGAGAAGGCCTTCAACTGGCTTAAAAGACTCCTTGTGCCAAGCCCCAGTCCTCAGGGCCCCTGATTATCAAAGACCTTTTATCGTGCAGACGGACGCCTCTGACACTGGGATAGGAGCTGTACTATCGCAAGTAGATGAGAAGGGTAAGGAACACCCTATTGGTTTTATTAGTCGCCAGCTTAAGGACAGAGAGCTCAGATGGTCCACGGTAGAGAAAGAATGTTTCTCTGTTGTGTGGGCCCTACGGAAGCTGAGGCCCTACCTCTATGGGACCCACTTCACTGTGCAAACTGACCATAAGCCCTTAAAGTGGCTAATGAACATGAAGGGGGAGAATCCAAAGTTGCTTAGGTGGTCCATAAGTCTACAATGCTTCGACTTCACTATTGAGCATAGGCCAGGTGTCCAACATAGCAATGCTGATGGGTTGTCCAGAATGTTTAACCGACCTGAACAAGAGACTCATCCAGGGGTGGATTAGTTCCCCCTGTCCATAGTCTGGGAAGGGCGAGTGTTAGGAAAGATTTCGTAATTGTGGGAAATTTTCCTTCTATGTGGCAACCCCTAAACTTTTTGCTGTTGTTTTTCAACTTGATCTCGACTTTGGCAGAGAAGTGCTGCCTTCTGCCGCACTCCTCTGGGCTTTCGCTCCATTCTTATGGGGAAACTGACATGCCCTTAAGACAGTCAGTACCGGGAAACGCTGTTTTCCGTAGTTTCTTTTATCATGTTGCGGCTTTCGTGCAACATGACACAAGAGGGCACTGTAAGCTAAGTTACTGCTCTCTTGGGTCTCTAGCCTTCTACAGGCCCTAGATACTCTTTTTGGATTGTAACTGATCGGTGCAAGTGAATCACGGACGGGAATGGTGGCAGCGATCGTTTCTTGTGTTTTGAGCTCCTTTTGGCGTTTTAAGCGCGTTTCTCGCGCTTAGCCCAAAATGGTGGCCTGGCTCCCAAAATGGCCAGACCACGAGGCTCCTTTGTCCTGTCCGCTGACTGTCTTGCTCCCTTCACCTTCCCCAGGTCGAGCTGACCCAGGGCCTTCCTTATTTGGGCATGTACTTTCCCGCCAAACATGGATGCTTTTGCGGGCTTCTACAGGCCTTGTGTGTGCCTCCGGGATGTGGGCTGGGATATCTGGTCCCAATACACATCCTGGGTGCCAGAGAGTCTAGGGTGGTGTGAATGCCTGGGACCACCGTGGTCCGTGATAGGTCCACGAATGGTGTGCGTGTTGATGAGCGGATCTCCCATTGGGTCCCCTCCGTTTTGGCGCGAAGGGAACCGTGGATAAGTGGGGGCTGGAAACACCACTACTTTGCCGATCTCCTGAGTTCTCACGAACGAAGGAATACAGGAGCCAAGTATCCTGCAACCACGAGGCTGAACCGAGGAATTGCTGGTGACCCGCTGAAGGACTGCTCCTCTGCACTGCTGTCGCCTTGTGAAACCCTTTTTACCTCTGATCGAACCAGAAGGCCTGTACTGGTACTTCAACACTTGGAATAGCGGGAACAGCTATTCTCGGCATCTTCACCATCTCCTGTTCGTAAGCCTTTGGAAGCGTCTCTGGGCCATCCAGCAGAGTGACCAGCCTACACAGGAGTCTTGCTCTGTAACTACCGCCAGGTTGTGTAGTATTTCCAGTCCTTGTCACTCTCACACGATTCGTACACTTGGCGTTCCCAGGTCTGAAGTGAGTAGTGTACATTTGACTGAGATACACACGGCCGCTGCGTTGCCCTGCTGTGGTAACAAACTTTGCGGGTTCACTTCGTTTGGGACATCTTTAACTCAACTCTGCTGCTGCAGAATCTACACGACGACGAGACGTCCCCTGCTCTCCTGAACCTGCCAGCGACTGAAACTGACGCGGAGAAGCCTGGGTCTGCTTGCATCGGGGACCGGTGAGTAGCATAGCTAGGAACTGGTCGCCCTCCTGCAGGAGCCCATAGCTTTTCCCCGCTGTGTCAAAACAGCACGCCTTTCCGTACTCGCGCTCTGCTTCTGCCCACAGTGGAGGCTATGCTTGAGTCGCGGAACTCTGTTCTTCTTCATTTGTGCACTAAACTGAACTGCCTGATTCCCCTGAAGAGACTCCCCTTTTTTCCCGTTGGCACCAGCGTGTGCAGGTACTTTTGAGCACAAGGCTCCACTCTTCGTAGGGCTCGGACTTCCTTTTAGTTAGGTGCCTCTGAAGGCGGACTGGGTCTAAGCATTATTTCGCACTGCCTGTTTTCCTTCCCTTTTAGGTGGACTACACATTTCGTGCATCTAACGCTTGAGACTTGTTTGTATTTGTATTTGTATATATATTGTATTGGTATGGTATGTGTTGGTTTACTAGAGTTGTATTGTGATTTCTCGCTACGGTCATTGTTTTAAAGGCCTTGGAATAAATGTGTATATATTTTTAATATAACACCTGTTTGGAGTAGTTTGTAAGTGTCCTTGCTTTGTGTGCTCATTGCGGGCTTTCAGTCACCCTCACTCCTCTTGAGACCTAGTCTTGACCGCCGCGATCGCTATCCTGATTGGTCTGGCTTGTCCAGAGGTTACCCTGTTCCAAGTAATTAGGTTGGCCTTCTGAACTTCTGCGCCACCAGGACAGAGTTCAGAAATCCGTCTTAACACTTACATTCTCTGACATTCGATATCCTCTGCTTTTGACTGGCAGACAGTCACCAGTGAGACCCCCCAAGGGGTCAAGCCTGGTGAAAGTGAGAACAGAGAGGCAAACTGATTTAACATACATTTGCACTCCTATTGTTGCTTAGGTGTCAGATTTGAAGAGAGATTTACTCCTTCAATCTTTTCGTCCAAAGGTAAGCCTCTGAGGAGATCAGGAAGAGCTTCACTCTCTTCTTCTTCCTCTGATGATGCTAGAAGCAAAGCTCCTACATCAGGTCTTGAGACATACGCTTTTAGTCGGTTGGTGTGGAAGACTGTGGGAGCCTCCTTGGGATTGCCCAGGTCCACCAGATAGTTGACCTCTCCAAGTTTACCCACCACTTTGAAGGGTCCCATCCATTTGTCTTGCAAGGCCCTCTGCCTTGTTGGAATCATAACGAGAACTAGCTGGTCTTGAGTAAACTCAACCATGTTAGCTTTTTGATCATGCCAGTGCTTGACCAATGCTTGTCCAGCTTTCAAGTTATCACTTGCTTCTGCCATCATGTGTGGCATTCTCCTTCGGAGACCTATCACATAGTCAGTCACTCTGACTGGCTTGGGGGAAGGAGCACTTTCCAACCCCTCCTTGATCAGGGCTAAGGGGCCTCTGACTGGATGACCATAGAGAAGCTCAAAGGGAGAATAACCTACTCCCTCCTGAGGGACTTCTCTATAAGCAAAGAGAAGGCATGGCAGTGGAAGGTCCCACTTTCTTTTAAGGGGGTCCTCTAAAGCACCTATCATGCTCTTCATGGTTCTGTTAAACCTTTCAACCAATCCATTTGTCTGAGGGTGGTATTCTGTAGAGAACTTGTAAGTAACTCTGCAGGTTTTCCACATGGCTTTCATGTAGTTGGACATAAAGTTTGACCCCCTGTCAGAGATTACTTCATTAGGAAACCCAACCCTGGTAAAAATACCAAGGAGGGCCTTAGCCACAGCCTGAGCTGTAACAGTCCTCATAGGAATTGCTTCAGGGTATCTAGTAGCATGGTCTACTACTAAAACAAGGATAAACCTGTTGCCTGAGGAGGTTGGAGGGTCAAGGGGACCAACAATGTCAATCCTTACTCTCTCAAAAGGGACTCCCACAACTGGGAGAGGCACTAAAGGTGCCACATTCTTGGACCCAACCTTATCAGAAGTCTGGCAGGTGTGGCAGCTCCTGCAGTATTTATCTACTTCAGCCCCCATCTTTGGCCAATAAAAGTAGAGTGAGAGCCTTTCCTTAGTCTTCTTGAAACTCAAGTGACCAGCCAAAGGAATCTCGTGGGCTAACTGCAAGAACTGTGGTCTGTTCTCTTGGGGTACTACAAGTCGTTTGTTGTCCCCAGGTGCATACTCTGTTTGTTCACTGTAGAAGAGGCCATCTTCCCAGTGCAACCAATATTTCCCAGGCTCTTGCCCTTCAGCCTGAGCATCTGCCTGGTGGCGAAGACCTTCCAGAGTTGGACATTCCCTCTGTCCCTTACTGAAGTCTGCCCTGTTGGGTCCACCTTCTGCCATTAAAGACTGCATCTCAGGATGGTCAACAGGATCAAGATCTCCAATGAGTTCCTGGCCTTCCACTAGCTCTTCCTCAGAGTCTAGTTCAACCACACACGGTTGTACCTCCCTCTCAGCCTCAGCTGGAGGTGGAGTTACAGGTGTAACTTTGGACAACCTAGGGGAAGTCCTTGTTGGAAGCACTGGAGTGCTTGTTGCTGGTTCTTTCCTTTAAGCTTTAGGTTTCCCCTTTAATTTAGGTTGGTTAGAGATAGCAAGTTGTAGTTCCAGTGGAGCAGGAGTGATATCTTTCCTCATCATCTCCTTGGGAGTACCCCTCAGGGTTCTCTCCCTTGCAGGTCTGGTGAGCTCCTGTAACCTTTTACTAGGAGGTCTGGGGGTATGTGACACTACTCCAAGAGTCTTCAGGTCATTACCCAACAGAACCCTTCCTGGTACCTCACTTTGTATGCTGACAGGTATCTTCACAGTCATGCCATTACAATAGATGAGAACTGGTAGTTGGGGAAGCATCTGCACAGGCCCTCCAGCTAACTTGGTGAGGCGTTTGGGTGCCTTAGCAACATCCTCAGCCTGAAAAAACGATTTGTCCACCACAGTTATGCTGGCCCTTCACCTGGACACTGTCCTTATAATACTCTTTAGTATTATCTGGGATAGAATTAGAGACATCTAAATTATGTTGTTCCCACAAACCCAGAGACACTAAAGAAACACTGGCTGAGACTCCAATGGGTTCATCAGCCAGTAATAGAAAGTTTCCACTTGCCATTTGTACTTCCTCCTCTTGAGCGAAGGCTAAGGAGACAAGCTGGACCCCTGAAGGTTTACCCTTAGATCTGGGATCTCCTTTCACATGATCAGTAGAGCCACAAACAAAGCATTTCCCAAATGCTTTCTGGAATGGTGGCTTGTTCTGACCTCCTTCTGGTTTACCACCAGAAGGTACACTACTCTGATTTGGTTTCCCTTGTGGCTTACCTTTATTGGTTTGTTTGGGGCCCTCTTTGGGATTGGAATTAATAGAATTCTCTTTGGAGTCCTTTTTAGGCTGTTTTCCCTCATCCTTTTTCTGAGTAGCCCCAGAATCCTTGTGAGTAGCCCTGTTGGCAACCCACAAGTCAGCAGCCTTAGCTAGCTTCCTGGAATCCAATTTCTTTGAATCAGCCAAGTGCTGTCTGAGCTCAGGAGAGCAGGCATCATAAATGGACTCCAACATCACAAGATTCTTCATTCCCTCATAAGTGTTAACCCTGTAACCCTTAATCCATCCCTCTAAGTTTTTCAAACTTTCACTCACCCAGGTAGCCCAAGGGGTACCATCATTATTTTTGAGGGTCCTGAACCTCTTAAGCTACTGGGAAGGGGTCTTCCCAAATCTAGCTATCAAAGCTAGTTTCACACATTCATAATCCTTCCTATCCTCCTCCCCCAACTCCATTACCACATCAGTTGCAACAGGGGGGAGCCTAGAGAACAACCAGGTCACTAAAGCATTACCTGTGATGTCCTGGAGCCCATGATTATACTCAAACATTTTTAACCAATCCAACACATCCAACTTATCATACATACCAATTAACTCCTTAGACATCCAGAGTCTTTTGGGACTGGAACTCCTAGAGGAACCAGAGGGGAGAGAAGCATTTTCCACAGACAACTTTTTCATTTCAAGTTCATGATTAAGCTCTATTTCTCTGAGTCTTAACTCAGCTTGCTTCTGCTCAGCTTGGGCATTGATTCTTCTGAACTCTAGCTCTTGGTTCTGTTCAGATTGAGCAATATAACGTTTGTACTCTAATTCAAGCTTCATTTTTTCAAGTTCAAAATAAGCAGGATTACATGTGGGACCTGGTATAGGCCCAGTAGGTACAGTAGGTAAGGCAGACAGAGGCGCAGAGTGGCTAACTTCATTAGGTTCACTTTCCTCTTCTAACTCATTATCAATACTTTGATTCAGATCAATACCATCACTGTTTTCTACACTTGCTGGGGGAGGGGGTAGATTCCTCTGTACCACCCAGACTTTGGGTTTCTAACAATCTTTCTATAAGTTCCATTTTCTTGCCCTTCTCAGAGAGATTCTTATGTCTACACAATACTTTTAAGCAATCAGCAGTTTTGGCAGACAATGATTCTAGGGTATAACTCTCCATAGCAGACATAGTTAGAAAATCAGCTTTTTAGTGCTAGGCTTTGTGTTTAGTTGTCCTAAAGTATTCAAAAAGCACTCTAAAGTGTATACTCAATACAAAATCCCACCGCTGTACACCAGTGTTAGGCAGAAACCTGTGCGGTTCCCTCTGGGACCACTGCAAAAGGCTTAGGACTACAGGTGTTGGCAGTAAAACCAATTGGTAGCAGTCTGTACCACCCAGATTTACCTGGTAGCTGTGGCTGAGCAGTCAGACTTCTCCCAAGAAGAGTTAGGCAGTATACAGAGTATTCACAATAGGTCAATAGTACACAGTAGAACAAGCAAACACTGACCAGAGCTTGGTGTAAAAGAGATATAATTATTTATTTAAAAACCACATCTAATAAAACACACTGGCACTAATATCAAGCAGTTCAAAAACACGGTCACTAAAAGGTATATACTCCCTTCAACGATTAGTTAGACAAGTCTTAAGTAAAGCAACACTTAGTTTCAGACAGCGGTGAGCGCTTAACGAAGATGGCACTCTAATCAATCGGTTTACAAGGGAGAGAAAGGCAGAGCAAAGATAGAAACAGATACCAACACTTTCGTATGAACACAGTAGGAGAAGAAGGCATGTTAAAACCGTGAAGTCAAAGTTAACAAGGCCGGACCCACTTTAAGAGGCTCTGGACGAAATGTGTCCAAGGTCACATGGTTTAAAAAGTGCACAAATGTCTCGCAAAAAAGTTCAGAAAAGAGTTGGATCAATAGAAAGGGACCAGTTAGATGGTCAAGGCGGCTAGCCCAGTCCAGAAGGTTAAGGGGTTATTATTACCTTGTAGCAATCTTTAGAAAGGGAGGCCTGGCGGACACGGTACCTTGAAATGGTGAGAACGCTCCAGAGGGGGCAGTTGTTCCTGACAGCGGGTGCAAGTCGGTGCTTCGTCCGGAGGAAGAGAGGATCTCGTCGAGGAGGAGAGCAGGAGTCCGTTGCACTGCCAGGGAAGAAACCAGCCGCGGAGTTCTCAATTAAAAGGAGCGGTCCTTTTATTCGCGGTGCAAGGGTAAGTGGCTATCTGGCTGCCGGGGTGATTGGCACGGGCAAATCGACCCCTTGGACATCTTGGAAGTGAAGAAAAAGAAGGTAAACTGGTTGTGCCCACCAGTCAAGGGAAGAAGACTCTCCAGCAGGGAGGTCTCCTCTGTCGTTGGGAAGTGGTGAGTCGGTTCAGCAGGGCTCCACCGGTGGTGTCGTCGTAGCAGGTTGGCTCAGCTTCTCCCTCTTTGGATTTTCAGGTCCTGTGGCGACTTCTGAAGTTCCAGTCCCAAAAGCCCTGCTTTTATGCAAGAAACCCCCATTCATTCAGCCTAGCTGTCAATCAAACATGCTAAGTGGTGAGCCAGGCGGCTCACCACTTGGGCCAATCACACAAGAGTGCGACTTGATTTACCAAGGTAACTCAGTCCAGGGTACCTAAACCCCCTCCCACACCCCATGTGATACCCAGACAGAGTGGCACCACTTTGGAGGGCTTCTGTGTAGAAGCCTGCCAAAAGTGGAACAAAGGGCTCGACCTTTGGGTTGGAATTACAGAGGCGAACACAAACGCCATTTTTTGGCAAAAAGACCCTACCGGTGAATTAATATTAAATAAATAAACCGGCGGTATCTTTAACATTGCACCAAAAAGTGGTGCGTTGAAAATACATGGGAAAATCCCATAGAGGATATTCTTAAGATATATTACGCGTGGTAACCACTGCCACCAGCCAGAAACTCGATGAGGGAGGTCTGCACAGTACCCCCTCGAAAACAGACCCAGGGGCAGTCGAATTACCCCTACCAGTACTTCCACAATATGATGGTTTGTACTGGTTCTGTTCACAAATTTGGACTAGTAAATCCAATGGTGACTTTACATGCCCTGGGAGACAGTAGTCAGTCCCAGGGTATGGAGTCTATGGTGGGGTGTCACTATGACACCCCTGTTTCACTGCACTGAGGGTGCTGTGTAACACACATAGCAAAAACACATGAGACCCTATGGAGTAAAAGAACCCATAGCCCATAAAACATATTAACATTCAAAGGAACACCACAAATCATGTCCAAGAGTGGGAGAAAAAAGAGTCTCACTCTTGGCAGGAGAAAAAACAAACTCCAGAAATCCAGCAAAGCTGCTGGGGGACTCACTAGGTTAGGAAATTCAGCCTAAACAGAGAATTCTCCCTAACACCTTATAGGTATCCAGGTGGTATTTTGGTGGAATGGCAGTCAGTTCGTCGGATGATGTCTACAACCAGTAATTACTGTCCTTGCAAATTCTTTTCAAGTTCAGAGTTCGGGCTGTAGGGTAAGACCCAAAAATCATTATAGTAAAATAATCCAGTGAGTAAATAAAAGTAAAGGAAAGCAAGAAAAACAGAAGTTTATTACATGCAACTGCGGTCGGAGATGTGATGCTGGAAATGCATCGGAGTGACAGGGCCTCCGTATCCTTGTCCTTTATTTCTATTTATCATGTGTGCTGTCTTTATTTTCTGGACAGGAGTTTATGTGGGACTCCTGGTGGTGTGGCTCTTCCTCCTTTTGGTTTGGTGAACAGACCCTTGGGATACCCTTAAGGCACCCATGGGTGGGAGAACAACCCTGTACACACAGTGTATGTTTTTGGGCACCTGTGTGTGGCCCACAGGTCAGGGTATGGGGTGGTGGCAGGTCCATGCTGAATTTGACAGGTGCTCTGAGTATCCTCCATTTTGGGATACCCAGGCCCTGCCATAGGAATCAGGGGATTCCTGATGGGGACAAGATGGCCCTGTGGACTCTTGGTTTCTATCACCTGTTACCTTGTTTTCCAGAAGTCCCAGGAAGCCCTGACTCTGTCCTTTCCCTGGACTGGCTGTTGGGTGGATGTTCCATATATGGTATTGTGGGGAAGTCCAGGCCCGACTGGCTGGAGCCTTCCCAGTGTCTGTATGTTGTGGGTACACCCGTGTGGGGGAACCTGGGTGAATGGAATGTGTGATGAATATGCATTTCCTGTTATGGGTGTCTGGTATCTGGGTTATGACACAAATTGCCTCATTACGACCCTGGTGCTAAGTGAAAAACGATGGCGGTAAATGGTTACCGCCATCGTTTTCCGCCAGGTCCGATCATGACCCGTGACCGTTAACTACGATGCCATTAGCGGCATCGTAGTTAACGCTACCGCTAACTGCGCTAAGGGTGTGCGCATACTTAGCGCCATGGCGGAAAGGTACGCAAATGCTGACCCAAGCGGACATGCACCTAACGCCATCACCCAGCCCGTTAAGTACCTTACCGCCATGGTGCTAAGTACGCCATCGCGAACCAACCGTAAAGGGCCATGTAAAGTGAATGCAGCTGCCACAGGTGCACAGAAACAGCACAGGTGAAGGCAATACAGACTCAGGAAGTACAAAAAGAGCACACCCCACCCCTTCCCACACCCAGTCACACTCCACAATGATACCAATACGACTAGCAATGTTGGGGCTGGAGAACCTGATAGCAATGCAAGTGCTACTACAACAACAACAACAACAACAACAACAACAACAACAACAACAACAGGCTGCACAGAGGAGACGCAGGAGGAGAAGGAGGGCAAGGCAGGCCCAGCAAGCCCCACCAGCACAGCCAGTGCCACCACGCAGACAGCCCCCAATCCCACGCATCAGAGCCAATCCATTCAACCTCACTGCTGAGCAGATCCACACCCTGTACCGTATGGACCGGGACACCATCACCGCCATCGTACACATGATACACAACGACATCGTCAGCATGATAGAAACTCCAACCGCCATCCCACCCCTACTGAAGGTAGTGTCTGTACTCCACTTCCTGGCCACAGGCACCTACCAGCACACAGTGGGGCACTTGCATGGCATTTCACAACCATTATTCTCACGAACACTCATCCAAGTGCTCGATGCCCTCCTCAAGCACACAGACGACCACATCTCATTACCACAGACTGCCCAGGACATTGCAAACACCAAAGTGGGTTTCCATGCACTAGCCGGCATACCCGGTTGCATTGGTGCCATCGACTGCACCCATGTGGAATTGGTGGTTCCACGTGCCATGGAGGTACCGTACCGCAACCGGAAACAGTTCCACTCAATCAACGTGCAAATGGTCTGTGACTCCAACAAGATCATCACACATTGTTGTGCCCGATTCCCCGGATCAACCCATGATTCTATGGTCCTGAGGAACTCCACAATACCACGCTACATGGAGCGACATGCAGGCCCAAGATCCTGGCTACTCGGTGAGTCCAATGTCATGGAAGTGGGCAGGTGAATGACGTACCGATGCATACTCCACCTGGCTGAAGGGGGGGGGAATGATGCATACTCCACCTGGCTGAAGGGGGGGGGAATGATGCATACTCCACCTGGCTGAAGGGGGGGGGGGGAATGATGCATACTCCACCTGGCTGAAGGGGGGGGGAATGATGCATACTCCACCTGGCTGAAGGGGGGGGGGAATGATGCATACTCCACCTGGCTGAAGGGGGGGGGAATGATGCATACTCCACCTGGCTGAAGGGGGGGGGGAATGATGCATACTCCACCTGGCTGAAGGGGGGGGGAATGATGCATACTCCACCTGGCTGAAGGGGGGGAATGATGCATACTCCACCTGGCTGAAGGGGGAGGAATGATGCATACTCCACCTGGCTGTGAGCAACACAGAGAACGGAGACAGAGGATGGGCACTCACAATGCACTCAACCCCTCTGCATACATTGGGTGATGGCATGCAAAACAGGCCAGGGGAGCCATGAGCATATACTGGTTGCATTGTGTGAATCAATTAGTGCATGTAGAAGTGAGCCGAAGTAACAGTTGGATGCAGGCCATGGTGGCACATCATGTTCTTGATCAGACGACATGACTGACACATGCATTCTCGCCTACATACAGGTGATGCAGGCTATCCCCTGAAGAGGTGGCTCCTTACACCAGTCCGGAACCCGCAGAACCAGCACGTGGAGGACTTCAACCGTGCACATACACGTACTCGTGTGGTCATAGAGCAAACATTCGGCCTATTGAAGGCACAGTTCCGAAGCCTCAGCAGGTCTGGAGGGGCACTCCTGTACCACCATGAGAAGGTGGCAAAGATCGTCATGGCATGTGTCATGCTACACAATATGTGCGTCAGACGGAATGTGCCCCTGCCCCCTGACGCAGGACTGCAACCACCTGACGATGAGGATGAGGAGGGTGCAGATGGGGCACCACCCCATGGCGGAGGCGACGCACAGGAGGGGCGTGCAATGCGCCAAAGTATCATCGACCACTGCTTCTAGCACACACGGCTGGTGTGAATCACATGGAGACTGCACTTGGGGCACTGTGTGTCTCTGGGACATGCACACTGTGGACTGTACACCAATAAAGCACACATATGCAATGAAAATGTCCACACATTTCATTTTGGGAAAGAAAAAAGTGTATTCAAACAATGAAACGTCGTGACACACCCCCTCCCGCCTCCCCCCTGAAAACCCCAACACACCCCCTCCCCCCTCCACCCTGAACACCCCAACACACCCCCTCCCCCTGAACACCCCAACACACCCCCTCCCCCCTCCACCCTGAACACCCCAACACACCCCCTCCCCCCTCCACCCTGAACACCCCAACACACCCCCTCCCCCTGAACACCCCAACACACCCCCTCCCCCCTCCACCCTGGAATCCCTACGAAGGTGCGGTAGTGTCTGTGCAGCAGGGTGTGCAGTAGTCCTGCTCGACTGTCAAGCCACTAAGGTGAATCCCCTCCCCTGGCCCCCGGGGCACCCCTGCCCGTGCTGCGTAGATTGCGCCCTGATCTGCGGATGGGGCTCTCTGTGCCGAGCTGGCTGATGAGGACGGTCCGGCCTGCACATCTGGACGCATGTCCCTGATGGTCTGGACAAGTTCTGTGAGGACATTGCGCACAGCCGCGAGTTCCGTGCATATGTCCTTTGTGGAGGACTCTATGGCAGCTGTGACTCGGTCTGCCAAACTCTCCATGCCATCCCATTTGCATGTCCATTGGGCTGCTCACCTCAGGCTGGGGGGATGGGGTGGCTGGCCAATCCTCGGCCTCCGACTGCCCCTGTGTGGCATCCGCCTGCAGGGGGCTTAGGGATATGCAGGGGGAATGTGGCTGGGCAGTGGGCATTTCCTCATCGATGAGCTCGATGCTGCCTGCCTCACTGTCGGAGGTTGCCGCTATGGCAGCGATTTCACCCAGGGTGCTGCTTGCAGCAGAGCCTGTCCCTTCAGTGGGCACGACTAGTGACATGTGCGGTGCTGCTGCTGGGTCTGTGTCTGCTGTTGTGGGGGCTGGCATTTGCCTGTCCTCTTCCCCAGGCAGGGTTTGCGGCTGGTGGTGTGTTTCCTTTCGGATGGCTGAGGTGGATGCCTGTGGCCTGGCCCTCTTGGTGGATGTGGATGCAGTGTTGTCCTCTTCCTGGAGGTCTGTGTCAGATCCTGTGGTGGAGCAAAGGAGGGAAAGTGTTATTGATGGGTACGCGGACATTGGCCGTGCATTGTGAGGGATGACATCTATACAGTGGGTACATGCAGCACATTTCAGGCAGGGGCATACAGGTTTTGTGCCTTTTGTGTGGAGGTAGCATGGTGGTATGTGTGTGCCAGCAGTTAGGTTGTGCATGCTGCATGTGTACAGGGTGGAGTCTGGATGTGTCTGTGGACATTCACCTGCTGATGTGTTGCATATGCGCTATGGGGCTACATGGTACTTCACATGATAGGACTTTGTTGAGTTTTGCATGGCTTGCTCTGGCCACCTACCTGCATCTCCTGAGGTCGGCGCTCCTCTCTCCATCCCTCCGACACCTTGGATGCTCTCCATCCCGATGGTGGATGCACATATTTCCTCCCATGCTTGCAGCTTAATGGGCGAATCGGATCCACCCCCAGTTGACGTGGCTAGGTTGCGGTTAGCTGAGAGGATGCTTCGGACACGGAGCCTCAAGTCGTCCCAGCGCTTTCTGCACTGCTGGGCAATGCGGGGTACGGCCCCCACTGCACTCACACGCTGTGCCACTAGGGCCCATATGGCCTTTTTTTTTGCTATTGCCGGCCTTGTCATCTGCGCGGAGAATACAGCTGCAGCATTTTCTTGCAGGGTCTCTGCGAGCATGGTTAGTTCCTCCTTTGAGAAACGGTCTTGGCGCTGCCGGTCACATGCTTTTTTAACAACTTTGGGCATTTTTACTTGGCTAATTGGGTGGGTGATGGGTGTGGATAGGTGTCAGGGTTGGATCAGGTATGGTTGTGGAGGATGGCAATGGATTGTGTTTTTCAAGATGGCCGTCGTGCAGTTTCCCGTTCCGCCGCGATGACGCTATTTCCGGTTCCGCCTATTTACGGTGACCGCTAATTACGCTGACCGCTAATTACGGTGACCGCTAATTGCGGTCGCCGCTATGGTGTGTGTGGCGGTAGTGCTCCTTGCGCGGCGTGCGATGGCGGTAAGGGCCGTTTCTGGCCCATTTACGCCATGCCGTACTTTACATTAACGCCATGGCGTAATGCACGTGCCCGATGGGTCGGAATATGCCGCACTTTACGCCATCGACCCACGGCGTAAACGTTGATTACGCCATGGCGGTAATGTTCGGTACTTACCGCCATGGTCGTAATGAGGCCCAAAGACTGAGACAGCCCTGCTCGAAACTAGTATGAATGCAGTGTGGAGAGCCTGAATGGATGGGTGCTTGTACAAATCCACATTCAGTGTTGTGAGTGCCTGAATGGAGAATAATGGCCTGAATGCACTGTGAGCCTGATTGGCTGCCTGCCTCAATGCCCTTCTGAATGATTGGTTGCCTGAGTGTGATACAGCAGAGTGAATGAGAGACCAACAGTATATCTGGGGACCTCTCACTGATAGAAATCATTCAGAAGCTGAAGTCGAAACTTGATGCTTAACCTTGAGGCCAACTGAAAGAAGAAGAATTGCTGCTGCTGTCCTTTGCTAATCTGAAAGCTGCTTGACCGTCAAGGAACATATCCAAGAGAGGACCGGGCTAGGAGACCTCTTCCCGAGCTACGAGAAACCATTGTGCACCAGCTAATCTTCACCAAGACTCCCTGGTAGTTAGTAATCGAAAGGCTGCCGACCGGACACGGGTACCGCCAAGGAATCTGAAGTGAAGCGCCCAGACATTGAAGTCTATCACCGTCGACCAAGATTCAGAGGTATCACTGTAACTTCATCAAACGAAGCCAGCCGCAACGCCCGATTGCCTAAGACACTTTGAATCAAGGAATCCCTTGCTCATCACCATCAATAGCTTTTGTCCTGCCGGAGAAAGTCAAGGTCATCGACGACCGAGGAGATTCCGCTAGTGGTTTTCTTGCCACCCAAAGACCTCAAGGACGCCAAGTATCCGGAAGCCAGCGTGGTCGAGTCCTGTTCCCAGATGCCAGTCACCGACGACCTGACACCCTTGCTGGGCTATCATTTCTTCATTGTCTTCTCTTTGCAGCAACAAACACTTGTCATCGAGGTGCAACGCACACCTCACTGTTGCAGGATGTATTCAACCGATCATCAACGAGCACCACAAGGACCAAAGCTGCTTGCTCAACAACATTGTTCACCTCTTCTTCAAGGAATCCTGATGATCCGTGGCTCCAGCCTTATAGGGAGTTCACTCAAGAAGGATCCGTCGATGACTCATCGGAGAACTCTGCTAAACCAGGTACATTGGGGTAATAGAACATTTCTAGAAGGGAACAAGACTCTGCTAAACAACATATGGACTGGGCTTGTCAAAATATCTTATTTACAGCTTGCACAGGTGGGGAGATCTTCAGACAGAATGGTGTCGGGGGTAGCGACCCTGTATTCTGCCAACTGTTTAACTACTTGTTTCTCTCCTATGTCTGGTGCTGGTTCGCATTACTATTAGACTTGTATGTTATCGCAACTGTCGCCAGTTCGTACATTTTAAAGGAGTCAAGAGTGAATTGTGGTACCACAGAGATATTGTATATATTTATCATTATAGAATTGCCTGAGCACAAAGTGTGTTATTGTGTCTGCATATAACTTGAACCTTATTTATATAAAGAGCTGTGTTATGACTAGCATAGTGTGCGGACATTTCTTTGTGGGTGTTTGAGGACTACACTGTACTTAAGAACCAGCCCGCATCACTTCCTGAAAGCTTAAGCCTTGATTGCTCGTTCACATTTACCATATAGAGAAATTTGGCTGGGGTCCTCTGTGCTTCTACTCTGCCGTATATAGGGCGTGAGTACAGAAACCCTGCTTCAGTCTTTACACTGGTGGCAGCGGTGGGATGCTTATGGTTTTAATAATCAGTGTATAACCTTACCCACTTACAAAATATCCACACTTTGTGAATTTGAGATTTAGTTGTGTACTAGATAATTACATTACAAGCAATTGAACCTATTGCAAATGGTAAATTGACTCGGATGAGCTGAGAGGCTCTCCAGAGTGGTTGTAAAACAAGGAGGTTAGACTTTGAGGATAAGTCTAGGGCTGAGTTTATAGCTTCTCTGACGGACTTCCAGACCGATGGTGAAACTCTTGATGATGGGGGGGTGCAACCAATGAGGACCCTGCACCTGGGGTTGTTACTGAATCTGATTCTGGGAATGCCACCATTCCTGCTGCCTCTATTCCGAAACCCATCAATGTTTCTTCATAGAAGCTGAACTTAAGAAAGAGGAGGTGGCACAGCAAGTGATACTCAAAGCTAGAGATCTACAACTCAAGGATAGAGATCTGGAACTCAATGTTGTCTGGTTAGGTGGAAGGAAGGGAGGCGTTAGGAATGGTATTCCTATTATATGTTTATACTCTGGCTTTACCCTGCTCCCTGAATGCATGCTGTGTCTTTGTAGGTGTGAGGTCATGAATGGGATGCCCGGAGTGTGAGTAACTAAAATGCTGAGTGTATGGGGTTCCACCCAGAGCAGTTGGTAATGATGTAACCTGGGTGGTGGGAGCCGGTGGGCTTCCCTAGTACTGAACTTCCTATCTCCTTGTGATGTAACCTGATTAAAGTAACCTGCAGATCTCAACTGGCTACCAGAGTATCCTTTATAATGACCCTGGGCCTCATTCCGAGTATGGCGGTAAGGGATAGCGGCCACCGGTAACGAGACCGTGGCGGTATTCCCTTACCGCCATACTCCGAGTTCCCTCTGCGCCCTCGCCTTTAACGCCTGCTTTGAGCAGGTGTTAAAGTCGAGGGCGCAAAGGGGCCTCCAAGCCAATAACGGTGACCGTAATGAACGGTCACCGTTATTTGCATCTTCCCCATTCCCATTGAGCCCTATGGGGGCTCATTTGGGAATGGGGAAGAGCCTTGGTGAATGGGGAATTACCGCCCCGCCAACCTTGGAATGGGGCGGTGATTCCGCCATCCACCAAGGCGCTGCCGTTCCGGGTACGGCGTCAACCAAGGCGTTAATAGAGCCATTGGTTAGCGCCGTACTCGGAATGAGGCCCCCTGACTACTGGTCATAACAATTGGCACATATAAAAGGAATACCATTCATAATACCTCCCTTCCTTCCACCTAACCAGACACACAACACAACAAGTGTCAGGTCCCCTGCCAACACGTTTATGAAAGATTTGGTTGGTGTGTTTGTGGAGGGTTCGGATATCCTCCAATGGATTGACGCGTTTGAAATGGCTTGTGCAATTCATGATGTTGATAAGAGAGATTGGGCTAAGTGTTTGTTGAGCAGAGTGCTTCAGCCAGGATATGACTGTATTCTGAAACTGAGTGTGGAAGAAAGGGGTCAGCATGAGTGTATGAAATCTGCTTTGATTGCCAAGTTTGGCAAGACACCTACCTAATACCTTAAAAGGTTCAGGGAATTTAAGAAAAGAGAGCATGTGTCTTGGATTGACCTGGTGAGTGCTGCACATGTGAACATGATGGGGTGGATTGATGGTTACATATGAAAACGTTTGTTGAATTGTCCCACCTTTTGTTTTTTGAGCATTTTTCAGATACCTTTTAACCAGAGCTGTGTCAGTATGTTGCTGACTATAAAATGTTAGATCCCTTTAAGCTGGCCAGGCTGGCTGAGAAGTGGGTCTCCCACTGGGTGTCCCCTAAGGAACCCAGTGGGAAGGACAAGGACAAAGAAAAGGGGACCTCTCTGAAGGTTGAGGAGTCCCAAAAACATTCACAGTCGAGTAAACCAAAACCTTCCTCTCCTAAGACCAAACAATCTAATGGGGATAAATCCTATGTGGGTGGGAGTAAGAGTAGTGGTCCACCTGCTGCAAAGCAGGGTCCCAGTGGCTCCATTACCATACCCCATGTTGTGCCTGACACTTGTTGAGACAGCAGGGCTCTGGACCACAAGAAGGGTGACCCCAAGTGTAAAGGTAAGGTACTTGGAGTCCAGGCTGCCAGCCTGATCTACCCTTTTGCTGTACAGGCCCCTGTCTTCCCCTCCTTTACCGGAATCACCTTCAGTGCTCCGAGAAAGATTTCCCTAGTGTCCCTTGGGGCCTGGGACCAATACACAGAAGTACTGGCTACAATATCACAGAACACCCTCAGATTTTTGAGAAGTGTCCTCTTGAATGGCCAGCCTTCTACTGTCTTGAGAGACAGTGGGGCAAGCATGACAGTGGTGGATAGGACCCTGTTCATGCCAGAGGACTATGTAGGTGCTCCTCTGAGGAATACCAGGTTAGCTGGTGGGCCTCCCACATTATCACCTGTAGCCTTAGTCACAATTATGATTGGAGACAAGACAGGAAAGCTTCCTGTCCTGGTTCAGGACAATGGGCCTCATTACAACCTTGGTGCTAAGTGCACCAACTTTACCACCATGGTGTAAACTCCGTTTACACCATGGTGGATGGCGGATTTACCACCCCATTCCATGGTGAGTGGGGCGGTAAATCCCCATTTCCCATTTTCCCTTCCCCATTCCCATTTTTGCCCCATAGGGCATAATGGGAGTGGGGAAGGCGCTAATTACGCCGCCGTAAATTACGGCAGCGTAATTAGCACCATGGCAGGTTAGCGCCATGGATTTTAACGCCTGCTAGAAGCAGGCATTAAAATCAGAATCAGGCGTTAAGGGTTAACGGTGGCGTTAACCCTTAACGCCTGAGTTGTAATGAGGCCCAATGTACCTGCTAACATTTTGTTAGGCAATGATCTAGTGGAGTTGGGGTTGATCTTGTATGGTCTTCCCCTGACTGCTGCTGCAGTCACTAGGTCACAGGTAACAACAGGTCTGACTGTGAGTCAGGTGCCCAGGCCAAAGGGGAGAACCAAGGCAAGACGGAAGAGTAAGAAGGCCAGCTCTGCGAAGGGGACTCCTTTTCCTGCTGCTTTAGCAGCACCCACTGGGATTCAGGCTCCGGACGGGCTGGGTCCAGTAGTAAACCCTGACTCAACTACTGAGGGAGAAGAGCCTGAAGACCCTCTTGAGGGAGATGTGCTCAACCCAGAGTATCACCCTGACCTTCAATGCCTGCTGGCTGAAGGGGGGCCCTCTAGGGGAGACTTCTGCAAGGGTCATAGAGAGTGCCACTCTCTCGAGGGTCTGAGATAACAGGCCCAGGCCCAGGCACAAGAAGTGCCTAGGTCATTCAAGATTTATAGGGAGGGGGAGCTCCTTTGTAGTGAGCCCACTAAGCATGAAACTGGTTCCGTCAAGAGGTTGGTGGTACCCCAGGTTTACAGGCCCTTCCAACTGCAGCTGGCGCATGAGGTGCCCTTAGTTGGTCATGTTGGGACCAAGAAGACAAAGCAGAGGCTCTCTGCCCATTTCTAGTGGCCCCGGATGGGAGTAGAAGTGAAGTTCTACTGCAAGACCTGTCCCACTTGTCAGTTGTCTGGTAAGACTGGAGGCAGTGTTATTGCCCCACTGCAGCCGTTGCCAGTGGTTGGCACACCATTTGAGAGGGTGGGCATCGACATTATCGGTCCCCTAAAGTGTTATTGATGGGTACGCGGACATTGGCCGTGCATTGTGAGGGATGACATCTATACAGTGGGTACATGCAGCACATTTCAGGCAGGGGCATACAGGTTTTGTGCCTTTTGTGTGGAGGTAGCATGGTGGTATGTGTGTGCCAGCAGTTAGGTTGTGCATGCTGCATGTGTACAGGGTGGAGTCTGGATGTGTCTGTGGACATTCACCTGCTGATGTGTTGCATATGCGCTATGGGGCTACATGGTACTTCACATGATAGGACTTTGTTGAGTTTTGCATGGCTTGCTCTGGCCACCTACCTGCATCTCCTGAGGTCGGCGCTCCTCTCTCCATCCCTCCGACACCTTGGATGCTCTCCATCCCGATGGTGGATGCACATATTTCCTCCCATGCTTGCAGCTTAATGGGCGAATCGGATCCACCCCCAGTTGACGTGGCTAGGTTGCGGTTAGCTGAGAGGATGCTTCGGACACGGAGCCTCAAGTCGTCCCAGCGCTTTCTGCACTGCTGGGCAGTGCGGGGTACGGCCCCCACTGCACTCACACGCTGTGCCACTAGGGCCCATATGGCCTTTTTTTTTGCTATTGCCGGCCTTGTCATCTGCGCGGAGAATACAGCTGCAGCATTTTCTTGCAGGGTCTCTGCGAGCATGGTTAGTTCCTCCTTTGAGAAACGGTCTTGGCGCTGCCGGTCACATGCTTTTTTAACAACTTTGGGCATTTTTACTTGGCTAATTGGGTGGGTGATGGGTGTGGATAGGTGTCAGGGTTGGATCAGGTATGGTTGTGGAGGATGGCAATGGATTGTGTTTTTCAAGATGGCCGTCGTGCAGTTTCCCGTTCCGCCGCGATGACGCTATTTCCGGTTCCGCCTATTTACGGTGACCGCTAATTACGCTGACCGCTAATTACGGTGACCGCTAATTGCGGTCGCCGCTATGGTGTGTGTGGCGGTAGTGCTCCTTGCGCGGCGTGCGATGGCGGTAAGGGCCGTTTCTGGCCCATTTACGCCATGCCGTACTTTACATTAACGCCATGGCGTAATGCACGTGCCCGATGGGTCGGAATATGCCGCACTTGACGCCATCGACCCACGGCGTAAACGTTGATTACGCCATGGCGGTAATGTTCGGTACTTACCGCCATGGTCGTAATGAGGCCCAAAGACTGAGACAGCCCTGCTCGAAACTAGTATGAATGCAGTGTGGAGAGCCTGAATGGATGGGTGCTTGTACAAATCCACATTCAGTGTTGTGAGTGCCTGAATGGAGAATAATGGCCTGAATGCACTGTGAGCCTGATTGGCTGCCTGCCTCAATGCCCTTCTGAATGATTGGTTGCCTGAGTGTGATACAGCAGAGTGAATGAGAGACCAACAGTATATCTGGGGACCTCTCACTGATAGAAATCATTCAGAAGCTGAAGTCGAAACTTGATGCTTAACCTTGAGGCCAACTGAAAGAAGAAGAATTGCTGCTGCTGTCCTTTGCTAATCTGAAAGCTGCTTGACCGTCAAGGAACATATCCAAGAGAGGACCGGGCTAGGAGACCTCTTCCCGAGCTACGAGAAACCATTGTGCACCAGCTAATCTTCACCAAGACTCCCTGGTAGTTAGTAATCGAAAGGCTGCCGACCGGACACGGGTACCGCCAAGGAATCTGAAGTGAAGCGCCCAGACATTGAAGTCTATCACCGTCGACCAAGATTCAGAGGTATCACCTTAACTTCATCAAACGAAGCCAGCCGCAACGCCCGATTGCCTAAGACACTTTGAATCAAGGAATCCCTTGCTCATCACCATCAATAGCTTTTGTCCTGCCGGAGAAAGTCAAGGTCATCGACGACCGAGGAGATTCCGCTAGTGGTTTTCTTGCCACCCAAAGACCTCAAGGACGCCAAGTATCCGGAAGCCAGCGTGGTCGAGTCCTGTTCCCAGATGCCAGTCACCGACGACCTGACACCCTTGCTGGGCTATCATTTCTTCATTGTCTTCTCTTTGCAGCAACAAACACTTGTCATCGAGGTGCAACGCACACCTCACTGTTGCAGGATGTATTCAACCGATCATCAACGAGCACCACAAGGACCAAAGCTGCTTGCTCAACAACATTGTTCACCTCTTCTTCAAGGAATCCTGATGATCCGTGGCTCCAGCCTTATAGGGAGTTCACTCAAGAAGGATCCGTCGATGACTCATCGGAGAACTCTGCTAAACCAGGTACATCGGGGTAATAGAACATTTCTAGAAGGGAACAAGACTCTGCTAAACAACATATGGACTGGGCTTGTCAAAATATCTTATTTACAGCTTGCACAGGTGGGGAGATCTTCAGACAGAATGGTGTCGGGGGTAGCGACCCTGTATTCTGCCAACTGTTTAACTACTTGTTTCTCTCCTATGTCTGGTGCTGGTTCGCATTACTATTAGACTTGTATGTTATCGCAACTGTCGCCAGTTCGTACATTTTAAAGGAGTCAAGAGTGAATTGTGGTACCACAGAGATATTGTATATATTTATCATTATAGAATTGCCTGAGCACAAAGTGTGTTATTGTGTCTGCATATAACTTGAACCTTATTTATATAAAGAGCTGTGTTATGACTAGCATAGTGTGCGGACATTTCTTTGTGGGTGTTTGAGGACTACACTGTACTTAAGAACCAGCCCGCATCACTTCCTGAAAGCTTAAGCCTTGATTGCTCGTTCACATTTACCATATAGAGAAATTTGGCTGGGGTCCTCTGTGCTTCTACTCTGCCGTATATAGGGCGTGAGTACAGAAACCCTGCTTCAGTCTTTACACTGGTGGCAGCGGTGGGATGCTTATGGTTTTAATAATCAGTGTATAACCTTACCCACTTACAAAATATCCACACTTTGTGAATTTGAGATTTAGTTGTGTACTAGATAATTACATTACAAGCAATTGAACCTATTGCAAATGGTAAATTGACTCGGATGAGCTGAGAGGCTCTCCAGAGTGGTTGTAAAACAAGGAGGTTAGACTTTGAGGATAAGTCTAGGGCTGAGTTTATAGCTTCTCTGACGGACTTCCAGACCGATGGTGAAACTCTTGATGATGGGGGGGTGCAACCAATGAGGACCCTGCACCTGGGGTTGTTACTGAATCTGATTCTGGGAATGCCACCATTCCTGCTGCCTCTATTCCGAAACCCATCAATGTTTCTTCATAGAAGCTGAACTTAAGAAAGAGGAGGTGGCACAGCAAGTGATACTCAAAGCTAGAGATCTACAACTCAAGGATAGAGATCTGGAACTCAATGATGTCTGGTTAGGTGGAAGGAAGGGAGGCGTTAGGAATGGTATTCCTATTATATGTTTATACTCTGGCTTTACCCTGCTGTGTCTTTGTAGGTGTGAGGTCATGAATGGGATGCCCGGAGTGTGAGTAACTAAAATGCTGAGTGTATGGGGTTCCACCCAGAGCAGTTGGTAATGATGTAACCTGGGTGGTGGGAGCCGGTGGGCTTCCCTAGTACTGAACTTCCTATCTCCTTGTGATGTAACCTGATTAAAGTAACCTGCAGATCTCAACTGGCTACCAGAGTATCCTTTATAATGACCCTGGGCCTCATTCCGAGTATGGCGGTAAGGGATAGCGGCCACCGGTAACGAGACCGTGGCGGTATTCCCTTACCGACATACTCCGAGTTCCCTCTGCGCCCTCGCCTTTAACGCCAGCTTTGAGCAGGTGTTAAAGTCGAGGGCGCAAAGGGGCCTCCAAGCCAATAACGGTGACCGTAATGAACGGTCACCGTTATTTGCATCTTCCCCATTCCCATTGAGCCCTATGGGGGCTCATTTGGGAATGGGGAAGAGCCTTGGTGAATGGGGAATTACCGCCCCGCCAACCTTGGAATGGGGCGGTGATTCCGCCATCCACCAAGGCGCTGCCGTTCCGGGTACGGCGTCAACCAAGGCGTTAATAGAGCCATTGGTTAGCGCCGTACTCGGAATGAGGCCCCCTGACTACTGGTCATAACAATTGGCACATATAAAAGGAATACCATTCATAACACCTCCCTTCCTTCCACCTAACCAGACACACAACACAACAAGTGTCAGGTCCCCTGCCAACACGTTTATGAAAGATTTGGTTGGTGTGTTTGTGGAGGGTTCGGATATCCTCCAATGGATTGACGCGTTTGAAATGGCTTGTGCAATTCATGATGTTGATAAGAGAGATTGGGCTAAGTGTTTGTTGAGCAGAGTGCTTCAGCCAGGATATGACTGTATTCTGAAACTGAGTGTGGAAGAAAGGGGTCAGCATGAGTGTATGAAATCTGCTTTGATTGCCAAGTTTGGCAAGACACCTACCTAATACCTTAAAAGGTTCAGGGAATTTAAGAAAAGAGAGCATGTGTCTTGGATTGACCTGGTGAGTGCTGCACATGTGAACATGATGGGGTGGATTGATGGTTACATATGAAAACGTTTGTTGAATTGTCCCACCTTTTGTTTTTTGAGCATTTTTCAGATACCTTTTAACCAGAGCTGTGTCAGTATGTTGCTGACTATAAAATGTTAGATCCCTTTAAGCTGGCCAGGCTGGCTGAGAAGTGGGTCTCCCACTGGGTGTCCCCTAAGGAACCCAGTGGGAAGGACAAGGACAAAGAAAAGGGGACCTCTCTGAAGGTTGAGGAGTCCCAAAAACATTCACAGTCGAGTAAACCAAAACCTTCCTCTCCTAAGACCAAACAATCTAATGGGGATAAATCCTATGTGGGTGGGAGTAAGAGTAGTGGTCCACCTGCTGCAAAGCAGGGTCCCAGTGGCTCCATTACCATACCCCATGTTGTGCCTGACACTTGTTGAGACAGCAGGGCTCTGGACCACAAGAAGGGTGACCCCAAGTGTAAAGGTAAGGTACTTGGAGTCCAGGCTGCCAGCCTGATCTACCCTTTTGCTGTACAGGCCCCTGTCTTCCCCTCCTTTACCGGAATCACCTTCAGTGCTCCGAGAAAGATTTCCCTAGTGTCCCTTGGGGCCTGGGACCAATACACAGAAGTACTGGCTACAATATCACAGAACACCCTCAGATTTTTGAGAAGTGTCCTCTTGAATGGCCAGCCTTCTACTGTCTTGAGAGACAGTGGGGCAAGCATGACAGTGGTGGATAGGACCCTGTTCATGCCAGAGGACTATGTAGGTGCTCCTCTGAGGAATACCAGGTTAGCTGGTGGGCCTCCCACATTATCACCTGTAGCCTTAGTCACAATTATGATTGGAGACAAGACAGGAAAGCTTCCTGTCCTGGTTCAGGACAATGGGCCTCATTACAACCTTGGTGCTAAGTGCACCAACTTTACCACCATGGTGTAAACTCCGTTTACACCATGGTGGATGGCGGATTTACCACCCCATTCCATGGTGAGTGGGGCGGTAAATCCCCATTTCCCATTTTCCCTTCCCCATTCCCATTTTTGCCCCATAGGGCATAATGGGAGTGGGGAAGGCGCTAATTACGCCGCCGTAAATTACGGCAGCGTAATTAGCACCATGGCAGGTTAGCGCCATGGATTTTAACGCCTGCTAGAAGCAGGCATTAAAATCAGAATCAGGCGTTAAGGGTTAACGGTGGCGTTAACCCTTAACGCCTGAGTTGTAATGAGGCCCAATGTACCTGCTAACATTTTGTTAGGCAATGATCTAGTGGAGTTGGGGTTGATCTTGTATGGTCTTCCCCTGACTGCTGCTGCAGTCACTAGGTCACAGGTAACAACAGGTCTGACTGTGAGTCAGGTGCCCAGGCCAAAGGGGAGAACCAAGGCAAGACGGAAGAGTAAGAAGGCCAGATCTGCGAAGGGGACTCCTTTTCCTGCTGCTTTAGCAGCACCCACTGGGATTCAGGCTCCGGACGGGCTGGGTCCAGTAGTAAACCCTGACTCAACTACTGAGGGAGAAGAGCCTGAAGACCCTCTTGAGGGAGATGTGCTCAACCCAGAGTATCACCCTGACCTTCAATGCCTGCTGGCTGAAGGGGGGCCCTCTAGGGGAGACTTCTGCAAGGGTCATAGAGAGTGCCACTCTCTCGAGGGTCTGAGATAACAGGCCCAGGCTCAGGCACAAGAAGTGCCTAGGTCATTCAAGATTTATAGGGAGGGGGAGCTCCTTTGTAGTGAGCCCACTAAGCATGAAACTGGTTCCGTCAAGAGGTTGGTGGTACCCCAGGTTTACAGGCCCTTCCAACTGCAGCTGGCGCATGAGGTGCCCTTAGTTGGTCATGTTGGGACCAAGAAGACAAAGCAGAGGCTCTCTGCCCATTTCTAGTGGCCCCGGATGGGAGTAGAAGTGAAGTTCTACTGCAAGACCTGTCCCACTTGTCAGTTGTCTGGTAAGACTGGAGGCAGTGTTATTGCCCCACTGCAGCCGTTGCCAGTGGTTGGCACACCATTTGAGAGGGTGGGCATCGACATTATCGGTCCCCTTGACCCTCCCACTTCAGGTGGACATCGGTTCATCCTGGCCTTGGTTGATCATGCCACCAGGTACCCTGAGGCTTTACCCCTCCGGACCGTTACAGCCAAGGTGGTTGCCAGGGCTCTCCTGGGCATTTTTACGAGAGTTGGATTCCCTAAAGAGGTTGTCTCTGACAGAGGATCTAACTTCATGTCGAGTTACATGAAAGCAATGTGGAAAGAGTGAGGAGTAACCTACAAGTCCTCCACCTCCTACTATCCCCAGACCAATGGTCTGGTTAAGAGATTTCAAGGGCATGCTGGGTGCTTTGGAAGAGCCCCTAAGGAGGAAATGGGATCTCTGCCTGCCATGCCTGCTTTTCGCTTACAGAGAGGTACCTCAAGAGGGTGTTGGTTTCAGCCCCTTTGAGTTGTTCTTTGGACATCCCGTGAGGGGGCCCCTTTCCTTGATCAGAGAAGATTTGGAAGCCACCCCTCCAGGTCCTGCCAAGCAAGTGGGGGACTATGTATTAGGCCTCAGATGGAGGATGACACAGATGATGGGCCAGGCGACAGCGAATCTTAAGGCAAGCCAGGAATTGAACAAATACTGGCATGACCTTAAAGCATCACAAGTGGATTGGACTCCAGAACAGGAGAGCCTTGTGATGGAGCCTACCAAGCCTCGAGCTTTGGCAGATAAGTGGACTGGACCCTTCAAGATTATCTCCAAGATGGGCAAAGTCAAATATCTGGTTGACATGGAAGTTCCTGGGGTAGCCCCTCAGCTATTCCATGTCAACAGGCTCAAGCCTTTCCATAGGCGAGCAGAAGTCTCATGTCTCTTGCTAGCTTCAGATCAAAAAGGGGTTCCATGTGTTAATATCCCCGCAAAAATAATGCGATACAAAAATATCGCCATATTTTTGCAGCGATATTGACACATGGACCCTCCGGGACACACCCCCGCAACCCCTACATTATTTTGAAATGTGAGGGGGACACCCCCGCAACCCACGCTCCCACAAATGATCCCCCCCAAAAATATCACCTATGGCGAGACAAACAGCCATATGTACGCCAATATTTTTGGTGGGGATATTTTGTAGGGATACCCAAGAAGCAGATGAGAGTGAGACCCTTCCTGATTTGTTGTATAGCAACCATCAGGATAGCTTAGTGAAGGGAGTGCATCTCTCTCCAGATCTGACGTCAGAGCAGTAAAGGGCTTTGCTCCGGCCGTGTGCCCCTCTGTTCTCACTGACGCCAGGCCTCACCCCATGTGCAGGCACGAAATTGACACTGGTGACAGTGTACCTGTCAAAAGCTGATGCTACAGAATGTCAGATACAGATAAGAACCACATCCAGGCAGAGGTCACCAAGATGTTGGATCTGGGTGTTACTGAACCCTCAACCAGCCACTGATCCAGTCCAGTGGTCATTGTCCCCAAGGTAAGTTCCCAGGCAGTCACCAAGGATTTGCGGTTCTGTGTGGACTACAGAGGAGTCAATGCCGTCACCAAAACTGACACACACCCATTGCCCAGGGCTGATGAGCTTGTGGACACCATAGGTGCTGCCAAATATGTGAGCACCTTTGACCTTATCTCAGGCTATTGGCAAATAGCTCTGACGGACCATTCCAAGGATAAGTCTGCATTCTCAACACCTGAGGGATGTTAGCAGTTTAGAGTCATGACTTTCGGGTTGAAGAACGTACCTGCCACCTTCCAAAGATTAGTCAACCATGCGCTCAGTGGGCTGGAGGCCTTTTTTGTGGCCTACCTAGACGACATTGCTGTCTACAGTTCCACCTGGGAAGAGCCTTTGACTCATTTGGATAAGGTGTTGCAGGCCTTGAAAACGGGTAATCTCACTATCAAGGCCACCAAGTGCCAGATAGCTATGGGGAAAGTCACTTATCTTGCTCATTAGGTAAGAGGGGTCGAATCCAACCTCTCCCCAGTACAGGATGTACAGGACTGGGAGACTCCCACTACTCAAACCCAGTTGAGAGCTTTTTTGGGCCTCACTTGTTATTACTGAAACTTCATGGTGGAATATGGAACCATAGCTGCCCCTCTGACAGCTTTGACTTCGCCCAAGCAACCAGAGGAAGGTTACTTGGACGGAAGACTGTCCGAAAGCCTTTACTGGCTTGAAGGAAAGTCTGTGTAGGGCACCTGTGTTGTGCGCGCCTGATTACAGCAAACCCTTTATCAATAAAACTGATGCCTGTGACACCGGAATCGGAGCTGTCTTGTCCCAGTTAGATGACAAAGGGAGGGAACACTCTATCATATTCATCAGTAGACAACTCAAGGGTAGAGAACTTAGGTGGGCTACTGTTGAAAAGGAATGTTTTAGCGTAGTTTGGAGGTTTAGTTGTTTTAGGCCCTACCTTACGGGGTCTACCTTCAAGGTCCAAACATACCATAAGCCATTAAAGTGGCTTATGTAGATGAAGGGTGAAAACCTGAAACTGCTCAGGTGGTCCATTAGCCTGCAAGGGCTAGACTTCACCATTGAGCAAAGACCCGGGAAGAGTCATGATAATGCAGATGGCCTTTTCAGAAGGTATGTTGACCGTCTGGATGAGGGTGTCAATCTCACGGGAGATTAGACCACCCTAACCTCAGTATGTGGGGGGGTACTGTGATGCTGGAAATGCATTGGGGGGCCAGGGCCTCTGTATCTTTGCCCTTTCTTTCTTTTTATCATGAGTTCTGTCTTAGTTTCCACGCAGGGGTTCACGTGGGATTCCTAGCAGTGCGGCTCTTCCTCATTTTGTCATGACCACTGTGAGGGGGCACAAGTTGTGCCAAAAGCAGGCTCCCGCCAGAACACTGAGGGCCTTAAAACCACTGCAAAAGGGCTCCTGGAGCCAGTCCTGGTGCCTTTGGCACCAGGCTCATATGTAGGAAGGAAGGGCTGTTCAAACTAGGTCCCATTTATGCACATGGGCCTTTAAATCCAACATGGAAGCACCCACACAGCCTAGTTCTAAGAACCAAGCCATGCGGTCTAGTGTTTTGGGTGTGGCAGGCCTGGAACTACTTTCCCTGGTACTACTTTACCTGGGCTATATAAACCACACCCTGACTGCAGAACATGCTTCGCGTTAATCTGCAACCAGCAGAGTGACGCTCACCGTGTCCAGCTCCTGGTCTTCAGGATCTTCCGGTAGTCCTGCAAGAACAAGGACAAGATTTTTCTGTCTTACCTGAGAAAACACCATCCAGCACTCAGCATCTCAACCGGGCTGCAATCTGTGGAAACCGAGAGAAGAAGAAACATCACTCACCTGTGAGTACTAGCTTAAGGACTTCCGGCGAACTGCTAACACAGCCGCTGCTCGACCATCGCAACCTGCAATAACGAGAAAAGCAAAAACAATATAAGAACGCTCGCGCTTCCAAAACATCGAATTCCATCAGTCTTACCTGAATTCCATCCGGAGCACCACAGCAACATCTGCAAAGGAAAAAGAGACATATTCAGGTTCGCTTTCAATATTTAACAACCGCACAGCGCTGTACTTACCTTAACGGATTCCGGGGGCCTGTTTTTCATCACGCTTTCATCCACTCGCAGCACCACAGCGGCCCGTGAGGAGAAGAAGAAGAAAACACAGGTTAGCTTTAAAAGACAATAAAGGCGCAGCACTTCGCGCTTTCTCTTACCTAGAAACATGCCCCTCCATCCGGCACGCCAGCATCAAGACCTTCGCACCTGAACAGAAGGAGATAAAGACATTAACGAATTCCCACCATAAACAGAACAAAGACTTACAATTAACAAACCTACCTGCCTACCAGCAGATTCAGGGTCGCAGCAGGCCTGGGCCCAAGGAAGGTGTACTGCACCAGTGAAGCAACTCGGGCAGCTTGCCAACAAAAGTCAAGCGCCCCTGCACAAGAAACGCAGGACGGATAGCTTACCCTTCAAATAACTAAGGTGAGAAAAGAACCCAGTGGGAAGGGAATCGGTCAGAGGGAGGTGGGAGATTCACCCATTAGAGACAGTTATCACATATCCTCCCTTCTGTAATTGCAGATTCATTATTCAGCACTGGGCAACTAAACATCCAGGCTTCTAGATCTCAGAGCCTTCCAGACGCCCCCGGGGATATCAGGTGAGCGTAACAAAACACAAAGCCTTTAAACCTTATCCACCTGGGCGTCATGGAGACATCTGAAACTGACCAGTTAGCTCAGCCTTTGGGACAATTACGCACCGAGGTACACACAACCTGGCAAGAAACCAATGCCTTAAAATGAGAATTAATAGTCACGAAAGACCTACTGATGAACTAAGCAAACAGCTACTACAAACACAGGCGGGGCAAGCTCCATTGCCTGGATTCTCCCCATCCGTCGCTACACCGTCATCAGTCAACCCAGTACAGATAACGTTGCCGGGAGCAGTACCTCTGGCACCACCAGAACGATTTAATGGAGACCCCAGAAGGTACGCAACATTCATGAACCAGTGCCGTCTCCATTTTCTTTGTAGACCTGGGGCTTTCCCAAATGACCAGGCGAGGGTGGCCTTCATGTTATCATATTTGAGTGGAAGTGCCGCAGACTGGTCGGTACCTTTTGTGAGCCGGGATGACCCGTTACTGCAGAACATCGGGGGTTTTCAACAGGAGATGGAAAAGCTATTTGCTCGACACTTGCACGGACAAGCTCTTGATAACGAACTCCTGTCCCTCCGCCAAGGAAATCAAGATTTGCTGACTTATATTGCTGCCTTTATTAGACTGGTCGTGGAAGCGGGGTGGCCTGAAGACAAAAGAACCACGTTGTTTCTTCGGGGCCTACGAGGACACCTGAAGGATGCCCTTGCTCAAGTGGTAGACCCACTTAAAGACTTTGCAGAGTTTATCAACCTTGTAGTGCAGTTGGACCACAGATTACAGGATCGAAGAACAGACCGAAGTAGACTTGAAAACCGTGCCATGTACGTACGATCACAGGACAATGTTCAACGTCCATCAGAAAATACTACAAAGGCCATGCAGATTGGAGGAGTACGACCCCCTTTAACCAAGTTTGAAAGAGACCTGAGGAGACAGCTACGGTTATGCCTATATTGCGGTAAATCAGGTCACTTCCTCAAAGCATGCCCAGTGAAGTCTCCAAGGAAGGTAGTAGGCGCTTCAGAGAAAGAAGATGATGGAAAGGAATCAGAAAACTACCAGGCCCGGCAAGCGTAGAGGTCCGCCTGTCGAGCGAGAAGGATGAGTCACAGACCTCACATTTCGCCCTGCCAGTAATCTTGATCAATCATCAACGACCATCACGGATGTATGCCCTACAGCCGTCTATAGACAGCGGAGCAGTTGGTAATTACACAGATCAAGATCTGGCAACAGAAATGGGACTTCCCTTATGCACAAAACCAACAACTGAAAAGGTAACTACTGTTTACGGTACAGAAATTGCTTCGTGACCAGTAACCCAATGCACAACAGAATTAACCCTTCTGTGTCAGGATGGACATCAAGAGGCAATCATGTTTGACCCCATCAAAGCTCCTCAGTTCCAGTTTATCTTAGGGATGCCATGGTTAGTAACTCACAATCCCCACATAGACTGGCGTGCAAAGAGACTGACCTTTTCCAACAAATGCGCCCACGCTTGCTACCCAAAATCTATACCACAGCCAAACCTGAAATCTGTTCAAGGAATAGCATCGGGGATCGCGGAACAAACTGACACCTTACCAAGAGAATATCAGGATTATCAAGAGGTTTTTCAGAAGGAACAGGCTAACACATTACCGCCACATAGGCCCTATGACTGTCAGATCGACCTGATACCTGGCGCACAGGTTCCATGTGCTCGAATTTATGCACTTACAGAAAGCGAAAATCTCCACTTAAAGTCCTATCTAGATCAACACCTGGCTAATGGGTTTATCCGCCCATCAAAGTCACCGGCAGCCTCTCCCTTATTCTTCGTACCCAAGAAGGAAGGAGATTTGAGGACTTGCATCGATTACCACACACTTAATCAAATCACAGTAAAAAAACGCTACCCTTTGCCCCTTATCCCGGAACTGTTTGACCAAGTCAAGGATGCCCGAATCTACACCAAACCAGACCTCAAAGGAGGATACCACCTTGTACGTGAAAAGAAAGGGGATGAATGGAAAACCGCATTTCGCACCAAGTATGGCCTGTACGAATATCAGGTAATGCCTTTCGGGCTGTGCAATGCTCCCGCAGCGTTCCGATACTTCATGAATGATGTATTACGGGAATTAAACGATGTCTGTGCCCTGGTCTATATTGACGACATCCTGGTGTATTCCCCCTCTGAAAGAGATCATGTGGAACATGTTCGCTCAGTCCTTGCAAAACTTCGCCAGCACAAACTGTATGCTAAACTCGAGAAAAGCTCCTTCCATTTCACCGAAGTTGAGTTCCTCGGTTTTGTTCTCTCGCCAAAGGGAGTCAAGATGGATTTACACAAAGTAGATGCCATCCTTAATTGGCCGTCACCTTCTTCACTTAAAGGAACCCAAACCATGCTCGGCTTTGTGAATTGTTATCGCCGATTTAATCCAGATTTCTCATGGATAGTCCACCCAATCGCATCGTTAATGAGAAAAAACAACAAAAAATTCCAATGGAGTGAAGAGGCGGAAAAGGCCTTTCAAGAACTCAAGAAAAGATTCACCTTGATGCCAATTTTACGACATCCTCGCCCAGATCTCCCCTATGTAGTGGAAACTGATGCTTCCAGCGTTGCCATGGGAGCAGTTCTCTCTCAAAGAGATCCAGAGACAGGCCAATTACACCCTGTGGCCTTTTGGTCACGTAAATTCTCACCACTGGAACTTAACTATGCAATTACAGACAAAGAATTGTTGGCAATAAAATCAGCCTTCAAAGCCTGGTGGCAGTATCTATTAGGTGCCAGACATACCATCACAGTAATCACAGATCACCGAAACCTTCAATACCTAAAGTCAGCAAAAGCCGAATCGTTACAACAGTTGCGGTGGGCTTTATTCTTCGCAGAATACAATTACGTAATATCATAAATGGGAAGGCCGATGCCTTGTCTCGTATGGGTGTTGAAGAGATAACGAACAGTACCCTGGACCCTGTTGCCATCATCCCAAGTGATAAACTACTGGGACTCACCACCACAGTCGCAGGACGGATACCTCACCCTACAATTAACTAAGGTGAGAAATGAACCCAGTGGGAAGGGAATCGGTCAGAGGGAGGTGGTAGTTTCACCCATTAGAGACAGTTATCACAAATCCTCCCTTTTGTAATTGCAGATACATTATTCAGCACTGGGCAACTACGCATCCAGGGTTCCAGATCTCAGAGCCTTCCAGACTCCCCCGGGGATATCAGGTGAGTGTAAAACATTTTGGTTTGGTGAACAGACCCTTGGGATACCCTTATGGCATCCCATAAGTGGGAGTACAACCCTGTACTCCTAGTGTATGTTTTCGGGCACCTGTGTGTGGACCACAGGTCAGGGTATGGGCTGGTGGCAGCTCAATGCTCAATTTGACAGGTGCTCTGAGTATCCTCCATTTTGATATACCCAGGCCCTGCCATAGGAATCAGGGGATTCCTGATGGGGACAAGATGGCTCCCGTGGCCTCTTTGTTTCTATCACCTGTTATCTTGTTTTCCTGATGTCCCTTGAAGCCCTGACTCTGTCCCTTCCCCTGACTGGCTGTTGGGTGGAAGTACTATACATGGTATTGTGGGGAAGTCCAGGCCAGACTGGCTGGAGCCTTCCCAACGACTGTATGTTGTGGGTACACCCGTGGGTGGGACCTGGTGAATGGAGTTTGTCACGAATATGCATTTCCTGTTATGGGTGTTAGGTATCTGGTTTATGACACAACGGCTGAGACAGCCCTGCCCGAAACGGGTATGAATGCAGTGTGGAGTGCTGAATGGCAGAGTACTTGTCCGAATCCACATTCCTTGTTGAGTGCCTGGATGGAGACGAATGGCCTGAATGCACTGTGAGCCTGATTGACTTCCGGCCTGCATGAATGCCCTTCTGAATGATCGGTTGCCTGAGTGTGACCCAGCAGAGTGAATGAGAGACCAACAGTATATCTGGGGACTTCTCACTGATGGAAATCATTCAGAAGCTTAACCTTGAAGCCCACTGGAAGAAGAAGAATCGCTGCTGCTGTTCTTCGCTAATCTGAAAGCTGCGTAACCATCAAGGAACTGATCCAACAGAGGACCAGGCTAGGAGACCTTTTCCCGAGCTAAGAGTTACCACCGTGCACCAGCTAATCTTCACCAAGGCTCCTTGGAAGTCAGTCATCGAAAGGCTGCCGACCAGAGCCGGGGACTGCTGAGGAATCTGAAGTGAAGCGCCTGTACATTGAAGTCCATCACTGTTGACCGAGATTCTGAGGTATCGCTGTAACCTCAATCGCTCCATTGCCTAAGACACTTTGAATCAAGGACTCCCTTGCTCATCTCCGTCGACCTCTTTTGTCCTGCCAGAGAAAGTGAAGGTCATCAACGACTGAGGAGAATCCGCTGGTGGGTTTCCCGCCACCCGAAGACCTCAAAGATGCCAACGAAGATCCGGAAGCCTGCATGGCTGAGTCCCGTTCCCCGACACCATACGCCGACGACCAGACACCCTTGCTGGGCCTACATTTCTTCATTGTCTTCTCTTTGTAGCAACAAACACTTGTCATTGAGGTGCACTGCACACCTCACCGTTGCAAGACGTTTTCGACCGATCGTCAACAAGCACCACAAGGACCGAAGCTGCTGCCTCGACAAAATTGTTTACCTCTTCTTCAAGGAATCCTGACGATCCATGGCTCCTGCCTTAAAGGGAGTTCACTTAAGAAGGATCTGTCGATGACTCATCGAAGAAGAACTTTGCTAAACCAGGTACATTGGGGTAGTAGAACATTTCTAGAAGGGAACAAGACTCTGCCAAACAATATATGGACTGGACATGTCAGTTTATCTGATTTACAGGTTGCCCAGGTGGGGGGATCCTCACCCAGATCCGTGTCGGGTGGTAGCAATCTCGTATTCTGCCAACGGTTTAATTACTTGTTTCTCTCCTATGTCTTGTGTTGGTTTGCATTACTATTAGACTTGTATGTTACAGCAACTGTCACCAGTTCATACATTTTAAAGGAGTCAAGAGTGAATTGTGGTACCACAGAGATATTGTATATATTTATCATTTAGAATTGCCTGAGCACAAAGTGGTTATTGTGTGTGCATAAAACTTGAACCTTATTTGTAGAAAGAGCTGTGTTATCACTAGCATAGTGTGTGGACATTCCTATGTGGGGGTCCTGGGGACTACACTGTACATAGGAAGCAGCCCACATCACCCCCTGAAAGCTTAAACCTTGATTGTTTGTCCATGTTTTCAATTAAGAGAATATTGGCTGGGGTCCTCTGTGCTTCTACTCTGCCATATATATAGGGCTCGAGTACAGAAACCCCTCTCCAGTCTTTATAGGAGAAAATCATAAAATCATTAAAAAAAACATCACAAAATGGAGGAGCTATATAGTTGAAAATGGACTGACATTGCACACATTTTTTCAGATTACTTTCAAAGTCATATTCACTGATTGGACAGTTGGGGTTGCACTATAAGTTATTCTATACAATGTCTGGCCAAATTGGCCTATCCTATCCCTTGTGACCATGCTACTAACTACCTCATAATAATGACTTCATGGTGGTACCATCTAGTTTCTCAGGATTGTGATTGGACAGTCAACTTGTTAACATGTATCATATACTCTTTGACATTTGATTGGTGTAGCTCCTTTGGCATCCTGAGGTGGGCCACTTTGGTCACTGTTGACCAATAGAATAGTGAGGTGTGACAGTATACTTTGCATCTTGTTCTCATGAGAATTAAACGTTGGCACCATCTTACCATTCTCATCCTTCGAACTGCTCAACCCGCAGTATAATATTGCAACTTCTCACTGGAAACATGTAACACCTCGCCTTCCTTTCCCATAGTCTGTGCGTGTGTGACCTCATGTGTCTTGCTCCTCGGCCTCTTGCTCTGAGACCATGATCCTGTCTAAATAATGTATCCTTCAAATTTGTATAATATATGGTTGTGTTGTTTAATTCCTTTCTATAGTATAAGGAAGTGTCATAAATTGATGCATAACCTGTGTTATCTCCTTTGTCATAAGCTTAGACCTTTTCATTACTCTTACTCCTGCATGTATGTGACTCTACTCCTAGGTGGATGTTTTCCTACAGGGGGTGATGTGCACCTTCTGTCTGAATGGCTCTGATCTGTGCATGTCAACGAATAGTATCATGTTCCCATCGGAGCTGTGTCCTTGCATTTGTTAACTTCTAAGAACGTGAGCAGAAACTCTATTAGTTACATGTTTCACTTGTTAGATTTGTGGGACCTTGCTGCAGCATTCTACTCGGACCCAGTCCTTGTGAAGCATTCTGCACCTTTGGCTCACAGAGTCTGCTTCCAGTTGCAAGATCTAATTATGCCATTTTCCCTTGTCTTGTGCCTGTGAAAGAATTACACCTCAGACTCCTAACCAATCGAAGCACGACTTTACACTGGCCCTCATTACGACCCTGGCGGAAAGGGTTTTACGCCAGCGTAATGCATGGCGTACCTTTCCGCCTTACTACGAGTTCCTGTAACGCCATGGTGGTTTTTTCGCCTGGTTTTTCCGGGCGGAAAAATCCATGGCGCTACGGGACCTGTTGTTAATTACGCCACCGTAATTTACGGTGGCGTAATTAACGCCTTCCCCACTCCCATTATACCCTATGGGGCAAAAATGGGAATGGGGAAGGGTAAATGGGGATTGGGGACTTACCGCCCCGCCAAGGTCGGAATGGGGCGGTAAGTCCGCCAACCCCCATGGCGGAGTTGGCAGCTCTGCGCCATGGACCATGGTGCAAATTGCACCATGGTCCTCCGCCAGGGTCGTAATGAGGGCCACTGTGTTCATGGCTGCCAGCCTAGTCAGCGCATTCCTGAAGTGTGAGCTGAAACTGTAGGCCTTTTGCCTCGTAAAACAATCCATGATGTGTTGAGGCCTACCTTAATCTAAGTGGCCTATGAACTACTGGTATTCTAGGCCTACCCTATGATTTATGCACCTGTGAAGTTTTTATACATATATATAAATATTTCTATATGGTGTATTACATTCTCTACCCCTTAGTGTTTCTACTGCACACTCATATAGCCGCTTGGAGTGTGTCTTGCTTCTTTAGGTCATGCTGCCGTGTTTATGTGCATGCTTGGTTGGATATGACATCTTGTACAAATGTTATTTAATTACTGCCATCGCTTACATCGCTTACGACCCACCTATAGATGAGTATATTCGTGTGTGTATCTTGCCGACCATTATCTATCTTATGACGAAGGGAACTATAGAAAGTGCTAGTGTATTGTGCATATTGTCTGAATTTGTTACTGAATCAATGTTCACTCTATTGCCTAACATGTTCCCTGTCTATTGGGGTCTACTCGCTTGCAACCAAGATTTGTTTGTGTCAGGTTGGTTCTTAACATGTAAATATTAGCTAATCGTGTCTGCCATCTTTCTAGCAAGCCTATCCCTAGGTATATATGTATTTGTCTTGCTGCCCTGTTTTTCTCAAATCGAAAGGAGACAGTGGAAGTCTCCATGTATTTTACATGCTATCTGGGCATTTGGGCATTGGTGGGGGTTCAAACTGGAGTTTTATGGGTTTTCTTAACTTATATTTCGTTTCTCGTGTGGGATGCATGATGTTCATCCCAACCGGCCAATCGTATATATGTGCCTTCCTACCCAATACTTTATTAATGTGTAAATCTTTATTCAATTGTACAGGATGATTGGTAAACAGATTGAGCTCTGAGCGAGGCATCCCAGAGTCTGTTCTGTGCAATGTAACTAGGGAGCAAATTCCTCCCCATTCTGGAGGAAGCTGGGCGTTTGCCTGGGTTCTGCATGCCCACCATGTGTCCATGATAACTGGTGTCTCGCTCCTCAGCACCGCCAATGACATCACCTGTGTGCAGCCTGTGTTGGTGCCCAATTATCCCAATTATATTGAGCCAGTGTATCTAAAACTCAAAGGGGCTCATTCCAAATCTGGCTGTAACCGTGCCGGGAAAAACCGTGAGGTTGCCGCCAGACCTGGAATGAATTACCAGCTCCAGACTTGACGGAAATGGTCCGGTAATTCCAGAGCCGGCATTCTGTAATTCCCCATTCCTGTGGAGTCCTATAAGACTCCAAAGGAATTGGGAAGTGGAAACACTGGCATCATGCAGTAATGGTGCCGGTGTTTCCATGTCCGTCTGCGGGTGGGTGGATTTACGCCCGCAAGGTCAGACCTGGCGGGCGTAACACCACCCGCCCGCCGAACTCGTACTTAGCCGGTCCGGAAAACGGTGCTGGTACGGTTTTACCGGCACCGTTAAATCCAGACCGACTAACTCATAATGAGGGCCAAAGAAAAGTGTGTGAGTTCCCTTATATGTAAAGGTTGTTTTGTCTTGTCTATCTAGGTGACACCGTGAACATGTGTATTCCAAATTAAGCGACAGCTGTCATTCAGTTTTTGTACCACATTTTCCTCAAACCTTACCAGTCCGTTTGTCCTACATTGTAACATTCCCTTCTCCCTTCCCCCGTCATGGAAAACTGACCCCTCAATGCGCATGAATGGTCTTGTATGGAACCATGGATTACTGTGCCCGTGGCATTATAACACTCTAATCTGCTCTGGGTCGTGAACAGTTTCTCCCCTTCTCACCCCTACAGTTATATATTCTAATATTATGTGTCTTGTGGCCTCTACATTCTCAATTTCTGTACTTTTTTTAATTGTCAGCATACACTTCCTCCCCCTCATCTATCCATTGGACAGTAACCGAGAGTCCCTGGAACAACCCCCTTATTTTTGCATAACACTAAATGCATCAAGCAGCCCTCTCTTCAACTGACACCTCTTGAGGAAGAAAGAGCTTGGGTATCCCTGTAACATGTGTGATGAGAGAGCAGACATAAAATGTGTCATTGACCCTCTCTCGCCCCACCCATATCATGTGGTCATACCATACGTAGCCAAACTCAGTGCCATGACTGCCCTGAATGCCATCCTCAAACAAATCAGAATTAAACACTTCTCTTGGTTGCGTACTCCTTCATTATTGGTCCTACTCAGGGAAAACTGTCCACTTTCAACTAAAAACCAAATAAACATGGAACCAAACAACGGAAACACTGCACTACAACAACATAGTTTATGCAATCTCTTTCCTCCTCCTGCTGCTTTAACTTGCAGCAGTTTCTTCGGCTCACTCACTGGTCTTCTACAAAAGTGGAAGGAAGATACAAAAATCATAGTACACTGGATGATACTTCCCATAAATTGGCCCCCCCTCTCTTCTTCTGTGAGGGGAGCGCAGGCCTTGTACCAGCAGACGTCTGTAAGCTGAATCCATGGACACTTCTCAGCCACCTTCACTGCTGTGTTGCTGTGCAGTATGTCACAGTGTAGGGTCCTATGAAATGGGTCTCCATCCGAGATCTTGTAAAATTAGGGATCAGGACCTTGCTACCAATAAAATCTATTTTTTTTTTGGAGTTATGGAATGTCAGTACTTGGTGTTGGATTGGCAGGCCTGCCTTGACATTGTTGAACCTGGCGCAAAATGTAATTTAGAGATTTCATGAGCTCAACTAAGTACACCTTGAATTCATCTCCCACAAGCTGTGCTGCGCTGTTAGCATCCAAACCTGTACGTGCAGGAGTGAGGGGTGCATGTATTCTCCTGTCAGTGACCATTTCATTGCAGAGACAAACGATGATCCCCACTAGGGGTATTGCGTGGTGCAAACAAAGCGAGGGGCAAACAGGAGAGCCAGTTCTTGCCAAGTGTGCCTGACAACTTGGCAATGCACTCTTTAAGCAGGCCATTGAGGCACTCACAAAGTCTGTTCACTTTGGGATGGAATGCAGAACACAATTTGTGCTTAGTGCCCAAAAGGGACAATACCTCCTTAAAAAGATAACTTGCATAGTGTTGTCCATTGTCGGACCGCAACACGTTGCATACTCCCCACCTAGGGAATACTTTTCATACTAGAAAGTTGGGTGCAGAATTTGTATCATTATGAGCACATGGGCCAGCCTCAAACCAACGTGAAGAAGGACATGCAGCAACGATCATATACCTGTAAGAGCTACATCAATCCTGCATATCAACATTATCAATATGCAAATGCTGGATGGGCCCCAGCAGGCATGGTAATGTTGCTTTAATTGTTTTAACTGGGTGCTGTGCTTTACACTTCTGGCATGCCCCACAATTATTTACAAATTTAGTCACCATTTCATGGTATGCTATGGTATGGTATTGTTTATTCAAAAAGCGCCTATACACAGGCAAGTGTTTCTAAGCACTCCAGGAGAGTGGGAACATGGGGAAAAATAACAGTCTCTCAGAGCCCTTGAAATTCTGAGACGATAATAGTCTGCACAGGCAGAGTAAGTGCGTAAGATACATTTTACAGTTGAGACACAGCAAATAGGTCTGACAGCAATTCTGCAGTTTTACCAGTGCAATTAGGGGTGAAGACGGGGAGAACAGACAGACGATCTTCAGGCACGGTGCATTTGGATCATGCAAGTGCACAGACAGTGACAGGGAGGGGTGGTCCAAGTGCACCCCGTCCATTGAGACTTGGGTAAGTGCAGACAGAGCCACTCTCTTGGGTTATTTTCAAGTACAGTGAAGGTGGGTGGGGTGTAGGGCCCTGAGGCAAGTGTGAGAGAGGTCTGGCGGGGGTGCCTGGGGCCTGTGAGATTCTGAGGTACACCAGGCAGCCAGTCAGCAAGCTGTTAGGAATGAGGGAGGGAGGGAAAGAGCAGATAGCTCGGTTAGCAGCACAAAGGGAGAGAGAAGGAATAGGAGAAGAGGAAGGTCTTGAGGAGTTTCCAGAACTTAAGAATATCAGGCTCAAGACGGAGGTCGTCAGGGAGGTAATTCCAAAGGGAGGCACCTGCTGAGGATAAGGATCTCCCTCCAAATCTCTGCTTGGAGAACCACCTCCCTCTCTGGTATATAAATTGGGCACAAACCGTTCGGTCTTTTGACACATGTGTTGGGTAATGCATCTGACTCAGGGCTGTTTTAAGTAGCTCTAAGGCATCACCGGTTTCCCTGTATGGTTCTGTATCCACACCATATCCGTGGGTGACAACAAGCAGCCCATCTTCTTCCATAATTAATGCTCTTGTTGCGGTACAACTCCCTGTAACTCTATCACCTGGGCAATGGGTAATGCATTTAAGAGTTCCGTGAGTGTGGGGTGCTGTCTTTGCAGCAATGCCATCAAGCTCATTTGATAATTTTTGAAAGGCATTAATATTATTGTGTCTGGTGGCAGATATGCTGCTTCTCCGGCTGTGGCATGACCCTGCGGTTACATTTTGAATTTAAATCTGTGCCGCTGGTTTGGGCAGTGCATTTTATGACCACCAATTCTGCTGGGAAGGGCAGTATGTCTATTAGCCGGCCCAATAACTGTGCATGTTGTAGGGGGGAGCCATTGCACCTCCACATCCCCTCCTTTTCCATTGGACCAATCCTGAGTGCACCATGGAGGTGACGTAGGCCGAATCTGGAAATATGCTGACAGCATGCCCTTCTGACATATCTATGGTCATGACCAGTGTGCTGGCTCCATTTACCTTTCCTTTTCTACGCTCTGACTCTAATACAAGCGTTTATGTCACTGTACGAGCATGGCATCTGCTGCTACACCAGCCTACTACATCCGGCGGAAGTCCATCATTCCACCCAGATTGATCACCAAAAGATTCATTTCTTCTCTGCCCCACGCTTCTTTTGATTGGTTCTGTAAGTCACCCAACCATGACTGTGGCTTTGTCTGCTCAGCCTCGTACTGCCCCAGCTCTGCATTCAGTATTCTCCTAACTACTCCACCTGCACTGCATTTATACTGTATTATGGGTATACCCTACCTACCATGACCTATCAGATTGTGCTGCATTTATACTTCATGATATCTGTAGCTGTATCCCACCTACCTTAACCTATCAGTCTTGTGCTGCATTTATATTTTATGATGTCTGTAACCCTCCTTCTTGCCTACTGCTCACCTGAATAAGTGCCCCGTAACATGAGGTGTGGCTCTACCAGTCTATGCACCTACTTTAAATTATTTTTGCGTATCTGTTCAGTACCCCATAACATGAGGCGTGACTGTTCCAGACTGTGCACCTTGTCTAATTTTTTAAATTTTTTAATTATAAGTTGTTTTAATCAATTGAACTTGATTTTTCAACAAATGCAGTTACAAAAGAGAAAACGGTTTAAAATTCTATTCATGATCCATAACATTTATAAGTTATACAATTGTAAAAAAGGAGAGCTCATTAATATGACATATCTAGATACTTCAAGGAAGAAAAAAAATGTACATAACTATTTTAAAAACAACAACAACAATAGCTCCAAATAACAAATCATGATAAAAGGGCATCGCTTTGGTCATATTCTAAAAGAAAGAGAATAAACATACGTCAATTGATTACAATCTACTTTGAATTGTTCTCTTGTCCACAATTTTCAAACTATACAAGTAGTTCATGATAGCATATTTTACTGACTGTCTGTTAGAATGAAACAGTAATTCCCATAATCTATCACTGGTGGTGATGACATGATCCTTTAATAGATGTTTAAAGTATATAATTCTTTGGGTAAGTAGTGACGGGCAGACTGTGCAAAGATGTTTCAATGTTTCTATAGCAGATTTGCAAAATCAACAAGGTAATTCACTCACAGGCATTAATTTACATGTATGTAAAAGTTCATGAGTTGGCCAAATATTCAACGGATAGCGCAGGAAATCATCACGTAATCGTGAATTAGGGAAGATCATCAAATACTTTTCAGTTGTGCCATAGCGTTTCATGTTAAAGGGAGTATTGTTAAATGTGTGATATCGTGTACATGCACTACGCGTTTGTATCCAATCATACTCCCATAAGCGCATTTTAGCTTTATTTGGATTCTCTAATAATAATGATGTTGATATACCTACTTCACTCATGATTTCCTGTGCTTTCGTTCTCCAAGTCAAGGGAAATCCATCCGTTGAAAATAAAAGCTAATTCGCAATGACCTTGATTAGACCAAACTTGCTGTGTGACATTACACATTTCCTATACAGTGAGCAAATTTTCCATTTGCAAATGGCATATAGAGATAGCAGACCCAATTCATGTCTCACAATACATATCGGCTGAGACAATGGCAAATTTAAGACTCGTTTCCAATAGTAGCCTTCGATGACTGTCCAGTAAGTATATGATTTTTTCAAGGAAGCCTAGGTACCATAAATTATGATAGGAACAAACTTTTGTTTATAATAAGTTATTATTGGAATCAAGGAGAATTTACAGTACTTGATTTTGATTAAACGGGCTTGAGACACTGCTGTTAGTAATTTTTATTTAGGATTAGGATTTGTTTTATGCGTGACAAAAGTTCCTAGATAGATATTTGATGATACTGTATCTAACATTGTCTTCTGTAGCGGCCACCAATGGGCAGCAGTACGCTGTTTTATTTTGCCGAATTGAATTACCTTAGTTTTAGCTATATTAATGGTTATGCGGTTTGCCACTGAATACCTGTCTAGAATGTTTAGCAAAGCACGAAGACCATTTGCGGTTTTTGATAACAAAACCATGTCATCTGCATAGAGTAGGTGTTTTATTTGGACATCATTAATCTTTGGAGAATCTGTGATGGTGGATACAAATTCCTGCCCTATATCTGAAATAAAAAAATGTAATATTGCTGATGCTAGTAAGCAGCCCTGTTTTAGGCCACGTGGGGTCTTGATTGGTTGTGATAGTAAGCCTTCGTTGTTTAACCTAACCTGTATAGAGGTGTTTGAATGCAATTGAATGATCCACTTCAGAATATACCAGGGACAGCCTTTGTCCATGAGTTTTTTATATAATAGCTCACGGGAATCGCATCGAACTCCATGCAGAAATCAATAAAGGCCATATATATGGCTTGTTTCCATTGTCGAGCATGATGAATAATCAAATTCAAAGTAATAACATTTATTGCAGTACCTAAGAATCCTGTTTGAAATGGATCGCGCAATTCATTCAAGTCAAGCCATGAATTAAACTGTTTCAAAACAAGCCGTGCAAATATTTTTCCCGGGCAGTCGAGAAGAGCAATTGGGTGATAAGCTGCAGGGTCAGCCCAGTCGCCCTTCTTGAAGATTGGGACGATGATTGAATGTGTCCATGAATTAGGTATTTCGTCTTCATCAAAGATATAGTTAAAAATTTGAAGGAGAATGGACGTCCATTCATGGGGATGATCTTTTAACATGCCGTTGTGTAGGCCATCTGGGCCGCTCGCTCTTGATCGACTTAGGTCTTTAATACAGTCTAATATATCTGCGTAGTTCAACGGAAAGACATGGGTTGATGTCAAGTTCAGGGAGCCCCAATGAAAGTTTGGAAATGGTGAGTCATAGAGATCTTTAAAATACTCGCACCATTTGCTATTTGGAACAGCAGAATTAGGTAAGTATAGCCGCTTGTGTTCTTGAAGTGGCTATATTTAGGCAGTTCCAGATGCCACTAGTTGATTTGGTGATTATTTATCTCAACATTTCTTCACCATCTTTTTGATATTGGAGGTGTCTTCGGCTTTTCAACCAGTGTCTATAAGTGGCTTTCAGGTTCCTTTTTAACTCTGGTCTGAATAATGCTGGTTCATATATAATATTGCGTATGGCTTGTTTGAGTTTCGCTTTTTTGTGTTGGAGTTCGGGATCATGAATGTGCTGGTGCTTATGTCTGTAGGTGGAGTCAGGCATGTGTATTTGCTTAAAAATTTTGCATCAGGTTAACATAACACTTGGAAGTATTAGATGCCAAGGTACTGAAAGAGTCAGTTAGAATCTGTTTGTAATCTTCTAATTTCTTTGAATTCCATTGTAAATGGGTGCCGCTATTATTCACTCGAAGAGATTGTAAATGAGCATTTTCACTCAATATTTGTTACCCAGAAGGGAATTCAAAATGCATAATAAGCTTGTTGTGATCACTCGTGGTGGAGGGTGTTACAGTCATGGTCTGGATCTGTGGTAGACATTCCTTACTTATATATATGTAATCTATGATGGCCTTGCACGTGCCAGATGACCAGGTATAACGGGCAGGCACATCACCAGAGACAGTGTTGTTCGCCATCACAAACCCCCTTTCTCGCATGATTTTACACCACAATCGTTCATCGGGCGTATGTTTATCATTATCGTCTGGTAAAAGATGGAGGTTTAAATCACCAAGAGTAATGGTACACACTATATTAGGATCTGCAATTATGTTATCTAGATGGCAAGACAAGTACATAAAAACATTTTATTTGACAAGTTCTGTCTACTCCAATATATGTTAATGATGGCTAAGCTTGTGCTACCACAAGTTAATTTCACTGCTTGCAAGTAAGGGGATAGGGATGGATATTTTACAGCACTAAAACCACTATCATGCTTGACAGCTATCGGAAGGCCACCAGAAGGACGCCCTATCAAATTATTAACAGCAAAAGATGAAACAATTGTGTGCGAGGCCCAAGTAGGAGCGACCATGAGCCAGGTCTCCTGTAATGCAACCAGATCAAAGCGCCCCAGATCACTCGAGGCTGAATTAATAAAATGAGTATGGCCCCTGGTATTCCAGCAGAGAAGGGTAAGTATATCTTTTCTGCACTCTTGTTATGAGTTAGCTCCATATTCTTGTAACCCTGAAGTTATAGATGTTTGTCCAGGGATTGTTATTTTAGATATATCATTTTGTTGTGACTGATATATCATAATTTGTGCTTTGTCGGTTTTGTGAGTGTTCAGGTTGATATCTTGAGTTAGAATGAAGCCTAAGTCAAAAAGGGACATTCTTGCCTGCCAAAGTAGATTGAACACTATCTCTGAGCGCACATGTATTTTAACTTCTGATAATTCATCCTGATTTGCAAACTGGACCAGCTCAATATGGGTAGTAGTTAGCTCTTTCAAAAATGAAATGTCGTTACATATGTTTAATATACTTGTTCTATTAAGAACATATGTTGGGAATGGTAAGGCACGACATTTTAAGTTAAGGGAGTAAAGCAGCATTTTGCTAGCAGTACGTGGGTTCTGGGGTGTCGCAGCTAGTTTGGTATCTGTGTGTTGCAAGTCATTTGTATGTTCTGTCTCTGATTCTGTTGCTCACTTGTCAAACTAGGACCATGCAACACTATACTCCGCTCGGGAAGTGTGAGTGCTATTGCCGTTTTACTGTCCCTGTTAGCTGTATTAAATTCAAGCAGGTAGGAGTCAATGGAAGACTTTATGTATCCTCTTAGTTCTTGTGCCGGAGTTGTGAATTGGGATAGTGGCTCCAGGTGAATATTATGATCAGGGGCTGAGTTCAATATAGAACTCGCTTGAGTCTGCAGCTGTTTCGAAATCCCATCCTCAAGAAATTTCTCATGACTTGTATTGTTATCGATAAGGGTTTGAATATTTATCGGATGATTGAACTTTTCGACCCCAAGTTTATCCGTTATGTTTCTAGGAGAGTTCATGGTCATGGTCATTGTAGTCTGGGCATTCTCGCCATGAGGTAGAGATGCTGGCTGTGATGTTGGAGGAGAATGCAATGTGTATGCATTAATAGAGGCTCTTATTTCCTCTCGAAGCTGAGTGATTATTGTCTCAACCTCATTCTTTGAGTTTAAATGAGACGTTAGAGACGTTGAAGGTACACTGTGCTCCCTGATATGAGTATCGAGCCTCGTGACTGGCACAGGTGCAGTTTTGGGTGGAATCATGGATAAGGATGAAATATTTGTCCTAGTGGTTTATTCTGTTAAGGCCACTAAGTCATTAAGTGGTTTGAATGATGATACTGATGTAATCGTGTTGGCAATTTTTTCAGGGGCTGAAGACTCAGAGGGTTTCTCTTATCGAGAGGGAATTTTGATGAATTTTCGCACTTTATCTCTGGATTTGGGACAGTGATTTCTTTTTTTCAGTCAATTTTTTAATTTTTTTCCACTCTTTTCTCGAGCGTTGAGTGGTTACAGACGAAGATGAAGTAAACATGTCAATAATGTTAGCTGGATTTTGTGTCAAACCAGGGTCAACCGATGGTTGCATGGCATCACCAGTAATAACCTGCGTTTGTACAGGATTTCGAGAGTCTGTTGTTTCTTGCACTATAATAGACTGAGACATTTCTATAGCTTTAGGATTTAAAGTTTGAGGTGGTCCATTCTTGGATGCAGGGCTGTTAGAATCGCTGGGTATATTAATTACATACTGCGTATCGTTTGGGAGAGCATGGCTCTTAGTCGCAGTGATGAGGTCCTTACCAAAACATTGTTCTAAGATCTGTGTTTGATAGGTCACCTTACTATCTAATACCTCGTATAATTCTGCTATGGTTAGCAGAGCAGTATTCATTGCACTCAATGTATTGTTCAGTGCTGGTGCTCCCGGAAATGAAAGTCGCTTATCTTGGGTCTTATGTATAAAAAATTCTGAAGTTTGGTCAGCCTTTAAAAATCTTGTGCACCGAGGAGTAGGCGCTATAAATGATAACGATTCATTTATAGTTTGATTTTGGGAATTATCCAGCACTTGGTATAGTGCAGGATTAAGGGGAATGGGTTGGGGGGGGAGTATTTTTAACAGGAATGATAGTGGCATTATGTGCAACATCTTCCTGTAGTTGTATCAAGTCACCAGTATCCAAGCAAATATACAACACGTCCGGTGTGGGACAGGAGGAATTATTTGATGAATTTAAGAATTCCATATCGTCCTCATCCAGTTTGCCCAATGTACGCAGTCGCTCGTAGGCTTGGCGCAAGTTTACTTGAGCTGCCACGAGCACTGTACGAGTTCCATGATAGAGGCTGTATTTACTTTCAGTTGTGAGGTAGTACTAAGGTGTGTATAACTAGCTATATTGGTTTCTTGGTCAGGGGGGCAAGGGGATTGCATGATTGGTTTTGGAAACATATTAGCTTGTGTTTCTATTGCAAGACATGCCGATTCCATTGTTGTATCTGTGACCTCACTGATGCAACCATTATTCGCTGCGCCTTCCATGCTAGAGCAGTTGTTTTTGATTGTAGTGGGGGGGTTGTGGATCTCGACCTGGATAGCTGTTTTAGGAACAGCCAATCTGGAGTTAATGTCCTGCACTGTAGGCGGCAGCTGAGGCTCCTCAGCGGTGGCTGTAGCCATCGAAGCTAAGGCGCCATCAACTGTCGGTGCCAGTGTCTGCGAGGCCGTCAGCAGATGCGTTCCTCTTTTGGAGGCATTTACATTCGGATGTAATTGGATGTCAGAAGTAAGGGACTGGGATCGTTGTGGTTTTGTACCAACCGGGATGGCAAAAGGTAAAACAGATTGATTTAAAGAAGAACGGGCCACAGCAGTAGGCTGTCCCAGGATAACTCCCGGCATGCCTGTTTTCAGGGTGTATTTACGAAGGACCATATAATTCCCTGAGGATAAGACGACGCTTTCTTGTTTAACACACTAGGAGGATTGGGAGCCTACCTGAAAATGGGCGCAGCCACGCTGTACGCGAGACAGCACCACACTTAGCACCGCACTTCACCACTGCATGCGCGCCACTGCGCGGGCACGCTCGTGAAGTAGGATGCTGGGCAGGGAGGCGGGCTCACGCCTCTGTGGACAAAAGGACGAATGAGAAAAGGAAAAGATAGCAGCTGCCGTATTCTAACAGGGTAACAGGGTTCTTGTTCTTGTTGGTTGGGATGGTGCACGCGTACCGTTCATGTTCAGCCAATCAAATCACCAGGAAGTCCGTTGCTGCGGGAATCGTAATCCAGGAAGGGTAGTCCAAGTAACGAAGGTAGAGCAGCGGTGGGGAGCGAGAGCGAGCCAGCACCACACTTAGCACCACACTTCACCACTGCGCGCGTGCGCTACTGCGCGGGCATGCTCATCAAGTAGGATGCTGTGTAGGGAGGCGGGCTCAAGCCTCGTTCACGTTCAGCCAATCAAATCACCAGAAAGTCCCTTGCTGCAAGAATCGTAATCCAGGAAGGGCAGTCCAAGTAACAAAGGTAGAGCAGTGGTGGGGAGCGACAGCGAGACAGCACCACACTTAGCATCGCACTTCACCACTGTCTAATTTTATATTCCATGTGTGCACTTGCAGCAGCCCCCGTAATAATGAGGCTTGGCTCTGCCAGATTATGCTTTGCAAGATCCACCTCTATGTTGTAACACTTAGGAGTGGTCTTGCACCTTGTAGATTGTCACTTCACACTTACTGTAACTAGCATCTAGAAGACTGAGGGCTTTGTGTGCTGCTATGGATGTAAAAATAAAAAAATAAAAATCATGTATCAGCTGTCAATTCTGCTGCCTGCACTGAATAATGTAACAGCAACTTCATCTGTGTCCACACCTTAAACTCTCCTTCATGATAACAGACCACTGCCACATCGGTAAGCCGACGACCCATGATGGAATCTATTATTGAGGACCCATCATTGAAGAGCATGTCTTCTACTTCTATGCACTCCTCCTGTACTCTAGGGTCGCCCTCAAGCCTGTCTATGTATGAGGCACAATCGTGCACATACTCCCCTACCTCTGCCAGCTCTGTTATAAATGTCGCTGGATTGACAACCAGACACCTCACTTTTTCAATTGATGGGTTGGAAAATATCACCTTGTACCCCAACGATCTCTGAGTTGTAAGTGCGGACTTTGATTTTCCCAATATTGCAAAAAGCAAATGCTCCACATAGAGCATTACTGCACAGCCCATTGTTATTGAGGCTGACTTCTCAATGGCAAATGCCGCTGCAACAATTGCCTGTTCAAATGGAAAGTGGCCTTGCATCACTGGGTTTAGAAGTCCATTGTAATAAGCCAAGAGTTTGTTTCCTTGTGGCTTCCTTTCAGTGAGGACCACCGTCATCACTATGCCATCAGAGTGTGAGAACAAATAGAATATTTCTTTGTTGTTTGGGGTCGCTAAAACTGGTACATGTGCTAATGCTTCATTGAGTTCTACAAATGAGTCAATAATTTCATATGTCCATTTTATGGGGCCTTTTACTTTATGGGCATCTTTTAATCCCTGAAGGAGGGGCTTCGTAAATGTGGAATAGTCGAAGACCCAGGTCCTGCAATTATTGCACAGGCCTAATAACTGTTGCATCTGCTTGACCATTCGTGGCTGTGGTGTGGTGTGTATTGCTTCTGCCCTCTCTGGCTGGAGGGATCCTCCTGCCATCTACTGATATTATTTTCCCTAAGGGCACTACTTCCTTTTGGCAGTACTGCAATTTCTCCTTGTCCACCTTGTATACCTTCTCTGCCAATAATGTCAGGAGTGTCACTGAATTTTCCCTGCACTGGTCCTCTGTTGCGCTGTACACCAGGAGGTCATGCGCGTACTGGATAACTCTGCTGAGCATTTGCAAAATGCTTAGGTCCATCTGGATAATCCAATTAAACACAGTGGGTGACTTTCAATACCCTTGTGGTACATGAGTATGTTGAAACCGTGTCCTGCGGTGCGTCAACGCTGTGAGATACTGTGAATCTGGGTGCAATGGGATAGAAAAGAATGCATTCTTCAAACCAATAACTGCGAAACACATTGCATTTGTGGGGATGTTACATAAAATGGTGGCTGGATTTGGTACGAGTGGAAACTGCTTCCACTACCTTGTTCAAGGGGCAGAGATCTTGAATAAATCTCCACGCCAATTCTTTCGATTTCTTGACAGGGTAAATAGCTGTGTTGCATGGTTAACTTGATGTTTTTATTATGCTCTGTTGCCATAGTGTGAGGAGTGTATCATATATATTCTTGTCTGCTTCACGTGATAGTGGGTATTATTTAACCCGGGGCAACAGTGCAGCTTCCTTCAGTTTTTTCCGGATCGCCCCACCTCCCTTCACTAATCATACATCTTGGGGCCTACAGGTCGATAGTACCTCTGGTACCGTTTTGAAATCATCTCGCAAGTGGGCTGATACTGTACTTGCTATCTGCATCCTCTGGGGGACCTGTCCTTCTTCTATATTCACCTGGCATGGGATGCCTATCTGGAATACCATGTCCCCACCTTCTTCTTTCTCTGAAAACAATTGTTCATCTGTCAGGTGTAAGGAACGCATTGCATCAACAGTAAGACATACACAAGTGACCACAGTTCAAGAGTGTTTATTGAACTTTCACAAGGGTGAGATCATCGCCTACCTAAACCTAAATCTACAGATGGGAGCAAGCTACGACCAACAAATAATAATAATGCATTCCTAGTGGAGTCTTGTCAAATTAAAATCCTTACTACTAATTTACAAATAATGTGGGGTGATGTTCATGAAAAAGAAAGAAGTGTTCACAAAATGATAAGTCAGGATGTTCGGGCCAATGGCCTCCCCTCCCCACGTTTTGAAAACAGCACAAGGTGGTTCACTCAAGGAAAGCAGACACTCTGACTTCTGCGACATGAGGATACAGTTCCATTTACATAGTTCAAGTTCCTTCTGTGTTCAAGCCTCTTTACTTCTTGCAAGTTTCTTGACAAAGAGGGCCTGCTATACAAAAACAACATAAACATTATTTTTCTTGTTCCAGTATTCAATTTGGGTGTTCACACTGGATCCCCCTCTTCCGGGCTTAGATCCCTTTCTAAGTTCAGATAATTCTTTCTCGGGTGACTCACGGTTCACCTTGGATCCCTCTCAGCTGGGCTCAGATCCCTTACCTTCAATCAATTAGTCTCCCTAAGCCAGGCTCAGACCAATTGTGATGTACTTCAACCTATAGAAGACTTTCAAATGTAGACAGGGTTTAACTTGACCCGTTGCATGACCACTTTGACCTCAATGTTCCTTTTACTCACACTCAGCATCAGTTAGTGTTATAGAGAATTCTCATTTATGGCTAATTTCACTTACTTATAGAGTTCCCCAGCTGCTTTGCTTGGTTTGAAGGGTTTATTTATTTTTTACCTGCTAAGAGTGAGACTCTTTTTCCCACTCTTAGGCATTTTTGCTATGTGTGTTCTAGGCTATTTTTGTGTTTAATGCCTATGGGATCTTTTCTCTCACCCATAGGAACCATCTTTATGCACGTGTGTTACACAGCACCCTCCGTGCAGTGACACACGGGTGTCGTAGTGACACCTAAACATAGACTCCATACCATGGGACTGACTACGGTCTCCCAAGGCATGTAAAGTCCCCATTGACTTTACTAGTCAAATCTTATGAACTTAACCAGTACAAACCATCTTAATATGGACGGACTGGAAGGGGTTAATAGTTTTTCCCCTATGTTCCTTTTCGAGAGGGTACCTTAAAGTCCCCCTCTGCAAAGTTTCTGGCTGGTGGCAGTGGTTACTACCTTTTATATTCGACCGCAAATATTTTCCTATGGGATTTTCCCATTGTTCGAGGCTACCACTTTTACTGACAGCCTCTATTTTACCGCCGCTTTATTTTATTATTAACTTTACTCTGGTAGGTTTTATTTGCCAGAACTTTGATGTAAATTCTTTCTCGTGTCTTACTCTAAACTCCTAACCCAGGTCGGAGATTCTTTGTTCGCTCTTTTGGCGGGCTTCTACCAAGAAGCCCTCCTTTCGGCGCCTTTGAGTGTGGGGTGGGTCTGTTGTTTGGGAGGGGGAGTAGAACCCCTGGAAAGAGTTGCCGCAGCAACTCAGGTCGCACTCTAACCCGATAGGCTGGAGGGTCTCCCGCCAAGAAGACTACTCCACTGTGTGAGTGACAGCTAGGCTGGATGAATGGGTCTCTTTCTGCATAAAAGCAGGGTCCTGAGGACTGGAAGAGCAAGACGTCGCCACTGGAACTACGGAACCGAAGGGGAGATAAGCCACGGATATCTTCAGCATCTACACCACAGGTGAAGCCCTGCCAGATCGTCTCACCACATTTCTTCCACACGACGAGAGGAGATCTTCAGCGAAAGAGCCTCCTTCCCTTGAGCTGGTGGGCACAACCAGTTAACCCATCGCATCCTCGGACCTGCCTTGGTCGAATCGACAGTGCTCAGCACTTGGAGACCGGATAGCCAGGCAGCTATCGACCCAGACTTCGATTAAAAGGAGCGTACCTTTTAAACTTCGTTTGGCAGCACCGCGGCTGGTTTCATCCCTGGGTAGTGCAGCGACTCGAACCTTCCTCCATGACGAGAGCCCCTCTTCCTCTGCTGGACCCTTCGATCTGCAGGAACTACCAGGAACAACCACCACAGCGGGAGCCACTTCTTCACGTTTAAGGTACATTGTTCCGCCAGGCCGCCCTTTCTCCGTGGTAGCCCTAAAGGTGTTTTAAATCCTTTATCTACTTGTGGGGTCGGCCACCCTCTCTCTTAACATTGTCTTTCACCTCGCATCTACCTTTTCACCATTTGTTAACCAAAGACTTGACTGCAGCTACAAGAACATTTTTTCTCCTAAGCTCTTGGTCCTGTACCACTGACTCTGGCTCCGGCCTATTGACTCTGGCTGATTTGTTAGATCTGCTCTCACTAGATTGGTTTTCAATGAGAAATGTGTTGCTGCAACTAAATCTTCGAAACCCCTCTTCCTTCCTACTGTTTTAACCTGTGGAGTGCCATTTTGCTCAGTTTTCATTCACTTATTCTGCTAAAGTGTTACTGTGCATTACTTGTTCACAAAACTTCAGGGAAGTGTTGCTAGGGGGTGTCTGAAGATATATCGTTCGTTTAACTTGTGCTTTCCCTCCCTTTTGTTAAATTGTTAGAGTGCCATTTGTAGTTGGTTTTCACTGTTGCTCAGTTTTCACTCTACCGCAAACGTGTCTACAATTGAATAGGGAGTTGTATTTACTTTTCCTTGACTGAATTGTTATTCCTTTACTAACTGTGATGCATGTGTTGACTTAGATGTGTACAAAATAAATATATATTCTCTTATTAATACAAAGCTTTGGTCAGTGTTTCCTTGTACCATAGTACTGTACTACCTATTGTGTAAACCCTGAATACTGCTCATCTCCCTCTTGAGATAAGTCTGACTGCTTACCCACATCTACTAACTAAATCTTTGTAGTATAGACTGATACCAAAGGGGATTTAATGCTCTCACCTGTAGTCTTAATCTTGTGTAGTGGTCCCAGAGGGAATTGCACGGGATTCTGCCTAACACTGGTGTACAGCGGTGAGGATCAAAGTATTGGATTTACATTTTAGTGTGCTACTAGTGCCTTGGTGCAACCAACCACAAGGTTAACAATCCCAAAACGTTATTTTAAAAGCCAAGTATGGAAAGTTATAATCAGGAGACCCTCCTTGCAAAAACTGCTGATTATCTTAAAGATGTATGCAGACAGAAAGGTCTTCCTGTAAAAGGCAAGAAAACAGAAATGATTGATAGACTGTTAGAGAAACAAAGTCTGGATAGTGGTGCTGTAGGCCCTACTACTCCAGCAAATGTGGCAAATAGTAATGAGGATAATGTTGAAAATGTTATTGTTGAGTCAGATGAGGAAGAGGAGGATAACAATGTCACCCCCTCTGGTCCTCTGCCTGCTCAAGGACCTCAACCTGTAGCTACTGGACCCTTACCAGGTCCCATATTAAGTCCTGAATTTATATCTCTTGAAAAATTAGACTTGAACTTGAATTCAAAAGAATTAGTGCCCAAACTGAACAGAGACATCAATAACTAAGGCTCAAAGAAATGGAGCTCAACCATGAGCTAGAGATGAAGAAATTGTCTTTGGAAAATGCTCCTCCCCCCCCGAATCCTCTAGCTCTTCCAGTCCAAAAAGACATTGGATGCCTAAAGAGATTGTGGGTATGTATGAACCTAAGTTGGATGTATTAGATTGGCTTGCTATGTTTGAATATAACCATGGGCTCCAGGATATCACAGGGAATCAGTTGATCCCCTGATTATTCTCTAGGCTCCCCCCTGTTGCATCTGATGTGGTAATGAGGTTGGGGGAGGTGGATAGGATGGATTATGAATGTGTAAAACTAGCTTTGATAGCTAGATTTGGGAAGACTCCTTCTCAGTAGCTCAAGAGATGGATTAAGGGTTACACAGTTAACGCTTATGAAGGAATGAGAAATCTTGTTATGATGGAGTCTATCTATGATGCCTGCTCTCCTGAGCTCAGACAACACTTGGCTGATTCAAAAGAATTAGATTCTAAGAAGCTGGCCAAGGCTGCTGACTTATGGGTTGCCAACAGGGCCACTCACAAGGATTCTGGGGTAACTCAGAAAAAGGATGAGGGAAAGCAGCCAAAGGAAGAAAACAAAGAGAATTCAAATAATTCCAATTCCAAAGAGGGCCACAAACACAATCCTAAGGGTAAGCCACAAGGGAAACCTAATCAGGCTAGTGTACCTTCTGGTCTCAGACCAGAAGGAGGTCAGAACAAGCCACCATTCATAAAGACATTTGGGAAATGTTATGTTTGTGGCTCTACTGATCATGTGAAAGGGGATCCCAGATGTAAGGGTAAACCCTCAGGGGTCCAAACTGTCTCCTTAGCCTTCGCTCCAGAGGAGGAAGTACATATGGTCAGTGGAAACTTTCAACTACTGGCTGATGACCCCATTGGAGTCTCAGCCAGTGTATCTTTAGTATCTCTTGGGTTATGGGAACAACAGAATTTAGATGTATATAATTCAATACCTCCTAGTACTAAAGAGTATTATAAAGACAGTGTCCTAGTCAATGGTAAGGCGACCCCTGCCATTAGAGACACTGGAGGCAGCATAACTGTGGTGGATGAATCTTTTTTCAAGGTGGAGGATGTTGCTAAAGCACCTAAACGCCTCACCAAGTTAGCTGGAGGGCCTGTGCAGATGCTTCCCCAATTACCAGCTCTCATCCAGTGCAATGAAATGACTGTCAGGATACCTGTGAGTGTACAATCTGAAGTACCTGGAAGGGTGCTATTAGGCAATGATCTGAAAGACCTGCGAGTAGTGTCAAGTACCCCCAGACCTCCTAGTAAGAGATTACAGGAGCTTACCAGACCTGCAAGGGAAAGGACCTTGAGAGGCTCTCCTGAGGAGATGGTGGAAATCACTCCTACTCCACTGGAGTTACTAACTGCCAATTCTAAGCAACCAGAAGCAAAGGGGAAACCCAGGACTTCAAAGAAGAAGACAGCAGAAGGAACTCCAGTGCTGCCAACCAGGAAATCTCCTAGGTTAGCTAAAATCACACCTGTGATTCCTCCTCCAACTGAGGTTGAGAGTGAGGTACAACCCTGTGTGGTTGAACTAGAGCCTGAGGACTCAGATCTAGTAGGAGGCCAGCAACTCATTGGAGATCTTGACCCTGTGGACCATCCTGAGCTGCAGTCTTTACTGGCAGAAGGTGGACCCCAAAGAGCAGACTTCAGTAAGGGACAAAGAGAATGTCCAACTCTGGAAGGTCTTCGCCACCAGGCAGCTTCACAGCTTGAAGGGCAAGAGCCTGGGAATATTAGGTTACACTGGGAAGATGGCCTCTTCTATAGTGAGCCGACATAGTCAACTCCTGGAGACTACAAGAGACTTGTAGTGCCCCAAGCAAACCGACTCCAATTCTTGCAACTAGCCCATGAGATACCTTTGGCTGGTCACTTGAGCTTCAAGAAGACCAAGGAAAGGCTCTCTCTCTACTTTTATTGGCCTAAAATGGAGCCGAGGTAGAAAAGTATTGGAAGAGTTGCCACACTTGCCAAACTTCTGGTAAAAGTGGATCCAAGAACGTGGCACCCTTAGTGCCTCTCCCTGTAGTGGGAGTACCATTTGAGAGGGTAGGAATCAACATTGTTGGTCCCCTTGATCCTCCAACTTCTTCAGGCAACAGGTTTATACTTGTTGTAGTAGACCATGCTACTAGGACTGTTACAGCTCTGGCTGTGGCTAAGGCCCTCCTTGGTATTTTTACCAGGGTTGGGTTTCCTAAGGAGGTAATATCCGGCAGAGGGTCAAATTTTATGTCCCACTACATGAAGGCCATGTGGAAAAACTGTGGAGTTACCTACAAGTTCTCAACCGCATACCACCCGAAACCAATGGGTTGGTAGAAAGGTTCAACAGAACTATGAAGAGCATGATAGGTGCTTTAGGGGACCCTCTTAAGAAAAAGTGGGATCTTCTACTGCCATGCCTTCTCTTTGCATATAGAGAAGTCCCTCAGGAGGGAGTGGGTTACAGTCCCTTTGAACTTCTCTATGGCCATCCGGTTAGAGGTCCATTGGCCCTGATCAAGGAAGGGTTAGAGAGTGCTCCTTCCCCCACGCCAGTCAGAGTCACTGACTATGTGATAGGAATCCGCAGGAGAATGTCACACATGATGGCTGATGCAAGTGATAACTTGAAAGCAGGTCCGGCTCTGGTCAAGCATTGGCATGACCAGAAGGCCAACATGGTTGAGTTCACTGAAGACCAGCTAGTTCTTGTTATGGTCCCAACAAGGCAGAGGGCCTTGCAGGACAAATGGATGGGACCCTTCAAGGGTGTGGGAAAACTTGGAGAGGTAAACTATCTGGTGGACCTGGACAATCCCAAGGAGGCTCCTAGAGTCTTTCACAACAACCGTCTAAAAGCTTATGTCTCGAGATCAGAACTGGGAGCTTTGCTTCTAGCTTCAGCTCAAGAGGAGGAGGAGAGTGAACCTCTGCCTGACCTTCTCAGAGGCAAACCTTTAGATGAGAAAATAGAAGGAGTCAATCTCTCTTCTAAACTGACACCTGAGCAACAGGAGGAGTGCAAAGTTTTGTTAAACCAATTTGCCCCCCTGTTCTCTCTGACACCAGGTTTGGCCCCTTGGGGCCAACATGATATCCAAACTGGTGACAGTTTACCTGTCAAAATCAGGGGCTACAGGATGTCAGAAAATGTAAGAACCCACATCAAAGGAGAGGTCAACAAGATGCTTGATCTCAGGGTAATAGAGCCCTCTACTAGTCCATGGTCTAGCCCAGTTGTGTTAGTACCAAAGGCAGGATCCAAAGAGTTGAGATTATGTGTGGACTATAGAGCTCTAAATGCAGTCACTAAGACTGATGCCCGTCCTTTGCCAAGGACAGATGAGCTGGTGGATAGACTTGGTTCAGCCAAGTTCCTCAGCACATTTGATCTCACGTCAGGCTATTGGCAAATAGCCCTGACTGACCATGCCAAGGAGAAAACTGCATTCTCCACCCCAGTTGGCTTATACCAGTTTAAGGTAATGCCTTTTGGACTAAAGAATGCACCTGCTACATTCCAAAGGATGGTTAATCAGATTCTGAATGGGATGGAGGACTTCTGCATGGCATACTTGGATGACATTGCAGTGTTCAGCCCTACTTGAAAAGAACATGTTGGCACCTAGGATATGTTTTGCAGGCTCTGGAACAGGCCCATCTGACCATAAAGGCAAGCAAATGTCAAATGGGTCAGAGTAAAGTGGTCTACCTTGGGCATGAGGTAGGAGGTGGTGAAATAATGCCTTTGCTCAGCAACATTGAAGCTGTGCAAACCTGGACAACCCCTTCTACTCAAACCCAGTTGAGAGCCTTCCTAGGCCTCACTGGGTATTACAGGAATTTCATTGAGAACTATGGGTCCATAGCTTCTCCACTGAATGTAATCTCCTCTCCCGTGTTCCCTAAAAAGATCAAATGGAATGTGCAGTGCAATCAGGCCTTTGAAAGCCTAAAGAAAGCCCTTTGTCAAGCTCCAGTTCTCAGAGCTCCTGACTACCACCAACCCTTCATTGTACAGACAGATGCTTCCAATATAGGTAGGTGCAGTACTCAGTCAGCTGGATGAGAAAGATAGGGAGCACCCCATTTGCTTCATCAGTAGGAAAATGAAGGAACCTGAGACAAGGTGGGCCACTATTGAAAGAGAATGTTTTGCCATTGTGTGGGCTTTGAAGAAGTTTAGACCATACATATATGGATCTACTTTCACCATTCAAACAGACCACCAACACTTGAGATGGTTGATGCAAATGAAAGGGGAAAACCAAAACTGCTAAAATGGTCAATCTGATTTTACCATTGAGCACAGTTCAGGATGTCACCACCAAAATGCTGATGGTCTTTCTAGGATGTTTATGACCGACTAGAGTATGAGACTCATCCAGGAGTAGATTAGATCCTCCTGTCCTTTAGTCTGGGGGGGGGGGGCGAGTGTTAGGGAGAATTCTCACTTATGGCTAATTTCCCTTTAATTTCCCTTACCTATAGAGTCCCCCAGCAGCTTTGCTGGATTTGAAGGGTTTATTTCTTTTTTACCTGCTAAGAGTGAGACTCTTTTTCCCACTCTTAGGCATTTTTGCTATGTGTGTTCCAGGCTATTTTTGTGTTTAATGCCTATGGGATCTTTTCTCTCACCCATAGGAACCATCTTTATGCACATGTGTTACACAGCACCCTCCGTGCAGTGACACAGGGGTGGGGTAGTGACCCCCAAACATAGGTTCCGTACCCTGGGACTGACCACTATCTCCCAGGGCATGTAAAGTCCCCATTGACTTTACTAGTCAAATCTTATGAACATAACCAGTACAAACCATCTTAATATGGATGGACTGGAAGGGGTTAATAGTTTTTCCCCTATGTTCCTTTTCGAGAGGGTACCTTAAAGTCCCCCTCTGCAAAGTTTCTGGCTGGTGGCAGTGGTTACTACCTTTTATATTCGACCGCACATATTTTCCTACGGGATTTTCCCATTGTTCGAGGCTACCACTTTTACTGACAGCCTCTATCATACCGCCAGTTTATTTTATTATTAACTTTACTCTGGTAGGTTTTATTTGCCAGAACTTTAATATAAATTCTTTCTCGTGTTTTACTCTAAACTCCTAACCCAGGTCGGGGATCCTTTGTTTGCTCTTTTGGTGGGCTTCTGCCAAGAAGCCCTCCTTTCGGCGCCTCTGAGTCTGGGGTGGGTCTGTTGTTTGGGAGGGGGAGTAGACCCCTGGACAGAATTGCCGCAGCAACTCAGGTCGCTCTCTAACCTGATAGGCTGGAGGGTCTCCTGCCAAGAAGACCACTCCACTGTGTGAGTGACAGCTAGGCTGTATGAATGGGTCTCTTTCTGCATAAAAGCAGGGTCCTGAGGACTGGAAGAGCAAGATGGCATCACTGGAACTATGGAACCAAAGGAGAGAGAAGCCACAGACATCTTCAGCATCTGCACCACCGGTGAAGCCCTGCCGGATCGTCTCACCACTTTTCTTCCACACAATGAGAGGAGATCTTCAGCGAAAGATCCTCCTTCCCTTGAGCTGGTGGGCACAACCAGTTCACCCATTGCATCCTCGGACCTGCCTTGGTCGAATAGACAGTGCTCAGCACTTGGAGACCGGATAGCCAGGCAGCTATCGACCCAGACCGCGATTAAGAGGAGCGTACCTTTTAAACTTCGTTTAGCAGCACAGCGGCTGGTTTCATCCCTGGGTAATGCAGCGACACGAACCTTCCTCCATGACGAGAGCCCCTCTTCCTCTGCTGGACCCTTGGACCTGCAGGAACTACCAGGAACAACCGCCACTGCAGGAGCCACTTCTTCACGTTTAAGGTACATTGTTCCGCCAGGCCGCCCTTTCTCTGTGGTAGCCCTAAAGGTGTTTTAAATCCTTTATCTACTTGTGGGGTCAGCCTCCCTCTCTCTTAACATTGTATTTCGCCTTGCATCTACCTCTTCAATATTTTTCTACTAAAGACTTGACTGCAGCTACAAGAACATTTTTGCTCCTAGGCTCTTGGTCCTGTACCACTGACTCTGGCTCAGACCTATTGACTCTGGCTGATTTGTTAGATCTGCACTCACTAGATTGGTTTTCAATGAGAAATGTGTTGATGCAACTAAATCTTCTAAACCCCTCTTCCTTCCTACTGTTTTAACCTGTGGAATGCCATTTTGCTCAGTTTACATTCACTTATCATTCTGCTAAAGTGTTACTGTGCATTACTTGTTCACAAAACTTCAGGGAAGTGTTGCTAGGGGGTGTCTGAAGATATTCCGGTTTAACTTGTGCTTTCCCTCCCTTTCGTTAAATTGTTAAATTGGTTTTTACTGTGTCGTTTTGCTCAGTGTTCACTCTACCGCAAACTTGTCTACAATTGAATAGGCAGTTGTATTTACTTTTCCTGACTGAATTTTTATTCCTTTACTAACTATGATTCATGTGTTGACTTAGATGTGTATAAAATAAATATGTTTTCTCTTTTTAATACAAAGCTTTGGTCAGTGTTTCCTTGTACCATGGTACTGTACTACCTATTGTGTAAACCCTGAATACTGCTCATCTCCCTCTTGAGATAAGTCTGACTGCTTAGCCACAGCTACCAACTAAATCTTTGTGGTACAGGCTGATACCAAAGGGGATTTATTGCTCTCACCTGTAGTCTTAATCTTGTGTACTGGTCCCAGAGGGAACTGCACGGGATTCTGCCTAACAGTTAGATACCTAACAGAGACTTTCAAATGAGCACCCACGTGGCGCCAGACCACTCTGTGTATGGTATCATTTCTTGGCCTCCAAAGTTCAATTGTAAAGTTCTAATTATATCTGCGTCACTCTTTGCAAATGGCTCACACACTGTTCTTTTTGTACAATGTTGCTGCTTGCAACCTTTGTTCAAAACATTGCTCCATCATCCAGCAGGGGCAGGTATTTCTGGCTCTGTATTATCCTGGTTTCAATATTTTCTAGCTGGCGGAGTTCAACCTCTTTCTTTATCATCTTCTTGATCTGCCCCAACCACGTTGAAATGTGGTGTACTTCAGGGCTCTGCCCTACCCCACACTGAATTGGTTGTTTGTCTCCATGACCATCAGTCTGGCTTCAGAGCTGCCAGAAGCATGGAAACTGCTCTCCTGAACATCTGTGAAGATCTGTTCTCCAGCCTTGACTCCAATATCCCCTTTGTCCCCATCTTGGGTTGATCTCTCTTCTGCCTTTGACATGGTCAACCATGCCATCCTGCTCAACCGTCTCCGTGATAACCTGGGTATCACCGATCAAGCCCTGGCTTGGCTGACCTCTTTCCTCTCTGATCGACCCTCCCAGGTCCAACTTGAGTCCTTCCTCTCCTCTATCTCCATCTCTACCTGTGGTGTTCCCCAGGGGTCTAACCTCCCTCTCTGGCTGTTCATCCAATACCTAGCAGTTCTTGCCCACCGCATTGTCGCTCTATGTTGCCAACTTTCAGTGCTGTGCGGATGACACCCAGCTCATTGTCAGGCTCCCTTCTGCCACCTCTTCTCCTTCTCTCATTTCTGACTGTCTGCTATCTAGGAGTGGTGTGTTGCCAATTACCCCTGCCTTAATGCCAGTGAGACTGAGATTCTCCTCTTTGGCACACCTTCTCCCTCCTTTCCTGTCGCTCTATGGCCGGCCTCTCTTGGCCCTCTTCCTTCTCCCACCTGAGAGGCTAAAAACCTTGGGGTCATCTTCAACTCCACTCTCTCCTTCTCTCCTCACATCTCTGACGTCTCTAAGAAGTCACACTATCAGCTGCACCTCCTCAGAGGTATTCTTCCTTTCCTCTCCTTCCCCCAGAAGCTCACTGTCTTCAGAGCTCTGGTTCTCTCTAGGCTGGACTACTGCAGCAGCCTCTTTCTAAATCTGCCTGCTTCTGGCCCCCACCTTCTGCAACTCATCCAGAACAAAACTACGAGACTTGTCCTTGGCCTTAACGCCAGAGATTGTATCTCTCCAGGACTTATATCTTTGCACTGGCTCCCAGTGACTGTGAGGATTAAGTTCAAAACCCTCTGCATTGTCCAAAAGGCCTTCTGGGGCCTGGGTCCTCATTACCTCCAACTCTCTCTTTCAAAATATCTTCCTTCCTAAGCTCTTCGCTCATCCGCCTCCAACTCCCTCAGGGTCAGTCGCTTCTCCAAGCAACGAGTTGTGGTACATATTTTTCTTCGGCTGGGGTCTCCCTCTGGAGCAGACTCCCTGCCTACCTGAAACTTGAGGAGAACCATCTCCGGTTCCGGAAGCACCTCAAGACCTTCCTCTTTGCTTCTGCTTTCCCTCCTCCTCTCTCCTGCTGAACTCCTGACTGAAACTGCACTGGTCACCTGGCTACCTTCTGATCTCAGGCCCAGATCCCCTCCCGCGCCAGCTGCCCTCCTGCATTGCATCCCGGGCAACCCCTGCACTACGGGGCTGTTTCTGTATCCATACAGTCCCTTCCAGCTCTTGACGATCAATGTCTGCATGTCTGTACTTACCCCTGCACTTGCCACTAGCTGGCCGCACTTCCTACTGTTTTTATTTATATTTTTTACTGGTGATCTTATGTATTGCACTGCTCTCTCTCCCCCCGCACTTTCCCTTTCCCCCTCCTCCCCTGCACTTGAGCGATCTCAATGTCACCTGGCCTAGTAAGATCATTGTCTCTGTCTTCCCTCTGTTCCCCCTCCCTTGCCTAGTCACACCTTGAAACTCTTGTGTATAGGCACGTTATGAATGCCATATCATATCATAACCCAGACCCTGTTTAATGCCTATATTAAGCGGCTGGTCAAACTCATCCACTCCCACGGCCTTCGTTGCTACTCGTATGCTGATGATATGCAGATCATTGTTTAATTAAATCTTTTGGACAATGATGCCGTGGCTCAGCTGAGTTGTTGCTTGGAGGTGCTGGGATGCTGGATGAGTGACAATTGTAGCAAGCTGAATGGGGACACAACTGCAGTGATTTTGATTGCCCCCCTTCTGCGGTTTCATTCTGGACCCCAGCTTTCTGGCCTCCAGTGATCGGCCCCTTTTCATCCCCAGTGCATGTTGCTAAGTATCTGGGTGTGAAGCGATCTTCATCTTGATTGTTTGCAGCGCAGATTAGTGTAGTTTGCCAGTTCGGTCATTTCCAACTTAAAATACTAGGGAAAATCCTTCATTTTCTTCCATCCCATCTGGGTGCTCCTGTTGTTGCATCATTGGTCCTCAGCATAATTTACTATTGCAACTCGCTATATACTTTGCCCATGCAGGATATTTGATCAGTCATCTTCAAATTCTGCAGAACCGAAGGCCACCAGGGGGCGCAGGCAACATGGCTGCCTGAGCTGAGAGCTCCGTACCCAGCCCCGGGTAATCGCTGATAACGCAGTGGAGTGGGGCCCCCACTCATCTTGAGACCCCCCCACGAGACCGTAGGAACCCTCGGCCCCCAGCTGGGTCCAACTCCGACCCTCGGCCGTGAAGGCTTCGCCGAGTTCGGCCATCCGAGGGAGCCGCTGGCCCCTCCCCCCACACTGCAGCGTGGGACTCGACTGCAGGCCGCGGCGGCCGCGCCGGATCGGGAGAAGGGGAGATGCAGAGAGCGCGAAAAGCCGAGACGGGGACTGGACGCGGGACCAGCGGCCGAGCGAGGAGATAATCTGAGGCCGGGACCCGTAGTGTGGCGCGTCGGCCCGGCGCGAAAGGTGAGAGCGCTCCCAGCACACCCAGGACATAGAGGGGCGACGCAGGAGCGACCCCCCCCCCTTCGACCTCAATCCCCTCCAGGGACACGACGTGGGGCAACAACCCTTGACACCCCCATGAACTCCGGCCTTGGAACCCCATGACGGGGGGACAAACGGGACCCGCCACTACGCCAGTGAATTCCGGGAGGACCCCGGGTGGGGAGATCCACGGCAAAAGGTGGTGAGCACTCCACCAGAGCACGACGCCGCGCACATACCCTGGGAGGCATACCAAGGGACCACATAGACACCAGACCTCCGGCGTCTCGACCGGGTCCCGCTCCACACACAAAACCGGTGTCTTTCGGGATCATCAACGGGGGGACCCCCGCCCACCAGGAGCTCACCCGCCCCACCCACGGGGCTATGAACTACACACGGCGCCCTCCCACGAAACTGTGGAATAGACAGGCCGCATCACCCACCAGAGTGCTCTTCCCATGAGCTGGAGGGAGACCCTCGCCAAATACCAATTTGCGGCTCCTGAGGGCGAAATGGCGGCAGGGAGTGCCTCTACCCCCCCTCCGACCTGGGGGCGATACAGAACAATATCCAGACAATCCTGGAGGAAATACGCGGGATGAGAACGGACATGGGGGCTAAATTGGCTGACCTTACCACCAAAGTCACCACCCTCGAGGACCGGATGGAAGGGGTCGAGAACAACCAGCTCTCCACGGCGCTTCTCGAGACCCAGATGGAGGTCAGATTTCAGGACATGCTACGGCGGGAGGAGGAACTTCGGTTCAAAGTGGACGATATGGAGAACAGAGAAAGGAGGAACAATTTGCGCATTTTTGGGCTGGTGGAATCCGAGGGTGAGACCACACAAGGTCTGGAGGGCAAAGTACTGGACATCATAAGAATTGTCTTGGGTGATAATGCTGGAGACGAGATCAAATTTGACAGGGTCCACCGGGCGGGCGGAGGAGGCAGAGGCCCGCGTTCGGTGCTGGCTCGGTTGCATCACTACAAAGATAAAGCCAGGATCCTCGAGAAGGCAAAGAACCTAGGCAATATCCAATACGGAGATTCCAGGGTGTCAATCTTCCAGGACCTCTCAGCCCTCACCCTACTAATGAGGAAGAAATGCGGTGCCCTCACAAAATGGCTACAGGGGAAGGGGGTCAGATACCGCTGGGGCCACCCCTTCTCCCTATCGTTCGAATGGCAGGGAGAGAAATATCACTTGGCCTCGGGGGAGGACATCCAGAGGGCCACGGACGACCTGCTTGGTGACCTGCCCGCTCCCTCGGGCGGCGGGGAGGGTGGCGCCCAAGACCCCTCCAGAGGCCCGGTTGGTCCGGGTAAGCTCAGCGGCAAGTCAAAGATCAACGGCACTCGTAAATTTCAGAAAACGAGACATCCACCAACGGCTTCTGAGGACCGCCCGAATCCATGACTATACCACTCTCCGGGGGGTTGAGGAACCCTACCGATGCTCCTGTGCTCTGAGCCTTGGCGGAGCTGGAAATGAAGGCCGGGCTGCACGGGGCCGAGGCCGGGCGCCGCGTTGGCGCGAGGTTTAAACCGCCGGATTGAGGGGCGGGAAACAGTTGAAGGCAATGTTAATGTTTTGGTTGTGTTTTCCCCGATGAGGGGCTAAGTTTGAACCTTGGGGTGGGCGGGGGGGCGGGGGAGTTCGTTGGTTCCCGTCCCGACCACCCACATCGAGGCAATGGTTGGGGTCGACACAAATTGGGGAAAAACAAGAGATGGGGATCCCTAACAAAAGAAATACCCGGGGCTGGGGTAAGAGTCCTTGGTGGTTCGTTGACAAACCCTGACACCTGTTGGGGGGCGTGGACGGACGCCTTACAATGAAAGGGAGTAGGGAAGGGGGGGAGGGAGGGGGGAGGACAGGGAGGGGGAAGTTGGGTGGGGGACACAGGGGATGGGAGGGGGGAATAGCCGAGTCAAACTAGGGTTCACAACGCAAAAACAGATCACAGGGCAACACTGCGACACAGGACAAATAGAAGGGGTTTCCCCACACGACAATGGTTGAGGGCAAGATAGGCACACTCAATGTCAAGGGTCTCAACTCACAGAACAAGAGATCACTGACGAGTAACATGTTTCGCAAACAACAACTAATGGTACTCTTCCTCCAAGAAATTCACTATAGACAGGGCAAGGAATCACCCATAAAGGCAAGGGACATCGGATCCAACTACTGGGCCTCCCACAGAAGCTCAAAGAAGGAGGGGGTAGGGATCCTCTTGAATAAAGCGTTCCACCTCTCCAATATTGAAACCAAGAGGGGCTATGGGGGGCGGTTCCTGGCAATTAAGGGCACCCACGAGGGCGAACGCATCACCCTGGCCACTCTTTATGCACCCAACTCCGGCCAGATTGGATTCCTCACCCAAATCATGGGGACGATCGATGAATGGGCGGAAGGGGCCATGATCCTTGGGGGTGATTTTAATCTTGTAATGGACCCCAAACTGGACTGGTGGACGGCCCGAGGGGTTGAACCCAAGGCGACATCTAGGGATAACATCTCACTCCGGACTCTCCTGAGGGAACACTATTGGGAGGACGTCTGGCGGACAGCCCACCCAGAACCGGGGGGCTACACATTTTTCTCCCCCCCCACACTTTACATACACCAGAATTGACCTGCTCCTGATCTCCAGAGAGGGCGGCGGAGTAGCCACAGACCCACGAGTTGAGGCAATAACCTGGTCCGACCACGAGCTTCTGGTGGCACGCTGGTCTCTCCCCGTCTCCCCCCGGTCATCACACTGGAGGTGCAATGATTTGCTTCTCAGAGACCCAGTCTTTAGGGACTTCCTGAAAGGCGAAATGGCGGCATACTTTGAAACTAACGACAATGGGGAAACAGACATGTCGCCGGTGTGGGAGGCGGCAAAGGCCACCTTTCGCGGCCTCCTCATAGCAGAGGGAGCCAGACGCAAACGGGAAAGAGGGCTCATCGAAGCCAGGATACGGGCAGACCTTGGAACCCTGCGGAGTAGGCTCAATCGGGAGGGGACAGACAGGGAATCCATCTTAACGGAAATGAGGGAGAAGAGACAGGCCCTACACACGGTTCTCATAGGAGAGGTGGTTAAGAAGCTGAGATATACACGACAGAGGTACTACGAGAGGGGAGACAGGGTGGGAACGCTGCTGGCTCGCAGAGCCAGGGGATGCCGACTGGAGAGGAGGGTTGGTCCCATTCGAGGCCGGGAGGGTTCCATGCTTAACAATAAGGCGGAGGTCGTGGGCTCCTTCGCAGATTATTATAAGGAACTGTACACAAAACAGGAGGGAACATCACCAGAGGAGATGAGGGCATATTTGGAGGAATACCCCCCGCCCCGCCTATCTGAGGCGGAATTACAGGAACTAGAATCTGACATAACTGTCGACGAGGTCGAGGCAGCCATCAAAAGGCTGAGGGTGGGCAAGGCCCCGGGGGGAGATGGCTACACAGCCGACTTTTATAAACAGTTTGCACCCTCGCTGGTGGAGCCCCTGGCCAAGCTCTTTAACCAAATTCGCAATGAGGGGACGCTCCCGCCCTCCTTCCTCCAGGCCCTAATCACGGTTATTCCAAAGCCAGGGAAGGACCTGAGGGAATGTGGCTCCTATAGGCCCATTTCCCTCCTAAATCTTGATGCCAAGATATTCACTAGGATTCTGGCCTCCCGCCTAGAGAGGTGCCTTCCTCGACTAGTCCACCCCGACCAGGCGGGTTTTATACTCAATAGACAAGCCTCGGACAGCATGCGTAAGACTCTCCATGTGCTGTACTCGAGGGAGATCCGGAGCGAAGGAGCCCTGCTCCTATCCTTAGACGCAGAGAAGGCCTTCGACAGGGTGAGCTGGGAGTTCATGGGGGAGGTCCTCTCGGCGATGGGGATGGGCCGGAGGTGGATGGGCTGGCTGGCGGCACTGTACTCCTCCCCAACAGCCAGGGTAGTAGCCAACAGGACGAAATCGGAATCTTTCCCCCTGGGGCGGGGTACAAGACAGGGATGCCCACTGTCCCCCCTGATATACGCCCTAGTCATGGAACCCTGGGCAATCTCAGTACGCAAGAACGAAACTATCACAGGGGTCCAACTGGGCGACTCCCACTGTAAGATTAGTTTGTTCGCAGATGACGTCCTCCTGTATATCACTAAGCCATCACGGACGATCCCTCATGTACTTCAGGCCCTGACGCGCTATGGCAACCTCTCTGGGTATAAGGTCAACCTAAACAAGTCGGTGGCCTTCGTGGGGGGCCAGTTGCCGGAACCTGAGGTACAATATGTACAAAGTCTCCCCTTCCAAATGCAGAGAGAGGGGTTCCGATACTTGGGGATCCAAATTCCATCTACCCCGGGCGACCTCTTTGAGCGTAACTTTACCCCACTATGGACAGCGGTGAAGAGAGATATAGAGAGGTGGGCGGCGGCGGGGTTCTCATGGATGGCTCGGCTCAACCTGATTAAGATGGTAATACTCCCTAAATTTCTATTCCTTTTCCAAATGCTCCCCACCCAGGTGCCGAGGCCCTTTCTTAACTCAATGAAGCGAGTACTGCTTAGATTCCTCTGGGCGGGCAAGAAACATAGAATCTCTTACGATGTCTTGACAAGACCGAAGGAGGATGGAGGAGTGGGGTTCCCCGATTTCGATGCATACTACAGGGCATCTCAGCTAAGGATCTTGGTTGACCATTTTAACCCAGGGACGGAGAAACAGTGGGTGGCCCTGGACAATAGACTTCTCGCCCCAGTCACGATTGATGAGCAGTTATGGGTCCCAAGAACACGCATTCCGAAGAGGGTACACGAACACCCAGTACTGGGGGTCCTCTGGTCGATCTGGAAGGAGGGGAGTTATTTCAGGTGGCTCACGACTTGGCCCTCACCGCTGAGTTGCATCTGGGCACCTCCATTCCTGGCCAAAATAGCAGAACCAGCGGCATACCAGAGTTGGTACGAGGCGGGCCTGGTTAGGGCCTGCCATCTATGGGTGGGGGGATCCTTCATGCCCCTTCCAGACCTCGAGGAGGCGCTAGGTCTGGGTAAACTGTCCCCATTCCGCTACCTTCAGCTTAAGGGAGTTCTTTCAGAACCTTCATGGGGGGACAATCTTAGGAGAGACCTCACGGACTTTGAGAAAACAATCATCTCCACCCGGGGCTCCAGGGGGGTGATAGCCCGGTTGTACAGACTCCTCCTGTTTTCAATTCCAAGGGACCCCCCCCCGGCACGAACGCAATGGGAAAGAGACCTGGGAAATGCAATAGATGATAGGAGATGGTCCAAGATGTGTATCCGAGCTCATCACTCAACCACATCCCTCCAATATAGACACCAGGCATTAAAGGTTCTACACAGGTGGCACTATCCCCCCCAGAGATTATCTAGAATGCTCCCGGGCTATGACCCACACTGCTGGAAATGTCGCAACACCACTGGAGATTACATACACATGTGGTGGTCGTGCCCCAGGGTACAGATGTATTGGGGAGAGGTCCTATCCTGGATCAAGGGAGTGGATGGGATAGACAGACCCCTCTGTCCCTGGCTGCTCCTCTTTGGGATCGAGGTCGGGGACGACCAGGAGGACACCCAGGGCCACATGCTCCAGGTCATGCTTGTGGCGGCCAGGAGTTGCCTGGCCCAAAAATGGAAAAACCCAAACATGCCACAGGAAAAGGAATGGGTAGCCAAGGTCCGAGCGATTTACGATATGGAGTTCCTCACGCATGTCCTTGATGAATCCAGAACTAACATCGGAGAACTTTGGCTTCCGTTCTTTGAGAGATACGAGAGCAATGCGTGAGGGGTCCAGCCCTCAGGACGGGCCCGGCTCCGCCCCTTGGACAGGGCGATAATGTTCAGGTGGGGACCCCATGGACACCCACTGATTGGGACATGTTCTCTCCCCCCCACAAGGGGGCCTTGAAGGGTTGAGCCCAAGGACAAATGTGCAAGATGTGCTTAACGCCTGTGCTCTGTGAATGTGTATTGGACTCCGCAGTGTTGAATTCAGACTCTACTTTGACCATACGGCTAGGGGGGTGAGGGGGGGGTGGGGGGTAAAAAGGCTATTGGTAGGAATGTTCCTTTGTCTTTTTAAAATGTAATGTTTGTTTCTCTGATGCAACGTTTGTAGTAATAACCCACAAAATGTCAATAAAAACATATTTTCAAAAAAAATTCTGCAGAACCTAGCTGCCCGGATAGCCACGGGTACTCCATTCAGAGCTCACCTTTCTCCACTCCTTACATTGGCTTCTGATTTGCAATCAAGCACAATTGATATCCCTGTGCATTGTACATCACACGTTTTTGGTAAAGGTGCAGGATACCTAAATTGCGCCCCTATGTTCCCCGGTGACCTCTACATTCACAGGATGCTTATTTGACCCAGGTACAATGTTTCAAGTCCTCCTGGGTTGGAGGATGTGCTATTGCAATAGCTGGGGCTAAGCTCTGCAATGTTCTTCCTCATGCTCTCTGTGCTACTGAGAATCACCTCCTGTTCTGTCGATCATTAAAAACCCTTCTCTTTTAGGGCTGTTGCTGTGCCTGCTTTTTCCTTTGCTCATGGGTTGCCTGTTTGGAACTTCTAGCACCAAGATGTCCCTGGGTAAATGTGGCGCTTTATGAAAACTATAACAACATAAAATCTGAAGCTCTCCTGGAATCAGGTCTATATTAAATACACCTGTTTAAAGACTGGGGATGCAGGGTTCTGGGGTACTATCCACTATATGGCTGGGGTAGAGGCACAGACACCCCAGCCAAGGCTCCTAAATGGTAGCGAAGGCAGAGACTCAAAGGGAGGTGATGCAGGCTGGTTCTTAGGTACAGTGAATCCACAAGCCCCAGAAAGGAATGTCTGCACACTATGTTATGTGCTAACAGAGCTCTTTTATTAAATAGATTAGGTTTAGATGAATATATACACAAAAATGAGACTCCCCTTGTATGTAGGACACTCTACTTCAAAAGTTAACTAAATATGTGAGCACTATGTAGTATTTAAGGGGTCAAGAGTAAGACTCGGACACAGTGGCATGTTGCATATGGGTTACAAACTCTTATTTATCACCAACAAAAAGGGGGTTGGAGAAATCCTATCTGTCCGTAACCCAAAGAGGGGTTTCCCTTCCTCAATGCAACTAAGGCGCATCTGTGTCAGGATGTTAAACAAATAAAGCGTCCTCTGTCCTGTATCCAAAACCCTAAACTGACCCTTACATGCTAAACCAAATACAATGTGTAAACCGAGATCCCTGTAACGTTCAAAACCTAAATTAATAAAGTGCAAAAAGAAGCAGAAACATTTTCCATTAGGAAAGGGGCTTCCCTTCCCCTAGATTTCTTCCAGTGGTTTTGATAATATTTGATCACAATTCAAATTTTTTCAAGGGGCAAAACTCTTCTCTTGAGCCTCCTCAAAAGTATACAGTTGTCTTGAATCTGAACACAATTCTCTTGAATCACCACACAGTTCTGTTGAATCCTTAAAGGGATATGAGTCTTCCCTTTACTGGTACACACGATCATTTATAGGGGGTTTCACCCCGATGTTTCTCAAGCCTTCTTTCTTTCCCTGGTATACTCTCCTGCCAGGGTACTGTACTTTGCTCCTGAAAAAGGGATATGGAACTTCCCTTTTTATCACTGTTTCATTTATCTTCCTTCACTTCTCTTATCACTTATTCTTCTACCCCCAGTTTACTCGCCTGCCAGGGTATCACCACTTTCTTGCTTGGGTGTGAGTTCCAGACTCACTGTTTGCCTGGTTCACTATCCTGCCAGGGCTTTTTGGTTCTCTGTTCACTTTCTCTTTTAATTGTATTCCCTTTATTTAGGCTCTTCTTCTCAACAATGGTCATGTCTGCAATAATTCCACTGCCTTCCCTTAGGCTCTTTCTCTCAATAATGTTTGTATTTGCAATAATACTGCTGCCTTTGCTTAGGCCAGTTCTCTCAATAATGTTTGTATCTGCAATAATTCTGCTGTCTTTACTTAGTCCCTCTCGCATAGTATGCAGCATTTGCCCAGAAGCACCAAGGTAACCTGCTCACTCTGCCTGGTCTTCTCGGCTGCTGGTGGTGACTTCAGCGTTTCTCACATTTCACCGGCATCTGCGCTCCTGGTCCACTGATTGACAGTGCGCCTTGTGAGTTGTTCGCTTCCCTCTCTGCCTTCCTCTGTGTTTGGCAGCTCTGGCTGTCTGTGACAAAGAAGCAGAAAACTTCTCTCGACCAGGCTCCTCTGCACACCATGCCTGTTGGCCTCTGCACTCGGCTTTACAGTCTGCTCGCCTCTGGCGTCCTTCACAGTGTCAGCACAAGTCGGTGCCTCTCCAGTCTCTGGCTGTCTCCCTCTCTTCATATCGGTTCAGCTGTGTCTACTTTAAATGTCCTGCTCTTTCTCTGCAGTTTCTAATTAATAGAACGCAGCGTTGGTTTACCGTATCTAGTCATCCTCACTAATCCATTCCTCTTCCTCATCTCAGTTCCAGAAAAGGGAGGAAAGGTAAATGAGGTTCTGGGCTAGAAAAACCTGGGAAATCAGTATCTATATTACAATAAGCCATGTAGGAATGCTGCAGAGGCACCTGGTTGTCTCTAAAGGTTACCACTGAAGGATTATCTTGATTCTGTCTCTTTCGGTCTCCCTGGAGCTTCTCCTCTCCCACGTGGTCCTCCTGCAGATAGCCAGCCCCAGGGACAGAGTCAGGTGGCCTTTCCCTGGCCATGTAAGAGAGGCTTCCTTCCAGGGAATCAGTGGCAATGGTGTCAGATTCATCGCATACCCTTCTTCTAATGCTGCTGGTTTCTTCTGTGTCTATCGGAAAACGGGAAAGGTAGTCTAAGGTTCCTCGATCTACTCCTTTCCTGTGTTCTATAGTAAAACAATAAGGTTGTAAATCTAGAATCAAGCGCATTACTCAGGCATTAGTATCCTTACGGAGACTGATCCATATCATGGGGGAATGGTCAGTGACCAGTCAGAACTTTCTTCCTGTAAGGTAATATCGTAAATAAGTCACAGCTCAGTTAATAGCGAAAGCGTCAAGTTCAATTGTGGCGTAGTTCCTCTTCCTACGGAAATAGTTTCCAGCTGATAAAGGGAATCGGATGTTCAATCCCATTATATTCCTGGGAGAGGACTGCTCCCAGTCCAATTTGAGATGCATCTGTCTGCAAGATGAGGTTCATTACAAAGGATTTGCTTCAGGGTGGAAAAACAAGCTTGGTCTTCTTGGTCCATTTTAACTTCTGGGGTTCAGCATTCTTAGGTTTGTTGGTAAGGCAGGCTGTTATAGAGGAATATTTGGGTATACACCTCCTATTATACCCTACCAAACCAAGAAAGGCCTTAAATCTATTTTCATTTTGGGGGTTGGGTTTCTTGTACTGATCACCCTTTTTCCATCTGGGGCTGCACAAGACAATTTCCCACATTAAAAACAAAGTATTTCACTGATGATTGCAGAAGGTGACACTTTTCGGGTTCGGCCATGAGACCTGCTCTCCTTAGGACTTTTGGGACTTGGTAAAGATGGAACATATGCTCACCCCAAGTTTTGTTGTGGTTGACCATATCGCCAATGTAAGCCCCACAGAGTTCTGAGAATGGATGAAGTACCTGATCCATCAGTCTTTGGAATGTGGTTGGTGCCCCATGAAGACCAAAGGGGAGTAGTTTGAATTGGTATAACCCTACTGGGGTGGAAAAAGCCGTTTTTCTTTATCATCTGGGTTTCCTGCCACTTGCCAGTAGTCTTTTGTTAAGTTGACTGTAGTAAGGTAAACAGCCAACCCCAATTGGTCAATTAAATCATCGATCCAAAGCATGGGATAATTGTCAAGTTGCGAGAGAGTGCTTACCTCTCAAATATCTATACAAAATCTACAGCTTTTATCGGTTTTTGCAACAAGAACTATTGGGGAGGACCAGGGGCCTTGGGATGATTTGATTATGTCCGCGGCTAACATATTTTCCAACTCCTGTATAATTATATTTCTTCTGGACTCAGAGATTCTATAAGGTTTTAAGTACATCACCTTCCCAGGTGGAGAACACATTTAATGAAAAACTCCCTTTACTCTTGCTGTTTCATTACGAAAGACATTGGAGAAAATGTTCTACTAAATCATGAAGATCCTGTTTTTATCCTGGGACAGGTTGGACAATAATTAAGCTGTTCTCACTTATTGGATTGTCTACCAATAGGCTAGCCATTACTACTGACTGGGATTGTACAGGGTGTTCTCTCCACTCTTGCAAAAGATGAATACGATATATTTGTGTTTTCAGTCATCGGTCCGGTTGGGAGACCCAGTTTGTTCCAATATATCATATGGTCCATGCCATTTAGATAACATTTTATTCTCAGAAGAGGGTAATAAAACAAGGGTCCTCATTACACGTTAGGCGGTAGGGAGTTAACGGGGCCGGTAGAGCTGCTGACCCCGTTAACCCCCTGCCGCCTCATTACGAGGTCTCCTCGCGGGACCCGCTAAGGACGCCTGGTAAAACCAGGCGTCCTTAGCGAGTCCCGCGAGCAGACCAGGATGCAAACAACAGACCCGTCATTAACAGGACTGTTGTTTGCATCCTCCCCATTGCCCTACGGGGGCTCAAATGGGAATGGGGATGTACCAGGTCCGGGTTCCCTGAATGTGGAAATACCGGGCCCTCCAAGGTTGGAATGGCTCAGTATTTCTCCATTCAGGGAACCCAGACCCGGTACCCGGTACCCGGTATGAGGGTAGCCATGCCGCAAATGGCAGCATGGCTACCTCCATGGTCGTAATGAGGCCCAAGGACTTTGGTCCAATGGAGAATGATCTGAGAAAGTTTTTCTTATCATGTGAGGTCTTTTGTTGTTCTTGCACTCTTATATGGTGGGAATTAACTATGGCCCTAACGGTGGACATATGTTCTTTCAGATGTTGGGCAATCTGAGATAGGAGTGGTGGGTTGTGCAGTCACGTGGATGGCATTTTCGGGGCTGTACTCCTCAGAGGTGGCTAGGTCACAGTCACAGAGGCAGGGATCAGCTTCACTGCAGGTGGGTGACTGCAGGTTTTGGGATGAGGGGGTGGGCACGGGGCTCGGGGTGGCCGGGCATGTCACCTCGGTGTCTCCCTCAGGCTCCACACTGGCATCAAGTTCTTCCCCAATGGAGGCGGGTGCTTCCAGAGACTCCCCTTGGACAGGTGTGGCCTGCTTGCCTCCAGTGGAGGAAGTGGTGGTGGTGGTGGTTTCCCTCTTCTTATGGTGTGAGGTTGATGCCCTTGTGGTTGTCTCCTGGGTTGCTTCTTCCTCATAAGTGCCTGGGGGGGTAGAAGAGATGCAGGGCATCAGTGATGGTGTGACATGGCAGAGGCATAAAATGGTGCTGTTCATTATTCATTTGATCATGCATTCATGTCTTACAGGTGTGTCACGCAGGGTATTCAGAGGGGGCATGTTAGCTTTCACTGCATGGCAGGTGGCATGCTGTTGATTTTGGGTTTGTGTGATGTATCACATGGGCAATGTCCAGGTGTGTTGGCTGTGTGTTGGTTACGGGATTGGCACTCTGCATGCATTTCAGTGTGGCAGCATTTGGCCCGCCATCTGGACTTGGATATGGTCATGTGGGTGTTGGGACATGCATTGCCTTGCCTAGTCTCTCTACCACTTCACTTGTGCTACGTCATGGTCTCCCCTACAGGGATCTGCAGGGTCACTCACCTCCTTCCGCGGTTGATACCACACCCGTCTCCATCTCGCATAATCCCTAGATGGACTCAGGACTGATGAATCTGCTAGCCGTCTCCTCCCAGGGCATCAATTTGGCAGGGGGGTGGGCTCCCCCGCCTGTGGCCATGACCTCCCTCCGATTGCTGGCCATGATATTGCATACCCTCAACCGGAGGTCATCCCACCACTTCCTGCAGTCCCTCAGATTGCGCGGGGTGGTACCTACGGCTGATACCTTGCGGGCTACCTCCTGCCAGATTTGCCTCTTTTGTTGCTGCACCTCCCGCTTCTTGTCGTGCGATTGTATTGTGTCTACATGTGCAGCTATAATGTCCGCTAACATGGTGAGCTCTGCGTCTGAGTAAAGCTGTTTCCGCAGCCGGGGGGTGGTCTTCCTGGTAGCCTTTGACATTCTCTATGGATTTCCACTGTGCTCTCCGAGTATCGACTGGTGGTTAGGGAGGATGGCAATGGATTGTCTTTTTAAAGATGGCCGCCAGCCCATTTCCAGTTCCTGCGCGATGATGTTATTTCCGGGTCTGGTTTTGCGAACCCGGTATTAGCATAGTGGTATTACTGGGCTGGTATTTAGGGGTTGCTCCTAGGCGGTGCCGGTATCGGCGGGTTCCGCAATGCCGCTATCGGGGCGTTGGAGGGCCTTTAGCGGCATGCCGGTATTTCCATTACCGGCATGGGGGTTCGAGCATGCTCGCGCACTCATAATCACCCGCTATTCGCGGGTTCATACGAGAAAATGCCGGTAATGGACCCGTTTTTACCGGCCTACTTGTAATGAGGCCCAATGACTCATTCTTCCTCCATCAACCCCCAAACCTGCAAAATTTCCTTGTTACGTAAAATTCATTGTGCAACTGCAAGCGACAAAGTACGAATACATTCGAAAAAAAAACAGTATATTCAGATTTATATAACACCTTATAAAAACTCCGTTTATATGTTCATCCATGTGCATGTCTTATAAATATTATTCCTTCTTTAACTCCAGAGTTCAAGACAGGCCCCCCTTAACATACACATTAAAACCCTATCCGGCTTCCAGTTGCTACGTACATCAGAGCACCCGGTGTGTGAACTGTGTTCATGTTACATTTGACAGTTTTAACATTGTTGGCCTCATTACGAGTTTGGAGGTGCCATGCCCTTAATAAGGGCATGGCTATCCCCAAACCCGGGTCCGGGTTCCCTGAATGGGGAAATACCGGGGCATTCCGACCTTGGAGGACCCAGGAATTTCCCCATTCAGGGAACCCGGACCCGGTCCATTCCCATTTGAGCACCCATGGAGCTCAATGGGAATGGGGAGCATGCTAACAACGGGCCGGTTAATGACGGGCCCGTTGTTAGCATGCTGGGCCGCTCGTGGGACCCGCTAATGACATCTGGTAAAACCAGGCGTCCTAAGCGGGTCCCGCGAGCGGACCTCGTAATGGGGTGGTAAGGGATTAACGGCTCTGCCACCTTTACCAGCACTGTTAAACCCTTACCGCCCTCCTCGTAATGAGGCCCTATATCTTTCTGTGCTTGTGCACATCTAGTATGTACCAGTTCTATGCAAAAAGTAACACTAAAAGTAACATATCCCATCCATAATTAACTATACTCGATACATATGAAATTGCAACATCATGCTCAGTTCGCCGCCACCCCCAGTCATCAATATGGAACATGCAATATGAACCCCTCTATAGGAACAGCACTGGGCTTGAAACAGGGCTGCAACCTTGCAGCAACCCTGTTTAATCTATACATGGCGGATCTGGATAAAAACTGGGAAAATAGGAACCTGTTCTCTGTGAAGGTTGGGAGTATCTCTTTGCAATGGATCGCCTTTGCAGATGATATTATCTTGTTTGACCCTACTCCTGTAGGTTTACAAACGAAATAAACACTTTTTGAGGAATTTGCAAAGGACCATAATTTGACTCCCAACCCGGCAAAGACTGCCATTATGAAGTTTGGAGTGAAGCAGAAAAAGGGCAATTTTAAATGGCATATTATGGATACGCAGATTTCTTGTATTAACAACGCTATTTATTTGGGGTATCATCTCTCTGATCAGAATTCCATCAAGGCATGGACAGACATTATTAAATGCAAAACCAGGACACTCCTCTCACAAATGAAAAGGATTTATACCCGGTTCTGCAAATTTTCATTAACTCCGTTAATTGAATTTATGTCCTTGAAGACTGAGAGTATCATTCTTTATGCACTGGATATTTGTTTGTGTGATATGTCTAATATGTTGGATCGCTTACAAGGTTCACTTTTAAAAGCAGCAATGTTCTTGCCTATGTCCATTCCAAATGCCATCATACGTCATGAATTGGGGTTGGTGGCACTATCGTCTAGATGGAAATGGAGACAGTTATCTCATTTTGCAAAAATGAATTACCCACCGACTAATTCACTATATGCGGATTTGAATAAGATGCTGGGTACCCACTGTCTTCCTTCCTTTTATAATTATCAACTGAAAATGCAACAACTTTTAAGTGAAGTGAATATTACAGTGAATGATGTCCATCTTCGTCCGTGCCATGCCAAAAAAAAACTTTTTGATTTAGACTGGTGTGTAACTATTGATCGAATTATGACATACAAATCTTATGAAGAATACGGTGCCTTTGTTAAACAGCGCATTCCTCGCTATGCACATATCACTTTATTCCCCTGTGAAACTACCAGGAAGGCATATATTCGATTTAGATTTAATCTTTATCATACTAGAGATAGAACAAAGAACTGGCGAACAAATGCCACCACATCTGCTGTGGGATGTCGATTCGATGAGTGCAATGAACCACACGAAACATTGAAGCATCTCGTACTTTATTGTCCCCATTTTAACAAAATACGTACAGCAAGATTTATGAAATTTGTTGATATAGGATTTGAGGACTGCCTTGAGTTTTTATGGTCTCGGATGATGCAAGGAGCTCACAACCGTTTAATTTATGAATTAGTAAGTTTTTGTAAACATATAGAAAAAGAACTTAGTTTGAGTGGAGTATGAAATGCCTAGTTGGTAAATTGATTGGTTTATTTTCTCTTGCACCTGTATTTTAAATAGTATTTTAAAGTATTGTGTGTTAATGTAAAATAATGTAATTTCAAATGTTTAAATTTTTCTTCCTTTTTACATGGATTTTAACCTGTTCTTTTGCAAAGGTTCTACTCGAAATTATATTTGTAATTGAACTAAATGCAAATAAAAAAAAAAAAAAAAAAATATGAACCCCTCTTGCTCATGGGGACCTTTCTTGACAAGCCCAAAATTCCCCCTTTAGTTAATACGTTAACAAATCATAATTATCTTCTTGAGGACCAACCCTACACCCATCTCTCGTACCGGTCCAAATATGGGCATACTCCTCCACTGAAAAACCCAACCCGTCCCTCCACCATGTCCACAATCTACCTGCTGCTCCACACAATCATGCCAATTTTGTGGAGGACACAAAAAGCTTCAGTCTGAGTACCTATATGGGATGAAGTGGTGGAGGCCCTAGCCTTGAAAAGTGATACAGTCATCATGGCAGCAGTTGTCAGTACCCGGGCAGAGCAACATCGTAAGAGCAATTCACAGGAACTGAAAAGGATGAGAATAAAGATGTAAATAGGGAACAGAATCTTCACAGTGAGGTTCATCCAAGAAGGCACGCAAGAAAAAAGTATCTCAAACCATGAATCATTGGTATTTCCTGCCTCATTTTCCATGATCACTCTGAGTTTATGTAAAGTAGTGATAGTTTGTGTTATGGTAGCATTCTCTGTGTCATTGTGAGGCACAACTGTGCCGCATGTACTACCAATTTCTGCACACCTTCCTCCCTCCATTGCTGTCAGGAGGTCCAGAATATAGCGGTTCGGCTAAGTCATTAGCCCCAGTGCCTGTAAATCTTCCCTAATCTTCCCTAATAGCACTAAACGCTGACTCAGAAGTCTTGACAAACAGAACAAGCTTGTATCTGGGCAACTGGAGCCATTTGCCATTTGCTGCTGTTTGGACGCCAGGTGCCAGAAGAGGTGAAAATAGCCGGTACTGATCGGGAATGTCCATTAACGTTGTTGATGATGCTGCTAATAGATAACTGGACCATCTACTACATTGCAATTGTTCCTAATGTTCGTCATTGAACAAAGGTATTGGTTTGTCCATATACGATGATGAAAGTGATGCAAGGGGCACAGTGGACAAAGGGAGCACTGAGGTAACTTTGGGCATTAGATAGGCCAAAACTAAATGTTTGTCAGGGATGACGAGAACTGGCATGTGAAGGGTAGAGAAGCTGCACACACCTCGCAAAGCTGGAGGCAACTGCCTGTATGCATTCGATGCACAGGTCCAAAAAGTGTCTACAAGAGCAGTCATACCTCCAGCCAGATCAGCAATCATTCTGCCAATGGGCACTATGCCATCGCCCTTAAAACACAGGAAAAATGGGTAAATGTCTGTATCTTAACAGGTTTTTCTGGCTCCTTGAGCCACATCTGATGTTGCACGGAACCTCTCCACACATACGCACATTCTTGGTTTATTTGTGCCACCCCTTCTTCTGAGAATCCCCTCATTCCTACAGCTCTGCAACTCTTCACCCCTTGCTCTCATCAATCTTTACAAAAAATAGCCCCTTCTAGATTCATTTGGGCTCTTTGAATACACTGTATGTTTTTCTGCTCTTTACGATTGCAGCTGAACAGTCTTCATCGATTGTTATGTTTGATGCCGTAACTGACTGCCTTTTAAACTGCCCGTGGACCCTGCACAAGGCTAGGTGCACTAGACATAGTGCATCAGCTTCCTCTACTTCACTTAGGATAAACAAATTAGGGACGCAAGGAGCATGGGGTATGAGAGAGCAGATGTAGCAATATCCTACATATCTGTCTATCCAACCTTCCTTATATTGCTGTACCATATATTATCCACTGCAAAACCATGTGCATTTGTTGTAGGATCTAGTTTATCATACCCATAATCAAATATTTCTCTTGACATTATTTCTTTGAATTCCACAAAACTAGACAAATGTAAACTTTCTTTATTCATACTGGCTGACATGCTGACAAGATGACCATAAAACCCCCAAAAATTGATTTTCACATAATTTACAAGTTTGGACATTTCTTTTCCTAAACAAAACGATTCAAATTTCAGATCATTGTTCGCTCTCCCTTTGGACTGGAATGAATGGTGGATCCTTACGTCATACTTAACTTTATGCCTGCTCCTGTTCCGGTGAAGGGGTGACGATATCCCTCCGGATGTCACTAAGATGAATCCAGTTCTTGTTGACAATCACTTTCACAGAAGTCAAAATTCGCGTAGATAACGGTACATTCCAGCCATGGACAAAGGTGTGGATAAAGATGCGATCCCAGGAGCTGCTGTGTCTTACACTGATCATCAGAAGTCTCACCATTTTCTCCTGTTGTCTGTTGGTGAGAAGATACAACCTGTGAAGATATAATCTTAATACTTTTTGTTAAAGCCCTAAAGTACTCCCTAAACACCTCTCCTATGGCCTCTGTGGTCTTCTGTGCATCTGAAGCCATGCATGCAGGTGGGAGAGGTGTGTGTATCCTAACCCTTGTCACAATTTAGTGGGGGTTCAAATGATGTTCTTTTCCTGGCTGATTCCTCAAATAAAACAAAGCAAGAGGAAGGCAATAGTCCCAAGACTTTTCCAATTGATTACAAAGTTTGCCCAAATGGGCCTTAAGGACCCCATTGAGCCTCTCCATGATTCTGTTGGCCAGCAGGTGGTAAACTGAGCACAACCTGACTGTGCTTAATTCCTAAAAGTGAAGTCATGTCTGAAAATAAGGCATTAAAGAATTGGGTTCCATTGTTAGATTTTAGAACCTCACACATTCCCCAGTGTAGAAATACCTCTCTCAGCAGAAATCTTGCTGCCGATTTAGCATCAGGATGAACGCAGGGAGCAACCTCCAGCCACCAGTGTTAGGGAGATGTATCATTTTTATGGCTCATCCCCTCTCGTAGTAAGACCCTGAGCACTTTTTGCTGGACTTCTGGACCTTTTTCTTCCAATCCTGAATGAGTGGAACCTTTTTCCTCTCATTCACTCTTGTGGGCTCTGTCTTTTGGAACTCTATTCTTTGTATTCTACCTGTACTATGGAGTCTGTCTGATCCATAGCTCTTAAATGCACATGTATGTGTTACTATTGCAGCACACAGCTCTGTATGGGCAGTGTTGCTGGGGCCCCTTAGGGCGCTCCTTTAAGATAATTTTTTGTATCCTCAAGTAACTACAGTTCTTAAGGATACAGAGATACTTAGTGTCTCTCCCAAAACTCTATAGTCTGAGAGATTGGCACACATCACTTTCAGTGGAGTGCAAAAGGGATACCTAGTATACTCTTTCTCACTGCTCCAGTGACTTTTTAGTCACATAGACAATCACCTCGTTATGGCTTGTGGCAGTGGACGTGTTCTACTAGCTATTGTGTATTTTTTGTACAGCAGGCTATGCCCACAGCCTCGGTAGTGTACAATAGGGGCATCCAAGTACCAACTTGTGGCCTACATTTTGCTTTCACGATTACTAGCATGGTTGTTCTTTGTTAGCCCTTCTTCTACCATTGTGTGAGGGGGAGGTCAGTGTATGTGTTTTGCCATTGGTGGGAGCCAGTAGGTATATCTGCCTAGGCTCCAGAGTGTCTGGAGAGGCAGGAAGTAGGGGAGGAGATGTCCACCCCCTGCCCTTTGTCTGCCAGAGTGCCTGAATACGTCCAGCTCCCACAGGGGGTCTGGCTGTCCTGATTGGAGCTAACCCCCCCTTTCTGTAAAATTCTGAGAGAGATTGAACAGGAGTGTGTGCTGGAACTGCATACAAGGTGAGGCTTCTGGAATGAAAAGTAAGTTGACCACTGGAAACAGAAGCAACCAAAGAAGAAGATGTCCAGAGAACCTGCAGACCCTTTGCAACACTGTGAAGTGACCACTGCTGCCTGTACCCATAATAGGGAAACTCTTGGTCTTCATATTTCCCCCAGCCTAGATACCAAGGCCGGTTTATATTCCCCCGCACCTTAAAACTCGATAGACCATTGACAAAATATTTGATTTAACACAAAGACTAATTATTTCTTATCAATCATTAAACTAGGTGTGCTTGGGTGCTAACCTTTGTTCTTCCCATATTCTATGCGACAGAGGAGCTCCGAAGAGGACGACTCCTTCCCTTTGGGTCGCGGGATCAACCAATCCCAAGACAAACTTTGAAATGAGCCATCTCCTGAGGTCCTAGGAGCTTCCAGAGCTGCAGAACCCCAATACCAGGAGACATTCTGCCCACTTCGAGTGCATCGCCGTGGAAAGACTGAATCCATTCAAATCTTTGCTGAACCCATAAAGATACTCCAGAGATCCGATCCATCCAACTTGCCCAGACCACCATACCAGAGTGTGGAACTACAGGAAGTGAAGAAGATTGTTGGGCAATCTGTGTCCTTTCTTGGTGCTGCAGAAAAGGCACCAAAACAATTGAGTGAACCAAAAAGTTGCTGAAAGTCATGCCACAGGTCTTCCCTTGAGAGTGCTGTTGAGAGATCTTCCTGCCTTCAGTCACCAGACCAAGGAATCTAGAAATCGGGTCCAGAGCTGCAACATGACAGAGCATCCAGCACAAACATTTTCTTCTAACCTAAGGTACTGTGGGAAAAAAAAGGTATTCCTTACCTGATTCTAAGTTGCTCCCGAGTGTTGTAGTGCACATAGAGGTGTGCAAGGCAACCCCCTCTTGCCTCTGACCCAAGCCGGTGCTTGTGTCCACTTCTCAAGTCTGATTTAAGGTCTCCTTTGTTAGTTGTTAACTTACTGCTTCATGAACAGTTGACATTGGAAGAAATCCACATGAACTCTTCATAATTCACTGATTGTCAAGACTTTAAGCCCTCTCCGAACTACCTTTAGCTAGGGTTGCGTTTATGGACTTGAAAGACTTGCTAGGTGAAGAAACTGTCTCTAGACCCTTGAACTAAGTTTATGATCCATGTGTTGCCATGGATAATGCCCATTTTACATGGGTTGTAAACTATCTGGAACTGCAACAACCAAAGCCGATTTGAAGTGTACTTAAGGTTGACTGTCCGCCATGTAAATTGCTCAATTTCTCTATGACTGTCCGCAGACATAGATGAACCTGGGTCTGCTTGATATGAAAATAAACTATTGTTATATATTTGTTTTGTGCATGGTGTTCTTTATTTATTTGCAGTTACTCAATTTTGGGACTTACAAATGGTCCCCAGAACGTGTGGCTTCTCCCGATGATGACCCATCACTTTTTGTGGATGAAGTGGACGGACTGGGACCAGTACGCTGCTTCGCCCAGAGGTCATCACGACCGTATGCAGCGACTGTGTTTCGCTTTTTGGGAGACCACTAGCCACGGCGGGGTTTGTTTGATTTGATGGGGGATTCATTTTGTTTTGAATCAGGTGAGTTTATTTAAAACTGGAACTGTTTGGATAAAACATTTTGCACAAAATATTTTTCAGGTAATAATTGTTTTTCTGAAAGTATGCCTGGTTTTAGTAAATTGACATCTTGTTGGGCAACGCTTTGTTGCATGAGAAGACAACAAAATGGTTTAGAACATAGTCAGCCGGCACCTCCGGAGGGGTTCCCTGCCTACAACATGTATGTGAAGTACGGGTTAGGAGCTATAGCTTTAAACAATATCTGACATCGCCAGACCAGACATGAAGTGGACCTTCAATGGCAGTGCTTGGGAAGTTTTGAACTTACTGAGATACAAAACTTAGAGTCAGTACTATTAAGGAAGTAGGGTTGACCTGCGACTTTTGACACAGTTAGGGACTGGCGAAAAGAAGCCACACAACACCTCAAAAGTAGGGAGAAGGTTGCATGCAGACATATCAGCCAAGCTGAAAAAGCTTTAGCGCATGACCTACAGAAACAAGATGAAGCAATTAGGGGTATGGATAGAGGGTTTCAATTAGAAATACAGAAAATATACCCATCAAAAGAATTGCATGCATCTGATGAATTAATAGACAAGCTATTGAATGAAAGGCGAACACCTCCTACCGCACCACTTCCCTATGTACCACAGCCTACACCACCAGCACAGCCACCATTACCAGCTCCTGACACACGCTCTGACGATTGGCCTCCACACCCTAACGCACTAGATTTACTCCAGCTTTTGTCACCAGCTACCTCTGTCACTACTGACACTCCTCTTTTAGCACTTTTGATCCTCCCTAGCAACCAGAGGACCCAGGCGGTAAGGGGTTTACGGCGGCGTAAACAGCGCCGACCCTTACCGCCTGATTCCGAGGTCCCTTAGCGCCATGGAGGTTTTAACACCTGCTTTTAGCAGGTGTTAAAATCCATGGCGCTAAAGGACCTTGTTGTTAATTACGCCACCGTAATTTACGGTGGCGTAATTAACGCCTTCCCCACTCCCATTATGCCCTATGGCGCAAAAATGGGAATGGGGAAGGGTAAATGGGTTAATGGGGACTTACCGCCCCACTCACCTCGGAATGGGGCGGTAAATCCGCCAACCACCATGGCGTAAACATAGTTTACGCCATGGTGGTAAAGGTACGACCCAGGCGGTAACTTACCGCCTGGGTCGTAATGAGGCCCATTGTGTGTACAACACGTGACACTGCACAAGGCATGGGGGAGGGGTTCAGACATAACATCATGGACCTTATTTCTAGCTAGGGTCTGACATTTTAGACAACACGTAAATTGTTCTAGATTTAGATCCAGTCAACAGCACATGGTGTGATAATGGGCCTCATTACAACCCTGGCGGAAGACCATGGTGCTATTAGCACCATGGTCCATGCCAGTAAGTTACTGACTCCGCCATAGAGAAAGGGGGAAATACCACCCCATTACATTACAAGGTTGGCCGGGCAGTAATTCCCCCTTCCTCCATGGCCCTTCCCCATTCCCATTTTTGCCCCGTAGGGCTCAATGGGAATGCGGAAGGCGCTACGTACGGTGCCGCAAATTGCGGCACCGTAATTATCACCAAGGTCCCTTTGCGGGTCCCTACTTTAACGGCTGGTCTACAACAGCCGTTAAGGTCGGGTCCCGCAAAGGGACCTCGTAATTAGGCGCTAATAGGTTAACGGCGCTGCAGCCTTTTACGGCGCTGTTAACCCATTAGTGCCTGGGTCATAATGAGGCCCAATGTGTACAATTGTCTTCTTGCGATCAAAAGATGGACTGATGGTAATTCACTAAAAATCAACCCGGAAAAACACAAAATACTGATTGGAAATTTTAGTTCACTGCATTAGAGCTCGTCTTTCTGGCCCAATAGTTTTGGCCATTGTCCAGAGCCAAGACAAGCAGTTGAAAATCTAGGGACATTTGTCGATAAAGAGAAAACCTTAAACAAGGAAATAGGGACAGTAATGAAGCTTATAACTTATGTGAAGGCATGATGAAGCAAGACACAGACGAGATTCAAGGTTCAAACAAAAATACATTTTATTAACTTAAATGTCAGGATGGGTAAAGGCCTAACTTGCCCATGCTAAGGTGGGATTTCCCTACCTGAAGGAACTAAGGAAAGTCTGAGTCAGTAAATTCAACTTAAAAGTCTGCATGTGTCCAAAACCTCTACTTGCCCTCACACATAAAGCTAAACAATGTGTAGGGATCTCAGCAATATAAGAAATAGTGTTCCACACAAGGTTCTGAGCTTCTTCCAGCTCTTGGCTTACTCTCCAGCTCCCCTTCCCCAAGTTCAAAGCAGTTCCAAACGACCTCAGGACTCCCTTCCCCAAGAAGACAACACAGTTCCAAAAAGGCCTCAGGGTTCCTTTCCAAGAGGCAACAACACAATTCACAATGTCTCTGGTTTCCCTTCCCCAAGATGTCAGCTCTTCCAGCTTGCCAACTCAAAGTCAGATCAAGTCTCTTAATTCTCAAAACCAGTTCCAGGTCGACTTTACAATCCTTCAGGTTCTGTTGATACAGATTGCTATCGTTCACCTTCACTTCAGCAATCTAATTGACAAGTGGAGATTATTTCTCTTTATTTCTTTGTTTTTTCTGAACAGGGTATCCTCGGTCTAGGCACAGATGTCAGACCACACGGTCCACCCATTACAGGTCATGCAACCGATAACCCTAGGCTTTCTTGCCCATAGATGTTTCTCTCTCACTGCACCTGTGTTTTGGTATGCATTCAATTTCACTTCTCCTTGACAGTCTTTTGACTTAGCCACCGTGTGTTCCTCCACACAACGCACTCTGTGGTGCTCACTCTCTTCCACCACCTTGCCTTCACATTCTTCATAAGTGCTCATTACTTTGCTTTTCACTTTATTCATAAAGATTCATTCTTTGTCTTCTAAGTGTTCATTACGTGTGTCCAACACATGCGTTCATTTCATTCCTAGGCTTTTCAAAGCTTTCCCTTAGTTTGGTATTCAAGAATGCTTGCTTTATATTCAGAGTCCTTTACTTATAGTTCAGCGTTGGCTAGCAGTGCTCAAAATCCCTCACTTTTTGTTCACTGTCAATTGCACATAAATTTCAGTTGATCCGGCATCACCATATTCCCAGTGTAGCCCCAGTTGCTACCCGGTACAAGTGGTCCCTTCACTGCACTCACGGGTCCTTGGTGGCTCTTCCGGGCAGCCTTGCTCTTCTTTCTCCTGACTTTTGTGGCTCTGCGCATACTTCTCTGAAGCTCTGTGAGCAGTGGTCGCCTTCTGCAAATCTCGCTGTGAGTTGCCAGTAGCTCCGCTCCTCACTCACAGATGCTACAGATGGCTTGCAGCACTTGCGGATCTTCCATGCCCAACAGCTCTGGCTGTGGGCACTCGGCAGAGGAGACTCCAATGGCTTTGACCCTCTAATAGCCCGCTCGGACACCAGCATCACGGTCTCTTCACTGCAATAGCCGGCGTCCTAGCCTCCAGGCAGGACTCTCCTCTGCAGCCCTCTTCTGGGCAGGAATTCTCCCCACTCAGGACTGACACACAGCAAGGCTTCTCTCCAGCTGGTTTCCTCCTCCTTGCTGGCATCTCCACCTTTTATGCACCTGTGCACTGTTAACAGGCTGCAGGTGCGAGCTCTTCAGTTCAATTGCATGACCACAATTACTGAGGTCCTCTGGACATGCTTGACCTTTGCAATAGTTTTCAGGCCTCTTCCTCTTCACAGTACGACAGTGGTATGACTGAGGGGAAATAAGAGGAGATGATTGGCAACTACCTATGAAGGTAGGGTTTATTATTGCAAGGGAAAGGAGGTTACCATGCCTTGCCCAAATACATCTTCTCCGCACTTCCCAAGGACCCTCCACCAAGGTGGTCCTCCCTTGCATCTCCACCCCAGGGTCAGGATCCAAAAGCAATGGCCTTTCCCTGGCCACCTGAGAAGAGGATCCAAGGAGAATAGGTGTGAAGATACCCTCAGGCTTCTCAGACTTATCAGGACAATTAGACAACTGCTTTCCTATGTAACATTCTCACAGCCGGTAATGGTGACAAATGCTCTCGTTTTATCAAGACTTAATTACAACAATAGTGCTTATCTTGGCCTGCCAATTAACTCCTTGAATAGACTTCAAATGATACAAAACAAGGCAGCTAGAACTCTTATGAAAACTAAGAGACAAACACATTGCATAGGCTCTTCAGGCACTGCAGTGGCTCCCGATTACACAGAGAATCATCTTTAAGCCTCTATGTATTGTTTTCAAAAACTTAAACCTCCTTTCTGATTCATCTTTTATTCACCTAATAAAACCTGCACTGGGCCCATAATTTATCATCATTTTTGTATTTTTTTTTTTTTATTTGCAGTGTTACATAGCTGTACAAACATCAACTTTTCAACACAATCTTAATAAGAAAAGAACAACATAGTAATCAGCACAATTCATAGTAAACAGAATAAAAAGAAAAAGAAAGACCCATGGATTCACAAGCAATCGCATCAAGTAAAATGAAATCCAAACCATCAGCACATCAATGAGATTTGCAGTCCTCCATTATGCGTGCAACTTTTCTCCAGAGGGTCGTGAAGAATATATTGCGAGGTTCGCTATTTCCCCCCATAAACACTGCCCAAAACACCTCGCCAGGAAGAATGGGGCTCAGTCCGGCCGTAAGTAGAGCTTTTGACCTCACGGCTTCACAGCTAGTCAGATGTTAGAGTCATACAAGCAACACACGCGTAGGGGCTTGGGGATATTATTCCAGGTGCCTGTGATCTCCAAGGTCTTTAGCAAGTTTGTTTTTAATTTGAGGTCGTCCCAGACCAAGGGATTGCCCACAAACTAACTTATGTAATTCGAAAGGTATTCCCGGTTAAAAATGTATGCCGTGAATAAGCCACTATTAGATTTTGTGGTAAGATCCACGGCGTGTTGCTCTTTAAAGCAAGAGAGAAAAACTCCACTCATAGTGGCCTTGAAAAACAGAAGAGGCCAATTCACTGGTTCACCCGGGACCAGGGCCAGTCATCTAGCAGCAACAGAATAGATGGAAAGTATGGCGCTATACTGAATGTAGGGTGCCTTCGCCCAGCCAGCATTGGCTAGTCTCCAGTATATACTCTGACAAGTCAGCTGGAATCTCGCCAGGCAAGACTCAATGTCAAGATCAAGGTGAATGGTCTGCTCGTAATTCTACAGTGCCAAGATACCTCTGGGTGAATGCTATAATTTATAAACCCCCCAATACAAAACAATACAATACAATACAGGTCACATTGAGATTGAAAGCGGACCCATTGCATCATGGGGACTAAAGAACAAACTCCATGCCACAGATCACACAGAGACAGAAAGGTGATCAATTGCATTCCTGTAATTGAAGAACACATTCCCAGCTATTGCTGGCAAATTGAAAGGAGAACCATTGGATCCTGGCAAATAAAAAACAAATCACCAGCCACTGGCAACGCAGAGGCAGAAAGTACATATATTGCATCCTGGTAACTAAAGTGCACATTCCCAGCCACAGGTAACATACTGAAAGGAGAGCCATTGGATCCTGGGAAATGAAGAACACATTCCCAGCCACAGGTAAAATACTGAAAGGAGAGCCATTGGATCCTGTGAAATGAAGATAACATTCCCAGCCAAGGTAACATACTGAAAGGAGAGCCATTGGATCCTGTGAAATGAAGAACACATTCTCAGCACAGGTTACATACTGAAAGGAGAGCCATTGGATCCTGGGAAATGAAGAACACATTCCCAGCCACAGGTAACATACTGAAAGGAGAGCCATTGGACCCTGGGAACTGAAAAACACATTCCCAGCCACAGGTAACATTCTGAAAGGAAAGCCATTGGATCCTGTTAAATGAACATACCATTCTCAGCCACAGGTAACATACTGAAAGGAGAGCCATTGGATACTGTGTAATGAAGATAACATTCTCAGCCACAGGTAACATACTGAAAGGAGAGCCATTGGATCCTTTGAAACGAAGAAGAAACTTCCAGCCATCCTGAGAACTGAAGAGCACATTCCCAGCCAAAGGTAACATACTGAAAGGAGAGCCATTGGATCCTGTGAAATTAAGATAACATTCTCAGCCACAAGTAACATACTGAAAGGAGAGCCATTGGATCCTGGGAACCAAAGAACACATTCCTAGCCACAGGTAACATACTGAAAGGAGAACCATTGGATCCTGTGAAATGAAGATAACATTCTCAGCCACAGGTAACATACTGAAAGGAGAGCCATCAGATCCTGGGAAATGAAGAACACATTCCCAGCCACAGGTAACATACTGAAAGGAGAGCCATCAGATCCTGGGAAATGAAGAACACATTCCCAGCCACAGGTAACATACTGAAAGGAGAGACATTGGATCCTGTGAAATGAAGAACACATTCCCAGCCAAAGGTAACATACTGAAAGGAGAGACATTGGATCCTGTGAAATGAAGATAACATTCTCAGCCACAGGTAACATACTGAAAGGAGAGCCGTTGGATCCTGTGAAATGAAGATAACATTCTCAGCACAGGTAACATACTGAAAGGAGAGCCATTGGATCCTGGGAACTGAAGAACACCTTCCCAGCCACAGGTAACATACTGAACGGAGAGCCATTGGATCCTGTGAACTGAAGAACACATTCCCAGCCACAGGTAACATACTGAAAGGAGAGCCATTGGATCCTGGGAAATGAAGAACACATTCCCAGCCACAGGTAACATACTGAAAGGAGAGCCATTGGATCCTGTGAAATGAAGAACACATTCCCAGCCACAGGTAACATACTGAAAGGAGAGCCATTGGATTCTGGGAAATGAAGAACACATTCCCAGCCACAGGTAACATACTGAAAGGAGAGCCATTGGATCCTGTGAAATGAAGTTAACATTCTCAGCACAGGTAACATACTGAAAGGAGAGCCATTGGATCCTGTGAAATGAAGTTAACATTCTCAGCACAGGTAACATACTGAAAGGAGAGCCATTGGATCCTGGAAAATGAAGAACACCTTCCCAGCCACAGGTAACATACTGAAAGGAGAGCCATTGGATCCTGGGAAATGAAGAACACATTCCCAGCCACAGGTAACATACTGAAAGGAGAGCCATTGGATCCTGGGAAATGAAGAACACATTCCCAGCCACAGGTAACATACTGAAAGGAGAGCCATTGGATCCTGGGAAATGAAGAACACATCCCCAGCCACAGGTAACATACTGAAAGGAGAGACATTGGATCCTGGGAAATGAAGAACACATCCCCAGCCACAGGTAACATACTGAAAGGAGAGCCATTGGACCCTGGAAATAAACAAGAACATTCCAGCCTCGGATGACACAGAGGCTCAAAGTAGGCCTATTGCATCCTATTAACTGAGGAACACATTCTTAGGCCCATCTGATCAAAAGAAAGAGCATTGACAACACCACTCTGTTATCATCACCAGTATCAATTCAAACAGATTACCTCTAATGAATTTAATTTAATGAAGCGATATAACCCGCAGCAGGCCGACCCTGCTGGTACCGGCCTGTCAACCAAAGTTAAAGGCCAGAGTAAAGCGAGGGTCACTTGAGTGACGTTACCAGCAGGGCCAGCCCAACACCAAGAGTAATATTGCCATTAATACCTGTGAAAAAGAGGGTGCTTAAGGCTAAAATAAATGTAAAAATTATAAGAAAAAAACTTGTGTCCAGTGATGCTGTTTCTGGAAGAGATACAGTCAATTTTCAGTGTTGCTTATGATGACGGACGCAGCATCTTGTGGGAACGAATGTAAGGTAGGTTTCGCCTTTATCACCCACGTTGACTTCTTTGCAGGTGCTAAGGGTAATGTGGGGCATAGGGAAGAGCAGGAGAGGGACAGAGTATGGGGCCTGTGAGCTCAGAATGACATATAACCATGAATACAGCCTGTTACAAGCTCCCTGATTGGGAAGCGCCCCCAAACAGGGAGCCAACAATGTATGATATAAAACGTACATCCTCCCTCAGAAATCTCTGCCCCACTCATATTATTAAAGGATAGCCAGACAAGTTGATTTAATGAAAAAACATCTTTGAAAAAATCTTGAATTACAAAGCAGTTGAAGAAGCCATCAGAGGTGCCCGACAACCCTTAAAGGTATCATCGTATAGCCAACGCCCCACTTTTGGCTGAAATCCTGCCACAGGTTATTAAAATCCAATTACAGGATTTTGCTGAAACTCATCATTGTCTTGGGTCTATACAGTCTGCTTCTTGTCTATGGCTCGGTACAGAATTGGCATTGCTCAACGTCAGAGAGCTAACGTTCTCTGGCATATGGGCAAACATTGAGAGACTCCATTTTAACCATGGGCAAACATTGAGAGACTCCATTTTAACCATGGGCAAACATTGAGAGACTCCATTTTAACCATGGGCAAACATTGAGAGACTCCATTTTAACCATGGGCAAACATTGAGAGACTCCATTTTAACCAACAACAAGCGGGGGATGGGGGGGGGATCAGCTTCCCAATCATGCCCGCAAAATAATGGAATTCACATCCTATATCCATTAGAGCTGAACCCTCATTCATGGCTTTCTGCAACAAACTAAAAACTTGGTTGCAGAATCAAGATCATAACTTACCTAACTAGCTACCACCGTAACACCAGTCATTGCTGTAAATTGTATGTAAGATAGTAAATGTTAAAATGTATATCCCGTGCCATTGTAAATAATGGAATGCTATATGTAACACTGTAAAAACTGTAAGAACAGCGCTTAGCTGCCTCAGGCTGGAGGCGCTCTACAAATAAAATAAATCCAAATACAAACTAGCATCTTTATTGCTTACGTTGGGCCTACGCGGCTGTAATGACCAAACCAACGCAGTTACTTTTAGAGGGGGCATCCCATCTAGTCGCATCGACTACATTTTTTATAACTGCAGCACTGGCACATTGCAAAGTCATTGCCGGTTATGACCTAGGTCGAGAGCGATAATGACCATGTCTGACTATCTCTGAACTCAGTTCCCTTCCCACAAGATGATATAGCACTAGACAGTCCTTCCGTTGAAGTTAGATCATCTAACAATCACAAGAGAATGAAATGGAGTGACACAGATTACTGCTCCTTTGCCCCTGCCCTGTATGCCACCTAATCCCATTGTTCGAGTCCTGCTGTTTGTGAAACAATCCCTGAGCAAACTACTGCAGAAACATTGTATTCTTCAATAGTGAATATTACCTTTCCCTTTGTAACTTTAGCTGCCTCACAGATTAACACCATCATTAGGAAGTGTATCGCATGGTATGATAAAAGTATGCTACAGACTGACCAATTTGATTAAGACAACACATGATCAACACAGAATCAACACAGAATCCAGCTCTCCCGTGCAGTATATGAGCCTAATATCAATCAAAGAAAAAGGCTGCAGAGCAAGACAAATGGGAACACCTGATCAAATCAAAGCTCAAGGCAGCCATGATACAAAAAGGTTCTGGCACTTTTTTCATTTTTATTTTCTTGGACATTTGCATTGCGCCTTTACACAGGTGTTTCCAAGTGCCACACAACAAGATGGGAGGAGGGGCATGGGAATCAAAGGTATAATAACAAAAACGGTTATATTGGCCATGTGGCAATCCTACCATGCAACTGCATGACAAGGTTGTAAGTGCAAGGGGGGAGGAGGTAGAGGGAGAAGTGCAGGAGTGGGGTATCACCAAGGGAAGGGTTGGGCAAGTGCTGGGTGGGCCAAGGCGACAAGTGCCAGGGGAAGGGAGGGGTGTAGTGGACCGAAAGGACCAAATTGGGCTAGTCTGGGAAAGGGAGACTGAGGGCAAGTGCTGGCAAGGATACTGGGGGGACTGGCAGGGGGTGGTCTGGCCCCTGTATGACTCTGAAGGGACCAGGCCCCAGTCGCAGCGGCAGATGGAGAGTTAGCACGGAAGGAAGAGGAGAAAAGGAAAGTCTTGAGAAGTTTCCGGAACTTAAGAAGATCCGACTCATGTCCAGAGGGAGAAGTCAGCCAATGATCTACCCACCCCCAGTCTCTGCTTGGCGAAACATTTCACCTGCAGAGAGTCGGAGCCAGAAGACTGAAGGACTCTGTCCGGGAGGTATATAGGGAGGAAAAGCGGGATGGAAAGAGGCCCCAGACAGCCTTGTGGATGATGCAAAGGGTCTTGAATGTGATCCTTGCAGTCATCGGGAGCCAGTGGAGAGATTTTAGGGTAGGAGAGATGTAGTCCCTGGGCTTGAGGCCAAGGATAAGTCTTGCAGTCCTATTCTGGATTAGTTTGAAGGTGGCAAAGGGAGGAAAGAGGCAGGTTGAGCTGTTGCAGTAGTCTAGCCTAGAGAGAACCAGGGCTCTGGAGACATTGAGCTTCTGGGGGGCGGCGAGGAAAGGTAACATGCCCGAGGCGATGCAGCTGGAAATTGGACTTCTTGGCAAGGTGCATGATGTGTGGAGAGAAAGAGAGAGAGGAGTCAAAGATGATCCCACGGTTTTTTGCCTCACAAGTGGGTGAGGGGAGAGGACCCTGGGAGTCTGGCCATAGAGTGGGGGGGGGAGCAAAGAGCTTATTTTCACAGTATTTTCATTAAATAAACTAGAAAACCATCATGAAGTTGAACATTTTATCCAGGGAAACAATTGATTTTCCCATTTTGGCCAACTGTACTCCTTTGGTAGACTGGCAGGTTGGTCCTAGTGGTTCGCGGTAGCCATGAAGTTGTAAATGAATTAATCATATGCTTAGTCAAAACAAGAAAAGGTTTCATCTTGAATGCTCGATGAAACACTTCAGCCAACACGTGTTTCAACACTTGGTCTTTGTCAAGGCTGATAGTCGAAAAGAAAATCTGAAAAATTCACGGTATCAAACAATTGCATAAAAATACAGAAATGATCAATACATACCATGGTTAAGGTAAGAGGGGCAAGGACAGGAAAAGCAAAAGATGGACATGTGGATGAAAATCATTCAAAACATAAGGGTTCAACATACAATACATTAGTAACTTAGTGAAAAACATTTTTAAATTCTATCGAGTGCGTAATTTGTTGTGGACTGGTGCCATAAGAAATCTCATACGTTCTTTATGCAATGAAAGAAGCTGAAGTCGAAGAAGCACCCAAAAGTCCCAAAACCGATGGTGTCACCATTTGGTGAGGTGAAGCACTGGTGTGGTCGGTGGGCCATGCTTGTCTTGTAGTGTCAGAGAGGTTGGGAAGTGTCATGGTGACCGGGGTAGGGTTACTGTGTAAATGGCAGGGATACTAGGAAAGTTCAAGTGGGACTTTCCAAAGCTGGCGTCTTCGATTGACCTGTATATCGCATGAAATGAAAGCAAATAAGTGGGTGGCCCACAGAGAATAATAGTTCGGATATGTCAGTGACACAAAGAATCATGGCGCTAGTGTGCACTTACCCCAATGGTCCCTTGTAATGTTCCAGTTATTACCATGCTTGAAATGCAGATGGTAAAAGGTCCTGTGTGTGGAACTGTGAAGGATGACAATAGTCCTAATTAGAGGGAAAAGGGGATGCTGCTCAGCAGTGGTGGTGGTTGGTAGTAACATTGACTTACCAGTCTGTCCTGTAAACATTGGCAGGTTCATAGTATGACTTGACAACAATGGCTGGCTCTCTTATAACGTTCTGTGAAGAGCTGGGATCACATGTTAGTGTCGGGATAGCTCAGGGGCAAAGTGCTCGCCTTGGGAGAAAGACCAGGTTCGATCTCCATGTCCGCACTTAGACACCTCTGGGTATTAAGCGCGTTATAAATAACCAATCATATCATATCATACAAAAATATATATAACGAGAGTAATGGTGGCTAAGAGCCGGTTGAAATCGCATTTTGAAAGAACAGAGATCCGCCATGACAGTATAGTAGATAAGATTTTGAACAATCTGGTTGCACAAAGCTCAAAGAGACTACCAACAGCAATATGTAACACGCTGGGGTAGCCCATTGGGTTGGAGCAGAGTGAGGAAGGCAAGTGAATAAATAATGGAATTGAGAAGACATGCCTAGGATTGCAGTGATCCTGCCATGTCGATGCTGGATATTCAGTTTGAAGATAGCTTGCGCTTGTAGATGCGCTGCCGATAACAACATGTGGCCCATTAGTAAAACACTAACAGATACCTTTGTCAAAAACAGAAGTCGGTAGATGGGAAATTGGATGGAGAACTCACCTAATGGATGCATAATTCCTTGTCGGGAATCGGCCCACATGTCTTTATCGTGTTGGGCACGCGGCCATCTACGCGCCAGTGTTTATACTTTACTGAGTGGCTTTACTTAATGGTTATATAAAAAGTTGTCAATATTGACATATGCGCGCGATAATTGAAAATAAGTTTGCACAAGTCTAAAACAGCATGATGTGCAAAATTGAGGAGAGGTGTTGTTTCTATCAAAGGAACAATGAAGGATAGCGTGATAAGCGGGCGATGTCAGGGTCAGTCACAGGCATAAAGGGCATGATTAGCAGACGAGCATTGTTGCCAGGAGGCGGCGTGCATAATGACGTGTAGAGGGAGCAAGTGAGTGGTCCTAAGTGTGATAGGTGAGACACGGTTAGAAAAGAGTCCTTTGCTACCTTCAACAAATGTTATAACACCATGGAGGACGAGCCCTATCAAGAGTGCTATAAAGTACAGCGGGAAAGGGCAGCACATTGAGAAGGATTTGAGATCTGTGATCCACAAAGGAGCAGCAACACTAGGGGGTGGGGGTTGTGGGAGGCGGGACAGTCACCGCACTGTGGCAGATCTATTGTTTGTGTATCTCTGGAGATTGTTTTGTACCTTTTTCTTTTCAAAAAGTAATAAAGATGGTTAGTAAAAAAAGAAAGATTGCTACAAAATCACGGAAATGGACGTCAAGACGGGTATTGAATTAAAAAAGAAGGGCACGGCCGCAGGCCCCGATCAAATACCCATCGACGTCTTTAAGGAAGATCCTTCTATTTAGGTTCCGTTTTTAACCTGTTTTTTTAAATTACCTATATTCATCCAATTATGTTCCGCCAAGTTGGCGAACTGCGGAAATCATTCTGATTTTTAAAAGAGACGACCACACCTTACCTGGTAAACATAGGCCCATCAGCTTAATTGACGGTAAGAATGGGTCTACAATGAATGTGTTATTTCCGAAATGCAGGCAGGTTTTACTTGCGATATTGGTATTATCGTCCAGGCGTTCTGCCTTTTTTAAGTATTAACCAAATTTGTAATTTTACAGAAAGTCCCTTTATATCTTGTTTTTATTGGTTTTCAAACTGCTTTTGATTCTATAAACTGAGATGTACTGTGGTTAGTTTTTATGAACTCAAATGTTCCTGCTGGTATTCTAAATCCCATTAGAAGATTGTACAAGCTCATCACAGCAGTGGTCATGTTGGGCCAGAGCAGTGAGCAGACTGTGCCATTTCCAGTTACGAACGGGGCACGCCAAGGTTCTCTCCTTGTCAGATTACTTTTCTTTTATATATTAATGATCTGGAAAGCGAAATATCAGGCTCAGGAGTTGAAGCCTGCAGGATAGGTAACACAAATATCGGCATCCTCCTATGTGCGGTTGATGCTGTCCTTATATCTAAGACAAGATATGGTTTGCAAAAATAATTCTATATTATGAATAATTTCTGCAAATAGAGAAATTGTATCATCAATAGATAGAAAACCATGTCTGTGGTTTGCCTTCCTTCTTACACGCTTCAGGACAACATTATATTAGACGATTAACTCTTCAAGAGGTCAATAACTTTGATTATCTTGGAATAAGATTCCAAAATGAAATCAAATGAACCAATCAAAAAATAAAAAGTGGTTTTACATTGAGCAGTTGTACAAATGCACTTTTCACTTAAAATGCCCGTCTTGGAAACCACTCACCGCTGACGGCTGTAACAAACTCATGGTGGCAACAGTAAAGACAGACACAAGTGTTCACAGTTCAAGGGTGTTTATTAAACTGTATAAGCAGGTTGGAAAAACGCCTAATCTAAACCTACATCTAATATGGGAGCAAGGTACAACATCAAATGATAATAAGGCAGTCCTAGTGGTGTCTTGTTAAATAAAAGGGCCTATACTAAGAATAACCTATTGCCAATCCTTACACTAAATACAAACAATGATTGTGGGATAAGGTTCACAGGAAAGAAACAAGTGTTCACAAATAATAAGTCAAGATGCAATAGCACTGTACAATGTTAAGCTCGCTACCTGGTACGAACTGTCTGTTTTTTAACAGCGATGAGGCCTGTGTGAAACCTTGATCTCATTCCGTTCAGTGGTATGGATGCTCCCCAATATGGCTCTTCTGATGGCTGTAAAGAGTACTCTTATGGGTAAAGCGTTCATCACACTCCCTACACTGGTATGGTTTCTCTCCGGTGTGGCATCTCTGGTGGCTCTTCAGGGATGATGCCTGATTAAAGTGTTTACCACATTCTGTGCACCCATAGGGCTTCTCCCCAGTATGGGTCCTTTGATGGCGGTTCAGCATTGTGGCGCGACTGAAGCTTTTGTTGCATTCTAGGCATTGATAGGGCTTCTCCCCTGTATGAATCATCTGATGTTGGAACAGAGTAGAGCGACAAGTGAAGGTTTTCAAGCACTCCGTACACTGGTATGGCCGCTCCCCTGTATGGATCCTCTGATGCTGGTACAGATGGGAGATCTGGGTGAAGCTTCTCTCACACTCTGTACACTGGTATGGTCGCTCCCCAGTATGGATCTTCTGATGCTGGTGCAGATTTGATCTCCGTGTGAATCTTTTCCCACACTCGGAGCACTGGTATGGTCGCTCCCCATTATGTATCTTCTGATGCTGATACAGATTTGATCTATCAGTGAAACTTTTCTCACACTCCGTACACTGGTATGGTCGCTCCCCAGTATGGATCTTCTGATGCTGCTGCAGATTAGAGCTCAGAGTGAAGCTTTTATCACACTCTGTACACTGGTATGGTCGCCCCCCCATTATGGATCCTCTGATGCTGATACAGATGTGAGCTAAGGGTGAAGCTATTCTCACACTGCGTACACTGGTATGGTCGCACCCCAGTATGGGTCTTATGGTGTTGGTACAGATTTGAGGAACAGGCGAAGCTTTCATCAAATTCCAAGCACTTGAATGGTCTCCCCCCTGTATGGGATCTCTGATGTATTGTCAGTTGTGTAAAGTACTTATCACAATCCATGCACTCGTAGGACTTCTCCTCAGTATGGATCCTTTGATGGCTGCTCATTCTCTGTTGAAAGAAGCAGAGGTTTCACATATTATTTTACGTCATCTCACAGGGTAAATTTCAATAGACCTAATGGTGAGCTGTTCATTATCATTTGGCTCCCCACCCACAAACTCACTGGGTGATCCTGGGTGAAGCCATTTTGGTCATGCCTCAGAGTAAAGTAGGAGCTCAAGACCTAGGCACAGTCCATTCTCAGCAAATATAACAAAATAAACCCTTTAGAACCTTCATCAATCAACAGCGAAAAAAGGACAACATATACTGGGATAATTCTACGATTTGAATGTACAATGCTGGAGCAAATATCTAGAAGAATGTGGCCCCATCCAAACCATGAATAGGTGCCGCCTGGTGAATAGGCCGCACCTGGCGGTGAATTTCACTTTCACTACTTCAAGTAATGTTTTGTAATACAGTAAATTCAATGGGGAAATAGAGATTTATAGCTGGGCAGCCCTCAGATATTTTACAGTGAGGGGGTTGTGAGTGACATCTGATAGGACAACATACACAGTAGCTCGTAGCTAACCATATACAATGTTGTCTATTGCCCGTTTACCTTTTTCACCTCCTGCAGCAACCAATCAGAGCTTTCTTCCCCGTCCTGGGAAGTGTATGTGTGTGGTGGAAATTTGAAAATAGGCTTAAGACACGCCCACTGGCACCCCACGATTATTCCCTGTGTAATGGAGGAAGATAGAGTTCAATGGGATTGTTCGTGATTTGGAACCCGTCTCCCTGAGAGTTGGTAAGTCTCTGGAACTTTCCTTGGTGGTTTAGTGGCTTAGTCCATAAGCCCAGTGTCCTACTGTTGATCTCTGGCGGGACCACGCCATATTTGGTGCTGCCCCGTATGCTTACGGGATTCTTATGCAGATCTCTCCCTCCCCTTGATCCGAGAAACTCTACGCTGGATCGTCCGGATGCAGGGGTCACTTGTCGCTCTGTTTTCATTTGATGGGCATGATGAATGTAGTGACGTTTCTTTGGTTCTCATGGGCTGGTCACACTGGTCACTTTCTATTTCTTGATATCTACAACAAGAAGAAAAATTCTGTTGAACATTTTTGTCAGGACACGTGGCAGTTACATTTTTTGCATACAAGCATCCGGGCCCTCTCAGCTGCCACCAGAGTTGGAACTACCTCTGAATACCCCTCTTCACCTTCCTCCCCCATTCTGACAAGGCAGGCCCTTGGTCTTCTCGCAATGAATTGTCCTTCTCTACCCTGTACACTTAATCCTTTTGACTGATTAGATGCTGGTTCAATTTGAGAGCCACTCCGTCTATTTTGGGAGTAACTCCAAATCAAGCAAATTCACCTGTTAATCCCTAAAAGTAACTTTCCAAAATATCATAATCGCACCAGTATAAAGGCAAACTACTTCTGTACATATATCCGTTTCACGCTGCATTGTGACTTCTCATTTTTTTAAATAATTATCAGCACATGGGGATCGTTAATTACCTCCTCTCAGCCAATCAGAATGTTTATAATGAAGTCCATAACTACTGGTATTCACTGAATTCTGAGCATTCTGTCGTTAAAAGTCGAAAGGGAAACAATGCACTTTCTTTCAACGTGACACTTGCTTTTAAACAGTACCTTTTTTTGCAGCAGCATCCCATTTAACACACCAAAGAAAAAGCGACACCCTGGGGAATACATTCACTTTATTTTTACATGGCACTTAACACATGCTCCTTTTAAACCTGCTCCAGTTTTGCCAAGATTGAATTGAAAAACAGCCTTGCGATTTAAATGCTACAAAATAAAACCACATTTAACTCAGTGGGCCTCATTACGACCCTGGCGCTAATGAGTTAATGGCGCCGTAAAATGCTGCTGCGCCGTTAACCCATTAGCGCCTGATTACGAGGTCCCTTTGCGGGACCCGACCTTAACGGCTGGTCTACACCAGCCGTTAAAGTAGGGACCCACAAAGGGACCTTGGTGCCAAGTACGGTACCGCAATTTGCGGTACCATACTTAGCGCCTTCCCCATTCCCATTGATCTCTATGGGGCAAGAATGGGGAAGGGCCATGGAGGAAGGGGGAATTACCGCCCCACCAACCTTGTAATGGGGTGGTAATTCCCCCTTTCTCGATGGTGGAGTCGGTAAGTTTCCGGCATGGACCATGGTGCTATTAGCACCGTGGTTTTCCGCCTGGGTCGTAATGAGGCCCCGTTTGTCCATTTACTTTACTCACTATATGCACATTCTTTACTTCACCACCAACACTTGAAAACCTATATTGCTGCCACCTCTATGTGCTAATAGCCATTTAGACAGCGGGGAGGGGGGGTGGGAGGGGTCATCATCACTTGGGTTAATAACTCTTCCCTGACTAACGGCCCCTATATTAATTTTAATGATGATGAAACATAACTTTATTTGGCAGTTAGAGCCATAGAAGCATAACAATACAAAAAACAATTCATATTTAAAACACAACAGCACATCTAAAAATGCTAAATATAGCACCACATTAAAACTAATCATCACTTCTTTAAAATACATCAATAACTTTTTAAGAACAAGTTATAAAAATTTACGGGTCGCTGCAACACAATTTCAACAGATTTAAAAAACTTAACAGGGATAATTAGACAGCACCAATCAGATGAGTATACAGTCTTACTAGATGTTGGATCTTCTTAGCCAAGTCAGGTGCAAATATTTTGAAACAGAAAATACAGCAGCTTGGTCTTTGGCATTTGTGCAAAGCTCAAGGGAAAATTGCACGGACCTCACATTCGTTGATGGTAACAAGCATCGCAATCTGAGGTCATTATATCGATCACAAAAGAAAAGAAAATGCATGACAGATTTGTGAGTGGCACCATGAGCTACACAAACAGGGTTATTAGTGGACTTCCGGTTTGCAGTCTAGGATGCTACGTTTAACATGTTGGTACGCAGCTGCACATATAATGAGCATGCGTTCCCAGGCATTACATTATGGGGGTATTCCTCAAATCCATGCAACAATTTACAGGTCATGTTTGTTTGTTTGTTTATTTATTTCTAATGCGCATCAGACCTGGAGGTATCAGGGTGCAGCAACAAGACAGTGCAAAGCTTACAGAGTTACAGGATATGGGCACGGTAAAACATATATGCAGGTTATAAACAAGAAGGATACATAGATACAGCAGGCAGGTATCAAGAAATACTTTGATGGAAAAAGTATGAGTAGTACAGCAATCGATCCTAGAGATCCGTGGATTTAAGCAAGTTAATGTAATTACATCTAAAAGCGTCCAGTGCTCAATACCATTCAATCCTGTTTCATTCGATCAATAAGTGTTTCACGGGAAGCAATCTTAATACTCAACTTTGAGCTTGGGGTTATACTGTGTGGGCTCTCCCAGAGTAAAGGCAAATGAAGTCTGATGAGCTCTGCACGCACAAATCTAAACCATGGAAGTGTGTGGACCCCTTTTAAGGTCAGGAAATTGGTTAGCGCTGAACGATAGCGAGCCAAGTGCTCATCAGACCATATCCTGACCCAATAGAGCAGGGGTCTTGTGGATAGAACAACAGCGGGGGCAGGTAGCACTCCCATCGAATGCTAGCTATTGGAGCCCCCTTTGACTGCATTAATAGTGCCTGTAGGAAATCATTCTGTGCAACACTGAGGGAGGACACCTTTTTGATGGCCCCAGAATTCAGCTCCGTATGTTGCCGCAGGCAGGGCCTAGGATCTATAGAGTTCCAGTGCAGGAGAGACTGCTCTACTGCCATGAGCATTGAAGAACCTCCGGATTCCACCGCACAATATTTTTCAATTGTCGCTGTTGCCTTGTATCGATGACTCATCCAGAGTAGGTTTTTGGAGAACCGAATACCTAGATAGTCATACATGGCGACTTATTCCAGAATTTGGCTCTTGCTTTCAATTCTCAGGGTAGTCTTTTTGCAGACTTGTGCATAAATACCACTGCCGTTGGTATTTCTGTATTAATCACCAATTGTAAGCTTTTACATTTCTTGTTGAATATATCAAATTTATGCTTTAGACCCATAGGTGAGGTTGACAAGATAAACGTGTCATCTGCAAGCAACAACGTTGGTAGCCTATCATCACCAAACCTAGGAGGATCAAGGCAGTGGTTCATGAGTTCCCTTATAATCTCATTAATATACATGCTGAAAAGCAAGGGGGACAATATGCAGCCCTGCCATACGCCCTTCTCAACTGGTAATGGCTCCCTTAGTTCCCCCTAAGCCTCATCTCACTAACGCTGTATTACTGGCGTAAAGGCTGCAAATGTTATTCATGAGGTGAACTGGTACAGCCATCTTAGTTAAGGACTCCCACAACAGCTCGCTTGGGACACAATCGAAAGCTCTGCAAAGGTCTACAAAAATTGCATAGATTCGAACCCTGTTAAGCATGATGTATTTTGACAAGATCAAACCCAATCTAAAGCACTGGTCTACCCTACTTGAGCCCTGCGAAAGCCTGCCTGTAGGTGGCTTATTGCCTGCTCTTCATCTTCCCATGCCTGCAGTCGACCCAGAAGCACCATCGCATAGATATTTCCTGTGGCATCGAGGAATGAAATAGGCCTATAATTCCCAAGGACATGCCTATCACCCTTCTTGTAGATAGGCACAATTTCCATGTCACATCAACCACAGAATGAAATATGTGACATAGGGCAGGGTCCTATACAGACACCTCATCCTGGAAAAGATCTATTGCCATTTTGTCAGGCCCTGGGGCCTTGCCTGCCCCCAGAGCCATAACAGCCCTTTCCACCGCCTCAGGCGTTATTAACACAACATCTTCGATCCGCATAGGAATGCCTAATGTTTCTTTACAGGTGAGTTGGCTACAATTCAGGGCCCTAAAGTGTTTATGCCAGGAGTCAGAAGTACTTTGGCACCTTAGTGGTTCCGATGAATTTAGGTCCTTCCCATTAATTAGCCTCCAAAAACCAACAGTGTCACCCGATCGGCAAGCTAAATTCAGATCATCCCAGCGGTCCTGATTATATGCAGACTTCTTGCTCTGTGTTATTGCTTTATAGTTTTCCCTCAATGATCACAGAGGATGCTGTGCTACTGGGTTTGCCAAGTTCAAATAGTTCAATAGGCTTGCCTACACAGTCTTACAATCTGCGTCAAACCAGCCCTTAGACTTTAGAGCTTCTTGGCAAACTTTCTTAGCATGGTTAGTGACAAAGGGGTAAATGGTATGAGCCAAGTTGTCATAGGCATCCAGAACGCTCACAGGGGGAGTTCCATCCCCGCAGATTAAAAGGAGATGAGGGTCGATGGCAACATAGAGACTAGATATAATTTGACTATATTGACCTGTAGCCCATGTAATGCTTTGCCTGGCGCAGCCAGTGGTGGTAATCAATGAACTTTCGGTACCTGGCCGGCTAGCGTTCCCCCAGGAGCACAAGCCCCTGATTTCACTACAAACTGGGCTATGGACGCTCTCACTGCGCCTAAGGATTCTTAGGGCCTCATTACACGGAAGGCGGTAAGGGTTAACGGTCACCGGTAATGCTACCGGTGACCGTTAACTCTTACCGCCTTATTACGAGGTCCCTTTGCAGGTTGGTACTTTAACGCCTGCATTTAGCAGGCGTTAAAAAACAAACCCGCAAAGGGCCCTTGGTGCTAATTACGGTACCGCAATTTGCGGTACCGTAATTAGCGCCTTCCCCATTCCCATTATGCCGTATGGGGGCAAAAATGGGAATGGGGAAGGGCCTTGGTGAATGGGGAATTACCGCCCCCGCTCACCTTGGAGTAGGGCGGTAATTCTGCCATCCACCAAGGCGGACACGGTAAAATACCGGCGGCAACCATGGCGCTAATAGCGCCATGGTTACCGCTTATCGTGTAATGAGGCCCTTAGTTTAACAATTGTCTCCCAATCCACAGCACTGGCAAAAATAAATATAATCAATCCTGGAACTAACCATCAGGCCCTCAAAGGTAAGTTTAGCAGGCTGGTCTGTGCCAAACCAGCCATTGCAGGCTTGTAGATTGACACTATATATCAAGCGGGCTGTTTCAATGGCCAGTCGATGAACTCTGGTAGGTCCCTTGTTGCTGGTTTAACAAAAGAAGCAAAACCCAGGAGTAGCACAGTAGTCATATCCCAGGTTCCCTGCATACAAATCACTTCAAACCCCTGATGTGGGCTTGTGGAACCCCAATTGTTACTGGCATCAAATCAATAGTCTCAGTAGGGGGGAGCAGCCCAGTTCAGCCAAGACCGGTCAATCGACTTCTTCCAACCCATGGTCTATTCTTAGGTCGTATTCTGTGTTGTGCATAGATACTGAGACTCCTGGATGGAATTTGTTCAGGACACTACTGGATGGTGGGTGCAATCGCAGAGCAATATTTGAGCCAGCAGGGGCATAGGCGCGTAACTCGATTGATAGAAAACCATCCACAACAGAGTCAGTCGTAAAAAATCTACAGACTCTCAGCATCAGCATTCTTTCACACCACATATGTCGTCCCGGATAATAGATAGACAGCCCCTCACATGTCGGAGCCACTGGATGGCTGTATTCACAAGGGCTTCCTTGCTCTCATAGGATCCAGCCGTTAGCCTTGGTACATTCACCATATAAACGATGTTATGTGGGTCCTGTGAACCCCCAGTCTTTGGAGTCCATAGAATGCTGGGATGGAAATGGATTAGATAAGGGCTGCAGTTTAGATTCAATACCCACACGGCCAGGTGCAATTTTCCACGGCCTCACTGGTGAGTTTGCAGAGGAGAACCTATCGATGATTTCAGTCAAGGTACTGGACTTTCCCAGTTGGATTTGTTCTCCAACTAGCCCAGGTCGATACGACTGTGGGCAGAAAGTACTTTGGCCACTTCTCGCCAACCCTGCATTTTGGTTCTTGTATGACCCAGTCTCTTGGCCAATCAAAGGTCGAGATGAAAATTCCCTTGGGCAAGAGTCCCCCTTTGGTATTGGGTTCATCACATGTGTTGTGGGGTGTCTAGAATTGCTTGGGTTGCCAGGTGCTCTGGAAGGTTGCATGAAGGTGGATTTGCCATCTGTTTCGGTGTGTTGTGTCACACACGCGTAACCCAAGGTTTTAGAAGAGTTTACAATACGGGTGAGCTTGGTCACCTCACTCCTTAGATAGGAGGTTGCTTCCTTATGTTTTTCATGCTCCACTGTAATAGCTCTTGGGGTTTTAGAACCACAAGTGCACAAGTTACTGTTGCAGGAGGCATCCACAGGTTTCTGTATGATAGTCGAATTAGAAGTGGTATTCTGCATCCTTGACGGTTCAAGGCACCCCTTGTCAGCATTCTTCAATGTTGTGGTATTTGCAGCAATTAGTTTGTTTTTATCCTTGCCCTAGTCACATCCACCCAAGGTATCGCAGACATCTAAAAGGACATAATGATTGCTAAGGGCAATACCAAGGGCAACCTTTACAACCTCAGGCTCCTCGACACATTCAGGAGTTTGTACGTGAGGTTCCAGCATGAAACTAAAGCTCTTTGGAGACAACTCCTGCTCCCGACTCCAGCTGCAGGAGCCTCAATGGCTGTGTGTATAGTGGCAGCCACAAGGTGGTCCCAAAACAAGTATTAGCCTCCAACAAGCTCTACCTATCTGCGGCCAGCCTTGAGATATATCCACATACTCCTCCTCCTGCTGCTGCCTTACCAGAATGGCCCACACCTAGTCTTGACTCGTACAGGCTGTATGGGACAGTTTGCCCGCGGTAAAGGGTGGCATTCGTACCTCCAGGCTTGTGACCGGTATTACATACTTATTTACCACCAAGTTCTGCAACCCATCATTCTGCCAGGAGGGCCTAGGTTAGTCTTGGATTGGCACACAGTAGGCCTCCAACCGGTCTGGTTGTCGTCTGTCCCTCCTCCAGATTTGTACACCCCGCCCCCAGGGGTTTGCCCACAAACTGGTTAGTGGACTGAGAGGGCTCAAACTGCCCAATAGCCTCTGGAAAAGAGTTTGCACCACAGTTAGATGTTGGGCCGCCTTTATTTCCCTGCATCTTCGAGTGGCATTGCGTTGATGTCCTCCAGGAGACCCTGTATCTCAGTTATCAGGAGGTTCACATCGTTGATGGGGTTAAATAACTTGAACAGCTCCCCTGGAGAGAATGATGCAGTCACTTTCCGTTTGACCTTTGTTGGGCGTGCCTACACGTGTATAACCTAAAATGAGGGACAAGAGGATAGCAGGTCAGTGTCTGTGCCAACGCCTGATGGATACTTCCTGGCTTGCTGGAGTAAAACTTGTTTAAAAAAACTTTAGGGAGAGCTCTGCTGCCAAAGTCACAGGGGATCGCAGAAAGTAATACTTGTGTAATATTTGTGGTTATACTTGTAATGGAAATCAGTGACCAAAGTTGGGGGAGGGAAGTTTCCAAGCAAGTCACACAAAGCGTTATTGATAACACTCACTGCAGTAGCTTGCCCCTCATTCCTGCAGAAGCCAAAAACCTTGCAGGCGCAAAACACATGCGCCCTTGACTGCAGGCTATATCCTGGCGGTTTGTTGGACGCCATGTATAGTGGTGGGGGCGTGGCCAAGTGCCACTGAGGGGCCGGCTTACTCTTCCTCTCCTTCCCTCTCCAGGTGCCAAACACCTGCACCCTTGACTGCGGGCTTCACCCTGGCAGGTTGTTGGACGCCGAGTACAGTGGTGGGGGCGTGGTCAAGTGCAGGTGCAGGCCCGGCTTCCTCTCCTCTCCCTCTCCAGGTGCCAAACACCTGAACCCTTTACAGCGGGCTTCACCCTGGAGGGTTGGTGGATGTTGGGTATAGTGGCGGGGGCGTAGCCAAGTTCCACTGTGGGCTGGCTTCCTCTCCTGTCCCTGTCCAGGCACCAAACAATTGCGCCATTGACTGCGGCAACGTAAGAGATTGTATGAATGCTCTGTTTACACAAGTCAATCACCACAGACCCATGACAGGTAAGTTGTAAAACCTACTTTCGCCATCAATCAATATTTTTGGGCAGGCACTTGTCTGCATCTGCACCCCTCTGAGACGTTTTAACTATCAGACTTGGAGTTTACCTAATTTAATGGTCGGATGATGGGAGTGGTGGACATTATTAATGTAGAGGCTGCCCAGGAGCCAGGCCTGGTCAGCATATGTGGTGATGCTGAACAAAGAAAGCTGGGTGCTAGTACCTGAATCCGGAGATTTCCGTGGAGGGGTCAGTACTGGTGAGGATGAACAGACTGCCGGGATACGCTAGTGATTCCCACAAATATGGAAAAGCAGGGATCACTAACGGGACCCATATGCTTGCCTGGAAAGGTTAATGGTTCAGTATCTTGAGAAGTTTTCTTAGGAAACAGTGATGTGTGGAAGTAGGTAGGAGTCAACACCAGTCTGTGGAAATGTACAGGTGAGTGGTCAAAAAGCAATCACAGGATCACAGAGAGAACAGGAAATGCACATACAGTGTCTTACCTTTGTTGAAGGCAGACCAGACGATATAGTTGAAAAGTGATGAAGGCAGGGTTATGGAATGTATAAAGACAATAATTCACCCCAGAACACTGTCTCTGGGCAGGGTTTGTGGGTACACGTCCTTCTGTATCCAACTCTCAAGAATCCCAACCCAATGGTTTGCATTAGCAATCATACACAACACTTGATTGATAAAATAAAGACTCTAGCTATGAAAACCTAGTATTTTCCTAAATTGCCCTAATACTAAAGTAACATACTGTCATAACATAGTGGGGCATATAACGGTGTGTATAGCCTCTACACACCTACTGTAAGGTCAGCTGGTACAAGGACCCAAGAAGGACATCTTTTGTAGCTTTGAACCAGAAGTGGTCTCAACAACTCTGGTTTGTGTTCTCCACAGTGCCGGACAGGTGACTTTTGGGCAGCCATCTTGACTCTGCACACCCGGCACTGCGAAGGAGTCAGGATATGCCAGCGAGGACCCTCTCAGTGTGTACGGTAAGGCAAGGAGGGCCGGGCAAATGTGGATGGTACGGGTGAAGTAGAGGGGACCTGCCCATAGAAATTCCGTAATGGAGTATTCCTAACAGTATACCCCATTCTAGCCCCCTTCTGTGGACCAGGTTAATGTGGGAATTCCTTGTGAAATGTCCTAAGGAGTTGTGGTGCGCATGGATGTTAGTTATTGGCTGCCAAGTTCCGTCCTCCAGACCGTAACCTTCCCATTCCAATAGATATTGCAGTTTTAAATGCTGCCATCTAGAGTCCAACACTTTGGAAACAATGAATTCCTCTTTAGGATCGACAATCACAACTGGTTCCACATTCTTCTTATGAGGTTTATTGGACACAGGGTTACAAGCTTGGAGAAGAGAGACAGAAAGATGGGATGCACATACATGTTCTGAGGGAGAATCAATTTGATTGCAACATGATTAATGACCGTGTCAATATTATAGGGCCTGATGTATTTAGGATTTAGGCTTACATTTCGGAGTGGTTCCGTAAGGTGTGACATTTTTGTACATAACCAGACTTCATCTCCAGATTGATACAATGGTTCTTTCTTCCTATGTACATCAGCAATTATTTTGGCATTTTCTTAACTAATTAGTAGATGTTGCATGATAGTTTGTTGCTCTTTCTGGAGTTTTTCAAACCATTCATACGCAGTAGGAATTAAGGTCTGGGGTAATTGTGTGATTGGAGTCATCTTGGGATGTTTACTGGTGTTTACAAATAACAGTGAGGTTCCTGTGGCTGTGTGCTGTGTGTTGTTATATGCAAATTCGGCCAGAGGCAGAAAAAAGATCCAATTGGTTTCTCGTTGTGTACAATAACCCTTGAAGTACTGTTCAACATTTTGATGTACCCTTTTGAGGGCGATATGCTGTGGAGAGATGAGCTTCAATTCCTAGATGTTTTTGTAGTACCTTCCAGAAGCGGGATATGAATTGGGGCCATGTGTCCGGGATTATGTGTTCAGGTAATCTGTGAAAGTGCACCACGGTTGTAAGGAATATTTGTGCCAAGCCTACTGCTCTGGGTATCTTTTTCAGTTGTTCAAAACTGTCCCATCTTGGTAAATGGGTCAACTATGGTGCGAATGGTGTTAAACCCTTCTTTGGTGACTGATGGATCAGTAAGAAAGTCCATATTGATAGTATTCTAAGGGTAGGATGGGACTGGCAAAGGCATTAGAAGTCCTATCAGGGCTTGTCAGAGATTTATGGCGCAAACACGCACATCTCAACTTTTGACATATGTCTTGACATCCTGTACCCGGGTAGTCAACCAAGTGTGTCTTCTCACTAGATCAAGGATTTTTCATTGACCATAATGTCCAGCCAGTGGATGGTCATGACACCACTCCATTGTTTGTTTTCATTGTTTACTATGTGGAATACATAATGCTTTGTCATGGAATAATAGGCCATCGATATTATCATTTTTGTTGTTGTGTAGAAATGGGGAAATCATCTCAGTACTATAGGACTCACACACTTTGTGTAGGGAATCAATGACCGACGGTGGTAATGCCATCACTATTTTCTCCGGTAAGAAAAATGGCATTCCTTCTTCTAGCAGTTCATCAGTCATATCTTCTGGACAAGGAATTGGGTTTGGTGTTTTGTGAACTAGGTTTAAAAGTGATTGTCAAGTCGAACCTGCTAAAGAAGTGTACCCATTGTGATTGCCTTTGGTTTTACTTCTGTCACGTGTTAGATATCCTAGGTTTTAATGATGGGTTAGGACAGTAAAGGGAAAGGGGGCTCCTTCAAGATAGTGTCTCAATTCCTTAAAAGCATCTCAAATTGCAAGGATTTCCTTATTGAAGATGGTGTAATTCATTTTTGCAGTGGTATGTGCATCGGTTCATCTGGTGTAGGCCATTGGGATAACAGATCACCTATTGCTATGTTAGGGGCATCGGTTTCCTCCTTTAAAGGTGTGTCTAGTCTAGGCAACAGAAGGATCGGGGCTGTGTTGAAAGAGTCCTTTAAGTATTGAAAGGCTGTTTCGGCTGATGAATTCCATTGGTAAGGAACACTTTTCCTCAATAAAGGTGTCAGTGTATGTGTCATTTGAGAATAATGAGATATGAAGCATTGATAACAGTTGGCAAAGCCAGGAAATCTTTGGAGTTTTTTTGCATTCTTTAGTGTAGGCCACTCTTGAACCACTTGGATTTTCTTGGGATCCATACTGACTCCAACTGAAGACAAAATATAGCCCAGGAAGGCAATCATCTCATGAAAGGAAAATGTGCCCAATTTGGCATAGAGGTTATGTTGTTGTTGCAGCTTCAATATTTCTTTGACATGCATTCAGATTCAAAAGGAAGTGACCTCTGCCCAGATACAGTGTTCTGGAGTGAATTGTTGCCTTCATAAATTCCACAACCCTGTCTTCATCACTTTTCAGATATACCGTGCTCCAGATAAGATTTGGAAGTGGGAGTATTTTTTAAAGTTGGGAGTAAACATTTTTTTATTGAGTAAAAATATAAGTTCATTTTCCAATGGGAGTAATTTTATAAGTAAAAATGTAAAAATAAGTTTTAACTGGAAAATGGAAATGTTTTAACTGGAAAATTGAAATGTTTTGGTAATACCTTTTTCTTTGTACCTGGATATTCATATACATTCAAAGATACACGTTTACTTTTTCCGATCAGGCAGTTATAACAGTAGTTTTCTCCTGTGGTACTACTGCACCACTGGTCCAAACGTATCCATATGGTTGTTCAAATGAAAGCAGAGGCACAAGGTCCTACGTGTCTGTTTCCAATTTTTTGTTGGGAGTATTTTCACTCCCTATTTTAATTTTTGGGGAGTATTTGCCTATTTCTAGGGAGTATAAGTCGCTGATACAACCCTTATCTGTAGGGCTGCTTGCATCACATGGAGAGCCAAGGCATCAGAGAATCTCAGAATATCATCTAGGTCAGGGGTGTCCGACCTTTTTGAATGAGGGGCCAAAACATTAACATTTTGTTATCCAGAGGACCGGCGAGGCAAATTCAATGACCTCACTGAAAGCAGAATCACATTAGAAAGCAATATTGTGTGACCTTTGACACAATAGCATCTAAGTCAGTGATGTGCCACCCAGTCCCAAACATAGCTTTTGAGGTCAGTGGCTTGTGATTTGTTTCAGTGCACTGTAGGTGTTAATATTCTCCTGAAATAGTGGGAGTGACCAAGTGTAGCAGGGGAGCTATAAGGATCTAGGGAGGGTATGAGGGGTCCCCCCCCCAAAAAAAATGTTTTCAAATATGGGGTTGAAATGGTGCATTTTACAGCAGAAAAACTGACCAAAAAGCCACACTGTCAAGCCAATATCAACCGCTTGAGACGAGGCACAGGGAATACACCGGCCTGCACCGTAGAGTCAGGAGGCAGGAACACCACTTCTGCCTGCTTTCAAAATGCAGCTCATAGCCCTCGGCTGCCGCCATGCACAGTTACCAACAAGGAGTAAAACAGTCCAGATTGTAGTGTGGGCAACCGTTCGAAGGCTAATGTGTCAAAGGAAGAGTAAAGTCCAATGATCCTCGTGGGCTGTTTTATTATTGGGAATGGGACATGCTTGTTAAATGGAAGAGCTAAGAGGCATGTGTCTGGGGCATATACCTGGCACGGTGGCTTTCAGAAATTTACTCTGGATTGTTTTTTATATTTGACCAAAAATCAAATCCAGTGATCACTAATGTACTAGAGTGGTTTGGACGTCAAGGTATACGTCTGTGGGATAGGTGTGTGTGGTAGTCCTGGTGGATACCTACAGGCTCTCCCCATTTCCTAAATGTATTGATCTACTAATGATGCTTGATTTTCTGAGCGATTCCTGATCAGTGCTGCCTGGAGTGCTTGCTAATAGCTTGGGCTATGGGAGACATGTAATAACTAAAATTGTGTATTTATAAAACACCCTGGCCCTCATTACAACTCAGGCGTTAAGGGTTAACGCCACCGTTAACCCTTAACGCCTGATTCCCACCTTAACGCCTGCTTTTTGCAGGCGTTAAGTTCCATGGTGCTAAGGGACCTTGGTGCTAATTACGGCACCGTAATTTACGGTGCCGTAATTAGCGCCTTCCCCACTCCCATTATGCCCTATGGGGCAAAAATGGGAATGGGGAAGGGAAAATGGGAAATGGGGATTTACCGCCCCACTCACCTTGTAATGGGGCGGTAAATCCGCCATCCACCATGGTGTAAATGTAGTTTACACCATGGTAGTAAAGTTGGTGCACTTAGCACCTCAGTTGTAATGAGGGCCCCTGTGTTCTATTTCAGCAAACGAACATTAAAGAACTGATAATTCTTTTTTTTCTTACAATAAACCTTCTGAATCCCATGAAATATTAAGCCATACCGTTCCACAAGCGATAGGATTAGGTAAATGAAGGCCAGTTGTGTACACCATTACACCCTATAAGAAGAGTGGAAGGTGCAAGACTTCATAAACCTACAGCATGAGGCATGCTGGGCCCTACAGAAAGAAATACCGAAGAGAAAAGAAAACAGCAATGAACACTTATTCTTAGAGTTGAAGTATCAACGTGCTTTCACGGTGAACATGTGCATAGGCAAAAGCTAGAGTTTTCACTTCTGTTTAATTCTCGGGTGCAATCCCTTAATAAAATGGAGCAGGAGGCGCTGTTGCACACAAACTATATCATGTGGAGCTTGCATTTCTGATGGTTTTACCCAATTTTCTAACTTGCTGAAATGGTACATTTTCTACCAAAACAGCCATAGCTGCCACTGATCAATTGTCTTCCTTGACCCCAGGCAGCGGTGTTCCACGCCATCAAACCTGCTCTCACCGGCTAGACGTGCCCAGATCATGGCCCTAGCCAAGTGTGACACGGCAGCAGGAAAGTACAAAAAGCACAATGCATGTCATAGAGCGGCAGGCAAGTGCCATCTAGACAATAAACCTGCAGGACTGAGGCAAGATACGTATGGATCTGCTCATTACATGCTCTCCTCTTTACAGTATTTCCACACGGCTATATTGGTACTTCTTACGGCTTGTTCCGAAATAAAAAGGAATTTTGCGATTTGGCTCCCTTGTTCCCTGATCCGATGCTGCTATGGAGGACAGAATCATTGACTGTGGATGATAACATTTCATACAGGTGCGCTGTACATATTTAGCATCCATAATCTTATGAACACTAGCAGTTTCTGCCCATCAACGCGTTGCAGCTGTTGCTGGTGATCGCTTGCATTTAGCTAAGGCTTATAGCGCATGGGTGTAATTTTAGGGGGGGGGGGACAGGTGTGTTTGTCCCCCCCCAACTTTCATGGCACACCATTTTGTCCCCATTCATTTGGCTGGGGCACCTTTTCTTCAGATGTCATGTCCCCCCCAACATTTTCAGCAGTTACTCCACTGCTTATAGGCCAGTAATGAGTTTATGCCCCCTCTTCACTGCACTGAACTGGCGGTATTCTCCTGTTCATTCCATGCCGCCGTGTGCAGTGATGGTTTGCCTCTGGAAAGATCCCAGACTAGGAATCTATTATAAAAATAAAGCAGTACAGTTTCATATCTATAACTTCTATTGTACAACATCCTTTTTACAGTTGAAATGCACACTCGTCTCAGAACTGCTCCCGCACTTACCTGCTTGTTTGTTTGAAATGCAGTTTGCTACTTTCTTTTCTCCATCAGACCCTGCGTTCTGTCAGGCATGCAATGAGGTCAGAGGTACTCCTGCCCTGTATTCCTTCCTTCCCCAGCATGTCAACATGTCAACAGCCAATAGAAAGCTGTTGTGGGCAAAGGGGAGGGACGAAACTGCGAAACTGCAGTGCCGTGTTTTCATTTTGGTTTTGGACGCACAGGCCGCAGAAAATGGCTTGGCGGGCCGCATTCCTGCCCGTGGGCCGTATGTTGGACAAGCCCGATCTAGGTAGACGGCTACATATTGATCAAGGTAAGGAGGGAATATCTCATTGACAAAATATTGAAATGCAGCCGGTGCATTGCACAACCCGAAAAGGCATAACAAGGTATTTGTAATGGTACAGCCGCCAGAGAAAGGTACAACGCAAAGCAGAGTGCAATATTAGAATATTAACTCGATCTAAAAATGACTCAGAAGAGACAAAGTTCCACAGCTCGGCTCTTGAAATGTGTACAGTAGCTTGCTAACCTGGGTTCCAAATCACCATGTGTACGCCCCTGAATACAAGAACCAACGCTGACTAAGCAGCCTGCCCAGAGCCCTGTGGATGCGATGGGACATATTATCACTACGTAGGCTGCACGCAGAGAGCGCTGATAGACTGCGGGCCCAAAGAACAAACGTTACATGAATACTGGCTAACCTGAATGGCCCTCTGAGCTATAAACAATATACTTGACCACTAGTGCCTGGCATCCGAACTGCAGGAAGAGGGGAACACTACTGTTGCTTACCAAGATCACAACAGTGGCACTGATCGAGGTGAAACACCACAAAATAGTCAGAGTAAGGAGGCCGCTCGCAGAAAGCCCTGACACCAATACAAACTGGTTGGTTAGGTGAGGAGGAGCCCAACGTTGAGGATCCAAGTGGTCACGGGGGAGAGTACAGACAAATGTAGGGTCTGGAGCACAAATGATATGTGGGCCGGAATTAAAGAGGCTAACAGTGAAACACTCCATACTGGGACAGAACAGCAATGCACCAGTGTCTGACACCAGCAGTAACAAAGTAGTGAGACAACTCAGAGGAACGCAGCTGCACATTGACTACAAAGGAGGTACAGAACTGAATGAGGCGCTGTAGATTGTGGCAGTAGGGGAAGCTGACACGAGCTCTGCTACATATAATTGGCGGCGACAAGCATGGTGCCACCACAGGCAAGAGTGTCACTATATTCCAAGAAGTGTGCAGCAATAGCATAAGAAGGCTGCTGCTGGAGTGTGGGCTCCCAATCGGACACGAAAGAATTGATGGCGTCGAAACCGGGGAAGCCCAGGGGGAAGCAGGCATCAATGGACATATTTACGAAACCAACCCACACAGAAGAGGGGGCAAAGTCTGCGGAGCAGTACATACAAGGAGTAGCAACCCCATGTTGTGATGACCATAAGATAATGGAAGCCATTGCGGAGTTGAAGCTGTCATGGGAGTTCAAGATGGATACAGCCATTGCGGAGCTAAAAACATCCCTGGAATGTAAGACAGATGATGTTAGTGTGGACGTCAACTGTCTGAGACAAGATGTTAGGGCGTTGGCGGAACGCACAGGCTGACTGGAAAAGGAAGTGAAAGCAAACACAGCAAGATGTACAGCTAACGCCAGCGAAGTATCCTCATTGAAACAACAAATGTGCAACCTGGAGTGCAGCACAGAAGAGGCGGTGGGACGAGCGCGTAGGAACAACATATGCATTGTGGGACTCCCAGAAGGAGGAGAAAACCCAGACCCGACTAATTATATTGAAAACATGCTGCTGCAAGAAATAGAATGTGGTTCGCTCACGCAAGGGTTCACAGTGGAGAGGGCTCTTAGAGCCCTGACAAGGAAGCCACCACCAGGAGCCCCTCCCCGGCTGATCATCGCTAAAATACTGAATTATCAGGACAGGGAGAAGATCCTGGAGAACTTTCGTAAGGGAAACAGAGTGTCAGCAACCATCATGGCGTATCCGGATTAGACTTTCCTGGTACAAAAGCAAAGTCGGAACTACGTAGCTATTAAAAGAAGGTTGCGGGAGTCTGGATTCAAATATATGTTGCTGTACCCTGTGAAATTGAAGGCCCTGCACAACGGCAGAGTGTGTTTCTTCGAGAATCCAGAAGATGTGACAAAGTGGTTGGACACTATGAACTGCCCAGCAGGAGCGCATGATCAGACGGAGGACGGAGAGGATAAGTGAACTTCCTCTATGACATACTATGGGACAGAATGGGTGCTGCTGTGTAATGTGATAGGTAGAACTTTGTCCTGATGACAAGTGCACAACATAGAATATGTTTAAACAATAGTACGAGTGCACATAGATAACTAAATGGATAAGAAACTGTACACTATAATGTTAGCAAAATGCAAGAGTCGCAGGGGCAGCCCTACCTTTAGAGCAGTGCTAGGAAACACTATCGCCCCCAATAGGTTGTTTAGTTAGGATACAGGTAGTGCAGTACCCTCCTGCAGCGCTCTGAGTACCAACCATACATCGGGAAAAGAACGAGATGCGGGGTAGCCTGAGATACAAGTATGGAGCTGGGCAACAGTTGGGAACAGTTTTGGGAAAGGGAGGGGGTGGGAGTTGGGGTAATTAAGGGTAGTAAGGCCAACACGACTGCACACAGGAAACAGAGGAGGAGTAGGGGAGTAGAGCAGGATTTCAAGGTGTTTGATGAAAATGGGTGATCTCAGAATTGTAACCTGGAACATCAGGGGTATGAACAGCTACATTAAGAGGAATAGAATCATGACGTACCTTAAACGTCAGAAGATAGACATAGCGCTATTCCAAGAGTCCCAGTTCACTAGAGAGAAGCAAGAGAGGTTAACACGTAAATGGAGTGGGAAGATGGTAGGCTCGGCTTATTCAGCGTACGCCAGGAGGGTCCTGATCTGGGTTGCACCAAAAGTCCCCTACAGGGTCCTTGACACGGTGGTAGATAAGGACGGCAGGATGGCTATTATTAAAGGTTTAGTAGAAAACAAGGAAATATGTATAGTGAACACATATGCCCTGAAACAAGACACCACGGCATACTTTAAAACATTATATTCCAAGTTAAGCCCACATAGAGACTGTGCAATGATATGGGGGGGGGGGGGTTTAATTGTACACTGGACCCGACGATAGACAGGTCAGATGGTAAATCTTCTTGCCCAACCCCAGCTGGCAAAGCGCTGAATACTTCGCTGCACACACTGAGACTGGCAGATGAGTGGAGAGTGATGTTTCCATGGAAACGGGAGTATTCACACTACTCTGCCCCAGAACACCTGTATATGAGATTAGATTATATGTTTGTGGGAGAAATCGGTAGTACATGAGTTCACAGAGGCCGAATATAAAGCAAGAGTCCTGTCCGACCATGCCCCCCTGGGTACTACTTGGCAAATACTATCTTCTCGGGCCAAGATTCGAACCTGGAGACTTAGGGTGGAAGCTTTGAACGATGCAGGGTTCCGAGAACATATGAGAACAGATGTCCAAGAGTATTTTAAACATAATACTGGCAATGTAGATTCAGCGGGCACACTGTGGGAGGCCTTTATGGTGTGGGGCGGGGAGCAGCAATGGCCAAATCCAAAGGGTTGCAAGAGGTATTAGTACAAGACTTACAGAAGGCATAGAATAGATTGGAAACTATAAAAAAAGGGCTCATAACGGAACCCCAGAGGAGGCAAAGGAGGTGTCCCGCATTCAGCTAGAATGCAGAGAGCTGTGGGATAGACTGGGTAAATTAAGTTATAGAACGCCAACATGCAGAAGGGGATAAACCAGGCAGATTGTTAGCTTGGCTGTATAAAAGTGAGAATGTACAACAATCAATCCGAGTGGTGAGAGGGATTGATGGGAGTCTACAGGAAACACAAGAAGAAGTGAAGAAGTTTTTTTTGAGTACTAGAAGAACCTTTACGAAATAAACACAACAGAGGAGCAAGTGGATATACAAGAAGCACTATCGGAGATAAGTCTTCCCAAACTAAGTGTAGAGGAGAGACATAAACTAGAGATGCCTATTACGATTGAAGAATTAGATAACGTGATCAATGAACTGCCTACAGCCAAGGTCCCCGGGGCAGACGGGCTCCCTAGTGAATTTTACAAAGTATATAAGAAAGAGATTCTACCCCAAATGCTGGAAACGTTGAATGAAGCTTTAGAACAGGGCATGTTACCTGGAACGTTGAGGGAGTCGATAATCATCCCCCTCCTCAAACCTAATAAACTGGAGACTGAATGTGGGTCATACAGGCCCCTATCCCTACTGAACCAGGATGGGAAGGTTCTCACAGCAGTGATGACAATGAGATTGAAGCCTGTGATAAGTACACTTATCCATTCAGATCACACAGGGTATGTACCGCATAGGAACATTACTGACAATCTAAGAAGACTACACCACATCATGGACCACACAAATAGGGGAACACAAGAGGTAGCGGTGGTATCACGCGATGCGGTTAAGGCTTTTGACTCTGTAAAATGGCCCTGGCTGCTGGCAGTGCCGGAGAGGTTTGGTATGGGACCTGTATACATAAAGTGGGTGAAGCTGTTGTACAACACACTGATGACGAGAGTTAAGACGGGCTCCACCTTCTCCGAACAATGGCAGCTAAGCAAGGGTTCGAGACAAGGGTGTCCATGGTCCCTGATGCTCTTTATATTAGCGTTAGAACTGCTAGTGGTCTATTTGAGAGCGGAGTTCGGGGAGGTAGGTATAAACACACCAGGCGGGCAACATTTGATTTCATTATATGCAGACAATATGCTGCTGTACCTTCAATATCCAGAAGAGAACCTGCAGAACGTTTTGGAGGTGATGGCACGATATACCCTTGTGTCTGGAATAACAGTGAACCCCCATTAGTCGATTCGGTTCCCTCTAGGGGAGTATAGGGGTTGACTCATACAAAGGTTACCTGTGCTGCCGATTAAGTGGGAACTAGTAACATTCAGGTACTTAGGAGTAGATATATACCATGATCCCAAGGTGGAACACATGCAGAATATAGTTAAAGCAGTACACAAAATGGAGAATAGCATGTCTTTCTGGGCAAAGTTGCCACTGAAGATGGTGGTACTGCCTAGACTCTTACACTACTTTGCCAATGTTCCTTACGCAAATCCAAAATGTTTTTTCAATAGATTGCATAGCATGTGCTGGAGGTTGATATGGCATAACTCCTGGAATAGAGTGGCACTGTGGAATCTCCAGCATTCATGTGAACAAGGAGGTGTAAGGCTGCCCAATTTTGAGACACATTTCATAGCTAGTCAGCTACAATACGTGGACAAGTTGTTATCAGACGAACAAACATCAGAATCGAGGATGCTGGGAACGGTAAGCGCTCCGTTCTTCTTGAAGGAAGTTGTATGGCTACCGGATTCATACAAAACCAGTGAAAGCCAAATGCTGCACCTGGGTGTAATAGCTGGTGCAGGGCAAGGCAACAGCTAGGAGGTACAACACTGTACTCCCTGCAGATACCACTAATAGCGCTAGGAGGAGCGGATGAGCAGGTCAGAATGAACGTGCGTAAGAGCTGGGAATCCGAGGGGTTAGCTACAGTAGGGGATCTACTTAAGGATGGGGTACCCCAGACATTCAAACAGCTAGCAGAAGATACCGGTATACATGGTGGGCAATATATTACACATGCCAGACTGTTGAGTAGATTGAAGCAGAGATGGCCGGACTCCATAATGCCCTTGCAGGCCGTTGAAGCGACTGAATAATTTTATGATGTATCGGAAGGGGGACACGTAATATCTTGTATATATGAGCTACTAATGTCTAAGGCGGGAGGAAAAATAAATCATATTAGACGACAGTGGGAAACTGACCCTGGGGAACCACTATCAGATGAGGGGTGGAGTAGAGCAAAATTGTACCACAAAAAAGTATTGAGGAACTCAAGACTACAACAAATTCAGTTATATGTGATGCATAGAGCATACCTAACTCTGAAAAAGATAGCTAAGTTCAACCAAGCGACGGTTCAGGCATGCCCGAAATGTGGAGAGGTGGGGGCAGATCTTATGTATCCTATGTATATGGTTTGGGCGTGTGCAGAAATTGGCAGGTTCTGGAAGGAAGTAGCAAAATTGGTGGCGAACGCAGAGATTACTCTGGTTGTGGAGTCTCCCAAAGCATTGCTTGTTGGGGGGATTCCCTAGATCCAAATGGGCTCTGCATGTAAATAAACTTAAGTACCTAGCGCATATCCTGGCTAAGCGGAGAATAGCGATGGAGTGGAAGGCTAAAGCAAGACCTGTGGCATATGTCTGGTGGAAGGACTTGTTGAAATGGGCTAATGCAGAAACCACTGTGTGGCAGGAAGCATCTAGCAGGGAAGAGGAACAGGGAGGAAGAAGGGTCGAATAATGAAGATTGCTCATAACAAGTCCGACAACCTCAGAATGTGAAACACAAGAAACACATGCAAACCCTGCTCACGACTCTATTTTAGATATGTAAGCATAGGCATGGAATAAGCAGGAATAACAGGTGCGGTGTGGACAGAGTTTGGGAGGCAGTTGGGAGGAGGGAGAGGGTGTTGTTATGGCATAAATATGTTTGTATAGTGATCAATAACAATGTATTCAATGTTTTGTTTAAGTTTAAAAAGAAAAACTAACATTTTATTTTTAAAGGAAAAAAAAAAGTTATTTGTAATGCCCCTCTCTTGTCCGAAATGCGGTTTTCCACTCGTCTCCCGGATGGACTCAGATCAAATTGTATGCATCTCTAAGATCAAGTTTGGTATATATCTTTGCCCCTTGTACTTGATCTGTCAGGGATTGTACTAGAGGACGAGTGTAATGGTTTTTCACAGTGATGTCATTTATCTTTCTGTAGTCTATGCAAGGGTGTAATTCTTAACAATCCTTTTTAGGAATAGAAAATATAGGTGCCCCAGCGGGGGATGAAGAGTGTCAGATGAATCCCTTTGCAATGGTCTCTTGGGCTATTAACGCATAAGTCTTGCCTTACGGGAGGACAGCACCTGGAACCAATTCGATCCTACGGTCATATGACGGGTGGGACGGTAGTGCATCCACTTCTTTTGGATTGAAAACATCCTAAAATGCTCAATATCCTTTGGGGAGGTCACCTGATATGCTCTGTGATTTCTTTGATTGGAGTGCTTTCTGCAGGCTGCATGGGGGTCCTAATGGACTCTAGAAGGACTCAAGGGGACATGATTCAGCACAATAATCAGATTTAAAGACCCCTTTTGTCCAGTCTATATAAGGGTTGTGAAAAGCTAACCAATGCATGCCTAGCACAATTTGGAAGTATGGTGCATCAATGATATCAAATGCTATATGCTCGTGGTGAAATACTCCTCATCTCATATGGAAAACACTTGTATGTTTAGTTATGAGTCCGGATGTGAGTAGGGATCCATCTGTAGAGTGTATGTTTTCTTCACATGATTTTTCCAAAACGGTCAAAAGTTTTTTTACATGCGAACTGGGTATCAACAAAGATACCAGTGGCTCCACAATCAATTAGGGCTCTGGCATTAATTAATGGAAGCCCTTTGCATTGAAGGGTGATGCCAAGAAAAAAATGTGGTTAACTGCAGGCATAGGCAATAATAGGGACAGAGTGTCTATGGGTGTTTGGATTGTTCTCGGGTCTGTCAGTCCACCCCTCTTTACTGAGGACCCAAGGCTTTTCCCGACTGTTCAGGGCATTCACGCAAGTGGTGTCCTGAGAGACCACAATAGAAATACAGATTGTTTATATGCCAGTGTTCTCATTCTCCCTAACAGGACCCCTACTCCATCCACTTGCATGGTTTCAGTTAAAGGAACTCCTGAAGAAACGTTGATTGGAGTATGACTCACGGGTCGATGTAACTCAAAATGTTTCTGTTCCCCTCGTCTTTCTCCCTGCCTTTGTTCGATGCGTAGTGTCACGTCTATGTTTGATATCCATGAGTTCATTATGAACAGGCCACTCGCATATTCATCTCGCAAACATCTGACGAAACATAACAAGGCATTGATCATAGTCGTCTAGAATCGGGTCATGGTTGTTGATCCAGGGGGAAGCCCAGGTAAGGGCATGACCATCCAGATTCATGAGAATAAAGTCCACCTTAGTGGTGCTGGTTTTATACAAGTGGGGTCGGTTCATGAAGTGTAATATACATTGGGCCTCATTACGACCCAGGCGCTAAGTGGTTAACGGTGCCGTAAAAGTCTGCGGCGCCGTTAACCACTTAGTGCCTTAGTACAAGGTCCCTTTGCAGGACCCGACCTGAATGGCTGGTCTGGACCAGCCGTTAAAGCAGGGACCTGCAAAGGGACCTCGCAGGCAATTACGGTACCGCAATTTGCGGTACCGTAATTGCCGCCTTCCCCATTCCCATTGAGCCCTATGGGGCAAAAATGGGAATGGGGAAATACCGCCCCGCCAACCTTGGAATGGGGCAGTATTTCCCCATTTCACCATGGCGGACTCGTTACAACACCAGAAGCAACCATGGTGCTAATAGCGCCATGGTTTAGCGCCGGTGTTGTAATGAGGGCATTGTGTCATAAATTTAGAAAAATCGTTTGTTGACCCAGTGAACTTTTTCAGCATGGGCGGGGAGGGTATATGTGCCCCTACACCAGGTTCTCTTAATGCCTGTTCCCGATCCCTGCTCTCCCTTTGGCTCTGACCTGTTCCATAGGAGAACTGAAAGGTAGCAGGTTTAGTTTATTATTTGTATAGCGCAACCTAACCCTGAGGTATCTGGGCGCTTAGACATGGAGCATTTGTTACAGTTACATTACAGTAGAAGAGAAAAACAGAAAGGATTGTGACGACCAGGTTTCAGAATGGTTGGAATAGAAACAGCAGGCATACGGACCAGGTTACAGTGTGGTAATTATGTCTGCAACATGGCGTATAGAGAGTAGACGAAGGAAACGTTAGGCTGGGAAGACGTGCTCCCCAGACTGGAGCAATGGTAATAGACATAGCAGTGGTGCAAGTACAGTAATTAAGGGCAAACGGAAAGAACGTAGGCCAAGTGCTGATGATACATATCTAGAAAGTGGTGAGCTAATGTTGCTGGGTGAAGAGCTAGTCCTTCACTTTGGATCTAAAGGATCAGAAGGAAGGTTCAGCTTGAATGTTTGTAGGGAGTGTGTTCCAGCACTTTGCTGCTAACACCGGGAAGCTCGGCCCACCTGCACTTTTCAGGTTATACTTGGATAAATTAAGGCAGTGCAGATAAGATGATGTAGTAGGTCAGGTGGAGCTGTGCCTTGAAAATGTGTCCGTCAGGTATTGGGGAGCTGCCATAGACAAGTATTTGTGGGTGATGACAAGAGTGCGTAATTTAATTCTGTCACGTGCTGGTAACCAATGTGAGTCCCGTCTAATGGTGGAGATGTGATTGGTGCGAGGTATGTTTAGGACACACCGGAGGGCATTGTTCTGGAAAACTTGTAATCTATTCAGCTTGGGATTAGTAGAGCCTAGAAATAGTGTTACAGTAATCCAGTTTGGACAAAATCAAGACTTTGGCTAGGGTGAGGCAACTCCTTGTGGACAGAAAGTGTTTGCATGCGTTGATTAATTTGTTATTATAAGCTGTGGTGGAGGCTGTAGAGTTTACTCGCTTTTTGAGGGAGACAATGGCGTTAAGTAAGAAGATGAGGGTTTTGACCTCTTTGGCGACCTTGATGATATTACCATCAATTTTGAATGATTGGTAGCGGGGGTCCAGTTTGTTTAGGCGAACCTGGGTGCCAATGATCAGTAGTTCCGTCTTATCGTCGTTTAGGCAGAGGCTATGTGTAGCCATCCAGGCCTGTATTTCTAGATAGATTTCATTTAGCTTTGCAGAATCTCTCTCGTAGAAACCAGTGAGAGTTACGAGGACCTGGGTATAATCTGCATAGTTTGTGTAGGTGACATCCAGATAATCAGGACGATCAAAGAGGAGCGTGGTAAAGATATAAGCGTTGGTGAAACGCAGGATCCTTGGGGGACTCCGCACTGGATAGTTACTGGTTCAGCAGCCGCTGTGGGTGCACAGACCCTAGTTGTCCTATTTGAAAGGAAGGATTGGATCCAGTTAGTGGCGTTAGGGGAGAATGCTGCAACAGTGGAAAGGTGTTTAGTCAGGATTTGATGGTCGATCAAGTCAAAAGCTACGGATAAATCCAACAAGAGCAGAATGGCAAGGTTGCCCTTGTCTTTGGCTTCATCCATTTGGATTTTTAGGTCCAAGAGGGCTGTTTCAGTCCCATGCCTAGGTCTGAAACCGGACTGTCGTAAGAATAGAAGATTGTTGTCCTACAAGTGTTGTTGAATTTGGAGATAATCCACTCTATCTAGTTTCTTCAGGAGGAATGGGACTGTCGTAATGGGTCTGTACATTGATGGTGTGTTGGGATCTAGGTTAGGTTTTTTGAGTAGAGGCATGACCCATGCTTCTTTAAGGTTGTTAGGGACTGATCAATTCTTGAAGGAGATTTTAATCAAGGCTGTGATGAAGGGTTCCAATTCTTTTGCACCATCCTTGATAAATGAAGCTGGGCAAGAGTCTCCCTGGCAGTTAGATGGTTTGAGGCTTGAGATTATATTTGCCACTTCTTCTGCAGTTACAGGAGAGAAGTAGAATGGAGGGCATGAAGGCATTTGAGGGATGGACGCATTGCATGAGTGGGCATTGGGAGTGAGGCTTTTTTTTTGCTTTTGATTTTGGATTGAAGAAGGGCTATTTTGTCTGATAAGGTTTGCTGGATGTTAGCACACCAGGCCTTGTCCTTAATACAGTGTTCAGGAGGCGATGCAGGAGACTCCAGTTCTCTTGAGACAGAGAAGAGTTCTTTAGTACCAGATTTAGCATTCTGAATTCTGGTATTATAGATCTCATTTTTGGTTTTGGTAATGGCTGCTTTGTAGGTGACTGCAGCGCTGGAGAACCTTTCCTTGTTGGGAGAAGAGGGGCCTTTTCTCCAGTTAGCTTCAGATGTTCTTTTAATATTGCGTAGCGCTTTTAGTTCAGCAGAGAACCATTGATTTAAATGGGTGGCCGGTTCAGCTTTTCTTGGTGAAATTTGGTTAAGGGCTTGTTCTAAGGTAACATTGTAGAGGCCAACCAAGGAGGATGGCTCTGAATCTAAGTTAGTAGGAAGGTCGGTGATAGGCTGTAGTAAGGGTAAGAGGTCCTCTAAAGTTATGTTGCGTTGGTTCCTGGACAAGGATTGTGGTGCGATGACAGCAGGCATATTGTTGCGAGTACCTTTAGGTATGGTAAAGGTGATGCAATGGTGGTCTGACCAGGCACATGGTGTATTATTGAGCATTGTAACGCTGCAATTAGAGTCTGCCAGCCAGTCCAGAGTTCTACCTTTGGAATGGGTAGGCTCATTGATACGTTGAGTGAAACCCAGTTGTGCGATAGTGTCGCCCAGCATAGAGGTGCTAGAGTCATTAGGGTCATGGAGACCTAGATTGAGGTCGCCCAGTAAAATGATTTGTGAGCCTGGCTTGTTATTTAGGGTTAAAAGGTGGGTGATGTCTTCCTCAAAAGAGGATCTGGCTCCAGGGGGTCGATAGATGAGGTGAAGCAGGATAGTGCAGGTGTCAGTCAGTGGGAGTTTAACTGAGAGGAGTTCTGCTGCGGGTAGGCCAAAGTTCGAGAATTCTCTAAGGTTCAGGTGGGATTTGACTATAAAGCCCACCCCGCCACCTTTCCCAGTGTCTCTGTCGGATCGAATGATTGTGTAGATGTCAGGAATCGCTAATGATAAACTGGGACCTGCGGCCGGATGTAACCAAGTTTCAATAACAGTGAGAAAGTCAAGTTGGTTGGAAGTAATAAGGTCCGCAATGTCAGGTGCGTGAGCGACCAAAGAGCGTGCATTAATAAGAGCTCCCTTGATGGATGAGATATCAATGACTGGGACTCTTTGAGGTGGATTGTGGTGCATGGTGGAGCTGGCATCACTATGTGCACAGGTAGGCACAGATGGAGGTGTAGGGGTTGGAGATAAGCGGAACCTGTTGGAGCCATGTGAGGCAGGTACACTGTGAGTCATCAGTCTACAGTGGAGGTGAGAACCTAGTCTAGCATTTCTCTGGCTGAGGGGGCATGGAATCAGAGGTGTGGGTGGGGTGGCAAAGCGGGTGATCCATTCTGCAGGGCAGAAGGGATATACAATCGTGACAGTGGCTGGATGCAGAGTATCTAGGCATGGGTAGGTCTCCAGGGCTGGTAGGGATTTAGTAGGTGCTATGGTGTGAAGCAACGGTAGGATAGTTGCCATGGTGATCTTTACTCTCCGTAAGGTAGACATGGCGCGGAAGAGTGTGAGTACAAAGGCTAGGTACAGTGTAATGGGCTAGGAGCAATGCTAGGCAGGTGCTAGTGAGGGCTAGGTACGATGCAATGGGATCTGTACAATACAAACAATGCAAGAGGCTAGGTACAATGCAGGAGGCTAGGTCCAATGCAAGTGGTTAGATTCAATGCAATGGGCTAGGAGCAAAGCTGGGCAGGTGCTAGTGAGGGCTAGGTACGATGCAATTGGATTGGTGCAATGCGAGAGGCTAGGTACAACGCAAACAATGCAAGAGGCTTGGTGCAATGCAAGATGCTAGGTTCAATGCCAGAGACTCGGTACAATGCAATACGCAATGGGCTAGGTACAATGCAAACAATGCAAGAGGCTAAGAGCAATACTAGGCTGGTGCAATGTAGGCTTGGTACAAACCAATAGGCTAGGTATGGAGGGTACAATGCTGGGCAGGTGCTAAGGAGCTAGCTGATATCAGCATGTTTAGAGTAATGCAAGAGACAAATGGCCAGATAAGACACAGGCTAAATATGGAACTGAAGATGAACAGAAGGTAGGGCGGCATGGTATTGCATGTTATCAGGTGTTGCATACTGCGTATTAATGCCAGAGCAATTAAGAGTGGTCGCACAGAAATTTGGAGATGAGGGTTCGTAGATATGGCAGGAGGGTTCCAGAGTTAAGTAGCGATGTTGTGGTACCGCTGGTGACAGGTTATGACCATCGGGTTGTGTGATAGTCGTTGTCCATGCATGTAGTGTAAGCCTGCTCTGGCGATGAGGACAGATTGCGAATGAGGAGGGGTTGAAGGAACGTTGGACAATGCTTACCATATGGGGCTGCCTAGATGGGGTGGAGCCGGCTCCGGCCGTGTGTGCTCCAATGTGCGAACAGCGCAAACAGGGCCTTAGCCGACGCAGGCCTTCGCAGCAGCGTGCCGGCTTCCACCTGCCGGCAGATATGCAGAGTTCAAATACTCTACGTGTTGCCTAGCAATGTGTCAACAGCTTCGTCACAGTGCTGTAAGGGAGCAGGCGGCCATCTATGAACAGGCAGCCACAATAATTACATCAAGTAGGGCTTGCAGGAAATGTTCCGCATCAGTGGAACCCAGTAGAACGATCAGGGCAGTATGTAGCTTCTGTGCATGAACGTGCTCACCTTCCTGGCGGATGGCTCTCAATATAGAGCGCAGTGAGACCCAGCTGCTTCTGCAGTATGTGGGAGGGGTTTCGGCCGTACTGATGTGTGCCAAGTAGGTGAGGAAAGGAGCTGGGGCGCAAACAGGGCCTTAGCCTACGTGGGCCGGCTTCTGCAGAGTTCAAATGCGTTGCCTAGCAATGTGTCAACAGCCTTGTCGGAGTGCTGTAAGGGAGCAGGCAGCCATTTTACGAACATGCAGCCACAATAAATTACATCAAGTAGCGCTGGCAGGAAATATTCCGCATCAGTGGAACCCAGAAGCAAGATCAAGGCTGTATGTAGCTTCTGTGCACGGACATGCTCACCTTCCTGGTGGATGGCTCTCAAGATAGAGCATGGTGAGAGGGGTTGTTGCCACACTGATGTGTGCCGAGTAGGTAGGAAAGGGCTCCTGCCCTCTCCGCAATCACGAGTGCTGTGGCACGATCTGGGGCGCAAACAGGGCCTTAGCCTACGTGGGCCTTCGCAGTAGTGTCTAAGGCTTCTGATCCTTCCAGAGCCTGACGGTCCTCCACCCCCAATCTAACTGAGAGGGAAGTCATCATTGAATTTGGGACTGGAATCAGCTCCATAACCTTGTTCGCAATCGTCACATTGCCTAACCTATATGCAGCCATTTCCGTTTGTAGGGTTTTCATGGAAGAGTTATGTTAATAACGGACTGTTCCATCCTGACCAGTAGGAACCTAGAATAAGGTATTTGCACTCTGCTAGTACATGAATCTGTGGAAGGGTCAGTACTGGTGAGGATGAACAGACTACTGGGATACGCTGGTTATTCCTGCGGATATGGAAAAGCAGGGATCACTAATGGGACCCGGTATGCCTGGCTGTAAAGGTCGGTGGTTCAGTATCTTGGGGAGATTTCTTAGGTAACATACTGATGTGTGGAAGTAGGTAGGAGTCGGCACCAGGCTGGGTAAATAAAGGTACGGGTGAGAGGTCTAAAAGGAATCACAGGATCACAGAGAGAATGGGAAATGTACACATAGGACCTGATTCAGAGAACATTTTCCCATGAGATTGCACCATTATAAAACGCTTCTGTGAATCAGGCCCATAGTGTCTTACGTTTGTTGAAGGCAGACCAGCGGGTATAGTTGAAGAGTCATGAAGGCAGGGTCATGGAATGTATAAAGACAGCACTTTACCCAAGAACACTGTCACTGGGCAGAAGTTGTGGGTACACTTCCTTCTGTATCTGATTCTGAAGAATCCCAACCCAATGGTTTGCATTAGCAATCATACACAACACTTGATTGATAAAATAAAGAATCTAACTATGAAAACCTAGTGTTTTCCTTAATTGCCCTAATAGTAAAGTAACTTACTGTCATAACACAGCGGAGCTAAGAATGGTGTGTATAGCCTCTACACACTTCCTGGAAAGTCAGCGGGTGCATTGTAGCTTTGAACCGGAAGTGGTCTCAACACTTCCGGTTCATGTTCTCCACAATGCCCGACTGGTGGCTGGTGGGGCCACTATCTTGAGGCAGGTGCCATGCCAGACACCAGTCCCGCAAGACTCTGCACACCCAGCCCTGTGGAGAAACTGGGATATGACGGTGAGGACCTTCCGTGTGTGTATGGTAAGGCAGGTAAGGCCGAGGAAGTTCGGACAGTAGGTGTGAAAGAGAGGGGACCCGCCCATGGACACGCTAACAGAGTATTCCTAACAATGGGGCTGCTGTGCCTACCCCACTACTGGTGCCCCCCCAGCTTTGTCCAGTATAAGAGCAGGAACATACTGTAAAATATGCCAGCACAACCAGGGAGCCAGGTCCGGTGGATTCTGACCAATGCATGCCGGTTGCGTCGGGTGAGCCGAGCAGAGCGAGTAGTCTCGAGCAAGAAATGTTTGGTGGAAGAGATAGAGGGAAAGGGGGTAAGGTTACATTTGATAATTGTAGCCCCTCTGTTATGCACCTTTGCTGGCAAAGGAAATGAGAGAACCTGCTTCCCGGCCCATGCTCTGTTTCCCATTGCCTACTGACTGCAGCAGCCACCAGGTAACACACTTAGGGCCACATTCTCAAAACCTTTTGTGGCTAGTGCATCGCCTCACTTGCACTCAAAAAAGTAGCAACCCAATTCACAAAGGGCATCTGAATGAGTGCATCCCAGATGCCCATACACTTCTTGCCCCTTTGGGCATTTGCACAAGAAAGGGGCATTTCTGGGCATTTTAAGGTGCACCCCGAATACATGAATGGCATGCAGTTTAAAATGCCCAGAAATTAGGGGCATCCCTCTAGGCCTTTTGAAACAGGCAGAGGGCAGGCGCAAATCACGGGAGGGTCCTTTCTAACCCTGTCATGGTTTTCTTTTGAAGTGTGACAGCTGCAGGTTTCCCTTTCACTGAGACAACTCCTTTAGCGCCCTTTCTCAATGAAATGCGCTCCCAGCAGCAACATGGATGCTGGGAGCCTGTCACATGTTAGTGTTGGTTTATGCAAGGGGGCTGGACTGCCCATCTTTGCGCTTTGCAGATAAGGTGATCTGAGCAAATGAAACAAGCGTATTCTCTGTGCTCCTTTCGTGTGCGCTATTTTTAGAGAATCTAGCCCTTTGAGTCTGCAGCTTCTGCCTGAAGTATACTACCCTCTATAATTAGAAGTATTCTCCCAAACTGAGAGAAGATAGCTAATCACAGAAAGGGGACTTGGCTTTGATTCCGAATTTCAGGAGGTGTTCGGCTGAAGCACAATAGCTGGACTATCCGGCCAAACACTGCAGGGTTCAACATTACTGGGAACTATTTTGCTCCTGCTTCTAGCCCAGGACGAGCTTGGCTAGCTTGACACCTTTGGCTACCAGAATCTACTTTCAGCTCCTGGGGCCAACTGGTGGCATACAAACACACTTAAGTGACATCACATTTCTGTATTTGGGAATGTGTATAAAGAAGCCTTACCGACATCTAGAAGACTACCTTTCCCAGAAACACTTCCTGTCCATGCCAATACCCCTCTGAACTATCTACTTGTCTCCCTTCTCTAATGCTTAACTAAAATTCTAGAGGGCATAGCGTTTGACCACATTACCACCTTCCTGCAGGTCACTAGACTTTGCACATTCCAACTTTCTCACAATTGCCTACCACTCATACATTCTTATCATCCTTGATCTCCCTGCTGTCTCTGCCACTGTCAATCACTGCTCCCTCCTGCACCTGCTCCCTAACATGGGCATCTGCGTCCTACCCTTGACCCGCTCGCCTCCTACCCGTCAGACTGGCCCTTTCCCATCACATGGAACTTCAGCTCCTCCACCCCTCTCACAGTGGAAGTATCCCTAATGATCTGTTCTCCTCCTACTTCTTTTCACACTAAACACCTCCTCTCCAGGCAAACTAACCTCTTTGGAAACTTTTCCCCATCACCTGTTCGGTGAAAAGGCAAAACTCTTCCTCCCCTTCCCATCCTTCACCCCTGACCTAGTACCATATCATTCCAATGCCCAATGCTCAACTCCTCTAGGTTCTAAATCATCCATCTCCCCACTGCCAAACCCTCACCACTCATAACCTCCCCAATATCCTCCAAACTCCTCACCCTAACCCCCAAGGCTTGCAACCTCAGGGTCCTCCTTCAATTTACTTCCTCTAGTCCAGCCCACCGAATAGAGGCATAATCCGCCACGTCTTACTGTAATCCTGTCTTCAGCTGATGTTGACCTGCAACAGATGCCTTGGGAACCCCCACTGGGAGAAGGTTCTGAATGAGGTGCCACTGTTACATGCAATTGAGAAGGAGAAGTTGGATAGGTAAGAGGAGTTCCAGTCAAGGGCAGAGCCACAGATGCCCATGTTAGAGAGGCTGTGTAAGAGGGTGGGGTGATTTAGTGTGGGGAGGCTGCAGGTGAGGGTGTGAAGGAAGGTGGAGTGATTCAGTGGGGGGAGCGAGGGTGTATAGGAGGGTAGGATGATTCTCAGTGTGAGGAGAGTGTAGGAGGTTAGGGTGATTCTCAGTGTGGGGGAGGATGGAGAGAGGGCGGTGGAAAGTTGGAGTGATTCACAGCCCGTTGACAGTGGGAATAGAAGATGTGTTGGAGAGCAGGGGTGATGTACAATGATGCAAGGGTGGGGAGAAACGGTGTATGCGAGGGTGGGGCGATTCACTGTGTGGGGAGCGTGGGGAAGGATGTATAGGAGGGTAGGGTGATTCTCAGCGTGGGGAGGATGGAGTGCGGGTGTATTAGAGGATAGAGTGATTTTCAGTGTGGGGAGGATGAAGTGAGGGTGTATAGGAGGTTAGGGTGATTCTCAGTTTGGGGAGGATGGGGAGTGAGAAGGTGTGTAGAAGGGTGGGTGATTCACAGCCTGGGGACCGTGGGGAGAGAGGATGTGTAGGAAATGGGTGATTCACAATGTGATGATGGCAGAGGGAGAGGTTGTGCAGGAGGAGGGTGGGTTGATTCACAATGTGGGGAGGGTGTGTGAGTGAGTGCGTAGGAGGGCAGCGTGTTTCAGTGTGACAAGTGTGGGGGGAGACAGGTGTTATAGTAGGGTGAGGTGTCCAGTGTGGGATGGGGTGGTGATTTAAAGTGTGGGGAGTGTGGGGTGTGTAGGAGGGTGTGGTGATTCACAGTGTGGGAACGGTGCAAGAGAGGGTGTGTAGGAGAGTGGGGTGATTCACAATGTGGCGACAATGGTGGACAGGGTGTGTGGGAGAAGGGTGAGGTGATTAACAGTGTGACAAGGGTGGGTGAGTGGGTGTGTAGGAGGGTGGCGTGTTTCACAGTGTGATGATGGTGGGGGAGAGGGTGTTTAGTAGAGTGGTGCGTCTATTGTGGGGAGGGTGTTTAGTTTGATGTGGGGCCTGGTCCAGGTCAGGCCACAGAGGGAGAAATGAGGACAAAGACACAGTGGTGTGCCACAGGGACCCGCCTTTATTGGCTGGAACACATGTGACTGCTGATGCAGTCTCTTAAAGAGATACACCACACTCCTCCCTTTTCAGGTTTATTTTCAGATAAACAACAAACAGAACATAGGCACTTATTGCATTACACAACCACTTGTAACACAAGTGAATAAAACACAAATATGTAAATTCAATGATACGAACTGATGAACTACACTAACGGGTGCCCTCTGGCATCAGGGAAAGTCTACTTCAAAGTCACGCAGATAGCTGGGCTGCCTGCAGCGCTTTCGTACAGGGTAGCGCTTCTCCCCTCCAGGGTTCGTCCTCATCCGAGGCCAAGCCTCCTCCTTGGTGGGGTCGCGCTGTCTTGCCTGTCGCTGGATGCTGGGCCTTCCTAGCTCGTCCGTTCTATTTCACTGTCGAGGCTCGGCCAATGCCGTATAGACTCGGCCCATTGGCGTCGCTCGGGGCTTGACTCTCATCTTTCTGAACCAGCAGGAGTTCCTGGTCACCGTCGTGTTGCCATCCGATGTGGGTCACCATCGATCCTTTCATATCTATCACCCTGAGGGGAGTTGGCTCGTGAGCCAGAGACAATTTCCCTTGCACATTTCTTGTTCACACCAGCACCCGATCCCCTATCTCCAGGCGGTCATTACTCAGATTTCTCCGGTCATTATCCCTCTCGTTTGCTCTTCTCCTTCCATTAGATACTGCCCCGTCATTGATGATTCCTGGTGTCCGTGGTGTGTGGTCTGGGAGAAGTCCTCGTGGACACCGTTGAAATAGTGCTTCAGCGGGGGCCACCCCTGTGGAGCAATGGGGAGTCGTCCGATACTCTGCCAAGAACTGGTACAGGGCATGCTTCTCGCACTCCCCTTGTCCGTGGACTATCCGGAAGACCTTGTTCAATGTCATCAGTCTTTCGGCCTCCCCGTTTGCTCTTAGCCACAGTGGCGCGATCTTACGGTGGGCAACACTGTGGTTGCGCAGATAATCCATGAACCCTCTGCCTTGAAATTGAGGCCCATTGTCGGAGCATATTTCCATTAGGAGTCCATTCATGGGAAAGTCTCTCTCCAATGCCGGTATTGCATCCTCCATGGATGTGTAGTCAACAGACTCGACCTCAGGGTATCTTGACCACTGATCGACGAGGACCACAAAGTTCTTGTCTCTGCAGGTCGATTCGAAGTCCATGTGCATCATGCCCCATGCCACACAGCTCCTCTCCATTGACTCTATCTGGGGCTCTTGTCAGTGCGGCAGCGGCACCTGGCACCACAGAGTTGCAGATAAAATCTTCCACCCGCTCTTTGAGGCCCGGAAACCACACCTTCATGTGGAGCCACGCCTGGGTTTTGACAACACCCTAGTGACCTACGTGCGCCAGTTCCAGTGCTCTTCCTACGAGGCTGGCAGGAACCAGCATCTTAAAGCCCTTCAGCACAAGGCCATCTTCCATAAATGTGAGTTCTCCCCTCACTCTCTACATCTGCTCTAGCGCCTTTCTTGCCTCTGTGGTCCGTGCCTCAAGCTTTTCGAGGACTCTCCGCCACTCGCCCTTTGTTCCAGCGGCCTGGAGAATTCTGAAGCACTCTTCATTGACTGAAGCCTTTCTAATATCGTCGATTGCCATGAGGGTTGGGGACATTGCATCCGCTACACTGTTCAGGTACTCCTCCGTTTCCGCCTCTTCAGTACTCTCGTTCTCCCCGCTAGGGTGGTACGACAGGTAGTCTGCAGCGTTGGTGTTCCCCAGGCGAAACGTGAGTTTGACATCATAATCCTGTAGAGTGAGCAGCCACTTTTCGATTCTTGCCAGTGGCTTGGAGGAAGTGCCGGTCATGATTGGTATTAGGGGCTTGTGGTCCGCGACGACCTTCACAGGTTTGCCGTAAATATACTGGTGGTAATGTCTGTAGCCCCAGATCACCGCCACGGCTTCTCTTTCAATTTGTGAGTATCTGTGCTCCGTCACCAAAAGTGCCTGGCTGGCGAAAGCCACTGGACGGTCCGACCAGTTTTCGCCTGGCTGCATAAGCACAGTCCCTAAACTGAACGGGCTGGCGCCAACTATGATCTCTGAGCTCTTTTCTGGGTCGAAAAATGCCATTATGTCCTCAGCTGTCAAGGCCCCCCTTTATGTCGTGTGCATTATTTCTTTGTGAGGCTCCGGAGTGGCTCTGCAAGGGTAGCTAGGTTCCGTATGAACCTGCCACAGTGCGTGGTCATCCCCCGAAAGCTACGCACCATCAACACTTTGACCGGGGCACAGGCTTCCCTTATGTCCTTCACTTTCAACAGGTCAGGGGAGATGCCACCCTCCTGGAACACTAATCCAAAGAACCCAATCTTCCTCTGCATAAGTGCACACTTGTTCCAGTACAGGGTTAGACCTAGATGTTGGATGTGCTGTAGGACCCTCTCCAGGCTCTCCAGAGTCTCCTGCTCAGGCTTCGCAAAGACCATGATGTCATAGCTGATGTTCATTGCTCCTTTCAGGCCAGCGAGAGTCCCCTGGTGGTGTTTTGGAAAACCTCTGCAGCTGACGATATCCCAAAGCTCAGGCCCTTGTACCTGTATAGGCCTTTGTGCGTGCTGACGGTAGTGATATAGTGCAATTCCGGATCTAGCTCCAGCTGGTGGTATCCATCATGGAGGTCCAACTGGGAAAAATAACGGGTGCCCTGGAGGTCTGCCAGGATGTCGTCCAGGGTGGCGTGATGTGTCGTACCCGACGGATCGCTCTGTGCGGGAGATCGCGCTGGTTGTTTGGGCTTCCTTGCAATTACAATCGGTGAAACCCACGGGGTTGGATCTTCCACATTCTCTATAATGTAAGTCTGAACAGGTTGTCCAGCTTTTGTTCCACGCGGTCCCTTAGGTGAAATGGCACCCAGCGATGCTCCAAGGTGACAGGTTGGACCATGGTGTCGATGTGCAACCACACCGGTTCTCCCACCTGTTTCCCAATAAGGTATACTCCAAATGTGAAATTAACAATGTGTAACACCTCAGTAGTGGCGCACCCCAGTAGAGTCACCTTGTTCACCTTGGTGACAAAAGAAATGGGCCCTGATGGATGTATCTTCATGACGAACCCGGACCACGAACGCGCCCTCCAGGGGCAGAGGCTGTTTCCTGCCGAACGTAAAAATGTGCAAGTGTGTCTTGCTTAAGGGTGGCATGTTATCCAGCTGTCAGCAGTGGTCCTCTGCCATGAAGCTCATAGAGGCGCTGGTGTCAATTAACACGAGACTCGAGGAGCCGCAGATGCAAATTACACACCTGGGCTGACGTCGTTTTGACCTTTGCAGCACCAACATGCTCGAAATGAAGAAAACATCCTTCCCATCTTCTTCCTGTTCTTCGGGCTCGTCCTCTTCTGCCATTGGTTGTTCGACTTGGGCTACATTGCGCTGCGACCTCTGCATCACCGGTCTCGTGGACGCCTGACATCTTGAATGTGTTGATGGTGAAGGTGCTCTGCAGATGCGCGCAAAATATTTGCTATGCCACAGTGACCGCACATGTGCCCCTTCACTGGACAGTCTTTGGGGTGGTGCAGGTCATAACCGCAGCTGAGTAACAGGGATGTATTTCCCCCTCTGTCTTCTTTCCTACTCCACTGCTGGCGCCTTTTGCTTCTTTGAAACTGCCTCCGCCCTACTGCACATGCGTCCTCGAGCTTGACGGCTTTCATCGTCAAGCAGATCTTTTTCGCCCGGACATCCGCTACCTCGTGGAATTGCCCCAGCTCCAAGATGTGCGTGAGCATGATTCCGGACTCGGCCAGTATCTGCCGCTGCAGGTTTACCGCAAGGCAGCCTTGTATGACTTGTTGAGGCACCTCATGCTCCACTTCACACCAGGCACATGCCACTGACATGTGTCCTGATGTGAAAGGCATAGAGAGATTCCCCCTCTTTCTGTACAGAAGTCCTCATGAGGATTCTCTCATAGTCCACATTCGCCATGGGCGCAAAGTACTCCAGCTCAGCCGCCTCGGTGGCAGCAAAAGTTGTGTCCACGGGCTGTAGAGTCTCAAAGATGTGGTGTACACCCGGGCGGCGGAGTATAGCATAAGGGACTTCATTGTTTCGTCATCGTCGTCTTCTCCCGTGGCCTTGAAAAACATGTTCAACCTCTATACCCATGCGTTCCATCTGGGACCCCGCGATGACGCGGCTCCTGAAATATCAAACTCTTGTAAAGTTGCGAGTTGCGCCGATGAGTGCAGTATTCTGGCAGCCAGCGGTGCCTCATTTTCCTCCCCCATAAATCACAGCCATGGTGGTCCTTTGTTGCCTGGCGAGGGATGCACCAGCAAAGAATTCCAATATGGGGCCAGGGCACACAAGCACTCACTTCATGAGCTGCAACCTGCCCACTGTTGGTCTACTGGGTGGTGGTTCGCAAGGGCGCACAGGCACTCCACTGAGGAGCCGCAAACCAAAATGTAATTGGCAGCGCGTGGCGCTGGATTAGGGGCAGTGTCGCCCTGCACCGGATGCTGCCTGCACGAGTTGCACAAGGGGTTGCCCCGTAAGGAGGAAATGTTGGGCGCTGCGTGGAGCGTGTAGCACCGGGCCAAAGGGGCAGAACCACGCCTGCGCATGTGTCTGGCCAGCAATCCGTGACTACGGGTTGAAAATAGTGTTTCTGTCCGGTATATTCCTCAGTTTGTTAAGAAAGCAATAACAAACAAAAAAAACATTTACCCCGCTCCGTGGACCGAAGCAGGGTAAACCGCCCCTCCACCCCAGTACCTTCACATGCCAGGCGTCTGACACGGCTGCGTGGCAGAGGCAGGGGAGGTGGAGGAGGGGCCACGAAGTTGTTGGGTCGTGTGGGCGTACGTAGAAAGCCTGCCGCAGGCAGGAATGGTTCGCCTGCAAGAGCGGGATCATCTGCCTCATCACCAATTTGATGTGGTGCCCGGTCCAGGTCAGGCCCCAGAGCGAGTAATGAGGACACAGTGGTGTCTTTCTCATTGGGTCCCCCACTCCAACTGGCGCATGCGCCACAGGGACCCGCTTTTATTGGCTGGAACACACGTGACTGCTGATGCAGTATCTTAAAGAGATACACCACATTTAGGACGGTGTGGTGATTCACAGTGTAGGAAGGGTGGGGGAAGAGGGTGTAAAGCAGGGTTGGGTGTCCAGTGTGGGGAGAGTGTGGTGATTCGCAGCCCCCAAAACAACTATAGACATCAAGGAGGATGCAAATTGAAAAAGAGATTCAAGTGGTGAGCAGTTTTGAGAAAGTCGGAGGACCATTTCCAGCTCACTATCTACCACTCGTGAAGGTATCCCTCTCCTCACTGGCCTTATTTTTAATTATTTATAATGTCACAGCACTCACGTTTTCCAATTCCATACATGAGAAAGGCACCGAGTCCTGTTTTTTTCTTGCACTTCTAGTTTTGTCGTTTCATTTTAAATGTAGGACTGCAAATTCGAGAATTGCAAAAAAGAAAAAAAACAGGATTCGTCAGTCCCTCACGATGGGGAACCCTGAGCGCTATGCAGTGTTCCTGAACGTTTTTTCTTCATTAAACTTAACAACAAAAATAAGTGCATTATCCCCATGTAATAAAGGTCCCTATCCGCCAGTCCCATTTCTGAAGCCAGCAGCTCTCTGCATGCTGGGAATGACAGCCCCTCCAGTAACCGAAGTGCAGTTTGATAAAATGTCGGAGATGACAGAGGATGAGCCTCTCGCCTTGGGTCCGGTTGGAACAGTACTGGAAACAGCTCACCTCATCTGAACCCTGAACAGGCCATTCTCCCCAGTGGTCTTGGGTGGATTTCTCCCCAGTGATCTTGGACAGATTACACTGCGATTACCTCCTGCTGGATTCAGAGCAACTGGCGACAGAGCTGAAAATCCTGGAAGAGAGCAAGCCCCTCTCCCCGAAGAGTGCACTGAGGCTGCATGGAACAGGAGACTTAATCACTGAAGCATGCGCACAACTCTCCCCGGAGTAATCTGCGGATGTCATCGCTCTACTGAGGCTGCGCAGTACCAGAGACACTGTTCTACAGCCACGAATCTCCGGAGCATGCGCACAACTCTCCCCGGAGTGATCTGCGGATGTCATAGCTCTACTGAGGCTGCGCAGTACCTGAGACACTGTTCTACAGCCACGAATCTCCGGAGCATGCGCACAACTCTCCCCGGGAGTGGTCTGCGGATATGAGCGCTCTACTGAGGCTGCACAGTACCAGAGACGCCGTTCTGCAGTACGAATCTCGGGAGCATGCGCGATGTGAGCGCTCTACTGAGGCTGCCCAGTACCGGAGACGCCGTTCTGCTGTACGGATCTCCGGAGCATGCGCACAACTCTCCCCGGGAGTGGTCTGCGGATATGAGCGCTCTACTGAGGCTGCGCAGTACCAGAGACACGGTTCTACAGCCACGAATCTCCGGAGCATGCGCACAACTTTCCCCGGGAGTGGTCTGCGGATGTGAGCGCTCTACTGAGGCTGCGCAGTACCAGAGATGCGGTTCTGCTGTACGAATCTCCAGAGCATGCGCACAACTCTCCCCGGGAGTGGTCTGCGGATGTGAGAGCTCTACTGAGGCTGCGCAGTACAGGAGCTAAAAGTCCTGGTTATACAATCACCGGAGCATGCGCAGAAATAACTTCAGCTCTGAAACTTTATTACGGTTTGTCTAATGGACATATAGGGCCTCATTACACGGATGGCGGAGGACCAAGGTGCTATTAGCACCTTGGTCCATGCAGGTAAAATACTGGCACTGTGGTGTCACGTGTCCCGAAATAGCAGGGTCACGTGACACTACGGGCGGATGTAGAAATAAAGGCATCACCGGAACTGGTGGGTAAACGCCAGTCCGGGTTTAGGCATCGATACCTGTGGTCCTGTATTTTATTGCTGCGCACCTCCCGCTCCCCGCGACAGCTTCACGATCACGGAGCGAGAGCCCCGCTCCATGTCCGTCAAGCCTGCCGGGCCGGCAGGCTCATTATCACAGGCACTGCCTTGGTGGAAAGGGGAATTACCGCCCCATTCCAAGGTTGGCGGGGCGGTAATTCCCCCTTCCACCACTGACCTTCCCCATTCCCATTTTTGCCCCATAGGGCATAATGGGAATGGGGAAGGTGCTAATCAGGCACCGCAATTTTGCAGTGCCGTAATTAGCACCAAGGTCCCTTAGCGGGTTGTTTTTTAACAGCGTTAAAGCACCAACCCGCTAAGGGACCTCGTAAGGCGGTAATGGTTAACGGTCACCGTTACCATTAACGGTGACCGTTAACCCATAGCTCTCAACTCACCCGCTTTTGGCGGGTGTCACCCGCCTTGCAAAGGGCTGACTCACCCGCCAAGCCTCCTGCACGCCCATGCATTCCAATGGGCGTCTCACCCGCCAGAAACAAAATCGGGTGATTTCACCCGCCTTTGCGAGACACATGGTTGAGAGCTATGCGTTAACCATTACCGCCTTCCGTGTAATGAGGCCCATAGAGCAACCCTCGCCCCCCGTCGACTGCTGTTACTCCAGAAGCAGCCTCAAGACTTCAGAGGAAACCTAATTTAATCTCATCAGCCGGAGATCCGATAAAGGGCGATTCACAGGCCCAACATGTCGTCTATAAAGCCCTGGGAGGGAGAACATGTCTCAGAAATAGGGTTGCCACTTTTGTTTGAAGCAAAAACCGGACTTAAGCCCGCCTGCATTTTAGAAGCCCCTCCCCTTGACACACCCCTTTCATAGCTTCAACAACTTTAGACAATAGCAAGGAGAGAGAAAAAATCACCCTAGCAATTTATTTTTTAACAAAACTGTTTTGTTTTCTTAAAGCAATCTGCATTGTTAAAATACATAGGGCCTCATTACGACCCAGGCGGTAAGTTACCGCCTGGGCCGTGACTTTACCACCATGGCGTAAACTACGTTTACGCCATGGTGGTAGGCGGACTTACCGCCCCATTCCGAGGTCGGCGGGACGGTAAGTCCCCAATCCCCATTTACCCTTCCCCATTCCCATTTTTGCCCCATAGGGCATAATGGGAGTGGGGAAGGCGTTAATTACGCCACCGTAAATTACGGTGGCGTAATTAACTCCATGGTCCCTTAGCGCCATGGATTTTAACACCTGCTGAAAGTACTCAGGCGGTAAGGGTCGGCGCTGTTTACGCCGCCGTAAAACCCTTACCGCCTGAGTCGTAATGAGGCCCATAATTATGTAAGGCTGGAATAACATTTCACACAATATATACCATAACTTTTTTTTATTTTGCAATGATGTAAAGCAGAGCTGGTTATGAAGAAATAGGTCCAGTGATGCCATGCCAGACCTGCCTACAGTTGAAATCAAAAACTGAGATTTCTGCTATTTGTGGTGTGGGCCTAGCACCCCTCTAGGCTGTTAAACAGTCTGTTATTGCCTTATCCCAGGATAAAAAAAGGTGGGTATAATAGCACACAAGCACACTCATGCCAACCTTTTTAACTATCTAGAATAAAATGCAACAAATGTAACATATAATCATCACTTTTCATTAATTTCATCCGGGTAAAACTAAATAAATATATATGCGGCCCTGTAGGTATGGTCAAGTTGCTCAACCCATGCATCAAAGCACACACATCAGGTAAACTAGCCAGGAGGAAACACATACTATGACACTAAGATTAGAGTTCATCATCATGTATAAACATGGTATTGTGTGTATGAGGCCTGCTTTTTGTCCCATGTATGTGCACCATGAGCTCTGGCCAATCCCTAAGGAAAGTACCTAACAACATATCACAAGGGTAAGGTCTACATATACTTTATTTATTTTGTGTTTGTATAGCGCACTACAGCCCACAGGCAACGAGGCGCTTTAAGGACATTTTTAGAAGGCCAGCTTGCGGGTTACAATAAGCGGCCCAAGACGGTATGCTTAAATACATTCACTTAGATACATTTGCTTGGTTCCAGATGTTACACATTGAGCGTTACAGTTGATTACTCATACTCTTGTATAGGTAGCGGATGGCAAAACAGATAAATATCATATACATGGTGACACAATAGTAGTGCAGATCTAGTGGGAAGTGCTCTTTAGACGAAGAGAGCTGGGTTTTTAAGGCCTTGCGGAAGGCTGTGTGTGAGTCGATTGATCTAATCTGAGCTGGGAGGTTGTTCCATAAGGTTGCCGCCATAGTGGGGAAGCTGGTGCCTCCTGCAAGCACTCTGCACGTGTGCGGGACAGTGATGTGGTTAGCAGAGGCTGCCCTCGAAGGTCTGGCAAATGTTTGTTTGGTGATCCTTTGTGTCAGATAGGGAGGGGCCTGATCATGAAGACACATGTGTAAGGGCCAAAGTTTTGAAGACCACCCTTTCCTTGATGGTGAGCCAATGTACCTGCCTCCTGATCCCCGTGATGTGTTCCTTGCGCGAGGTGCCTGTAGCATAAGGCATTATTTTTGGCAATCTGGAGTTTGGCAAGGTTTTTTTGGGAGCTTCCAATGAACAGGGCATTGCAATAGTCCAGTCTAGAACCGATGATGGCTCTGGCTATTGCGATGCAATTTTGCCATGATAGGAAGGGCCTGATGGCATTGATGAGTTTGGAGTGGTATGCTGCGGAGGAGGCGATGGCATTGACCTGCCTGTCCATGGTGAGGCTAGGTTCTAGGTACACACCCAGTGTTTTGATTGTCTGAGAGACTGTGATGGGAATATTATCCACGGTGAATGATTGGCACTTTAAAAGTAAGTGTACCATGTTTTCAATGCAGTATGACCAGATCAAGTCCTGTGCTTAACATTCTTACTGTCACTGACCAAAACACCTTTGATGTGATGACATCAGTGATGTCATCCATGATGCCATTTGTGATATTATCTTTGATGTCCTGGGTGTTAGTCTTAGCAGTGCATGGTGTCGGCACGAGTTATAGTTGCACAGTTTACCATAACTAGCACATTTCTTTGGTTTTACGATTTTACCTTGCAACCATAACGTCCCTTTAACAAGGTTTTTCTCAATTAATGTATATATTTTTAATCTTCCTCTATTTGAGCTTATGTAGTTCACATGAATGTGCTACAGATACGCCACAGAAGGATAAACTGATTTGCTCAGGATCACATACTTCACTTAAAAGATGAAGCTAGGATTTGACATCAATCCACCACTTATTGACTTGTACTCATATTGTACGTGCAAGATAGGTTTTTTCCTCTCTCTGAACTGACGACACTGCACCTTTCCCAGGTTCGATTCTCGGTTGGGGATCCAAGCATTATGGCTTTATTCCTCCATCCCCACTCAGATGGATGTGCACACCATAAATCCAGAACGTCTCCCTCTCCCCCGGGAGAAAGTCTAAAAAATGCAGTCTCTGGGCTAATCCTGGAGGCTAATCAGATCTGTATCAAGCTGTTCTGATTTGATCAAGATGTGCATTAACCCACTTCTCTATCTTGCCAGATCAATAGATGACTGTTGCGTCTTGAATGCCTGATGGAATGTTATGCCTGTGGAATGTTGTGGTGTGAGTGCCCCTGTAAGCTCCATGAATGTCAGTTGGAGTGAAGCAGCCTTTTAGAGAGGAAGCCGGTGGATGTCTCCTGTGTACCTTCCTACTTACTTACCCTTGGACGTACCTGATGCATATACCTTGTCTCTGGAACTTAGTAAAGAAGTTCACTTCCCTTACCTGAGTATCAGAGTTTAATTTCACCCCGCAACACTGGCTATGAGCTGGCTTGAGCGACGGGCCAGGAACCTACAGCTGTCCAGAGTGAGCAGTGTCTAGAATGAAGGACAGAAGAAGTTGAGACCAGGAGGGGAGATCGACCGGCCCCCGACCCCACAGAGGTGAGCTGATCCCTGTCCCATGGCCAAACAGCAGTTGCAAGGCAGGAATGGGGCAGCTGGGGGTGGGAATTGACTAAGTGGCAGTTTTCAGCATCAGTGGGGCCACCTTTGCACATATTGGCCACTGTAACAGTTGGAGTACCAGTGGAGCACCATGAGAAACCTGGCCACCGAAGCTGGCTGGGAGAACAGCCTGGGGGTGACTTTAGTGTTGAGTGCACCTTGGGTGTTGGGAGATTTGTTTTTGGGCAGTTTCCAGCAGGGCCATCTTTACACATTTTGGTCACTGGCCTCCATTCCCAGCGGGGCCATCCATATGATTCATGGCCACTGGAGGCCAGTGTGGGCTTCTGTAAGATTTATGGCCACTGGAGGGTAGTTGGTCCGTCTGTAAGATTTATGGGGTCTGGCAGTGGACTGACAGCGGAGCAGCGGAGCGAAGAAGTGAGGGATGAGCAGCGGTCCTGTGCGCACATCACTATGGCCACCAGGCGGCGTACACAAGCTGCAGTGAGGGCGCCTACCTGTGGTGCTGGTGCCGGCCGTGGACATCTGCCAAGTGTGCGGCACAGGTGGTGGCGCTCTCGCTGGGACTCCTTAGTGTGCCACCGGTCCTCAGGTTGCCTCTCCTTTTGGGTCGCTGGAGCGGCATTGCTACGGAGCAGGATCTTCATTCCTTGCAAAGTGCTGAAGGGAATGATGGCGTCGACCTTGTTGGCAACGGCCGCAATGTTCTCTGCACTTTTCAAAGGTGCTTTCCTCTGATGGTCAGTGTGCTGGTTTCTTGGGGAAAAGGAGATTAGACGCTGATTGTTGCGTGGTGGAACAGGACGCTGTTCAAAACATAAACTTTATGGGCAATTTGTCTGGGAAAAGGAGAAGATTGGAAGTTGAGGATTTGGCGGCGGATTCGGTGGCGGCCACACAAGATTGCCATTTCATGTCAGGGAGAAGCCAGTAGTGGAATGAGGGCATGGGCCTGTAGGGGAAATCAATTCTGCATTCTCTTGGATATTCAAGGTACTGTGACAGGGGCGATGCGCTGTGTGAAGGGTGCGTCTCAGCAAGAAATGAGTTATATCCCCACTTGGATGAGACCTGGCGTCACAGTCGCTCTTGTGGCCTTTTGTTTGGAGAGCAAGTGAGCACTTCTTTTGCTGTGTTGGAGGAACTTGGTCCTGATTTCATCTAGTTCTTCAGATATTTTTCAGTTTATAGCAGAATACTGACTTGGTTACTGTTGTGATGCGAGGCCTGTGATTTCACTTAGGTCCTGCCTGTTTAAAGTTCATGCAGCTCTGTTTGCTAGGTTGGTTGGTTGAGGTTGATTTTTGGCTGATGTGAGTATATTTGATGTGGTATTTGACGTGGCCTTTGTTGAGATGAATGGCAATTGCCTTATTGTTTGATGTGTCAACAATGCATTAATAAACAGTGATGTATTAATTAACAGTAATGTATCTTGCACTAACGTTTTCTTCCACAGTACCAATGTGTACTTTATGGACTTTAAAGCTAGGGTAAAATTTTCACAAAATGTTTGGAGTTTCAATATGTAGTTTGCAATGTATCACCTTGTGTGTGTGGTTGAGGGTGATGTGCATTGGGAGAATGGTGGAAGTTTTTGCCTTGTAACAATTTGTGGGGGGTTTGGAACCCGGCACACGTTTTATAGGGGTGTTCTGCCACCTGTGCCACAAGTTTTGGAAGTTTGGAACCCAGCACACGTTTTATAGGGGCGTTCTGCCACCTGTGCCATTAATATTGGGTATTGGACACCGCACTTGAGGGGGTTTTCTGCCCGTGCCTTGGGGGTTTGGGCGCCGGTACCTTAGGGGGTGGTCCTCCCCACCTGCCGTGCAAGGTAGTGGGTGCCTGTGTTCTGTGATTTGATTATTTATTCTGGCTTAGTATACTAGAAGATGAAGGATGTGTTGTGTCTCAGGGCACCTTAGTTGTTGGAAGCAGGATGAATGAGGGTGCTGTTTTGTGAGGGCGTGGAAAAGTGTTGTGTTAAGAGTTAGGGCTGGTTCCTTGGTTTGAGTGTCTGTTGTTAGGACTGTGACAGACCTTTAGTGTTTTGGATGAGGTTTGCTTCATTGTAGGTCATTGAAGGGATGAGGTAGGTGGGCACATGTCTCCTTGTTCTTCGGAATGGAGTAAGTGGGATTTGGAATGGAGTTTTGGAGTTTGGAGTGGATATGGCCAGAGTGTTATTGGTTTCATACTTTGATCACACTACTGCATGTATTTTCCACTGCACTTCTTTCCGTACTCTTATCTTGGTTTCTGTTGAGGAGGGAAATGTGTTGCGTCTTGTGTTCCTTGCCTTGGTCCTGCATGAATGATTGCCTGAGAGAATGCCTGATGGAATGTTATGCCTGTGGAATGTTGTGGTGGGAGTGTCCCTGTGCGCTCCATAAATGTTGGGGTGAAGCAGCCTGTGGGGAGAGGAGGCTGGTGGATGTCTCCTGTGTACCTTCCTACTTACTTACCCTTGGACTTACCCGATGTATACACAATGTCACTGGAACTTAGTAAATAAGTTCACTTCCCTTACCTGCAGTATTAGGGCCTCATTACACGGAAGGCGGTGATCCAGGGTGCTATTAGCACCCTGGACCATGCCGGTAAATTACCGGCACCGCCTTGGCGGAAAGGGGATTTACCGCCCCATTCCAAGGTTGGTGGGGCGGTAAATCCCCCTTCCGCCATTGCCCTTCCCCATTCCCATTTCTGCCCCATAGGGCTCTATGGGAATGGGGAAGGCGCTAATTACGGCACCGCAATTTTGCGGTGCCGTAATTAGCTCCGAGGTCCCTTAGCGGGTTGGTTTTTAACGCCTGCAAAAAGCAGGCGTTAAAGCACCAACCCGCTAAGGGACCTCGTAGTAAGGCGGTAATGGTTAACGGTCACCGTTTCCATTAACGGTGGCCGTTGACCATTACCGCCTTCCGTGTAATGAGGCCCTTAGACTTTTATTTCACCCTGCTACAATGACACTGATCATTTACTTTCTAAAAATGTTATCCGTGTTTTAAAGTAGCTGTATGGTCATTCCTAGAAACTGCTTTTAAGCTTCGAAAGTCAGTAATTCCTCAGAGCAGCTCAGTGGGTTAAGAAGCTGCATGTTTCACGTAAATCAAGGCGGTGGGCACGTTAACCCACCAAGCCAACCTTCAACAAGCAATTCATAGAGAGAAAATGTTTGGTGATTCTTCAACCATTTTATAGAGTGCACACCAATAACAGAACGGTCTGCTGAATAAAAAAAATTTAAAAAATTGACAATGTTTCCCAACCAGATAGATTTCTATTGGAGCAAGAAGGTTTCAGAGCTGATTTAGCCATATATAACGTTATGCTGACTCTTCTTAATCCCTACCAACATTTAGAGGCATGGGCTGGCCAATCCTGCCAGATAATATTTTCCGCTAGAATCGTATTCATTTTGTGAGATGAGGTAAGAGGCTGAGCTGTGTAAACTGACTTGCGACTGACTTTTCCCCGATCCTCCAATCTTCCACAGAAAATGCTGTGACACACCCATTCATGGATAGATCCCATTTACGTCTCAACAAACGTTATCCACTTTTGTTCATCCCTCTCCTTCTGTAGCTATGATTACGGTGACCACTCCACGATATGTTTTAATATACATTTTCCTATACAACTTCGCAAGAATAAAATTCAGCCATTGTTAGTAGCTACACTAACAGTCAGTGGGGGTCTAATACCGAGGTGGAACTGCTCCCTTTGTGATAAACCCATAAGAGAAATTGAGGAAGAATAACTTTTCCTGAGCTATGAAAAGTCCTATAAATCGTTCTCCGTTGAGTTCTTTAATGAGATGATCTTGCGGTGCCTTGAAACCATCTGTAGCAAAGTACAGATGGTGGATCCAAATAGGCACATACATATGTGCGATGAAAGGATTGCACTTGCAAAAAGAGCTAAGAGACAACAATTTAGGGAGTTGCGCGGCAGGAGGGATGCAGCCCTCGAAGTTGTTAGAATCCTTTGGAAAATGATTCTCCAGAGATATACACATTTTACATAGGCTATAAACCTCCAGTTAAAAATAAGAGACAGCCAAACCTCACTGAGGCTACTGGGCAATGTGCACATTGCCAAATGTTGGGATTTGACCAGTAGGGCCATAGGGAATGCCCTCTTGCTGAACGTCTGTACCATAGAATATGAGACCTGGGTGATGTTCTACAAGGAGTTATACTCTAAGAAGGGCAGTGGTCCCCTTCCTACTTTTGGTAATGAGAAATACTCCTTGCTCCCTGATTTTCACGGGACATGGGAGGACGTCCATTTGGCCATTCTCAAGGCGAAAGCCCCCTGGGCTGCTGGCACTGACACTCTTGCTCCAATCACCTTTATAAGCGACCCTATTTTGCGGGCTGCTATTCTGTTTTCTCTCTTTATGGAGAATTTAGGCACACAGGTCTTTCCCCCTTCCTGGAGTGCCTCTTCTATTATTCTGATCTACAAGAAGGGGGATCGATCGGTCCCAAAAAAGTACAGGCCGATTGCCACCTTGGGCGCCTCAAGCATTTTAAAGGACCTAAACCAGTGGGATGAACAACTAGACCTTCTCTCCCGCTTCCAAACAGATTTTAGGAAGTCATTTGGGATGTCCTTAAACGGCTTGATTGTAAATGATCTACTGGCGGAGGTCAAGAATTCGTCTCAGGGCACAATCTATATTGCCTCCACAGACATGAGTAATGCCTTTGATCGTGTGAATCGTGAGAGATTATCAGCCAAATTGCTGATTTGGGGCATTACCGACCATATTGTAAAAATCATAGCGTGCCTTCACTCTAGCACCTTTATGAGTACTCGCCTAACAAGAGCGGGTGTGTTGACTCAGCCTGTGGCCACATCCACGGGCCTTAGACCACGCTGCGTATTAGCGCCTCTTTGATTCAACCTTTACATAGCCGACCTAGATGACCCGTGGAAGGCGAATACCACGTATCCAACTGGTTAGCCTTCGCAGATGATTCACCCTTCTTTGATCTCGCCCCCTTGGGTCTACAGAGAAAATTAGGTCTTTTCTCAGAATACGCAATTTACCGATAATCTTCTGATCAATGGATGCAAGTCCAAGATAGTAATATTTAAAAAGAAGTGGAAGCCCAAGTCGATGTATTGGGAGGTTGGAGATGCTAGGCTGGAGAGGGTCCCCTGCCCCCCGCCTGGAGAGGTGTCTGCGTGCACGCAAGTGTTAGTGGTTGTGATGGTATTCCCCGGGGGCTGCATACACACCAAGTGTTAGTGGCTGTGATGGTAAGCCCAATACATCCCATGGAGGGGGCTGCATGCACGCAAGTGTTAGTGGTTGTGGTGGTATTCCCCGGGGGCTGCAACGACACAAGTGTTATTGGCTGTGATGGTAAGCCCAATACATCCCATGGAGGTGGCTGCATGCACGCAAGTGTTAGTGGTTGTGGTGGTATTCCCCAGGGGCTGCATACACGCCAAGTGATAGTGGCTGTGATGGTAAGCCCATCACATTGCATGGCAGGGGCTGCATGCATGCAAGTGTTAGTGGCTGTGATGGTATCTCCCCATCCCATGGCATGGAGGCGGCTGCATGCATGCATGTGTTAGTGGCTGTGATGGTATTCCCCGGGGGCTGCGTGCACGCAAGTGTTAGTGGCTGTGATGGTATTCCCCGGGGGCTGCATACACACCAAGTGTTAGTGGCTGTGATGGTAAGCCCAATACATCCCATGGAGGGGGCTGCATGCACGCAAGTGTTAGTGGTTGTGGTGGTATTCCCCGGGGGCTGCAACGACACAAGTGTTATTGGCTGTGATGGTAAGCCCAATACATCCCATGGAGGTGGCTGCATGCACGCAAGTGTTAGTGGTTGTGGTGGTATTCCCCAGGGGCTGCATACACGCCAAGTGATAGTGGCTGTGATGGTAAGCCCATCACATTGCATGGCAGGGGCTGCATGCATGCAAGTGTTAGTGGCTGTGATGGTATCCCCCCATCCCATGGCATGGAGGCGGCTGCATGCATGCATGTGTTAGTGGCTGTGATGGTATTCCCCGGGGGCTGCGTGCACGCAAGTGTTAGTGGCTGTGATGGTATTCCCCGGGGGCTGCATACACACCAAGTGTTAGTGGCTGTGATGGTAAGCCCAGCACATCCCATGGAGGGGGCTGCATGCACGCAAGTGTTATTGGCTGTGATGGTATCCCCATCACATGGCATGGAGGGGGCTGCATGCATGCACGTGTTAGTGGCTGTGATGGTAAGCCCATCACATCCCATGGAGGGAGCTGCATGCACGCAAGTGTTATTGGCTGTGATGGTATCCCCCCATCACGTGGCATGAAGGCGGCTGCATGCATGCACGTGTTAGTGGCTGTGATGGTATTCCCCGGGGGCTGCGTGCACGCAAGTGTTAGTTGGTGTGATGGTAAGCCCATCACATTGCATGGCGGGGGCTGCATGCACGCAAGTGTTATTGGCTGTGATGGTATCCCCCCATCATATGGCATGGAGGCGGCTGCATGCATGCACGTGTTAGTGGCTGTGATGGTATTCCCCGGGGGCTGCGTGCACGCAAGTGTTAGTTGGTGTGATGGTAAACCCATCACATTGCATGGCAGGGGCTGCATGCATGCAAGTGTTAGTGGTTGTGATGGTAAGCCCATCACATTGCATGGCGGGGGCTGCATGCATGCAAGTGTTAGTGGTTGTGATGGTATTCCCCGGGGGCTGCATGCACGCAAGTGTTAGTGGCTGTGATGGTATTCCCCGGGGGCTGCGTGCACGCAAGTGTTAGTGGCTGTGATGTTAAGCCCATCACATTGCATGGCGGGGGCTGTATGCATGCAAGTGTTAGTGGTTGTGATGGTATCCCCCATCACATTGCATGGCGGGGGCTGCATGCATGCAAGTGTTAGTGGTTGTGATGGTATTCCCCGGGGGCTGCGTGCACGCAAGTGTTAGTGGCTGTGATGGTAAGCCCAATACATTGCATGGCAGGGGCTGCATGCATGCAAGTGTTAGTGGTTGTGATGGTAAGCCCATCACATTGCATGACGGGGGCTGCATGCATGCAAGTGTTAGTGGTTGTGATGGTATTCCCCGAGGGCTGCGTGCACGCAAGTGTTAGTGGCTGTGATGGTAAGCCCAGCACATCCCATGGAGGGGGCTGCATGCATGCACGTGTTAGTGGCTGTGATGGTATTCCCCGGGGGCTGCGACGACACAAGTGTTATTGTCTGTGATGGTAAGCCCAATACATCCCATGCAGGGGGCTGCATGCACGCAAGTGTTAGTGGTTGTGGTGGTATTCCCCAGAGGCTGCATACACACCAAGTGTTAGTGGCTGTGATGGTAAGCCCAGCACATCCCATGGAGGGGGCTGCATGCACGCAAGTGTTATTGGCTGTGATGGTATCCCCATCACAAGGCATGGAGGGGGCTGCATGCATGCACGTGTTAGTGGCTGTGATGGTAAGCCCATCACATCCCATGGAGGGAGCTGCATGCACGCAAGTGTTATTGGCTGTGATGGTATCCCCCCATCACGTGGCATGGAGGTGGCTGCATGCATGCACGTGTTAGTGGCTGTGATGGTATTCCCCGGGGGCTGTGTGCACGCAAGTGATAGTGGCTGTGATGGTAAACCCATCACATCCCATGGAGGGGGCTGCATGAATGCACGTGCTATTGGCTGTGATGGTATCCCCCCATCACATGGCATGGAGGCGGCTGCTTGCATGCACTTGTTAGTGGCTGTGATGGTATTCCCCGGGGGATGCATGCACGCAAGTGTTAGTGGCTGTGATGGTAAGCCCATCACATTGCATGGCAGGGGCTGCATGCATGCAAGTGTTAGTGGTTGTGATGGTATCCCCCATCACATTGCATGGCGGGGGCTGCATGCATGCAAGTGTTAGTGGTTGTGATGGTATTCCCCGGGGGCTGCGTGCACGCAAGTGTTAGTGGCTGTGATGGTAAGCCCATCACATTGCATGGCGGGGGCTGCATGCATGCAAGTGTTAGTGGTTGTGATGGTATTCCCCGGGGGCTGCGTGCACGCAAGTGTTAGTGGCTGTGATGGTAAGCCCATCACATTGCATGGCGGGGGCTGCATGCATGCAAATGTTAGTGGTTGTGATGGTATTCCCCGGGGGCTGCGTGCACGCAAGTGTTAGTGGCTGTGATGGTAAGCCCATCACATTGCATGACGGGGGCTGCATGCACACAAGTGTTAGTGGTTGTGATGGTATTCCCCGGGGGCTGCATACACGCCAAGTGATAGTGGCTGTGATGGTAAACCCATCACATCCCATGGAGGGGGCTGCATGAATGCACGTGTTATTGGCTGTGATGGTATCCCCCCATCACATGGCATGGAGGGGCTGCATGCATGCACATGTTAGTGGCTGTGATGGTATTCCCCGGGGGCTGCGTGCACGCAAGTGTTAGTGGCTGTGATGGTAAACCCATCACATCCCATGGAGGGGGCTGCATGAATGCACGTGTTATTGGCTGTGATGGTATCCCCCCATCACATGGCATGGAGGGGCTGCATGCATGCACATGTTAGTGGCTGTGATGGTATTCCCCGGGGGCTGCGTGCACGCAAGTGTTAGTGGCTGTGATGGTAAACCCATCACATTGCATGGCGGGGGCTGCATGCATGCAAGTGTTAGTGGTTGTGATGGTATTCCCCGGGGGCTGCGTGCACGCAAGTGTTAGTGGCTGTGATGGTAAGCCCATCACATTGCATGGCGGGGGCTGCATGCATGCAAATGTTAGTGGTTGTGATGGTATTCCCCGGGGGCTGCGTGCACGCAAGTGTTAGTGGCTGTGATGGTAAGCCCATCACATTGCATGACGGGGGCTGCATGCACACAAGTGTTAGTGGTTGTGATGGTATTCCCCGGGGGCTGCATACACGCCAAGTGATAGTGGCTGTGATGGTAAACCCATCACATCCCATGGAGGGGGCTGCATGAATGCACGTGTTATTGGCTGTGATGGTATCCCCCCATCACATGGCATGGAGGGGCTGCATGCATGCACATGTTAGTGGCTGTGATGGTATTCCCCGGGGGCTGCGTGCACGCAAGTGTTAGTGGCTGTGATGGTAAACCCATCACATCCCATGGAGGGGGCTGCATGAATGCACGTGTTATTGGCTGTGATGGTATCCCCCCATCACATGGCATGGAGGGGCTGCATGCATGCACATGTTAGTGGCTGTGATGGTATTCCCCGGGGGCTGCGTGCACGCAAGTGTTAGTGGCTGTGATGGTAAACCCATCACATTGCATGGCGGGGGCTGCATGCATGCAAGTGTTAGTGGTTGTGATGGTATTCCCCGGGGGCTGCGTGCACGCAAGTGTTAGTGGCTGTGATGGTAAGCCCATCACATTGCATGGCGGGGGCTGCATGCATGCAAATGTTAGTGGTTGTGATGGTATTCCCCGGGGGCTGCGTGCACGCAAGTGTTAGTGGCTGTGATGGTAAGCCCATCACATTGCATGACGGGGGCTGCATGCACACAAGTGTTAGTGGTTGTGATGGTATTCCCCGGGGGCTGCATACACGCCAAGTGATAGTGGCTGTGATGGTAAACCCATCACATCCCATGGAGGGGGCTGCATGAATGCACGTGTTATTGGCTGTGATGGTATCCCCCCATCACATGGCATGGAGGGGCTGCATGCATGCACATGTTAGTGGCTGTGATGGTATTCCCCGGGGGCTGCGTGCACGCAAGTGTTAGTGGCTGTGATGGTAAACCCATCACATCCCATGGAGGGGGCTGCATGAATGCACGTGTTATTGGCTGTGATGGTATCCCCCCATCACATGGCATGGAGGGGCTGCATGCATGCACATGTTAGTGGCTGTGATGGTATTCCCCGGGGGCTGCGTGCACGCAAGTGTTAGTGGCTGTGATGGTAAGCCCATCACATTGCATGGCGGGGGCTGCATGCATGCAAGTGTTAGTGGGATTCGCAGTAATATTGTCGATGAAACCACATAGATCCGCTGTGGTGCCTTCCTTGTACTTTACAGGCCCTTTTCTCCGTTCCTGCTTCTGCCATCATTTGAATTGGCTTAGTTGGTTCCCACTATGGTCATGCAAACTGGGAGGTCCAATCCTGAATAAACGGTATTTGCCTTTATTTAATGCTTTTATATCCACCCAATCTTCTGGTTGCACCAGGACCTGCCACTCATCCTATTGGTATATTTGGCTACTGAAAGCACCCTGTAAACGATGTCTTGGATGCCGGCATGCAGTGCAATCAAGTTTCCCCTGATGCCCCCGCGGAATAGTGCAGCACCTGAACGGGACATGACGGGTGCATAGTATCTTCAAGGGTGAAAAAACTCCAAACATACCTTATCGGTTGGAATGCATGCAACGGTTATGGCACGGGACAGGAAGCGGGTTCTACCTGCAACTGGTGAATGGGAATTGCGGGCTCTACTCATCCAATATAAATATGCTAGACTTTCAGTTACAGGTACAAATCTATAAGAATCCCCTGTCTCCTAAATAGAAAGGAAGGAACCTACATCCTAAATCTTTCAGAAAGGTAAAACTGGAAACCCTTTAATATATTCTAGTGTTTGGCAGAACATATGGCCCATGAAGAGGCCATAAACACATGAGTAAACATAGACCTGTAGAGAGAGAAAAAAAACGACTTTCCTAGTCATTTATGTAGAGGATAGTCCCCTGGTTCACAGATGAACTTAAGGCTCTTTGGAAAAAAAACGACTTGCTGAATCAAAATGGCGTAAAACGTACTCTACTAATGCTAGATCATTTTTGGTCTCGACCTGTAATAATTACCATCTTGCCATTCAGATGGCTAAAAAAGTTTACTATCCTAATAAAGTTGAAAATGCGTTGGATCAACTGCGGGAGCTATTCTCAGTAGTCCGGTCACTTTCTTCTCCTCCGGACACTGCTGCGCAAGCTCATCATTCACAAGACCTTTGCGATGACTTAGCAATATTTTGTATTAATAAAGTAAAATTGATACAGGACCAAATTGGTCTAGCTGCTTTTCCTGCCCCCGAGCAGTATCCGTCCTTTTGTCACTCGGACCTCAGCTGGTCGGTATTTCCAACCTTCTCAGTTCAAGAAGTGGAACTAGCGATCAATAAATTAAAGTCTGCTTCACCTTCGGATGGCTTCCCATTAAAGCTTCTGAAAGAGATTTCCCACCACATTTCTGGATGGCAGTTAATGATTCTTGCCAATCTGGAATTGAAACAAGCCACCGTTATCCCACTCCTGAAGAAGCCCTCATTGGATCCCTCTAAACCAGCTAACTTCTGTCCCATCTCCCTGCTTCCTTTCTTTATAAAAGTGATGGAATCCTTAATTTCGCCCTTGCTTACCTCATTCTTAGAGCGCTCTTCCTTCTTGAACACATTTCAATCTGGGTTTCGGCCTGGTCGAGGGACGGGATCGTCCTAGTCTCAGTTTATGTTGGCTGACAGAGGAGGAACAGGAAACCTTATTTTATTAGATTTGTCAGGGGCGTTCGATACTGTGGACCATCAGGTACTGTTGGATTGGCTAGTAACAGCTGCCCTATCGGGCCAGGTGCTGGCAGGTTTGATTCTTTTTTGGCTGACCGCTGCCAGACACTGACGTTTGCCTCTTTTCTTTCTGCCGCCATGACTGTGCTGTGTGGAGTCACCCAGGGCTCAGCCTTGTCCCCTGCCTTGTTTAATATCTACATTCAGCCTCTTATTTTGCTAATCCGCTCGTTTAGCTTCAGGTGTTACTCCTACGCTGATGATACATAAATCATTGTCCGGCTGGATTCTACCCAGCCGGGCCTTGCGTCTCAGCTTAGGAGTTGCCTGTTGGGCATGAATGGGTGGATAGGCAGTAACTGCCTGAAATTGAACGGGGATAAGACCGAAGTCCTGGTGGTATACCCCTGCACGGCCCTCGGGTGGCCGGCCTTGCTGCTGTGCCGACCTGGTCCCCAGCCTTTTGGCCTATCGAACGTGGAGCATGCTCCTCCCCATCGGTGGAGGCTTTGTGTGCTTCGGAAGGTCCTTCCTTTCCTGCCGTCCAACTGAGACCATTAGTTACAGCCTCCCTAACTTTAAGTCGGTTGGACTATTGTAATTCTTTGCTTTTAGCTCAGCCCTTCTATCTCTTTCATCGCCTGCAGATACTTCAAAATGACGGTGCACGCATATGTACTGGCACCCCTTATGGTGCCCATGTGTCCTTGATTCTCAGGTCTTTGCACTGGCTTCCGGTTCTCCAGCGGGTCCATTTTAAATCATGGCTCAGGTGCCAAGTATCTTCAAGATACTTTTCAACCGTACACACCCGCTCAGGATCTACGGTCAAAGGGTTCTTGCCTTTTGGTTTTTCCCTGTTATCAGTTTGAGCGACTGGGTGGCCGCTCCTTTTCAGTGGTGGCCGCCAAATCGACTGGGTGGCCGCTCCTTTTCAGTGGTGGCCGCCAAATTTTGGAACTCTCTGCCTATGCAGTTAAGGGCTAACAATAATCTCTTGACTTTCCATCGCCTCTTAAAAACCTATCTGTTCTAATCCTCCTCAGGGTATCTGATTAGTTCTCTATTGCCTCTGGTTTCTTCTTAGCTCCAATATGCTTCGGCGAGCATGCGGTCTACAAAAATAATTAACATAACATAGTTTGAGTAACTTAACTGTTTTAAGCCTGTTTGCTTGGTAATTAGTTGATGGTCACTGCTATCAGTAGCAACTACCGAAATAGAGGCAAGAGTCAGAATCATGTTCAGTGAGGTGAAGATATAGGGCCTCATTACACGGTAGGCGGTAAGGGTTTACCGGTACCGGTAAATCCTTACCGCCTTACTACAAGGTCCCTTTGCGGTTTGGGGAATTTAACGCCTGCTTTTTGCAGGCGTTAAAAACCAACCCGCAAAGGGACCCAGGGAGCTAATTACGGTAACGCAATTTGCGGTGCCGTAATTAGCGCCTTCCCCATTCCCATTATGCCCTATGGGGCAAAAATGGGAATGGGGAAGGGCAATGGTGGAAGGGGGAATTACCGCCCCGCCAACCTTGGAATGGGGCAGTAATTCCCCTTTCCACCAAGGCGGTGCCGGTATTTTACCGGCATGAACCATGGCACTAATAGCGCCATGGTTCTCTGCCTACCGTGTAATGAGGCCCATAGTCTAAATGTGCTCTCGACTTTCCGCTGTGCCACGTCGGTGTTTTCAGAGGTACCCCCTGCCATTTGACCATTTAGCAAGTAAATTGAACGTATCTGCAGTTCTTTAAGCCATATATCTGCTTTCTTGGTTAATAGACTATCTGACTGCCGGATTTCTGTCTCGCCAAAGTAATGCACATTCAAGTCTCCACACGGAAAGATATTAGGATTGTTGAATCGGAAATACAAATTATCCACCCACCCCAAAGTTGCATCATCAATCCCCATCGAGTTCAATAGAGGTTGAAGATTACCAAGGTTTTAGACACACACATCACAGAATCATGCCAGTCCAGTATAGCAATTTCCATACATGCATTTGGGGTCAGCACTTCTATCATGGCCAAACCTCGGGCAGATTTAACTAGAGACAATAAGCCCAAGGAAGGGCGCCCAAGTAGGGCATTGTTAGCCGGGTTAAAATACATAATATAACCATCACATAATGGTACCAACCGCAGCCAAGTCTCTTGAAAACACAAGATGTCATGTTTTTAATAATTCTGAGTTCCCCTCTATGAATAAGTGCAAAAACCTTCTTGTATTCCAAGATCACATCTGCAAAGGCACATTGATTTGGTCTTCTTGTAGCTATGTTTGTCTGGAAGGCATCAGAGCAGTTGTCACCCGTAACCCATTATCGCTTCTAGTATGTGCCGTGGGTTTGCTAGTATGGATCCTAACCTTTCTTGTCTCATTCATTATTATTGGGTCAAATCTCACTGTTATAAATGACTGCCGTTGTCCCCAAACTCAGTCAATTTTTGAGTTGATGTTATGCCGATATCCGTTTTCTTTCCTTCGATGTTCGCAAACTTGCATCTCTTTCTGTTGATACTTTTTTAACTGGAGAGGGGTATTCCCTTACATTGCGAGACCTGTGTCTCAAACAATCATTCTATAGTTCAAATACCAACGGAAGCAAGTTCAAGGCTGCCTCTAACAAAGCTGCTTTAATTGGTGGCGAGGATAGGTGTAGGATGACCCAATCCAATCCGTTTCTTCCACAAATTGGAACATTTTTATGTCATCAGAGTCTATAAATCTGAGCTTAGGAATCTAGCGTAAAAATTTAGAACATTTGCTCGATTTAAAATCAACCCGTCCTCCATTATCCGGTGTAGTTCAATCACTACTGTGTGATCGATAACATATTCTCTCAGGAGCCCCGTGGAGTAGGTGAGTTTTGATTTGCTTTGCTTAGTTCCTCTGTGAGTAAAATTTGACCAGTCCCTTTAAGTTGTTTGTTCATAGTAAGCAGGTGTTTTTCTTCAAGAGTCAAGAATGAAGCTGTCTGGGTGTCTTCAGATCTAGACTGTTGAACAGCTTTTTGTGTGTCAGTGAACACAAAGTGTTCCTCTTCATCTTCTTCCATAACTGATATGTCATGCAGCGTTTCTCCTTCTAGGACTGACTGACTGAGAGTCCTTTTCAGCCACTTCATCCTCAGTCATGTAAGCTGATAGATTCATGAATGTGTTTCTAAGTTCTATTTCCGTATTTAAGGTGGTAGAGTCCAGGTCTCGTCTTTCCAATTGATTTGAATTTGCGTTCTTGCAGGGGTTAATCATCTGAGCTATCAGTGGGTTTAGTGGGGGTGTTGGAGTGGTTCATACATTCCGTAGAAATGCTCTTGATCCGTCTTATTTGGATTTTTTTCCCCATTCGCATGATCTTGGATTTCCTTTGATGCTTCCGTTTCCATAAGCATTTTTGATGACTTGTCAAACATGGGGAAGGGTTTTTTGACCATGGAAGAGTGTATTCTGGAGCAGGGATACTCGACCGCCCATTTTGGAGGTTCGGGTCATTAACAGTCAATCCATCTGTCATTCCAGGGTTGTGGACAGAGATTGTGCCACTCGCTAATTGCTGTGGAAGAGGTAAGGTGGGTATTTGGTTGATTGAGTCTCAATGGTCCGCGGAAGCGTCACTTTTATCTCCAGAGCTCTTTTTTTCCTTGGAGGAGGGTTGGGAGTTTTTACTGAGGGCAATGTTCTCAGCCGTTTCCTTGCTTGTGTTTTTGCATAGCTCAATAACCATGGCAGTCGGGACCAACTCGTCCAGTCTATTGATAGAATTAGGGTGGGTTTTACTCATCGATCCAGAATCCATGGATTGGAGCCATTTAATCGATTCCAGAATTGAAGCCATCATTGCAGGTTTGTGGTATCATTCCCCTCTTGCCAAATCAATCAGGCAGGGTTTGCCCCTGGGCTGACTGTTCAGCCTCCTTAGTCCAATCTCGTTTGGATCATAGAGGTAAATGATTCTAAAAAGATCTGTTTCGAGTGAATCATAGCTAATAGCATCGATTGATCTTTTAGTGTGTCCCTAATGGTTTCGTAAAGCTTAATAAACGGGGTTAGCGAGATGGATATTGCAGATATAACATTATTTTGGATCTCAGCCATACCCGCCAGTGAAAGAGCATGGTAGATTTCAGGTTTCAGTTGTTCAACCCTATCTGGCGTCCCATTATAGGTGTCATCCTGGGTACGTCCCGAGATATTGGAACCTGAAGACGATGGCGTTGAGAATGAAGCCTCTTGCAGATCTCGGGTTGGCAGTAAGGTCAATTCTGTAGCTGTAGGGTGTTCAACAGAAATGGGAAGCTTGGGTTGAGGCATCAAAGGGACTGCCTGGACCAAGATGATGCTTGTGTTGTTGTGGCTTCTCTCTAAAATAGTTCTCCCATGTATTTTAGTATCAGGTACATTCAAAGAGTGGATTGGTGTGCTCGATAACGGGCGCTTCTCGCCCTCGAGCGGAATTTTATCATATACATTGTTGCATCTCTTTTGATTTTCTATCAAGGACTTTATTTCTGCTACATCATGTTATAATCAAGCAGCCAGTTCTGAGGGTCGTTTTGTTGGAATCCATATGTTCACTCGATTTTCGGGATCACCAAGTTGAGAGTGGCAAGGATACGTCTCCACATCCAACATTGACACACCTCAGTTTCAATTCTTCGGCTATTTATGTTTTCCAATTTCATCCTAGCATAGTATAAAGTTAATGGTGTGTCTATCGCTGGTTTGTTTTTGTCTATGCTAGTCTTCTGCAAATGATCTAAGAAGGTGGGTTGAGAATTATTCTCGGAAGAGCGCAAGCTCTGGGCCACGCAAACATCCTCCTCGTCTGGGCTAGCTTCATTTACGGCCTTGTTGGTCAAAACCGGACACAGAACAATAGCTGGGGGTGGGGGGACCAGTTCACTATTTCTTTAATTGGAGACACATTGGTTGTTTCACCCTGTCCACCCTTTTCGGGTGGGACTTCACCTTCAAGTGGGTAGTCCATGCTCGAGCCGCAAGTATCATCCAGCACAGTCACTGCGTCGGTCTCCTCATTCCCATGCACATTGTGTGGTGTTTGCAGCATAGCTGGAAGTATCCTTAAGTTGGAACTCACCTCCCTCCTTATGTCGCCATCTATGATATGATATGATATTTTATTTGTATCGTGCTCATACACAACTGTTTCAGAGCGTGAAGAGGCAAGGGAGGGAAACAAGGGAGGACAAAACAACAATCTTGCTAGGGCCAGTGACATTGAGAACGTGCAAGTGTAGGGGATAGGGGAGGGGGAAAGTGCAAGGGAGAGGGGAGGAGTGGAACGTGCTGAGCAAGGGATAAACCAGCAACAACTGGTAGGGCAGCCAGCAAGGTGGCAAGTACTAGGTTAAAGCGCAGACAAGGCATGTCTGATAAGTGCAGGTAAGGGGACTGTAGGGTTACAGATTCAGATCCAAGTGCAAAGGTTGCCAGGAGGCAGTGCAGGTATGTGGCTGGGTGGGCAGGGACCTGGGCTTGAAAATAAGAGGGTGACCAGGTACCTGGTGCCGAAGCAGACAGATCAGTAGGGGAGAGGAAGCGCAAAGGCCGAAGCAAAGAGGAAGATCTTGAGGTGCTTCCTGAACCGAAGATGGTTCGCCTCAAGTTTCAGAGAGTGGAACGCTCACCTGATTCCCGTAGAGGCGCCGGTCTTGACTGGGCGTATACCGTATCTTCAAAGGTGATGTGTAACACACGGCTGGCTCTTTGGGCTGGACCTCTGTGCACTGTATGTCTGACTCGAAGGGTAAGATGTCTGCAGATAGAAAATATGGGATTAAGGAACTGGGTTATTGAATGTCTCTCTCTTCTTCCCTTTCGCTTCTCCTGTAGAACCCCAAAGGTTAACGCTCTCACCTTAGGTAAGTGAACGCCGTGCTCTCCATCTGCCTCGGGGCAGGGTGCTGTAACCAGTTTCTTCACTGGATAAGGGGAGCAGGCCTCTTGACTTCAGAGGACTGCTGTCCGTCATTTACTGCACGAACGGTAAGTTTCGAGTAATTCTAATGTCTTTAAAGTCTTTAGTAATGATGTTTCTTGTTTTGCAGGGTTCCGGCGATGGCGGATGACGGGCTGAAGTGAGTTGAAGATGGAGCCCGTGTGATGAATAGAAGCGCCTGGAAGCACGTAAGTAAGCGCTTGTTGCCTGCTTCACGATGCGCTCTAACTGTCTTTTTATTTTGCAGGTACAAGTTCGGAGCGGCTGCAGGGTGCCGGAATACCCACTGGGTTAGATGTGGAAAGGAGTAATGGCACGTGAGTATTAAAGTTCCCCAATGTCTTTAAACGCACCTTGTTTTGTCTTTCAGATGCGGGATGCAGCGCCGAAGGCCTCCGGAGCGTGCGAAGAGTTGGTAAGCTTTTGTCTTTCAGATGCCGGAATACAGTATGAAGACCTCCGGAGCGCACGAAGAGTAGGTAAGCCTTTGTCTTTCAGATGCCGGAATGCAGCGCGAGGCGTTGGTGACAGCCGATGGACCAGGTAAGTGAAGAGCTGTCACTGAAGACCGTAATGCTAACCTGTTCTTTCTTGTCTTTATAGGTGTTGCTGAAGACTGGATTCAGGATGGTAAGCCTTTTTCCTTAGGCCCAGGATCAGATGCAGAAGACACGATGAGCGTTCTGCTGCAGAGGATGCAGAATAACGCAAAGCAAGATTCATCCATCGGGTGTGGTTTAAATAGCTTCCTGTAGTGCTTAGGTGTCTCCTTCCATAGCCACGCCTAGGTAAGAAAAGAGTTCCTGCTTTCCAGAAGAGTTCCAGTGTTCTGAATCTAGGGAGTGGCTCCTGCCCCACCCAACAGGAAAAGTAGTTCCAAACAGAAGAGGATCAGAGGCTCAACTGGCAGGCAAGTAAGCAGCATGGTCTGCTGCAGGTAAGTCCACCCAAGCATTATGAGCCCGGCGCTTCCAGCGCTGGGACTGGGCATATTTATGAGCCTGGTGCCACTGGCGCCAGGACTGGGTCCAAAAGGTCCCAATTGGGACTGGTTGGCACTCGGAACCTGGGTTATGGATCTGCTTCCAAGGGAGTTGGGAAAACCCTGACCTTTTGGAAGCAGAGATCATGACAGAGAGGCAGGGAAGCCATTCCAGAGGGAGGCCCCGGCAGAGGAAAGAGATCTACTCCCAACTCGTTGCTTGGAGAAGCGACTGACCCTGAGGGAGTGGGAGGTGGAGGAGCAAGGAGCTTGAGTAGGAAGGTATTTACAGAGGTAGAGTTGGAGATGTTGTGGACCCAGGCCCCAAAAAGCCTTGTGGACAATGCAAAAGGTCTCACATTTAATCCTTGCAGCCATCTGGTTCCAGCTCCAAGACTGGGTCATACCCATGGAGGGCTGAGGTTGCTGCCTCATGGCGTCGCACTTCACATCGCATCCTCGGGCCACTGGATTCCATTTAGCTGACCCACTGCCGACCAAACTCTGACAACTCCTAAGACAATTCACGTGCCGGCGCTACACGCAAGGGTGTGGTTTATGTAGAGCAGAGTCTCTTCTGGCAGTTAAAGGCACAGTACTGATAAACGTACTACTGATAAACGTAGCAGAAGCAGTGTCTCGCTCCAGTAACTCAGACACACCAATCCTAAGTCAACTGACGCGCCCTATTAATCGGTTGAAACCATACAAAGGAAGACGCCTCATGTGTGTTCATCGGGCTGTCCAGATAGCCCATATCGTTCCCTTATACTGGGGTTCGTTGCTGGTGCGCGCATGTTTTGCTCTCTCTGTCCTCCCTGTTTTGGCCCACCATCTTGTTTCAGGTAAATCCTCGCGTGCATTGCGCCTTGGCTTGTATTCAGCATCTCGCAACCTTTCCACACTTGTTCCTGTGTGGCCAGATCTTTTGAGAGGTTGCCAGGTAAGTGGTAGCTGTTCTGAGGGTGCCTTGGATAATGTATGAGATGTCTTTGTAGACTAAAGAGATTTCGCTAAGGTTTTCATCTGACTGTTGAGCGATACGGCTTTATGTAGTGGATTGTCTAGAATTTCTTGACCGCCGTTAGCATTTAATGTTCGTCTAGGGGCATTCCAGATGTTCTTAACTCTTGTTCTTCACTCTCCCCTCTGCTTTTCAACCTGTATGTCAAATTGCTCATGGACATGCTGGGGAAGCACTGCATATATTTTCATTCATATGCAGATGATACTCAGGTGTTCATGAGGATACACAATTCAGAGGAGACAAACAGTGATTACAAGGAGTACAGGCCTGGATATGTGCAGGAAGCAGTTACAATCACCTTGCTTCCTGGGGACACAGCTGAATTTTGCTAAACAAATAAAACATTTGGGCTGCATCTGGGAGGACAATATGGGATGTGGAGCCCAGGTTAGCGCGAAGGTGCAGGCAGTGTTCCACTCCCTAGGTCTACTAAGACATGTTCTACCATTTATTGCTAGTGAAGACAGAGCGGTGGTTATTGGCACATTGGTCCATTCAAGACTGGATTATGGGAATGCACTGTTGACAGGTATATCAGCTGTGAAGATTGCAAGTGGCTCGAAATGTAGCAGTGAGGTTGGCATGTAAGGTAAAAAAATCAGCCCCAATTTCTAATTTAAGAAGAGATTTACACTGGCAGGCAGTAAAGGAGAGAGTGAGTTTAAAACTTTCAGTTTGGTATTTAAATGTTGTTACGCTCACCTGGCATCCATGGCGACGCTACCCAGCCCTGGTTGGATGATTTGCATTCTCGAACCCTCTCCCGGTCCCTTGGTAAGGACTCTGGTTAAAGATGGGTCTGCAATCTAGGAGAGCTGGATTCAATACCAGATTGTCTTTATGTTTTCCCACCTCCCTTGGCCTCAACTCCTTCCTCTCCCTTGGGTCTCCTCCTCACCTTAATATTGTAAAAGGTGGATTCTCCGTCCTGCTCCTCATGGCAGGGGCGCATAGATGTGGGGGGCGAGCAGCGACCAAGTGGTGCAAGCCCCCCTGTGGGAATCCAGGCCTGCTGCAACTCCATAGGTTTGCTGCTTTATAGTCTTTATGTGCAGTTCTTATGTTCCTCTTAGTTCCTCTTAGTTCGAATAATAATGTCTTGATTCTTTCCTTTCAGGTATGGAAAGGTACTTTGGTGTTGTCATGCAGTTTGAAGATGAGCATGGGCCGGTAGGCGAAAGCGCGGTGTGCGCGATGCTGTCCGGTGAGTAAAGCGTGATGCACGGCGCTGTTCCGCCTTTTATATTGCTAACCTGTGTCTTTTCTCTCCTTGCAGGTTGCGATTTTCCTCGCCTAGCGCCGTAATGTTCCAGCAATGATACTGACCAGGAGATGACTACCCAGGTAAGAATTGTGTGGCTTTCTTCATTCGGGAGGAAACGTGAGTAAACACTTACTAATGCTTTCTTTCTTTCTCCTCTTTCCGGGCTATGGTATTCTAGGTGCATGCGGTGCCGGATGATGGAGTTCCTTCAGGTGAGTGGAACTGAAGGACCCTGCCAGCCCTCCCCTCTGCTACAGATGCCCACCAGCCTGCCATCTCTTACAGGACCCTGCCAGCCCTCTCCTCTGCTACAGATGCTCACCACCCTTCCATCTCTTACAGGACCCTTTCAGCCCTCCCCTCTGCTACAGATGCTCAGCACCCCTCCATCTCTTACAGGACCCTGCCAGTCCTCCCCTCTGCTACAGATGCTCACCACCCTTCCATCTCTTACAGGACCCTGCAAGCCCTCCCCTCCCCTACAGATGCTTACCACCCTTCCATCTCTTACAGGACCCTGCCAGCCCCCCCGCACTACCCTACAGATGCTCACCACCCTTCCATCTCTTACAGGACCCTGCCAGCCCTCCCCTCTGCTACAAATGCTCACCACCCTTCCATCTCTTACAGGACCCTGCCAGCCCTCCCCTCCCCTACAGATGCGCACCACCCTTCCATCTCTTACAGGACCCTGCCAGCCTACCCCCCATAACCCTACAGATGCTCACCACCCTTCCATCTCTTACAGGACCCTGCCAGCCCTGCCCTCTGCTAAAGATGCTCACCACCCTTCCATCTCTTACAAGACGCTGCCAGCCCTCCCCTCCCCTACAGATGCTCACCACCCTTCCATCTCTTACAGGACCCTGCCAGCCCCCCCACTACCCTACAGATGCTCACCACCCTTCCATCTCTTACAGGACCCTGCCAGTCCGCCCCTCTGCTACAGATTCTCACCACCCTTCCATCTCTTACAGGACCCTGCCAGCCCTCCCCTCTGCTACAGATGCTCACCACCCTTCCATCTCTTACAGGACCCTGCCAGCCCACCCCTCCCCTACAGATGCTCACCACCCTTCCATGTCTTACAGGACCCTGCCAGCCCTCCCCTCTGCTACGGATGCTCACCACCCTTCCATCTCTTACAGGACCCTGCCAGCCCTCCCCTCTGCTACAGATGCTCACCACCCTTCCATATCTTACAGGACCCTGCCAGCCTTCCCCTCTGCTACAGATGCTCACCACCCTGCCATCTCTTACAGGACCCTGCCAGCCCTCACCTCTGCTACAGATGCTCACCACCCTTCCATCTCTTACAGGACCCTGCCAGCCCTCCCCTCTGCTACAGATGCTCACCACCCTGCCATCTCTTACAGGACCCTGCCAGCCCTTCCCTCCCCAACAGATGCTCACCACCCTTCCATCTCTTACAGGACCCTGCCAGCCCTCCCCTCTGCTACAGATGCTCACCACCCTTCCATCTCTTACAGGACCCTGCCAGCCCTCCCCTCCCCTACAGATGCTCACCACCCTTCCATCTCTTACAGGACCCTGCCAGCACCCCCCCACTACCCTGCAGATGCTCACCACCCTTCCATCTCTTACAGGACCCTGCCAGCCCCCCCACTACCCTACAGATGCTCACCACCCTTCCATCTCTTACAAGACCCTGCCAGCCCTCCCCTCTGCTACAGATTCTCACCACCCTTCCATCTCTTACAGGACCCTGCCAGCCCTCCCCTCTGCCACAGATGCACACCACCCTTCCATCTCTTACAGGACCCTGCCAGCCCTCCCCTCCCCTACAGATGCTCACCACCCTTCCATCTCTTACAGGACCCTGCCAGCCCCCCCCCCACTACCCTACAGATGCTCACCACCCTTCCATCTCTTACAGGACCCTGCCAGCCCTCCCCTCTGCTACAGATGCTCACCACCCTTCCATATCTTAGAGGACCCTGCCAGCCCTCCCCTCCCCAACAGATGCTCACCACCCTTCCATCTCTTACAGGACCCTGCCAGCCCTCCCCTCTGCTACATATGCACACCACCCATCCATCTCTTACAGGACCCTGCCAGCCCTCCCCTCCCCTACAGATGCTCACCACCCTTCCATCTCTTACAGGAACCTGCCAGCCCTCCCCTCTGCTACAGATGCTCACCACCCTGCCATCTCTTACAGGGCCCTGCCAGCCCTCTCCTCTGCTACAGATGCTCACCACCCTTCCATCTCTTACAGGACCCTGCCAGCCCTCCCCTCCCCCACAGATGCTCACGACCCTTCCATCTTTACAGGACCCTGCCAGCCCCCCCACTAACCTACAGATTCTCACCACCCTTCCATCTCTTACAGGACCCTGCCAGGCCTCTCCTCTGCTACAGATGCTCACCACCCTGCAATCTCTTACAGGACCCTGCCAGCCCTCCCCTCTGCTACAGATGCTCACCACCCTGCCATCTCTTACAGGACCCTGCCAGCCCCCCCCCCCACTACCCTACAGATTCTCACCACCCTTCCATATCTTACAGGACCCTGCCAGCCCTCTCCTCTGCTACAGATGCTCACCACCCTTCCATCTCTTACAGGACCCTGCCAGCCCTCCCCTCCCCTACAGATGCTCACCACCCTTCCATCTCTTACAGGACCCTGCCAGCCCCCCCACTACCCTACAGATGCTCACCACCCTTCCATCTCTTACAGGACCCTGCCAGTCCGCCCCACTGCTACAGATTCTCACCACCCTTCCATCTCTTACAGGACCCTGCCAGCCCTCCCCTCTGCTACAGATGCTCACCACCCTTCCATCTCTTACAGGACCCTGCCAGCCCACCCCTCCCCTACAGATGCTCACCACCCTTCCATCTCTTACAGGACCCTGCCAGCCCCCCCCCCCCCCCACTACCCTACAGATGCTCACCACCCTTCCATCTCTTACAGGACCCTGCCAGCCCTCCCCTCTGCTACGGATGCTCACCACCCTTCCATCTCTTACAGGACCCTGCCAGCCCTCCCCTCTGCTACAGATGCTCACCACCCTTCCATATCTTACAGGACCCTGCCAGCCTTCCCCTCTGCTACAGATGCTCACCACCCTGCCATCTCTTACAGGACCCTGCCAGCCCTCTCCTCTGCTACAGATGCTCACCACCCTTCCATCTCTTACAGGACCCTGCCAGCCCTCCCCTCTGCTACAGATGCTCACCACCCTGCCATCTCTTACAGGACCCTGCCAGCCCTCCCCTCTGCTACAGATGCTCACCACCCTTCCATCTCTTACAGGACCCTGCCAGCCCTCCCCTCCCCTACAGATGCTCACCACCCTTCCATCTCTTACAGGACCCTGCCAGCCCCCCCCCACTACCCTACAGATGCTCACCACCCTTCCATCTCTTACAGGACCCTGCCAGCCCTCCCCTCTGCTACAGATGCTCACCACCCTTCCATATCTTAGAGGACCCTGCCAGCCCTCCCCTCCCCAACAGATGCTCACCACCCTTCCATCTCTTACAGGACCCTGCCAGCCCTCCCCTCTGCTACATATGCACACCACCCATCCATCTCTTACAGGACCCTGCCAGCCCTCCCCTCCCCTACAGATGCTCACCACCCTTCCATCTCTTACAGGAACCTGCCAGCCCTCCCCTCTGCTACAGATGCTCACCACCCTGCCATCTCTTACAGGGCCCTGCCAGCCCTCTCCTCTGCTACAGATGCTCACCACCCTTCCATCTCTTACAGGACCCTGCCAGCCCTCCCCTCCCCCACAGATGCTCACGACCCTTCCATCTTTACAGGACCCTGCCAGCCCCCCCACTAACCTACAGATTCTCACCACCCTTCCATCTCTTACAGGACCCTGCCAGGCCTCTCCTCTGCTACAGATGCTCACCACCCTGCAATCTCTTACAGGACCCTGCCAGCCCTCCCCTCTGCTACAGATGCTCACCACCCTGCCATCTCTTACAGGACCCAGCCAGCCCCCCCCACTACCCTACAGATTCTCACCACCCTTCCATATCTTACAGGACCCTGCCAGCCCTCTCCTCTGCTACAGATGCTCACCACCCTTCCATCTCTTACAGGACCCTGCCAGCCCTCCCCTCCCCTACAGATGCTCACCACCCTTCCATCTCTTACAGGACCCTGCCAGCCCCCCCCCACTACCCTACAGATGCTCACCACCCTTCCATCTCTTACAGGACCCTGCCAGTCCGCCCCACTGCTACAGATTCTCACCACCCTTCCATCTCTTACAGGACCCTGCCAGCCCTCCCCTCTGCTACAGATGCTCACCACCCTTCCATCTCTTACAGGACCCTGCCAGCCCACCCCTCCCCTACAGATGCTCACCACCCTTCCATCTCTTACAGGACCCTGCCAGCCCCCCCCCCCACTACCCTACAGATGCTCACCACCCTTCCATCTCTTACAGGACCCTGCCAGCCCTCCCCTCTGCTACGGATGCTCACCACCCTTCCATCTCTTACAGGACCCTGCCAGCCCTCCCCTCTGCTACAGATGCTCACCACCCTTCCATATCTTACAGGACCCTGCCAGCCTTCCCCTCTGCTACAGATGCTCACCACCCTGCCATCTCTTACAGGACCCTGCCAGCCCTCTCCTCTGCTACAGATGCTCACCACCCTTCCATCTCTTACAGGACCCTGCCAGCCCTCCCCTCTGCTACAGATGCTCACCACCCTGCCATCTCTTACAGGACCCTGCCAGCCCTCCCCTCTGCTACAGATGCTCACCACCCTTCCATCTCTTACAGGACCCTGCCAGCCCTCCCCTCCCCAACAGATGCTCACCACCCTTCCATCTCTTACAGGACCCTGCCAGCCCTCCCCTCTGCTACAGATGCTCACCACCCTTCCATCTCTTACAGGACCCTGCCAGCCCTCCCCTCCCCTACAGATGCTCACCACCCTTCCATCTCTTACAGGACCCTGCCAGCACCCCCCCCACTACCCTACAGATGCTCACCACCCTTCCATCTCTTACAGGACCCTGCCAGCCCCCCCACTACCCTACAGATGCTCACCACCCTTCCATCGCTTACAAGACCCTGCCAGCCCTCCCCCTGCTACAGATTCTCACCACCCTTCCATCTCTTACAGGACCCTGCCAGCCCTCCCCTCTGCCACAGATGCACACCACCCTTCCATCTCTTACAGGACCCTGCCAGCCCTCCCCTCCCCTACAGATGCTCACCACCCTTCCATCTCTTACAGGACCCTGCCAGCCCCCCCCCACTACCCTACAGATGCTCACCACCCTTCCATCTCTTACAGGACCCTGCCAGCCCTCCCCTCTGCTAAAGATGCTCACCACCCTTCCATCTATTGCAGGACCCTGCCAGCCCTCCCCTCTGCTAGAGATGCCCACCACCCTTCCATATCTTACAGGACCCTGCCAGCACTCCCCTCTGCTACAGATGCTCACCACCCTGCCATCTCATACAGGGCCCTGCCAGAACTCTCCTCTGCTACAGATGCTCACCACCCTTCCATCTCTTACAGGACCCTGCCAGCCCTCCCCTCCCCTACAGATGCTCACGACCCTTCCATCTTTACATGACCCTGCCAGCCCCCCCACTACCCTACAGATTCTCACCACCCTTCCATCTCTTACAGGACCCTGCCAGGCCTCTCCTCTGCTACAGATGCTCACCACCCTGCAATCTCTTACAGGACCCTGCCAGCCCTCCCCTCTGCTACAGATGCTCACCACCCTGCCATCTCTTACAGGACCCTGCCAGCTCCCCCCCACTACCCTACAGATTCTCACCACCCTTCCATATCTTACAGGACCCTGCCAGCCCTCTCCTCTGCTACAGATGCTCACCACCCTGCCATCTCTTACAGGACCCTGCCAGCCCTCCCCTCTGCTACAGATGCTCACCACCCTTCCATCTCTTACAGGACCCTGCCAGCCCTCCCCTCCCCTACAGATGCTCACCACCCTTCCATCTCTTACAGGACCCTGCCAGCCCCCCCCCCTACCCTACAGATGCTCACCACCCTTCCATGTCTTACAGGACCCTGCCAGCCGTCCCCTCTGCTACAGATGCTCACCACCCTGCTATCTCTTACAGGACCCTGCCAGCCCTCCCCTCTGCTACAGATGCTCACCACCCTTCCATCTCTTACCGGATGCTGCCAGCCCTCCCCTCTGCTACAGATGCTCACCACCCTGCCATCTCTTACAGGACCCTGCCAGCCCTCCCGTCTGCTACAGATGCTCACCACCCTGCCATCTCTTACAGGACCCTGCCAGCCCTCCCCTCTGCTACAGATGCTCACCACCCTTCCATCTCTTACAGGACCCTGCCAGCCCTCCCCTCTGCTACAGATGCTCACCACCCTTCCATCTCTTACAGGACCCTGCCAGCCCTCCCCTCTGCTACAGATGCTCACCACCCTTCCATCTCTTACAGGACCCTGCCAGCCCTCCCCTCCCCTACAGATGCTCACCACCCCTCCATCTCTTACAGGACCCTGCCAGCCCCCCACCCCCACTACCCTACAGATGCTCACCACCCTTCCATCTCTTACAGGACCCTGCCAGCCCTCCCCTCTGCTACAGATGCTCACCACCCTTCCATATCTTACAGGACCCTGCCAGCCCTCCCCTCCCCTACAGATGCCCACCACCCTTCCATCTCTTACAGGACCCTGCCAGCTCTCCCCTCTGCTACAGATGCTCACCACCCTTCCATATCTTACAGGACCCTGCCAGCCCTCCCCTCTGCTACAGATGCACACCATCCTTCCATCTCTTACAGGACCCTGCCAGCCCTCCCCTACAGATGCTCACCACCCTTCCATCTCTTACAGGACCCTGCCAGCCCCCCCACTACCCTACAGATGCTCACCACCCTTCCATCTCTTACAGGACCCTGCCAGCCCTCCCCTCTGCTAAAGATGCTCACCACCCTCCCATCTCTTGCAGGACCCTGCCAACCCTCCCCTCTGCTACAGATGCCCACCACCCTTCCATATCTTACAGGACCCTGCCAGCCCTCCCCTCTGCTACAGATGCTCACCACCCTGCCATCTCTTACAGGGCCCTGCCAGCCCTCTCCTCTGCTACAGATGCTCACCACCCTTCCATCTCTTACAGGACCCTGCCAGCCCTCCCCTCTGCTACAGATGCTCACCATCCTGCCATCTCTTACAGGACCCTGCCAGCCCTCCCCTCTGCTACAGATGCTCACCACCCTTCCATCTCTTACAGGACCCTGCCAGCCCTCCCCTCCCCTACAGATGCTCACGACCCTTCCATCTTTACAGGACCCTGCCAGCCCCCCCACTACCCTACAGATTCTCACCACCCTTCCATCTCTTACAGGACCCTGCCAGCCCTCCCCTCTGCTACAGATGCTCACCACCCTGCCATCTCTTACAGGACCCTGCCAGCCCCCCCCACTACCCTACAGATTCTCACCACCCTTCCATCTCTTACAGGACCCTGCCAGCCCTCCCCTCTGCTACAGATGCTCACCACCCTGCTATCTCTTACAGGACCCTGCCAGCCCTCCCCTCTGCTACAGATGCTCACCACCCTGCCATCTCTTACAGGACCCTGCCAGCCCTCCCCTCTGCTACAGATGCTCACCACCCTTCCATCTCTTACAGGACCCTGGCAGCCCTCCCCTCCCCAACAGATGCTCACCACCCTTCCATCTCTTACAGGACCCTGCCAGCCCTCCCCTCCGCTACAGATGCTCACCACCCTTCCATCTCTTACAGGACCCTGCCAGCCCTCCCCTCCCCTACAGATGCTCACCACCCTTCCATCTCTTACAGGACCCTGCCAGCACCCCCCCCACTACCCTACAGATGCTCACCACCCTTCCATCTCTTACAGGACCCTGCCAGCCCCCCCACTACCCTACAGATGCTCACCACCCTTCCATCTCTTACAAGACCCTGCCAGCCCTCCCCTCTGCTACAGATTCTCACCACCCTTCCATCTCTTACAGGACCCTGCCAGCCCTCCCCTCTGCCACAGATGCACACCACCCTTCCATCTCTTACAGGACCCTGCCAGCCCTCCCCTCTGCTACAGATGCTCACCACCCTTCCATCTCTTACAGGACCCTGCCAGCCCTCCCCTCTGCTACAGATGCTCACCACCCTTCCATCTCTTACAGGACCCTGCCAGCCCTCCCCTCTGCTACAGATGCTCACCACCCTGCCATCTCTTACAGGACCCTGCCAGCCCTCCCCTCTGCTACAGATGCTCACCACCCTTCCATCTCTTACGGGACCCTGGCAGCCCTCCCCTCCCCAACAGATGCTCACCACCCTTCTTTCTCTTACAGGACCCTGCCAGCCCTCCCCTCTGCTACAGATGCTCACCACCCTTCCATCTCTTACAGGACCCTCCCAGCCCTCCCCTCCCCTACAGATGCTCACCACCCTTCCATCTCTTACAGGACCCTGCCAGCACCCCCCCACTACCCTACAGATGCTCACCACCCTTCCATCTCTTACAGGACCCTGCCAGCCCCCCCACTACCCTACAGATGCTCACCACCCTTCCATCTCTTACAAGACCCTGCCAGCCCTCCCCTCTGCTACAGATTCTCACCACCCTTCCATCTCTTACAGGACCCTGCCAGCCCTCCCCTCTGCCACAGATGCACACCACCCTTCCATCTCTTACAGGACCCTGCCAGCCCTCCCCTCCCCTACAGATGCTCACCACCCTTCCATCTCTTACAGGACCCTGCCAGCCCCCCCACTACCCTACAGATGCTCACCACCCTTCCATCTCTTACAGGACCCTGCCAGCCCTCCCCTCTGCTACAGATGCTCACCACCCTTCCATATCTTACAGGACCCTGCCAGCCCTCCCCTCCCCAACAGATGCTCACCACCCTTCCATCTCTTACAGGACCCTGCCAGCCCTCCCCTCTGCTACAGATGCTCACCACCCTTCCATCTCTTACAGGACCCTGCCAGCCCTCCCCCCCCCCTACAGATGCTCACCACCCTTCCATCTCTTACAGGACCCTGCCAGCCCTCCCCTCTGCTACAGATGCTCACCACCCTGCCATCTCTTACAGGGCCCTGCCAGCCCTCCCCTCTGCTACAGATGCTCACCACCCTTCCATCTCTTACAGGACCCTGCCAGCCCCCCCACTACCCTACAGATTCTCACCACCCTTCCATCTCTTACAGGACCCTGCCAGGCCTCTCCTCTGCTACAGATGCTCACCACCCTGCAATCTCTTACAGGACCCTGCCAGCCCTCCCCTCTGCTACAGATGCTCACCACCCTGCCATCTATTACAGGACCCTGCCAGCCCCCCCCACTACCCTACAGATTCTCACCACCCTTCCATATCTTACAGGACCCTGCCAGCCCTCTCCTCTGCTACAGATGCTCACCACCCCGCCATCTCTTACAGGACCCTGCCAGCCCTCCCCTCTGCTACAGATGCTCACCACCCTTCCATCTCTTACAGGACCCTGCCAGCCCTCCCCTCCCCTACAGATGCTCACCACCCTTCCATCTCTTACAGGACCCTGCCAGCCCCCCCACTACCCTACAGATGCTCACCACCCTTCCATCTCTTACAGGACCCTGCCAGTCCGCCCCACTGCTACAGATTCTCACCACCCTTCCATCTCTTACAGGACCCTGCCAGCCCTCCCCTCTGCTACAGATGCTCACCACCCTTCCATCTCTTACAGGACCCTGCCAGCCCACCCCTCCCCTACAGATGCTCACCACCCTTCCATCTCTTACAGGACCCTGCCAGCCCCCCCACTACCCTACAGATGCTCACCACCCTTCCATCTCTTACAGGACCCTGCCAGCCCTCCCCTCTGCTACAGATGCTCACCACCCTTCCATCTCTTACAGGACCCTGCCAGCCCCCCCACTACCCTACAGATGCTCACCACCCTTCCATCTCTTACAGGACCCTGCCAGTCCGCCCCACTGCTACAGATTCTCACCACCCTTCCATCTCTTACAGGACCCTGCCAGCCCTCCCCTCTGCTACAGATGCTCACCACCCTTCCATCTCTTACAGGACCCTGCCAGCCCACCCCTCCCCTACAGATGCTCACCACCCTTCCATCTCTTACAGGACCCTGCCAGCCCACCCCTCCCCTACAGATGCTCACCACCCTTCCATCTCTTACAGGACCCTGCCAGCCCTCCCCTCTGCTACAGATGCTCACCACCCTTCCATCTCTTACAGGACCCTGCCAGCCCTCCCCTCCCCTACAGATGCTCACCACCCTTCCATCTCTTACAGGACCCTGCCAGCACCCCCCCACTACCCTACAGATGCTCACCACCCTTCCATCTCTTAAAGGACCCTGCAAGCCCCCCCACTACCCTACAGATGCTCACCACCCTTCCATCTCTTACAAGACCCTGCCAGCCCTCCCCTCTGCCACAGATGCACACCACCCTTCCATCTCTTACAGGACCCTGCCAGCCCTCCCCTCCCCTACAGATGCTCACCACCCTTCCATCTCTTACAGGACCCTGCCAGCCCCCCCACTACCCTACAGATGCTCACCACCCTTCCATCTCTTACAGGGCCCTGCCAGCCCTCCCCTCTGCTAAAGATGCTCACCACCCTTCCATCTATTGCAGGACCCTGCCAGCCCTCCCCTCTGCTAGAGATGCCCACCACCCTTCCATATCTTACAGGACCCTGCCAGCACTCCCCTCTGCTACAGATGCTCACCACCCTGCCATCTCATACAGGGCCCTGCCAGCACTCTCCTCTGCTACAGATGCTCACCACCCTTCCATCTCTTACAGGACCCTGCCAGCCCTCCCCTCCCCTACAGATGCTCACGACCCTTCCATCTTTACAGGACCCTGCCAGCCCCCCCACTACCCTACAGATTCTCACCACCCTTCCATCTCTTACAGGACCCTGCCAGGCCTCTCCTCTGCTACAGATGCTCACCACCCTGCAATCTCTTACAGGACCCTGCCAGCCCTCCCCTCTGCTACAGATGCTCACCACCCTGCCATCTCTTACAGGACCCTGCCAGCTCCCCCCCACTACCCTACAGATTCTCACCACCCTTCCATATCTTACAGGACCCTGCCAGCCCTCTCCTCTGCTACAGATGCTCACCACCCTGCCATCTCTTACAGGACCCTGCCAGCCCTCCCCTCTGCTACAGATGCTCACCACCCTTCCATCTCTTACAGGACCCTGCCAGCCCTCCCCTCCCCTACAGATGCTCACCACCCTTCCATCTCTTACAGGACCCTGCCAGCCCCCCCCACTACCCTACAGATGCTCACCACCCTTCCATCTCTTACAGGACCCTGCCAGCCCTCCCCTCTGCTACAGATGCTCACCACCCTGCTATCTCTTACAGGACCCTGCCAGCCCTCCCCTCTGCTACAGATGCTCACCACCCTTCCATCTCTTACAGGATGCTGCCAGCCCTCCCCTCTGCTACAGATGCTCACCACCCTGCCATCTCTTACAGGACCCTGCCAGCCCTCCCCTCTGCTACAGATGCTCACCACCCTGCCATCTCTTACAGGACCCTGCCAGCCCTCCCCTCTGCTACAGATGCTCACCACCCTTTCATCTCTTACAGGACCCTGCCAGCCCTCCCCTCTGCTACAGATGCTCACCACCCTTCCATCTCTTACAGGACCCTGCCAGCCCTCCCATCTGCTACAGATGCTCACCACCCTTCCATCTCTTACAGGACCCTGCCAGCCCTCCCCTCCCCTACAGATGCTCACCACCCCTCCATCTCTTACAGGACCCTGCCAGCCCCCCACCCCCACTACCCTACAGATGCTCACCACCCTTCCATCTCTTACAGGACCCTGCCAGCCCTCCCCTCTGCTACAGATGCTCACCACCCTTCCATATCTTACAGGACCCTGCCAGCCCTCCCCTCCCCTACAGATGCCCACCACCCTTCCATCTCTTACAGGACCCTGCCAGCTCTCCCCTCTGCTACAGATGCTCACCACCCTTCCATATCTTACAGGACCCTGCCAGCCCTCCCCTCTGCTACAGATGCACACCACCCTTCCATCTCTTACAGGACCCTGCCAGCCCTCCCCTACAGATGCTCACCACCCTTCCATCTCTTACAGGACCCTGCCAGCCCCCCCACTACCCTACAGATGCTCACCACCCTTCCATCTCTTACAGGACCCTGCCAGCCCTCCCCTCTGCTAAAGATGCTCACCACCCTTCCATCTCTTGCAGGACCCTGCCAGCCCTCCCCTCTGCTACAGATGCCCACCACCCTTCCATATCTTACAGGACCCTGCCAGCCCTCCCCTCTGCTACAGATGCTCACCACCCTGCCATTTCTTACAGGGCCCTGACAGCCCTCTCCTCTGCTACAGATGCTCACCACCCTTCCATCTCTTACAGGACCCTGCCAGCCCTCCCCTCTGCTACAGATGCTCACCATCATGCCATCTCTTACAGGACCCTGCCAGCCCTCCCCTCTGCTACAGATGCTCACCACCCTTCCATCTCTTACAGGACCCTGCCAGCCCTCCCCTCCCCTACAGATGCTCACGACCCTTCCATCTTTACAGGACCCTGCCAGCCCCCCCACTACCCTACAGATTCTCACCACCCTTCCATCTCTTACAGGACCCTGCCAGCCCTCCCCTCTGCTACAGATGCTCACCACCCTGCCATCTCTTACAGGACCCTGCCAGCCCCCCCCCCACTACCCTACAGATTCTCACCACCCTTCCATCTCTTACAGGACCCTGCCAGCCCTCTCCTCTGCTACAGATGCTCACCACCCTGCCATCTCTTACAGGACCCTGCCAGCCCTCCCCTCTGCTACAGATGCTCACCACCCTTCCATCTCTTACAGGACCCTGCCAGCCCTCCCCTCCCCTACAGATGCTCACCACCCTTCCATCTCTTACAGGACCCTGCCAGCCCCCCCCCCACTACCCTACAGATGCTCACCACCCTTCCATCTCTTACAGGACCCTGCCAGCCCTCCCCTCTGCTACAGATGCTCACCACCCTGCTATCTCTTACAGGACCCTGCCAGCCCTCCACTCTGCTACAGATGCTCACCACCCTTCCATCTCTTACAGGATGCTGCCAGCCCTCCCCTCTGCTACAGATGCTCACCACCCTGCCATCTCTTACAGGACCCTGCCAGCCCTCCCCTCTGCTACAGATGCTCACCACCCTGCCATCTCTTACAGGACCCTGCCAGCCCTCCCCTCTGCTACAGATGCTCACCACCCTTCCATCTCCTACAGGACCCTGCCAGCCCTCCCCTCTGCTACAGATGCTCACCACCCTTCCATCTCTTACAGGACCCTGCCAGCCCTCCCCTCTGCTACAGATGCTCACCACCCTTCCATCTCTTACAGGACCCTGCCAGCCCTCCCCTCCCCTACAGATGCTCACCACCCCTCCATCTCTTACAGGACCCTGCCAGCCCCCCCCCCCCACTACCCTACAGATGCTCACCACCCTTCCATCTCTTACAGGACCCTGCCAGCCCTCCCCGCTGCTACAGATGCTCACCACCCTTCCATATCTTACAGGACCCTGCCAGCCCTCCCCTCCCCTACAGATGCTCACCACCCTTCCATCTCTTACAGGACCCTGCCAGCTCTCCCCTCTGCTACAGATGCTCACCACCCTTCCATATCCTACAGGACCCTGCCAGCCCTCCCCTCTGCTACAGATGCTCACCACTCCTCCATCTCTTACAGGACCCTGCCAGCCCTCCCCTCTGCTACAGATGCTCACCACCCTGCCATCTATTACAGGACCCTGCCAGCCCTCCCCTCTGCTACAGATGCTCACCACCCTTCCATATCTTACAGGACCCTGCCAGCCCTCCCCTCTGCTACAGATGCTCACCACCCCTCCATCTCTTACATGACCCTACCAGCCCTCCCCTCTGCTACAGATGCTCACCACCCTGCCATCTCTTACAGGACCCTGCCAGCCCTCCCCTCTGCTACAGATGCTCACCACCCTGCCATCTCTTACAGGGCCCTGCCAGCCCTCTCCTCTGCTACAGATGCTCACCACCCTTCCATCTCTTACAGGACCCTGCCAGCCCTCCGCTCTGCTACAGATGCTCACCATCCTGCCATCTCTTACAGGACCCTGCCAGCCCTCCCCTCTGCTACAGATGCTCACCACCCTTCCATCTCTTACAGGACCCTGCCAGCCCTCCCCTCCCCTACAGATGCTCACGACCCTTCCATCTTTACAGGACCCTGCCAGCCCCCCCACTACCCTACAGATTCTCACCACCCTTCCATCTCTTACAGGACCCTGCCAGCCCTCCCCTCTGCTACAGATGCTCACCACCCTGCCATCTCTTACAGGACCCTGCCAGCCCCACCCCACTACCCTACAGATTCTCACCACCCTTCCATCTCTTACAGGACCCTGCCAGCCCTCTCCTCTGCTACAGATGCTCACCACCCTGCCATCTCTTACAGGACCCTGCCAGCCCTCCCCTCTGCTACAGATGCTCACCACCCTTCCATCTCTTACAGGACCCTGCCAGCCCTCCCCTCCCCTACAGATGCTCACCACCCTTCCATCTCTTACAGGACCCTGCCAGCCCCCCCCCCACTACCCTACAGATGCTCACCACCCTTCCATCTCTTACAGGACCCTGCCAGCCCTCCCCTCTGCTACAGATGCTCACCACCCTGCTATCTCTTACAGGACCCTGCCAGCCCTCCCCTCTGCTACAGATGCTCACCACCCTGCCATCTCATACAGGGCCCTGCCAGCACTCTCCTCTGCTACAGATGCTCACCACCCTTCCATCTCTTACAGGACCCTGCCAGCCCTCCCCTCCCCTACAGATGCTCACGACCCTTCCATCTTTACAGGACCCTGCCAGCCCCCCCACTACCCTACAGATTCTCACCACCCTTCCATCTCTTACAGGACCCTGCCAGGCCTCTCCTCTGCTACAGATGCTCACCACCCTGCAATCTCTTACAGGACCCTGCCAGCCCTCCCCTCTGCTACAGATGCTCACCACCCTGCCATCTCTTACAGGACCCTGCCAGCTCCCCCCCACTACCCTACAGATTCTCACCACCCTTCCATATCTTACAGGACCCTGCCAGCCCTCTCCTCTGCTACAGATGCTCACCACCCTGCCATCTCTTACAGGACCCTGCCAGCCCTCCCCTCTGCTACAGATGCTCACCACCCTTCCATCTCTTACAGGACCCTGCCAGCCCTCCCCTCCCCTACAGATGCTCACCACCCTTCCATCTCTTACAGGACCCTGCCAGCCCCCCCACTACCCTACAGATGCTCACCACCCTTCCATCTCTTACAGGACCCTGCCAGCCCTCCCCTCTGCTACAGATGCTCACCACCCTGCTATCTCTTACAGGACCCTGCCAGCCCTCCCCTCTGCTACAGATGCTCACCACCCTTCCATCTCTTACAGGATGCTGCCAGCCCTCCCCTCTGCTACAGATGCTCACCACCCTGCCATCTCTTACAGGACCCTGCCAGCCCTCCCCTCTGCTACAGATGCTCACCACCCTGCCATCTCTTACAGGACACTGCCAGCCCTCCCCTCTGCTACAGATGCTCACCACCCTTCCATCTCTTACAGGACCCTGCCAGCCCTCCCCTCTGCTACAGATGCTCACCACCCTTCCATCTCTTACAGGACCCTGCCTGCCCTCCCCTCTGCTACAGATGCTCACCACCCTTCCATCTCTTACAGGACCCTGCCAGCCCTCCCCTCCCCTACAGATGCTCACCACCCCTCCATCTCTTACAGGACCCTGCCAGCCCCCCACCCCCACTACCCTACAGATGCTCACCACCCTTCCATCTCTTACAGGACCCTGCCAGCCCTCCCCTCTGCTACAGATGCTCACCACCCTTCCATATCTTACAGGACCCTGCCAGCCCTCCCCTCCCCTACAGATGCCCACCACCCTTCCATCTCTTACAGGACCCTGCCAGCTCTCCCCTCTGCTACAGATGCTCACCACCCTTCCATATCTTACAGGACCCTGCCAGCCCTCCCCTCTGCTACAGATGCACACCACCCTTCCATCTCTTACAGGACCCTGCCAGCCCTCCCCTACAGATGCTCACCACCCTTCCATCTCTTACAGGACCCTGCCAGCCCCCCACTACCCTACAGATGCTCACCACCCTTCCATCTCTTACAGGACCCTGCCAGCCCTCCCCTCTGCTAAAGATGCTCACCACCCTTCCATCTCTTGCAGGACCCTGCCAGCCCTCCCCTCTGCTACAGATGCCCACCACCCTTCCATATCTTACAGGACCCTGCCAGCCCTCCCCTCTGCTACAGATGCTCACCACCCTGCCATTTCTTACAGGGCCCTGCCAGCCCTCTCCTCTGCTACAGATGCTCACCACCCTTCCATCTCTTACAGGACCCTGCCAGCCCTCCCCTCTGCTACAGATGCTCACCACCCTTCCATCTCTTACAGGACCCTGCCAGCCCTCCCCTCCCCTACAGATGCTCACGACCCTTCCATCTTTACAGGACCCTGCCAGCCCCCCCACTACCCTACAGATTCTCACCACCCTTCCATCTCTTACAGGACCCTGCCAGCCCTCCCCTCTGCTACAGATGCTCACCACCCTGCCATCTCTTACAGGACCCTGCCAGCCCCCCCCCCCACTACCCTACAGATTCTCACCACCCTTCCATCTCTTACAGGACCCTGCCAGCCCTCTCCTCTGCTACAGATGCTCACCACCCTGCCATCTCTTACAGGACCCTGCCAGCCCTCCCCTCTGCTACAGATGCTCACCACCCTTCCATCTCTTACAGGACCCTGCCAGCCCTCCCCTCCCCTACAGATGCTCACCACCCTTCCATCTCTTACAGGACCCTGCCAGCCCCCCCCCCACTACCCTACAGATGCTCACCACCCTTCCATCTCTTACAGGACCCTGCCAGCCCTCCCCTCTGCTACAGATGCTCACCACCCTGCTATCTCTTACAGGACCCTGCCAGCCCTCCACTCTGCTACAGATGCTCACCACCCTTCCATCTCTTACAGGATGCTGCCAGCCCTCCCCTCTGCTACAGATGCTCACCACCCTGCCATCTCTTACAGGACCCTGCCAGCCCTCCCCTCTGCTACAGATGCTCACCACCCTGCCATCTCTTACAGGACCCTGCCAGCCCTCCCCTCTGCTACAGATGCTCACCACCCTTCCATCTCCTACAGGATCCTGCCAGCCCTCCCCTCTGCTACAGATGCTCACCACCCTTCCATCTCTTACAGGACCCTGCCAGCCCTCCCCTCTGCTACAGATGCTCACCACCCTTCCATCTCTTACAGGACCCTGCCAGCCCTCCCCTCCCCTACAGATGCTCACCACCCCTCCATCTCTTACAGGACCCTGCCAGCCCCCCCCCCACTACCCTACAGATGCTCACCACCCTTCCATCTCTTACAGGACCCTGCCAGCCCTCCCCGCTGCTACAGATGCTCACCACCCTTCCATATCTTACAGGACCCTGCCAGCCCTCCCCTCCCCTACAGATGCTCACCACCCTTCCATCTCTTACAGGACCCTGCCAACTCTCCCCTCTGCTACAGATGCTCACCACCCTTCCATATCCTACAGGACCCTGCCAGCCCTCCCCTCTGCTACAGATGCTCACCACTCCTCCATCTCTTACAGGACCCTGCCAGCCCTCCCCTCTGCTACAGATGCTCACCACCCTGCCATCTATTACAGGACCCTGCCAGCCCTCCCCTCTGCTACAGATGCTCACCACCCTTCCATATCTTACAGGACCCTGCCAGCCCTCCCCTCTGCTACAGATGCTCACCACCCCTCCATCTCTTACATGACCCTGCCAGCCCTCCCCTCTGCTACAGATGCTCACCACCCTGCCATCTCTTACAGGACCCTGCCAGCCCTCCCCTCTGCTACAGATGCTCACCACCCTGCCATCTCTTACAGGGCCCTGCCAGCCCTCTCCTCTGCTACAGATGCTCACCACCCTTCCATCTCTTACAGGACCCTGCCAGCCCTCCCCTCTGCTACAGATGCTCACCATCCTGCCATCTCTTACAGGACCCTGCCAGCCCTCCCCTCTGCTACAGATGCTCACCACCCTTCCATCTCTTACAGGACCCTGCCAGCCCTCCCCTCCCCTACAGATGCTCACGACCCTTCCATCTTTACAGGACCCTGCCAGCCCCCCCACTACCCTACAGATTCTCACCACCCTTCCATCTCTTACAGGACCCTGCCAGCCCTCCCCTCTGCTACAGATGCTCACCACCCTGCCATCTCTTACAGGACCCTGCCAGCCCCCCCCCCACTACCCTACAGATTCTCACCACCCTTCCATCTCTTACAGGACCCTGCCAGCCCTCTCCTCTGCTACAGATGCTCACCACCCTGCCATCTCTTACAGGACCCTGCCAGCCCTCCCCTCTGCTACAGATGCTCACCACCCTTCCATCTCTTACAGGACCCTGCCAGCCCTCCCCTCCCCTACAGATGCTCACCACCCTTCCATCTCTTACAGGACCCTGCCAGCCCCCCCCCACTACCCTACAGATGCTCACCACCCTTCCATCACTTACAGGACCCTGCCAGCCCTCCCCTCTGCTACAGATGCTCACCACCCTGCTATCTCTTACAGGACCCTGCCAGCCCTCCCCTCTGCTACAGATGCTCACCACCCTTCCATCTCTTACAGGATGCTGCCAGCCCTCCCCTCTGCTACAGATGCTCACCACCCTGCCATCTCTTACAGGACCCTGCCAGCCCTCCCCTCTGCTACAGATGCTCACCACCCTGCCATCTATTACAGGACCCTGCCAGCCCTCCCCTCTGCTACAGATGCTCACCACCCTTCCATCTCTTACAGGACCCTGCCAGCCCTCCTCTCTGCTACAGATGCTCACCACCCTTCCATCTCTTACAGGACCCTGCCAGCCCTCCCCTCTGCTACAGATGCTCACCACCCTTCCATCTCTTACAGGACCCTGCCAGCCCTCCCCTCCCCTACAGATGCTCACCACCCCTCATCTCTTACAGGACCCTGCCAGCCCCCCCCCCCACTACCCTACAGATGCTCACCACCCTTCCATCTCTTACAGGACCCTGCCAGCCCTCCCCTCTGCTACAGATGCTCACCACCCTTCCATATCTTACAGGACCCTGCCAGCCCTCCCCTCCCCTACAGATGCTCACCACCCTTCCATCTCTTACAGGACCCTGCCAGCTCTCCCCTCTGCTACAGATGCTCACCACCCTTCCATATCCTACAGGACCCTGCCAGCCCTCCCCTCTGCTACAGATGCTCACCACTCCTCCATCTCTTACAGGACCCTGCCAGCCCTCCCCTCTGCTACAGATGGTCACCACCCTGCCATCTATTACAGGACCCTGCCAGCCCTCCCCTCTGCTACAGATGCTCACCACCCTTCCATATCTTACAGGACCCTGCCAGCCCTCCCCTCTGCTACAGATGCTCACCACCCCTCCATCTCTTACATGACCCTGCCAGCCCTCCCCTCTGCTACAGATGCTCACCACCCTGCCATCTCTTACAGGACCCTGCCAGCCCTCCCCTCTGCTACAGATGCTCACCACCCTTCCATATCTTACAGGACCCTGCCAGCCCTCCCCTCTGCTATGGATGCTCACCACCCCTCCATCTCTTACAGGACCCTGCCAGCCCTCCCCTCTGCTACGGATGCTCACCACCCTGCCATCTCTTACAGGACCCTGCCAGCCCTCCCCTCTGCTACAGATGCTCACCACCCTGCCATCTCTTACAGGACCCTGCCAGCCCTCCCCTCTGCTACAGATGCTCACCACCATTCCATATCTTACAGGACCCTGCCAGCCCTCCCTTCTGCTACAGATGCTCACCACCCCTCCATCTCTTACAGGACCCTGCCAGCCCCCCCCTCTGCTACAGATGCTCACCACCCTGCCATCTCTTACAGGACCCTGCCAGCCCTCCCCTCTGCTACAGATGCTCACCACCCCTCCATCTCTTACAGGACCCTGCCAGCCCTCCCCTCTGCTACAGATGCTCACCACCCTTCCATATCTTACAGGACCCTGCCAGCCCTCCCCTCTGCTACAGATGCTCACCACCCCTCCATCTCTTACAGGAACCTGCCAGCCCTCCCCTCTGCTACAGATGCTCACCACCTTGCCATCTTTTACAGGACCCTGCCAGCCCTCCCCTCTGCTACAGATGCTCACCACCCTTCCATATCTTAGAGGACCCTGCCAGCCCTCCCCTCTGCTACAGATGCTCACCACCCCTCCATCTCTTACAGGACCCTGCCAGCCCTCCCCTCTGCTACAGATGCGCACCACCCCGCCATCTCTTACAGGACCCTGCCAGCCCTCCCCTCTGCTACAGATGCTCACCACCCTTCCATATCGTACAGGACCCTGCCAGCCCTCCCCTCTGCTACAGATGCTCACCACCCTGCCATCTCTTACAGGACCCTGCCAGCCCTCCCCTCTGCTACAGATGCTCACCACCCTTCCATCTCTTACAGGACCCTGCCAGCCCTCCCCTCTGCTACAGATGCTCACCACCCTTCCATGTTTTCCAGGACCCTGCCAGCCCTCCCCTCTGCTACAGATGCTCACCACCCTGCCATCTCTTACAGGACCCTTCCAGCCCTCCCCGCTGCTACAGATGCTCACCACCCTTCCATCTCTTACAGGACCCTGCCCGCCCTCCCCTCTGCTACAGATGCTCACCACCCTGCCATCTCTTACAGGACCCTGCCAACTCTCCCCTCTGCTACAGATGCTCACCACCCTGCCATCTCTTACAGGACCCTTCCAGCCCTCCCCTCTGCTACAGATCCTCACCACCCTTCCATCTCTTACAGGACCCTGCCAGCCCTCCCCTCCCCTACAGATGCTCACCACCCCTCCATCTCTTACAGGGCCCTCCCTGCTCTCCCCTCTGCTACAGATGCTCACCACCCTTCCATCTCTTACAGGACCCTGCCAGCCCTCCCCTCTGCTACAGATGCTCACCACCCTTCCATCTCTTACAGGACCCTGCCAGCCCTCCCCTCTGCTACAGATGCTCACCACCCTTCCATATCTTACAGGACCCTGCCAGCCCTCCCCTCTGCTACAGATGCTCACCACCCTGCCATCTCTTACAGGACCCTGCCAGCCCTCCCCTCTGCTACAGATGCTCACCACCCTTCCATCTCTTAAAGGACCCTGCCAGCCCTCCCCTCTGCTACAGATGCTCACCACCCTTCCATGTTTTACAGGACCCTGCCAGCCCTCCCCTCTGCTACAGATGCTCACCACCCTGCCATCTCTTACAGGACCCTTCCAGCCCTCCCCGCTGCTACAGATGCTCACCACCCTTCCATCTCTTACAGGACCCTGCCCGCCCTCCCCTCTGCTACAGATGCTCACCACCCTGCCATCTCTTACAGGACCCTGCCAACTCTCCCCTCTGCTACAGATGCTCACCACCCTGCCATCTCTTACAGGACCCTTCCAGCCCTCCCCTCTGCTACAGATCCTCACCACCCTTCCATCTCTTACAGGACCCTGCCAGCCCTCCCCTCCCCTACAGATGCTCACCACCCCTCCATCTCTTACAGGGCCCTCCCTGCTCTCCCCTCTGCTACAGATGCTCACCACCCTTCCATCTCTTACAGGACCCTGCCAGCCCTCCCCTCTGCTACAGATGCTCACCACCCTTCCATCTCTTACAGGACCCTGCAAGCCCTCCCCTCTGTTACAGATGCTCACCACCCTTCCATCTCTTACAGGGCCCTCCCTGCTCTCCCCTCTGCTACAGCTGCTCACCACCCTTCCATCTCTTACAGGACCCTGCCAGCCCTCCCCTCTGCTACAGATGCTCACCACCCGTCCATCTCTTACAGGGCCCTCCCTGCTCTCCCCTCTGCTACAGATGTTCACCACCCTTCCATCTCTTACAGGACCCTGCCAGCCCTCCCCTCTGCTACAGATACTCACCACCCTTCCATCTCTTACAGGACCCTGCCAGCCCTCCCCTCCCCTACAGATGCTCACCACCCTTCCATCTCTTACAGGACCCTGCCAGCCCTCCCCTCTGCTACAGATGCTCACCACCCTTCCATCTCTTACAGGACCCTGCCAGCCCTCCCCCCTGCTACAGATGCTCACCACCCTTCCATCTCTTACAAGACCCTGCCAGCCCTCCCCTCTGCTACAGATGCTCACCACCCCACACCACCCCTCCATCTCTTACAGGACCCTGCCAGCACTCCCCTCCGCTACAGATGCTCACCACCCCTCCATCTCTTACAGGACCCTGCCAGCCCTCCCCTCCGATACAGATGCTCACCACCCCTCCATCTCTTACAGGACCCTGCCAGCCCTCCCCTCTGCTACAGATGCTCACCACCCCTCCATCTCTTACAGGACCCTGCCAGCCATCCCCTCTGCTACAGATGCTCACCACCCTTCCATCTCTTACAGGACCCTGCCAGCACTCCCCTCCGCTACAGATGCTCACCACCCCTCCATCTCTTACAGGACCCTGCCAGCCCTCCCCTCCGCTACAGATGCTCACCACCCCTCCATCTCTTACAGGACCCTGCCAGCCCTCCCCTCTGCTACAGATGCTCACCACCCCTCCATCTCTTACAGGACCCTGCCATCCCTTCCCTTTGCTACAGATGTTCACCACCCTTCCATCTCTTACAGGACCCTGCCAGCCCTCCTCTCCCCTACAGATGCTCACCACCCTGCCATATTTTACAGGACCCTGCCAGCCCTCCCCTCTGCTACAGATGGTCACCACCCTGTCATCTCATACAGGACCCTGCCTGCCCTCCCCTCTGCTACAGATGCTCACCACCCTGCAATCTCTTACAGGGCCCTCCCTGCTCTCCCCTCTGCTACAGATGCTCAGCACCCTTCCATCTCTTACAGGACCCTGCCAGCCCTCCCCTCTGCTACAGATGCTCACCACCCTTCCATCTCTTACAGGACCCTGCCAGTCATCTCCTCTGCTACAGATGCTCACCACCCTTCCATATCTTACAGGACCCTGCCAGCCCTCCCCTCTGCTACAGATGCTCACCACCCTTCCATATTTTACAGGACCCTGCCAGCCCTCCCCTCTGCTACAGATGCTCACCACCCTTCCATCTCTTACAGGACCCTGCCAGCCCTCCCCTCCCCTACAGATGCTCACCACACTTCCATCTCTTACAGGACCCTGCCAGCCCTCCCCTCCGCTACAGATGCTCACCACCCTTCCATCTCTTACAGGACCCTGCCAGCCCTCCCCTCTGCTACAGATGCTCCTCACCCCTCCATCTCTTACAGGACCCTGCCAGCCCTCCCCTCCCCTACAGATGCTCACCACCCTTCCATCTCTTACAGGACCCTGCCAGCCCCCCCCACTACCCTACAGATTCTCACCACCCTTCCATCTCTTACAGGACCCTGCCAGCCCTCCCCTCAGCTACAGATGCTCACCACCCCTCCATCTCTTACAGGACCCTGCCAGCACTCCCCTCCGCTACAGATGCTCACCACCCCTCCATCTCTTACAGGACCCTGCCAGCCCTCCCCTCTGCTACAGATGCTCACCACCCCTCCATCTCTTACAGGACCCTGCCAGCCCTCCCCTCTACTACAGATGCTCACCACCCTTCCATCTCTTACAGGACCCTGCCAGCCCTCCCCTCCCCTACAGATGCTCACCACCCTGCCATATTTTACAGGACCCTGCCAGCCCTCCCCTCCGCTACAGATGCTCACCACCCCTCCATCTCTTACAGGACCCTGCCAGCCCTCCCCTCTGCTACAGATGCTCACCACCCCTCCATCTCTTACAGGATGCTGCCAGCCCTCCCCTCTACTACAGATGCTCAGCACCCTTCCATCTCTTACAGGACCCTGCCAGCCCTCCCCTCCCCTACAGATGCTCACCACCCCTCCATCTCTTACAGGGCCCTCCCTGCTCTCCCCTCTGCTACAGGTGCTCACCACCCCTCCATCTCTTACATGATCCTGCCAGCCCTCCCCTCTACTACAGATGCTCACCACCCTTCCATCTCTTACAGGACCCTGCCAGCCCTCCCCTCCCCTACAGATGCTCACCACCCTGCCATATTTTACAGGACCCTGCTAGCCCTCCCCTCCGCTACAGATGCTCACCACCCTTCCATCTCTTACAGGACCCTGCCAGCACTCCCCTCCGCTACAGATGCTCACCACCCCTCCATCTCTTACAGGACCCTGCCAGCCCTCCCCTCTGCTACAGATGCTCACCACCCTGCCATCTCTTACAGGACCCTGCCAGTCATCTCCTCTGCTACAGATGCTCACCACCCTTCTATCTCTTACAGGACCCTGCCAGCCCTCCCCTCTGCTACAGATGCTCACCACCCCTCCATCTCTTACAGGACCCTGCCAGCACTCCCCTCCGCTACAGATGCTCACCACCCCTCCATCTCTTACAGGACCCTGCCAGCCCTCCCCTCTGCTACAGATGCTCACCACCCTGCCATCTCTTACAGGACCCTGCCAGCCCTCCCCTCTGCTACAGATGCTCACCACCCTGCCATCTGTTTCAGGACCCTGCCAGCCCTCCCCTCTGCTACAGATGCTCACCACCCTTCCATATCTTACAGGACCCTGCCAGCCCTCCCCGCTGCTACAGATGCTCACCACTCTGCCATCTCTTACAGGACCCTGCCAGCTCTCCCCTCTGCTACAGATGCTCACCACCCTGCCATCTCTTACAGGACCCTGCCAGCCCTCCCCTCTGTTACAGATGCTCACCACCCTTCCATATCTTACAGGACCCTGCCAGCCCTCCCCTCTGCTACAGATGCTCACCACCCCTCCATCTCTTACAGGACCCTGCCAGCCCTCCCCTCTGCTACAGATGCTCACCACCCTTCCATCTCTTACAGGACCCTGCCAGCCCTCCCCTCTGCTACAGATGCTCACCACCCTTCCATCTCTTACAGGACCCTGCCAGCCCTCCCCTCTGCTACAGATGCTCACCACCCTTCCATCTCTTACAGGACCCTGCCAGCCCTCCCCTCTGCTACAGATGCTCACCACCCTTCCATCTCTTACAGGACCCTGCCAGCCCTCCCCTCTGCTACAGATGCTCACCACCCTTCCATATCTTACAGGACCCTGCCAGCCCTCCCCTCTGCTACAGATGCTCACCACCCCTCCATCTCTTACAGGACCCTGCCAGCCCTCCCCTCTGCTACAGATGCTCACCACCCTTCCATCTCTTACAGGACCCTGCCAGCCCTCCCCTCCCCTACAGATGCTCACCACCCTTCCATCTCTTACAGGACCCTGCCAGCACCCCCCCCACTACCCTACAGATGCTCACCACCCTTCCATCTCTTACAGGACCCTGCCAGCCCTCCCCTACTCTACAGATGATCACCACCCCTCCATCTCTTACAGGACCCTGCCAGCCCTCCCCTCTGCTACAGATGCTCACCACCCCTCCATCTCTTACAGGGCCCTCCCTGCTCTCCCCTCTGCTACAGATGCTCACCACCCTTCCATCTCTTACAGGGCCCTCCCTGCTCTCCCCTCTGCTACAGCTGCTCACCACCCCTCCATCTCTTACAGGACCCTGCCAGCACCCCCCCCACTACCCTACAGATGCTCACCACCCTTCCATCTCTTACAGGACCCTGCCAGCCCTCCCCTACTCTACAGATGATCACCACCCCTCCATCTCTTACAGGACCCTGCCAGCCCTCCCCTCTGCTACAGATGCTCACCACCCCTCCATCTCTTACAGGGCCCTCCCTGCTCTCCCCTCTGCTACAGATGCTCACCACCCTTCCATCTCTTACAGGGCCCTCCCTGCTCTCCCTTCCGCTACAGATGCTCACCACCCTTCCATCTCCCCTGCAAAGTGTTTTTTGAGCTTTGCTCTAGAATTGCAGGTGAACAGAAGGAACTGCTGTATGTTACAAGCCTTGTAGTTGACACCACCCTGTTGAATAGCGGCATGAACTCAGAGAGGGAGTTCATTAGTATCTTACATACCCCGAGGTCTAGGACGCAACCAATGGCCGCAATGCAAGGGGATGACCTGAGGATTCTTGACCTTGATGTGAACGATATAGCAATGCTTAGCACTCAGTTAAGCGGAAAGCCTTCTCGCGCTGCCTTAGTCACAGCAATAACTGGCTTTGCGCATAATCAGCAGAAAAAGCATGAAAATAATGCTTACAAAGACAGAGGAAAGGACAAAGGCTAAGCACAACTGAATTAACTAATTTGATCAATGTGACCCGTGAATCAGATAGTACGCAGAATCGACAAAAATCTGAGATTTCAAAGCCTAATGTAGTGAATAGTCCAATCCGGGTGATTACACGGACTGTACACAAAGGAAAAAAAGGCCACATGAACAGAAGAATCTGGCCCCATGGGTCATAAGCTTAAAAAATGATAGTCTCCCTAGGAGGGGCAATGATATGGATGGGCTTTCTCAACTAAGTCCCGATCAGTCATGGAGTACTTCTAAGTTAAAGAGTCAGCATGATCAAGATGTGGCAGAGGCCGGTACCTCTATACAGACCAAAACCACGCAGAGGAAAGACATGTTATGCCCGAAAGTGAAACTTAACAAACTCATTGCTTCCACCATAAGAATATTGGAACCTCTGGCATCAGCGACAAGCCCATATCGAGTCCTACAGATTATGCAGTGTCCAGTAATTGTCTGTGATAGCGACAATTGATAGCTCAATTATTGATCTCCCTGAATCTGCCACTGATCCTAATGGGGAGGAAGGACAGCTCAGGGGCAACGGACAACGCAACACAACATAGGTACGAAACCCGATCCCGCGCATCAAAACTACTGCGCGTTATAAATGAAAAATTCAAATAAATAAAATAAATACATCCTAATTGGGCAATTGTTCCTTTTACACCCCCACCTTTGGTGGAGCATGTGTTACTACGTGCAGACATTCTATCCAAATATGGCTTTGAGGTCCTTCTAGTCCAAACCATCAGAGCTGACCTGGAAGCCGACTCTGCTTGGAATTTAAAACATGTGAACAATCTGGAAATAGTAAAATCTGATATTGGAAGAGGGATCCACCAATTAGAGTCTACATTGGAAGCCTTTCAATCAGCTTTAAATCCATGAGATCATAAAGGAATATGGCCCAATCACGACTGAATTCAGGTCAATTGTTTGGGTGAGATCTCCCCCCGTGAGCTCAGAAAGGAACATGGGCCAGTCACGATTCAATGCAGGTCAATTGTTTGGTTGAGATCTCCCCCAGTGAGCTCAGAAAGGAACATGGGCCAGTCACGATTCAATGCAGGTCGATTGTTTGGGTGAGATCTCCCCCAGTGAGCTCAGAAAGGAACATGGGCCAGTCACGATTCAAAAGGAACATGGGCCAGTCACGATTCAATGCAGGTCGATTGTTTGGGTGAGATCTCCCCCAGTCACGATTCAATGCAGGTCAATTGTTTGGGTGAGATCTCCCCCAGTGAGCTCAGAAAGGAACATGGGCCAGTCACGATTCAATGCAGGTCGATTGTTTGGGTGAGATCTCCCCCAGTGAGCTCAGAAAGGAACATGGGCCAGTCACGATTCAATGCAGGTCAATTGTTTGGGTGTAATCTCCCCCAGTGAGCTCAGAAAGGAACATGGGCCAGTCACGATTCAATGCAGGTCGATTGTTTGGGTGAGATCTCCCCCAGTGAGCTCAGAAAGGAACATGGGCCAGTCACGATTCAATGCAGGTCTATTGTTTGGGTGAGATCTCCCCCAGTGAGCTCAGAAAGGAACATGGGTCAGTCACGATTCAATGCAGGTCGATTGTTTGGGTGAGATCTCCCCCAGTGAGCTCAGAAAGGAACATGGGCCAGTCACGATTCAATGCAGGTCGATTGTTTGGGTGAGATCTCCCCCAGTGAGCTCAGAAAGGAACATGGGCCAGTCACGATTCAATGCAGGTCGATTGTTTGGGTGAGATCTCCCCAAGTGAGCTCAGAAAGGAACATGGGCCAGTCACGATTCAATGCAGGTCGATTGTTTGGGTGAGATCTCCCCCAGTGAGCTCAGAAAGGAACATGGGCCAGTCACGATTCAATGCAGGTCGATTGTTTGGGTGAGATCAGGCTGCTAACCTGGAACTCCTGGGCCTTTCGATCATTTTTGCATCGGGAAGGGGTTGAGTATCTGCTCAGTTTGGACATATTCAGTCTCCAGGAGACGTGGCTAACATAACCGTACTACATGGATGGTTTTGTTTTAAACTAGAGAAAGGCTATGAACAAGCCTTAGGTAGACCTTCTGGGAGTCTCATGACTGGTGTTAGTCCTTAATTAAATCCAACTGAGTATATGCCACATTTGAATGTTAAAAAAGCTTTGTCTATATAAATATCTAATCTGGGCAGAGAAAGACATCATAAACCGCTTGTGATCAATATATATGATCCTCCTGGGGCGTACACACATTTGATTCAAAGCTATAAAGATAAGATTCTGGATTATTGTATTAATCGTGACAATGTGCAGTTTCAAATGATTGTGTGCGATTTTAACTGCTGTGTAAACAAAACCAGCTATCCAGACACATCCAGTAGCATGCATGGTGTTGGGAAGGGAGCAAACCCATCCCACCCACCCGTAGGCACTTTAGGGTGAGACAAGCATAATTATAATAGACCAGGGGGCATCCTAAAGGCCCCCACACAATCATAATATTGTACGCAATTTAGACGTTTAGATATAGTGTGCAGATATAAGCGATGCCAATTTGCAGATATTAAGTAGCCGTTGTCGAAGCATAGGGCCGGCACGGCCATGCCATATTTAGTGTGTTAGATACAAGCCGCAAGTCGGAAGGGGAAATACGAATGGGCCCCAGCGTTGATGAAAAAGGGCCAATCTGCTAATTTCCACAGTGCAAGGGTGACTGATCAAGAAAGAGTCTGGTACCCAGTGAGACTCTGAGGGTAGCCAAGCAACCAGTCGGTACAGCAGACAGGTAGGCCAGGTAGGTCAGCAGGGGAGGGAGAGAGAGAAACCAGAAGAAAAGAGGAAAGTTTTGAGCTGCTTCTTGAACTTCAGGTGGTCCGGCCCAAGTTTGAGAGAGGGCGGCAAGGCCATTCCAGAGCGAGGCACCTGTGGAGGAGAGAGATGTACCCCCACTCGCTGCCTGGAGAAACATATAACCCTTAGAGAGTTGGAGGTAGCTGAGCGAAGGGCTCGAGAAGGAAGGTATTTCGAAGAGAGTGTTTTGGATGAAATGTGGGCCCCGGCCACAGAAAGCCGGCTGGACAATGCAAAGGGTCTTGAACTTGATCCTTGCAGCCAGCGGGAGCCAGTGGCGAGTTTTCAGGTCTGGAGAGATACGGCCCCTGGGCTTGAGGCCAAGGAGAAGACTTGCAATCCTGTTCTGGATGAGTTGCGGAGAGTAGTGGAAGGCATATCAAGAAGAAGGCTGGTGCAGTCGTCCAACCTAGAGACAATCAGGGCTCTGGAGACAGTGAGCCTCTGGGTGAAAGTGAGAAAGGGAAGAGTCGCTTTGAGGAGGTGCAACTGGTAGTGGGACTTCTTGGTGACGTCTGAGATGTGAGGAGAGAAAGATGACACCAAGGTTTTTTCCCTCGCAGGAAGGTGAAGGAAGAGGGCCCAAGGCAGGTGGCCAGGGTGAGAGAGGGGAAAGCAGGGGCAGTGTTTCCATTGAGAAGGATCTCCGTCTTGCTGGCATTAAGGCAGAGATCGTTGGAGGCACACCAATCTTGAATCACGGATAGACAGTCAGAAATTAGCAAGAGAGGAGAGGAGGCTGAGGGGAACCTGAAGGAAAGCTGAGTGTCATCCGCAGAACACTGAACGTTAGAGGAGAAGGTAGAGATCAGGTGGGCCAAAGGGGCCAAGTAGAGGTTGAAAAACTAGGGTGAGAGGATAGAGCCCTGGGGAACGTCAAAGGTAGAGAGAAAGGTTGTGGAGAGAAAGCGACCAAGTTGGACCTGGAGGGGCGGTCCAAGAGGAAGGAGGTCAGCCACTCCAGGGCCTGATCCGTGATGCAGAGGTACTCACAGAGTCGACTGATCAGGATGGCATGGTTGACTGTGTCGAAAGTAGTCCTTAAAAAGGGAAATCATGTTGATCTTCGCAATTACCGTTTACTAGCAATGCTAGATGCCTCTGCAAGGATATTTGCTCTGGTTTTGCTGGCTGAGCTTGAGGACTGGGCTGACTCAAATAACATTATCCAATTTAACCAAACTGGGTTTCCAAAAGGTTATAATACTTCTGTCAACAGTTTGTTTTTGATAACTACCAAACAGCATGCATGAATGATCTGCAAGATACTGGCATTTGTGGCTTTCATCGATTTCAGCGCTGCATTCGATAGTGTTGACAGAGGTAGGTTGTGGAGAAAATTGCGGGACTTGAACATCCCCCCAGGATTATTAAAAATGTTCATTTTGCTGCGCGACTAAACCAGGGTGAGGGTTTGCCTGGATCAACAAGGCAGGACAACATACTGGATTCCGACTGAGAAAGGCTCGCAGCAAGATTGCATTCTAGCACCTATGCTGTTAAATTTATATCTATCAGACTTAGGGGATTGTAATGCTAGTGTGAAAAATGCGAACCAGAAGAACATGGCGTCGATGCGCAGCCATTTTGAACACTCATCTCCAATTACAGTAATAAAGTCTGCGTTTCCGCAGGCCTCACAGAATGAGCAATTAGCAGGGAAAACAGAACAAAGTCACGTAAACATTATTCGAGTGGACTAACTGCGGACAATAGTTATTGTATTGTCCATTGAAGGACGAATACAGAAAGGGAGTCGGAGAACACTGCAGGTGCATGATAAGGGGTCTGGGAATGCACATGAGGGAGAGGGGCGCTGGGATTTTCCACTTCTAACTGGATTTTTCCACCCTTTGTCCCTTCGACTTGTGATCTGCTCTTCGGCCGAGAGCAGAACTCAGTTGGGAAGAGCGGGGGAATGCTCCCATAAAGGAGAGGGCATTACGGAGAGAGTTAGTTGGACGTTGAAACCCTGGGTGATGCAGTCTTGCTGAAAGGGAGGATGCTCCGCTTCAGACCCCGTTGAACGTAGTGATCTCTTTGCCCACCTGCTGAGGGACTAAGCAGTGTTGCTGGTGGCCAAGATGAAGTTTTCTTCTGCCTCCTTTCTAACAGTGAAGTTACCTATATTCTAATTTCTATATATTATAAATAAAGGGCCTATAATGAGCCGTTTTATAGCCTCATATGATGTATGTGTGTTTTTTCTGCTAGTCTGAGTCCAATAACTTATTTTTTGCAAAAGGGGCCAGGGAGACATAAGGGTTAGTGCGTTCCCCTTAGGCCAAAAAGACGCAGAACATGGATGCCAAATTTTAACCCACGGTCTATACCATCAGAATTGGGGCGATAATAGAATGTAATGGCTTGGGTATGCTGATAATTTGGTCCTCCTGGAATTCACCCCCGGAAAATTACAGTCGTCCTGGACCATCTAAAAAAATATACTAACCTTAATTATCTTGTGAATATCGACAAGACATAAATTATGGTCTTTTGCCCTACCAATAAAACTGTAGAAAAGGTGTGCTGGACAATGGATGGGGTGGCAGTCGAAACAGTCTCCGAATATAAATATTTTGGGATTATTCTGGACAACAAATTGCGGGCGGTAAAACATCTGGAGCATGTAAAGCTAAAAGTTGCTACAGTAACTGGCTCCATTAGATCGATGGTACGGAAAGGGCAGAGGATATTACATTGGTGCGATGATCCATTTATACTCTGCTAAAATACTGCCCATTGTCTTATTTGGGATTGAAAACTGGACACTGCCAAATCAAGTGGGGTTGGTGAAATCGGAACGTTATATTCTGAAAAGATTGTTGCGAGATTGTTGCGACTGCACGTACCGTGGGTGAAATGCTTTACTTGGAATTTAACATTGTGCCAATTTTTGCCAAATTTCAACTATGTTGGTTTGGAAATTGGCAAATGCTGCAGCCAATACACTGATGGGCATGGTGTACGACGTTATATCATTCAGGGAAAAACCTATGCACACAGTAATGTAATGAAGATTTGGTCCTTAGCTTCCAAGTGGCTTTCGTTGACACCTTGCTATGCCCCGGGCTAACTGGCCCTTCAGCAATTTAAAAAGTTTATGAAATCTATGTTGGTTTTGCAGAACAGTGAGAAACTGATTGTAGAATTATCTACAAGAAATTATGCAGTTCAGTTTGTGGGGTACATACAAGATCGGGAATCCACGCTGAGATACATTGAAAACTTTGTGGGGAATGAGTTGGTCTGGGACTATTTAAAATGTAACATTGTGTTGCCCAATGAGATAGAGGGAGCTTGGTCTGGCATACCGAGGGAACGCCGCCTATGACGCCTCTGTGCGGAGACTGCTTGGAGTCTGTTAGACATCTTCTGACAAGTTGTCTTTCCCTGTGGAGTCTGCGGCAGAATACCCTGAAAGTAGCAGGCCTTCGGGGGTCGCTTATGGCAGAAGAGTTGTGGGGGATGTTTGTGTGCGGAAATCAGGAGGTGTGTATTATCCACCTCACTATTCTTGGACAGAAGATATAAATTATCCTGGATATTTTAGCTTGAGAAAAGTCCTCCTTTTCAGTAATTGTGTCTCTTTTAAATCTGTACAGTGACTTGCAGTTTTTAGATTAATTCCCTGTTTTATTGATGCACAATGTGTTTTATTTCTGGAACTGGACATTTGTAATTTGTGTGAGTTGTATTAAAAGTTGGCAATAAAATAAAAATAAAAAGAATGGAATAAGCAGAAAACTAGTTTGCCCACCCATTCAGGGGCAGCTTTTATTAGATAGCGTACATTTCCTGCATATCCGCTGCACAGTCAACGTGTGATCTATGTAGCTTCTTCCCTCTCTCCATACTGGTGCTCATGTTCTAGAAAGCGTACATTTCACAGATGCGCTGTGCAATGTGCGCATGCGTTTGCACTTGCGATATGTCTGCTGCCTGTTCCACTCCGCGATCGCCAGAATCAGAGGAAAGCACCTCTGAACGTCGGTACAAGCGTGTCAAGCCGCACCTCCCTCACTACTTGCATTGAGTAAAGGCTGCTTCTGACCCACCACCCTGCATTCAATCTGCATTTTCACTTCAGCCCTCCCTGTGCTAGCTGTGTGGTTTGCATTACAAAGTGCAACAGTGTATTCAATCTGGGGGGACCCCGGTTTACATGCATCTTGTAAATGCCTCACGCTATATCCCCAACGCAGGAGTCATTTACAGCATAAACGCCAGCCTCAGAATCAGATGCTAGAGTCAATGTATTATTTGGCAGACGCAACTAACGGGGCAGCTGGAAATTGCCACCATAACTTGAAAATGCCAGGGTGTTAAAACAGGTGCCACGTCAGGTGTAAACTTTTTATGTATGTTTTTACATATGTTTTAACACTTGAGGGACTTGGAAAATGACCCCCATAGGAGCTTGTTTTGCTCCTGGTGTAGCGTGAAAGCGTAAAAGACTTTGATGCTCTGAATTCCTCTTGCACTTCGTTTCCATTCACTTACATGGCAGAGAGGGGGGGTAGATCGTAACTTACGATTCCGCCTCCCCCTTCTTCTCCGTAATACAAATACTCCACGCATTTGCACCAGTATCGATTTTAATACTGGCGCAAATGCTGGGGGTTGCTATGATTCTGCCAGCAGTTTACACCAGAAGAAACAGGCAGACTCCATAGGAATCCATTGTAAATGCATTGCATGGCGGAGCGCAATAGAGGGCGGCTTTACCCTGCCGTGTAAATGTTGGAAAGTGCATGGAGGGGCCCTGCCCATGCAAAAGTGTACGCCTAGCAGGTGCCTGTGTGCAATACAATGAGCTCCATTTTCAAAGTCCCTGTAATGTTATACCGTTCTTTTGCCGCGGGATTTTTCGTTGCGGGACTTTTCATCGCCGTTTTTTAATCGAAAAAAAGGCATCGTTTTTTTGGGGGGTGAGGGGTTAAAAATTAAATAAATATTTGTGGGTGAAAGGGAATAAAAAAAACAAGAGAGGGTTTGGGGGGTTAACCCCCCAAAAAAACACAAAAAACTGAGGTTTTTTCGATAAAAAAACGGCGATGAAAAGTCCCGCGACGAAAAATCCCGCGGCAAAAACATAGAACCCCCGTAATTCAGCGGCGGCCTTCATCTTTCTCAACAATAATTGCAAGCATAGGCCTGCAGCTGACCCCGTGGCATAAAGGTCAAGCTCTCAACCATTTGTGTTGCAAAGGCGGGTGAAATCACTCGATTTTCTTTTTGGCGGGTGAGACGCCCATTGGAATGTATGGGCGTGCAGGAGGCTTGGCGGGTGAGTCAGTCCTTTACAAGGCGAGTGACACCCGCCAAAAGCGTGTGAGTTGAGAGCTATGGGTCACTTGCAGCCCGGCCGGGTTACTTCGCCAGCAGCTCTCTGAAATCTGCGGACTACAACCCTAGACGCCCACATGTAATGGGAAGTGAAACCACAAATCCCAGAATCCAAAGCATTGTTGGCTAAAAGGTCAGTGCTGGATGATGGTGACATGGGTCCAGATGGCACCAATGGCTGCTAACCACAAGAAAGACAAGTCAACTCCCCTCACTCACCTCATCTGAACCCTGTCCAGGCATCTCTCCCGTGTGATCTTGGGTGGATTTCCCGCCATTGATCTCTACAGGACTGACATCTCTAGAGTTGGGGAGCCCGGGAGCTCCTAAACCCCTCACCATACCTGCCTACATTTGAAAATCAAAATTCCTGAGATTTAAGACTCCGCCCATTTGCACACGGCTCCGCCCACACGCCCCGCCCACCCGTCAAAAAGGTAAACTTGGTTGTTGTAGCCTTCAGTTTGCTTACTATAGTATTGAAAATAATTAATTCAACGCTATAGTAAGCAAAATGTCATTGGATTGAAAGCACTATTATTGCTGTGGTGGCGCCCTCGGTGTGCTTACTATAACATTGAATGAATGATTTTCAGTGCTATTTTAAGCAAAATGAAGGCGGCGCAATAGTGCTTTCCATCCATGTCATTGCATTGAACGCAGCATTATTTCGGCAGCGCTGCCGCCGCCTTCATTTTGATTAAAATAGCACTGAAAATCATTCATTTAATGCTGTAGTAAGCAAAATGAAGGCGGCGCCGCAGCAGAAATAATGCTGTTTCAATCCAATGACATGGATTGAAAGCAGCATTATTTCGGCTGCTGCTCCGACTTCATTTTGCTTACTATAGCATTGAATTAATTATTTTCAGTGCTATGGTAAGCAAAATGAACGTGGCACCACCGCCGTAATAATAGTGCTTTCAATCCAATGATATGGATTGAAAGCACTATTATAGTGGTGCAGGCAGTGGGCACGAACATTTCGCACCGGGTCCCGTCATATTCTCCACCTGATTGGCTACCGCGGCAGCCAATCAGGTGGAGAATATGACGGGACCGGAAAGAATCTCAAAATTCCTGAGATTCAAGGAACTTTTCCGGAGACCGGGAGAAATGCTTGAAATTTCGGAGTCTCCGGAAAAATTCCGGAGGTTAGGCAGGTATGCCCCTCACCTCAGTCTCACCGCACTGCACTGCAGAGAGGACATGCAGCACCAGAAGGGAGACACTAATCTCCATCACATGCGCAGAGAGGGTGTCAGAATTGAGGCTCTGCACGCTCCAATCACGAGCGAGAAGAGCTCAGGGAAACGAATGTGATCTTCATAGGGAGGCCATTGGTCAGTTAAAGGCCCCTTTGACAGGCTGGCCATTGGTCAGTTAAAGGATCATTTTATTATAGGCCAGTCATTGGTCACCTCACTCTGGGTACAGGTGTCTGCTTTCTCTCCTTAAATATGATATGTTATGTGCTGGAGTGCAGAAAGGGTAGCCAGCTTTACAAAATGGTTTCGCAGGTCACTTTAGACGGGGTAGCGCATAAGAAGCGGTCTGCAGTGCCCGCAGTTTCATACTGTGTAATTCACTGGCCCCCCACCTCCTTCCGCCCCATCCACTTTTTGGGTTAATTTCTACACAGCGAAAACAATCTCTAGGACCACTATAGACACGGGACACTAGTCTGTAGCAGCCATGTCCAGGCCCTGTGGGGCTAAATATATGCAAACATCCTTATTGCATACGTGTTGACACCAACAGTGACTTCACAGAAAGGGCACTGCGAGAAGCATCCTCAGTCTTTTATACTTAGAGGGACCTTGGGAAGTGACTTGAGAAGAAGCTGGCATGAGTACACTAAGTGGCGAACAACTTTATGTTGTGAAATACATTAATGACAATATTCTTATATATGAAGCAACTCTTTAGCCATTAAACCATGAGTGAGGAATATTTACTAATATCTTATAGTAGCATAATAATAATAATAATATATAATACATAATATGAGCTGAATCCCTTGCAGGGACTTCAGATAAGGCACAGTCATTACAAGTGTGCCGGTCCGGTAACAACAGTGCCGGTAAGCCTACCGGACCAGCACACTACGGGCCTCCTTGCCCCGGCAGGTTGGACCCTGGCGGGCACAGCGGCCGCAGTAAGCAGACCTACACAGAAGCGCTGGCACCGTTATTAACAGTGCCAGTACTTACGTGTTCCCCATTCCCATCGAGTCCTATCGGACTCTATGGGAATGGGGAATACCATTTCTCCGACGCCTGACTTTCCGGATCGGCGGGGTTAGAATCCCCCGCTTTTACCGGCAAGCCAGGCGCCGGATAAAAAATGTGCAAGTCCGGCGGCAGCCTGCCGGTTTTAACGGCACGGCTATGGCCGGACTTGTAATGAGGCGTGAGATTAAATGATGGGCCCAGGATCACACACTTTGGTTAGGGGATACATACAGGATGTGGGTCATTTAAGCAGTTCACCACATATCTTTCCACATTTAATTCATATATTTATTAAGGCTTTGTTTAAAGAAATGCCTTGAAAATAATTAATACACGCAACATAATCCACTAGCATGTCATCATAAACTAACCTTACACTGTATAAATTGTCATAGAAGCAGCTTTATTTCCCCATCCTGCAGGCAAGTTCACAGCCAGTAACACCAGGCAAAGTAATGTGAGCCAAAACAATCTCACTTGGGTTAGTCTTATTACAAACACAGCATGCTGCATTATGCACCCTTCCCATTTCTTAAGGGCTAAAGTCCCTGCTAACAGCCGCCCTCCCTCCCATCAGGGCCTAATGGATCCCGTTGTAATGCTCTGTTGACACAGAGCAAGGTGATAGGATGCTTTGCAGACGCCGGGGAGAGCCGCCCTGCTGCCCTGCTGAGGTCTCGCTTTCACACAGAAGTTTAAGGAGAGCTGGAAAGGCTTTCATCAGGCCGGGGCCCGAAGCAAACTCTGGACGTTTGGTGTCGCGCGGAGGGTGGTGCAGCGCAGGTCAAACCCATCAATGCGGGTAAGTCCTGCAAAATACGGGACGGTTTGCCTGCCTAAGTGCAGATACATAAGACGTCTGAGAATACGTTATCCAGGAAGTATGGATTTGACAGGTCAATAGTGGGTTCAACTTTAGAGGACCAAGACCTAGAACCCATACTCTAATCCCTGCTCATTACATCCTGCATTTATGTCATCCCAACCACCCCAGACTCTTGGGAGACTGCTTCCAGTCCAGCCAGTGTATAAACCATCTTTGCATATATGGTCACTCTTTGGCGGTCCATGTTCCGGAATCCTTCGCATAGACGGGCCTCATCACAAGTTTGGCGGTGCGGTAAACAGTGGGGATATTTCCATTACTGCCCCTTTTTCTTGGTAATGGAATTACTGCTTGTTTCCAGTAGCGCCGAATTCTAACTTTAGAGGCAAAGTGGAGGATGGACCTGAGGTATAAACCTGGCAGTGAGTCCTCTACTTTACTGACAAAAACCGTCCACCTCCTTTGGCACTATCAGCTCTTTCCACTTCTCCACCTTCTCCTGCACCCCAACTCTCTCTGCAGCGCCTCCAACTGTCCAGACCTGTCCCTCCACCATCTTCAGCTCTAGCTGCAGCTCATCCCCCTGCTTCTTACGGCCTCCCTGCACCGCCTCCAACGTCACCACACCCCATCCCTCCACCATCTTCAGCTCTAGCTGCAGCTCATCCTCCTGCACCTTCCGCCCTCTCTGCACCGCCTCCAACGTCACCCCGCCTCGTCCCTCCACCATCTTCAGCTCTAGCTGCAGCTCCTCGTCCTGCACCTCCCGCCCTCTCTGCACCGCCTCCAACATCACCCCACCCCGTCCCTCCACCATCTTCAGCTCTAGCTGCAGCTCCTCGTCCTGCACCTCCCGCCCTCTCTGCACCGCCTCCAACGTCACCCCACCCCATCCCTCCACCATCTTCAGCTCTAGCTGCAGCTCATCCTCCTGAACCTTCTGCCCTCTCTGCACCGCCTCCAACATCACCCCACCTCGTCCCTCCACCATCTTCAGCTCTAGCTGCAGCTCATCCTCCTGAACCTTCTGCCCTCTCTGCACCGCCTCCAACATCACCCCACCCCGTCCCTCCACCATCTTCAGCTCTAGCTGCAGCTCATCCTCCTGCACCTTCAGCCCTCTCTGCACCGCCTCCAACGTCACCCCACCCGTACCCCCACCATCTTCAGCTCTAGCTGCAGCTCATCCTCCTGCACCTTCCGCCCTCTCTGCACCGCCACCAACGTCACCCCACCCCGTCCCTCCGCCATCTTCAGCTCTAGCTGCAGCTCATCCTCCTGCACCTTCCGCCCTCTCTGCACCGCCTCCAATGCCACTGCACTCCGTCCCTCAACCATCTTCAGCTCTAACTGCAGCTCATCCTCCTGCACCTTCTGCCCTCTCTGCACCTCCTCCGTCACCCCACCCTCTCCCTCCACCATCTTCAGCTCTAACTGCAGTTCATCCTTCTGCACCTTCCGGCCTCTCTGCACCACCTCCAACATCACCACACCCCATCCCTCTACCATCTTCAGCTCTAGCTGCAGCTCATCCTCCTGCACCTTCTGCCCTCTCTGCACCGCCTCCAACGTCACCCCACCCCGTCCCTCCGCCATCTTCAGCTCTAGCTGCAGCTCATCCTCCTGCACCTTCTGCCCTCTCTGCACCGCCTCCAACGTCACCCCGTCCGTCCGCCATCTTCAGCTCTAGCTGCAGCTCATCCTCCTGCACCTTCCGCCCTCTCTGCACCGCCTCCAACGTCACCCCACCCCGTCCCTCCGCCATCTTCAGCTCTAGCTGCAGCTCATCCTCCTGCACCTTCCGCCCTCTCTGCACCGCCTCCAACGTCACCCAACCCCGTCCCTCCACCATCTTCAGCTCTAGCTGCAGCTCATCCCCCTGCAGCTTCCGCCCTCTCTGCACCGCCTCCAACGTCACCCCACCCGTCCCTCCACCATCTTCAGCTCTAACTGCAGTTCATCCTTCTGCACCTTCTGCCCTCTCTGCACCGCCTCCAACGTCACCCCACCCCGCCCCTCCCCCATCTTCAGCTCTAGCTGCAGCTCATCCTCCTGCCCCTTCCGCCCTCTCTGCACCGCCTCCAACATCACCCCACCCCATCCCTCCACCATCTTCAGCTCTAGCTGCAGCTCATCCTCCTGCACCTTCCGCCCTCTCTGCACCGCCTCCAACATCACCCCACCCCGTCCCTCCACCATCTTCAGCTCTAGCTGCAGCTCATCCTCCTGCACCTTCCGCCCTCTCTGCACCACCTCCAACATCACCCCACCCCGTCCCTCCCCCATCTTCAGCTCTAGCTGCAGCTCATCCCCCTGCACCTTACGTCCTCCCTGCACCGCCTCCAACGTCACCACACCCCATCCCTCCACCATCTTCAGCTCTAGCTGCAGCGCCTCCAACGTCACCCCACCCAGTCCCTCCGCCATCTTCAGCTCTAGCTGCAGCTCATCCTCCTGCACCTTCCACCCTCTCTGCACCGCCTCCAATGCCACTGCACTCCGTCCCTCAACCATCTTCAGCTTGAGCTGCAGCTCATCCTCCTGCACCTTCCGCCCTCTCTGCACCGCCTCCAACGTCACCCCGCCCCGTCCCTTTGCCATCTTCAGCTTTAGCTGCAGCTCATCCTCCTGCACCTTCTGCCCTCTCTGTACCGCCTCCGTCACCCCACCCTGTCCCATCTTCAGCTCTAGCTGCAGCTCATCCTCCTGCACCTTCCCCCCTCTCTGCACCGCCTCCAACGTCACTCCGCCCCATCCCTCAACCATCTTCAGCTCTAGCTGCAGCTCATCCCCCTGCAGCTTCCGCCCTCTCTGCACCGCCTCCAACGTCACCACACCCCGTCCCTCCGCCATCTTCAGCTCTCGCTGCAGCTCATCCATCTGCCCCTTCTGCCCTCTCTGCACCGCCTCCAACGTCTCCCCGCCCCGTCCCTCCGCCATCTTCAGCTCTAGCTGCAGCTCATCCCCCTGCACCTTCCGCCCTCTCTGCACCGCCTCCAACGTCACCCCGCCTCGTCCCTCCACCATCTTCAGCTCTAGCTGCAGCTCCTCGTCCTGCACCTCCCGCCCTCTCTGCACCGCCTCCAACATCACCCCACCCCGTCCCTCCACCATCTTCAGCTCTAGCTGCAGCTCCTCGTCCTGCACCTCCCGCCCTCTCTGCACCGCCTCCAACGTCACCCCACCCCATCCCTCCACCATCTTCAGCTCTAGCTGCAGCTCATCCTCCTGAACCTTCTGCCCTCTCTGCACCGCCTCCAAAATCACCCCACCTCGTCCCTCCACCATCTTCAGCTCTAGCTGCAGCTCATCCTCCTGAACCTTCTGCCCTCTCTGCACCGCCTCCAACATCACCCCACCCCGTCCCTCCACCATCTTCAGCTCTAGCTGCAGCTCATCCTCCTGCACCTTCAGCCCTCTCTGCACCGCCTCCAACGTCACCCCACCCGTACCCCCACCATCTTCAGCTCTAGCTGCAGCTCATCCTCCTGCACCTTCCGCCCTCTCTGCACCGCCACCAACGTCACCCCACCCCGTCCCTCCGCCATCTTCAGCTCTAGCTGCAGCTCATCCTCCTGCACCTTCCGCCCTCTCTGCACCGCCTCCAATGCCACTGCACTCCGTCCCTCAACCATCTTCAGCTCTAACTGCAGCTCATCCTCCTGCACCTTCTGCCCTCTCTGCACCTCCTCCGTCACCCCACCCTCTCCCTCCACCATCTTCAGCTCTAACTGCAGTTCATCCTTCTGCACCTTCCGGCCTCTCTGCACCACCTCCAACATCACCACACCCCATCCCTCTACCATCTTCAGCTCTAGCTGCAGCTCATCCTCCTGCACCTTCTGCCCTCTCTGCACCGCCTCCAACGTCACCCCACCCCGTCCCTCCGCCATCTTCAGCTCTAGCTGCAGCTCATCCTCCTGCACCTTCTGCCCTCTCTGCACCGCCTCCAACGTCACCCCGTCCGTCCGCCATCTTCAGCTCTAGCTGCAGCTCATCCTCCTGCACCTTCCGCCCTCTCTGCACCGCCTCCAACGTCACCCCACCCCGTCCCTCCGCCATCTTCAGCTCTAGCTGCAGCTCATCCTCCTGCACCTTCCGCCCTCTCTGCACCGCCTCCAACGTCACCCAACCCCGTCCCTCCACCATCTTCAGCTCTAGCTGCAGCTCATCTCCCTGCAGCTTCCGCCCTCTCTGCACCGCCTCCAACGTCACCCCACCCGTCCCTCCACCATCTTCAGCTCTAACTGCAGTTCATCCTTCTGCACCTTCTGCCCTCTCTGCACCGCCTCCAACGTCACCCCACCCCGTCCCTCCCCCATCTTCAGCTCTAGCTGCAGCTCATCCTCCTGCCCCTTCCGCCCTCTCTGCACCACCTCCAACATCACCCCACCCCATCCCTCCACCATCTTCAGCTCTAGCTGCAGCTCATCCTCCTGCACCTTCCGCCCTCTCTGCACCGCCTCCAACATCACCCCACCCCGTCCCTCCACCATCTTCAGCTCTAGCTGCAGCTCATCCTCCTGCACCTTCCGCCCTCTCTGCACCACCTCCAACATCACCCCACCCCGTCCCTCCCCCATCTTCAGCTCTAGCTGCAGCTCATCCCCCTGCACCTTACGTCCTCCCTGCACCGCCTCCAACGTCACCACACCCCATCCCTCCACCATCTTCAGCTCTAGCTGCAGCGCCTCCAACGTCACCCCACCCAGTCCCTCCGCCATCTTCAGCTCTAGCTGCAGCTCATCCTCCTGCACCTTCCACCCTCTCTGCACCGCCTCCAATGCCACTGCACTCCGTCCCTCAACCATCTTCAGCTTGAGCTGCAGCTCATCCTCCTGCACCTTCCGCCCTCTCTGCACCGCCTCCAACGTCACCCCGCCCCGTCCCTTTGCCATCTTCAGCTTTAGCTGCAGCTCATCCTCCTGCACCTTCTGCCCTCTCTGTACCGCCTCCGTCACCCCACCCTGTCCCATCTTCAGCTCTAGCTGCAGCTCATCCTCCTGCACCTTCAGCCCTCTCTGTACCGCCTCCGTCACCCCACCCTGTCCCATCTTCAGCTCTAGCTGCAGCTCATCCTCCTGCACCTTCCCCCCTCTCTGCACCGCCTCCAACGTCACTCCGCCCCATCCCTCAACCATCTTCAGCTCTAGCTGCAGCTCATCCCCCTGCAGCTTCCGCCCTCTCTGCACCGCCTCCAACGTCACCACACCCCGTCCCTCCGCCATTCACCACACCCCGTCCCTCCGCCATCTTCAGCTCTCGCTGCAGCTCATCCATCTGCCCCTTCTGCCCTCTCTGCACCGCCTCCAACGTCTCCCCGCCCCGTCCCTCCGCCATCTTCAGCTCTAGCTGCAGCTCATCCCCCTGCACCTTCCGCCCTCTCTGCACCGCCTCCAACGTCACCCCACCCCGTCCCTCCACCATCTTCAGCTCTAGCTGCAGCTCATCCTCCTGCACCTTCCGCCCTCTCTGCACCGCCTCCAACATCACCCCACCCCGTCCCTCCACCATCTTCAGCTCTAGCTGCAGCTCATCCTGCTGCACCTTCCGCCCTCTCTGCACCGGCTCCAACGTCACCCCGCCATCTTCAACTCTAGCTGCAGCTCATCCCCCTGCACCTTCCGCCCTCTCTGCACTGCCTCCAACGTCACCCCGCCCCGTCCCTCCGCCATCTTCAGATTTAGCTGCAGCTCATCCTCCTGCACCTTCCACCCTCTCTGCACCGCCTCCAACGTCACCCCACCTCATCCCTCCACCATCTTCAGCTCTAGCTGCAGCTCATCCTCCTGCACCTTCCGCCCTCTCTGCACCGCCTCCAACATCACCCCTCCCCGTCCCTCCACCATCTTCAGCTCTAGCTGCAGCTCATCCTCCTGCACCTTCCGCCCTCTCTGCACCGCCTCCAATGCCACTGCACTCCGTCCCTCAACCATCTTCAGCTTGAGCTGCAGCTCATCCTCCTGCACCTTCCGCCCTCTCTGCACCGCCTCCAACGTCACCCCGCCCCGTCCCTCCGCCATCTTCAGCTCTAGCTGCAGCTCATCCTCCTGCACCTTCCACCCTCTCTGCACCGCCTCCAACGTCACCCCGCCTCGTCCCTCCACCATCTTCAGCTCTAGCTGCAGCTCATCCTGCTGCACCTTCCGCCCTCTCTGCATCGCCTCCAACGTCACCCCACCCCGTCCCTCCACCATCTTCAGCTCTAGCTGCAGCTCATCCTCCTGCACCTTCCGCCCTCTCTGCACCGCCTCCAACGTCACTCTGCCCCATCACTCAACCATCTTCAGCTCTAGCTGCAGCTCATCCTCCTGCACCTTCCGCTCTCTCTGCACCGCCTCCAACGTCATCCCACCCCAACCCTCCACCATCTTCAGCTCTAGCTGCAGCTCATCCTCCTGCACCTTCCGCCCTCTCTGCACCGCCTCCAACATCACCCCTCCCCGTCCCTCCACCATCTTCAGCTCTAGCTGCAGCTCATCCTTCTGCCCCTTCTGCCCTCTCTGCACCGCCTCCAACGTCTCCCCGCCCCGTCCCTCCGCCATCTTCAGCTCTCGCTGCAGCTCATCCTTCTGCCCCTTCTGCCCTCTCTGCACCGCCTCCAACGTCTCCCCGCCCCGTCCCTCCGCCATCTTCAGCTGTAGCTACAGCTCATCCTCTTGCACCTTCCGCCCTCTCTGCACTGCCTCCAAAATCACCCCACCCTGTCCCTCCACCATTTTCAGCTCTAGCTGCAGCTCATCCTCCTGCACCTTCTGCCTTCTCTGCACAGCCTCCAACGTCACCCCGCCCCGTCCCTCTGCCATCTTCAGCTCTAGCTGCAGCTCATCCCCCTGCACCTTCTACCCTCTCTGCACCGCCTCCAACATCACCACACCCCGTCCCTCCACCATCTTCAGCTCTCGCTGCAACTCATCCTTCTGCCCCTTCCGCCCTCTCTGCACCGCCTCCAACGTCACCCCACCCCATCCCTCCACCATCTTCAGCTCTAGTTGCAGCTCATCCTTCTGCCCCTTCCGCCCTCTCTGCACCGCCTCCGTCACCCCACCCCGTCCCTCCACCATCTTCAGCTCTAGCTGCAGCTCATCCTCCTGCACCTTCCGCCCTCTCTGCACCGCCTCCAACATCACCCCACCCTGTCCCTCCACCATCTTCAGCTCTAGCTACAGCTCATCCTCCTGCACCTTCCGCCCTCTCTGCACCGCCTCCAACATCACCCCACCCCGTCCCTCCACCATCTTCAGCTCTAGCTGCAGCTCATCCTCCTGCACCTTCTGCCCTCGCTGCACCGCCTCCAACATCACCCCACCCCGTCCCTCCACCATCTTCAGCTGTAGCTGCAGCTCCTCGTCCTGCACCTTCTGCTCTCTCTGCACCGCCTCCAACGTCACCCCGCCCCGTCCCTCCACCATCTTCAGCTCTAGCTGCAGCTCATCCTCCTACACCTTCCGCCCTCTCTGCACCGCCTCCAACGTCACCCCGCCCCGTCCCTCCGCCGTCTTCAGATTTAGCTGCAGCTCATCCTCCTGCACCTTCCACCCTCTCTGCACCGCCTCCAACGTCACACCACCTCATCCCTCCACCATCTTCAGCTCTAGCTGCAGCTCATCCTCCTGCACCTTCCGCCCTCTCTGCACCGCCTCCAACATCACCCCTCCCCGTCCCTCCACCATCTTCAGCTCTAGCTGCAGCTCATCCTCCTGCACCTTCCGCCCTCTCTGCACCGCCTCCAATGCCACTGCACTCCGTCCCTCAACCATCTTCAGCTTGAACTGCAGCTCATCCTCCTGCACCTTCCGCCCTCTCTGCAACGCCTCCAACGTCACCCCGCCCCGTCCCTTTGCCATCTTCAGCTCTAGCTGCAGCTCATCCTCCTGCACCTTCCGCCCTCTCTGCACCGCCTCCATCACCCCACCCTGTCCCATCTTCAGCTCCAGCTGCAGCTCATCCTCCTGCACCTTCCCCCCTCTCTGCACCGCCTCCAACGTCACTCCGCCCCATCCCTCAACCATCTTCAGCTCGAGCTGCAGCTCATCCTCCTGCACCTTCCGCCCTCTCTGCACCGCCTCCAACATCACCCCTCCCCGTCCCTCCGCCATCTTCAGCTCTCGCTGCAGCTCATCCTCCTGCACCTTCTGCCCTCTCTGCACCGCCTCCAACGTCTCCCCGCCCCGTCCCTCCGCCATCTTCAGCTGTAGCTGCAGCTCATCCTCCTGCACCTTCCGCCCTCTCTGCACCGCCTCCAACGTCACCCCACCCCGTCCCTCCACCATCTTCAGCTCTAGCTGCAGCTCATCCTCCTGCACCTTCCGCCCTCTCTGCACCGCCTCCAACATCACCCCACCCCGTCCCTCCACCATCTTCAGCTCTAGCTGCAGCTCATCCTCCTGCACCTTCCGCCCTCTCTGCACTGCCTCCAAAATCACCCCACCCTGTCCCTCCACCATTTTCAGCTCTAGCTGCAGCTCATCCTCCTGCACCTTCCGCCCTCTCTGCACCGCCTCCAATGCCACTGCACTCCGTCCCTCAACCATCTTCAGCTCGAGCTGCAGCTCATCCTCCTGCACCTTCTGCCTTCTCTGCACAGCCTCCAACGTCACCCCGCCCCGTCCCTCTGCCATCTTCAGCTCTAGCTGCAGCTCATCCCCCTGCACCTTCTGCCCTCTCTGCACCGCCTCCAACATCACCACACCCCGTCCCTCCACCATCTTCAGCTCTCGCTGCAACTCATCCTTCTGCCCCTTCTGTCCTCTCTGCACCGCCTCCAACGTCTCCCCGCCCCGTCCCTCCGCCATCTTCAGCTCTAGCTGCAGCTCATCCTCCTGCACCTTCTGCCCTCTCTGCACTGCCTCCAACATCACCCCACCCGTCCCTCCACCATCTTCAGCTCTAGCTGCAGCTCATCCTCCTGCACCTTCCGCCCTCTCTGCACTGCCTCCAAGGTCACCCCACCCCGTCCCTCCACCATCTTCAGCTCTAGCTGCAGCTCATCCTCCTGCACCTTCTGCTCTCTCTGCACCGCCTCCAACATCACCCCACCCTGTCCCTCCACCATCTTCAGCTCTAGCTGCAGCTCATCCTCCTGCACCTTCCACCCTCTCTGCACCGCCTCCAATGCCACTGAACTCCGTCCCTCCACCATCTTCAGCTTGAGCTGCAGCTCATCCTCCTGCACCTTCTGCTCTCTCTGCACCGCCTCCAACGTCACTCCGCCCCGTCCCTCCGCCATCTTCAGCTCTAGCTACAGATCATCCCCCTGCACCTTCTGCCCTCTCTGCACCGCCTCCAACGTCACCCCGCCCAGTCCCTCCACCATCTTCAGCTCTAGCTGCAGCTCATCCTCCTGCACCTTCCGCCCTCTCTGCACCGCCTCCAACGTCACCCCGCCCAGTCCCTCCACCATCTTCAGCTCTAGCTACAGCTCATCCACCTGCACCTTCTGCTCTCTCTGCACCGCCTCCAACGCCACCATACCCCGTTCTCCACCATCTTCAGCTGTAGCTGCAGCTCATCGTCCTGCACCTTCGGCCCTCTCTGCACCGCCTCCAATGCCACTGCACTCCGTCCCTCAGCCATCTTCAGCTCGAGCTGCAGCTCATCCTCCTGCACCTTCCGCCCTCTCTGCACCGCCTCCAACATCACCCCACCTCGTCCCTCCACCATCTTCAGCTCTAGCTGCAGCTCATCCTCCTGCACCTTCCCCCCTCTCTGCACCGCTCCAACTTCACTCCGCCCCGTCCCTCAACCACCTTCAGCTCTAGCTGCAGCTCACCCCCCTGCACCTTCCGCCCTCTCTGCACCGCCTCCAACGTCACCCCGCCCCGTCCCTCCACCATCTTCAGCTCTAGCTGCAGCTCATCCTCCTGCACCTTCTGCTCTCTCTGTACCGCCTCCGTCACCCCACCCTCTCCCATCTTCAGCTCTAGCTGCAGCTCATCCTCCTGCACCTTCCGCCCTCTCTGCACCGCCTCCAACGTCACCCCACCCCGTCCGTCCACCATCTTCAGCTCTAGCTGCAGCTCATCCTCCTGCACCTTCCGCCCTCTCTGCACCGTCTCCAATGCCACTGCACTCCGTCCCTCAACCATCTTCAGCTCTAGCAGCAGCTCATCCTCCTGCACCTTCCGCCCTCTCTGCACCGCCCCCAACGTCACCCCACCCCGTCCCTCCACCATCTTCAGCTCTAGCTGCAGCTCATCCTCCTGCACCTTCTGCCCTCTCTGCACCGCCTCCAACATCACCCCACCCCATCCCTCCACTATCTTCAGCTCTAGCTGCAGCTCATCCTCCTGCACCTTCTGCTCTCTCTGCACCGCCTCCAACATCACCCCGCCCCATCCCTCCACCATCTTCAGCTCTAGCTGCAGCTCATCCTCCTACACCTTCCGCCCTCTCTGCACCGCCTCCAACGTCACCCCGCCCCGTCCCTCCGCCATCTTCAGATTTAGCTGCAGCTCATCCTCCTGCACCTTCCGCCCTCTCTGTACCGCCTCCGTCACCCCTCCCTGTCCCTCCACCATCTTCAGCTCTAGCTGCAGCTCATCCTCCTGCACCTTCTGCCCTCTCTGCACCGCCTCCAACATCACCCCACCCCGTTCCCCAACATCTTCAGCTCTAGCTGCAGCTCATCCTCCTGCACCTTCTGCCCTCTCTGCACCGCCTCCAACATCACCCCACCCCGTCCCTCCACCATCTTCAGCTCTAGCTGCAGCTCATCCTCCTGCACCTTCAGCCCTCTCTGCACCGCCTCCAACATCACCCCACCCCGTTCCTCCACCATCTTCAGCTCTAGCTGCAGCTCATCCTCCTGCACCTTCTGCCCTCTCTGCACCGCCTCCAACATCACCCCACCCCGTTCCCCAACATCTTCAGCTCTAGCTGCAGCTCATCCTCCTGCACCTTCTGCCCTCTCTGCACCGCCTCCAACATCACCCCACCCCGTTCCTCCACCATCTTCAGCTCTAGCTGCAGCTCATCCTCCTGCACCTTCTGCCCTCTCTGCACCGCCTCCAACATCACCCCACCCCGTTCCTCCACCATCTTCAGCTCTAGCTGCAGCTCATCCTCCTGCACCTTCTGCCCTCTCTGCACCGCCTCCAACATCACCCCACCCCGTAACCCAACATCTTCAGCTCTAGCTGCAGCTCATCCTCCTGCACCTTCTGCCCTCTCTGCACCGCCTCCAACATCACCCCACCCCGTCCCTCCACCATCTTCAGCTCTAGCTGCAGCTCATCCTCCTGCACCTTCAGCCCTCTCTGCACCGCCTCCAACGTCACCCCGCCCCATCCCTCCACCATCTTCTGCTCTAGCTGCAGCTCATCCTCCTGCACCTTCCGCCCTCTCTGTACCGCCTCCGTCACCCCACCCCATCCCTCCACCATCTTCAGCTCTAGCTGCAGCTCATCCTCTTGCACCTTCCGCCCTCTCTGCACCGCCTCCAACGTCACCACACCCCGTCCCTCCGCCATCTTCAGCTCTAGCTGCAGCTCATCCTCCTGCACCTTCTGCCCTCTCTGCACCGCCTCCAACATCACCCCACCCCATCCCTCCACCATCTTCAGCTCTAGCTGCAGCTCATCCTCCTGCACCTTCTGCCCTCTCTGCACCGCCTCCAACATCACCCCACCCCGTTCCCCAACATCTTCAGCTCTAGCTGCAGCTCATCCTCCTGCACCTTCTGCCCTCTCTGCACCGCCTCCAACATCACCCCACCCCGTCCCTCCACGATCTTCAACTCTAGCTGCAGCTCATCCTCCTGCACCTTCTGCTCTCTCTGCACCGCCTCCAACATCACCCCACCCCGTCCCTCCACCATCTTCAGCTCTAGCTGCAGCTCATCCTCCTGCACCTTCTGCTCTCTCTGCACCGCCTCCAACATCACCCCACCCCGTCCCTCCACCATCTTCAGCTCTAGCTGCAGCTCATCCTCCTGCACCTTCAGCCCTCTCTGCACCGCCTCCAACATCACCCCACCCCGTCCCTCTCCCATCTTCAGCTCTAGCTGCAGCTCATCCTCTTGCACCTTCTGCTCTCTCTGTACCGCCTCCGTCACCCCACCCTGTCCCATCTTCAGCTCCAGCTGCAGCTCATCCTCTTGCACCTTCTGCCCTCTCTGCACCGCCTCCAACGTCACCCCGCCCCGTCCCTCCACCATCTTCAGCTGTAGCTGCAGCTCATCCTCCTGCACCTTCCGCCCTCTCTGCACCGCCTCCAACGTCACCCCGCCCCGTCCCTCCACCATCTTCTGCTCTAGCTGCAGCTCATCCTCCTGCACCTTCCGCCCTCTCTGCACCGCCTCCAACATCACCCAACCCCGTCCCTCCCCCATCTTCAGCTCTAGCTGCAGCTCATCCTCCTGCACCTTCCGCCCTCTCTGCACCGCCTCCAACGTCACCCCGCCCCATTCCTCCACCATCTTCTGCTCTAGCTGCAGCTCATCCTCCTGCACCTTCCGCCCTCTCTGCACCGCCTCCAACATCACCCCACCCTGCCCATCTTCAGCTCTAGCTGCAGCTCATCCTCCTGCACCTTCCGCCCTCTCTGCACCGCCTCCAACGTCACCCCGCCCCGTCCCTCCGCCATCTTCAGCTCTAGCTGCAGCTCATCCTCCTGCACCTTCCGCCCTCTCTGCACCGCCTCCAACGTCACCCCGCCCCGTCCCTCCGCCATCTTCAGCTCTAGCTGCAGCTCATCCTCCTGCACCTTCCGCCCTCTCTGCACCGCCCCCAACGTCACCACGCCCCGTCCCTCCGCCATCTTCAGCTCTAGCTGCAGCTCATCCTCCTGCACCTTCCGCCCTCTCTGCACCGCCTCCAACGTCACCCCGCCCCGTCCCTCCGCCATCTTCAGCTCTAGCTGCAGCTCATCCTCCTGCACCTTCCGCCCTCTCTGCACCGCCTCCAACGTCACCCCGCCCCGTCCCTCCACCATCTTCAGCTCTAGCTGCAGCTCATCCTGCTGCACCTTCCGCCCTCTCTGCATCGCCTCCAACGTCACCACACCCCGTCCCTCCGCCATCTTCAGCTCTAGCTGCAGCTCATCCTCCTGCACCTTCTGCCCTCTCTGCACTGCCTCCAACGTCTCCCCGCCCGTCCCTCCGCCATCTTCAGCTCTAGCTGCAGCTCATCCCCCTGCACCTTCCGCCCTCTCTGCACTGCCTCCAACGTCACCCCGCCCCGTCCCTCCGCCATCTTCAGCTCTAACTGCAGTTCATCCTTCTGCACCTTCCGCCCTCTCTGCACCGCCTCCAACGTCACCCCGCCCCGTCCGTCCGCCATCTTCAGCTCTAGCTGCAGCTCATCCTCCTGCACCTTCCGCCCTCTCTGCACGGCCTCCAACGTCACCCCGCCCCGTCCCTCCGCCATCTTCAGCTGTAGCTGCAGCTCATCCTCCTGCACCTTCCGCCCTCTCTGCACCGCCTCCAACGTCAACACACTCCGTCCCTCCACCATCTTCAGCTCTAGCTGCAGCTCATCCTCCTGCACCTTCCGCCCTCTCTGCACCGCCTCCAACGTCACCCCGCCCGTCCCTCCGCCATCTTCAGCTCTAGCTGCAGCTCATCCTCCTGCACCTTCTGCTCTCTATGCACCGCCTCCAACGTCACCCCGCCCAGTCCCTCCACCATCTTCAGCTCTAGCTGCAGCTCATCCTCCTGCACCTTCCGCCCTCTCTGCACCGCCTCCAACATCACCCCACCCTGTCCCTCCACCATCTTCAGCTCTAGATGCCGCTCATCCTCCTGCACCTTCCGCCCTCTCTGCACCGCCTCCAACATCACCCCACCCTGCCCCTCCACCATCTTCAGCTCTAGCTGCAGCTCATCCTCCTGCACCTTCCGCCCTCTCTGCACCGCCTCCAACGCCACTGCACTCCGTCCCTCAACCATCTTCAGCTTGAGCTGCAGCTCATCCTCCTGCACCTTCCGCCCTCTCTGCACCGCCTCCAACATCACCCCACCCCGTCCCTCCACCATCTTCAGCTCTAGCTGCAGCTCATCCTCCTGCACCTTCCACCCTCTCTGCATTGCCCCCAATGTCACCCCTCCCTGTCCCTCCACCATCTTCAGCTCTAGCTGCAGCTCATCCTCCTGCACCTTCCACCCTCTCTGCATTGCCCCCAATGTCACCCCACCCTGTCCCTCCACCATTTTCAGCTCTAGCTGCAGCTCATCCTCCTGCACCTTCCGCCCTCTCTGCACCGCCTCCAATGCCACTGCACTCCGTCCCTCAACCATCTTCAGCTTGAGCTGCAGCTCATCCTCCTGCACCTTCCGCCCTCTCTGCACCGCCTCCAACATCACCCCACCCCGTCCCTCCACCATCTTCAGCTCTAGCTGCAGCTCATCCTCCTGCACCTTCCACCCTCTCTGCATTGCCCCCAATGTCACCCCTCCCTGTCCCTCCACCATCTTCAGCTCTAGCTGCAGCTCATCCTCCTGCACCTTCCACCCTCTCTGCATTGCCCCCAATGTCACCCCACCCTGTCCCTCCACCATTTTCAGCTCTAGCTGCAGCTCATCCTCCTGCACCTTCCGCCCTCTCTGCACCGCCTCCAATGCCACTGCACTCCGTCCCTCAACCATCTTCAGCTTGAGCTGCAGCTCATCCTCCTGCACCTTCTGCCCTCTCTGCACCGCCTCCAACATCACCACACCCCGTCCCTCCACCATCTTCAGCTCTAGCTGCAGCTCATCCTCCTGCACCTTCTGCCCTCTCTGCACCGCCTCCAACATCACCACACCCCGTCCCTCCACCATCTTCAGCTCTAGCTGCAGCTCATCCTCCTGCACCTTCACCCCTCTCTGCACCGCTCCAACTTCACCCCACCCCGTCCCTCCACCATCTTCAGCTCTAGCTGCAGCTCATCCTCCTGCACCTTCCGCCCACTCTGCACCGCCACCAACGTCACCCCACCCCATCCCTCCACCATCTTCAGCTCTAACTGCAGTTCATCCTTCTGCACCTTCCGCCCTCTCTGCACCGCCTCTAACGTCACCCCACCCCGTCCGTCCACCATCTTCAACTCTAGCTGCAGCTCATCCTCCTGCACCTCCCGCCCTCTCTATACCGCCTCCGTCACCCCACCCTGTCCCATCTTCAGCTCTAGCTACAGCTCATCCTCCTGCACCTTCCGCCCTCTCTGCACTGCCTCCAACATCACCCCACCCCGTCCCTCCACCATCTTCAGCTCTAGCTGCAGCTCATCCTCCTGCACCTTCTGCTCTCTCTGCAGCGCCTCCAACATCACCCCACCCCGTCCCTCCACCATCTTCAGCTCTAGCTGCAGCTCATCCTCCTGCACCTTCAGCACTCTCTGCACCGACTCCAACGTCACCCCGCCCCATCCCTCCACCATCTTCAGCTCTAGCTGCAGCTCATCCTCCTGCACCTTCCGCCCTCTCTGCACCGCCTCCAACGTCACCCGCCCCGTCCCTCCGCCATCTTCAGCTCTACCTGCAGCTCCTCGTCCTGCACCTTCCACCCTCTCTGCACCGCCTCCAACGTCACCCCGCCCCGTCCCTCCGCCATCTTCAGCTCTAACTGCAGCTCATCCTCCTGCACCTTCCCCCCTCTCTGCACCGCCTCCAACGTCACCATATCCCGTCCCTCCACCATCTTCAGCTCTAACTGCAGCTCATCCTCCTGCACCTTCCCCCCTCTCTGCACCGCCTCCAACGTCACCATATCCCGTCCCTCCACCATCTTCAGCTCTAGCTGCAGCTCATCCTCCTGCACCTTCCGCCCTCTCTGCACCGCCTCCAACATCACCCCACCCTGTCCCTCCATCATCTTCAGCTCTAGCTGCAGCTCATCCTCCTGCACCTTCCGCCCCCTCTGCACCGCCTCCAACGCCACTGCACTCCGTCCCTCAACCATCTTCAGCTCGAGCTGCAGCTCATCCTCCTGCACCTTCCGCCCTCTCTGCACCGCCTCCAACGTCACTCTGCCCCATCACTCAACCATCTTCAGCTCTAGCTGCAGCTCATCCTCCTGCACCTTCCGCCCCCTCTGCACCGCCTCCAACGTCACCCCGCCACGTCCGTCCGCCATCTTCAGCTCTAGCTGCAGCTCATCCTCCTGCACCTTCCGCCCTCTCTGCACCGCCTCCAACGTCACCACACCCCATCCCTCCACCATCTTCAGCTCTAGCTGCAGCTCATCCTCCTGCACCTTCACCCCTCTCTGCACCGCTCCAACTTCACCCCACCCCGTCCCTCCACCATCTTCAGCTCTAGCTGCAGCTCATCCTCCTGCACCTTCCGCCCACTCTGCACCGCCACCAACGTCACCCCACCCCATCCCTCCACCATCTTCAGCTCTAACTGCAGTTCATCCTTCTGCACCTTCCGCCCTCTCTGCACCGCCTCTAACGTCACCCCACCCCGTCCGTCCACCATCTTCAACTCTAGCTGCAGCTCATCCTCCTGCACCTCCCGCCCTCTCTATACCGCCTCCGTCACCCCACCCTGTCCCATCTTCAGCTCTAGCTACAGCTCATCCTCCTGCACCTTCCGCCCTCTCTGCACTGCCTCCAACATCACCACACCCCATCCCTCCACCATCTTCAGCTCTAGCTGCAGCTCATCCTCTTGCACCTTCCGCCCTCTCTGCACCGCCCCCAACGTCACCCCGCCCCGTCCCTCCGCCATCTTCAGCTCTAGCTGCAGCTCATCCTCCTGCACCTTCCGCCCTCTCTGTACCGCCTCCGTCACCCCACCCTGTCCCATCTTCAGCTCTAGCTACAGCTCATCCTCCTGCACCTTCCGCCCTCTCTGCACTGCCTCCAACATCACCACACCCCATCCCTCCACCATCTTCAGCTCTAGCTGCAGCTCATCCTCTTGCACCTTCCGCCCTCTCTGCACCGCCCCCAACGTCACCCCGCCCCGTCCGTCCGCCATCTTCAGCTCTAGCTGCAGCTCATCCTCCTGCACCTTCCGCCCTCTCTGCACCGCCTCCAACGTCACCACACCCCATCCCTCCACCATCTTCAGCTCTAGCTGCAGCTCATCCTCTTGCACCTTCCGCCCTCTCTGCACCGCCCCCAACGTCACCCCGCCCCGTCCCTCCGCCATCTTCAGCTCTAGCTGCAGCTCATCCTCCTGCACCTTCCGCCCTCTCTGTACCGCCTCCGTCACCCCACCCTGTCCCATCTTCAGCTCTAGCTGCAGCTCATCCTCCTGCACCTTCCGCCCTCTCTGCACCGCCTCCAACGTCACCCCACCCCGTCCCTCCACCATCTTCAGCTCTAGCTGCAGCTCATCCTCCTGCACCTTCCGCCCTCTCTGCACCGCCTCCAATGTCACCCCTCCCCGTCCCTCCACCATCTTCAGCTCTAGCTGCAGCTCATCCTCCTGAACCTTCCGCCCTCTCTGCACCACCTCCAACGTCGCCCCGCCCCGTCCCTCCACCATCTTCAGCTCTAGCTGCAGCTCATCCTCCTGCACCTTCCGCCCTCTCTGCACCGCCTCCAACATCACCCCACCCCGTCCCTCCCCCATCTTCAGCTCTAGCTGCAGCTCATCCTCCTGCACCTTCAGCCCTCTCTGCACCGCCTCCAACGTCACCCCGCCCCATCCCTCCACCATCTTCAGCTCTAGCTGCAGCTCATCCTCCTGCACCTTCCGCCCTCTCTGCACCGCCTCCAACGTCACTCTGCCCCATCACTCAACCATCTTCAGCTCTAGCTGCAGCTCATCCTCCTGCACCTTCCGCCCCCTCTGCACCGCCTCCAACGCCACTGCACTCCGTCCCTCAACCATCTTCAGCTCGAGCTGCAGCTCATCCTCCTGCACCTTTCGCCCTCTCTGCATCGCCTCCAAGGTCACCCCGCCCCGTGCCTCCGCCATCTTCAGCTGTAGCTGCAGCTCATCGTCCTGCACCTTCTGCTCTCCCTGCACCGCCCCCAACGTCACCCCGCCAAGTCCCTCCACCATCTTCAGCTCTAGCTGCAGCTCATCCTCCTGCACCTTCCACCCTCTCTGTACCGCCTCCGTCACCCCACCCCATCCCTCCACCATCTTCAGGTCTAGCTGCAGCTCATCCTCCTGCACCTTCCGCCCTCTCTGCACCGCCTCCAACGTCACCCCGCCCCGTCCCTCCGCCATCTTCAGCTCTAGCTGCAGCTCATCCTCCTGCACCTTCCACCCTCTCTGCACCGCCTCCGTCACCCCACCCCGTCCCTCCACCATCTTCAGCTCTAGCTGCAGCTCATCCTCCTGCACATTCTGCCATCTCTGCACCGCCTCCAACGTCACCCCACCCCATCCCTCCACCATCTTCAGCTCTAGCTGCAGCTCATCCTCCTGCACCTTCAGCCCTCTCTGCACCGCCTCCAACGTCACCCCACCCGTACCCCCACCATCTTCAGCTCTAGCTGCAGCTCATCCTCCTGCACCTTCCGCCCTCTCTGCACCGCCACCAACGTCACCCCACCCCGTCCCTCCGCCATCTTCAGCTCTAGCTGCAGCTCATCCTCCTGCACATTCTGCCCTCTCTGCACCGCCTCCAACGTCACCCCACGCCGTCCCTCCACCATCTTCAGCTCTAGCTGCAGCTCATCCTCATGCACCTTCCGCCCTCTCTGCACCGCCTCCAACGTCACCCCACCCCTTCCCTCCACCATCTTCAGCTCTCGCTGCAGCTCATCCTCCTGCACCTTCAGCCCTCTCTGCATCGCCTCCAACGTCACCACACCCCGTCCCTCCACCATCTTCAACTCTAGCTGCAGCTCATCCTCCTGCACCTTCTGCTCTCTCTGCACCGCCTCCGTCACCCCACCCCATCCCTCCACCATCTTCAGCTGTAGCTGCAGCTCATCGTCCTGCACCTTCCGCCCTCTCTGCACCGCCTCCAACGCCACTGCACTCCGTCCCTCAGCCATCTTCAGCTCGAGCTGCAGCTCATCCTCCTGCACCTTCCGCCCTCTCTGCACCGCCTCCAACATCACACCACCTCGTCCCTCCACCATCTTCAGCTCTAGCTGCAGCTCATCATCCTGCACCTTCCGCCCTCTCTGCATTGCCCCCAATGTCACCCCTCCCTGTCCCTCCGCCATCTTCAGCTCCAGCTGCAGCTCATCCTCCTGCACCTTCCGCCCTCTCTGCACTGCCTCCAAAATCACCCCACCCTGTCCCTCCACCATCTTCAGCTCTAGCTGCAGCTCATCCTCCTGCACCTTCCGCCCTCTCTGCACCGCCTCCAATGCCACTGTACTCCGTCCCTCAACCATCTTCAGCTTGAGCTGCAGCTCATCCTCCTGCACCTTCTGCTCTCTCTGCACCGCCTCCAACATCACCCCACCCCGTCCCTCCACCATCTTCAGCTCTAGCTGCAGCTCATCCTCCTGCACCTTCTGCTCTCTCTGCACCGCCTCCAACATCACCCCACCCCGTCCCTCCACCATCTTCAGCTCTAGCTGCAGCTCATCCTCCTGCACCTTCTGCCCTCTCTGCACCACCTCCAACATCACCCCACCCCGTCCCTCCACCATCTTCAGCTCTAGCTGCAGCTCATCCTCCTGCACCTTCCGCCCACTCTGCGCCGCCACCAACGTCACCCCACCCCATCCCTCCACCATCTTCAGCTCTAACTGCAGCTCATCCTCCTGCACCTTCCGCCCTCTCTGCACCGCCTCCAAAATCACCCCACCCTCTCCCTCCACCATCTTCACCTCTAGCTGCAGCTCATCCTCCTGCACCTTTCGCCCTCTCTGCACCGCCTCTGTCACCACACCCCGTCCCTCCACCATCTTCAGCTCTAGCTGCAGCTCATCCCCCTGCACCTTCCGCCCTCTCTGCACCGCCTCCAACGTCACCCCGCCCAGTCCCTCCACCATCTTCAGCTCTAGCTGCAGCTCATCCTCCTGCACCTTCTGCCCTCTCTGCACCGCCTCCAACATCACCCCACCCCGTCCCTCCACCATCTTCAGCTCTAGCTGCAGCTCATCCTCCTGCACCTTCTGCTCTCTCTGCACCGCCTCCAACATCACCCCACCCCGTCCCTCCACCATCTTCAGCTCTAGCTGCAGCTCATCCTCCTGCACCTTCAGCCCTCTCTGCACCGCCTCCAACATCACCCCGCCCCATCCCTCCACCATCTTCAGCTCTAGCTGCAGCTCATCCTCCTGCACCTTCCGCCCTCTCTGCACCGCCTCCAACGTCACCCCGCCCCATCCCTCCACCATCTTCAGCTCTAGCTGCAGCTCATCCTCCTGCACCTTCCGCCCTCTCTGCACCGCCTCCAATGCCACTGCACTCCGTCCCTCTGCCATCTTCAGCTCTAGCTGCAGCTCATCCTCCTGCACCTTCCGCCCTCTCTGCACCGCCTCCAATGCCACTGCACTCCGTCCCTCTGCCATCTTCAGCTCTAGCTGCAGCTCATCCTCCTGCACCTTCCGCCCACTCTGCACCGCCACCAACGTCACCCCACCCCGTCCCTCCTGCACCTCCCGCCCTCTCTGCACCACCTCCAACGTCACCCCACCCCATCCCTCCACCATCTTCAGCTCTAGCTGAAGCTCATCCTCCTGCACCTTCCGCCATCTCTGCACCGCCTCCAACATCACCCCACCCCGTCCCTCCCCCAGCTTTAGCTGCAGCTCATCCTCCTGCACCTTCTGCCCTCTCTGCACCGCCTCCAACATCACCCCACCCTGTCCCTCCATCATCTTCAGCTCTAGCAGCAGCTCATCCTCCTGCACCTTCCGCCCTCTCTGCACCGCCTCCAACATCACCCCACCCCGTCCCTCCACCATCTTCAGCTCTAGCTGCAGCTCATCCTCCTGCACCTTCTGCCCTCGCTGCACCGCCTCCAACATCACCCCACCCCGTCCCTCCACCATCTTCAGCTGTAGCTGCAGCTCCTCGTCCTGCACCTTCTGCTCTCTCTGCACCGCCTCCAACGTCACCCCGCCCCGTCCCTCCACCATCTTCAGCTCTAGCTGCAGCTCATCCTCCTACACCTTCCGCCCTCTCTGCACCGCCTCCAACGTCACCCCGCCCCGTCCCTCCGCCGTCTTCAGATTTAGCTGCAGCTCATCCTCCTGCACCTTCCACCCTCTCTGCACCGCCTCCAACGTCACACCACCTCATCCCTCCACCATCTTCAGCTCTAGCTGCAGCTCATCCTCCTGCACCTTCCGCCCTCTCTGCACCGCCTCCAACATCACCCCTCCCCGTCCCTCCACCATCTTCAGCTCTAGCTGCAGCTCATCCTCCTGCACCTTCCGCCCTCTCTGCACCGCCTCCAATGCCACTGCACTCCGTCCCTCAACCATCTTCAGCTTGAACTGCAGCTCATCCTCCTGCACCTTCCGCCCTCTCTGCAACGCCTCCAACGTCACCCCGCCCCGTCCCTTTGCCATCTTCAGCTCTAGCTGCAGCTCATCCTCCTGCACCTTCCGCCCTCTCTGCACCGCCTCCATCACCCCACCCTGTCCCATCTTCAGCTCCAGCTGCAGCTCATCCTCCTGCACCTTCCCCCCTCTCTGCACCGCCTCCAACGTCACTCCGCCCCATCCCTCAACCATCTTCAGCTCGAGCTGCAGCTCATCCTCCTGCACCTTCCGCCCTCTCTGCACCGCCTCCAACATCACCCCTCCCCGTCCCTCCGCCATCTTCAGCTCTCGCTGCAGCTCATCCTCCTGCACCTTCTGCCCTCTCTGCACCGCCTCCAACGTCTCCCCGCCCCGTCCCTCCGCCATCTTCAGCTGTAGCTGCAGCTCATCCTCCTGCACCTTCCGCCCTCTCTGCACCGCCTCCAACGTCACCCCACCCCGTCCCTCCACCATCTTCAGCTCTAGCTGCAGCTCATCCTCCTGCACCTTCCGCCCTCTCTGCACCGCCTCCAACATCACCCCACCCCGTCCCTCCACCATCTTCAGCTCTAGCTGCAGCTCATCCTCCTGCACCTTCCGCCCTCTCTGCACTGCCTCCAAAATCACCCCACCCTGTCCCTCCACCATTTTCAGCTCTAGCTGCAGCTCATCCTCCTGCACCTTCCGCCCTCTCTGCACCGCCTCCAATGCCACTGCACTCCGTCCCTCAACCATCTTCAGCTCGAGCTGCAGCTCATCCTCCTGCACCTTCTGCCTTCTCTGCACAGCCTCCAACGTCACCCCGCCCCGTCCCTCTGCCATCTTCAGCTCTAGCTGCAGCTCATCCCCCTGCACCTTCTGCCCTCTCTGCACCGCCTCCAACATCACCACACCCCGTCCCTCCACCATCTTCAGCTCTCGCTGCAACTCATCCTTCTGCCCCTTCTGTCCTCTCTGCACCGCCTCCAACGTCTCCCCGCCCCGTCCCTCCGCCATCTTCAGCTCTAGCTGCAGCTCATCCTCCTGCACCTTCTGCCCTCTCTGCACTGCCTCCAACATCACCCCACCCGTCCCTCCACCATCTTCAGCTCTAGCTGCAGCTCATCCTCCTGCACCTTCCGCCCTCTCTGCACTGCCTCCAAGGTCACCCCACCCCGTCCCTCCACCATCTTCAGCTCTAGCTGCAGCTCATCCTCCTGCACCTTCTGCTCTCTCTGCACCGCCTCCAACATCACCCCACCCTGTCCCTCCACCATCTTCAGCTCTAGCTGCAGCTCATCCTCCTGCACCTTCCACCCTCTCTGCACCGCCTCCAATGCCACTGAACTCCGTCCCTCCACCATCTTCAGCTTGAGCTGCAGCTCATCCTCCTGCACCTTCTGCTCTCTCTGCACCGCCTCCAACGTCACTCCGCCCCGTCCCTCCGCCATCTTCAGCTCTAGCTACAGATCATCCCCCTGCACCTTCTGCCCTCTCTGCACCGCCTCCAACGTCACCCCGCCCAGTCCCTCCACCATCTTCAGCTCTAGCTGCAGCTCATCCTCCTGCACCTTCCGCCCTCTCTGCACCGCCTCCAACGTCACCCCGCCCAGTCCCTCCACCATCTTCAGCTCTAGCTACAGCTCATCCACCTGCACCTTCTGCTCTCTCTGCACCGCCTCCAACGCCACCATACCCCGTTCTCCACCATCTTCAGCTGTAGCTGCAGCTCATCGTCCTGCACCTTCGGCCCTCTCTGCACCGCCTCCAATGCCACTGCACTCCGTCCCTCAGCCATCTTCAGCTCGAGCTGCAGCTCATCCTCCTGCACCTTCCGCCCTCTCTGCACCGCCTCCAACATCACCCCACCTCGTCCCTCCACCATCTTCAGCTCTAGCTGCAGCTCATCCTCCTGCACCTTCCCCCCTCTCTGCACCGCTCCAACTTCACTCCGCCCCGTCCCTCAACCACCTTCAGCTCTAGCTGCAGCTCACCCCCCTGCACCTTCCGCCCTCTCTGCACCGCCTCCAACGTCACCCCGCCCCGTCCCTCCACCATCTTCAGCTCTAGCTGCAGCTCATCCTCCTGCACCTTCTGCTCTCTCTGTACCGCCTCCGTCACCCCACCCTCTCCCATCTTCAGCTCTAGCTGCAGCTCATCCTCCTGCACCTTCCGCCCTCTCTGCACCGCCTCCAACGTCACCCCACCCCGTCCGTCCACCATCTTCAGCTCTAGCTGCAGCTCATCCTCCTGCACCTTCCGCCCTCTCTGCACCGTCTCCAATGCCACTGCACTCCGTCCCTCAACCATCTTCAGCTCTAGCAGCAGCTCATCCTCCTGCACCTTCCGCCCTCTCTGCACCGCCCCCAACGTCACCCCACCCCGTCCCTCCACCATCTTCAGCTCTAGCTGCAGCTCATCCTCCTGCACCTTCTGCCCTCTCTGCACCGCCTCCAACATCACCCCACCCCATCCCTCCACTATCTTCAGCTCTAGCTGCAGCTCATCCTCCTGCACCTTCTGCTCTCTCTGCACCGCCTCCAACATCACCCCGCCCCATCCCTCCACCATCTTCAGCTCTAGCTGCAGCTCATCCTCCTACACCTTCCGCCCTCTCTGCACCGCCTCCAACGTCACCCCGCCCCGTCCCTCCGCCATCTTCAGATTTAGCTGCAGCTCATCCTCCTGCACCTTCCGCCCTCTCTGTACCGCCTCCGTCACCCCTCCCTGTCCCTCCAACATCTTCAGCTCTAGCTGCAGCTCATCCTCCTGCACCTTCTGCCCTCTCTGCACCGCCTCCAACATCACCCCACCCCGTTCCCCAACATCTTCAGCTCTAGCTGCAGCTCATCCTCCTGCACCTTCTGCCCTCTCTGCACCGCCTCCAACATCACCCCACCCCGTCCCTCCACCATCTTCAGCTCTAGCTGCAGCTCATCCTCCTGCACCTTCAGCCCTCTCTGCACCGCCTCCAACATCACCCCACCCCGTTCCTCCACCATCTTCAGCTCTAGCTGCAGCTCATCCTCCTGCACCTTCTGCCCTCTCTGCACCGCCTCCAACATCACCCCACCCCGTTCCCCAACATCTTCAGCTCTAGCTGCAGCTCATCCTCCTGCACCTTCTGCCCTCTCTGCACCGCCTCCAACATCACCCCACCCCGTTCCTCCACCATCTTCAGCTCTAGCTGCAGCTCATCCTCCTGCACCTTCTGCCCTCTCTGCACCGCCTCCAACATCACCCCACCCCGTTCCTCCACCATCTTCAGCTCTAGCTGCAGCTCATCCTCCTGCACCTTCTGCCCTCTCTGCACCGCCTCCAACATCACCCCACCCCGTAACCCAACATCTTCAGCTCTAGCTGCAGCTCATCCTCCTGCACCTTCTGCCCTCTCTGCACCGCCTCCAACATCACCCCACCCCGTCCCTCCACCATCTTCAGCTCTAGCTGCAGCTCATCCTCCTGCACCTTCAGCCCTCTCTGCACCGCCTCCAACGTCACCCCGCCCCATCCCTCCACCATCTTCTGCTCTAGCTGCAGCTCATCCTCCTGCACCTTCCGCCCTCTCTGTACCGCCTCCGTCACCCCACCCCATCCCTCCACCATCTTCAGCTCTAGCTGCAGCTCATCCTCTTGCACCTTCCGCCCTCTCTGCACCGCCTCCAACGTCACCACACCCCGTCCCTCCGCCATCTTCAGCTCTAGCTGCAGCTCATCCTCCTGCACCTTCTGCCCTCTCTGCACCGCCTCCAACATCACCCCACCCCATCCCTCCACCATCTTCAGCTCTAGCTGCAGCTCATCCTCCTGCACCTTCTGCCCTCTCTGCACCGCCTCCAACATCACCCCACCCCGTTCCCCAACATCTTCAGCTCTAGCTGCAGCTCATCCTCCTGCACCTTCTGCCCTCTCTGCACCGCCTCCAACATCACCCCACCCCGTCCCTCCACGATCTTCAACTCTAGCTGCAGCTCATCCTCCTGCACCTTCTGCTCTCTCTGCACCGCCTCCAACATCACCCCACCCCGTCCCTCCACCATCTTCAGCTCTAGCTGCAGCTCATCCTCCTGCACCTTCTGCTCTCTCTGCACCGCCTCCAACATCACCCCACCCCGTCCCTCCACCATCTTCAGCTCTAGCTGCAGCTCATCCTCCTGCACCTTCAGCCCTCTCTGCACCGCCTCCAACATCACCCCACCCCGTCCCTCTCCCATCTTCAGCTCTAGCTGCAGCTCATCCTCTTGCACCTTCTGCTCTCTCTGTACCGCCTCCGTCACCCCACCCTGTCCCATCTTCAGCTCCAGCTGCAGCTCATCCTCTTGCACCTTCTGCCCTCTCTGCACCGCCTCCAACGTCACCCCGCCCCGTCCCTCCACCATCTTCAGCTGTAGCTGCAGCTCATCCTCCTGCACCTTCCACCCTCTCTGCACCGCCTCCAACGTCACCCCGCCCCGTCCCTCCACCATCTTCTGCTCTAGCTGCAGCTCATCCTCCTGCACCTTCCGCCCTCTCTGCACCGCCTCCAACATCACCCCACCCCGTCCCTCCCCCATCTTCAGCTCTAGCTGCAGCTCATCCTCCTGCACCTTCCGCCCTCTCTGCACCGCCTCCAACGTCACCCCGCCCCATCCCTCCACCATCTTCTGCTCTAGCTGCAGCTCATCCTCCTGCACCTTCCGCCCTCTCTGCACCGCCTCCAACATCACCCCACCCTGCCCATCTTCAGCTCTAGCTGCAGCTCATCCTCCTGCACCTTCCGCCCTCTCTGCACCGCCTCCAACGTCACCCCGCCCCGTCCCTCCGCCATCTTCAGCTCTAGCTGCAGCTCATCCTCCTGCACCTTCCGCCCTCTCTGCACCGCCTCCAACGTCACCCCGCCCCGTCCCTCCGCCATCTTCAGCTCTAGCTGCAGCTCATCCTCCTGCACCTTCCGCCCTCTCTGCACCGCCCCCAACGTCACCACGCCCCGTCCCTCCGCCATCTTCAGCTCTAGCTGCAGCTCATCCTCCTGCACCTTCCGCCCTCTCTGCACCGCCTCCAACGTCACCCCGCCCCGTCCCTCCGCCATCTTCAGCTCTAGCTGCAGCTCATCCTCCTGCACCTTCCACCCTCTCTGCACCGCCTCCAACGTCACCCCGCCCCGTCCCTCCACCATCTTCAGCTCTAGCTGCAGCTCATCCTGCTGCACCTTCCGCCCTCTCTGCATCGCCTCCAACGTCACCACACCCCGTCCCTCCACCATCTTCAGCTCTAGCTGCAGCTCATCCTCCTGCACCTTCTGCCCTCTCTGCACTGCCTCCAACGTCTCCCCGCCCGTCCCTCCGCCATCTTCAGCTCTAGCTGCAGCTCATCCCCCTGCACCTTCCGCCCTCTCTGCACTGCCTCCAACGTCACCCCGCCCCGTCCCTCCACCATCTTCAGCTCTAACTGCAGTTCATCCTTCTGCACCTTCCGCCCTCTCTGCACCGCCTCCAACGTCACCCCGCCCCGTCCGTCCACCATCTTCAGCTCTAGCTGCAGCTCATCCTCCTGCACCTTCCGCCCTCTCTGCACGGCCTCCAACGTCACCCCGCCCCGTCCCTCCGCCATCTTCAGCTGTAGCTGCAGCTCATCCTCCTGCACCTTCCGCCCTCTCTGCACCGCCTCCAACGTCAACACACTCCGTCCCTCCACCATCTTCAGCTCTAGCTGCAGCTCATCCTCCTGCACCTTCCGCCCTCTCTGCACCGCCTCCAACGTCACCCCGCCCGTCCCTCCGCCATCTTCAGCTCTAGCTGCAGCTCATCCTCCTGCACCTTCTGCTCTCTATGCACCGCCTCCAACGTCACCCCGCCCAGTCCCTCCACCATCTTCAGCTCTAGCTGCAGCTCATCCTCCTGCACCTTCCGCCCTCTCTGCACCGCCTCCAACATCACCCCACCCTGTCCCTCCACCATCTTCAGCTCTAGATGCCGCTCATCCTCCTGCACCTTCCGCCCTCTCTGCACCGCCTCCAACATCACCCCACCCTGCCCCTCCACCATCTTCAGCTCTAGCTGCAGCTCATCCTCCTGCACCTTCCGCCCTCTCTGCACCGCCTCCAACGCCACTGCACTCCGTCCCTCAACCATCTTCAGCTTGAGCTGCAGCTCATCCTCCTGCACCTTCCGCCCTCTCTGCACCGCCTCCAACATCACCCCACCCCGTCCCTCCACCATCTTCAGCTCTAGCTGCAGCTCATCCTCCTGCACCTTCCACCCTCTCTGCATTGCCCCCAATGTCACCCCTCCCTGTCCCTCCACCATCTTCAGCTCTAGCTGCAGCTCATCCTCCTGCACCTTCCACCCTCTCTGCATTGCCCCCAATGTCACCCCACCCTGTCCCTCCACCATTTTCAGCTCTAGCTGCAGCTCATCCTCCTGCACCTTCCGCCCTCTCTGCACCGCCTCCAATGCCACTGCACTCCGTCCCTCAACCATCTTCAGCTTGAGCTGCAGCTCATCCTCCTGCACCTTCCGCCCTCTCTGCACCGCCTCCAACATCACCCCACCCCGTCCCTCCACCATCTTCAGCTCTAGCTGCAGCTCATCCTCCTGCACCTTCCACCCTCTCTGCATTGCCCCCAATGTCACCCCTCCCTGTCCCTCCACCATCTTCAGCTCTAGCTGCAGCTCATCCTCCTGCACCTTCCACCCTCTCTGCATTGCCCCCAATGTCACCCCACCCTGTCCCTCCACCATTTTCAGCTCTAGCTGCAGCTCATCCTCCTGCACCTTCCGCCCTCTCTGCACCGCCTCCAATGCCACTGCACTCCGTCCCTCAACCATCTTCAGCTTGAGCTGCAGCTCATCCTCCTGCACCTTCTGCCCTCTCTGCACCGCCTCCAACATCACCACACCCCGTCCCTCCACCATCTTCAGCTCTAGCTGCAGCTCATCCTCCTGCACCTTCTGCCCTCTCTGCACCGCCTCCAACATCACCACACCCCGTCCCTCCACCATCTTCAGCTCTAGCTGCAGCTCATCCTCCTGCACCTTCACCCCTCTCTGCACCGCTCCAACTTCACCCCACCCCGTCCCTCCACCATCTTCAGCTCTAGCTGCAGCTCATCCTCCTGCACCTTCCGCCCACTCTGCACCGCCACCAACGTCACCCCACCCCATCCCTCCACCATCTTCAGCTCTAACTGCAGTTCATCCTTCTGCACCTTCCGCCCTCTCTGCACCGCCTCTAACGTCACCCCACCCCGTCCGTCCACCATCTTCAACTCTAGCTGCAGCTCATCCTCCTGCACCTCCCGCCCTCTCTATACCGCCTCCGTCACCCCACCCTGTCCCATCTTCAGCTCTAGCTACAGCTCATCCTCCTGCACCTTCCGCCCTCTCTGCACTGCCTCCAACATCACCCCACCCCGTCCCTCCACCATCTTCAGCTCTAGCTGCAGCTCATCCTCCTGCACCTTCTGCTCTCTCTGCAGCGCCTCCAACATCACCCCACCCCGTCCCTCCACCATCTTCAGCTCTAGCTGCAGCTCATCCTCCTGCACCTTCAGCACTCTCTGCACCGACTCCAACGTCACCCCGCCCCATCCCTCCACCATCTTCAGCTCTAGCTGCAGCTCATCCTCCTGCACCTTCCGCCCTCTCTGCACCGCCTCCAACGTCACCCGCCCCGTCCCTCCGCCATCTTCAGCTCTACCTGCAGCTCCTCGTCCTGCACCTTCCACCCTCTCTGCACCGCCTCCAACGTCACCCCGCCCCGTCCCTCCGCCATCTTCAGCTCTAACTGCAGCTCATCCTCCTGCACCTTCCCCCCTCTCTGCACCGCCTCCAACGTCACCATATCCCGTCCCTCCACCATCTTCAGCTCTAACTGCAGCTCATCCTCCTGCACCTTCCCCCCTCTCTGCACCGCCTCCAACGTCACCATATCCCGTCCCTCCACCATCTTCAGCTCTAGCTGCAGCTCATCCTCCTGCACCTTCCGCCCTCTCTGCACCGCCTCCAACATCACCCCACCCTGTCCCTCCATCATCTTCAGCTCTAGCTGCAGCTCATCCTCCTGCACCTTCCGCCCCCTCTGCACCGCCTCCAACGCCACTGCACTCCGTCCCTCAACCATCTTCAGCTCGAGCTGCAGCTCATCCTCCTGCACCTTCCGCCCTCTCTGCACCGCCTCCAACGTCACTCTGCCCCATCACTCAACCATCTTCAGCTCTAGCTGCAGCTCATCCTCCTGCACCTTCCGCCCCCTCTGCACCGCCTCCAACGTCACCCCGCCACGTCCGTCCGCCATCTTCAGCTCTAGCTGCAGCTCATCCTCCTGCACCTTCCGCCCTCTCTGCACCGCCTCCAACGTCACCACACCCCATCCCTCCACCATCTTCAGCTCTAGCTGCAGCTCATCCTCTTGCACCTTCCGCCCTCTCTGCACCGCCCCCAACGTCACCCCGCCCCGTCCCTCCGCCATCTTCAGCTCTAGCTGCAGCTCATCCTCCTGCACCTTCCGCCCTCTCTGTACCGCCTCCGTCACCCCACCCTGTCCCATCTTCAGCTCTAGCTGCAGCTCATCCTCCTGCACCTTCCGCCCTCTCTGCACCGCCTCCAACGTCACCCCACCCCGTCCCTCCACCATCTTCAGCTCTAGCTGCAGCTCATCCTCCTGCACCTTCCGCCCTCTCTGCACCGCCTCCAATGTCACCCCTCCCCGTCCCTCCACCATCTTCAGCTCTAGCTGCAGCTCATCCTCCTGAACCTTCCGCCCTCTCTGCACCACCTCCAACGTCGCCCCGCCCCGTCCCTCCACCATCTTCAGCTCTAGCTGCAGCTCATCCTCCTGCACCTTCCGCCCTCTCTGCACCGCCTCCAACATCACCCCACCCCGTCCCTCCCCCATCTTCAGCTCTAGCTGCAGCTCATCCTCCTGCACCTTCAGCCCTCTCTGCACCGCCTCCAACGTCACCCCGCCCCATCCCTCCACCATCTTCAGCTCTAGCTGCAGCTCATCCTCCTGCACCTTCCGCCCTCTCTGCACCGCCTCCAACGTCACTCTGCCCCATCACTCAACCATCTTCAGCTCTAGCTGCAGCTCATCCTCCTGCACCTTCCGCCCCCTCTGCACCGCCTCCAACGCCACTGCACTCCGTCCCTCAACCATCTTCAGCTCGAGCTGCAGCTCATCCTCCTGCACCTTTCGCCCTCTCTGCATCGCCTCCAAGGTCACCCCGCCCCGTGCCTCCGCCATCTTCAGCTGTAGCTGCAGCTCATCGTCCTGCACCTTCTGCTCTCCCTGCACCGCCCCCAACGTCACCCCGCCAAGTCCCTCCACCATCTTCAGCTCTAGCTGCAGCTCATCCTCCTGCACCTTCCACCCTCTCTGTACCGCCTCCGTCACCCCACCCCATCCCTCCACCATCTTCAGGTCTAGCTGCAGCTCATCCTCCTGCACCTTCCGCCCTCTCTGCACCGCCTCCAACGTCACCCCGCCCCGTCCCTCCGCCATCTTCAGCTCTAGCTGCAGCTCATCCTCCTGCACCTTCCACCCTCTCTGCACCGCCTCCGTCACCCCACCCCGTCCCTCCACCATCTTCAGCTCTAGCTGCAGCTCATCCTCCTGCACATTCTGCCATCTCTGCACCGCCTCCAACGTCACCCCACCCCATCCCTCCACCATCTTCAGCTCTAGCTGCAGCTCATCCTCCTGCACCTTCAGCCCTCTCTGCACCGCCTCCAACGTCACCCCACCCGTACCCCCACCATCTTCAGCTCTAGCTGCAGCTCATCCTCCTGCACCTTCCGCCCTCTCTGCACCGCCACCAACGTCACCCCACCCCGTCCCTCCGCCATCTTCAGCTCTAGCTGCAGCTCATCCTCCTGCACATTCTGCCCTCTCTGCACCGCCTCCAACGTCACCCCACGCCGTCCCTCCACCATCTTCAGCTCTAGCTGCAGCTCATCCTCATGCACCTTCCGCCCTCTCTGCACCGCCTCCAACGTCACCCCACCCCTTCCCTCCACCATCTTCAGCTCTCGCTGCAGCTCATCCTCCTGCACCTTCAGCCCTCTCTGCATCGCCTCCAACGTCACCACACCCCGTCCCTCCACCATCTTCAACTCTAGCTGCAGCTCATCCTCCTGCACCTTCTGCTCTCTCTGCACCGCCTCCGTCACCCCACCCCATCCCTCCACCATCTTCAGCTGTAGCTGCAGCTCATCGTCCTGCACCTTCCGCCCTCTCTGCACCGCCTCCAACGCCACTGCACTCCGTCCCTCAGCCATCTTCAGCTCGAGCTGCAGCTCATCCTCCTGCACCTTCCGCCCTCTCTGCACCGCCTCCAACATCACACCACCTCGTCCCTCCACCATCTTCAGCTCTAGCTGCAGCTCATCATCCTGCACCTTCCGCCCTCTCTGCATTGCCCCCAATGTCACCCCTCCCTGTCCCTCCGCCATCTTCAGCTCCAGCTGCAGCTCATCCTCCTGCACCTTCCGCCCTCTCTGCACTGCCTCCAAAATCACCCCACCCTGTCCCTCCACCATCTTCAGCTCTAGCTGCAGCTCATCCTCCTGCACCTTCCGCCCTCTCTGCACCGCCTCCAATGCCACTGTACTCCGTCCCTCAACCATCTTCAGCTTGAGCTGCAGCTCATCCTCCTGCACCTTCTGCTCTCTCTGCACCGCCTCCAACATCACCCCACCCCGTCCCTCCACCATCTTCAGCTCTAGCTGCAGCTCATCCTCCTGCACCTTCTGCTCTCTCTGCACCGCCTCCAACATCACCCCACCCCGTCCCTCCACCATCTTCAGCTCTAGCTGCAGCTCATCCTCCTGCACCTTCTGCCCTCTCTGCACCACCTCCAACATCACCCCACCCCGTCCCTCCACCATCTTCAGCTCTAGCTGCAGCTCATCCTCCTGCACCTTCCGCCCACTCTGCGCCGCCACCAACGTCACCCCACCCCATCCCTCCACCATCTTCAGCTCTAACTGCAGCTCATCCTCCTGCACCTTCCGCCCTCTCTGCACCGCCTCCAAAATCACCCCACCCTCTCCCTCCACCATCTTCACCTCTAGCTGCAGCTCATCCTCCTGCACCTTTCGCCCTCTCTGCACCGCCTCTGTCACCACACCCCGTCCCTCCACCATCTTCAGCTCTAGCTGCAGCTCATCCCCCTGCACCTTCCGCCCTCTCTGCACCGCCTCCAACGTCACCCCGCCCAGTCCCTCCACCATCTTCAGCTCTAGCTGCAGCTCATCCTCCTGCACCTTCTGCCCTCTCTGCACCGCCTCCAACATCACCCCACCCCGTCCCTCCACCATCTTCAGCTCTAGCTGCAGCTCATCCTCCTGCACCTTCTGCTCTCTCTGCACCGCCTCCAACATCACCCCACCCCGTCCCTCCACCATCTTCAGCTCTAGCTGCAGCTCATCCTCCTGCACCTTCAGCCCTCTCTGCACCGCCTCCAACATCACCCCGCCCCATCCCTCCACCATCTTCAGCTCTAGCTGCAGCTCATCCTCCTGCACCTTCCGCCCTCTCTGCACCGCCTCCAACGTCACCCCGCCCCATCCCTCCACCATCTTCAGCTCTAGCTGCAGCTCATCCTCCTGCACCTTCCGCCCTCTCTGCACCGCCTCCAATGCCACTGCACTCCGTCCCTCTGCCATCTTCAGCTCTAGCTGCAGCTCATCCTCCTGCACCTTCCGCCCTCTCTGCACCGCCTCCAATGCCACTGCACTCCGTCCCTCTGCCATCTTCAGCTCTAGCTGCAGCTCATCCTCCTGCACCTTCCGCCCACTCTGCACCGCCACCAACGTCACCCCACCCCGTCCCTCCACCATCTTCAGCTCTAGCTGCAGCTCATCCTCCTGCACCTTCCGCCATCTCTGCACCGCCTCCAACATCACCCCACCCCGTCCCTCCCCCAGCTTTAGCTGCAGCTCATCCTCCTGCACCTTCTGCCCTCTCTGCACCGCCTCCAACATCACCCCACCCTGTCCCTCCATCATCTTCAGCTCTAGCAGCAGCTCATCCTCCTGCACCTTCCGCCCTCTCTGCACCGCCTCCAACATCACCCCACCCTGTCCCTCCACCATCTTCAGCTCTAGCTACAGCTCATCCACCTGCACCTTCTGCTCTCTCTGCACCGCCTCCAACGCCACCATACCCCGTCCCTCCACCATCTTCAGCTGTAGCTGCAGCTCATCCTCATGCACCTTCCGCCCTCTCTGCACCGCCTCCAACGTCACCCCACCCCTTCCCTTCGCCATCTTCAGCGCTAGCTGCAGCTCATCCTCCTGCACCTTCCGCCCTCTCTGCACTGCCTCCAACGTCACCCCGCCCCGTCCCTCCGCCATCTTCAGATTTAGCTGCAGCTCATCCTCCTGCACCTTCCACCCTCTCTGCACCGCCTCCAACGTCACCCCACCTCATCCCTCCACCATCTTCAGCTCTAGCTGCAGCTCATCCTCCTGCACCTTCCGCCCTCTCTGCACCGCCTCCAACATCACCCCTCCCCGTCCCTCCACCATCTTCAGCTCTAGCTGCAGCTCATCCTCCTGCACCTTCCGCCCTCTCTGCACCGCCTCCAATGCCACTGCACTCCGTCCCTCAACCATCTTCAGCTTGAGCTGCAGCTCATCCTCCTGCACCTTCCGCCCTCTCTGCACCGCCTCCAACGTCACCCCGCCCCGTCCCTCCGCCATCTTCAGCTCTAGCTGCAGCTCATCCTCCTGCACCTTCCACCCTCTCTGCACCGCCTCCAACGTCACCCCGCCTCGTCCCTCCACCATCTTCAGCTCTAGCTGCAGCTCATCCTGCTGCACCTTCCGCCCTCTCTACACCACCTCCAACGTCACCCCGCCCCATCCCTCCACCATCTTCAGCTCTAGCTGCAGCTCATCCTCCTGCACCTTCCGCCCTCTCTGCACCGCCTCCAACATCACCCCACCCTGTCCCTCCACCATCTTCAGCTCTAGCTGCAGCTCATCCTCCTGCACCTTCCGCCCTCTCTGCACCGCCTCCAACATCACCCCACCCCGTACCTCCACCATCTTCAGCTCTAGCTGCAGCTCATCCTTCTGCCCCTTCCGCCCTCTCTGCATCGCCTCCAACATCACCCCACCCCGTTCCCCAACATCTTCAGCTCTAGCTGCAGCTCATCCTCCTGCACCTTCCGCCCTCTCTGCACCGCCTCCAACATCACCCCACCCCGTCCCTCCACCATCTTCAGCTCTAGCTGCAGCTCATCCTCCTGCACCTTCCGCCCTCTCTGCACCGCCTCCAACGTCACTCTGCCCCATCACTCAACCATCTTCAGCTCTAGCTGCAGCTCATCCTCCTGCACCTTCCGCCCTCTCTGCACCGCCTCCAACGTCATCCCACCCCAACCCTCCACCATCTTCAGCTCTAGCTGCAGCTCATCCTCCTGCACCTTCCGCCCTCTCTGCACCACCTCCAACATCACCCCTCCCCGTCCCTCCACCATCTTCAGCTCTAGCAGCAGCTCATCCTCCTGCACCTCCCGCCCTCTCTGCACCGCCTCCAACGTCATCCCACCCCAACCCTCCACCATCTTCAGCTCTAGCTGCAGCTCATCCTTCTGCCCCTTCTGCCCTCTCTGCACCGCCTCCAACGTCTCCCCGCCCCGTCCCTCCACCATCTTCAGCTCTCGCTGCAGCTCATCCTTCTGCCCCTTCTGCCCTCTCTGCACCGCCTCCAACGTCTCCCCGCCCCGTCCCTCCACCATCTTCAGCTGTAGTTACAGCTCATCCTCCTGCACCTTCCGCCCTCTCTGCACTGCCTCCAAAATCACCCCACCCTGTCCCTCCACCATTTTCAGCTCTAGCTGCAGCTCATCCTCCTGCACCTTCCGCCCTCTCTGCACCGCCTCCAATGCCACTGCACTCCGTCCCTCAACCATCTTCAGCTCTAGCAGCAGCTCATCCTCCTGCACCTTCTGCCTTCTCTGCACAGCCTCCAACGTCACCCCGCCCCGTCCCTCTGCCATCTTCAGCTCTAGCTGCAGCTCATCCCCCTGCACCTTCTACCCTCTCTGCACCGCCTCCAACATCACCACACCCCGTCCCTCCACCATCTTCGGCTCTAGCTGCAGCTCATCCCCCTGCACCTTCCGCCCTCTCTGCACCGCCTCCAACGTCACCCCGCCATCTTCAGCTCTAGCTGCAGCTCATCCCCCTGCACCTTCCGCCCTCTCTACACCACCTCCAACGTCACCCCTCCCCGTCCCTCCATCTTCAGCTCTAACTGCAGTTCATCCTCCTGCACCTTCCGCCCTCTCTGCACCGCCTCCAACATCACCCCACCCTGTCCCTCCACCATCTTCAGCTCTAGCTACAGCTCATCCTCCTGCACCTTCCGCCCTCTCTGCACCGCCTCCAACATCACCCCACCCCGTCCCTCCCCCATCTTCAGCTTTAGCTGCAGCTCATCCTCCTGCACCTTCTGCCCTCTCTGCACCGCCTCCAACGTCACCCCACCCCGTCCCTCCCCCATCTTCAGCTTTAGCTACAGCTCATCCTCCTGCACCTTCCGCCCTCTCTGCACCGCCTCCAACATCACCCCACCCCGTCCCTCCCCCATCTTCAGCTTTAGCTGCAGCTCATCCTCCTGCACCTTCTGCCCTCTCTGCACCGTCTCCAACGTCACCCCACCCCGTCCCTCCCCCATCTTCAGCTTTAGCTGCAGCTCATCCTCCTGCACCTTCCGCCCTCTCTGCACCGCCTCCAACGTCACCCCGCCCCGTCCCTCCCCCATCTTCAGCTTTAGCTGCAGCTCATCCTCCTACACCTTCCGCCCTCTCTGCACCGCCTCCAACGTCACCCCGCCCCGTCCCTCCACCATCTTCAGCTCTAGCTGCAGCTCATCCTCCTGCACCTTCCGCCCTCTCTGCACCGCCTCCAACATCACCCCTCCCCGTCCCTCCACCATCTTCAGCTCTAGCTGCAGCTCATCCTTCTGCCCCTTCCGCCCTCTCTGCACCGCCTCCAACGTCACCCCGCCCCGTCCCTCTCCCATCTTCAGCTCGAGCTGCAGCTCATCCTCCTGCACCTTCCGCCCTCTCTGCACCGCCTCCAACATCACCCCTCCCCGTCCCTCCGCCATCTTCAGCTCTCGCTGCAGCTCATCCTCCTGCACCTTCCGCCCTCTCTGCACCGCCTCCAACGTCACCCCACCCCGTCCCTCCACCATCTTCAGCTCTAGCTGCAGCTCATCCTCCTGCACCTTCCGCCCTCTCTGCACCGCCTCCAATGTCACCCCTCCCCGTCCCTCCACCATCTTCAGCTCTAGCTGCAGCTCATCCTCCTGAACCTTCCGCCCTCTCTGCACCACCTCCAACGTCGCCCCGCCCCGTCCCTCCACCATCTTCAGCTCTAGCTGCAGCTCATCCTCCTGCACCTTCCGCCCTCTCTGCACCGCCTCCAACATCACCCCACCCCGTCCCTCCCCCATCTTCAGCTCTAGCTGCAGCTCATCCTCCTGCACCTTCAGCCCTCTCTGCACCGCCTCCAACGTCACCCCGCCCCATCCCTCCACCATCTTCAGCTCTAGCTGCAGCTCATCCTCCTGCACCTTCCGCCCTCTCTGCACCGCCTCCAACGTCACTCTGCCCCATCACTCAACCATCTTCAGCTCTAGCTGCAGCTCATCCTCCTGCACCTTCCGCCCCCTCTGCACCGCCTCCAACGCCACTGCACTCCGTCCCTCAACCATCTTCAGCTCGAGCTGCAGCTCATCCTCCTGCACCTTTCGCCCTCTCTGCATCGCCTCCAAGGTCACCCCGCCCCGTGCCTCCGCCATCTTCAGCTGTAGCTGCAGCTCATCGTCCTGCACCTTCTGCTCTCCCTGCACCGCCCCCAACGTCACCCCGCCAAGTCCCTCCACCATCTTCAGCTCTAGCTGCAGCTCATCCTCCTGCACCTTCCACCCTCTCTGTACCGCCTCCGTCACCCCACCCCATCCCTCCACCATCTTCAGGTCTAGCTGCAGCTCATCCTCCTGCACCTTCCGCCCTCTCTGCACCGCCTCCAACGTCACCCCGCCCCGTCCCTCCGCCATCTTCAGCTCTAGCTGCAGCTCATCCTCCTGCACCTTCCACCCTCTCTGCACCGCCTCCGTCACCCCACCCCGTCCCTCCACCATCTTCAGCTCTAGCTGCAGCTCATCCTCCTGCACATTCTGCCATCTCTGCACCGCCTCCAACGTCACCCCACCCCATCCCTCCACCATCTTCAGCTCTAGCTGCAGCTCATCCTCCTGCACCTTCAGCCCTCTCTGCACCGCCTCCAACGTCACCCCACCCGTACCCCCACCATCTTCAGCTCTAGCTGCAGCTCATCCTCCTGCACCTTCCGCCCTCTCTGCACCGCCACCAACGTCACCCCACCCCGTCCCTCCGCCATCTTCAGCTCTAGCTGCAGCTCATCCTCCTGCACATTCTGCCCTCTCTGCACCGCCTCCAACGTCACCCCACGCCGTCCCTCCACCATCTTCAGCTCTAGCTGCAGCTCATCCTCATGCACCTTCCGCCCTCTCTGCACCGCCTCCAACGTCACCCCACCCCTTCCCTCCACCATCTTCAGCTCTCGCTGCAGCTCATCCTCCTGCACCTTCAGCCCTCTCTGCATCGCCTCCAACGTCACCACACCCCGTCCCTCCACCATCTTCAACTCTAGCTGCAGCTCATCCTCCTGCACCTTCTGCTCTCTCTGCACCGCCTCCGTCACCCCACCCCATCCCTCCACCATCTTCAGCTGTAGCTGCAGCTCATCGTCCTGCACCTTCCGCCCTCTCTGCACCGCCTCCAACGCCACTGCACTCCGTCCCTCAGCCATCTTCAGCTCGAGCTGCAGCTCATCCTCCTGCACCTTCCGCCCTCTCTGCACCGCCTCCAACATCACACCACCTCGTCCCTCCACCATCTTCAGCTCTAGCTGCAGCTCATCGTCCTGCACCTTCCGCCCTCTCTGCATTGCCCCCAATGTCACCCCTCCCTGTCCCTCCGCCATCTTCAGCTCCAGCTGCAGCTCATCCTCCTGCACCTTCCGCCCTCTCTGCACTGCCTCCAAAATCACCCCACCCTGTCCCTCCACCATCTTCAGCTCTAGCTGCAGCTCATCCTCCTGCACCTTCCGCCCTCTCTGCACCGCCTCCAATGCCACTGTACTCCGTCCCTCAACCATCTTCAGCTTGAGCTGCAGCTCATCCTCCTGCACCTTCTGCTCTCTCTGCACCGCCTCCAACATCACCCCACCCCGTCCCTCCACCATCTTCAGCTCTAGCTGCAGCTCATCCTCCTGCACCTTCTGCTCTCTCTGCACCGCCTCCAACATCACCCCACCCCGTCCCTCCACCATCTTCAGCTCTAGCTGCAGCTCATCCTCCTGCACCTTCTGCCCTCTCTGCACCACCTCCAACATCACCCCACCCCGTCCCTCCACCATCTTCAGCTCTAGCTGCAGCTCATCCTCCTGCACCTTCCGCCCACTCTGCGCCGCCACCAACGTCACCCCACCCCATCCCTCCACCATCTTCAGCTCTAACTGCAGCTCATCCTCCTGCACCTTCCGCCCTCTCTGCACCGCCTCCAAAATCACCCCACCCTCTCCCTCCACCATCTTCACCTCTAGCTGCAGCTCATCCTCCTGCACCTTTCGCCCTCTCTGCACCGCCTCTGTCACCACACCCCGTCCCTCCACCATCTTCAGCTCTAGCTGCAGCTCATCCCCCTGCACCTTCCGCCCTCTCTGCACCGCCTCCAACGTCACCCCGCCCAGTCCCTCCACCATCTTCAGCTCTAGCTGCAGCTCATCCTCCTGCACCTTCTGCCCTCTCTGCACCGCCTCCAACATCACCCCACCCCGTCCCTCCACCATCTTCAGCTCTAGCTGCAGCTCATCCTCCTGCACCTTCTGCTCTCTCTGCACCGCCTCCAACATCACCCCACCCCGTCCCTCCACCATCTTCAGCTCTAGCTGCAGCTCATCCTCCTGCACCTTCAGCCCTCTCTGCACCGCCTCCAACATCACCCCGCCCCATCCCTCCACCATCTTCAGCTCTAGCTGCAGCTCATCCTCCTGCACCTTCCGCCCTCTCTGCACCGCCTCCAACGTCACCCCGCCCCATCCCTCCACCATCTTCAGCTCTAGCTGCAGCTCATCCTCCTGCACCTTCCGCCCTCTCTGCACCGCCTCCAATGCCACTGCACTCCGTCCCTCTGCCATCTTCAGCTCTAGCTGCAGCTCATCCTCCTGCACCTTCCGCCCTCTCTGCACCGCCTCCAATGCCACTGCACTCCGTCCCTCTGCCATCTTCAGCTCTAGCTGCAGCTCATCCTCCTGCACCTTCCGCCCACTCTGCACCGCCACCAACGTCACCCCACCCCGTCCCTCCTGCACCTCCCGCCCTCTCTGCACCACCTCCAACGTCACCCCACCCCATCCCTCCACCATCTTCAGCTCTAGCTGCAGCTCATCCTCCTGCACCTTCCGCCATCTCTGCACCGCCTCCAACATCACCCCACCCCGTCCCTCCCCCAGCTTTAGCTGCAGCTCATCCTCCTGCACCTTCTGCCCTCTCTGCACCGCCTCCAACATCACCCCACCCTGTCCCTCCATCATCTTCAGCTCTAGCAGCAGCTCATCCTCCTGCACCTTCCGCCCTCTCTGCACCGCCTCCAACATCACCCCACCCTGTCCCTCCACCATCTTCAGCTCTAGCTACAGCTCATCCACCTGCACCTTCTGCTCTCTCTGCACCGCCTCCAACGCCACCATACCCCGTCCCTCCACCATCTTCAGCTGTAGCTGCAGCTCATCCTCATGCACCTTCCGCCCTCTCTGCACCGCCTCCAACGTCACCCCACCCCTTCCCTTCGCCATCTTCAGCGCTAGCTGCAGCTCATCCTCCTGCACCTTCCGCCCTCTCTGCACTGCCTCCAACGTCACCCCGCCCCGTCCCTCCGCCATCTTCAGATTTAGCTGCAGCTCATCCTCCTGCACCTTCCACCCTCTCTGCACCGCCTCCAACGTCACCCCACCTCATCCCTCCACCATCTTCAGCTCTAGCTGCAGCTCATCCTCCTGCACCTTCCGCCCTCTCTGCACCGCCTCCAACATCACCCCTCCCCGTCCCTCCACCATCTTCAGCTCTAGCTGCAGCTCATCCTCCTGCACCTTCCGCCCTCTCTGCACCGCCTCCAATGCCACTGCACTCCGTCCCTCAACCATCTTCAGCTTGAGCTGCAGCTCATCCTCCTGCACCTTCCGCCCTCTCTGCACCGCCTCCAACGTCACCCCGCCCCGTCCCTCCGCCATCTTCAGCTCTAGCTGCAGCTCATCCTCCTGCACCTTCCACCCTCTCTGCACCGCCTCCAACGTCACCCCGCCTCGTCCCTCCACCATCTTCAGCTCTAGCTGCAGCTCATCCTGCTGCACCTTCCGCCCTCTCTACACCACCTCCAACGTCACCCCGCCCCATCCCTCCACCATCTTCAGCTCTAGCTGCAGCTCATCCTCCTGCACCTTCCGCCCTCTCTGCACCGCCTCCAACATCACCCCACCCTGTCCCTCCACCATCTTCAGCTCTAGCTGCAGCTCATCCTCCTGCACCTTCCGCCCTCTCTGCACCGCCTCCAACATCACCCCACCCCGTACCTCCACCATCTTCAGCTCTAGCTGCAGCTCATCCTTCTGCCCCTTCCGCCCTCTCTGCATCGCCTCCAACATCACCCCACCCCGTTCCCCAACATCTTCAGCTCTAGCTGCAGCTCATCCTCCTGCACCTTCCGCCCTCTCTGCACCGCCTCCAACATCACCCCACCCCGTCCCTCCACCATCTTCAGCTCTAGCTGCAGCTCATCCTCCTGCACCTTCCGCCCTCTCTGCACCGCCTCCAACGTCACTCTGCCCCATCACTCAACCATCTTCAGCTCTAGCTGCAGCTCATCCTCCTGCACCTTCCGCCCTCTCTGCACCGCCTCCAACGTCATCCCACCCCAACCCTCCACCATCTTCAGCTCTAGCTGCAGCTCATCCTCCTGCACCTTCCGCCCTCTCTGCACCACCTCCAACATCACCCCTCCCCGTCCCTCCACCATCTTCAGCTCTAGCAGCAGCTCATCCTCCTGCACCTCCCGCCCTCTCTGCACCGCCTCCAACGTCATCCCACCCCAACCCTCCACCATCTTCAGCTCTAGCTGCAGCTCATCCTTCTGCCCCTTCTGCCCTCTCTGCACCGCCTCCAACGTCTCCCCGCCCCGTCCCTCCACCATCTTCAGCTCTCGCTGCAGCTCATCCTTCTGCCCCTTCTGCCCTCTCTGCACCGCCTCCAACGTCTCCCCGCCCCGTCCCTCCACCATCTTCAGCTGTAGTTACAGCTCATCCTCCTGCACCTTCCGCCCTCTCTGCACTGCCTCCAAAATCACCCCACCCTGTCCCTCCACCATTTTCAGCTCTAGCTGCAGCTCATCCTCCTGCACCTTCCGCCCTCTCTGCACCGCCTCCAATGCCACTGCACTCCGTCCCTCAACCATCTTCAGCTCTAGCAGCAGCTCATCCTCCTGCACCTTCTGCCTTCTCTGCACAGCCTCCAACGTCACCCCGCCCCGTCCCTCTGCCATCTTCAGCTCTAGCTGCAGCTCATCCCCCTGCACCTTCTACCCTCTCTGCACCGCCTCCAACATCACCACACCCCGTCCCTCCACCATCTTCGGCTCTAGCTGCAGCTCATCCCCCTGCACCTTCCGCCCTCTCTGCACCGCCTCCAACGTCACCCCGCCATCTTCAGCTCTAGCTGCAGCTCATCCCCCTGCACCTTCCGCCCTCTCTACACCACCTCCAACGTCACCCCTCCCCGTCCCTCCACCATCTTCAGCTCTAACTGCAGTTCATCCTCCTGCACCTTCCGCCCTCTCTGCACCGCCTCCAACATCACCCCACCCTGTCCCTCCACCATCTTCAGCTCTAGCTGCAGCTCATCCTCCTGCACCTTCCGCCCTCTCTGCACCGCCTCCAACATCACCCCACCCCGTCCCTCCCCCATCTTCAGCTTTAGCTGCAGCTCATCCTCCTGCACCTTCTGCCCTCTCTGCACCGCCTCCAACGTCACCCCACCCCGTCCCTCCCCCATCTTCAGCTTTAGCTACAGCTCATCCTCCTGCACCTTCCGCCCTCTCTGCACCGCCTCCAACGTCACCCCACCCCGTCCCTCCCCCATCTTCAGCTTTAGCTGCAGCTCATCCTCCTGCACCTTCTGCCCTCTCTGCACCGTCTCCAACGTCACCCCACCCCGTCCCTCCCCCATCTTCAGCTTTAGCTACAGCTCATCCTCCTGCACCTTCCGCCCTCTCTGCACCGCCTCCAACATCACCCCACCCCGTCCCTCCCCCATCTTCAGCTTTAGCTGCAGCTCATCCTCCTACACCTTCCGCCCTCTCTGCACCGCCTCCAACGTCACCCCGCCCCGTCCCTCCACCATCTTCAGCTCTAGCTGCAGCTCATCCTCCTGCACCTTCCGCCCTCTCTGCACCGCCTCCAACATCACCCCTCCCCGTCCCTCCACCATCTTCAGCTCTAGCTGCAGCTCATCCTCCTGCACCTTCCGCCCTCTCTGCACCGCCTCCAATGCCACTGCACTCCGTCCCTCAACCATCTTCAGCTTGAACTGCAGCTCATCCTCCTGCACCTTCCGCCCTCTCTGCAACGCCTCCAACGTCACCCCGCCCCGTCCCTTTGCCATCTTCAGCTCTAGCTGCAGCTCATCCTCCTGCACCTTCCGCCCTCTCTGTACCGCCTCCATCACCCCACCCTGTCCCATCTTCAGCTCCAGCTGCAGCTCATCCTCCTGCACCTTCCCCCTCTCTGCACCGCCTCCAACGTCACTCCGCCCCATCCCTCAACCATCTTCAGCTCTAGCTGCAGCTCATCCCCCTGCACCTTCCGCCCTCTCTGCACCGCCTCCAACATCACCCCTCCCCGTCCCTCCACCATCTTCAGCTCTAGCTGCAGCTCATCCTTCTGCCCCTTCCGCCCTCTCTGCACCGCCTCCAACGTCACCCCGCCCCGTCCCTCTCCCATCTTCAGCTCGAGCTGCAGCTCATCCTCCTGCACCTTCCGCCCTCTCTGCACCGCCTCCAACATCACCCTCCCCGTCCCTCCGCCATCTTCAGCTCTCGCTGCAGCTCATCCTCCTGCACCTTCTGCCCTCTCTGCACCGCCTCCAACGTCTCCCCGCCCCGTCCCTCCGCCATCTTCAGCTGTAGCTGCAGCTCATCCTCCTGCACCTTCCGCCCTCTCTGCACCGCCTCCAACGTCACCCCACCCCGTCCCTCCACCATCTTCAGCTCTAGCTGCAGCTCATCCTCCTGCACCTTCCGCCCTCTCTGCGCCGCCTCCAACATCACCCCACCCCGTCCCTCCACCATCTTCAGCTCTAGCTGCAGCTCATCCTCCTGCACCTTCCGCCCTCTCTGCACTGTCTCCAAAATCACCCCACCCTGTCCCTCCACCATTTTCAGCTCTAGCTGCAGCTCATCCTCCTGCACCTTCCGCCCTCTCTGCACCGCCTCCAATGCCACTGCACTCCGTCCCTCAACCATCTTCAGCTCGAGCTGCAGCTCATCCTCCTGCACCTTCTGCCTTCTCTGCACAGCCTCCACCGTCACCCCGCCCCGTCCCTCTGCCATCTTCAGCTCTAGCTGCAGCTCATCCCCCTGCACCTTCTGCCCTCTCTGCACCGCCTCCAACATCACCACACCCCGTCCCTCCACCATCTTCAGCTCTCGCTGCAACTCATCCTTCTGCCCCTTCTGCCCATCTGCACCGCCTCCAACGTCTCCCCGCCCCGTCCCTCCGCCATCTTCAGCTCTAGCTGCAGATCATCCTCCTGCACCTTCTGCCCTCTCTGCACTGCCTCCAACATCACCCCACCCGTCCCTCCACCATCTTCAGCTCTAGCTGCAGCTCATCCTCCTGCACCTTCCGCCCTCTCTGCACCGCCTCCAAGGTCACCCCACCCCATCCCTCCACCATCTTCAGCTCTAGCTGCAGCTCATCCTCCTGCACCTTCTGCTCTCTCTGCACCGCCTCCAACATCACCCCACCCTGTCCCTCCACCATCTTCAGCTCTAGCTGCAGCTCATCCTCCTGCACCTTCCACCCTCTCTGCACCGCCTCCAATGCCACTGCACTCCGTCCCTCCACCATCTTCAGCTTGAGCTGCAGCTCATCCTCCTGCACCTTCTGCTCTCTCTGCACCGCCTCCAACGTCACCCCGCCCCGTCCCTCCGCCATCTTCAGCTCTAGCTGCAGCTCATCCCCCTGCACCTTCTGCCCTCTCTGCACCGCCTCCAACGTCACCCCGCCCAGTCCCTCCACCATCTTCAGCTCTAGCTGCAGCTCATCCTCCTGCACCTTCCGCCCTCTCTGCACCGCCTCCAACATCACCCCACCCTGTCCCTCCACCATCTTCAGCTCTAGCTACAGCTCATCCACCTGCACCTTCTGCTCTCTCTGCACCGCCTCCAACGCCACCATACCCCGTTCTCCACCATCTTCAGCTGTAGCTGCAGCTCATCGTCCTGCACCTTCCGCCCTCTCTGCACCGCCTCCAATGCCACTGCACCCCGTCCCTCCGCCATCTTCAGCTCTCGCTGCAGCTCATCCTCCTGCACCTTCTGCCCTCTCTGCACCGCCTCCAACGTCTCCCCGCCCCGTCCCTCCGCCATCTTCAGCTGTAGCTGCAGCTCATCCTCCTGCACCTTCCGCCCTCTCTGCACCGCCTCCAACGTCACCCCACCCCGTCCCTCCACCATCTTCAGCTCTAGCTGCAGCTCATCCTCCTACACCTTTCGCCCTCTCTGCACCGCCTCCAACATCACCCCACCCCGTCCCTCCACCATCTTCAGCTCTAGCTGCAGCTCATCCTCCTGCACCTTCCGCCCTCTCTGCACTGTCTCCAAAATCACCCCACCCTGTCCCTCCACCATTTTCAGCTCTAGCTGCAGCTCATCCTCCTGCACCTTCCGCCCTCTCTGCACCGCCTCCAATGCCACTGCACTCCGTCCCTCAACCATCTTCAGCTCGAGCTGCAGCTCATCCTCCTGCACCTTCTGCCTTCTCTGCACAGCCTCCAACGTCACCCCGCCCCTCTGCCATCTTCAGCTCTAGCTGCAGCTCATCCCCCTGCACCTTCTGCCCTCTCTGCACCGCCTCCAACATCACCACACCCCGTCCCTCCACCATCTTCAGCTCTCGCTGCAACTCATCATTCTGCCCCTTCTGCCCATCTGCACCGCCTCCAACGTCTCCCCGCCCCGTCCCTCCGCCATCTTCAGCTCTAGCTGCAGCTCATCCTCCTGCACCTTCTGCCCTCTCTGCACTGCCTCCAACATCACCCCACCCGTCCCTCCACCATCTTCAGCTCTAGCTGCAGCTCATCCTCCTGCACCTTCCGCCCTCTCTGCACCGCCTCCAAGGTCACCCCACCCCATCCCTCCACCATCTTCAGCTCTAGCTGCAGCTCATCCTCCTGCACCTTCTGCTCTCTCTGCACCGCCTCCAACATCACCCCACCCTGTCCCTCCACCATCTTCAGCTCTAGCTGCAGCTCATCCTCCTGCACCTTCCACCCTCTCTGCACCGCCTCCAATGCCACTGCACTCCGTCCCTCCACCATCTTCAGCTTGAGCTGCAGCTCATCCTCCTGCACCTTCTGCTCTCTCTGCACCGCCTCCAACGTCACCCCGCCCCGTCCCTCCGCCATCTTCAGCTCTAGCTGCAGCTCATCCTCCTGCACCTTCCGCCCTCTCTGCACCGCCTCCAACATCACCCCACCCTGTCCCTCCACCATCTTCAGCTCTAGCTACAGCTCATCCACCTGCACCTTCTGCTCTCTCTGCACCGCCTCCAACGCCACCATACCCCGTTCTCCACCATCTTCAGCTGTAGCTGCAGCTCATCGTCCTGCACCTTCCGCCCTCTCTGCACCGCCTCCAATGCCACTGCACTCCGTCCTCAGCCATCTTCAGCTCGAGCTGCAGCTCATCCTCCTGCACCTTCCGCCCTCTCTGCACCGCCTCCAACATCACCCCACCTCGTCCCTCCACCATCTTCAGCTCTAGCTGCAGCTCATCCTCCTGCACCTTCCCCCCTCTCTGCACCGCTCCAACTTCACTCCGCCCCGTCCCTCAACCACCTTCAGCTCTAGCTGCAGCTCATCCTCCTGCACCTTCCCCCCTCTCTGCACCGCTCCAACTTCACTCCGCCCCGTCCCTCCACCATCTTCAGCTCTAGCTGCAGCTCATCCTCCTGCACCTTCCGCCATCTCTGCACCGCCTCCAACATCACCCCACCCCGTCCCTCCCCCAGCTTTAGCTGCAGCTCATCCTCCTGCACCTTCTGCCCTCTCTGCACCGCCTCCAACGTCACCACACCCTGTCCCTCCTGCACCTCCCGCCCTCTCTGCACCGCCTCCAACGTCACCCCACCCCATCCCTCCACCATCTTCAGCTCTAGCTGCAGCTCATCCTCCTGCACCTTCCGCCATCTCTGCACCGCCTCCAACATCACCCCACCCCGTCCCTCCCCCAGCTTTAGCTGCAGCTCATCCTCCTGCACCTTCTGCCCTCTCTGCACCGCCTCCAACATCACCCCACCCCGTCCCTCCACCATCTTCAGCTCTAGCTGCAGCTCATCCTCCTGCACCTTCCGCCCTCTCTGTACCGCCTCCGTCACCCCACCCTGTCCCATCTTCAGCTCTAGCTGCAGCTCATCCTCCTGCACCTCCCGCCCTCTCTGCACCGCCTCCAACATCACCCCACCCTGTCCCTCCACCATCTTCAGCTCTAGCTGCAGCTCATCCTCCTGCACCTCCGGCCCTCTCTGCACCGCCTCCAACATCACCCCACCCTGTCCCTCCATCATCTTCAGCTCTAGCTGCAGCTCATCCTGCTGCACCTTCCGCCCTCTCTGCACCGCCCCCAACATCACCCCACCCCGTCCCTCCACCATCTTCAGCTCTAGCTGCAGGTCATCCTCCTGCACCTTCCGCCCTCTCTGCACCGCCTCCAACGCCACCATACCCCGTCCCTCCACCATCTTCAGCTCTAGCTGCAGCTCATCCTCCTGCACCTTCCGCCCTCTCTGTACCGCCTCCGTCACCCCGCCCCGTCCCTCCACCATCTTCAGCTCTAGCTGCAGCTCATCCTCCTGCACCTTCTGCCCTCTCTGTACCGCCTCCAATATCACCCCACCCTGTCCCTCCACCATCTTCAGCTCTAGCTGCAGCTCATCCTCCTGCACCTTCCGCCCTCTCTGCACCGCCCCCAACATCACCCCACCCCGTCCCTCCACCATCTTCAGCTCTAGCTGCAGCTCATCCTCCTGCACCTTCAGCCCTCTCTGCACTGCCTCCAACGTCACCCCGCCCCATCCCTCCACCATCTTCAGCTCTAGCTGCAGCTCATCCTCCTGCACCTTCCGCCCTCTCTGCACCGCCTCCAATGCCACTGCACTCCGTCCCTCTGCCATCTTCAGCTCTAGCTGCAGCTCATCCTCCTGCACCTTCCGCCCACTCTGCACCACCTCCAACATCACCCCTCCCCGTCCCTCCACCATCTTCAGCTCTAGCTGCAGCTCATCCTCTTGCACCTTCTGCCCTCTCTGCACCACCTCCAACATCACCCCACCCCGTCCCTCCACCATCTTCAGCTCTAGCTGCAGCTCATCCTCCTGCACCTTCCGCCCTCTCTACACCGCCCCCAACGTCACCACACCCCGTCCCTCCGCCATCTTCAGCTCTAGCTGCAGCTCATCCTCCTGCACCTTCCGCCCTCTCTGCACCGCCTCCAACATCACCCCGCCCCGTCCCTCCCCCATCTTCAGCTCTAGCTGCAGCTCATCCTCCTGCACCTTCCGCCCTCTCTGCACCGCCTCCAACGTCACCCCGCCCCGTCCCTCCGCCATCTTCAGCTCTAGCTGCAGCTCATCCTCCTGCACCTTCCGCCCTCTCTGCACCGCCTCCAACGTCACCCCGCCCCGTCCCTCCACCATCTTCAGCTCTAGCTGCAGCTCATCCTCCTGCACCTTCCGCCCTCTCTGCACCGCCCCCAACGTCACCACACCCCGTCCCTCCGCCATCTTCAGCTCTAGCTGCAGCTCATCCTCCTGCACCTTCCATCCTCTCTGCACCGCCTCCAACGTCACCCCGCCTCGTCCCTCCACCATCTTCAGCTCTAGCTGCAGCTCATCCTGCTGCACCTTCCGCCCTCTCTGCATCGCCTCCAACGTCACCACACCCCGTCCCTCCACCATCTTCAGCTCTAGCTGCAGCTCATCCTCCTTCACCTTCCCCCCTCTCTGCACCGCCTCCAACGTCACTCCGCCCCATCCCTCAACCATCTTCAGCTCTAGCTGCAGCTCATCCCCCTGCAGCTTCCGCCCTCTCTGCACCGCCTCCAACGTCACCACACCCCGTCCATCCACCATCTTCAGCTCTCGCTGCAGCTCATCCTTCTGCCCCTTCTGCCCTCTCTGCACCGCCTCCAACGTCACACCAGCCCGTCCCTCCACCATCTTCAGCTCTAGCTGCAGCTCATCCTCCTGCACCTTCCGCCCTCTCTGCACCGCCTCCAACGTCACCCCGCCATCTTCAACTCTAGCTGCAGCTCATCCCCCTGCACCTTCCGCCCTCTCTGCACTGCCTCCAACGTCACCCCGCCCCGTCCCTCCACCATCTTCAGCTCTAACTGCAGTTCATCCTTCTGCACCTTCCGCCCTCTCTGCACCGCCTCCAACGTCACCCCACCCCGTCCGTCCACCATCTTCAGCTCTAGCTGCAGCTCATCCTCCTGCACCTTCCACCCTCTCTGCACGGCCTCCAACGTCACCCCGCCCCGTCCCTCCGCCATCTTCAGCTTTAGCTGCAGCTCATCCTCCTGCACCTTCCGCCCTCTCTGCACCGCCTCCAACGTCACCCCGCCCCGTCCCTCCACCATCTTCAGCTGTAGCTGCAGCTCATCCTCCTGCACCTTCCACCCTCTCTGCACCGCCTCCAACGTCAACACACTCCGTCCCTCCACCATCTTCAGCTCTAGCTGCAGCTCATCCTCCTGCACCTTCCGCCCTCCCTGCACCGCCTCCAATGTCACCCCGCCCTGTCCCTCCGCCATCTTCAGCTCTAGCTGCAGCTCATCCTCCTGCACCTTCCGCCCTCTCTGCACCGCCTCCAACGTCACCCCGCCCGTCCCTCCGCCATCTTCAGCTCTAGCTGCAGCTCATCCTCCTGCACCTTTCGCCCTCTCTGCACCGCCTCCAACGTCAACACACCCCGTCCCTCCACCATCTTCAGCTCTCGCTGCAGCTCATCCTTCTGCCCCTTCTGCCCTCTCTGCACCGCCTCCAACGTCACCCCGCCCAGTCCCTCCACCATCTTCAGCTCTAGCTGCAGCTCATCCTCCTGCACCTTCTGCTCTCTATGCACCGCCTCCAACGTCACCCCGCCCAGTCCCTCCACCATCTTCAGCTCTAGCTGCAGCTCATCCTCCTGCACCTTCTGCCCTCTCTGTACCGCCTCCGTCACCCCACCCTGTCCCATCTTCAGCTCTAGCTGCAGCTCATCCTCCTGCACCTTCCGCCCTCTCTGTACCGCCTCCGTCACCCCACCCTGTCCCATCTTCAGCTCTAGCTGCAGCTCATCCTCCTGCACCTTCCCCCCTCTCTGCACCGCCTCCAACGTCACTCCGCCCCATCCCTCAACCATCTTCAGCTCTAGCTGCAGCTCATCCCCCTGCAGCTTCCGCCCTCTCTGCACCGCCTCCAACGTCACCACACCCCGTCCCTCCGCCATCTTCAGCTCTCGCTGCAGCTCATCCATCTGCCCCTTCTGCCCTCTCTGCACCGCCTCCAACGTCTCCCCGCCCCGTCCCTCCGCCATCTTCAGCTCTAGCTGCAGCTCATCCTCCTGCACCTTCAGCCCTCTCTGCACCGCCTCCAACATCACCCCACCCTGTCCCTCCACCATCTTCAGCTCTAGCTGCAGCTCATCCTCCTGCACCTTCCGCCCTCTCTGCACCGCCTCCAACATCACCCCACCCTGCCCCTCCACCATCTTCAGCTCTAGCTGCAGCTCATCCTCCTGCACCTTCCGCCCTCTCTGCACCGCCTCCAATGCCACTGCACTCCGTCCCTCAACCATCTTCAGCTTGAGCTGCAGCTCATCCTCCTGCACCTTCCGCCCTCTCTGCACCGCCTCCAACGTCACCCCACCCCTTCCCTTCGCCATCTTCTGCGCTAGCTGCAGCTCATCCTCCTGCACCTTCCGCCCTCTCTGCACCGCCTCCAACATCACCCCACCCCGTCCCTCCACCATCTTCATCTCTAGCTGCAGCTCATCCTCCTGCACCTTCCACCCTCTCTGCATTGCCCCCAATGTCACCCCTCCCTGTCCCTCCACCATCTTCAGCTCTAGCTGCAGCTCATCCTCCTGCACCTTCCACCCTCTCTGCATTGCCCCCAATGTCACCCCACCCTGTCCCTCCACCATTTTCAGCTCTAGCTGCAGCTCATCCTCCTGCACCTTCCCCCCTCTCTGCACCGCCTCCAACGTCACTCCGCCCCATCCCTCAACCATCTTCAGCTCTAGCTGCAGCTCATCCATCTGCCCCTTCTGCCCTCTCTGCACCGCCTCCAACGTCTCACAGCCCCGTCCCTCCGCCATCTTCAGCTCTAGCTGCAGCTCATCCTCCTGCACCTTCGGCCCTCTCTGCACCGCCTCCAACATCACCCCACCCTGTCCCTCCACCATCTTCAGCTCTAGCTGCAGCTCATCCTCCTGCACCTTCCGCCCTCTCTGCACCGCCTCCAACATCACCCCACCCTGCCCCTCCACCATCTTCAGCTCTAGCTGCAGCTCATCCTCCTGCACCTTCCGCCCTCTCTGCACCGCCTCCAATGCCACTGCACTCCGTCCCTCAACCATCTTCAGCTTGAGCTGCAGCTCATCCTCCTGCACCTTCCGCCCTCTCTGCACCGCCTCCAACGTCACCCCACCCCTTCCCTTCGCCATCTTCTGCGCTAGCTGCAGCTCATCCTCCTGCACCTTCCGCCCTCTCTGCACCGCCTCCAACATCACCCCACCCCGTCCCTCCACCATCTTCAGCTCTAGCTGCAGCTCATCCTCCTGCACCTTCCACCCTCTCTGCATTGCCCCCAATGTCACCCCTCCCTGTCCCTCCACCATCTTCAGCTCTAGCTGCAGCTCATCCTCCTGCACCTTCCACCCTCTCTGCATTGCCCCCAATGTCACCCCACCCTGTCCCTCCACCATTTTCAGCTCTAGCTGCAGCTCATCCTCCTGCACCTTCTGCCCTCTCTGCACCGCCTCCAATGCCACTGCACTCCGTCCCTCAACCATCTTCAGCTTGAGCTGCAGCTCATCCTCCTGCACCTTCTGCCCTCTCTGCACCGCCTCCAACATCACCACACCCCGTCCCTCCACCATCGTCAGCTCTAGCTGCAGCTCATCCTCCTGCACCTTCCGCCCACTCTGCACCACCACCAACGTCACCCCACCCCATCCCTCCACCATCTTCAGCTCTAACTGCAGCTCATCCTCCTGCACCTCCCGCCCTCTCTATACCGCCTCCGTCACCCCACCCTGTCCCATCTTCAGCTCTAGCTGCAGCTCATCCTCCTGCACCTTCTGCCCTCTCTGCACCGCCTCCAACATCACCCCTCCCCGTCCCTCCACCATCTTCAGCTCTAGCTGCAGCTCATCCTTCTGCCCCTTCTGCCCTCTCTGCACCGCCTCCAACGCCACCATACCCCGTCCCTCCACCATCTTCAGCTCTAGCTGCAGCTCATCCTTCTGCCCCTTCCGCCCTCTCTGCACCGCCTCCAACGTCTCCCCGCCCCGTCCCTCCGCCATCTTCAGCTCTCGCTGCAGCTCATCCTTCTGCCCCTTCTGCCCTCTCTGCACCGCCTCCAACGTCTCCCCGCCCCGTCCGTCCGCCATCTTCAGCTCTAGCTGCAGCTCATCCTCCTTCACCTTCCGCCCCCTCTGCACCGCCTCCAACGTCTCCCCGCCCCGTCCGTCCGCCATCTTCAGCTCTAGCTGCAGCTCATCCTCCTGCACCTTCCGCCCTCTCTGCACCGCCTCCAACGTCACCACACCCCGTCCCTCCACCATCTTCAGCTCTAGCTGCAGCTCATCCTCCTGCACCTTCCGCCCTCTCTGCACCGCCTCCAACGTCACCCCACCCCGTCCCTCCACCATCTTCAGCTCTAGCTGCAGCTCATCCTCTTGCACCTTCCGCCCTCTCTGCACCGCCCCCAACGTCACCCCGCCCCGTCCCTCCGCCATCTTCAGCTCTAGCTGCAGCTCATCCTCCTGCACCTTCCGCCCTCTCTGCACCGCCTCCAACATCACCCCACCCCGTCCCTCCACCATCTTCAGCTCTAGCTGCAGCTCATCCTCCTGCACCTTCCGCTCTCTCTGCACCGCCTCCAACATCACCCCACCCCGTCCCTCCACAATCTTCAGCTCTAGCTGCAGCTCATCCTCCTGCACCTTCAGCCCTCTCTGCACCGCCTCCAACGTCACCCCGCCCCATCCCTCCACCATCTTCAGCTCTAGCTGCAGCTCATCCTCCTGCACCTTCTGCCCTCTCTGCACCGCCTCCAACATCACCCCACCCTGTCCCTCCGCCATCTTCAGCTCTAGCTCATCCTCCTGCACCTTCAGCCCTCTCTGCACCGCCTCCAACGTCACCCCGCCCCATCCCTCCACCATCTTCAGCTCTAGCTGCAGCTCATCCTCCTGCACCTTCTGCCCTCTCTGCACCGCCTCCAACATCACCCCACCCTGTCCCTCCGCCATCTTCAGCTCTAGCTGCAGCTCATCCTGCTGCACCTTCCCCCCTCTCTGCACCGCTCCAACTTCACTCTGCCCCGTCCCTCAACCACCTTCAGCTCTAGCTGCAGCTCATCCTCCTGCACCTTCTGCTCTCTCTGCACCGCCTCCAACGTCACCCCACCCCGTCCCTCCTGCACCTCCCGCCCTCTCTGCACCGCCTCCAACGTCACCCCACCCCGTCCCTCCTGCACCTTCTGCCCTCTCTGCACCGCCTCCAACATCACCCCACTGCGTCCCTCCACCATCTTCAGCTCTAGCTGCAGCTCATCCTCCTGCACCTTCCGCCCTCTCTGCACCGCCTCCAACGTCACACCACCCCATCCCTCCACCATTTTCAGCTCTAGCTGCAGCTCATCCTCCTGCACCTTCCGCCCTCTCTGCACCGCCTCCAACATCACCCCACCCTGTCCCTCCACCATCTTCAGCTCTAGCTGCAGCTCATCCTCCTGCACCTCCCGCCCTCTCTGCACCACCTCCAACATCACCCCACCCTGTCCCTCCACCATCTTCAGCTCTAGCTGCAGCTCATCCTCCTGCACCTTCCGCCCTCTCTGCACCGCCTCCAACGTCACCACACCCCGTCCCTCCTGCACCTCCCGCCCTCTCTGCACCGCCTCCAACGTCACCCCACCCCATCCCTCCACCATCTTCAGCTCTAGCTGCAGCTCATCCTCCTGCACCTTCCGCCATCTCTGCACCGCCTCCAACATCACCCCACCCCGTCCCTCCCCCAGCTTTAGCTGCAGCTCATCCTCCTGCACCTTCTGCCCTCTCTGCACCGCCTCCAACATCACCCCACCCCGTCCCTCCACCATCTTCAGCTCTAGCTGCAGCTCATCCTCCTGCACCTTCCGCCCTCTCTGTACCGCCTCCGTCACCCCACCCTGTCCCATCTTCAGCTCTAGCTGCAGCTCATCCTCCTGCACCTTCCGCTCTCTCTACATCGCCTCCAACGTCACCCCGCCCGTCCCTCCGCCATCTTCAGCTCTAGCTGCAGCTCATCCTCCTGCACCTTCCGCCCTCTCTGCACCGCCTCCAATATCACCCCACCCTGTCCCTCCACCATCTTCAGCTCTAGCTGCAGCTCATCCTCCTGCACCTCCCGCCCTCTCTGCACCGCCTCCAACATCACCCCACCCTGTCCCTCCACCATCTTCAGCTCTAGCTGCAGCTCATCCTCCTGCACCTCCCGCCCTCTCTGCACCGCCTCCAACATCACCCCACCCTGTCCCTCCATCATCTTCAGCTCTAGCTGCAGCTCATCCTGCTGCACCTTCCGCCCTCTCTGCACCGCCCCCAACATCACCCCACCCCGTCCCTCCACCATCTTCAGCTCTAGCTGCAGCTCATCCTCCTGCACCTTCCGCCCTCTCTGCACCGCCTCCAACGCCACCATACCCCGTCCCTCCACCATCTTCAGCTCTAGCTGCAGCTCATCCTCCTGCACCTTCCGCCCTCTCTGTACCGCCTCCGTCACCCCGCCCCGTCCCTCCACCATCTTCAGCTCTAGCTGCAGCTCATCCTCCTGCACCTTCTGCCCTCTCTGTACCGCCTCCAATATCACCCCACCCTGTCCCTCCACCATCTTCAGCTCTAGCTGCAGCTCATCCTCCTGCACCTTCCGCCCTCTCTGCACCGCCCCCAACATCACCCCACCCCGTCCCTCCACCATCTTCAGCTCTAGCTGCAGCTCATCCTCCTGCACCTTCAGCCCTCTCTGCACTGCCTCCAACGTCACCCCGCCCCATCCCTCCACCATCTTCAGCTCTAGCTGCAGCTCATCCTCCTGCACCTTCCCCCCTCTCTGCATTGCCCCCAATGTCACCCCTCCCTGTCCGTCCGCCATCTTCAGCTCCAGCTGCAGCTCATCCTCCTGCACCTTCCGCCCTCTCTGCACCGCCTCCAATGCCACTGCACTCCGTCCCTCCACCATCTTCAGCTCTAGCTGCAGCTCATCCTCCTGCACCTTCCGCCCTCCCTGCACTGCCTCCAATGTCACCCCGCCCCGTCCCTCCACCATCTTCAGCTCTAGCTGCAGCTCATCCTCCTGCACCTTCTGCCCTCTCTGCACCGCCTCCAACGTCACCCCGCCCGTCCCTCCGCCATCTTCAGCTCTAGCTGCAGCTCATCCTCCTGCACCTTTCGCCCTCTCTGCACCGCCTCCAACGTCAACACACCCCGTCCCTCCACCATCTTCAGCTCTCGCTGCAGCTCATCCTTCTGCCCCTTCTGCCCTCTCTGCACCGCCTCCAACGTCACCCCGCCCAGTCCCTCCACCATCTTCAGCTCTAGCTGCAGCTCATCCTCCTGCACCTTCTGCTCTCTATGCACCGCCTCCAACGTCACCCCGCCTAGTCCCTCCACCATCTTCAGCTCTAGCTGCAGCTCATCCTCCTGCACCTTCTGCCCTCTCTGTACCGCCTCCGTCACCCCACCCTGTCCCATCTTCAGCTCTAGCTGCAGCTCATCCTCCTGCACCTTCCGCCCTCTCTGTACCGCCTCCGTCACCCCACCCTGTCCCATCTTCAGCTCTAGCTGCAGCTCATCCTCCTGCACCTTCCCCCCTCTCTGCACCGCCTCCAACGTCACTCCGCCCCATCCCTCAACCATCTTCAGCTCTAGCTGCAGCTCATCCATCTGCCCCTTCTGCCCTCTCTGCACCGCCTCCAACGTCTCACCGCCCCGTCCCTCCGCCATCTTCAGCTCTAGCTGCAGCTCATCCTCCTGCACCTTCGGCCCTCTCTGCACCGCCTCCAACATCACCCCACCCTGTCCCTCCACCATCTTCAGCTCTAGCTGCAGCTCATCCTCCTGCACCTTCCGCCCTCTCTGCACCGCCTCCAACATCACCCCACCCTGCCCCTCCACCATCTTCAGCTCTAGCTGCAGCTCATCCTCCTGCACCTTCCGCCCTCTCTGCACCGCCTCCAATGCCACTGCACTCCGTCCCTCAACCATCTTCAGCTTGAGCTGCAGCTCATCCTCCTGCACCTTCCGCCCTCTCTGCACCGCCTCCAACGTCACCCCACCCCTTCCCTTCGCCATCTTCTGCGCTAGCTGCAGCTCATCCTCCTACACCTTCCGCCCTCTCTGCACCGCCTCCAACATCACCCCACCCCGTCCCTCCACCATCTTCAGCTCTAGCTGCAGCTCATCCTCCTGCACCTTCCACCCTCTCTGCATTGCCCCCAATGTCACCCCTCCCTGTCCCTCCACCATCTTCAGCTCTAGCTGCAGCTCATCCTCCTGCTCCTTCCACCCTCTCTGCATTGCCCCCAATGTCACCCCACCCTGTCCCTCCACCATTTTCAGCTCTAGCTGCAGCTCATCCTCCTGCACCTTCCGCCCTCTCTGCACCGCCTCCAATGCCACTGCACTCCGTCCCTCAACCATCTTCAGCTTGAGCTGCAGCTCATCCTCCTGCACCTTCTGCCCTCTCTGCACCGCCTCCAACATCACCACACCCCGTCCCTCCACCATCGTCAGCTCTAGCTGCAGCTCATCCTCCTGCACCTTCCGCCCACTCTGCACCGCCACCAACGTCACCCCACCCCATCCCTCCACCATCTTCAGCTCTAACTGCAGCTCATCCTCCTGCACCTCCCGCCCTCTCTATACCGCCTCCGTCACCCCACCCTGTCCCATCTTCAGCTCTAGCTGCAGCTCATCCTCCTGCACCTTCCGCCCTCTCTGCACTGCCTCCAACGTTACCATACCCCGTCCCTCCACCATCTTCAGCTCTAGCTGCAGCTCATCCTCCTGCACCTTCCCCCCTCTCTGCACCGCCTCCAACGTCACCATATCCCGTCCCTCCACCATCTTCAGCTCTAGCTGCAGCTCATCCTCCTGCACCTTCCGCCCTCTCTGCACCGCCTCCAACATCACCCCACCCTGTCCCTCCATCATCTTCAGCTCTAGCTGCAGCTCATCCTCCTGCACCTTCCGCCCCCTCTGCACCGCCTCCAACGCCACTGCACTCCGTCCCTCAACCATCTTCAGCTCGAGCTGCAGCTCATCCTCCTGCACCTTCCGCCCTCTCTGCACCGCCTCCAACGTCACTCTGCCCCATCACTCAACCATCTTCAGCTCTAGCTGCAGCTCATCCTCCTGCACCTTCCGCCCTCTCTGCACCGCCTCCAACGTCATCCCACCCCAACCCTCCACCATCTTCAGCTCTAGCTGCAGCTCATCCTCCTGCACCTTCCGCCCTCTCTGCACCGCCTCCAACATCACCCCTCCCCGTCCCTCCACCATCTTCAGCTCTAGCTGCAGCTCATCCTTCTGCCCCTTCTGCCCTCTCTGCACCGCCTCCAACGTCTCCCCGCCCCGTCCCTCCGCCATCTTCAGCTCTCGCTGCAGCTCATCCTTCTGCCCCTTCTGCCCTCTCTGCACCGCCTCCAACGTCTCCCCGCCCCGTCCGTCCGCCATCTTCAGCTCTAGCTGCAGCTCATCCTCCTGCACCTTCCGCCCCCTCTGCACCGCCTCCAACGTCTCCCCGCCCCGTCCGTCCGCCATCTTCAGCTCTAGCTGCAGCTCATCCTCCTGCACCTTCCGCCCTCTCTGCACCGCCTCCAACGTCACCACACCCCGTCCCTCCACCATCTTCAGCTCTAGCTGCAGCTCATCCTCCAGCACCTTCCGCCCTCTCTGCACCGCCTCCAACGTCACCCCACCCCGTCCCTCCACCATCTTCAGCTCTAGCTGCAGCTCATCCTCTTGCACCTTCCGCCCTCTCTGCACCGCCTCCAACGTCACCCCGCCCCGTCCCTCCACCATCTTCAGCTCTAGCTGCAGCTCATCCTCTTGCACCTTCCGCCCTCTCTGCACCGCCCCCAACGTCACCCCGCCCCGTCCCTCCACCATCTTCAGCTCTAGCTGCAGCTCATCCTCCTGCACCTTCCGCCCTCTCTGCACCGCCTCCAACGTCACCCCACCCCGTCCCTCCACCATCTTCAGCTCTAGCTGCAGCTCATCCTCCTGCACCTTCCGCCCTCTCTGCACCGCCTCCAACGTCACCCCTCCCTGTCCCTCCGCCATCTTCAGCTCCAGCTGCAGCTCATCCTCCTGCACCTTCTGCCCTCTCTGCACCACCTCCAACGTCGCCCCGCCCCCTCCCTCCACCATCTTCAGCTCTAGCTGCAGCTCCTCCTCCTGCACCTTCCGCCCTCTCTGCACCGCCTCCAACATCACCCCACCCCGTCCCTCCCCCATCTTCAGCTTTAGTTGCAGCTCATCCTCCTGCACCTTCCGCCCTCTCTGCACCGCCTCCAACATCACCCCACCCCGTCCCTCCATCATCTTCAGCTCTAGCTGCAGCTCATCCTCCTGCACCTTCCGCCCTCTCTGCACCGCCTCCAACGTCACCCCGCCCCGTCCCTCCACCATCTTCAGCTCTAGCTGCAGCTCATCCTCCTGCACCTTCCGCCCTCTCTGCACCGCCTCCAACGTCATCCCACCCCAACCCTCCACCATCTTCAGCTCTAGCTGCAGCTCATCCTCCTGCACCTTCCGCCCTCTCTGCACCGCCTCCAACATCACCCCTCCCCGTCCCTCCACCATCTTCAGCTCTAGCTGCAGCTCATCCTTCTGCCCCTTCTGCCCTCTCTGCACCGCCTCCAACGTCTCCCCGCCCCGTCCCTCCGCCATCTTCAGCTCTCGCTGCAGCTCATCCTTCTGCCCCTTCTGCCCTCTCTGCACCGCCTCCAACGTCTCCCCGCCCCGTCCCTCCGCCATCTTCAGCTCTCGCTGCAGCTCATCCTCCTGCACCTTCGGCCCTCTCTGCACCGCCTCCAACATCACCCCACCCTGTCCCTCCACCATCTTCAGCTCTAGCTGCAGCTCATCCTCCTGCACCTTCCGCCCTCTCTGCACCGCCTCCAACGTCACCCCACCCCGTCCCTCCACCATCTTCAGCTCTAGCTGCAGCTCATCCTCCTGAACCTTCCGCCCTCTCTGCACCGCCTCCAATGTCACCCCTCCCTGTCCCTCCGCCATCTTCAGCTCCAGCTGCAGCTCATCCTCCTGCACCTTCTGCCCTCTCTGCACCACCTCCAACGTCGCCCCGCCCCCTCCCTCCACCATCTTCAGCTCTAGCTGCAGCTCATCCTCCTGCACCTTCCGCCCTCTCTGCACCGCCTCCAACATCACCCCACCCCGTCCCTCCCCCATCTTCAGCTTTAGTTGCAGCTCATCCTCCTGCACCTTCCGCCCTCTCTGCACCGCCTCCAACATCACCCCACCCTGTCCCTCCATCATCTTCAGCTCTAGCTGCAGCTCATCCTCCTGCACCTTCCGCCCTCTCTGCACCGCCTCCAACGTCATCCCACCCCAACCCTCCACCATCTTCAGCTCTAGCTGCAGCTCATCCTCCTGCACCTTCCGCCCTCTCTGCACCGCCTCCAACATCACCCCTCCCCGTCCCTCCACCATCTTCAGCTCTAGCTGCAGCTCATCCTTCTGCCCCTTCTGCCCTCTCTGCACCGCCTCCAACGTCTCCCCGCCCCGTCCCTCCGCCATCTTCAGCTCTCGCTGCAGCTCATCCTTCTGCCCCTTCTGCCCTCTCTGCACCGCCTCCAACGTCTCCCCGCCCCGTCCCTCCGCCATCTTCAGCTCTCGCTGCAGCTCATCCTCCTGCACCTTCGGCCCTCTCTGCACCGCCTCCAACATCACCCCACCCTGTCCCTCCACCATCTTCAGCTCTAGCTGCAGCTCATCCTCCTGCACCTTCCGCCCTCTCTGCACCGCCTCCAACATCACCCCACCCTGCCCCTCCACCATCTTCAGCTCTAGCTGCAGCTCATCCTCCTGCACCTTCCGCCCTCTCTGCACCGCCTCCAATGCCACTGCACTCCGTCCCTCAACCATCTTCAGCTTGAGCTGCAGCTCATCCTCCTGCACCTTCCGCCCTCTCTGCACCGCCTCCAACGTCACCCCACCCCTTCCCTTCGCCATCTTCTGCGCTAGCTGCAGCTCATCCTCCTGCACCTTCCGCCCTCTCTGCACCGCCTCCAACATCACCCCACCCCGTCCCTCCACCATCTTCAGCTCTAGCTGCAGCTCATCCTCCTGCACCTTCCACCCTCTCTGCATTGCCCCCAATGTCACCCCTCCCTGTCCCTCCACCATCTTCAGCTCTAGCTGCAGCTCATCCTCCTGCACCTTCCACCCTCTCTGCATTGCCCCCAATGTCACCCCACCCTGTCCCTCCACCATTTTCAGCTCTAGCTGCAGCTCATCCTCCTGCACCTTCCGCCCTCTCTGCACCGCCTCCAATGCCACTGCACTCCGTCCCTCAACCATCTTCAGCTTGAGCTGCAGCTCATCCTCCTGCACCTTCTGCCCTCTCTGCACCGCCTCCAACATCACCACACCCCGTCCCTCCACCATCGTCAGCTCTAGCTGCAGCTCATCCTCCTGCACCTTCCGCCCACTCTGCACCGCCACCAACGTCACCCCACCCCATCCCTCCACCATCTTCAGCTCTAACTGCAGCTCATCCTCCTGCACCTCCCGCCCTCTCTATACCGCCTCCGTCACCCCACCCTGTCCCATCTTCAGCTCTAGCTGCAGCTCATCCTCCTGCACCTTCCGCCCTCTCTGCACTGCCTCCAACGTTACCATACCCCGTCCCTCCACCATCTTCAGCTCTAGCTGCAGCTCATCCTCCTGCACCTTCTGCTCTCTCTGCAGCGCCTCCAACATCACCCCACCCCGTCCCTCCACCATCTTCAGCTCTAGCTGCAGCTCATCCTCCTGCACCTTCCCCCCTCTCTGCACCGCCTCCAACGTCACCATATCCCGTCCCTCCACCATCTTCAGCTCTAACTGCAGCTCATCCTCCTGCACCTTCCCCCCTCTCTGCACCGCCTCCAACGTCACCATATCCCGTCCCTCCACCATCTTCAGCTCTAGCTGCAGCTCATCCTCCTGCACCTTCCGCCCTCTCTGCACCGCCTCCAACATCACCCCACCCTGTCCCTCCATCATCTTCAGCTCTAGCTGCAGCTCATCCTCCTGCACCTTCCGCCCCCTCTGCACCGCCTCCAACGCCACTGCACTCCGTCCCTCAACCATCTTCAGCTCGAGCTGCAGCTCATCCTCCTGCACCTTCCGCCCTCTCTGCACCGCCTCCAACGTCACTCTGCCCCATCACTCAACCATCTTCAGCTCTAGCTGCAGCTCATCCTCCTGCACCTTCCGCCCTCTCTGCACCGCCTCCAACGTCATCCCACCCCAACCCTCCACCATCTTCAGCTCTAGCTGCAGCTCATCCTCCTGCACCTTCCGCCCTCTCTGCACCGCCTCCAACATCACCCCTCCCCGTCCCTCCACCATCTTCAGCTCTAGCTGCAGCTCATCCTTCTGCCCCTTCTGCCCTCTCTGCACCGCCTCCAACGTCTCCCCGCCCCGTCCCTCCGCCATCTTCAGCTCTCGCTGCAGCTCATCCTTCTGCCCCTTCTGCCCTCTCTGCACCGCCTCCAACGTCTCCCCGCCCCGTCCGTCCGCCATCTTCAGCTCTAGCTGCAGCTCATCCTCCTGCACCTTCCGCCCCCTCTGCACCGCCTCCAACGTCTCCCCGCCCCGTCCGTCCGCCATCTTCAGCTCTAGCTGCAGCTCATCCTCCTGCACCTTCCGCCCCCTCTGCACCGCCTCCAACGTCTCCACACCCCGTCCCTCCACCATCTTCAGCTCTAGCTGCAGCTCATCCTCCTGCACCTTCCGCCCTCTCTGCACCGCCTCCAACGTCACCCCTCCCTGTCCCTCCGCCATCTTCAGCTCCAGCTGCAGCTCATCCTCCTGCACCTTCTGCCCTCTCTGCACCACCTCCAACGTCGCCCCGCCCCGTCCCTCCACCATCTTCAGCTCCAGCTGCAGCTCATCCTCCTGCACCTTCCGCCCTCTCTGCACCGCCTCCAACATCACCCCACCCCGTCCCTCCCCCATCTTCAGCTTTAGTTGCAGCTCATCCTCCTGCACCTTCCGCCCTCTCTGCACCGCCTCCAACATCACCCCACCCCGTCCCTCCATCATCTTCAGCTCTAGCTGCAGCTCATCCTCCTGCACCTTCCGCCCTCTCTGCACCGCCTCCAACGTCACCCCGCCCCGTCCCTCCACCATCTTCAGCTCTAGCTGCAGCTCATCCTCCTGCACCTTCCGCCCTCTCTGCACCGCCCCCAACGTCACCACACCCCGTCCCTCCGCCATCTTCAGCTCTAGCTGCAGCTCATCCTCCTGCACCTTCCACCCTCTCTGCACCGCCTCCAACGTCACCCCGCCTCGTCCCTCCACCATCTTCAGCTCTAGCTGCAGCTCATCCTGCTGCACCTTCCGCCCTCTCTGCATCGCCTCCAACGTCACCACACCCCGTCCCTCCACCATCTTCAGCTCTAGCTGCAGCTCATCCTCCTTCACCTTCCCCCCTCTCTGCACCGCCTCCAACGTCACTCCGCCCCATCCCTCAACCATCTTCAGCTCTAGCTGCAGCTCATCCCCCTGCAGCTTCCGCCCTCTCTGCACCGCCTCCAACGTCACCACACCCCGTCCATCCACCATCTTCAGCTCTCGCTGCAGCTCATCCTTCTGCCCCTTCTGCCCTCTCTGCACCGCCTCCAACGTCACCCCGCCATCTTCAACTCTAGCTGCAGCTCATCCCCCTGCACCTTCCGCCCCCTCTGCACTGCCTCCAACGTCACCCCGCCCCGTCCCTCCACCATCTTCAGCTCTAACTGCAGTTCATCCTTCTGCACCTTCCGCCCTCTCTGCACCGCCTCCAACGTCACCCCACCCCGTCCGTCCACCATCTTCAGCTCTAGCTGCAGCTCATCCTCCTGCACCTTCCACCCTCTCTGCACGGCCTCCAACGTCACCCCGCCCCGTCCCTCCGCCATCTTCAGCTTTAGCTGCAGCTCATCCTCCTGCACCTTCCGCCCTCTCTGCACCGCCTCCAACGTCACCCCGCCCCGTCCCTCCACCATCTTCAGCTGTAGCTGCAGCTCATCCTCCTGCACCTTCCACCCTCTCTGCACCGCCTCCAACGTCAACACACTCCGTCCCTCCACCATCTTCAGCTCTAGCTGCAGCTCATCCTCCTGCACCTTCCGCCCTCCCTGCACTGCCTCCAATGTCACCCCGCCCTGTCCCTCCGCCATCTTCAGCTCTAGCTGCAGCTCATCCTCCTGCACCTTCTGCCCTCTCTGCACCGCCTCCAACGTCACCCCGCCCGTCCCTCCGCCATCTTCAGCTCTAGCTGCAGCTCATCCTCCTGCACCTTTCGCCCTCTCTGCACCGCCTCCAACGTCAACACACCCCGTCCCTCCACCATCTTCAGCTCTCGCTGCAGCTCATCCATCTGCCCCTTCTGCCCTCTCTGCACCGCCTCCAACGTCACCCCGCCCAGTCCCTCCACCATCTTCAGCTCTAGCTGCAGCTCATCCTCCTGCACCTTCTGCTCTCTATGCACCGCCTCCAACGTCACCCCGCCCAGTCCCTCCACCATCTTCAGCTCTAGCTGCAGCTCATCCTCCTGCACCTTCTGCCCTCTCTGTACCGCCTCCGTCACCCCACCCTGTCCCATCTTCAGCTCTAGCTGCAGCTCATCCTCCTGCACCTTCCGCCCTCTCTGTACCGCCTCCGTCACCCCACCCTGTCCCATCTTCAGCTCTAGCTGCAGCTCATCCTCCTGCACCTTCCCCCCTCTCTGCACCGCCTCCAACGTCACTCCGCCCCATCCCTCAACCATCTTCAGCTCTAGCTGCAGCTCATCCCCCTGCAGCTTCCGCCCTCTCTGCACCGCCTCCAACGTCACCACACCCCGTCCCTCCGCCATCTTCAGCTCTCGCTGCAGCTCATCCATCTGCCCCTTCTGCCCTCTCTGCACCGCCTCCAACGTCTCCCCGCCCCGTCCCTCCGCCATCTTCAGCTCTAGCTGCAGCTCATCCTCCTGCACCTTCCGCCCTCTCTGCACCGCCTCCAACATCACCCCACCCTGTCCCTCCACCATCTTCAGCTCTAGCTGCAGCTCATCCTCCTGCACCTTCCGCCCTCTCTGCACCGCCTCCAACATCACCCCACCCTGCCCCTCCACCATCTTCAGCTCTAGCTGCAGCTCATCCTCCTGCACCTTCCGCCCTCTCTGCACCGCCTCCAATGCCACTGCACTCCGTCCCTCAACCATCTTCAGCTTGAGCTGCAGCTCATCCTCCTGCACCTTCCGCCCTCTCTGCACCGCCTCCAACGTCACCCCACCCCTTCCCTTCGCCATCTTCTGCGCTAGCTGCAGCTCATCCTCCTGCACCTTCCGCCCTCTCTGCACCGCCTCCAACATCACCCCACCCCGTCCCTCCACCATCTTCATCTCTAGCTGCAGCTCATCCTCCTGCACCTTCCACCCTCTCTGCATTGCCCCCAATGTCACCCCTCCCTGTCCCTCCACCATCTTCAGCTCTAGCTGCAGCTCATCCTCCTGCACCTTCCACCCTCTCTGCATTGCCCCCAATGTCACCCCACCCTGTCCCTCCACCATCTTCAGCTCTAGCTGCAGCTCATCCTCCTGCACCTTCCACCCTCTCTGCATTGCCCCCAATGTCACCCCACCCTGTCCCTCCACCATTTTCAGCTCTAGCTGCAGCTCATCCTCCTGCACCTTCCGCCCTCTCTGCACCGCCTCCAATGCCACTGCACTCCGTCCATCCACCATCTTCAGCTCTCGCTGCAGCTCATCCTTCTGCCCCTTCTGCCCTCTCTGCACCGCCTCCAACGTCACCCCGCCATCTTCAACTCTAGCTGCAGCTCATCCCCCTGCACCTTCCGCCCCCTCTGCACTGCCTCCAACGTCACCCCGCCCCGTCCCTCCACCATCTTCAGCTCTAACTGCAGTTCATCCTTCTGCACCTTCCGCCCTCTCTGCACCGCCTCCAACGTCACCCCACCCCGTCCGTCCACCATCTTCAGCTCTAGCTGCAGCTCATCCTCCTGCACCTTCCACCCTCTCTGCACGGCCTCCAACGTCACCCCGCCCCGTCCCTCCGCCATCTTCAGCTTTAGCTGCAGCTCATCCTCCTGCACCTTCCGCCCTCTCTGCACCGCCTCCAACGTCACCCCGCCCCGTCCCTCCACCATCTTCAGCTGTAGCTGCAGCTCATCCTCCTGCACCTTCCACCCTCTCTGCACCGCCTCCAACGTCAACACACTCCGTCCCTCCACCATCTTCAGCTCTAGCTGCAGCTCATCCTCCTGCACCTTCCGCCCTCCCTGCACTGCCTCCAATGTCACCCCGCCCTGTCCCTCCGCCATCTTCAGCTCTAGCTGCAGCTCATCCTCCTGCACCTTCTGCCCTCTCTGCACCGCCTCCAACGTCACCCCGCCCGTCCCTCCGCCATCTTCAGCTCTAGCTGCAGCTCATCCTCCTGCACCTTTCGCCCTCTCTGCACCGCCTCCAACGTCAACACACCCCGTCCCTCCACCATCTTCAGCTCTCGCTGCAGCTCATCCATCTGCCCCTTCTGCCCTCTCTGCACCGCCTCCAACGTCACCCCGCCCAGTCCCTCCACCATCTTCAGCTCTAGCTGCAGCTCATCCTCCTGCACCTTCTGCTCTCTATGCACCGCCTCCAACGTCACCCCGCCCAGTCCCTCCACCATCTTCAGCTCTAGCTGCAGCTCATCCTCCTGCACCTTCTGCCCTCTCTGTACCGCCTCCGTCACCCCACCCTGTCCCATCTTCAGCTCTAGCTGCAGCTCATCCTCCTGCACCTTCCGCCCTCTCTGTACCGCCTCCGTCACCCCACCCTGTCCCATCTTCAGCTCTAGCTGCAGCTCATCCTCCTGCACCTTCCCCCCTCTCTGCACCGCCTCCAACGTCACTCCGCCCCATCCCTCAACCATCTTCAGCTCTAGCTGCAGCTCATCCCCCTGCAGCTTCCGCCCTCTCTGCACCGCCTCCAACGTCACCACACCCCGTCCCTCCGCCATCTTCAGCTCTCGCTGCAGCTCATCCATCTGCCCCTTCTGCCCTCTCTGCACCGCCTCCAACGTCTCCCCGCCCCGTCCCTCCGCCATCTTCAGCTCTAGCTGCAGCTCATCCTCCTGCACCTTCCGCCCTCTCTGCACCGCCTCCAACATCACCCCACCCTGTCCCTCCACCATCTTCAGCTCTAGCTGCAGCTCATCCTCCTGCACCTTCCGCCCTCTCTGCACCGCCTCCAACATCACCCCACCCTGCCCCTCCACCATCTTCAGCTCTAGCTGCAGCTCATCCTCCTGCACCTTCCGCCCTCTCTGCACCGCCTCCAATGCCACTGCACTCCGTCCCTCAACCATCTTCAGCTTGAGCTGCAGCTCATCCTCCTGCACCTTCCGCCCTCTCTGCACCGCCTCCAACGTCACCCCACCCCTTCCCTTCGCCATCTTCTGCGCTAGCTGCAGCTCATCCTCCTGCACCTTCCGCCCTCTCTGCACCGCCTCCAACATCACCCCACCCCGTCCCTCCACCATCTTCATCTCTAGCTGCAGCTCATCCTCCTGCACCTTCCACCCTCTCTGCATTGCCCCCAATGTCACCCCTCCCTGTCCCTCCACCATCTTCAGCTCTAGCTGCAGCTCATCCTCCTGCACCTTCCACCCTCTCTGCATTGCCCCCAATGTCACCCCACCCTGTCCCTCCACCATTTTCAGCTCTAGCTGCAGCTCATCCTCCTGCACCTTCCGCCCTCTCTGCACCGCCTCCAATGCCACTGCACTCCGTCCCTCAACCATCTTCAGCTTGAGCTGCAGCTCATCCTCCTGCACCTTCTGCCCTCTCTGCACCGCCTCCAACATCACCACACCCCGTCCCTCCACCATCGTCAGCTCTAGCTACAGCTCATCCTCCTGCACCTTCCGCCCTCTCTGCACTGCCTCCAACGTCACCATACCCCGTCCCTCCACCATCTTCAGCTCTAGCTGCAGCTCATCCTCCTGCACCTTCTGCTCTCTCTGCAGCGCCTCCAACATCACCCCACCCCGTCCCTCCACCATCTTCAGCTCTAGCTGCAGCTCATCCTCCTGCACCTTCCCCCCTCTCTGCACCGCCTCCAACGTCACCATATCCCGTCCCTCCACCATCTTCAGCTCTAACTGCAGCTCATCCTCCTGCACCTTCCCCCCTCTCTGCACCGCCTCCAACGTCACCATATCCCGTCCCTCCACCATCTTCAGCTCTAGCTGCAGCTCATCCTCCTGCACCTTCCGCCCTCTCTGCACCGCCTCCAACGTCACTCTGCCCCATCACTCAACCATCTTCAGCTCTAGCTGCAGCTCATCCTCCTGCACCTTCCGCCCTCTCTGCACCGCCTCCAACGCAATCCCACCCCAACCCTCCACCATCTTCAGCTCTAGCTGCAGCTCATCCTCCTGCACCTTCCGCCCTCTCTGCACCGCCTCCAACATCACCACTCCCCGTCCCTCCACCATCTTCAGCTCTAGCTGCAGCTCATCCTTCTGCCCCTTCTGCCCTCTCTGCACCGCCTCCAACGCCACCACACCCCGTCCCTCCACCATCTTCAGCTCTAGCTGCAGCTCATCCTTCTGCCCCTTCCGCCCTCTCTGCACCGCCTCCAACGTCTCCCCGCCCCGTCCCTCCGCCATCTTCAGCTCTCGCTGCAGCTCATCCTTCTGCCCCTTCTGCCCTCTCTGCACCGCCTCCAACGTCTCCCCGCCCCGTCCGTCCGCCATCTTCAGCTCTAGCTGCAGCTCATCCTCCTTCACCTTCCGCCCCCTCTGCACCGCCTCCAACGTCTCCCCGCCCCGTCCGTCCGCCATCTTCAGCTCTAGCTGCAGCTCATCCTCCTGCACCTTCCGCCCTCTCTGCACCGCCTCCAACGTCACCACACCCCGTCCCTCCATCATCTTCAGCTCTAGCTGCAGCTCATCCTCCTGCACCTTCCGCCCTCTCTGCACCGCCTCCAACGTCACCCCACCCCGTCCCTCCGCCATCTTCAGCTCTAGCTGCAGCTCATCCTCCTGCACCTTCCGCCCTCTCTGCACCGCCCCCAACGTCACCCCGCCCCGTCCCTCCGCCATCTTCAGCTCTAGCTGCAGCTCATCCTCCTGCACCTTCCGCCCTCTCTGCACCGCCTCCAACATCACCCCACCCCGTCCCTCCACCATCTTCAGCTCTAGCTGCAGCTCATCCTCCTGCACCTTCCGCTCTCTCTGCACCGCCTCCAACATCACCCCGCCCCGTCCCTCCGCCATCTTCAGCTCTAGCTGCAGCTCATCCTCCTGCACCTTCAGCCCTCTCTGCACCGCCTCCAACGTCACCCCGCCCCGTCCCTCCGCCATCTTCAGCTCTAGCTGCAGCTCATCCTCCTGCACCTTCTGCCCTCTCTGCACCGCCTCCAACGTCACCCCACCCCGTCCCTCCGCCATCTTCAGCTCTAGCTGCAGCTCATCCTCCTGCACCTTCAGCCCTCTCTGCACCGCCTCCAACGTCACCCCGCCCCATCCCTCCGCCATCTTCAGCTCTAGCTGCAGCTCATCCTCCTGCACCTTCTGCCCTCTCTGCACCGCCTCCAACATCACCCCACCCCGTCCCTCCACCATCTTCAGCCCTAGCTGCAGCTCATCCTCCTGCACCTTCCCCCCTCTCTGCACCGCCTCCAACGTCACCCCACCCTGTCCCTCCGCCATCTTCAGCTCTAGCTGCAGCTCATCCTCCTGCACCTTCAGCCCTCTCTGCACCGCCTCCAACGTCACCCCGCCCCATCCCTCCGCCATCTTCAGCTCTAGCTGCAGCTCATCCTCCTGCACCTTCTGCCCTCTCTGCACCGCCTCCAACATCACCCCACCCTGTCCCTCCGCCATCTTCAGCTCTAGCTGCAGCTCATCCTGCTGCACCTTCCCCCCTCTCTGCACCGCTCCAACTTCACTCTGCCCCGTCCCTCAACCACCTTCAGCTCTAGCTGCAGCTCATCCTCCTGCACCTTCCGCCCTCTCTGCACCGCCTCCAACGTCTCCCCGCCCCGTCCCTCCGCCATCTTCAGCTCTCGCTGCAGCTCATCCTTCTGCCCCTTCTGCCCTCTCTGCACCGCCTCCAACGTCTCCCCGCCCCGTCCGTCCGCCATCTTCAGCTCTAGCTGCAGCTCATCCTCCTTCACCTTCCGCCCCCTCTGCACCGCCTCCAACGTCTCCCCGCCCCGTCCGTCCGCCATCTTCAGCTCTAGCTGCAGCTCATCCTCCTGCACCTTCCGCCCTCTCTGCACCGCCTCCAACGTCACCACACCCCGTCCCTCCATCATCTTCAGCTCTAGCTGCAGCTCATCCTCCTGCACCTTCCGCCCTCTCTGCACCGCCTCCAACGTCACCCCACCCCGTCCCTCCGCCATCTTCAGCTCTAGCTGCAGCTCATCCTCTTGCACCTTCCGCCCTCTCTGCACCGCCCCCAACGTCACCCCGCCCCGTCCCTCCGCCATCTTCAGCTCTAGCTGCAGCTCATCCTCCTGCACCTTCCGCCCTCTCTGCACCGCCTCCAACATCACCCCACCCCGTCCCTCCACCATCTTCAGCTCTAGCTGCAGCTCATCCTCCTGCACCTTCCGCTCTCTCTGCACCGCCTCCAACATCACCCCGCCCCGTCCCTCCACCATCTTCAGCTCTAGCTGCAGCTCATCCTCCTGCACCTTCAGCCCTCTCTGCACCGCCTCCAACGTCACCCCGCCCCGTCCCTCCGCCATCTTCAGCTCTAGCTGCAGCTCATCCTCCTGCACCTTCTGCCCTCTCTGCACCGCCTCCAACGTCACCCCACCCTGTCCCTCCGCCATCTTCAGCTCTAGCTGCAGCTCATCCTCCTGCACCTTCAGCCCTCTCTGCACCGCCTCCAACGTCACCCCGCCCCATCCCTCCGCCATCTTCAGCTCTAGCTGCAGCTCATCCTCCTGCACCTTCTGCCCTCTCTGCACCGCCTCCAACATCACCCCACCCCGTCCCTCCACCATCTTCAGCCCTAGCTGCAGCTCATCCTCCTGCACCTTCCCCCCTCTCTGCACCGCCTCCAACGTCACCCCACCTGTTGGGGGTCTCTGGGCGCCCCCGCTGCGTGCCCGCGAGCCCCAGCATGCACAGATGGGACACCAACACGTCTGCACGCTTCGGGCTCCCCGGTCGCTCTCCCGCGGCCGGGAACGCCCCGTTTATTTAAGGCGCACGCGGCGACGTGCAACGTCACGCCGCCGCGTGCGTATCCCCTCACGGGGCAACGCCACACTCCTCCTTTTTCGGGGAGGAACAATAACAACAAAACACATCAAACATATTACTACCCACACTGGCATGTATAACTCACAAGCCCCCAGGCCCCCATTTATTAACAGCCTCCCGGATCCCCTTCACTCCGGAGCCCAGTCAATCGGCCCCAGCACATAGTCTCCGAGGTAGGCAGGTCTCCCTCGCCCAGCCCTCTGGGGGTACCTCCCACCTACCTCAGTCGCCGGACTCCCGGCCGCCCCGGTGTCTCGTGCTGGTGACCCCACGAATTCCCCCCGGGGGGTGTCTTCATCCGGGAGGACCGTCTCATCCGGGTCAGGCGGGAGTTCAGTCCGAGAGTCCCCCAGTTTCTTGAAGAAGCTCACGTTCCGGGTGACGGCCGACTTCCCATCCGAGGCCGTCACCATCGACCCCTTCACCGCCACTACGTCCAGCGGCTCGGGCTCATATGGAAGCGAGAGTTTCCCATGGGGATGCCGGTTCCTAATCAACACTTCGTCGCCCGGTTCCAGCCGCTGCGGACGAAGGCCCCTCCGTAGATTTTCCTGACTGGTCCTTGCCAGCCGCTCCGCTTCCACCCGTTGGTCGTCTATTACCCCGGGTACCTTCTCCTGCACCTCCGGGAGGAGACCTCGGGGGCACCTGCGGAACAGAGCCTCAGCCGGGGCCACCCCAGTTGAAGCATGTGGGGTAGTGCGGTACACTCTTAGGAACTGGTATAGCGCCCGCTGGAGAGGCTGACCTTGTCCCTGAGCTATCCGGAACGTCTTGTTTAATGTCCTCATCAGCCTCTCTGCGTCCCCGTTCGCGCGGGGCCACAACGGGGACACCTTCCGGTGGGCCACTCCGCAGCTCTCGAGGAATTCCGAGAACCTCGCGCTCTGGAATGGGGACCCATTGTCCGAGCACAGGGTCACAGGGAACCCATGGGTGGCAAAGATCTTTTCCACAGCGCCCACCACGTGCTCGAATGCCACCGACTCAACGAATTCCACCTCCGGGTATCGCGAGTACTCATCGACGATGGCTAGGAAATGAGTACCCACGGCCGTGGATCCGAAGTCCGCATGCACAACTTCCCATGGGCGGGTCCCCCGTGGCATTACCTCGATCTCAGGCTCCCGTTGTACTGGGGAAGCCGCCTGGCACCATACACAGGCCGCTACGAAGTTGTCCACCTTCTTCTCCAGCTCGGGGAACCACACCTTCAGCCTCAACCTCGCCTTCGTTTTGGCGGCCCCTTGGTGTCCCTGGTGCGCCAGGTTGATGACTTCGTGGACCTTGGAGCCCGGCACCACCAGGCGATCACCCCGCAGCAACAGACCCGACTCCGTGAAGGACAGTTCATCCCTCACCTTCCAGAGTTGCTCGAGGGTCACCTTGGCCTCCTGCGTGCGCCCGACCACCAACTCCAGCACGGTCTTCCAGGACCCCGATTGCATCGAGCTTCGCAGGATGCGGAAGCATTCGTCATTGGCTGCTGCGGTCTCCAGTTCGGGGAGCGGCATCGCATTGGGGGTAGCACTCTCGACCACCATGCTCACGTGATCATCGGCCTCCTCAGCACACGACTCTTGGGCGGGCCCGTCCCTGCCCACCGGATGCCTGGACAGGTAGTCCGCCGCATTGTTGGCCCCTGGCCTGTAGATAAGGTTAACGCCATATTCTAGGAGGGCCAGCATCCATCGCTCGATCCTGGCTGGTGGTTTGGAGGAGGATCCGGCCATGATTGGGATCAGTGGTTTATGGTCTGTTACCACTGTCACAGGTCTCCCCAGCACATATAGCCGAAAATGCCGGCAGCCCCACAGAACCGCCAGGGCCTCTCGCTCAATCTGAGAGTACCTCTGCTCGGTTTCGGAGAGGGCCTTGCTCGCATAGGCCACGGGCTTCATTCCTCCGTCTCTGCCCACCTGGGTGAGGACCGCCCCAAGGCCAAACGGGCTGGCGTCCACAACAATCTCCGACTCCAAGGCAGGGTCAAAGAAAGCCACGGTGTCCTCCGCTGTTAGTGCACCTTTGATATCCTCGAATGCCGCCTGTTCTAGCGGGCCCCACTGCCAGATAGTGTCCTTTTTCGTCAGAGCCCTCAGAGGTTCCGACCTCGAGGCGAGATTCTTGATGAATCGCCCGCAGTACGTCACCATTCCGAGGAAGCTCCGCACCTCTGATGCGGACTCAGGGGGTCGTGCTGCCTTGATGTCTTGAACCTTCTTGGGGTCAGGAGACACCCCGCCCTCCTTGAAGATGAAACCAAAAAACTCAATGGTCGGGCGGAGGAACTCACACTTGTCCTTGTGGAGGGTGAGCCCCAGCGATTGCAGCCTCTCGAGAGTCCTGGCTAGGCGTTTCAGGTGGTCTGATTCAGTCCTCGCAAAAACCAGAATGTCGTCGCTAATGTTCAGGACGCCCTCCAGGTCTGCGAGAGCGCCTCGGATTAAGTTCTGAAACACCTCAGCTGCAGACGACACTCCAAAGCTCAGACGCTTGTACCTGTAGAGTCCCCTGTGGGTGGTGAAAGTCGTTATATAACGGGACTCTGGGTGGAGAACAACCTGGTGATACCCAGCCCGTAAGTCTAACTTCGAGAAGAAACGGGCCCCTTGCACTTCCGCAATGATGTCATCAATCGTCGGGGTCAGGTGTCGTTCTCTCCTGATAGCCTTGTTGGGCAACCGCATGTCCACACAGATTCGGACAGAGTCCGGTTGTTTAGGTTTCCTCGCCACGACAATGGGGGATACCCAGGGTGTGGGGCCCTCCACCTTTTCAATTACGTCCAGGTTCACCAGGTTATCGAGTTCCTTGTCCACCTGGTCCCTTAGATGGAATGGGATCCGCCTGTGCTTTGGAGTGTCGTCTGCAGCTGAGGTGTTTCAGAACTTAATCCGAGGCGCTCTCGCAGACCTGGAGGGCGTCCTGAACATTAGCGACGACATTCTGGTTTTTGCGAGGACTGAATCACCACCCTGTCCCTCCGCCATCTTCAGCTCTAGCTGCAGCTCATCCTCCTGCACCTTCAGCCCTCTCTGCACCGCCTCCAACGTCACCCCGCCCCATCCCTCCGCCATCTTCAGCTCTAGCTGCAGCTCATCCTCCTGCACCTTCTGCCCTCTCTGCACCGCCTCCAACATCACCCCACCCTGTCCCTCCGCCATCTTCAGCTCTAGCTGCAGCTCATCCTGCTGCACCTTCCCCCCTCTCTGCACCGCTCCAACTTCACTCTGCCCCGTCCCTCAACCACCTTCAGCTCTAGCTGCAGCTCATCCTCCTGCACCTTCTGCTCTCTCTGCACCGCCTCCAACGTCACCCCACCCCGTCCCTCCTGCACCTCCCGCCCTCTCTGCACCGCCTCCAACGTCACCCCACCCCGTCCTTCCTGCACCTTCTGCCCTCTCTGCACCGCCTCCAACATCACCCCACCGCGTCCCTCCACCATCTTCAGCTCTAGCTGCAGCTCATCCTCCTGCACCTTCCGCCCTCTCTGCACTGCCTCCAACGTCACACCACCCCATCCCTCCACCATTTTCAGCTCTAGCTGCAGCTCATCCTCCTGCACCTTCCGCCCTCTCTGCACCGCCTCCAACATCACCCCACCCTGTCCCTCCACCATCTTCAGCTCTAGCTGCAGCTCATCCTCCTGCACCTCCCGCCCTCTCTGCACCACCTCCAACATCACCCCACCCTGTCCCTCCACCATCTTCAGCTCTAGCTGCAGCTCATCCTCCTGCACCTTCCGCCCTCTCTGCACCGCCTCCAACGTCACCACACCCCGTCCCTCCACCATCTTCAGCTCTAACTGCAGCTCATCCTCCTGCACCTTCCCCCCTCTCTGCACCGCCTCCAACGTCACCATATCCCGTCCCTCCACCATCTTCAGCTCTAGCTGCAGCTCATCCTCCTGCACCTTCCGCCCTCTCTGCACCGCCTCCAACGTCACTCTGCCCCATCACTCAACCATCTTCAGCTCTAGCTGCAGCTCATCCTCCTGCACCTTCCGCCCTCTCTGCACCGCCTCCAACGCAATCCCACCCCAACCCTCCACCATCTTCAGCTCTAGCTGCAGCTCATCCTCCTGCACCTTCCGCCCTCTCTGCACCGCCTCCAACATCACCCCTCCCCGTCCCTCCACCATCTTCAGCTCTAGCTGCAGCTCATCCTTCTGCCCCTTCTGCCCTCTCTGCACCGCCTCCAACGCCACCATACCCCGTCCCTCCACCATCTTCAGCTCTAGCTGCAGCTCATCCTTCTGCCCCTTCCGCCCTCTCTGCACCGCCTCCAACGTCTCCCCGCCCCGTCCCTCCGCCATCTTCAGCTCTCGCTGCAGCTCATCCTTCTGCCCCTTCTGCCCTCTCTGCACCGCCTCCAACGTCTCCCCGCCCCGTCCGTCCGCCATCTTCAGCTCTAGCTGCAGCTCATCCTCCTTCACCTTCCGCCCCCTCTGCACCGCCTCCAACGTCTCCCCGCCCCGTCCGTCCGCCATCTTCAGCTCTAGCTGCAGCTCATCCTCCTGCACCTTCCGCCCTCTCTGCACCGCCTCCAACGTCACCACACCCCGTCCCTCCACCATCTTCAGCTCTAGCTGCAGCTCATCCTCCTGCACCTTCCGCCCTCTCTGCACCGCCTCCAACGTCACCCCACCCCGTCCCTCCGCCATCTTCAGCTCTAGCTGCAGCTCATCCTCTTGCACCTTCCGCCCTCTCTGCACCGCCCCCAACGTCACCCCGCCCCGTCCCTCCGCCATCTTCAGCTCTAGCTGCAGCTCATCCTCCTGCACCTTCCGCCCTCTCTGCACCGCCTCCAACATCACCCCACCCCGTCCCTCCACCATCTTCAGCTCTAGCTGCAGCTCATCCTCCTGCACCTTCCGCTCTCTCTGCACCGCCTCCAACATCACCCCACCCCATCCCTCCACAATCTTCAGCTCTAGCTGCAGCTCATCCTCCTGCACCTTCAGCCCTCTCTGCACCGCCTCCAACGTCACCCCGCCCCATCCCTCCACCATCTTCAGCTCTAGCTGCAGCTCATCCTCCTGCACCTTCTGCCCTCTCTGCACCGCCTCCAACATCACCCCACCCTGTCCCTCCGCCATCTTCAGCTCTAGCTGCAGCTCATCCTCCTGCACCTTCAGCCCTCTCTGCACCGCCTCCAACGTCACCCCGCCCCATCCCTCCACCATCTTCAGCTCTAGCTGCAGCTCATCCTCCTGCACCTTCTGCCCTCTCTGCACCGCCTCCAACATCACCCCACCCTGTCCCTCCGCCATCTTCAGCTCTAGCTGCAGCTCATCCTGCTGCACCTTACGCCCTCTCTGCACCGCCTCCAACGTCACCCCGCCCCGTCCCTCCTGCACCTCCCGCCCTCTCTGCACCGCTCCAACTTCACTCTGCCCCGTCCCTCAACCACCTTCAGCTCTAGCTGCAGCTCATCCTCCTGCACCTTCTGCTCTCTCTGCACCGCCTCCAACGTCACCCCACCCCGTCCCTCCTGCACCTCCCGCCCTCTCTGCACCGCCTCCAACGTCACCCCACCCCGTCCCTCCTGCACCTTCTGCCCTCTCTGCACCGCCTCCAACATCACCCCACTGCGTCCCTCCACCATCTTCAGCTCTAGCTGCAGCTCATCCTCCTGCACCTTCCGCCCTCTCTGCACCGCCTCCAACGTCACACCACCCCATCCCTCCACCATTTTCAGCTCTAGCTGCAGCTCATCCTCCTGCACCTTCCGCCCTCTCTGCACCGCCTCCAACATCACCCCACCCTGTCCCTCCACCATCTTCAGCTCTAGCTGCAGCTCATCCTCCTGCACCTCCCGCCCTCTCTGCACCACCTCCAACATCACCCCACCCTGTCCCTCCACCATCTTCAGCTCTAGCTGCAGCTCATCCTCCTGCACCTTCCGCCCTCTCTGCACCGCCTCCAACGTCACCACACCCCGTCCCTCCTGCACCTCCCGCCCTCTCTGCACCGCCTTCAACGTCACCCCACCCCATCCCTCCACCATCTTCAGCTCTAGCTGCAGCTCATCCTCCTGCACCTTCCGCCATCTCTGCACCGCCTCCAACATCACCCCACCCCGTCCCTCCCCCAGCTTTAGCTGTAGCTCATCCTCCTGCACCTTCTGCCCTCTCTGCACCGCCTCCAACATCACCCCACCCCGTCCCTCCACCATCTTCAGCTCTAGCTGCAGCTCATCCTCCTGCACCTTCCGCCCTCTCTGTACCGCCTCCGTCACCCCACCCTGTCCCATCTTCAGCTCTAGCTGCAGCTCATCCTCCTGCACCTTCCGCTCTCTCTACATCGCCTCCAACGTCACCCCGCCCGTCCCTCCGCCATCTTCAGCTCTAGCTGCAGCTCATCCTCCTGCACCTTCCGCCCTCTCTGCACCGCCTCCAATATCACCCCACTCTGTCCCTCCACCATCTTCAGCTCTAGCTGCAGCTCATCCTCCTGCACCTCCCGCCCTCTCTGCACCGCCTCCAACATCACCCCACCCTGTCCCTCCACCATCTTCAGCTCTAGCTGCAGCTCATCCTCCTGCACCTCCCGCCCTCTCTGCACCGCCTCCAACATCACCCCACCCTGTCCCTCCATCATCTTCAGCTCTAGCTGCAGCTCATCCTGCTGCACCTTCCGCCCTCTCTGCACCGCCCCCAACATCACCCCACCCCGTCCCTCCACCATCTTCAGCTCTAGCTGCAGCTCATCCTCCTGCACCTTCCGCCCTCTCTGCACCGCCTCCAACGCCACCATACCCCGTCCCTCCACCATCTTCTGCTCTAGCTGCAGCTCATCCTCCTGCACCTTCCGCCCTCTCTGTACCGCCTCCGTCACCCCGCCCCGTCCCTCCACCATCTTCAGCTCTAGCTGCAGCTCATCCTCCTGCACCTTCTGCCCTCTCTGTACCGCCTCCAATATCACCCCACCCTGTCCCTCCACCATCTTCAGCTCTAGCTGCAGCTCATCCTCCTGCACCTTCCGCCCTCTCTGCACCGCCCCCAACATCACCCCACCCCGTCCCTCCACCATCTTCAGCTCTAGCTGCAGCTCATCCTCCTGCACCTTCAGCCCTCTCTGCACTGCCTCCAACGTCACCCCGCCCCATCCCTCCACCATCTTCAGCTCTAGCTGCAGCTCATCCTCCTGCACCTTCCCCCCTCTCTGCATTGCCCCCAATGTCACCCCTCCCTGTCCGTCCGCCATCTTCAGCTCCAGCTGCAGCTCATCCTCCTGCACCTTCCGCCCTCTCTGCACCGCCTCCAATGCCACTGCACTCCGTCCCTCCACCATCTTCAGCTCTAGCTGCAGCTCATCCTCCTGCACCTTCCGCCCTCCCTGCACTGCCTCCAATGTGACCCCGCCCCGTCCCTCCACCATCTTCAGCTCTAGCTGCAGCTCATCCTCCTGCACCTTCTGCCCTCTCTGCACCGCCTCCAACGTCACCCCGCCCGTCCCTCCGCCATCTTCAGCTCTAGCTGCAGCTCATCCTCCTGCACCTTTCGCCCTCTCTGCACCGCCTCCAACGTCAACACACCCCGTCCCTCCACCATCTTCAGCTCTCGCTGCAGCTCATCCTTCTGCCCCTTCTGCCCTCTCTGCACCGCCTCCAACGTCACCCCGCCCAGTCCCTCCACCATCTTCAGCTCTAGCTGCAGCTCATCCTCCTGCACCTTCTGCTCTCTATGCACCGCCTCCAACGTCACCCCGCCTAGTCCCTCCACCATCTTCAGCTCTAGCTGCAGCTCATCCTCCTGCACCTTCTGCCCTCTCTGTACCGCCTCCGTCACCCCACCCTGTCCCATCTTCAGCTCTAGCTGCAGCTCATCCTCCTGCACCTTCCGCCCTCTCTGTACCGCCTCCGTCACCCCACCCTGTCCCATCTTCAGCTCTAGCTGCAGCTCATCCTCCTGCACCTTCCCCCCTCTCTGCACCGCCTCCAACGTCACTCCGCCCCATCCCTCAACCATCTTCAGCTCTAGCTGCAGCTCATCCATCTGCCCCTTCTGCCCTCTCTGCACCGCCTCCAACGTCTCACCGCCCCGTCCCTCCGCCATCTTCAGCTCTAGCTGCAGCTCATCCTCCTGCACCTTCGGCCCTCTCTGCACCGCCTCCAACATCACCCCACCCTGTCCCTCCACCATCTTCAGCTCTAGCTGCAGCTCATCCTCCTGCACCTTCCGCCCTCTCTGCACCGCCTCCAACATCACCCCACCCTGCCCCTCCACCATCTTCAGCTCTAGCTGCAGCTCATCCTCCTGCACCTTCCGCCCTCTCTGCACCGCCTCCAATGCCACTGCACTCCGTCCCTCAACCATCTTCAGCTTGAGCTGCAGCTCATCCTCCTGCACCTTCCGCCCTCTCTGCACCGCCTCCAACGTCACCCCACCCCTTCCCTTCGCCATCTTCTGCGCTAGCTGCAGCTCATCCTCCTGCACCTTCCGCCCTCTCTGCACCGCCTCCAACATCACCCCACCCCGTCCCTCCACCATCTTCAGCTCTAGCTGCAGCTCATCCTCCTGCACCTTCCACCCTCTCTGCATTGCCCCCAATGTCACCCCTCCCTGTCCCTCCACCATCTTCAGCTCTAGCTGCAGCTCATCCTCCTGCACCTTCCACCCTCTCTGCATTGCCCCCAATGTCACCCCACCCTGTCCCTCCACCATTTTCAGCTCTAGCTGCAGCTCATCCTCCTGCACCTTCCGCCCTCTCTGCACCGCCTCCAATGCCACTGCACTCCGTCCCTCAACCATCTTCAGCTTGAGCTGCAGCTCATCCTCCTGCACCTTCTGCCCTCTCTGCACCGCCTCCAACATCACCACACCCCGTCCCTCCACCATCGTCAGCTCTAGCTGCAGCTCATCCTCCTGCACCTTCCGCCCACTCTGCACCGCCACCAACGTCACCCCACCCCATCCCTCCACCATCTTCAGCTCTAACTGCAGCTCATCCTCCTGCACCTCCCGCCCTCTCTATACCGCCTCCGTCACCCCACCCTGTCCCATCTTCAGCTCTAGCTGCAGCTCATCCTCCTGCACCTTCTGCCCTCTCTGCACCGCCTCCAACATCACCCCTCCCCGTCCCTCCACCATCTTCAGCTCTAGCTGCAGCTCATCCTTCTGCCCCTTCTGCCCTCTCTGCACCGCCTCCAACGCCACCATACCCCGTCCCTCCACCATCTTCAGCTCTAGCTGCAGCTCATCCTTCTGCCCCTTCCGCCCTCTCTGCACAGCCTCCAACGTCTCCCCGCCCCGTCCCTCCGCCATCTTCAGCTCTCGCTGCAGCTCATCCTTCTGCCCCTTCTGCCCTCTCTGCACCGCCTCCAACGTCTCCCCGCCCCGTCCGTCCGCCATCTTCAGCTCTAGCTGCAGCTCATCCTCCTTCCCCTTCCGCCCCCTCTGCACCGCCTCCAACGTCTCCCCGCCCCGTCCGTCCGCCATCTTCAGCTCTAGCTGCAGCTCATCCTCCTGCACCTTCCGCCCTCTCTGCACCGCCTCCAACGTCACCACACCCCGTCCCTCCACCATCTTCAGCTCTAGCTGCAGCTCATCCTCCTGCACCTTCCGCCCTCTCTGCACCGCCTCCAACGTCACCCCACCCCGTCCCTCCACCATCTTCAGCTCTAGCTGCAGCTCATCCTCTTGCACCTTCCGCCCTCTCTGCACCGCCCCCAACGTCACCCCGCCCCGTCCCTCCGCCATCTTCAGCTCTAGCTGCAGCTCATCCTCCTGCACCTTCCGCCCTCTCTGCACCGCCTCCAACATCACCCCACCCCGTCCCTCCACCATCTTCAGCTCTAGCTGCAGCTCATCCTCCTGCACCTTCCGCTCTCTCTGCACCGCCTCCAACATCACCCCACCCCGTCCCTCCACAATCTTCAGCTCTAGCTGCAGCTCATCCTCCTGCACCTTCAGCCCTCTCTGCACCGCCTCCAACGTCACCCCGCCCCGTCCCTCCACCATCTTCAGCTCTAGCTGCAGCTCATCCTCCTGCACCTTCTGCCCTCTCTGCACCGCCTCCAACATCACCCCACCCTGTCCCTCCGCCATCTTCAGCTCTAGCTGCAGCTCATCCTCCTGCACCTTCAGCCCTCTCTGCACCGCCTCCAACGTCACCCCGCCCCATCCCTCCACCATCTTCAGCTCTAGCTGCAGCTCATCCTCCTGCACCTTCTGCCCTCTCTGCACCGCCTCCAACATCACCCCACCCTGTCCCTCCGCCATCTTCAGCTCTAGCTGCAGCTCATCCTCCTGCACCTTCTGCCCTCTCTGCACCGCCTCCAACATCACCCCACCCTGTCCCTCCGCCATCTTCAGCTCTAGCTGCAGCTCATCCTCCTGCACCTTCAGCCCTCTCTGCACCGCCTCCAACGTCACCCCGCCCCATCCCTCCACCATCTTCAGCTCTAGCTGCAGCTCATCCTCCTGCACCTTCTGCCCTCTCTGCACCGCCTCCAACATCACCCCACCCTGTCCCTCCGCCATCTTCAGCTCTAGCTGCAGCTCATCCTCCTGCACCTTCCCCCCTCTCTGCACCGCTCCAACTTCACTCTGCCCCGTCCCTCAACCACCTTCAGCTCTAGCTGCAGCTCATCCTCCTGCACCTTCTGCTCTCTCTGCACCGCCTCCAACGTCACCCCACCCCGTCCCTCCTGCACCTCCCGCCCTCTCTGCACCGCCTCCAACGTCACCCCACCCCGTCCCTCCTGCACCTTCTGCCCTCTCTGCACCGCCTCCAACATCACCCCACTGCGTCCCTCCACCATCTTCAGCTCTAGCTGCAGCTCATCCTCCTGCACCTTCCGCCCTCTCTGCACCGCCTCCAACGTCACACCACCCCATCCCTCCACCATTTTCAGCTCTAGCTGCAGCTCATCCTCCTGCACCTTCCGCCCTCTCTGCACCGCCTCCAACATCACCCCACCCTGTCCCTCCACCATCTTCAGCTCTAGCTGCAGCTCATCCTCCTGCACCTCCCGCCCTCTCTGCACCACCTCCAACATCACCCCACCCTGTCCCTCCACCATCTTCAGCTCTAGCTGCAGCTCATCCTCCTGCACCTTCCGCCCTCTCTGCACCGCCTCCAACGTCACCACACCCCGTCCCTCCTGCACCTCCCGCCCTCTCTGCACCGCCTCCAACGTCACCCCACCCCATCCCTCCACCATCTTCAGCTCTAGCTGCAGCTCATCCTCCTGCACCTTCCGCCATCTCTGCACCGCCTCCAACATCACCCCACCCCGTCCCTCCCCCAGCTTTAGCTGCAGCTCATCCTCCTGCACCTTCTGCCCTCTCTGCACCGCCTCCAACATCACCCCACCCCGTCCCTCCACCATCTTCAGCTCTAGCTGCAGCTCATCCTCCTGCACCTTCCGCCCTCTCTGTACCGCCTCCGTCACCCCACCCTGTCCCATCTTCAGCTCTAGCTGCAGCTCATCCTCCTGCACCTTCCGCTCTCTCTACATCGCCTCCAACGTCACCCCGCCCGTCCCTCCGCCATCTTCAGCTCTAGCTGCAGCTCATCCTCCTGCACCTTCCGCCCTCTCTGCACCGCCTCCAATATCACCCCACCCTGTCCCTCCACCATCTTCAGCTCTAGCTGCAGCTCATCCTCCTGCACCTCCCGCCCTCTCTGCACCGCCTCCAACATCACCCCACCCTGTCCCTCCACCATCTTCAGCTCTAGCTGCAGCTCATCCTCCTGCACCTCCCGCCCTCTCTGCACCGCCTCCAACATCACCCCACCCTGTCCCTCCATCATCTTCAGCTCTAGCTGCAGCTCATCCTGCTGCACCTTCCGCCCTCTCTGCACCGCCCCCAACATCACCCCACCCCGTCCCTCCACCATCTTCAGCTCTAGCTGCAGCTCATCCTCCTGCACCTTCCGCCCTCTCTGCACCGCCTCCAACGCCACCATACCCCGTCCCTCCACCATCTTCAGCTCTAGCTGCAGCTCATCCTCCTGCACCTTCCGCCCTCTCTGTACCGCCTCCGTCACCCCGCCCCGTCCCTCCACCATCTTCAGCTCTAGCTGCAGCTCATCCTCCTGCACCTTCTGCCCTCTCTGTACCGCCTCCAATATCACCCCACCCTGTCCCTCCACCATCTTCAGCTCTAGCTGCAGCTCATCCTCCTGCACCTTCCGCCCTCTCTGCACCGCCCCCAACATCACCCCACCCCGTCCCTCCACCATCTTCAGCTCTAGCTGCAGCTCATCCTCCTGCACCTTCAGCCCTCTCTGCACTGCCTCCAACGTCACCCCGCCCCATCCCTCCACCATCTTCAGCTCTAGCTGCAGCTCATCCTCCTGCACCTTCCCCCCTCTCTGCATTGCCCCCAATGTCACCCCTCCCTGTCCGTCCGCCATCTTCAGCTCCAGCTGCAGCTCATCCTCCTGCACCTTCCGCCCTCTCTGCACCGCCTCCAATGCCACTGCACTCCGTCCCTCCACCATCTTCAGCTCTAGCTGCAGCTCATCCTCCTGCACCTTCCGCCCTCCCTGCACTGCCTCCAATGTCACCCCGCCCCGTCCCTCCACCATCTTCAGCTCTAGCTGCAGCTCATCCTCCTGCACCTTCTGCCCTCTCTGCACCGCCTCCAACGTCACCCCGCCCGTCCCTCCGCCATCTTCAGCTCTAGCTGCAGCTCATCCTCCTGCACCTTTCGCCCTCTCTGCACCGCCTCCAACGTCAACACACCCCGTCCCTCCACCATCTTCAGCTCTCGCTGCAGCTCATCCTTCTGCCCCTTCTGCCCTCTCTGCACCGCCTCCAACGTCACCCCGCCCAGTCCCTCCACCATCTTCAGCTCTAGCTGCAGCTCATCCTCCTGCACCTTCTGCTCTCTATGCACCGCCTCCAACGTCACCCCGCCTAGTCCCTCCACCATCTTCAGCTCTAGCTGCAGCTCATCCTCCTGCACCTTCTGCCCTCTCTGTACCGCCTCCGTCACCCCACCCTGTCCCATCTTCAGCTCTAGCTGCAGCTCATCCTCCTGCACCTTCCGCCCTCTCTGTACCGCCTCCGTCACCCCACCCTGTCCCATCTTCAGCTCTAGCTGCAGCTCATCCTCCTGCACCTTCCCCCCTCTCTGCACCGCCTCCAACGTCACTCCGCCCCATCCCTCAACCATCTTCAGCTCTAGCTGCAGCTCATCCATCTGCCCCTTCTGCCCTCTCTGCACCGCCTCCAACGTCTCACCGCCCCGTCCCTCCGCCATCTTCAGCTCTAGCTGCAGCTCATCCTCCTGCACCTTCGGCCCTCTCTGCACCGCCTCCAACATCACCCCACCCTGTCCCTCCACCATCTTCAGCTCTAGCTGCAGCTCATCCTCCTGCATCTTCCGCCCTCTCTGCACCGCCTCCAACATCACCCCACCCTGCCCCTCCACCATCTTCAGCTCTAGCTGCAGCTCATCCTCCTGCACCTTCCGCCCTCTCTGCACCGCCTCCAATGCCACTGCACTCCGTCCCTCAACCATCTTCAGCTTGAGCTGCAGCTCATCCTCCTGCACCTTCCGCCCTCTCTGCACCGCCTCCAACGTCACCCCACCCCTTCCCTTCGCCATCTTCTGCGCTAGCTGCAGCTCATCCTCCTGCACCTTCCGCCCTCTCTGCACCGCCTCCAACATCACCCCACCCCGTCCCTCCACCATCTTCAGCTCTAGCTGCAGCTCATCCTCCTGCACCTTCCACCCTCTCTGCATTGCCCCCAATGTCACCCCTCCCTGTCCCTCCACCATCTTCAGCTCTAGCTGCAGCTCATCCTCCTGCACCTTCCACCCTCTCTGCATTGCCCCCAATGTCACCCCACCCTGTCCCTCCACCATTTTCAGCTCTAGCTGCAGCTCATCCTCCTGCACCTTCCGCCCTCTCTGCACCGCCTCCAATGCCACTGCACTCCGTCCCTCAACCATCTTCAGCTTGAGCTGCAGCTCATCCTCCTGCACCTTCTGCCCTCTCTGCACCGCCTCCAACATCACCACACCCCGTCCCTCCACCATCGTCAGCTCTAGCTGCAGCTCATCCTCCTGCACCTTCCGCCCACTCTGCACCGCCACCAACGTCACCCCACCCCATCCCTCCACCATCTTCAGCTCTAACTGCAGCTCATCCTCCTGCACCTCCCGCCCTCTCTATACCGCCTCCGTCACCCCACCCTGTCCCATCTTCAGCTCTAGCTGCAGCTCATCCTCCTGCACCTTCCGCCCTCTCTGCACTGCCTCCAACGTTACCATACCCCGTCCCTCCACCATCTTCAGCTCTAGCTGCAGCTCATCCTCCTGCACCTTCCCCCCTCTCTGCACCGCCTCCAACGTCACCATATCCCGTCCCTCCACCATCTTCAGCTCTAGCTGCAGCTCATCCTCCTGCACCTTCCGCCCTCTCTGCACCGCCTCCAACATCACCCCACCCTGTCCCTCCATCATCTTCAGCTCTAGCTGCAGCTCATCCTCCTGCACCTTCCGCCCCCTCTGCACCGCCTCCAACGCCACTGCACTCCGTCCCTCAACCATCTTCAGCTCGAGCTGCAGCTCATCCTCCTGCACCTTCCGCCCTCTCTGCACCGCCTCCAACGTCACTCTGCCCCATCACTCAACCATCTTCAGCTCTAGCTGCAGCTCATCCTCCTGCACCTTCCGCCCTCTCTGCACCGCCTCCAACGTCATCCCACCCCAACCCTCCACCATCTTCAGCTCTAGCTGCAGCTCATCCTCCTGCACCTTCCGCCCTCTCTGCACCGCCTCCAACATCACCCCTCCCCGTCCCTCCCTCTCTGCACCGCCTCCAACGTCACCCCACCCCGTCCCTCCACCATCTTCAGCTCTAGCTGCAGCTCATCCTCTTGCACCTTCCGCCCTCTCTGCACCGCCCCCAACGTCACCCCGCCCCGTCCCTCCACCATCTTCAGCTCTAGCTGCAGCTCATCCTCCTGCACCTTCCGCCCTCTCTGCACCGCCTCCAACGTCACCCCACCCCGTCCCTCCACCATCTTCAGCTCTAGCTGCAGCTCATCCTCCTGCACCTTCCGCCCTCTCTGCACCGCCTCCAATGTCACCCCTCCCTGTCCCTCCGCCATCTTCAGCTCCAGCTGCAGCTCATCCTCCTGCACCTTCTGCCCTCTCTGCACCACCTCCAACGTCGCCCCGCCCCCTCCCTCCACCATCTTCAGCTCTAGCTGCAGCTCATCCTCCTGCACCTTCCGCCCTCTCTGCACCGCCTCCAACATCACCCCACCCCGTCCCTCCCCCATCTTCAGCTTTAGTTGCAGCTCATCCTCCTGCACCTTCCGCCCTCTCTGCACCGCCTCCAACGTCACCCCACCCTGTCCCTCCATCATCTTCAGCTCTAGCTGCAGCTCATCCTCCTGCACCTTCCGCCCTCTCTGCACCGCCTCCAACGTCACCCCGCCCCGTCCCTCCACCATCTTCAGCTCTAGCTGCAGCTCATCCTCCTGCACCTTCCGCCCTCTCTGCACCGCCTCCAACGTCATCCCACCCCAACCCTCCATCATCTTCAGCTCTAGCTGCAGCTCATCCTCCTGCACCTTCCGCCCTCTCTGCACCGCCTCCAACATCACCCCTCCCCGTCCCTCCACCATCTTCAGCTCTAGCTGCAGCTCATCCTTCTGCCCCTTCTGCCCTCTCTGCACCGCCTCCAACGTCTCCCCGCCCCGTTCCTCCGCCATCTTCAGCTCTCGCTGCAGCTCATCCTTCTGCCCCTTCTGCCCTCTCTGCACCGCCTCCAACGTCTCCCCGCCCCGTCCCTCCGCCATCTTCAGCTCTCGCTGCAGCTCATCCTCCTGCACCTTCGGCCCTCTCTGCACCGCCTCCAACATCACCCCACCCTGTCCCTCCACCATCTTCAGCTCTAGCTGCAGCTCATCCTCCTGCACCTTCCGCCCTCTCTGCACCGCCTCCAACATCACCCCACCCTGCCCCTCCACCATCTTCAGCTCTAGCTGCAGCTCATCCTCCTGCACCTTCCGCCCTCTCTGCACCGCCTCCAATGCCACTGCACTCCGTCCCTCAACCATCTTCAGCTTGAGCTGCAGCTCATCCTCCTGCACCTTCCGCCCTCTCTGCACCGCCTCCAACGTCACCCCACCCCTTCCCTTCGCCATCTTCTGCGCTAGCTGCAGCTCATCCTCCTGCACCTTCCGCCCTCTCTGCACCGCCTCCAACATCACCCCACCCCGTCCCTCCACCATCTTCAGCTCTAGCTGCAGCTCATCCTCCTGCACCTTCCACCCTCTCTGCATTGCCCCCAATGTCACCCCTCCCTGTCCCTCCACCATCTTCAGCTCTAGCTGCAGCTCATCCTCCTGCACCTTCCACCCTCTCTGCATTGCCCCCAATGTCACCCCACCCTGTCCCTCCACCATTTTCAGCTCTAGCTGCAGCTCATCCTCCTGCACCTTCCGCCCTCTCTGCACCGCCTCCAATGCCACTGCACTCCGTCCCTCAACCATCTTCAGCTTGAGCTGCAGCTCATCCTCCTGCACCTTCTGCCCTCTCTGCACCGCCTCCAACATCACCACACCCCGTCCCTCCACCATCGTCAGCTCTAGCTGCAGCTCATCCTCCTGCACCTTCCGCCCACTCTGCACCGCCACCAACGTCACCCCACCCCATCCCTCCACCATCTTCAGCTCTAACTGCAGCTCATCCTCCTGCACCTCCCGCCCTCTCTATACCGCCTCCGTCACCCCACCCTGTCCCATCTTCAGCTCTAGCTGCAGCTCATCCTCCTGCACCTTCCGCCCTCTCTGCACTGCCTCCAACGTTACCATACCCCGTCCCTCCACCATCTTCAGCTCTAACTGCAGCTCATCCTCCTGCACCTTCCCCCCTCTCTGCACCGCCTCCAACGTCACCATATCCCGTCCCTCCACCATCTTCAGCTCTAGCTGCAGCTCATCCTCCTGCACCTTCCGCCCTCTCTGCACCGCCTCCAACATCACCCCACCCTGTCCCTCCATCATCTTCAGCTCTAGCTGCAGCTCATCCTCCTGCACCTTCCGCCCCCTCTGCACCGCCTCCAACGCCACTGCACTCCGTCCCTCAACCATCTTCAGCTCGAGCTGCAGCTCATCCTTCTGCCCCTTCTGCCCTCTCTGCACCGCCTCCAACGTCTCCCCGCCCCGTCCCTCCGCCATCTTCAGCTCTCGCTGCAGCTCATCCTCCTGCACCTTCGGCCCTCTCTGCACCGCCTCCAACATCACCCCACCCTGTCCCTCCACCATCTTCAGCTCTAGCTGCAGCTCATCCTCCTGCACCTTCCGCCCTCTCTGCACCGCCTCCAACGTCACCCCACCCCGTCCCTCCACCATCTTCAGCTCTAGCTGCAGCTCATCCTCCTGAACCTTCCGCCCTCTCTGCACCGCCTCCAATGTCACCCCTCCCTGTCCCTCCGCCATCTTCAGCTCCAGCTGCAGCTCATCCTCCTGCACCTTCTGCCCTCTCTGCACCACCTCCAACGTCGCCCCGCCCCCTCCCTCCACCATCTTCAGCTCTAGCTGCAGCTCATCCTCCTGCACCTTCCGCCCTCTCTGCACCGCCTCCAACATCACCCCACCCCGTCCCTCCCCCATCTTCAGCTTTAGTTGCAGCTCATCCTCCTGCACCTTCCGCCCTCTCTGCACCGCCTCCAACATCACCCCACCCTGTCCCTCCATCATCTTCAGCTCTAGCTGCAGCTCATCCTCCTGCACCTTCCGCCCTCTCTGCACCGCCTCCAACGTCATCCCACCCCAACCCTCCACCATCTTCAGCTCTAGCTGCAGCTCATCCTCCTGCACCTTCCGCCCTCTCTGCACCGCCTCCAACATCACCCCTCCCCGTCCCTCCACCATCTTCAGCTCTAGCTGCAGCTCATCCTTCTGCCCCTTCTGCCCTCTCTGCACCGCCTCCAACGTCTCCCCGCCCCGTCCCTCCGCCATCTTCAGCTCTCGCTGCAGCTCATCCTTCTGCCCCTTCTGCCCTCTCTGCACCGCCTCCAACGTCTCCCCGCCCCGTCCCTCCGCCATCTTCAGCTCTCGCTGCAGCTCATCCTCCTGCACCTTCGGCCCTCTCTGCACCGCCTCCAACATCACCCCACCCTGTCCCTCCACCATCTTCAGCTCTAGCTGCAGCTCATCCTCCTGCACCTTCCGCCCTCTCTGCACCGCCTCCAACATCACCCCACCCTGCCCCTCCACCATCTTCAGCTCTAGCTGCAGCTCATCCTCCTGCACCTTCCGCCCTCTCTGCACCGCCTCCAATGCCACTGCACTCCGTCCCTCAACCATCTTCAGCTTGAGCTGCAGCTCATCCTCCTGCACCTTCCGCCCTCTCTGCACCGCCTCCAACGTCACCCCACCCCTTCCCTTCGCCATCTTCTGCGCTAGCTGCAGCTCATCCTCCTGCACCTTCCGCCCTCTCTGCACCGCCTCCAACATCACCCCACCCCGTCCCTCCACCATCTTCAGCTCTAGCTGCAGCTCATCCTCCTGCACCTTCCACCCTCTCTGCATTGCCCCCAATGTCACCCCTCCCTGTCCCTCCACCATCTTCAGCTCTAGCTGCAGCTCATCCTCCTGCACCTTCCACCCTCTCTGCATTGCCCCCAATGTCACCCCACCCTGTCCCTCCACCATTTTCAGCTCTAGCTGCAGCTCATCCTCCTGCACCTTCCGCCCTCTCTGCACCGCCTCCAATGCCACTGCACTCCGTCCCTCAACCATCTTCAGCTTGAGCTGCAGCTCATCCTCCTGCACCTTCTGCCCTCTCTGCACCGCCTCCAACATCACCACACCCCGTCCCTCCACCATCGTCAGCTCTAGCTGCAGCTCATCCTCCTGCACCTTCCGCCCACTCTGCACCGCCACCAACGTCACCCCACCCCATCCCTCCACCATCTTCAGCTCTAACTGCAGCTCATCCTCCTGCACCTCCCGCCCTCTCTATACCGCCTCCGTCACCCCACCCTGTCCCATCTTCAGCTCTAGCTGCAGCTCATCCTCCTGCACCTTCCGCCCTCTCTGCACTGCCTCCAACGTTACCATACCCCGTCCCTCCACCATCTTCAGCTCTAGCTGCAGCTCATCCTCCTGCACCTTCTGCTCTCTCTGCAGCGCCTCCAACATCACCCCACCCCGTCCCTCCACCATCTTCAGCTCTAGCTGCAGCTCATCCTCCTGCACCTTCCCCCCTCTCTGCACCGCCTCCAACGTCACCATATCCCGTCCCTCCACCATCTTCAGCTCTAACTGCAGCTCATCCTCCTGCACCTTCCCCCCTCTCTGCACCGCCTCCAACGTCACCATATCCCGTCCCTCCACCATCTTCAGCTCTAGCTGCAGCTCATCCTCCTGCACCTTCCGCCCTCTCTGCACCGCCTCCAACATCACCCCACCCTGTCCCTCCATCATCTTCAGCTCTAGCTGCAGCTCATCCTCCTGCACCTTCCGCCCCCTCTGCACCGCCTCCAACGCCACTGCACTCCGTCCCTCAACCATCTTCAGCTCGAGCTGCAGCTCATCCTCCTGCACCTTCCGCCCTCTCTGCACCGCCTCCAACGTCACTCTGCTCCATCACTCAACCATCTTCAGCTCTAGCTGCAGCTCATCCTCCTGCACCTTCCGCCCTCTCTGCACCGCCTCCAACGTCATCCCACCCCAACCCTCCACCATCTTCAGCTCTAGCTGCAGCTCATCCTCCTGCACCTTCCGCCCTCTCTGCACCGCCTCCAACATCACCCCTCCCCGTCCCTCCACCATCTTCAGCTCTAGCTGCAGCTCATCCTTCTGCCCCTTCTGCCCTCTCTGCACCGCCTCCAACGTCTCCCCGCCCCGTCCCTCCGCCATCTTCAGCTCTCGCTGCAGCTCATCCTTCTGCCCCTTCTGCCCTCTCTGCACCGCCTCCAACGTCTCCCCGCCCCGTCCGTCCGCCATCTTCAGCTCTAGCTGCAGCTCATCCTCCTGCACCTTCCGCCCCCTCTGCACCGCCTCCAACGTCTCCCCGCCCCGTCCGTCCGCCATCTTCAGCTCTAGCTGCAGCTCATCCTCCTGCACCTTCCGCCCCCTCTGCACCGCCTCCAACGTCTCCACACCCCGTCCCTCCACCATCTTCAGCTCTAGCTGCAGCTCATCCTCCTGCACCTTCCGCCCTCTCTGCACCGCCTCCAACGTCACCCCTCCCTGTCCCTCCGCCATCTTCAGCTCCAGCTGCAGCTCATCCTCCTGCACCTTCTGCCCTCTCTGCACCACCTCCAACGTCGCCCCGCCCCGTCCCTCCACCATCTTCAGCTCCAGCTGCAGCTCATCCTCCTGCACCTTCCGCCCTCTCTGCACCGCCTCCAACATCACCCCACCCCGTCCCTCCCCCATCTTCAGCTTTAGTTGCAGCTCATCCTCCTGCACCTTCCGCCCTCTCTGCACCGCCTCCAACATCACCCCACCCCGTCCCTCCATCATCTTCAGCTCTAGCTGCAGCTCATCCTCCTGCACCTTCCGCCCTCTCTGCACCGCCTCCAACGTCACCCCGCCCCGTCCCTCCACCATCTTCAGCTCTAGCTGCAGCTCATCCTCCTGCACCTTCCGCCCTCTCTGCACCGCCCCCAACGTCACCACACCCCGTCCCTCCGCCATCTTCAGCTCTAGCTGCAGCTCATCCTCCTGCACCTTCCACCCTCTCTGCACCGCCTCCAACGTCACCCCGCCTCGTCCCTCCACCATCTTCAGCTCTAGCTGCAGCTCATCCTGCTGCACCTTCCGCCCTCTCTGCATCGCCTCCAACGTCACCACACCCCGTCCCTCCACCATCTTCAGCTCTAGCTGCAGCTCATCCTCCTTCACCTTCCCCCCTCTCTGCACCGCCTCCAACGTCACTCCGCCCCATCCCTCAACCATCTTCAGCTCTAGCTGCAGCTCATCCCCCTGCAGCTTCCGCCCTCTCTGCACCGCCTCCAACGTCACCACACCCCGTCCATCCACCATCTTCAGCTCTCGCTGCAGCTCATCCTTCTGCCCCTTCTGCCCTCTCTGCACCGCCTCCAACGTCACCCCGCCATCTTCAACTCTAGCTGCAGCTCATCCCCCTGCACCTTCCGCCCCCTCTGCACTGCCTCCAACGTCACCCCGCCCCGTCCCTCCACCATCTTCAGCTCTAACTGCAGTTCATCCTTCTGCACCTTCCGCCCTCTCTGCACCGCCTCCAACGTCACCCCACCCCGTCCGTCCACCATCTTCAGCTCTAGCTGCAGCTCATCCTCCTGCACCTTCCACCCTCTCTGCACGGCCTCCAACGTCACCCCGCCCCGTCCCTCCGCCATCTTCAGCTTTAGCTGCAGCTCATCCTCCTGCACCTTCCGCCCTCTCTGCACCGCCTCCAACGTCACCCCGCCCCGTCCCTCCACCATCTTCAGCTGTAGCTGCAGCTCATCCTCCTGCACCTTCCACCCTCTCTGCACCGCCTCCAACGTCAACACACTCCGTCCCTCCACCATCTTCAGCTCTAGCTGCAGCTCATCCTCCTGCACCTTCCGCCCTCCCTGCACTGCCTCCAATGTCACCCCGCCCTGTCCCTCCGCCATCTTCAGCTCTAGCTGCAGCTCATCCTCCTGCACCTTCTGCCCTCTCTGCACCGCCTCCAACGTCACCCCGCCCGTCCCTCCGCCATCTTCAGCTCTAGCTGCAGCTCATCCTCCTGCACCTTTCGCCCTCTCTGCACCGCCTCCAACGTCAACACACCCCGTCCCTCCACCATCTTCAGCTCTCGCTGCAGCTCATCCATCTGCCCCTTCTGCCCTCTCTGCACCGCCTCCAACGTCACCCCGCCCAGTCCCTCCACCATCTTCAGCTCTAGCTGCAGCTCATCCTCCTGCACCTTCTGCTCTCTATGCACCGCCTCCAACGTCACCCCGCCCAGTCCCTCCACCATCTTCAGCTCTAGCTGCAGCTCATCCTCCTGCACCTTCTGCCCTCTCTGTACCGCCTCCGTCACCCCACCCTGTCCCATCTTCAGCTCTAGCTGCAGCTCATCCTCCTGCACCTTCCGCCCTCTCTGTACCGCCTCCGTCACCCCACCCTGTCCCATCTTCAGCTCTAGCTGCAGCTCATCCTCCTGCACCTTCCCCCCTCTCTGCACCGCCTCCAACGTCACTCCGCCCCATCCCTCAACCATCTTCAGCTCTAGCTGCAGCTCATCCCCCTGCAGCTTCCGCCCTCTCTGCACCGCCTCCAACGTCACCACACCCCGTCCCTCCGCCATCTTCAGCTCTCGCTGCAGCTCATCCATCTGCCCCTTCTGCCCTCTCTGCACCGCCTCCAACGTCTCCCCGCCCCGTCCCTCCGCCATCTTCAGCTCTAGCTGCAGCTCATCCTCCTGCACCTTCCGCCCTCTCTGCACCGCCTCCAACATCACCCCACCCTGTCCCTCCACCATCTTCAGCTCTAGCTGCAGCTCATCCTCCTGCACCTTCCGCCCTCTCTGCACCGCCTCCAACATCACCCCACCCTGCCCCTCCACCATCTTCAGCTCTAGCTGCAGCTCATCCTCCTGCACCTTCCGCCCTCTCTGCACCGCCTCCAATGCCACTGCACTCCGTCCCTCAACCATCTTCAGCTTGAGCTGCAGCTCATCCTCCTGCACCTTCCGCCCTCTCTGCACCGCCTCCAACGTCACCCCACCCCTTCCCTTCGCCATCTTCTGCGCTAGCTGCAGCTCATCCTCCTGCACCTTCCGCCCTCTCTGCACCGCCTCCAACATCACCCCACCCCGTCCCTCCACCATCTTCATCTCTAGCTGCAGCTCATCCTCCTGCACCTTCCACCCTCTCTGCATTGCCCCCAATGTCACCCCTCCCTGTCCCTCCACCATCTTCAGCTCTAGCTGCAGCTCATCCTCCTGCACCTTCCACCCTCTCTGCATTGCCCCCAATGTCACCCCACCCTGTCCCTCCACCATCTTCAGCTCTAGCTGCAGCTCATCCTCCTGCACCTTCCACCCTCTCTGCATTGCCCCCAATGTCACCCCACCCTGTCCCTCCACCATTTTCAGCTCTAGCTGCAGCTCATCCTCCTGCACCTTCCGCCCTCTCTGCACCGCCTCCAATGCCACTGCACTCCGTCCATCCACCATCTTCAGCTCTCGCTGCAGCTCATCCTTCTGCCCCTTCTGCCCTCTCTGCACCGCCTCCAACGTCACCCCGCCATCTTCAACTCTAGCTGCAGCTCATCCCCCTGCACCTTCCGCCCCCTCTGCACTGCCTCCAACGTCACCCCGCCCCGTCCCTCCACCATCTTCAGCTCTAACTGCAGTTCATCCTTCTGCACCTTCCGCCCTCTCTGCACCGCCTCCAACGTCACCCCACCCCGTCCGTCCACCATCTTCAGCTCTAGCTGCAGCTCATCCTCCTGCACCTTCCACCCTCTCTGCACGGCCTCCAACGTCACCCCGCCCCGTCCCTCCGCCATCTTCAGCTTTAGCTGCAGCTCATCCTCCTGCACCTTCCGCCCTCTCTGCACCGCCTCCAACGTCACCCCGCCCCGTCCCTCCACCATCTTCAGCTGTAGCTGCAGCTCATCCTCCTGCACCTTCCACCCTCTCTGCACCGCCTCCAACGTCAACACACTCCGTCCCTCCACCATCTTCAGCTCTAGCTGCAGCTCATCCTCCTGCACCTTCCGCCCTCCCTGCACTGCCTCCAATGTCACCCCGCCCTGTCCCTCCGCCATCTTCAGCTCTAGCTGCAGCTCATCCTCCTGCACCTTCTGCCCTCTCTGCACCGCCTCCAACGTCACCCCGCCCGTCCCTCCGCCATCTTCAGCTCTAGCTGCAGCTCATCCTCCTGCACCTTTCGCCCTCTCTGCACCGCCTCCAACGTCAACACACCCCGTCCCTCCACCATCTTCAGCTCTCGCTGCAGCTCATCCATCTGCCCCTTCTGCCCTCTCTGCACCGCCTCCAACGTCACCCCGCCCAGTCCCTCCACCATCTTCAGCTCTAGCTGCAGCTCATCCTCCTGCACCTTCTGCTCTCTATGCACCGCCTCCAACGTCACCCCGCCCAGTCCCTCCACCATCTTCAGCTCTAGCTGCAGCTCATCCTCCTGCACCTTCTGCCCTCTCTGTACCGCCTCCGTCACCCCACCCTGTCCCATCTTCAGCTCTAGCTGCAGCTCATCCTCCTGCACCTTCCGCCCTCTCTGTACCGCCTCCGTCACCCCACCCTGTCCCATCTTCAGCTCTAGCTGCAGCTCATCCTCCTGCACCTTCCCCCCTCTCTGCACCGCCTCCAACGTCACTCCGCCCCATCCCTCAACCATCTTCAGCTCTAGCTGCAGCTCATCCCCCTGCAGCTTCCGCCCTCTCTGCACCGCCTCCAACGTCACCACACCCCGTCCCTCCGCCATCTTCAGCTCTCGCTGCAGCTCATCCATCTGCCCCTTCTGCCCTCTCTGCACCGCCTCCAACGTCTCCCCGCCCCGTCCCTCCGCCATCTTCAGCTCTAGCTGCAGCTCATCCTCCTGCACCTTCCGCCCTCTCTGCACCGCCTCCAACATCACCCCACCCTGTCCCTCCACCATCTTCAGCTCTAGCTGCAGCTCATCCTCCTGCACCTTCCGCCCTCTCTGCACCGCCTCCAACATCACCCCACCCTGCCCCTCCACCATCTTCAGCTCTAGCTGCAGCTCATCCTCCTGCACCTTCCGCCCTCTCTGCACCGCCTCCAATGCCACTGCACTCCGTCCCTCAACCATCTTCAGCTTGAGCTGCAGCTCATCCTCCTGCACCTTCCGCCCTCTCTGCACCGCCTCCAACGTCACCCCACCCCTTCCCTTCGCCATCTTCTGCGCTAGCTGCAGCTCATCCTCCTGCACCTTCCGCCCTCTCTGCACCGCCTCCAACATCACCCCACCCCGTCCCTCCACCATCTTCATCTCTAGCTGCAGCTCATCCTCCTGCACCTTCCACCCTCTCTGCATTGCCCCCAATGTCACCCCTCCCTGTCCCTCCACCATCTTCAGCTCTAGCTGCAGCTCATCCTCCTGCACCTTCCACCCTCTCTGCATTGCCCCCAATGTCACCCCACCCTGTCCCTCCACCATTTTCAGCTCTAGCTGCAGCTCATCCTCCTGCACCTTCCGCCCTCTCTGCACCGCCTCCAATGCCACTGCACTCCGTCCCTCAACCATCTTCAGCTTGAGCTGCAGCTCATCCTCCTGCACCTTCTGCCCTCTCTGCACCGCCTCCAACATCACCACACCCCGTCCCTCCACCATCGTCAGCTCTAGCTACAGCTCATCCTCCTGCACCTTCCGCCCTCTCTGCACTGCCTCCAACGTCACCATACCCCGTCCCTCCACCATCTTCAGCTCTAGCTGCAGCTCATCCTCCTGCACCTTCTGCTCTCTCTGCAGCGCCTCCAACATCACCCCACCCCGTCCCTCCACCATCTTCAGCTCTAGCTGCAGCTCATCCTCCTGCACCTTCCCCCCTCTCTGCACCGCCTCCAACGTCACCATATCCCGTCCCTCCACCATCTTCAGCTCTAACTGCAGCTCATCCTCCTGCACCTTCCCCCCTCTCTGCACCGCCTCCAACGTCACCATATCCCGTCCCTCCACCATCTTCAGCTCTAGCTGCAGCTCATCCTCCTGCACCTTCCGCCCTCTCTGCACCGCCTCCAACGTCACTCTGCCCCATCACTCAACCATCTTCAGCTCTAGCTGCAGCTCATCCTCCTGCACCTTCCGCCCTCTCTGCACCGCCTCCAACGCAATCCCACCCCAACCCTCCACCATCTTCAGCTCTAGCTGCAGCTCATCCTCCTGCACCTTCCGCCCTCTCTGCACCGCCTCCAACATCACCACTCCCCGTCCCTCCACCATCTTCAGCTCTAGCTGCAGCTCATCCTTCTGCCCCTTCTGCCCTCTCTGCACCGCCTCCAACGCCACCATACCCCGTCCCTCCACCATCTTCAGCTCTAGCTGCAGCTCATCCTTCTGCCCCTTCCGCCCTCTCTGCACCGCCTCCAACGTCTCCCCGCCCCGTCCCTCCGCCATCTTCAGCTCTCGCTGCAGCTCATCCTTCTGCCCCTTCTGCCCTCTCTGCACCGCCTCCAACGTCTCCCCGCCCCGTCCGTCCGCCATCTTCAGCTCTAGCTGCAGCTCATCCTCCTTCACCTTCCGCCCCCTCTGCACCGCCTCCAACGTCTCCCCGCCCCGTCCGTCCGCCATCTTCAGCTCTAGCTGCAGCTCATCCTCCTGCACCTTCCGCCCTCTCTGCACCGCCTCCAACGTCACCACACCCCGTCCCTCCATCATCTTCAGCTCTAGCTGCAGCTCATCCTCCTGCACCTTCCGCCCTCTCTGCACCGCCTCCAACGTCACCCCACCCCGTCCCTCCGCCATCTTCAGCTCTAGCTGCAGCTCATCCTCTTGCACCTTCCGCCCTCTCTGCACCGCCCCCAACGTCACCCCGCCCCGTCCCTCCGCCATCTTCAGCTCTAGCTGCAGCTCATCCTCCTGCACCTTCCGCCCTCTCTGCACCGCCTCCAACATCACCCCACCCCGTCCCTCCACCATCTTCAGCTCTAGCTGCAGCTCATCCTCCTGCACCTTCCGCTCTCTCTGCACCGCCTCCAACATCACCCCGCCCCGTCCCTCCACCATCTTCAGCTCTAGCTGCAGCTCATCCTCCTGCACCTTCAGCCCTCTCTGCACCGCCTCCAACGTCACCCCGCCCCGTCCCTCCGCCATCTTCAGCTCTAGCTGCAGCTCATCCTCCTGCACCTTCTGCCCTCTCTGCACCGCCTCCAACGTCACCCCACCCCGTCCCTCCGCCATCTTCAGCTCTAGCTGCAGCTCATCCTCCTGCACCTTCAGCCCTCTCTGCACCGCCTCCAACGTCACCCCGCCCCATCCCTCCGCCATCTTCAGCTCTAGCTGCAGCTCATCCTCCTGCACCTTCTGCCCTCTCTGCACCGCCTCCAACATCACCCCACCCCGTCCCTCCACCATCTTCAGCCCTAGCTGCAGCTCATCCTCCTGCACCTTCCCCCCTCTCTGCACCGCCTCCAACGTCACCCCACCCTGTCCCTCCGCCATCTTCAGCTCTAGCTGCAGCTCATCCTCCTGCACCTTCAGCCCTCTCTGCACCGCCTCCAACGTCACCCCGCCCCATCCCTCCGCCATCTTCAGCTCTAGCTGCAGCTCATCCTCCTGCACCTTCTGCCCTCTCTGCACCGCCTCCAACATCACCCCACCCTGTCCCTCCGCCATCTTCAGCTCTAGCTGCAGCTCATCCTGCTGCACCTTCCCCCCTCTCTGCACCGCTCCAACTTCACTCTGCCCCGTCCCTCAACCACCTTCAGCTCTAGCTGCAGCTCATCCTCCTGCACCTTCCGCCCTCTCTGCACCGCCTCCAACGTCTCCCCGCCCCGTCCCTCCGCCATCTTCAGCTCTCGCTGCAGCTCATCCTTCTGCCCCTTCTGCCCTCTCTGCACCGCCTCCAACGTCTCCCCACCCTGTCCCTCCACCATCTTCAGCTCTAGCTGCAGCTCATCCTCCTGCACCTTCCGCCCTCTCTGCACCGCCTCCAACATCACCCCACCCTGCCCCTCCACCATCTTCAGCTCTAGCTGCAGCTCATCCTCCTGCACCTTCCGCCCTCTCTGCACCGCCTCCAATGCCACTGCACTCCGTCCCTCAACCATCTTCAGCTTGAGCTGCAGCTCATCCTCCTGCACCTTCCGCCCTCTCTGCACCGACTCCAACGTCACCCCACCCCTTCCCTTCGCCATCTTCTGCGCTAGCTGCAGCTCATCCTCCTGCACCTTCCGCCCTCTCTGCACCGCCTCCAACATCACCCCACCCCGTCCCTCCACCATCTTCAGCTCTAGCTGCAGCTCATCCTCCTGCACCTTCCACCCTCTCTGCATTGCCCCCAATGTCACCCCTCCCTGTCCCTCCACCATCTTCAGCTCTAGCTGCAGCTCATCCTCCTGCACCTTCCACCCTCTCTGCATTGCCCCCAATGTCACCCCACCCTGTCCCTCCACCATTTTCAGCTCTAGCTGCAGCTCATCCTCCTGCACCTTCCGCCCTCTCTGCACCGCCTCCAATGCCACTGCACTCCGTCCCTCAACCATCTTCAGCTTGAGCTGCAGCTCATCCTCCTGCACCTTCTGCCCTCTCTGCACCGCCTCCAACATCACCACACCCCGTCCCTCCACCATCGTCAGCTCTAGCTGCAGCTCATCGTCCTGCACCTTCCGCCCACTCTGCACCGCCACCAACGTCACCCCACCCCATCCCTCCACCATCTTCAGCTCTAACTGCAGCTCATCCTCCTGCACCTCCCGCCCTCTCTATACCGCCTCCGTCACCCCACCCTGTCCCATCTTCAGCTCTAGCTGCAGCTCATCCTCCTGCACCTTCCGCCCTCTCTGCACTGCCTCCAACGTTACCATACCCCGTCCCTCCACCATCTTCAGCTCTAACTGCAGCTCATCCTCCTGCACCTTCCCCCCTCTCTGCACCGCCTCCAACGTCACCATATCCCGTCCCTCCACCATCTTCAGCTCTAGCTGCAGCTCATCCTCCTGCACCTTCCGCCCTCTCTGCACCGCCTCCAACATCACCCCACCCTGTCCCTCCATCATCTTCAGCTCTAGCTGCAGCTCATCCTCCTGCACCTTCCGCCCCCTCTGCACCGCCTCCAACGCCACTGCACTCCGTCCCTCAACCATCTTCAGCTCGAGCTGCAGCTCATCCTTCTGCCCCTTCTGCCCTCTCTGCACCGCCTCCAACGTCTCCCCGCCCCGTCCCTCCGCCATCTTCAGCTCTCGCTGCAGCTCATCCTCCTGCACCTTCGGCCCTCTCTGCACCGCCTCCAACATCACCCCACCCTGTCCCTCCACCATCTTCAGCTCTAGCTGCAGCTCATCCTCCTGCACCTTCCGCCCTCTCTGCACCGCCTCCAACGTCACCCCACCCCGTCCCTCCACCATCTTCAGCTCTAGCTGCAGCTCATCCTCCTGAACCTTCCGCCCTCTCTGCACCGCCTCCAATGTCACCCCTCCCTGTCCCTCCGCCATCTTCAGCTCCAGCTGCAGCTCATCCTCCTGCACCTTCTGCCCTCTCTGCACCACCTCCAACGTCGCCCCGCCCCCTCCCTCCACCATCTTCAGCTCTAGCTGCAGCTCATCCTCCTGCACCTTCCGCCCTCTCTGCACCGCCTCCAACATCACCCCACCCCGTCCCTCCCCCATCTTCAGCTTTAGTTGCAGCTCATCCTCCTGCACCTTCCGCCCTCTCTGCACCGCCTCCAACATCACCCCACCCTGTCCCTCCATCATCTTCAGCTCTAGCTGCAGCTCATCCTCCTGCACCTTCCGCCCTCTCTGCACCGCCTCCAACGTCATCCCACCCCAACCCTCCACCATCTTCAGCTCTAGCTGCAGCTCATCCTCCTGCACCTTCCGCCCTCTCTGCACCGCCTCCAACATCACCCCTCCCCGTCCCTCCACCATCTTCAGCTCTAGCTGCAGCTCATCCTTCTGCCCCTTCTGCCCTCTCTGCACCGCCTCCAACGTCTCCCCGCCCCGTCCCTCCGCCATCTTCAGCTCTCGCTGCAGCTCATCCTTCTGCCCCTTCTGCCCTCTCTGCACCGCCTCCAACGTCTCCCCGCCCCGTCCCTCCGCCATCTTCAGCTCTCGCTGCAGCTCATCCTCCTGCACCTTCGGCCCTCTCTGCACCGCCTCCAACATCACCCCACCCTGTCCCTCCACCATCTTCAGCTCTAGCTGCAGCTCATCCTCCTGCACCTTCCGCCCTCTCTGCACCGCCTCCAACATCACCCCACCCTGCCCCTCCACCATCTTCAGCTCTAGCTGCAGCTCATCCTCCTGCACCTTCCGCCCTCTCTGCACCGCCTCCAATGCCACTGCACTCCGTCCCTCAACCATCTTCAGCTTGAGCTGCAGCTCATCCTCCTGCACCTTCCGCCCTCTCTGCACCGCCTCCAACGTCACCCCACCCCTTCCCTTCGCCATCTTCTGCGCTAGCTGCAGCTCATCCTCCTGCACCTTCCGCCCTCTCTGCACCGCCTCCAACATCACCCCACCCCGTCCCTCCACCATCTTCAGCTCTAGCTGCAGCTCATCCTCCTGCACCTTCCACCCTCTCTGCATTGCCCCCAATGTCACCCCTCCCTGTCCCTCCACCATCTTCAGCTCTAGCTGCAGCTCATCCTCCTGCACCTTCCACCCTCTCTGCATTGCCCCCAATGTCACCCCACCCTGTCCCTCCACCATTTTCAGCTCTAGCTGCAGCTCATCCTCCTGCACCTTCCGCCCTCTCTGCACCGCCTCCAATGCCACTGCACTCCGTCCCTCAACCATCTTCAGCTTGAGCTGCAGCTCATCCTCCTGCACCTTCTGCCCTCTCTGCACCGCCTCCAACATCACCACACCCCGTCCCTCCACCATCGTCAGCTCTAGCTGCAGCTCATCCTCCTGCACCTTCCGCCCACTCTGCACCGCCACCAACGTCACCCCACCCCATCCCTCCACCATCTTCAGCTCTAACTGCAGCTCATCCTCCTGCACCTCCCGCCCTCTCTATACCGCCTCCGTCACCCCACCCTGTCCCATCTTCAGCTCTAGCTGCAGCTCATCCTCCTGCACCTTCCGCCCTCTCTGCACTGCCTCCAACGTTACCATACCCCGTCCCTCCACCATCTTCAGCTCTAGCTGCAGCTCATCCTCCTGCACCTTCTGCTCTCTCTGCAGCGCCTCCAACATCACCCCACCCCGTCCCTCCACCATCTTCAGCTCTAGCTGCAGCTCATCCTCCTGCACCTTCCCCCCTCTCTGCACCGCCTCCAACGTCACCATATCCCGTCCCTCCACCATCTTCAGCTCTAACTGCAGCTCATCCTCCTGCACCTTCCCCCCTCTCTGCACCGCCTCCAACGTCACCATATCCCGTCCCTCCACCATCTTCAGCTCTAGCTGCAGCTCATCCTCCTGCACCTTCCGCCCTCTCTGCACCGCCTCCAACATCACCCCACCCTGTCCCTCCATCATCTTCAGCTCTAGCTGCAGCTCATCCTCCTGCACCTTCCGCCCCCTCTGCACCGCCTCCAACGCCACTGCACTCCGTCCCTCAACCATCTTCAGCTCGAGCTGCAGCTCATCCTCGTGCACCTTCCGCCCTCTCTGCACCGCCTCCAACGTCACTCTGCTCCATCACTCAACCATCTTCAGCTCTAGCTGCAGCTCATCCTCCTGCACCTTCCGCCCTCTCTGCACCGCCTCCAACGTCATCCCACCCCAACCCTCCACCATCTTCAGCTCTAGCTGCAGCTCATCCTCCTGCACCTTCCGCCCTCTCTGCACCGCCTCCAACATCACCCCTCCCCGTCCCTCCACCATCTTCAGCTCTAGCTGCAGCTCATCCTTCTGCCCCTTCTGCCCTCTCTGCACCGCCTCCAACGTCTCCCCGCCCCGTCCCTCCGCCATCTTCAGCTCTCGCTGCAGCTCATCCTTCTGCCCCTTCTGCCCTCTCTGCACCGCCTCCAACGTCTCCCCGCCCCGTCCGTCCGCCATCTTCAGCTCTAGCTGCAGCTCATCCTCCTGCACCTTCCGCCCCCTCTGCACCGCCTCCAACGTCTCCCCGCCCCGTCCGTCCGCCATCTTCAGCTCTAGCTGCAGCTCATCCTCCTGCACCTTCCGCCCCCTCTGCACCGCCTCCAACGTCTCCACACCCCGTCCCTCCACCATCTTCAGCTCTAGCTGCAGCTCATCCTCCTGCACCTTCCGCCCTCTCTGCACCGCCTCCAACGTCACCCCTCCCTGTCCCTCCGCCATCTTCAGCTCCAGCTGCAGCTCATCCTCCTGCACCTTCTGCCCTCTCTGCACCACCTCCAACGTCGCCCCGCCCCGTCCCTCCACCATCTTCAGCTCCAGCTGCAGCTCATCCTCCTGCACCTTCCGCCCTCTCTGCACCGCCTCCAACATCACCCCACCCCGTCCCTCCCCCATCTTCAGCTTTAGTTGCAGCTCATCCTCCTGCACCTTCCGCCCTCTCTGCACCGCCTCCAACATCACCCCACCCCGTCCCTCCATCATCTTCAGCTCTAGCTGCAGCTCATCCTCCTGCACCTTCCGCCCTCTCTGCACCGCCTCCAACGTCACCCCGCCCCGTCCCTCCACCATCTTCAGCTCTAGCTGCAGCTCATCCTCCTGCACCTTCCGCCCTCTCTGCACCGCCCCCAACGTCACCACACCCCGTCCCTCCGCCATCTTCAGCTCTAGCTGCAGCTCATCCTCCTGCACCTTCCACCCTCTCTGCACCGCCTCCAACGTCACCCCGCCTCGTCCCTCCACCATCTTCAGCTCTAGCTGCAGCTCATCCTGCTGCACCTTCCGCCCTCTCTGCATCGCCTCCAACGTCACCACACCCCGTCCCTCCACCATCTTCAGCTCTAGCTGCAGCTCATCCTCCTTCACCTTCCCCCCTCTCTGCACCGCCTCCAACGTCACTCCGCCCCATCCCTCAACCATCTTCAGCTCTAGCTGCAGCTCATCCCCCTGCAGCTTCCGCCCTCTCTGCACCGCCTCCAACGTCACCACACCCCGTCCATCCACCATCTTCAGCTCTCGCTGCAGCTCATCCTTCTGCCCCTTCTGCCCTCTCTGCACCGCCTCCAACGTCACCCCGCCATCTTCAACTCTAGCTGCAGCTCATCCCCCTGCACCTTCCGCCCCCTCTGCACTGCCTCCAACGTCACCCCGCCCCGTCCCTCCACCATCTTCAGCTCTAACTGCAGTTCATCCTTCTGCACCTTCCGCCCTCTCTGCACCGCCTCCAACGTCACCCCACCCCGTCCGTCCACCATCTTCAGCTCTAGCTGCAGCTCATCCTCCTGCACCTTCCACCCTCTCTGCACGGCCTCCAACGTCACCCCGCCCCGTCCCTCCGCCATCTTCAGCTTTAGCTGCAGCTCATCCTCCTGCACCTTCCGCCCTCTCTGCACCGCCTCCAACGTCACCCCGCCCCGTCCCTCCACCATCTTCAGCTGTAGCTGCAGCTCATCCTCCTGCACCTTCCACCCTCTCTGCACCGCCTCCAACGTCAACACACTCCGTCCCTCCACCATCTTCAGCTCTAGCTGCAGCTCATCCTCCTGCACCTTCCGCCCTCCCTGCACTGCCTCCAATGTCACCCCGCCCTGTCCCTCCGCCATCTTCAGCTCTAGCTGCAGCTCATCCTCCTGCACCTTCTGCCCTCTCTGCACCGCCTCCAACGTCACCCCGCCCGTCCCTCCGCCATCTTCAGCTCTAGCTGCAGCTCATCCTCCTGCACCTTTCGCCCTCTCTGCACCGCCTCCAACGTCAACACACCCCGTCCCTCCACCATCTTCAGCTCTCGCTGCAGCTCATCCATCTGCCCCTTCTGCCCTCTCTGCACCGCCTCCAACGTCACCCCGCCCAGTCCCTCCACCATCTTCAGCTCTAGCTGCAGCTCATCCTCCTGCACCTTCTGCTCTCTATGCACCGCCTCCAACGTCACCCCGCCCAGTCCCTCCACCATCTTCAGCTCTAGCTGCAGCTCATCCTCCTGCACCTTCTGCCCTCTCTGTACCGCCTCCGTCACCCCACCCTGTCCCATCTTCAGCTCTAGCTGCAGCTCATCCTCCTGCACCTTCCGCCCTCTCTGTACCGCCTCCGTCACCCCACCCTGTCCCATCTTCAGCTCTAGCTGCAGCTCATCCTCCTGCACCTTCCCCCCTCTCTGCACCGCCTCCAACGTCACTCCGCCCCATCCCTCAACCATCTTCAGCTCTAGCTGCAGCTCATCCCCCTGCAGCTTCCGCCCTCTCTGCACCGCCTCCAACGTCACCACACCCCGTCCCTCCGCCATCTTCAGCTCTCGCTGCAGCTCATCCATCTGCCCCTTCTGCCCTCTCTGCACCGCCTCCAACGTCTCCCCGCCCCGTCCCTCCGCCATCTTCAGCTCTAGCTGCAGCTCATCCTCCTGCACCTTCCGCCCTCTCTGCACCGCCTCCAACATCACCCCACCCTGTCCCTCCACCATCTTCAGCTCTAGCTGCAGCTCATCCTCCTGCACCTTCCGCCCTCTCTGCACCGCCTCCAACATCACCCCACCCTGCCCCTCCACCATCTTCAGCTCTAGCTGCAGCTCATCCTCCTGCACCTTCCGCCCTCTCTGCACCGCCTCCAATGCCACTGCACTCCGTCCCTCAACCATCTTCAGCTTGAGCTGCAGCTCATCCTCCTGCACCTTCCGCCCTCTCTGCACCGCCTCCAACGTCACCCCACCCCTTCCCTTCGCCATCTTCTGCGCTAGCTGCAGCTCATCCTCCTGCACCTTCCGCCCTCTCTGCACCGCCTCCAACATCACCCCACCCCGTCCCTCCACCATCTTCATCTCTAGCTGCAGCTCATCCTCCTGCACCTTCCACCCTCTCTGCATTGCCCCCAATGTCACCCCTCCCTGTCCCTCCACCATCTTCAGCTCTAGCTGCAGCTCATCCTCCTGCACCTTCCACCCTCTCTGCATTGCCCCCAATGTCACCCCACCCTGTCCCTCCACCATCTTCAGCTCTAGCTGCAGCTCATCCTCCTGCACCTTCCACCCTCTCTGCATTGCCCCCAATGTCACCCCACCCTGTCCCTCCACCATTTTCAGCTCTAGCTGCAGCTCATCCTCCTGCACCTTCCGCCCTCTCTGCACCGCCTCCAATGCCACTGCACTCCGTCCATCCACCATCTTCAGCTCTCGCTGCAGCTCATCCTTCTGCCCCTTCTGCCCTCTCTGCACCGCCTCCAACGTCACCCCGCCATCTTCAACTCTAGCTGCAGCTCATCCCCCTGCACCTTCCGCCCCCTCTGCACTGCCTCCAACGTCACCCCGCCCCGTCCCTCCACCATCTTCAGCTCTAACTGCAGTTCATCCTTCTGCACCTTCCGCCCTCTCTGCACCGCCTCCAACGTCACCCCACCCCGTCCGTCCACCATCTTCAGCTCTAGCTGCAGCTCATCCTCCTGCACCTTCCACCCTCTCTGCACGGCCTCCAACGTCACCCCGCCCCGTCCCTCCGCCATCTTCAGCTTTAGCTGCAGCTCATCCTCCTGCACCTTCCGCCCTCTCTGCACCGCCTCCAACGTCACCCCGCCCCGTCCCTCCACCATCTTCAGCTGTAGCTGCAGCTCATCCTCCTGCACCTTCCACCCTCTCTGCACCGCCTCCAACGTCAACACACTCCGTCCCTCCACCATCTTCAGCTCTAGCTGCAGCTCATCCTCCTGCACCTTCCGCCCTCCCTGCACTGCCTCCAATGTCACCCCGCCCTGTCCCTCCGCCATCTTCAGCTCTAGCTGCAGCTCATCCTCCTGCACCTTCTGCCCTCTCTGCACCGCCTCCAACGTCACCCCGCCCGTCCCTCCGCCATCTTCAGCTCTAGCTGCAGCTCATCCTCCTGCACCTTTCGCCCTCTCTGCACCGCCTCCAACGTCAACACACCCCGTCCCTCCACCATCTTCAGCTCTCGCTGCAGCTCATCCATCTGCCCCTTCTGCCCTCTCTGCACCGCCTCCAACGTCACCCCGCCCAGTCCCTCCACCATCTTCAGCTCTAGCTGCAGCTCATCCTCCTGCACCTTCTGCTCTCTATGCACCGCCTCCAACGTCACCCCGCCCAGTCCCTCCACCATCTTCAGCTCTAGCTGCAGCTCATCCTCCTGCACCTTCTGCCCTCTCTGTACCGCCTCCGTCACCCCACCCTGTCCCATCTTCAGCTCTAGCTGCAGCTCATCCTCCTGCACCTTCCGCCCTCTCTGTACCGCCTCCGTCACCCCACCCTGTCCCATCTTCAGCTCTAGCTGCAGCTCATCCTCCTGCACCTTCCCCCCTCTCTGCACCGCCTCCAACGTCACTCCGCCCCATCCCTCAACCATCTTCAGCTCTAGCTGCAGCTCATCCCCCTGCAGCTTCCGCCCTCTCTGCACCGCCTCCAACGTCACCACACCCCGTCCCTCCGCCATCTTCAGCTCTCGCTGCAGCTCATCCATCTGCCCCTTCTGCCCTCTCTGCACCGCCTCCAACGTCTCCCCGCCCCGTCCCTCCGCCATCTTCAGCTCTAGCTGCAGCTCATCCTCCTGCACCTTCCGCCCTCTCTGCACCGCCTCCAACATCACCCCACCCTGTCCCTCCACCATCTTCAGCTCTAGCTGCAGCTCATCCTCCTGCACCTTCCGCCCTCTCTGCACCGCCTCCAACATCACCCCACCCTGCCCCTCCACCATCTTCAGCTCTAGCTGCAGCTCATCCTCCTGCACCTTCCGCCCTCTCTGCACCGCCTCCAATGCCACTGCACTCCGTCCCTCAACCATCTTCAGCTTGAGCTGCAGCTCATCCTCCTGCACCTTCCGCCCTCTCTGCACCGCCTCCAACGTCACCCCACCCCTTCCCTTCGCCATCTTCTGCGCTAGCTGCAGCTCATCCTCCTGCACCTTCCGCCCTCTCTGCACCGCCTCCAACATCACCCCACCCCGTCCCTCCACCATCTTCATCTCTAGCTGCAGCTCATCCTCCTGCACCTTCCACCCTCTCTGCATTGCCCCCAATGTCACCCCTCCCTGTCCCTCCACCATCTTCAGCTCTAGCTGCAGCTCATCCTCCTGCACCTTCCACCCTCTCTGCATTGCCCCCAATGTCACCCCACCCTGTCCCTCCACCATTTTCAGCTCTAGCTGCAGCTCATCCTCCTGCACCTTCCGCCCTCTCTGCACCGCCTCCAATGCCACTGCACTCCGTCCCTCAACCATCTTCAGCTTGAGCTGCAGCTCATCCTCCTGCACCTTCTGCCCTCTCTGCACCGCCTCCAACATCACCACACCCCGTCCCTCCACCATCGTCAGCTCTAGCTACAGCTCATCCTCCTGCACCTTCCGCCCTCTCTGCACTGCCTCCAACGTCACCATACCCCGTCCCTCCACCATCTTCAGCTCTAGCTGCAGCTCATCCTCCTGCACCTTCTGCTCTCTCTGCAGCGCCTCCAACATCACCCCACCCCGTCCCTCCACCATCTTCAGCTCTAGCTGCAGCTCATCCTCCTGCACCTTCCCCCCTCTCTGCACCGCCTCCAACGTCACCATATCCCGTCCCTCCACCATCTTCAGCTCTAACTGCAGCTCATCCTCCTGCACCTTCCCCCCTCTCTGCACCGCCTCCAACGTCACCATATCCCGTCCCTCCACCATCTTCAGCTCTAGCTGCAGCTCATCCTCCTGCACCTTCCGCCCTCTCTGCACCGCCTCCAACGTCACTCTGCCCCATCACTCAACCATCTTCAGCTCTAGCTGCAGCTCATCCTCCTGCACCTTCCGCCCTCTCTGCACCGCCTCCAACGCAATCCCACCCCAACCCTCCACCATCTTCAGCTCTAGCTGCAGCTCATCCTCCTGCACCTTCCGCCCTCTCTGCACCGCCTCCAACATCACCACTCCCCGTCCCTCCACCATCTTCAGCTCTAGCTGCAGCTCATCCTTCTGCCCCTTCTGCCCTCTCTGCACCGCCTCCAACGCCACCATACCCCGTCCCTCCACCATCTTCAGCTCTAGCTGCAGCTCATCCTTCTGCCCCTTCCGCCCTCTCTGCACCGCCTCCAACGTCTCCCCGCCCCGTCCCTCCGCCATCTTCAGCTCTCGCTGCAGCTCATCCTTCTGCCCCTTCTGCCCTCTCTGCACCGCCTCCAACGTCTCCCCGCCCCGTCCGTCCGCCATCTTCAGCTCTAGCTGCAGCTCATCCTCCTTCACCTTCCGCCCCCTCTGCACCGCCTCCAACGTCTCCCCGCCCCGTCCGTCCGCCATCTTCAGCTCTAGCTGCAGCTCATCCTCCTGCACCTTCCGCCCTCTCTGCACCGCCTCCAACGTCACCACACCCCGTCCCTCCATCATCTTCAGCTCTAGCTGCAGCTCATCCTCCTGCACCTTCCGCCCTCTCTGCACCGCCTCCAACGTCACCCCACCCCGTCCCTCCGCCATCTTCAGCTCTAGCTGCAGCTCATCCTCTTGCACCTTCCGCCCTCTCTGCACCGCCCCCAACGTCACCCCGCCCCGTCCCTCCGCCATCTTCAGCTCTAGCTGCAGCTCATCCTCCTGCACCTTCCGCCCTCTCTGCACCGCCTCCAACATCACCCCACCCCGTCCCTCCACCATCTTCAGCTCTAGCTGCAGCTCATCCTCCTGCACCTTCCGCTCTCTCTGCACCGCCTCCAACATCACCCCGCCCCGTCCCTCCACCATCTTCAGCTCTAGCTGCAGCTCATCCTCCTGCACCTTCAGCCCTCTCTGCACCGCCTCCAACGTCACCCCGCCCCGTCCCTCCGCCATCTTCAGCTCTAGCTGCAGCTCATCCTCCTGCACCTTCTGCCCTCTCTGCACCGCCTCCAACGTCACCCCACCCCGTCCCTCCGCCATCTTCAGCTCTAGCTGCAGCTCATCCTCCTGCACCTTCAGCCCTCTCTGCACCGCCTCCAACGTCACCCCGCCCCATCCCTCCGCCATCTTCAGCTCTAGCTGCAGCTCATCCTCCTGCACCTTCTGCCCTCTCTGCACCGCCTCCAACATCACCCCACCCCGTCCCTCCACCATCTTCAGCCCTAGCTGCAGCTCATCCTCCTGCACCTTCCCCCCTCTCTGCACCGCCTCCAACGTCACCCCACCCTGTCCCTCCGCCATCTTCAGCTCTAGCTGCAGCTCATCCTCCTGCACCTTCAGCCCTCTCTGCACCGCCTCCAACGTCACCCCGCCCCATCCCTCCGCCATCTTCAGCTCTAGCTGCAGCTCATCCTCCTGCACCTTCTGCCCTCTCTGCACCGCCTCCAACATCACCCCACCCTGTCCCTCCGCCATCTTCAGCTCTAGCTGCAGCTCATCCTGCTGCACCTTCCCCCCTCTCTGCACCGCTCCAACTTCACTCTGCCCCGTCCCTCAACCACCTTCAGCTCTAGCTGCAGCTCATCCTCCTGCACCTTCCGCCCTCTCTGCACCGCCTCCAACGTCTCCCCGCCCCGTCCCTCCGCCATCTTCAGCTCTCGCTGCAGCTCATCCTTCTGCCCCTTCTGCCCTCTCTGCACCGCCTCCAACGTCTCCCCGCCCCGTCCGTCCGCCATCTTCAGCTCTAGCTGCAGCTCATCCTCCTTCACCTTCCGCCCCCTCTGCACCGCCTCCAACGTCTCCCCGCCCCGTCCGTCCGCCATCTTCAGCTCTAGCTGCAGCTCATCCTCCTGCACCTTCCGCCCTCTCTGCACCGCCTCCAACGTCACCACACCCCGTCCCTCCATCATCTTCAGCTCTAGCTGCAGCTCATCCTCCTGCACCTTCCGCCCTCTCTGCACCGCCTCCAACGTCACCCCACCCCGTCCCTCCGCCATCTTCAGCTCTAGCTGCAGCTCATCCTCTTGCACCTTCCGCCCTCTCTGCACCGCCCCCAACGTCACCCCGCCCCGTCCCTCCGCCATCTTCAGCTCTAGCTGCAGCTCATCCTCCTGCACCTTCCGCCCTCTCTGCACCGCCTCCAACATCACCCCACCCCGTCCCTCCACCATCTTCAGCTCTAGCTGCAGCTCATCCTCCTGCACCTTCCGCTCTCTCTGCACCGCCTCCAACATCACCCCGCCCCGTCCCTCCACCATCTTCAGCTCTAGCTGCAGCTCATCCTCCTGCACCTTCAGCCCTCTCTGCACCGCCTCCAACGTCACCCCGCCCCGTCCCTCCGCCATCTTCAGCTCTAGCTGCAGCTCATCCTCCTGCACCTTCTGCCCTCTCTGCACCGCCTCCAACGTCACCCCACCCTGTCCCTCCGCCATCTTCAGCTCTAGCTGCAGCTCATCCTCCTGCACCTTCAGCCCTCTCTGCACCGCCTCCAACGTCACCCCGCCCCATCCCTCCGCCATCTTCAGCTCTAGCTGCAGCTCATCCTCCTGCACCTTCTGCCCTCTCTGCACCGCCTCCAACATCACCCCACCCCGTCCCTCCACCATCTTCAGCCCTAGCTGCAGCTCATCCTCCTGCACCTTCCCCCCTCTCTGCACCGCCTCCAACGTCACCCCACCCTGTCCCTCCGCCATCTTCAGCTCTAGCTGCAGCTCATCCTCCTGCACCTTCAGCCCTCTCTGCACCGCCTCCAACGTCACCCCGCCCCATCCCTCCGCCATCTTCAGCTCTAGCTGCAGCTCATCCTCCTGCACCTTCTGCCCTCTCTGCACCGCCTCCAACATCACCCCACCCTGTCCCTCCGCCATCTTCAGCTCTAGCTGCAGCTCATCCTGCTGCACCTTCCCCCCTCTCTGCACCGCTCCAACTTCACTCTGCCCCGTCCCTCAACCACCTTCAGCTCTAGCTGCAGCTCATCCTCCTGCACCTTCTGCTCTCTCTGCACCGCCTCCAACGTCACCCCACCCCGTCCCTCCTGCACCTCCCGCCCTCTCTGCACCGCCTCCAACGTCACCCCACCCCGTCCTTCCTGCACCTTCTGCCCTCTCTGCACCGCCTCCAACATCACCCCACCGCGTCCCTCCACCATCTTCAGCTCTAGCTGCAGCTCATCCTCCTGCACCTTCCGCCCTCTCTGCACCGCCTCCAACGTCACACCACCCCATCCCTCCACCATTTTCAGCTCTAGCTGCAGCTCATCCTCCTGCACCTTCCGCCCTCTCTGCACCGCCTCCAACATCACCCCACCCTGTCCCTCCACCATCTTCAGCTCTAGCTGCAGCTCATCCTCCTGCACCTCCCGCCCTCTCTGCACCACCTCCAACATCACCCCACCCTGTCCCTCCACCATCTTCAGCTCTAGCTGCAGCTCATCCTCCTGCACCTTCCGCCCTCTCTGCACCGCCTCCAACGTCACCACACCCCGTCCCTCCACCATCTTCAGCTCTAACTGCAGCTCATCCTCCTGCACCTTCCCCCCTCTCTGCACCGCCTCCAACGTCACCATATCCCGTCCCTCCACCATCTTCAGCTCTAGCTGCAGCTCATCCTCCTGCACCTTCCGCCCTCTCTGCACCGCCTCCAACGTCACTCTGCCCCATCACTCAACCATCTTCAGCTCTAGCTGCAGCTCATCCTCCTGCACCTTCCGCCCTCTCTGCACCGCCTCCAACGCAATCCCACCCCAACCCTCCACCATCTTCAGCTCTAGCTGCAGCTCATCCTCCTGCACCTTCCGCCCTCTCTGCACCGCCTCCAACATCACCCCTCCCCGTCCCTCCACCATCTTCAGCTCTAGCTGCAGCTCATCCTTCTGCCCCTTCTGCCCTCTCTGCACCGCCTCCAACGCCACCATACCCCGTCCCTCCACCATCTTCAGCTCTAGCTGCAGCTCATCCTTCTGCCCCTTCCGCCCTCTCTGCACCGCCTCCAACGTCTCCCCGCCCCGTCCCTCCGCCATCTTCAGCTCTCGCTGCAGCTCATCCTTCTGCCCCTTCTGCCCTCTCTGCACCGCCTCCAACGTCTCCCCGCCCCGTCCGTCCGCCATCTTCAGCTCTAGCTGCAGCTCATCCTCCTTCACCTTCCGCCCCCTCTGCACCGCCTCCAACGTCTCCCCGCCCCGTCCGTCCGCCATCTTCAGCTCTAGCTGCAGCTCATCCTCCTGCACCTTCCGCCCTCTCTGCACCGCCTCCAACGTCACCACACCCCGTCCCTCCACCATCTTCAGCTCTAGCTGCAGCTCATCCTCCTGCACCTTCCGCCCTCTCTGCACCGCCTCCAACGTCACCCCACCCCGTCCCTCCGCCATCTTCAGCTCTAGCTGCAGCTCATCCTCTTGCACCTTCCGCCCTCTCTGCACCGCCCCCAACGTCACCCCGCCCCGTCCCTCCGCCATCTTCAGCTCTAGCTGCAGCTCATCCTCCTGCACCTTCCGCCCTCTCTGCACCGCCTCCAACATCACCCCACCCCGTCCCTCCACCATCTTCAGCTCTAGCTGCAGCTCATCCTCCTGCACCTTCCGCTCTCTCTGCACCGCCTCCAACATCACCCCACCCCATCCCTCCACAATCTTCAGCTCTAGCTGCAGCTCATCCTCCTGCACCTTCAGCCCTCTCTGCACCGCCTCCAACGTCACCCCGCCCCATCCCTCCACCATCTTCAGCTCTAGCTGCAGCTCATCCTCCTGCACCTTCTGCCCTCTCTGCACCGCCTCCAACATCACCCCACCCTGTCCCTCCGCCATCTTCAGCTCTAGCTGCAGCTCATCCTCCTGCACCTTCAGCCCTCTCTGCACCGCCTCCAACGTCACCCCGCCCCATCCCTCCACCATCTTCAGCTCTAGCTGCAGCTCATCCTCCTGCACCTTCTGCCCTCTCTGCACCGCCTCCAACATCACCCCACCCTGTCCCTCCGCCATCTTCAGCTCTAGCTGCAGCTCATCCTGCTGCACCTTACGCCCTCTCTGCACCGCCTCCAACGTCACCCCGCCCCGTCCCTCCTGCACCTCCCGCCCTCTCTGCACCGCTCCAACTTCACTCTGCCCCGTCCCTCAACCACCTTCAGCTCTAGCTGCAGCTCATCCTCCTGCACCTTCTGCTCTCTCTGCACCGCCTCCAACGTCACCCCACCCCGTCCCTCCTGCACCTCCCGCCCTCTCTGCACCGCCTCCAACGTCACCCCACCCCGTCCCTCCTGCACCTTCTGCCCTCTCTGCACCGCCTCCAACATCACCCCACTGCGTCCCTCCACCATCTTCAGCTCTAGCTGCAGCTCATCCTCCTGCACCTTCCGCCCTCTCTGCACCGCCTCCAACGTCACACCACCCCATCCCTCCACCATTTTCAGCTCTAGCTGCAGCTCATCCTCCTGCACCTTCCGCCCTCTCTGCACCGCCTCCAACATCACCCCACCCTGTCCCTCCACCATCTTCAGCTCTAGCTGCAGCTCATCCTCCTGCACCTCCCGCCCTCTCTGCACCACCTCCAACATCACCCCACCCTGTCCCTCCACCATCTTCAGCTCTAGCTGCAGCTCATCCTCCTGCACCTTCCGCCCTCTCTGCACCGCCTCCAACGTCACCACACCCCGTCCCTCCTGCACCTCCCGCCCTCTCTGCACCGCCTTCAACGTCACCCCACCCCATCCCTCCACCATCTTCAGCTCTAGCTGCAGCTCATCCTCCTGCACCTTCCGCCATCTCTGCACCGCCTCCAACATCACCCCACCCCGTCCCTCCCCCAGCTTTAGCTGGAGCTCATCCTCCTGCACCTTCTGCCCTCTCTGCACCGCCTCCAACATCACCCCACCCCGTCCCTCCACCATCTTCAGCTCTAGCTGCAGCTCATCCTCCTGCACCTTCCGCCCTCTCTGTACCGCCTCCGTCACCCCACCCTGTCCCATCTTCAGCTCTAGCTGCAGCTCATCCTCCTGCACCTTCCGCTCTCTCTACATCGCCTCCAACGTCACCCCGCCCGTCCCTCCGCCATCTTCAGCTCTAGCTGCAGCTCATCCTCCTGCACCTTCCGCCCTCTCTGCACCGCCTCCAATATCACCCCACTCTGTCCCTCCACCATCTTCAGCTCTAGCTGCAGCTCATCCTCCTGCACCTCCCGCCCTCTCTGCACCGCCTCCAACATCACCCCACCCTGTCCCTCCACCATCTTCAGCTCTAGCTGCAGCTCATCCTCCTGCACCTCCCGCCCTCTCTGCACCGCCCCCAACATCACCCCACCCTGTCCCTCCATCATCTTCAGCTCTAGCTGCAGCTCATCCTGCTGCACCTTCCGCCCTCTCTGCACCGCCCCCAACATCACCCCACCCCGTCCCTCCACCATCTTCAGCTCTAGCTGCAGCTCATCCTCCTGCACCTTCCGCCCTCTCTGCACCGCCTCCAACGCCACCATACCCCGTCCCTCCACCATCTTCTGCTCTAGCTGCAGCTCATCCTCCTGCACCTTCCGCCCTCTCTGTACCGCCTCCGTCACCCCGCCCCGTCCCTCCACCATCTTCAGCTCTAGCTGCAGCTCATCCTCCTGCACCTTCTGCCCTCTCTGTACCGCCTCCAATATCACCCCACCCTGTCCCTCCACCATCTTCAGCTCTAGCTGCAGCTCATCCTCCTGCACCTTCCGCCCTCTCTGCACCGCCCCCAACATCACCCCACCCCGTCCCTCCACCATCTTCAGCTCTAGCTGCAGCTCATCCTCCTGCACCTTCAGCCCTCTCTGCACTGCCTCCAACGTCACCCCGCCCCATCCCTCCACCATCTTCAGCTCTAGCTGCAGCTCATCCTCCTGCACCTTCCCCCCTCTCTGCATTGCCCCCAATGTCACCCCTCCCTGTCCGTCCGCCATCTTCAGCTCCAGCTGCAGCTCATCCTCCTGCACCTTCCGCCCTCTCTGCACCGCCTCCAATGCCACTGCACTCCGTCCCTCCACCATCTTCAGCTCTAGCTGCAGCTCATCCTCCTGCACCTTCCGCCCTCCCTGCACTGCCTCCAATGTGACCCCGCCCCGTCCCTCCACCATCTTCAGCTCTAGCTGCAGCTCATCCTCCTGCACCTTCTGCCCTCTCTGCACCGCCTCCAACGTCACCCCGCCCGTCCCTCCGCCATCTTCAGCTCTAGCTGCAGCTCATCCTCCTGCACCTTTCGCCCTCTCTGCACCGCCTCCAACGTCAACACACCCCGTCCCTCCACCATCTTCAGCTCTCGCTGCAGCTCATCCTTCTGCCCCTTCTGCCCTCTCTGCACCGCCTCCAACGTCACCCCGCCCAGTCCCTCCACCATCTTCAGCTCTAGCTGCAGCTCATCCTCCTGCACCTTCTGCTCTCTATGCACCGCCTCCAACGTCACCCCGCCTAGTCCCTCCACCATCTTCAGCTCTAGCTGCAGCTCATCCTCCTGCACCTTCTGCCCTCTCTGTACCGCCTCCGTCACCCCACCCTGTCCCATCTTCAGCTCTAGCTGCAGCTCATCCTCCTGCACCTTCCGCCCTCTCTGTACCGCCTCCGTCACCCCACCCTGTCCCATCTTCAGCTCTAGCTGCAGCTCATCCTCCTGCACCTTCCCCCCTCTCTGCACCGCCTCCAACGTCACTCCGCCCCATCCCTCAACCATCTTCAGCTCTAGCTGCAGCTCATCCATCTGCCCCTTCTGCCCTCTCTGCACCGCCTCCAACGTCTCACCGCCCCGTCCCTCCGCCATCTTCAGCTCTAGCTGCAGCTCATCCTCCTGCACCTTCGGCCCTCTCTGCACCGCCTCCAACATCACCCCACCCTGTCCCTCCACCATCTTCAGCTCTAGCTGCAGCTCATCCTCCTGCACCTTCCGCCCTCTCTGCACCGCCTCCAACATCACCCCACCCTGCCCCTCCACCATCTTCAGCTCTAGCTGCAGCTCATCCTCCTGCACCTTCCGCCCTCTCTGCACCGCCTCCAATGCCACTGCACTCCGTCCCTCAACCATCTTCAGCTTGAGCTGCAGCTCATCCTCCTGCACCTTCCGCCCTCTCTGCACCGCCTCCAACGTCACCCCACCCCTTCCCTTCGCCATCTTCTGCGCTAGCTGCAGCTCATCCTCCTGCACCTTCCGCCCTCTCTGCACCGCCTCCAACATCACCCCACCCCGTCCCTCCACCATCTTCAGCTCTAGCTGCAGCTCATCCTCCTGCACCTTCCACCCTCTCTGCATTGCCCCCAATGTCACCCCTCCCTGTCCCTCCACCATCTTCAGCTCTAGCTGCAGCTCATCCTCCTGCACCTTCCACCCTCTCTGCATTGCCCCCAATGTCACCCCACCCTGTCCCTCCACCATTTTCAGCTCTAGCTGCAGCTCATCCTCCTGCACCTTCCGCCCTCTCTGCACCGCCTCCAATGCCACTGCACTCCGTCCCTCAACCATCTTCAGCTTGAGCTGCAGCTCATCCTCCTGCACCTTCTGCCCTCTCTGCACCGCCTCCAACATCACCACACCCCGTCCCTCCACCATCGTCAGCTCTAGCTGCAGCTCATCCTCCTGCACCTTCCGCCCACTCTGCACCGCCACCAACGTCACCCCACCCCATCCCTCCACCATCTTCAGCTCTAACTGCAGCTCATCCTCCTGCACCTCCCGCCCTCTCTATACCGCCTCCGTCACCCCACCCTGTCCCATCTTCAGCTCTAGCTGCAGCTCATCCTCCTGCACCTTCTGCCCTCTCTGCACCGCCTCCAACATCACCCCTCCCCGTCCCTCCACCATCTTCAGCTCTAGCTGCAGCTCATCCTTCTGCCCCTTCTGCCCTCTCTGCACCGCCTCCAACGCCACCATACCCCGTCCCTCCACCATCTTCAGCTCTAGCTGCAGCTCATCCTTCTGCCCCTTCCGCCCTCTCTGCACAGCCTCCAACGTCTCCCCGCCCCGTCCCTCCGCCATCTTCAGCTCTCGCTGCAGCTCATCCTTCTGCCCCTTCTGCCCTCTCTGCACCGCCTCCAACGTCTCCCCGCCCCGTCCGTCCGCCATCTTCAGCTCTAGCTGCAGCTCATCCTCCTTCACCTTCCGCCCCCTCTGCACCGCCTCCAACGTCTCCCCGCCCCGTCCGTCCGCCATCTTCAGCTCTAGCTGCAGCTCATCCTCCTGCACCTTCCGCCCTCTCTGCACCGCCTCCAACGTCACCACACCCCGTCCCTCCACCATCTTCAGCTCTAGCTGCAGCTCATCCTCCTGCACCTTCCGCCCTCTCTGCACCGCCTCCAACGTCACCCCACCCCGTCCCTCCACCATCTTCAGCTCTAGCTGCAGCTCATCCTCTTGCACCTTCCGCCCTCTCTGCACCGCCCCCAACGTCACCCCGCCCCGTCCCTCCGCCATCTTCAGCTCTAGCTGCAGCTCATCCTCCTGCACCTTCCGCCCTCTCTGCACCGCCTCCAACATCACCCCACCCCGTCCCTCCACCATCTTCAGCTCTAGCTGCAGCTCATCCTCCTGCACCTTCCGCTCTCTCTGCACCGCCTCCAACATCACCCCACCCCGTCCCTCCACAATCTTCAGCTCTAGCTGCAGCTCATCTTCCTGCACCTTCAGCCCTCTCTGCACCGCCTCCAACGTCACCCCGCCCCGTCCCTCCACCATCTTCAGCTCTAGCTACAGCTCATCCTCCTGCACCTTCTGCCCTCTCTGCACCGCCTCCAACATCACCCCACCCTGTCCCTCCGCCATCTTCAGCTCTAGCTGCAGCTCATCCTCCTGCACCTTCAGCCCTCTCTGCACCGCCTCCAACGTCACCCCGCCCCATCCCTCCACCATCTTCAGCTCTAGCTGCAGCTCATCCTCCTGCACCTTCTGCCCTCTCTGCACCGCCTCCAACATCACCCCACCCTGTCCCTCCGCCATCTTCAGCTCTAGCTGCAGCTCATCCTCCTGCACCTTCTGCCCTCTCTGCACCGCCTCCAACATCACCCCACCCTGTCCCTCCGCCATCTTCAGCTCTAGCTGCAGCTCATCCTCCTGCACCTTCAGCCCTCTCTGCACCGCCTCCAACGTCACCCCGCCCCATCCCTCCACCATCTTCAGCTCTAGCTGCAGCTCATCCTCCTGCACCTTCTGCCCTCTCTGCACCGCCTCCAACATCACCCCACCCTGTCCCTCCGCCATCTTCAGCTCTAGCTGCAGCTCATCCTCCTGCACCTTCCCCCCTCTCTGCACCGCTCCAACTTCACTCTGCCCCGTCCCTCAACCACCTTCAGCTCTAGCTGCAGCTCATCCTCCTGCACCTTCTGCTCTCTCTGCACCGCCTCCAACGTCACCCCACCCTGTCCCTCCTGCACCTCCCGCCCTCTCTGCACCGCCTCCAACGTCACCCCACCCCGTCCCTCCTGCACCTTCTGCCCTCTCTGCACCGCCTCCAACATCACCCCACTGCGTCCCTCCACCATCTTCAGCTCTAGCTGCAGCTCATCCTCCTGCACCTTCCGCCCTCTCTGCACCGCCTCCAACGTCACACCACCCCATCCCTCCACCATTTTCAGCTCTAGCTGCAGCTCATCCTCCTGCACCTTCCGCCCTCTCTGCACCGCCTCCAACATCACCCCACCCTGTCCCTCCACCATCTTCAGCTCTAGCTGCAGCTCATCCTCCTGCACCTCCCGCCCTCTCTGCACCACCTCCAACATCACCCCACCCTGTCCCTCCACCATCTTCAGCTCTAGCTGCAGCTCATCCTCCTGCACCTTCCGCCCTCTCTGCACCGCCTCCAACGTCACCACACCCCGTCCCTCCTGCACCTCCCGCCCTCTCTGCACCGCCTCCAACGTCACCCCACCCCATCCCTCCACCATCTTCAGCTCTAGCTGCAGCTCATCCTCCTGCACCTTCCGCCATCTCTGCACCGCCTCCAACATGACCCCACCCCGTCCCTCCCCCAGCTTTAGCTGCAGCTCATCCTCCTGCACCTTCTGCCCTCTCTGCACCGCCTCCAACATCACCCCACCCCGTCCCTCCACCATCTTCAGCTCTAGCTGCAGCTCATCCTCCTGCACCTTCCGCCCTCTCTGTACCGCCTCCGTCACCCCACCCTGTCCCATCTTCAGCTCTAGCTGCAGCTCATCCTCCTGCACCTTCCGCTCTCTCTACATCGCCTCCAACGTCACCCCGCCCGTCCCTCCGCCATCTTCAGCTCTAGCTGCAGCTCATCCTCCTGCACCTTCCGCCCTCTCTGCACCGCCTCCAATATCACCCCACCCTGTCCCTCCACCATCTTCAGCTCTAGCTGCAGCTCATCCTCCTGCACCTCCCGCCCTCTCTGCACCGCCTCCAACATCACCCCACCCTGTCCCTCCACCATCTTCAGCTCTAGCTGCAGCTCATCCTCCTGCACCTCCCGCCCTCTCTGCACCGCCTCCAACATCACCCCACCCTGTCCCTCCATCATCTTCAGCTCTAGCTGCAGCTCATCCTGCTGCACCTTCCGCCCTCTCTGCACCGCCCCCAACATCACCCCACCCCGTCCCTCCACCATCTTCAGCTCTAGCTGCAGCTCATCCTCCTGCACCTTCCGCCCTCTCTGCACCGCCTCCAACGCCACCATACCCCGTCCCTCCACCATCTTCAGCTCTAGCTGCAGCTCATCCTCCTGCACCTTCCGCCCTCTCTGTACCGCCTCCGTCACCCCGCCCCGTCCCTCCACCATCTTCAGCTCTAGCTGCAGCTCATCCTCCTGCACCTTCTGCCCTCTCTGTACCGCCTCCAATATCACCCCACCCTGTCCCTCCACCATCTTCAGCTCTAGCTGCAGCTCATCCTCCTGCACCTTCCGCCCTCTCTGCACCGCCCCCAACATCACCCCACCCCGTCCCTCCACCATCTTCAGCTCTAGCTGCAGCTCATCCTCCTGCACCTTCAGCCCTCTCTGCACTGCCTCCAACGTCACCCCGCCCCATCCCTCCACCATCTTCAGCTCTAGCTGCAGCTCATCCTCCTGCACCTTCCCCCCTCTCTGCATTGCCCCCAATGTCACCCCTCCCTGTCCGTCCGCCATCTTCAGCTCCAGCTGCAGCTCATCCTCCTGCACCTTCCGCCCTCTCTGCACCGCCTCCAATGCCACTGCACTCCGTCCCTCCACCATCTTCAGCTCTAGCTGCAGCTCATCCTCCTGCACCTTCCGCCCTCCCTGCACTGCCTCCAATGTCACCCCGCCCCGTCCCTCCACCATCTTCAGCTCTAGCTGCAGCTCATCCTCCTGCACCTTCTGCCCTCTCTGCACCGCCTCCAACGTCACCCCGCCCGTCCCTCCGCCATCTTCAGCTCTAGCTGCAGCTCATCCTCCTGCACCTTTCGCCCTCTCTGCGCCGCCTCCAACGTCAACACACCCCGTCCCTCCACCATCTTCAGCTCTCGCTGCAGCTCATCCTTCTGCCCCTTCTGCCCTCTCTGCACCGCCTCCAACGTCACCCCGCCCAGTCCCTCCACCATCTTCAGCTCTAGCTGCAGCTCATCCTCCTGCACCTTCTGCTCTCTATGCACCGCCTCCAACGTCACCCCGCCTAGTCCCTCCACCATCTTCAGCTCTAGCTGCAGCTCATCCTCCTGCACCTTCTGCCCTCTCTGTACCGCCTCCGTCACCCCACCCTGTCCCATCTTCAGCTCTAGCTGCAGCTCATCCTCCTGCACCTTCCGCCCTCTCTGTACCGCCTCCGTCACCCCACCCTGTCCCATCTTCAGCTCTAGCTGCAGCTCATCCTCCTGCACCTTCCCCCCTCTCTGCACCGCCTCCAACGTCACTCCGCCCCATCCCTCAACCATCTTCAGCTCTAGCTGCAGCTCATCCATCTGCCCCTTCTGCCCTCTCTGCACCGCCTCCAACGTCTCACCGCCCCGTCCCTCCGCCATCTTCAGCTCTAGCTGCAGCTCATCCTCCTGCACCTTCGGCCCTCTCTGCACCGCCTCCAACATCACCCCACCCTGTCCCTCCACCATCTTCAGCTCTAGCTGCAGCTCATCCTCCTGCACCTTCCGCCCTCTCTGCACCGCCTCCAACATCACCCCACCCTGCCCCTCCACCATCTTCAGCTCTAGCTGCAGCTCATCCTCCTGCACCTTCCGCCCTCTCTGCACCGCCTCCAATGCCACTGCACTCCGTCCCTCAACCATCTTCAGCTTGAGCTGCAGCTCATCCTCCTGCACCTTCCGCCCTCTCTGCACCGCCTCCAACGTCACCCCACCCCTTCCCTTCGCCATCTTCTGCGCTAGCTGCAGCTCATCCTCCTGCACCTTCCGCCCTCTCTGCACCGCCTCCAACATCACCCCACCCCGTCCCTCCACCATCTTCAGCTCTAGCTGCAGCTCATCCTCCTGCACCTTCCACCCTCTCTGCATTGCCCCCAATGTCACCCCTCCCTGTCCCTCCACCATCTTCAGCTCTAGCTGCAGCTCATCCTCCTGCACCTTCCACCCTCTCTGCATTGCCCCCAATGTCACCCCACCCTGTCCCTCCACCATTTTCAGCTCTAGCTGCAGCTCATCCTCCTGCACCTTCCGCCCTCTCTGCACCGCCTCCAATGCCACTGCACTCCGTCCCTCAACCATCTTCAGCTTGAGCTGCAGCTCATCCTCCTGCACCTTCTGCCCTCTCTGCACCGCCTCCAACATCACCACACCCCGTCCCTCCACCATCGTCAGCTCTAGCTGCAGCTCATCCTCCTGCACCTTCCGCCCACTCTGCACCGCCACCAACGTCACCCCACCCCATCCCTCCACCATCTTCAGCTCTAACTGCAGCTCATCCTCCTGCACCTCCCGCCCTCTCTATACCGCCTCCGTCACCCCACCCTGTCCCATCTTCAGCTCTAGCTGCAGCTCATCCTCCTGCACCTTCCGCCCTCTCTGCACTGCCTCCAACGTTACCATACCCCGTCCCTCCACCATCTTCAGCTCTAGCTGCAGCTCATCCTCCTGCACCTTCCCCCCTCTCTGCACCGCCTCCAACGTCACCATATCCCGTCCCTCCACCATCTTCAGCTCTAGCTGCAGCTCATCCTCCTGCACCTTCCGCCCTCTCTGCACCGCCTCCAACATCACCCCACCCTGTCCCTCCATCATCTTCAGCTCTAGCTGCAGCTCATCCTCCTGCACCTTCCGCCCCCTCTGCACCGCCTCCAACGCCACTGCACTCCGTCCCTCAACCATCTTCAGCTCGAGCTGCAGCTCATCCTCCTGCACCTTCCGCCCTCTCTGCACCGCCTCCAACGTCACTCTGCCCCATCACTCAACCATCTTCAGCTCTAGCTGCAGCTCATCCTCCTGCACCTTCCGCCCTCTCTGCACCGCCTCCAACGTCATCCCACCCCAACCCTCCACCATCTTCAGCTCTAGCTGCAGCTCATCCTCCTGCACCTTCCGCCCTCTCTGCACCGCCTCCAACATCACCCCTCCCCGTCCCTCCCTCTCTGCACCGCCTCCAACGTCACCCCACCCCGTCCCTCCACCATCTTCAGCTCTAGCTGCAGCTCATCCTCTTGCACCTTCCGCCCTCTCTGCACCGCCCCCAACGTCACCCCGCCCCGTCCCTCCACCATCTTCAGCTCTAGCTGCAGCTCATCCTCCTGCACCTTCCGCCCTCTCTGCACCGCCTCCAACGTCACCCCACCCCGTCCCTCCACCATCTTCAGCTCTAGCTGCAGCTCATCCTCCTGCACCTTCCGCCCTCTCTGCACCGCCTCCAATGTCACCCCTCCCTGTCCCTCCGCCATCTTCAGCTCCAGCTGCAGCTCATCCTCCTGCACCTTCTGCCCTCTCTGCACCACCTCCAACGTCGCCCCGCCCCCTCCCTCCACCATCTTCAGCTCTAGCTGCAGCTCATCCTCCTGCACCTTCCGCCCTCTCTGCACCGCCTCCAACATCACCCCAACCCGTCCCTCCCCCATCTTCAGCTTTAGTTGCAGCTCATCCTCCTGCACCTTCCGCCCTCTCTGCACCGCCTCCAACGTCACCCCACCCTGTCCCTCCATCATCTTCAGCTCTAGCTGCAGCTCATCCTCCTGCACCTTCCGCCCTCTCTGCACCGCCTCCAACGTCACCCCGCCCCGTCCCTCCACCATCTTCAGCTCTAGCTGCAGCTCATCCTCCTGCACCTTCCGCCCTCTCTGCACCGCCTCCAACGTCATCCCACCCCAACCCTCCACCATCTTCAGCTCTAGCTGCAGCTCATCCTCCTGCACCTTCCGCCCTCTCTGCACCGCCTCCAACATCACCCCTCCCCGTCCCTCCACCATCTTCAGCTCTAGCTGCAGCTCATCCTTCTGCCCCTTCTGCCCTCTCTGCACCGCCTCCAACGTCTCCCCGCCCCGTTCCTCCGCCATCTTCAGCTCTCGCTGCAGCTCATCCTTCTGCCCCTTCTGCCCTCTCTGCACCGCCTCCAACGTCTCCCCGCCCCGTCCCTCCGCCATCTTCAGCTCTCGCTGCAGCTCATCCTCCTGCACCTTCGGCCCTCTCTGCACCGCCTCCAACATCACCCCTGAAGGTACGCATACATATGTAATGTTGTGCTCACACTTGGAGTTTGTACTAATCATCATATGCGTTAAAAGAATGTACTTTTTGCTAAAAGAAGAGGCCTTCTCTTTTATACGGTGGCGTTTAATGGCCATATATGAATAGCAATTGCAAACTAGAAAGAGACCTGCTGACCTGGCAAGAACTTGTTTTTAACAGAAGAATTGTGTTTGGTCACTGTATGTCGAAGCATGTTGAGCCTGCTAAAACTATCTGCAGATTACGGGTGGGGAAGGAATGAGTAAGCACAGCCTCGTGCACAGAGATACACAGAGGGGCACGAGAGAGAGCGAATAACAGATAACAGGAAACCACAATAGCAGATGTTGAACTGTTGACCTTGATGCAAAGTCATGACTGGGAGGAACCGCCTTGTGGTGGACATAATCTATGTGCAGCAATGTATGACAATGTAAAACAGATGGGTATAAAAGGACCACGATGTGCAGGGCAAAGGGCGGCACTTTGACGACTTGCTTTGCGAGACGTTTGAACTTGCTGCCCATTCGCGAATGCTTGTGCATTAATAAAGTAATGTTAACTTGGCTCTTTTCTGTCTGAGTTATTGCAGGGTCCCTCTTGTACTGGTTATGGACGGCGAGAAATCGCACCCACAATTTTGGTGTCAGAAGTGGGACGCGAAGGAGCGACAGTCCGTCACTGGGTGAGGAACGCCGCGGCGGAACCGGAGAAGGAATTGATCACGGGGCCCCAACAACTGAATCCGCACCTTTGATTGCAACCAACGCGTCATCCTTGTTTTTCCGGCTCCGTCGGCGGTGGAACAGCAGGCTGTCGCCCTTCGGGTCCGGAACACTCTGGCGGGACCCTTAAGATAAGTGGTATGGACGGATGCATGATGGAATAAGGGAATAATGATTCAGGGTTTGTGAAGAGGACGGTGGTAAGCCCGTCTATGAAGAAGTAATGTTGAAATGATGATATGATATGTTAGATACGCCAGGAGGATGTATTATTATTGTTAGCCAATAGGTGCATATTTGGGAAAGGTGAGTGTTTTAGGCAATTGCGGTATACCAACAAAATGGGTCAAGCGGCTTCCAGCAAGAGTGGTATAGGCAAGAGACACTATGCCCCTCTTGAAGGAACCCCTGCATTTGATATGTTGATTAAACATGGATTGAATTCAACATTGTTCTTAAAAGAATGGTCCGAATACACAAAAGATTTGATTGAGCATAAATGGCCAGACACCGGGTCCTTTGATGTGGACCGCATATCCAAAGTAGAAATAGAGTTAGTAAAAAGACGGGTTAGACCCGCACAGTTTGAGGCTATACGACTATGGAGGGTAGAAGCAATGCGCAGGCGCAATGCTCAGAATAAACAAAAAGCAAAGGAGCAGAAGAGAACGGTAAATCAAAAATTACATGATCTAGAGATAAAAGAGAAGGGTGAGAGGCTAGATCAGTTGGATAGACATATGATGATTAAGAACAGTGGGGGTATGTATCCTGCCGTGCCGGTGCCTCGATATGAAGATGTGATAGGGCTAGAAGCAGAACAAACAACGACTGAATTATTGTTTCCAGGAGCTACAGCTCCACCGGCAGACAGTGAGGGTGAAAGGGTGGAATTCCCAATGAAGTATGGGGACCCAGATAGGTTGATAGACCATAGGAGAACGACTACTGTAGAAAAGGATAGAGATGGAGACTTGCAAATCCTTATGACCGGGCTGTATGGCACACCCCTCAATGACAGCCTACGGGACCAATTGGGGTGTTTGACACCTTTGGAATTTAGGACAGTGGCCACTAAACTATATACCTTTCATGAGGGTAACTGTAAATTGAGAGGACAGAGTACTGCGGATCTGCCCTCAGCATATCAGGACGCTGTCGCGTTACTACCAGTGACTGCGTCCAGTGTTCAGTTATGGGGATGTATGTCAGACATAATAGAGGAAGTCATAAGGGGCAGTGTTGAATGGGAGAAGGAAAAGAGGGCATGGGAAAGAGAGGTGAGGGAAAGAGAGGCTAAACTCAAAGATGCAGACCAGGCGGGCCAAAACGTAGCTAATCGTATGATAGCATCCATACACTCGCAGTCCATGTCCACCCTGGTGAGTCTGATGGAGGGCCTTGGCTGGCCTATACAAGTAAACGTAATTAAATATCTTCTTATTAGGGTGGATGATATAGAAGAGGAAAAGGAGCCTAGATATGTGTCCCAGTGGAATAGGATTAGGACGGAATTGGATAAGAAACTGCTATCTAATATAAGAGTGGATGATTCAGGGGCGGAAGAATGGAGGATGGCTAAGGTGGAGAAACTATTAAAAGATTATAAAAAAATAAAAGAGAAAACTCTTAGTCACCAGTCCTCTGCTTCATCACCAGTGCAGGCCCTTGTGAGTGAACAAACAAATACAGAAAAGTCACTATTAATGCCAATGAGAGAGTGCCAACCCACCATAGAGGCAGCCACTGGTAACATGATGCGCACCTATGTGTATGTCCCTTTATCCCGAATTGAATTAATGCATATCACCAAGTCCATCCCCGACCCCCGTATAGACCCGGCAGGATTCTACAAAGAAGTGGGAAAGTTATTCAGACCAGGGTTATTTACCGTAGAGGATGTAGATAACATATTGTTAGCCATTGTCCCAGAAGAAATATGGACCCCCTTTCGTGCCAAAGACAATGAAACAATAAAATGGAAAGATGTAATGGATGCGAGCAAAAATAGAAAACTGCATGAGGAATATCCTGAACCCCTAAGGGGGCATGGCATGGCAGTCCTGAGGGCTCTAGAAAAGGTGTTACCCCCATTTGATGTGAATGTGGAGAAACTGTCCGCTGTGATACAGGGTGCAAGTGAGGAGGTAGCACAGTACTTTCTGCGTTATGAAGCAGCATTCAAAGCGCACAGTGGGCTAGAGATAGGGTCTGAAACGGGCCAACGGTACTTTGCCACAAACTTTGTAGAGGGGCTCCACGGGCCAATTCAGGAGAACATTAGGAGGGCAGAAAGTACATGGATGACTAGAAACCCCCGGGATCTCCTCGAAATGGCCAGGTATTATGAAAGAGGGGAAAGAGTAAAGGGACAACAAAAGGCACGACAAGAGAAGGATTTAAAAACCAAAGTGTTGATGCAACAGTTGCATCAAGGGCCCCAAGGCAGGTATAACTACAATAATAACGGCCCGTCACAGGGCTATAGCAGCAACATGATAGGGGGCCAAGGGACAGGAAGAGGTACAGTGCAAGGAGGTGCGCTATATGGGAGGAGTGATGGGCTACCCCAAGATGTATGTGCCTTCTGCAAGAGACCCGGACACTGGAAATCCCAGTGTCCCCAGAGTGGTGGGAGAGGAAGGGGCGTACGGCCCCCTTCACAGACAACATTTGCCCCAGGAAATAGGACTGGTGGGTACGGCAACCAAGACAATAGAATGTTTAAACCCCCTCAACCCAATGCCTTTGACGGACAAGCAAGAGGGGATGTTCCCTGGCCGGCCCCGCCTCCCCCCAATCTACTGTATCAGCCACAACAAACACCACAAGTACAAGGTGTATGCCAGGGTGAAGAATGTGGAGAAGGGGTATACTATAGCGATGATTTTCAGGATAACACAAGCGATATGTCCTGAGGATGCCGGAATGAGATAGCGGGAGTGGTGCAGGTTCCTATAGACCAAAGGGGGCCTTATGCCTCTATTAGGATCGGCCCCCACCGAAACTTGAGATGTCTGGTAGACACAGGAGCTGGAAACAGTTCCGTGAATATCAGAGCCGTCCCCGCTGTCCCATTATCGGATAAAAGCAAGGTATCAGTTGGATTTGGGGGAAATCCAATAAAGACTCCTGTAAGTGAAATAGTAGAAGCGGAACTTCATGGGGTAAAATGGGAGAATGGGTGGCTGTTGACCAATCACTGCCCAGAAAACTTGTTAGGTATTGATGCATTAAAAACGCTAGGGGCCACAATATATTGCTCCCCCCAGGGAGTGAGAATGACCATAAGCAAACCTATGAGTATGATAGGAGTAATGCAAACCCTGCCCCCGGAACTCCAAGACATCCCGAATGAACTATGGGCCACTCATGGGAATGATGTAGGAGTGTTGGATGTTTCCCCAGTAGTAATCAAACTAAAGCCCGGTGCCAGGTTGCCCAGGATAAAACAATATCGCATATCACACGAGGGAGAGCAGGCACTATATCAAATAGTACAGGACATGATACGGTTAGGGGTGGTAGAGCCAACAAATGATAGCCCTTGTAACTCTCCGATCCTTCCAGTACACAAGAAAGGTGATGAAGCCGTACCCTATCGTTTTATTATTGATTTAAGAGAAATAAACAAAATAGTAGAACCCAGATATCCAGTTGTCCCTAATATTTCAAGTGTACTCACTTTAATTCCCAAAACAGCAAAATGGTTTACGGTAATTGATTTGAAAAATGCCTTCTTCAGCATTCCTATTGCCGAAGAAAGCAGGTACCTGTTTAGTTTTACTCTTCGAGATAGACAGTATCGATTTACTAGAGCCCCGCAGGGATATACAGAAAGTCCCGCCATATTCAGCCAAGCACTAAAAACACAGATGGATAACCTAGCCCTACCCGCTAACACTGCTCTGATACAATATGTTGATGATTTGCTATTATGTGCAGCCACCGAAGAGGAATGCCATTATGTGACCAGATTGGTGCTAATGCACTTAGCAGAGAATAAGCACAAGGTAGCCCTAGCCAAAATGCAGTATGTAAAACAAAAGGTCCATTATTTAGGCTTTGAGCTGTCCGAAGAGGGGCGAACCCTGTCTACTGATCGCATTGCTTTGATACAGTCCATAAAAGGTCCAGACACGGCAAAGGGTCTCCGAAGGATAATTGGTGTTTTATCCTACTGTAGGCACTGGATTCCTGAATTCTCTGTATTGATCCAGCCCATGCTAAAAGCCTTAAAAGAAGTACAAGAAAACGGCCCATTAGAATGGACACCTGAGATGGAAAAAGCCCTGACAGCTATGAAAGATGTTCTATGCCACGCACCGGCCTTAGGCACACCTGATTATACTAAGAGATTTTGCCTTTTTGTTGATGAACAGGAAGGTTGCGCTGTGTCAGTCTTGACACAGGAACAAGGGGGTAAACAGAGACCATGTGCATATTTTTCTAGCACTCTGGACTCAGTAGCTCGAGGCCTACCCCCATGCATGAGAGCAGTAGCTGCAGCAGCGACAGCCCTAAAACAAAGTGCAGGTATCATCCTAGGGAGTGAAGTAACAGTAAAAGTTCCACATACGGTAGATGTTCTTCTGAATAGAGTGCATACACAGCATTTGACTACAGCTAGACTCACACAGTATGAGATGATCCTGTTTGCCAGTAATGTAAAAATTGAACGGTGTAACACTTTGAATCCAGCGACACTGCTTCCTTTGCCCACCTCACCTGATGACATTAGGCATGATTGTGTGATTCAAATGGAAGAACACACTAAGGGTAGAGCAGACCTGCAAGACACCCCGCTGGTTGATAATGAGGGTATATTATTCTGTGATGGTTCCTGTTTCAAACTGCCAAATGGGGAGACAACAGCAGGGTATGCAGTAACTACAGGGGAACAGTTGATTGAGAGTGGGAAAGTGTGTGAGAAATCGGCGCAGGCGGCAGAATTGATTGCGCTAACTAGAGCATTAGTGTTAAGCAGCGGCATGAAAGTGACAATTTATACTGATTCAGCCTACGCGCACGGGGTGGTTTCCAGTTTTGGTAAACTCTGGGGAGAGCGTGGCTTCTTAACCTCTCAAGGTGATACTATTAAACATGCCCGATTGATTGCTGAATTATTGCAAGCCCTTACGCTGCCCAAAATGGTGGCCGTAGTGAAGTGCTCAGCGCATAAAAAAACACTGGATTATGTCACGCAGGGAAATTCTTTGGCTGACCAGATGGCTAAACTAGCTGCCACAAGGGACACTCGGTGGGAAGCCCGACAGCTCATAGTGGGGAGGGATGTGACTATGGAAGGGACGAAGGAGCGCGTAAAGGAAATCCAAGCAGATGCAACCATTGAAGAAAGACTATCTTGGCACAAGGATGATCAATATGAGGAGACGGTAGATGGGCTATGGGCACATACCAAAACGAACACCTGGGTACTACCTGACGCATACTTACCTGTGATAGTGAGCGTGGCTCATGGTCCAACCCACGTTAACGCAAGAACTATGGAAGAAGTTTTAAGTACTGTGTGGTACAACAAAAGATTGGGAATGTATTGTCGCCAATGGGCAAAACAATGTGAAATATGTGTTTTATATAATGTGGGGAAAGGTGTACCGGCCCCGGCGGGCCACAGTAAGTTACCCACCTGCCCTTTTGAGGTGGTGTATATGGACTTTATACAGCTGGAGCCTGTAAATAAACATTCCTACTGTTTGGTGATGAAATGTGGGTTCTCAGGATGGGTGGAAGCATATCCCCTGCGGGACAATAGTGCCACCTCCACAGCACAATGCATATTGAAACACTGGGTGCCCTTGTATACGGTCCCCAGATATCTATGGTCTGACAATGGGACTCATTTTACTGGTGAAGTAGTACGCAAAGTTTGCAAGGCCCTTGGTATTGATCAACGTTTCCACGCAGTTTTTCATCCTCAATCAGCTGGGATTATAGAGGGCACAAATAAGGTATTGAAGAACAAACTGGCAAAGGCTTGTGCTGAAACGGGACTGAAATGGCCGGATGCATTGCCTATTGCATTATTGAGTATGCGTACTATGCCTAAGCGTACACATGGTTTATCTCCTTTCGAAATTGTTATGGGGCGTCCACCAAGTATTGGGACCCCCATATCACCTAAGAGATTGTCTGAGCAAGCATGGCCTGCATTACAACAGTACTGTATTGGGTTAACTAATAGACTGATTTCTATTAATGCACAGGTGAACGCAGTAGCTCCATCTCCTCTGATAGGAGAAGGTCACGACGTGCAGCCCGGTGACTGGGTTGTTATAAAAGCCTTCGATCGCACCAGCGGACTGCAACCCAGATGGAGGGGCCCGTTTCAGGTTCTCCTCGCAACACAAACTGCGGTAAAAGTTGATGGCAAACCGCACTGGTACCACGTGAATCACGTCAAGAAGACGCTGCCACTATTGATTCCTCCAGAAAAGGGAACCGACAAACCGCAGGTTGCAAGTGTACTGCCAGATGCCAGTGACAGGTGTGCCCATCGCCTCCGATCCCGTGACGTGTATGTGCCAAGCAACGTGTAAGGACACTGTTTTGAACTTTGATCATTAGGGAGATGAACATTTGGACTCTCTTGTTGGTTTTAGCAGAATTGTGCCTTACTGAAGACGACGGGCTTGTAGCCTGAAGGGCCTTCGGCGTTCCCCTCCTGGGACAGGCACTACGAGACGTGGGACAGATCGGATGAAGGTTTTCAGTGAGACCTACCACTACTAGAGTAATAAGGACACTGGTGCTTTAAATAGGGGATATTGCTATATCGCTAGGTTGCAACTGATATACGCTGTATACTGAGCCATATACTGAACTATGTCTACACCCGTGTATGCTGGTTTAGTCCCTGAACGGATAAGTGTATGCTCCTCAAACACAGAAGGTAAGAGGAAAATACCAGTTTGTACCACAAGAGGCAAAATTTTGTTTTCTGTATGCACGATAGTAGTACTAATAGCATTTGCCATAATATTCTGGTATCTGGAACATCCATCTAGATATGAATTAAAGAACCTGTTGCCCGAGTCAAATGAAACAGGGAGAACAGATTGGGTCAAGAGCAGGAATCGAGATGCCTATGACCAACACGACCCGGAAGACTATGCTAAAAATGAATACGTGAAGATAATAAACACAACATATGGGGTAGTGAATAAAACTGATTGCTGGATCTGCACCCACATGCCCCGACATAGCAGTGAAGGCATCCCAGTGTACGCATCGCCAGTTACTGAGGATGCGGGGTGTACATTAATTTACATGAGAATAGTGTCAGCACAGCAATATATGATACCGAATACCGCTTGTTATGTTAGAGGAGAGAACAAAACCCTTCTAAAGGAAAAGATACGCTATAAAATCAAAACTGAGGGAATCGGGCTTGCACCTGCTATGGTACAGATAGTAAGAGAACCTCCTCCCCCTATCACCATCACACAAGAGTTTAGGCCAAAGAATATATGTTTTAAGAGGAGCGCAAGAGGTAATCAAAGAATGATCTCGGGGTGCAGTCAAATGGTGAATCTAAATAACTACACAAAGGGATTGTTACAGATTGAAGGACATGCCTACGTCTGTAACAAGAGGGCTTATTTGTGGTTAGCCAAAGATTTTGTTGGGGTATGTTACATAGCCAGAATAATGCCGGCTGTGATGGTATATGCCCCGTCTACTCTGCATAAAGAAATACACAGCAGAAATAAACGAGCAGTAAACCCAAAAATTCCTACGTATCAACCTACAGGATGGGAAACGTTTATAGATCTGATGGGGGTCCTGGTTCCTCCAGCGGGCATCTTTATGAACAGTCAAGAAATCCAAAAGCTAAGCAGGGCCCTTGAGTTCGTAATCGAAGAATCTGCAGACCTAATGGAAAACATCACTTATGAAATGAAAGCAATTCGGCTAGTGGCTCTCCAAAATAGGTATGTCTTAGACATACTCACTGCAGAAAGGGGCGGAGTCTGTTTTTTGGTGGGATCCCAATGCTGTGTTTACATACCAGAAGGGAGTACAGGAATCCTGGATGGAGTAAACAAACTGCATAAAGTGGCGGATAGCATCCACCAGGAGGAAGGGTCAGGAGATAGCTGGTGGATGAAGCTCCTGAAAGAAATTGGATGGCAACTTCTTACGCCTATACTGGTTCTAGCGGCAATAGTTGTAGGTATTTGTCTCTGCATCCAATGTTTCCCGGTATGTGTGTCGTGCTGTGTTTCCATGTGTTCTTCCAGCATAACGCGCCTAAATCCAATGGATAAAAGCCATGTACAACAGGAATTTTTTGACATGGGAGGCCTGGAGAAGATTATGGTACATACAGTATGTGATGATGTTGCTTTCCTGCCATCTGCTTATGCTAGGAAGGTTTAGATTGATGCTCAAGTGTGAGCAAAGGGTGGATTGAAGGTACGCATACATATGTAATGTTGTGCTCACACTTGGAGTTTGTACTAATCATCATATGCGTTAAAAGAATGTACTTTTTGCTAAAAGAAGAGGCCTTCTCTTTTATACGGTGGCGTTTAATGGCCATATATGAATAGCAATTGCAAACTAGAAAGAGACCTGCTGACCTGTCCCTCCACCATCTTCAGCTCTAGCTGCAGCTCATCCTCCTGCACCTTCCGCCCTCTCTGCACCGCCTCCAACATCACCCCACCCTGCCCCTCCACCATCTTCAGCTCTAGCTGCAGCTCATCCTCCTGCACCTTCCGCCCTCTCTGCACCGCCTCCAATGCCACTGCACTCCGTCCCTCAACCATCTTCAGCTTGAGCTGCAGCTCATCCTCCTGCACCTTCCGCCCTCTCTGCACCGCCTCCAACGTCACCCCACCCCTTCCCTTCGCCATCTTCTGCGCTAGCTGCAGCTCATCCTCCTGCACCTTCCGCCCTCTCTGCACCGCCTCCAACATCACCCCACCCCGTCCCTCCACCATCTTCAGCTCTAGCTGCAGCTCATCCTCCTGCACCTTCCACCCTCTCTGCATTGCCCCCAATGTCACCCCTCCCTGTCCCTCCACCATCTTCAGCTCTAGCTGCAGCTCATCCTCCTGCACCTTCCACCCTCTCTGCATTGCCCCCAATGTCACCCCACCCTGTCCCTCCACCATTTTCAGCTCTAGCTGCAGCTCATCCTCCTGCACCTTCCGCCCTCTCTGCACCGCCTCCAATGCCACTGCACTCCGTCCCTCAACCATCTTCAGCTTGAGCTGCAGCTCATCCTCCTGCACCTTCTGCCCTCTCTGCACCGCCTCCAACATCACCACACCCCGTCCCTCCACCATCGTCAGCTCTAGCTGCAGCTCATCCTCCTGCACCTTCCGCCCACTCTGCACCGCCACCAACGTCACCCCACCCCATCCCTCCACCATCTTCAGCTCTAACTGCAGCTCATCCTCCTGCACCTCCCGCCCTCTCTATACCGCCTCCGTCACCCCACCCTGTCCCATCTTCAGCTCTAGCTGCAGCTCATCCTCCTGCACCTTCCGCCCTCTCTGCACTGCCTCCAACGTTACCATACCCCGTCCCTCCACCATCTTCAGCTCTAACTGCAGCTCATCCTCCTGCACCTTCCCCCCTCTCTGCACCGCCTCCAACGTCACCATATCCCGTCCCTCCACCATCTTCAGCTCTAGCTGCAGCTCATCCTCCTGCACCTTCCGCCCTCTCTGCACCGCCTCCAACATCACCCCACCCTGTCCCTCCATCATCTTCAGCTCTAGCTGCAGCTCATCCTCCTGCACCTTCCGCCCCCTCTGCACCGCCTCCAACGCCACTGCACTCCGTCCCTCAACCATCTTCAGCTCGAGCTGCAGCTCATCCTCCTGCACCTTCCGCCCTCTCTGCACCGCCTCCAACGTCACTCTGCCCCATCACTCAACCATCTTCAGCTCTAGCTGCAGCTCATCCTCCTGCACCTTCCGCCCTCTCTGCACCGCCTCCAACGTCATCCCACCCCAACCCTCCACCATCTTCAGCTCTAGCTGCAGCTCATCCTCCTGCACCTTCCGCCCTCTCTGCACCGCCTCCAACATCACCCCTCCCCGTCCCTCCACCATCTTCAGCTCTAGCTGCAGCTCATCCTTCTGCCCCTTCTGCCCTCTCTGCACCGCCTCCAACGTCTCCCCGCCCCGTCCGTCCGCCATCTTCAGCTCTAGCTGCAGCTCATCCTCCTGCACCTTCCGCCCCCTCTGCACCGCCTCCAACGTCTCCCCGCCCCGTCCGTCCGCCATCTTCAGCTCTAGCTGCAGCTCATCCTCCTGCACCTTCCGCCCTCTCTGCACCGCCTCCAACGTCACCACACCCCGTCCCTCCACCATCTTCAGCTCTAGCTGCAGCTCATCCTCCTGCACCTTCCGCCCTCTCTGCACCGCCTCCAATGTCACCCCTCCCTGTCCCTCCGCCATCTTCAGCTCCAGCTGCAGCTCATCCTCCTGCACCTTCTGCCCTCTCTGCACCACCTCCAACGTCGCCCCGCCCCGTCCCTCCACCATCTTCAGCTCTAGCTGCAGCTCATCCTCCTGCACCTTCCGCCCTCTCTGCACCGCCTCCAACATCACCCCACCCCGTCCCTCCCCCATCTTCAGCTTTAGTTGCAGCTCATCCTCCTGCACCTTCCGCCCTCTCTGCACCGCCTCCAACATCACCCCACCCCGTCCCTCCATCATCTTCAGCTCTAGCTGCAGCTCATCCTCCTGCACCTTCCGCCCTCTCTGCACCGCCTCCAACGTCACCCCGCCCCGTCCCTCCACCATCTTCAGCTCTAGCTGCAGCTCATCCTCCTGCACCTTCCGCCCTCTCTGCACCGCCCCCAACGTCACCACACCCCGTCCCTCCGCCATCTTCAGCTCTAGCTGCAGCTCATCCTCCTGCACCTTCCACCCTCTCTGCACCGCCTCCAACGTCACCCCGCCTCGTCCCTCCACCATCTTCAGCTCTAGCTGCAGCTCATCCTGCTGCACCTTCCGCCCTCTCTGCATCGCCTCCAACGTCACCACACCCCGTCCCTCCACCATCTTCAGCTCTAGCTGCAGCTCATCCTCCTTCACCTTCCCCCCTCTCTGCACCGCCTCCAACGTCACTCCGCCCCATCCCTCAACCATCTTCAGCTCTAGCTGCAGCTCATCCCCCTGCAGCTTCCGCCCTCTCTGCACCGCCTCCAACGTCACCACACCCCGTCCATCCACCATCTTCAGCTCTCGCTGCAGCTCATCCTTCTGCCCCTTCTGCCCTCTCTGCACCGCCTCCAACGTCACACCACCCCGTCCCTCCACCATCTTCAGCTCTAGCTGCAGCTCATCCTCCTGCACCTTCCGCCCTCTCTGCACCGCCTCCAACGTCACCCCGCCATCTTCAACTCTAGCTGCAGCTCATCCCCCTGCACCTTCCGCCCCCTCTGCACTGCCTCCAACGTCACCCCGCCCCGTCCCTCCACCATCTTCAGCTCTAACTGCAGTTCATCCTTCTGCACCTTCCGCCCTCTCTGCACCGCCTCCAACGTCACCCCACCCCGTCCGTCCACCATCTTCAGCTCTAGCTGCAGCTCATCCTCCTGCACCTTCCACCCTCTCTGCACGGCCTCCAACGTCACCCCGCCCCGTCCCTCCGCCATCTTCAGCTTTAGCTGCAGCTCATCCTCCTGCACCTTCCGCCCTCTCTGCACCGCCTCCAACGTCACCCCGCCCCGTCCCTCCACCATCTTCAGCTGTAGCTGCAGCTCATCCTCCTGCACCTTCCACCCTCTCTGCACCGCCTCCAACGTCAACACACTCCGTCCCTCCACCATCTTCAGCTCTAGCTGCAGCTCATCCTCCTGCACCTTCCGCCCTCCCTGCACTGCCTCCAATGTCACCCCGCCCTGTCCCTCCGCCATCTTCAGCTCTAGCTGCAGCTCATCCTCCTGCACCTTCTGCCCTCTCTGCACCGCCTCCAACGTCACCCCGCCCGTCCCTCCGCCATCTTCAGCTCTAGCTGCAGCTCATCCTCCTGCACCTTTCGCCCTCTCTGCACCGCCTCCAACGTCAACACACCCCGTCCCTCCACCATCTTCAGCTCTCGCTGCAGCTCATCCTTCTGCCCCTTCTGCCCTCTCTGCACCGCCTCCAACGTCACCCCGCCCAGTCCCTCCACCATCTTCAGCTCTAGCTGCAGCTCATCCTCCTGCACCTTCTGCTCTCTATGCACCGCCTCCAACGTCACCCCGCCCAGTCCCTCCACCATCTTCAGCTCTAGCTGCAGCTCATCCTCCTGCACCTTCTGCCCTCTCTGTACCGCCTCCGTCACCCCACCCTGTCCCATCTTCAGCTCTAGCTGCAGCTCATCCTCCTGCACCTTCCGCCCTCTCTGTACCGCCTCCGTCACCCCACCCTGTCCCATCTTCAGCTCTAGCTGCAGCTCATCCTCCTGCACCTTCCCCCCTCTCTGCACCGCCTCCAACGTCACTCCGCCCCATCCCTCAACCATCTTCAGCTCTAGCTGCAGCTCATCCCCCTGCAGCTTCCGCCCTCTCTGCACCGCCTCCAACGTCACCACACCCCGTCCCTCCGCCATCTTCAGCTCTCGCTGCAGCTCATCCATCTGCCCCTTCTGCCCTCTCTGCACCGCCTCCAACGTCTCCCCGCCCCGTCCCTCCGCCATCTTCAGCTCTAGCTGCAGCTCATCCTCCTGCACCTTCCGCCCTCTCTGCACCGCCTCCAACATCACCCCACCCTGTCCCTCCACCATCTTCAGCTCTAGCTGCAGCTCATCCTCCTGCACCTTCCGCCCTCTCTGCACCGCCTCCAACATCACCCCACCCTGCCCCTCCACCATCTTCAGCTCTAGCTGCAGCTCATCCTCCTGCACCTTCCGCCCTCTCTGCACCGCCTCCAATGCCACTGCACTCCGTCCCTCAACCATCTTCAGCTTGAGCTGCAGCTCATCCTCCTGCACCTTCCGCCCTCTCTGCACCGCCTCCAACGTCACCCCACCCCTTCCCTTCGCCATCTTCTGCGCTAGCTGCAGCTCATCCTCCTGCACCTTCCGCCCTCTCTGCACCGCCTCCAACATCACCCCACCCCGTCCCTCCACCATCTTCATCTCTAGCTGCAGCTCATCCTCCTGCACCTTCCACCCTCTCTGCATTGCCCCCAATGTCACCCCTCCCTGTCCCTCCACCATCTTCAGCTCTAGCTGCAGCTCATCCTCCTGCACCTTCCACCCTCTCTGCATTGCCCCCAATGTCACCCCACCCTGTCCCTCCACCATTTTCAGCTCTAGCTGCAGCTCATCCTCCTGCACCTTCCGCCCTCTCTGCACCGCCTCCAATGCCACTGCACTCCGTCCCTCAACCATCTTCAGCTTGAGCTGCAGCTCATCCTCCTGCACCTTCTGCCCTCTCTGCACCGCCTCCAACATCACCACACCCCGTCCCTCCACCATCGTCAGCTCTAGCTACAGCTCATCCTCCTGCACCTTCCGCCCTCTCTGCACTGCCTCCAACGTCACCATACCCCGTCCCTCCACCATCTTCAGCTCTAGCTGCAGCTCATCCTCCTGCACCTTCTGCTCTCTCTGCAGCGCCTCCAACATCACCCCACCCCGTCCCTCCACCATCTTCAGCTCTAGCTGCAGCTCATCCTCCTGCACCTTCCCCCCTCTCTGCACCGCCTCCAACGTCACCATATCCCGTCCCTCCACCATCTTCAGCTCTAACTGCAGCTCATCCTCCTGCACCTTCCCCCCTCTCTGCACCGCCTCCAACGTCACCATATCCCGTCCCTCCACCATCTTCAGCTCTAGCTGCAGCTCATCCTCCTGCACCTTCCGCCCTCTCTGCACCGCCTCCAACGTCACTCTGCCCCATCACTCAACCATCTTCAGCTCTAGCTGCAGCTCATCCTCCTGCACCTTCCGCCCTCTCTGCACCGCCTCCAACGCAATCCCACCCCAACCCTCCACCATCTTCAGCTCTAGCTGCAGCTCATCCTCCTGCACCTTCCGCCCTCTCTGCACCGCCTCCAACATCACCCCTCCCCGTCCCTCCACCATCTTCAGCTCTAGCTGCAGCTCATCCTTCTGCCCCTTCTGCCCTCTCTGCACCGCCTCCAACGCCACCATACCCCGTCCCTCCACCATCTTCAGCTCTAGCTGCAGCTCATCCTTCTGCCCCTTCCGCCCTCTCTGCACCGCCTCCAACGTCTCCCCGCCCCGTCCCTCCGCCATCTTCAGCTCTCGCTGCAGCTCATCCTTCTGCCCCTTCTGCCCTCTCTGCACCGCCTCCAACGTCTCCCCGCCCCGTCCGTCCGCCATCTTCAGCTCTAGCTGCAGCTCATCCTCCTTCACCTTCCGCCCCCTCTGCACCGCCTCCAACGTCTCCCCGCCCCGTCCGTCCACCATCTTCAGCTCTAGCTGCAGCTCATCCTCCTGCACCTTCCGCCCTCTCTGCACCGCCTCCAACGTCACCACACCCCGTCCCTCCATCATCTTCAGCTCTAGCTGCAGCTCATCCTCCTGCACCTTCCGCCCTCTCTGCACCGCCTCCAACGTCACCCCACCCCGTCCCTCCGCCATCTTCAGCTCTAGCTGCAGCTCATCCTCTTGCACCTTCCGCCCTCTCTGCACCGCCCCCAACGTCACCCCGCCCCGTCCCTCCGCCATCTTCAGCTCTAGCTGCAGCTCATCCTCCTGCACCTTCCGCCCTCTCTGCACCGCCTCCAACATCACCCCACCCCGTCCCTCCACCATCTTCAGCTCTAGCTGCAGCTCATCCTCCTGCACCTTCCGCTCTCTCTGCACCGCCTCCAACATCACCCCGCCCCGTCCCTCCACCATCTTCAGCTCTAGCTGCAGCTCATCCTCCTGCACCTTCAGCCCTCTCTGCACCGCCTCCAACGTCACCCCGCCCCGTCCCTCCGCCATCTTCAGCTCTAGCTGCAGCTCATCCTCCTGCACCTTCTGCCCTCTCTGCACCGCCTCCAACGTCACCCCACCCTGTCCCTCCGCCATCTTCAGCTCTAGCTGCAGCTCATCCTCCTGCACCTTCAGCCCTCTCTGCACCGCCTCCAACGTCACCCCGCCCCATCCCTCCGCCATCTTCAGCTCTAGCTGCAGCTCATCCTCCTGCACCTTCTGCCCTCTCTGCACCGCCTCCAACATCACCCCACCCTGTCCCTCCGCCATCTTCAGCTCTAGCTGCAGCTCATCCTGCTGCACCTTCCCCCCTCTCTGCACCGCTCCAACTTCACTCTGCCCCGTCCCTCAACCACCTTCAGCTCTAGCTGCAGCTCATCCTCCTGCACCTTCTGCTCTCTCTGCACCGCCTCCAACGTCACCCCACCCCGTCCCTCCTGCACCTCCCGCCCTCTCTGCACCGCCTCCAACGTCACCCCACCCCGTCCCTCCTGCACCTTCTGCCCTCTCTGCACCGCCTCCAACATCACCCCACCGCGTCCCTCCACCATCTTCAGCTCAGGCTGCAGCTCATCCTCCTGCACCTTCCGCCCTCTCTGCACCGCCTCCAACGTCACACCACCCCATCCCTCCACCATTTTCAGCTCTAGCTGCAGCTCATCCTCCTGCACCTTCCGCCCTCTCTGCACCGCCTCCAACATCACCCCACCCTGTCCCTCCACCATCTTCAGCTCTAGCTGCAGCTCATCCTCCTGCACCTCCCGCCCTCTCTGCACCACCTCCAACATCACCCCACCCTGTCCCTCCACCATCTTCAGCTCTAGCTGCAGCTCATCCTCCTGCACCTTCCGCCCTCTCTGCACTTCCTCCAACGTCACCACACCCCGTCCCTCCTGCACCTCCCGCCCTCTCTGCACCGCCTCCAACGTCACCCCACCCCATCCCTCCACCATCTTCAGCTCTAGCTGCAGCTCATCCTCCTGCACCTTCCGCCATCTCTGCACCGCCTCCAACATCACCCCACCCCGTCCCTCCCCCAGCTTTAGCTGCAGCTCATCCTCCTGCACCTTCTGCCCTCTCTGCACCGCCTCCAACATCACCCCACCCCGTCCCTCCACCATCTTCAGCTCTAGCTGCAGCTCATCCTCCTGCACCTTCCGCCCTCTCTGTACCGCCTCCGTCACCCCACCCTGTCCCATCTTCAGCTCTAGCTGCAGCTCATCCTCCTGCACCTTCCGCTCTCTCTACATCGCCTCCAACGTCACCCCGCCCGTCCCTCCGCCATCTTCAGCTCTAGCTGCAGCTCATCCTCCTGCACCTTCCGCCCTCTCTGCACCGCCTCCAATATCACCCCACCCTGTCCCTCCACCATCTTCAGCTCTAGCTGCAGCTCATCCTCCTGCACCTCCCGCCCTCTCTGCACCGCCTCCAACATCACCCCACCCTGTCCCTCCACCATCTTCAGCTCTAGCTGCAGCTCATCCTCCTGCACCTCCCGCCCTCTCTGCACCGCCTCCAACATCACCCCACCCTGTCCCTCCATCATCTTCAGCTCTAGCTGCAGCTCATCCTGCTGCACCTTCCGCCCTCTCTGCACCGCCCCCAACATCACCCCACCCCGTCCCTCCACCATCTTCAGCTCTAGCTGCAGCTCATCCTCCTGCACCTTCCGCCCTCTCTGCACCGCCTCCAACGCCACCATACCCCGTCCCTCCACCATCTTCAGCTCTAACTGCAGCTCATCCTCCTGCACCTTCCGCCCTCTCTGTACCGCCTCCGTCACCCCGCCCCGTCCCTCCACCATCTTCAGCTCTAGCTGCAGCTCATCCTCCTGCACCTTCTGCCCTCTCTGTACCGCCTCCAATATCACCCCACCCTGTCCCTCCACCATCTTCAGCTCTAGCTGCAGCTCATCCTCCTGCACCTTCCGCCCTCTCTGCACCGCCCCCAACATCACCCCACCCCGTCCCTCCACCATCTTCAGCTCTAGCTGCAGCTCATCCTCCTGCACCTTCAGCCCTCTCTGCACTGCCTCCAACGTCACCCCGCCCCATCCCTCCACCATCTTCAGCTCTAGCTGCAGCTCATCCTCCTGCACCTTCCCCCCTCTCTGCATTGCCCCCAATGTCACCCCTCCCTGTCCGTCCGCCATCTTCAGCTCCAGCTGCAGCTCATCCTCCTGCACCTTCCGCCCTCTCTGCACCGCCTCCAATGCCACTGCACTCCGTCCCTCCACCATCTTCAGCTCTAGCTGCAGCTCATCCTCCTGCACCTTCCGCCCTCCCTGCACTGCCTCCAATGTCACCCCGCCCCGTCCCTCCACCATCTTCAGCTCTAGCTGCAGCTCATCCTCCTGCACCTTCTGCCCTCTCTGCACCGCCTCCAACGTCACCCCGCCCGTCCCTCCGCCATCTTCAGCTCTAGCTGCAGCTCATCCTCCTGCACCTTTCGCCCTCTCTGCACCGCCTCCAACGTCAACACACCCCGTCCCTCCACCATCTTCAGCTCTCGCTGCAGCTCATCCTTCTGCCCCTTCTGCCCTCTCTGCACCGCCTCCAACGTCACCCCGCCCAGTCCCTCCACCATCTTCAGCTCTAGCTGCAGCTCATCCTCCTGCACCTTCTGCTCTCTATGCACCGCCTCCAACGTCACCCCGCCTAGTCCCTCCACCATCTTCAGCTCTAGCTGCAGCTCATCCTCCTGCACCTTCTGCCCTCTCTGTACCGCCTCCGTCACCCCACCCTGTCCCATCTTCAGCTCTAGCTGCAGCTCATCCTCCTGCACCTTCCGCCCTCTCTGTACCGCCTCCGTCACCCCACCCTGTCCCATCTTCAGCTCTAGCTGCAGCTCATCCTCCTGCACCTTCCCCCCTCTCTGCACCGCCTCCAACGTCACTCCGCCCCATCCCTCAACCATCTTCAGCTCTAGCTGCAGCTCATCCATCTGCCCCTTCTGCCCTCTCTGCACCGCCTCCAACGTCTCACCGCCCCGTCCCTCCGCCATCTTCAGCTCTAGCTGCAGCTCATCCTCCTGCACCTTCGGCCCTCTCTGCACCGCCTCCAACATCACCCCACCCTGTCCCTCCACCATCTTCAGCTCTAGCTGCAGCTCATCCTCCTGCACCTTCCGCCCTCTCTGCACCGCCTCCAACATCACCCCACCCTGCCCCTCCACCATCTTCAGCTCTAGCTGCAGCTCATCCTCCTGCACCTTCCGCCCTCTCTGCACCGCCTCCAATGCCACTGCACTCCGTCCCTCAACCATCTTCAGCTTGAGCTGCAGCTCATCCTCCTGCACCTTCCGCCCTCTCTGCACCGCCTCCAACGTCACCCCACCCCTTCCCTTCGCCATCTTCTGCGCTAGCTGCAGCTCATCCTCCTGCACCTTCCGCCCTCTCTGCACCGCCTCCAACATCACCCCACCCCGTCCCTCCACCATCTTCAGCTCTAGCTGCAGCTCATCCTCCTGCACCTTCCACCCTCTCTGCATTGCCCCCAATGTCACCCGTCCCTGTCCCTCCACCATCTTCAGCTCTAGCTGCAGCTCATCCTCCTGCACCTTCCACCCTCTCTGCATTGCCCCCAATGTCACCCCACCCTGTCCCTCCACCATTTTCAGCTCTAGCTGCAGCTCATCCTCCTGCACCTTCCGCCCTCTCTGCACCGCCTCCAATGCCACTGCACTCCGTCCCTCAACCATCTTCAGCTTGAGCTGCAGCTCATCCTCCTGCACCTTCTGCCCTCTCTGCACCGCCTCCAACATCACCACACCCCGTCCCTCCACCATCGTCAGCTCTAGCTGCAGCTCATCCTCCTGCACCTTCCGCCCACTCTGCACCGCCACCAACGTCACCCCACCCCATCCCTCCACCATCTTCAGCTCTAACTGCAGCTCATCCTCCTGCACCTCCCGCCCTCTCTATACCGCCTCCGTCACCCCACCCTGTCCCATCTTCAGCTCTAGCTGCAGCTCATCCTCCTGCACCTTCCGCCCTCTCTGCACTGCCTCCAACGTTACCATACCCCGTCCCTCCACCATCTTCAGCTCTAGCTGCAGCTCATCCTTCTGCCCCTTCCGCCCTCTCTGCACCGCCTCCAACGTCTCCCCGCCCCGTCCCTCCGCCATCTTCAGCTCTCGCTGCAGCTCATCCTTCTGCCCCTTCTGCCCTCTCTGCACCGCCTCCAACGTCTCCCCGCCCCGTCCGTCCGCCATCTTCAGCTCTAGCTGCAGCTCATCCTCCTGCACCTTCCGCCCCCTCTGCACCGCCTCCAACGTCTCCCCGCCCCGTCCCTCCGCCATCTTCAGCTCTAGCTGCAGCTCATCCTCCTGCACCTTCCGCCCTCTCTGCACCGCCTCCAACGTCACCACACCCCGTCCCTCCACCATCTTCAGCTCTAGCTGCAGCTCATCCTCCTGCACCTTCCGCCCTCTCTGCACCGCCTCCAACGTCACCCCACCCCGTCCCTCCGCCATCTTCAGCTCTAGCTGCAGCTCATCCTCCTGCACCTTCCGCCCTCTCTGCACCGCCTCCAACGTCACCCCACCCCGTCCCTCCGCCATCTTCAGCTCTAGCTGCAGCTCATCCTCCTGCACCTTCCGCCCTCTCTGCACCGCCTCCAATGTCACCCCTCCCTGTCCCTCCGCCATCTTCAGCTCCAGCTGCAGCTCATCCTCCTGCACCTTCTGCCCTCTCTGCACCACCTCCAACGTCGCCCCGCCCCGTCCCTCCACCATCTTCAGCTCTAGCTGCAGCTCATCCTCCTGCACCTTCCGCCCTCTCTGCACCGCCTCCAACATCACCCCACCCCGTCCCTCCCCCATCTTCAGCTTTAGTTGCAGCTCATCCTCCTGCACCTTCCGCCCTCTCTGCACCGCCTCCAACATCACCCCACCCTGTCCCTCCATCATCTTCAGCTCTAGCTGCAGCTCATCCTCCTGCACCTTCCGCCCCCTCTGCACCGCCTCCAACGCCACTGCACTCCGTCCCTCAACCATCTTCAGCTCGGGCTGCAGCTCATCCTCCTGCACCTTCCGCCCTCTCTGCACCGCCTCCAACGTCACTCTGCCCCATCACTCAACCATCTTCAGCTCTAGCTGCAGCTCATCCTCCTGCACCTTCTGCTCTCTCTGCACCGCCTCCAACGTCACCCCACCCCGTCCGTCCACCATCTTCAGCTCTAGCTGCAGCTCATCCTCCTGCACCTTCTGCTCTCTCTGCACCGCCTCCGTCACCCCACCCCATCCCTCCACCATCTTCAGCTGTAGCTGCAGCTCATCGTCCTGCACCTTCCGCCCTCTCTGCACCGCCTCCAACGCCACTGCACTCCGTCCCTCAGCCATCTTCAGCTCGAGCTGCAGCTCATCCTCCTGCACCTTCCGCCCTCTCTGCACCGCCTCCAACGTCACCCCGCCCAGTCCCTCCACCATCTTCAGCTCTAGCTGCAGCTCATCCTCCTGCACCTTCCGCCCTCTCTGCACCGCCTCCAACATCACCCCACCCTGTCCCTCCACCATCTTCAGCTCTAGCTACAGCTCATCCACCTGCACCTTCTGCTCTCTCTGCACCGCCTCCAACGCCACCATACCCCGTTCTCCACCATCTTCAGCTGTAGCTGCAGCTCATCCTCCTGCACCTTCCGCCCTCTCTGCATTGCCCCCAATGTCACCCCTCCCTGTCCCTCCGCCATCTTCAGCTGTAGCTGCAGCTCATCCTCCTGCACCTTCTGCCATCTCTGCACCACCTCCAACATCACCCCACCCCGTCCCTCCACCATCTTCAGCTCTAGCTGCAGCTCATCCTCCTGCACCTTCCGCCCACTCTGCGCCGCCACCAACGTCACCCCACCCCATCCCTCCACCATCTTCAGCTCTAACTGCAGTTCATCCTTCTGCACCTTCCGCCCTCTCTGCACCGCCTCCAACATCAACCCACCCCATCCCTCTCCCATCTTCAGCTCTAGCTGCAGCTCATCCTCCTGCACCTTCTGCTCTCTCTGCACCGCCTCCAACATCAACCCACCCCATCCCTCTCCCATCTTCAGCTCTAGCTGCAGCTCATCCTCCTGAACCTTCCGCCCTCTCTGTACCGCCTCCGTCATCCCACCCTGTCCCATCTTCAGCTCTAGCTGCAGCTCATCCTCCTGCACCTTCCGCCCTCTCTGCACTGCCTCCAACGTTACCATACCCCGTCCCTCCACCATCTTCAGCTCTAGCTGCAGCTCATCCTCCTGCACCTTCCGCCCTCTCTGCACCGCCTCCAAAATCACCCCACCCCCTCCCTCCACCATCTTCACCTCTAGCTGCAGCTCATCCTCCTGCACCTTTCGCCCTCTCTGCACCGCCTCTGTCACCACACCCCGTCCCTCCACCATCTTCAGCTCTAGCTGCAGCTCATCCTCCTGCACCTTCCGCCCTCTCTGCACCGCCTCCAACGTCACCCCGCCCAGTCCCTCCACCATCTTCAGCTCTACCTGCAGTTCATCCTCCTGCACCTTCTGCTCTCTCTGCACCGCCTCCAACATCACCCCACCTCATCCCTCCACCATCTTCAGCTCTAGCTGCAGCTCATCCTCCTGCACCTTCAGCCCTCTCTGCACCGCCTCCAACATCACCCCACCCCGTCCCTCTCCCATCTTCAGCTCTAGCAGCAGCTCATCCTCCTGCACCTTCCGCCCTCTCTGTACCGCCTCCGTCACCCCACCCTGTCCCATCTTCAGCTCTAGCTCATCCTCCTGCACCTTCCGCTCTCTCTACATCGCCTCCAACGTCACCCCACCCCATCCCTCCACCATCTTCAGCTCTAGCTGCAGCTCATCCTCCTGCACCTTCCGCCCTCTCTGCACCGCCTCCAACGTCACCCCGCCCCATCCCTCCACCATCTTCAGCTCTAGCTGCAGCTCATCCTCCTGCACCTTCCGCCCTCTCTGCACCGCCTCCAACATCACCCCACCCCGTCCCTCCCCCATCTTCAGCTCTAGCTGCAGCTCATCCTCTTGCACCTTCTGCCCTCTCTGCACCGCCTCCAACGTCACCCACCCCGTCCCTCCTGCACCTCCCGCCCTCTCTGCACCGCCTCCAACGTCACCCCACCCCGTCCCTCCTGCACCTTCTGCCCTCTCTGCACCGCCTCCAACATCACCCCACCGCGTCCCTCCACCATCTTCAGCTCTAGCTGCAGCTCATCCTCCTGCACCTTCCGCCATCTCTGCACCGCCTCCAACATCACCCCACCCCGTCCCTCCCCCAGCTTTAGCTGCAGCTCATCCTCCTGCACCTTCTGCCCTCTCTGCACCGCCTCCAACATCACCCCACCCTGTCCCTCCACCATCTTCAGCTCTAGCTGCAGCTCATCCTCCTGCACCTTCCGCCCTCTCTGCACCGCCTCCAACATCACCCCACCCTGTCCCTCCACCATCTTCAGCTCTAGCTACAGCTCATCCTCCTGCACCTTCCGCCCTCTCTGCACCGCCTCCAACATCACCCCACCCCGTCCCTCCACCATCTTCAGCTCTAGCTGCAGCTCATCCTCCTGCACCTTCAGCCCTCTCTGCATCGCCTCCAACGTCACCCCGCCCAGTCCCTCCACCATCTTCAGCTCTAGCTGCAGCTCATCATCCTGCACCTTCCGCCCTCTCTGCATTGCCCCCAATGTCACCCCTCCCTGTCCGTCCGCCATCTTCAGCTCCAGCTGCAGCTCATCCTCCTGCACCTTCCGCCCTCTCTGCACCGCCTCCAATGCCACTGCACTCCGTCCCTCTGCCATCTTCAGCTCTAGCTGCAGCTCATCCTCCTGCACCTTCCGCCCACTCTGCACCACCTCCAACATCACCCCTCCCCGTCCCTCCACCATCTTCAGCTCTAGCTGCAGCTCATCCTCTTGCACCTTCTGCCCTCTCTGCACCACCTCCAACATCACCCCACCCCGTCCCTCCACCATCTTCAGCTCTAGCTGCAGCTCATCCTCCTGCACCTCCCGCCCTTTCTGCACCGCCTCCAACGTCACCCCACCCCATCCCTCCACCATCTTCAGCTCTAGCTGCAGCTCATCCTCCTGCACCTTCCGCCATCTCTGCACCGCCTCCAACATCACCCCACCCCGTCCCTCCCCCAGCTTTAGCTGCAGCTCATCCTCCTGCACCTTCTGCCCTCTCTGCACCGCCTCCAACATCACCCCTCCCTGTCCGTCCGCCATCTTCAGCTCCAGCTGCAGCTCATCCTCCTGCACCTTCCGCCCTCTCTGCACCGCCTCCAATGCCACTGCACTCCGTCCCTCTGCCATCTTCAGCTCTAGCTGCAGCTCATCCTCCTGCACCTTCCGCCCACTCTGCACCACCTCCAACATCACCCCTCCCCGTCCCTCCACCATCTTCAGCTCTAGCTGCAGCTCATCCTCTTGCACCTTCTGCCCTCTCTGCACCACCTCCAACATCACCCCACCCCGTCCCTCCACCATCTTCAGCTCTAGCTGCAGCTCATCCTCCTGCACCTCCCGCCCTTTCTGCACCGCCTCCAACGTCACCCCACCCCATCCCTCCACCATCTTCAGCTCTAGCTGCAGCTCATCCTCCTGCACCTTCCGCCATCTCTGCACCGCCTCCAACATCACCCCACCCCGTCCCTCCCCCAGCTTTAGCTGCAGCTCATCCTCCTGCACCTTCTGCCCTCTCTGCACCGCCTCCAACATCACCCCACCCTGTCCCTCCATCATCTTCAGCTCTAGCAGCAGCTCATCCTCCTGCACCTTCCGCCCTCTCTGCACCGCCTCCAACATCACCCCACCCTGTCCCTCCACCATCTTCAGCTCTAGCTACAGCTCATCCACCTGCACCTTCTGCTCTCTCTGCACCGCCTCCAACGCCACCATACCCCGTCCCTCCACCATCTTCAGCTGTAGCTGCAGCTCATCCTCATGCACCTTCCGCCCTCTCTGCACCGCCTCCAACATCACCCCACCCTGCCCCTCCACCATCTTCAGCTCTAGCTGCAGCTCATCCTCCTGCACCTTCCGCCCTCTCTGCACCGCCTCCAATGCCACTGCACTCCGTCCCTCAACCATCTTCAGCTTGAGCTGCAGCTCATCCTCCTGCACCTTCCGCCCTCTCTGCACCGCCTCCAACGTCACCCCACCCCTTCCCTTCGCCATCTTCTGCGCTAGCTGCAGCTCATCCTCCTGCACCTTCCGCCCTCTCTGCACCGCCTCCAACATCACCCCACGCCGTCCCTCCACCATCTTCAGCTCTAGCTGCAGCTCATTCTCCTGCACCTTCCACCCTCTCTGCATTGCCCCCAATGTCACCCCTCCCTGTCCCTCCACCATCTTCAGCTCTAGCTGCAGCTCATCCTCCTGCACCTTCCACCCTCTCTGCATTGCCCCCAATGTCACCCCACCCTGTCCCTCCACCATTTTCAGCTCTAGCTGCAGCTCATCCTCCTGCACCTTCCGCCCTCTCTGCACCGCCTCCAATGCCACTGCACTCCGTCCCTCAACCATCTTCAGCTTGAGCTGCAGCTCATCCTCCTGCACCTTCTGCCCTCTCTGCACCGCCTCCAACATCACCACACCCCGTCCCTCCACCATCGTCAGCTCTAGCTGCAGCTCATCCTCCTGCACCTTCCGCCCACTCTGCACCGCCACCAACGTCACCCCACCCCATCCCTCCACCATCTTCAGCTCTAACTGCAGCTCATCCTCCTGCACCTCCCGCCCTCTCTATACCGCCTCCGTCACCCCACCCTGTCCCATCTTCAGCTCTAGCTGCAGCTCATCCTCCTGCACCTTCCGCCCTCTCTGCACTGCCTCCAACGTTACCATACCCCGTCCCTCCACCATCTTCAGCTCTAGCTGCAGCTCATCCTCCTGCACCTTCTGCTCTCTCTGCAGCGCCTCCAACATCACCCCACCCCGTCCCTCCACCATCTTCAGCTCTAGCTGCAGCTCATCCTCCTGCACCTTCCCCCCTCTCTGCACCGCCTCCAACGTCACCATATCCCGTCCCTCCACCATCTTCAGCTCTAACTGCAGCTCATCCTCCTGCACCTTCCCCCCTCTCTGCACCGCCTCCAACGTCACCATATCCCGTCCCTCCACCATCTTCAGCTCTAGCTGCAGCTCATCCTCCTGCACCTTCCGCCCTCTCTGCACCGCCTCCAACGTCTCCCCGCCCCGTCCGTCCGCCATCTTCAGCTCTAGCTGCAGCTCATCCTCCTGCACCTTTCGCCCCCTCTGCACCGCCTCCAACGTCTCCCCGCCCCGTCCGTCCGCCATCTTCAGCTCTAGCTGCAGCTCATCCTCCTGCACCTTCCGCCCTCTCTGCACCGCCTCCAACGTCACCACACCCCGTCCCTCCACCATCTTCAGCTCTAGCTGCAGCTCATCCTCCTGCACCTTCCGCCCTCTCTGCACCGCCTCCAACGTCACACCACCCCGTCCCTCCACCATCTTCAGCTCTAGCTGCAGCTCATCCTCTTGCACCTTCCGCCCTCTCTGCACCGCCCCCAACGTCACCCCGCCCCGTCCCTCCACCATCTTCAGCTCTAGCTGCAGCTCATCCTCCTGCACCTTCCGCCCTCTCTGCACCGCCTCCAACGTCACCCCACCCCGTCCCTCCACCATCTTCAGCTCTAGCTGCAGCTCATCCTCCTGCACCTTCCGCCCTCTCTGCACCGCCTCCAATGTCACCCCTCCCTGTCCCTCCGCCATCTTCAGCTCCAGCTGCAGCTCATCCTCCTGCACCTTCTGCCCTCTCTGCACCACCTCCAACGTCGCCCCGCCCCGTCCCTCCACCATCTTCAGCTCTAGCTGCAGCTCATCCTCCTGCACCTTCCGCCCTCTCTGCACCGCCTCCAACATCACCCCACCCTGTCCCTCCATCATCTTCAGCTCTAGCTGCAGCTCATCCTCCTGCACCTTCCGCCCCCTCTGCACCGCCTCCAACGCCACTGCACTCCGTCCCTCAACCATCTTCAGCTCGGGCTGCAGCTCATCCTCCTGCACCTTCCGCCCTCTCTGCACCGCCTCCAACGTCACTCTGCCCCATCACTCAACCATCTTCAGCTCTAGCTGCAGCTCATCCTCCTGCACCTTCCGCCCCCTCTGCACTGCCTCCAACGCCACTGCACTCCGTCCCTCAACCATATTCAGCTCGAGCTGCAGCTCATCCTCCTGCACCTTCCGCCCTCTCTGCATCGCCTCCAAGGTCACCCCGCCCCGTGCCTCCGCCATCTTCAGCTGTAGCTGCAGCTCATCGTCCTGCACCTTCTGCTCTCCCTGCACCGCCCCCAACGTCACCCCGCCAAGTCCCTACACCATCTTCAGCTCTAGCTGCAGCTCATCCTCCTGCACCTTCCACCCTCTCTGTACCGCCTCCGTCACCCCACCCCATCCCTCCACCATCTTCAGGTCTAGCTGCAGCTCATCCTCCTGCACCTTCCGCCCTCTCTGCACCGCCTCCAACGTCACCCCGCCCCGTCCCTCCGCCATCTTCAGCTCTAGCTGCAGCTCATCCTCCTGCACCTTCCACCCTCTCTGCACCGCCTCCGTCACCCCGCCCCGTCCCTCCACCATCTTCAGCTCTAGCTGCAGCTCATCCTCCTGCCCCTTCCGCACTCTCTGCACCGCCTCCAACGTCATCCCACCCCGTCCCTCCACCATCTTCAGCTCTAGCTGCAGCTCATCCTCCTGCACATTCTGCCCTCTCTGCACCGCCTCCAACATCACCCCACCCCATCCCTCCACCATCTTCAGCTCTAGCTGCAGCTCATCCTCCTGCACCTTCCGCCCTCTCTGCACCGCCTCCAACGTCACCCCACCCCGTCCCTCCGCCATCTTCAGCTCTAGCTGCAGCTCATCCTCTTGCACCTTCCGCCCTCTCTGCACCGCCCCCAACGTCACCCCGCCCCGTCCCTCCGCCATCTTCAGCTCTAGCTGCAGCTCATCCTCCTGCACCTTCCGCCCTCTCTGCACCGCCTCCAACATCACCCCACCCCGTCCCTCCACCATCTTCAGCTCTAGCTGCAGCTCATCCTCCTGCACCTTCCGCTCTCTCTGCACCGCCTCCAACGTCACCCCGCCCCGTCCCTCCACCATCTTCAGCTCTAGCTGCAGCTCATCCTCCTGCACCTTCAGCCCTCTCTGCACCGCCTCCAACGTCACCCCGCCCTGTCCCTCCGCCATCTTCAGCTCTAGCTGCAGCTCATCCTCCTGCACCTTCAGCCCTCTCTGCACCGCCTCCAACGTCACCCCGCCCCATCCCTCCGCCATCTTCAGCTCTAGCTGCAGCTCATCCTCCTGCACCTTCTGCCCTCTCTGCACCGCCTCCAACATCACCCCACCCTGTCCCTCCGCCATCTTCAGCTCTAGCTGCAGCTCATCCTGCTGCACCTTCCCCCCTCTCTGCACCGCTCCAACTTCACTCTGCCCCGTCCCTCAACCACCTTCAGCTCTAGCTGCAGCTCATCCTCCTGCACCTTCTGCTCTCTCTGCACCGCCTCCAACGTCACCCCACCCCGTCCCTCCTGCACCTCCCGCCCTCTCTGCACCGCCTCCAACGTCACCCCACCCCGTCCCTCCTGCACCTTCTGCCCTCTCTGCACCGCCTCCAACATCACCCCACCGCGTCCCTCCACCATCTTCAGCTCAGGCTGCAGCTCATCCTCCTGCACCTTCCGCCCTCTCTGCACCGCCTCCAACGTCACACCACCCCATCCCTCCACCATTTTCAGCTCTAGCTGCAGCTCATCCTCCTGCACCTTCCGCCCTCTCTGCACCGCCTCCAACATCACCCCACCCTGTCCCTCCACCATCTTCAGCTCTAGCTGCAGCTCATCCTCCTGCACCTCCCGCCCTCTCTGCACCACCTCCAACATCACCCCACCCTGTCCCTCCACCATCTTCAGCTCTAGCTGCAGCTCATCCTCCTGCACCTTCCGCCCTCTCTGCACCGCCTCCAACGTCACCACACCCCGTCCCTCCTGCACCTCCCGCCCTCTCTGCACCGCCTCCAACGTCACCCCACCCCATCCCTCCACCATCTTCAGCTCTAGCTGCAGCTCATCCTCCTGCACCTTCCGCCATCTCTGCACCGCCTCCAACATCACCCCACCCCGTCCCTCCCCCAGCTTTAGCTGCAGCTCATCCTCCTGCACCTTCTGCCCTCTCTGCACCGCCTCCAACATCACCCCACCCCGTCCCTCCACCATCTTCAGCTCTAGCTGCAGCTCATCCTCCTGCACCTTCCGCCCTCTCTGTACCGCCTCCGTCACCCCACCCTGTCCCATCTTCAGCTCTAGCTGCAGCTCATCCTCCTGCACCTTCCGCTCTCTCTACATCGCCTCCAACGTCACCCCGCCCGTCCCTCCGCCATCTTCAGCTCTAGCTGCAGCTCATCCTCCTGCACCTTCCGCCCTCTCTGCACCGCCTCCAATATCACCCCACCCTGTCCCTCCACCATCTTCAGCTCTAGCTGCAGCTCATCCTCCTGCACCTCCCGCCCTCTCTGCACCGCCTCCAACATCACCCCACCCTGTCCCTCCACCATCTTCAGCTCTAGCTGCAGCTCATCCTCCTGCACCTCCCGCCCTCTCTGCACCGCCTCCAACATCACCCCACCCTGTCCCTCCATCATCTTCAGCTCTAGCTGCAGCTCATCCTGCTGCACCTTCCGCCCTCTCTGCACCGCCCCCAACATCACCCCACCCCGTCCCTCCACCATCTTCAGCTCTAGCTGCAGCTCATCCTCCTGCACCTTCCGCCCTCTCTGCACCGCCTCCAACGCCACCATACCCCGTCCCTCCACCATCTTCAGCTCTAACTGCAGCTCATCCTCCTGCACCTTCCGCCCTCTCTGTACCGCCTCCGTCACCCCGCCCCGTCCCTCCACCATCTTCAGCTCTAGCTGCAGCTCATCCTCCTGCACCTTCTGCCCTCTCTGTACCGCCTCCAATATCACCCCACCCTGTCCCTCCACCATCTTCAGCTCTAGCTGCAGCTCATCCTCCTGCACCTTCCGCCCTCTCTGCACCGCCCCCAACATCACCCCACCCCGTCCCTCCACCATCTTCAGCTCTAGCTGCAGCTCATCCTCCTGCACCTTCAGCCCTCTCTGCACTGCCTCCAACGTCACCCCGCCCCATCCCTCCACCATCTTCAGCTCTAGCTGCAGCTCATCCTCCTGCACCTTCCCCCCTCTCTGCATTGCCCCCAATGTCACCCCTCCCTGTCCGTCCGCCATCTTCAGCTCCAGCTGCAGCTCATCCTCCTGCACCTTCCGCCCTCTCTGCACCGCCTCCAATGCCACTGCACTCCGTCCCTCCACCATCTTCAGCTCTAGCTGCAGCTCATCCTCCTGCACCTTCCGCCCTCCCTGCACTGCCTCCAATGTCACCCCGCCCCGTCCCTCCACCATCTTCAGCTCTAGCTGCAGCTCATCCTCCTGCACCTTCTGCCCTCTCTGCACCGCCTCCAACGTCACCCCGCCCGTCCCTCCGCCATCTTCAGCTCTAGCTGCAGCTCATCCTCCTGCACCTTTCGCCCTCTCTGCACCGCCTCCAACGTCAACACACCCCGTCCCTCCACCATCTTCAGCTCTCGCTGCAGCTCATCCTTCTGCCCCTTCTGCCCTCTCTGCACCGCCTCCAACGTCACCCCGCCCAGTCACTCCACCATCTTCAGCTCTAGCTGCAGCTCATCCTCCTGCACCTTCTGCTCTCTATGCACCGCCTCCAACGTCACCCCGCCTAGTCCCTCCACCATCTTCAGCTCTAGCTGCAGCTCATCCTCCTGCACCTTCTGCCCTCTCTGTACCGCCTCCGTCACCCCACCCTGTCCCATCTTCAGCTCTAGCTGCAGCTCATCCTCCTGCACCTTCCGCCCTCTCTGTACCGCCTCCGTCACCCCACCCTGTCCCATCTTCAGCTCTAGCTGCAGCTCATCCTCCTGCACCTTCCCCCCTCTCTGCACCGCCTCCAACGTCACTCCGCCCCATCCCTCAACCATCTTCAGCTCTAGCTGCAGCTCATCCATCTGCCCCTTCTGCCCTCTCTGCACCGCCTCCAACGTCTCACCGCCCCGTCCCTCCGCCATCTTCAGCTCTAGCTGCAGCTCATCCTCCTGCACCTTCGGCCCTCTCTGCACCGCCTCCAACATCACCCCACCCTGTCCCTCCACCATCTTCAGCTCTAGCTGCAGCTCATCCTCCTGCACCTTCCGCCCTCTCTGCACCGCCTCCAACATCACCCCACCCTGCCCCTCCACCATCTTCAGCTCTAGCTGCAGCTCATCCTCCTGCACCTTCCGCCCTCTCTGCACCGCCTCCAATGCCACTGCACTCCGTCCCTCAACCATCTTCAGCTTGAGCTGCAGCTCATCCTCCTGCACCTTCCGCCCTCTCTGCACCGCCTCCAACGTCACCCCACCCCTTCCCTTCGCCATCTTCTGCGCTAGCTGCAGCTCATCCTCCTGCACCTTCCGCCCTCTCTGCACCGCCTCCAACATCACCCCACCCCGTCCCTCCACCATCTTCAGCTCTAGCTGCAGCTCATCCTCCTGCACCTTCCACCCTCTCTGCATTGCCCCCAATGTCACCCGTCCCTGTCCCTCCACCATCTTCAGCTCTAGCTGCAGCTCATCCTCCTGCACCTTCCAACCTCTCTGCATTGCCCCCAATGTCACCCCACCCTGTCCCTCCACCATTTTCAGCTCTAGCTGCAGCTCATCCTCCTGCACCTTCCGCCCTCTCTGCACCGCCTCCAATGCCACTGCACTCCGTCCCTCAACCATCTTCAGCTTGAGCTGCAGCTCATCCTCCTGCACCTTCTGCCCTCTCTGCACCGCCTCCAACATCACCACACCCCGTCCCTCCACCATCGTCAGCTCTAGCTGCAGCTCATCCTCCTGCACCTTCCGCCCACTCTGCACCGCCACCAACGTCACCCCACCCCATCCCTCCACCATCTTCAGCTCTAACTGCAGCTCATCCTCCTGCACCTCCCGCCCTCTCTATACCGCCTCCGTCACCCCACCCTGTCCCATCTTCAGCTCTAGCTGCAGCTCATCCTCCTGCACCTTCCGCCCTCTCTGCACTGCCTCCAACGTTACCATACCCCGTCCCTCCACCATCTTCAGCTCTAGCTGCAGCTCATCCTCCTGCACCTTCTGCTCTCTCTGCAGCGCCTCCAACATCACCCCACCCCGTCCCTCCACCATCTTCAGCTCTAGCTGCAGCTCATCCTCCTGCACCTTCCCCCCTCTCTGCACCGCCTCCAACGTCACCATATCCCGTCCCTCCACCATCTTCAGCTCTAACTGCAGCTCATCCTCCTGCACCTTCCCCCCTCTCTGCACCGCCTCCAACGTCACCATATCCCGTCCCTCCACCATCTTCAGCTCTAGCTGCAGCTCATCCTCCTGCACCTTCCGCCCTCTCTGCACCGCCTCCAACATCACCCCACCCTGTCCCTCCATCATCTTCAGCTCTAGCTGCAGCTCATCCTCCTGCACCTTCCGCCCCCTCTGCACCGCCTCCAACGCCACTGCACTCCGTCCCTCAACCATCTTCAGCTCGAGCTGCAGCTCATCCTCCTGCACCTTCCGCCCTCTCTGCACCGCCTCCAACGTCACTCTGCCCCATCACTCAACCATCTTCAGCTCTAGCTGCAGCTCATCCTCCTGCACCTTCCGCCCTCTCTGCACCGCCTCCAACGTCATCCCACCCCAACCCTCCACCATCTTCAGCTCTAGCTGCAGCTCATCCTCCTGCACCTTCCGCCCTCTCTGCACCGCCTCCAACATCACCCCTCCCCGTCCCTCCGCCATCTTCAGCTCTAGCTGCAGCTCATCCTTCTGCCCCTTCCGCCCTCTCTGCACCGCCTCCAACGTCTCCCCGCCCCGTCCCTCCGCCATCTTCAGCTCTCGCTGCAGCTCATCCTTCTGCCCCTTCTGCCCTCTCTGCACCGCCTCCAACGTCTCCCCGCCCCGTCCGTCCGCCATCTTCAGCTCTAGCTGCAGCTCATCCTCCTGCACCTTCCGCCCCCTCTGCACCGCCTCCAACGTCTCCCCGCCCCGTCCGTCCGCCATCTTCAGCTCTAGCTGCAGCTCATCCTCCTGCACCTTCCGCCCTCTCTGCACCGCCTCCAACGTCACCACACCCCGTCCCTCCACCATCTTCAGCTCTAGCTGCAGCTCATCCTCCTGCACCTTCCGCCCTCTCTGCACCGCCTCCAACGTCACCCCGCCCCGTCCCTCCACCATCTTCAGCTCTAGCTGCAGCTCATCCTCTTGCACCTTCCGCCCTCTCTGCACCGCCCCCAACGTCACCCCGCCCCGTCCCTCCACCATCTTCAGCTCTAGCTGCAGCTCATCCTCCTGCACCTTCCGCCCTCTCTGCACCGCCTCCAACGTCACCCCACCCCGTCCCTCCACCATCTTCAGCTCTAGCTGCAGCTCATCCTCCTGCACCTTCCGCCCTCTCTGCACCGCCTCCAACGTCACCCCACCCCGTCCCTCCGCCATCTTCAGCTCTAGCTGCAGCTCATCCTCCTGCACCTTCCGCCCTCTCTGCACCGCCTCCAATGTCACCCCTCCCTGTCCCTCCGCCATCTTCAGCTCCAGCTGCAGCTCATCCTCCTGCACCTTCTGCCCTCTCTGCACCACCTCCAACGTCGCCCCGCCCCGTCCCTCCACCATCTTCAGCTCTAGCTGCAGCTCATCCTCCTGCACCTTCCGCCCTCTCTGCACCGCCTCCAACATCACCCCACCCCGTCCCTCCCCCATCTTCAGCTTTAGTTGCAGCTCATCCTCCTGCACCTTCCGCCCTCTCTGCACCGCCTCCAACATCACCCCACCCTGTCCCTCCATCATCTTCAGCTCTAGCTGCAGCTCATCCTCCTGCACCTTCCGCCCCCTCTGCACCGCCTCCAACGCCACTGCACTCCGTCCCTCAACCATCTTCAGCTCGGGCTGCAGCTCATCCTCCTGCACCTTCCGCCCTCTCTGCACCGCCTCCAACGTCACTCTGCCCCATCACTCAACCATCTTCAGCTCTAGCTGCAGCTCATCCTCCTGCACCTTCTGCTCTCTCTGCACCGCCTCCAACGTCACCCCACCCCGTCCGTCCACCATCTTCAGCTCTAGCTGCAGCTCATCCTCCTGCACCTTCTGCTCTCTCTGCACCGCCTCCGTCACCCCACCCCATCCCTCCACCATCTTCAGCTGTAGCTGCAGCTCATCGTCCTGCACCTTCCGCCCTCTCTGCACCGCCTCCAACGCCACTGCACTCCGTCCCTCAGCCATCTTCAGCTCGAGCTGCAGCTCATCCTCCTGCACCTTCCGCCCTCTCTGCACCGCCTCCAACGTCACCCCGCCCAGTCCCTCCACCATCTTCAGCTCTAGCTGCAGCTCATCCTCCTGCACCTTCCGCCCTCTCTGCACCGCCTCCAACATCACCCCACCCTGTCCCTCCACCATCTTCAGCTCTAGCTACAGCTCATCCACCTGCACCTTCTGCTCTCTCTGCACCGCCTCCAACGCCACCATACCCCGTTCTCCACCATCTTCAGCTGTAGCTGCAGCTCATCCTCCTGCACCTTCCGCCCTCTCTGCATTGCCCCCAATGTCACCCCTCCCTGTCCCTCCGCCATCTTCAGCTGTAGCTGCAGCTCATCCTCCTGCACCTTCTGCCATCTCTGCACCACCTCCAACATCACCCCACCCCGTCCCTCCACCATCTTCAGCTCTAGCTGCAGCTCATCCTCCTGCACCTTCCGCCCACTCTGCGCCGCCACCAACGTCACCCCACCCCATCCCTCCACCATCTTCAGCTCTAACTGCAGTTCATCCTTCTGCACCTTCCGCCCTCTCTGCACCGCCTCCAACATCAACCCACCCCATCCCTCTCCCATCTTCAGCTCTAGCTGCAGCTCATCCTCCTGCACCTTCTGCTCTCTCTGCACCGCCTCCAACATCAACCCACCCCATCCCTCTCCCATCTTCAGCTCTAGCTGCAGCTCATCCTCCTGAACCTTCCGCCCTCTCTGTACCGCCTCCGTCATCCCACCCTGTCCCATCTTCAGCTCTAGCTGCAGCTCATCCTCCTGCACCTTCCGCCCTCTCTGCACTGCCTCCAACGTTACCATACCCCGTCCCTCCACCATCTTCAGCTCTAGCTGCAGCTCATCCTCCTGCACCTTCCGCCCTCTCTGCACCGCCTCCAAAATCACCCCACCCCCTCCCTCCACCATCTTCACCTCTAGCTGCAGCTCATCCTCCTGCACCTTTCGCCCTCTCTGCACCGCCTCTGTCACCACACCCCGTCCCTCCACCATCTTCAGCTCTAGCTGCAGCTCATCCTCCTGCACCTTCCGCCCTCTCTGCACCGCCTCCAACGTCACCCCGCCCAGTCCCTCCACCATCTTCAGCTCTACCTGCAGTTCATCCTCCTGCACCTTCTGCTCTCTCTGCACCGCCTCCAACATCACCCCACCTCATCCCTCCACCATCTTCAGCTCTAGCTGCAGCTCATCCTCCTGCACCTTCAGCCCTCTCTGCACCGCCTCCAACATCACCCCACCCCGTCCCTCTCCCATCTTCAGCTCTAGCAGCAGCTCATCCTCCTGCACCTTCCGCCCTCTCTGTACCGCCTCCGTCACCCCACCCTGTCCCATCTTCAGCTCTAGCTCATCCTCCTGCACCTTCCGCTCTCTCTACATCGCCTCCAACGTCACCCCACCCCATCCCTCCACCATCTTCAGCTCTAGCTGCAGCTCATCCTCCTGCACCTTCCGCCCTCTCTGCACCGCCTCCAACGTCACCCCGCCCCATCCCTCCACCATCTTCAGCTCTAGCTGCAGCTCATCCTCCTGCACCTTCCGCCCTCTCTGCACCGCCTCCAACATCACCCCACCCCGTCCCTCCCCCATCTTCAGCTCTAGCTGCAGCTCATCCTCTTGCACCTTCTGCCCTCTCTGCACCGCCTCCAACGTCACCCCACCCCGTCCCTCCTGCACCTCCCGCCCTCTCTGCACCGCCTCCAACGTCACCCCACCCCGTCCCTCCTGCACCTTCTGCCCTCTCTGCACCGCCTCCAACATCACCCCACCGCGTCCCTCCACCATCTTCAGCTCTAGCTGCAGCTCATCCTCCTGCACCTTCCGCCATCTCTGCACCGCCTCCAACATCACCCCACCCCGTCCCTCCCCCAGCTTTAGCTGCAGCTCATCCTCCTGCACCTTCTGCCCTCTCTGCACCGCCTCCAACATCACCCCACCCTGTCCCTCCACCATCTTCAGCTCTAGCTGCAGCTCATCCTCCTGCACCTTCCGCCCTCTCTGCACCGCCTCCAACATCACCCCACCCTGTCCCTCCACCATCTTCAGCTCTAGCTACAGCTCATCCTCCTGCACCTTCCGCCCTCTCTGCACCGCCTCCAACATCACCCCACCCCGTCCCTCCACCATCTTCAGCTCTAGCTGCAGCTCATCCTCCTGCACCTTCAGCCCTCTCTGCATCGCCTCCAACGTCACCCCGCCCAGTCCCTCCACCATCTTCAGCTCTAGCTGCAGCTCATCATCCTGCACCTTCCGCCCTCTCTGCATTGCCCCCAATGTCACCCCTCCCTGTCCGTCCGCCATCTTCAGCTCCAGCTGCAGCTCATCCTCCTGCACCTTCCGCCCTCTCTGCACCGCCTCCAATGCCACTGCACTCCGTCCCTCTGCCATCTTCAGCTCTAGCTGCAGCTCATCCTCCTGCACCTTCCGCCCACTCTGCACCACCTCCAACATCACCCCTCCCCGTCCCTCCACCATCTTCAGCTCTAGCTGCAGCTCATCCTCTTGCACCTTCTGCCCTCTCTGCACCACCTCCAACATCACCCCACCCCGTCCCTCCACCATCTTCAGCTCTAGCTGCAGCTCATCCTCCTGCACCTCCCGCCCTTTCTGCACCGCCTCCAACGTCACCCCACCCCATCCCTCCACCATCTTCAGCTCTAGCTGCAGCTCATCCTCCTGCACCTTCCGCCATCTCTGCACCGCCTCCAACATCACCCCACCCCGTCCCTCCCCCAGCTTTAGCTGCAGCTCATCCTCCTGCACCTTCTGCCCTCTCTGCACCGCCTCCAACATCACCCCACCCTGTCCCTCCATCATCTTCAGCTCTAGCAGCAGCTCATCCTCCTGCACCTTCCGCCCTCTCTGCACCGCCTCCAACATCACCCCACCCTGTCCCTCCACCATCTTCAGCTCTAGCTACAGCTCATCCACCTGCACCTTCTGCTCTCTCTGCACCGCCTCCAACGCCACCATACCCCGTCCCTCCACCATCTTCAGCTGTAGCTGCAGCTCATCCTCATGCACCTTCCGCCCTCTCTGCACCGCCTCCAACATCACCCCACCCTGCCCCTCCACCATCTTCAGCTCTAGCTGCAGCTCATCCTCCTGCACCTTCCGCCCTCTCTGCACCGCCTCCAATGCCACTGCACTCCGTCCCTCAACCATCTTCAGCTTGAGCTGCAGCTCATCCTCCTGCACCTTCCGCCCTCTCTGCACCGCCTCCAACGTCACCCCACCCCTTCCCTTCGCCATCTTCTGCGCTAGCTGCAGCTCATCCTCCTGCACCTTCCGCCCTCTCTGCACCGCCTCCAACATCACCCCACGCCGTCCCTCCACCATCTTCAGCTCTAGCTGCAGCTCATTCTCCTGCACCTTCCACCCTCTCTGCATTGCCCCCAATGTCACCCCTCCCTGTCCCTCCACCATCTTCAGCTCTAGCTGCAGCTCATCCTCCTGCACCTTCCACCCTCTCTGCATTGCCCCCAATGTCACCCCACCCTGTCCCTCCACCATTTTCAGCTCTAGCTGCAGCTCATCCTCCTGCACCTTCCGCCCTCTCTGCACCGCCTCCAATGCCACTGCACTCCGTCCCTCAACCATCTTCAGCTTGAGCTGCAGCTCATCCTCCTGCACCTTCTGCCCTCTCTGCACCGCCTCCAACATCACCACACCCCGTCCCTCCACCATCGTCAGCTCTAGCTGCAGCTCATCCTCCTGCACCTTCCGCCCACTCTGCACCGCCACCAACGTCACCCCACCCCATCCCTCCACCATCTTCAGCTCTAACTGCAGCTCATCCTCCTGCACCTCCCGCCCTCTCTATACCGCCTCCGTCACCCCACCCTGTCCCATCTTCAGCTCTAGCTGCAGCTCATCCTCCTGCACCTTCCGCCCTCTCTGCACTGCCTCCAACGTTACCATACCCCGTCCCTCCACCATCTTCAGCTCTAGCTGCAGCTCATCCTCCTGCACCTTCTGCTCTCTCTGCAGCGCCTCCAACATCACCCCACCCCGTCCCTCCACCATCTTCAGCTCTAGCTGCAGCTCATCCTCCTGCACCTTCCCCCCTCTCTGCACCGCCTCCAACGTCACCATATCCCGTCCCTCCACCATCTTCAGCTCTAACTGCAGCTCATCCTCCTGCACCTTCCCCCCTCTCTGCACCGCCTCCAACGTCACCATATCCCGTCCCTCCACCATCTTCAGCTCTAGCTGCAGCTCATCCTCCTGCACCTTCCGCCCTCTCTGCACCGCCTCCAACGTCTCCCCGCCCCGTCCGTCCGCCATCTTCAGCTCTAGCTGCAGCTCATCCTCCTGCACCTTTCGCCCCCTCTGCACCGCCTCCAACGTCTCCCCGCCCCGTCCGTCCGCCATCTTCAGCTCTAGCTGCAGCTCATCCTCCTGCACCTTCCGCCCTCTCTGCACCGCCTCCAACGTCACCACACCCCGTCCCTCCACCATCTTCAGCTCTAGCTGCAGCTCATCCTCCTGCACCTTCCGCCCTCTCTGCACCGCCTCCAACGTCACACCACCCCGTCCCTCCACCATCTTCAGCTCTAGCTGCAGCTCATCCTCTTGCACCTTCCGCCCTCTCTGCACCGCCCCCAACGTCACCCCGCCCCGTCCCTCCACCATCTTCAGCTCTAGCTGCAGCTCATCCTCCTGCACCTTCCGCCCTCTCTGCACCGCCTCCAACGTCACCCCACCCCGTCCCTCCACCATCTTCAGCTCTAGCTGCAGCTCATCCTCCTGCACCTTCCGCCCTCTCTGCACCGCCTCCAATGTCACCCCTCCCTGTCCCTCCGCCATCTTCAGCTCCAGCTGCAGCTCATCCTCCTGCACCTTCTGCCCTCTCTGCACCACCTCCAACGTCGCCCCGCCCCGTCCCTCCACCATCTTCAGCTCTAGCTGCAGCTCATCCTCCTGCACCTTCCGCCCTCTCTGCACCGCCTCCAACATCACCCCACCCTGTCCCTCCATCATCTTCAGCTCTAGCTGCAGCTCATCCTCCTGCACCTTCCGCCCCCTCTGCACCGCCTCCAACGCCACTGCACTCCGTCCCTCAACCATCTTCAGCTCGGGCTGCAGCTCATCCTCCTGCACCTTCCGCCCTCTCTGCACCGCCTCCAACGTCACTCTGCCCCATCACTCAACCATCTTCAGCTCTAGCTGCAGCTCATCCTCCTGCACCTTCCGCCCCCTCTGCACTGCCTCCAACGCCACTGCACTCCGTCCCTCAACCATCTTCAGCTCGAGCTGCAGCTCATCCTCCTGCACCTTCCGCCCTCTCTGCATCGCCTCCAAGGTCACCCCGCCCCGTGCCTCCGCCATCTTCAGCTGTAGCTGCAGCTCATCGTCCTGCACCTTCTGCTCTCCCTGCACCGCCCCCAACGTCACCCCGCCAAGTCCCTACACCATCTTCAGCTCTAGCTGCAGCTCATCCTCCTGCACCTTCCACCCTCTCTGTACCGCCTCCGTCACCCCACCCCATCCCTCCACCATCTTCAGGTCTAGCTGCAGCTCATCCTCCTGCACCTTCCGCCCTCTCTGCACCGCCTCCAACGTCACCCCGCCCCGTCCCTCCGCCATCTTCAGCTCTAGCTGCAGCTCATCCTCCTGCACCTTCCACCCTCTCTGCACCGCCTCCGTCACCCCGCCCCGTCCCTCCACCATCTTCAGCTCTAGCTGCAGCTCATCCTCCTGCCCCTTCCGCCCTCTCTGCACCGCCTCCAACGTCATCCCACCCCGTCCCTCCACCATCTTCAGCTCTAGCTGCAGCTCATCCTCCTGCACATTCTGCCCTCTCTGCACCGCCTCCAACATCACCCCACCCCATCCCTCCACCATCTTCAGCTCTAGCTGCAGCTCATCCTCCTGCACCTTCAGCCCTCTCTGCATCGCCTCCAACGTCACCACACCCCGTCCCTCCACCATCTTCAACTCTAGCTGCAGCTCATCCTCCTGCACCTTCTGCTCTCTCTGCACCGCCTCCGTCACCCCACCCCATCCCTCCACCATCTTCAGCTGTAGCTGCAGCTCATCGTCCTGCACCTTCCGCCCTCTCTGCACCGCCTCCAACGCCACTGCACTCCTTCCCTCAGCCATCTTCAGCTCGAGCTGCAGCTCATCCTTCTGCATCTTCCGCCCTCTCTGCACCGCCTCCAACGTCACCCCGCCCAGTCCCTCCACCATCTTCAGCTCTAGCTGCAGCTCATCCTCCTGCACCTTCCGCCCTCTCTGCACCGCCTCCAACATCACCCCACCCTGTCCCTCCACCATCTTCAGCTCTAGCTACAGCTCATCCACCTGCACCTTCTGCTCTCTCTGTACCGCCTCCAACGCCACCATACCCCGTTCTCCACCATCTTCAGCTGTAGCTGCAGCTCATCGTCCTGCACCTTCCGCCCTATCTGCACCGCCTCCAATGCCACTGCACTCCGTCCCTCAGCCATCTTCAGCTCGAGCTGCAGCTCATCCTTCTGCACCTTCCGCCCTCTCTGCACCGCCTCCAACATCACCCCACCTCGTCCCTCCACCATCTTCAGCTCTAGCTGCAGCTCATCATCCTGCACCTTCCGCCCTCTCTGCATTGCCCCCAATTTCACCCCTCCCTGTCCCTCCGCCATCTTCAGCTCCAGCTGCAGCTCATCCTCCTGCACCTTCCGCCCTCTCTGCACTGCCTCCAAAATCACCCCACCCCGTCCCTCCGCCATCTTCAGCTCTAGCTGCAGCTCATCCTCCTGCACCTTCCGCCCTCTCTGCACCGCCTCCAATGCCACTGTACTCCGTCCCTCAACCATCTTCAGCTTGAGCTGCAGCTCATCCTCCTGCACCTTCTGCTCTCTCTGCACCGCCTCCAACATCACCGCACCCCGTCCCTCCACCATCTTCAGCTCTAGCTGCAGCTCATCCTCCTGCACCTTCTGCTCTCTCTGCACCGCCTCCAACATCACCCCACCCCGTCCCTCCACCATCTTCAGCTCTAGCTGCAGCTCATCCTCCTGCACCTTCTGCCCTCTCTGCACCACCTCCAACATCACCCCACCCCGTCCCTCCACCATCTTCAGCTCTAGCTGCAGCTCATCCTCCTGCACCTTCCGCCCACTCTGCGCCGCCACCAAAGTCACCCCACCCCATCCCTCCACCATCTTCAGCTCTAACTGCAGTTCATCCTTCTGCACCTTCCGCCCTCTCTGCACCGCCTCCAACATCAACCCACCCCATCCCTCTCCCATCTTCAGCTCTAGCTGCAGCTCATCCTCCTGCACCTTCCGCCCTCTCTGCACCGCCTCCAACGTCACCCCACCCCGTCCGTCCACCATCTTCAGCTCTAGCTGCAGCTCATCCTCCTGCACCTTCTGCTCTCTCTGCACCGCCTCCGTCACCCCACCCCATCCCTCCACCATCTTCAGCTGTAGCTGCAGCTCATCGTCCTGCACCTTCCGCCCTCTCTGCTCCGCCTCCAACGCCACTGCACTCCGTCCCTCAGCCATCTTCAGCTCGAGCTGCAGCTCATCCTCCTGCACCTTCCGCCCTCTCTGCACCGCCTCCAACGTCACCCCGCCCAGTCCCTCCACCATCTTCAGCTCTAGCTGCAGCTCATCCTCCTGCACCTTCGGCCCTCTCTGCACCGCCTCCAACATCACCCCACCCTGTCCCTCCACCATCTTCAGCTCTAGCTACAGCTCATCCACCTGCACCTTCTGCTCTCTCTGCACCGCCTCCAACGCCACCATACCCCGTTCTCCACCATCTTCAGCTGTAGCTGCAGCTCATCCTCCTGCACCTTCCGCCCTCTCTGCATTGCCCCCAATGTCACCCCTCCCTGTCCCTCCGCCATCTTCAGCTGTAGCTGCAGCTCATCCTCCTGCACCTTCTGCCATCTCTGCACCACCTCCAACATCACCCCACCCCGTCCCTCCACCATCTTCAGCTCTAGCTGCAGCTCATCCTCCTGCACCTTCCGCCCACTCTGCGCCGCCACCAACGTCACCCCACCCCATCCCTCCACCATCTTCAGCTCTAACTGCAGTTCATCCTTCTGCACCTTCCGCCCTCTCTGCACCGCCTCCAACATCAACCCACCCCATCCCTCTCCCATCTTCAGCTCTAGCTGCAGCTCATCCTCCTGCACCTTCTGCTCTCTCTGCACCGCCTCCAACATCAACCCACCCCATCCCTCTCCCATCTTCAGCTCTAGCTGCAGCTCATCCTCCTGAACCTTCCGCCCTCTCTGTACCGCCTCCGTCATCCCACCCTGTCCCATCTTCAGCTCTAGCTGCAGCTCATCCTCCTGCACCTTCCGCCCTCTCTGCACTGCCTCCAACGTTACCATACCCCGTCCCTCCACCATCTTCAGCTCTAGCTGCAGCTCATCCTCCTGCACCTTCCGCCCTCTCTGCACCGCCTCCAAAATCACCCCACCCTCTCCCTCCACCATCTTCACCTCTAGCTGCAGCTCATCCTCCTGCACCTTTCGCCCTCTCTGCACCGCCTCTGTCACCACACCCCGTCCCTCCACCATCTTCAGCTCTAGCTGCAGCTCATCCTCCTGCACCTTCCGCCCTCTCTGCACCGCCTCCAACGTCACCCCGCCCAGTCCCTCCACCATCTTCAGCTCTACCCGCAGTTCATCCTCCTGCACCTTCTGCTCTCTCTGCACCGCCTCCAACATCACCCCACCTCATCCCTCCACCATCTTCAGCTCTAGCTGCAGCTCATCCTCCTGCACCTTCAGCCCTATCTGCACCGCCTCCAACATCACCCCACCCCGTCCCTCTCCCATCTTCAGCTCTAGCAGCAGCTCATCCTCCTGCACCTTCCGCCCTCTCTGTACCGCCTCCGTCACCCCACCCTGTCCCATCTTCAGCTCTAGCTCATCCTCCTGCACCTTCCGCTCTCTCTACATCGCCTCCAACGTCACCCCACCCCATCCCTCCACCATCTTCAGCTCTAGCTGCAGCTCATCCTCCTGCACCTTCCGCCCTCTCTGCACCGCCTCCAACGTCACCCCGCCCCATCCCTCCACCATCTTCAGCTCTAGCTGCAGCTCATCCTCCTGCACCTTCCGCCCTCTCTGCACCGCCTCCAACATCACCCCACCCCGTCCCTCCCCCATCTTCAGCTCTAGCTGCAGCTCATCCTCCTGCACCTTCTGCCCTCTCTGCACCGCCTCCAACGTCACCCCACCCCGTCCCTCCTGCACCTTCCGCCCTCTCTGCACCGCCTCCAACGTCACCCCGCCCCATCCCTCCACCATCTTCAGCTCTAGCTGCAGCTCATCCTCCTGCACCTTCCGCCCTCTCTGCACCGCCTCCAACATCACCCCACCGCGTCCCTCCACCATCTTCAGCTCTAGCTGCAGCTCATCCTCCTGCACCTTCCGCCCTCTCTGCACCGCCTCCAACGTCACACCACCCCGTCCCTCCACCATTTTCAGCTCTAGCTGCAGCTCATCCTCATGCACCTTCCGCCCTCTCTGCACCGCCTCCAACGTCACCACACCCCGTCCCTCCTGCACCTCCCGCCCTCTCTGCACCGCCTCCAACGTCACCCCACCCCATCCCTCCACCATCTTCAGCTCTAGCTGCAGCTCATCCTCCTGCACCTTCCGCCCTCTCTGCACCGCCTCCAACATCACCCCGCCCCGTCCCTCCACCATCTTCAGCTCTAGCTGCAGCTCATCCTCCTGCACCTTCCGCCCTCTCTGCACCGCCTCCAACATCACCCCGCCCCGTCCCTCCACCATCTTCAGCTCTAACTGCAGCTCATCCTCCTGCACCTTCCGCCCTCTCTGCACCGCCTCCAACATCACCCCACCCCGTCCCTCCCCCAGCTTTAGCTGCAGCTCATCCTCCTGCACCTTCTGCCCTCTCTGCACCGCCTCCAACATCACCCCACCCTGTCCCTCCAACATCTTCAGCTCTAGCTGCAGCTCATCCTCCTGCACCTTCCGCCCTCTCTGCACCGCCTCCAACATCACCCCACCCTGTCCCTCCACCATCTTCAGCTCTAGCTACAGCTCATCCTCCTGCACCTTCCGCCCTCTCTGCACCGCCTCCAACATCACCCCACCCCGTCCCTCCACCATCTTCAGCTCTAGCTGCAGCTCATCCTCCTGCACCTTCAGCCCTCTCTGCATCGCCTCCAACGTCACCCCGCCCAGTCCCTCCACCATCTTCAGCTCTAGCTGCAGCTCATCATCCTGCACCTTCCGCCCTCTCTGCATTGCCCCCAATGTCACCCCTCCCTGTCCGTCCGCCATCTTCAGCTCCAGCTGCAGCTCATCCTCCTGCACCTTCCGCCCTCTCTGCACCGCCTCCAATGCCACCGCACTCCGTCCCTCTGCCATCTTCAGCTCTAGCTGCAGCTCATCCTCCTGCACCTTCCGCCCACTCTGCACCACCTCCAACATCACCCCTCCCCGTCCCTCCACCATCTTCAGCTCTAGCTGCAGCTCATCCTCTTGCACCTTCTGCCCTCTCTGCACCACCTCCAACATCACCCCACCCCGTCCCTCCACCATCTTCAGCTCTAGCTGCAGCTCATCCTCCTGCACCTCCCGCCCTCTCTGCACCGCCTCCAACGTCACCCCACCCCATCCCTCCACCATCTTCAGCTCTAGCTGCAGCTCATCCTCCTGCACCTTCCGCCATCTCTGCACCGCCTCCAACATCACCCCACCCCGTCCCTCCCCCAGCTTTAGCTGCAGCTCATCCTCCTGCACCTTCTGCCCTCTCTGCACCGCCTCCAACATCACCCCACCCTGTCCCTCCATCATCTTCAGCTCTAGCAGCAGCTCATCCTCCTGCACCTTTCGCCCTCTCTGCACCGTCTCCAACATCACCCCACCCTGTCCCTCCACCATCTTCAGCTCTAGCTACAGCTCATCCACCTGCACCTTCTGCTCTCTCTGCACCGCCTCCAACGCCACCATACCCCGTCCCTCCACCATCTTCAGCTGTAGCTGCAGCTCATCCTCATGCACCTTCCGCCCTCTCTGCACCGCCTCCAACATCACCCCACCCTGCCCCTCCACCACCTTCAGCTCTAGCTGCAGCTCATCCTCCTGCACCTTCCGCCCTCTCTGCACCGCCTCCAATGCCACTGCACTCCGTCCCTCAACCATCTTCAGCTTGAGCTGCAGCTCATCCTCCTGCACCTTCCGCCCTCTCTGCACCGCCTCCAACGTCACCCCACCCCTTCCCTTCGCCATCTTCTGCGCTAGCTGCAGCTCATCCTCCTGCACCTTCCGCCCTCTCTGCACCGCCTCCAACATCACCCCACCCCGTCCCTCCACCATCTTCAGCTCTAGCTGCAGCTCATCCTCCTGCACCTTCCACCCTCTCTGCATTGCCCCCAATGTCACCCCTCCCTGTCCCTCCACCATCTTCAGCTCTAGCTGCAGCTCATCCTCCTGCACCTTCCACCCTCTCTGCATTGCCCCCAATGTCACCCCACCCTGTCCCTCCACCATTTTCAGCTCTAGCTGCAGCTCATCCTCCTGCACCTTCCGCCCTCTCTGCACCGCCTCCAATGCCACTGCACTCCGTCCCTCAACCATCTTCAGCTTGAGCTGCAGCTCATCCTCCTGCACCTTCTGCCCTCTCTGCACCGCCTCCAACATCACCACACCCCGTCCCTCCACCATCGTCAGCTCTAGCTGCAGCTCATCCTCCTGCACCTTCCGCCCACTCTGCACCGCCACCAACGTCACCCCACCCCATCCCTCCACCATCTTCAGCTCTAACTGCAGCTCATCCTCCTGCACCTCCCGCCCTCTCTATACCGCCTCCGTCACCCCACCCTGTCCCATCTTCAGCTCTAGCTGCAGCTCATCCTCCTGCACCTTCCGCCCTCTCTGCACTGCCTCCAACGTTACCATACCCCGTCCCTCCACCATCTTCAGCTCTAGCTGCAGCTCATCCTCCTGCACCTTCTGCTCTCTCTGCAGCGCCTCCAACATCACCCCACCCCGTCCCTCCACCATCTTCAGCTCTAGCTGCAGCTCATCCTCCTGCACCTTCCCCCCTCTCTGCACCGCCTCCAACGTCACCACATCCCGTCCCTCCACCATCTTCAGCTCTAACTGCAGCTCATCCTCCTGCACCTTCCCCCCTCTCTGCACCGCCTCCAACGTCACCATATCCCGTCCCTCCACCATCTTCAGCTCTAGCTGCAGCTCATCCTCCTGCACCTTCCGCCCTCTCTGCACCGCCTCCAACATCACCCCACCCTGTCCATCCATCATCTTCAGCTCTAGCTGCAGCTCATCCTCCTGCACCTTCCGCCCCCTCTGCACCGCCTCCAACGCCACTGCACTCCGTCCCTCAACCATCTTCAGCTCGAGCTGCAGCTCATCCTCCTGCACCTTCCGCCCTCTCTGCACCGCCTCCAACGTCACTCTGCCCCATCACTCAACCATCTTCAGCTCTAGCTGCAGCTCATCCTCCTGCACCTTCCGCCCTCTCTGCACCGCCTCCAACGTCATCCCACCCCAACCCTCCACCATCTTCAGCTCTAGCTGCAGCTCATCCTCCTGCACCTTCCGCCCTCTCTGCACCGCCTCCAACATCACCCCTCCCCGTCCCTCCACCATCTTCAGCTCTAGCTGCAGCTCATCCTTCTGCCCCTTCTGCCCTCTCTGCACCGCCTCCAACGTCTCCCCGCCCCGTCCCTCCGCCATCTTCAGCTCTCGCTGCAGCTCATCCTTCTGCCCCTTCTGCCCTCTCTGCACCGCCTCCAACGTCTCCCCGCCCCGTCCGTCCGCCATCTTCCGCTCTAGCTGCAGCTCATCCTCCTGCACCTTCCGCCCCCTCTGCACCGCCTCCAACGTCTCCCCGCCCCGTCCGTCCGCCATCTTCAGCTCTAGCTGCAGCTCATCCTCCTGCACCTTCCGCCCTCTCTGCACCGCCTCCAACGTCACCCCACCCCGTCCCTCCACCATCTTCAGCTCTAGCTGCAGCTCATCCTCCTGCACCTTCCGCCCTCTCTGCACCGCCTCCAATGTCACCCCTCCCTGTCCCTCCGCCATCTTCAGCTCCAGCTGCAGCTCATCCTCCTGCACCTTCTGCCCTCTCTGCACCACCTCCAACGTCGCCCCGCCCCGTCCCTCCACCATCTTCAGCTCTAGCTGCAGCTCATCCTCCTACAGCTTCCGCCCTCTCTGCACCGCCTCCAACATCACCCCACCCCGTCCCTCCCCCATCTTCAGCTTTAGTTGCAGCTCATCCTCCTGCACCTTCCGCCCTCTCTGCACCGCCTCCAACATCACCCCACCCTGTCCCTCCATCATCTTCAGCTCTAGCTGCAGCTCATCCTCCTGCACCTTCCGCCCCCTCTGCACCGCCTCCAACGCCACTGCACTCCGTCCCTCAACCATCTTCAGCTCGGGCTGCAGCTCATCCTCCTGCACCTTCCGCCCTCTCTGCACCGCCTCCAACGTCACTCTGCCCCATCACTCAACCATCTTCAGCTCTAGCTGCAGCTCATCCTCCTGCACCTTCCGCCCCCTCTGCACCGCCTCCAACGCCACTGCACTCCGTCCCTCAACCATCTTCAGCTCGAGCTGCAGCTCATCCTCCTGCACCTTCCGCCCTCTCTGCATCGCCTCCAAGGTCACCCCGCCCCGTGCCTCCGCCATCTTCAGCTGTAGCTGCAGCTCATCGTCCTGCACCTTCTGCTCTCCCTGCACCGCCCCCAACGTCACCCCGCCAAGTCCCTACACCATCTTCAGCTCTAGCTGCAGCTCATCCTCCTGCACCTTCCACCCTCTCTGTACCGCCTCCGTCACCCCACCCCATCCCTCCACCATCTTCAGGTCTAGCTGCAGCTCATCCTCCTGCACCTTCCGCCCTCTCTGCACCGCCTCCAACGTCACCCCGCCCCGTCCCTCCGCCATCTTCAGCTCTAGCTGCAGCTCATCCTCCTGCACCTTCCACCCTCTCTGCACCGCCTCCGTCACCCCGCCCCGTCCCTCCACCATCTTCAGCTCTAGCTGCAGCTCATCCTCCTGCCCCTTCCGCCCTCTCTGCACCGCCTCCAACGTCATCCCACCCCGTCCCTCCACCATCTTCAGCTCTAGCTGCAGCTCATCCTCCTGCACATTCTGCCCTCTCTGCACCGCCTCCAACATCACCCCACCCCATCCCTCCACCATCTTCAGCTCTAGCTGCAGCTCATCCTCCTGCACCTTCAGCCCTCTCTGCATCGCCTCCAACGTCACCACACCCCGTCCCTCCACCATCTTCAACTCTAGCTGCAGCTCATCCTCCTGCACCTTCTGCTCTCTCTGCACCGCCTCCGTCACCCCACCCCATCCCTCCACCATCTTCAGCTGTAGCTGCAGCTCATCGTCCTGCACCTTCCGCCCTCTCTGCACCGCCTCCAACGCCACTGCACTCCGTCCCTCAGCCATCTTCAGCTCGAGCTGCAGCTCATCCTCCTGCACCTCCCGCCCTCTCTGCACCACCTCCAACATCACCACACCCCGTCCCTCCACCATCTTCAGCTCTAGCTGCAGCTCATCCTCCTTCATCTTCCGCCCTCTCTGCACCGCCTCCAACGTCACCCCGCCCAGTCCCTCCACCATCTTCAGCTCTAGCTGCAGCTCATCCTCCTGCACCTTCCGCCCTCTCTGCACCGCCTCCAACATCACCCCACCCTGTCCCTCCACCATCTTCAGCTCTAGCTACAGCTCATCCACCTGCACCTTCTGCTCTCTCTGCACCGCCTCCAACGCCACCATACCCCGTTCTCCACCATCTTCAGCTGTAGCTGCAGCTCATCGTCCTGCACCTTCCGCCCTCTCTGCACCGCCTCCAATGCCACTGCACTCCGTCCCTCAGCCATCTTCAGCTCGAGCTGCAGCTCATCCTCCTGCACCTTCTGCTCTCTCTGCACCGCCTCCAACATCACCGCACCCCGTCCCTCCACCATCTTCAGCTCTAGCTGCAGCTCATCCTCCTGCACCTTCTACTCTCTCTGCACCGCCTCCAACATCACCCCACCCCGTCCCTCCACCATCTTCAGCTCTAGCTGCAGCTCATCCTCCTGCACCTTCTGCCCTCTCTGCACCACCTCCAACATCACCCCACCCCGTCCCTCCACCATCTTCAGCTCTAGCTGCAGCTCATCCTCCTGCACCTTCCGCCCACTCTGCGCCGCCACCAACGTCACCCCACCCCATCCCTCCACCATCTTCAGCTCTAACTGCAGTTCATCCTTCTGCACCTTCCGCCCTCTCTGCACCGCCTCCAACATCAACCCACCCCATCCCTCTCCCATCTTCAGCTCTAGCTGCAGCTCATCCTCCTGCACCTTCCGCCCTCTCTGCACCGCCTCCAACGTCACCCCACCCCGTCCGTCCACCATCTTAAGCTCTAGCTGCAGCTCATCCTCCTGCACCTTCTGCTCTCTCTGCACCGCCTCCGTCACCCCACCCCATCCCTCCACCATCTTCAGCTGTAGCTGCAGCTCATCGTCCTGCACCTTCCGCCCTCTCTGCACCGCCTCCAACGCCGCTGCACTCCGTCCCTCAGCCATCTTCAGCTCGAGCTGCAGCTCATCCTCCTGCACCTTCCGCCCTCTCTGCACCGCCTCCAACGTCACCCCGCCCAGTCCCTCCACCATCTTCAGCTCTAGCTGCAGCTCATCCTCCTGCACCTTCCGCCCTCTCTGCACCGCCTCCAACATCACCCCACCCTGTCCCTCCACCATCTTCAGCTCTAGCTACAGCTCATCCACCTGCACCTTCTGCTCTCTCTGCACCGCCTCCAACGCCACCATACCCCGTTCTCCACCATCTTCAGCTGTAGCTGCAGCTCATCCTCCTGCACCTTCCGCCCTCTCTGCATTGCCCCCAATGTCACCCCTCCTTGTCCCTCCGCCATCTTCAGCTGTAGCTGCAGCTCATCCTCCTGCACCTTCTGCCCTCTCTGCACCACCTCCAACATCACCCCACCCCGTCCCTCCACCATCTTCAGCTCTAGCTGCAGCTCATCCTCCTGCACCTTCCGCCCACTCTGCGCCGCCACCAACGTCACCCCACCCCATCCCTCCACCATCTTCAGCTCTAACTGCAGTTCATCCTTCTGCACCTTCCGCCCTCTCTGCACCGCCTCCAACATCAACCCACCCCATCCCTCTCCCATCTTCAGCTCTAGCTGCAGCTCATCCTCCTGCACCTTCTGCTCTCTCTGCACCGCCTCCAACATCAACCCACCCCATCCCTCTCCCATCTTCAGCTCTAGCTGCAGCTCATCCTCCTGAACCTTCCGCCCTCTCTGTACCGCCTCCGTCATCCCACCCTGTCCCATCTTCAGCTCTAGCTGCAGCTCATCCTCCTGCACCTTCCGCCCTCTCTGCACTGCCTCCAACGTTACCATACCCCGTCCCTCCACCATCTTCAGCTCTAGCTGCAGCTCATCCTCCTGCACCTTCCGCCCTCTCTGCACCGCCTCCAAAATCACCCCACCCTCTCCCTCCACCATCTTCACCTCTAGCTGCAGCTCATCCTCCTGCACCTTTCGCCCTCTCTGCACCGCCTCTGTCACCACACCCCGTCCCTCCACCATCTTCAGCTCTAGCTGCAGCTCATCCTCCTGCACCTTCCGCCCTCTCTGCACCGCCTCCAACGTCACCCCGCCCAGTCCCTCCACCATCTTCAGCTCTACCTGCAGTTCATCCTCCTGCACCTTCTGCTCTCTCTGCACCGCCTCCAACATCACCCCACCTCATCCCTCCACCATCTTCAGCTCTAGCTGCAGCTCATCCTCCTGCACCTTCAGCCCTCTCTGCACCGCCTCCAACATCACCCCACCCCGTCCCTCTCCCATCTTCAGCTCTAGCTGCAGCTCATCCTCCTGCACCTTCCGCCCTCTCTGTACCGCCTCCGTCACCCCACCCTGTCCCATCTTCAGCTCTAGCTCATCCTCCTGCACCTTCCGCTCTCTCTACATCGCCTCCAACGTCACCCCACCCCATCCCTCCACCATCTTCAGCTCTAGCTGCAGCTCATCCTCCTGCACCTTCCGCCCTCTCTGCACCGCCTCCAACGTCACCCCGCCCCATCCCTCCACCATCTTCAGCTCTAGCTGCAGCTCATCCTCCTGCACCTTCCGCCCTCTCTGCACCGCCTCCAACATCACCCCACCCCGTCCCTCCCCCATCTTCAGCTCTAGCTGCAGCTCATCCTCCTGCACCGTCTGCCCTCTCTGCACCGCCTCCAACGTCACCCCACCCCGTCCCTCCTGCACCTCCCGCCCTCTCTGCACCGCCTCCAACGTCACCCCACCCCGTCCCTCCTGCACCTTCTGCCCTCTCTGCACCGCCTCCAACATCACCCCACCGCGTCCCTCCACCATCTTCAGCTCTAGCTGCAGCTCATCCTCCTGCACCTTCCGCCCTCTCTGCACCGCCTCCAACGTCACCACACCCCGTCCCTCCTGCACCTCCCGCCCTCTCTGCACCGCCTCCAACGTCACCCCACCCCATCCCTCCACCATCTTCAGCTCTAGCTGCAGCTCATCCTCCTGCACCTTCCGCCCTCTCTGCACCACCTCCAACATCACCCCACCCCGTCCCTCCACCATCTTCAGCTCTAGCTGCAGCTCATCCTCCTGCACCTTCCGCCCTCTCTGCACCGCCTCCAACATCACCCCACCCCGTCCCTCCACCATCTTCAGCTCTAGCTGCAGCTCATCCTCCTGCACCTTCCGCCCTCTCTGCACCGCCTCCAACTCACTCCTCCCCGTCCCTCAACCATCTTCAGCTCTAGCTGCAGCTCATCCTCCTGCACCTTCCGCCCTCTCTGCACCGCCTCCAACATCACCCCACCCCGTCCCTCCACCATCTTCAGCTCTAGCTGCAGCTCATCCTCCTGCACCTTCCGCCCTCTCTGCACCGCCTCCAACGTCACCCCGCCCCGTCCCTCCGCCATCTTCAGCTCCCGTCGCAGCTCATCCTCCTGCACCTTCCGCCCTCTCTGCACCGCCTCCAACATCACCCCACCCTGTCCCTCCACCATCTTCAGCTCTAGCTACAGCTCATCCACCTGCACCTTCCGCCCTCTCTGCACCGCCTCCAACATCACCCCACCCTGCCCCTCCACCATCTTCAGCTCTAGCTGCAGCTCATCCTCCTGCACCTTCCGCCCTCTCTGCATTGCCCCCAACGTCACCCCGCCCCGTCCCTCCGCCATCTTCAGCTCTAGCTGCAGCTCATCCTCCTGCACCTTCAGCCCTCTCTGCATCGCCTCCAACGTCACCCCGCCCAGTCCCTCCACCATCTTCAGCTCTAGCTGCAGCTCATCATCCTGCACCTTCCGCCCTCTCTGCACCGCCACCAACGTCACCCCACCTCATCCCTCCACCATCTTCAGCTCTAGCTGCAGCTCATCCTCCTGCACCTTCAGCCCTCTCTGCACCGCCTCCAACGTCACCCCACCCCGTCCCTCCACCATCTTCAGCTCTAGCTGCAGCTCATCCTCCTGCACCTTCTGCTCTCTCTGTACCGCCTCCGTCACCCCACCCTGTCCCATCTTCAGCTCTAGCTGCAGCTCATCCTCCTGCACCTTCCGCCCTCTCTGTACCGCCTCCGTCACCCCACCCTGTCCCATCTTCAGCTCTAGCTGCAGCTCATCCTCTTGCACCTTCCGCCCTCTCTGCACCGCCTCCAACGTCACCCCGCCCGTCCCTCAACCATCTTCAGCTCTAGCTGCAGCTCATCCCCCTGCACCTTCCGCCCTCTCTGCACCGCCTCCAACGTCACCACATCCCGTCCCTCCACCATCTTCAGCTGTAGCTGCAGCTCATCCTCCTGCACCTTCCGCCCTCTCTGCACCGCCTCCAACGTCACCCGCCCCGTCCCTCCGCCATCTTCAGCTCTACCTGCAGCTCATCCTCCTGCACCTTCCACCCTCTCTGCACCGCCTCCAACGTCACTCCGCCCCGTCCCTCCTCAGCTCTAGCTGCAGCTCATCCTCCTGCACCTTCCCCCCTCTCTGCACCGCCTCCAACGTCACCATATCCCGTCCCTCCACCATCTTCAGCTCTAGCTGCAGCTCATCCTCCTGCACTTTCCGCCCTCTCTGCACCGCCTCCAACGTCACCACACCCCGTCCCTCCTGCACCTCCCGCCCTCTCTGCACCGCCTCCAACGTCACCCCACCCCATCCCTCCACCATCTTCAGCTCTAGCTGCAGCTCATCCTCCTGCACCTTCCGCCCTCTCTGCACCGCCTCCAACATCACCCCACCCTGTCCCTCCATCATCTTCAGCTCTAGCTGCAGCTCATCCTCCTGCACCTTCCACCCTCTCTGCACCGCCTCCAACGTCACCCCACCCCATCCCTCCACGATCTTCAGCTCTAGCTGCAGCGCATCCTCCTGAACCTTCCGCCCTCTCTGCATCGCCTCCAACATCACCCCGCCCTGTCCCTCCATCATCTTCAGCTCTAGCAGCAGCTCATCCTCCTGCACCTTCCGCCCTCTCTGCACCGCCTCCAACATCACCCCGCCCTGTCCCTCCATCATCTTCAGCTCTAGCTGCAGCTCATCCTCCTGCACCTTCCGCCCTCTCTGCACCGCCTCCAATGCCACTGCACTCCGTCCCTCAACCATCTTCAGCTCTAACTGCAGCTCATCCTCCTGCACCTTCCGCCCTCTCTGCACCGCCTCCAACATCACCCCACCCTGCCCCTCCACCATCTTCAGCTGTAGCTGCAGCTCATCCTCCTGCACCGTCCGCCCTCTCTGCACCGCCTCCAACATCACCCCACCCCGTCCCTCTCCCATCTTCAGCTCTAGCTGCAGCTCATCCTCCTGCACCTTCTGCCCTCTCTGCACCGCCTCCAACATCACCCCACCCCGTCCCTCCACCATCTTCAGCTCTAGCTGCAGCTCATCCTCATGCACCTTCCGCCCTCTCTGCACCGCCTCCAACGTCACCCCACCCCTTCCCTTCGCCATCTTCAGCGCTAGCTGCAGCTCATCCTCCTGCACCTTCCGCCCTCTCTGCACCGCCTCCAACATCACCCCACCCCGTCCCTCCACCATCTTCAGCTCTAGCTGCAGCTCATCCTCCTGCACCTTCCGCCCTCTCTGTACCGCCTCCGTCACCCCACCCTGTCCCATCTTCAGCTCTAGCTGCAGCTCATCCTCTTGCACCTTCCGCCCTCTCTGCACCGCCTCCAACGTCACCCCGCCCTGCCCCTCCACCATCTTCAGCTGTAGCTGCAGCTCATCCTCCTGCACCGTCCGCCCTCTCTGCACCGCCTCCAACATCACCCCACCCCGTCCCTCTCCCATCTTCAGCTCTAGCTGCAGCTCATCCTCCTGCACCTTCTGCCCTCTCTGCACCGCCTCCAACATCACCCCACCCCGTCCCTCCACCATCTTCAGCTCTAGCTGCAGCTCATCCTCATGCACCTTCCGCCCTCTCTGCACCGCCTCCAACGTCACCCCACCCCTTCCCTTCGCCATCTTCAGCGCTAGCTGCAGCTCATCCTCCTGCACCTTCCGCCCTCTCTGCACCGCCTCCAACATCACCCCACCCCGTCCCTCCACCATCTTCAGCTCTAGCTGCAGCTCATCCTCCTGCACCTTCCGCCCTCTCTGTACCGCCTCCGTCACCCCACCCTGTCCCATCTTCAGCTCTAGCTGCAGCTCATCCTCTTGCACCTTCCGCCCTCTCTGCACCGCCTCCAACGTCACCCCGCCCGTCCCTCCGCCATCTTCAGCTCTAGCTGCAGCTCATCCTCCTGCACCTTTCGCCCTCTCTGCACCGCCTCCAACGTCAACACACCCCGTCCCTCCACCATCTTCAGCTCTCGCTGCAGCTCATCCTTCTGCCCCTTCTGCCCTCTCTGCACCGCCTCCAACGTCACCCCGCCCGTCCCTCAACCATCTTCAGCTCTAGCTGCAGCTCATCCCCCTGCACCTTCCGCCCTCTCTGCACCGCCTCCAACGTCACCACATCCCGTCCCTCCACCATCTTCAGCTGTAGCTGCAGCTCATCCTCCTGCACCTTCCGCCCTCTCTGCACCGCCTCCAACGTCACCCGCCCCGTCCCTCCGCCATCTTCAGCTCTACCTGCAGCTCATCCTCCTGCACCTTCCACCCTCTCTGCACCGCCTCCAACGTCACTCCGCCCCGTCCCTCCTCAGCTCTAGCTGCAGCTCATCCTCCTGCACCTTCCCCCCTCTCTGCACCGCCTCCAACGTCACCATATCCCGTCCCTCCACCATCTTCAGCTCTAGCTGCAGCTCATCCTCCTGCACTTTCCGCCCTCTCTGCACCGCCTCCAACGTCACCACACCCCGTCCCTCCTGCACCTCCCGCCCTCTCTGCACCGCCTCCAACGTCACCCCACCCCATCCCTCCACCATCTTCAGCTCTAGCTGCAGCTCATCCTCCTGCACCTTCCGCCCTCTCTGCACCGCCTCCAACATCACCCCACCCTGTCCCTCCATCATCTTCAGCTCTAGCTGCAGCTCATCCTCCTGCACCTTCCACCCTCTCTGCACCGCCTCCAACGTCACCCCACCCCATCCCTCCACGATCTTCAGCTCTAGCTGCAGCGCATCCTCCTGAACCTTCCGCCCTCTCTGCATCGCCTCCAACATCACCCCGCCCTGTCCCTCCATCATCTTCAGCTCTAGCAGCAGCTCATCCTCCTGCACCTTCCGCCCTCTCTGCACCGCCTCCAACATCACCCCGCCCTGTCCCTCCATCATCTTCAGCTCTAGCTGCAGCTCATCCTCCTGCACCTTCCGCCCTCTCTGCACCGCCTCCAATGCCACTGCACTCCGTCCCTCAACCATCTTCAGCTCTAACTGCAGCTCATCCTCCTGCACCTTCCGCCCTCTCTGCACCGCCTCCAACATCACCCCACCCTGCCCCTCCACCATCTTCAGCTGTAGCTGCAGCTCATCCTCCTGCACCGTCCGCCCTCTCTGCACCGCCTCCAACATCACCCCACCCCGTCCCTCTCCCATCTTCAGCTCTAGCTGCAGCTCATCCTCCTGCACCTTCTGCCCTCTCTGCACCGCCTCCAACATCACCCCACCCCGTCCCTCCACCATCTTCAGCTCTAGCTGCAGCTCATCCTCATGCACCTTCCGCCCTCTCTGCACCGCCTCCAACGTCACCCCACCCCTTCCCTTCGCCATCTTCAGCGCTAGCTGCAGCTCATCCTCCTGCACCTTCCGCCCTCTCTGCACCGCCTCCAACATCACCCCACCCCGTCCCTCCACCATCTTCAGCTCTAGCTGCAGCTCATCCTCCTGCACCTTCCGCCCTCTCTGTACCGCCTCCGTCACCCCACCCTGTCCCATCTTCAGCTCTAGCTGCAGCTCATCCTCTTGCACCTTCCGCCCTCTCTGCACCGCCTCCAACGTCACCCCGCCCTGCCCCTCCACCATCTTCAGCTGTAGCTGCAGCTCATCCTCCTGCACCGTCCGCCCTCTCTGCACCGCCTCCAACATCACCCCACCCCGTCCCTCTCCCATCTTCAGCTCTAGCTGCAGCTCATCCTCCTGCACCTTCTGCCCTCTCTGCACCGCCTCCAACATCACCCCACCCCGTCCCTCCACCATCTTCAGCTCTAGCTGCAGCTCATCCTCATGCACCTTCCGCCCTCTCTGCACCGCCTCCAACGTCACCCCACCCCTTCCCTTCGCCATCTTCAGCGCTAGCTGCAGCTCATCCTCCTGCACCTTCCGCCCTCTCTGCACCGCCTCCAACATCACCCCACCCCGTCCCTCCACCATCTTCAGCTCTAGCTGCAGCTCATCCTCCTGCACCTTCCGCCCTCTCTGTACCGCCTCCGTCACCCCACCCTGTCCCATCTTCAGCTCTAGCTGCAGCTCATCCTCTTGCACCTTCCGCCCTCTCTGCACCGCCTCCAACGTCACCCCGCCCGTCCCTCCGCCATCTTCAGCTCTAGCTGCAGCTCATCCTCCTGCACCTTTCGCCCTCTCTGCACCGCCTCCAACGTCAACACACCCCGTCCCTCCACCATCTTCAGCTCTCGCTGCAGCTCATCCTTCTGCCCCTTCTGCCCTCTCTGCACCGCCTCCAACGTCACCCCGCCCGTCCCTCAACCATCTTCAGCTCTAGCTGCAGCTCATCCCCCTGCACCTTCCGCCCTCTCTGCACCGCCTCCAACGTCACCACATCCCGTCCCTCCACCATCTTCAGCTGTAGCTGCAGCTCATCCTCCTGCACCTTCCGCCCTCTCTGCACCGCCTCCAACGTCACCCGCCCCGTCCCTCCGCCATCTTCAGCTCTACCTGCAGCTCATCCTCCTGCACCTTCCACCCTCTCTGCACCGCCTCCAACGTCACTCCGCCCCGTCCCTCCTCAGCTCTAGCTGCAGCTCATCCTCCTGCACCTTCCCCCCTCTCTGCACCGCCTCCAACGTCACCATATCCCGTCCCTCCACCATCTTCAGCTCTAGCTGCAGCTCATCCTCCTGCACTTTCCGCCCTCTCTGCACCGCCTCCAACGTCACCACACCCCGTCCCTCCTGCACCTCCCGCCCTCTCTGCACCGCCTCCAACGTCACCCCACCCCATCCCTCCACCATCTTCAGCTCTAGCTGCAGCTCATCCTCCTGCACCTTCCGCCCTCTCTGCACCGCCTCCAACATCACCCCACCCTGTCCCTCCATCATCTTCAGCTCTAGCTGCAGCTCATCCTCCTGCACCTTCCACCCTCTCTGCACCGCCTCCAACGTCACCCCACCCCATCCCTCCACGATCTTCAGCTCTAGCTGCAGCGCATCCTCCTGAACCTTCCGCCCTCTCTGCATCGCCTCCAACATCACCCCGCCCTGTCCCTCCATCATCTTCAGCTCTAGCAGCAGCTCATCCTCCTGCACCTTCCGCCCTCTCTGCACCGCCTCCAACATCACCCCGCCCTGTCCCTCCATCATCTTCAGCTCTAGCTGCAGCTCATCCTCCTGCACCTTCCGCCCTCTCTGCACCGCCTCCAATGCCACTGCACTCCGTCCCTCAACCATCTTCAGCTCTAACTGCAGCTCATCCTCCTGCACCTTCCGCCCTCTCTGCACCGCCTCCAACATCACCCCACCCTGCCCCTCCACCATCTTCAGCTGTAGCTGCAGCTCATCCTCCTGCACCGCCGCCCTCTCTGCACCGCCTCCAACATCACCCCACCCCGTCCCTCTCCCATCTTCAGCTCTAGCTGCAGCTCATCCTCCTGCACCTTCTGCCCTCTCTGCACCGCCTCCAACATCACCCCACCCCGTCCCTCCACCATCTTCAGCTCTAGCTGCAGCTCATCCTCATGCACCTTCCGCCCTCTCTGCACCGCCTCCAACGTCACCCCACCCCTTCCCTTCGCCATCTTCAGCGCTAGCTGCAGCTCATCCTCCTGCACCTTCCGCCCTCTCTGCACCGCCTCCAACATCACCCCACCCCGTCCCTCCACCATCTTCAGCTCTAGCTGCAGCTCATCCTCCTGCACCTTCCGCCCTCTCTGTACCGCCTCCGTCACCCCACCCTGTCCCATCTTCAGCTCTAGCTGCAGCTCATCCTCTTGCACCTTCCGCCCTCTCTGCACCGCCTCCAACGTCACCCCGCCCTGCCCCTCCACCATCTTCAGCTGTAGCTGCAGCTCATCCTCCTGCACCGTCCGCCCTCTCTGCACCGCCTCCAACATCACCCCACCCCGTCCCTCTCCCATCTTCAGCTCTAGCTGCAGCTCATCCTCCTGCACCTTCTGCCCTCTCTGCACCGCCTCCAACATCACCCCACCCCGTCCCTCCACCATCTTCAGCTCTAGCTGCAGCTCATCCTCATGCACCTTCCGCCCTCTCTGCACCGCCTCCAACGTCACCCCACCCCTTCCCTTCGCCATCTTCAGCGCTAGCTGCAGCTCATCCTCCTGCACCTTCCGCCCTCTCTGCACCGCCTCCAACATCACCCCACCCCGTCCCTCCACCATCTTCAGCTCTAGCTGCAGCTCATCCTCCTGCACCTTCCGCCCTCTCTGTACCGCCTCCGTCACCCCACCCTGTCCCATCTTCAGCTCTAGCTGCAGCTCATCCTCTTGCACCTTCCGCCCTCTCTGCACCGCCTCCAACGTCACCCCGCCCGTCCCTCCGCCATCTTCAGCTCTAGCTGCAGCTCATCCTCCTGCACCTTTCGCCCTCTCTGCACCGCCTCCAACGTCAACACACCCCGTCCCTCCACCATCTTCAGCTCTCGCTGCAGCTCATCCTTCTGCCCCTTCTGCCCTCTCTGCACCGCCTCCAACGTCACCCCGCCCAGTCCCTCCACCATCTTCAGCTCTAGCTGCAGCTCATCCTCCTGCACCTTCTGCTCTCTATGCACCGCCTCCAACGTCACCCCGCCCAGTCCCTCCACCATCTTCAGCTCTAGCTGCAGCTCATCCTCCTGCACCTTCTGCTCTCTATGCACCGCCTCCAACGTCACCCCGCCCGTCCCTCCGCCATCTTCAGCTCTAGCTGCAGCTCATCCTCCTGCACCTTTCGCCCTCTCTGCACCGCCTCCAACGTCAACACACCCCGTCCCTCCACCATCTTCAGCTCTCGCTGCAGCTCATCCTTCTGCCCCTTCTGCCCTCTCTGCACCGCCTCCAACGTCACCCCGCCCAGTCCCTCCACCATCTTCAGCTCTAGCTGCAGCTCATCCTCCTGCACCGTCCGCCCTCTCTGCACCGCCTCCAACATCACCCCACCCCGTCCCTCTCCCATCTTCAGCTCTAGCTGCAGCTCATCCTCCTGCACCTTCTGCCCTCTCTGCACCGCCTCCAACATCACCCCACCCCGTCCCTCCACCATCTTCAGCTCTAGCTGCAGCTCATCCTCATGCACCTTCCGCCCTCTCTGCACCGCCTCCAACGTCACCCCACCCCTTCCCTTCGCCATCTTCAGCGCTAGCTGCAGCTCATCCTCCTGCACCTTCCGCCCTCTCTGCACCGCCTCCAACATCACCCCACCCCGTCCCTCCACCATCTTCAGCTCTAGCTGCAGCTCATCCTCCTGCACCTTCCGCCCTCTCTGTACCGCCTCCGTCACCCCACCCTGTCCCATCTTCAGCTCTAGCTGCAGCTCATCCTCTTGCACCTTCCGCCCTCTCTGCACCGCCTCCAACGTCACCCCGCCCTGCCCCTCCACCATCTTCAGCTGTAGCTGCAGCTCATCCTCCTGCACCGTCCGCCCTCTCTGCACCGCCTCCAACATCACCCCACCCCGTCCCTCTCCCATCTTCAGCTCTAGCTGCAGCTCATCCTCCTGCACCTTCTGCCCTCTCTGCACCGCCTCCAACATCACCCCACCCCGTCCCTCCACCATCTTCAGCTCTAGCTGCAGCTCATCCTCATGCACCTTCCGCCCTCTCTGCACCGCCTCCAACGTCACCCCACCCCTTCCCTTCGCCATCTTCAGCGCTAGCTGCAGCTCATCCTCCTGCACCTTCCGCCCTCTCTGCACCGCCTCCAACATCACCCCACCCCGTCCCTCCACCATCTTCAGCTCTAGCTGCAGCTCATCCTCCTGCACCTTCCGCCCTCTCTGTACCGCCTCCGTCACCCCACCCTGTCCCATCTTCAGCTCTAGCTGCAGCTCATCCTCTTGCACCTTCCGCCCTCTCTGCACCGCCTCCAACGTCACCCCGCCCGTCCCTCCGCCATCTTCAGCTCTAGCTGCAGCTCATCCTCCTGCACCTTTCGCCCTCTCTGCACCGCCTCCAACGTCAACACACCCCGTCCCTCCACCATCTTCAGCTCTCGCTGCAGCTCATCCTTCTGCCCCTTCTGCCCTCTCTGCACCGCCTCCAACGTCACCCCGCCCAGTCCCTCCACCATCTTCAGCTCTAGCTGCAGCTCATCCTCCTGCACCTTCTGCTCTCTATGCACCGCCTCCAACGTCACCCCGCCCAGTCCCTCCACCATCTTCAGCTCTAGCTGCAGCTCATCCTCCTGCACCTTCTGCTCTCTATGCACCGCCTCCAACGTCACCCCACCCCGTCCCTCCACCATCTTCAGCTCTAGCTGCAGCTCATCCTCCTGCACCTTCCGCCCTCTCTGCACCGCCTCCAACGTCACCACACCCCGTCCCTCCTGCACCTCCCGCCCTCTCTGCACCGCCTCCAACGTCACCACACCCCGTCCCTCCTGCACCTCCCGCCCTCTCTGCACCGCCTCCAACGTCACCCCACCCCATCCCTCCACCATCTTCAGCTCTAGCTGCAGCTCATCCTCCTGCACCTTCCGCCATCTCTGCACCGCCTCCAACATCACCCCACCCCGTCCCTCCCCCAGCTTTAGCTGCAGCTCATCCTCCTGCACCTTCTGCCCTCTCTGCACCGCCTCCAACATCACCCCACCCTGTCCCTCCATCATCTTCAGCTCTAGCAGCAGCTCATCCTCCTGCACCTTCCGCCCTCTCTGCACCGCCTCCAACATCACCCCACCCTGTCCCTCCACCATCTTCAGCTCTAGCTACAGCTCATCCTCCTGCACCTTCTGCTCTCTCTGCACCGCCTCCAACGCCACCATACCCCGTCCCTCCACCATCTTCAGCTGTAGCTGCAGCTCATCGTCCTGCACCTTCCGCCCTCTCTGCACCGCCTCCAACATCACCCCACCCTGTCCCTCCATCATCTTCAGCTCTAGCAGCAGCTCATCCTCCTGCACCTTCCGCCCTCTCTGCACCGCCTCCAACGTCACCCCACCCCTTCCCTTCGCCATCTTCAGCGCTAGCTGCAGCTCATCCTCCTGCACCTTCCGCCCTCTCTGCACCGCCTCCAACATCACCCCACCTCATCCCTCCACCATCTTCAGCTCTAGCTGCAGCTCATCCTCCTGCACCTTCCGCCCTCTCTGCACCGCCTCCAACATCACCCCACCCCGTCCCTCCACCATCTTCAGCTCTAGCTGCAGCTCATCCTCCTGCACCTTCCGCCCTCTCTGCACCGCCTCCAACGTCACCCCACCCCGTCCCTCCCCATCTTCAGCTCCCGCTGCAGCTCATCCTCCTGCACCTTCCGCCCTCTCTGCACCGCCTCCAACGTCACCCCACCTCATCCCTCCACCATCTTCAGCTCTAGCTGCAGCTCATCCTCCTGCACCTTCCGCCCTCTCTGCACCGCCTCCAACATCACCCCTCCCCGTCCCTCCACCATCTTCTGCTCTAGCTGCAGCTCATCCTCCTGCACCTTCCGCCCTCTCTGCATTGCCCCCAATGTCACCCCTCCCTGTCCGTCCGCCATCTTCAGCTCCAGCTGCAGCTCATCCTCCTGCACCTCCCGCCCTCTCTGCACCGCCTCCAATGCCACTGCACTCCGTCCCTCTGCCATCTTCAGCTCTAGCTGCAGCTCATCCTCCTGCACCTTCCGCCCTCTCTGCACCGCCTCCAATGCCACTGCACTCCGTCCCTCTGCCATCTTCAGCTCTAGCTGCAGCTCATCCTCCTGCACCTTCCGCCCTCTCTGCACCGCCACCAACGTCACCCCTCCCCGTCCCTCCACCATCTTCAACTCTAGCTGCAGCTCATCCTCATGCACCTTCCGCCCTCTCTGCACCGCCTCCAACATCACCCCACCCCGTCCCTCCACCATCTTCAGCTCTAGCTGCAGCTCATCCTCCTGCACCTTCTGCTCTCTCTGCACCGCCTCCAACATCACCCCACCCCGTCCCTCCACCATCTTCAGCTCTAGCTGCAGCTCATCCTCCTGCACCTTCAGCCCTCTCTGCACCGCCTCCAACGTCACTCCGCCCCGTCCCTCCTCAGCTCTAGCTGCAGCTCATCCTCCTGCACCTTCCCCCCTCTCTGCACCGCCTCCAACGTCACCCCACCCCGTCCGTCCACCATCTTCAGCTCTAGCTGCAGCTCATCCTCCTGCACCTTCCGCCCTCTCTGCACCGCCTCCAACATCACCACACCCCGTCCCTCCTGCACCTCCCGCCCTCTCTGCACCGCCTCCAACGTCACCCCACCCCATCCCTCCACCATCTTCAGCTCTAGCTGCAGCTCATCCTCCTGCACCTTCCGCCATCTCTGCACCGCCTCCAACATCACCCCACCCCGTCCCTCCCCCAGCTTTAGCTGCAGCTCATCCTCCTGCACCTTCCGCCCTCTCTGCACCGCCTCCAACATCACCCCACCCTGTCCCTCCATCATCTTCAGCTCTAGCTGCAGCTCATCCTCCTGCACCTTCCACCCTCTCTGCACCGCCGCCAACGTCACCCCACCCCATCCCTCCACGATCTTCAGCTCTAGCTGCAGCACATCCTCCTGAACCTTCCGCCCTCTCTGCACCGCCTCCAACATCACCCCGCCCTGTCCCTCCATCATCTTCAGCTCTAGCAGCAGCTCATCCTCCTGCACCTTCCGCCCTCTCTGCACCGCCTCCAACGTCACCCCGCCCCGTCCCTCCACCATCTTCAGCTCTAGCTGCAGCTCATCCTCCTGCACCTTCTGCCCTCTCTGCACCGCCTCCAACATCACCCCTCCCCGTCCCTCCACCATCTTCAGCTCTAACTGCAGTTCATCCTCCTGCACCTTCCGCCCTCTCTGCACCGCCTCCAACATCACCCCACCCTGTCCCTCCACCATCTTCAGCTCTAGCTACAGCTCATCCTCCTGCACCTTCCGCCCTCTCTGCACCGCCTCCAACATCACCCCACCCCGTCCCTCCCCCATCTTCAGCTTTAGCTACAGCTCATCCTCCTGCACCTTCCGCCCTCTCTGCACCGCCTCCAACATCACCCCACCCCGTCCCTCCCCCATCTTCAGCTTTAGCTGCAGCTCATCCTCCTGCACCTTCCGCCCTCTCTGCACCGCCTCCAACATCACCCCGCCCCGTCCCTCCACCATCTTCAGCTGTAGCTGCAGCTCCTCGTCCTGCACCTTCTGCTCTCTCTGCACCGCCTCCAACGTCACCCCGCCCCGTCCCTCCACCATCTTCAGCTCTAGCTGCAGCTCATCCTCCTACACCTTCCGCCCTCTCTGCACCGCCTCCAACGTCACCCCGCCCCGTCCCTCCGCCATCTTCAGATTTAGCTGCAGCTCATCCTCCTGCACCTTCCACCCTCTCTGCACCGCCTCCAACGTCACACCACCTCATCCCTCCACCATCTTCAGCTCTAGCTGCAGCTCATCCTCCTGCACCTTCCGCCCTCTCTGCACCGCCTCCAACATCACCCCTCCCCGTCCCTCCACCATCTTCAGCTCTAGCTGCAGCTCATCCTCCTGCACCTTCCGCCCTCTCTGCACCGCCTCCAATGCCACTGCACTCCGTCCCTCAACCATCTTCAGCTTGAACTGCAGCTCATCCTCCTGCACCTTCCGCCCTCTCTGCACCGCCTCCAACGTCACACCACCTCATCCCTCCACCATCTTCAGCTCTAGCTGCAGCTCATCCTCCTGCACCTTCCGCCCTCTCTGCACCGCCTCCAACATCACCCCTCCCCGTCCCTCCACCATCTTCAGCTCTAGCTGCAGCTCATCCTCCTGCACCTTCCGCCCTCTCTGCACCGCCTCCAATGCCACTGCACTCCGTCCCTCAACCATCTTCAGCTTTAGCTGCAGCTCATCCCCCTGCACCTTCCGCCCTCTCTGTACCGCCTCCATCACCCCACCCTGTCCCATCTTCAGCTCCAGCTGCAGCTCATCCTCCTGCACCTTCCCCCCTCTCTGCACCGCCTCCAACGTCACCCCGCCCCGTCCCTCTCCCATCTTCAGCTCGAGCTGCAGGTCATCCTCCTGCACCTTCCGCCCTCTCTGCACCGCCTCCAACATCACCCCACCCCGTCCCTCCACCATCTTCAGCTCTAGCTGCAGCTCATCCTCCTGCACCTTCCGCCCTCTCTGCACCGCCTCCAACGTCACCCCACCCCGTCCCTCCCCATCTTCAGCTCCAGCTGCAGCTCATCCTCCTGCACCTTCCGCCCTCTCTGCACCGCCTCCAACGTCACCCCACCTCATCCCTCCACCATCTTCAGCTCTAGCTGCAGCTCATCCTCCTGCACCTTCCGCCCTCTCTGCACCGCCTCCAACATCACCCCTCCCCGTCCCTCCACCATCTTCAGCTCTAGCTCATCCTCCTGCACCTTCCGCCCTCTCTGCATTGCCCCCAATGTCACCCCTCCCTGTCCGTCCGCCATCTTCAGCTCCAGCTGCAGCTCATCCTCCTGCACCTCCCGCCCTCTCTGCACCGCCTCCAATGCCACTGCACTCCGTCCCTCTGCCATCTTCAGCTCTAGCTGCAGCTCATCCTCCTGCACCTTCCGCCCTCTCTGCACCGCCTCCAATGCCACTGCACTCCGTCCCTCTGCCATCTTCAGCTCTAGCTGCAGCTCATCCTCCTGCACCTTCCGCCCTCTCTGCACCGCCACCAACGTCACCCCTCCCCGTCCCTCCACCATCTTCAACTCTAGCTGCAGCTCATCCTCATGCACCTTTCGCCCTCTCTGCACCGCCTCCAACATCACCCCACCCGTCCCTCCACCATCTTCAGCTCTAGCTGCAGCTCATCCTCCTGCACCTTCTGCTCTCTCTGCACCGCCTCCAACATCACCCCACCCCGTCCCTCCACCATCTTCAGCTCTAGCTGCAGCTCATCCTCCTGCACCTTCAGCCCTCTCTGCACCGCCTCCAACGTCACTCCGCCCCGTCCCTCCTCAGCTCTAGCTGCAGCTCATCCTCCTGCACCTTCCCCCCTCTCTGCACCGCCTCCAACGTCACCCCACCCCGTCCGTCCACCATCTTCAGCTCTAGCTGCAGCTCATCCTCCTGCACCTTCCGCCCTCTCTGCACCGCCTCCAACATCACCACACCCCGTCCCTCCTGCACCTCCCGCCCTCTCTGCACCGCCTCCAACGTCACCCCACCCCATCCCTCCACCATCTTCAGCTCTAGCTGCAGCTCATCCTCCTGCACCTTCCGCCATCTCTGCACCGCCTCCAACATCACCCCACCCCGTCCCTCCCCCAGCTTTAGCTGCAGCTCATCCTCCTGCACCTTCCGCCCTCTCTGCACCGCCTCCAACATCACCCCACCCTGTCCCTCCATCATCTTCAGCTCTAGCTGCAGCTCATCCTCCTGCACCTTCCACCCTCTCTGCACCGCCTCCAACGTCACCCCACCCCATCCCTCCACGATCTTCAGCTCTAGCTGCAGCACATCCTCCTGAACCTTCCGCCCTCTCTGCACCGCCTCCAACATCACCCCGCCCCGTCCCTCCATCATCTTCAGCTCTAGCAGCAGCTCATCCTCCTGCACCTTCCGCCCTCTCTGCACCGCCTCCAACGTCACCCCGCCCCGTCCCTCCACCATCTTCAGCTCTAGCTGCAGCTCATCCTCCTGCACCTTCTGCCCTCTCTGCACCGCCTCCAACATCACCCCTCCCCGTCCCTCCACCATCTTCAGCTCTAACTGCAGTTCATCCTCCTGCACCTTCCGCCCTCTCTGCACCGCCTCCAACATCACCCCACCCTGTCCCTCCACCATCTTCAGCTCTAGCTACAGCTCATCCTCCTGCACCTTCCGCCCTCTCTGCACCGCCTCCAACATCACCCCACCCCGTCCCTCCCCCATCTTCAGCTTTAGCTGCAGCTCATCCTCCTGCACCTTCCGCCCTCTCTGCACCGCCTCCAACGTCACCCCACCCCGTCCCTCCCCCATCTTCAGCTTTAGCTACAGCTCATCCTCCTGCACCTTCCGCCCTCTCTGCACCGCCTCCAACATCACCCCACCCCGTCCATCCCCCATCTTCAGCTTTAGCTGCAGCTCATCCTCCTGCACCTTCCGCCCTCTCTGCACCGCCTCCAACATCACCCCACCCCGTCCCTCCACCATCTTCAGCTGTAGCTGCAGCTCCTCGTCCTGCACCTTCCGCTCTCTCTGCACCGCCTCCAACGTCACCCCGCCCCGTCCCTCCACCATCTTCAGCTCTAGCTGCAGCTCATCCTCCTACACCTTCCGCCCTCTCTGCACCGCCTCCAACGTCACCCCGCCCCGTCCCTCCGCCATCTTCAGATTTAGCTGCAGCTCATCCTCCTGCACCTTCCACCCTCTCTGCACCGCCTCCAACGTCACACCACCTCATCCCTCCACCATCTTCAGCTCTAGCTGCAGCTCATCCTCCTGCACCTTCCGCCCTCTCTGCACCGCCTCCAACATCACCCCTCCCCGTCCCTCCACCATCTTCAGCTCTAGCTGCAGCTCATCCTCCTGCACCTTCCGCCCTCTCTGCACCGCCTCCAATGCCACTGCACTCCGTCCCTCAACCATCTTCAGCTTGAACTGCAGCTCATCCTCCTGCACCTTCCGCCCTCTCTGCACCGTCTCCAACGTCACACCACCTCATCCCTCCACCATCTTCAGCTCTAGCTGCAGCTCATCCTCCTGCACCTTCCGCCCTCTCTGCACCGCCTCCAACATCACCCCTCCCCGTCCCTCCACCATCTTCAGCTCTAGCTGCAGCTCATCCTCCTGCACCTTCCGCCCTCTCTGCACCGCCTCCAATGCCACTGCACTCCGTCCCTCAACCATCTTCAGCTCTAGCTGCAGCTCATCCTCCTGCACCTTCCGCCCTCTCTGTACCGCCTCCATCACCCCACCCTGTCCCATCTTCAGCTCCAGCTGCAGCTCATCCTCCTGCACCTTCCCCCCTCTCTGCACCGCCTCCAACGTCACTCCGCCCCATCCCTCAACCATCTTCAGCTCTAGCTGCAGCTCATCCCCCTGCACCTTCCGCCCTCTCTGCACCGCCTCCAACATCACCCCTCCCCGTCCCTCCACCATCTTCAGCTCTAGCTGCAGCTCATCCTTCTGCCCCTTCCGCCCTCTCTGCACCGCCTCCAACGTCACCCCGCCCCGTCCCTCTCCCATCTTCAGCTCGAGCTGCAGGTCATCCTCCTGCACCTTCCGCCCTCTCTGCACCGCCTCCAACATCACCCCTCCCCGTCCCTCCGCCATCTTCAGCTCTCGCTGCAGCTCATCCTCCTGCACCTTCTGCCCTCTCTGCACCGCCTCCAACGTCTCCCCGCCCCGTCCCTCCGCCATCTTCAGCTGTAGCTGCAGCTCATCCTCCTGCACCTTCCGCCCTCTCTGCACCGCCTCCAACGTCACCCCACCCCGTCCCTCCACCATCTTCAGCTCTAGCTGCAGCTCATCCTCCTGCACCTTCCGCCCTCTTTGCACCGCCTCCAACATCACCCCACCCCGTCCCTCCACCATCTTCAGCTCTAGCTGCAGCTCATCCTCCTGCACCTTCCGCCCTCTCTGCACTGCCTCCAAAATCACCCCACCCTGTCCCTCCACCATTTTCAGCTCTAGCTGCAGCTCATCCTCCTGCACCTTCCGCCCTCTCTGCACCGCCTCCAATGCCACTGCACTCCGTCCCTCAACCATCTTCAGCTCGAGCTGCAGCTCATCCTCCTGCACCTTCTGCCTTCTCTGCACAGCCTCCAACGTCACCCGCCCCGTCCCTCTGCCATCTTCAGCTCTAGCTGCAGCTCATCCCCCTGCACCTTCTGCCCTCTCTGCACCGCCTCCAACATCACCACACCCCGTCCCTCCACCATCTTCAGCTCTCGCTGCAACTCATCCTTCTGCCCCTTCTGCCCTCTCTGCACCGCCTCCAACGTCTCCCCGCCCCGTCCCTCCGCCATCTTCAGCTCTAGCTGCAGCTCATCCTCCTGCACCTTCTGCCCTCTCTGCACCGCCTCCAATGCCACTGCACTCCGTCCCTCCACCATCTTCAGCTCTAGCTGCAGCTCATCCTCCTGCACCTTCCGCCCTCTCTGCACCGCCTCCAAGGTCACCCCACCCCATCCCTCCACCATCTTCAGCTCTAGCTGCAGCTCATCCTCCTGCACCTTCTGCTCTCTCTGCACCGCCTCCAACATCACCCCACCCTGTCCCTCCACCATCTTCAGCTCTAGCTGCAGCTCATCCTCCTGCACCTTCCACCCTCTCTGCACCGCCTCCAATGCCACTGCACTCCGTCCCTCCACCATCTTCAGCTTGAGCTGCAGCTCATCCTCCTGCACCTTCTGCTCTCTCTGCACCGCCTCCAACGTCACCCCGCCCCGTCCCTCCGCCATCTTCAGCTCTAGCTGCAGCTCATCCCCCTGCACCTTCTGCCCTCTCTGCACCGCCTCCAACGTCACCCCGCCCAGTCCCTCCACCATCTTCAGCTCTAGCTGCAGCTCATCCTCCTGCACCTTCCGCCCTCTCTGCACCGCCTCCAACATCACCCCACCCTGTCCCTCCACCATCTTCAGCTCTAGCTGCAGCTCATCCACCTGCACCTTCTGCTCTCTCTGCACCGCCTCCAACGCCACCATACCCCGTTCTCCACCATCTTCAGCTGTAGCTGCAGCTCATCGTCCTGCACCTTCCGCCCTCTCTAAACCGCCTCCAATGCCACTGCACTCCGTCCCTCAGCCATCTTCAGCTCGAGCTGCAGCTCATCCTCCTGCACCTTCCGCCCTCTCTGCACCGCCTCCAACATCACCCCACCTCGTCCCTCCACCATCTTCAGCTCTAGCTGCAGCTCATCCTCCTGCACCTTCCCCCCTCTCTGCACCGCTCCAACTTCACTCCGCCCCGTCCCTCCACCACCTTCAGCTCTAGCTGCAGCTCACCCCCCTGCACCTTCCGCCCTCTCTGCACCGCCTCCAACGTCACCCCACCCTGTCCCTCCACCATCTTCAGCTCTAGCTGCAGCTCATCCTCCTGCACCTTCCGCCCTCTCTGCACCGCCTCCAACGCCACCATACCCCGTCCCTCCACCATCTTCAGCTCTAGCTGCAGCTCATCCTCCTGAACCTTCCGCCCTCTCTGCACCGCCTCCAACGTCACCCCACCCCGTCCCTCCCCATCTTCAGCTCTAGCTGCAGCTCATCCTCCTGCACCTTCTGCCCTCTCTGCACCGCCTCCAACATCACCCCGCCATCTTCAACTCTAGCTGCAGCTCATCCCCCTGCACCTTCCGCCCTCTCTGCACCGCCTCCAACGTCACCCCACCCCGTCCCTCCCCCAGCTTTAGCTGCAGCTCATCCTCCTGCACCTTCTGCCCTCTCTGCACCGCCTCCAACATCACCCCACCCTGTCCCTCCATCATCTTCAGCTCTAGCAGCAGCTCATCCTCCTGCACCTTCCGCCCTCTCTGCACCGCCTCCAACATCACCCCACCCTGTCCCTCCACCATCTTCAGCTCTAGCTACAGCTCATCCACCTGCACCTTCTGCTCTCTCTGCACCGCCTCCAACGCCACCATACCCCGTCCCTCCACCATCTTCAGCTGTAGCTGCAGCTCATCCTCCTGCACCTTCCGCCCTCTCTGCACCGCCTCCAACATCACCCCACTCCGTCCCTCCACCATCTTCAGCTCTAGCTGCAGCTCATCCTCCTGCACCTTCAGCCCTCTCTGCATCGCCTCCAACGTCACCCCGCCCAGTCCCTCCACCATCTTCAGCTCTAGCTGCAGCTCATCATCCTGCACCTTCCGCCCTCTCTGCATTGCCCCCAATGTCACCCCTCCCTGTCCGTCCGCCATCTTCAGCTCCAGCTGCAGCTCATCCTCCTGCACCTTCTGCCCTCTCTGCACCGCCTCCAACGTCACCCCACCCCGTCCCTCCACCATCTTCAGCTCTAGCTGCAGCTCATCCTCCTGCACCTTCTGCTCTCTCTGCACCGCCTCCAACGTCACCCCACCCCGTCCCTCCCCCATCTTCAGCTCTAGCAGCAGCTCATCCTCCTGCACCTTCCGCCCTCTCTGCACCGCCTCCAACGTCACCACACCCCGTCCCTCCTGCACCTCCCGCCCTCTCTGCACCACCTCCAACGTCACCCCACCCCATCCCTCCACCATCTTCAGCTCTAGCTGCAGCTCATCCTCCTGCACATTCCGCCATCTCTGCACCGCCTCCAACATCACCCCACCCCGTCCCTCCCCCAGCTTTAGCTGCAGCTCATCCTTCTGCACCTTCTGCCCTCTCTGCACCGCCTCCAACATCACCCCACACTGTCCAACCATCATCTTCAGCTCTAGCAGCAGCTCATCCTCCTGCACCTTCCGCCCTCTCTGCACCGCCTCCAACATCACCCCACCCTGTCCCTCCACCATCTTCAGCTCTAGCTACAGCTCATCCACCTGCACCTTCTGCTCTCTCTGCACCGCCTCCAACGCCACCATACCCCGTCCCTCCACCATCTTCAGCTGTAGCTGCAGCTCATCCTCATGCACCTTCCGCCCTCTCTGCACCGCCTCCAACGTCACCCCACCCCTTCCCTTCGCCATCTTCAGCGCTAGCTGCAGCTCATCCTCCTGCACCTTCCGCCCTCTCTGCACCGCCTCCAACATCACCCCACCCCGTCCCTCCACCATCTTCAGCTCTAGCTGCAGCTCATCCTCCTGCACCTTCCGCCCTCTCTGCACCGCCTCCAACATCACCCCACCCCGTCCCTCCCCCATCTTCAGCTCTAGCTGCAGCTCATCCTCCTGCACCTTCCGCCTTCTCTGCACCGCCTCCAACGTCACCACACCCCGTCCCTCCACCATCTTCAGCTCTAGCTGCAGCTCATCCTCCTGCACCTTCCGCCCTCTCTGCATTGCCCCCAATGTCACCCCTCCCTGTCCGTCCGCCATCTTCAGCTCCAGCTGCAGCTCATCCTCCTGCACCTTCTGCTCTCTCTGCACCGCCTCCAACATCACCCCACCCCGTCCCTCCACCATCTTCAGCTCTAGCTGCAGCTCATCCTCCTGCACCTTCAGCCCTCTCTGCACCGCCTCCAACGTCACCCCGCCCCACCCTCCACCATCTTCAGCTCTAGCTGCAGCTCATCCTCCTGCACCTTCCACCCTCTCTGCACCGCCTCCAACGTCACTCCGCCCCGTCCCTCCTCAGCTCTAGCTGCAGCTCATCCTCCTGCACCTTCCCCCCTCTCTGCACCGCCTCCAACGTCACCATATCCCGCCCCTCCACCATCTTCAGCTCTAGCTGCAGCTCATCCTCCTGCACCTTCCGCCCTCTCTGCACCGCCTCCAACGTCACCACACCCCGTCCCTCCTGCACCTCCCGCCCTCTCTGCACCGCCTCCAACGTCACCCCACCCCATCCCTCCACCATCTTCAGCTCTAGCTGCAGCTCATCCTCCTGCACCTTCCGCCATCTCTGCACCGCCTCCAACATCACCCCACCCCGTCCCTCCCCCAGCTTTAGCTGCAGCTCATCCTCCTGCACCTTCCGCCCTCTCTGCACCGCCTCCAACATCACCCCACCCTGTCCCTCCATCATCTTCAGCTCTAGCTGCAGCTCATCCTCCTGCACCTTCCACCCTCTCTGCACCGCCTCCAACGTCACCCCACCCCATCCCTCCACGATCTTCAGCTCTAGCTGCAGCGCATCCCCCTGAACCTTCCGCCCTCTCTGCACCGCCTCCAACATCACCCCGCCCTGTCCCTCCATCATCTTCAGCTCTAGCAGCAGCTCATCCTCCTGCACCTTCCGCCCTCTCTGCACCGCCTCCAACGTCACCCTGCCCCGTCCCTCCACCATCTTCAGCTCTAGCTGCAGCTCATCCTCCTGCACCTTCCGCCCTCTCTGCACCGCCTCCAATGCCACTGCACTCCGTCCCTCCACCATCTTCAGCTCTAGCTGCAGCTCATCCTCCTGCACCTTCCGCCATCTCTGCACCGCCTCCAACATCACCCCACCCCGTCCCTCCCCCAGCTTTAGCTGCAGCTCATCCTCCTGCACCTTCCGCCCTCTCTGCACCGCCTCCAACATCACCCCACCCTGTCCCTCCATCATCTTCAGCTCTAGCTGCAGCTCATCCTCCTGCACCTTCCACCCTCTCTGCACCGCCTCCAACGTCACCCCACCCCATCCCTCCACGATCTTCAGCTCTAGCTGCAGCGCATCCTCCTGAACCTTCCGCCCTCTCTGCACCGCCTCCAACATCACCCCGCCCTGTCCCTCCATCATCTTCAGCTCTAGCAGCAGCTCATCCTCCTGCACCTTCCGCCCTCTCTGCACCGCCTCCAACGTCACCCTGCCCCGTCCCTCCACCATCTTCAGCTCTAGCTGCAGCTCATCCTCCTGCACCTTCTGCTCTCTCTGCACCGCCTCCAACGTCACCCTGCCCCGTCCCTCCACCATCTTCAGCTCTAGCTGCAGCTCATCCTCCTGCACCTTCAGCCCTCTCTGCACCGCCTCCAACGTCACCCCGCCCCGTCCCTCCACCATCTTCAGCTCTAGCTGCAGCTCATCCTCCTGCACCTTCTGCCCTCTCTGCACCGCCTCCAACATCACCCCACCCTGTCCCTCCGCCATCTTCAGCTCTAGCTGCAGCTCATCCTCCTGCACCTTCAGCCCTCTCTGCACCGCCTCCAACGTCACCCCGCCCCATCCCTCCACCATCTTCAGCTCTAGCTGCAGCTCATCCTCCTGCACCTTCTGCCCTCTCTGCACCGCCTCCAACATCACCCCACCCTGTCCCTCCGCCATCTTCAGCTCTAGCTGCAGCTCATCCTGCTGCACCTTCCCCCCTCTCTGCACCGCTCCAACTTCACTCTGCCCCGTCCCTCAACCACCTTCAGCTCTAGCTGCAGCTCATCCTCCTGCACCTTCTGCTCTCTCTGCACCGCCTCCAACGTCACCCCACCCCGTCCCTCCTGCACCTCCCGCCCTCTCTGCACCGCCTCCAACGTCACCCCACCCCGTCCCTCCTGCACCTTCTGCCCTCTCTGCACCGCCTCCAACATCACCCCACTGCGTCCCTCCACCATCTTCAGCTCTAGCTGCAGCTCATCCTCCTGCACCTTCCGCCCTCTCTGCACCGCCTCCAACGTCACACCACCCCATCCCTCCACCATTTTCAGCTCTAGCTGCAGCTCATCCTCCTGCACCTTCCGCCCTCTCTGCACCGCCTCCAACATCACCCCACCCTGTCCCTCCACCATCTTCAGCTCTAGCTGCAGCTCATCCTCCTGCACCTCCCGCCCTCTCTGCACCACCTCCAACATCACCCCACCCTGTCCCTCCACCATCTTCAGCTCTAGCTGCAGCTCATCCTCCTGCACCTTCCGCCCTCTCTGCACCGCCTCCAACGTCACCACACCCCGTCCCTCCTGCACCTCCCGCCCTCTCTGCACCGCCTCCAACGTCACCCCACCCCATCCCTCCACCATCTTCAGCTCTAGCTGCAGCTCATCCTCCTGCACCTTCCGCCATCTCTGCACCGCCTCCAACATCACCCCACCCCGTCCCTCCCCCAGCTTTAGCTGCAGCTCATCCTCCTGCACCTTCTGCCCTCTCTGCACCGCCTCCAACATCACCCCACCCCGTCCCTCCACCATCTTCAGCTCTAGCTGCAGCTCATCCTCCTGCACCTTCCGCCCTCTCTGTACCGCCTCCGTCACCCCACCCTGTCCCATCTTCAGCTCTAGCTGCAGCTCATCCTCCTGCACCTTCCGCTCTCTCTACATCGCCTCCAACGTCACCCCGCCCGTCCCTCCGCCATCTTCAGCTCTAGCTGCAGCTCATCCTCCTGCACCTTCCGCCCTCTCTGCACCGCCTCCAATATCACCCCACCCTGTCCCTCCACCATCTTCAGCTCTAGCTGCAGCTCATCCTCCTGCACCTCCCGCCCTCTCTGCACCGCCTCCAACATCACCCCACCCTGTCCCTCCACCATCTTCAGCTCTAGCTGCAGCTCATCCTCCTGCACCTCCCGCCCTCTCTGCACCGCCTCCAACATCACCCCACCCTGTCCCTCCACCATCTTCAGCTCTAGCTGCAGCTCATCCTGCTGCACCTTCCGCCCTCTCTGCACCGCCCCCAACATCACCCCACCCCGTCCCTCCACCATCTTCAGCTCTAGCTGCAGCTCATCCTCCTGCACCTTCCGCCCTCTCTGCACCGCCTCCAACGCCACCATACCCCGTCCCTCCACCATCTTCAGCTCTAGCTGCAGCTCATCCTCCTGCACCTTCCGCCCTCTCTGTACCGCCTCCGTCACCCCGCCCCGTCCCTCCACCATCTTCAGCTCTAGCTGCAGCTCATCCTCCTGCACCTTCTGCCCTCTCTGTACCGCCTCCAATATCACCCCACCCTGTCCCTCCACCATCTTCAGCTCTAGCTGCAGCTCATCCTCCTGCACCTTCCGCCCTCTCTGCACCGCCCCCAACATCACCCCACCCCGTCCCTCCACCATCTTCAGCTCTAGCTGCAGCTCATCCTCCTGCACCTTCAGCCCTCTCTGCACTGCCTCCAACGTCACCCCGCCCCATCCCTCCACCATCTTCAGCTCTAGCTGCAGCTCATCCTCCTGCACCTTCCCCCCTCTCTGCATTGCCCCCAATGTCACCCCTCCCTGTCCGTCCGCCATCTTCAGCTCCAGCTGCAGCTCATCCTCCTGCACCTTCCGCCCTCTCTGCACCGCCTCCAATGCCACTGCACTCCGTCCCTCCACCATCTTCAGCTCTAGCTGCAGCTCATCCTCCTGCACCTTCCGCCCTCCCTGCACTGCCTCCAATGTCACCCCGCCCCGTCCCTCCACCATCTTCAGCTCTAGCTGCAGCTCATCCTCCTGCACCTTCTGCCCTCTCTGCACCGCCTCCAACGTCACCCCGCCCGTCCCTCCGCCATCTTCAGCTCTAGCTGCAGCTCATCCTCCTGCACCTTTCGCCCTCTCTGCACCGCCTCCAACGTCAACACACCCCGTCCCTCCACCATCTTCAGCTCTCGCTGCAGCTCATCCTTCTGCCCCTTCTGCCCTCTCTGCACCGCCTCCAACGTCACCCCGCCCAGTCCCTCCACCATCTTCAGCTCTAGCTGCAGCTCATCCTCCTGCACCTTCTGCTCTCTATGCACCGCCTCCAACGTCACCCCGCCTAGTCCCTCCACCATCTTCAGCTCTAGCTGCAGCTCATCCTCCTGCACCTTCTGCCCTCTCTGTACCGCCTCCGTCACCCCACCCTGTCCCATCTTCAGCTCTAGCTGCAGCTCATCCTCCTGCACCTTCCGCCCTCTCTGTACCGCCTCCGTCACCCCACCCTGTCCCATCTTCAGCTCTAGCTGCAGCTCATCCTCCTGCACCTTCCCCCCTCTCTGCACCGCCTCCAACGTCACTCCGCCCCATCCCTCAACCATCTTCAGCTCTAGCTGCAGCTCATCCATCTGCCCCTTCTGCCCTCTCTGCACCGCCTCCAACGTCTCACCGCCCCGTCCCTCCGCCATCTTCAGCTCTAGCTGCAGCTCATCCTCCTGCACCTTCGGCCCTCTCTGCACCGCCTCCAACATCACCCCACCCTGTCCCTCCACCATCTTCAGCTCTAGCTGCAGCTCATCCTCCTGCACCTTCCGCCCTCTCTGCACCGCCTCCAACATCACCCCACCCTGCCCCTCCACCATCTTCAGCTCTAGCTGCAGCTCATCCTCCTGCACCTTCCGCCCTCTCTGCACCGCCTCCAATGCCACTGCACTCCGTCCCTCAACCATCTTCAGCTTGAGCTGCAGCTCATCCTCCTGCACCTTCCGCCCTCTCTGCACCGCCTCCAACGTCACCCCACCCCTTCCCTTCGCCATCTTCTGCGCTAGCTGCAGCTCATCCTCCTGCACCTTCCGCCCTCTCTGCACCGCCTCCAACATCACCCCACCCCGTCCCTCCACCATCTTCAGCTCTAGCTGCAGCTCATCCTCCTGCACCTTCCACCCTCTCTGCATTGCCCCCAATGTCACCCCTCCCTGTCCCTCCACCATCTTCAGCTCTAGCTGCAGCTCATCCTCCTGCACCTTCCACCCTCTCTGCATTGCCCCCAATGTCACCCCACCCTGTCCCTCCACCATTTTCAGCTCTAGCTGCAGCTCATCCTCCTGCACCTTCCGCCCTCTCTGCACCGCCTCCAACATCACCACACCCCGTCCCTCCACCATCGTCAGCTCTAGCTGCAGCTCATCCTCCTGCACCTCCCGCCCTCTCTATACCGCCTCCGTCACCCCACCCTGTCCCATCTTCAGCTCTAGCTGCAGCTCATCCTCCTGCACCTTCCGCCCTCTCTGCACTGCCTCCAACGTTACCATACCCCGTCCCTCCACCATCTTCAGCTCTAGCTGCAGCTCATCCTCCTGCACCTTCCCCCCTCTCTGCACCGCCTCCAACGTCACCATATCCCGTCCCTCCACCATCTTCAGCTCTAGCTGCAGCTCATCCTCCTGCACCTTCCGCCCTCTCTGCACCGCCTCCAACATCACCCCACCCTGTCCCTCCATCATCTTCAGCTCTAGCTGCAGCTCATCCTCCTGCACCTTCCGCCCCCTCTGCACCGCCTCCAACGCCACTGCACTCCGTCCCTCAACCATCTTCAGCTCGAGCTGCAGCTCATCCTCCTGCACCTTCCGCCCTCTCTGCACCGCCTCCAACGTCACTCTGCCCCATCACTCAACCATCTTCAGCTCTAGCTGCAGCTCATCCTCCTGCACCTTCCGCCCTCTCTGCACCGCCTCCAACGTCATCCCACCCCAACCCTCCACCATCTTCAGCTCTAGCTGCAGCTCATCCTCCTGCACCTTCCGCCCTCTCTGCACCGCCTCCAACATCACCCCTCCCCGTCCCTCCCTCTCTGCACCGCCTCCAACGTCACCCCACCCCGTCCCTCCACCATCTTCAGCTCTAGCTGCAGCTCATCCTCTTGCACCTTCCGCCCTCTCTGCACCGCCCCCAACGTCACCCCGCCCCGTCCCTCCACCATCTTCAGCTCTAGCTGCAGCTCATCCTCCTGCACCTTCCGCCCTCTCTGCACCGCCTCCAACGTCACCCCACCCCGTCCCTCCACCATCTTCAGCTCTAGCTGCAGCTCATCCTCCTGCACCTTCCGCCCTCTCTGCACCGCCTCCAATGTCACCCCTCCCTGTCCCTCCGCCATCTTCAGCTCCAGCTGCAGCTCATCCTCCTGCACCTTCTGCCCTCTCTGCACCACCTCCAACGTCGCCCCGCCCCCTCCCTCCACCATCTTCAGCTCTAGCTGCAGCTCATCCTCCTGCACCTTCCGCCCTCTCTGCACCGCCTCCAACATCACCCCACCCCGTCCCTCCCCCATCTTCAGCTTTAGTTGCAGCTCATCCTCCTGCACCTTCCGCCCTCTCTGCACCGCCTCCAACATCACCCCACCCTGTCCCTCCATCATCTTCAGCTCTAGCTGCAGCTCATCCTCCTGCACCTTCCGCCCTCTCTGCACCGCCTCCAACGTCACCCCGCCCCGTCCCTCCACCATCTTCAGCTCTAGCTGCAGCTCATCCTCCTGCACCTTCCGCCCTCTCTGCACCGCCTCCAACGTCATCCCACCCCAACCCTCCACCATCTTCAGCTCTAGCTGCAGCTCATCCTCCTGCACCTTCCGCCCTCTCTGCACCGCCTCCAACATCACCCCTCCCCGTCCCTCCACCATCTTCAGCTCTAGCTGCAGCTCATCCTTCTGCCCCTTCTGCCCTCTCTGCACCGCCTCCAACGTCTCCCCGCCCCGTCCCTCCGCCATCTTCAGCTCTCGCTGCAGCTCATCCTTCTGCCCCTTCTGCCCTCTCTGCACCGCCTCCAACGTCTCCCCGCCCCGTCCCTCCGCCATCTTCAGCTCTCGCTGCAGCTCATCCTCCTGCACCTTCGGCCCTCTCTGCACCGCCTCCAACATCACCCCACCCTGTCCCTCCACCATCTTCAGCTCTAGCTGCAGCTCATCCTCCTGCACCTTCCGCCCTCTCTGCACCGCCTCCAACGTCACCCCACCCCGTCCCTCCACCATCTTCAGCTCTAGCTGCAGCTCATCCTCCTGCACCTTCCGCCCTCTCTGCACCGCCTCCAATGTCACCCCTCCCTGTCCCTCCGCCATCTTCAGCTCCAGCTGCAGCTCATCCTCCTGCACCTTCCGCCCTCTCTGCACCGCCTCCAACATCACCCCACCCCGTCCCTCCCCCATCTTCAGCTTTAGTTGCAGCTCATCCTCCTGCACCTTCCGCCCTCTCTGCACCGCCTCCAACATCACCCCACCCTGTCCCTCCATCATCTTCAGCTCTAGCTGCAGCTCATCCTCCTGCACCTTCCGCCCTCTCTGCACCGCCTCCAACGTCACCCCGCCCCGTCCCTCCACCATCTTCAGCTCTAGCTGCAGCTCATCCTCCTGCACCTTCCGCCCTCTCTGCACCGCCTCCAACGTCACCCCACCCCAACCCTCCACCATCTTCAGCTCTAGCTGCAGCTCATCCTCCTGCACCTTCCGCCCTCTCTGCACCGCCTCCAACATCACCCCTCCCCGTCCCTCCACCATCTTCAGCTCTAGCTGCAGCTCATCCTTCTGCCCCTTCTGCCCTCTCTGCACCGCCTCCAACGTCTCCCCGCCCCGTTCCTCCGCCATCTTCAGCTCTCGCTGCAGCTCATCCTTCTGCCCCTTCTGCCCTCTCTGCACCGCCTCCAACGTCTCCCCGCCCCGTCCCTCCGCCATCTTCAGCTCTCGCTGCAGCTCATCCTCCTGCACCTTCGGCCCTCTCTGCACCGCCTCCAACATCACCCCACCCTGTCCCTCCACCATCTTCAGCTCTAGCTGCAGCTCATCCTCCTGCACCTTCCGCCCTCTCTGCACCGCCTCCAACATCACCCCACCCTGCCCCTCCACCATCTTCAGCTCTAGCTGCAGCTTATCCTCCTGCACCTTCCGCCCTCTCTGCACCGCCTCCAATGCCACTGCACTCCGTCCCTCAACCATCTTCAGCTTGAGCTGCAGCTCATCCTCCTGCACCTTCCGCCCTCTCTGCACCGCCTCCAACGTCACCCCACCCCTTCCCTTCGCCATCTTCTGCGCTAGCTGCAGCTCATCCTCCTGCACCTTCCGCCCTCTCTGCACCGCCTCCAACATCACCCCACCCCGTCCCTCCACCATCTTCAGCTCTAGCTGCAGCTCATCCTCCTGCACCTTCCACCCTCTCTGCATTGCCCCCAATGTCACCCCTCCCTGTCCCTCCACCATCTTCAGCTCTAGCTGCAGCTCATCCTCCTGCACCTTCCACCCTCTCTGCATTGCCCCCAATGTCACCCCACCCTGTCCCTCCACCATTTTCAGCTCTAGCTGCAGCTCATCCTCCTGCACCTTCCGCCCTCTCTGCACCGCCTCCAATGCCACTGCACTCCGTCCCTCAACCATCTTCAGCTTGAGCTGCAGCTCATCCTCCTGCACCTTCTGCCCTCTCTGCACCGCCTCCAACATCACCACACCCCGTCCCTCCACCATCGTCAGCTCTAGCTGCAGCTCATCCTCCTGCACCTTCCGCCCACTCTGCACCGCCACCAACGTCACCCCACCCCATCCCTCCACCATCTTCAGCTCTAACTGCAGCTCATCCTCCTGCACCTCCCGCCCTCTCTATACCGCCTCCGTCACCCCACCCTGTCCCATCTTCAGCTCTAGCTGCAGCTCATCCTCCTGCACCTTCCGCCCTCTCTGCACTGCCTCCAACGTTACCATACCCCGTCCCTCCACCATCTTCAGCTCTAGCTGCAGCTCATCCTCCTGCACCTTCTGCTCTCTCTGCAGCGCCTCCAACATCACCCCACCCCGTCCCTCCACCATCTTCAGCTCTAGCTGCAGCTCATCCTCCTGCACCTTCCCCCCTCTCTGCACCGCCTCCAACGTCACCATATCCCGTCCCTCCACCATCTTCAGCTCTAACTGCAGCTCATCCTCCTGCACCTTCCCCCCTCTCTGCACCGCCTCCAACGTCACCATATCCCGTCCCTCCACCATCTTCAGCTCTAGCTGCAGCTCATCCTCCTGCACCTTCCGCCCTCTCTGCACCGCCTCCAACATCACCCCACCCTGTCCCTCCATCATCTTCAGCTCTAGCTGCAGCTCATCCTCCTGCACCTTCCGCCCCCTCTGCACCGCCTCCAACGCCACTGCACTCCGTCCCTCAACCATCTTCAGCTCGAGCTGCAGCTCATCCTCCTGCACCTTCCGCCCTCTCTGCACCGCCTCCAACGTCACTCTGCCCCATCACTCAACCATCTTCAGCTCTAGCTGCAGCTCATCCTCCTGCACCTTCCGCCCTCTCTGCACCGCCTCCAACGTCATCCCACCCCAACCCTCCACCATCTTCAGCTCTAGCTGCAGCTCATCCTCCTGCACCTTCCGCCCTCTCTGCACCGCCTCCAACATCACCCCTCCCCGTCCCTCCACCATCTTCAGCTCTAGCTGCAGCTCATCCTTCTGCCCCTTCTGCCCTCTCTGCACCGCCTCCAACGTCTCCCCGCCCCGTCCGTCCGCCATCTTCAGCTCTAGCTGCAGCTCATCCTCCTGCACCTTCCGCCCCCTCTGCACCGCCTCCAACGTCTCCCCGCCCCGTCCGTCCGCCATCTTCAGCTCTAGCTGCAGCTCATCCTCCTGCACCTTCCGCCCTCTCTGCACCGCCTCCAACGTCACCACACCCCGTCCCTCCACCATCTTCAGCTCTAGCTGCAGCTCATCCTCCTGCACCTTCCGCCCTCTCTGCACCGCCTCCAATGTCACCCCTCCCTGTCCCTCCGCCATCTTCAGCTCCAGCTGCAGCTCATCCTCCTGCACCTTCTGCCCTCTCTGCACCACCTCCAACGTCGCCCCGCCCCGTCCCTCCACCATCTTCAGCTCTAGCTGCAGCTCATCCTCCTGCACCTTCCGCCCTCTCTGCACCGCCTCCAACATCACCCCACCCCGTCCCTCCCCCATCTTCAGCTTTAGTTGCAGCTCATCCTCCTGCACCTTCCGCCCTCTCTGCACCGCCTCCAACATCACCCCACCCCGTCCCTCCATCATCTTCAGCTCTAGCTGCAGCTCATCCTCCTGCACCTTCCGCCCTCTCTGCACCGCCTCCAACGTCACCCCGCCCCGTCCCTCCACCATCTTCAGCTCTAGCTGCAGCTCATCCTCCTGCACCTTCCGCCCTCTCTGCACCGCCCCCAACGTCACCACACCCCGTCCCTCCGCCATCTTCAGCTCTAGCTGCAGCTCATCCTCCTGCACCTTCCACCCTCTCTGCACCGCCTCCAACGTCACCCCGCCTCGTCCCTCCACCATCTTCAGCTCTAGCTGCAGCTCATCCTGCTGCACCTTCCGCCCTCTCTGCATCGCCTCCAACGTCACCACACCCCGTCCCTCCACCATCTTCAGCTCTAGCTGCAGCTCATCCTCCTTCACCTTCCCCCCTCTCTGCACCGCCTCCAACGTCACTCCGCCCCATCGCTCAACCATCTTCAGCTCTAGCTGCAGCTCATCCCCCTGCAGCTTCCGCCCTCTCTGCACCGCCTCCAACGTCACCACACCCCGTCCATCCACCATCTTCAGCTCTCGCTGCAGCTCATCCTTCTGCCCCTTCTGCCCTCTCTGCACCGCCTCCAACGTCACACCACCCCGTCCCTCCACCATCTTCAGCTCTAGCTGCAGCTCATCCTCCTGCACCTTCCGCCCTCTCTGCACCGCCTCCAACGTCACCCCGCCATCTTCAACTCTAGCTGCAGCTCATCCCCCTGCACCTTCCGCCCCCTCTGCACTGCCTCCAACGTCACCCCGCCCCGTCCCTCCACCATCTTCAGCTCTAACTGCAGTTCATCCTTCTGCACCTTCCGCCCTCTCTGCACCGCCTCCAACGTCACCCCACCCCGTCCGTCCACCATCTTCAGCTCTAGCTGCAGCTCATCCTCCTGCACCTTCCACCCTCTCTGCACCGCCTCCAACGTCACCCCGCCCCGTCCCTCCGCCATCTTCAGCTTTAGCTGCAGCTCATCCTCCTGCACCTTCCGCCCTCTCTGCACCGCCTCCAACGTCACCCCGCCCCGTCCCTCCACCATCTTCAGCTGTAGCTGCAGCTCATCCTCCTGCACCTTCCACCCTCTCTGCACCGCCTCCAACGTCAACACACTCCGTCCCTCCACCATCTTCAGCTCTAGCTGCAGCTCATCCTCCTGCACCTTCCGCCCTCCCTGCACTGCCTCCAATGTCACCCCGCCCTGTCCCTCCGCCATCTTCAGCTCTAGCTGCAGCTCATCCTCCTGCACCTTCTGCCCTCTCTGCACCGCCTCCAACGTCACCCCGCCCGTCCCTCCGCCATCTTCAGCTCTAGCTGCAGCTCATCCTCCTGCACCTTTCGCCCTCTCTGCACCGCCTCCAACGTCAACACACCCCGTCCCTCCACCATCTTCAGCTCTCGCTGCAGCTCATCCTTCTGCCCCTTCTGCCCTCTCTGCACCGCCTCCAACGTCACCCCGCCCAGTCCCTCCACCATCTTCAGCTCTAGCTGCAGCTCATCCTCCTGCACCTTCTGCTCTCTATGCACCGCCTCCAACGTCACCCCGCCCAGTCCCTCCACCATCTTCAGCTCTAGCTGCAGCTCATCCTCCTGCACCTTCTGCCCTCTCTGTACCGCCTCCGTCACCCCACCCTGTCCCATCTTCAGCTCTAGCTGCAGCTCATCCTCCTGCACCTTCCGCCCTCTCTGTACCGCCTCCGTCACCCCACCCTGTTCCATCTTCAGCTCTAGCTGCAGCTCATCCTCCTGCACCTTCCCCCCTCTCTGCACCGCCTCCAACGTCACTCCGCCCCATCCCTCAACCATCTTCAGCTCTAGCTGCAGCTCATCCCCCTGCAGCTTCCGCCCTCTCTGCACCGCCTCCAACGTCACCACACCCCGTCCCTCCGCCATCTTCAGCTCTCGCTGCAGCTCATCCATCTGCCCCTTCTGCCCTCTCTGCACCGCCTCCAACGTCTCCCCGCCCCGTCCCTCCGCCATCTTCAGCTCTAGCTGCAGCTCATCCTCCTGCACCTTCCGCCCTCTCTGCACCGCCTCCAACATCACCCCACCCTGTCCCTCCACCATCTTCAGCTCTAGCTGCAGCTCATCCTCCTGCACCTTCCGCCCTCTCTGCACCGCCTCCAACATCACCCCACCCTGCCCCTCCACCATCTTCAGCTCTAGCTGCAGCTCATCCTCCTGCACCTTCCGCCCTCTCTGCACCGCCTCCAATGCCACTGCACTCCGTCCCTCAACCATCTTCAGCTTGAGCTGCAGCTCATCCTCCTGCACCTTCCGCCCTCTCTGCACCGCCTCCAACGTCACCCCACCCCTTCCCTTCGCCATCTTCTGCGCTAGCTGCAGCTCATCCTCCTGCACCTTCCGCCCTCTCTGCACCGCCTCCAACATCACCCCACCCCGTCCCTCCACCATCTTCATCTCTAGCTGCAGCTCATCCTCCTGCACCTTCCACCCTCTCTGCATTGCCCCCAATGTCACCCCTCCCTGTCCCTCCACCATCTTCAGCTCTAGCTGCAGCTCATCCTCCTGCACCTTCCACCCTCTCTGCATTGCCCCCAATGTCACCCCACCCTGTCCCTCCACCATTTTCAGCTCTAGCTGCAGCTCATCCTCCTGCACCTTCCGCCCTCTCTGCACCGCCTCCAATGCCACTGCACTCCGTCCCTCAACCATCTTCAGCTTGAGCTGCAGCTCATCCTCCTGCACCTTCTGCCCTCTCTGCACCGCCTCCAACATCACCACACCCCGTCCCTCCACCATCGTCAGCTCTAGCTACAGCTCATCCTCCTGCACCTTCCGCCCTCTCTGCACTGCCTCCAACGTCACCATACCCCGTCCCTCCACCATCTTCAGCTCTAGCTGCAGCTCATCCTCCTGCACCTTCTGCTCTCTCTGCAGCGCCTCCAACATCACCCCACCCCGTCCCTCCACCATCTTCAGCTCTAGCTGCAGCTCATCCTCCTGCACCTTCCCCCCTCTCTGCACCGCCTCCAACGTCACCATATCCCGTCCCTCCACCATCTTCAGCTCTAACTGCAGCTCATCCTCCTGCACCTTCCCCCCTCTCTGCACCGCCTCCAACGTCACCATATCCCGTCCCTCCACCATCTTCAGCTCTAGCTGCAGCTCATCCTCCTGCACCTTCCGCCCTCTCTGCACCGCCTCCAACGTCACTCTGCCCCATCACTCAACCATCTTCAGCTCTAGCTGCAGCTCATCCTCCTGCACCTTCCGCCCTCTCTGCACCGCCTCCAACGCAATCCCACCCCAACCCTCCACCATCTTCAGCTCTAGCTGCAGCTCATCCTCCTGCACCTTCCGCCCTCTCTGCACCGCCTCCAACATCACCCCTCCCCGTCCCTCCACCATCTTCAGCTCTAGCTGCAGCTCATCCTTCTGCCCCTTCTGCCCTCTCTGCACCGCCTCCAACGCCACCATACCCCGTCCCTCCACCATCTTCAGCTCTAGCTGCAGCTCATCCTTCTGCCCCTTCCGCCCTCTCTGCACCGCCTCCAACGTCTCCCCGCCCCGTCCCTCCGCCATCTTCAGCTCTCGCTGCAGCTCATCCTTCTGCCCCTTCTGCCCTCTCTGCACCGCCTCCAACGTCTCCCCGCCCCGTCCGTCCGCCATCTTCAGCTCTAGCTGCAGCTCATCCTCCTTCACCTTCCGCCCCCTCTGCACCGCCTCCAACGTCTCCCCGCCCCGTCCGTCCACCATCTTCAGCTCTAGCTGCAGCTCATCCTCCTGCACCTTCCGCCCTCTCTGCACCGCCTCCAACGTCACCACACCCCGTCCCTCCATCATCTTCAGCTCTAGCTGCAGCTCATCCTCCTGCACCTTCCGCCCTCTCTGCACCGCCTCCAACGTCACCCCACCCCGTCCCTCCGCCATCTTCAGCTCTAGCTGCAGCTCATCCTCTTGCACCTTCCGCCCTCTCTGCACCGCCCCCAACGTCACCCCGCCCCGTCCCTCCGCCATCTTCAGCTCTAGCTGCAGCTCATCCTCCTGCACCTTCCGCCCTCTCTGCACCGCCTCCAACATCACCCCACCCCGTCCCTCCACCATCTTCAGCTCTAGCTGCAGCTCATCCTCCTGCACCTTCCGCTCTCTCTGCACCGCCTCCAACATCACCCCGCCCCGTCCCTCCACCATCTTCAGCTCTAGCTGCAGCTCATCCTCCTGCACCTTCAGCCCTCTCTGCACCGCCTCCAACGTCACCCCGCCCCGTCCCTCCGCCATCTTCAGCTCTAGCTGCAGCTCATCCTCCTGCACCTTCTGCCCTCTCTGCACCGCCTCCAACGTCACCCCACCCTGTCCCTCCGCCATCTTCAGCTCTAGCTGCAGCTCATCCTCCTGCACCTTCAGCCCTCTCTGCACCGCCTCCAACGTCACCCCGCCCCATCCCTCCGCCATCTTCAGCTCTAGCTGCAGCTCATCCTCCTGCACCTTCTGCCCTCTCTGCACCGCCTCCAACATCACCCCACCCTGTCCCTCCGCCATCTTCAGCTCTAGCTGCAGCTCATCCTGCTGCACCTTCCCCCCTCTCTGCACCGCTCCAACTTCACTCTGCCCCGTCCCTCAACCACCTTCAGCTCTAGCTGCAGCTCATCCTCCTGCACCTTCTGCTCTCTCTGCACCGCCTCCAACGTCACCCCACCCCGTCCCTCCTGCACCTCCCGCCCTCTCTGCACCGCCTCCAACGTCACCCCACCCCGTCCCTCCTGCACCTTCTGCCCTCTCTGCACCGCCTCCAACATCACCCCACCGCGTCCCTCCACCATCTTCAGCTCAGGCTGCAGCTCATCCTCCTGCACCTTCCGCCCTCTCTGCACCGCCTCCAACGTCACACCACCCCATCCCTCCACCATTTTCAGCTCTAGCTGCAGCTCATCCTCCTGCACCTTCCGCCCTCTCTGCACCGCCTCCAACATCACCCCACCCTGTCCCTCCACCATCTTCAGCTCTAGCTGCAGCTCATCCTCCTGCACCTCCCGCCCTCTCTGCACCACCTCCAACATCACCCCACCCTGTCCCTCCACCATCTTCAGCTCTAGCTGCAGCTCATCCTCCTGCACCTTCCGCCCTCTCTGCACCGCCTCCAACGTCACCACACCCCGTCCCTCCTGCACCTCCCGCCCTCTCTGCACCGCCTCCAACGTCACCCCACCCCATCCCTCCACCATCTTCAGCTCTAGCTGCAGCTCATCCTCCTGCACCTTCCGCCATCTCTGCACCGCCTCCAACATCACCCCACCCCGTCCCTCCCCCAGCTTTAGCTGCAGCTCATCCTCCTGCACCTTCTGCCCTCTCTGCACCGCCTCCAACATCACCCCACCCCGTCCCTCCACCATCTTCAGCTCTAGCTGCAGCTCATCCTCCTGCACCTTCCGCCCTCTCTGTACCGCCTCCGTCACCCCACCCTGTCCCATCTTCAGCTCTAGCTGCAGCTCATCCTCCTGCACCTTCCGCTCTCTCTACATCGCCTCCAACGTCACCCCGCCCGTCCCTCCGCCATCTTCAGCTCTAGCTGCAGCTCATCCTCCTGCACCTTCCGCCCTCTCTGCACCGCCTCCAATATCACCCCACCCTGTCCCTCCACCATCTTCAGCTCTAGCTGCAGCTCATCCTCCTGCACCTCCCGCCCTCTCTGCACCGCCTCCAACATCACCCCACCCTGTCCCTCCACCATCTTCAGCTCTAGCTGCAGCTCATCCTCCTGCACCTCCCGCCCTCTCTGCACCGCCTCCAACATCACCCCACCCTGTCCCTCCATCATCTTCAGCTCTAGCTGCAGCTCATCCTGCTGCACCTTCCGCCCTCTCTGCACCGCCCCCAACATCACCCCACCCCGTCCCTCCACCATCTTCAGCTCTAGCTGCAGCTCATCCTCCTGCACCTTCCGCCCTCTCTGCACCGCCTCCAACGCCACTGAAGTGGGAGAATGGAAAACCAGACTCCCGTCCTTCACCTCTCGCGCTTGGCCTAGAGGGTCGCGGCCCAGACACCCGCCACGAGAAGAGTTTGCCCATTTACCAGATGACCAAATACCCTGGTACAGAAACATACGGATGTGTCCATCTGCCTGCCCAACAGCCCGCACTGGCCATGCCGACACCTGCGGCACGGACCAACTAGACTGAAATCTACACATCGTTAGAGATGCCATGACGACCTAGATAACGGGAAGCACCGCTGAACTATTATACACGCTGAACATTTCCACACCAATCTACACGAAGAACATACTCAGTGCTCTGACGTAGGCGACAGGCTTATTCACGGACGTGCATCTTTATTATTTTTACATAGGCTTTCAGAATGCAGAAACGCAAGACGCACCATGAGCTCATTTATAACGCTTGCTCACGCTTCTCTTGAAACCCGTTACCATCATGAGAGATATAATGGAAACACGATACTGGCCATGAAACTGTATGCCACTATAACCTAAAGCATCCATGCACTAAATGGATTACTCGTGCACCAGGCCCAAGTAGGCCCCAAGCAAGAGTTCCCGTGGACATTAACAAAGCAAAAGTCAGGTTGCTGAGCCTGCAGAAAGAACCCAGTGGAGCAACCAGCCAAGGTCGTAATGTTGCAAACCCACAGTCAAGAAACAAATCTTCAAAGGCACGATGTTGCAACCTCGCACTCCACGTACCAATGTTAAAATCATATCTGCAAATTAAACCAGACATACAGTGGAAAAACAATATTAATTGTGCAGAATTATGCCTCAAACACGGTCCCTCCCCACGTGACCAAGCCGAACCTGACGAGATGCCAAAACCCAGGAGAGAAAAGGCGTCTGGGTACCTCGCTACGAGACGCAGGCCGACACACTTGAAAGGCTCAATGGACACCTGCTACAGTGGGAACGGTCAGTCTCCCACCTATGAATAAATCCTCACATTGCCTGCACGTACCCATTGTGGGTGCGATTTCTCGCCGTCCATAACCAGTACAAGAGGGACCCTGCAATAACTCAGACAGAAAAGAGCCAAGTTAACATTACTTTATTAATGCACAAGCATTCGCGAATGGGCAGCAAGTTCAAACGTCTCGCAAAGCAAGTCGTCAAAGTGCCGCGCTTTGCCCTGCACATCGTGGTCCTTTTATACCCATCTGTTTTACATTGTCATACATTGCTGCACATAGATTATGTCCACCACAAGGCGGTTCCTCCCAGTCATGACTTTGCATCAAGGTCAACAGTTCAACATCTGCTATTGTGGTTTCCTGTTATCTGTTATTCGCTCTCTCTCGTGCCCCTCTGTGTATCTCTGTGCACGAGGCTGTGCTTACTCATTCCTTCCCCACCCGTAATCTGCAGATAGTTTTAGCAGGCTCAACATGCTTCGACATACAGTGACCAAACACAATTCTTCTGTTAAAAACAAGTTCTTGCCAGGTCAGCAGGTCTCTTTCTAGTTTGCAATTGCTATTCATATATGGCCATTAAACGCCACCGTATAAAAGAGAAGGCCTCTTCTTTTAGCAAAAAGTACATTCTTTTAACGCATATGATGATTAGTACAAACTCCAAGTGTGAGCACAACATTACATATGTATGCGTACCTTCAATCCACCCTTTGCTCACACTTGAGCATCAATCTAAACCTTCCTAGCATAAGCAGATGGCAGGAAAGCAACATCATCACATACTGTATGTACCATAATCTTCTCCAGGCCTCCCATGTCAAAAAATTCCTGTTGTACATGGCTTTTATCCATTGGATTTAGGCGCGTTATGCTGGAAGAACACATGGAAACACAGCACGACACACATACCGGGAAACATTGGATGCAGAGACAAATACCTACAACTATTGCCGCTAGAACCAGTATAGGCGTAAGAAGTTGCCATCCAATTTCTTTCAGGAGCTTCATCCACCAGCTATCTCCTGACCCTTCCTCCTGGTGGATGCTATCCGCCACTTTATGCAGTTTGTTTACTCCATCCAGGATTCCTGTACTCCCTTCTGGTATGTAAACACAGCATTGGGATCCCACCAAAAAACAGACTCCGCCCCTTTCTGCAGTGAGTATGTCTAAGACATACCTATTTTGGAGAGCCACTAGCCGAATTGCTTTCATTTCATAAGTGATGTTTTCCATTAGGTCTGCAGATTCTTCGATTACGAACTCAAGGGCCCTGCTTAGCTTTTGGATTTCTTGACTGTTCATAAAGATGCCCGCTGGAGGAACCAGGACCCCCATCAGATCTATAAACGTTTCCCATCCTGTAGGTTGATACGTAGGAATTTTTGGGTTTACTGCTCGTTTATTTCTGCTGTGTATTTCTTTATGCAGAGTAGACGGGGCATATACCATCACAGCCGGCATTATTCTGGCTATGTAACATACCCCAACAAAATCTTTGGCTAACCACAAATAAGCCCTCTTGTTACAGACGTAGGCATGTCCTTCAATCTGTAACAATCCCTTTGTGTAGTTATTTAGATTCACCATTTGACTGCACCCCGAGATCATTCTTTGATTACCTCTTGCGCTCCTCTTAAAACATATATTCTTTGGCCTAAACTCTTGTGTGATGGTGATAGGGGGAGGAGGTTCTCTTACTATCTGTACCATAGCAGGTGCAAGCCCGATTCCCTCAGTTTTGATTTTATAGCGTATCTTTTCCTTTAGAAGGGTTTTGTTCTCTCCTCTAACATAACAAGCGGTATTCGGTATCATATATTGCTGTGCTGACACTATTCTCATGTAAATTAATGTACACCCCGCATCCTCAGTAACTGGCGATGCGTACACTGGGATGCCTTCACTGCTATGTCGGGGCATGTGGGTGCAGATCCAGCAATCAGTTTTATTCACTACCCCATATGTTGTGTTTATTATCTTCACGTATTCATTTTTAGCATAGTCTTCCGGGTCGTGTTGGTCATAGGCATCTCGATTCCTGCTCTTGACCCAATCTGTTCTCCCTGTTTCATTTGACTCGGGCAACAGGTTCTTTAATTCATATCTAGATGGATGTTCCAGATACCAGAATATTATGGCAAATGCTATTAGTACTACTATCGTGCATACAGAAAACAAAATTTTGCCTCTTGTGGTACAAACTGGTATTTTCCTCTTACCTTCTGTGTTTGAGGAGCATACACTTATCCGTTCAGGGACTAAACCAGCATACACGGGTGTAGACATAGTTCAGTATATGGCTCAGTATACAGCGTATATCAGTTGCAACCTAGCGATATAGCAATATCCCCTATTTAAAGCACCAGTGTCCTTATTACTCTAGTAGTGGTAGGTCTCACTGAAAACCTTCATCCGATCTGTCCCACGTCTCGTAGTGCCTGTCCCAGGAGGGGAACGCCGAAGGCCCTTCAGGCTACAAGCCCGTCGTCTTCAGTAAGGCACAATTCTGCTAAAACCAACAAGAGAGTCCAAATGTTCATCTCCCTAATGATCAAAGTTCAAAACAGTGTCCTTACACGTTGCTTGGCACATACACGTCACGGGATCGGAGGCGATGGGCACACCTGTCACTGGCATCTGGCAGTACACTTGCAACCTGCGGTTTGTCGGTTCCCTTTTCTGGAGGAATCAATAGTGGCAGCGTCTTCTTGACGTGATTCACGTGGTACCAGTGCGGTTTGCCATCAACTTTTACCGCAGTTTGTGTTGCGAGGAGAACCTGAAACGGGCCCCTCCATCTGGGTTGCAGTCCGCTGGTGCGATCGAAGGCTTTTATAACAACCCAGTCACCGGGCTGCACGTCGTGACCTTCTCCTATCAGAGGAGATGGAGCTACTGCGTTCACCTGTGCATTAATAGAAATCAGTCTATTAGTTAACCCAATACAGTACTGTTGTAATGCAGGCCATGCTTGCTCAGACAATCTCTTAGGTGATATGGGGGTCCCAATACTTGGTGGACGCCCCATAACAATTTCGAAAGGAGATAAACCATGTGTACGCTTAGGCATAGTACGCATACTCAATAATGCAATAGGCAATGCATCCGGCCATTTCAGTCCCGTTTCAGCACAAGCCTTTGCCAGTTTGTTCTTCAATACCTTATTTGTGCCCTCTATAATCCCAGCTGATTGAGGATGAAAAACTGCGTGGAAACGTTGATCAATACCAAGGGCCTTGCAAACTTTGCGTACTACTTCACCAGTAAAATGAGTCCCATTGTCAGACCATAGATATCTGGGGACCGTATACAAGGGCACCCAGTGTTTCAATATGCATTGTGCTGTGGAGGTGGCACTATTGTCCCGCAGGGGATATGCTTCCACCCATCCTGAGAACCCACATTTCATCACCAAACAGTAGGAATGTTTATTTACAGGCTCCAGCTGTATAAAGTCCATATACACCACCTCAAAAGGGCAGGTGGGTAACTTACTGTGGCCCGCCGGGGCCGGTACACCTTTCCCCACATTATATAAAACACATATTTCACATTGTTTTGCCCATTGGCGACAATACATTCCCAATCTTTTGTTGTACCACACAGTACTTAAAACTTCTTCCATAGTTCTTGCGTTAACGTGGGTTGGACCATGAGCCACGCTCACTATCACAGGTAAGTATGCGTCAGGTAGTACCCAGGTGTTCGTTTTGGTATGTGCCCATAGCCCATCTACCGTCTCCTCATATTGATCATCCTTGTGCCAAGATAGTCTTTCTTCAATGGTTGCATCTGCTTGGATTTCCTTTACGCGCTCCTTCGTCCCTTCCATAGTCACATCCCTCCCCACTATGAGCTGTCGGGCTTCCCACCGAGTGTCCCTTGTGGCAGCTAGTTTAGCCATCTGGTCAGCCAAAGAATTTCCCTGCGTGACATAATCCAGTGTTTTTTTATGCGCTGAGCACTTCACTACGGCCACCATTTTGGGCAGCGTAAGGGCTTGCAATAATTCAGCAATCAATCGGGCATGTTTAATAGTATCACCTTGAGAGGTTAAGAAGCCACGCTCTCCCCAGAGTTTACCAAAACTGGAAACCACCCCGTGCGCGTAGGCTGAATCAGTATAAATTGTCACTTTCATGCCGCTGCTTAACACTAATGCTCTAGTTAGCGCAATCAATTCTGCCGCCTGCGCCGATTTCTCACACACTTTCCCACTCTCAATCAACTGTTCCCCTGTAGTTACTGCATACCCTGCTGTTGTCTCCCCATTTGGCAGTTTGAAACAGGAACCATCACAGAATAATATACCCTCATTATCAACCAGCGGGGTGTCTTGCAGGTCTGCTCTACCCTTAGTGTGTTCTTCCATTTGAATCACACAATCATGCCTAATGTCATCAGGTGAGGTGGGCAAAGGAAGCAGTGTCGCTGGATTCAAAGTGTTACACCGTTCAATTTTTACATTACTGGCAAACAGGATCATCTCATACTGTGTGAGTCTAGCTGTAGTCAAATGCTGTGTATGCACTCTATTCAGAAGAACATCTACCGTATGTGGAACTTTTACTGTTACTTCACTCCCTAGGATGATACCTGCACTTTGTTTTAGGGCTGTCGCTGCTGCAGCTACTGCTCTCATGCATGGGGGTAGGCCTCGAGCTACTGAGTCCAGAGTGCTAGAAAAATATGCACATGGTCTCTGTTTACCCCCTTGTTCCTGTGTCAAGACTGACACAGCGCAACCTTCCTGTTCATCAACAAAAAGGCAAAATCTCTTAGTATAATCAGGTGTGCCTAAGGCCGGTGCGTGGCATAGAACATCTTTCATAGCTGTCAGGGCTTTTTCCATCTCAGGTGTCCATTCTAATGGGCCGTTTTCTTGTACTTCTTTTAAGGCTTTTAGCATGGGCTGGATCAATACAGAGAATTCAGGAATCCAGTGCCTACAGTAGGATAAAACACCAATTATCCTTCGGAGACCCTTTGCCGTGTCTGGACCTTTTATGGACTGTATCAAAGCAATGCGATCAGTAGACAGGGTTCGCCCCTCTTCGGACAGCTCAAAGCCTAAATAATGGACCTTTTGTTTTACATACTGCATTTTGGCTAGGGCTACCTTGTGCTTATTCTCTGCTAAGTGCATTAGCACCAATCTGGTCACATAATGGCATTCCTCTTCGGTGGCTGCACATAATAGCAAATCATCAACATATTGTATCAGAGCAGTGTTAGCGGGTAGGGCTAGGTTATCCATCTGTGTTTTTAGTGCTTGGCTGAATATGGCGGGACTTTCTGTATATCCCTGCGGGGCTCTAGTAAATCGATACTGTCTATCTCGAAGAGTAAAACTAAACAGGTACCTGCTTTCTTCGGCAATAGGAATGCTGAAGAAGGCATTTTTCAAATCAATTACCGTAAACCATTTTGCTGTTTTGGGAATTAAAGTGAGTACACTTGAAATATTAGGGACAACTGGATATCTGGGTTCTACTATTTTGTTTATTTCTCTTAAATCAATAATAAAACGATAGGGTACGGCTTCATCACCTTTCTTGTGTACTGGAAGGATCGGAGAGTTACAAGGGCTATCATTTGTTGGCTCTACCACCCCTAACCGTATCATGTCCTGTACTATTTGATATAGTGCCTGCTCTCCCTCGTGTGATATGCGATATTGTTTTATCCTGGGCAACCTGGCACCGGGCTTTAGTTTGATTACTACTGGGGAAACATCCAACACTCCTACATCATTCCCATGAGTGGCCCATAGTTCATTCGGGATGTCTTGGAGTTCCGGGGGCAGGGTTTGCATTACTCCTATCATACTCATAGGTTTGCTTATGGTCATTCTCACTCCCTGGGGGGAGCAATATATTGTGGCCCCTAGCGTTTTTAATGCATCAATACCTAACAAGTTTTCTGGGCAGTGATTGGTCAACAGCCACCCATTCTCCCATTTTACCCCATGAAGTTCCGCTTCTACTATTTCACTTACAGGAGTCTTTATTGGATTTCCCCCAAATCCAACTGATACCTTGCTTTTATCCGATAATGGGACAGCGGGGACGGCTCTGATATTCACGGAACTGTTTCCAGCTCCTGTGTCTACCAGACATCTCAAGTTTCGGTGGGGGCCGATCCTAATAGAGGCATAAGGCCCCCTTTGGTCTATAGGAACCTGCACCACTCCCGCTATCTCATTCCGGCATCCTCAGGACATATCGCTTGTGTTATCCTGAAAATCATCGCTATAGTATACCCCTTCTCCACATTCTTCACCCTGGCATACACCTTGTACTTGTGGTGTTTGTTGTGGCTGATACAGTAGATTGGGGGGAGGCGGGGCCGGCCAGGGAACATCCCCTCTTGCTTGTCCGTCAAAGGCATTGGGTTGAGGGGGTTTAAACATTCTATTGTCTTGGTTGCCGTACCCACCAGTCCTATTTCCTGGGGCAAATGTTGTCTGTGAAGGGGGCCGTACGCCCCTTCCTCTCCCACCACTCTGGGGACACTGGGATTTCCAGTGTCCGGGTCTCTTGCAGAAGGCACATACATCTTGGGGTAGCCCATCACTCCTCCCATATAGCGCACCTCCTTGCACTGTACCTCTTCCTGTCCCTTGGCCCCCTATCATGTTGCTGCTATAGCCCTGTGACGGGCCGTTATTATTGTAGTTATACCTGCCTTGGGGCCCTTGATGCAACTGTTGCATCAACACTTTGGTTTTTAAATCCTTCTCTTGTCGTGCCTTTTGTTGTCCCTTTACTCTTTCCCCTCTTTCATAATACCTGGCCATTTCGAGGAGATCCCGGGGGTTTCTAGTCATCCATGTACTTTCTGCCCTCCTAATGTTCTCCTGAATTGGCCCGTGGAGCCCCTCTACAAAGTTTGTGGCAAAGTACCGTTGGCCCGTTTCAGACCCTATCTCTAGCCCACTGTGCGCTTTGAATGCTGCTTCATAACGCAGAAAGTACTGTGCTACCTCCTCACTTGCACCCTGTATCACAGCGGACAGTTTCTCCACATTCACATCAAATGGGGGTAACACCTTTTCTAGAGCCCTCAGGACTGCCATGCCATGCCCCCTTAGGGGTTCAGGATATTCCTCATGCAGTTTTCTATTTTTGCTCGCATCCATTACATCTTTCCATTTTATTGTTTCATTGTCTTTGGCACGAAAGGGGGTCCATATTTCTTCTGGGACAATGGCTAACAATATGTTATCTACATCCTCTACGGTAAATAACCCTGGTCTGAATAACTTTCCCACTTCTTTGTAGAATCCTGCCGGGTCTATACGGGGGTCGGGGATGGACTTGGTGATATGCATTAATTCAATTCGGGATAAAGGGACATACACATAGGTGCGCATCATGTTACCAGTGGCTGCCTCTATGGTGGGTTGGCACTCTCTCATTGGCATTAATAGTGACTTTTCTGTATTTGTTTGTTCACTCACAAGGGCCTGCACTGGTGATGAAGCAGAGGACTGGTGACTAAGAGTTTTCTCTTTTATTTTTTTATAATCTTTTAATAGTTTCTCCACCTTAGCCATCCTCCATTCTTCCGCCCCTGAATCATCCACTCTTATATTAGATAGCAGTTTCTTATCCAATTCCGTCCTAATCCTATTCCACTGGGACACATATCTAGGCTCCTTTTCCTCTTCTATATCATCCACCCTAATAAGAAGATATTTAATTACGTTTACTTGTATAGGCCAGCCAAGGCCCTCCATCAGACTCACCAGGGTGGACATGGACTGCGAGTGTATGGATGCTATCATACGATTAGCTACGTTTTGGCCCGCCTGGTCTGCATCTTTGAGTTTAGCCTCTCTTTCCCTCACCTCTCTTTCCCATGCCCTCTTTTCCTTCTCCCATTCAACACTGCCCCTTATGACTTCCTCTATTATGTCTGACATACATCCCCATAACTGAACACTGGACGCAGTCACTGGTAGTAACGCGACAGCGTCCTGATATGCTGAGGGCAGATCCGCAGTACTCTGTCCTCTCAATTTACAGTTACCCTCATGAAAGGTATATAGTTTAGTGGCCACTGTCCTAAATTCCAAAGGTGTCAAACACCCCAATTGGTCCCGTAGGCTGTCATTGAGGGGTGTGCCATACAGCCCGGTCATAAGGATTTGCAAGTCTCCATCTCTATCCTTTTCTACAGTAGTCGTTCTCCTATGGTCTATCAACCTAGGTGCACCGTGTGCTGGGAACAACGGTGGTCCCAGGCTGGGGAGCTCACGGATGCACCAATCAGAACATGAGGTTCTTATCTCAGACGTCAGTAACGTTAGCCAATCCTCAGGGGTCTTCATGTAACAATTCTTATGTATCTAATTGTAGGGACAACCCAGATATACCACCTGACTACACCTTAACCACTAATATCATTCTCTATAGGCGTACTATACTAACCCCACCACTCGAGCAACCAATCAAGAGTGGCGATAGGTTCTTTTGGTAACTTTTTGGAATGACGCAAGTAGCGCGTCATAATGTAGTAAAAAGGGCCTGCGAGCCCCACTATTGTGTGTGTGTCAGGACGAACGCGTACGCTCCTTGACCCATCCCTGCCGTTTGCATAATAAACGACAGAAGTTGCCTTGCTCCTTGTGTGTGCCTCATACTCTGTCTCGATCCGAGATATATACACGGGAGGAGTTGGGGCCTCCCTGCCCGGAGGTCTGCGGACGGCCCGGCCGACCCCGGCAGAATCCCCCCCGACAAGTTGGAGGCACTGCTGAGATCTGTTTAAGATCGACTTTTATTTTTTATTTTTCCAGGCACTCCCGTTGCGGGGAGGCCCGGCGGCGCGGCCCCCTCTGCCGTTGCCCCCTTCTGAGGACTACAGGACCATCGCGGAGCTGCGAGAGGACCGGACAGCGCAATCCGGATATTGGCCCTCGGGAGCCGGTTGAGAAGTATCCCGCCCGCGGTCGGCGAGTGTCCAGACGTGGTCCAGACGAGGGGAGGTGGCGAGCCGCTTGGAGGGGTGCACGCAGTCGAGCGGCCCTGCATCGAGGGAACTTGGTGAGCATGACACGCACAACAAGCAATGCGAAATTGTGAGGGAGGGGGCGGAAGTAAATAAGGGAGGAGGGAGGTATTGTAAAAAGGTGGGGTGAAGGTTTAATTGAGTGATGATAATGGAATGAATGGTAGTGAATTGAGTGCGAGAGAAGGCGGCTAACGTTACGCGAAAGAGGGGGGCAGGGCACGAGAACAACACGTGCAGACGCTCGCAACAAAAAGCTAACGTTACGCGAAAGAGGGGGGCGGGGCACGAAAACATCACGTGCAGCCGCTCGAAAGACACTGATTGGCCTAAATGGCGACTACGTGTGAGGGTGGGTGTGTGTGGTTTCCTACGATTTGACATTTATCATTCAATGAGTAGATGAGGTTCCCTATTGTTCGAGCAAGAAACTCGATAGGTAGATGAGGTTCCCTATTGTTCGAGCAAGAAACTCGATAGGTAGATGACGTTTCCCTGTGGGCGGTGGCTAGTTACGTAGTTGCCCAAAACGGAAGATAATTGGCTGGTTAAGCCCTCCTGTTGAGGGGCGTATCACACGCGAGGCGACGCAGCGTGCGCAGTCCGGTTATAGTATTGATGAGATTACCTTGTTCCAGGAGAGACAGGAAGACAGCTGTAGGGTTAGCGGGGTAGATTGCAAGTGTATTTTGAATTTAAAGAACATAACACGAATATACCAGTAGTTCGAAGAAATAGGTGACGTCACCAGTAGGGATTTAGTAAGATATCGTGAACACAAGAAGCTTTGGGTTTGACATTGGTGGGGAAGAGAAACATGATAAAGGAGCGGACACGGAGATAAACGATAAACGAGTGGATCAAAGAGGAGAAGGGGAAGGGGGCGTGGCTGCGCACGGAGAACGCCGGCCACGGCAAGTGTAAAGGTGGGAGGAGAACGGGGAAAAAGGACGACTGTGTAAGATCGTCGTAAGGGGTACGCAGCTGCAGGGGGCTGCGTGCGCTTCGGCCGCAGGGGGCCGTAGGGGAAGGAATATAATATAACATCATAAATATATTTGTTTTATAATTTTTTTTTTGTGATTATTATCATTGCATAATTTGTCAAAGGATTGTCGTAAGTCCCCACACTTGCGGGGCAAGGTAAGCAATAAAAGGTTGTATGTTGCAAACTGGTAGCAAGGGGAAGGGTAAGAAAGGGTGCGCTAGTATGTCATACGGGAGAGGGTTGGGAGGGTGGGGGAATACCCTCACTACCCCACTACAACATATATGCACCACACTGCCACCACATAGGGAGAAGTTAATTAAGTACAGCATAGAGTGGACCCAGGGGACGGACAACAAAATGTTGACACCATGGCCGCCTAATGGTAGCTTTGACCCATATGCCCAACATTCACTATTAAACCATCTGCACAATACATACAAGGGGAAGAAGTTGGCAAACCATGTGGAGGTGTTTAACTTATGGAGGATGTTCCAGGGGTCTAGACCAGGACCAAATGGAATGTTCACTATGGGGGAAACACCGGAAGAAAAGGAGATTAAGAAAGAAGGAACGGATGGGGAAAAGGAGAGTGAAGGAACAAAGAATATGGGGAATGAAAAACTGGGTGGAGGAAAGGTTGATAAATTAGCTGACATAAAACAGGAACCGAGCAATGAGATACCCTTAACACCGGGAGTGAAAACAGAGGGAGGAGGGTTGTACCCTTTAAGAGAATTAGGAGAAATAAAAGGACAGTTAAGGGCGGCTGAAGGATACTCAAACCCGGCATACAGCCCTCCACCATATGTGGCTCATGGAAAGATACCAATGGGGGACGGGAGGAGAGAAGAGCAGACTGTAGAGATAGGAAACGATGAGTGGGTAGCTGCACAGATATTGTTGAAATTACGAGGATCACTAACTGGAGAGGAAAGGGAGGCGGTAAAGAGAACAAACGAGGATAGTGAAAGAGAGAGTGAAATGAGGGGAGAGGAGCTGCTACGGCAGAAGGAAGAGATTTTGGAGGAAAGATTAGCTAAACTAAGGGATGAGCAGAATGAACTGATAAAACAACTTGAGGGGGAGGAAAGAGAGAGAGTGAGGAAAAGGAAAGAAGATAAGGACGAATTGGAAAAATTAAGGGAGCAAAGTGAGGAGAGAAAGAGGGAAGCTGTAAGGGTAAAAGCAGCAGCAGAAAGGGTATCAAGAGTAGTGATGAGGGAGAAGAAGAAGGAAGAAGAAGAAAATGAAAAAGAAATGGAAATATGGAGGAGGAGGATAATATCAGAGACAGCTAAAAAATATGAAGAGGGGAAGGTAATAGAGAGTATAGTAGAAAGAGAAAGGGTGAAATGGGAAAGGAGGAGAGAGGATGAAAGGATATTGGAAGAGATGAGCAACGAAGTAATGGAGGAATTAAAAAGGAAAAGAGAGGAAAATAGTAGGGAGATGGAGGAGAGGAGTGAAGGGGAGAGAGAGGAGAGTAAGAGGGAGAGTGAAAGATGGGGAGAAGTATATAAAAATAGAGAGGTAGCAACAACGTCAGCACTAAGGGGAACAGGTGGTAACAACGGAAAGGAAGAGGGAGACCTAATAGACTTAAAAACTGTAACAATAAAAGGAAAAAAGGCAGAGTGGGGGGCGCAATTTATGAATGATTTTTGTAGTGAGGATGGAAGGAAGAGTGAAAGGGAAAGCTTAGATAAGCTATACCTCACTAGAACAAACATAGATTCGCCATGGGTGAGTAGAAGATGGGAGGAGCTGGAGAGAAGTAAGGAGGAAGTGAAAAGAATGGGAGAAACACAAACTAACGAACACACACCACCGACGCTCACCAACCAACACACGCCACCCACATCACCATCACGCTCTCTAACGCCACACCCCACATGTTCAACAACTGCACGCTCTCTGCACAGAATAAAGCTCGCACCCTTCATGGACGAAGTTACACCTTATGCATGTCGGCTTAGGGACCTCCCTAGTCGCAGGCAAAACAGGCAAACAGACGTGACAATATTGAACACAGGAAAGGATGAAAAAAGGGGAAAGGAAGAAGAGGGAGGTAGGAGAAGAGGTAGTAAGGAAGGATTTGAAGTAGTAAAAGGAATGGGGGAAGAGGAGGGGTGTGAAGAGTTAACATCATGGAGCATAAAGGATGACACAAGACAGAATGTAATGCCACTGCTGGAGAGAGGAGGGGTTAGACCACAATATGTACCTTGGAAACATACGGATAAGGAAAACATAAAATGTAGGCTCCCATCATTAAGTGGAGGTGCGGGTAAATGGATATATGAAATGGAAAAACACACCGCAGGACAGAAACTAGCAGTGGGAGATGTTAAGGGCCTGTTAATATCAATATTAGGGGATAGAGCGGATGACATTTGGAAAAGAGCGGGATTCCATGGGGTAACAATAACAAACACATCGCATGATGGAGCACCATTTGCAAACTGCAGACATGCGCTATGGCAGGCACTAAGAGTGCAGTACCCAGACACATCAGACATAGGAGCCATTACTTCCCGTAAGATGGGTGAGAACGAGGATCCTGTTGATTATATCCAGGATATTCAAGAGAATTGGCGCATGGAAACTAGAGAACAATGGGACAAAACACCAGCCATATTTTATCATATACTAGTACAAGGGCTCCCAGAAGGAGTTCAGAGACAATTAAAGAAAGTAGTGGGGATGGAAGCAAAACCATGGCCGGAAATACAACTGACTATAGTACATCACTGTAGAACATGACAAGGAAAAATGAAACAAAAGGAAGAGGACAGGAAAACAGAAGAGGCCAAATTAGTACAGAAAAAACTTACTAAATATACCATGGAAGGGGCACTAATAACTGCGCCAACACCAATGGCCCAAAGCCCAACGCAAGTAGTGGCTGCACAAAATCCAGCTCAAATAGCGCCTCCACAAGAGGTAATAGAGCAAGTGCTGCCTCTGCAATCACACGCACAGAACATGGGAGGAGGGTACCCAATGCAAGGAGCTGGGTATTATAATTATAATAGAGGGAGAGGAGGGTTTATGAGGGGAAGAGGATACGGATATAATACCCAACAACAGGCTGGGGGACTCAGAAATAATTACCAGGCAGGGCAACCAGTATACCAGGACAACACAGGGAACTTCCCATGGCAAAACAGGGAACCACCCGTGTGTTGGAGCTGCGGACTATTAGGACACATGTCACGTACATGCAGGGTCAGGCCAGGAACACCAGCATGGAACGAACAAGCACAACATAGGACATCACAAGAACAGCAGGGCATACAACCACAGCAGATGTCACCACAAGGGAGTGACCAACACTATTCCCTACCACAACAACAAATAAAACAATACCTGCCACAAGTAACTGGTGCAGCGTTAATACAACCACCACCACAACCTGAACGAACGCAATTGGGTGGGGTGACGGTGTTGGGGCACAACCCTTACACAGGGAATGGCCAGTCATTGTACCCCCAATAGGACAGCCCACAGACGGCCTTGGTGTGTCCCATCCTGTCAGTAACACCTAATAGTGCGGAGGAGCCACGCATAGAGGTAACGATAGGTGACAAAAAATTATCATTCCTTGTTGACACCGGGGCGACCCGGTCTTGCATAAGGGAAGGTAAGTTTAAGATGTCAGGCGAAGCCATGAACACACAAGGGTTTTCTGGGGCTAAAGGGTTGGTTCCATTTACTGATAACGTTCCGCTATCTATTGGAGATTACGATCTGTCAGTACCACTTTTGTATTATAGTGCCTCACCAGTAAACATACTGGGGAGGGACATAATGAACAGATTAAATATGACGATCTCCTTTACAGAGGATGGCATAATTTGCTCTACTCCAGGGATTAACATGCTTGCAGCACGACAGATTTTGCAAGCATACTGTGGACAGATAGCGATCAGGGCGGAGCCGGTAGACGGCGAGCTATTCCAGTACGGAACAGACATGGCATTTGCATGGATGCCAGGGATAGGAGGGAAAATATGGAGGAGACCAGCAGCCTATCTATTCCGACCAGAAACACCAGCTAATGAACTGGAAGGGAAGGTCATTGCAGTGGACATTGAGAGCATTATTGCAACAGCTGATTATGTTGCTGTGCACGCCCAAGATAAAGAAGGGAGAGCATGGAGGGCGGTGATAGCACTAGCAGAAGGATGTAGGCTGACCCAGGTGTCAGATGAAGAGTTGTTTTCAGAAGAAAAGGAGGAAAATGAAATGGTGTTCATGATGAGTGTAGAAATGTGGCTAACAGTGGCTCACAAACAAGTGGCACAGAAAATTGCAATGGCACTTGAGGCACCCGCTGGCACACCAGTCCCATTTTTTAAAGAAGATATGTCAAAGGTGCCAAAATCATTATGGACTATTAGCCCTTATGATGTAGGATGCATTAAAAGCATAGGGGGTGTAAAGATAAAATTAAAAAAGGGTGCCATACTACCAAGAGTGAAACAATACCCATTGTCAAGAGAGGCAGATGAGGGCATATACGAAACCATAACAGCCCTTATAAACAATGGCATATTGGTCCCCTCAGAATCCCCATGCAACACAGCTGTGTACCCGGTGCGCAAGGCTAAAGGAGGGTCTTGGCGGTTCATACAGGACCTCAGACCGTTGAACAACATAGTAGAAGCAGAGTATCCAGTAACAGCAAACCCGGCCACAATTTTGTGTGGCATTCCAGCAGAAGCATCACGGTTTACAGTGATTGACCTTAAAAATGCTTTTTTCTCAATACCATTACACCCAGACTCACAAGACTTGACAAGCTTCACTTACCGAAATAGGAAGTGGAAACATACCAGATTACCACAGGGATATTGTGAATCACCTTCAATTTTCAATAGGGTAATACAGATGGATTTGGGTAACGTTGAGTTGGAAAGCACAGTGTTACAGTATGTGGATGACATAATAATTTGCAGTACAAATGAAGATAAATGTAGAGAGGACTCATTAAAAATGTTGACGATATTGGCTGAAAAGGGGTACAAGGTAGACATGGAAAAGATACAATACTGTCAGGAACAGGTACTTTACATTGGCCAACTGATATCACAATATGGAAGAAGGATTGCACCACAAAGAGCACAGGCAATATCAGGCACTCCCGTGCCACAGACTGTAAGAGAACTGCAGCAATTTCTGGGACTGTGCAACTACTGTAGAGCATGGGTATTTGATTACAGCTCTTACATAGGACCCCTGCTTGAGGGTTTGAAGGAAGCAAATAAAGGGGAGAAAAAGTTGGGATGGACTATGGAAATGAAGGAGGCATTTGATGAATTAAAAGAAGCAATATCAACTGCTCCAGTACTAGCATCCCCAGACTATGAGCGACGATTTTTTATATTTTCACATTGCGACTCAGCAGTAATGAAAGCAGTATTGGCCCAAAAGACTAGCATGGGCTATAAACCAGTAGCATTTTACAGCGGTCACTTAGATCCAATAATGTTAGGACAATTCTCTTGCGAACAAGGTCTTGCTGCAGCTGCATTTGCAGTAGAAAAAGCATCATCAATAACTATGGGGTGTCCAACTACACTATTTGTAGAACATGCACTATTTGCGATATTGAATAAACCTAAGTCCACACTGACGACACAGAGGGCAACAGGTTATGAGATTATTTTGTCCAAAGCTGAACTGGCAATTGTTAGATGTAGCACGGTTAACCCTGCAAGGTTCCTAGCAGAAGTAATTGAAGAGGGAGATTACGCCCACGACTGCACCCAAGTAACTGAGATGTACTCATGTACTAGGAAAGTTGAAGAAAACGCACTAGAGGGAGGTGAGCTTTTGTTTATTGATGGGTCATCAACTATTGATCAAGGAGACGGGATAAGGAGGACTGGGGCAGCAGTAGTACAAATGATGGAAGCGCCAGTGTGTGTGGCTATTAAGTGTGTACAATTACCACAGCATTACTCTGCTCAAGCGGCGGAACTGGTTGCACTCATATTGGCACTAAAAGAAAGTTTTGATAAAAAAGTTACTATATATTCCGACAGTGCATATGTTACATCCACTGTCCACTCAGGGCTATCAAAGTGGAGAAGAAGAGGGTTTAGGAGAGCTGACGGCACTCCAGTACAACATGCCCTCTTGTTGGCTGAACTAATTGAAGTAATAAACGATCCCCAAGAACTAGCCCTAGTAAAATGCACAGCACACACCAATGGAGAAGACTATATATCAAAAGGAAATGCAGCAGCAGACGCACATGCAAAATATGCTGCATATTTTGGTGAGATATGGAACCCCACAGACTCACAGAGAGGGAGAGGGAGGGGAATAGCGAGGGAGATGTTAATAAAAGAAGGGTACACCCATCTCCCAGCCACCCAGATTATGGAGTTACAAGCGGCTGCACCAATGGCCGAAAAAGAAGTATGGGTGAAAAGAGGATGCACAATGTCACCAACCGACGCACTATGGCGCCAGGGTGGCACTGGGAAAGTTGTAATACCATTGGCATTGTTAAATACCGCCTTGAACCAATTACATCACCCTGCCCATACAGGCAAAGAAATAATAGCAGCACGAATTAGAGAAGATTGGTTCTGTCCCGAGTTAACATCCCATGTGTCAAATTTTATCAGCAATTGCCTTACATGTCAACAGTTCACGGCCGGTCATACTTTAAAGGTGATAAGAGGTACCATACCCCGACCAGAAGGACCTTTTCGGCACCTCCACATTGACTATGTTGATATGATCAACATTTGTCAAGGCAATAGATACATGATAGTAGTAGTATGCCCATTTTCTAGGTGGATCGAAGCAGGGCCCTGTTCACACCCTGATGCGTTTAGAGCAGCCAAATTTATAGTAAGGGAGGTATTCCCCAGGTGGGGAGTGTGCGAGGTGTTAAGATCAGACAACGGACCCCATTTCGCAAATGAAATGTTCCAGCATATCACATCCCTACTGAACATTAAACACAAATTTGCATGTGCGTACCACCCACAGGCCAATGGTGTATGTGAACGCCTGAATGGCCTATTGAAGGAGGCAATTGCTAAAATACAGCAAACAACAAAGAAAAGTTGGTTGTATTGCCTTCCGTTAGCACTGTTCGAACTTAGAAACAGGCCAGGGTCCGACCACCACCTCACCCCACACGAAGTGGTTACTGGACGCCAAATGCGCCTTCCCCTAACACCAACGTCAAGGGCATTCACCGACCAAGAAAGTTCTGCGAATGTGTTAGGTGATGAAATGTATCAATATGTGTCTTCTTTGATTACTAGCGTTGTGTTTGTGTCTCAACAGCTCGAGCGCACACGGGGCGGGTCCACCAGCAACCAAGAAATAGACGAAAATACAGAATTGGAAAAGGAGAACTTGTGCCAACTTGCCAAAGGTGACCACGTACTACTTCGAAATTTTAATAGAAGGTGGAACCAGCAGAGGTTCACTGGCCCCCATTTAGTAGAGGACGTATCAACAAGAGCAGTAAAACTAAAGGATAAGCGTGCGTGGAACCACCTGCATGATGTAAAAATCTACAAACTGCAGACCCGCCCCAGCGCCAACGACAGGTCCATTGGAAAAACGCCAACAACATCCCCGGCAGCGGAAGAAAACACAACCACAGACAACGACCCAATTGTTCCCTCGGAGAGAATAACGGACGAAGAAGGGGGCGATCCCCACACTGCCCACCCCATGGTCACACGTTCAAAGAGTAAAACTGCTCCCACCATCTGAGCAAACCCCCCCCCCATTGACTACTAAATACAATTGTAATAAAAACTAAGGACTTCGCTTGCACCAATACACATGTAAACACGTGAATGTTCTCTTTTCTCTCGCACATACAGGAGCTGCGTAATATTGTATTGTTAAGAAAAGTTATCTAACAAATTCAGTGTGCAGGCGTAGATGGTGCTGCCAGACGATAGTTACCCAGAAGAATTGTCACACCAATTTGTATACGAAATAAAAAGGCCAACATACTTAAAAAAGAAAAGGGTACGTGTATACTACACGGCCTTCCTCCTGGCCATAGAAAATTACATGCCCCACCTCCGCCCATACTTGCCGGTCTTGAGAGACCGATCACTTAGAGTAGCGTGGGAGCAACTCTTCACCTGGGCACTGAATGACTATTTGATAGGGAGAGCTTAATGAAACAAAACTAACATTTAATAACAAGCACTTTTTGAGAATTTTTAGGCGGGCAACTTTAACGTCGCAAGAATACGCTGCCAGGACTGCAGCAAGGTAAGAGCAAAAATGTCGGTGAGGTTAGCATATGTAATAAAAATAATAGGGATTTTTATGATCACCGGAGTTTTGGCTGCCTCTGTATGGCAGTACAGCTATGCTATGAGTTTTTTTGCTGCACCCAAACCTAATGTACCCCACCTCCCTGCTGCAACAGGTGTTAAGTCAGGTGGTAACAGTAACAATGAACAAAAGCGAAATAAAGTTAAACGCAGCACATACTCAGACAATAAAGGTATTGATAATTATGTACAAGATTCAGCACACGTCACAAACAACATATGGTACCAGCACATGACCCGCATTGGTAAGCAGACAACTGAGGATAGCTGTTACGTTTGCTCATTAATACCATACGCCATGAGCGCTTCACGAACATTTGTTGCCACAGAAATAGATGAAAAAACAGCACAGTGCATAATATATTTGGCCCTGTTCCAAACGAAAGGAAGATTCCAAGGAACAGTAGTGCACATGACATGGAAAACACGAGACTCATACCCATATGAAAACAACTTCCTCAAGACCTATCTGAGTTATCACAAGACCAGTTTACATGCTGAAGCATTCAGATACATAACAAGTGGCCCTGAAAAAGGAGAAACAAAGAAGGTAACACTGCAGTATCTACCATGTGATTGGTACGCCACGGAAGTTCCGGGTAAACAAGGATGCTGGGAGAGGCCATTACTGACGATAACAGGAAAGGTGTTCCTGGGTACCAGCTGGGAGATAGGAGTGGTTGGCAGCAACATGGTAACAAAAGAAACTATCTCAACCATCGAGACACACAATCATCGATGTTGGACGACATGGATCAAGTACGTACCAATGCTCACGTGGGTAGAAGAAGATGAAGACCCGATAACTATATTACCATTGACTGCGCCCAAAGTATGTTACCAGCATAAAGGAGAGGTGGACGTGGGATATAACACCAATTGTGCAAGTGTGATGGAGTTACCTGAGGGGGGAGCGGGAACAGCAGTAATAATGGACCATTATTGGGCCTGCGGAGAAAAGGCATATCATACACTGCCTCCCCTGTGGAGTGGTGTGTGCACAATGGTACACGTCAATGTACCATCACTAGTGGTACCTAAGAAGCATGTCGATGTGGCGAAATTTCCGAAAATGGATGAAGGAGACAGGAGAAGAAAGAGATCTGCACCACTCCAGAAGGAGCAAGAAAACAGGACCAACAGCAATAATACTGTCCTAAACAGGAGAAAAAGACAAGGAGAGCCATTAACAGGAAATTATCTGTGGGGAAGGTCGGAAACGGAACTAACATCAATACCGCCAGAACACAGACTATTCAGCAGAGCAGCAATGTTCTTCTCCTCAATAATACATCCGGGACTGCAGGCATACGCAAACGCAAAATGGCTGCAAATAACCAGATGGGAACTAATGATGACCATAAATTCGACAGTAAATGGGTTTAACGCAATTAAAGAGGAGCTGCGAGCTGTAAGGATGGTAGCACTACAGAACAGATATGTATTGGACCTTCTCACAGCAATGGAAGGAGGAGTTTGTGCAAAAATAGGACAATCATGCTGCACGTTCATACCTGCCAACGATGCCGACAATGGTACACTAACAGAAGCAGTTTCACAATTGGCCCAGATGCACTCCAAAATGATGGACGAAAGTAACGGCGTAAACAAGGATAAAAGCTGGTTTTCACTATTATGGTCATGGATGCCATCTTGGCTGTCAGATGGACTGAAAATAATAGTGGGATGTGCTATTTTGGCTGGAGCTGCACTGATAATAATTAGATTTTGGAAAGCCCGGAAGGCGCGCTCAACTGATGAGTTGCTGGAAATGGTGGGAATGCACCCCTTGATGCCAGCGGATGACGGCCAGCACACAGGTGTGATAATACACGAAAGGGAGAAGTTGCGCACCCAAATCATCGCCAATCATCTAGACCCACCATCAGTGAAGATCGAGAACCCAAGGAACCCTAGGAGCTACATAGGAAGATGGGTGTACTGTACTCCTGGAGGAACATGCGAATACATGTATTGGTCATTTGAAGATCACGTAAACCATTATGGACATCTCGGAGGGATAACCAAGATATGGAGAGTAAGAGGAGATAACGAGAAGGATATGTTTGTGGTCGACAAGTCGACCAGAGGGGGGACTGAAGTGGGAGAATGGAAAACCAGACTCCCGTCCTTCACCTCTCGCGCTTGGCCTAGAGGGTCGCGGCCCAGACACCCGCCACGAGAAGAGTTTGCCCATTTACCAGATGACCAAATACCCTGGTACAGAAACATACGGATGTGTCCATCTGCCTGCCCAACAGCCCGCACTGGCCATGCCGACACCTGCGGCACGGACCAACTAGACTGAAATCTACACATCGTTAGAGATGCCATGACGACCTAGATAACGGGAAGCACCGCTGAACTATTATACACGCTGAACATTTCCACACCAATCTACACGAAGAACATACTCAGTGCTCTGACGTAGGCGACAGGCTTATTCACGGACGTGCATCTTTATTATTTTTACATAGGCTTTCAGAATGCAGAAACGCAAGACGCACCATGAGCTCATTTATAACGCTTGCTCACGCTTCTCTTGAAACCCGTTACCATCATGAGAGATATAATGGAAACACGATACTGGCCATGAAACTGTATGCCACTATAACCTAAAGCATCCATGCACTAAATGGATTACTCGTGCACCAGGCCCAAGTAGGCCCCAAGCAAGAGTTCCCGTGGACATTAACAAAGCAAAAGTCAGGTTGCTGAGCCTGCAGAAAGAACCCAGTGGAGCAACCAGCCAAGGTCGTAATGTTGCAAACCCACAGTCAAGAAACAAATCTTCAAAGGCACGATGTTGCAACCTCGCACTCCACGTACCAATGTTAAAATCATATCTGCAAATTAAACCAGACATACAGTGGAAAAACAATATTAATTGTGCAGAATTATGCCTCAAACACGGTCCCTCCCCACGTGACCAAGCCGTACCTCGCTACGAGACGCAGGCCGACACACTTGAAAGGCTCAATGGACACCTGCTACAGTGGGAACGGTCAGTCTCCCACCTATGAATAAATCCTCACATTGCCTGCACGTACCCATACTGAAACACTGTTGCAACCACAGGTGCACCGTGTGCTGGGAACAACGGTGGTCCCAGGCTGGGGAGCTCACGGATGCACCAATCAGAACATGAGGTTCTTATCTCAGACGTCAGTAACGTTAGCCAATCCTCAGGGGTCTTCATGTAACAATTCTTATGTATCTAATTGTAGGGACAACCCAGATATACCACCTGACTACACCTTAACCACTAATATCATTCTCTATAGGCGTACTATACTAACCCCACCACTCGAGCAACCAATCAAGAGTGGCGATAGGTTCTTTTGGTAACTTTTTGGAATGACGCAAGTAGCGCGTCATAATGTAGTAAAAAGGGCCTGCGAGCCCCACTATTGTGTGTGTGTCAGGACGAACGCGTACGCTCCTTGACCCATCCCTGCCGTTTGCATAATAAACGACAGAAGTTGCCTTGCTCCTTGTGTGTGCCTCATACTCTGTCTCGATCCGAGATATATACACGGGAGGAGTTGGGGCCTCCCTGCCCGGAGGTCTGCGGACGGCCCGGCCGACCCCGGCAGAATCCCCCCCGACACCACCATACCCCGTCCCTCCACCATCTTCAGCTCTAACTGCAGCTCATCCTCCTGCACCTTCCGCCCTCTCTGTACCGCCTCCGTCACCCCGCCCCGTCCCTCCACCATCTTCAGCTCTAGCTGCAGCTCATCCTCCTGCACCTTCTGCCCTCTCTGTACCGCCTCCAATATCACCCCACCCTGTCCCTCCACCATCTTCAGCTCTAGCTGCAGCTCATCCTCCTGCACCTTCCGCCCTCTCTGCACCGCCCCCAACATCACCCCACCCCGTCCCTCCACCATCTTCAGCTCTAGCTGCAGCTCATCCTCCTGCACCTTCAGCCCTCTCTGCACTGCCTCCAACGTCACCCCGCCCCATCCCTCCACCATCTTCAGCTCTAGCTGCAGCTCATCCTCCTGCACCTTCCCCCCTCTCTGCATTGCCCCCAATGTCACCCCTCCCTGTCCGTCCGCCATCTTCAGCTCCAGCTGCAGCTCATCCTCCTGCACCTTCCGCCCTCTCTGCACCGCCTCCAATGCCACTGCACTCCGTCCCTCCACCATCTTCAGCTCTAGCTGCAGCTCATCCTCCTGCACCTTCCGCCCTCCCTGCACTGCCTCCAATGTCACCCCGCCCCGTCCCTCCACCATCTTCAGCTCTAGCTGCAGCTCATCCTCCTGCACCTTCTGCCCTCTCTGCACCGCCTCCAACGTCACCCCGCCCGTCCCTCCGCCATCTTCAGCTCTAGCTGCAGCTCATCCTCCTGCACCTTTCGCCCTCTCTGCACCGCCTCCAACGTCAACACACCCCGTCCCTCCACCATCTTCAGCTCTCGCTGCAGCTCATCCTTCTGCCCCTTCTGCCCTCTCTGCACCGCCTCCAACGTCACCCCGCCCAGTCCCTCCACCATCTTCAGCTCTAGCTGCAGCTCATCCTCCTGCACCTTCTGCTCTCTATGCACCGCCTCCAACGTCACCCCGCCTAGTCCCTCCACCATCTTCAGCTCTAGCTGCAGCTCATCCTCCTGCACCTTCTGCCCTCTCTGTACCGCCTCCGTCACCCCACCCTGTCCCATCTTCAGCTCTAGCTGCAGCTCATCCTCCTGCACCTTCCGCCCTCTCTGTACCGCCTCCGTCACCCCACCCTGTCCCATCTTCAGCTCTAGCTGCAGCTCATCCTCCTGCACCTTCCCCCCTCTCTGCACCGCCTCCAACGTCACTCCGCCCCATCCCTCAACCATCTTCAGCTCTAGCTGCAGCTCATCCATCTGCCCCTTCTGCCCTCTCTGCACCGCCTCCAACGTCTCACCGCCCCGTCCCTCCGCCATCTTCAGCTCTAGCTGCAGCTCATCCTCCTGCACCTTCGGCCCTCTCTGCACCGCCTCCAACATCACCCCACCCTGTCCCTCCACCATCTTCAGCTCTAGATGCAGCTCATCCTCCTGCACCTTCCGCCCTCTCTGCACCGCCTCCAACATCACCCCACCCTGCCCCTCCACCATCTTCAGCTCTAGCTGCAGCTCATCCTCCTGCACCTTCCGCCCTCTCTGCACCGCCTCCAATGCCACTGCACTCCGTCCCTCAACCATCTTCAGCTTGAGCTGCAGCTCATCCTCCTGCACCTTCCGCCCTCTCTGCACCGCCTCCAACGTCACCCCACCCCTTCCCTTCGCCATCTTCTGCGCTAGCTGCAGCTCATCCTCCTGCACCTTCCGCCCTCTCTGCACCGCCTCCAACATCACCCCACCCCGTCCCTCCACCATCTTCAGCTCTAGCTGCAGCTCATCCTCCTGCACCTTCCACCCTCTCTGCATTGCCCCCAATGTCACCCGTCCCTGTCCCTCCACCATCTTCAGCTCTAGCTGCAGCTCATCCTCCTGCACCTTCCACCCTCTCTGCATTGCCCCCAATGTCACCCCACCCTGTCCCTCCACCATTTTCAGCTCTAGCTGCAGCTCATCCTCCTGCACCTTCCGCCCTCTCTGCACCGCCTCCAATGCCACTGCACTCCGTCCCTCAACCATCTTCAGCTTGAGCTGCAGCTCATCCTCCTGCACCTTCTGCCCTCTCTGCACCGCCTCCAACATCACCACACCCCGTCCCTCCACCATCGTCAGCTCTAGCTGCAGCTCATCCTCCTGCACCTTCCGCCCACTCTGCACCGCCACCAACGTCACCCCACCCCATCCCTCCACCATCTTCAGCTCTAACTGCAGCTCATCCTCCTGCACCTCCCGCCCTCTCTATACCGCCTCCGTCACCCCACCCTGTCCCATCTTCAGCTCTAGCTGCAGCTCATCCTCCTGCACCTTCCGCCCTCTCTGCACTGCCTCCAACGTTACCATACCCCGTCCCTCCACCATCTTCAGCTCTAGCTGCAGCTCATCCTCCTGCACCTTCTGCTCTCTCTGCAGCGCCTCCAACATCACCCCACCCCGTCCCTCCACCATCTTCAGCTCTAGCTGCAGCTCATCCTCCTGCACCTTCCCCCCTCTCTGCACCGCCTCCAACGTCACCATATCCCGTCCCTCCACCATCTTCAGCTCTAACTGCAGCTCATCCTCCTGCACCTTCCCCCCTCTCTGCACCGCCTCCAACGTCACCATATCCCGTCCCTCCACCATCTTCAGCTCTAGCTGCAGCTCATCCTCCTGCACCTTCCGCCCTCTCTGCACCGCCTCCAACATCACCCCACCCTGTCCCTCCATCATCTTCAGCTCTAGCTGCAGCTCATCCTCCTGCACCTTCCGCCCCCTCTGCACCGCCTCCAACGCCACTGCACTCCGTCCCTCAACCATCTTCAGCTCGAGCTGCAGCTCATCCTCCTGCACCTTCCGCCCTCTCTGCACCGCCTCCAACGTCACTCTGCCCCATCACTCAACCATCTTCAGCTCTAGCTGCAGCTCATCCTCCTGCACCTTCCGCCCTCTCTGCACCGCCTCCAACGTCATCCCACCCCAACCCTCCACCATCTTCAGCTCTAGCTGCAGCTCATCCTCCTGCACCTCCCGCCCTCTCTGCACCGCCTCCAACATCACCCCTCCCCGTCCCTCCGCCATCTTCAGCTCTAGCTGCAGCTCATCCTTCTGCCCCTTCCGCCCTCTCTGCACCGCCTCCAACGTCTCCCCGCCCCGTCCCTCCGCCATCTTCAGCTCTCGCTGCAGCTCATCCTTCTGCCCCTTCTGCCCTCTCTGCACCGCCTCCAACGTCTCCCCGCCCCGTCCGTCCGCCATCTTCAGCTCTAGCTGCAGCTCATCCTCCTGCACCTTCCGCCCCCTCTGCACCGCCTCCAACGTCTCCCCGCCCCGTCCGTCCGCCATCTTCAGCTCTAGCTGCAGCTCATCCTCCTGCACCTTCCGCCCTCTCTGCACCGCCTCCAACGTCACCACACCCCGTCCCTCCACCATCTTCAGCTCTAGCTGCAGCTCATCCTCCTGCACCTTCCGCCCTCTCTGCACCGCCTCCAACGTCACCACACCCCGTCCCTCCACCATCTTCAGCTCTAGCTGCAGCTCATCCTCCTGCACCTTCCGCCCTCTCTGCACCGCCTCCAACGTCACCCCGCCCCGTCCCTCCGCCATCTTCAGCTCTAGCTGCAGCTCATCCTCTTGCACCTTCCGCCCTCTCTGCACCGCCCCCAACGTCACCCCGCCCCGTCCCTCCGCCATCTTCAGCTCTAGCTGCAGCTCATCCTCCTGCACCTTCCGCCCTCTCTGCACCGCCTCCAACGTCACCCCACCCCGTCCCTCCGCCATCTTCAGCTCTAGCTGCAGCTCATCCTCCTGCACCTTCCGCCCTCTCTGCACCGCCTCCAACGTCACCCCACCCCGTCCCTCCGCCATCTTCAGCTCTAGCTGCAGCTCATCCTTATGCACCTTCCGCCCTCTCTGCACCGCCTCCAATGTCACCCCTCCCTGTCCCTCCGCCATCTTCAGCTCCAGCTGCAGCTCATCCTCCTGCACCTTCTGCCCTCTCTGCACCGCCTCCAACGTCGCCCCGCCCCGTCCCTCCACCATCTTCAGCTCTAGCTGCAGCTCATCCTCCTGCACCTTCCGCCCTCTCTGCACCGCCTCCAACATCACCCCACCCCGTCCCTCCCCCATCTTCAGCTTTAGTTGCAGCTCATCCTCCTGCACCTTCCGCCCTCTCTGCACCGCCTCCAACATCACCCCACCCTGTCCCTCCATCATCTTCAGCTCTAGCTGCAGCTCATCCTCCTGCACCTTCCGCCCCCTCTGCACCGCCTCCAACGCCACTGCACTCCGTCCCTCAACCATCTTCAGCTCGGGCTGCAGCTCATCCTCCTGCACCTTCCGCCCTCTCTGCACCGCCTCCAACGTCACTCTGCCCCATCACTCAACCATCTTCAGCTCTAGCTGCAGCTCATCCTCCTGCACCTTCTGCTCTCTCTGCACCGCCTCCAACGTCACCCCACCCCGTCCGTCCACCATCTTCAGCTCTAGCTGCAGCTCATCCTCCTGCACCTTCTGCTCTCTCTGCACCGCCTCCGTCACCCCACCCCATCCCTCCACCATCTTCAGCTGTAGCTGCAGCTCATCGTCCTGCACCTTCCGCCCTCTCTGCACCGCCTCCAACGCCACTGCACTCCGTCCCTCAGCCATCTTCAGCTCGAGCTGCAGCTCATCCTCCTGCACCTTCCGCCCTCTCTGCACCGCCTCCAACGTCACCCCGCCCAGTCCCTCCACCATCTTCAGCTCTAGCTGCAGCTCATCCTCCTGCACCTTCCGCCCTCTCTGCACCGCCTCCAACATCACCCCACCCTGTCCCTCCACCATCTTCAGCTCTAGCTACAGCTCATCCACCTGCACCTTCTGCTCTCTCTGCACCGCCTCCAACGCCACCATACCCCGTTCTCCACCATCTTCAGCTGTAGCTGCAGCTCATCCTCCTGCACCTTCCGCCCTCTCTGCATTGCCCCCAATGTCACCCCTCCCTGTCCCTCCGCCATCTTCAGCTGTAGCTGCAGCTCATCCTCCTGCACCTTCTGCCATCTCTGCACCACCTCCAACATCACCCCACCCCGTCCCTCCACCATCTTCAGCTCTAGCTGCAGCTCATCCTCCTGCACCTTCCGCCCACTCTGCGCCGCCACCAACGTCACCCCACCCCATCCCTCCACCATCTTCAGCTCTAACTGCAGTTCATCCTTCTGCACCTTCCGCCCTCTCTGCACCGCCTCCAACATCAACCCACCCCATCCCTCTCCCATCTTCAGCTCTAGCTGCAGCTCATCCTCCTGCACCTTCTGCTCTCTCTGCACCGCCTCCAACATCAACCCACCCCATCCCTCTCCCATCTTCAGCTCTAGCTGCAGCTCATCCTCCTGAACCTTCCGCCCTCTCTGTACCGCCTCCGTCATCCCACCCTGTCCCATCTTCAGCTCTAGCTGCAGCTCATCCTCCTGCACCTTCCGCCCTCTCTGCACTGCCTCCAACGTTACCATACCCCGTCCCTCCACCATCTTCAGCTCTAGCTGCAGCTCATCCTCCTGCACCTTCCGCCCTCTCTGCACCGCCTCCAAAATCACCCCACCCCCTCCCTCCACCATCTTCACCTCTAGCTGCAGCTCATCCTCCTGCACCTTTCGCCCTCTCTGCACCGCCTCTGTCACCACACCCCGTCCCTCCACCATCTTCAGCTCTAGCTGCAGCTCATCCTCCTGCACCTTCCGCCCTCTCTGCACCGCCTCCAACGTCACCCCGCCCAGTCCCTCCACCATCTTCAGCTCTACCTGCAGTTCATCCTCCTGCACCTTCTGCTCTCTCTGCACCGCCTCCAACATCACCCCACCTCATCCCTCCACCATCTTCAGCTCTAGCTGCAGCTCATCCTCCTGCACCTTCAGCCCTCTCTGCACCGCCTCCAACATCACCCCACCCCGTCCCTCTCCCATCTTCAGCTCTAGCAGCAGCTCATCCTCCTGCACCTTCCGCCCTCTCTGTACCGCCTCCGTCACCCCACCCTGTCCCATCTTCAGCTCTAGCTCATCCTCCTGCACCTTCCGCTCTCTCTACATCGCCTCCAACGTCACCCCACCCCATCCCTCCACCATCTTCAGCTCTAGCTGCAGCTCATCCTCCTGCACCTTCCGCCCTCTCTGCACCGCCTCCAACGTCACCCCGCCCCATCCCTCCACCATCTTCAGCTCTAGCTGCAGCTCATCCTCCTGCACCTTCCGCCCTCTCTGCACCGCCTCCAACATCACCCCACCCCGTCCCTCCCCCATCTTCAGCTCTAGCTGCAGCTCATCCTCTTGCACCTTCTGCCCTCTCTGCACCGCCTCCAACGTCACCCCACCCCGTCCCTCCTGCACCTCCCGCCCTCTCTGCACCGCCTCCAACGTCACCCCACCCCGTCCCTCCTGCACCTTCTGCCCTCTCTGCACCGCCTCCAACATCACCCCACCGCGTCCCTCCACCATCTTCAGCTCTAGCTGCAGCTCATCCTCCTGCACCTTCCGCCATCTCTGCACCGCCTCCAACATCACCCCACCCCGTCCCTCCCCCAGCTTTAGCTGCAGCTCATCCTCCTGCACCTTCTGCCCTCTCTGCACCGCCTCCAACATCACCCCACCCTGTCCCTCCACCATCTTCAGCTCTAGCTGCAGCTCATCCTCCTGCACCTTCCGCCCTCTCTGCACCGCCTCCAACATCACCCCACCCTGTCCCTCCACCATCTTCAGCTCTAGCTACAGCTCATCCTCCTGCACCTTCCGCCCTCTCTGCACCGCCTCCAACATCACCCCACCCCGTCCCTCCACCATCTTCAGCTCTAGCTGCAGCTCATCCTCCTGCACCTTCAGCCCTCTCTGCATCGCCTCCAACGTCACCCCGCCCAGTCCCTCCACCATCTTCAGCTCTAGCTGCAGCTCATCATCCTGCACCTTCCGCCCTCTCTGCATTGCCCCCAATGTCACCCCTCCCTGTCCGTCCGCCATCTTCAGCTCCAGCTGCAGCTCATCCTCCTGCACCTTCCGCCCTCTCTGCACCGCCTCCAATGCCACTGCACTCCGTCCCTCTGCCATCTTCAGCTCTAGCTGCAGCTCATCCTCCTGCACCTTCCGCCCACTCTGCACCACCTCCAACATCACCCCTCCCCGTCCCTCCACCATCTTCAGCTCTAGCTGCAGCTCATCCTCTTGCACCTTCTGCCCTCTCTGCACCACCTCCAACATCACCCCACCCCGTCCCTCCACCATCTTCAGCTCTAGCTGCAGCTCATCCTCCTGCACCTCCCGCCCTTTCTGCACCGCCTCCAACGTCACCCCACCCCATCCCTCCACCATCTTCAGCTCTAGCTGCAGCTCATCCTCCTGCACCTTCCGCCATCTCTGCACCGCCTCCAACATCACCCCACCCCGTCCCTCCCCCAGCTTTAGCTGCAGCTCATCCTCCTGCACCTTCTGCCCTCTCTGCACCGCCTCCAACATCACCCCACCCTGTCCCTCCATCATCTTCAGCTCTAGCAGCAGCTCATCCTCCTGCACCTTCCGCCCTCTCTGCACCGCCTCCAACATCACCCCACCCTGTCCCTCCACCATCTTCAGCTCTAGCTACAGCTCATCCACCTGCACCTTCTGCTCTCTCTGCACCGCCTCCAACGCCACCATACCCCGTCCCTCCACCATCTTCAGCTGTAGCTGCAGCTCATCCTCATGCACCTTCCGCCCTCTCTGCACCGCCTCCAACATCACCCCACCCTGCCCCTCCACCATCTTCAGCTCTAGCTGCAGCTCATCCTCCTGCACCTTCCGCCCTCTCTGCACCGCCTCCAATGCCACTGCACTCCGTCCCTCAACCATCTTCAGCTTGAGCTGCAGCTCATCCTCCTGCACCTTCCGCCCTCTCTGCACCGCCTCCAACGTCACCCCACCCCTTCCCTTCGCCATCTTCTGCGCTAGCTGCAGCTCATCCTCCTGCACCTTCCGCCCTCTCTGCACCGCCTCCAACATCACCCCACGCCGTCCCTCCACCATCTTCAGCTCTAGCTGCAGCTCATTCTCCTGCACCTTCCACCCTCTCTGCATTGCCCCCAATGTCACCCCTCCCTGTCCCTCCACCATCTTCAGCTCTAGCTGCAGCTCATCCTCCTGCACCTTCCACCCTCTCTGCATTGCCCCCAATGTCACCCCACCCTGTCCCTCCACCATTTTCAGCTCTAGCTGCAGCTCATCCTCCTGCACCTTCCGCCCTCTCTGCACCGCCTCCAATGCCACTGCACTCCGTCCCTCAACCATCTTCAGCTTGAGCTGCAGCTCATCCTCCTGCACCTTCTGCCCTCTCTGCACCGCCTCCAACATCACCACACCCCGTCCCTCCACCATCGTCAGCTCTAGCTGCAGCTCATCCTCCTGCACCTTCCGCCCACTCTGCACCGCCACCAACGTCACCCCACCCCATCCCTCCACCATCTTCAGCTCTAACTGCAGCTCATCCTCCTGCACCTCCCGCCCTCTCTATACCGCCTCCGTCACCCCACCCTGTCCCATCTTCAGCTCTAGCTGCAGCTCATCCTCCTGCACCTTCCGCCCTCTCTGCACTGCCTCCAACGTTACCATACCCCGTCCCTCCACCATCTTCAGCTCTAGCTGCAGCTCATCCTCCTGCACCTTCTGCTCTCTCTGCAGCGCCTCCAACATCACCCCACCCCGTCCCTCCACCATCTTCAGCTCTAGCTGCAGCTCATCCTCCTGCACCTTCCCCCCTCTCTGCACCGCCTCCAACGTCACCATATCCCGTCCCTCCACCATCTTCAGCTCTAACTGCAGCTCATCCTCCTGCACCTTCCCCCCTCTCTGCACCGCCTCCAACGTCACCATATCCCGTCCCTCCACCATCTTCAGCTCTAGCTGCAGCTCATCCTCCTGCACCTTCCGCCCTCTCTGCACCGCCTCCAACGTCTCCCCGCCCCGTCCGTCCGCCATCTTCAGCTCTAGCTGCAGCTCATCCTCCTGCACCTTTCGCCCCCTCTGCACCGCCTCCAACGTCTCCCCGCCCCGTCCGTCCGCCATCTTCAGCTCTAGCTGCAGCTCATCCTCCTGCACCTTCCGCCCTCTCTGCACCGCCTCCAACGTCACCACACCCCGTCCCTCCACCATCTTCAGCTCTAGCTGCAGCTCATCCTCCTGCACCTTCCGCCCTCTCTGCACCGCCTCCAACGTCACACCACCCCGTCCCTCCACCATCTTCAGCTCTAGCTGCAGCTCATCCTCTTGCACCTTCCGCCCTCTCTGCACCGCCCCCAACGTCACCCCGCCCCGTCCCTCCACCATCTTCAGCTCTAGCTGCAGCTCATCCTCCTGCACCTTCCGCCCTCTCTGCACCGCCTCCAACGTCACCCCACCCCGTCCCTCCACCATCTTCAGCTCTAGCTGCAGCTCATCCTCCTGCACCTTCCGCCCTCTCTGCACCGCCTCCAATGTCACCCCTCCCTGTCCCTCCGCCATCTTCAGCTCCAGCTGCAGCTCATCCTCCTGCACCTTCTGCCCTCTCTGCACCACCTCCAACGTCGCCCCGCCCCGTCCCTCCACCATCTTCAGCTCTAGCTGCAGCTCATCCTCCTGCACCTTCCGCCCTCTCTGCACCGCCTCCAACATCACCCCACCCTGTCCCTCCATCATCTTCAGCTCTAGCTGCAGCTCATCCTCCTGCACCTTCCGCCCCCTCTGCACCGCCTCCAACGCCACTGCACTCCGTCCCTCAACCATCTTCAGCTCGGGCTGCAGCTCATCCTCCTGCACCTTCCGCCCTCTCTGCACCGCCTCCAACGTCACTCTGCCCCATCACTCAACCATCTTCAGCTCTAGCTGCAGCTCATCCTCCTGCACCTTCCGCCCCCTCTGCACTGCCTCCAACGCCACTGCACTCCGTCCCTCAACCATCTTCAGCTCGAGCTGCAGCTCATCCTCCTGCACCTTCCGCCCTCTCTGCATCGCCTCCAAGGTCACCCCGCCCCGTGCCTCCGCCATCTTCAGCTGTAGCTGCAGCTCATCGTCCTGCACCTTCTGCTCTCCCTGCACCGCCCCCAACGTCACCCCGCCAAGTCCCTACACCATCTTCAGCTCTAGCTGCAGCTCATCCTCCTGCACCTTCCACCCTCTCTGTACCGCCTCCGTCACCCCACCCCATCCCTCCACCATCTTCAGGTCTAGCTGCAGCTCATCCTCCTGCACCTTCCGCCCTCTCTGCACCGCCTCCAACGTCACCCCGCCCCGTCCCTCCGCCATCTTCAGCTCTAGCTGCAGCTCATCCTCCTGCACCTTCCACCCTCTCTGCACCGCCTCCGTCACCCCGCCCCGTCCCTCCACCATCTTCAGCTCTAGCTGCAGCTCATCCTCCTGCCCCTTCCGCCCTCTCTGCACCGCCTCCAACGTCATCCCACCCCGTCCCTCCACCATCTTCAGCTCTAGCTGCAGCTCATCCTCCTGCACATTCTGCCCTCTCTGCACCGCCTCCAACATCACCCCACCCCATCCCTCCACCATCTTCAGCTCTAGCTGCAGCTCATCCTCCTGCACCTTCCGCCCTCTCTGCACCGCCTCCAACGTCACCCCACCCACTCCCTCCGCCATCTTCAGCTCTAGCTGCAGCTCATCCTCTTGCACCTTCCGCCCTCTCTGCACCGCCCCCAACGTCACCCCGCCCCGTCCCTCCGCCATCTTCAGCTCTAGCTGCAGCTCATCCTCCTGCACCTTCCGCCCTCTCTGCACCGCCTCCAACATCACCCCACCCCGTCCCTCCACCATCTTCAGCTCTAGCTGCAGCTCATCCTCCTGCACCTTCCGCTCTCTCTGCACCGCCTCCAACATCACCCCGCCCCGTCCCTCCACCATCTTCAGCTCTAGCTGCAGCTCATCCTCCTGCACCTTCAGCCCTCTCTGCACCGCCTCCAACGTCACCCCGCCCCGTCCCTCCGCCATCTTCAGCTCTAGCTGCAGCTCATCCTCCTGCACCTTCTGCCCTCTCTGCACCGCCTCCAACGTCACCCCACCCTGTCCCTCCGCCATCTTCAGCTCTAGCTGCAGCTCATCCTCCTGCACCTTCCACCCTCTCTGCATTGCCCCCAATGTCACCCCTCCCTGTCCCTCCACCATCTTCAGCTCTAGCTGCAGCTCATCCTCCTGCACCTTCCACCCTCTCTGCATTGCCCCCAATGTCACCCCACCCTGTCCCTCCACCATTTTCAGCTCTAGCTGCAGCTCATCCTCCTGCACCTTCCGCCCTCTCTGCACCGCCTCCAATGCCACTGCACTCCGTCCCTCAACCATCTTCAGCTTGAGCTGCAGCTCATCCTCCTGCACCTTGTGCCCTCTCTGCACCGCCTCCAACATCACCACACCCCGTCCCTCCACCATCGTCAGCTCTAGCTGCAGCTCATCCTCCTGCACCTTCCGCCCACTCTGCACCGCCACCAACGTCACCCCACCCCATCCCTCCACCATCTTCAGCTCTAACTGCAGCTCATCCTCCTGCACCTCCCGCCCTCTCTATACCGCCTCCGTCACCCCACCCTGTCCCATCTTCAGCTCTAGCTGCAGCTCATCCTCCTGCACCTTCCGCCCTCTCTGCACTGCCTCCAACGTTACCATACCCCGTCCCTCCACCATCTTCAGCTCTAGCTGCAGCTCATCCTCCTGCACCTTCTGCTCTCTCTGCAGCGCCTCCAACATCACCCCACCCCGTCCCTCCACCATCTTCAGCTCTAGCTGCAGCTCATCCTCCTGCACCTTCCCCCCTCTCTGCACCGCCTCCAACGTCACCATATCCCGTCCCTCCACCATCTTCAGCTCTAACTGCAGCTCATCCTCCTGCACCTTCCCCCCTCTCTGCACCGCCTCCAACGTCACCATATCCCGTCCCTCCACCATCTTCAGCTCTAGCTGCAGCTCATCCTCCTGCACCTTCCGCCCTCTCTGCACCGCCTCCAACATCACCCCACCCTGTCCCTCCATCATCTTCAGCTCTAGCTGCAGCTCATCCTCCTGCACCTTCCGCCCCCTCTGCACCGCCTCCAACGCCACTGCACTCCGTCCCTCAACCATCTTCAGCTCGAGCTGCAGCTCATCCTCCTGCACCTTCCGCCCTCTCTGCACCGCCTCCAACGTCACTCTGCCCCATCACTCAACCATCTTCAGCTCTAGCTGCAGCTCATCCTCCTGCACCTTCCGCCCTCTCTGCACCGCCTCCAACGTCATCCCACCCCAACCCTCCACCATCTTCAGCTCTAGCTGCAGCTCATCCTCCTGCACCTCCCGCCCTCTCTGCACCGCCTCCAACATCACCCCTCCCCGTCCCTCCGCCATCTTCAGCTCTAGCTGCAGCTCATCCTTCTGCCCCTTCCGCCCTCTCTGCACCGCCTCCAACGTCTCCCCGCCCCGTCCCTCCGCCATCTTCAGCTCTCGCTGCAGCTCATCCTTCTGCCCCTTCTGCCCTCTCTGCACCGCCTCCAACGTCTCCCCGCCCCGTCCGTCCGCCATCTTCAGCTCTAGCTGCAGCTCATCCTCCTGCACCTTCCGCCCCCTCTGCACCGCCTCCAACGTCTCCCCGCCCCGTCCGTCCGCCATCTTCAGCTCTAGCTGCAGCTCATCCTCCTGCACCTTCCGCCCTCTCTGCACCGCCTCCAACGTCACCACACCCCGTCCCTCCACCATCTTCAGCTCTAGCTGCAGCTCATCCTCCTGCACCTTCCGCCCTCTCTGCACCGCCTCCAACGTCACCCCGCCCCGTCCCTCCACCATCTTCAGCTCTAGCTGCAGCTCATCCTCTTGCACCTTCCGCCCTCTCTGCACCGCCCCCAACGTCACCCCGCCCCGTCCCTCCACCATCTTCAGCTCTAGCTGCAGCTCATCCTCCTGCACCTTCCGCCCTCTCTGCACCGCCTCCAACGTCACCCCACCCCGTCCCTCCGCCATCTTCAGCTCTAGCTGCAGCTCATCCTCCTGCACCTTCCGCCCTCTCTGCACCGCCTCCAACGTCACCCCACCCCGTCCCTCCGCCATCTTCAGCTCTAGCTGCAGCTCATCCTTATGCACCTTCCGCCCTCTCTGCACCACCTCCAATGTCACCCCTCCCTGTCCCTCCGCCATCTTCAGCTCCAGCTGCAGCTCATCCTCCTGCACCTTCTGCCCTCTCTGCACCACCTCCAACGTCGCCCCGCCCCGTCCCTCCACCATCTTCAGCTCTAGCTGCAGCTCATCCTCCTGCACCTTCCGCCCTCTCTGCACCGCCTCCAACATCACCCCACCCCGTCCCTCCCCCATCTTCAGCTTTAGTTGCAGCTCATCCTCCTGCACCTTCCGCCCTCTCTGCACCGCCTCCAACATCACCCCACCCTGTCCCTCCATCATCTTCAGCTCTAGCTGCAGCTCATCCTCCTGCACCTTCCGCCCCCTCTGCACCGCCTCCAACGCCACTGCACTCCGTCCCTCAACCATCTTCAGCTCGGGCTGCAGCTCATCCTCCTGCACCTTCCGCCCTCTCTGCACCGCCTCCAACGTCACTCTGCCCCATCACTCAACCATCTTCAGCTCTAGCTGCAGCTCATCCTCCTGCACCTTCTGCTCTCTCTGCACCGCCTCCAACGTCACCCCACCCCGTCCGTCCACCATCTTCAGCTCTAGCTGCAGCTCATCCTCCTGCACCTTCTGCTCTCTCTGCACCGCCTCCGTCACCCCACCCCATCCCTCCACCATCTTCAGCTGTAGCTGCAGCTCATCGTCCTGCACCTTCCGCCCTCTCTGCACCGCCTCCAACGCCACTGCACTCCGTCCCTCAGCCATCTTCAGCTCGAGCTGCAGCTCATCCTCCTGCACCTTCCGCCCTCTCTGCACCGCCTCCAACGTCACCCCGCCCAGTCCCTCCACCATCTTCAGCTCTAGCTGCAGCTCATCCTCCTGCACCTTCCGCCCTCTCTGCACCGCCTCCAACATCACCCCACCCTGTCCCTCCACCATCTTCAGCTCTAGCTACAGCTCATCCACCTGCACCTTCTGCTCTCTCTGCACCGCCTCCAACGCCACCATACCCCGTTCTCCACCATCTTCAGCTGTAGCTGCAGCTCATCCTCCTGCACCTTCCGCCCTCTCTGCATTGCCCCCAATGTCACCCCTCCCTGTCCCTCCGCCATCTTCAGCTGTAGCTGCAGCTCATCCTCCTGCACCTTCTGCCATCTCTGCACCACCTCCAACATCACCCCACCCCGTCCCTCCACCATCTTCAGCTCTAGCTGCAGCTCATCCTCCTGCACCTTCCGCCCACTCTGCGCCGCCACCAACGTCACCCCACCCCATCCCTCCACCATCTTCAGCTCTAACTGCAGTTCATCCTTCTGCACCTTCCGCCCTCTCTGCACCGCCTCCAACATCAACCCACCCCATCCCTCTCCCATCTTCAGCTCTAGCTGCAGCTCATCCTCCTGCACCTTCTGCTCTCTCTGCACCGCCTCCAACATCAACCCACCCCATCCCTCTCCCATCTTCAGCTCTAGCTGCAGCTCATCCTCCTGAACCTTCCGCCCTCTCTGTACCGCCTCCGTCATCCCACCCTGTCCCATCTTCAGCTCTAGCTGCAGCTCATCCTCCTGCACCTTCCGCCCTCTCTGCACTGCCTCCAACGTTACCATACCCCGTCCCTCCACCATCTTCAGCTCTAGCTGCAGCTCATCCTCCTGCACCTTCCGCCCTCTCTGCACCGCCTCCAAAATCACCCCACCCCCTCCCTCCACCATCTTCACCTCTAGCTGCAGCTCATCCTCCTGCACCTTTCGCCCTCTCTGCACCGCCTCTGTCACCACACCCCGTCCCTCCACCATCTTCAGCTCTAGCTGCAGCTCATCCTCCTGCACCTTCCGCCCTCTCTGCACCGCCTCCAACGTCACCCCGCCCAGTCCCTCCACCATCTTCAGCTCTACCTGCAGTTCATCCTCCTGCACCTTCTGCTCTCTCTGCACCGCCTCCAACATCACCCCACCTCATCCCTCCACCATCTTCAGCTCTAGCTGCAGCTCATCCTCCTGCACCTTCAGCCCTCTCTGCACCGCCTCCAACATCACCCCACCCCGTCCCTCTCCCATCTTCAGCTCTAGCAGCAGCTCATCCTCCTGCACCTTCCGCCCTCTCTGTACCGCCTCCGTCACCCCACCCTGTCCCATCTTCAGCTCTAGCTCATCCTCCTGCACCTTCCGCTCTCTCTACATCGCCTCCAACGTCACCCCACCCCATCCCTCCACCATCTTCAGCTCTAGCTGCAGCTCATCCTCCTGCACCTTCCGCCCTCTCTGCACCGCCTCCAACGTCACCCCGCCCCATCCCTCCACCATCTTCAGCTCTAGCTGCAGCTCATCCTCCTGCACCTTCCGCCCTCTCTGCACCGCCTCCAACATCACCCCACCCCGTCCCTCCCCCATCTTCAGCTCTAGCTGCAGCTCATCCTCTTGCACCTTCTGCCCTCTCTGCACCGCCTCCAACGTCACCCCACCCCGTCCCTCCTGCACCTCCCGCCCTCTCTGCACCGCCTCCAACGTCACCCCACCCCGTCCCTCCTGCACCTTCTGCCCTCTCTGCACCGCCTCCAACATCACCCCACCGCGTCCCTCCACCATCTTCAGCTCTAGCTGCAGCTCATCCTCCTGCACCTTCCGCCATCTCTGCACCGCCTCCAACATCACCCCACCCCGTCCCTCCCCCAGCTTTAGCTGCAGCTCATCCTCCTGCACCTTCTGCCCTCTCTGCACCGCCTCCAACATCACCCCACCCTGTCCCTCCACCATCTTCAGCTCTAGCTGCAGCTCATCCTCCTGCACCTTCCGCCCTCTCTGCACCGCCTCCAACATCACCCCACCCTGTCCCTCCACCATCTTCAGCTCTAGCTACAGCTCATCCTCCTGCACCTTCCGCCCTCTCTGCACCGCCTCCAACATCACCCCACCCCGTCCCTCCACCATCTTCAGCTCTAGCTGCAGCTCATCCTCCTGCACCTTCAGCCCTCTCTGCATCGCCTCCAACGTCACCCCGCCCAGTCCCTCCACCATCTTCAGCTCTAGCTGCAGCTCATCATCCTGCACCTTCCGCCCTCTCTGCATTGCCCCCAATGTCACCCCTCCCTGTCCGTCCGCCATCTTCAGCTCCAGCTGCAGCTCATCCTCCTGCACCTTCCGCCCTCTCTGCACCGCCTCCAATGCCACTGCACTCCGTCCCTCTGCCATCTTCAGCTCTAGCTGCAGCTCATCCTCCTGCACCTTCCGCCCACTCTGCACCACCTCCAACATCACCCCTCCCCGTCCCTCCACCATCTTCAGCTCTAGCTGCAGCTCATCCTCTTGCACCTTCTGCCCTCTCTGCACCACCTCCAACATCACCCCACCCCGTCCCTCCACCATCTTCAGCTCTAGCTGCAGCTCATCCTCCTGCACCTCCCGCCCTTTCTGCACCGCCTCCAACGTCACCCCACCCCATCCCTCCACCATCTTCAGCTCTAGCTGCAGCTCATCCTCCTGCACCTTCCGCCATCTCTGCACCGCCTCCAACATCACCCCACCCCGTCCCTCCCCCAGCTTTAGCTGCAGCTCATCCTCCTGCACCTTCTGCCCTCTCTGCACCGCCTCCAACATCACCCCACCCTGTCCCTCCATCATCTTCAGCTCTAGCAGCAGCTCATCCTCCTGCACCTTCCGCCCTCTCTGCACCGCCTCCAACATCACCCCACCCTGTCCCTCCACCATCTTCAGCTCTAGCTACAGCTCATCCACCTGCACCTTCTGCTCTCTCTGCACCGCCTCCAACGCCACCATACCCCGTCCCTCCACCATCTTCAGCTGTAGCTGCAGCTCATCCTCATGCACCTTCCGCCCTCTCTGCACCGCCTCCAACATCACCCCACCCTGCCCCTCCACCATCTTCAGCTCTAGCTGCAGCTCATCCTCCTGCACCTTCCGCCCTCTCTGCACCGCCTCCAATGCCACTGCACTCCGTCCCTCAACCATCTTCAGCTTGAGCTGCAGCTCATCCTCCTGCACCTTCCGCCCTCTCTGCACCGCCTCCAACGTCACCCCACCCCTTCCCTTCGCCATCTTCTGCGCTAGCTGCAGCTCATCCTCCTGCACCTTCCGCCCTCTCTGCACCGCCTCCAACATCACCCCACGCCGTCCCTCCACCATCTTCAGCTCTAGCTGCAGCTCATTCTCCTGCACCTTCCACCCTCTCTGCATTGCCCCCAATGTCACCCCTCCCTGTCCCTCCACCATCTTCAGCTCTAGCTGCAGCTCATCCTCCTGCACCTTCCACCCTCTCTGCATTGCCCCCAATGTCACCCCACCCTGTCCCTCCACCATTTTCAGCTCTAGCTGCAGCTCATCCTCCTGCACCTTCCGCCCTCTCTGCACCGCCTCCAATGCCACTGCACTCCGTCCCTCAACCATCTTCAGCTTGAGCTGCAGCTCATCCTCCTGCACCTTCTGCCCTCTCTGCACCGCCTCCAACATCACCACACCCCGTCCCTCCACCATCGTCAGCTCTAGCTGCAGCTCATCCTCCTGCACCTTCCGCCCACTCTGCACCGCCACCAACGTCACCCCACCCCATCCCTCCACCATCTTCAGCTCTAACTGCAGCTCATCCTCCTGCACCTCCCGCCCTCTCTATACCGCCTCCGTCACCCCACCCTGTCCCATCTTCAGCTCTAGCTGCAGCTCATCCTCCTGCACCTTCCGCCCTCTCTGCACTGCCTCCAACGTTACCATACCCCGTCCCTCCACCATCTTCAGCTCTAGCTGCAGCTCATCCTCCTGCACCTTCTGCTCTCTCTGCAGCGCCTCCAACATCACCCCACCCCGTCCCTCCACCATCTTCAGCTCTAGCTGCAGCTCATCCTCCTGCACCTTCCCCCCTCTCTGCACCGCCTCCAACGTCACCATATCCCGTCCCTCCACCATCTTCAGCTCTAACTGCAGCTCATCCTCCTGCACCTTCCCCCCTCTCTGCACCGCCTCCAACGTCACCATATCCCGTCCCTCCACCATCTTCAGCTCTAGCTGCAGCTCATCCTCCTGCACCTTCCGCCCTCTCTGCACCGCCTCCAACGTCTCCCCGCCCCGTCCGTCCGCCATCTTCAGCTCTAGCTGCAGCTCATCCTCCTGCACCTTTCGCCCCCTCTGCACCGCCTCCAACGTCTCCCCGCCCCGTCCCTCCGCCATCTTCAGCTCTAGCTGCAGCTCATCCTCCTGCACCTTCCGCCCTCTCTGCACCGCCTCCAACGTCACCACACCCCGTCCCTCCACCATCTTCAGCTCTAGCTGCAGCTCATCCTCCTGCACCTTCCGCCCTCTCTGCACCGCCTCCAACGTCACACCACCCCGTCCCTCCACCATCTTCAGCTCTAGCTGCAGCTCATCCTCTTGCACCTTCCGCCCTCTCTGCACCGCCCCCAACGTCACCCCGCCCCGTCCCTCCACCATCTTCAGCTCTAGCTGCAGCTCATCCTCCTGCACCTTCCGCCCTCTCTGCACCGCCTCCAACGTCACCCCACCCCGTCCCTCCACCATCTTCAGCTCTAGCTGCAGCTCATCCTCCTGCACCTTCCGCCCTCTCTGCACCGCCTCCAATGTCACCCCTCCCTGTCCCTCCGCCATCTTCAGCTCCAGCTGCAGCTCATCCTCCTGCACCTTCTGCCCTCTCTGCACCACCTCCAACGTCGCCCCGCCCCGTCCCTCCACCATCTTCAGCTCTAGCTGCAGCTCATCCTCCTGCACCTTCCGCCCTCTCTGCACCGCCTCCAACATCACCCCACCCTGTCCCTCCATCATCTTCAGCTCTAGCTGCAGCTCATCCTCCTGCACCTTCCGCCCCCTCTGCACCGCCTCCAACGCCACTGCACTCCGTCCCTCAACCATCTTCAGCTCGGGCTGCAGCTCATCCTCCTGCACCTTCCGCCCTCTCTGCACCGCCTCCAACGTCACTCTGCCCCATCACTCAACCATCTTCAGCTCTAGCTGCAGCTCATCCTCCTGCACCTTCCGCCCCCTCTGCACTGCCTCCAACGCCACTGCACTCCGTCCCTCAACCATCTTCAGCTCGAGCTGCAGCTCATCCTCCTGCACCTTCCGCCCTCTCTGCATCGCCTCCAAGGTCACCCCGCCCCGTGCCTCCGCCATCTTCAGCTGTAGCTGCAGCTCATCGTCCTGCACCTTCTGCTCTCCCTGCACCGCCCCCAACGTCACCCCGCCAAGTCCCTACACCATCTTCAGCTCTAGCTGCAGCTCATCCTCCTGCACCTTCCACCCTCTCTGTACCGCCTCCGTCACCCCACCCCATCCCTCCACCATCTTCAGGTCTAGCTGCAGCTCATCCTCCTGCACCTTCCGCCCTCTCTGCACCGCCTCCAACGTCACCCCGCCCCGTCCCTCCGCCATCTTCAGCTCTAGCTGCAGCTCATCCTCCTGCACCTTCCACCCTCTCTGCACCGCCTCCGTCACCCCGCCCCGTCCCTCCACCATCTTCAGCTCTAGCTGCAGCTCATCCTCCTGCCCCTTCCGCCCTCTCTGCACCGCCTCCAACGTCATCCCACCCCGTCCCTCCACCATCTTCAGCTCTAGCTGCAGCTCATCCTCCTGCACATTCTGCCCTCTCTGCACCGCCTCCAACGTCACCCCACCCCATCCCTCCACCATCTTCAGCTCTAGCTGCAGCTCATCCTCCTGCACCTTCCGCCCTCTCTGCACCGCCTCCAACGTCACCCCACCCCGTCCCTCCGCCATCTTCAGCTCTAGCTGCAGCTCATCCTCTTGCACCTTCCGCCCTCTCTGCACCGCCCCCAACGTCACCCCGCCCCGTCCCTCCGCCATCTTCAGCTCTAGCTGCAGCTCATCCTCCTGCACCTTCCGCCCTCTCTGCACCGCCTCCAACATCACCCCACCCCGTCCCTCCACCATCTTCAGCTCTAGCTGCAGCTCATCCTCCTGCACCTTCCGCTCTCTCTGCACCGCCTCCAACATCACCCCGCCCCGTCCCTCCACCATCTTCAGCTCTAGCTGCAGCTCATCCTCCTGCACCTTCAGCCCTCTCTGCACCGCCTCCAACGTCACCCCGCCCCGTCCCTCCGCCATCTTCAGCTCTAGCTGCAGCTCATCCTCCTGCACCTTCTGCCCTCTCTGCACCGCCTCCAACGTCACCCCGCCCCATCCCTCCGCCATCTTCAGCTCTAGCTGCAGCTCATCCTCCTGCACCTTCTGCCCTCTCTGCACCGCCTCCAACATCACCCCACCCTGTCCCTCCGCCATCTTCAGCTCTAGCTGCAGCTCATCCTCCTGCACCTTCTGCTCTCTCTGCACCGCCTCCAACGTCACCCCACCCCGTCCCTCCTGCACCTCCCGCCCTCTCTGCACCGCCTCCAACGTCACCCCACCCCGTCCCTCCTGCACCTTCTGCCCTCTCTGCACCGCCTCCAACATCACCCCACCGCGTCCCTCCACCATCTTCAGCTCAGGCTGCAGCTCATCCTCCTGCACCTTCCGCCCTCTCTGCACCGCCTCCAACGTCACACCACCCCATCCCTCCACCATTTTCAGCTCTAGCTGCAGCTCATCCTCCTGCACCTTCCGCCCTCTCTGCACCGCCTCCAACATCACCCCACCCTGTCCCTCCACCATCTTCAGCTCTAGCTGCAGCTCATCCTCCTGCACCTCCCGCCCTCTCTGCACCACCTCCAACATCACCCCACCCTGTCCCTCCACCATCTTCAGCTCTAGCTGCAGCTCATCCTCCTGCACCTTCCGCCCTCTCTGCACCGCCTCCAACGTCACCACACCCCGTCCCTCCTGCACCTCCCGCCCTCTCTGCACCGCCTCCAACGTCACCCCACCCCATCCCTCCACCATCTTCAGCTCTAGCTGCAGCTCATCCTCCTGCACCTTCCGCCATCTCTGCACCGCCTCCAACATCACCCCACCCCGTCCCTCCCCCAGCTTTAGCTGCAGCTCATCCTCCTGCACCTTCTGCCCTCTCTGCACCGCCTCCAACATCACCCCACCCCGTCCCTCCACCATCTTCAGCTCTAGCTGCAGCTCATCCTCCTGCACCTTCCGCCCTCTCTGTACCGCCTCCGTCACCCCACCCTGTCCCATCTTCAGCTCTAGCTGCAGCTCATCCTCCTGCACCTTCCGCTCTCTCTACATCGCCTCCAACGTCAGCCCGCCCGTCCCTCCGCCATCTTCAGCTCTAGCTGCAGCTCATCCTCCTGCACCTTCCGCCCTCTCTGCACCGCCTCCAATATCACCCCACCCTGTCCCTCCACCATCTTCAGCTCTAGCTGCAGCTCATCCTCCTGCACCTCCCGCCCTCTCTGCACCGCCTCCAACATCACCCCACCCTGTCCCTCCACCATCTTCAGCTCTAGCTGCAGCTCATCCTCCTGCACCTCCCGCCCTCTCTGCACCGCCTCCAACATCACCCCACCCTGTCCCTCCATCATCTTCAGCTCTAGCTGCAGCTCATCCTGCTGCACCTTCCGCCCTCTCTGCACCGCCCCCAACATCACCCCACCCCGTCCCTCCACCATCTTCAGCTCTAGCTGCAGCTCATCCTCCTGCACCTTCCGCCCTCTCTGCACCGCCTCCAACGCCACCATACCCCGTCCCTCCACCATCTTCAGCTCTAACTGCAGCTCATCCTCCTGCACCTTCCGCCCTCTCTGTACCGCCTCCGTCACCCCGCCCCGTCCCTCCACCATCTTCAGCTCTAGCTGCAGCTCATCCTCCTGCACCTTCTGCCCTCTCTGTACCGCCTCCAATATCACCCCACCCTGTCCCTCCACCATCTTCAGCTCTAGCTGCAGCTCATCCTCCTGCACCTTCCGCCCTCTCTGCACCGCCCCCAACATCACCCCACCCCGTCCCTCCACCATCTTCAGCTCTAGCTGCAGCTCATCCTCCTGCACCTTCAGCCCTCTCTGCACTGCCTCCAACGTCACCCCGCCCCATCCCTCCACCATCTTCAGCTCTAGCTGCAGCTCATCCTCCTGCACCTTCCCCCCTCTCTGCATTGCCCCCAATGTCACCCCTCCCTGTCCGTCCGCCATCTTCAGCTCCAGCTGCAGCTCATCCTCCTGCACCTTCCGCCCTCTCTGCACCGCCTCCAATGCCACTGCACTCCGTCCCTCCACCATCTTCAGCTCTAGCTGCAGCTCATCCTCCTGCACCTTCCGCCCTCCCTGCACTGCCTCCAATGTCACCCCGCCCCGTCCCTCCACCATCTTCAGCTCTAGCTGCAGCTCATCCTCCTGCACCTTCTGCCCTCTCTGCACCGCCTCCAACGTCACCCCGCCCGTCCCTCCGCCATCTTCAGCTCTAGCTGCAGCTCATCCTCCTGCACCTTTCGCCCTCTCTGCACCGCCTCCAACGTCAACACACCCCGTCCCTCCACCATCTTCAGCTCTCGCTGCAGCTCATCCTTCTGCCCCTTCTGCCCTCTCTGCACCGCCTCCAACGTCACCCCGCCCAGTCCCTCCACCATCTTCAGCTCTAGCTGCAGCTCATCCTCCTGCACCTTCTGCTCTCTATGCACCGCCTCCAACGTCACCCCGCCTAGTCCCTCCACCATCTTCAGCTCTAGCTGCAGCTCATCCTCCTGCACCTTCTGCCCTCTCTGTACCGCCTCCGTCACCCCACCCTGTCCCATCTTCAGCTCTAGCTGCAGCTCATCCTCCTGCACCTTCCGCCCTCTCTGTACCGCCTCCGTCACCCCACCCTGTCCCATCTTCAGCTCTAGCTGCAGCTCATCCTCCTGCACCTTCCCCCCTCTCTGCACCGCCTCCAACGTCACTCCGCCCCATCCCTCAACCATCTTCAGCTCTAGCTGCAGCTCATCCATCTGCCCCTTCTGCCCTCTCTGCACCGCCTCCAACGTCTCACCGCCCCGTCCCTCCGCCATCTTCAGCTCTAGCTGCAGCTCATCCTCCTGCACCTTCGGCCCTCTCTGCACCGCCTCCAACATCACCCCACCCTGTCCCTCCACCATCTTCAGCTCTAGCTGCAGCTCATCCTCCTGCACCTTCCGCCCTCTCTGCACCGCCTCCAACATCACCCCACCCTGCCCCTCCACCATCTTCAGCTCTAGCTGCAGCTCATCCTCCTGCACCTTCCGCCCTCTCTGCACCGCCTCCAATGCCACTGCACTCCGTCCCTCAACCATCTTCAGCTTGAGCTGCAGCTCATCCTCCTGCACCTTCCGCCCTCTCTGCACCGCCTCCAACGTCACCCCACCCCTTCCCTTCGCCATCTTCTGCGCTAGCTGCAGCTCATCCTCCTGCACCTTCCGCCCTCTCTGCACCGCCTCCAACATCACCCCACCCCGTCCCTCCACCATCTTCAGCTCTAGCTGCAGCTCATCCTCCTGCACCTTCCACCCTCTCTGCATTGCCCCCAATGTCACCCGTCCCTGTCCCTCCACCATCTTCAGCTCTAGCTGCAGCTCATCCTCCTGCACCTTCCACCCTCTCTGCATTGCCCCCAATGTCACCCCACCCTGTCCCTCCACCATTTTCAGCTCTAGCTGCAGCTCATCCTCCTGCACCTTCCGCCCTCTCTGCACCGCCTCCAATGCCACTGCACTCCGTCCCTCAACCATCTTCAGCTTGAGCTGCAGCTCATCCTCCTGCACCTTCTGCCCTCTCTGCACCGCCTCCAACATCACCACACCCCGTCCCTCCACCATCGTCAGCTCTAGCTGCAGCTCATCCTCCTGCACCTTCCGCCCACTCTGCACCGCCACCAACGTCACCCCACCCCATCCCTCCACCATCTTCAGCTCTAACTGCAGCTCATCCTCCTGCACCTCCCGCCCTCTCTATACCGCCTCCGTCACCCCACCCTGTCCCATCTTCAGCTCTAGCTGCAGCTCATCCTCCTGCACCTTCCGCCCTCTCTGCACTGCCTCCAACGTTACCATACCCCGTCCCTCCACCATCTTCAGCTCTAGCTGCAGCTCATCCTCCTGCACCTTCTGCTCTCTCTGCAGCGCCTCCAACATCACCCCACCCCGTCCCTCCACCATCTTCAGCTCTAGCTGCAGCTCATCCTCCTGCACCTTCCCCCCTCTCTGCACCGCCTCCAACGTCACCATATCCCGTCCCTCCACCATCTTCAGCTCTAACTGCAGCTCATCCTCCTGCACCTTCCCCCCTCTCTGCACCGCCTCCAACGTCACCATATCCCGTCCCTCCACCATCTTCAGCTCTAGCTGCAGCTCATCCTCCTGCACCTTCCGCCCTCTCTGCACCGCCTCCAACATCACCCCGCCCCGTCCCTCCACCATCTTCAGCTCTAGCTGCAGCTCATCCTCTTGCACCTTCCGCCCTCTCTGCACCGCCCCCAACGTCACCCCGCCCCGTCCCTCCACCATCTTCAGCTCTAGCTGCAGCTCATCCTCCTGCACCTTCCGCCCTCTCTGCACCGCCTCCAACGTCACCCCACCCCGTCCCTCCACCATCTTCAGCTCTAGCTGCAGCTCATCCTCCTGCACCTTCCGCCCTCTCTGCACCGCCTCCAACGTCACCCCACCCCGTCCCTCCGCCATCTTCAGCTCTAGCTGCAGCTCATCCTCCTGCACCTTCCGCCCTCTCTGCACCGCCTCCAATGTCACCCCTCCCTGTCCCTCCGCCATCTTCAGCTCCAGCTGCAGCTCATCCTCCTGCACCTTCTGCCCTCTCTGCACCACCTCCAACGTCGCCCCGCCCCGTCCCTCCACCATCTTCAGCTCTAGCTGCAGCTCATCCTCCTGCACCTTCCGCCCTCTCTGCACCGCCTCCAACATCACCCCACCCCGTCCCTCCCCCATCTTCAGCTTTAGTTGCAGCTCATCCTCCTGCACCTTCCGCCCTCTCTGCACCGCCTCCAACATCACCCCACCCCGTCCCTCCATCATCTTCAGCTCTAGCTGCAGCTCATCCTCCTGCACCTTCCGCCCCCTCTGCACCGCCTCCAACGCCACTGCACTCCGTCCCTCAACCATCTTCAGCTCGGGCTGCAGCTCATCCTCCTGCACCTTCCGCCCTCTCTGCACCGCCTCCAACGTCACTCTGCCCCATCACTCAACCATCTTCAGCTCTAGCTGCAGCTCATCCTCCTGCACCTTCTGCTCTCTCTGCACCGCCTCCAACGTCACCCCACCCCGTCCGTCCACCATCTTCAGCTCTAGCTGCAGCTCATCCTCCTGCACCTTCTGCTCTCTCTGCACCGCCTCCGTCACCCCACCCCATCCCTCCACCATCTTCAGCTGTAGCTGCAGCTCATCGTCCTGCACCTTCCGCCCTCTCTGCACCGCCTCCAACGCCACTGCACTCCGTCCCTCAGCCATCTTCAGCTCGAGCTGCAGCTCATCCTCCTGCACCTTCCGCCCTCTCTGCACCGCCTCCAACGTCACCCCGCCCAGTCCCTCCACCATCTTCAGCTCTAGCTGCAGCTCATCCTCCTGCACCTTCCGCCCTCTCTGCACCGCCTCCAACATCACCCCACCCTGTCCCTCCACCATCTTCAGCTCTAGCTACAGCTCATCCACCTGCACCTTCTGCTCTCTCTGCACCGCCTCCAACGCCACCATACCCCGTTCTCCACCATCTTCAGCTGTAGCTGCAGCTCATCCTCCTGCACCTTCCGCCCTCTCTGCATTGCCCCCAATGTCACCCCTCCCTGTCCCTCCGCCATCTTCAGCTGTAGCTGCAGCTCATCCTCCTGCACCTTCTGCCATCTCTGCACCACCTCCAACATCACCCCACCCCGTCCCTCCACCATCTTCAGCTCTAGCTGCAGCTCATCCTCCTGCACCTTCCGCCCACTCTGCGCCGCCACCAACGTCACCCCACCCCATCCCTCCACCATCTTCAGCTCTAACTGCAGTTCATCCTTCTGCACCTTCCGCCCTCTCTGCACCGCCTCCAACATCAACCCACCCCATCCCTCTCCCATCTTCAGCTCTAGCTGCAGCTCATCCTCCTGCACCTTCTGCTCTCTCTGCACCGCCTCCAACATCAACCCACCCCATCCCTCTCCCATCTTCAGCTCTAGCTGCAGCTCATCCTCCTGAACCTTCCGCCCTCTCTGTACCGCCTCCGTCATCCCACCCTGTCCCATCTTCAGCTCTAGCTGCAGCTCATCCTCCTGCACCTTCCGCCCTCTCTGCACTGCCTCCAACGTTACCATACCCCGTCCCTCCACCATCTTCAGCTCTAGCTGCAGCTCATCCTCCTGCACCTTCCGCCCTCTCTGCACCGCCTCCAAAATCACCCCACCCCCTCCCTCCACCATCTTCACCTCTAGCTGCAGCTCATCCTCCTGCACCTTTCGCCCTCTCTGCACCGCCTCTGTCACCACACCCCGTCCCTCCACCATCTTCAGCTCTAGCTGCAGCTCATCCTCCTGCACCTTCCGCCCTCTCTGCACCGCCTCCAACGTCACCCCGCCCAGTCCCTCCACCATCTTCAGCTCTACCTGCAGTTCATCCTCCTGCACCTTCTGCTCTCTCTGCACCGCCTCCAACATCACCCCACCTCATCCCTCCACCATCTTCAGCTCTAGCTGCAGCTCATCCTCCTGCACCTTCAGCCCTCTCTGCACCGCCTCCAACATCACCCCACCCCGTCCCTCTCCCATCTTCAGCTCTAGCAGCAGCTCATCCTCCTGCACCTTCCGCCCTCTCTGTACCGCCTCCGTCACCCCACCCTGTCCCATCTTCAGCTCTAGCTCATCCTCCTGCACCTTCCGCTCTCTCTACATCGCCTCCAACGTCACCCCACCCCATCCCTCCACCATCTTCAGCTCTAGCTGCAGCTCATCCTCCTGCACCTTCCGCCCTCTCTGCACCGCCTCCAACGTCACCCCGCCCCATCCCTCCACCATCTTCAGCTCTAGCTGCAGCTCATCCTCCTGCACCTTCCGCCCTCTCTGCACCGCCTCCAACATCACCCCACCCCGTCCCTCCCCCATCTTCAGCTCTAGCTGCAGCTCATCCTCTTGCACCTTCTGCCCTCTCTGCACCGCCTCCAACGTCACCCCACCCCGTCCCTCCTGCACCTCCCGCCCTCTCTGCACCGCCTCCAACGTCACCCCACCCCGTCCCTCCTGCACCTTCTGCCCTCTCTGCACCGCCTCCAACATCACCCCACCGCGTCCCTCCACCATCTTCAGCTCTAGCTGCAGCTCATCCTCCTGCACCTTCCGCCATCTCTGCACCGCCTCCAACATCACCCCACCCCGTCCCTCCCCCAGCTTTAGCTGCAGCTCATCCTCCTGCACCTTCTGCCCTCTCTGCACCGCCTCCAACATCACCCCACCCTGTCCCTCCACCATCTTCAGCTCTAGCTGCAGCTCATCCTCCTGCACCTTCCGCCCTCTCTGCACCGCCTCCAACATCACCCCACCCTGTCCCTCCACCATCTTCAGCTCTAGCTACAGCTCATCCTCCTGCACCTTCCGCCCTCTCTGCACCGCCTCCAACATCACCCCACCCCGTCCCTCCACCATCTTCAGCTCTAGCTGCAGCTCATCCTCCTGCACCTTCAGCCCTCTCTGCATCGCCTCCAACGTCACCCCGCCCAGTCCCTCCACCATCTTCAGCTCTAGCTGCAGCTCATCATCCTGCACCTTCCGCCCTCTCTGCATTGCCCCCAATGTCACCCCTCCCTGTCCGTCCGCCATCTTCAGCTCCAGCTGCAGCTCATCCTCCTGCACCTTCCGCCCTCTCTGCACCGCCTCCAATGCCACTGCACTCCGTCCCTCTGCCATCTTCAGCTCTAGCTGCAGCTCATCCTCCTGCACCTTCCGCCCACTCTGCACCACCTCCAACATCACCCCTCCCCGTCCCTCCACCATCTTCAGCTCTAGCTGCAGCTCATCCTCTTGCACCTTCTGCCCTCTCTGCACCACCTCCAACATCACCCCACCCCGTCCCTCCACCATCTTCAGCTCTAGCTGCAGCTCATCCTCCTGCACCTCCCGCCCTTTCTGCACCGCCTCCAACGTCACCCCACCCCATCCCTCCACCATCTTCAGCTCTAGCTGCAGCTCATCCTCCTGCACCTTCCGCCATCTCTGCACCGCCTCCAACATCACCCCACCCCGTCCCTCCCCCAGCTTTAGCTGCAGCTCATCCTCCTGCACCTTCTGCCCTCTCTGCACCGCCTCCAACATCACCCCACCCTGTCCCTCCATCATCTTCAGCTCTAGCAGCAGCTCATCCTCCTGCACCTTCCGCCCTCTCTGCACCGCCTCCAACATCACCCCACCCTGTCCCTCCACCATCTTCAGCTCTAGCTACAGCTCATCCACCTGCACCTTCTGCTCTCTCTGCACCGCCTCCAACGCCACCATACCCCGTCCCTCCACCATCTTCAGCTGTAGCTGCAGCTCATCCTCATGCACCTTCCGCCCTCTCTGCACCGCCTCCAACATCACCCCACCCTGCCCCTCCACCATCTTCAGCTCTAGCTGCAGCTCATCCTCCTGCACCTTCCGCCCTCTCTGCACCGCCTCCAATGCCACTGCACTCCGTCCCTCAACCATCTTCAGCTTGAGCTGCAGCTCATCCTCCTGCACCTTCCGCCCTCTCTGCACCGCCTCCAACGTCACCCCACCCCTTCCCTTCGCCATCTTCTGCGCTAGCTGCAGCTCATCCTCCTGCACCTTCCGCCCTCTCTGCACCGCCTCCAACATCACCCCACGCCGTCCCTCCACCATCTTCAGCTCTAGCTGCAGCTCATTCTCCTGCACCTTCCACCCTCTCTGCATTGCCCCCAATGTCACCCCTCCCTGTCCCTCCACCATCTTCAGCTCTAGCTGCAGCTCATCCTCCTGCACCTTCCACCCTCTCTGCATTGCCCCCAATGTCACCCCACCCTGTCCCTCCACCATTTTCAGCTCTAGCTGCAGCTCATCCTCCTGCACCTTCCGCCCTCTCTGCACCGCCTCCAATGCCACTGCACTCCGTCCCGCAACCATCTTCAGCTTGAGCTGCAGCTCATCCTCCTGCACCTTCTGCCCTCTCTGCACCGCCTCCAACATCACCACACCCCGTCCCTCCACCATCGTCAGCTCTAGCTGCAGCTCATCCTCCTGCACCTTCCGCCCACTCTGCACCGCCACCAACGTCACCCCACCCCATCCCTCCACCATCTTCAGCTCTAACTGCAGCTCATCCTCCTGCACCTCCCGCCCTCTCTATACCGCCTCCGTCACCCCACCCTGTCCCATCTTCAGCTCTAGCTGCAGCTCATCCTCCTGCACCTTCCGCCCTCTCTGCACTGCCTCCAACGTTACCATACCCCGTCCCTCCACCATCTTCAGCTCTAGCTGCAGCTCATCCTCCTGCACCTTCTGCTCTCTCTGCAGCGCCTCCAACATCACCCCACCCCGTCCCTCCACCATCTTCAGCTCTAGCTGCAGCTCATCCTCCTGCACCTTCCCCCCTCTCTGCACCGCCTCCAACGTCACCATATCCCGTCCCTCCACCATCTTCAGCTCTAACTGCAGCTCATCCTCCTGCACCTTCCCCCCTCTCTGCACCGCCTCCAACGTCACCATATCCCGTCCCTCCACCATCTTCAGCTCTAGCTGCAGCTCATCCTCCTGCACCTTCCGCCCTCTCTGCACCGCCTCCAACGTCTCCCCGCCCCGTCCGTCCGCCATCTTCAGCTCTAGCTGCAGCTCATCCTCCTGCACCTTTCGCCCCCTCTGCACCGCCTCCAACGTCTCCCCGCCCCGTCCGTCCGCCATCTTCAGCTCTAGCTGCAGCTCATCCTCCTGCACCTTCCGCCCTCTCTGCACCGCCTCCAACGTCACCACACCCCGTCCCTCCACCATCTTCAGCTCTAGCTGCAGCTCATCCTCCTGCACCTTCCGCCCTCTCTGCACCGCCTCCAACGTCACACCACCCCGTCCCTCCACCATCTTCAGCTCTAGCTGCAGCTCATCCTCTTGCACCTTCCGCCCTCTCTGCACCGCCCCCAACGTCACCCCGCCCCGTCCCTCCACCATCTTCAGCTCTAGCTGCAGCTCATCCTCCTGCACCTTCCGCCCTCTCTGCACCGCCTCCAACGTCACCCCACCCCGTCCCTCCACCATCTTCAGCTCTAGCTGCAGCTCATCCTCCTGCACCTTCCGCCCTCTCTGCACCGCCTCCAATGTCACCCCTCCCTGTCCCTCCGCCATCTTCAGCTCCAGCTGCAGCTCATCCTCCTGCACCTTCTGCCCTCTCTGCACCACCTCCAACGTCGCCCCGCCCCGTCCCTCCACCATCTTCAGCTCTAGCTGCAGCTCATCCTCCTGCACCTTCCGCCCTCTCTGCACCGCCTCCAACATCACCCCACCCTGTCCCTCCATCATCTTCAGCTCTAGCTGCAGCTCATCCTCCTGCACCTTCCGCCCCCTCTGCACCGCCTCCAACGCCACTGCACTCCGTCCCTCAACCATCTTCAGCTCGGGCTGCAGCTCATCCTCCTGCACCTTCCGCCCTCTCTGCACCGCCTCCAACGTCACTCTGCCCCATCACTCAACCATCTTCAGCTCTAGCTGCAGCTCATCCTCCTGCACCTTCCGCCCCCTCTGCACTGCCTCCAACGCCACTGCACTCCGTCCCTCAACCATCTTCAGCTCGAGCTGCAGCTCATCCTCCTGCACCTTCCGCCCTCTCTGCATCGCCTCCAAGGTCACCCCGCCCCGTGCCTCCGCCATCTTCAGCTGTAGCTGCAGCTCATCGTCCTGCACCTTCTGCTCTCCCTGCACCGCCCCCAACGTCACCCCGCCAAGTCCCTACACCATCTTCAGCTCTAGCTGCAGCTCATCCTCCTGCACCTTCCACCCTCTCTGTACCGCCTCCGTCACCCCACCCCATCCCTCCACCATCTTCAGGTCTAGCTGCAGCTCATCCTCCTGCACCTTCCGCCCTCTCTGCACCGCCTCCAACGTCACCCCGCCCCGTCCCTCCGCCATCTTCAGCTCTAGCTGCAGCTCATCCTCCTGCACCTTCCACCCTCTCTGCACCGCCTCCGTCACCCCGCCCCGTCCCTCCACCATCTTCAGCTCTAGCTGCAGCTCATCCTCCTGCCCCTTCCGCCCTCTCTGCACCGCCTCCAACGTCATCCCACCCCGTCCCTCCACCATCTTCAGCTCTAGCTGCAGCTCATCCTCCTGCACATTCTGCCCTCTCTGCACCGCCTCCAACATCACCCCACCCCATCCCTCCACCATCTTCAGCTCTAGCTGCAGCTCATCCTCCTGCACCTTCAGCCCTCTCTGCATCGCCTCCAACGTCACCACACCCCGTCCCTCCACCATCTTCAACTCTAGCTGCAGCTCATCCTCCTGCACCTTCTGCTCTCTCTGCACCGCCTCCGTCACCCCACCCCATCCCTCCACCATCTTCAGCTGTAGCTGCAGCTCATCGTCCTGCACCTTCCGCCCTCTCTGCACCGCCTCCAACGCCACTGCACTCCTTCCCTCAGCCATCTTCAGCTCGAGCTGCAGCTCATCCTTCTGCATCTTCCGCCCTCTCTGCACCGCCTCCAACGTCACCCCGCCCAGTCCCTCCACCATCTTCAGCTCTAGCTGCAGCTCATCCTCCTGCACCTTCCGCCCTCTCTGCACCGCCTCCAACATCACCCCACCCTGTCCCTCCACCATCTTCAGCTCTAGCTACAGCTCATCCACCTGCACCTTCTGCTCTCTCTGTACCGCCTCCAACGCCACCATACCCCGTTCTCCACCATCTTCAGCTGTAGCTGCAGCTCATCGTCCTGCACCTTCCGCCCTATCTGCACCGCCTCCAATGCCACTGCACTCCGTCCCTCAGCCATCTTCAGCTCGAGCTGCAGCTCATCCTTCTGCACCTTCCGCCCTCTCTGCACCGCCTCCAACATCACCCCACCTCGTCCCTCCACCATCTTCAGCTCTAGCTGCAGCTCATCATCCTGCACCTTCCGCCCTCTCTGCATTGCCCCCAATTTCACCCCTCCCTGTCCCTCCGCCATCTTCAGCTCCAGCTGCAGCTCATCCTCCTGCACCTTCCGCCCTCTCTGCACTGCCTCCAAAATCACCCCACCCCGTCCCTCCGCCATCTTCAGCTCTAGCTGCAGCTCATCCTCCTGCACCTTCCGCCCTCTCTGCACCGCCTCCAATGCCACTGTACTCCGTCCCTCAACCATCTTCAGCTTGAGCTGCAGCTCATCCTCCTGCACCTTCTGCTCTCTCTGCACCGCCTCCAACATCACCGCACCCCGTCCCTCCACCATCTTCAGCTCTAGCTGCAGCTCATCCTCCTGCACCTTCTGCTCTCTCTGCACCGCCTCCAACATCACCCCACCCCGTCCCTCCACCATCTTCAGCTCTAGCTGCAGCTCATCCTCCTGCACCTTCTGCCCTCTCTGCACCACCTCCAACATCACCCCACCCCGTCCCTCCACCATCTTCAGCTCTAGCTGCAGCTCATCCTCCTGCACCTTCCGCCCACTCTGCGCCGCCACCAACGTCACCCCACCCCATCCCTCCACCATCTTCAGCTCTAACTGCAGTTCATCCTTCTGCACCTTCCGCCCTCTCTGCACCGCCTCCAACATCAACCCACCCCATCCCTCTCCCATCTTCAGCTCTAGCTGCAGCTCATCCTCCTGCACCTTCCGCCCTCTCTGCACCGCCTCCAACGTCACCCCACCCCGTCCGTCCACCATCTTCAGCTCTAGCTGCAGCTCATCCTCCTGCACCTTCCGCCCTCTCTGCACCGCCTCCAACATCAACCCACCCCATCCCTCTCCCATCTTCAGCTCTAGCTGCAGCTCATCCTCCTGCACCTTCCGCCCTCTCTGCACCGCCTCCAACGTCACCCCACCCCGTCCGTCCACCATCTTCAGCTCTAGCTGCAGCTCATCCTTCTGCATCTTCCGCCCTCTCTGCACCGCCTCCAACGTCACCCCGCCCAGTCCCTCCACCATCTTCAGCTCTAGCTGCAGCTCATCCTCCTGCACCTTCGGCCCTCTCTGCACCGCCTCCAACATCACCCCACCCTGTCCCTCCACCATCTTCAGCTCTAGCTACAGCTCATCCACCTGCACCTTCTGCTCTCTCTGCACCGCCTCCAACGCCACCATACCCCGTTCTCCACCATCTTCAGCTGTAGCTGCAGCTCATCCTCCTGCACCTTCCGCCCTCTCTGCATTGCCCCCAATGTCACCCCTCCCTGTCCCTCCGCCATCTTCAGCTGTAGCTGCAGCTCATCCTCCTGCACCTTCTGCCATCTCTGCACCACCTCCAACATCACCCCACCCCGTCCCTCCACCATCTTCAGCTCTAGCTGCAGCTCATCCTCCTGCACCTTCCGCCCACTCTGCGCCGCCACCAACGTCACCCCACCCCATCCCTCCACCATCTTCAGCTCTAACTGCAGTTCATCCTTCTGCACCTTCCGCCCTCTCTGCACCGCCTCCAACATCAACCCACCCCATCCCTCTCCCATCTTCAGCTCTAGCTGCAGCTCATCCTCCTGCACCTTCTGCTCTCTCTGCACCGCCTCCAACATCAACCCACCCCATCCCTCTCCCATCTTCAGCTCTAGCTGCAGCTCATCCTCCTGAACCTTCCGCCCTCTCTGTACCGCCTCCGTCATCCCACCCTGTCCCATCTTCAGCTCTACTTGCAGCTCATCCTCCTGCACCTTCCGCCCTCTCTGCACTGCCTCCAACGTTACCATACCCCGTCCCTCCACCATCTTCAGCTCTAGCTGCAGCTCATCCTCCTGCACCTTCCGCCCTCTCTGCACCGCCTCCAAAATCACCCCACCCTCTCCCTCCACCATCTTCACCTCTAGCTGCAGCTCATCCTCCTGCACCTTTCGCCCTCTCTGCACCGCCTCTGTCACCACACCCCGTCCCTCCACCATCTTCAGCTCTAGCTGCAGCTCATCCTCCTGCACCTTCCGCCCTCTCTGCACCGCCTCCAACGTCACCCCGCCCAGTCCCTCCACCATCTTCAGCTCTACCCGCAGTTCATCCTCCTGCACCTTCTGCTCTCTCTGCACCGCCTCCAACATCACCCCACCTCATCCCTCCACCATCTTCAGCTCTAGCTGCAGCTCATCCTCCTGCACCTTCAGCCCTATCTGCACCGCCTCCAACATCACCCCACCCCGTCCCTCTCCCATCTTCAGCTCTAGCAGCAGCTCATCCTCCTGCACCTTCCGCCCTCTCTGTACCGCCTCCGTCACCCCACCCTGTCCCATCTTCAGCTCTAGCTCATCCTCCTGCACCTTCCGCTCTCTCTACATCGCCTCCAACGTCACCCCACCCCATCCCTCCACCATCTTCAGCTCTAGCTGCAGCTCATCCTCCTGCACCTTCCGCCATCTCTGCACCGCCTCCAACGTCACCCCGCCCCATCCCTCCACCATCTTCAGCTCTAGCTGCAGCTCATCCTCCTGCACCTTCCGCCCTCTCTGCACCGCCTCCAACATCACCCCACCCCGTCCCTCCCCCATCTTCAGCTCTAGCTGCAGCTCATCCTCCTGCACCTTCTGCCCTCTCTGCACCGCCTCCAACGTCACCCCACCCCGTCCCTCCTGCACCTCCCGCCCTCTCTGCACCGCCTCCAACGTCACCCCACCCCGTCCCTCCTGCACCTTCTGCCCTCTCTGCACCGCCTCCAACATCACCCCACCGCGTCCCTCCACCATCTTCAGCTCTAGCTGCAGCTCATCCTCCTGCACCTTCCGCCCTCTCTGCACCGCCTCCAACGTCACACCACCCCGTCCCTCCACCATTTTCAGCTCTAGCTGCAGCTCATCCTCATGCACCTTCCGCCCTCTCTGCACCGCCTCCAACGTCACCACACCCCGTCCCTCCTGCACCTCCCGCCCTCTCTGCACCGCCTCCAACGTCACCCCACCCCATCCCTCCACCATCTTCAGCTCTAGCTGCAGCTCATCCTCCTGCACCTTCCGCCCTCTCTGCACCGCCTCCAACATCACCCCGCCCCGTCCCTCCACCATCTTCAGCTCTAGCTGCAGCTCATCCTCCTGCACCTTCCGCCCTCTCTGCACCGCCTCCAACATCACCCCGCCCCGTCCCTCCACCATCTTCAGCTCTAACTGCAGCTCATCCTCCTGCACCTTCCGCCCTCTCTGCACCGCCTCCAACATCACCCCACCCCGTCCCTCCCCCAGCTTTAGCTGCAGCTCATCCTCCTGCACCTTCTGCCCTCTCTGCACCGCCTCCAACATCACCCCACCCTGTCCCTCCACCATCTTCAGCTCTAGCTGCAGCTCATCCTCCTGCACCTTCCGCCCTCTCTGCACCGCCTCCAACATCACCCCACCCTGTCCCTCCACCATCTTCAGCTCTAGCTACAGCTCATCCTCCTGCACCTTCCGCCCTCTCTGCACCGCCTCCAACATCACCCCACCCCGTCCCTCCACCATCTTCAGCTCTAGCTGCAGCTCATCCTCCTGCACCTTCAGCCCTCTCTGCATCGCCTCCAACGTCACCCCGCCCAGTCCCTCCACCATCTTCAGCTCTAGCTGCAGCTCATCATCCTGCACCTTCCGCCCTCTCTGCATTGCCCCCAATGTCACCCCTCCCTGTCCGTCCGCCATCTTCAGCTCCAGCTGCAGCTCATCCTCCTGCACCTTCCGCCCTCTCTGCACCGCCTCCAATGCCACCGCACTCCGTCCCTCTGCCATCTTCAGCTCTAGCTGCAGCTCATCCTCCTGCACCTTCCGCCCACTCTGCACCACCTCCAACATCACCCCTCCCCGTCCCTCCACCATCTTCAGCTCTAGCTGCAGCTCATCCTCTTGCACCTTCTGCCCTCTCTGCACCACCTCCAACATCACCCCACCCCGTCCCTCCACCATCTTCAGCTCTAGCTGCAGCTCATCCTCCTGCACCTCCCGCCCTCTCTGCACCGCCTCCAACGTCACCCCACCCCATCCCTCCACCATCTTCAGCTCTAGCTGCAGCTCATCCTCCTGCACCTTCCGCCATCTCTGCACCGCCTCCAACATCACCCCACCCCGTCCCTCCCCCAGCTTTAGCTGCAGCTCATCCTCCTGCACCTTCTGCCCTCTCTGCACCGCCTCCAACATCACCCCACCCTGTCCCTCCATCATCTTCAGCTCTAGCAGCAGCTCATCCTCCTGCACCTTTCGCCCTCTCTGCACCGTCTCCAACATCACCCCACCCTGTCCCTCCACCATCTTCAGCTCTAGCTACAGCTCATCCACCTGCACCTTCTGCTCTCTCTGCACCGCCTCCAACGCCACCATACCCCGTCCCTCCACCATCTTCAGCTGTAGCTGCAGCTCATCCTCATGCACCTTCCGCCCTCTCTGCACCGCCTCCAACATCACCCCACCCTGCCCCTCCACCATCTTCAGCTCTAGCTGCAGCTCATCCTCCTGCACCTTCCGCCCTCTCTGCACCGCCTCCAATGCCACTGCACTCCGTCCCTCAACCATCTTCAGCTTGAGCTGCAGCTCATCCTCCTGCACCTTCCGCCCTCTCTGCACCGCCTCCAACGTCACCCCACCCCTTCCCTTCGCCATCTTCTGCGCTAGCTGCAGCTCATCCTCCTGCACCTTCCGCCCTCTCTGCACCGCCTCCAACATCACCCCACCCCGTCCCTCCACCATCTTCAGCTCTAGCTGCAGCTCATCCTCCTGCACCTTCCACCCTCTCTGCATTGCCCCCAATGTCACCCCTCCCTGTCCCTCCACCATCTTCAGCTCTAGCTGCAGCTCATCCTCCTGCACCTTCCACCCTCTCTGCATTGCCCCCAATGTCACCCCACCCTGTCCCTCCACCATTTTCAGCTCTAGCTGCAGCTCATCCTCCTGCACCTTCCGCCCTCTCTGCACCGCCTCCAATGCCACTGCACTCCGTCCCTCAACCATCTTCAGCTTGAGCTGCAGCTCATCCTCCTGCACCTTCTGCCCTCTCTGCACCGCCTCCAACATCACCACACCCCGTCCCTCCACCATCGTCAGCTCTAGCTGCAGCTCATCCTCCTGCACCTTCCGCCCACTCTGCACCGCCACCAACGTCACCCCACCCCATCCCTCCACCATCTTCAGCTCTAACTGCAGCTCATCCTCCTGCACCTCCCGCCCTCTCTATACCGCCTCCGTCACCCCACCCTGTCCCATCTTCAGCTCTAGCTGCAGCTCATCCTCCTGCACCTTCCGCCCTCTCTGCACTGCCTCCAACGTTACCATACCCCGTCCCTCCACCATCTTCAGCTCTAGCTGCAGCTCATCCTCCTGCACCTTCTGCTCTCTCTGCAGCGCCTCCAACATCACCCCACCCCGTCCCTCCACCATCTTCAGCTCTAGCTGCAGCTCATCCTCCTGCACCTTCCCCCCTCTCTGCACCGCCTCCAACGTCACCATATCCCGTCCCTCCACCATCTTCAGCTCTAACTGCAGCTCATCCTCCTGCACCTTCCCCCCTCTCTGCACCGCCTCCAACGTCACCATATCCCGTCCCTCCACCATCTTCAGCTCTAGCTGCAGCTCATCCTCCTGCACCTTCCGCCCTCTCTGCACCGCCTCCAACATCACCCCACCCTGTCCCTCCATCATCTTCAGCTCTAGCTGCAGCTCATCCTCCTGCACCTTCCGCCCCCTCTGCACCGCCTCCAACGCCACTGCACTCCGTCCCTCAACCATCTTCAGCTCGAGCTGCAGCTCATCCTCCTGCACCTTCCGCCCTCTCTGCACCGCCTCCAACGTCACTCTGCCCCATCACTCAACCATCTTCAGCTCTAGCTGCAGCTCATCCTCCTGCACCTTCCGCCCTCTCTGCACCGCCTCCAACGTCATCCCACCCCAACCCTCCACCATCTTCAGCTCTAGCTGCAGCTCATCCTCCTGCACCTTCCGCCCTCTCTGCACCGCCTCCAACATCACCCCTCCCCGTCCCTCCACCATCTTCAGCTCTAGCTGCAGCTCATCCTTCTGCCCCTTCTGCCCTCTCTGCACCGCCTCCAACGTCTCCCCGCCCCGTCCCTCCGCCATCTTCAGCTCTCGCTGCAGCTCATCCTTCTGCCCCTTCTGCCCTCTCTGCACCGCCTCCAACGTCTCCCCGCCCCGTCCGTCCGCCATCTTCCGCTCTAGCTGCAGCTCATCCTCCTGCACCTTCCGCCCCCTCTGCACCGCCTCCAACGTCTCCCCGCCCCGTCCGTCCGCCATCTTCAGCTCTAGCTGCAGCTCATCCTCCTGCACCTTCCGCCCTCTCTGCACCGCCTCCAACGTCACCACACCCCGTCCCTCCACCATCTTCAGCTCTAGCTGCAGCTCATCCTCCTGCACCTTCCGCCCTCTCTGCACCGCCTCCAACGTCACCCCACCCCATCCCTCCACCATCTTCAGCTCTAGCTGCAGCTCATCCTCTTGCACCTTCCGCCCTCTCTGCACCGCCCCCAACGTCACCCCGCCCCGTCCCTCCACCATCTTCAGCTCTAGCTGCAGCTCATCCTCCTGCACCTTCCGCCCTCTCTGCACCGCCTCCAACGTCACCCCACCCCGTCCCTCCACCATCTTCAGCTCTAGCTGCAGCTCATCCTCCTGCACCTTCCGCCCTCTCTGCACCGCCTCCAATGTCACCCCTCCCTGTCCCTCCGCCATCTTCAGCTCCAGCTGCAGCTCATCCTCCTGCACCTTCTGCCCTCTCTGCACCACCTCCAACGTCGCCCCGCCCCGTCCCTCCACCATCTTCAGCTCTAGCTGCAGCTCATCCTCCTACAGCTTCCGCCCTCTCTGCACCGCCTCCAACATCACCCCACCCCGTCCCTCCCCCATCTTCAGCTTTAGTTGCAGCTCATCCTCCTGCACCTTCCGCCCTCTCTGCACCGCCTCCAACATCACCCCACCCTGTCCCTCCATCATCTTCAGCTCTAGCTGCAGCTCATCCTCCTGCACCTTCCGCCCCCTCTGCACCGCCTCCAACGCCACTGCACTCCGTCCCTCAACCATCTTCAGCTCGGGCTGCAGCTCATCCTCCTGCACCTTCCGCCCTCTCTGCACCGCCTCCAACGTCACTCTGCCCCATCACTCAACCATCTTCAGCTCTAGCTGCAGCTCATCCTCCTGCACCTTCCGCCCCCTCTGCACCGCCTCCAACGCCACTGCACTCCGTCCCTCAACCATCTTCAGCTCGAGCTGCAGCTCATCCTCCTGCACCTTCCGCCCTCTCTGCATCGCCTCCAAGGTCACCCCGCCCCGTGCCTCCGCCATCTTCAGCTGTAGCTGCAGCTCATCGTCCTGCACCTTCTGCTCTCCCTGCACCGCCCCCAACGTCACCCCGCCAAGTCCCTACACCATCTTCAGCTCTAGCTGCAGCTCATCCTCCTGCACCTTCCACCCTCTCTGTACCGCCTCCGTCACCCCACCCCATCCCTCCACCATCTTCAGGTCTAGCTGCAGCTCATCCTCCTGCACCTTCCGCCCTCTCTGCACCGCCTCCAACGTCACCCCGCCCCGTCCCTCCGCCATCTTCAGCTCTAGCTGCAGCTCATCCTCCTGCACCTTCCACCCTCTCTGCACCGCCTCCGTCACCCCGCCCCGTCCCTCCACCATCTTCAGCTCTAGCTGCAGCTCATCCTCCTGCCCCTTCCGCCCTCTCTGCACCGCCTCCAACGTCATCCCACCCCGTCCCTCCACCATCTTCAGCTCTAGCTGCAGCTCATCCTCCTGCACATTCTGCCCTCTCTGCACCGCCTCCAACATCACCCCACCCCATCCCTCCACCATCTTCAGCTCTAGCTGCAGCTCATCCTCCTGCACCTTCAGCCCTCTCTGCATCGCCTCCAACGTCACCACACCCCGTCCCTCCACCATCTTCAACTCTAGCTGCAGCTCATCCTCCTGCACCTTCTGCTCTCTCTGCACCGCCTCCGTCACCCCACCCCATCCCTCCACCATCTTCAGCTGTAGCTGCAGCTCATCGTCCTGCACCTTCCGCCCTCTCTGCACCGCCTCCAACGCCACTGCACTCCGTCCCTCAGCCATCTTCAGCTCGAGCTGCAGCTCATCCTCCTGCACCTCCCGCCCTCTCTGCACCACCTCCAACATCACCACACCCCGTCCCTCCACCATCTTCAGCTCTAGCTGCAGCTCATCCTCCTTCATCTTCCGCCCTCTCTGCACCGCCTCCAACGTCACCCCGCCCAGTCCCTCCACCATCTTCAGCTCTAGCTGCAGCTCATCCTCCTGCACCTTCCGCCCTCTCTGCACCGCCTCCAACATCACCCCGCCCAGTCCCTCCACCATCTTCAGCTGTAGCTGCAGCTCATCGTCCTGCACCTTCCGCCCTCTCTGCACCGCCTCCAATGCCACTGCACTCCGTCCCTCAGCCATCTTCAGCTCGAGCTGCAGCTCATCCTCCTGCACCTTCTGCTCTCTCTGCACCGCCTCCAACATCACCGCACCCCGTCCCTCCACCATCTTCAGCTCTAGCTGCAGCTCATCCTCCTGCACCTTCTACTCTCTCTGCACCGCCTCCAACATCACCCCACCCCGTCCCTCCACCATCTTCAGCTCTAGCTGCAGCTCATCCTCCTGCACCTTCTGCCCTCTCTGCACCACCTCCAACATCACCCCACCCCGTCCCTCCACCATCTTCAGCTCTAGCTGCAGCTCATCCTCCTGCACCTTCCGCCCACTCTGCGCCGCCACCAACGTCACCCCACCCCATCCCTCCACCATCTTCAGCTCTAACTGCAGTTCATCCTTCTGCACCTTCCGCCCTCTCTGCACCGCCTCCAACATCAACCCACCCCATCCCTCTCCCATCTTCAGCTCTAGCTGCAGCTCATCCTCCTGCACCTTCCGCCCTCTCTGCACCGCCTCCAACGTCACCCCACCCCGTCCGTCCACCATCTTAAGCTCTAGCTGCAGCTCATCCTCCTGCACCTTCTGCTCTCTCTGCACCGCCTCCGTCACCCCACCCCATCCCTCCACCATCTTCAGCTGTAGCTGCAGCTCATCGTCCTGCACCTTCCGCCCTCTCTGCACCGCCTCCAACGCCGCTGCACTCCGTCCCTCAGCCATCTTCAGCTCGAGCTGCAGCTCATCCTCCTGCACCTTCCGCCCTCTCTGCACCGCCTCCAACGTCACCCCGCCCAGTCCCTCCACCATCTTCAGCTCTAGCTGCAGCTCATCCTCCTGCACCTTCCGCCCTCTCTGCACCGCCTCCAACATCACCCCACCCTGTCCCTCCACCATCTTCAGCTCTAGCTACAGCTCATCCACCTGCACCTTCTGCTCTCTCTGCACCGCCTCCAACGCCACCATACCCCGTTCTCCACCATCTTCAGCTGTAGCTGCAGCTCATCCTCCTGCACCTTCCGCCCTCTCTGCATTGCCCCCAATGTCACCCCTCCTTGTCCCTCCGCCATCTTCAGCTGTAGCTGCAGCTCATCCTCCTGCACCTTCTGCCCTCTCTGCACCACCTCCAACATCACCCCACCCCGTCCCTCCACCATCTTCAGCTCTAGCTGCAGCTCATCCTCCTGCACCTTCCGCCCACTCTGCGCCGCCACCAACGTCACCCCACCCCATCCCTCCACCATCTTCAGCTCTAACTGCAGTTCATCCTTCTGCACCTTCCGCCCTCTCTGCACCGCCTCCAACATCAACCCACCCCATCCCTCTCCCATCTTCAGCTCTAGCTGCAGCTCATCCTCCTGCACCTTCTGCTCTCTCTGCACCGCCTCCAACATCAACCCACCCCATCCCTCTCCCATCTTCAGCTCTAGCTGCAGCTCATCCTCCTGAACCTTCCGCCCTCTCTGTACCGCCTCCGTCATCCCACCCTGTCCCATCTTCAGCTCTAGCTGCAGCTCATCCTCCTGCACCTTCCGCCCTCTCTGCACTGCCTCCAACGTTACCATACCCCGTCCCTCCACCATCTTCAGCTCTAGCTGCAGCTCATCCTCCTGCACCTTCCGCCCTCTCTGCACCGCCTCCAAAATCACCCCACCCTCTCCCTCCACCATCTTCACCTCTAGCTGCAGCTCATCCTCCTGCACCTTTCGCCCTCTCTGCACCGCCTCTGTCACCACACCCCGTCCCTCCACCATCTTCAGCTCTAGCTGCAGCTCATCCTCCTGCACCTTCCGCCCTCTCTGCACCGCCTCCAACGTCACCCCGCCCAGTCCCTCCACCATCTTCAGCTCTACCTGCAGTTCATCCTCCTGCACCTTCTGCTCTCTCTGCACCGCCTCCAACATCACCCCACCTCATCCCTCCACCATCTTCAGCTCTAGCTGCAGCTCATCCTCCTGCACCTTCAGCCCTCTCTGCACCGCCTCCAACATCACCCCACCCCGTCCCTCTCCCATCTTCAGCTCTAGCTGCAGCTCATCCTCCTGCACCTTCCGCCCTCTCTGTACCGCCTCCGTCACCCCACCCTGTCCCATCTTCAGCTCTAGCTCATCCTCCTGCACCTTCCGCTCTCTCTACATCGCCTCCAACGTCACCCCACCCCATCCCTCCACCATCTTCAGCTCTAGCTGCAGCTCATCCTCCTGCACCTTCCGCCCTCTCTGCACCGCCTCCAACGTCACCCCGCCCCATCCCTCCACCATCTTCAGCTGTAGCTGCAGCTCATCCTCCTGCACCTTCCGCCCTCTCTGCACCGCCTCCAACATCACCCCACCCCGTCCCTCCCCCATCTTCAGCTCTAGCTGCAGCTCATCCTCCTGCACCTTCTGCCCTCTCTGCACCGCCTCCAACGTCACCCCACCCCGTCCCTCCTGCACCTCCCGCCCTCTCTGCACCGCCTCCAACGTCACCCCACCCCGTCCCTCCTGCACCTTCTGCCCTCTCTGCACCGCCTCCAACATCACCCCACCGCGTCCCTCCACCATCTTCAGCTCTAGCTGCAGCTCATCCTCCTGCACCTTCCGCCCTCTCTGCACCGCCTCCAACGTCACCACACCCCGTCCCTCCTGCACCTCCCGCCCTCTCTGCACCGCCTCCAACGTCACCCCACCCCATCCCTCCACCATCTTCAGCTCTAGCTGCAGCTCATCCTCCTGCACCTTCCGCCCTCTCTGCACCGCCTCCAACATCACCCCACCCCGTCCCTCCACCATCTTCAGCTCTAGCTGCAGCTCATCCTCCTGCACCTTCCGCCCTCTCTGCACCGCCTCCAACATCACCCCACCCCGTCCCTCCACCATCTTCAGCTCTAGCTGCAGCTCATCCTCCTGCACCTTCCGCCCTCTCTGCACCGCCTCCAACTCACTCCTCCCCGTCCCTCAACCATCTTCAGCTCTAGCTGCAGCTCATCCTCCTGCACCTTCCGCCCTCTCTGCACCGCCTCCAACATCACCCCACCCCGTCCCTCCACCATCTTCAGCTCTAGCTGCAGCTCATCCTCCTGCACCTTCCGCCCTCTCTGCACCGCCTCCAACGTCACCCCGCCCCGTCCCTCCGCCATCTTCAGCTCCCGTCGCAGCTCATCCTCCTGCACCTTCCGCCCTCTCTGCACCGCCTCCAACATCACCCCACCCTGTCCCTCCACCATCTTCAGCTCTAGCTACAGCTCATCCACCTGCACCTTCCGCCCTCTCTGCACCGCCTCCAACATCACCCCACCCTGCCCCTCCACCATCTTCAGCT